>NC_062267.1:4010000-8810000 GCF_916048215.2 Malus sylvestris | reverse complement strand
GACTCTCGAGATTCGGAGGGCGGTGCCTCTTCGATTTTGGAGCAAGCAATCTTGTTAGGAGTGTTTTCTCGAATGTGAGTAAAGGTTGGGCATGTTTGCTAGTCTACCTTGCCACGAAGCACAAAGGTTGACACACCGGGACTTTCCAATTATCCAGCAGTGGTACTGTTCCTTTACCCTTGTGGGTAATAATATGGTAGCTAGACCTTCAAAATTTATGTGTCTAAACTTTGTTAGTGTTGTTTCTTTGCAATTCTTTTACCCTTCTTGGTCAGAGCGATGTAGTGGGAGCTGCAAGTTTCACGTGTCTCAACTTTGTCAGAGAACTTTGGCAAAGTTATCTGTGGTACCCATGAGCTACTGTTGCGTGTGGGAAGTGGGTGATTGAACAGTACGATTCATGTGCTTTCTACTTCGCCAGAAATCTTCGACAGAATGCCCATAATTTCCGCAAAGCTGACAGGTGCTGACAAGGCTGGAAAAGTAGGTGCCTCTTCGATTTCTGAAATCGGCCCTCATGGTCTCTGAGCAGCCCAGCTTTTGAGAAAGCAAGCCTCTTCGATTTCTGAGATCGGCCTTTGTGGTCTTTGAGCAGCCCAGTTTTTTAGAATCTCTGAGTAGCCCAGCTTTTGAGAAAGCAAACGCCTCTTCGATTTCTGAGCAGGCGCCTCTTCGATTTCTGAAGCTTCGTCGAGTGCAGATTTTTATAGGGGCTGACATTAAGTTTCAAAGCACACTTGAATATCCACCAGTAGAAGCTCCATTCTTGCACTTCTAAGATCTTGATTTGTCCGACCTCTTCTCTCTTCAACACCTTTGAAAATGTCTGGCCCCTCCGACCGTCGTTTTGACTTGAACCTTGTTGAAGAGGCAGCCCCGCCTTCTCCAGACAACATATGGCGCCCATCCTTCGTCTCCCCTACTGGTCCTCTTACCGTTGGGGATTCCGTGATGAAGAATGATATGACCGCTGCGGTAGTGGCCAGGAACCTTCTCACTCCCAAAGATAACAGACTACTTTCCAAACGGTCTGATGAGTTGTCTGTTAAGGATTCTCTGGCTCTCAGTGTTCAGTGTGCAGGTTCTGTGTCTAATATGGCCCAACGCCTATTTGCTCGAACCCGCCAAGTTGAATCATTGGCGGCTGAAGTGATGAGTCTCAAACAGGAGATTAGAGGGCTCAAGCATGAGAATAAACAGTTGCACCGGCTCGCACATGACTATGCTACAAACATGAAGAGGAAGCTTGACCAGATGAAGGAATCTGATGGTCAGGTTTTACTTGATCATCAGAGATTTGTGGGTTTGTTCCAAAGGCATTTATTGCCTTCGTCTTCTGGGGCTGTACCGCGTAATGAAGCTCCAAATGATCAATCTCTGATGCCTCCTCCTTCTAGGGTTTTGTCCAATACTGAGGCTCCGAATGATCCCCCTCCGGTGCCTTCTCTTTCTGGGGCTCTACCGACTGCTTAGACTTCTCCTAAGCAACCTTTGTGAAGGCTCCCTCTTGTTTGTTTATTTTGACTCAAGTATATGTACATATTTGTAACTTATCGAGGATATCAATAAATAAGCTTTCCTTCATTTCAACGTATTGTGTTAAATACACCAAAGCCTTCTTCGCTAAGTTCTTTGAATTTTCTTTTGTTGAAGCTTGTATGTTGAAGCTTTGTGAGTGGAGCATATAGGTTGAGGTAGTGTTCCCTTAATTTCCCGAGTGAGGAAAACTTCTCGGTTGGAGACTTGGAAAATCCAAGTCACTGAGTGGGATCGGCTATATGAATCTTAGAACGCCATTGTGTTCTGTCCTGTGTCATGTCCTCCATTAGATCCAAGTACTCTAAGTCTTTTCTTAGGGTCTCTTCCAAAGTTTTCCTAGGTCTTCCTCTGCCCCTTCGGCCCTGAACCGCTGTCCCATAGTCGCATCTTCTAATCGGAGCGTCAGTATGCCTTCTTTGCACATGTCCAAACCACCGTAACCGATTTTCTCTCATCTTTCCTTCAATTTCGGCTACTCCTACTTTACCCCGGATATCCTCATTCCTAATCTTATCCTTTCTCGTGTGCCCACACATCCAACGAAGCATCCTCATCTCCGCTACACCCATTTTGTGTACGTGTTGATGCTTCACCGCCCAACATTCTGTGCCATACAGCATCGCCGGCCTTATTGCCGTCCTATAAAATTTTCCCTTGAGCTTCAGTGGCATACGGCGGTCACACAACACGTCGGATGCACTCTTCCACTTCATCCATCCAACTTGTATTCTATGGTTGAGATCTCCATCTAATTCTCCGTTCTCTTGCAAGATAGATCCTAGGTAACGAAAACGGTCGCTCTTTGGTATTTCTTGATCTCCGATCCTCACCCCTAACTCGTTTTGGCCTCCATTTGCACTGAACTTGCACTCCATATATTCTGTCTTTGATCGGCTTAGGCGAAAACCTTTAGATTCCAACACTTCTCTCCAAAGGTTAAGCTTTGCATTTACGCCTTCCTGAGTTTCATCTATCAACACTATATCGTCTGCGAAAAGCATACACCAAGGAATATCACCTTGAATATGTCCTGTTAACTCATCCATTACCAACGCAAAAAGGTAAGGACTTAAGGATGAGCCTTGATGTAATCCTACAGTTATGGGAAAGCTTTCGGTTTGTCCTTCATGAGTTCTTACGGCAGTCTTTGCTCCTTCATACATATCCTGTATAGCTTGGATATATGCTACTCGTACTCCTTTCTTCTCTAAAATCCTCCAAAGAATGTCTCTTGGGACCCTATCATACGCTTTTTCCAAATCTATAAAGACCATGTGTAAATCCTTTTTCCCATCTCTATATCTTTCCATCAATCTTCGTAAGAGATAGATTGCCTCCATGGTTGAGCGCCCTGGCATGAACCCGAATTGGTTGTCCGAAACCCGTGTCTCTTGCCTCAATCTATGCTCAATGACTCTCTCCCAGAGCTTCATTGTATGACTCATTAGCTTAATTCCCCTATAGTTCATGCAATTTTGTACATCGCCCTTATTCTTGTAGATAGGCACCAAAGTGCTCATTCGCCACTCATTCGGCATCTTCTTCGTTTTCAAAATCCTATTGAAAAGGTCAGTGAGCCATGTTATACCTGTCTCTCCCAAAACTTTCCACACTTCGATTGGTATATCGTCTGGGCCTACTGCTTTTCTATGCTTCATCTTCTTCAAAGCTACACCCACTTCTTCCTTCCGGATTCTACGATAAAAAGAGTAGTTTCTACACTCTTCTGAGTTACTCAACTCCCCTAAAGAAGCACTCATTTCATGTCCTTCATTGAAAAGATTATGAAAATAACCTTTCCATCTGTCTTTAACCGCGTTCTCTGTAGCAAGAACCTTTCCATCCTCATCCTTGATGCACCTCACTTGGTTTAGGTCCTTTGTCTTCTTTTCCCTTGCTCTAGCTAGTTTATAGATATCCAACTCTCCTTCTTTGGTATCTAGTCGCTTATACATATCGTCATAAGCCGCTAACTTAGCTTCTCTCACAGCTTTCTTCGCCTCTTGCTTCGCTTTTCTATACCTTTCACCATTTTCATCGGTCTTATCCTTGTATAAGGCTTTACAACATTCCTTCTTAGCCTTCACCTTTGCTTGTACCTCCTCATTCCACCACCAAGATTCCTTTTGGTGTGGGGCAAAGCCCTTGGACTCTCCTAATACCTCTTTTGCTACTTTTCGGATACAACTAGCCATGGAATCCCACATTTGGTTAGCTTCCCCCTCTCTATCCCACACACACTGGGTGATTACTTTCTCTTTGAAATTGGCTTGTTTTTCTTCTTTTAGATTCCACCATCTAGTCCTTGGGCACTTCCAAGTCTTGTTCTTTTTTCTCACTCTTTTGATATGTACATCCATCACCAACAAGCGATGTTGATTAGTCACGCTCTCTCCTGGTATAACTTTGCAATCCTTACAAGTTATACGATCCCCTTTCCTCATTAGAAGAAAATCTATTTGTGTTTTTGACGACCCACTCTTGTAGGTGATCACATGTTCTTCTCTCTTCTTAAAGAAGGTGTTGGCTAAGAAGAGATCATATGTCATTGCAAAATCCAAGATAGCTTCCCCATCCTCGTTTCTCTCCCCAAAACCATGGCCACCATGAAAACCTCCATAGTTGCCTGTCTCCCTGCCCACGTGTCCATTTAAATCTCCTCCTATAAATAACTTCTCCGTCTGAGCAATTCCTTGCACCAAGTCTCCAAGGTCTTCCCAAAATTTCTCCTTCGAACTCGTATCCAACCCTACTTGAGGTGCGTACGCATTAATCACATTGATAAGTTCTTGTCCTATTACAATCTTGATTACCATGATTCTATCTCCTACCCTCTTGACATCTACAACATCTTGTGTCAAGGTCTTGTCCACGATGATGCCAACACCGTTTCTCGTTCTATTTGTGCCCGAATACCATAGTTTAAACCCTGAGTTTTCTAGATCCTTTGCCTTACGACCAACCCACTTAGTTTCTTGTAGGCACATAATATTTATCCTTCTCCTCACCATAACTTCTACTACTTCCATAGATTTTCCCGTCAAGGTTCCTATATTCCACGTTCCTAAACGCATTTTGCTCTCTTGAACTCTACCCTTCTGTCCTAGCTTCTTCACCCTTCCCCGTCTAATAGGATCAAAGTACTTCTTTTGTGTGTCCCGTGTAAAGTTGATAGGAGCATATGCTCCCAAACAACTTTGAGTGGAGTCGTTCGAAAAGAAGTTTCTATAGCCCCCTTGCTCATTTAACACTGTATCCGGGTGCCGATGGAGATACAGCGACCCTTGCTCACTTATCAGTGTGCTCAGGCCACACAGCGCGCCACTTACGGGTGACGCCCTAGCTTTAGCGCTATTTCGTTCTGGATTCATTTTCATAAGGATTCGACGTGATCATGGAGTGCCGGCTGTCGACTACCTGACGCCCTCCCCCTCCTCCTTTATCCGGGCTTGGGACCGGCAATGTAAGATAAACTTACACGGCGGAGTTACGAGCACCAATAACTAACTGATTAAAATTTAAGGTTATTTAGCTGTAAATCGATAAAATCTTTACTAATTAGTCATATAGAAATGATTAATTTCTGTTTGGACTTAAGTAATAATAATTAGATACAGATTTATGAGGAATGCTATATGGCGTTTGTATATAATTGGATAAGTGACTCCTCTACCCTTTGGCGAGAAGATCAGCAATATCCTTGTTCACAAACGTCTGCATGGTGCTCCTATTTCTTGGTATCACATCGATCCGAGTCTTCTCGCCCCACCCTCACGGTTCAGTCCTCATTTCTTGGGCTGCACCTTTTTATCTTTAAGAAACTTTGACGGTATGAGAAATTTTATACTATTTAATATTGGCATATTCCCTCTTTTTGTCGTTCATCCATGATTCCAAGTTCTTATACTATTCAATGTTGTCATATTCTAATCATTGTTCTAAAAAAATTTGCCTAGGCGCTAAACAGTTGGCTATCATCTCGATTGATCACTAGGCTTTTGAAAATTAAGAAAAAAACGTCCAAACCTGCTTAGACGTCCGCCTAACCCGCTAGACCACGTGGACCTGCCTAGGCACCCTCATGTTGCGACTCACTTAGACAAAAAAATCTATAACTTTTATTTTGCATTTTAGTTTTTCAATAAAATGTAAGAAACATTGAATACTTAAATAAACACTTAGTATATGTTTGTTCCCCATATTTTTAATATGGTCTCCAATTCAGATAAACAACTTTTTTCACTAAAAAAACTCTAAATATCGTTTATTCTCCTATAAAAAGCTACCAAATATATCAATATTCATAAATTAAGACTCACAAATATGTTATATACACTATCAAATTTTTCTACTACATACTACGCAATTCTTTCAATTCCCAAAAAACACGTCAACCATTCCTCATATTACCTTTAAACCAAATAGTTAAATGAGGATACAAAAAAGTTTGAAAGCTATAAGTAAATTGTATAAAAACAAAAAAACAAACCAAATAAATAAATATACAGCAGAAGTATTGATTAGTTTGATGATCCAGTTGATCATTTCTACACTGCCAAACCATAAAATGAATGAATTCACAGGACCACACACACACACACAATACTAATCTACACGAAAATAAAACAATCAAGAGATATTAAAGGGTTATCAATGTCCTCAGCAGGAAGTGAGTCCATATAGTCAGCTACTGCTTCTCCAGCTGCAACCTCATCAATTTTAGATGTGATCCTGTGAATTCTCATCTCTGTTTCTCGGCTCTTCAAACACGGCCGAAGAAGCCGGCTCGAGTTGTTATAATTTATGTTGGGGTTGTGTGGCT
The DNA here is from genome assembly GCF_916048215.2 of Malus sylvestris. NCBI lineage: Eukaryota > Viridiplantae > Streptophyta > Magnoliopsida > Rosales > Rosaceae > Malus > Malus sylvestris. The sequence continues at coordinate 8,803,639 of NC_062267.1, read as the reverse complement.
CGATACGAGCTCTGGATGTGGATTTAGTTGCGCAACAATTTGAACCAGCAGGCCTAACATTCAATGCATTATTAGGCCTCAAATGGCTTTCTTTGGGGGGGATTGGCATGTTGAACCTTCTACTTGGAGAGGGTGACCTCAAAGTTCTACTTGGATGTGAATATGCAGAGATCATTGGCCTCTCTGGCTCTTTTCGGAAGCTCTTTTGCCTTCCTAGAGAAGTAGGTGAGCTTGATCTCACTCTCTTCTGTGGTGTAACTGACACATTTCCCCTTTTTGGGCTCGGCGGCTGCTTCTTGTTCAGCTTCTTGTTCACTCCTGTGGCCAAAACCGGCTTTTGTGGCAATGCCGTTGAGGAAAACCTCGAAAAGCTTGCGTCTTTGATCGAGTTAATCCGATTGACATGTGGGTTTTCCTTGTAACACGACCACAAGAACTCGTTGGAGAAAGACCGGTCGATTTTCGAGCTGGAGGCCGTAGAAGCACTTGACAAGGCTGAGTTCAATGAGGAAGCGCTTGAGTTGGAAGTGCTTGTGGTGCAAGTGAAGGAGGAGGCAGAGGACGTGGGGTTGCTAGGAGATTGAGGACAAAGTGAGATTTTGTTGGAAGCAGAAATTGGAGGGATGGTGATCCTAGGAGGAGGTTGTGAAATTATCAACTTGTATTGGACATTGTTAAATTCTTGTAGGAAGTGCTTTTTGGGTGAGCATTTGCTAATGCAGGAACCCATTTCCTGTATTTTGAATTAATGTAGGAACATAATGGTTACACAATCTATATAGTGGTGGTAGTATTTTAATTAATTTGTGGAGAGATTTTTTAATGTGACCAGAACACGAGATGATACACCACATATCACTATACAAATAGTAGGATATGTGTATTAAAAAATTAAAAAATTAAAAAATAAAATTTCCTACCACTTATATAAAAACACATGATGTATCACCCGTGTTCTGGTCACAATAAAAAATTTCTCTAATTTATGGGAAGTGAGGAAAAAGGTGGCTTTTGCTTTTTCTTCTTTTGCTCTTCAGATGTTTGAATTTTGTTGCCGGGTATGAATTCCGTTGTGCAACGGTTGGGCTGACTCGGATGATTACAAATGGTGGCTACTTCATCATGCCTCTCCAGCTTCTTGAATGCATGTTGCAGCCAACTTTTATGTATGATTTTAAGGGGATGTTATCCACCTTTTCAGTTGTCTTTCTTGGATTTCCTTCTCATTTTGCAATTTTAACATCGAAGTCATATAATTTCTATTTTATTCATCAACTTTCATATTATTTAGTTTATAAAATTTAGTCTACATATTTAGTCTTCTTAGCATTATCTTTTGGGAATTATTATTAGCACTCCAAACTTTCTATAATTAGAAGAAAAAAAATACACTTGTGAGGGGTGTAGAATAAAATTTTTGAAGTGCTAATAACCGTTCCCTATCCTTTATTGAATAATTGTTTTGATCAATAAAAGGATTCAAATTTAGTTGATTTTTGCATAAGTGGTCTTTAAAGAAAAATAAAACGTTTTGAATTATCGTGCAACATACGGGACAGGAAGAAGAACATCTAATTAATTTCTTGTTACACTTCGACAGGCACGCCAAATTTGTCCGGGGTCCAATTGGTCGGCCCATTTAAACCCAATTTTTTCTTCTATCTTTACGCTTTTAAAAAAAAAAGGAACACTAGGCTTGCTACCGACCCTCTTCCCAGCATGATGGTTGAGTGCGCTTGCATGCAACATCAGTGTCTTGGGTTCGACGGTTGGTGCTCTACTGCTAAACCTAAACAGCAACAACCCTAAACAACAAGCAAATTATGCTCCAAATGAGGTATTCTTAAATACCTCTGTTTTTATTTTTAGCCACTTAGTACTATGATATAGGAGTCTTCTTTTTCATTTATAAATAAGAAGTTTTAAGTTTGATTATCGTCAAAGACAAAGTTGAACTACGTATGGCAAGCCCATTGTAAGGCTTAGTCCACTCCTCCATCCCCTTTTGTGTAGATATCATTGTTTGTTAAAAAAAAATTAACACTAGGCTTGCTAGGTGAATTATCTCAGGGTTTAGTTTTTGGTATATTTGGCTCATAAAGCTTGTTTGCAATTTGTATTATTCAAGAGTCAAAATTAAGTAAACTCTACGATCCGTATTAGAACCGAGTTTCAACACCTAGGTATTCATCTCGACTCAACTCATTTATGTAAATCTCTTCTCTCTTTTTTTTGGAAAATCATACCACCGATACATTGTAATCAAAGACTCAAATGTGTCTAATTACAGTGAAGGGAACTTTCTCATACTAGTATTAGAACAAATGCGAAATTTGACGCCCTACACTTTGACAAAAAAGAAAAAGAAAAACAAACTGTTCTAAATCCACACAAAAAAAAAATTGAATACAATCAAGAAAATTGTCATTGCGACTTGAATTACCAAAAACAAAATCCAATTGCAAGAATCCCCATATCAAACAAGTCATGATCATGAAGACTACTGACACTAACAAGGATCATCACCAAATATGATCTTGCAAATAGATCCATACAAGTTCCAAGCCTAACTACAATTCCACCACCCAATGAGAGATTTCTTGGGGATATTTCCAATAACTAGTTGGGCTTCAACGTGATGAGAATATAAATTAGTTAGTCATAAATCTTTAACGAAGTCGGCCACAATCTTGTTGATAACACCTCCTCTAGGCGGCACAAGTGCTCTGCCTCCGCCTCCGTTTGCCGGGGCCTGGTGGGATGTACCTCCGCCGTTGGGTTCACTCATCTTCACTGCTTGGTTTTGGACGCAATTAGCCAGTCCCAATAGGAGACATGAACCAACAAACCCAAGAAAAATAAATTTTGGATGGTGCTGTTGTATCCCACTCTAACTAATATACATGCCAAAAAACTGACAAAATAACACATTTCCTGGGCTAGCTGAATAATATTTCATCTTTTATCATGTCTTGTTGTAATCATATGCGTAGATATTAACAAGTGGGCACTTGCATAATTTTACTGTGGAACTACCCATCTGCTCCACTCAAAATTTTGCTATACATCTGATTGATTCTCTTTCTCTTAACAACTAATTATCTAATTTACTAACGATATCGTTCTACTAAAACATAAAAACAAAAACAAAATTCTACCCACACAAATCAAGGTTTTGATTGGGATATTTTATATAATTTAATAATATTTTTCTCCACCTATAAATAAATTATTCATTCTATAACTAATGAGCTCGATCCTAGGTCGATTATGTTTGAACTTTACTACAATTATATTTAAAGGGTATCTTAATCCGACAATAAAAGCAGTTTTAAATTAGTTTAAAGAATACCTTTTTCTAAATTTTTCTTTTTAACTCGTTGTATCGATTAGCTCTCCTAGTTTGGATTATGACATCGTTGTTAAAAATAAATAAAAATTTAAAAAAACAGGCGTGATGTGATTCGTTAAATCATAGAGGTGGTGGGAATAGGATCCTCTCTATATCCTTTTTATGAGAATCCGGATGATCAATTAATCGATTCTGTTCATCGTACATCGTGTAGTTAGAAATCATTTTAAATTTAAAATTTAAAATTAAATATAAATAGTATCTAACGAAAAATAACCGTTTGATGTATGATGACTTAAAACTGTAGCATGATCCTGCACACAGGAACTGAATCTTCAGGCAGTGGCATTACTCTGCTTACATCAGCACAGCTGAAGAAAATCTGAGGCCCAAAGAAACCAAACTCACAACAAATAAGCTTGGGCAAGTAACAAAATCAAAAGGAGTATTAAACAATCGAAGCCCAATGGCAAGCCCAAAATCAAGAGCGACCCGTTCGTGTACGAAATTAAGAATCCGATCAGTTCAAACTGAAAATCTTAATACACCGAGTTGATTTAAATCGATCATTTGGGTCGGTTACGATTTGGCGCAATCAACATAACCGGTTCGGATTGTAGTTTAAGTCCTAAACCACTCCTCACTCACAATTTTCGGGTTTTAGGAAAAGCTGATGCTATCCATACACTTGGAGTTTTGAGACTCCATGTCTCACATCGGGGAATATAGATTTCCCAAGGGCATTTATATGTGTTTTTTCTTTTATACTAGTAGTTAGCATTTGGTAATGGATTGAAGCCTTATAATTGTGTGGATTACGTTTGTATAATATAGCTTAATATAATTAATATTAATTAATCCAGATAAGGGCTTTAGGCCTTGGGAATCAGAGTTTATTAGTTTTAATTTCGCGTTAAGTTTTTAATTAACATATTAATTAAAAATTGTTTTGATTAAGAGACATGGTTTTTTAGAAAGAGCTGTGCACTTTCAAACACGTTCACCAAGTATTTGAAAAGTTATGAATCAACCTATATATTTGCAATGTTAGTTTCCAACAGAGTGATTATTTTCCTCTTTCTCTTCCATACAAAAAAAATTCCAGAGAGTAAACACACAAAGCAATTCGCCAGAATTCTATAATCCAGTGTGAGTTGTAGAATTAAATAGTTGTATCCTGGTCGAGCAGACGTCGTAGAACCACAAACACAATAGTGGGACATAAATATTGTTCGATGGACTTAGCTTTTGCGCTAGCCTCTATCTATGATTCAATCAAGTTAGTATCATTTTAATTCCTGTAATTATTTCCTTTATTTCATTTTGTATTACAAGTATTTTTCATTAATAAAGCATTAGTATTTCTGTTATTTTTATTTATTTTCTGAATTGTTTTCTAATAATTTTTACTTCTCAAGCATTCCTCTTAATTTTTAAATTATCAGATGTAATAAATTGAACAAGATCAAGCGACATAAATTAACAAATGATGTATGGAAAGTAAAAATAGTTGTAACACCTTCCATTTGGAAAATATCAAGTAGGTGCTGGACCAGATTGTGTCATGATTAGCAGCCCATGACATCATTTGAGTTATTCTTATTTCATGGGAGTCATGTTGGAATTACATCAACTGACAGAATTTCATATCGCAAGGAACATCATGGACCGTTGATCTTGTGACTTCAAACGATCAATGGGGATTGAGAATTGGCTCTGGTATTTGTCATGATCAGTCCCCATCCCATAATATAGATGTTCATGCGTGACTGAGAATCTGTGGCTTTGAGTATATTAATTTGAAAATGCAAGTGGGTCTAAATTTTAGAAAGTAGGATTTTTTTTCCTTTTTTTTTTTTCCTCTCATTTCATTTTCTCTTATTTGAATGGTCACGGTTAAGCTACGTCAATATTTTATATTAATTTTTTTATAGAAAAATAAAATAAAATAAAGAATGTGAGAGGAGATGATGGAAATAGGAGGGAGAGAGAATCCTAGTCCAAATTTTAGGGTTTCTACCATCCTTTTCCTTGAGTTTTTTCTTTACGTGACGTAAAATAGGTTTCTACCATCCTTTTCCTTGAGTGCTTTTAAAATAATTGAAAACATTTTTGGTGAAAGTGTTTTTTAAACCAATCATTAGTAAAAATTCAAGTGGATCATAAAAAACACTTTAAGTGCCTCTTGTAAGAAGCCTTAGATAAGTGATTCGTCCAAAAAGTACTTAAAGTACTTGTGAAACTCAAAATCAATTTTTTAAAATTTAAAAAAATAATTTCAGTATTTTTAAACACACTTCCAAACAAGCCCTGATATAATCACGAGTTGGTAAACATCACTTTCAAACATTTCTTTACATTACAATGTCATATGAACCCAATATACATACATATATATATGTGTGTGTGTGTGTGTGTGTGTGTGTGTGTGTTTGTAAATGAATAATTGTTATAAACTTCTTGTTTAGGTGTGATTGTGTAAATCATAGGTTAGATTTGATACTAGTTATTATTTCCTATATGGACATGTATTCCTTGGAGGAGAATGATTTCTTCTCTCTCTTATTACTATAAATAAAGGCACTGCGTAGGGAGAATAACACACATTCCTCTACACAACCCTACAAATACATCTCTCTTTATTTTCTCTCTCTGTGTCGCCAGCCCCCCTTCCCTTGTCAGATAAAATAAGCCACAACACGTTATCAACACGCTCTTACCGTTGTGCTTAGGAATCTGACGTGGAAGCTTTCTACATCAAACATGTTCATCAATATCATCACGCAATCAGGTTCTTCCAAAACAACGATTTTTATCTCGATATTTTTGCAACCCTGATAGCATGAACATTCACCATAATGCATGAACCAACTTTACATTTTTCAAATCTTAAATTCAACATAAATTGTGTATGCATTATATCCATAATTGATGAATTATGTGAATTTGCCATGAATTGCATCCTATAACTGCTCATGTATTAAATTAAACTATATGAATATGCATTGAATTAATATTGAAAAAAAAATTATAAAGGATTTTATTTAGGGTTTCGTTGAAACCCATCCATGTCAATGGGCCACCCACGTTTTTCCCACGAGCAGAGAACCCAACCTAGAGCCATAGCTCCAAGCCCAAAACCTAGACCCGACGCCCAGACGGCGTCGCCCATCTTGAAACCATCGACCAGTATGGCCTGGAGCCATGCTCAGCCATCTTCAGCTACTTCTCTTATAACCTGAAGTCCTCTCCGACGAAGTTCTTGCTCGAAATTCAGTTTTTTTTCCTTTGAAATTAAAATCTAAAATTTCTAGGGTTTTACAACGTTGAGAGTTTTTCACTCTCCGTTCGATTTTATGGGTTGCCGTTGAACCCACGGCTTTCACTGTGATTTTTGCACCACGACATGACAGCCTGAAGCGGTGGTGCCGGTCTCCCTCTCCAACAAATTCACCCAACTCACGTTGGGGTGTCTGGATCAAAGCAAACCCAAGCCCACTTAGGCTTGGCTTGTTTCTTGGCAAGTATCAACCATTTGGGCTTTGATACTTTCCTCAGCCCGTATCACAAAGCCCAATTGGGCCTCTGTTGGACTCAGCCCGCGACACCAGCCCATGTTTTTGGTGTCCCTCGTGTCCCCGCTACAGTGGAACCTAGCCTACGCGGTTGTTGTGTACCCCTTACACTCTGAGACATCGAGTCCCAGCTTCGCTGGTGTATTCGTACCCACTGCACCTGATCAGCGCCCTATTTGGGTTTATACATTGGGCCCAACCTTCTTGCAGCCCATTTTCTGCATTGGGCATGCAGCCCAAATTATTTTAGGGACCTGATTAGCTCATGCCTAACCCCCCCTAGCCCATTTTTGGGCCTAGACCACCTATGGGCTTTGGCCCATGTTTTTGGCCTCGAGCTTCATTGTCCATTTTTTTAGATAATTTTGGGTTTACAATCTTTCACCCACACTTTAAATTTGGCCCGAAGTCCAAATAATTAATTAAATTATAATTATAGACCTGAAGTTCTATATGCATATTTTCTTGTTATATATTTGTGTTTGTCTACAGAAACATATGAACCTAAATTTCATAATTATTTCGAAACCTAAAGTTTCTAGAAACATGCCTTGTTTGAAAACCTGAAGTTTTCCTTAAAAACATTACCTATGAAAATCCGAAGCTTTTTCATGCGAATTTAAACCAATACATGTCTATTAAAACCTGAATGTTCTACTCATATGTGAATGGATTGATTTTTTCTCCATTACACTAACCACATCTTGTTTATCTATTTTGTGATAGGAACATGTCGAATTTGAACAAACTCGACTTTACCGCTTTGGAGGTTTATGGAAAGAACTACCTCAAGTAGGTCCAATGATGTGAAGCTCCACCTCATTGCAAAGAATTTGTGTCCCGCCATTGAAGATGAGACAGACAACCCGGTTGGCGAAGCTGAGAAAGCCACTACCATGATCTTCATCCAAAGACATATGCATGACGCAATTTCAATAAATCATAATATTTCGTAAAGCAACTTAATTAAATCATGAATTCTATATAAACCATAATTATAAAAATCCGGAAAACATAATATAAAACATATTAAATGCACGAAATATGAAATGCATGCTAGGCCAATATTTTATAAAAATGTATAAGTTATGAAGGGGTCCATTCACAAGCCGCTCGAACTATCGAGAATGTGATCACTTCCCGCCAACGCGCCTAAACACAATTAAGGACCTTTTAGTAAAACTCTACTAAAATGTTATAATTTGGGAAAATGGATGGCAGATTCAGATTCAGCACGTCAAAAAATCTAAGGAAAGACCTCGGGTTTTTTCCCCACGTGTCGCCACGCGTGGCAGCCGGCCGGCCCGACTTGTTGGAAAATTGAACAACTCCAAAATTTCCCAAATTTTATAGGAATGAAGATATCAATGAGAGGAATAACTTTCATACTTGTGATTAAGGCCAATTCGGCCGAGAGAAGCCCCAATTTCACTAGAACCTGTCAGAAACCCTAAAAATTGGTGGCTCCAATTCGACTTCTTCGGTGCTTCACCGCTTCCAAGGTTGGTTGGTGTTTGTTCATGGGTTCAAGGAGAGTCTAATGGTAGTAGAGATCAAAAGAAATTGTTTCACAAATGGTGATTCAAGGCCGAGACCCACCCGGACCCGTCAATGGGTTTTCTTACCCCATCAGGGCTAAATTCGTCGGGTGTGGTTAGAATTAGGTGTTGGGGTGTTGTGGTGAGGTTTGGTGTGATGGGAGGTGGAAGAAAGCCAGAAATTTGGACGGAAAACAATTAGGAAACCTCAAGGAAATCGGGTCATCACGCGGGTCAAGGGGAACCCAGCTAGTAGTTCCCCTCCTTTTCTCCTCCCTCCTTTCCCTCCTTGTTCTCTCTTCTCATCCGTCCCCTCTCTTCTCTTATTTCCTGATTGGGCAGTGCCCATCCTCCTTCCTCTATTTTATCTTCTCTCATATATATCCGTTTCTCCTTTCTTTCAATCTGGGCCACACACGTGGCTCAATCAGATATTGCTCCAAAATCTGGAGCCTTCTAGAAAATAATTAATTGACCATTTTATCATCAACTTCGTTCGTTAATAACTTTTTCGTTATAACTCCAAATTGTGTTTCGTATGTGCCCATGTGTTCGTAACGATAGTACTATGAGGATACGCCAAGAAAACGAATCTTACGTCACACAACAAGGTGGTCAAGAAAGTCAACGTGTTTCCCTCGATTAACATTTTTGTAAATTCACGTTTTAAAAGTATAAAAACTATAATTTTTTGGGACGGGTCGTTACATTAATGTACTCTTTTTCCCTACGATTAGGAGTATTTTTTCCATTGGGTTTTTGCTACCTAACTAGTTTGTAACGGGGCACCCACCTTGGATTGATCAAATCCATGATGACGTCCCGTAGATGTTTCATTTAACTTTGCATTTCTCATGCATTTTTCCTTAGACTATGAGTTTTGTCCCTACTTGGGTTTTTACCATAGCCATAGGGTTTTTTGTGAGACTTACTTCCTTATGAAAGTTCCTACCTTATTGAGAATAACGTGTTCCCAAAATCAATGCCGACAAGTCGACTTCCTCAACCTATACATGATGCTGAATCTAGTTGAGTATTTACACACTCAAGGGGGAGTGTTATAAACTTCTTATTTAGGTGTGATTGTGTAAATCCTATGTTGGATTTGATTCTAGTTATTCTTTCCTATATGGACTTATATTACTTGGAGGAGAAGAATTTCTTCTCTCTCTTATTACTATAAATAAAGGCACTATGTAGGGGGATTAACACACATTCCTCTACACTATCCTACAAACACATCTTTCTCTATTTTCTCTCTCTATGTCGTCGGCTCCCTTCCCTTGTCAGATAAAATAGGACACAATAATAATATCCATGTTGAGAGGGTTTTCAACTTTGAAATTCTAAAGATTGTTAGCATGATTTCTTGCAGGCAGACTACCCTCCTGTTTGGGTGCCCTTCCCATCCCCTTCTATTTGTGCGGTTACTGTTAAGCCACGTCAATATTTTATATTCTTATTATTTTTTGTCTTATTATCTATATAAAAAAATTAATATAAAATATTAACGTGACTTAACCGTGATCGCACAAAATAAAAGGGGATAGAAAGAGCACCCAAACAAGAGGGCAGACAATCTACCTCCTAATTTCTTCATACGGTGACAGAAAATGAGCTGAAAAAGCACAATGACGTTTTTCCGAAAAGTGCTTCTCTTGGAAAGTGTTTTTATGCTTCCAAGATTCCAACTTTTCCGGTTACTTTTTACTTTGCTTTTGTCCTTTTTTCCCCCTTCGGTTCCTCTAATTGAAAAATGACTGATTCTTTGTGCCCCTAATTTTTATTTTTAAACTCCTTATTTCTTTGGACATTCACGATTATATACAATATATCAAAAACAGCAGATCTCAGTACTATCAAAATTGATGGAAAAAGGGTTGGAGTCTTTTATACGGCTGCTTGGTGGTAATTCTCCTGTTGCCGAGGATAGTTGGGCTACTTAGTTAACACAATTGTACTACAATCTAATCGTATTTTTATTCACTTCTAAAGTTATCTTCAGCTAAATATTACAGGCCATATTTAGCTCTAAATTTGACAAAATCAATCTCTAATCAACGGGCTAAAAGGAATTGGGATAAAAGAAATGACATGAATATATTGGAACATCAATTTATAAAATATGATGGAAGTAGGAGTTAAGAATCAAGCTAAGTTTTGCCTCAACGAAAGCAGTAGTCTCAAAAGTAACAAAATATGAAGGCGAATAAAACATAGCCAAGGGCTAGATTTAGCCCTCTATGATTGGAGATGGCTTAAATGAGATATCTTAAGTTTAAATATCAAAAATGATGATTTCACAACTAATATATTATTCCATCCCTTTAGTGTAATATATCATTGTATAAAAAATAAAAATAAAACACAAGTGTGATTCACCGCATCTCTCTCTATAAGACAGTTGTTATCGAAGTTTCCCTTATGTCTGCTAGAGAATTTGCGTAAAGAATTTGGGCCTTGTCATCCATGAGAACTCTCACAAACATAGAATCATCAGTATTTACTAGGGAACCTGGACCACATCACCCGTGAGAAACTCTCACAAACATAAGATCCCCGATATTTTGGTGCTACTTAACCCTTCGTTGATTTCACTAGATACGAAAACTGTTCTAATTAGACAACATTACCGAACATTTCTTCTCTCAAAAGGGGTAAAATAAAAAATCAATTGATGAGAATGTTCACAATATCTAAATGCTTCAACAGAATCTTACAAGTTTACAATCTCTCTCTCTCTCTCTTCAGTGAGTCCACACTCTCTCTCTATAGGAGAATAAACTCTACTTCTGGCCTTTTCTTCCAAACAAGTGAATAAATCCACCATCCCAAGAACCAAATTCCAAAAAGGAAACCATGCATTACCCACCATAGGCCACAAAACCCTAAACCTTTTCTGATTTCTTGAGCAACTCACAAAAAAGCTTCAAACTTTTGCAGCATTTGGGGAGCATTTCAAGGCACAAAGGAGAAGAAAACCCGGCATTTCCCTCATCTGGGTCAGCCTGAAAAATGTCAAGGCCATTTGATCAGACCCAGCAATCTCCACCAGACTTTGTGCTGCAGCAAAACACCAACAGTTCCCACACACCTCATGGCTCCATTGGAGCAGTTGTTGCTGTTCTTGTGGTGGTTGCACTTTTGGGTTTGGTTGCTGCTGTGATTGGAAGGCTCTGCTCTGGGATGAGTATTTTGGGGTACGGACATTACGATTTGGAGAGCTGGGCAGAAGCAAAATGTTCATCCTGCATTGATGGAAGAATCAGCACTCAGATTCCAAGGCCTATTATGTCTGCTACTTCCACTCCAACTGCAAACCCAGCACAAACCCAGCAAGAATCTGAGCTTCAACCCCCACAAACTGTAAATGTTTGATTTCTGGCTATTGGGTTTTGGATTTGGTATTAAGTAACAACTTTCCTATTATTTGTATTTTTTAATTTTTAATTTTTAATTTTTGATTTTTTGATGTTCTTCTGTTCTCTGTTGCTGGGTACATTATTAGAGCAGGGAAGGCATACATTTTGTGATGTTGGTGTCATTGATTCTGGGAGGATGGAAATGAATTTGGGAGACTTTCTTTTGAATTTTTGAATTGCCTCTTTAACTTTGTTTAGTTGAAAAGGAAAACGAGTAAGTTCAGCCTAGCCGCATACATTACCAATCAAACATTTTTGTAACGACCACTACAACGTGTCAAACTGTGATTTGTATTTAGCGTAACGATTCAAGTTTTTTCCTTAAGGAATTGCCATTTTTTCTTTCGATCAAATTAAACCATTTAACGGAAAAAGTAATTGTACGGCGGATTTGCTCCATCCTATGCGCATTACTTCAATCTCGTTCTTTGTAGTTTAGAATAGTAATTTTTCGTGAAGTGGCAAATCCTGTAGAACTGGTAGTACTTTTTTCTGCAACTAAACTGAAAGCAAACAAACAAATTTACCACAACTTGAAATTCTGGAGATTTAGCGTTACTCATCTGGAAGTTGTAAACTACCACCAGCTATGAGAATTAAAGCAAGTGTGGACCCCAAGTATTCATGAATGTGACTTGGATGAATTATATGCTTGCAGAAGCAACAAAATCATTCCTTTCCTGCATGTGGGATTTTTTAATTTCTAGCCATTTCCCACCAAATCAGTCAACAGGTTTTGGCAGCTGCTCTGCTAGCTGCTGAAGTTATTGTGATCATTGACCACTTATGAAAATGCAGCATTAGTTTACGAGACAGGTCTCCTGTGCGAACCCCAATTGTGCGCATCAGGTGCGTTGGCATGAGTGAGCGGGTTGACAAGAGCAATACAACCAGTCGACCAGTCACTCACACTTACACTTACTGGTCATCGTTAGGGTTTGCAGGAAGAATTTCTGGATAGTTAAGATTTTATCACTCGACCCACTCGTACTTGCGCCTGATGCGTTATGTTAGGGTCCGAGAGGGAGAAGTTTCAGTTTAATTCTTAAGGATATGATATATGGATGGTACGTCTGTCTACTCATTTTTATCATGGGTGCACCTATTGTTGACCTAGTTATGATTAATATATTTTATTCGTCTAAAAGTCATATCCATAATTGTTGAGTTTCTTTTATTATTAATAAGATTTCATACCTGCACAATTTGAATCGAATTGGAGATTGTTTAGTGATTTATATATAACACAAATCGATCTTTTGGTAACGAGTAACATCATCAAGATGAACTGTTTCATTTATTTGATGTATATGGATGACTAACACACAAATTCATGATTTCTGTCTAGCTTAGATGATGATTAAAATCATGCACGATTTTGAGTCGCTATTGGACGAGAGTTTCTCCCATATCACCAACTAAACACATGAAAATTGTTCATCGGAAATGTAACGGAATTTCTAAATACATGGCAGGTGATTATTTGACAATAATACTATCGAGATTAAGACCTGGTTGGATAAGAGAATCCGTCTATATTTACGGTTAAATTGTTGACGCTTGAACCCTCGTCTCTAAACCAACCCACGGTCCAACACTCACCCTCCTGCCATAGCTGACCTCTAAACTGTTAATGCGCCACGAATAATTGCATTTACATGAAATTCTTGCTCTGAATGGATAATTACCAAATTTACGACGACCAGAAGCACTTGTCAACCAATCAGTTTTACTCTTTTACCCCTCCAGTTTTCTGGTCCTGTTGTCACACAATCAACTAATGAGTAAGGCATGCTGTAATCTGAAGGTTGGCAATTCAGTAATTACCGAATGAGAAAAAGGGTTTTGAAATTCAGCTTCTGGAACCTGAGAAATGTGAAAATGTTGAATTTAATTGAATCAAAAGCCTCAAATTTTTACCAACCAAAGAGAAACAGGCAAATCTGATCACTTTTGATTTCCTATATAAACCCCATAACCCTCTCATGCTTTCTCATCACCTTCTCACACATTCAAGCGTATAGATTTTTTACAAGGACAACCCTAGAGGAGCAACAATGGCTTTGAGTTCTAATGCACAAGGGTTCATCCTCCTCCTAGCTGCTGCCTCTCTGTTGGCAGTGACTGAGGCCAGAACCGTCGTCGTTGGAGGGTCTGAAGGCTGGCGTTTCGGCTACAACTACACTGACTGGGCTCTCCAAAACAGTCCCTTTTACATAAATGACCAACTAGGTTAGTATCCTTTAACATCAAAATTCTCTGTGCATGACATCCTTTCTTGAATTTCAATAGACATGCTTATATTTATATTGCACGATAACATATTAACATGGCAGTTTGTTTGGTTTGTGACAATGATATTGACGCATTATCAATGACAATACCGATGGTTGGTTGGACATACAGATGTCCATTCCATAGCTCGATATTATTCCATGCATGCATACGTACCTCAACTATTTATGCTTATGTGCATGCTCTTGGTTTAACTTTTGCAGTGTTCAAGTACGATCCACCGAGCGATGCGAACTCCGGCTACAGCGTATACCAACTGCCGAACCTGTGGAGCTACATCAATTGCGACTTCAGCGAAGCCAAGCTGCTGGCGAATCAGATGCAGGGAGGTGGCGACGGTTTCAAGGTGGAGCTGACTCAGTGGAGGCCATATTACTTTGCCAGTGGTGAAAAAGATGGCAAGAACTGCAAGGATGGGCTGATGAAGTTCTTTGCCGTCCCACTACCACGTTGGAATAATTAAACCCAGAGTTTGAAAACACACAAATAAAACGTCCGGGAAGAAGAGACGGCATACCAAATACATTATACACATACATCCACCAGATTGATACTATGTGGTTCAATAATTCTGGAGGGTTTTAAGTAAAAATAAATAATTTCCCCAATGATACTTGTAGGTGGAAATTTGCTTGATTAATTTGTCTTTCTTTGTTGAGTTTCATGTTCGCAATAAAGATGATTTGGTTTGTTTGAAATTTATCTTACGTTCCAGTAAAACAAAACAGAAAAAGAAAAGTTCAGCTCAAGGAAAATGTTCTCTTGCTAGCTAGACTATTTGAATCTTTCATATGTTTATGTTGTCAGACTGTGAATCTGAATCATTGATTACATTTACTCTGGTCTAAATGATTAGTTCATATTTAACATATCTGGTCCTCCGAGCATTACTCAATATGAGATTTCTAAGTAAGAGTTGAACTGTCTGTATCCGGCACTCTCTCGTTATGGTTGGGACTCATGATCCTAGCCTCGTTTACATTGCGAGGCGCCATACTATAATTGTTATAAAATACTAATGTTCCAGTCTGGCTTGCTTCTTAATCCAGTCAAACCAGACTTGGCTTGTTTCTATGATGAGTTAAGCTTCGACGATTCAAATAGGAACTGAGTCGAATACTAACTCGAATTGTTTCTAATCGATTTACAACCCTAATCGCATCCGACATTCTCTCTCATAATGGGTGGGCCTCCTGCATCTTTGTCTCGTACAGGCTACCTCGTATTGTAGTTATGCCTTTGGCCTTATGGGCCTTTTTAACAGTCCAGAATTTTTGTAACAGTTTCTTTTACTCATATGACACACATCACATTCAAGAAAGCCTTTTCTACGATGGAGGTTCGGCATACACATTTAAAACATGCAGACCATGCATTCATGAATTGCTTATACAAATCCAAAAGTGCTTCTGTAGAAGCAGAAGTGGGGAACACGACTTTTCAATGCGAGTGACAGTTTGCTTTCCCATCAAACCGCGCCAAAACAAGGTGCCGCTATTCGATCGTACGTATGCTTTGTTAGCTTTTCCCCCAGTGGAAGAAAAGATGGTGAAAAGTCCTTTCGTACTTAGTTTTCAAATATATTAGAAGTCAGTGGTGGTGGGTGTTAAATCGTTTTTCAAAGAGTTTGAATTTGTTTTTATTTGGAAACATGAAACATATTGCAGTTTGATTCTGAATGGTACAAATCTCAACTCTTGAAGAAAAAAATCCTCAGTTCTCATGTCATTTGTATTGATTTAATGGTTGCACAAGTTGTGGAACTGATCCGGGCAACCAGAATTGCGCGTTTTTAATTCTGGTGCACACCAACTAGAGAGTTCTTTAGGAGTGTATCCAGAGTAGAAGACGATACTTTATTCTCGTTACCGATAAAAAATCTAGTTTCCATAATATTTTCCATTCATGTATGATTGAAGATAAATAAATGGACTCATTTATGTATATAGTCAATTTCTTGGAAATCTTTACCCAATTTATTTGTTAATTAAGATGTAACAAATAATATGCTCATTTTTCCATCAATATTCAGGTCACACTTAGTATTATACTTAGTATTATTCTAGTGGTATTTCTTTTCATTTGTAAGTGAGAGGTCTTAGGTTCAATTCTCGGCAAATGCGAATTGGAACCACATTATTACTAGCTCATTGTAAGGCTTAGCCCTTTAATGTAGATGATATTGTTATGTTATAAAAAATAAAAAATTAATAAAATAAAAGATCAGTTAGTGGCTTCGCCATGACATTCTACCATTCCGCGGCAGAGAAGACTTCGGCAATAATCAAACCCAAGATGTACTATATAAAATACAAGTTTAAAATTCATCTCCAACCACTAAACCACTCCGTGGTGATTAGCCGTTAGCGTTCGTTGGTATTGCATAATAATACATTCTTATCCTAACTTTTCTTCCGTGTATCAATTCAATGGATGAACACAACATGCTATAAACTAATTATATTCTCTCAGCAGCTGGAATTTCATTAGCTACCAAAATTGTTAATATATTATGCAAACGTCTAGTCCATATTTATACCTAAATTCCCACTCATACCAAATTAGTTACGGCAAAACTGGCATACGAACATATATTACATGATTAATTCACCGCTCACACAATGTTTTTTATGTTAGTACGTGTTCCTGCGACAGACAATCTCAAGGTTCTGAAAAATTGTCATACGAACATGTACAACATGTAAAATTGTCCGAACGATTTGATCAACACTTTGAAAACAAAAAAAGTAATTGAATTACAACAAAAAAATCCATCGGGCATCTAAAATTATGAAAATCTCAAAAATTAAGTTGATCTCGCCTCAATAGGAAGATTCCACCGAAGCTTCATAGACAAGAAGAATGATCCACACAATCGAACACATTCGCCACAAAGTTGATTTTCGATAAATGTGACGAAACGAGATATTCTAAAATCTACTTGCCAGTATTTTAAATCATCTCAACAATATCATATGTCAGTGAACAGAAATTTTATATTAACATCCTCCACTTTCTTGTCTTTTCCATTCAGCTTCCACTTGTTCGTTGGTGACAGGCTGGAAACACCACTTTCAACAGAACTACAATTTCATAATTTCAAATATTTTTTAAAATTATATTCATTCGAAAATCTCACATTTTTTTGCCTCTGAGAATTAATCGAAGCCAACATATTAACAAAAACATAATCAGAAAATTAAAAACATGATTAATTTAATCTATGAAGCTCCGAAGGCTCTGAAAATGTTGTCGCCACGTAATCTCTAACCTCCCTAGCGATCACGTCCCTCATCGCGTCCCAAAACCCCGACGGCACACTCTCATTATTCCTCTGCTGCTCCCCCACCATCGCCCCGCCGCTTCCGCTACCAATCCCCGGCGGTGCCAAAGTCAACTCCGTCAACGGGTCAAACTCCATCGACCCATTGGCCAAAGATCCGGAAACCGAACTCGTGCTCATCCCCTCATTACTACTCACATTGCCGCCGCCGCCGCCCCCAAAACTACCACCCTCCGTTAGTTGATCTACCCTGACCCTCCGCTTCAACGTCGAGTTCCAGTGATTTTTCACCGCGTTGTCAGTTCGACCCGGAAGCAGGCGGGCAATGGTGGCCCACCTGTTTCCGAACCGAGCGT
The DNA here is from genome assembly GCF_916048215.2 of Malus sylvestris. Lineage (NCBI taxonomy): Eukaryota > Viridiplantae > Streptophyta > Magnoliopsida > Rosales > Rosaceae > Malus > Malus sylvestris. Next base: position 8,785,818 of record NC_062267.1, on the reverse strand, counting down.
GTGCGGCCAAGATGGTCTCGTCCTCGGCCTGAGAGAAGGGTCGATGCTGGACGCTGGGGCTCAGCTGGTTGCACCACCTGAGCCTGCACGACTTCCCAGATCGACCTTTTATGTACCGGCTTATCAATGACCAGTTTCTAGGCCCGTAGCGGTCGACGAGCTGGGTCAGGACACGGTCCTCCTCAGCGCTCCACGGGCCCTTGATTCGTTCGGGCTTGTTGGGATTTCTCGGGAGGGAAGACTCAGACGAGGAAGTGCCGGAAGACTCAGTAGATGACGAGCACATATTCATCGCTTCCATGGAATTAGTGATGGTGTTTGTTCGAGCCGAGTGAGGAGTGAGTACAAGAGAGAGAGAGAGAGAGAGAGAGAGAGAGAGAGAGAGAAAGGAGGAGGAGGAGTGAATGAGAGAAAGGTTGTGTTTTGGGTGTTATATTTAGGGGCGAGGTGCATGCACTTGTGAGCATTTTTTATGGAAGATAGAGAGGGGAGGAGAAGGGTACTTCCACGAAACTGGCGTTTGTAAAGTGGGCGGGTTTGCTAACTTAAACCGAGTGCGTACATGCGCACCCCTTGTTTTATGTCATCGTATATTTATTTTTCCGGATTTTTTTTTCCTTCTCTGGAGCCTCTGGTTTTGTTCATTTACCATTTCGGGCTTCCCCCGATATATTGAGACAATGTGAGCTGTCATGTTTTGGGAAAGGATCTCTTTCCACCAAGTCTATAAAATCACATAATTTAAACTTTAAAATTTGATCAAACAATTACAAACATAAATTCTTTTTAAAAATTATAATAATTTTAAACGTTAGATCAAATTTTAAAATTTCGAATTGTGTGTCTTGTTCAACGTGATATTATCAATCAAGTTTATGCAACACGTGAATTTTGTGTAAATTAGGCAGCGAGGTCAAATCAATCCCTCACAAATTTATCGTATGTGATTTGTCTTGTCATATAATAATGCTGAACGGTTTGAATAATCTAACTAAAATATGATATGTGTCCAGAATTAACACTAACTTGCGTTTTATGCATGTTATTATCTAGATTTAGAGCTGCTCGTGTTCTAAATTTCTGATATATATCCTATATGTATATATTTTAAGGAAATTTTAACGAAAATTTTTTGGTACTGTTTACTTTAATGAAGAATCACATTTTTATACTAAAAAGTCAATCATTTTACTATTTATTTTACCATTTATTTTACTCTTATCGTTAAAACTTAAAATTTTAAAACTTTTTTTATTAGTTTTTCTATATTTTAAACTAAAAAAAATTAGAAATGTAACTAAAACTGAATTAATAATTTAATATAAACCACGTCTGATTGGGATGGGTGATTGTGAAATGTTTGACTTATTTTTGTAGTATTGTCTTCGTAATGAATCATGAAGGTTACCTCGTATGTACCCTCCTCTATAAAAGAGAATACAAAACGTGAATGATGATTTTTGTGTCACCAAACTTCGACAAAAATATTTGGATAAAAATGTTTTCAAGATCAAAAACTTCAAAGGCATCCCAAAATAATGTGTCAAATACGGTAGGGGTATTTTCATCATTTTAACAATGCTTTTTTAATAATTAATGTTTTGGTACTTTTTTTTTAATTAGTGCCTCACAATAGGCTAGCAATAATGTGATTTAATTTCTCTATTTTTAAACACGTTTAAAACATCTTAAGAGACATGTAATGCCGGTTATAAAAAAAAGTATTTCGCACACAGATAATAATGAGATTAAATAAGTTGTCAAATGAATATTATTATTTTTTAACAAACGATATTATCTACACTAAGGGGAAGGGGGTAGGCTTAGCCTCACAACGGGCTAGCAATAATGTGATTCAATCAGTTATTTATTAAATATTATTTTCTATATTTTTAAACACGAAAACATCTTAAGAGGCGCGTAATGCCGGTTATAAAAAAAGTCTTTCGTACGCGGATAATATTGTGATTAAATTAATTGTCAAATAATTGTTTTTGTTTTTTTACAATATTATCTACACTAAGGGTGAGGGGAAGGGAATGAGCTTAGCCTCATAATGGGCTAGCAATAATGTGATTCAATCAATTATTTGTTAAATATTATTTTCTCTATTCTTAATGTAAATTCTATATAGACCGATTTTATTATGTGAATTCAACTGCTTTAATTGGTTTATGAGAGGTGTTGATGCACAAAATTAGTGAGGACTTAGGTACAACAGAAACTGTTAAGTTTTTGACTTTCGCTAGATTGCTCCGGTCACTAGTGTGGATAAGTATTTAAATGGATAGAGACAGGGAAGCAAATACAAGATGTACGTGGTTCATCCAGATTGGCTACGTCCACGGAGTAGAGGAGTTCTCATTAATTGTGAAGGGTTTACATAAGTACATAGGTTCAAGCTCTCATTTTGTGAGTACTAGTGAATGATTTAGTACAAATGACATTAGGAAATATTATGGGAGAATGATCTCCTTTTATAGAAGAGAGTTTATAGCTTTGCTCTGACATTGACACGTGTCGTGTTGTGATTGGCTTCTGATGTTAACACGTGTCGCACTATGATTGACTTCTGATGTCGACACGTGTCGCACTGTCATTGACTTCTTATGTCCCCAATATCTTCATAACCCTAATGTATATATATCTTTGTATTTGTATATGATCCATATACACAATTGCGGTAAATTAAAAGAATGATTCAAAAATACTTAATTATAAACTACTGCTTCTTTTCTGCAACCCCATGTTTAGTGACTTGTAAATTTTCTCTTTTCTTTCCTTTGTTTTTCTTCTCTTATTTCTTGTGTGCGACCGTATGGTGCAACAAATGTTCGATAAAAAGGTCACTCGATAGTCCTTAGCAAAAATCGATAGAATGCGACATAATTCAGCATGTATACATCAGAAGCTCGACAAAATGATCTAATGAAGTTTTTTATGTCAAAATGTGACTCCATTGTTATAAAATTCTGACCCGGCTACTAATTTAAGAGATTTAACTTAAATCTCCTTTAATAAATACATAAGTATTGTTTTTTTTTTTTGAGCAGGAATAAATAAGTATTGTTAGGTATATACGCATGTGGTTGAATTATGAGATTGTGCAAGTAGAGTTGAAAAAAGTCGTTTATCCTTACATTAGTCGATTTTGTCTTACTTGTTACGTGATTGATTGCTATAACTTTGGACATTTTTCAACACCGTTTGAAAAAATTAGTCGTGCATACGCACATAAGCCGATTTAACGACTGATCTTAGAATCATTTATCGTGCGAGGTAATGAGAAATTGAGCCATTGTAATTAGAGAGGGGCAAGAATGAGAAAATAAAACGAAAATAAAAATAAAAATAAAAAGTAATAAAATCATTCTCACATGGGACAAGAAGCGTGAGTACTTATAAATTAGGGAGCGTTTAACACATGACAGGAAACGCAAAGCTGTTATACACAACACAAACGTTTTAGAACGGCGACTGGGGCCCAACGAACTTTTTTGACCACTTTTTAGCCACAGATTTTAATTTTTTTTTTTAATTTTTTTATAGCCTACCACCAATTTAACAGCTGTAGATAAAGGTCCCCGTCAGTCAACCCCTAGAGCCTATAGAGTCACTGAAATCAACGGCTTCTGATCGAACCTGTCCTAAAAAGCAAACCCCGATAAAAGGGGAGGGCCTACTTGTAAATTACAAAAATTAAGATTAAGGATGACTTCAACGTCTTCCACGTAGGAAGGCCCCACTCCCAGGCTGTAAGAATCTCACGTGATTCCAGTTGAATCCCGTCTTTGACTTTTGAGGCTCTCGTCTAATAAAGCTCACTTCCCCCTACTCATCCTCGTCGAGCATCACCCTCACTTTACACCCCAAAACATTTTCGATTGTTTTGTTGTCCAGTGCAAAACGTGGAAAGTGATTGTCGATCGATCGATTTATAATCTCACGATACAAACACGTTTGAATCTTTTAAATGACGAATTTGTTTTAGTGTTTATAATTAGATTTAATGATTCAATTTCTAATACAATGATAAAATTTCTTAATAAAATAGTAGCCGATAAAATCTATAGAGAAAAAGAAAAATTACAAAAATTGAATTTAACCAAACAGCACTGAATCAGGAAGATCATAGTTGAGGGCTACTTAAACATTGTCATTGATGTCGTCTCTGGCAAGCAGTACATTGGAGAATCATGACTGGCTTCCTTCATTGACTCGGTGAAGTGGAACCACGTCTATAGAGAAGCAAACTTTGCTGTTGATTATATTACTTCTATTGGACACAATTGCAATAATTTGTGTATTTGGGATGATTGTATTCCTCAACAAGTTAGGAACGGTCTTTTGTATCACTTTAGAGGTCTTGAGTGTTATACCGAGGTTTCTCTTTAAATTAAATGTTTTTTACCTAAAGGAAAAAGCTAATTGAATGGACGCCTTGCAAGTTGTCACATTAGTGAGAGTTCTAATTTCTATGAGAAGATACATCTCAAACATGATAGAGATGTGAAGTTACAACAATGGAATGATGAAAGGGTAAGCTAAGTGATCATGAGGATAATAATGCCTCTAACAAGTAGATAATATCTTGTAATTGTTTTCTAAGAACGCAATCAACGGAATTGTGCATGCATGCATTTACGTGACAAACAAAATGCTACGTACGTACGTACGCCACCCCACCGCCGTACAAGTATCAGTTTTTTTAGTAATTTTCGAATTTTGTGGCGAGAGACCTGAGAAGCACGCGCGGACAAGCTCAGTAGGGGAGATCCCACAATCTGAACACAATCGTTGTAATGATTGCATCCTAGCCGCCCACGTGGCATTATTTATGGATTTTGGCCTTGGGTGAAACTTTTGGCAAGCAGCAGTTGGGAAGTTGATACCACAGCTGGCACCAAATCCCTGGTCACGGTCACCGACTTGTTTCGAATTTTACATACAACAAAACTGCGTACCAATGTCCTTTAGTAGATAAAAAGCCCAAGGGCTGTAGGGCACTAACCTTAATGTGTTCTTTAGTTTCAAATTAGAGGTGTGTTAAAATCAGTCGCGTTTGAGATAAGAAAAATGTACTATAATTCATTGTGTGATCGATCAATGATGAGTGTAGGAACGATCAAGAGACAAGTAAGAGAGATGTATAATAAATAAATTGAAGTTCTATCATAAAATTAATTGATAATTCAGAGAGTAGTCTAACCTTTTATAAGTCTTCGCAATGTTTTTCTTTTAAATGATGTGTGACTCTTTTACATTTACATCCTCATATGCCCCTCATGCGTGATGAATTTTCAAACCAAACACATTGACAACACGAATTAGGTGATGAGGAGTACATCTGGCCATTGGGCTTCTCAAGTGGTCAACCTTGCTCTGATATCATGAAGAAGTTAAGGTGCAGAGTAGTCTAACCTCTTATAAATTCTTGCAAAGTTTTTTCTTTCACCTATGTGAGAATCTTTTACTTTGCGTATTCAAACTTTTGTCATTCAAATGATTGTAAGACGAGGGAATTAAATTTAGATTTCAAATGCTAGGATGAATACTATTAATCAATTGAACACAAACGCCTGTCACTTAATACTACAGTTTAGTAGTATTCATCTTCATTTGTAAGCAGAGGTCTTATGTTTGATTCTCGTAAAAAATGAGTTTGAACCACATTATTTATAACACATTGTAAAACTAAGTCCACCCCCTCTCTTTAGTGTAGACGTTTGTCAAAAAAAAAAAAATTGAATACAAACCCCTTAAACATCGTAAATGTACGCCCAAACTTAAAAGAAATTAAAATAATTCAATCATTTGGTGAATAAAATCCAGTGATAAAGTTTGATAATCCATACTCATTACTCATCCATAAATTCCATAATTAGGGTAAAAAAATATGAAGAGAATAAAACAGAAAGTGGTGATTGTGTACGGTCGATTGTAGGCTGGAGGTAGGCCCCAAATTTGGACTCGTATTTTAGTTGGCAGATACTTTCACTTCACTGATGGGAGGAGATTTGGGATACCTGGTCTGGTAACTATCACTGGGTCCCGCGATGTCCCCTTCCAACCCAATTGTCGGTTGGGAGAAATTTTTTTATATGATCGGTCCACGGAATGATACATTTCATATCATTATACAAATGATAGGATATGTGTGTTAAAAAATTAATAACTTAAAAAGTAAAATTTCCTACTGTTTATATAAAAACAAGTGGTATCTCCCGTGTTCTAGTCATTTTCTCACTGGTTGGGTCGGTCCTACAGTTAGGGTGGTAGCCAATACGGCAATACCGCGTGAGAACTGGTGCCTTGTCCTGCTCGTGCCGGTCAACAATTTGGTTAACCACGGTTGTTTGGTGTTCTCCTCGTTTTTCTTATTCCCCCCATTTTTTTATCCTTTTTTTGTTTTTTTTGTTTTATTTTTGTAAAATGATTATCTTATCACATATATGTACAATTTTCTTAATAAGGATGAGACGCACATACAGTGATAGATTCAGGATTTCAAGATCAAAGGATCCCAACATAAAAGTTCAAAAAAAAAAATATTAGACTAATTTAGTTCCATATCACTATTTTCTATTGAATTTGATTCATTGAATAAATCAAGATTAATCTTAAAGGTAATAAAACCAACAAATTATGCTCAGTAACATAACACAATTAGTGACTCTACAAAGATAAAATCTGTTAATGTAACATATATATATATATTATTAATTGGTAGTTGGGACTAGAGTCTAGGATAAAAAAAAACTAATGTGAATTTGGAAGAAATAAAATTAGGCAGCTAAAGGTGGTGGAACGACAAATGGTGGTGAGGAATAGGGTAACTTGGGTTTAAAGTTGAAAGGTTGCGATGATTGGGGCTGAGAGTTATTACATATAATTTGGGGATACTGGAAAAGATCGAGATTCTCGGGCTCTGTAGAGAAAACAAAGATATTTTAGTTTTAAATTTTTTTATAATGACCTGCCTTAAAAATGTTGTCGTTTTGGCTAGGTCTTTTAAAACAAAAATTAAAAACCTCTTCTTTTTCTTTGTTATAAGCACTGCTACCTGCACATCCATGGAGGCAACATGCCTCTCCACTAAACCTACCCAAATTGTTGGAGGGTCCCGAAGGTTGATCACAAGTGTTTCTTTGGGCTTCCAAGGGGTCCCGGAACCCTCCGAGTCCTTGTATGGATCCACCAATGCCCACACGTATTGATGCGCCCTACCTTTATTACTTCTCGTTTGGCACTAATTTGTTTTGTATGATTCGGCACTCATTCGTTTTGTATGTATTGATTCCTTTAAAAAAACTTGTGAATCCTGAAAATTAGTAAATGGCATCTTGATGCTTCACATACGTGTGTATAGATGTACGAACATAACTCTGGCAGCAAGTACGTATTCGCATTGTCTACGACGTTCGATCATTCTTCCAGACAAACAAAGATACGAGTAAACACATACAAATAACTAAAATGGGAGATAGCCTACGCTGACTCGTAAATAGAAAGTATTGCGTACAAAATCATTGGTAGGCTTCCAAAAGATGTAACAAATCGCTTTTACACACAGAAACTGAAATGGACATTTGTTGAATATGCAAGCTGTTGACAGATGGATTCAATTTTTAAAATACATCACAAGACTTCTCACTCTAGTCTGTGGGGAAGATCTAATTAACTATATTCTTCTTACCAACCTACCCCAACCCCTATCCAATAAGGGATGTAGCTTGGAATCTATGTAAATTCATTTGGGTCAGGTTTTTCTGGATAACTATCCTTGACAATCTTTAATTTAATACATTTACGAGAATATAAATGTACGCTCTACATTTATCTCTTTCTATGTATGTCTGATTGTCTATCACGTCGAAAATTCTTATGTCTGGCAGTTGGGTACTAAGTAGATTGTCTGACTTACTCATAAAAAATTAGGGTCCTTTGCATTTAGGTATTACTTAGTCTCGTGCAGATACAAACCCCAACGCTAGTGAAGAACTTCCAGATTTAATAGGAATGAAGCTTAATTGGAAAGAAATGAATTAAAAATTTTCTTATATGATCGATTGGTATAGACATCAACAACTTCGAATTGGCTTAGTTTCTCATCAACAAATTAATGCTTCCTACTCTTTTATGGATAGGTCGGATAGTCCATTTAAAGTTAAACCGTCTGTCGAATACAATAATTGATCCTAAGCGTCACTAATCCTGCACAAGCATGAATAACCATCTATAGTCAATCCGCGCGCATGCATCCTAGCATTTTCTTGACAAAATGAAGCCGGGCGGCTGCGTACAATGCCAGAAGCCCATTGTTGTTGTCCATTACTTTTGTTACACTGGAGCACTGATTGAATCGAGTGCAGCTCACTTTTGGGTTTATGGGGCCTCAGGTTATACTGTGGTTTTCTTCCCTGTGCATGTGGATTGTGTGCATGGGCTGCACATGACCTGGTTGAGCGACATGACCGACCTACACGACGATAAAGCAATCAAATATCAATGTCATTTTAACAACGTTATATTAACGTATTGATACCAAATATCAATGTTATTTTAATAGTGTTATATTGACGTTTGATACCAAATATCAACGTCATATCAACAATATCTATCAGATATCAAAGTAACATTTGGATATCAATGTTGTTACATACAGGATTAAAATTTCATTTTCTTCATTTTTTTTTTTAATTTTAGGGTTAATTGCATTTTACACAACAAGGTTTGGGCTTATTTACAAAATGAGTACGAAGTTTCAATTTACGCATACCAATTTAACCATTCTGTCAATTTTACCGTTTAATTAGACGTTAAGTATTGACGTGGCATAGACTAAGCCTACATTTGAGGTACACGTTGACTGTCAATTTCATACAAGGACTAAAAGAGTAAAAGTGTAAAGTACTAAACTGTGAAGTTGATGGTCAACGTGTGTTTCAAATGTTGTCCTAGTCCGTGTTACTTCATTACTTAATGCCTAATTAGACAATGAAATTGATGAAATGGTTAAATTGATGTATTTTAAAAACCACGTAGTGTAATATGTGACAAACCTTGTGTCTCAATTGCAAATGACCCTCCAATCTTATAGTGTAAAATATCGTTAACCCTTAATTTTACTTCGGAAAGGGAGTTGGGTCTGAAAACATTAATTTCAATGGTACAAGCGCCCACACTGCCTAAAAGTTGAATGTGGTCCAAACAATTTCCAGCCTGTTAATGAATCTTTCCTATGTATCATCATGATCAAGGCAATACCTTGAAGGCAACTAATGATATTTTTGGAACTACAGATAGTTATGCCAACTGGTTTACGCAGTGTGTCGGTTTTATTGTACTGGAGTTTGAATACCCTTTTCGTCAATTAGAGAGAAGTTTTAAAATATTACTTTGTCAAAAAAAGAAAAAAAAAACTTTTGAAACTCAACTACTCTACGACTCATGCTCTCCTAAGGTCCTCATTTTGAGGACCTGTGATGACCAAATGCATAACAGCCACAAGATTATATTAGTTTAGATCAAAAGGCAATATATGACAACATAAGAAAGCAAAACAAGAAAATGAGTTTTCTAATGGTTCCTAGATTCTAAGTTGATTTTGCTTAATTTGGCACGGGTCCTCAAAACTTGACGACCTTAGAAGAGCAGGACTGACTACAATCATCGAAGTTAAAAACAATCAATTCATGAATTTGAGAACCATAGTTTACATAGACACAAAGTTACATTAAATAACCAATATTAATTAATGAAAATAGAACATAATTTTTTTGCTAAGCTAATGAGCTCTTACAAAGAAAATACTTAATTCTGGCCCTGCAGCACCATCGGGATTAATCATGTACAAAGCTTCAGAGTCCTTTGATCCAACCACCCTCTCAAACCTTGCCCTTATGTAAGTCAATTCCCCATCTCCTGCATACTCCTTCTGATCAGAAGGGCATGGAAGAACCCCTGCCCCCATCGAAACACCCCTCAAAGTTTGCATAACATGAAGCTCGTCCTCCGACATTTGCTTCCTCCTAATAGAATACCCTACCTTTCTTCCATTGCAATACACAGCCCACACAAACTCCTCCGTCAGCTTCTTCTTGTGCGTCTTCGTCTCGCTCTCCAGTGCGATTCGGACTATATCCGATGCCATTTCCTTGTGAAACACACTACTGTGCATTGGTAGCTCGAGCACAAAGAGTGGCATGCAATGAGGGTCTTCTTGTATTGCTAGGCTCACCCTCCCTTTTCGATACCCGAAAATTGTACCTGTTGTGGCATGATCCTTTAGTAACGGCTTTCGGGGTCTGCCTAGCAAGGCAACCATTTTGCAGCCTGATGTCAACATGGGGAAGAGCTTGAACATCTTGAGAAGGCCTCCGGATGAAGATTTCGACGAACGTTTTTGGCCCGGCATATGACCGTGCCGGATTAGGTTTAAAATGGCTGAGTTCTCTAAGTGGTAGAAAGGGCTAGAGTGCACAGAAGGCATTGTGGCTAGGGTTTGTGGTTCAGAAATCAATTCAACCAATACAAGAAGGGGTATATTAGATATGAGTGTTTGAAAATGTACGCGAGTTGGAAATATATATAGAGAGTGGAAGGTTGGAGAAAAAAAAAACTTCAAAATTTAGTTTGGTCAGTCAATTGGTTATGTTTGTGTGTGGATACTTTCTGTTGGACGGCGTCGTTTCGGGGTTAGTTTAAGTTTATGTGATTGGAATCTTTGAACTTTGGAAAGGGAATGGAGACCCTTCAATTTTAATTTTTAATTTTTCAAGTTGGTTATGGGAGGGGGAACTTAATGGGACTAAATAGTAAAGAGTGATACGACAAAGTTTAGATATGAAAAGGGGACGGGGTTGAATGTGATAAGATAAGGAGAGGTCGGACCACACAAATTGTAGAGGAAGGGCCAGGGCATGAAGAAAAATAAAACCAACATTGTTCGGCTCTTATCATGTAACGAGTCATTTTTCTTCATTTGAAGATCATTCATTATGCGTAACGAGTCAAATTTCTTTACATACAACACTACTTGCTATGTGCAAGGAGTCATTTATTCTTATATATCACTCATCGCAAGTAATGATTCATTTTTTTTTGACAGATCACTCGTTACATGTGATAAGTCGTTTTCACTTGCAAATCACTGGATTACGAAGAATGATTGCTTACAAGTAACAAAGTATTTTGCGGAAAGAAACTCGAAATGAAATGTGGAAATGTTGGTTATGCATGTGGATCTCTGATCATCAAACAAGGCATCAATGTCACTAGCTTTATGCTTTTCCAAACCCCAATCCTAAATGCCTCAATATAATTATTGAGGTGCAGCTCATCTTCCCCCTCAAAATATTTTTCTCCTGTTTATCCATATTAATTGGAATTAAACTTTGGTTTCATTCCATTGTTTAACCAATCGCGCAAATTTGTCAAGTGAATCGTGGCTTAAGATAACGTCACCATGACATTTTCAGGTACAGTGCAAGAACCTTAAATTTTAGTAGCAATGAAATCATTAATTTGAACCCTAATTTTAGTAGCAACAAAATCATTAATTTGAAGCTCCACTACATGGTTAACAAGAGGGTCAAAACATGAGAGAACTAGTGTCCATGCTGGGGCTCCATGCTTCGCTATATTTAGTCTTGAATCTGTGCTTAGCCATAACTAGTAAAATATAAAAGATTTGGTGTTATTGATTATATACAACTATGTGTTTGTTCGTCTTACTGTTCATGGAGCATAACTATGGGAGCATCAAATCACCTAACAACACATCTGCTGGATAGTTTGGTTTATTGGGAGCATTAACTAAAGCTGTGAAACCTAGTTAGAAACTTAGGTATTGAGTGCTCATATAACTCATTCAAAAGAATTGGGATTTAACACCATGGCCATGTCCATTTCGCTTTTGGGAAACGACCCACTAACTGAGCAATCATGTACCACAAGCATATGGTTGGATAGAAAAGCTGTGGTCAGTTTAAAGCATATAATTTGGAGTTTGGGTACAATGCAAGACCAAGTTACCTGCAGCAAAGGTGGGTTCCATATGCAAATGCGTATGAATTTACCAAAAAAGTTTTATTCATTGATGCAACATAAAGTTGCAACTAAACCATGATCTGACCACTTACGATAGAGGAGAAAACCAATAATATAAGATTGAATCGATTCGAGATTGGGACTTTAATAGTGTACTAGTGTAATTTTTCACGGTAATAGTGTAATTTTTTTGTCATTCTTGGTGTGTCAGTTTCTTGCTTAGATTTCAGATTAAACTCGAGTTTTTAGTTAGAGTAAATTGTAGTAATGATCCTTCAACTTTAACCAATTGGAGCAGTGGTCCCTCAACTAAAAATTTATTACCATTGGTCCCTTAACTCATCAAAACATGCAGCTATGGTCCTTTTTGCCAACTCCGTTAGAACTTCCATCAAAATGAGTCACGTGCCATGCACGTGAGGCTAAATCAAGAGGCAAATGTGGAAAATTAAGTAAGAAAAATTGTATCAATGGTCCCTCAACTTTAATTCAACTGGAGAAATGATCCTTCAACTTTAACTCAATTGAAGCAATGATCCCTCAACTTTAACTCAATTGAAGCAATGATCCCTCAACTTTAACTCAATTGTAGCAATGGTCATTCTAACATTACTCATTTTGACAGAATTCTGACGGAGTTGACGAAAAGGGTCATAGCTACATGTTTTGTTGAGTTGAGGGACCAATGATAATGAATTTTTAGTTGATGGACTATTACTCCAATTTGATTAAAGTTGAAAGACCATTTCTACAATTTACTCTTTTAGCTAAGCTCGAGAGTGAAAATTTGAAATCCAAGCTTGTAGGATTATTGAAGATCTTTAAGGATCGATAAAAAACCAACGAGAATGTAAAAAAATCCCTTTACCACAGCATCCTTTATCTCCCTCTCCAAATAGAAACCCTAGTACTGTAAGTCTTAGCCACCCGTCCTTTGCCTTGGCTTGGGGCCAACGTTAGCCTCTCCACTCCCCGCTTCCTAGCCTTTCCACTCCCCGCCTCCTTAGCCTCTTGACTACCCGCCTCTCATCCCCTCATTTCCCCCACCATTCCTCCTCAACCCTCCCTTTTCCCCCTATCTCTCTAGTTTTTTGTGCTGCGTAACACCTCTTCTTCACCATCCTTTTGTGGGCAACCAATTTTTGCGGCTTTGATGCACTCCCCTCTCCTTGCAAAATTCGAGATTTACTGCCTCACAGGGCCTATCCCCTTGATTTAGGCAAGATCTATGAGTTTGGTTGGGTATTGGTTGTTGGTGACTCGGATCCTCCTTTTATGACTTTTTTTTAGGGTTTTGTGGCTCTCCTTGACTGATCAATGGTGGCATGCCTTCAGTGACAAGATGTATGGGGGCTTTGCCTTGCTTGGCTCAAGTTTGTGGCAAATCTCACTAGAGTGGTAAAGTTGTAGGTTGAGATGAGCCAATCGTTAGAGATGAGCCAACCAAAAGATTTAGTTTCTCAGATTAGCGTAGGTCAACATAGGTTTGTTTGCACCGCATCTAGCGGGTAATGTCTCGCCTAGTGACTGATGTGGCTCCTCCTGTGAGCGATGATTTTGATGTGGTCTCGCTTGTTAGCGATGGTTTGATGTGGTCTCACTTGTGTGGCGGTGACATACATGTGCTTTGATATAAGTCAGTTGCACCTACTGTCTTTGTGGGAGATTTGTAGAAGAATTCTTGTGCTAGTGTGTGCACGCTTGTGATAGCCAATTAGGTCAAATATTTGGCTACCTCTAGTGTGTGCACGCTTGTACATAAATTCTTGCACCTACCTATCATCATTGTTTGTTTGTGTGAACTACCTCTAGATCAAATATTTGGTCACTAGAGATTGTACCCATATAACCCTTGTAACTGATACTGTTAATGAAAATCACCATCCTTTCTTTAAAAAAAAAAAAAGATCTTTAAGAATCTGCCTTTGTCAAAGATGATGTCAAAAGTTTGAAGAATTTTTTTTTATAAAATTTGGCGTCGTCTAAGACAAGTTACAACTTACCCTCTAAAAAATGACAGGCTGGTTGAGACCAGACTAACAACGCATCCACACTCAATCCATTTAGATAAATGCCTGTATGAAAATATAATTATATATAACACATTTGATTTGATAACTGAACTTTTGGATGATTGATATTTGAATATGATGTCTTTGGCATATAAAGCAAATTTAGAATAGATTAATTAGAACATTGTTTGAAAACTCCTCCACCTATCAATACCATCCGTTAGAATTATTATTGTGCTAGTGATGGGATCGTCATCTCTTTTGGTAATTCAAGTGACACGATGTCAAGAAAAAGCTTTGCTTAATGTGGATGTTAGCTAGAGATTAGACAATGTGGAAGACAATCCATGCCCAAACAAGGAAGTGAAAATCTCTCTCATCACTCAATCATTGATCTACAAGTTCTTAAGTTAGGCCCTTGTTTACTAAAAAGGCTTGGATTTTTGTATAAATAGACCTTAACCCTTTTCATTTGTTGTTAGTTAGTTTTGAGTTGGGATGCTTACTTTCCAACTGTAAACGCGAAATTTTTGTGACAAATCAAACAAAAACATGTGTACAAAATAATATTTGTATTAATGAGTTTAGAGTTGCAAGCTTACAAGGTTTGATCCTTTGATTTGATCTCCGAAAATGTAAAGTGTGTATTCTTAATTCAAGAGTCGTGATAACTTGATCTCGGATGAACGAACGCCTCAAGGTTTTGGCTTGTGGCGATGGAAGAACTGGCATATGTAGTGGTGCTTGATGATTCTTCACCGATTTGACGAAGACACTACAAAAAATATGGCCAATGCACACAAAAAGTTATTTGTGCCATACAAGGTCAAAGGGCACCAACATATGTGCCCATAGAGCAATATTAACAATGCAACAACTAAACTATATATGTGCCCTCTATAGGCGTGCCCTTTGATTAGAGGGCACAATATGGCCATCAGTGCTCAAAGAGTTGAGCACAAATAAGGGTTTTTTTGTGCCCTATTCTAACACCTGTGTCAGATGACATTCAAATTCATGTTAGCACAATTTTTGTAATTGTGCTCTATTAGTTACATTAAAAAACAAAAAAAAATAAACAAAATGGAAATACCTTACAACCTGAATCAAACAATTGAAAGCACCAGATAAGAATATGAAAATATTGCTCATAGTTTCTCCTCTTGACAAATCAATCACATGCTGAAAACTCAACCACGAAATCAACATTATAAATTAAAGAAAAAAACAAGGCAATGATTTCAAACGTATATTCATCCTTTCAGGCAGTCATCCTTCCAGTGGAGGTGCCTCTGCTCCATGTGCCATCCACAGTAGTACCACAGAGATGGTGAGGGAGATGACAGAGAAAAAAAATGAAGAAGTTGAGAAAGTTAATGAGAGAGAGGGATGGGTGAAAGAGAGAGACGAAGAGTGATGGAGTGAATAAATGAGTCAATGCACAGGGAAAGGTGAAGACTCATGTGGGTGGGTTTTACAGGACACAAAAACCCATTAGAAAATTAGTAAAATAATTGATTAATTAGATTCTCCCCTAATAATTCAAGTTGATTGCAACTAGATATTTACACAAATTGTGAATAGGGAAAAAGTAAATGTAAAGTACACAAAAACATATATTTTTAATTTAAATATATTAGAGGGCACAAAAGCCTTTATTGTGTGTTTGTAAATTAATAAAAAAATTTCCATCTCTTATTGTCTTACATGCAAGCTGGACACAATTGTGTTCAAAATTTAGTAGGCACAAATACCAGACACAAACTAATGTGTTTCTTTGTTAGAGGGCACATTTGAGAAATTTTGGTGTTCAATGGAATTTAAAATGCACAAATATGTATTTGTGCTCAATGAAAATGAGAAGGGCACAAATCAATTGTGTTCTTAGCCCATTTTTCTTGTAGTTAATGTAGAGAATTTTTTGAATCTTCTGGAGTGTTTGAATGGTTGGGAAGTTGGGGGTTTGAGAGCTTCAGCATTTGGGTGTGAGAATGATTTTCTGGCTCACTTTCTTTGTCTTGGAGCCTTGTATTTATAGACTCTCCAAGCTTTGCATACGAAAGAACCAAGACTTTCATTTGTGTCTTGGTTCATGATTTGTGAGACAAATGGTACATGTCACGTAAGCCCTCGCATGTCAAAGTTTAATGCGTTGGTGAACATTAATTTTCACCAAAATTTGCATGTCTACACCAACATGATATCAGAGCATGTTATCTACGTGCACCTAACGACTAAAAACCCTTTGCGTCTCCAATTACGTGTTATTCACTTGAATTAGTTAAAAACACATTAGATCCTTGCACTAGTGTTTAAAAACACATTGGATCTATCCACTTGCCAATTAGCTTTTAGCTAGATGCTCACATCCTAATTATTTCTTTTGTTCCCGTTTTCACGATTTATACTGCTTCAGTTTGCTCACCACACTTAAGTAGCAGTGACGGAGCCATAAATTTGCAATGAGGGGGTCATAAAATAGAAGCTTTGAAAATTTAATCATACTTTTTTACTTGTAATTGCCAATTTATAATATTTTTTTCCAAAAAATTCATTAAAATCAATCAATCAATACCAAAATCCTAAAAATTTCAATAAGCCCAAGATGAGAAACATACAGACATGATTGAGATTTCGTGATACAACCAAGTGCGATAAAGGTTGACTGACCGAATTTGAACAACATATAAGCTTTGAATTAGGAGATATGAAGTTTGGGTGGAGAAGGCGTTTGCGTGCTTGATAAATCTTCAGCTTGTTTGAGAATTATCATGCTAAACTTTTTTTTCTAAGTGAAACAGAACAAAAATGACGCAATTTTGGTTTGTGTCAATTTAAAAAATATTGATTAAGGGTCTCCTTATTTCATTTGTCTTAGTTAGTACAGGGTCAAACAAAATTTCAAAAGGGAGATTTTATATGTTATTGGGGTCCGTAGCAGCCAATGCCTCCACATTGGCTTTGCCACGATGGTGATGCTCACCATCCTATTTATCACCGTTATAAAAGTTTAAATTTTAAGATATATGTAGTGAATATAAATAAATATTAAATTTAAAATTATTCAACAGTAATAATATAGTGTTGAATATTGCCACGACTTAAGAGTGATGAAAAAAATGCAACAAAAAAAAACAGAGGTATAGAAACTTGGAAAGTCTAGATTGGGCTTAGAAAGATAACAATATATGAGGCCATTAAACTTGGACCATCACACGGCCCATATAAGGCCTCAGAATCACCCTGACCCACTCCGCCTCCAAAAAGCCCGCGTTTTCCCGCCCATTTCAAAACTCTCCCAACAGTTTTATATTTTATTATTTTTTTCCGTAAATGTTTGAAAAAGGGTGTTATTTTTGGACCGCTTCTCTGCCTTTCAGTTCTATACACTTTCATTTCCTTCTATTTGTTCGATCATGATTAAATTACGTCAATATTTTATATCATTATTATTTTTTATCTTAATATCTTTATAAAAAATATTAATATAAAATATTAACGTGATTTAATTAATAAAATAGGAAGTGACGATGAGGATGGAGGGCAGAGAAGCAGGTCCGTTATTTTTAAAATATAAAAACGCGGATTGGGTGATTCAGAAAACCATCACTCACACTCGCTTATCTTCGTCTTCCTTCAATCGAATCCGTCAACGATTCAGCTCCAGAGTCCAGACGAACAGCCACCGCCGCCACCAAATGACTACTTCTTCTTCATTGGAAGCCAAGCAATTGGAGAAAATCGTAGCTCCGTACGGGTCCTGGAAATCCCCAATCTCCGCCGACGTCGTCTCCGGCGCCTCCAAGCGACTCGGCGGCACCGCCGTCGATTCCTTTGGCCGACTCATCTGGCTCGAGTCCCGCCCCTCCGAATCAGGGTATCCATCTCTCTATATCTATCTGTTATTTCCAATTCTTCGTGAATGTGTATGGATGAGCCGATGAGGAATTACATGGTGTATGTATAGACGGGCCGTTCTGGTGAGAGAATCGGAGAGGCCGGAGGGCGAACCAGTTGATATTACACCGAAGGACTATGCGGTTCGGACGGTTGCGCAGGAGTACGGAGGTGGTGCATTCAGCGTTTCAGGGGATACAATCATTTTCTCCAATTACAGGGATCAACGTCTCTACAAGCAATCTCTAAGTTCCAATGGTATGTGACGTTATCAATATCATAGCTTTTATATGCTTGGTACTTGCAAGTTCTCGGAAAAAGGTTGGTAATTAACGCTTAATTTGAAAATATGATAACTTGTATTAATATTGGTGTTGTGGTCTTATGGGTCTCGATTAGATTCTACTCCTACACCACTCACACCGGATTATGGCGGGCCGGTTATTAGTTATGCTGACGGGGTGTTTGATGCACGTTTTAACCGTTTTGTCACTGTACAGGAAGGTATGTGGTTGTAGTGCATTCTTAGAAGTATATTCATTTGCTTTTCTGTTTATAAGATATGAGGGATTATGTGTCAAACTAATTTCTCATATTTTTGGTAGATCGTCGTGAAAGCAGCATTAATTCGATAACAACAATTGTTTCAGTAGGGATTGATGGGAAGGACATTCGGGGTAAGGGTTTATCAACAACCCATGTCTTGCTTCAGTTTACAGTGCCATAGTATTTGTTAACTGTTAAAGATATTGCGGTATCTTTGACATTGTTTAACTAGTTTGGACTCCATTTGACATACAGAACCAGAAGTACTAGTGGGTGGAACGGATTTTTATGCCTTCCCGCGTTTGGATCCCAAAGGTGAACGGCTGGCATGGATTGAATGGTGCCATCCTAACATGCCATGGGATCAGTCTCAACTTTGGGTTGGGTATATCTCTGAAAAGGGGTAAGCGAATCTCCTTTCATGATAACATTGCTGCTCATTATCATCCCCTTCCCAAAAATTATCTTTCCAAGATAAATTAGGTCACGCTGAAGGAACTAATCACCTTTGGAAAGTATGATATGTCGGCACACACTTCATGCAGATTGAGTTCAGTTATATTTACATATAATGTAGATATATTTATGGATTGCTACCATAATTACATATGATCAATATGGAATTATGTTTATTTCTCGCAGAGAAATCTACAAACGAATTTGTGTTGCTGGCTCTGATCCTTCCATGAAGGAGTCCCCAATTGAACCCAAGTGGTCCTCTAAAGGTACCTTTTTTACGTGGTTGAGGAAATTTTTTAAGTAGCTTTGACAGGGATCAGATTTTTATGACTACTCTCTTAGAATATATCGATTTCTTTCACTCCTTGAGTTTGTTCGCATAGTGATATTTTTGTATTACACGTTCAAATATTTCTATTAACCTAGGCCAAAAACTGTTGAACTTTCAGTTGCTTCATGCCCTTGCATGCTTTAATTGGGTATACTTGAATGCAGGGGAACTATTTTTTATTACTGACAGAAAAAGTGGGTACTGGAATCTTTACAAATGGGTAAGTTCCGTACTTTAGCATTTCTGTCTAGCTTATTTATTACAAATGATAAGAACAGTGTACTCCTTCTAATATGGTTAAGTATCATCTAGTTGGAAGATGGATTTTTATTTTCTGCTTAATTGGATAACGGTAACTCCGCCTATGTCTTACATGGCCGGTCCCAAGCCCGGATAAAGGAGGAGGGGGAGGGCGTCAGGTAGTCGACAGCCGGCACTCCATGATCACGTCGAATCCTTATGAAAATGAATCCAGAACAAAATCGCGCTAAAGCTAGGGCGTCACCCGTAAGTGGCGCGCTGTGTGGCGCGCAATGGCGTTCTAGGATTCATATAGCCGACCCCACTTAGTGGGAAAAGGCTTTGTTGTTGTTGTTGTTGCTTAATTGGATAACGGTATTTTGGCGTCAAAGAAGAGTGTGCTCAGTTTTATGTTTGCTGGAGTCTGCTGTTTAGTCGGACAACAATTATTTGTCAGTTGGCATCAATTGGCTTTCATATGATACATATTTTCGTAATTCACATTTTCTGTATCAACAGGTTGAGTCTAGTAATGAGGTCATATCAGTTTATTCCTTGGATGCTGAGTTTTCCAAACCATTATGGGTTTTTGGCATGAATTCTTATGAATTTATTCAGAGCCATGAAAGTAAAAACATAATTGCTTGCAGCTATAGGTAAGAATTATTTCTGGTTGTTTTGAGTTTCTTGTTTGGACTTGTAATTTGCAATGATTGCTATCTATTCTTGCTTAATAATGGATGTTTGCATGCAGGCAGAAGGGGAGGTCATATCTTGGAATCCTGGATGATGTGCACGGATCACTATCTCTGCTTAATACTCCTTTTACAGATATTGATAATATTGTACGTCTAGAAACCTTGTTTTCACCAAGTTTTTGTGCTGAAGTTGTTAAGTTCCTGACCTGATCATAGTTTTTTCGTTGTAAAAATTTCATATTTGTCTGTGCAGACCTTGGGGATCAATTGCCTGTACGTGGAAGGAGCATCAGAAGTTCATCCGTCGGCTGTTGCTAAGGTGTCTGCCATCTTTTATGTCCCATCATAAAACCTTTTTTCTTTTGCTAGGCAAATGCCATTGTTTTAGAAATTGAACCACTTGGGTTTTGTGTCTTGAAACATTTTTATTCTCCCTCGCAGGTGACTTTAGACAACCATAAAATGAAAGCAGTTGACTTCAGGATTATTTGGTCTTCTTCACCTGATTGCTTAAAATACGAGTCCTACTTTAGCCTACCTGAATTCATTGAATTCCCAACAGAAGTTCCAGGTCAAACTGCCTTTGCATACTTTTACCCACCATCAAATCCCAATTACCAAGCTCCTAAGGGTGAAAAGCCTCCACTGTTATTGGAAAGCCATGGTATGTGCCTATGTGGTTTAAAATTTTCATAATTATAATTCCTAAGTGGCCCTTATTTGGGCGTTTCTTTTGCAAATAGTTCTGCACCTTCTTAAACAATTGTGGGCGTAAACCAAAAGTTCAACGTGACCAGGGAATATATAGTAATTTTTTGCAGAGGATACCATCATCTGCACTAGTAGCTTTACAATTGCGCATATGCAATGCCTTTTAGTTAGGTGCCTTTTGTTGTCAAATATATTCATTCTCTTGAATGTATAGGTTAACTGTTCTAGTGAATAAATTTTGTTACATTATCTTTTTTTACTGGAAAATTTGGTACATTATTGTTTCTCTTTGATTTACTACAGGAGGGCCTACCTCTGAATCCCATGGAATCTTAAATCTGAGTATTCAGTACTGGACGAGTCGTGGTTGGGCATATGTTGATGTTAACTATGGTGGAAGCACTGGTTTGTTCTTAACCTTATCTTTTTCTTGTTTCACTTTAGGGGAATCTTTTCACACTTCTTCTTGAGTTTATAACTCTTAGATTACACTCAATATTTCAAATTCTATTACTTTATTTTTTTTTCTTTTTATTTTTCACATGTTTGGCTACCTATGGTGTTAGTTTGGCTGTAAAACGAATTGACTTTCAAATTATATTCTACTATATCTAACACATTGGGTTTAAAGGATATGGCAGGGAATATCGGGAACGGCTCTTGAACAGATGGGGAATTGTGGATGTGAATGATTGTTGCAGCTGTGCTAGATATCTGGTATCCATTTTATCTCCCCTCTCCTAAATAGTGATGTTGATTTTGATGGATCACAGTCAAGCCTGGTAATATAAACTTTGTTATATAGGTGGATTCCGGAAATGTAGATGGGGAACGACTTTGTATTACTGAGGGCTCTGCAGGTGGCTACACAACCTTAGCTACGCTTGCTTTTAGAGACACCTTCAAGGCAGGATCTTCCTTGTATGGTGTGAGTACCTAACTCTATACTCATTGTTAATTTCTGTCCTCTCAACTAATTTCTCATTTTCTCTTAAAACTAGAGAACAGGAAGGGGTTATATTATTGCAATATGTAAAACTTATTGTTTTGGATTATTTCAGATTTGGCTTCTTGTTTTCTTTCTTCTTCCTATTTTTTTCACCCGCTTCCTCGTGTCACTACAAAATATCATTTTATACTGCACTACATTCTCTAAGAACTAAAAACTGAATATCTTCTTCTTTGTATTGGTCCCCGAACAGGTAGCTGACTTAAACATGTTGAGGGCAGAAACTCATAAATTTGAATCTCATTATCTTGATAATCTCGTTGGTAGGTCCAAAGATGACATTTGGTGCTTTACGTTGCTCTTTTGTTTTTGTTGATATTGTCTTGAAACTGAACCAATTTTAACCGGTTGCAGGCAGTGAAAAGGATTACTATGATAGGTCGCCCATCAACTTTGTCGATAAGTTTTCTTGCCCGATAATCTTATTCCAAGGGTTGGAAGACAAGGTAAGCAGATGTTGCCTTTTCTTTACCAGTCACCATACAATAAAGCAAGAATATGTTGATGAGAAAGGAACCTATGAATTTATCGATAAATGTGGTACATTTGGGTTTTAGTTATCATCTTCAAGTTTGATTTTATAAACTACGATTTATTTTGTAGGTTGTACCCCCAGATCAAGCTCGTAAAATTTACCACGCTTTGAAGGAAAAGGGTTTGCCTGTTGCTCATGTGGAGTATGAAGGAGAACAGCACGGCTTCCGCAAGGTATTTTCTATACTATTTTCTGTTGTATGCTGCATTAACAAATTCAAATGATCCGAAAGAGTAAATTGATCTCGTGCTACTTGTATGCAGGCCGAGAACATTAAGTTCACGCTGGAACAGCAAATGGTTTTCTTTGCACGTTTAGTTGGACACTTCAAGGTTGCGGACGAGATTAATCCCATCAAAATTGATAACTTCGACTAAACATTTAACCCGAAGGAGGCGCCTCAAGCTGGAAGCTTCGAGTCTTATGTTTTCATATAGGTTTACAGGTTTGCTTCTTCTGAGGATACTTTTGTGCCATCTGAGTAGAAAACAGTTTGCTAGTTTTAGTAAGGAAAACTGTGGATAAATAACAACTTTGAGATGGAGCTTGAAATATTGGCGCAAATGGGATGGCTACTGGCTACATGCGTAATGTGGTATTTTAAACCCTATGTGAAGTTTGTGTTGATGCGCTTGTGTATCCTCGGTTGTATATCAATGTGTATTTTCTCTCAATAGACACGAGGAGAAATATATAGTCGATTACAAGGCAGATTGTCTCGTATTGAGTCGTCGTACCCAGTGCACAAGGCTCCCGCTTTACGCAGGGTCTGGAAGAGGTGAATGTCGGCTAGCCTTACCCCCATTTATGGAGAGGCTGCTCTCAAGTCTCGAACCCGAGACCTACTGCTCATGGGCGAAGGCACTTGTCTCGTATTGAGTGCTATCTCTAATTTATTGATTTCTATCCGTTTCGAATTATTAATATTTCGAGAATCATAAGATGCTGTGCAAGAATTGTGACCATTAACGTAAGCATCACATATTTTAAGGATGGTGACACTGGAGTTAAGGTTCCCATGCTTCAGCATGTGTCTTGAAAGGACAAATATGACTATATATGATTTTTTTAGTATATTTCACGATATTTTATACATCGATATTTTTAGCGGTTGAACTTTTTAGTCTAAAATTTATTGACTAAAGTTGCTATTTTTAAGGACCATAACAATAAATTTTACGTGTCATGGGATAAAATATTTGTTGATTACATCAGTTATTTAGATCGATGTGATCGATTTTTTGTATCGAGTTTAAATTCTTCTCCAAAAGTAAAACTTAATTACATGACACGGGATGCTACCGTAGCAAAGCAAATATATGTATAAACCTTTTGTTCACCGATTTCTTGTAACGAGTTTGAATTCCCCTTCTCGAAGTAAAACTTATACGACACGCGGATGACACTGTGCAAATGTATGTATGAACTTTTGTTCACATGTCTCTAGTACGTGACGATGTAACGGTACTGTATAAGTGGTAACCCTATTGGCAAAGCAACGAAAGACTGAACAACGTGGCATTGAGGGGAGAGGTGGCGAGTGTCAGAAAGGGGATGAGGTGGCGGTTCCTCCTTGTACGAGTCAAATGGTTTTCTTAATCAGCCTTCCTCATCCTCTTCATACGTTCATCTCTGCATGTCGGTTCTTCTACTTTCTTCTCACTTTCTTCTCAACTTCAACGTATCAGCAGTCCCATCTAAAACGTAGAACTTCAACACTATGACCACTTATCGTTTCGAAAATATGAAAGTGGAGAAAATCACAGCTCCCTATGGGTCTTGGAAATCCCCCATCACACCCGGCGTTTTCTCCGGTGCCTCCAAGATACTCGGTGGAACCGCCGTCGATTCCCTCCGCCGCCTCTTATGGCTCGAGTCACGCCCTGGCGACTCAGGGTATCTATATCTAATCATCCATGTATCTATCTGTCTTTCATTCTAAATTCATTGGATTGGTTTACTGTACACAAATACTATGTGTATATATAGACGAAAGGTTGTTGTGAGGGAACCGGAGGGGGCGGGGGATGAACCGGTTGACATCACGCCGAAGGAGTACGCCGTGCAAACGATGGCTCAGGGCTCCGAAACTGGCGGTGCCTTCAGTGTTTCACGGGATACAGATACCCTCGTTTTCTCCAATTATAACGACCAGCGCCTCTACAAACAGTCCACAACTGGTTAGCTCCTTACACACACACACACACACATATATATATATTTATAACTTGTATAATTAATGTTTAATTGAAATTAAGGTGCTAGGTTGCTATCTAATAGTATTATTGTTGTTGTTGTTTTTGCTTGAACTAGCAGATTCTTCTCCTGCACCGATACCACTCACTCCAGATTATGGTGGACCAGTTGTCAGCTATGCCGACGGGGTTTTTGATTCCCGATTCAACCGTTATGTCACTCTACGGGAAGGCATGCCAAGCACATAGCATCTTCTGTTTTATTTTTTCTATTACTGTTAGGAATGTGCAGTGTCAATCCAATCTCTCCTATTTTGTAGATGCTCGTCAAAGTGCATCTGAACCGATCACTACGATTGTAGCAGTAGAGCTTCCCGGCATGGATATTATGGGTAATTATTAATTCAGAGTTTGCCAAAAACTAAACCCAAGTCCTTGCTTCACTTCAATTGCATAGTACATTGTGTAAACACTACAAACGAACTCATAATGTGGGCATCTATGTGACATACAGAACCAAAAGTACTAGTAAGTGGAAATGATTTCTATGCCTTCCCGCGTCTGGACTCCAAAGGCGAACGAATGGCATGGATTGAATGGCCTCATCCTAACATGCCATGGAATAGAGCTCAACTTTGGGTTGGCTATATTTCTGAAAAAGGGTATGTAGCTAATCTCTCTTCGGGATGCCATTGCTCTTCTAATTTATGCTATGTTCCTTTTGTTAGTCAGGTTAAGCTTCTTGGTTTTTTCATGCAGAGAAGTCTATAAACGTGTCTGTGTTGCTGGCTGTGACCCCAAAATTATCGAGTCTCTCACTGAACCCAAGTGGTCACCTAAAGGTGA
Organism: Malus sylvestris; assembly: GCF_916048215.2. NCBI lineage: Eukaryota > Viridiplantae > Streptophyta > Magnoliopsida > Rosales > Rosaceae > Malus > Malus sylvestris. The sequence goes on along the minus strand of NC_062267.1, from coordinate 8,760,288 downwards.
TTTTTTGATGTACTTGGTAGAGAAACAAATTTAAACTCAAAGTTGTTTGCTAAATTACTTATCGTGCTCAGTAAATATATTAGGCTGAACTTGATCGAGTAGAAATTTCTGTTGCATCTGTTTTATGGTGGGGGGGGGGGGGGGGGGGAGGGGGGTGGGGAAGGTTTTAAATGTGCATCCTTGGGGAACTTCTTTTATGATTGAGAAGTTCTAGTAGCCGGGATCAAGAATCTTGATTGTTATTCTTCACAATGGAATGCCTCAAGTTTCTGTTTCTGCTGATTCTATATCGTGGGATTCACGTTGTACATGTTCAGTAGTTGATATTAATCTACGGTAGGAAATATATTGAACCGTCAGATGCTTTGTGTTATGCTTTATGTGCAGGGGAACTATTTTTTATATCTGACCGGGAACATGGGTATTGGAATCTGCATAAATGGGTAAATTTCGTACTTTAACATTTTTGTTTGCGGTTGATCCATTGCAAATAGTATAAGGACAATATACTCAAATTTGACGATACCTGAACATTTTTTTTTTCCGGTTGAACAGCAGTTATTTGGGATTCATCCATGTATGTTTTCCTAATTCAATTTTTATTTCACAACAGGTTGGGTCTAATAATGAGGTGATATGCCTTTATCCTTGGCTTGCTGAGTTCTCCAGACCATTGTGGAATTTTCGAATGAATTCTTATGAATTTACTCAGGGCCATGAGCAAAATATGTTAATTCCTTGCAGCTATAGGTACGAAATTTAGGTGCGGTTGCGGCATGTTTATTTTGTGTAATGGGTAAAGCTAGAGTCTGTAAAGAAATTTTGGATGTTTGCATGCAGGCAGAATGGGAGGTTATATCTCGGAATTCTAGATGATTTTGAGAGCTCAATAACTGTGCTTCACATTCCTTTCACGGACATAGATAATATTGTACGCTTTAAAAATCTTGTGCTCGTTCAGTTTCTGTGCCAAAGCTGTTAAACATTTGACCGGCTTAGATGTTTTTAAAATTTGCATGTTTGTCTACGCAGACTTTAGGGATCAATTGCCTATTCGTAGAAGGAGCATCAGAAGTTCTTCCATTGTCTGTAGCAAAGGTGTTCATCAACCTTTGACGTCCAAAAAAACTTCTTTCTGTTGCACCATATCTGGAAAAGGGCTTTTGTTGTATATTAGACCACTTGTGTTTTGTATCACTAAACCTTTCTCTTTTGGTACAGGTGACCTTAGACGACGACAAATCAGAAGCGGTTGAATTCAAGATTATTTGGTCGTCTTCACCTGATTGTTAAAAATACAATTCCTACTTCATTTCACCCAAATTCATAGAATTCTCAACAGAAGTTCCTGGCGAATTTGCCTTTGGGTACTTTTATACACCATCGAATCCGGAGTACAAAGCTACTCGGGACGAAAAGCCTCCACTTGTATTGCAAGCCCATGGTATGCTGTGGTTTGAAACTTTCCTAGCTATATTTCCTATATTGTGTCATATCTTTTACAAATGTTGTTCTGCAAGTTCCCAAGTGGATGAAGGTGAGCCTCTGTTTCTAAATTAGAGGACAATATTATCTATTTGTTGCAATGAACAGAAACTTTGATCCGGGAAAATTGGATAATTGATATCAAATAATACTTTCTCCTCAGAAATATCTCACCAGCATTGTTTACATAAAGCACCCTCACGCACTGCCTTTTGTATGTAAATATATTTGTTACAGTATAGTTCCTCTTTCGTTTACTGCAGGAGGTCCTACATTTGAATCACGCAGAGTCTTAAATATGAGTATTCAGTACTGGACTAGTCGTGGTTGGGCATTTGTTACTGTCAACTATGGTGGAAGCACTGGTTTGCTCTTAACCGTATATTATAGTTTTACATTTTGCACTTGGTTTCTATAGGATCTTTTTGTTGCACATTGATAGTTCTAGAGTTCATTGGTTTTGAGTTTATGAGTCCTCTTGTGACACTAAACATTTCAATCTTTATTTTCTTATTTTTTTAATCACATGCGTTAGTTTGTCAAGTAAAATAAACTGCATTTCAAAATATATTTCATTATATCTTATGCTAAGGGTTTTAAGGCTATGGAAGAAAATATTGCGAAGGGCGGATGGGAAAATGGGGAGTTGTGGATGTAAATGACTGTTGCAGCTGTGCTAGATATTTGGTATTAATCCATCCTCCCCTTAGTAACGGTGGTGGTGAATTTGGTAGAACACCTGTCAACCCATGGTAATTATATATGTTTTGTTATGTAGGTGGACTCCGGGAAGGTAGATGGCGAACGGCTATGTTTTACTAGGGACTCTGCAGGTGGTTATACAGCCTTAGCTGCTCTTGCTTTTAGAGACACTTTCCATGCAGGAGCTTCGTTGTATGATGTGAGTTCTTAGCTCTATCGTTTACTTTTCATCTCTTTGTCTCTTTTACTGTAACACGGTATAGTCTAAGAACTTGAAAGCTGAGAGTTTCTTTTGTCACATCGGGTGATGAACAGATAGCTGACTTAGCAATGTTGAGGGCAGAAACTCACAAGTTTGAATCTCACTATATCGATAATCTTGTTGGTAAGTCAGAAGATCACATTTGATGCTTTGACGTTACTGATGCCATTTGGCCACTGAAACAAATATAATTGGTTGCAGGTAGTGAAAAAGATTACTTTGATAGGTCGCCAGATAGGTCGCCAATCAACTTCGTTGATAAGTTCTCTTGCCCCATAATCTTATTTCAAGGATTGGAAGACAAGGTAGGGAGATCGTGCCATTTTATACTCTTCGTCATATGCGTTTTCATCCCCTCTTTCACTGTGTAATAACTACGGATGAAAATTTTGACATAGAGGAGATGAGATAAAAGGGTAAAAATTGAGTTTGGAAAATACAATTTTATTTTTGTAGTCTGTACCGCCAGCACAAGCTCGTAAGATTTATGCTTTGAAGGAAAAGGGTTTGCCTGTTGCTCTTGTGGAGTATGAAGGAGAACAACACGGTTTCCGCAAGGTAATTTCTGTGTTATGTACTTGCAAAATTTATATCCCTGTTGATCCGATATTATATGCAGGCTGAGAACATTAAGTTCACGTTGGAACAACAAATGGTCTTCTTTGCACGTTTAGTCGGACACTTCAAGGTTGCAGATGAGATTACCCCAATCAGAATTGATAACTACAATTAAGCATTTATCAAAAGAGGTGCCTATGCTCCCTTTATGTATGAGGTATTACGTCTGCAGATTTTTGTTTCGTTATTTGGTTTCCGTGCAATCTAGCTGAGAAAAAGTTGCTAGTTTTTAAAAAACCTTTGGATCCGTTACAGATGATTAATTTAAACGAGCTTTAATCTATTCGGATATACGATCAAGGTTTTTGACCTTGGATTAAGGCAAACAGTCATTTGGAGTAATTATACGTATATACGGTTCCAAAACCGTAGAGCGAAAATCTATACGATTTTTTTAAAGCCTTGACATCCCATCTTAGAATTGAAATCTCACGTCTAGAAGTTGACAATGTGTTTTGCCTACCGCCCGTTATCGACAATTTTAAAATCACGTAGGACAATAGATTAGTCTAATAGTTCGTTGGTCTCTATCTAGTTGGAATAAAATACAACTCTTTGCTACCAGTTGCGTTCATGTTTTCTAAACATTCATTTCAAGCATTTAAAAGATCATAGAACATTATCGTGAAGGCCTTAAGAAACCTTTAAATACCTATAAATATTTGTTAACTTTATTTTTTAACAATTAAGGACATTTTACCAATTAAGGACAAATTCCATGTGGATGAGTTTGCAAATCATGCACCAAAAGTTGGGCTATTTTAATGGGTTTTGTCATTGGTTATATAACTTATAAGTTTGCTACTGTTGTGACATATGTTCTTATCAATATGTGATTGTGTAAATCCTAAGTAGAGATAAAATAGGAATCCTTTGGGATCTAGAAGATCTTTCCTAATATACTTTGTATTACTTGGAGAGCAAGTTTCTCTCCTCCTAATTACTATAAATAAAGGCACAAGGACTGGGGAATTAACACACAATTCCTCAAACCTATTCTCCATTCTCTCTTCTTCTCTTTGCTGCACCTATCTATTAAATATAGGCCACAACACGTTATCAGCACGCTCTTCACGCTGTGCTTAGAAGAATTTAAAGAGAATTTATTCGTCTACAATCAGGGGAGTATTACGTTTCAATTATTTTTAATTGATTAAATCTTGATTTTATTGAATTCATATATTGTTATTGATTCAATTTATTTTTCTTCTTATGTTGAACGTGATACAAGCTTGAAGATGAAAGCCGAAATTGAAGAAATAATTTTTCTGCATCAAACCAGTTCATTCATATCATCACGCAATCAGGTTCTTCTAAAACAACGGCTTTTAACTCGATATTTTTGAAGCCCTGATCGCATGAACATTCACCATGATGCATGACCCAACTTTACGTTTAACGTATTTTAGATTCTACATAAATTGTGTATGCCTCATAACCAAAATTGCTACAATTATGTGAATTTGATATTTTTCATGAATTGAATCTTACATATGTACATGCATTGAAACTATTATTTGCATATACATCAAAGTAAATACGTGATTCATTGAAATATATATACAATTGAATTATATATGCATATAATTGAATTGAAAAAAAAAAAAATTGAAAAATTAGGGTTTTGAGACCCTAACCAGCGAGCTGCAGGCTTTAAGCCGCGCCGCTTTGTAAGCCATAGGGCTGCGATGCACTGGAGCATAGCTCTGCTATGCTGAGAACCCAACACGATGCTGTTTGCGTCATCCCCAACCCAGAAAACATACCCTCGCCGGAAGCCGAGACCATGGCGTTGCCATTTTTTTTCTAGATTTCACGACCTGCAGTCGTGATAGTTTGGGGTTTCATCGTCGACTACAACGATGTTATTTGAATTTCCGTTGAAATTCAATACTAAAATCGAAGATTCCCGAATCGAATCCCTGGGTTCCACACTTCCCCGATGTCGAGGACCCTCCTTCGTCGTTATGATTAGTTCTTGGATGAACCACCATGCCTCGAACTCACTCCTAAGGTTCCCCGTGCTTCGCCGTGCCACAACCTCAGAGGACAGTCGCCTGAAGCGACACTGGTGTTCTTCCCCGGCTGTACACACCCAATAAGACTGGGTTTGTGACCCATATTTTTGGGTTGGACCCTCTCTCGGTTTTCCTCTTTCGCCTTGGGCTCACGCGTCGTGACCCAAACATTTTTTTAGGACCTCCTATTTTGGCCTAACTGTTTTCCACGGCCCGTATAACAAAAAAATAAAAAATAAAAATTCTTGGGCTTGCCTGAAGCAGCCCGCGCGATCAAAAAGCAAGGATTTTTTTTGGCTGCCCACAACAGCCTAGTCTTTTTCTGTGGGCCTGCAGCCCCACCCGAGACCCCTAGCCCAATTTTTAGGCCTAGGTAGTATGGATCAATTTTTTTTCAAGTCACTCGTGACTTAGTTTTTTTTATGGGCCCCGAATTTTATTTTCCTAATCATTTTTAGGCCCAATGGGTTTTCAAATTTTTCACCCACATTTTAATTTGGCCCGAAGTCCAAATAAATTAATTCAATTATAATTGTGAACCTAAAGTTATATTTTTGCACATACTTGTTGTATATTTGCTTGCATATATATATATATATATATATATATATATATATATATATATGTGTGTGTGTGTGTGTTTGTCTGCAGATATTATGAACTTAAAATTCATACTTCCGAACCCCAAGTTTCGGAAAAGTGCCATATGAACCTGAAGTTTCTTAATGCGCAACACTCATGTTGAGACCCGAAGTTCTCCATGCTTAAATCTGTTTAAACCAAACCATGTCTTAGAACCTGAATGTTCTAAATTTGTTGTTTATGGAAATTTTATTTCCTAAAACACCAATCACATTCTTGTTTCCTCCATTCAGCGTATTGTCGAACCGTAACAAGTTCGATTTCACTGATTTGGAAGTTTCGAATAGTAAACTACTTTATGTGGATACAAGACGTGAATAAGCATCCGCCATGATCCTTATTCGAAGAATTATGCCTGAAGCATATCCAATGGAAGTACCTCCCTGCTGAGGACTCCATGACTCTTCAAATCCGTTATGGATTGTTTCAAATCATGCAAAGATGAATTTTTGCCTGAAGCAAAACATGATTGAAACTGTTACGTCCATGAATAGGTACAATTATCGTAGTCCATTTGTGAGACTCATTTTGCTCCACCTAATACATTTGGAAGAGCGAAATTTGACATGGACGGCCTATTGGCCGAACCCCATTGTTTTTTTTGGTTTATTTTGTGAATAATTTATTTTGTTCTCAGATTTAAGATTAGTGTTTGGATGTCACCATTATTCTTGAATAAAAGAGTTAATTAACGAAGATTACCACATGTGACTACAATTAACTCATGCTTAGGTATGTTTTGTGGGGAAGTTAGCTGTCTGGTTCTATGCTAACTTCATACCTAATCATCCCCTGACAACCTTTCAGGCTTATCCAACCTGATTGTGGGGCATGGCACTGCCCTATATTGTCCAATGGTATTAACTTTACCATAAAGGGAAGCCTTATACTCACTTCGTTTTGGAAGAACGCCCTTTTGAGCTTTAAGGATATTCGAGAGTATTATTACCATATTGAAACCAATGTAGAAAAATGGAGTAAAATTCCTTGGCATATTACCATTTTGCACTTCTTACGAATATAGTTAAATGCATATTCTAGAGAAGATGGAACGCTTAACGCATGGATTACATCCATTCAAGTCCACTATGTGGCCGGCCAGAAGCCGCGATTCCTAAGGAATTTTCGCTATGGATGTACATTTGGGATATCTAGGATGATTCGTGATGCGCCGTTTTGGGCATCCTTTTACCAGAAGTAAAGAAATCATACCTGGACACGTATTATACCTTAGCACCCTCCATCTTTTTACAAAGGATTCAAATGGGACATTTGTGGATAGATTCAACCACCCTACGGACCATTTAAATATTCTATAGTATTGGTTGATGCTTCTACACGTTTGTCACACGTGTGGTTGTTGTCCACAAGTTGCATTCTCCACACTGGTAGCTCAGATTAACAAGCTCAGGGCTCACCACCCTGATTATCTGATCAAATTTATTTGATTGGATAAGTTGGAGAATTTACATCGACATTTACATCGAACAATTTAAATCTCGATGGATATTGCATGTCGGTTGGGTTTTTGAAAGTTGAACATCCAGTCCCATGTTCATACCCAGAACGACCCAGCAGAAGTATTCATTAAACGCCTTCAAATGATTGCGTGGTCGACTGGTCATACGTACCACAGTTCCCGACCTCTGCTTGGGGCCATGCAATATTGCAAGCAACCATGTTGGTCTGCCTGAGGCCCGTCACGACCCAACCTTATAAAGCGCGTGTCAGTTGGTTACCAGATACGAACCCGACATATCGCATCTGCGCGTCTTTGGTTGTGCGGTCTATGTGCCATTTTGCGCCGCCCTTACGTACACAAAAACAAAGGGGTCCTCAGGGAAGGATGGAAATCTATGTCGGTTATGATTCTCCTTCTAATATTCGTTACTAAATAACCTTTGACAGGCGATCTCTTTACCGCTCGTTTTGCGGATTGTCACTTTTATGAGACAGTCTTCCCGTCATTAGGGGGAGATAAGAACGTCACCGTTCCTAAAGAACGACGCGAATTATCGTGGACGTCCCCACTATGTCTCATATCGATCCCAATCTAGATCGTCAGAGTTTAACCAGACACTTCCTCTGATCTAGTAAAAGTGACGAGATCACATATACCAGCTGCAAATGTGCCTGCAAAGATGTGTACCAAATGTACTTCGGACCTTTGTCCTGAAAGTAGGAAAGCCACAATTATGGCCGACCCTCGTACATTGACGGCTAGCCAATCAATCTATCTTATGCCAGAAGCATGGTAGATCACTCGGTTCGAGGATTCACCTCCCCAAAAGAGGAGGAACGTGGCACGAATGAATCCGCCCCTCGATCGCTGTCTCAGACCTTTTCATCTCATGAGATTAAATCCGGATTACTCCCGAGACCTGAAGTTCTTGGTCCAGTATACTAGTTTGGATGAGATATGGAATTGGAATGAGATTATCATAAATGATGTTTCATTTATATGGTACCGACATAAATGAAAAGCGACGATAACGAACCGCGTTCCGTTGATTAATATCAACGTAGAACTGATTGGTCAACTAAAAGAATCAATCTATGACGAATGAGATGAATGAAATAGTGCAATATGACGCCTTGTGGCGCAAGGTTTCTCTCATACGCCATGTGATTGATCGCAGCATTACAAACGTGGTTGTAGTATCTCTAGGATCGTGATATGAACCTACATGGAGTTTCCAAAGGACTTACATGTACTGATTCAAATAGTTCTAGACCACAAGAACATCCTCTTGATTCTCAAGCGGCCTTCACTTTACGGATGCAGAACTATCCGGGCGGATGTGGTATACCCGTCTAAGTGAATATTTGATCAGTTAGGGATATATGCCCCTGCGTGTATAAAATCCGAAATTGCTAAAGTTGAGAAAATTAACTCGCATATCGGACTATAAGATGAATGATCTTGGGAGAACTTGACATTACCTCGACCTGAAGTTTCGAGCTAGTTTTGATGGTATTCTGGTTCACCACTCAAACTAGACCCAGAAGGTGTTACGTCTGAGTATATCCTGATCATCTGTATGCTAGATGCAAATGAGACCTTTACGGAGGGTATGGAGCATAAGGTTCCATATTGGAACGTGAGGCAGCCATATCTAAATACCATTGGCGTTTGTTGTACTTAGCTCAAATGCACTAGATCAGACATCTTATGTGCTGATAATCTTTTGGCATAAAGCAGCACTGCGCCTAACACGCCACCACCAAATTTGGTGTTAAAGATGTTTTTCTGTTACTACGGATTTGGGCTTATTCCCTATGCATCTCAGAATAGATCACACCCCCTTGATCTTCGGAATGATGCCTACCTTGTGGGATTCGCTGAATCAGACCATTTGTCTGACCGCACAAGGTACGTTCCCGCATGGTTATGTCTTTACCATTAAGGAACACCGCAATACCTTGGAGGTTAACTAGATAGACCTTTTGTTGCGAAACCTTTGAATCGCTCCAAGACTCACTATGTCTCATCACGTGAGAGATATGGTCGAGAATTCTTGTTGAGCATATTCAAAATCCTTGCGATTTTCATCCATCGTTGAGTCCCAACAATGATCCATGAATACAACGCTGTATGTATCGACCAGATCATGATACATCAAACAAAGTCAACACCAAGCATATTGTGTCTACATCAGCATGAGCATCAGAAGATTGAAGTCAAGCAGTCCAATCCCAGACAACCTTACAGACATCTACACAAAGTCACTACCAAAGTCTACCTTCCAGAAGCTTGTCCAATGAATTGGTATGCGTAACTTTCTCATTTGCAATGTTTGTAGTTTCATTTGGAAGTTTTGTCAAACTCAGGGGGAGTATCTAGAAGTATACTTACTTGATCTTAATGTACTCTTTTTCCCTACGATTAGGAGCATTTTTCCCACTGGGTTTTTGCTACCTAACTAGGTTTTAACGAGGCACCCATCTTGGGCTGATCATACCCTTGTGAGCTCTTCTACTTGCGTCCAGAAGACGTATAGTTTTGACTTAATGCAACTTCTCACTTTTCTCCTTAGCCTATGGGCTTTTCTCCCACCTTGGGTTTTGCCATAGTAAGGTTTTGTGAGTTTTACCACTCCTGCATTCTTCCGTCTTTTGAGACTCGCATTCGCTACTTGTGCCGACTAAACGAGACGATTTCATCCACTACTTCTACATTTGCCTGAAGATCTGATGCGCCATCTACTTGAGTATTTGCACACTCAAGGGGGAGTGTTGTGACATATGTTCTTATCAATATGTGATTGTGTAAATCCTAAGTAGAGATAAAATAGGAATCCTTTGGGATCTAGAAGATCTTTCCTAATATACTTTGTATTACTTGGAGAGCAAGTTTCTCTCCTCCTAATTACTATAAATAAAGGCACAAGGACTGGGGAATTAACACACAATTCCTCAAACCTATTCTCCATTCTCTCTTCTTCTCTTTGCTGCACCTATCTATTAAATATAGGCCACAACAGCTACAAGTTTTTGGGGATTTTAAAGTTTCAAGGGCCTATATATAGATAATCCTGATTTTGAACTTGTTAAATCTTAAATTAAAAATATAAAAATCAAGATTTAACGATTAAAATGTTCTCAGTACAGATATTTCGGAATACTATTCAAATGCTATCAAAACGGTTTCTGTATTCATTAAAGAATACAAGAACATGACCATTATCCTATATATACCATGACGTATTGACTTCTAGATTGTTGAATTAGGATAATCAATTATGAAGTCTATGCTTTCTCAAAAGTTAAAATGTTCACATTCGATTTCACTAAGCTAGATTTGTAGTTAAAATGGTTAAGAGCAGTTAATCCTACTTCTGTGGTTAGATCTGACAATAGATCGGATTTTGATTCAGGTTTGAACCAGATCCGATATAATTAACAAGACTTCTAATCCAATAATCCAAGTTCGAATCATTCGAACTTGATAATCTTCAAATATGGATTAAGGCTGATCTGGGGTCAGAAACATTAGTTATGGTGCAAATTAATAATACCAATTTAGATGACGACAAAAGGTCTCATGTATGAATTGTTAAATCTACGCTTTTTCCAGTATATGTATGTATTTTTCCAATTACAAACTTTGAGATCAAACAAAGAAATTAAGAATTGTGTACATGCGCAGTAATGGGGCAGATGTTTCTTTATGTTTGTGATTTTTCACTGCACACCACCATCAACCATTCTCCTCTCATGTATGAATATTCTACACGGCTAATTAGCAACAAATAACCAACTTTACAACAAAAAGGAGAAGAAAAAAGGTTTCTCAAGAACAAATCAAATCATCAATTGGGGATCGATATTCATTTTCTTGAAAGAGACCCAAAGCCATTGGCAAGGGCACTGACCGCGGGATTGAAGGCCAATCTGCCCAAAATGCCCTGCTTGTAAGGCAAGAAGGTCTTCTTCTTCATATCATTAGACACTGCTTTGTTCGCAGTGTAATGCAACTCGTGAGCTGAAACTGGCGGCCCTCTTCTCCTCGAGATCGAAACTGAGGCCGGGCTGTCTATTGACCTGAAGCTGGAGTTCTTCACGTCTTCATTTTTCCTAAACAAAGTTAAGTACTTCGTGAATGGATCTTTATCTGTGGCTCTTCCCTCCGAGGCGCTTCGAAACAACAAAAAATCCTTTAGTTTCCATTTTCTTGAAGCCTTAGAATCTGTGCAGGATGTAAACATAGCTTTGGGAGTTAACTGCTTGTTGTTTTGTTGTTGCTTCCGTTGCTGCTGTTGGTTTTGTTTTTCTTCTTCTACCCATTGGTACTCGGAGACCCTCAAAGGTGATACCGATCTTGTCGCTCTTCGGCCTGAAAGGGAGGATGACAAGGCTGCTGGAGTTCTCTCTCTACCTCTTTGTTGTTGTTCGCTTATTCTCTCGCTTCTTCTTGTTGTGTTGTCCATTTGGGTCTTCGGATATTCTTTACCCTTTTTCCGTCTAGGTGACAGAACCTGACGGAAAAATGATGGAGTGGGTGGAGGCTTATTAAAGGGTCTAATGATGCCGCCATCGAAAAGCTCTTCAGCTGAAAGAGAAGTTCTTTGTACATCTTCACCAACATCAAAAGCAAAGTCAACGAATCCAAAGTCATCCTCACGTTTAGGCGATTTAGGCGATTTTGGCGTGGCTGCTTGAGATGCTGCCTCATCATCTTCCCAGTTACTCATGTTGGAAAACTCCTCAAAATCCCTATAAAACTCGGACATCCGAGTTGGGCTTGTTGGTGCACTCATGTAGAAGTCCCCAAACCGCCTTGGTGTCGAAGGCTCAGTCACAGACTGCGAGGATCGAGCGCTGTTGAAGTCGAAATCCATGGCTGCTCTACTTGGTATTATCACCTCCATGGATAATGATCAATCTATATTTTGCTTTGCTTCTTGTGTTGGGAGAGTTTGGTTTTTGAGAGAGACTGAAAAATGAAAAGACAAAGGTGAATCATATATATGGAGTACAAGTAGAGGAAGGAACATAGAAATTACAATAGAAGGTTGAGTTTGTTGACCAATGACCATCACATTAAGACAAGGATTAGATTAATGATTTATCTGGAGCCGCCTTTTAATACTTTGTGGCTAATCATGGTTTATTTTCTATTATTACTTGTGCTATAAAACACTAAAACATCACATGCCAAAACTCTCATCATTTCTTTTTGTTTTTTGTGTTTTCTTATTACAATAAATTTTCCTTGAAATTAATTGAGGGTATAGACGTAGCAACATCAAGATGACAACATATTAATTAAAATTAAATGCGGATGTTAAACTCTATTGTTCATTTTATTATATGTAACACGTAATGCAATACGTCAAATGACTTGCATTTTTGATACTCATAAATTTTCTTTACATGATGGTGAGGTCTATTTATATTAAAGTAAAACTCATGGCGCAATGAACTGCATTACCCATTTCACGTTTCACCTGTGTTTCTTTGCCTCCAAGTTTATTTGGTTTGACCACAATCCATGCAGTCAACGTAGTCGATTGCTTTGCTTTCACCTGAGATGTGGGATTAATTATGGCTATAAGTTTGGCATGTGTTTATAAAGCCCAACCGAATGATATGAACAAAATATAATGCAGGTTAGTATAATGTGTCATAATCATGGGGAACATGACTAGGGTTGCTTGAGAAATATGGTAAGGAGAAATGTTATAAGGGCTATTTTAAAAGTGGGATTCTTTGCATGAGTTCTTTGTCACTTCACAGTTTAACGTTAATTTTCATACCAACATTATAAAATATCGTATAAAAAACATAAGGTGACAGAGAGTTCATAGAAAGTTTCAATTTTGAGAGAGTTCCTCTCTATAATAAAACATGTAAAATTCGCTTTTTTGTATATTTTATTTTATCCTTTTGGGTTTCCCATTCGAGATGATGATGAAGTAAAGTTTAAGGAAAAATAAAGCTAACTATGCAGATTAATTGGCATGATGATTGTCACCACATCGTAGCGGATGTATTCTAAACTAATTCATGTTTCGTTTGTAAATTCAATTAAGTTGATTAAAGAATGTTACGTATTTTCGTATTTAAGTTCAATTTTTTCTCGATTCATATAGTATCGCCTTGTCAAAAAGTATATACTTTTTTTCTCGATTTGACGCCTCACCTACCTGAAAGATTAGCTGAATTGGTTCAAGATATTGTTTGATGGCTTTATAAACGTGCCAAAAGTCGCTCTTAGATTAAATCTCACTTCTAGAAATATTTGAAGCCTCATCAATTTTCTTGAGCCATGTAAGGGTGACATCTAATAAGACTGATGTTGTTGGGTGCAGCTATATATCTTGCTTTTGGGACCCAAATACATCTTATGGTGACAAAATGTTGTACAGCTGACGAATTTAGCTGAATCTCAAGCTGTGACATAACATAAGCCCCTTTTGTTGATTTTTTGTGCAGAAAAACAAATTTGGTAGGGAAAACCTTATCACCTTATACACTTACACACCTCCAACAATTTTTGCTCCTCTCCATAATTTTCTTCAGTAACTTTTTATTTCGTAAATAAAGAAGAGACTTTTATAGCACTAATCTATTGCTATCATGACATTTTATTTCATGATACAATGATATTTATAAATGTTTTTCACATAGTAACGATGTATTGTGCCATATGCGTTGTTCTCGAAACAAAGATGTCAATTTCTTTTTTCAATTGATGTGTCACTGGTGGTTGCACGCAATGCTATCCACGTTATTACTTGGTACAGCAAATACATGTGGCCTTTGGTGAGGAACAAAAGATGCAAAAGCACATGGCGGGGTTAGGGTCTTAGAAATAGATGTAAAGTAGTGGTTGGGCAATGCAGCCGGCCTAGTTAGCCTTAAGGTTGCATGATAATACTTTCAAATTGTGGGTGCACGTTTTGTGCCCATCACAAATATTATTTTGGTACATATTGATAAGCCCTTGCCGCCACTTTAATGAGTAATGTTAGGTAGACCAATTATTTTAGATAAAATTTGTAAATCATGTAATGTGTCATCAATAAAAAATAAGCACATGAATCAATACTTGACTAATAATCCAATCATCAGTAACCACGTCATATATTTATAAAATATAGTTTAAATAGATGATTTTCTTAGCATCACCCAACTCTAATATCTAATTTAGTTGAATTTTTGTGCTTATTTGTGAATGGTATAAACAAATGTTCTGCACTATTTGTTTATTGTATAAGCAAGTAGATGTTTGGGGATAAAGAGATATGTAGACAAATTTTCAAAGAGTAATGTTCACTCGCTACAATTATATTTCAGATATATATTTTTATGCTATCTTGCGAAGCTCAAATTCGCAAGCGTTGCCCTCAAACGAGGAGCTATACTATGGTACAGTGTTTCTTAAAATACTCGTAAGTAAATTTGTTTGGTACAAGTGACATGAACATCATGATTTATATGACCAATCTCAAATTTGTTGATAATCTCACATTGATTCAACCATTTAAGTATATGAATTTTTTCGTGGACAGTTACATGCTCATGGAAACATGCGAGTAGCAAAGAAGATTATACAATCTTGAATCTTCTTCACTTCTACGTTTACATTTGAAACATTCCGTCTTAGTTTCATAAACAAATGTCACATGGGATTAAGAAGAAAAAGACCATCTAGAAGTGAAGACAGCTCACGGGGTTGAATCGTTGGCTGATAAGAGTAATGTCAAAATGTGCATGACACGCACGATTGCACATCTATACCCTAAATATTTAATTCAAAACAAGGCATCGTATTCGTACGTGTGTATGCAAATTAAAACAAAATTCTTGACTCATGACAAGCACAAATTGACACAACCCATAAATTAAACATGCCCCTGCCTTTCAAGTTTCATATATGTACAAGAAGCTAGCTAACTTCGAACAAAATAGTAAATAAAAAATGTAGCAAGAACTATGACGCCTGTGTTTGTAGTCTACAGGTTGCTCATTAACAACTCGTGGCTTGGTTGTTCTTTTATAATATTATTTTTATACAAACGATATTGAAAAATAAGATATTTTAACGTATGACCTCAAGTACACGGATTAACACTCTTATCTCTTAACCACTTGTTGCAAATAGTGGCTTTGATTTAATGAAGCTATTTATATACTGAAGAAAGAAAGATGATAATCACACTCTTTTTCTATCATAATACACTCTTGTCTAATTATGCATGTTGTTTACTTCTGATTTATTCAGTCCGATAACTGTGGATGCAATGACTTTTGGCTTGTTGTGGAGCAAGGCCGGTGCCTCTCTCTTCAATAAGAGAGCATTATCCACAAAATTAGACAAATAAAATAAACTAATAGAGATGATTAGTTGGGTTAATATTAATTGATTAGGTCAAGTTGCCTTTTCAAATGAGAGAAATCCTAGTAATTTTCTCACTTAAAAAAGAATTTTCACTGTGCTTAGAACATGGCCTGGTATATAAGTGTCATAATATAAATAGTTGGATATTTAAAAAAAAAATTCAACTCCTTGTATTATGACACTTTGTGTACGGGTCGTGTAATAGCACACTGAATTTTTTTTTTCTAACTTACCTTGTCATTTCAACCTTCTTACTTCTCATGTCATGTGTACTCCACTTGCACTTAAAATTAATATTTTAACTCTATTTTTTCCCTGCCATTTAATACTACATTCTAGTGATATTCATTTTTACTTATAAATGAATTATTATGACTTGACCATTGTGAGATTTAGTCTACTCTTTTACCCCTTATGCCACAAAAAGTAAAAGTGATATCAATCAAAAAGACCGTTGTCGCTAGAGGACAACGAAATGGAGGGAATTTAAGCCTGTAGGTTTTGAAACTATTAAAAAACACCTAATAACTTATTTGGCACTGTACGAAGTATTTGAAATATTGGAAAGAAATACCATTCAGGCTTATTTCCCAAGGAGTTGTAAATGGATCCGCAGGTTCACCAATCATTGATGGTTCTAGAACCACTAAGCTAGCTACGTTACATGCAATGGTACCTAAAATTACTACCGGAAAAATGTATAAAAGGTTGTTGGGCCAAGTGGGCTCTCCCAGTAGGCCTAAAAATTTTGTGCCAAACCAATATGTTGAGAAAGTTGAAATGAGAAGATAAGTAAGAAGTTGATAGGATTTCAATAAAAAACCATTTGGCAAGCATTTTTAATATTAAACAACAGCCTCTCTCGCAACTCCCATGATTTTTTTCATGGAGATCATTTTGGCGCATGAAACGTGCTGAATATCCTTGGATTCGTCTTCGTTTTCAGTTCCCTATCATTAATGTCAATCATGAAAATTTCAACCCTAAAAAACTGTGGTTAGGATTTGGGATTAATCTAATCTAGGGTTCAGCCAGCCCATGTTCTAAACTATGTCTTCTCCAAGCCTCTTGAGTTGGTGATCACCAGTTGGTGGTGCTGTTGTCATCCTATGGCTAGTCCATTGTTAGTTTACATGTATGACTTTTGGTATTGTGTGATTTGGCTTTATAAACAAGTTATATGTGTGGATGTAAAATTTTGCCATCTTCTTGGACAAAATTGTACTTACAAAACAAATAACACATTAGGTCAAGGCCAAGAGCCTCACGCGCCCATGATGAAGGGAGGCTTTGACCAAAGAACCTTTAATGCCAAAGTTAGAATTTTGAGAGAAAAGTGTTTGTAAAATTTAGAGAATTTTGCAAGAGAGTTGGAATTGAGTTTTGGAGAGAATGAGGTAGTATTTATAGGGGTGTGGCCGGCCCCTTTAGGAGGAGGAGGATCGGCCATTTGGTTGGTATTTTGAGTGAGGTTCATGATATTTTGCTAATTAGGAATAATTGAATAATAAATCAAGGGTAAAAGACTATTTACTACCCTCATGTTTCGTGGTTTTCAACATTTAGTACATCAAGTTTTTTTCGTCTCAGAGTCATACCTAAAGTGTAAATTTTGGGACAGTCTCATACATCCGTTAGTCAAAGTGTTAAGTATTCCGTTAACTGATGATGTGGCGCCCACGTGGACAATGACTGGGCGCCACCTGTAATAAGGGGTCCACTTGGAATTAAAAATTCAAAAAAAAAATTAAAATAATTACTTTTAAAAATATTATATTAAAAAAAACAAAAGCCCAAAACCAACCCAGAACCCCCTTCCCCCATCCCCGCCCTCCACCCCTCATCCCCTCCACCCCTTTCATCTTCTCCATCCCCACCCGACACCCCTCATCCCCTCCACCCCTTTCATCTTCTCCATCCCCACCCGACACCCCTCATCCCCTCCACCCCTTTCATCTTCTCCACCCGAGCACCCGAGCACCCGGGTATTAAACGTTAAACATTACAAAATTACAAAAAAAAAAAAAAAATAAAGGTGTTTCTTCCTCAAACCCCCGACCCATTTCCCTTCTCCCTCCGTTCTCCCTCCATTCTATTCGTTGCACATCCATCGGGCCGAATCGATTCCTTCAACTTCAAAACCAGAAATCTCGCCTCAACGACGAGCTTTGACCCACATAAATCCTCAACCACCATATTTAAATTCCCCAAATCACACCCAAATCCAAACCCATTCATGGCGTTAAAGAAATCGGGGTGGTGGGAATGAGTTGCAAATCTGGAGGAAGGAGTTGCAGATCTGGGTGGAAGACGGGCCGCCATGAAAGGAGGAAGGAGTTGCAGATCTGAAGGAAGAACTCATGGGTGAGTTGGAAGGCGAAACAGTTGAGGTTCGAGTGAAGATGTGACTCGGGCGAGTTCTGTTGAATGGTGCAGACCCGGAGGAGGTGGGCATGGTCAACCGGGGATGGGGTGGCAGCGGCGACTTGGGTGGGAGCAGAGGAGAGAAGGGAGGGAGAAGGGAGGGAGGGTCATTTGGGGGGGGGGGTTCAGGAAGAAGACAACTTCTAAAAAAAAAAATATATAATATTTTTAAAATTAATTATTTTAAATTTTTTTTGAATTTTTAATTCCAAGTGGACCCCTTATTGACATGTGGCGCCCAGTCATTGTCCACGTGGGCGCCACGTCATCAATTAACAGAAGATTTAACAGTTTGACTAACAGATGTATGAGACTGTCCCAAAATTTACACTTTAGGTATGACTCTGAGACGAAAAAAACTTGATGTACTAAATGTTGAAAACCACGAAACATGAGAGTAGTAAACAGTCTTTTACCCATAAATCAATTAATTAGCTAATTAATAGAATAATTTCCTAATTGATTAGCTAATTAATATAATAAAAGAGGAATGATTTGGGAGTTACCTTGTGGAGAGGATTTGATGAGGATGGATGAAATATGTTTTGAATTATTACCTATTTTGGACACTTTTGACTTGGTTGAGGAATAATTGCCCACTACTCGCGCGTAGGAATCCTGGTGTGCCTCGAGAGTAATTTTGTCATTTTTACCTTAGAATCTACGTGTTGCCTCCATATTTTTCTTGATTATTTTTTGCTCTACAATTTGTTCAGTCGAGAAGGATTAATTACAATTTAAATATGTATCTTTAATAAGGAACATTGCTTTGACTTCTTATATATTATATGTAGGTTTATTTTTCCTTTGCAAATTACGATTTGAGACATATGCATATATAACTCATTAAAAGTTGCAAAACAAAGTTTAGCGTTGCGTAAGAGTGAAAGAAAAGCTAGGGATAAAAAGAAATCCCTTGCCGCTACCCGTGACTTGGCTTTGAGTCGGCAGCCCTCTCGCTTTCCACCTCTTTCCCCTTAATTCTCTTTTCCCTTTCTAGTTCTTTTCTCCTAAGCCTACATTTCAAGTTTCCATTTGATTTGTTTGCGGCATTGTGGTGCGCTAGTTTTGGATCTGGTGGTGACTTTACAATGTAATAACAAGAGTAAATTGTAGCAAAGGTCCCTGAACTTTACTCGAATTGAAGCAATGGTCCCTCAACTAAAAATCCATTATCATTGGTCCCTCAACTTATCAAAATGTGTAGCTATAGTCATTTTCATTAATTTCTTCAAAATTTTGTCAAAATATGTTATGTTGGAATAACCATTTATTTAATTAGGGTCCCTCAACTCATCAAAGTGTGTAATTATGGTCATTTTTGTCAACTACGTAAATTTTTTTGTCAAAACGAGTTATGTTTGAAGGACCATAGCTACAATTGGGATAAAGTTAAGGGACAATTTCTCCAGTTGAATTAAAATTGAGGGACCAAAGGTAATGTATTTTTAGTTGAGGGACCATAGCTGCACGTTTTAATGAGTTGAAGGACCAATGGTAATGAATTTTTAGTTGAAGGACCATTGCTCCAATTTGAGTAAAGTTCAGAGACCATAGCTACAATTTACTCTAATAACAATGTAGGACTTATCTTTTGATGGCTTGGGGCTAGGACAATAGGATTTTTCTTCTTAATAACAATTCATAAAACTCAGTATGATTTTACAATGTTCTGTTGTCTCACTATAGGCTAGTTGTTTTAAGTGTCAACAGACATCGCAACCAAGACAAAATGTTGCTCCAAATTATGGAGAAAATTTTAATTGTGACGGGAACATAAGTGGTACATTACGTGTTTTAATAGGAGTGGTGAGAAATTTTATGTTTTAAGTTATTAATTTTTTAGCAAACATATCCCACAATTTGTATAGTGACAAGTGGTGTACCACCCCGGGCTAACGGTCACACTGAAAAATTTCTCTAAATTATGAGTTAAAACTTTTAAGATAAATTCCATGAAATGTTGCAATTGACGGAAATGACCCTAATTCTCACCTAGAACCTTGAGATTAGTCACTGGAGCAGGTTTACCCATATTTGGCATTGGCAAAAATTGTTTTGCCCTTGGTTGCGATGTCTCTTGCTATTGGGTTGAATAATCATTTTTGCTCCTTCAAATTGTATTGCTTGAGCATTCCAATTTTTTTGTTTCAAAATACATTATATCGTTTCTTATAAAAAAAAAAATCATAAAAACAAAAAAATTTACACACATCAAACCGTGATTTATGAGTTTAACTCATCAACTAGAAGAATAAATAAGAAATCTAAAACCATTCAGCTCCAAATTTCTTCCAAGTCACAACAGCTGTTCCTGATCATGTTCACTCTGTGAATGAAGGACCCATAAATGATAAATATGTACCTGTTTGGACCCAAATTTACACTATCGGCCCGTGTAATCGAGGCCGTAGAGTAAACATAGTTCTCAACCGTCGGATGGAAAAATGAAGATATTTTTGTTAAAAGATAATATTATGGTTTTTATCATAATTATCTTTTAATTTGAATTATCTTGACATATTCTTAAACGGGATGGATAGGATGCAAATTATATCCTAAAGTAAGAGGTACAGTTCAAATTAATTTGGATGTTTAGCAATGAACGTGCAGATTGAAAAAACTTGGGGATTTGATGATTTTAAAGTCATGGTCTTGGATAATGATGGGATAAGGAACCTAGGTAGACTAGGTCTTTTTACATGGTGATGGATGGTGTCAGATGGGGTTTTGATGATAAGAAGTTTAGGTGGGCTAGGCTTTTTATGAGATATGATAAAGCCTAACTTTTATTAGGTTTGAAAAGTCACAAAAGCTGGAGGATAGGCTTTGGCATTTCACACGGATCAATTTTGAAGGAGTCAGAGTTGCAGTTCGTGCCAAGCAAGTACAAAATACTATAAATACAAGCTATTCTGCGACAGAAATAGCCCCACAAAAATCAATACAAAATTGCCCTGCGCAAACTCTCACAACTTGAGATCTTTTTCTTTTCCTTTTTTCGCTGACACATCTTCCGTTGGCATCAACAGCACTGTGGAAGCAACCGGTGGTATCTTAAGTCGGCATAGATAGCTCTGTCACCGTAGAATCGGTCGGTCTCGCAGTATCTTCCGTTGGCATCAACAGCACTGCGGCGAGAACGGTCGATTACCTATCCAAGTCTCGGTCGAGAAGGGTTTTCGAATCCTTGTTGGTCGAGGTCATCTCATTAGCCTTCTCGGCGAGGTGAGGTGTTACAGTTATTACATTCGGCACATTGTAAGCCGAATTCGGTTCGTGAACTTTGTAAGAAATAGCAGCCTTGTCTTCAGGCTCGAGAACCCAAGAGGCCGAGACGCGTTCCTTTCTCGGCCGCAATCGCAAGACGCAGAAGTCAGTAGCGCGACCCAACGCAGCATCATCAAATTTACTCCTCGGTCGAGCCTCGGCCGACGAGTTGGCACGCCCCGCAATCACCGAAGGACGTAGTTAGCTTAGAATATATTCGGCCTGCGCGCCACGTAGGCTTTGTAATTTCTAGGGTCAACATTTTGGCACGCTCGGTGGGACCCAGTGCTAATACTACGAAGTTCATATGATATATCAAGATTCCAATCTGGCTCAACATAGCCGATTGTACGAGCTCCTGGAGGAATTGAAAAAACATAATGAGGAATGTAAAAAATCTTTGGAAGCAGAAAAAGTTCTTCGTGGCCATAGAGAGATGCAAAAGTCATTCGCTTGCATGTTGAAAATAAAAGCTCCTGTTACCCTACAAGAGCAATGGATAAACGAAGACAGGGCTCGATTTAATGCCTGGCTATCAAGAGAACATTTTCCTTACATTTTCGACTACCAATCAATTCCATTTAAAGAATGGTTGGTTGAAAAGACCAGGGGGCAATTTTTCGCTCCGACCATAACCAACATTCGGCCTAAGAAAATTATCGAAATGGCCGAAGAAAAACCTAGGCCACTTGTTGTTTCGGTAGAGACTGAAAATATAGTAGGCCTAGAAGAAAAAATTCAAGTCCCTAAGCTATATACAAAAATTGACTTGGAAAAAGATTCGTCAAAAGAATGCTCCAGTGACGAACGAGGCCGAGATATTGGCCTAGCCCGAGAAACTACGCCAATTGATATGATTATTGGCAATAAAGCCGATATGGAGAAATCATGTTCGGCTAAGTTATTTGAATTAAAAGCCGAAATTATGCCTGGGGGGCATAATAATTGTTCCACACATTCGGCGGCCGAAAATGCAAAATATTTGGTCGAGTCAAAAATATTTGGGCAAATTTTTTTATTCGGCTTTGGCAAATCTCAAAGTAAAATTTTTGATGTAAAAATATCTCGGCTTGGAATAAAACATCGGTGGCCTCCTCCATCTCATGGATCGACCACTTTTATTACCATATAGTAGATTGCAGTTTTCTTTTTATATATTCGTATTCATCTGGTTGTTTGAGCCGATGATGCATAAGAAAATAGGGGGCAACAAGCATTCTGACCTCGTAACAAAAATCGGCTGTCTAGGCCGAGAGGCCGAGAGAATCAAGATGATGCCCTGGGTTTAAAAGTTGTTTTAGCCGAGCCAATTTTGGACTTATAAGTTTATCTGGTATAATCGGCGGTTGCTCGCTGAGAAAGATTATTCGACACATGCTGCGTATAAAAAGATAAAAGCAGTGTCGTGATTTTTGGCACGCCACAGAATGCCAATTCTTCATTTCCCCAGGTGGTATTCATAGAAGGTCTTAAAGCCGAATGATGGTGTAACCTCGACCCCATGCTTCTCGAATTCGGCTTATTTTTCTCGGCCCCATATGGTTCAGCCACTTCGACCCCATTTGGTTTTCATGGCCCTTAAAGTGGATGGCCTATGATAATGATGGCCGGTTGACTGTAGGAAATTCGACATCAGTTCGATGACAGTGGGGTGTAGGCCGAGATCGATGACATTTCTCGGCCATGTATTTCTCGACCAAGAAACTTGAGAAAGCAGTAGTCGAAGGAGTCAATCTGAAAGTTCAGCTCGGCAGCTTATATTTACGTGTGGCTTCTGCCAAAGAGACGAGTCATAAAAGAGTTGCTTGGTGAAATTTGATACTTCGTGTAGAAAAGAAGGAAAAGGGAGGAATCATGATTTGCTTCTCAGAGATCATGGTTTTTGATGCACCATCTGAAGAAAGAAAAGATAGTCCATTGTTCATTTTGCTCAGAGATGAAACATCAGCCAATATGCAGAAACGACAGGTTCGATTTTCGAATGCCACAGCAAATCTAAGAGCTCTGTTGCCTGATCGAGCCATCCTTCTTGCCAATTGAATTTGTTGCCATTTAAAAGAGTCGATATGGGGTGGTCTATATTGGTGGTTGATATCGACAATGATTTCTCGATTTTATTGTCCTTGGCCGTATAGCTCGGCTGAATCTCACTTTCGACCGAATCTTGGTGGTTACTCAATCCTTGATTATTGATGGTCTGATCATTCAAATAGACCGCATTTGATCGAATCCCACAACTGCCGATACTTCACCATTTTGAGGAACTTCATTATATATATATATATATATATATATATATATATATGCATAGCCAACAATATCCCATCACATGAGGCAGAAAGAGAGATGGCATGCAAAAAAGATGACGACAGGTTCATGAAAGCCACCCATTTTAAGTGGTAGGCTTCCACGTGGGTTGGCCCTTTCATTCGGTGATGTTGTGATTCGGTGGAGTTTTTTCTAGGAACCGTGGATAACATGACGACTCGGTCTAAATGGTGATTACGTAATTAATATTCGGCTCAAGGAATTTTGTTTGGCGTTGAGGTATTTAGACAGCAAGACTTTGCATTGGCGTCCTGCCCATAGCATGGTGGTTATGGATATTAAGGAGGTGAATTTTTATTTGGCCGAAGTCGGTTTGTCGAGCTCGATGAAATATATTCTTCGGTCTTGTGTTTTTCGACCGAATGAAACTTTGAGAAAACAGGCCGTCAAAGTAATTTAAAAATTCTTCGGCCCAAATGAAAAGTTAGCAGGAGTTGCTTGGTGTGGCTTCGGTGATAAGCGTCTTCGGTGGAGTTGGAATCGTTGTGGCTTGGTGTTTCTCAGCTCCACTTTCTTTTGAATGGAGTGGATAGCCGAATACCATGTCAAACGGTTGAAAGCCAGGTACAACTGACTAATTTCCTTAACCATTCGGCTTACGAGCCGAAGTTCAAGGAAACTGGGGGGCAATGTTTGGACCCAAATTTACACTATCGGCCCGTGTAATCGAGGCCGTAGAGTAAACATAGTTCTCAACCGTCGGATGGAAAAATGAAGATATTTTTGTTAAAAGATAATATTATGGTTTTTATCATAATTATCTTTTAATTTGAATTATCTTGACATATTCTTAAACGGGATGGATAGGATGCAAATTATATCCTAAAGTAAGAGGTACAGTTCAAATTAATTTGGATGTTTAGCAATGAACGTGCAGATTGAAAAAACTTGGGGATTTGATGATTTTAAAGTCATGGTCTTGGATAATGATGGGATAAGGAACCTAGGTAGACTAGGTCTTTTTACATGGTGATGGATGGTGTCAGATGGGGTTTTGATGATAAGAAGTTTAGGTGGGCTAGGCTTTTTATGAGATATGATAAAGCCTAACTTTTATTAGGTTTGAAAAGTCACAAAAGCTGGAGGATAGGCTTTGGCATTTCACACGGATCAATTTTGAAGGAGTCAGAGTTGCAGTTCGTGCCAAGCAAGTACAAAATACTATAAATACAAGCTATTCTGCGACAGAAATAGCCCCACAAAAATCAATACAAAATTGCCCTGCGCAAACTCTCACAACTTGAGATCTTTTTCTTTTCCTTTTTTCGCTGACACATCTTCCGTTGGCATCAACAGCACTGTGGAAGCAACCGGTGGTATCTTAAGTCGGCATAGATAGCTCTGTCACCGTAGAATCGGTCGGTCTCGCAGTATCTTCCGTTGGCATCAACAGCACTGCGGCGAGAACGGTCGATTACCTATCCAAGTCTCGGTCGAGAAGGGTTTTCGAATCCTTGTTGGTCGAGGTCATCTCATTAGCCTTCTCGGCGAGGTGAGGTGTTACAGTTATTACATTCGGCACATTGTAAGCCGAATTCGGTTCGTGAACTTTGTAAGAAATAGCAGCCTTGTCTTCAGGCTCGAGAACCCAAGAGGCCGAGACGCGTTCCTTTCTCGGCCGCAATCGCAAGACGCAGAAGTCAGTAGCGCGACCCAACGCAGCATCATCAAATTTACTCCTCGGCCGAGCCTCGGCCGACGAGTTGGCACGCCCCGCAATCACCGAAGGACGTAGTTAGCTTAGAATATATTCGGCCTGCGCGCCACGTAGGCTTTGTAATTTCTAGGGTCAACAGTACCTCAAAAAAAAAAAAAAAAAGGACCCTAAACGCGGTTGCCTTGTCTAGCAGTTGGAAGATACAGTCCAAATGTCTTTCAAAAAGATATTGGTGCCTACTACAACAATTAAGTTTGGGCCTCAAACCAGCCGTACTATTTGTTTGAGTAAAAACCCTAGACGCCAACAAAATGCTGTGGGGCGATCCAGATTTATCACGGGCGTAGAAACTTTTAATCTCACCAGGAAGAAGAAGACAGAATATATCGCAGCCTGAAGTCAACAGGTACAGAAAATCTAACTATTCTGTATGTTCTTTAGTACAGGGTGATAATTGTGGTAATTTATGTTGAAAATTACTCAACGTCCCGCATTCGAAAAATAACATATTTTTCACTGATTTAAGAGCTTTAGAGGAAGGGATTATAAGTCGGTGTTGTAGGGGCACGTTCTACTTCTAGGATCTTAGAAATTGATATTAATTAGGGGATTGTGAATCTGTGTTAAAAGAAGGAAATGGTTGCCACTAGGTGGGACGCCGAGGATATAGATACGGAAGAGTGGTGTGATATTTTTAAGTCGGTTTCGTAGGGCACGTTTTACCTATTAACTCTGAACAATTTGTATCAGAGTCTGATTTCGAGTCAATATGAACATTAGTAAATGAGTGACGATCACGTAGGTACAAAAGCGTGGCGGAATGTGTGAAACACCAGATTGTAGGGTTTTCTTTTTCTGATTTTTCCCTTTGGTAAAGCGTCCCACTCAGGTTTAGACTCTAAGTAGTGACCCCTCCACCTTGACAAGCCTGGTCTGTTCATTGCTTCGATGTGGCTGATGGACGTTTACCCATCAACTCTTAACAATTTGTATCAGAGCCTGATTTCGAGTCAATGGATATTAGTAAATGAGTGATTCACTCATCCTAGGCGTGTCGACGATCATGTAGGTACAAAAGCGTGGTGGAATGTATGAAACACCAGATTGTAGGGTTTTCTTTTTCTGATTTCTCCCTTTGGTAAAACATCCCATTCAGGTTTAGACTACTCTAAGTAGTGACCCCTCCACCTTGAAAAGCGTGGTCTGTTTGTTGCTACGATGTGGCTGATGGATAGGTCTATGTCGTGAACATGACAAATTTTAGGACCACTCACTCAACTTGTTTCCAATGAAATTTTCTTTAGCATGGACCAATCTTTAGATTCTCCATCTATGCAGATGATCAAATCATAACTAGTACTTTTTAATATAAGCAATATCGGAGAAGGCGAAACTGAATAGAGGATTAGAGTGCAACAGTAAATGCTCTTAACTGCTTAAGATACAAATTCTAATATTAGGGAATGGAGAGTAGAGAACACGACTAGAGTGGATACGTAAATGGGCTAAACTACTTGAGATACAAACCCTAGTGTCGAGAGATAAGGAGTAGAACACATGACCAGAGTGCAAACATAGATGTTCTAAACCACTTAAGCTAAAAGCCGCTTCTAATCATAGATAGTGCTTTGAAACTCGACTCATTTAGCTCATTATTACTTACAGTTAAAAGAGAGCAGATATTATACATGTAATTTGCATATATGTCTATAGCTATGTACAAAATCATAAACCCCACCACCCCGACCACCACCCCCCCGGGGGGGGCGGGGGATGATGTGAACAATAATTTGCAGAACCAAATATTTGGATCATTTGTATAGAAGGTACCTAAAATTAAACTCATAGGGCGTAACTTGGACTAATTGTGAAAGAGGCTCATTTTTCCCTCTTTCAAGAAGCTTGAGTGCTTCTTTTCCCATTTCACTTGGGAGCTGAAGGGAGATCCAATCAAGCAAAGACTCCAAATCCTTAGCAAAATCAGGTAAATACCAATCCAAAATCTTTGGAATTGCAAACTTATTTGATGAAATTCCAACTGCAGCTTGCAAGTACTCTATTTTTGCAACTTCTAGTTCATTCTCAACTTGGGATGCAGTGTACACTTTCACCTGTATTTTGGCAGAGATCATATATTAGTAATATCATACAGCGTCGATTATTAAATGGTAATTAGACAGATCATTTTATTTCTTCCAAAACTTACCGCAGGGGAAGACCAGCTGCCACATGATAGTGCAAATGTTACCAATGGTTCGGATAATTCCAATCCGAAAGTACTTCTTGCCGTCTTCTCGTCAGTTTTTGTACCCTTGGAGACGGTCTGCTCAGGAGTTAATAAAATAATTATAAATCTTCTATGTACATACAAGTTGAGGCTACTTACATGTTTTGAGTGGTACGGCAGTCTCAAGATGAAATGTTCAATAGTTATTGCATTCAGGATGTGTCCTCCAACATTTATTATTGCCTGAGTCACATGAAATACAACCATATGGTCCATATATGAATTATTGACAAGCAGAAGTAATTTAACAATCTGGTTTGCTGTCATAAACAGGACATATTTCTTACCTTCTGCATTAGGGCTACAAGTATCTCGGGACTCTCAGGTATGCCATGCTCGAGGAAAGCCTGCAGTATTGAACAATTGCAGCAGATGAAACAATTTCTTAACATAAACAAGACAGGAAACAAAAAATTAAGGAAGACTTGATTACTTAGGCGTGAGTAACACCACAAGATTGTTCTGAACTGTGTTAAATAAGAATATCTTTTGATGGCTCTTACATACATTCATCATGCAGGAATTGTAGATATTGATCCAGAAGGCAAGCTTCTCCTGATGACTGAGGCTTTGTAAATTTACAGAAGCAAGTTTCCGAAAAAGTAGTCTGCGAATTCAGCAAATATATATGACTATAAGTAGTCCTAAAATAATCACCATATCATGCAAGAAGGTTGGAAACCAAATCTACCTAACATATTACAAATCAGAGAACTTACTTCAATCTGCGGAGTAGGAACAAAGCATTTGCTCTTCGGTTTGGATTAATATTCCGAGCTTCAATTGTGTGTAATTGCTTATATGGACCGATATCTCTTTGTCCAAATTCCAAACAAATACCATAAGGATCCCAATTTTCTGTTCTTTCATTTTCTGCAGGACCCAAATTCTTAACTGAACTAATTCTCGTGAGAATGCTTGATAAGCACTTGACAATACTTTCTGAAATTTTGTTAGGACTGTCATCTCCTGACAGCTCATTGTCCGGGATACTAGGAAGTCTTGCTTGTGCACTTTCTTGGTCCGCGTTTTTAGTTTCTAACTGAACGTACAACAAAAGTAAAACAATGTTCATTGCACAGCAAACGAGTGTCAGTAACTTAATGAAATTCGGTAAATTTAGTATGTACCTGAAGTTTTTGAGGCTCTAGACGCATTTCTGCTGTTCTGTGATCGATTGGAGGTCTCTTCACTGGAGTCCTAACCTGAGTTTGATGGATCAAGGCTCTGTCGTTGCTCTTCGTAGAATTATTATATGATTGGTTCTCTTTTCCCTGCTTATCATCTGAAACTGAAACTGCAATTAAGAACATTAAAAATCTCATGGCCTAGAAATTAGCATGTGATTTTCAGCAATTAGGATGAACGTATGGCTTACCAGAAGGGGATGGACAATACTCTTCAGTGGAATTGGTAGAATTGTTTCCTCTTTGAGATTGAAATTTGGGATTCTTTATCGGGTACAAATCAGATGAATCAGCTGATGATGTTTCCATTTTCCTCTTGGAGGTTGAAATGTATACAGCTTCCTGATACAAGTCCTTCCTAAAATGTACTACCTGTTCTTCGAGCCGAACCACCTCCTCTTCCAAAACAGCCACTTCTGCTAGAAGCTCCAACGTCTATGAAATTAAAAATCACAATTGAAATTACTTTAAAACTCCTTTACGTTCATTAGTCCTAATTACTTTCTTGAACTATGGACAATACATTAGTGCAAGATATTCCGCTAAGCAACTACATTATCTAAAAAAATAAAAAAGCAGACGTGGTTTGGCCAGTTGGTCAGAACAACAAACTCTATCCCCCATAAATTAGATTAGATTGGAATATCGTTTCTACAAAAATAGTGAATACTCACATAAGGAGGCAGATAAGGAGGCAGACGAGGCAGAGCTCCCAAGGGTCTTGTAAATGCCCTCTGCAAAGCTCTGTGTACATTCTCTTCATGTTTAAGCTTCTTCTTCAACTTATCAACCTAAACAAATTACAATGTTCAACTCAACAATCAATACTAATTAAAGAGAGAGCTTATAAAATCACATAACATACAAATTGAAAGTACTAAAAATATGAATTTCATACGTCTTGTTGCAAAGCCAATTTCCTCTCTCTGCTCGAAGCTCTTCCATTGCTGATTGCTTTTCTGGTTTCCTTAATCTCACTCCCTTGCATTTCTACCTTGTCCTTTAAATATACAGCAATTAGCTTCCAATACAAAAAACTGAAGTGGCCAGAGAAAAAAACTTGTAAAATATAAAACCCATGTTGGAAATGGATCAAAGAAGCTAAATTTACTACCAATCTCAGAATCAGAAGGGTCAACGGAGAATTGGAAAGAAAATGATATAATTTTCCTGAGAAAATTTGTGAGCCAGGAGAGATAAACAACTGCTGAGATTCAAGTGGAAGAACCATCACGGAAATCCATCCAAAGATGCCAGAAATTTAAATAATATTGGGAGGCTCCAAAATTTGAAGCCATAATCTGCGCTCCATGGCTATGTTTCATAGGCTCCTCCCACAGTGAAAGAAAAGAAAACCTTTTTCGAAAATTATGATTTAAAAAATGTGAAAAAGTGCATAACGTAGCTTAGCTCAGAGTTCAAAGTATATGAGTTACTTTTTTATTCTTCTCTGGTGGCTTCATAGACTGCAGCCTTGTCCTCACTCTGGTGTTCATCTTCCAGCTTCTTTTAGTATCTGCAGAAATTGTGACCAAACCAATCCAATATCATTAGAGAAACAAACTTTGAAGTTGGAAAAAATTCAATTGAGAAAATGGGAATTTTCTAGCATAAACTCCGAGGTTTTTAACTGTTAGATTGTTCGTCAATGATAAAATGATCAGTACGTAACTGCTTAACACTCTCGAGTATAGACTACTCTGGAGTATCATAGAATTTTCGAAGAAAATGAGTTGAATTGCTATAAATAGGGACCAGATTCGTACCCTTTTACAGGAAAAAGTTATTATCTTTAAACAAAAACTTCAATGCCACCAAACGGTAGTCGGTCTCCAATCCAATCCTTACTGCCTTCCTCGTTCATGGTGAAGTTAAAAGTGCAAAACTAACAAACCCATGTCACAAATTCTTGGGTTTTTGAGCGGGGATGTTTTGGATACGCAGAAAGATTAAAGGGAAGAGAGCATCAAAGAGCAATGTGGAACCGTACAAAAACTAGAAGCAAAGCGCACTACAACAATGGTGCTCTCGCACTTCTTTGCGTCATCATGAACCAACGTGCACCTCTCTCTTTTAAGCTCCTGCAACGTAGCACCGACTCTTCTGCCTTTTTAATCACATCATCTTCTCTCTTTCCCCTCTATATTTCTCTAGTTCCGAGAATGCCCCTGATTCGTGCAATAAGTATCAAAACCTAATGGGAAATGCACTAAGATACATAATTTACCAAAATTATAAAAGTTTGTATTTATGTGTTCATAATTTTAACAAGATGATGTGGTTGACTACTGGGGAAGATAGATTGGATTTATATGCGGAGGTCAAGTGACAAGTATGATGTGTCGATGCATTAAATAAAAGATTGTGGGGTGTGTTTATTTGAAGGAAAAGGCTGCCCTATACACATGTTTTGCCAACTAGCTAAATGGGTTTTAATCATGGAAAAAGAATTAATATATGAGCACTCCTGGATTGCTTGACCATTCAAGATTTGATTCAGAGTTCAGACTTCTTCTTGTTAATTACCATATGTCACCTATTCTTTATTCATGCTTAGTTAATGTTGTGTTATTTAATTTCTTAGGTGCAGACCTCCAAAATTTAATAGATTGGATCCGATTTACTTAAGTTTTTTTTTATTGGAAACTATATATATGATTTTTACAAATATCGTTACAACGAGATGACACACTTAGAGGCTCTCAGAGGCAAGATGAACATGGTATGCATCTTGGTTCTCACTTTAAATTAGGCCTTATACTTTTTTCATACCCTTGTTATATATCTTAAAAGTTTCATCATTCATCTTACTTTTGATTAGAAAGAAGAAGAAACAAGTATTTCTCATTCTCATAAAATCTAATTTGATGTACCGCAAATTTATATTGTTGTGAATAAATCACATTAAGGAGCTAAATTAAGAGGCATCGTTTCATTTTCGTCTTAGGCCTCAATTAGTATCGGGACGGCTCTGGACACATCATAATAGAATTACACTATAGCGATAGTATCCGTCACAATTAGGTGTAAATTTCTCACAAACAAGTATAGTTTTTGCACTTGAGAATAAACAGATGAGTTATTTAGTTAACACTAACATTTTGACAGCATCAATTGAACGATGAAATGATTTTGATTTAATTGATTTTTGTGCAAAATTAATCTGTAAAGTATAAAGGAAATTTTGCACAAATACCACATGAACTTGAAAGCATGTGTGCAAATACCACCTGAACTTTTAATTGTGTATTTTTACCACCTGAACTTTATTAATTGTTGGAATCCACCACCTACCGTTACTTTCCATCCATTTTATTGTTAAAACATTTGACTTGTGAGGGCATTTTCGTCTAATAACTTTTTAGTCACATTATACGGCATCCGGAGGGAGGGTTAGTAGGATACGAGGGTTTCATGGAGAGAAAGAAAAACAAGTTTGATTTTGGCAAGAATTGTTGAAGAATTGAAGAAAAAAAAATTAATGGATGGCAAGTATAAATTAACAAATAAACAATTTCTATTATCATTCAACAAACAAAATAAACAAGAGAACCAAAAAGATGAAACAAGCAAATCCGACCTAGATGGCCTTTTACATCCCCTATAAAAAGTTCCAGCAACATATAATAACGCTTAAGAACTTAAGATTGTGATAAGAGATGATCAAGCACACATTGGAATTAATATTGGAATTGGTGCACTGAAGGGAAGCTATCATGATGTTGGTGGCGGTGGAAATTACAAATATGTGAGTATATCGGTAAAATCATGTATCCTCACTCCAAAAGCAATCCCAACAGATGGCCAATTAGAAAAGGAAAACGAAAATTCCCCGGAAATGGTCCAAAAATTGAAAGAATACATAACGAAAAAAAAATAAAAACTATAAGATATGGACACGGCACTACATCCACGTGAGAGTGACTACCAAGTACAATTTGGTATGGCTCAGATTCGTTTAAAAGATTAAAATTGTTTTTTTTTAAAAATATTTTTAAAACTAATTTTTAGTAAAAATATAAATGAATTTAAAAAATCACTTGAAATATTTTTTACAAAAAACACATAATTGGAATTGGTGCATTTTGTAAAAAATATTTCAAGTATTTTTGGAATTCAAAAATATTTTTTATAAAAACACTTTTAAACAAATAGTTTTGTCTAGTAATCAAATAATTTATCAACTAATAATTTAGTTAAGTAATGCTTTTATTATCAACCCTCAATTATTAATTAGTTTAGTTGTTCATTATCGAGTAATTTATCAACTCATAATTTAGTCGATTATTGTGAAATGACCTTAAGCAAGTAAGCAAGCTGTCCTGGAAGGGTAATTTCATCATTTTACTTGTAGGACCAACGGAAGCGTAACGAAACAAAACTCAGATCAGCTATACCTTTCGTGCAAATTATTGTTCCTTTAAAAAAATAGGAGATTATGTCCTTTAGCTTCTTTTATATAAAGGAAAACTAATGAAAATGATTTGAAAACTTTGAGTTTTAATGATAAGGGCAAAATAAAGGGTAAAGTGAATAGTACCATGATTGACTTTTTAGTATAAAAATGTGGTTTTTCGTTAAAATGAACAGTACCGAATGCTTTTCGTTAAAGTTCCCTTTATATAATCATTCAAGAAATGTACGTACGTAAGGTGGGAAATATTATGTAAATGTCATTTTCGGCTGCCATCATATTCATTACTCTCTAAATAATTGAATCAAGCTGTTCAACGTGATGCCAATGTGAAGTAACTAGTATTAAAGCCGGCTTAGAAATTATAAAAGTCCGGGTACCCTTTATTTTAATAAATTTATATTATAATTGTTAAAGTTTATTGTCAAATGATACATAAGAACGATGACGTTATAAAATGTTTATTACACAACCAACGTTGATTGTTACACAACAAACGTCTTGTTGTAGTATTGATGTAAGCTATTATTAGCGGACATCATAAAATCACCTATTATCGTTATTTACTATTGGACTCCCTACATTCACGTTTAATGGTGTTACAACATCATGTTTGTTGGAGAACAAGATCCCAGATGGTCATATGATAAAATAGTATACAACACAATAAAAGTAGGACGTGACACGTGAACATCATTACATTACAAAAACATTGTTTGATTAAAAAGCTTGTTTTTAAATTTATCATACTAACCTTTTTTTTGAACAATTATATTTCTCTTGGTTGTCGCTAAGCATCCTGTAATTTATTTTAAATTGTATATATAACAGATTTGCTGCGGTTTTGATCCTCATATTCTAGTTCCATGCTCGTTATTCCAATAATAAGTATTGATTTTTTGCTTTGACCAACCATAAACAAAATAAAAAACTACGGAAATTAAATATAACAATTCTTGGGCATTAGATTCTACCTATTTGATAAATCCCCACAATTAAGAATCCTTTGGGGGGCATCAGACACATAGAAACTTAATCATACAACAATTAAGATTGTGTTGTTTCAACCGACCGTTCTCTGTGGCAAAATAAATTACAATTTTAAAGAATCCAATTTTAAAAACAGAAAAATTACTACTATTATGAAAACTAAACATATCAAATTTCTAATCTGCGTGAAAAAGGATTTGCCATAATAGGAGAACATGCTCCAAAATGGTCCATAATCTTTGATTAATTGGTAGTGGTGTCCCTTCTTCAACCGAGAGCCTTTTATATACACCACCGACTCAGTGGCACTGACCACCCCCCGCAAGTCATTTCTTGCACAAAGCCATCTACTCAGCCATGTTTTCTATAAGTGCTCATTTTTTGTGGTATTTTTTAAGCTTTTCAGAGTGGGGGCTTTGATGAGCACTGAAAGTTGATCATTGAGGCCTATCCAGATCTCAGAGGTTTTATCTAATTTATTTTCTCCTCTCCCAGACCCTGCGTAAAGCGGGAGCCTTGTGCACTGGGTACGACCTTTTTTTCTCTTATTTGTTTCCATAATTACCATGTAGCTGTAATAAAACTAACACACTTTTTTTTATATTTCATTAATTGGAGGTTTCAAACTCTCGACCTAGTCTAGTCCTACTCATCACTCTACCCACTTTCACCGTTAGGCTAACCCCAATACCTTAAACTAAAACACTTTCATAATGCCAACCAAACAAAGTCGGATTTGCAGTTAATCTCCAATTGTAACATGTCATTGCTCGTTCCTCACAAAGATATGTATTAATTGTATGTTTTGAGTCATATCGACATGGTTTTGTTAGCTTTCAACTTCACAATTAAACCCGTCGTACTTATGAAGATGTCATCTATAAACATATAAAGCACAACACTAGGGTTACAATCCACCTCCAAGGGGGGGGGGGGTGACGATCTCATCAGCACACTTCCGATCAAGTCCAGCTGTAAGCTCCCTCCTAAACCGACGTATGTATGAATATCTCCGAAATTTATACGTGATAAAAAGTTATGAAACTAATCAATAATTTTTTTTTCTTTTCTGGAATACTTACTGGGAACAAGCATTTCATTATGAAGAGCAAAGTACAATCATTCTGGAAAATGATGGTTGAGAAATTAGGAAATACATGGCATACAAATTAACATAAAATGTTGGTCCAAAGCTGGCTGTGGGCTTGATGAATAGCTGGTCCTACCATCCTTGCATGCTTAATTACTGAGATGAATCTGTTCTAGGGTTTCTGGGGACCTTTTAGGTGCACATCTGACCAAAATAGGAAGCGGGAAACGTATTTTTGCAGTACTAGTAGTTCTGATAAAAGGGAAGAAGAAAACAAGCTACATGGTTAAAAGTCTATTTTTCCTCTTTTTTCTAGGTCCACCATATAAGAAGCTACATGTTTAAAAGTCTATTTTTACTCTTTTCTCTGTGTAGTTTGTATTTTAATTAAGGTCAATTGATGTTTGGCACTGTTAGAGCAGCCGAAGTGACATAATACAAATCCGCATCATTGAATTATTGAATAAAAAAGCTAGCTCAAGATAGATATATTATTGTGCTTTTAACCAGAATAAAGGGAGAGATTTGGTATGCTTTTTACACTAGGGTAAAACAATTCACAGCATTTGTTCATAGTTCTTACAAGGACAAAAGTTTGCCAGCTAGCTGGACCATTTTTGCATCCTTTACTCTACACTTAACTTTGTCTTCTAATAACAAGACAAAGAATATCTCAATGTGTACTTCATACTAAAAAATGCACACTATATTTATAAATACGTCGTATTTATTATTTAATTATGATGGAAGGTTGGTGATATCATTTCTTTATTTGTTCATGTATTGTTAATAGTTGAGGGGACATTAGGAAGCCCCATCTCTGTTTAAAACAGATGTACATTGCATGTTGCATGGATTTATAAATTCCCAATTAGTTTCTTAGCTTTTCAACGTGGGATATTTTTCATATTTCCGCACCTCTTTTCATGTTACGAAAGAGGTTAAGATTTCTCGTAAAGCAAATAAAAAATTAGTTGCATGCATGTGAGTGTGTGATGAGGCTAATTAATAATGAACGAAAATGAATACTTTTGTGATGAGATAATAAAACTTTAAACCCAAAGCTACAATATAGGATATCTTTTTGGTGCTTTTTTTGCTTTTCAGAGACTAATTAGAACATTGGTGGTGGTTCTAGTAGAAAGGAAGAGTCCAAGATATTTCAGGGCGATGAAGACGGGAAATGAGACAAAGCTGCGAGTAAAACAATGAGATAGCTAGAGAGGCTGTTCGAAGTTTCAACGACACGTCCTTTTCTACTTATATATTTTTAGGGTTTGCCAGCTCGAACCAGGGAGTGCTGGTCCCTGCTCAGTTGACCATTTCTCTAATTACATATCTACTTCTTCCGCAACAAACAATTTCCATCAACTATTTTGTTCTCCCATCCAAATTCCAACCCCAAATGCAGTCATTTTCCATCAAGTAAATTAAAAAGAACTGGTTTCACATTTGAGCAATTAATTCAGATGAATTGTTTATGGCTCTCCACAATGGAGGGTATAGTCAAGCCTCCCAAGTTTTGTTTGTTTGTTTGTTAATATTTCGAAGATTCTTTTGAGTTTTGGGTGTAGTGATGAAATTATTGGGTGTAGATGCTCCCAAAAAAATACTATTTGAGTCTCATGTGATCCAAATTCTTGGCAGGCTTGTTGATTACGTCTAGGGTAGAATTGGGCCACAAAGTTAGCAAGATTGTGTTGAAGGATTAACGTCGGCTTTGTGCCTGTTGACCTATATTGACTTAGAAATGCCACATAATCTGCCATGTCATCAATAATGCAGTTGAGAGTTAGTTAGGGTAGTTATATGTAGCTTACAAGAAAAGGAAGTTAGTTAGGCAACAAGATGTATAAAAGGTTGATTCCACCCTATCGTGTGTACTAAGAATCCTTTCGATTAATACAATCTCTATCTTCTTTCTATTTTCTCTCTCAAGTTTTCTTACTGTGTTTTCCTTCTTTATTTCTGCAATTCAATTGCTTTTGTTAAGATGGTATCAATCGCCAGGACGATTCTTGGTGCTATATCTTCCGCTGACGAGTTCGTTGAAGTTCTTGGAGGTTTGTTGCAGTTCTTGCAGACTTGCTGATTGGTTGTCTTCGATTCTTGGGTTGCTAAACAAAGTATCAGGTTGATTACTTCTCTCCTTTATCTTCTGCACACCAAGTGTTTGTGTTTTTTGCATCAGTGAAGAATTATGGCGATTTTGGGTGTTTGCTTGGTTGTTTGTATTTGGGTTCTTTTTTGTATATGATTAAGGCCGATGCCAAGAATTGTTCAGAGTGTTGTCAATTGTTGAAGTTTATGAGTTTTATGAAGTAAAATTGTTAAGGCCGATGCCAAGTATGTTTGACAATATCAAAGTATATAGTTCTCGTTGAAGTTGACAATTGCAGAAGATTGAAACCAGAAAGTTGGTGAATTTGTCAAGTATATTGAGTTGAAGTTGTCGCTTTATTGAATTTTGTGAAGTACAGTGAGTTGTAGTATATGAGAATTTGTGCAAGTTAAGAATATATTGTTCTTCCTTGAAAGTGTTCAGCCATCAACATGTCTGATAGGTCAGTGAGAATTGAGAATTTACTGGGAATGCTAATAGTTAAGTTGCAAGATGATAACTTTGTGAAGTGGGATTATTAGTTTCGGTCAGTTTTAAGAGGGTATGATTTCTTGGATTTCTTTATTGGTGAGTCACCTTGTCCACCAAAATTTGTGATTTATACTGAAGCTGGAGTAACTAAAGAAATTACTGAGGCGTATAAATCTTGGGTTAAAAAAGATATGGCATTGTTGAGTTTGCTGATTGCCATTCTTTCCGATGATGCAGTGGAATATGTGATTGGTTGTAAAACTTCTCATGAAGCCTGGACAAACTTACAAGACAGATATGCTTCAGTGTCCCGGGCTAGAATAAATCAACTTAAGACTGAATTTCATACAATTCAATAGGGTGGTGATTCTATAGACAAATATCTACTCAAATTGAGGCAATTCGAGATCAGCTTATTGCTGCAAGGGAGAGAGTGATAGATAATGATTTGGTGATTGTTGCATTGTCTGGTTTGCCACCTGAGTTTGATGTAGTTAAAATAGTGATTCTAGCAAGGGAAACTTTGATTCCATTGAAAGATTTCAGGGCACAATTGATTGGTGCTGAGTTGACCATAGAAGCAAGAATAAACACATTGACAAGTAGAATGGCTGCGATGTATGTTCAAGGGAGTTAGTCTAAAAATGGGAGTCAAACTGATGGTTACTCACAAGGAGAGAGTTCAAGTATTGTTTCAAGGGTTGTTGATGGTCAAGGGTATCAAGGAAATAATAGGTCTTACAATAACAAAAATGGTTATAGTTCTTCACATAATTATAACAGGAATAGTTATAGGGGATATGGTTCATTCAATAACTCAAGGCCTTATCAGGGTAATCGACAGAGAGGGGGAAACAATTATAATGGTTCAAGGAACTCTTGGAATGGAAATTCTTGGAATGGTAATACTAGTTTCAGATCTGGTGCTGTGGTCGAATGTCAAATATGCTCTCGAAGGGGGCATACTGCTCCAAATTGTCTGAATACAAGTGATACAGGTTCATATTCAAATGGATTTCAGATTACTATATGTCAAATTTGTGGGAAGAAAGGGCACAATGCTTTTGAGTGTAGGCACATAAACAATTATGCCTATCAAGGTGCACCTCCACCTCCTTCTCTCACTGCATTTTCTGGTCAAGCTCCATCTTATATGTCTGCAACAGAATTTGGTTAGAATGCTCAAGGGTTTAATGTTGCTGATGCATGGGTGTTGGATACATGTGCATCACACCATATGACACCTAATCTTGAAAATTTGAATAAACCGGTACAATACAATGGTGATGAGAAAATCACCATTGGTAATGGGGAAGGTTTGATTATTAAACACATTGGTTCTACAATACTTAAAACTCCACATCATTCATTGTTTCTAAAAAATATACTACATGTTCCAACACTTACTGTTAACCTTTTATCTGTCAAGAAACTTTGTAAAGATAATGGTTGTTGGTTCACATGTGATGAGAGTGTGTTTTTTATACAAGACAAGGCAATATGACAGATATTGTACTAAGGCAAGAGTAAAGGAGAGCTATATGAGATTCCTGTGAGTGTGTTTTCAAGAAGAATTGGTGTTGGTTTCAATAAAGTTGTGGCGTTGCTTAGGAAGGCTGTGAGAATTTCAACTTGGCATAAGAGACTTGGACACCTATCTAAAGAAGTACTTGTTATTATGCTCAGAAATGCAGGATAGTCACCTAGTGAGGATTCATCACCTTCAGTTTGTTCTTCCTATTTTTCTGGGAAAATGTGTAGGCAACCTTTCTCTCTAAGAGACACTAGGGTTAGTTCTACTTTTGAAAAGGTACATTTTGATATATGGGCACCTACTCCAACTAAGTCTTTAGAAGGATTTAGGTACTATGTGAGTTTTATTGATGAATTTAGTAGATTTGTATGGATCTTCCTACTTATCAATAAATCAGATATTTTCCAAGTCTTCGTCAATTTCTCTGCATTTGTTACAATTCAGTTTAATACTACAATTAAGTGCCTACAAACAAATGGTGGTTTTGAGTATAAAACTAATAAGTTTTAGTCATTCTTGGCAGCTAAAGGGATTGTACATTCCATTTCATGTCCATATACCCCTCAGCAAAATGGTCTTACTGAGAGGAAGCATAGACACCTAGTAGAGACTGCAATTACACTTCTCATTGAAGTTGGGATTCCATTACAGTTTTGGAATTATGCTTGCAATCATGCCGCATTTCTGATAAACAGAATGCCATGTAAGATTTTGGGAATGCAGTCTCCATATAGTTAATGTTTCATCAAGAACCAATGCTGCATACTTTGAAAATATTTGGTTCTGCAGTCTATCCATTCCTAAGGCCATATAATCAGAACAAACTGCAACCTAGATCTAAACAATGTGTTTTTCTAGGTTTTGCTGCTCGATACAAGGGAGTAATGTGTTATGATATATCTAGTAATAAGCTAGTGTTGTCCAGACATGTCATTCATGATGAGAATACATTTCTATTCAAAAGTCAAAAGTAATTTGTTGATGCACAAAACCGGATGGGTCTTGGAACAACATAAATCCGACCGTGAATCTGCAGAAAGTAAAGAACACAAGATGTATTGTGGTTCACCCCAATGTTTGGGCTATATCCACACTGATATTGTATTTCTCTGAGAGGATTATGAGGGAGAGAGCCTCACTGATGTGAGAGTGAGGTTTCTCCCCATGGCCTAAGAATTGGCCTCCCCTGATGAGGAGAGTGAGGGGTCATTTTATAGAATAAGGGTTCCTCACTTATTACATATTTTCCCATTCCTTTATTACATAATTACATTTGAGTCCCCCGAGTATTTATACGAGATCTAAATGCGGAGGACCTAAGTATGGTACAAACAGTAGCCCCCCAAGTCTTCAGTCAAAAGAGTCTTTTGGCTGGAGACTTGAAATTCAGTCCATGTGTGGGGCGAAGTAACTAGATGTCGTCTAGAACTGACACTCGATATGAGGCGGTGCCCAATCTGAAATGATGCTCAACTCGAAGTAGCACATGTTGCGAGGCTGCTCTGTTTGTGGCTTATGTTGCCTTAGTTAGCTCGGCTTGTGGCGTTAAAGGTGAATGAGTCTTTTTTATAGAATAAGGGCTCGCTCCTCAATACATAAATGATGGGCTAGAGTTGATGCTCACGGCGAAGTGGTTGCTCAGCTGACGGCGATGCTCTCTAATGATGGTGAGGGAGTCTCTTTTATAGAATAAGGGTTCGCTCCTCAATACATGAGTTATGAGTGATGCTCGCAGCGAGGCGGTTGCTCAGTTGGGGACGATGCTCTCTAATGAAGGTGAAGGAGTCCCTTTTATAGAATAAGGGCTCGCTCCTCAATACATAAATAATGGGTGCTTTCTAATGAAAGTGAGAGAGTCCCTTTTATAGAATAAGGGCTCACTCCTCAGTACATAAATAATGGGCTAAGTCCCCCAAGTATTTTTCATGAGGCCCAATATATGGTACATAATGTAGTCCCCCAAGTCTTCAGTCAATAGGGTTTGTTGGCTGGAGACTTCAAATTGAATCCATGTTTGGGCCAAAGTGGCGGTTGTTCGGAGGCGGTATTTGTATACCCTGCACTGAAGCTTTGTAGGTGAAGCTTTGAAGCTAGAGCTCTGTAAATGAAGTTTTCGAAGTTAGAGCTCTGTAAATGAAGCTTTTGAAGCGAGATTGACATGAGTGATGCTCATGAATGTTTATGTTGATTGACATAAGTGATGCTCATGGATGTTGACATGAGTGATACTCATGAATGTTGGCATGAGTGATGCTCATGAATGTTGACATGAATGATGGTCATGAATGTTGACATGAATGATGGTCATGAATGTTTATGTATGAT
Organism: Malus sylvestris; assembly: GCF_916048215.2. NCBI lineage: Eukaryota > Viridiplantae > Streptophyta > Magnoliopsida > Rosales > Rosaceae > Malus > Malus sylvestris. Next base: position 8,718,615 of record NC_062267.1, on the reverse strand, counting down.
TGACATGAGTGATGCTCATGTATAATTTTGGAGTACTGGACGTACTTTTGATTACCTGGTTGGTGATAATAGCGGCAGGGTGCCGAATAAATTTGGAAGTACTGGGTGTACTTTTGATCACTTGGTTGGTGATAATAGCGGCAGAGTGTCGAATAAATTTGGAGCCATAAGGCCTAGCTCTTTTGGGCATATGGGCCTTCACCCTCCACATAACATTGCAGCTCATTATTTTGGGCTTGCCGTTATTTTTTAATTTTTTAATTTTTTTAATTTTTAATTTTTTAACCCTCTGCTGGGGTTTATATAGATGTCTCCGAAAGATTTGAAAAATAAATTATATCATTAAAAAATAAATCCGACCATCTGCTCAATGGGTCATACCCATAATGCCATCACCATCGCAATTATGTCTGTTTCTTTTTATCTTCTTTTGCTTTCTGCTTTGCTTTTGCTTTTGCTTTTGTGGGAGTGGTTGAGTTGTCTGAGGGATAAATGCATGCTTTTTCTTTTCACCTGCAGACATACGTACATGCAGCCTTTCTTTTTCTTTTTTCTTTTCACTTTCTGTTTTGCTCTTTTCTTTTTCTGCTTTGCTTTTGCTTTTGTTTCCTTTTTCTGATGCATGGCCCACGAGTCCACAACAATTATCTCTCGTCCTCCCTCACTTTTTATCTTCTTCCCTTTAATGCTTTTCCAATCAAGTACCTGACAGCCTTCTTCGTGAGTGTTTCCACTGGTGGATGGTAGGTAGCCTCTGTAACAGTTTTTTTCTTTCTTGGATGTGGGACTTATTCTGGATGACAGCTAAGTCAATTTGGTTTTTGCTGTGTATCTATGGTTTTTCTATAGGCCGTCGAACTGCACCATCTCTTTCACTGCCAGGTAGCTCAGCAACTGGTTGGAAACGTTGCATTGGTCTTTCTCTGTTTCCTTTCAGTTCCTCTTATTCCGTCCATAGATCTTGCGGAAGGTACCAACACCAAGACCACCCGTCAAGTAGATTTTCCTTGCCATGGATGCAGATCGGATGTAGTACCAATCAGGCTCATACGCTGCAAGCTCCTTGAATGTGGCCGTCTTCAAAATGTCAGTCCAGTCAGGAAGCTCAATTCGGTCGGAGCGAGTTGTCCGAGGAAAGATGGAAGGCCGGTGGAGGGCGGAGTTGGGACGCCGGCAGAGTAGACTAGAGAGAGGAGCTGCCGGGTTGTACTGAGACCGGTGAGCGTGGGGATGTCAGGGTGGGAGCGGATCGGGGAGATGTAGGCGGCCAGTGGAATCACGCACTTGCTGGCCTCCACCTTGGTGTGCGGCCAGACGTTCCATGTCATTCGAACTCCGTCGATCCCTTCCAGGTCTGTGTTCGCCATCTCCAACATCTTTCAAATTCTCAGCTCCCTGAATGTGAATTGGGGTTTTGGGTTTTAATCGGATTGAAATTGGAAGCCTTTTTTTCTGGGTTCTTTTTCTTTCAAAATTTTATCCTTTTTTTGGGGAGAGAGGAGACGACGACCCCTCGAGAAAGGAGAGAGAAAATGGGTCACTGTAATTTGCAAAGGTCAGAGAGAGAAATGGGCTATCTGAGATGTCGAGAAATTGGATGTGTTATGGGGTTTTAAAGAGATGCGTTTTAGGGGGCTGTTCGATCGAGAGGAGAGAGAGAGGGAGAGGAGAGAGATAGCGCTCTGTGTCTGTGTCTCTGTGTGGGTTTTGCAGATTCACGACGAAGGTGAAAAAATAAAAGAGAACCGACATAGTTTTTTGTGTCGATTCCCACAGATGGCGCCAAATGTTGATGCACAAAATCGGAGGGGTCTTGGAACAACGTAAATCCGACCGTGAATTTGCAAGAAAGTAAAGAATACAATATGTATCATGGTTCACCCTAATGTTTGGGCTACGTCCACACTGATATTGTATTTCTTTGAGAGGATTGTGAGGGAGAGAGCCTCGCTGATATGAGAGTGAGGCTTCTCCCCATGGCCTAAGAATTGGCATCCCTTAATGAGGAGAGTAATGGGTCATTTTATAGAATAAGGGCTCCTCACTTATTACATAGTTGCCCCTTCCTTTATTACATAATTACATTTGAGTCACCCGAGTATTTATACGAGATCTAAATATGGAGGCCCTAAGTATGGTATAACACAGTTGTCTTCAATTAAGTCAAACAAGTCATAGGGTGCACAAATGTCTCCAATTATTGTTCAATTGTCTTCTTCTGGTACAAAGGCAGATCACACAGCTCCTTATATTCATGAAGATTCATATGGAAAACCTGAAATTGTTGAAGACAAATCAAGGGACAGTTTGCAGGATCTCAGTTCATTTACTCAAGACTCACATGATCTCAATAATCATAATAATAGCTTTTCTCCCTCTACTCTATCACCTTCAAATCAAAGTACAATGTCACTGTTGCCTGTCCACAGTCCATCACAATTAGAGGTACTACTACCAATCTCTTATCCTTTGGTTGATTCTACTGAACAATCGGTTCATTCTATGGTCACAAGATTGAAGTCAGGTACAATTCCACGGAGATCATACACAGGATTCATTGCTTCATCTCCAGAGTTACAAACATTAAAGATCGATGATGAGTGTGACTTTAATGGTGGTTTTCTTTTATTGCTGCAATCAAGGATATGGATGAGCCCTCTACATTTCGAAAAGCCTTTAGAATTTCTCAATGGTAAAATGCAATGCAAGAAGAGTTCAATGCACTAAAAGCTCAAGGTACATGGGAATTGGTTTCTCCTCCACAAAATAGAATGGTTATTGGAAACAAATGGGGTTACAAGATTAAGAAAAACTCTAATGGGAATATAGCTAGATATAAAGCAAAACTTGTGGCTCAGGGATTCTCACAAGAACAAAGTCTGGACTATTCAGAAACTTTTAGTCCAGTAGTAAGACACACTACTGTGAGGATGATTTTGTCCTTAGCAGCAATACACAAATGGGAATTGAGACAGTTAGACATCAAAAATGCATTTCTGCATGGTGAGTTACAAGAAGAGGTGTACATGAAACAGCCTCAAGGGTTTATTGATCAAACCAAACCCAATTATGTTTGTAAATTGGTCAAATCATTGTATGGGTTGAAACAAGCTTCTCGAGCTTGGAATTCAAAGTCACGAGCTATTTACCAGCTTTGGGGTTTGTTGATTCTGCATCTGACACTAGTCTTTTTGTGAAAAATGATGATAATGATGTGGTGGTTTTGTTACTATATGTGGATGACATTATTTTAACAGGATCAAATGTCACTAAATTCCAACAAGTTATTGAAGATTTGGCAGGTGTGTTTGACTTGAAGGATATGGGTAGACTTACATATTTCTTGGGTCTTCAAATTCAGTACAAAGAGAATAGGGATATCTTTGTGAATTAATCGAAGTATGTTAAAGATTTGATTCACAAAGCTGGAATGGAGTCGTGCAAACCAGCAAATACTCCATGCAAACCACATAGTCAGATGCTACTGAATGAAGGTAAACCATTGCAGGATTCTACATTGTATCGAAGTTTGGTTGGCCCACTGCAGTATCTTACCTTCACACGCCCAGACATAACTTATGCTGTGAATTCAGTTTGTCAATTCATAACTGCTCCAACAGATGTACATCTAATCTCTGTCAAACGGATCATTAGGTATCTTCAAGGTACTATAGAGTGTGGAATTACATATTCAACTGATTTTGCCATGCATTTAACAACATTTTCAGATGCTGATTGGGTTGGTGATCTAAATACGAGAAGGTCTGTGACAGGATATGTGGTTTATCTTGGAGGAATCCGATCTCCTGGCAATCAAAGAAGCAAACATCAGTTTCTAGAAGCGCTACAGAAGCAGAATACAAGGTACTGGCTTATACTGCAACTGATGTAGCATGGATTCAGCTAATTTTAAAAATTTGGGAGTTGTTCTACCTGTTCAACCTACAATCTATTGTGATAATATGTCAGCAATTGCACTTAGTGCAAATCCTGTCTATCATTCACGGAAAAAATATCTTGATACAGATTACCATTTTGTCTGAGGGAGGGTGCATCAAGGTGATTTGAAAGTTGAATATCTCCCACTGATGAACAGACAACTGATATTCTAACTAAGGGTTTGCATAGTCCAATATTCTCTCAACATTGTTTCAATCTCAAACTAGGTTACTCTAGTTGAGATTGCATGGGGATGTTGGCCTATATTGACTTAGAAATGCCACATAATCTGCCATGTAATCTACCATGTCATCAATAATGTAGTTGAGAGTTAGTTAGGGTGGTTATATGTAGCTTACAAGAAAAGGAAGTTAGTTAGGCTACAAGATGTATAAAAGGCTGATTCTAGCCTATCGTGTGTACTAAGAATCCTTTCGATTAATACAATCTCTCTATCTTCTTTCTACTTTCTCTCTCAAGTTTTCTTACTGAGTTTTTCTTCTTTATTTATGCAATTCAATTGCTTCTGTTAAGAGTGCCATGCACCAAAATCAAATTTGGATGGAACATGTTGATTAGATCTGGTAATTTCTTACACGACTCGTTAACATGACACGTAAACGATATGAAGGTAACGGGTTTCGTGTCAGCACGATAACTAATCGGGTCGTTAACGGGTCACACGATAAGAACTCGTTAATAACTGGTCCTTAACAGATTTACACGAAAGTGACACGCAGGTAACTTGTTTTGACACGTTAAGAAAAAAGTTATTTTGATGATTTTAATTTTTTGAACTAATAAAAAAATCACTGTAAAATGATTATGTATATATTGGATATTAAATATGTGTCATTGTATTATTATCAATATAAAATTAAAAAATTTAAGTTTTATTTATTTATTTATTTTTATAGTATACAATAGACAAAGAGTGAGATTAAAAAAATTATAAAACACATTAAAAATAAAAGTATCAAGTAATTTAAAAATATCAAACACATTAAAAAAATTATAATAATTAATTTACAAGTGCGAAAAATGTGAAAAAATATACAAAAACTCGTGAGCGCATCCTCTAAGCTATGAGTATTGATATATCGTCGTTTGAAGTTTTAAAACCATACAAACCCTCATGAATGATATTTTTAAGGGAGTTCAAAATAAATAAAATTCATAATCATTAATGTACAAGTAAAAAAAATGCGAAAACGTATATAAATGTGCAAGGTTCCTCAACCTTGAAACACAAGTCCCTTCATTTTGCATATCCTTGAACATTTGATATTTTATAATAATGTACTAATGTTTTTCACTACACTCTTATTTTGGAGTATGTAATACTTGAAAGACAAATGTTTTTTTATTTTTTAATATTTTGAAGTAATGTTTATGTGATAATGTGGTATGCATATACTAATTTAATATTATGTTTCTTTGGGTCAAATTATGTTTTTCATTTTCATTATTTATTGATTTAAAATATATTTTATTTAACGGGTAACAGGACGAGTCATATTACCTGATAATATTAACAGGTCGATTTCAGGTCGGTTCATATTACCCGTTTACTTTAACAGGTATTACACGACACGATCCATTAAAATATCGGGTAAGAAAATCCACTTTTAAGTGATTTTCATTAAAGGAAAAGAAAAAAAAACCTTTTAATTGTTCACCCTACCTAAAAGTCATCGTGTATCCTTACCTCCTTTCATTTTTACCAAAGAGTAAAAAAGACATTTAAACTCTTTGTGGCAATCTCTACCCAAAAAAAAAAAAAAAAACCCTAAAATCTCTCTCAAACAAGCCTATAGCAAATCAAGTTCTAAACTTCTCAAACACCAACAAAATCACTCTCAAGCATATGTCCTTGACTCCTTAGCAAAAGTTCTTGAGTTCCAAGTTTTATGAGAAAGATGTAGGCTGCTAAAATCATATTAGATAACGAATCGAGATGATTTATGTGTTGGAGAATATTAGGAGATAAAATCTGCACAAGAAGAACATACTTATGAAACTTCTCTATAGTTGTACACACATTTAGGACAAACATATGAGACTCGAGGATTAGCATTTACAATGTTTCGTCGCATATGTGAAGTACATTGGTTGACCAATAATTTTTTGTGATTTTGAACTTTATCCTATTGTCCTTGTTAACTAATGAAGAATGAAGCTCTTGATGAACACAGAGAGGGAAAAAGCTTAGACTTTAGAGAGAGAAAGGGAGGGAAAATTGTAAACTGAATATCTTCTTGTTATATTTCTTAACGACCAAGTAATACATGTGATATGGTACTTATACAACTCTCTCAGCAACACTATCTAACTGTCTAACTAACTAAGCTAACAATCTTCATAAAAGTGGCACAATCCTAACCATCAATACTTCTATACTATATCATCCCCCCTCAAACTCATGCTTTGATAAACCAAGCATGAGATTGTTACAATGAGTGTGAAATAAAGGAGCACTTAATCCTTTAGTTAGGATATCTGCAAATTGTTCTTTAGAAGAAACAAATTGTACAAAGAGCTGTTTCTTGGCTACTCTTTCCCTGACAAAATGAACATCTATTTCAATATGCTTAATCTCCTGGTGTTGAATAAGATTGAATGAAAGAGCAATAGCTAAGAGATTTTCACAAAATAAAACTGGTGCAACATGTTATGAAACTTGCAGAAAGTTAAGAAGCTATTTAATCCAGTCTAATTCAGCAGAGGTTGTGGACAAAGCTCTGTACTCAACCTCAGTTGATGATTTAGAGACAGTTTGCTGCTTCTTTGAAGATCATCATATTGGATTACACTCCAAAAACACCACTAAACCAGTGGCAGATCTTCTATCATTTAGGTCACCTGCCCAATCAGCATCACTAAAGGCCTTTAACTGCAAGTCACCTCTAGTATATGCAATGCCATACTTTTGAGTACCCTTCAAGTACCTAAGTATCATCTTCACAACTGTAAAATGAGCAGTCACGGGATTATACATAAACTGGCATACCTGATGCACAAAGAATGCAATGTCAGGTCTTGTGAAGGTTAAGTACTGCAAGGCTCAAACAATACTTCTATAGAGTGCACGGTTCCCATAAAGTTGACCATCATCCTTCACAAGTCTATTGTAAGGTAAACAGGGACTATCACAAGGTTTAGACTCAACCATTTCAGTTTTGTTTAATAAATCTTGCACATATTTGGCTTGTGACAAAAATAAATCAGTTGCAGTCTTTTGAATCTGTATGCCCAGAAAATAATGTAGTGGACCTAAGTCCTTGATGTCAAACTTAGCAGGGAGATCATGAATAACCCGTTGAATAGTAGGAGTAGCACTTCCAGTGATGATAATATCGTCCACATATAATAAAAGCACAACAATCTTGTAACCAACTTGTTTCACAAATAAAAAAGAATCAGAATAAGTATTGTAAAACCCAACTTTGGTAGATAAGTGGTAAATCTTTCATTCCAGGCTCTAGGTGCCTGTTTCAGACCATATAAAAACTTATGTAATTTGCAGACCAAATATGGATGAGTAGCATCTTCAAACCCAGATGGCTGAGACATTTAAACCTCTTCCTGCAAAATGCCATGAAGAAAGGCATTTTTAACATCAAGTTGCCTTAGTGACCAATTAAACTATGCAGCAAGAGCTAAAACAAGTCTCACAGTGGTAGGTTTGACAACAGAGTTGAATGTTTCTCCATAATCAAGGTCTGGTTCTTGGCTAAGCCTTTAGCTACAAGCCTAGCCTTATGCCTAGCTATAGTTCCATCAGAATGCTTCTTAATCTTGAAAACCCATTTGCATCCCACCAAGTTCTTATTAGTTGGCAATGGTATTAAACTCCAAATTCCTTGATTATGTAAGACTTCAACTTCTTCTTTCATAGCATGTAACCAAACTGGAACCTTAATTGCGAACTTATATGTAACAAGCTTTACAAGAGACAAATCAATTCCTCCAGAATGTTGTAAAGTTGACAATAGTGCCTTTTTCTTAATTATTCCACTCTTGCTTCTGGTTTGCATTTGATGCAGATTAAGAGGAGGCACCTTTAATACAACTTGTAAGGTATTAAGAGTAAAAACATTCTCTGATGTAGAAGAAATAGAACCATGGGTATGATCAGACCCATTTTGAGAACAAGAACCAATCTTAGGTACCACATGGACTATAGAAGATGAAGCTGATATGCTAGTAATGGACTGAGGTGGAGAATGCATTGATATAGGACTTGATGCATGTGATATTGGTGACAATGGTATAGGTAATGTAGTAGTACTAGATGAAGGCATGACAGATGAAACTGGAAAAACAACATTGTTATTTGAAGTGACCACATGTATAGGGCAAGAAGGAAATGACACAACAGGTTGTATGTGTTTATATTTCAAGTGTATTAATAAGTCTGTATATGGGGACTCTTGTTCATCAAATACAACATGTCTCAAAATGTAAATCATTTGTGTAGACACTTAAAAACAGATGTAACCCTTATATTGAGATGCATAGCCCAAAAACACACATTTGGTAGTCTTAGCTTATAACTTTGTGCTATTGTATGGCTTGAGTAATGGATAACAGGTACATCCAAATATTCTCAGGTGAGAAATAACTGGAACAGCTTTAAACAGGACTTCAAAAGGTGATTTGTGGTTCAGTACTGGTGTTGGCATCCTATTGATAAGATATGTGGCAGTTTGACAAGCATAGGACCAAAATTTGGATGGTAATTTAACTGTTTGAAGTAAAGTAACTGTGGTTTCTATAATGTGTCTATGCTTTCTCTCCGATAGACCATTTTGTTCAGGAGTATGTGGACAAGATTTGTGATGTGAAATGCCTTTATCAGCAAGAAAAGACTGAAAGTTCTTACTGATATATTTCCCTCCCCCATCAGTCTGTAGTATTTTAATCATTGCAAAGAAGAAGTTAAGAACATAATTGTAGAAGGCAACAAAAGTGGGAAAAACATCAGATTTATTAACCAATGGAAATATCTGGCAATACCTTGTACAATCATCTATAAATGTGACATAGTACTTATAGCTATCTACTGAAATACATGGAAAAGAACCCCAAAGGTCACTATGCAGAATCTCAAAGGGATTTATAGACTTATTGACACTATTTAGAAAATGGTAGTTTACAAAACTTGCTCTCCAAGTAAGTTGTACACATAATGGGAACATTTGTGGTTTTACATGACAAGTGTGCTTTATTTAACATCTGAGACACAATATTATTGGATGGATGTCCTAATCTATTATGCCAAGTGGAGGAAAGAACAAGCTAACCAAGATAGGTCTGAGCTGATGATGTAGCCTTGGTTATGACAGAATTGGAAGAAGCAATTGGGATGGGATAAAGTCCATTACTGCACAGCCCTTTGAAGAGAGTCTTCCCTGTAACCTTGTCCTGGATCTAGAAACAAAATGCATAGAAAATGAGCCAACAATTAATGTCCAAACAAATTCTATGCATATAAAGCAAATTTTGAGTTAACATGGGAACATATAGCACAAAATTTAAGTTGACTGGTTTCACTGTGGTATTAAGAACATTTCTACCAATATGGGACACTTGCAAACCTTCACCATTTGCACTTTGAACTTTGAATAGTCTCATTTGATGGGTAAGGTGATGCCAAAGACAAATTGGAGAGATCTGCAGTCATGTGATTAGTGGCTTCAGAGTCAGTAAACCATACTTGAGGAGATTGCTGAGAATTGGATGGTGGAGAGAAACTGGTCATAGTAGTGTGTATAGCCTGCATGGATAGATGTTGAGATTGATATTGTGGAGATGCTATAGAACAACCTAACATTGGATATGATTGTCTATAAGGGGATAACATTTGTCCATGAGTAGACCGAGAGGTAGGACCAACATAATTGGGACCTTTATCATTGTAGAAACAATACCATGTAGTGTGGTTATTCATGCCATAGATAAGACATTTTGCATGCTCAGGAGGTTTGGAACCACAGAAAGATGCAATGTGTCCTTCAACATTGCATAACTGATAGATTTGAATTGGAGGTGCAAATGGATTGGTATAGTATTGAGCAGGTGATTGTCCAAGTACACCTGAATTAGTGGTAGGAAGAACATGAGTTTAAGTATGAAAATGTGGTCTTGAATTGTAAGACCTGGAACCCTGATTAAACTTTCCTTTCCCATTGTTTTTATTACCATAAGCATGTTTATAACCCTTAGAGACAAAGGATGAATGACCTGTTGATTGTTGGAAACAAAATCCTTTTGATGCAGAGGGTGCATTACCAGCAACCATAGCAGAAAGAAATGGTACATTCGAGGAATTAACAACAATTACTTCCTCAGCAAGTAATTATGATATAAACTCCTTGATCCTAATAACACTTTCACGACCCCTGATGACACACCTAAAAGTATTGTATTCAGGTGGCAGACCATTCAAAGCAAGAATGATAATATCTTCATCAGTGTTGTAAACAGGTGCAGCAGACAAATAATTTCTGGCTTCTTTAATTCGATGTAAGTACTGAGTAACAGTATCTGACCCTGGCCCTTTCTGTATAGTTTGTAAATTGGATTTCATTTGGAAAATACTAGTCCTAGAGACTGTAGAAAACTGTTCTTTCAACGTAATCCACAAATATTTAGAGCTAGTGCTCCCAATTGCACAAGACACAACAATAGGAGAGAGAGTAGCAGTAATTAACGCATAATAGCACGATCATGCATCTTCCAAACAATAAGGGCATCACTTTCAATAGAAGAAGAGTCAGATGAACTTATACCAGATTCACCAGACTGTGTAGTATGTTGATCCGGACATGGAGTTGAACCGTCGACAAACCCCATGATACCATTACTTTCCAGCAGCAACTGCAATTGAAAATGCAATTCAGGTAATTGGAATCATCAAGTTTCACACTAACCGAAGTGGAAACTGAAGAAATCAGGGTCATGATTAGAGATTGAAGAATCAAAAGTTGCGACGCAATCACCATTGCAAAGCAGAATTTGATTCACAAAGCTTGATTCTGAAGTAAAATTTCACCGAGAATTCGGCACAAACACTTGGTGTGCACTAATTGAGAAGATACTAAAAAGATTGATCAAGGATCGCGATCGACGAAACCCTAGATTCAGGAGGGCTTACAAGAAGACGAGCTAAATTGCAGAGAGAGAGCACGGTTCAGGAAGATGAAGATCAAATCTTGACGAGCGAAAGCAGAACAAGGATCGACAGATCATGCGTCATCAACTATGGCGATTGATACCATGTTAACTAATGAAGAATGAAGATCTTGATGAACACAGAGAGAGAAAGAGCTTAGACTTTAGAGAAAGAAAGAGAGCGAAAATTGTAAACTGAATATCTTCTTGTTATATTTCTTGACAACCAAGTAATACATGTGATATGGTATTTATACAACTCTCAGCAACACTATCTAACTGTCTAACTAAGCTAACAATCTTAGTACAAGTGGCACAATCCTAACCATCAATACTTCTATACTCCATCACTTACCATATTTTCTGTCTAATTATTCGTGTTCTTTCTGCGGGAAATTGATCGAGAAGTTAACTCTCCCCCGGCCAAAAATAAAGGTTTGTGTTTGACATATTGTTATAAACATTAATTTCTCTTTTCTACGCCATGGGGATATTGGTTTCTCCAATCTAAATTTTTTTACAAATCTCAATCTTTTGGGTTGACAAACAATGTACCTGCTGTATTGATTAGTACGTACTACGTAGTTAATTACACGTAAACAACTAAACACCTAAGTAATCTCGTCCCAGTATCAGTATTGCCTGGCTTATTAGGTCTATAAATTGAAGTTTTTGGTATGTTGATATATCAACGCCCCTAAGCCTGCTCCTAGCAGCAAATACGTGAAAGTGAAGCTTTCATTGCTTACATGTTGCTTCTCTCTTGCCACCAATTGGCATTTCTCATAATGTCATGCAATGCCATTGCCACCAATTACCAAATGAAGAACCTCAACAAATTGATAAAGTCTCGCAAATCTGGAAATCCTCTTCATTCTAAATCTTGGGATCACTTAGATGTCGCACCAGACCACTTGTCTCCTGTTATGGCAGATCACAAGAAGGGTTGATGGAAGCTGATAGGATTGATGCCTTGTCACTTGCCAGGACAGTAAGGAGTAATTTTTTTAAAATGCAGGCTATGTTGCTGTAGACTGTGTAAACATCAAAATTTCGGTGAGTAAATGTTCACCAACACATTAGAATATTGATACGCTAGAGGAATTTCATGTTTACAGACTCTATAGCAGGGAGAGAATTGTTCTACTATTTTGTAGTCACCACAAAATTCTTCAAACAATCCTCTAGTGGTGTCATTACATGGAGGTAAATATTGCTAAACTTACAGCAGTAAAATTATCATTGAATAATGAGTCTCATGTCAGAAACATGACTGAATGACATATAATTTTATTGAATGGTTCAACTTTTAATTGGAACTGAGACGTTTTTTGATAAAATCCAAAATTTATACATTGGATTGCACATGTGGTAAAATATTGAACAATGTCGGTGTGGTTAGTAATGAACTATTGGTCGGTTTCCAAAATCTTGATAATTACTCCTCTATCTTCTGCAACAAGTAATTTCAAATGTAAATAGGGTAAAGTAATATCGTTGTCGACGTCACAGGACCAGTAGGATGCTCACTTTTTGGATCTGGAGCCATGGAAGAACTAGGACTATTCAGAGTTAGTAATGACTACGCTTGGAACAACGATATTGATTACATATATGTGGCATTTTAATTAATGAGTTATCTTCTTTCTTAATTAATTAATGTAAAACGTTTTAAGTCGATATTTAGGAGAAAAACTTGTGTGAGACTTAATGTGTCACTGGATAATGCCTAATGACACTACGAATCAATCAAAATTTGACACGTGATAAGATTTAATTATGATTTCGTAATTATAGTTTACCTTTTAAAGATTTCATAATTACATAAAAACTGAAAATATATTATAAAGATTAGCAATATTAAGAATAGACTTCAATTACCCTACCGGAGCACTCCTCTACCTGAGAATTCACCCCTCCCTCGTCGGCGCCTATGTGGGTATTGTTTGACTAAACTTGAAGGAATAAACTTTATATTTTTCATTCTCAAAGATTTTCCTATCATGGTTAGCCCAATTCTTTGAAATGAGAAATATTTTGCGTTTGCAGAAGATGGTTCATACTGGAAAAAAAAAACAAAAGAAAATGAATCTGGGTTCAATCATATGTAATATTTTGCATGACCAAAGTCTATACAATTCCAATTAATCAATTGAGAGAAAATATGAAGTGACGGGATTTCAGTTCTTTGAAGACAAGGGAGATTTAACACATAAACTGGAGGAATGTGATGAACTGTAACAAGTATCCCTTGTCAGCATTTTGAGTCTTACAGAACATGATCAACCATATCATTATACTACATTTATAAATTTTATCATTGCCAACATGTAGTATTAATATACAAGTAAAGGATGCAAGACTTACTTGCAGAATTAGCCGTGAGATCCAGGCAACAAACGCAAACTCTAATGAACAGATTGTGGCCAAACCTTTGCAGTGATCTTCTCTTCTCTAGGACTCAGAATGATTTCACTCTCGATAGGGCTGGTGCATATAAACCTAGTGTCTGATAAATGAGACCATACTGCAGTTTTATTTACGTGGAATCAAAACTGCTCCACCTATCGTTATAGTAGTTGTGTTTGCAGTTTTAAGAGTTTGTAATCAACTCTTATTCACCAATGAAAGAAAAACCATCTTTTACAAACTTAGTTGCAGAAAGTAAATTTCGTCTCATAGAAGGTACATAAAGCACATTGTTCAACACTAAAACATAACTAGAAGAAAACTTTAACATGACTTGACCAACAGATTCTACATTAACTTTATTTCTATTTCCAACATAGACATTGTAATGCTCCTTACTTTGGCCCTTCTGGTTTTGAAATCCCTGCAGTGAATTAGTTATATGCACAGAACAACCAGTGTTAAACCACCATGAATGTTGAGGAAGAAAAACCATGTTTGACTCTACTTAACAAAAACATTTATAATATCAGTACCTTTCTTAACAAGCCAAGCTTTAAAACCAGCACTCTCATTTCTCAAGTGCTCAGTTGAACCACAATAATAGCATTTTTTGAAATTGACTTTGTTAACTCTAAGACTAGTACTCGAGGAGGCAACATCTTTCTTAGGAGGTATCACACAATTGAAGGCATGTTTCTTAGTGCCAAAATAGGAAGAACCTGGGTTACTTGCAGTCTTGCCAAACGTATTATTTCCAGGCTTTTTGACACATACATTTTGCCTTTTCCTTTCCCAGCTTGCACCAGATTCACCATCTCATCCTTACTCTTCTTCATTCGTTCTTCCTCTTGACAGCAAATGGAAATCAACTCATTGATATCCCATGTCTCTTTCTGAGTATTGTAGCTCATTGTGATCTGTTCATATGCATTTGGCAGAGAATACAAATCCAAATGAACAAGGAATTGGTCTGCAATAGCTACATCCATTGCATTAAGCTTGTTAGACAGATTGACAAGCTTAAGCAAATGCTCTCAAACACTCCCAGTACCATCAAATCTGGCACTGATCAAATCTGAAAGATACACTCCAGTCTCAGCCTTATCAGACCTTTTGTAGTTTTCTTCAATCTTGGCCATGTACTGATGTGCGAAGTCACACTTTTGAATGCCACCACTGATGTGTTCCTTCATTGAATTTTGCTTGATCAACAAAGACATATGAGCCCTCTCCCATTTGGCAAATGATTTTTTCTCTGCAGTTGTGCTTGTCTCAGGAGGTCGCACTTGGTGTGATGGCAAGTGCCTTCGCCCATGAGTGGTAGGTCTCGGGTTCGAGACTTGGGAGCAGCCTCTCCATAAATGGGGGTAAGGCTAGCCGACATTTACCTCTCCCAGACCCTGCGTAAAGCGGGAGCCTTGTGCACTGGGTACGACCTTTTTTTTTTTAGTTGTGCTTGTCTCAGTTAAAGCAGTTGGTTAAGTCTGAGTGAATGCAATGCTGAATTCCAACATACCAAGATGCATTTCAATTTGCTGCTTCCATGTCTTAAAATTATTCCCATTCAACTTCTCAATGTTCATGAGATTGAGCATGTTGAAACTTGGAGTCAAAACATCATTTGATTTTGAGACTCATGATTTTGTGACAAAGAAGAGGAACTTATTATTCTTTGCCACCCAAAAACTATGGAACCAGTTAAACTTTTGAGCAAGAAACCGTCCATATAATCATGATTATGAATCTCAAATGTTGCATAGCTAATTATATACACTAGAATATATATAAGTTCAATACCTTTGGGCAAGAATGAATGTATGTGTGTGTGTGTGTATTGCTAGTTTCATAACTTACTGTACAATAACTTATGGCCAATCCTAGTAAATAGTTTATTTGGAAAATTTTCTACTTGTTAGAGCATATAAATCACATATTGTTGTACATTATTGAATCTTACATAATCATGAGAGCAATTAAACCACTTTGGTGGTCCTTACAAGTTATTCTGATGATCCACTTAACAATGAAATATTTTTGCAATATAAGATGCTAAATTATATTGTAGTATCTGATGAACATAATGAACCATTCCATTTCTCCCTCATCTGATACGAACTCATAATGTACCCTATGAGATGCATATTGAACAACCAATCTATTAACATTTATTGTTGATGGATAAGAATGAAATATATCATTATAGCAGCGGAAAACCAAACCATAGTTAGTTAGTCATGTAGACAACTGAATGAGTCTAATGTCTAGATTGATCGGCTCTGATGGCTCTGATACCACATGTTAGCATTTTGATTCTTAAAGAACATGATCAACCAGATCATTAGACTACATTTATAAATTTTATCGTTGTCAACATGTAGTATTAATATACAAGCAAAGGATGCAAGACTTACTTGCAGGATTAGCCATGAGATCCAGGCAACAAACGCAAACTCTAATGAATAGATTGTAAGGTTGTTGTGTTAGACTTTATATATTTCATAAACAACTAAAAACACTAACTAAAAAAAATCCATAAATTATACTCAGTTGATAAAGTACTCGAAGTCATCATAGCATGTAGGAAAGACGAACCATCTTTGACAGAACAGTGCAGAATAGGCTCAACCATGGACTTCTCATTCAGTGGAAATCGTATTGGAATCTTGCCGAATAATATGTTAGTTAACCAAAGTCTTATGCACACTCAACACTCTTTTATACTCGAACTAATGAGGTGTTCATATGAGTTTCTGTGTATTGTGAGCGGGAACCTTAGCCTTGTATTTATAGGAACTTAACCCTAATGAATCTTCCCATAATAATGTCATTAGGATTCCTTGGAGTCCAATGATAATTGATACACCAAATCTCATTCCAAATAGGATAGAATTAGGAGCCCTTATTCTTCAAGGAAATCCGGAATATATTAACTTTACTTGGGGTGCAAGTTATAGCTATTAACTAAATCCTAATCTTATTTATATTCCAAGCAATCTTTGAATTAAGTATGCAGACCTATTAGTCGTTGGATTATGATCCAACGTCCAACATTCTCCCACTAGGTCAAACAATTAATTCAGAAAAGATCTTTAATGGATTTATAAGCAAGATTACTTTACTGGCCAATGAATTTAGTCAAACTAATAAGCTTCCTACATGTTCTGTCAAATCAAGTTCACTTATCTAGGACTATCGGAGACTATGAACTTGGTAGCATCCATGAGCTCTTATAATCACTTAAATAAGCTTTCCATTCACATCAAACATACGTCACAGGTTTGGTAGTTAAGTGAATCAAAAACCTGAATTGAAAGCATCAATTCATTCACTTATTGGTCCTCCTTATCAATCTTTATATGATTGCCTTATGCTTCCTATAAAGCTCATAAACTGCAGAGCCATCTTACTTTTGTGTCTAACAAAATTGATGACACAACTCTTTTGCAGTTTAAGACATTCGCTGCTACTTTATGTGTTCTGAACTACAAAACCTAAGTAAAAAACACAATCCTCCTAGTACTTAGAAGTTAAAACGCAACTAAAAATACACATTTGCTACTTATGGAATTCACAACATAAACTAAAGATTAAATCCATACCTTAATGCAACTTGTAAATTTTGCTGATTCCTTATTGTCATGAATCACAAACTAAACTAACTAATAGCTGCATAAAACCTTCACAGCTTAGTAAATCATGACAACCTTATATGAATGTGTAATGCCAACTTGGATCCTTATTTGACTAGTCATAATCAGCCACAATTTCAACTATGTATATAAGAACTGAAATTGAAACCCACATTCATAAATCAAACAAGTGAAGCACATATCAACATAATTAACTAACATCGCTTATGACATAAGCCACACATTTTAATTGTTCCTCCCACTAATCAATTATAACTAATATTGAATGTGAGAAGCAAATACAATAAATAGATAGACATATTCATCAAAAAAACACGTTCTTGCACTTTGTACTTAATCATGTTGTACAACAATAAATATGTTAAGCCAAATTCATTTAGCAAGTATAACTTCATGTCAATTCTTTCAATCATTACTTCCAAATAGTATTTACCAAACAACATAAAAGGCAACTGTCTTTACAAGAACTTAACCAAATAGTAGTTAATCATGTATGGCACGAGTGTTAAAATATGAGAATACTATCATACATGCATACAAATTAAAAAATAAACAGTGGAACAATTATAGGATTGAAAAATGGACAATCCTAATAAAATCTAGAAAATTTCAATTATAGCATGCATGTTTTTTCCACATACTCGACTTTAAAATTCTAGGGAGAAACTTGCAAAAAATAAAACTAAGTTTCATACTCTAAACCTTTACAAACGTATATTAGCATAAGAACAACTCCCACGGATCTTTAGAACTTAGCATGTGTGACTTAGATTCAATGAGTATAAAGCCCAATTATTTGTTTATCAATACTCCCACTTGGGAAAACACTCATTGCATTTGTTACTCTGAAAAGCATATAGGTAAAAAAAAATATATGTTGTTATTTGTACTACTATAGAATTTCCCAAAATATATCAATAAAGTAGTATACTATACCAAAAACCAAGATTCCAGCTTGAGGAATTACATAATTAACGTATAATTGATTTGTCCCAAAATCACATAGACTATACGAGAGACATTAAAATTTAAAAAATAGAATTTGAAATTGTTCTAGAGCTAAAAGATAGCTCAAATTTTTCAACATATAAAAAAACAATAAAAACTCCAGTTTGGACTTTCAACTGAGCACAAGTTACTAATAAAATCATAAATAGAGTACACCACAAATAAGCACAAAATTTTCCAGTCTATAAGTAGACATATATATGAACAACATATCCAAATTTCAAGTCATTCTAAGGTCATTCAATCATTCGTTTGTTAAACTTAATTGAAACAATGAAAACTGCCAGACTAGACTTTCAACTGAGCATGGGTTACTAATAAAATCCCTATAAATAAAATACATAACCCAAAATCACGAAATTTTTCAGTCTAAAAATAGACATATGTACGAAGAACATATTAAAATTTCAAGTCATTTTGTGGTCAGTAGATCATTCGTTTACTAAACTCAATTGAAACAATGAAAACTGCCAGACTAGACTTTGAGCGCGGGTTACTAATAAAACCCCCATAAATAAAATACACAACCAAAAAATACGAAATTTTGCTGTCTAAAAATAGACATATATATGAAGAATATATGCAAATTTCAAGTTATTTTTTGTGGTTAACAGCTCTGTCGTTTGTTAATTTCAAAATACGTATTCCAGCAGAAAAATTCTGTGCATCTATGTCAACTTGATAAAACCACAAAAAATCATTCTTCATGTATTTTCATAATTTTGGTGTAAGAAGTCTACTTCAACATATAGCTTTATCATGAATAAATCTTGGACCATAAAGATGTGCAAATAAACAACATATATATAGCAGCAGATTTCAATGTGTACCTTAGGCAATTTGTGATTATCCTTCATGAGTTCAACAACATATGCTCCATTTAATTTTGGAAGAGAAGACAACACATAACAAACATTAAATCACATAGCCAATCTCGAAGAAATCCAAAACTTTTAACAAGAAATAAACATACCATCTTCTCCGAATACACTACAATATGCCACTTTTGAACTGAATTAAGGCAAATTTAATCAAACGTGTATCTCAATCCAAAAATTAATTTATACCAATGAAGGTTACATTTGGTCAAGAAGCCTTAAGACCAAACAAATTCTATGTCATGCTTTATCTATCCCAATATGGGATTTAAGGGGGTTCATATGAAAAGCATTCAAAACTTTAAACATAGAACTATCATGACTAAACCAACTCACACCTTTGTTTGGTTGAAGTTTTATCAACATGCAAACTAAGAACTGAAAGTCAAAACCGAAACGCACACATATATATAGGAATCCTTTAACAAGAGGGATCTCCATTTTTCAAAAAAAAAAAAAAAAATGGGGAGCACCCTCTTGACCGTTGGATTGGCTTTAATGAAATTGTGTGGTTGAGATTAAATCACAAGCCACACAATTTCATTAAAGCCAATCTAACAGTCAAGAGAGTGTCTCTATTTTTTTTTTTAAAAATGGGGATCCCTCTTGTTAAAGGATTTGTGTGTATATATAAGCCTATTTACATTCCCGAAATTCTCTATGTCAACAAAATTAAAAAAGAAAGAAGTTCTAGTTCATGACAATTATATATACTTAATGCCTTTTTCAGAAATTTTTAATTTTAACATCCCAAATTATATACACACGACCACATAGGAGACTTGATTAAGGTAGTTCTGATAAAGCTAATAAACATGTATAAACCCAATAGGACAATGAAATTGAAATAGGATGCAATATCAATTAATAGGTTGTAATATTCCTTCAAGTCAAAGGACAAGTTTTGATATATAGCTATCTCAAATTTCAATATGAAATTTAGGTTAAAACACAATTCACATAGAAAACCAATTTCTTTTTGCCGTGAAGCATGAGTATGGAAATTGAGCAAAACTTAAAACATGTCATTGATTCAAGACATCAATTTTTAGGGTTTACCGAGTAGGTCTTTAGTTGTATTATGACCTGCTCTGATACTAACTGTTAGACTTTATATATTTTATAAACAACTAAAAACACTAACATGAAAGAATCCATAAATTATACTCAGTTGATAGAGTACTCAAAGTCAACATAGCATGTAGGAAAGATGAATCATCTTTGACAGAACCGTACAGAATAGGCTCAACCATGGACTTCTCTTTCGGGGGAAATTGTATTGGAATCCTGCCGAATAATATGTTAGTTGACCAAAGTCTTTTGCACACTCGACACACCTTTATACTTGAACTAATCACACGTTCATATGAGTTTCTGTGTGTTGTGAGCATGGACCTTAGCCTTGTATTTATATGGACTTAACCCTTATGAATCTTCCAATAATAATGTCATTAGGATTCCTTGCAGTCCAAAGATAATTGATACACCAAATCTCATTCCAAATAGAATAGAAATATGAGCCCTTATTCCACAAGGAAATCTGGAAAATATTAACTTTACTTGGGGTGCAAGCTATAGCTATTAACTAAATCGTAATCTTATTTATATTCCAAGCAATCATTGAATTAACTATGTAGACCTATTAGTCGTTGGATTATGATCCAACGTCCAGCATACTGTGGCCAAACCTTTGCAGTGGTCTTCTCTTCTCTAGGACTCAAAATGGTTTTTCACTCTTGATAGGGCTGGTGCATATAAACCTAATGTCCAAGAAGAGAGACAATACTGCAATTTTATTTACGTAGGATCACAACTGCTCCACCTATCGTGGTAGCAATTGTGTTTGCAGTTTTAAGAGTTTGTAACCAACTCTTATTCCATTATCTTTAGTTCTAATAATTTCCCTCTTATGTATTTTATCATGATTAAAATATGTGTAAGTCCATTATTAATATAAGTCCAATTAGTCCTCATAACATATTCGATATCATGGTTTTATTATAACTCACATTCCATCCCTTCCTTAGGAAATTGATCAACCCATATGAAAAGTTTATTTCCCAGGCTTTTCCGGTGGAGGAAGTCTGGGTGGGTGTTTTTGTTTTATTTATTTTAATGTTAGAAATAATATTTTTTAGTTTTTATGTAAATAGAAAATTGTAGTTAAATTTAATATGACATGTCAAATTTTGATTGAGTCGTAGTGCCATTAGGTATTTTCCGGTGGCACGTTGAGGGGAATTTCTCATATATAACCAATATTTAACCCCTAATTTCATAAATGGCAATTTTTATAAAAACTATCAATTATAGCATAAAACATGCTTAAATAGACCAAACTACCCTACAAATTAAAATCAAATTACACAATAGCTAAAATCGTTGGAATTCATTTTCATTCAAACTCACAACAAGATTGTTGTCACCGAACCACCCACTGCCGCAACCCTCTCCCATTTTGGCCTCTGCTTATCCTTCTCCTTCATATTGTTTTGAAATGTTTAATTAAAAAAAATTAAAATAATAATTAATTTTTGTTCTTATACTTTCGGTATGCCTTGGAAACCTAACAAATCAAAAGGAAATATATTGTCAAAGTTGAAAAGGGTCTGGCTAATTAGGAGCGACGACGACATGTTGCCATATGTTCATTGATCATCAGGAGCTCTTCCTTTTGTCAAAAGCCCATCACAATTGCATGTAAGCAGACAAATTCCAATTTTTATTGCAAAACCAAAATCATAAACAAAACAAAACATTTATGATTGATTGGGAGGTGGCGATTAGACTATGAGGAGTGGATGGTATTGTTAAACAACAAATTTTCTTGGAAATGAATTCAGGTTCATTCATAAATAGGTGGAATTGCCATAATTTTATCTATTAATGTTTGGATTTAGGGTTTGATAATAACTTTGAGGGTATTAAAGTGTATTCCATTGAAATTTTGGATATATTTGATAGTTTTTATAAAAATTGATATTTATGAAATTATATTGTGTTTGTACCATACTTGACCAATCCCGAAACTACTAAGCACCGGTCAACGTTATACCGTCAATGACCCAAAAGAGTTTTCCTCCAACCAGGAGGCCGATCACAGCGTGACACGTGTTGACATCAGAAGCCAATCATATCGCGACACGTGTCAACATCAGAAGCCAATCACAACATGACACGTGTCAATGTCAGAATGAAACTAGAAACTCTCTTCTATAAATAGAGATCATTTTCTCACAATATTTCCTAATGTCATTTGTACTAAATCATTCACTAGTACTGTGGATGCAAATTTTCTCCTCCTCGATCTTGGACGATTTTGCACCTACAAAACAACTAGCACCTTAGGTTAAGGCCAAAAGCCTCACGCGCCCACGATGAATGGGGGGGGGGCTTTGGCCGAAGAACCTCCGATGCCAAAGTTAGAATTTTAGAGAGAAATAGTGTTTAGAGTATTTGGGATTTTTTGCAAGAGGTTTGGAATGAGTGTTTGGTGAAAATGGGTCCCTATTTATAGGACTAGGTTGGTCCACTTTTCAAAGGAAGTGGCCGGCCACTTTGTCCATTTTTTGGTGAATTTGTGGTTTAATTAGCCACTTTATTGGCTAATAAAATATGATAGAAATAAATGGGGGGTTATCAAATTGAATGATTAGCTTTATTTGGGTAATAAAGTGGGAAAAGATAGGGAAGGTAGAAAGCTAAGGGGATGGCCGGCCATGTAGTGTTTTAGGGTTGAATTGGATGTATTTTGTGGTTATTTGGATATAATGGATGGTTTAATTGACAATTAATGGGTTAATTAGGCAATAAACCCATTAATTAGCCAATTAACATAATTTTAAAAGGAATGTGTTTGGGAATTACCTTGTAGAAAGGATTTGATGAGATAGACTTTGAATTGTTACCTATTTTGGGCACTTCTGTCTTGGTTGAAAGAGGGTTGCCCGCTGCTTGCGCGTAGGAACCTCGTTGTACTGCAAGGGTATTTTTGTCATTTTTGTCCAAAAATCCACGTGTCGCCTTGTGAATATTTTTGGCTCCACAAGTACTCACTAAATGAGAGCTTGAACCTATGTACTTGTGTAAACCCTTCACAATTAATGAGAACTCCTTTCCTCCGTGGACGTAGCCAATCTGGGTGAACCACGTACATCTTGTGTTTGCTTCCCTCTCTCTATCCATTTGCATACTTATCTGCACTAGTGACCGGAACAATCTAGCGAAGGTCATAAACTTAACATTTTCTGTTGTACTAAAGTCCTCGCTGATTTTGTGCATCAACATTTGGCGCCGTCTATGGGAAACGACACTTATTCCCACTTTCTTCAGCTTTGTTAAGCTGGTTTCCACCATTCGTACACTCTCATTTGACCAGGCATCCCTTTCCAACATGGGGAGTAAAGGAAGCCACAACACACAGAATGACACCCCTCTTACACCTGGTGCGAAACAACAAAGGAAGGAACTCATCTTCATGCCACCAACCAGGTGATGAAATGTACAACCCATACTCTTATTCATGCCACCAACCAGGTGATGAAATGTGATGAAAGGTGATAAAGGAACTCACATTTGTACCACCAACCAAGTGATGAAAGCAACTTACCATTCATTCCGCCTACCAGAAGACGAGTGGTACAACTTTTACATGTGAACTCCTAGCATTCACAAATAATAAAAAACCCTCAAGCTTAACAACTCAACTAGTGGAGCACTTATGCCCAACAAAAGTTATAGTCACCAACAAAGTTTTATTGCAAGCCAACAACAACTTCAGTGCATGGTATACGAAGATCAAGCTATTCAGCCCTCTTGCATCTGCTTCAGACATTTATCCTCTGTACCAATGTAAACATCACAATTCTCAAAAGCTTCACACACTCTTGATCAAGACAGTGTGAAGCAAAACCAATTTATGGTGCCAACAAGAGCTTCATCAATGGAAGGCAACCACAATTCTCTAAAGCTTCACACACTCTTGATCAAGACAGTGTGAAGCAAAACCAATTCATGGTGCCAACAAGAGCTTCATCAATGGAGTTTAACCACAATTCTCAAAAGCTTCATGCACTCTTAATCAAGACAGTGTGAAGCAAAACTAATTCATAGTGCCAACAAGAGCTTCATCAATGGAGTTTAACCACAATTCTCAAAAGCTTCACACATTCTTGATCAAGACAGTGTGAAGCAAACCCAATTTATGGTGCCAACAAGAGCTTCATTAATGGAGAGCAACCACAATTCTCAAAAGCTTCACACATTCTTGATTAAGACATTGTGAAGCAAAACCAATTTATGGTGCTAACAAGAGCTTCATCAAAGGAGTTCAATCACAATCCTCAAAAGCTTCACACACTCTTGATCAAGACAGTTCGAAGCAAATTCAATGTATATGGTTCATCCAAACCTTCGACTACTACAAGGTGTGGCTTGCATCACAATCTCTTGCTCAACAGTGTGGAAGCAAAATTTGTATATGTTGTCTCTCCCACATTTTCAAATTTCTAGTTTCCCAACAAAAAAAAAAAAAAAAAAGAAATTGGGAAATTCAACAAATTTCTAGTTTTCCAAAAAAAAAAAAAAAAGGGAAATTCAACAAAGCTTCATCAATGGAGGACAACTACAAATTCTTAAAAGCTTCACACTATCTTGATCAAGATAGGGAGAATGTGAACAATCAGCCGGAACTCGAAATCAAACTTCTGATCTGGGACTGATTGCTTAGAGCTCTAATTGCTTACCTTGTCTGTCACCTCTTTCGGCAGATCTCCTAGCTCGGCGACTTGGGGGACTCATACTACATGGTTTGTATCGCGCTTGACTAAGCCTGAAACTACAAGTAAGCTTCAAGTGAAATTGATACATTACCTTATGCATCTCCACCGGTTAAAGATACCACATCTGGATGGAGAAAGAGTACTTCCATAGAAGATGCCACATCTACCTATAAGACAGATAAGGCAAGTGAAAACGATACCACACTTTGGTACTTAGAAGTTTCGTGATTACTCAGCAGCTTGGATCTTGCAAGTCCCAACCGAGGAGCTTCTCTCACTCGGGAACTTAGGGGAGCACTGTTTGTACCATACTTGACCAATCCCGAAACTACCGAGCACCAGTCAACGTTATACCATCAAGGACCCATAAGAGTTTCCCTCAAACCAGGAGGTCAATCACGGCACGACACGTTTCGACATCAGAAACCAATCATAACGTAACACGTGTCAACATCAGAAGCCAATCACAACACGACACTTGTCAATGTCAGAATGAAACTAGAAACTCTCTTCTATAAATAGAGATCATTCTCTCACAATATTTCCTAATGTTATTTGTACTAAATCATTCACTAGTACTCACTAAAGGAGAGCTTGAACCTATGTACTTATGTAAACCCTTCACAATTAATGAGAATTCCTCTACTCCGTGGACGTAGCCCATCTGGGTGAACCACGTACATCTTGTGTTTGTTTTCCTGTCTCTATCCACTTGCATACTTATCCACACTAGTGACCCGAGCAATCTAGTGAAGGTCACAAACTTAACACTTTCTGTTGTACCAAAGTCCTCGCTGATTTTGTGCATAAACATATTGTAAATTTTGGCTATATAAGATAAATTCTCCATGTTGAGCCCCACACAAAATTTTCTTGTGAGTAAGAGATTTCCTTAGGGGGGGTTTTGATACAGATGCCTAGGTTTTAAAATTTTGAGATTCAACATTTATGCCTTTTAGAGTTTTGATTAAACATCTTCCTACAATTTAGGTGCCACATGGATTAGAAGTAGCCTTTTCTATAATTTAAATTACCCAACTTGCCATGATATAAATATACCTTTTAATTCCTAAATAATACATCAAAACTCCTAAAATCTTGTTGATAAATATTGTAGAATTTAATTCCAATAAAAAGTCTTTCAAAATACACATAAATGTGACTTGCCATTATATTTAATATACCTTTCAATTTTCTTAGATAATATCTCAAAACTCCTTAGATCTTGTTGATAAATATTGTAGTATTCAATTTTAATAAAAAGTCTTTCAAATTACACATGAAACGTTGATTTTTTCTTGGTATATATTTGATACGTTACTTAATATATCTTCTTGGTACATATTTGGTATGTTTGTTTTCTTTTTTGTATGTATTTGGTACGTTTATAGTTATTTAAAAAAAAACATATTTGGTACATATATTTCCTCTTGATTAAACATATATTTCTCCTTGGTACATATTTGGTACGTTACTTTATATATCTTATTGGTACGTATTTGGTACATTCATATTTCTTTTTTGTATGTATTTGGTACATTTATATATTATTTTGGTACGTTTATATTTATTTAAAGAAACATATTTGGTACGTTACTTTATATATCTTCTTGGCACGTATTCGGTACGTTTAAATATATTATCTGAACGTACCAGCTTCAAGCCTTCGAAAATAGAGAATACGTCTAATTATCTCACATGATATCAATATAAAATAGCAAAAACAACCACTAATTGAAATGGATAAGTCCATTCAAAATTCAAAAATGAGGATCATAAAATTCTAACGTGGGAGAAGAAACTTGCTTCCTAAAAAAAAGGCCACGTATAGAAATATATCAACCTAAAAGGATATATATGGAATTTAATAATTAATATTTTAAATTAAAAAAAACACAATAATTACATGTAATCTAAATAAATATAAAAATGCTGACATGGCTATTGTTTAGGCGTCCTAATCAAATTTCAAAAGGAAAACTAATGAAAAGGGCTTTAAAACTTTGAGTTTTAACCAAAAACCACCTACTAACTTTATTTAATGATAAGAACAAGAAAATAAAAAATAAAAAAATACATAACAAAAGTTTGGTGCTTCAGCCTCCTCTCTTCGAAGCTCACTTCCTCCACACCAACTCTTTCACTGCCGGCATCCCAACGCTCCCTGAACTCTGCCTCCGATTACCGGCCAGCAACCACCATGGCGACAAGGAACGAGAGGATCAAAGCCAGCGACGTCGTCAGAAACAGGTCCTGGACGAGCTCCATGGTGATTAATTACTACAGTCCAAAATTTTTCAAACATCGAATTGAAATCGAAGGATGAAAACAAAGGGAGATTAAAAGTGATTGGGAGATGAGTTTAAAAAAGTTAATTAATAGTAATAAGTCATAGGTGAGCAAAGGGAAAGGGATATATGTAGAGCAGAGCAAAGCATATTCTGATGTTTTATTATTGCTTTTTTCGCTACTTTGCCCCTGCGTCACTTTTTCTGACGGACAAGGTGAGCCCTTGAAGTCTTCGATGGTGCCCTCTTCTCCATTGGGCATGAATTCGCTGCAGCCATCTGTAGCAATCCCTCCTATGGCTGCTACATGGTTCTTGAGGCACTCATTGTAGTAATTTTTCATAAACAGTGTCGTAAGTTTTCATAAACAATTTAGTAAGTTTCATAAATAGTGTCCTAAATTTCATAAATAGTGTCCTAAATTTCATAAATAGTGTAGTAAGTTTAATAAACAATGTACCGTGAGTCCGCGCGTCAAATTTTTTGTCATTTTTATTAAAATTATGCTTTTTTCATTAAAATTTAAGTTCTTTTGTCCTTTTTCTTAAAATTTAAGGGTTTTTCATTAAATTTTAAGTGTTTTTAATTAAATAAAGTTATAACATGATTTTTTTTTATTAAAATAAACTTAGTCCAAACCCTTCTCATAAAAGTTCCCAATTTCAAAATAGAACCAATGTTTAATCTAAAGAGTATTAGAAAAGTGCAGGGGATTCTAATTTTCTTTTCCTTATTATAATTATTATTGTAATTTCTTTATTAGTTGAGATTTCCTTGTTGTTAGGGATTCCTTGTAACCCTAGTCAACTAATATGTAATTCGTGTATATACACACACACACACACAACAATTCAAACCCTAATATAGTACAATTTTATCTTGGCATCAAAGTAGGTTTCGGCCTGTCTGAATCCACAGAAAACCTATCTCCAGCAACTGCTATTTGCCTGCACCAATTCTTGCACGATTTCAGTATTTTGAGATCCTCATCAAACCGAAACCTTATCTTGCTACTATACTAGCTGTTAACTACATTGCAATGGTTGAGAATTAAAAGGAAAATCAAGAACAACGGATGAAGAGAATGATGAACACAGAGATATTAGAGAGAGAGAGTTTAGAGAGAGAAATAGGATTTGTATTCACTTATCAAATGAAGATTACACATACTGTTTATATAGAAAATCCTAACCACTTTAACCAAATACTAACTACCTAACTATATTACTAACTGTATTACATTTTTACCCTTAATACTAGCCAGCCCTAATCCTTGTCGTGTAATTTGTTCTCGGTTGCCAAACCCGATTTTTGTTGGTTGTCTTGTGTTTTAGACAATCAATCCTACCCAAATCCTAAACCATAATCTATATATCAACCCGATGCGACTATAGGAGAAGAACAGAAACATGAGGCCATGATTCTAGTCTCTACCTCAAGTGATTCACCCGATGTTAATATCCTGCCGACGCTGCCGTTTGGGTAAACTCTCTGTACCAATTTTTCAATTTGGTTCAGATGATGGAAGACCATGCAGCAGCGTTGGGAAAGCTTGCCTATTTGACTGGAGAATCAACTCAGCCGGATAAAACAGATCTCGGATTCTCAAAGAGGAGAATTGAAGATGCAATTGTGAAGGGGTGATTGCTGAAAACCACGGAGCTCCACCTACTTGGGTTGTTCATTGGTCTTCCAACTGCTAAGAATATTTGTCTCATATGTTCTATTATGGATCTAATGCGGCTAAGTTGGCTCTTGATAAGGAGTCAATCTTGCCCCTTAATAATCAAATATCTCTCTCGGATGATTGGGATGATTCAGAAAAGTCAATAAAAGGCTTAATTACCTTTGAAAATTGTGACTCCCGTTGGATTATTGATTATGGTGCTACTAATCACATGATGTATGACAAGTCTCTCTTTCAGTCCCTGACTCGTCCTGCAAAAGAGAACTTTCGTCACTGCAAATGAAGAGGTTATTCTAGTAACAGATGCTGGTTCTATTTCTCTCATACCATCTTTATCGATACATAACACTCTACTTATTCTGATTTTATCAAACAATCTTTTATCTGTTGGTCAAGTTACTGAACAGTTGGATGGTATTGTATAAATGTTTCATATGTTTTTCCTCCTTGAGGATATTCAGATTCATGCAATTTTGGGCGTGATACTAAGAGAAGAGAGTTGTACAACGTTGACAACGTAACACCAGGCAAAGTTAATCATGCTCGTATTACAACAATGACCAACTAAGAAAATTATGTTGTGGCATCGGCAGCTTGGACATGCATCTTTTGGGTATTTGAGGAAATTGCTTTGTCCTTTCAGTGGTGTTTTGGACTGATTTAAAGTATAATGTTTGTACTCGAGTAAAAAGCATCTTGCTTCCTATCCAGTAAGGTTTACTAAAAGAACTATTCCGTTTGAGTTAATACATTTTGATGTGTGGGGTTCTTCCCCTCTTTCTACTCAACATGAAATTCATTGGTTTGTGTTATTCATGGAATATTGTACTCGAATGACTTGGCTCTTGTTAATATAAAGTCATTTTCGGCCCACAAAATAATGCGGACCAAGAAAAAGACCACAAAAGGCCTAATTAAAGGTGAAGCCCATAGAAGATTAAGAAGCCCAAAGTCCAATGGAGTTAAAAGAGGATATGTTCAAGTGCTAAGGCCGACTGCCAATCAACTTAATCTGAGTAGGCTACGCAAAGTACCTTTCGACTGCCAGGGACACATGGGAAGGCTGACAACTTTATGACACAAGGTTTTAGGAGCATGCCTACTCAAATACTAATCAAGCCATGTGTCAATCAATAATCAAAAGTAAGAGTCTAGGATGAGACATAAAGGTGTTCGGGCCGATGCTTGCAGTGACATGGTTAATTAATTAAGGTCGAGGAGGTTGCTTGTCACACATTGACCTAAAGGGGCATGCAATCTCGACTGAGCAAACACCACTTCACCACCTAATATTGACCGATGGTTAAAAACTTTGTTAGCATGTTGGTTGATGGAAATGGTGCATTAAATGCTAGAAATGTAAGAAAAAAGCTTTCTGGGTTTATTGAAGGTCTATATAAAGGGGTAGGAACCTCTTAAATCAATATAATCCAAGCAACACAATGGATGTAGCCCAGTTTTGAGTGGAGTTTATTTCATTTCAGTTTTGAGTCCAAGCCCACCAAGGGCTAATTATTTCAAGTTTGACAACTTACAAATTTGATCGTTAATAGCTATATACCATGAAACACAAGTCTGATGTTGCTAAGATTGTCAAAAATTTCCACCAAGTGGTTTTGGAATTAATTTTCACTCCCTATTAAGGTGTTTTGCTTGGATAATGGAGGTGAGTATGTCAATGCCAAATTGTCTCAATACTTTCTAGAGCAAGACATCCTGCATGAGACCATGTGTCCCCAAACACCAGCAAAAAAGAAGGTGGCTGAACGAAAAAAACTGTCATTTTCTTGAGATCGCAATGACACTTCTTTTGGAAGCATCGGCACCATAATCTTATACGGTTATTGCATTTACTATGCGATTGACTTGATTAATTCGATGCTTCCAAGGTGCTCAATTTTTGTACTCATATGGCTGCACTTGCCGATCATGTGTCATTGCATCAGTTTGTATGTTATCACATCATTTTCCGGTGCTGATGCCGTCGCATGGAGCTATTCAGTCGGTCAAATAGTTGCAGTCTTAAATTAGTTAGGAATGTGATTATGTAAATCCTGATGGGATTCTGTAGTATCTTTTAGATAGTTTCCTAAATGTAATGTATTACTTAAAAGGCAAGGATTCTCCCTTTCTTACCACCATAAATAAAGACACAATGGGATGAGAAATCATCACCACAGAATTTACTAAATTCTCACTCTTCTCTCTCTTGCCGCTGACCTCCCTCTCTCTATAATCCATTAGTAAAATAGGCCTACCTTATCAGCATGCTCTTATCGGTGCACTAAAGAGTTTGATCTTCTTCAATTTAGGGGAGTATTATGTTTTAATAATTCTTATTATGATTCACTTATTAATTTATTGAATTAACCGACTTGCTATTAGTTCAGTTGCTCTTTATTTCAATGTCTATGTTAGACGTGATACAACGCATTCAGAGATGAAAATTCAGATTTTGGAGAAGGTTCTTTCTACAACCAACATTCAAAGGCTTTCTTCATTTGCATCAAATCCAGATTCTTCTAAAACAGGGAATCCATATTTTATAAGCCATGAAACAAACATTCATCACGATGCATGAACCCCCAATTTATCTATTCTTTATAAACATTCACCATGATGCATGAATTCCCAAACTAGGTTCTCAAGGGCAAATGTTGCAGTCCAAAATTAGTTAGGAATATGATAGTGTAAATCCTTATGGGATTCCGTCAGTGGTGAAGCCAAGACTTATTGAGGGGAGGGGTGAAATTTGAAAAGGCAAATATTGTTGCCGGCAAGGTTTCTTGTCATGAAAACATTCGATAATATGCTTATTCATTGCATAACGAAACGTTATTAGCAAGGATAAAATGGTGTTAGAAAAGGAAAACATTCTGGAGGGAAAAAGTTCGTCATTGGTCGTCGCAAGTTCTTCCATTGGAAATATTTTTTTCTTACTAGTCGTCAAAAAAACACATTTTCGATAACAATCACCCTTCAGTTTCAATTAAATCCTCGTCGAAGTCGAATTTTAAAAAGGTTTAGTTATCCATTAAATTAAAGAGGTTTTTTTTTGTCAATTCGGTGCAAATATAGTTTACAAGTATACGGGCCTCAAGCTTACAATGTCATCAATGTACAATTAGGCCAAAGATAAAAATTAATACACTTTATAATATATTTTATGATGCATTATAAGAATTTTAAAACTTTGTGGCCCATTTTAAAAATCATTCCAAATGTCAAGAGTGTAAATTGTAATTGAGCTATTTTTTTAAGGTAAACTCCAAATATATACGTTCTTCATTTTATTACTCATTAAAAAATTATCTAATATTTATATATAAGTAAGACATTGAATTATGTGCTTCATATTAATCTATATTAAGTGATTGCAGACTAAAATTTATATTCATATATACAAAATTAAATACATTGCCAATATATAATTTAACATTCAGAACTAGAGGGTATGGTGAATTGTGAGTTTTTTGGGGCATATTTTGCTGCTCTCTTAAAAGGGATGGGTTGTGACCGTGTGAGTGTGAAGAGGAAACAGGGGACCAAAGGTCCCCCCCCTGCAATCATTTTTTTTAACTCAATAAAGCAAAACAACGTCGTTCCGTCTAGGAATTTTTCAAAAAAAAATTATAACTCTTCACAGTTGTTGTGTGCAGCAGCAAAGAAACCAGAGCAGTAACCCGTACTTTATTACTTCCGACAAGACTAGAGGGGTTGAACCACCACTCATGGGCTTGATTTTCTGGGAGGGGAGGGCGGCCGCCCCTCCTTGCGCCTTTGTAGCGTCACCCTTGGATTCTATAGTATCTTTTAGATGGTTACTTAGTTGTATTGTATTACTTGACAGGTAAGGATTTTCCCTTCCACACTACTATAAATAAATACACAATGAGGTGAGAAATCATTTTCACTAAATTCTCTCCCTTTTCTCTCTCTTGCTGCCAGCCTCCCTCTCTTTATAATCCCTCAGTAAAATAGGCCTACAATAGACTTCGAATCTAGTGATATTAATTTTACTTTTCCGGAGTTCTAGGTTTCATATGCTTTATGGATACATGGCAGTTTCTTGTGTCTTTCATTTAGAAAATAATACAAGCTAGCTTCATACTTTTACTTCATAATATGAAGTTGATTGTGTTCTATATTTTTATTATTGAATCATATTGAAAGTTAAAAAACAATTAGAAGAGGGGTGAAGAGACGAGCAATATGTTAACTTCACATATGTATCTACGTGGAATAGAAGGTAATGATTTTCGTACACTATTTTTTTCATTGTATATCATTATTTATTTTTTGTCATTTGGTTCTTCTTTGATTTATTTTTTGTTCTTTGATTATTTTTTAATTTTTTTTTCTGTTGTATATTAAACAACTTTTTCAATATGATTGTCACACCGTCATGAGCTATTATCAATATACTCATATTATAACATTTTGATATATTTACTAATTCTTGGGGAACTTTTAGGCCAAGATGGACTTTGGGCTTTGAGAACCTCCTCTTGTCTGCCTTGGTTCAGATTCATACCAAGTCCTAGAATATCTCGAAAGAATTAGCACGTCTTAGGAAATATCACAGTTGGATCAATGACTCGAAGATAGAATGATTAAGCAAATAATGTTTTCCTCAAGTGAGGCATGATGTGGAAGCTAAAGGTTCATCAGTTTGGCATGAGAGAGAAAAAAAGTTGGCATGGTTGCATGGTGTTCTAGGTTGGATAATCTGAGCTTTCTGGGTTCTAAAGGGGCTTTCCCTGACTGAAAGGGTTGAAGGAAGTCTAGGGGAAAACTCTAAGTTGCAGAAAGATGGTTCTGTGTTTCTCTCCCTAATGTTTGAATTATCCTTCCTATGTTATGTTCTCTAATGGCTTATGATACCTCTTTTGTAGGTAAATGATTCCTTTCTAGGGTTCCTACAGAATCTCTAATTGTTGCTTGGCCTTTTCTCCCCTTTCTCCCTAGTTCTTCTACCACTTTCGTTTTGGTGCAAGGTACTACCTCGTGAAACCTGAATCACTCATTCTTCCCAAGGTGCGGCATTCCCGGGTTAGTCTTCCATAGGCGTTATTATAAGTAACGCGTCTTCTGGCTTTCAGGCTTTGATCTTCTGCGTGAGCTAGGAAAGGAAGTCCGCATCTTTCTTCATTAAATGCATGCCTTGCTGGGCTTTCACGTGACTTTAAGGCTTAGGATTTGGTTCATTCCAAGCTAAGTTGGTTAGCTTGCTAGGGAAATGAGGAAACTACGTTGGTTCTCTCTCAAACTTACCTACGCGGAATAAAAGGGTTATTGGCTTGGATTTTTAGGCTCCCAAACAACCCAAAATCTTCCACAATCTTGACTGCCCAATGAACTTCCATAACCATGCAAACCACAATTCACTTGACAAGCCCCGAGCATGTTTATCATGACCCGAGCATGTTTATCATGACCCGGGCATGTTTATCATGATTAACATGATAAAGCTTGGTGTGACGAATATGCATGAGTTTGCACAAGCGTGGCTTGATTTACACAAATGTGTGGCCTGATTAACGTAGCATGGCATAATTATGAACATAACTCCTTCTCGATTCTGCACTTTTGCATGTATTTGGGCTCGACTTGAGGCTTGTATAACAATTGGGCTCTAAGACTTGATTGGACTTGCATGTATCATTTTTTAGCCTCAACATTAATATTATAATCTTAGAACGATGACATATAAACCTTGTCGCTCATCTATATTACAACACATAAGATAATAGACCAAATGACCATGTAACAGTCACAGTAAAAATTTATCCTTATATTGTCAGTTTTAATTAATAGAAACATCCAAACTTATCCAATCAAGGGACTGGAATCTGCGGCATTCAAAGCACAAGTACCCTTGTTCTAGGAAATTTTAATAATTGGACACGAAAATCGTAGCTTAGAATCTTTAGATGTGGCATATTAATTAGGGAACTATTATTAGCACTCCAAAAATCTCATTATACACTTCGTGTTATTTTCTTTCTAATTATAGAAAGTGTGGAGTGTGAAATGAGATTTTTAGAGTGCCAATAACAATTCCCATTAATTAATATGAATTAAAAATGAATGAACAACTGTGTTCTCATTTAGCACAAACAAATAAGAATCTAACTAGCGAGTGATTTTGGAGGTGAGAGGGTGCGTAGTACCGATACACGATATAACAAATTAAATTCATTTATCTTATCAACAACAACAACAACAACAACAAAGCCTTTTCCCACTAAGTGGGGTCGGCTATATGAATCCTAGAACGCCATTGCGCTCGGTTTTGTGTCATGTCCTCCGTTAGATCCAAGTACTCTAAGTCTTTTCTTAGAGTCTCTTCCAAAGTTTTCCTAGGTATTCCTCTACCCCTTCGGCCCTGAACCTCTGTCCCGTGGTCACATCTTCGAACCGGAGCGTCAGTAAGCCTTCTTTGCACATGTCCAAACCACCGTAACCGATTTTCTCTCATCTTTCCTTCAATTTCGGCTACTCCTACTTTACCTCGGATATCCTCATTCCTAATCTTATCATTTCTCGTGTGCCCACACATCCAACGAAGCATCCTCATCTCCACTACACCTACATGTTGATGCTTCACCGCCCAACATTCTATGCCATACAGCATTACCGGCCTTATTGCCGTCCTATAAAAATTTTCCTTGAGCTTCAGTGGCCTACGACGGTTACACAACACGCCGGATGCACTCTTCCACTTCATCCATCCAGCTTGTATTCTATGGGTGAGATCTCTATCAAATTCTCCGTTCTTTTGCAAGATAGATCCTAGGTAGCGAAAACGGTCGCTCTTTGGTATTTCCTGATCTTCGATCCTCACCCCTAACTCATTTTGGCCTCCGTTTGCACTGAACTTGCACTCCATATATTCTGTCTTTGATCGGCTTAGGCGAGGGCCTTTAGATTCCAACACTTCTCTCCAAAGGTTAAGCTTCGCGTTTACCCCTTCCTGCGTTTCATCTATCAACACTATATTGTTTGCGAAAAGCATACACCAAAGAATATCATCTTAAATATTAAGTTTGTGATCTTCGCTAGATTGCTCCGGTCATTAGTGTGGATAAGTATATAAATGGATAGAGACATGAGGCAAACACAAGATGTACGTGGTTTACCCAGATTGGCTACGTCCACGGAGTAAAGGAGTTCTCATTAATTGTGAAGGGTTTACACAGTATATAGGTTCAAGCTCTCCTTTAGTGAGTACAAGTGAATGATTTAGTACAAATGACATTAGGAAATATTGTGGAAGAATGATCTCGTAATCACG
The DNA here is from genome assembly GCF_916048215.2 of Malus sylvestris. NCBI lineage: Eukaryota > Viridiplantae > Streptophyta > Magnoliopsida > Rosales > Rosaceae > Malus > Malus sylvestris. The sequence goes on along the minus strand of NC_062267.1, from coordinate 8,682,500 downwards.
AAACTTTTAAGTACCGAAGTGTGGTATCGTCTTCACTTGCCTTATCTGTCTCATAGGTAGATGTGGCATCTTCTTTGGAAGTACTCTTCCTCCCTCCAGGGGTGGTATCTTTAACTGGTGGAGATGTACAAGGTAATGTATCAATTTCACTTGACGCTTACTTGTAGTTTCAGGCTTGGTCAAGCCCGATACAAACCATGTAGTAGGGGTCCCCCAAGTCGCCGAGCTAGGGGATCTGCTGAAAGAGATGACAGACAAGGTAAGCAATCAGAGCTCCAAGCAATCAGTCCCAGATCAGAAGTTTGATTTCGAGTTCCGGCTGATTGTTATCCTTCTCCTTATCTTGCAGGTAGCATGAAGGATAAAGAAAAGAAAAGGAGAAAAGGTGATATGAGATACTTTTGCTTTTGAAGAAGTAACTTTCCACAGGCTTATTCTTGAACTGGGCTGGAGGGTTTTCTTGTTTCCGCCAGAGTATAAGGCCGACTGAAGAATTTGAGGGTCAAAAAAAGTCCATCAAATCTAGAGTACATTCGACCCTGCTGATATGGGATACTTTTGCTGTTGACAAAGTAGTGGATGTATCGGCACGTGTTCTGTTGTGCTTGTCTCCACATGCTTCCTTGTATCCTTCTCACTTGCTCTATTTGTTCCTCAGGCAGATGTGGTATCTTCTCGGGAAGCATAAGATGTTGAAGATGAGTACTCGAGAGCAATGGGGTTCCAGGCAGTCAGTTCCGGACTGGAAGCTTGATTCAAAGTGCTGACTGATTGCTCTCTTTCTCCTTGTCTTGCAGGTAAGAACAAGGCCAAAGGAAAAGACAGGGAAAAGGCATGATATGGGATACTCTTGCTTTTAACCCTGATGATATGAGATATTCTTGCTTTAGTGTAGCTTGTTTGTAGAGGTATTCTTGGGGGGAAAGAATTCTGAGTATTTCGAGAGGCTTCGTTGGGAGTGCCCTCTCAGATATGAGGAAGGGTTGAGCATTTTTGCAAGTCTGCCGGTCCGTTGAGGATGGAGGTCAACATATATAGGAGTCTCCCTAACAAGGAGTAATACTATTCTTTTACCCTGCTTGGTCATAGCACGGTAGTGGGAGCTGCCAGCTTCACGCGTTTTAACTCTGTCAGAGCACTTTGAAAAAGTGGTCTGTGGTATCTGGAAAGCTGATGTTACGTGTGAAGATTACAGACAAGCTTTATCCAAGGAGATCTGGCTCTCAAAGTTGAGAAAGTGGTGTGAGGATTATAGACAAGCTTTATCTAAGGGGCTCTCGAAGTTGAGAGAGCGATGCCTCTTCGGTTTTCAAACAAGCAATCCTGTCGGGGATCTGTCTCTTGAGATTCGGAGAACGGTGCCTCTTTGATTTTTGAGAAAGCAATCCTGCTAGGAGTCTGGCTCTCGAGATTCGGAGAGCGGTGTCTCGTCGCTTTTTGAGAAAGTAATCATGTTGGGAGTCTGGCTCTCGAGATTCGGAGGACGGTGCCTCTTCGATCTTGAAGCAAGCAATCTTGTTGGGAGTGTTTTCTCGAATGTGAGTAAAGGTTAGGCCTGTTTGCTAGTCTACCTTGCCACGGAGCACAGAGGTTGACCCACAGGGACTTTCCAATTATCCAGCAATGATCTTGTTCCTTTACCCTTGTGGGTAATAATATGGTAGCTAGACCTTCAAAATTTATGTGTCTAAACTTTGTTAGTGCTGTTTCTTTGCTATTCTTTTACCCTTCTTGGTCATAGCGATGTAATGGGAGCTACAAGCTTCACGTGTCTAAACTTTGTCATAGATTTTTGGCAAAGTTATCTGTGGTACCCGTGAGCTGATGTTGCGTGTGGAAAGTGAATGATTGAACAGTAACATTCACGTGCTTTCTACTTCATTAGAAATCTTCGACAGAATGCCCGTAATTTCCGTAAAGTTGAGTGTGCATGTGACAGGTGCTGACAAGGCTGAAAAAGCAGGTGCCTCTTCGATTTCTGAGATCGGCCCTCGTGATCTCTGAGCAGCCCAGCTTTTGAGAAAGCAAGCGCCTCTTCGATTTCTGCGATCGACCTTCGTGGTCTTTGAGCAGCCCAGCTTTTGAGAAAGCAAACGCCTCTTCGATTCCTGAGATCGGCCCTCATGGTCTCTGAGCAGCCCAGCTTTTGAGAAAGCAAACGCCTTTTCGATTTCTGAGCAGGCGCCTCTTCGATTTCTGAAGCTCCATCGAGTGCGGATTTTTATAGAGGCTGGTATTAAGTTCCAAAGCACACTTGAATCTCCACCAGTAAAAGCTCCCTTCTTGCATTTCTAAGATCTTGATTTGTCCGACCTCTTTTCTCTTCAACACCTTTGAAAATGTTTGGCCCCTCCGACCGTCGTTTTGACTTGAACCTTGTTGAAGAGGCAGCCACGCCTTCTCCAGACAACATATGGCGCCCATCCTTCTTATCCCCTACTGGTCCTCTTACCGTTGGGGATTCCGTGATGAAGAATGATATGACCGCTGCGGTGGTGGCCAGGAACCTTCTCACTCCCAAAGATAACAGACTACTTTCCAAACGGTCTGATGAGTTGGCTGTTAAGGATTCTCTGGCTCTCAGTGTTCAGTGTGCAGGTTCTGTGTCTAATATGGCCCAACGCCTATTTGCTCGAACCCGCCAAGTTGAATCATTGGCGGCTGAAGTGATGAGTCTCAAACAGGAGATTAGAAGGCTCAAGCATAAGAATAAACAGTTGCACCGGCTCGCTCATGACTATGCTACAAACATGAAGAGGAAGCTTGACCAGATGAAGGAATCTGATGGTCAGATTTTACATGATCATCAAAGGTTTGTGGGTTTGTTCCAAAGGCATTTATTGCCTTCGTCTTCTGGGGCTGTACCGCGTAATGAAGCTCCAAATGATCAACCTCCGATGCCTCCTCCTTCTAGGGTGCTGTCCAGTACTGAGGCTCCGAATGATCCCCCTCCGGTGCCTTCTCTTTCTGGGGCTCTACCGACTACTGAGACTTCTCCTAAGCAACCTTTGTGAAGGCTCCCTCTTGTTTGTTTATTTTGACTCGTGTATATGTACATATTTGTAACTTCTTAGAGATATCAATAAATAAGCTTTGTTTCATTTCAACGTATTGTGTTAAATACACCAAAGCCTTCTTCACTAAGTTCTTTGAATTTTTCTTTTGTTGAAGCTTGTATGTTGAAGCTTTGTGAGTGGAGCATGTAGGTTGAGGTAGTGTTCCCTTAATTTCCCGAGTGGGGAAAACTTCTCGATTGGAGACTTGAAAAGTCCAAGTCACTGAGTCGGGTCGGCTATATGAATCTTAGAACCCCATTGTGCTCGATCCTGTGTCATGTCCTCCGTTAGATCCAAGTACTCTAAGTCTTTTCTTAGAGTCTCTTCCAAAGTTTTCCTAGGTCTTCCTCTACCCCTTCGTCCCTGAACCTCTGTCCTGTAGTCGCATCTTCTAACCGGAGCGTCAGTAGGCCTTCTTTGCACATGTCCAAACCACCGTAACCGATTTTTTCTCAGTTTTCCTTCAATTTCGGCTACTCCTACTTACCTCGGATATCCTTATTCCTAATCTTATCCTTTCTCGTGTGCCCACACATCCAACGAAGCATCCTCATCTCCGCTACACCCATTTTGTGTACGTGTTGGTGCTTCATCGCCCAACATTCTGTGCCATACAGCATTGCCGGCCTTATTGCCGTCCTATAAAATTTTCCCTTAAGCTTCAGTGGCATACGACGATCACACAACACACCGGATGTACTCTTCCACTTCATCCATCCAGCTTGTATTCTATGGTTGAGATCTCTATCTAATTCTCCGTTCTTTTGCAAGATAGATCCTAGGTAGCGAAAACGGTCGCTCTTTGGTATTTCCTGATCTCCGATCCTCACCCTAACTCATTTTGGCCTCCATTTGCACTGAACTTGCACTCCATTTATTCTGTCTTTGATCGGCTTAGGCGAAGACCTTTAGATTCCAACACTTCTCTCCAAAGGTTAAGCTTCGCATTTACCCCTTCCTGAGTTTCATCTATCAACACTATATCGTCTGCGAAAAGCATACACCAAGGAATATCATCTTGAATATATCCTGTTAACTCATCCATTACCAACGCAAAAAGGTAAGGACTTAAGGATGAGCCTTGATGTAATCCTACAGTTATGGGGAAGCTTTCGGTTTGTCCTTCATGAGTTCTTACGGCAATCTTTGCTCCTTCATACATATCCTTTATAGCTTGGATATATGCTACTCGTACTCCTTTCTTCTCTAAAATCCTCCAAAGAATGTTTCTTGGGACCCTATCATACGCTTTTTCCAAATCTATAAAGACCATGTGTAAATCCTTTTTCCCATCTCTATATCTTTCCATCAATCTTCGTAAGAGATAGATTGCCTCCATGGTTGAGCGCCCTGGCATGAACCCGAATTGGTTGTCCGAAACCCATGTCTATTGCCTCAATCTATGCTCAATGACTCTCTCCCAGAGCTTCATTGTATGACTCATTAGCTTAATACCCCTATAGTTCATGCAATTTTGTACGTCGCCCTTATTCTTGTAAATAGGCACCAAGGTGCTCTTTCGCCACTCGTTTGGCATCTTCTTCGTTTTCAAAATCCTATTGAAAAGGTCAGTGAGCCATGCTATACCTGTCTCTCCCAAGGCTTTCCACACTTCAATCGGTATATCGTCTGGGCCCACTGCTTTTCTATGCTTCATCTTCTTCAAAGCTACAACCACTTCTTCTTTCCTGATTCGACGATAAAAGGAGTAGTTTCTACACTCTTCTGAGTTACTCAACTCCCCTAAAGGAGTACTCATTTCATGTCCTTCATTGAAAAGATTATGAAAATAACCTCTCCATCTGTCTTTGACCGCGTTCTCTGTAGCAAGAACCTTTCCATCCTCATCCTTGATGCACCTCACTTGGTTTAGGTCCCTTGTCTTCTTTTCCCTTGCTCTAGCTAGTTTATAGATATCCAACTCTCCTTCTTTGGTATCTAGTCGCTTATACATATCGTCATAAGCCTCTAACTTAGCTTCTCTCACAGCTTTCTTCGCCTCTTGCTTCGCTCTTCTATACCTTTCACCATTTTCATCGGTCCTATCCTTGTATCCTTAGACTCTCGTAATACCTCTTTTGCTACTTTTCGGATACAGCTAGCCATGGAATCCCACATTTGGTTAGCTTCCCCCTCTCTATCCCACACACACTGGGTGATTACTTGCTATTTGAAAATGACTTGTTTTTCTCCTTTTAGATTCCACCATCTAGTCTTTGGGCACTTCCAAGTCTTGTTCTTTTTTTCTCACTCTTTTGATATGTACATCCATCACCAACAAGCGATGTTGATTAGCCAAGCTCTCCCCCGGTATAACTTTGCAATCCTTACAAGTTATACGATCCCCTTTCCTCATTAGAAGAAAATCTATTTGTGTTTTTGACGACCCACTCTTGTAGGTGATCACATGTTCTTCTCTCTTCTTAAAGAAGGTGTTGGCTAAGAAGAGATCATATGCCATTGCAAAATCCAAGATAGCTTCCCCATCCTCATTTCTCTCCCCAAAACCATGGCCACCATGAAAACCTCCATAGTTGCCTGTCTCCCTGCCCACGTGTCCATTTAAATCTCCTTCTATAAATAACTTCTCCGTCTGAGCAATTCCTTGCACCAAGTCTCCAAGGTCTTCCCAAAATTTCTCCTTCGAACTCGTATCCAACCCTACTTGAGGTGCGTACGCACTAATCACATTGATGAGTTCTTGTCCTATTACAATCTTGATTGCCATGATTCTATCTCCTACCCTCTTGACATCTACAACATCTTGTGTCAAGGTCTTGTCCACAATGATGCCAACACCGTTTCTCGTTCTATTTGTGCCCGAATACCAAAGCTTAAACCCTGAGCTTTCTAGATCCTTTGCCTTAAGACCAACCCACTTAGTTTCTTGTAGGCACATAATATTTATCCTTCTCCTCACCATAACTTCCACTACTTCCATAGATTTTCCCGTTAAGGTTCCTATATTCCACGTTCCTAAACGCATTCTACTCTCTTGAACTCTACCCTTCTGTACTAGCTTCTTCACCATCCCCCGTCTAATAGGATCAAAGTACTTCTTTTGTGTGTCATGTGTAAAGTTGATAGGAGCATATGCTCCCAAACAACTTTGAGTGGAGTCGTTCGAAAAGACGTTTCTATGGCCCCCTTGCTCATTTAACACTACATCCGGGTGCCGATGGAGATACAGCGACCCTTGCTCACTTATCACTGTGCTCGGGCCACACAGCGCGCCACTTACGGGTGACGTCCTAGCTTTAGCGCGATTTCGTTATGGATTCATTGTCATAAGGATTCGACGTAACTGTGGAGTGCCGGCTGTCGACTACCTGACGCCCTCCCCCTCCTCCTTTATCCGGGCTTGGGACCGGCAATGTAAAATAAACTTACATAGGCGAAGTTAAATTCATTTATCTTATAAGATATAAATTAGTAATACTATCACGCAGTGATGAAGTCAGGATTTTATAATAATAGGGTCATAATAAATAAGCTTTCAATAAGAACAAAAAAAAAACTAATTGAATGAATTAACCTTATAAGTATAAATACGTGGTCAGTGTATAAATCTTAGAAGATGAAGAAGATAGCCTTACTAGAAGCCTAGATGAATTTCACAAGGTTAACACTATAGAATTTACATTACCTATGTCCAATTACCAGTTCAATTCAATAAATTGAAAAGAACACTAAAACTTCATCATTAATGGAGAAAAAAATGTATGGTTTTATAAATTGTCACGAAAGTACCAAGACACAAACGCATTTTTGATAAGAAAATAGTTGCCTAAAACTATTTATAAGAGACGTAATTAAGATACAAATTCTGAAATATTATATCATTGGGCAAGTGAGAGATGTTTGTAGTGCACAAAGTGACCAAACAAATACCAACCCACATAAAACAAATGCCAACCAACGTGAATGAGAAAGTAAAATTTGTAAGTCCAGTCCAAATGAAAATTGATAAAGCCAAAATTTCAATTGGATGATCTCAAATATATGCAAAACTATCTGCCACCGCTCCAACTACACCATCAAATTAGCTACCATTTGCATTGGTTAAGGGGTCAATAAAAAAAAATACAAAAGAAAAAACAATAGGTTATTGGGATCGTGAACACCCATTGCCCCAGTGTAGCTCCGCTACTACCATCACATGACAGTGTTGAGTATTATGCCACACAATGACTCTTAAACACCCTTTTTCTCCAATTCTAAGCTAGATGCATATGGTTTCGATCCGCGTATATATGTCCGAAGAAAAAGCCTTCTAGAATCTTTTGACAATGATAGGATTTGGATGGCCACAGGTCATGGTATATGTGCTGTATGTTGTCCCAAAGATAAGGCCTTAATATTCTCCTCCCGAACTTTCAGTTCTTGACTTTATTCCTATAAATACTAAAAGCTAGCGTTTGATACTACTAGTCCACCAGCATATTCAAGCAACCAAAATACTGGAGATCATGAATCTTTCACTCCTTACATGTTTGCTTCTCCTCTCCAGCTACCAGTTAAGCTTTCTCCTCATATCATGCAACGCCAACCAAATCGACAACCTCAACAAGTTGATTAAGTCTCGCAAATCTGCGAATCCTCCTCGGGCAGACTTATGGGATGGCTCAAATGTTGCAGATGACCAATTTTCACCAGTTTATGTTGGATTCCAAAATGGTTTGAAGGAAGCTGATAAGATTGGTTCTTTGCCAGGACAACCTCAAGGCGTAAACTTTGACCAATATGCAGGGTATGTTACTGTGGACCAGAAAGCCGGGAGAGCATTGTTCTACTACTTTGTAGAGTCGCCCCAGGATTCATCAACTAAACCTTTGGTGCTATGGTTAAATGGAGGTAAATATTGCTTAGAAGTCTTACTATACAATTATTCTATCCTTGAAGTGTTAGAGAATATGATCTCACATTAGTCATACGACAATTAATATATAGTTAATATGTGGGAGTTTCCACCCCTAATATCATCGACACATTTTATAATAAAACTTAACACCTTATAATAAGTGGTAAATTAGGATATATCACTGATGTTGGTGGTGGATCATGTTTGGACTTATAAAGGTTATCATTAAGTTTCTTACCTTTTTAATTTAAAGTGACATGAGTCTATAACTTAAACATATCCGGCTGACGTCTAATAAAAGATGTATGTATTACTATATTGTATCAGTTTCTATGGCACTTGTAACTTGTAAGACATCATTCCAGTAAAAAAACTAGGAACGACCATATGTCACATATCTGAAATCACAGTGAAAATCTCCTATAGTATATATAATGCCAACTTCAGCAAATATATTATTAGGCTATACATAAAATATTTTATTTATACATTTATTCGTAACAAACTATAGACCCACTCTTTTTGTTCTTTGGTCAAAAGGTATATAACCACTCGGAGTAAGTTTTAGTTAATTTCAATAAGAAAACAACAAATCCATGGATAACATGAAAACATCATCATTTGTGACAGCAGTCTTATTTTAAGGGAAAAGAACATTGGAAAACAGCTAGAACCACTATAATAATGGACTTAAGACGATATCGATCGGTTTGTTGTTTAGCTATATATCATCATAAAATTTGATGTAAGCAACCACGATATATACAACTAGTGCTTAAAGTAAACAAGAATGATATGCATATGGGGTTTACATCCCATGTATTTCCTGGCCAGCTAAGTAGCTAGCTAGGTGGACAACACTAGCTTGCAAGAATTTCCACTATGCTTGTGCTCTTGAACACCAACTGTCCCTGTATGTATGTAGTGTGTTTTCTAATACATATAAATGTAACACGTATTGAGTGGTATAATTCTTGAGGAAATCATGAGGGTGTCATCTTTTCTATGATATTTCGGAGTATTGGATTTTTCGAACTTTTTAAACTTTAGACCTTTGATTAAGGGATGTAATATCCACACACATCTTTGTACTTCTCTCACACAGTTTTAGTTTTCGGCCGTCAGATCGGATGAATTGAAGAAGATCAACGGATATAAATTAACAAGGGGTGTGTGAGAAGGAAAAAAATGTGTGTGGATAGCACACCCCTTGATTAAAAATATAAAATTAAAATCTAATAGTTAAAAAATCCGAAGTATTTGATATTCTAGAGCACTATTAAATAGTTTACTCGTGAAAACTGAAAAGAGTTAAGGTCCACCACTAAATGAAGATATTTTATGCCCATGCCACTATGCTAGAAGATTCTACTGGTATGAAAATAACTGTTACCAAGTTGTTTGAATGGTTTTGAGCCATGTAATGTGTTGTATATTCTCATTCCCACTTTGTGGTGGGCATACCATTTCCTCTCTTCGTGAAAGGAAAACACATGGAAGACACGCACGAAAGTACTTTCAGCAATTCACATTGTTCTTGCCACAACTACTTGGGATGGGCTAATGTAGTATGAAGTTATGAAGTCTAATTACAGTTTAACCATGAACTTGTGGTTAACTCCCATTACATGACACAAATCCCAAAATTTGGAAATTGTTTGGATTGTGACGTGAAGTTTACGTTATTCCTTGATTAATTTTAGGGATGTAATATCCATACACCTCTTTTTACTTCTCTCACACCTTTTTAATTTTTGGCCGTCGGATCGAATGAATTGAAGAAGATCAAATGATAGAAATTAACAAGGAGTGTGGAAGAAATAAAAAGGAATTTGTGGATAGCACACCCCTAATTTTATATACGTGGTATGATAACAAGCTAGCAGAGCCAAAAGTTGCTCCAATCATACATTATTTGACACTGCAAATTCTACATGCTATGAAAACCACACTGAGGAAAGAAGAAACCTTGCATGTCATACTAAAACGAATTTCATGCTACAACACTGCCACCTCCAACTGTTCACAGTTCTTGGATAGCTTAAAAATCAGAGCTAACAAACTTGCTTTAGCTCCAAGTAATCACTATAACCACCAGCCAGCTACACCATCTTCTAACAACTTTTTCTAAGAACTCAATGCCTTTTCTCGAAAGAAAAAAAAAAAAAAAAAAGGAGCTCAATGTTGACATGGCAATTTCTCATTTGTCATAGACACAATATTTATGTTAATCCACGTAGGATTGACATATCAATTGAAGCATCTATCTACCTTCAAATTTTATTACGGGAAAATCCACTTAAAATTTAAAATTTCCTTTGGTGATACACGACCTCAATGCTAACTTGTCATTTAATATCAGCCAACAGTTTCATGCTACACAGATGCCACGCACCTCCAATATTCTTATGCATGATTCCTGTTGTGTACATGCAGGACCAGGATGCTCATCTTTTGGATATGGAGCCATGGAAGAACTTGGACCCTTCAGAGTCAACAATGATAGAAAGACACTATTCAGAAATGACTATGCTTGGAACAACGGTAATTACTAATTAATCAAGCAACTAAATAATGATCACTACATGTCCATTCTCTCCCCAAATAGTTACAAAAATTCTGTCAAGTTTAGCAATTTTTTTTTTCATAGGATATAACACTGGTACGGAAAATGAAAAGCTGAGATTGAAAATAGAAAATTTAACAATTGTAGAAATCAAACAACGATTAAAACACCCGTAGTATTGAAGCAACACGCTAACTTTAGACTCATTATAATAAGAAGCACCATAAAAATGTGTGGCAGTGGCAAACGTGATCTTCTTGGAGTCACCAGCAGGAGTTGGGTTCTCATATTCAAACACAACATCCAACTATGGAGACGTGGGTGACAAGAGAACAGCAGAGGACTCCTACAAATTTCTTGTAAACTGGCTGGAGAGATTTCCCCAATATAAAACCAGAGACTTCTTCATCACCGGAGAGAGCTACGCCGGTCATTACGTGCCTCAACTTGCCTCCACCATTCTCTTAAACAACAAAGTCACAAATGGAACAAAAATCAATCTCAAAGGAATTGCAGTGAGTAATTATTCATTAATTCTACTCTACGTAGAGTTTATATAATAATATCTTGTTGTTTGAGTAATGTTTGTCTGCCAAATCACCATGTTGTGTTACTAATCCATTCAGGTTATGAAAAGTGTATATGTTTAATATCATATCATAACCTATGAAATATCAATTTCGTTGTTCATCCATGTCATAACACAAATTATTATCAGTACGATGTGCCAATGTGATCGTCACACTAAAAAAATTCATGTATTATTCATACAGATTGGAAATGCTTGGATCGATGATAGTACTGGTGAACTGGGGATTTACGATTATGTGTGGACACATTCTATGAATTCCGACGAGACGAATGCAGGGATACACAAATATTGTGATTTTTCTTCGGGCAATTTCTCCAGCGCATGTGACAAATATCGAAGTCAAGCTGGGGAGGAGCTTGGAAATGTTTATATTTACAACATTTATGCTCCCCTTTGTAAAACATCAGAACCCACTAAATCTCTCTCAAAATCTTCTGTAAGTCTATCTGTAGCTAGAGCTTAATATTAAAGGAATAGTATGCATTTGACTGAATTAAGCCTTCAAATAATGATTAATTGGGATGGTATGTTATATATCCTGATACAGATTGATGATTTTGATCCATGCTCTGACAATTATGTGGGAACCTATCTAAATCTTAAGGAGGTTCAAGCGGCTCTTCATGCAAAACCTACAGAATGGTCAGCTTGCGGGTATATGATATGCTTTCGGACAAACTTTCTTTATTGCTTAATTGTACATGAATTATGCACTATACCAAGGGTCGTTTTTAGGTGTTATTGGCATCCTAAAAATGTCATTCTACATACATGTACATAAAAGAGTGCATGATGACTTTAGTGATGATGCTTAATTTGCTAAAATGCTTCATAAATTGGTAATGAAAAAAAATGAAGGGAATACCTCGGTCCTGAGTTGCTTTCCCACTAATAAATTATGTTATATTGTTAGACCGTTATTTTTTTGGTGTTTTTTCGTTTTTTTTTTGTTTTTTGTTTTTTTTTTTTTTTTTGTTGTGTTTTTGTTTTTTGTTTTTTTTGTTTTTTTTTGTTTTTTTTTTTGTTTTTTGTTTTTTTTGTGTTTTTGTTTTTGTTTTGTTTGTTAACGATATTGTTAGACGGTTTTACGAGAGAAACGTGTTTTATATAACTAACTCTCATTTTTTATCGTTGCCTCTAGTGGAGTTGGATGGACAGACAGCCCAACCACCATTCTACCCACCATAAAGCAGCTTATAGCAAGCGGGATAAGTTTATGGATATACAGGTGAAACCCTTGATCATTGATGTAAGATAGTGTAGTGATCCCAATGTTCCCCTTACTCTTCAGAAGATTAATTTTCATTACACAATTGATTAAGGATAATTAATTATATCAGCATGTTACATAGATATAAACATATGCATATGTACTGCAATTACATTTTACTAATCTATATATAGCAGCTGAGATTTCATGTTAAATGCAACCTGCAGTGGAGATACTGATGGGAGAGTACCAGTCACATCTTCAAGATACGCCATAAACACTTTCAAATTGCCTCTACAAACTCCATGGCGAGCCTGGTATTCAAATGGACAGGTACTTAACATCCACATCCTTGTGAATATACTTTACCACAATCATTCGGAAATAAATAAGTAATTGGGAGGTGGATGTTATTAGTGAAGAAAGTTAAAGTTTCACTGTAAAACTAAATGACAATATGTGGAGAGTTGTCCAACTTACTTTTAAGCTCATGCAATGTCCCTCTTCTCATTAATGTGAGATTCATTCTCAACACACTCCCTCATGTGTAGGGAGTTTTCAAGCTAAACATGTGAACAACACAAACGGGGTGATGTGTGATAACAATATAAGATGAATGGTTAGATAGGATGCCATGTGTTAATAGATTAGTATGGTTGTTATAAGGTAGTTAAAGGTTGTTGAGATTGTTGTGACTTAGTGTGCAAGCAAGCCTTATTAGTTAGAAGAATATATAACAATTCATGTAAGCATTGTATCTCTAATAAAAAAGTATACAAGAATTCATTCCTCTCTCTCTACATTTCTCTCTCTACGTTTCTCTCTCTCTAAAACCTCCATTGTTATTCTGCATTACTGTAACACAATCTGTTGCTTTACATGGTATCATTCGCCTGTCAAGCTCTTCTTGCTTGAAAGGTTACTTCGATCTTGGATTTCTTGCTTCCGCCACTCAAGATCTTCTTCTCTACTTCTTGATCTTGAAACTAAAGTTTATGAGTTCTTTCTTCGTCTAGGTCGTGCACTCCAGGTGCTTGATCATATCTCATTCACAATTCTTCAACGAAAGGTTACAATGGTGACGGCCAATCAACAACAAATTGTGCAATCACCCATCACATCTCTTATCTCTACTGTTTCTACGTCTATGACTGTCAAGCTCGATGATTCCAACTATCTTACTTGGAATTTTCAGATTTAGTTATGGAATTATGGAGTTCTTAGATGGGTCTAACCCATGTCCTGAAAGATTTGTTTCATCTGGTTTAGGGGAATTTGAAGTAGATTATGGGGATTCATCATTAAGAACTGAAACCAATGCCTATAAGATTTGGAAAATGCATGATCATGCCTTGATGCAACTCATTACTGTTACACTATCTCCATCGGTTGTGTCATGTGCTTTTGGAAGAACAAGTTCTCAAGATGTATGGAATCGGCTCATAGAACAGTTTTCCATTGTCACTCGTGCAACTATTTTCCAAGTGAAATCTGAGTTGCAAAATATCAAGAAAGGCACTGATTCAATATCCTAGTATTTGTAGAGAATCAAGGAAGCTTGAGAATATTTGGCAGCTGCAGGAGTATCCTTCGAAGATGATGATATTGCCATATTAACACTTAATGGCTTAACATGGGAGTATAATGCTGTAAGGTCTATCATTAGAGGTAGAGAAAGTGTTATCTCTATCAAAGATTTGAGATCCCAATTGCTTGTTGAAAGAAGCAAAGGTTGAAAGCACTAATGTTACACCATTTCTCTCTACAATGGTTGCCAAGAATTCTGAGTCCAGTTCCAAGAACTCATCTTTTTCATCCCAAGAGTACTCTGGTAATCACAATCAAGGGTTTTTTGGCAATTCGAATAAAAGGTATTCAAGTACTCAATCTCCTGGTTTTTATGATGGGGGCACTCAGGCTACCTACTTCAAGAATAACCATAACAAGAATAAGGGCATAGGTAAAGTCAACTACAATTCTAATTTTCAATTTGGGAATTCAAGAAACAACTACAATAATTTTGCTTCTGGCATTCTTGGTGCACATCTAACACATTCAGTATGTCAAATCTATGAAAAATTTGGACATCTTGCTGATACATGCAGATTCAGAAATACTGATAATGTAGTACTTGAAGGGTGTCAAATATGTGGCAAGAAGAACCATACTGCTCAATTTTGTCACTTCAGAAATGCAAATGTATTTGGAAATGCTCCTTAGATGGCTGCAATGCATGTGGCTTCCTCACAACCTCCTCCAAACTCTAATGCTTCTTCTAAACAATTCTGGTTTATAGACTTAGGAGCAACAAACCATTTAACTGCTGATTTTCATAATCTATCCTTGGCTACTCCTTTCCCATCCATAGAGACAATTCAAACTGCAAATGGTGCAGGTCTACCAATATCACATATTGGATCTTCTCTTATTCATACACCTATACAACCCTTAAAGCTGAATTCAATCCTATATGTTCCAACAATTACTCAAAATTTGTTATCTGTACATAGGATTCGTCTGGATAATAATTGATGGCTAATCTTTGATGCTTTTAATTTCTGGATTCAAGACAAAGCCACAGGGAGGAGTCTGTACAAGGGGCAGTGTAGTAATGGATGATATTTAATATCAATATCAAGACCAACATTAATTTAGCATCAAGCATTCAAAGCTGCATTTCTTGGACAACAAGTGACTTTCCAGTTTCTAGCATAGCAAGCTAGGTCACACCTCTAATTCCATTGTTTCAACTACACTTAGAAAGTCTAATATTTCAGTACCCTCTGATGTATCACCTTCACTGTATCATTCATGTTTACTAAGAAAATTTAGCAAACTACCTTTCTCTTCTTTTGTCTTTAAGTTTGTGATTCTATTTGAAGTTGTTCATAGTGACGTATGAGGTCTTGCTCCCTATAATTCCAGCGATGGATATAGATACTATGTGAAATTCATTGATGAATGCACTAGATATTGTTGGTTATTTCCTTTGCATAATAAAAGTGATGTGTGTTCTGTATTCATTGGCTTATATCAATTCATTTTCAATCACTTTGCAGTTTCAATTAAAACTTTACAAGTGATGGGGGAGGGCAATATACAAGTAAAACATTTCAATCTTTCTTGTTAGACAAAGGAATCTCTCATCAAATATCATGCCTTCATACTCCACAAAAAAATAGGTTGGCAAAAAGAAAGCATAGTCACATTGTTGAAACCTCAATCACATTGTTACAAAATGCATCTTTACCTGCCATTTTTTGGTCTTTTGCATGTCAAACTGCAATATACCTTATTAATAGGATGCCATCAACAACCTTACATAATCAATCACCATTTGAGGTCTTATTTCAATCTGTTCCAGAAGTTAAACACGTTAGGATATTTGGTTGTGCATGCTCGCCATTATTGAAGTCTTATACCAGTAACAAGTTACAACCTAAAACCAAAAAAATGCACCTTTCTAGGATATGTATCTAAATCCAACAGATACATATGCTTTGAAGTTAGTTCAAAGAGGATTTACATTTCTAGACATGTCATATTTGATGAGTGTGATTTTCCATATCCTTCTTTCACAAAAATCATTTGTACTTCCAACAACTTCCATTTCTGAAGCTTATTTAAAACTAGTGTCTATCACAAGTGAAAACACTGTTGTTGTAGCATCACCACATCTATTTGTGTCTAGTCATAACACAACACCTTGAACTTTGAGTGCCAGTGATCTATCTCAAACACCATCTCATGCCAGTGACTTATCTCAGACACCATTTGGTAATGCCACAACAACAGAAGACACTAGACAACCCATTACTGGCACTTCACCTTAGTTTATCCCATTTACAATCCCTGTGGCTCCTGAATTCCAACCAGAAAACTTACAAGTTGTTCTGCCTATAACTCTATTAAACTTGCATCCTATGCAAACAAGGTCAAATGATGGAATTATAAAAGAAGAAAGCTTTTCTAGCCATGACATCTGAGAATACAAAAGTTGATTTATCTCAAATTGAACCAGTTTCATATAAGTCTGCTCTTAAATCTTTAGTGTGGTTCAAAGCTATGGAAGAGGAAATGCAAGCTTTACACTCTCAGAACACTTGGTCTTTGGTTCCTTTACCCTCAACTAGAAACCTTGTGGGGTGTAAGTGGGTATTTAAGATCAAAAGACATGCAGTTGGAACCATTTCAAGGTACAAGGCTAGACTTATGGCAAAGGGATTCAATCAAGAAGCAGGTATAGACTATGGTTAAACATTCAATCCTGTGGTTAAGCCTACTACAATAAGGCTTGTTCTTCCATTAGCTGCACATTTTGGATGGTCTGTGAGACAGCTCGATGTACAAAATGCAAATCTGCATGGAATCTTGCAAGAATAGGTGTATACGGCACAACCTCATGGCTTTGTGAATTCTCTACACCTTTACCTTAGTTTGTAAACTTGACAAGTCCTTATATGGTTTAAAATAGGCTCCAAGGGCATGGAATGAGAGATTTACAATTTCTTGCCTTCTCTGGGTTTTCAAAACACTTATGCAAACACATCACTGTTTGTTAAACATGTGGGTTCTGAGGTGGTGATTCTCCTACTTTATGTGGATGATATAATCATCATAGGGAGTGCAATTGATGCCATAAAAGAAATTATTTCTGCATTAGCAACAACGTTTGATATCAAGGATCTGGGACCTCTACACTACTCCCCTGGCATTCAAATTACACGGACTGCAGAAGGATTGTTTCTATCTCAGCATAAATATGTCAATTATTTGTTAACAAAAATAGAAATGCCTCAATCAAAACTCTGTGCTACCCTTGCTTGCCTTATAACAGACTTCTTAAGGATGATGGAGTACCCTTTAACAATCCTGAGCTATACAGAAGCATAATGGAACTTTGCGGTATCTCACATTAACAAGACCTAACATTGCATTCTCTGTGCACCAGGTGTGTCAATTCATGCATTGCCCTATGAAGTCACATTATTTGGCTGTGAAAAGGATACTTAGATACCTTAAAGGTACATTGAATTATGGCATTCAATATGTTAAAGGAGCATTGAAGTTAAATGCATTATGTGATGCTGACTGGGCTGGGGATCACAATGGTAAAAGATCCACAACTGGATTGGTTGTTTTCATGGGATACAATCCAATATCTTGGTCTTTAAAGAAACAAAACACAGTGTCTCGTTAATCTACTGAAGCTAAGTATAAAGCAATTGCTACACACAGCTGCTAAGATTGATTAGATAAGATAGCTATTTGCCTTCTTGCAAATTTCAATCCCAACTCCATCTACAATGTTAGCTTCTTGCCAAACAACTAATTCAAATGCAGTTTGTCTCTTCTAATGAACAATTTGCTGATATTCTGACTAAAGGGTTATTTGCACCATTATTCCATACTCAATGCTGCAATCTCAGGCTTTGTGATCCTTCTCTTAAGCTTGAGGGAGGATGATAACAGTATAAGATGAATGATTAGATAGGATGCCATGTGTCAATAGATTAGTATGGTTGTTATAAGGTAGTTAAAGGTTATTGAGATTGTTGTGACAGAGTGTGCAAGCAAGCCTTATTAGTTAGAAGAATATATAACAGTTCATGTAATCATTGTATCTCTAACAAGAAAATATACAAGAATTCATTCCTCTCTCTCTCTGAAACCTCCATTGTTATTCTGCATTGCTGCAACACAATCTGTTGCTTTACAATGTGGAGCACGTGGGCCGTTGGGCTATACACACAGGACAACTTGCTCTGATACCGTGAAGAAAGTTAAGTATCACCATAAAAACAATTGACAATATGAAAAGTAGCCCAATTACTTATAAGCTTATGTAAGATCCCTCTTATCAATGTGCAATTCACTGTCAACAATTAGTCCACATCTATAATATGGGTAGATGATGAGTTTGTTTATATTTTAGAATATACTTAGTATTAACAGATAAAGCATATGTTGTAACATGTAGATATGGTACAAAAGCGTAACCCCGTACATTAATTATACATGCAAGATGGGAAGACACATTTTCCTTAATTATGGTACAATTGGCTGGCAGGTTGGAGGATATGTGGCTGGGTACAAAGGATTGACATTTACCACAATAAGAGGAGCAGGTCATATGGTTCCCAGCTATCAACCGCAGCGAGCACTTACCTTCATCTCATCTTTTCTTCAGGGGAAACTTCCACCTTCCTCCTAATTAATCATATCAATTTCCCAACCGCACTACTGCTATTGATTAATCCTACGTTAATTATCTGAATATCCAGATATATACAATCTAAATTTAAAAAGTATTATGATTTGTAACCATATATATTTGTTTAATAATTAAAACAATGACCAAGGTGATCGTGTAATATCATCTATTGGGATTTTTGTTGTTTGAAATTTTGGTTGGATGAAAATGTTTCATATATTATCAATTTTTCTGTTACAAGCACTGTTCTAAAAATCCCCGCCTAGCGCTTAGGCAGCGCTAGGTGGCTAGCCACCGCCCGATTAATGCCTAGGCGTTTGAAAATTTAGAAAGGGTGCCTAGACATGCTAAGGCGTCCTCCTAGACTGCCTGGGCACCCACCAGCTTGCCCAGACTAGCCTAGGCACTCGCCTAGGTTTCTACTCACTTAAACAGAAAATAGATAACTTTCATTTTGCATCTTATTTTTTTCAATAAATTGTAAGAGACTTGTTGCATACTTAAATGAACACACATTATGTTTTCATTATGTTCTAACACTTCATAATTTATATATCATTCTATTTTGTAGTTTATGATGAAATTATATATATATATATATATATATATATATATATATATTTAAAGTATATGCAAACATTTATTTATACGAAATATAATAGATTTACTTAAAACCGTCTGGGCGCTAGCACCAGCTCACCGACTGACTAGCGCTTAGCGTCTTTTAGAACATTGGTTACAAGCTTATGGATAAGAGGAAGATTTGTCTCATTTAAAAGTACATAAAAATTATAGAAAATACATAAAACTAGCACGTGTGCAAAATTGTCTTCATCATTTGTTAAATTTCTTTTTTACTAGGTGGTGCTACATAAATCAAATTCATGTACTAAATGTGTGCACCAAATGATCTGGTGCTTCAAATTCATATATAGTGTTTTTTATTATAACTATTAATTAAATTCCACCTTGAATCAATGTACAAATTTGATTGGTAGCATATCATTTGGTGCACCAATTTGACCCAAAATTTAGTGTGTCTAGCATTATAATGTAGGCTCTTTTTATTCAAACACTCCAAATGTACGTTCGTTGCATGCATAAATGCACTCGTCAATTATTCACAAATTCTACAGATTTTATACATTAATACTTCATAATCTAGCAATAAATCTTCTCGTCAAAATTCTCATATTCTTTCAATCAGTAAATGTACTCGTCAAGTTTCAACTCAACCCACAATATAAATATTAAAAATTGTGAATACCAATTGGTAATTTGGTATCCTTGAACTGATCATTGGTCAAGATCAAGGAAGAAAATATCGGTAATATCGGAAATATCGGTAGTCCGAAAACACGGAAATATCGATGGAAATATCGGGATAATATCGATATCGATAAAAATTACATGGAAACCACGGAAATTGTAAGAAAAACTTGGAAATTTTTATTGAAACTTTGCAGGATGTTTATTTAGTCAATTATCTATTAGTTTATCAAAAAAAATTGGAAGGAAATGCATTGCATGATGGATTTAACATTATCAAGTTGATTATATAGCGAGCTGGCAAACATTGTGAGTGTAGAAAATATGTAGTAATTAATGAAAGAAGTTTAAACACACCATAATCATTTATATATAATGAATTAGTACAATATTTTACACTTTATACATTGCATGATATTAACAATTTAATGCTCATTTGTACAACTAAATATATGCAACTCAACAAGATTTAGACATGAGTGAGTGAGAAACAAAAAAAATGAATCACATTGAACGCTCTAAAACAAAAAGATAGATATGCGAATTATTGGAAAGCATGGTTACCCCCCTCATTTTGTTCAATGTGATTCATTTCTTTATTAATTTAGACATGAGTGAGGGATGTAACCACGTCTCAATGTAAAATTCCCCTCAATGTGATTCATTTCTTTATTATTAATTTAGAAATGGTTACCCCCCGTTCAATGTGTTCAATTCAGACATGGTTACCCCCCTCATTTTAATTGTCACAGCCCGTCCCAAGATTTTATTCATCGAGGACGTGAAAAGACGAATTTACCCTTAGCGGGTATTAAGGTACGTGGGTGTGACGTTATTTGGATTAATTTTATAAGTTTGGATTAAATTTGGATTGTATTTTGTGTGGGTAGGGATTAAATTTGGCATGTATGGTTGTGGTTGGACCACACACTCACTCAAGACCTCCCTCTTTCCCCCGTGCCTTCTTTCTCTCTTTCCTCCCTCACTACTCTCTCAGTTTCTCACTCTCTCCCTCTCAAATTGTACGGACCTCACCACAAAACCCTGAAACTTCACGGATCGAAGGTGCCAAGGGCACCATTATGCTCGTGAAGACTCTACGAACTCAAAGACACCATTTTCAGGTAAGGAATCCTTCGTTTTCACGTTGAAAACTCGAGGTCCGAGTTTGGCACTATTCATGAACTTTTTGTTGGTTGATTTTTAGGACAATCCAAGCTCATAGTGAGCTTAGTGAGGTCCCAAGGAAGCTCGGAGTGCTTCGTTGGAAGGATTTGGACGTCGGGATCACGAGGGTTAAGTTTGGCCGGTTTTGCTTGGATTTTTCCGGTGAGATTTAGTTGTTTTTGAAGCTTAAAAGTATTATATTGTGATTCTACATGTTGAGGGCTTTAAATTGATATATTATACGAAGAAAATGGTTGAGAAACGAAGGAGAACGAAGCATTTGAAAATTCCCCAGTTTTCCGGCCACCGGAAAAACCAGTCCGGCGAACTCGCGAGGAAGAAGGTGCGCGTGGGCGCGCGTGGACCCGTGCTTGTCCTGGCGCGTGGGGGCGCGTGGCACATCAAAAAAATAATCTAAAAATATGTCGACGTTCGTGACGTCGAGTAGATCACTGTGGTATATTCATATACCCAAATTGAGTACCGTATGAGAAAGTTATTACGATTATTGGTTAGGTGCTTTAAATAACGTTTTATAGTTTTCGCATTTAGGTGAAAATGTGAATTGACGATCCGACCGTTGGATCGTCACCAAACTTTGATACGTTGTAATACGTAATATTTGAGGATTATTGGAACTTACGGATTGGGAATCCGAGTTACGGATCTTCCGGAATTGGAGTTGTAAGTTCATAAAATAAAATGTTAACCGTCACTTAGTTTGGAAATTGACGGAGATCCGACCGTTGGATGGTAATGAAATTTCAGGATGTTGTCCTAGAGATTTAATGTGGACTCTGGAAGTTATGGATTTAAAATCTGAGTTGCAGATCTTTCGGATCAATCTACGTAGTGACGTATTTTATAAAAGTTATATTCTATCGATATGATTTCTGAGGTTGGATTTGATTATTGTTCTAGGCGGCGATCGTCATGACGCCTTGATGAGTTGTGCTAGGGAGTTGTAGGGCGAACTCCAGGTGAGTGGGCAGTTTTGTTTTCGTATTACCTATATACTATTGAGTTTTCCCAGAAATTGAATTTAAATGAAAGCATGATTTAAAATGCCATGGATAGATTTATATGAAAAGGATGATTTGAAATGTCATGCATAGAAGTATATGAAAAGCATGAATTGATATATGATGCATATATATATATGTGAATTGGTGCTGTGGACGCACAGATAAGTATCAGGTGAGTTTTATATTATTCATGTGCATTGTTGATGTGTATATTGTGGATAGCTCATAACCTGCAATCATGGTGTTAGTGCTTATATTATTCACCACACCGCACGCTCGTCTTGGATCCAAGTAGGTGGATGTCGTACAGACCAAGTGAGGGTTCCGACATGCTAGTCGTATAGATTACTAGATGTGATTCCGACTAGTGGGTGACCTTAGATTATGTGCACAGATGATTGATGAGAGAAGCACTAGAGCGTATTATTACACCATCCATGTCGTACAGACTACTTCAGGTAGTTCCGACTTATCTGCAGTGTAGTGCCGTACAGGTCATCGAGGTGACTCCGGTTGGATTGGATGTTGAGCTATGGAATTAACCGTACAGGACCAACTGCAGGGTCTCCGGTTAATTCAACTTTTCACCTGTTACATTGATGCATCATTTATTTTGTTTTCGAAATTAAAACATGGCATACTTTTGGGTTTTAAAGAAAAATTGATGATTCGAGATTTATGAAAAGTATTATGTTATTATACTATTTTCTGGGAAAAGTATACAGGTTTTACAGTGAGGGGTTAGAATTATTTTTGGCGAAATGTTTTTGAAAAGCTTGGTTTTACTGACCCACTCAATTTTGTTTTTCGCCCCTCCAGGTTCTTGATAGCAGAGTTTTGGTGGCCACGAGGAATCCAACGGTATTCTGACAGAAATCACAAAAGTAGGACTCACCCTCGAGGATTTCCATTTTAATAATTGTATTTTAAAAGCTTCCGAACTGTGTAAATGGTTACGTCACTCTCATGTGACGGCCAGCATGCCCTCCTTCGGGACGGGGTGTGTCATTAATCATATTGGAGAGCATGATTTAAATATAGTCATGAAGAAATGACTGCATTTTAGGAGAATTTAGACATAGTCATGAAGAAATGAATCACAAAAAGATAGATATGCGAGATTAGAAATGCAACACGTGAGGGATTTGCAAATGACTGCTTAAAATGAGTCATTAACAAATTTCTTTTACATATCTTTGTAATGTTCATGTGATACATTTCTAATTCCTCCTATTTAACTTTGTGAGACAGATTTCTTCTTCATTTGCCTAAAATGCATGCCTTGTAGTTTGGGAGACTCTCACCCAAACATACATGTAGTATTGGGTGTGGTAACTATTTGTAATAACTTTTTATAGTGGAAACTCAACTTCCTTTAATATGCAAGCATATATGCTCCAGATCCATGAAGAAAACTAAGGTTTCAACCCCAAAAATTAATTGGCAATAAGAGTTATGACACAACTCCTAATAAACTTTGTGAGGAATTTCTTAATTAACTCTCCGATTTGGAACTTTTCTTACATCCATGCAGTAAGATGAGGAAAAAAGAACTTTGCTTCTAGTAGTTACCGTTTAGCTTATTTTCTATCTTTATAATATAAATAATATTATTTAAAAAAAAAAAGGTGATGCAAAAGTTATATGACGGAAAGATGAGAACTTTTCATCTCCCCCCACACCGCAACAAATCAAAACCCTTTTGACTGACTGATAAATTATCCCACATCGGCTGTGCAATAGAACTGAGCAAGCAAACAATCCTATAAAAGCTAGTTTGCTTCCCACATCGGCTGTGCAATGGAAGTGAGCAAGCAAACAACTCTATAAAACCCACATTCCAAGGCATTCTTTACTTGGTCTTTTGGCTAAGATCTGATGTGGTATCTGCTATTGGTAGTTTAATATTTTCAGTATTTTAAGTATTTTTGAAGCATTTCGTGATATTATCGGTAATATCGCGATATTATCGATATATTGCTATATTATCGATAATATCGCGATATTTTGACGAAAATTTCTTGGATACCTATTAAAATATCGGTAAAGTAAAAAATCGATAATATCGGCGAAATATCGTCGATATTATCGATATTTAAAACCTTGGTCAAGATGAAGCTTTCACTACTTGCATGTAATTTGCTGCTCCTCTCCAGCTACCAATTCGCCTTTTTGATCATATAATGCAATGCTAATCACCAAATTAAGCCTTTTTGATCATATCATGCAATGCTAATCACCAAATTAACAACCTCAAAAACTCAATTAATTCTCGAAGATCTGTGAATCCTCCTCGTTTCAAATCGTGGGTTCAAATCGTGGGTTCACTTAGATGAGTCTTCTTGTTCTCCAGTTTACTGGACCTCAGCATGGATTGAAGAAAGCTAATAAAATTACAGCCTTGGCGGAACAACCTCAAGGAGTAAATTTTAATCACCATGCAGAATATGTTACTGTGGACCCCGAACCTGGGAGAGCATTGTTCTACTACGTATACTTGTAGAGTCACCCTATGATTCTTCAACCAATCCGCTAATGTTGTGGTTAAATGGAGGTAAGTACTAGTGTTAAATTGAGGATCCGTTTTTCTGCTGTTAAAACATAAGATCGAATAGCAGTAAAGCGGATGTCATTTTCTAACCCTTTTTCTTATTATCTCCAGTGATATTGGATGGACGGACTCCCCAGTATCCGTCCTACCCACGATAAAGCGGCTCATGGCAAGTGGGATAAGTGTATGGATGTACAAGTGAGAGAGCCTTGAATTGATCAAGCTTCTATGAATCAAACACTTTTAGCATATATGTTGCTAATAGAAGATAATGGAACCTTACCTGCGAGATTTTATGTTGAATGCAATTTGCAGTGGAGACAATGATGCGCGAGTACCAGTCACGTCTTCCAAATGCTCCAAACTTAAGTTTCCTGTTAAGACTGCATGGTGGCTGTGGTACTCTGACGGCGAGGTACTGCACAATTTATACTCATAGTCATTAGTACATCTAATCCGAAAACAAGCAAACAACGTTGCTCATTTTTTCTCATGATCCGTGTTGGTTTGGACGTAGGTTGAGGTTATATGGTTGGGTACAAACGGTTGACATTTGCTACGGTGAGAGGAGCTGCGCATATGGTTCCGACTTCCGAGTGATCAATCTAAGAGAGCACTCACCTTGTTCTTATCTTTCCTTCGTGCGAAGCTTCCTCAGAGGAGGAGCCAGGCATATGGTTCCGAGCGATCAACAACCCTACTTTACAATCAAAGTTGGAAGGGAAAAAGGTCGTACCCAGTGCACAAGGCTCCCGCTTTACGCAGGATCTGGGAGAGGTGAATGTCGGCTAGCCTTCAAAAAAAAAAAAAAAAAAAAAGAGTTAAAAACTTTCTTAGGCGACAGAAATTTCAGCACTTACAAGTTAATGTACTCGATGTCCATAAAACAGCAGAATTCATTAGTGAAAAACAGGAACAATCAAAAGAACTCTCGAAAATGAGCTTTGATTATAAGAATAAAATGTACGAAGAATTATAATGGTGTCCTCGCTACTACACATGAACTGCAGTCAAACAAGCAGCAAAACTGATGTTGCATAGCGAAATTGAGTAAACGAAGTTTACATATACAAAAGTAAGCTTTCTTTCCACATATGATCCAATCGCCTATTCACGGGCCAGAAAGAAGCTTTGCCTAATGAATATGGTCCCCTCGGGGTGTTGAGTATCTTGACATCTTCCATTCCTGCTCTTTGCAAATATTACATCCTCGTTTTGCAGCTAGTTTATGCGGAAACTAGGGAATTCAACTTTCCATTGTGAGTTCTTGCTGCCTCAATTTCTGCTCCGGCTATCTCCTGGTCAGCCTGCCTGGGCCTGGGAGAGAATTGAAGACACAAGGCTTATTTAATCTATACAACCACAGGAAAAAAGAGGATGCAAGTTACTAAACCATAGCGCAGGAGGAAAATTCTACCTTAAAAAACAGACCGCCTACAAATTTATGAACGTACATTTGCTTGCAACGCTTCAAGTATGCTACCCACCCACCTGTTGTCCAAAACAAAATGGTTAAGAAAGAAGAAGGTAAAAAAAAGTATATAAGAAGGCATCTCATAGTAGCCTACTACAACAATCATCAGGGGAAAATCGGAACAATGAAAACTATGAGGCATATTTGAATTCACCATCTCATCATACCAGATGAAAACTATATAATATACAGTAACGAAAAGTCAATATTACCCTTCAAGACCTGGGTTTGCTGGGTAGTAAACATTTGTAATGCCTAATTTCTTAGCAGCCTTAGCAGTTGTCTCACCAATACAGGCAACTGAATTGCTCCATTGCTCTGACTCTGGAATAAGACCGACCCAGGCACTGTTGGAGAAAACAGATAGTGAAAAACAAAATTAATGATTGGGACTATAGTCTCTGGTGAAATACCTCTAAGTAGTTTCGGGAAAGAATCTACATGCCTCATAAGACCAAAAAGCAACTACTTACTTACCGAATAGCTGATGGAGAAGCAACTGCTATGACAGGGGCGGAGAGTGCCTGCTTTAAAACTGTTTGGTCGACATGATGAACAGGTCCCTAAAAGTAAGTATCCCAAGATTCCAAGAAACATGTTAAGTTATGACTGAAATAAGTCATTAGCTATAACCAGTAATCCTACTCAATTAGTGCTAATATCACATTCAACTGTCAACCTGCAACTATAACAAAAAGGTTCAGACAAACATATCAAACTCCAAATGTCCACATTAGACTAGAGCAAAGCAATGATTAAGATGAGGAGCAGGGATGCCTATTGATCCTGAATGATGTAGTAAATTTACTAACTTTTATGGTGGACGACTATAATTTGCAAAACCAAAGACTTGGAAAGAGAAATTATGTTTTATCATATCCAACAGAAACACATAGAAAGGATGATCAATTGATGACAATAAGTATAGAAAATAGAAGTGTAAATATCTTGTCATTAATCTATAAGAAATTTTTCATGGAACCATTAAATAAAAAGTAAAAATGACAGATCACTTAAAAAAATTCATAGAAAATTTCCTTGGAACCAATATAAGGAGACCACACTTGCATGCCAAAGTTGAGTAAGCATACCGTTGTGTATGTATTTAGCCTTGTGACCTCAAACCCACGATTGGACAGGCCTTCCTCTGAAACAAATATAACAAGATGAAAAGGGTGAATCAAAGACAAGTGACAGCGCACATAATCTTATAAGCCGCTATCAGCACAACATTGACCAAAGTCTTGGCTTCATCACGTGATGTACTCTACAAATGCCAAAATTGTATATGTATTGTTGCACAACCAAAAACGTAAAGGAACGAATATAACTATCCATTTATGGAAAAGGAAAAAAAGACTCGTAAAAGATCACAATCATGAACATGCCCAATCATAAAAGATCGCAATCATGAACACGCACAATCCTAAAATGGCGAAAGCAATAAAAACTCTATCCAAAAGAAGCAGGCATCGAAATTGAAGCATTCCACATACCAATCTCATTGCTGGCCTTTGCAGAAGCAGGATATAAAACGGTGGATTTTTCATTCCCATTCTTAGGAAGCTCTGAAGCCAAGACCTTGCCGGTTGCTGAACAGCGATTATTAAACAAAAAAGACCAATAATCAAAATCAATAGTGGCATAGAGATCATACCCAATATTGAGTCATAAATTAAACAAAAGAAAAGGATAATAAAATCAAGCTCAGGAATCTAGAAAACTTTTGCTTCACATTTAAAAACTTTTGTTCAGACATTCATTATTCAATGCCTCTCATTCTTCAATGCAACTATGTTTGGAGAGTTTCTAATTTAATAGGTATTCTCCAGTGCTTTCATAGTGTTTTTAAGATGAAGTTCATCTTTCTGGGACCTTCACATTAATTGTAGGAAGCATAACAGGCAATAATATACTTTGTACGAAACTACATCATTGCCTACACTAATTCATACGCACCTTTGGATGGCACAAAAGCAATGTTGAGGGATCGCTTCGATGACTGTACTACTTCCTCAAATATGCTTGCTGTACCAGCCCCCACGACCCCTACCGTAACATTTGGAGTTCCAGCAGCCCTAAAGGTCAATAACAAGACAGAGTCTAAAATTTAGACAAAATTAAATTACCAATTTGTATGAACAAGTTTTAAATGCAAAATGTGCCAGGGTTTTATTTATTGAGTTTTCTCCCTTACTTCCAGGCCTCTAAGAAGACTGAACCCGCTTCAGGGGATGTTATGACAATCCAATCAAATGTAGTATCTGCAGCCAAAAAGGATCATTAAATGAAGAAAGTTGGTTAGAAGATAGTCATACATTTGTTTAGACTACGCTAGGTGAGCATGTAATCAAATTAAGAGATTTCGTCCACAAATTTTTTTTCATACACACAGGAAATAACATAAACTCTATAAAAAGAAATTTGGAAACATGGAGCTGAAGTTTGAGGCCCAAAGGACAAAATGGGGCTAACTAGAATGTGAGGCGGTCAACTTAGTGGCATTATCTGTGAAATTACTCAACAACAAATTGGAGAAGAAAGGTGAAGAATTTACCACTTAATACTGTAGAAAGCCTATCCAGATCTGGCCCCCGTGTATGCTCAATGAGCGGAAGCTCCAAACAGCTGATTCCCTGCTTGACCTGCACTCAAAATTTTCGAAGATTCTGTCACAACGCCACCAGAGCGACCTACTCTACAAGTACATATATATACACATATACATACATAAACACATGTAAACATCAGGCATACACATGTACACACACACACACACACACACACACATATACATATTGACTAATAAGGGCAATGATATCAGATTTGGCGTTTAGATGCCGAAAATGACTGATTATGTTATTGTCGAAAGTCAAGCACCACTACTGACACTATTACTGATTATTATTTTCAAAATTGAATGTGTTGGAGAATATCAAAGAATTAAACTTTGGAAAAACGGTGGAAATGGACAAAAAAAAATAAAAATTGATGATTTACAAATGCTGAAGAACAAAATGCCGCAAACAGCCAATCACTTTCGCATTTCATCGAACACCTAGCTGGTAATTCAAAGTTAAACCGCAGCCCGAAAAAAATTCCAAATTCTTTCACAATTTTGACAACTACCACTGAAACAGTAAATGCAGAGTAATTCACATTTCACGAGATCAAATTCGAAATGCAAGAAAGAGGGCGGCAACAGAGTACCTTTACAAAATGTAGAACCCAGAAATCCAACGCAGCACAAACAGCTAAATTTCCAGTTTTTCAGCAAAATCACAGGAAAAAATGGCAGATACAGAGGTAGAGAGAGAGGAGGAGAGAATTGCGTACCAGGGAGGCGATGAGCTTGCCGTTCTTGCCGCGCTCTCTTGTGACGACGACCTTCGGCTGCGCGTGTGAAATGGAGGTGGAAGTTGCGGAGGCTGCGTGGATCCTGGAAGCAACGACGAAGATTCGCCGGTGAAATGGCGGACAAGAAGGTGAGTAGGAAATAGGAGGAGAGAGAGAGGAAATACAAAGGTGTGCCATTCGAAACGTGTTGGAGAGAGAGATTGCCACTCGACAGCCCATTACCATATTAAGTAATAGAAGATCTTACGTAATTAATTTTGTTTAATTATTCTTAATCTTCTGATAAGTCTGAGAGATTTGTCAGGTACACAATCCGGTACAACAATTGGAATAATACATTCGATGAGTTAGCCATTGTAAGATTTAGTTTACTTTCACACCCCTTAGTATAGATAATATTGTCTGAGAAAAAATATTAAGGGCTCGTTTGGATGTGCTTTTAAAATGACTGAAAGTGTTTTTAGAGACATTATTTTTGAGTTCCAAAAGCACTTTCAGTGCTTTCTACAAGAAGCACCAGTTATGTGCTTCTTCCAGGAAGAACTTTAAGTGCTTTTCCAAGATTTACTAACATTTTTACCAAGGATAGTTTTCAAAAGTATTTTCATCAAAAGCGCTTTCAGTTATTTTAAAAACACATTCAAACGAGATTTAATTTGTTGGAAACTAAAAAGAAATTCATTGAATTGTATTATGACATTTTGTGTTCCGTTTGCCGTATTCCCATCACACTTCACAAATGCCTCTTACTAACCAAAGGGCTGCCGGGGAGAATTCTCAATATGTCTGTAACACGAGGTAATATACACATGTCATTATATAAGTGGTAAAATATTTGTGTTAAAAAATTAACAATTAAAAAAAAAACTTTCCATCATTTATATAATAACACGTGATATATCATCTATTCTAACTACAAAGAAAATTTTCTTGCCGCTAGGGAGGGTCGTATGACTCGTGGCAGTTCTTGGTGGTATGTGTCACATGGCTGTGGAATTCCTCCGGGCATCGGCCAATCAACTTCCTGCCATGTGCTTGTCTTTGGAGCTATGAGCTGCACGAAGGATATGATTTATTTTAGGATGTGCTATTCACACATCTGTTTTTTACTTCTCACACACCATTTATTAATTTATATCTATTGATCTTCTTCAATTCATCTGATCCGACGATCGAAAATTAAAAAAGTATGTGAAAAGTAAAAAAATGTGTGGATATCACACCCCTTTATTTTTAACTCTACTTTTATGGCATACAAACGCAAGGGAAAAGTTGTATGTGGTAAGGTGTTTAAACTTTGTGATAGTAGAGAAAATAATTTACACTCTCACACATCTTCTGACGTTTAATAGTCAAACTTCACACGTGGACGAACATACTGTGATTCTATAAAAAAATTAAACTTCAAGCCCTAAAATTAATTAAGCAAAATTTCTTAATTTTCGATACGAGACAACACTCGAAATCCTCACGCCAAAAACCATTATGACAAATTGTGAGTATCATCACAATTATATTGACAAACCCAAGTTCAAAAGCTCTTTGAGGTGATCAAAACAACATTTAGCCACATTTTACTGCAAGGATTAAGTAGAGATCTGCATAATTCATTTTTCAATTTGTGCCAAATTTTGGTTCCCCATGTGTCCCGAATGCCCAACCCAACTGAAGGGTGTTGTGCGCCCCAAGATTCCAACACCTGCCACCTCAATTTGTTATTGTGTGCTTTTTCACTACGCCTCATGATACTTAGAATTGAGTCTGTTTATGGCATGATCGTACGTCGATGTGAGCAGTAAAATATAAAACTGGGTCCTGCACAATGATGATGATGATGATGGTTGTTGACAATTATTATTAACACTAACACATGCCACACATATTATTTCATTTGAAAATGTTTCTCCAAAAAGCACTTATGTGTCAGAAGTACTTTTATTGGATGCGTTTTGCCATAAGCACATTGAAACGTTTAACAAAAACAAAGCGCATTCTAAAAAATTTCTGTTAAACTCTATAGAAACACTTTTGGTTATTTATTAAATATGTATTGGTTTGTCATGTTTACTGTACGTAGTTAGTTCAGTGATAGATAATCCAACTCATAAAACTCATGTTCGAGCAAATAAAAATTGGGTCCTCCAATCTTCGCTTGCCACCAAGGAGAGAACGAGGGGAGTGTTTGTGGAAAAGATAGTGCGAGGCTCAAGTTAGTAAATGCTTGAGATGATTGTAGTAAAATTTAGAGAGATTGTGTTGTTTTCCTCCCTTTGGAGGTGACTTAATTGAAGTCTTTGGGATCCAAGTTACCATTTCTCAATTTTTCCATAGCCCACAAGCTATTCCCGTTGGAAAATAAAAAGGATTTTTGTGGTTCAATTTCGGTTTTGGCGAGAATCGAACTTAATATCTCTCACTTACCAATGAAGATGAATACTACTAAACCGTAGTACTAAATGGCAAAATGAAAGTATTTTAGGGATATGATTTAATTAGTGATTTTATATGATTTAATTAGGTTTGATATGATTTGATTTGGTCTAGGTTTCCATGTCTTGTTGACAAAGGATTGTTTTGATTTATTTCCTAGTATTGCTCCCTTGTAATCTTATAAATACCTCCTTATTGAGAAGAATAAAGAATTGAAGTAGTATATTGAGAATTGTGGGATTGTAGAGAATTCTACATTTACCATAAACCCTTTATTTTCAACTATCCCATCATGGCAAGGTAGTGGAATACCGCAACAAGTTTAATTGAGGAGTAAGTGCTCATAAGCGTGTTTAAAATTACTGAAGGCATTTTTTGGTAAAAATACTTTTGGAACGAATTGGTAGAAAAAACGCAAGTGAATCTAAGAAAAGAACTTGTAGTGTGGCAACAAAACATGCAACCTTAGACAAGCATGCTAAAAAATGCTTTCTCAAATTTGCCTTCCATTTGTGGCAAGGCCCTCTGCAGTACTTGTTCAGGCCTTCACCCTAAAATCGTGACTGCAGCCCGGTGTAGAACATAACACAAGTGCAACTTTGCACTAGCATGCTAAAGATTATCTCGCACATTTTCAATTCACGGAGGCCCTGTACTGATCGAATAATAGTTTCCCTAAAAATTACGTAAATCTAAAGAAATGATCAATGAAATCCTTGCATAACTACCTCAAGTTATCAAAATTCAGTTCCACTCCAGAATTAAAGGGATTTATAAGAATTCTAGAGAACCGAGCAAATTACAGATCCATTGAGTCTGATTTCTGAACTACTTATGCAGCTTACTCGGTTCCCTCGCTGTTGGTAGGTTGTTACCGTGCACAGGAGCTGCTATCTCAACTTACTTGTTGTTGGTGGGTGCCATACACCGGATAAGCTCTATATGCAGCCGAAGCTGCAGCATACATGCTAGGGTCATGATGTGGTGGTAGAGCATAGCCGTAACCTTCATGTTGTGGAGAATAATACACGTCATCATGATGGATCGAATAGCCTTGACATCAAACATTCTAGCTGCAGCCCTGACAATCGCCCAACGAGCTTGCAGGATGCCAAAACAACGTTCCACATCCTTCCTACACCCCTCTTGACATTTTGCGAAGTGTTTTTCTTTTTTAGTATGTGGATGTGGCACTGTTTTGACAAACGTAGCCTACCTTGGGTAAATACCGTCTGCAAGGTAGTATGATCGTCAAACACTGGAGATTGAGCAATGACATTTAGGTCATTTTGAGCTCCTGGAACACCAAAAAAAGCATTCCAAATCCATGTATCAAATGAAGCCATTGCTTCCAAAATGATACTTTTGGCTCCTTTTCTGTCGCCATATGCTCCTTGCCACGCACTTGGACAGTTTTTCCAAGTCCAGTGCATGCAGTCGATGCTTCCAATTATGCCAGGGAAGCCTCGCATCTCACCCTTCCTCAGAAGCCTTCGCATGTCCCTTGGCGTGGGTGTTCGAAAGTACTCATTGGTGTACAGGGCTTCAAGTGCAGAGCAAAACCGCATCAGAAACTCTAGAACAGTTGTTTTTCCACCCTCACGATCTCACCCACTTGATCTGTAGATGCTCAATATGCAAGCATTTGCAAGGCAGCCGTAATTTTTTGCTCTGGAAGAAGACCTAGAACACGAAAAGCATCATCTTTTTGCACAAAATATGGATCATGGTTGCAAATAGCACTCATGATTTTGTTGAACAAACTTCGTTGCATTATAAAACGACGTCTAAAAACATGATAAGGGAATACGCTGTTGGGAATAAAATAATCTTCCAAGAGATCTTTACCTCGTCTTTCCCTTTTTCTATCGAAGTTTGCAGCACATCTAGGTTTGGCTATCTGACCTACAGCTTCCATGACACGGCGGGAATGTGAGGCCCTCTGCCTTCTATGGTCATCATCCGAGTCCTCCTCCATTACGAAAGCCTCATCTCCACCTCCACCTTCCTCGAGATTAATCAATTCTTCTTGTTGTGCCAACAATCTTTTCTGTTGCTCCACAAATTGTTTATGCACTCTCCTTGAAGAAGACATTGTAAAAAAAAAACTCAAGATTTGAAAACGATGAAGATGGATGTAGGGATGTATGGTTTATATGGACAAAAAAAATTAAGGATGACCTTTTTGGTATTTTTTTTTTCACACAAAAAGTATATGAAAGCTTTGGTAGAAAGTGTAGAAAATATTGAAATGTGGTGTAAGGTGGAAGATGAGGGTTAGGTATTTATAGAAAAAAAAAAAAACTTTTTTTAAAAATTTTCTATATATATATATTTTAAATTTCTATATTTTTTAATAATTTTTCTGTATTTTTTCATAATTTTTAATAAATTTTAATATGGTTAATTAATCTGGACTGTTGGATTTGAAAAATATCCAAATCCAAGAGCCAAGGCTTTGCCACGTGGCCAACGGTCATAATTCTGACCGTTGGGCCTTTTTTAAATTTTTTTTAATTTTTTGTGAAAAAATATGAACCGTTGATCTGTGATCGAATAGTCAATTTTAAAAGTCAAATTAAAATTTTTTTTACCGTTGGAAATCCAACGGCACTGAGGAGGGCCACGTAGCTCTAATCTGGGTGAACACAAGTGGGTTGACAAGTGGGCCCCGTCACCAGCACCCTTGTCTCCTACTCACGCCCAGTCACGAGTGTGCTGCACGCACCAACCAAATAGGCCGGCCTCTGGGTCTGTCCGAAATAGGCTGGTCTGTTGCCTGGTTTGGGCTAGGTGCCAGGCCGTTTTGCAGGCTAGGGTAGATTGACAGGGTGCTGGGCTGATCTTTTGACAGGGTGTTGGGAAATTTTGTGTCCGGTGGAACTGCTCTAAATGCACTCGTCAATTATTCACAAATTCTACAGATTTTATACATTAATCCTTCATAATCTAGCAATAAATCTACTAGTCAAAATTCTCATATTCTTTCAATCAGTAAATGTACTCGTCAAGTTTCAACTCAACCCACAACATAAATATTAAAAATTGTGAATACCAATTGGTAATTTGGTATCCTTGAACTGATCATTGGTCAAGATGAAGCTTTCAATACTTGCATGTAATTTGCTGCTCCTCTCCAGCTACCAATTCACCTTTTTGATCATATAGTGCAATGCTAATCACCAAATTAACAACCTCAAAAACTCAATTAATTCTCGAAGATCTGTGAATCCTTCTCGTTCCAAATCGTGGGTTCGCTTAGATGAGTCTTCTTGTTCACCAGTTTAAACTGGACCTCAGCATGGATTGAAGAAAGCTAATAAAATTACAGCCTTGGCAGGACAACCTCAAGGAGTAAATTTTAATCACTATGCAGGATATGCTACTGTGGACCCTGAAGCTGGGAGAACATTGTTCTACTACGTATACTTGTAGTGTCACCCTATGATTCTTCAACCAATCTCTAATGTTGTGGTTAAATGGACGTAAGTACTAGTGTTAAATTGAGGATCCATTTTTCTGCTGTTAAAACATAAGATCGAACAGCAGTAAAGCGGATGCCATTTTCTAACCCTTTTTCTTATTATCTCTAGTGATATTGGATGGACGGACTCCCCAGTATCCGTTCTACCCACGATAAAACGGCTCATGGTGAGTGGGATAAGTGTATGGATGTACAAGTGAGAGAGCCTTGAATTGATCAAGCTTCTATGAATCTGTTTATACCATACTTAGAGCCTCCGTATTTAGACCTCGTATAAATACTCGGGGGACTTAAATGTAATTATGTAATAAAGGAAGGGGCAAATATGTAATAAGTGAGGAGCCCTTATTCTATAAAATGACCCATCACCCTTACAATTAAGAGGAGCCTCACATCCCTTCTGATATTCAGAGAAGCTCATCCTCACATAAGGAAGCTCTCTCTTCTTCTCTCCCTCTTCAACATTTCAGAGAAATACAATAATCAGTGTTAACGTAACCCAAACATTGGGGTGAACCACGATCCATCTTGTGTTATTTACATTTGTTTATACCATACTTAGGGCCTCCGTATTTAGACCTCGTATAAATACTTGGGGGACTTAAATGTAATTATGTAATAAAAGAAAGGGCAAATATGTAATAAGTGATGAGCCCTTATTCTATAAAAGAACTCCTCACTCTCCTCATTAAGGGAGGCCAATTCTTAGGCCATACCCTCACCCTCTCAAAGCTCTCACATCATAGAGAAGCTCTCTCTCTCCCTTTTCAACATCTCAGAGAAATACAATATCAGTGTGGACGTAGCCCAAACCTTGGGGTGAACCACGATACATCTTGTGTTATTTACTTTCTTGCAGATTCACGGTCGGATTTACGTTATTCCAAGACCCCTCCGGTTTTGTGCATCAACATTTGGCGTCGTCTGTGGGAAACGACACGAAAAGCTTTGTCGGTTCTCTTTCAGTTTTTCACTTCCACCGTGAATCTGAGAAAACACCAAATCCAAATCCAAACCAGAAATCAATGGCAGCAGCAACACCTTTGCCCTAAAACTCAACTGAGAGAGAGAAAGAGGAAGAGAAGGAGAGAGGCATAGGTGCATTAACATTTCCCCATTTGATTTTATTTTGCTGGTGAGAAATGGATCCATGCCCATTTGTGCGGGTCATAGTGGGTAATCTCGCTCTTAAGATCCCTGTCGCCTCTAAGCCCGCTCGCTCCATCGTTCACCCTTCCTCCTCCTCATGCTTCTGCAAGATCAAGCTCAACATCCTCAACCTCCCTCCTCAAAACGCCGTCGTCCCCTGCCTCTCTCCCGACACCCAAACCTTCGACAACCCCGCCACTGCCTCCACCTTCCACCTTAGTAAGTCCAATCTCGACCGCCTCACATCCAAGTCCATCTTCGCATCCAAACTCTGCCTTAAAATCTCCATATACACCGGCCACAAGGGCACCACCTGCGGCGTCTACTCCCAGAAGCTTTTGGGCCGGGTCTCGGTGCCGTGGGATTTGGCGGGAACGGAGTCCAAGCCTAACGTTTTCCATAATGGATGGGGCTCCGTGGGGAAAGGCCTCAACAAGGATGGGTCGGCGGCCTAGACCCAGTTCCATTTGAATGTGAAGGCCAAACCCGACCCGAGATTTGTTTTCCAGTTTGACGGCGAACCTAAGTGCAGCCTGCAAGTGTTTCAGATCCGAGGCAACATCTGGCAGCCAGTCTTCACCTGCAAGTTCATCATCCAAACCTCGGCCGACCGCACTCAGAGATCCAGGTCTTTATAGGCAGAACAAGGCAGCTCTCGAACCCTGACTCCTAGCTCATTCTCCAACCGGGCAACAACACCTAGAAGCCTTGGGGCCGTCTCAAGGCCTAGCGCGAACGAGATGGCACTGACGGCCTTGGATACCGATTTGAACTCATCCCCGACACCAGCGGCGCCGGTATTGTGTTGGCCGACTCCATAATCAGCTTAAACAAGGGCGGGAAATTGGTCCTGGATTTGGGGTCAGGGTCCAGTAACCGACCTAGCCCAATTTCTCCAGGTTGTAACCCGATGGGAAGTGGGGACTTCGAGTACGAGTTGTGGCCTTATTGTAGGTACATAGGGTTTGTGATGTCGACGAATGTGGAGGATGAAAAGAGGTGCAGCAAACCTGCGGTGGAGGTGAGCGTGCATCATGTGAACTGCACGGAAGACACAGCGATGCGAAAAAGATCCATTGGCTGATTAACCTCAAATATGTCATCATTTAAAATAGAATATCCAGCTTTATAGGATTTTGACAACAAACAAAGAAGAAGAAACTCTGGATGCAAAGAAGTCAAATGTTCCAAGGGATCTTTTTCTCTATTGCTATTACGGATGGAAGCAATGCAAAGTTGGATTTGTCCAAGGGAATGTATGATGCTGGGAATCACATGAAGTTTGGTTTTCCAATGGCGTATACCGCCACAGTG
The DNA here is from genome assembly GCF_916048215.2 of Malus sylvestris. Taxonomy (NCBI): domain Eukaryota; kingdom Viridiplantae; phylum Streptophyta; class Magnoliopsida; order Rosales; family Rosaceae; genus Malus; species Malus sylvestris. The sequence continues at coordinate 8,644,781 of NC_062267.1, read as the reverse complement.
TTGTCGTGGGCGATTTTTGGGTATGGTGATCAGATAGATGCGGTAAGATCTGCGGTGGAAAAGAGCAAAGCAGAAAGCGAACCTACTGAGATAATTGCAGAAAGCAAAAAAAAAAAAAAAAAGGGAGAAAAGAAAAGCAGTAAGAACAGAAAAGCAAAAACAAAAAGGGAAAAAGAGAAGTGAGAATGGATGGGCACGACCAAAGCAAGTGGGTTTGCAAGCAAAAGATACCTTACAAAACAAGGTGGACAGAGAAGGAGCGGGGAGATCAAGAAAAGCATCAAGAAAAGCAGAAAGCAAAAGCAAGGAATAAACACCCCACTAGAATGATGTGGCTTACTTTCCTTATTTTTGAATGATGTAATTTATTTTTCGTATCTTTCAGAGATATCTGTATAACCCCATCAGAGGGTAATTAAAAAAAAACGGCAAAGCCCAAAATAAATAGGTTGGAATGTTATGTGGAGGGCGAAGGCCCATAAGCCCAAAATAGCACCAACCAGGTGATAAAAAGTACGCCCAGTACTCCAAAATTATTCTGCAACCTGCCGCTATTACCACCAACCAGGTGATCAAAAGTACGCCCAGTACTCCAAAATTATTCGGCAACCTGCTGCTATTACCACCAACCAAGTGATCAAAAGTACGCCCAGTACTTCAAATTATACATGAGCATTACTTATGTCAATCATACATAAACATTCATGAGCATCACTCATTCAATCATACATAAACATTCATGAGCATCACTCATGTTAACATTCATGAGCATCACTCATGTCAACATCCATGAGCATCACTCATGTCAATCAACATAAACATTCATGAGCATCACTCATGTCAACATCCATGAGCATCACTCATGTCAATCAACATAAACATTCATGAGCATCACTCATGCCAGCTTCAAAAGCTTCATTTACAAAAGCTCTAGCTTCAAAAGCTTCATTTACAGAGCTCCAGCTTCAAAAGCTTCATTTACAAAAGCTCTAGCTTCAAAAGCTTCATTTACAGAGCTCCAGCTTCAAAAGCTTCATTTACAAAAGCTTGAGCTTTAAAAGCTTCATTTACAAAGCTCTAGCTTCAAAAGCTTCATTTACAAAGCTCTAGCTTCAAAAAGCTTCATTTACAAAGCTCTAGCTTCAAAAAGCTTCATTTACAAAAGCTCTAGCTTCAAAAGCTTCATTTACAGAGCTCCAGCTTCAAAGCTTCACTGGCAAAGCTTCACCTACAAAGCTTCAGTGCATGGTATACAAATACCGCATCTGAACAAACCGCCACTTCTGCCCATACATGGATTCAATTTGAAGTCTCCAGCCAACAGACTCTATTGACCGAAGACTTGAGGAAATACATTATACACAATATATTAAGCCTTAACTGGGCCTCATAAAAAAAATACTTGGGAAACTCTAGCCCATTATTTATGTATTGAGGAGCGAGCCTTTATTTTATAAAAGGGACTCCCTCACCATCATTAGAGAGCATCAACTCTAGCCCATTATTCATGTATTAAGGAGCGAGCCTTTATTCTATAAAAGGAACTCCTTCACCATCATTAGAGAGCATCGCCGCCTGCTGAGCAACCGCCAAGCCGCGAGCATCAACTCCCTCACTTTCATTAGAAAGCACCCATCACTTATGTATTGAGGAGCGAACTCTTATTATATAAAAGGGACTCCCTCACCATCATTAGAGAGCATCGCTGCCTACTGAGCAACTGCCTCGCAGTGTGCATCAACTTTAGCCCATATTTATGTATTGAGGAGCGATCCCTTATTCTATAAAAGGGACTCCCTCACCTTCAAACGCCACAAGCCGAGCCAACCAATGCAACATAAGCCACAAGTAGAGCAGCCTCGCAACATGTGCTACTTCTAGTTGAGCATCATTTCAGATTGGGCACCGCCTCATATCGAGTATCAGTTCTAGACGACATTTAGTTACTTCAGCCCACATATGGACTGAATTTCAAGTCTCCAGCCAAAAGACTCCATTGACTGAAGACTTGGGGGACTACTGTTTATACCATACTTAGGGCCTCTGTATTTAGACCTCATATAAATACTTGGGGGACTTAAATGTAATTATGTAATAAAGGAATGGGCAAATATGTAATAAGTGAGAAGCCCTTATTCTATAAAATGACTCCTCACTATCCTCATTAAGGGAGGCCAATTCTTAGGCCATACCATCACCTTCTTAGAGTTCTCACATCACAGAGAAGCTCTTTCTCTCTCCCTCTTCAACATCTCAGATAAATACAATATCGGTGTGGACGTATCCTAAACCTTAGGGTGAACCACGATACATCTTGTGTTATTTACTTTCTTTCAGATTTACGGTCGGATTTACGTTGTTCCAAGACCCCTCCGGTTTTGTGCATCAACAACATTCTTGCAGATTCACGGTCGGATTTACGTTGTTCCAAGACCCTTCCAGTTTTGTGTATCAACATTTGGCCCCATTGCGAAAGAATTTTATGGATCCATCTACGTGCTATCTACGTAATGGTTACACATCTTCTGCCTATTACTATGGAGGGTCTCTCGCCGGAGTCGAAATCGGGTCGGGTTGGCCGGGCTCCTCCCCTTCCTCCTCTGCTGTTCCTTTTGGTGTCGACCTCAACACACCTCTATCTTCGTCCCCCAAACTCACCTCATAGCCTCAAATCCGGATTGGGCTTGGTGGGCCGGATAGACCCTCGTCGGATCTTGTCCCCGGTCGAGTCTCCCTAATTTCTTAATGAATACCAAATAATATTCTTTGGCTCGTAGACCACCTCTTCCACTTCCTTTTGCTCATCGACTAACACTTCAAAGGTTGAAATCCTCGTCTTTAATTATGTTTGCATCAACAAATTAGATCCTGGCTTTCAGAATTGGGTTCGGGTTGATACAGCAGCATTAGCATTTGCTTGTTCAAGCAAGGCGACAGTAAGCATAATTTCCGTCTGTGTATCAACATTCTCACGGGTCGTCGGAGTGGACGCCGGCAGCTGACAAGGTCAGAGGCTTGCAGCAGCGGCAAGTTCATAAGGAGGCTCAGGCTGCCGGAGAACGCGAAGATTGATCAGGTGAAGCCAGCGATGGAGAATGGGGTGTTGACTGTGACTGTGTGTAAAGAGGAAAAGAGAAGAAAGACAAGTCCATGTCCCCGCCATTTGTAATCTGCAAAGTAAAGCAAAGTAAAGAGAACTTTACTTTACTTTTGTCCGCCATCTGTAAAGTAAAGCAAAGGCTAATGCACCTGGACCTCAGCAGCAGAATAATAAATGCAGTAAAAGAGAGAGGTGCGGTGGAAAAGAGAACGATAAAAGCAAAATAGGGAGGTGCAAGCTGTCACCAATGAGTCCTATTCATCGGTTCAAGCGAGGCAAGCTTCAAAGTTGCAGAGAAAACACAAAAGCAAAAGAAAGGTGCGGTGGAAAATAGAAAACAAAAGTAAGGAATAAACACCCCACCAGAATGATGTGATTTACTTTTCTTGTTTTTGTATGATGTGATTTATTTTTCTTATCTTTCGGAGACATCTGTATAAACCCCATCAGAGGGTTAAAAAAAAATAAAAAAAAATAAAAAAAAGGGAAAAGCCCAAAATAAATGGGTTGGAATGTTGTGTGGAGGGCGAAGGTCCATAAGCCCAAAATAGCACCAACCAGGTGACCAAAAGTACGCCCAGTACTACAAAAATTATTCGGCACCCCGCCGCTGTTATCGCCAACCAAGTGAACAAAAGTACGCCCAGTACTCTAAATTATTCGACACCCCGCCGCTATTATCAACCAGGTGATCAAAAGTACGCCCAGTACTTTAAATTATTCGACAGCCTGCCACTATTATCACCAACCAGGTGATCAAAAGTACGCCCAGTACTTCAAATTATAGATAAGCATTACTCATGTCAATCATACATAAACATTCATGAGCATTACTCATATCAATCATACATAAACATTCATGAGCATCACTCATGTCAATCAACATAAACATTCATGAACATCACTCATGCCAGCTTCAAAAGCTTCATTTATAAAAGCTCTAGCTTCAAAAGCTTCATTTACAGAGCTCCAGCTTCAAAAGCTTCATTTACAAAAGCTCTAGCTTCAAAAGCTTCATTTATAGAGCTTCAGCTTCAAAAGCTTCATTTACAAAAGCTCGAGCTTCAAAAGCTTCATTTACAAAGCTCTAGCTTCAAAAGCTTCATTTATAAAAGCTCTAGCTTCAAAAGCTTCATTTACAGAGCTCTAGCTTCAAAAGCTTCATTTACAGAGCTCCAGCTTCAAAGCTTCACTTGCAAAGCTTCACCTACAAAGCTTCAGTGCAGGGTATACAAATATCGCCTCCGAACAACCGCCACTTCGGCCCATACATGGATTCAATTTGAAGTCTCCAGCCAACATACTCTATTGACCGAAGACTTGGGGGACTACATTATGTATCATATATTGGGCCTCAACTGGGCCTCATAAAAAATACTTGGGGAACTCTAGCCCATTATTCATGTATTGAGGAACGAGCCCTTATTCTATAAAGGAACTCCCTCACCATCATTAGAGAACATTAACTCTAGCCCATTATTTATGTATTGAGGAGCGAGCCCTTATTCTATAAAAATGACTCCATCACCATCATTAGAACTCTAGCCTGTTATTCATGTATTGAGAAGCGAGCCCTTATTCTATAAAAGAAACTCCCTCACCATCATTAAAGAGCATCGCCGCCTACTAAGCAACCGCCTTGTCGTCAGCATCAACTCTAGCCCATATTTATGTATTGAGGAGCGAGCCCTTATTCTATAAAAGGGACTCCCTCACCTTCAAACGCCACAAGCTGAGCCAACCAAGGCAACATAAGCCACACAAACAGAGCAGCATCGCAACATATGTTACTTCTAGTTGAGCATCATTTCAGATTGGGCACCGCCTTATATTGAGTATTAGTTCTAGACGACATCTAGTTACTTCGGCCCACACATGGACTGAATTTCAAGTCTCCAGCCAAAAGACTCTCTTGACTGAAGACTTAGGGAACTACTGTTTATACCATACTTAGGACCTCCGTATTTAGATCTCGTATAAATACTCGGGGGACTTAAATGTAATTATATAATAAAGGAAGAGGCAAATATGTAATAAGTGAGGAGCCTTTATTCTATAAAATGACCCCTCACCCTCACAATTAGCAGGAGCCTCACATCCCTTCTGATATTTAGAGAAGCTCATCCTCACATAAGGAAGCTTTCTTTCCCTCTCTCCCTCTTCAACATCTCAGAGAAATACAATAATCAATGTGGACGTAGCCCAAACATTAGGGTGAACCACGATACATCTTGTGTTATTTACATTCTTGCAGATTCACGATCGAATTTACGTTGTTCTAAGACCCCTTCGGTTTTGTGCATTAACAGAATCAAACACTTTTAGCATATATGTTGCTAATAGAAGATAACGGAACCTTACCTGAGAGATTTTATGTTGAATGCAATGTGCAGTGGAGACAATGATGTGCGAGTACCAGTCACGTCTTCCAAATGCTCTAAACTTAAGTTTCCAGTTAGGATTGCACGGTGGCTGTGGTACTCTGACAGCGAGGTACTGCATAATTTATACTCCATGATCAAGTCATCGGTACATCTAATCCGAAAAGAAAACATCGTTGCACATATTTTTCTCATGATCCGTGTTGGTTTGGACGTAGGTTGAGGGTATATTGTTGGGTACAAACGGTTGATGTTTGCTACGGTGAGAGGAGCTGCGCATATGTTTCCGAGTGATCAATCTAAGAGAGCACTCACCTTGTTCTTATCTTTCCTTCATGCGAAGTTTCCTCAGAGGATGAGCCAGACATATGGTTTCGAGCGATCAACAACCCTACTTTACATGTATTAATACCCAAGGGTTCCACAATACTTGATCTGTAAACCTTATTTTACATTTCTAGTGAATGATCAAAGTTGGTACAACAACAACAACAACAAAGCCTTTTCCCACTAAGTGAGGTCGGCTATATGAATCCTAGAACGCCATTACGCTCGGTTTTGTGTCATGTCCTCCGTTAGATCTAAGTACTCTAAGTCTTTTCTTAGGGTCTCTTCCAAAGTTTTCCTAGGTCTTCCTCTACCCCTTTGGCCTTGAACCTCTATTCCGTAGTCACATCTTCGAACCGGAGCGTCAGTAGGCCTTCTTTGCACATGTCCAAACCCATTTTGTGTACGTGTTGATGCTTCACCGCCCAACATTCTGTGCCATACAGCATCGCCGGCCTTATTGCCGTCCTATAAAATTTTCCCTTGAGCTTCAGTGGCTTACGACGGTCACACAACATGCCGGATGCACTCTTCCATTTCATCCATCCAGCTTGTATTCTATGGTTGAGATCTCCATCTAATTCTCCGTTCTTTTGCAAGATAGATCCTAGGTAGCGAAAACGGTCGCTCTTTGGTATTTCCTGATCTCCGATCCTCACCCCTAACTCATTTTGGCCTTCATTTGCACTAAACTTGCACTCCATATATTCTGTCTTTGATCGGCTTAGGCGAAGACCTTTAGATTCCAACACTTCTCTCCAAAGGTTAAGCTTCGCATTTACTCCTTCTGAGTTTCATCTATCAACACTATATCGTTTGCGAAAAGCATACACCAAGGAATATCATCTTGAATCTGTCCTGTTAACTCATCCATTACCAACGCAAAAAGGTAAAGACTTAAGGATTTAATGCACAAAATCAGTGAGGACTTTAGTACAACAGAAAGTATTAAGTTTGTGATCTTCGCTAGATTGTTTTGCTCATTAGTGTGGATAAGTATGTAAATGGATAGAGACAGGAAAGCAAATACAAGATGTACGTGGTTCACCCAGATTGGCTACGTCAACGGAGTAGAGGAGTTCTCATTAATTGTGAAGGGTTTACACAAGTACATAAGTTCAAGCTCTCCTTTAGTGAGTACAAGTGAATGATTTAGTACAAATGACATTAGGAAATATTGTGGGAGAATGATCTCGTAATCACGAAACTTCTAAATACCGAAGTGTGGTATCGTCTTCACTTGCCTTATCTGTCTCATAGGTAGATGTGGCATCTTCTGTGGAAGTACTCTTCCTCCATCCAGGGGTGGTATCTTTAACTGATGGAGATGCACAAGGTAATGTATCAATTTCACTTGAAGCTTACTTGTAGTTTCAGGCTTGGTCAAGCGCAATACAAACCATGTAGTATGAGTCCCCTAAGTCGCCGAGCTAGGGGATCTGCTGAAAGAGGTGACAAACAAGGTAAGCAATCAGAGCTCTAAGCAATCAGTCCCAGATCAGAAGTTTGATTTCGAGTTCCGGCTGATTGTTCTCATTCTCCCTATCTTGCAGGCAGCATGAAGGATAAAGAGAAGAAAAATGAGAATAGATGATATGAGATACTTTTACTTTTGAAGAAGTAACTTTCCACAGGCTTATTGAACTGGGCTGAAGGGTTTTTTGGTTTCCTCCAGAGTATAAGGCCGACTAAAGAATTTGAGGGTCAAAACAAGTCCATCAAATCTAGAGTACGTTCGACCCTGCTGATATGGGATACTTTTGCTGTTGACAAAGTAGTGGATGTATCGGCACGTGTTCTGTTATGCTTGTCTCCACATGCTTCCTTGTATCATTCTCACTTTCCCTATCTGTTCCTCAGGCAGATGTGGTATCTTCTCTGGAAGCATAAGATGTTGAAGATGAGTACTCGAGAGCAATGCCAGGTAAGTAATCAGGTAAGGGATTCCAGGCAGTCAGTTCCTAACTGGAAGCTTGATTCCAAGTGCTGACTGATTGCTCTCTTTTTCCTTGTCTTGTAGGTAAGAACAAGGCCAAAGGAAAAGACAAGGAAAAAGCATGATATGGGATACTCTTGCTTTTAACCCTGATGATATGAGATATTCTTGCTCTAGTGTAGCTTGTTTGCAGAGGTATTATCGGGGGGAAAGAAAGCAGAGTATTTCGAAAGGCTTCGTTGGGAGTGCCCTCTCAGATATGAGGAAGGGTTGAGCATTTTTGCAGGTCTGCCTGTCCGTTGAGGATGGAGGTCGACATATATAGGAGTCTCCCTAACAACAAGTAGTAATGCTATTCCTTTACCCTGCTTGGTCATAGCACGGTAGTGGGAGCTGCCAGCTTCACGTGTGTTAGAGCACTTTGAAAAAGTGGTATGTGGTATCTGGAAAGCTGATGTTGCGTGTGAAGATTACAGACAAGCCTTATCCAATGAGATCTGGCTCTCGAAGTTGAGAAAGCAGTGCTTCTTCAGTTTTCGAACAAGCAATCCTGTTGGGGATCTGGCTCTCGAGATTCAGAGAACGATGCCTTTTTTATTTTTGAGAAAGCAATTCTGCTGGAAGTCTGGCTCTCGAGATTCGGAGAGAGGTGTCTCTTCGATTTTTGAAAAAGTAATCATGTTGGGAGTCTGGCTTTCGAGATTCGGATAGTGGTGCCTCTTTGATTTTGGAGCAAGCAATCTTGTTGGGAGTGTTTTCTCGAATGTGAGTAAAGGTTGGGCATGTTTGCTAGTCTACCTTGCCACAGAACACAGAGGTTGACACACAGGGACTTTCCAATTATCCAGCAGTGGTGCTGTTCCTTTACCCTTGTGGGTAATAATATGGTAGCTAGACCTTCAAAATTTATGTGTCTAAACTTTGTTAGTGCTATTTCTTTGCTATTCTTTTACCCTTCTTGGTCATAGCAATGTAGTGGGAGCTGCAAGCTTCACGTGTCTAAACTTTGTCAGAGATCTTTGACAAAGTTATATGTGGTGCCCACGAGCTGATGGTGCGTATGGAAAGTGGATGATTGAATAGTAAGATTCACGTGCTTTCTACTTCACCAGAAATCTTCAACAAAATGCCCGTAATTTCAGCAAAGCTGAGTGTGCATGTGACATGTGCTGACAAGGCTGAAAAAAGCAGGTGCCTCTTCGATTTCTGAGATCGGCCCTCGTGGTCTCTGAGCAGCCCAGCTTTTGAGAAAGCAAGCGCCTCTTCGATTTCTGAGATCGGCCTTCGTGGTCTTTGAGCAGCCCAGCTTTTACGAAAGCAAACGCCTCTTCGATTTCTAAGATCGGCCTTCGTGGTCTCTGAGCAGCCCAGCTTTTGAGAAAGCAAACGCCTCTTTGATTTCTGGGCAGGCGCCTCTTCGATTTCTTAAGCTCCGTCGGGTGCAGATTTTTATAGAGGCTGGCATTAAGTTCCAAAGCACACTTGAATCTCCACCAGTAGAATATCCCTTCTTGCACTTCTAAGATCTTGATTTGTTCAACCTCTTTTCTCTTCAACACCTTTGAAAATGTCTGGCCCCTCTGACCGTCGTTTTGACTTAAACCTTGTTGAAGAGGCAGCCACGCCTTCTCCAGACAACATATGGCGCCTATCCTTCTTATCTCCTACTGGTCCTCTTACCTATGGGGATTTCGTGATGAAGAATGATATGACCGCTGCGGTGGTGGCCAAGAACCTTCTCACTCCGAAAGATAACAGACTACTTTCCAAATGGTCTGATGAGTTGGTTGTTAAGGATTCTCTGGCTCTGAGTGTTCCGTGTGCAGATTCTGTGTCTAATATGGCCCAACTTCTATTTACTCGAACCCGCCAAGTTGAATCATTAGCGGCTGAAGCGATGAGTCTCAAACAGGAGATTAGATGGCTCAAGCATGAGAATAAACAGTTGCACCGGCTCACACATAACTATGCTACAAACATGAAGAGGAAGCTTGACCAGATGAAAGAATCTGATGGTCAGGTTTTACTTGATCATCAGCGGTTTGTGGGTTTGTTCCAAAGGCATTTATTGCCTTCGTCTTCTGGGCTGTACCGCGTAATGAAGCTCCAAATGATCAACCTCTGATGCCTCATCCTTCTAGGGTTTTGTCCAGTACTGAGGCTCCGAATGATCCCTCTCCAATGCCTTCTCTTTCTGGGGCTCTACCGACTGCTGAGACTTCTCCTAAGCAACCTTTGTGAAGGCTCCCTCTTGTTTGTTTATTTTGACTCATGCATATGTACATATTTGTAACTTATCGGAGATATTAATAAATAAGCTTTGCTTCATTTCAACTTATTGTGTTAAATACACCAAAGCCTTCTTCATTAAGTGGGGTCGGCTATATGAATCTTAGAACGCCATTGTGCTCGGTCCTATGTCATGTCCTCCGTTAGATCCAAGTACTCTAAGTCTTTTCTTAGAGTCTCTTCCAATATTTTTCTAGGTCTTCCTCTACCCCTTCGGCCTTGAACCTCTGTCCCGTAGTCGCATCTTCTAACCGGAGCGTCAGTAGGCCTTCTTTGCACATGTCCAAACCACCGTAACCGATTTTCTCTCAGCTTTCCTACAATTTCGGCTACTCCTACTTTACCTCGGATATCCTCATTCCTAATCTAATCCTTTCTCATGTGCCCACACATCCAACGAAGCATCCTCATCTCTGCTACACCCATTTTGTGTACGTGTTGATGCTTCACCGCCCAACATTCTGTGCCATACAACATCGCCAGCTTTATTGCCGTCTTATAAAATTTTCCCTTGAGCTTCAGTGGCATACGGCGGTCACACAACACGCCGGATGCACTCTTCCACTTCATCCATCCAGCTTGTATTCTATGGTTGAGATCTCTATCTAATTCTTCATTCTTTTGCAAGATAGATCCTAAGTAGCGAAAACGATCGCTCTTTGGTATTTCCTAATCTCCGATCCTCACCCCTAACTCATTTTGGCCTCCATTTGCACTGAACTTGCACTCCATATATTCTGTCTTTGATCGGCTTAAGCGAAGACCTTTAGATTCCAACACTTCTCTCCAAAGGTTAAGCTTTGCATTTACCCCTTCTGAGTTTCATCTATCAACACTATATCGTCTGCGAAAAGCATACACCAAGGAATATCATCTTGAATATGTCATGTTAACTCATCCATTACCAACGCAAAAAGGTAAGGACTTAAGGATGAGCCTTGATGTAATCCTACAGTTATAGGGAAGCTTTCGGTTTGTCAATTATGAGTTCTTACGGTAGTCTTTGCTCCTTCATACATATCCTGTATAGCTTGGATATATGCTACTCGTACTCCTTTCTTCTCTAAAATCCTCCAAAGAATGTCTCTTGGGACCCTATCATACGCTTTTCCCAAATCTATAAAGACCATGTGTAAATCCTTTTTCCCATCTCTATATCTTTCCATCAATCTTCGTAAGAGATAGATTGCCTCCATGGTTGAGCACCCTGGCATGAACCCGAATTGGTTGTCCGAAACCCGTGTCTCTTGCCTCAATCTATGCTCAATGACTCTCTCCCAGAGCTTCATTGTATGACTCATTAGCTTAATACCCCTATAGTTCATGCAATTTTGTACGTCGCCCTTATTCTTGTAGATAGGCACCAAAGTGCTCTTTCGCCACTCAGTTGGCATCTTCTTCGTTTTCAAAATCCTATTAAAAAGGTCAGTGGGCCATGCTATACCTGTCTCTCCCAAGACTTTCCACACTTCGATCGGTATATCGTCTGGGCCCACTGCTTTTCTATGCTTCATCTTCTTCAAAGTTACAACCACTTCTTCCTTCCTGATTCGACGATAAAAAGAGTAATTTCTACACTCTTCTGAGTTATTCAACTCCCCTAAAGAAGTACTCCTTTCATGTCCTTCATTGAAAAGATTATGAAAATAACCTCTCCATCTGTCTTTGACCGCGTTCTCTGTAGCAAGAACCTTTCCATCCTCATCCTTGATGCACCTCACTTGGTTTAGGTCCCTTGTCTTCTTTTCCCTTGCTCTAGCTAGTTTATAGATATCCAACTCTCCTCCTTTGGTATCTAGTCGCTTATACATATCGTCATAAGCCGCTAACTTAACTTCTCTCACAGTTTTCTTCGCCTCTTGCTTTGCTTTTCTATACCTTTCACCATTTTCATCAGTCCTGTCCTTGTATAAGGTTTTACAACATTCCTTCTTAGCCTTCACCTTTGTTTGTACCTCCTCATTCCACCACCAAGATTCCTTTTGGTGTGGAGCAAAGCCCTTGGACTCTCCTAATACCTCTTTTGCTACTTTTCGAATACAACTAGCCATAGAATCCCACCTTTGGCTAGCTTCCCCCTCTCTATCCCACACACACTGGGTGATTACTTTCTCTTTGAAAATGGCTTGTTTTTCTCCTTTTAGATTCCACCATCTAGTCCTTGGGCACTTCCAAGCGATGTACATCCATCACCAACAAGCGATGTTGATTAGCCAAGCTCTCTCCAGGTATAACTTTGCAATCCTTACAAGTTATACGATCCCCTTTCCTCATTAGAAGAAAATCTATTTGTGTTTTTGACGACCTACTCTTGTAGGTGATCACATGTTCTTCTCTCTTCTTAAAGAAGGTGTTGGCTAAGAAGAGATCATATACCATTGCAAAATCCAAGATAGCTTCCCCATCCTCGTTTCTCTCCCCAAAACCATGGCCACCATGAAAACCTCCATAATTGCCTGTCTCCCTGCCCACGTGTCCATTTAAATCTCCTCCTATAAATAACTTCTCCGTCTGGGCAATTCCTTGCACCAAGTCTCCAAGGTCTTCCCAAAATTTCTCCTTCGAACTCGTATTCAGCCATACTTGAGGTGCGTACGCACTAATCACATTGATGAGTTCTTGTCCTATTACAATCTTGATTGTCATGATTCTATCTCCTACCCTCTTGACATCTACAACATCTTGTGTCAAGGTCTTGTCCACGATGATGCCAACACCGTTTCTCGTTCTATTTGTGCCCGAATACCAAAGTTTAAACCTTGAGTTTTCTAGATCTTTTGCCTTAAGACCAACCCAGGGAAAAAAAAAAAGAGTTAAAAACTTTCTTAGGCGCGACACAAATTTCAGCACTTACAAGTTAATGTACTCGATGTCCATAAAACAGCAGAATTCATTAGGGAAAAACACGAACAATCAAAAGAACTCTCGAAAATGAGCTTTGATTATAAGAATAAAATGTACAAAGAATTATAATCGTGCCCACGCTACAACACATGAACTGCAATCAAACAAGTAGCAAAACTGATGTTGCATAGCGTAATTGAGTAAACGAAGTTTACATATACAAGAGTAAGCTTTCTTTCCACATATGATCCAATCGCCTATTCACGGGCCAGAAAGAAGCTTTGCCTAATAAATATGATCCCCTCGGGGTGTTGAATATCTTGACATCTTCCAATCCTGCTCTTTACTAATATTACATCCTCGTTTTGCAGCTAGTTTATGCGGAAACTAGGGAATTCAACTTTCCATTGTGAGTTCTTGCTGCCTCAATTTCTGCTCCGGCTATCTCCTGGTCAGCCTGCCTGGGCCTGGGAGAGAATTGAAGACACGAGGCTTATTTAATCTATACAACCACAGGAAAAAGGAGGATGCAAGTTACAAAACCGTAGCGCAGGAGGAAAATTCTACCTTAAAAAACAGACCGCCTACAAATTTACAAACGTACATTTGCTCCCACTGCTTCATAATCATCGACGGCATCATAATCATACTCATCTTTCATAATCATGTTGTGGAGAATAATACACGTTATCATGATGGATCGAAGAACCTCGACATCAAACATTCTAGCTGGAGCTATGAACTGCAAGAAGGATATGATTTATTTTTAGGGAGTTTTAACGAAAAATCACATTTTTACACTAAAAAATCAAACCTGATACTATTCATTTTACCCTTTATTTTGTTATTATCATTAAAACTCAAAGTTGTCAAACCCTTTTCATTAGTTTTCCTTTATTTTTAACCTCTACTTTTAGGGCATACAAACGCAAGGGAAAAGTTGTATGTGGTAAGGTGTTTAAACTTTGTGATAGTAGAGAAAATAATTTACACTCTCCCACATCTTCTGTCGTTTAATAGTCAAACTTCACACGTGGACGAACATGCTCTGATTCTATAAAAAAAAAAAACTAGACTTCAAACCCTAAAATTAATTAAGCAAAATTTCCTAATTTTCGATACGAGACAACACTCGAAATCCTCACGCCAAAAACCATTATGACAAATTGTGAGTATCATCACAATTATATTGACAAACCCAAGTTCAACAGCTCTTTAAGGTGATCAAAACAACATTTAGTCACATTTTACTGCAAGGATAAAGTAGAGATCTGCATAATTCATTTTTCAATTTGTGCCAAATTTTGGTTCCTCATGTGTCCCGAATGCCCAACCCAACTGAAGGGTGTTGTGCGCCCCAAGATTCCAACACCTGCCACCTCAATTTGTTATTGTGTGCTTTTTCACTACGCCTCATGGTACTAAGAATTAAGTCTGTTTATGGCTTGATTGTACGTCGATGTGAGCAGTAAAATATAAAACTGGGTCCTGCACAATGATGGTGATGGCTGTTGACAATTATTATTAACACTAACACATGCCACACATATTATTCCATTTGAAAATGTTTCTCCAAAAAGCACTTATGTGTCAAAAGTACTTTTATTGGATTCGCTTTACCATAAGCACATTGAAACGTTTAACAAAAACAAAGCGCATTGTAAATTTTTTTGTTAAACTCTATAGAAACACTTTTGGTTATTTATAAAATATGTATTGATTTGTCATGTTTACTGCATGTAGTTAGTTCAGTGATAGATAATCCAACTCATAAAACTCATGTTCGAGCGAAAAAAAATTGGGTCCTCCAATCTTCGCTTGCCACCAGGGAGAGAACGAGGGGAGTGTTTGTGGAAAAGATAGTGCGAGGCTCAAGTTAGTAAGTGCTTGAGATGATTGCTCTAAAATTTAGAGAGATTGTGTTGTTTTCCTCCCTTTGGAGGTGACTTAATTGAAGTCTTTGGGATCCAAGTTACCATTTCTCAATTTTTCCATAGCCCACAAGCTATTCCCGTTGGAAAATAAAAAGGATTATTTTTTTTTTAAAGAATTATCTACAATAAGGGAGAGGGGATATAATTAGCCTCATAATGGATTAGCAATAATGTGGTTCAAATTCGGTTTTGGCAAGAATCGAACTTAATACCTCTCACTTACCAATAAAGAGGAATACCACTAAACCGTAATATTAAGTGGCAAAAGGAAAATATTTTAGGGATATGATTTAATTAGTGATTTTATATGATTTAATTAGGTTTGATATGATTTAATTTGGTCTAGGTTTCCTTGTCTTGTTGACAAAGGATTGTTTTGATTTATTTCCTAGTATTGCTCCCTTGTAATCTTATATATAAATACCTCCTTATTGAGAAGAATAAAGAATTGAAGTAGTATATTAAGAATTGTGGGATTGTAGAGAATTCTACATTTACCATAAACCCTTTATTTTCAACTATCTCATCATGGCAGGGTAGTGGAATACCGCAACAAGTTTAATTGAGGAGTAAGTGCTCATAAGTGTGTTTAAAATTACTGAAGGCATTTTTGGAACGAATTGATAGACAAAACGCAAGTGAATCCAAGAAAAGAACTTGTAGTGTGGCAACAAAACATGCAACCTTAGACAAGCATGCTAAAAATTATCTCGCACTAGCATGCTTTCTCAAAATTGTCTTCCATTTGTGGCAAGGCCTTCTGCAGTACTTGTTCAGGCCTTCACCCTAAAATCGCGACTGCAGCCCGGTGTAGAACATAACACAAGTGCAACTTTGCACTAGCATGCTAAAGATTATCTCGCACATTTTCAATTCACGGAGGTCCTGTACTGATCGAATAATAGTTTCCCTAAAAATTACGTAAATCTAAAGAAATGATCAATGAAATCCTTGCATAACTACCTCAAGTTATCAAAATTCAGTTCCACTCCAGAATTAGAGGGATTTATAAGAATTCTAGAGAACCGATCAAATTACAGATCCATTGAGTCTGATTTCTAAACTACTTATGCAGCTTACTCGGTTCCCTCGCTGTTGGTAGGTTGCTACCGTGCACAGGAGCTGCTGTCTCAGCTTACTTGTTGTTGGTGGGTGCCATACACCGGATAAGCTCCATATGCAGCCGAAGCTGCAGCATACATGCTAGGGTCATGATGTGGTGGTAGAGCATAGCCGTAACCTTCATAAACAGGTCCTCCGTAGTAGGCGGCACCTCCCCATTGGTTACCAAAATCCGATCTGAACTGCTGAAAAATCAAAACCAAGGAAAACAAAAGATTCGTGAGAAAAAAACTAATGGCATGATAGAGGAAATACAATTGTATTTCATCGCACAATTTTGTTGTGGACTTGGGGAGGGGGTTTCGAGAAGAGAGAAATAATACCTGCTTATTTGCTGGATTGCGTCCCCATGAAAGTCGGACTGTTTGCTTGCCAATTACTGTGCCATTGAGTTTCGGCAATGCCTCCTCAGCATTATTTCTGTCACAAGAGGTCAAAAGGGATCACGTCCCAACTCGTTGTCAAGTAAAAACTATACCACCACCAGTGTTGCAGACCAACATCATGACAAACAGTTTACCTGTTAGCAAATTGTACAAATCCACATCCTTTTCCAACTGGTATTTTAACAGAAACTATCTCGCCATACTGAGAGAAGGGCTGCCTGAGATCTTCATCAGTAACATTTGGATCAAGCCCCCCGACAAATATCTACAAATGACACATTCATCAGCAAAGGTTGTAGAGACTAGAGAGAAGCGCAGTTTCGATTGGTTAAAAAACCATGAAAGCTAGAAGACTCACTGTTGTGTTTGTAGAATCTCCATCAAATTGGAATCCCTGGGTTGGTGTACCATTTGAAACATAACCCCCTGCAGAAAGCACAAAATATAAGCATATAAAAGAGAACTAACATTAAAGCCATGGTCATGCAGAGATTAGCCTCTTTCATAATCTGAAAACCATCGTTCGGAAACGGTATCTAATTTGCTGGAGTATAGATCACAAAGGACAAGAAAATTACAAATAGCTTTTCAAAAGTAGTCCAACAAATGGAAGACGATTGATGATTACAACTATTCCAGAAAGATTTCATCAGTTTAATGTGCAATACGTGGGAAATAGGCTCCTACTTGCCAAAATGAACTTCAAACACCTTATAGAAGCAGTGAATATTTCTAGCAATAATTCAAATATGCCATGATGGAGGTAAAACTACAACATGACATTCATATAAATCCTTACTAATGCACGAAAGATTTGGAGGACCAAAACACAACTTCAAATAGAGAGGGCAAGAAGACGCAAATACCTTACTTACCAAAGAGAAGAACTAAACCCCTCCTTATCTAAAAGTAGAACTAAATACCTTGTGAAGAGTATTGTTGTTGATACCCAGATGATTTCCTAGGAGTGGCAGCACCGATGCGCATAGGCCTACTGGAACAAAAGATACCATTCATTTCAGTCATAGCCTGTGACCTTTCATTCTCGTCCCCAAACCTCACAAAACCGTAACCCTTTGAACGGCCAGTATTGGCATCAAATACGACTTTTGCAGCTTTAACAGATGGATATTTACTAGAAAAAGTTTCGTGCAATAAACTATCTGTAACATCTGCAGCTAAATCTCCTACAAAAATGGAAAGATCAGGAGCATTATCTGAACGCTTATCACCGGTGCTAAATGTAGCCCAGTTCAGACGGAAGGGCTGTTCTGTGTTGGGCATTAGAATGCCAGCGTAGTTCTGTAGAACTTTCTCAGCTGTTGCGTGTGAAAAGAATTCCACAAAGCCGTAGCCCTCGGATAAAAGAGTCTGCTTATTGCGAATAAGCTTGATGGAGGCAATCTGCAGGACATAATAAATACATGTTATCTAAAAGGGCAGTAATGATCAATTACATAGACAGAAAACGTCTGCCAGAGAATGCCATTATTTTGTATATTCGATTAGAAAACAGAACAACATATATGTATGTACTCAAAATATATTCTCCACTTTTGTACTTTTTGGGTTCGCTTTTTAGTAATTGCCTCAAATATGTAATCAAAAGATGCTCCAATCACCAACAGTTGTACTTTTAATGAACTAGTACAACGACTTCCGGTACAATTTTAGAATTGCCTAAAAATACCAAATGAGAAAAAAGCCCAGAAAAGTAGTGTTCTTCATGCACATTCCCAAACAAAATTAGCCACCGAAAGGGAATCATCCCCTCTTTAGTTCATAACTAATTAGATTTAGCTTTTAACACTTTCAGGCCTTGTTTGGTACGCCGAACTATATTGCTTATGTTTGCCCTAATTTGTGCATTGGATAATACTGGCTATATGAGTCGCCAAAATTACAGCATTTTTATCATGTATACCGAATGAGTTCAGATAAATATTCTGACCCATAAAACTTAATACAGAATTATACGAAAATTAAATGAACAATTAAACCATGCAAAAAATCAACAAAATGCTTGCAACCCAATTAAGCAGAAACCTCAAAGCATGCAACTTCCAACCCAAATGTCAATTTTTTACAATAAATCAAAATAAAATTTTCATCTTCAATATGAATAATCATGCTACCAGTAAAAAAAATCCATACAAATACGTGTACGTGAATATATACAGAGGAGAGAGAAAAAGCAGTGAGAGAAGAGATTAATAGACCTCGCCGGTGGAAGCGAAGCAGGTGTGAAGGTAATTCTCGTCCATCCAATGGTGCAAATCACCGACCCAGATGGTCTTATTCTCGCCGCTGCCAGATCCCAACTGCTGCTGCTGCTGAAGGTGTTGTATGTGCTGCTGCTGCTGGTACTGGTGGTACGCCATGTAGTGCTGCGGCGGAGGCGGAGGAGTCGCATAGTGCTGCGGCGGCATCATCTGGTGCTGCATTACCATCGCCGTCGTCGGGTACTGCATAGCCATCCACTGCTGCGGCGGCGGCGTCTGAGCTTGGGCCTGTTGCGGCTGCTGCGGCCGTTGGTTATGGTTATTACTCGGTTGCTGCTGCTCCTGCTGTTGCACCGACGAATCAGAGCCGTTCGATTGCATCCTCGCACCACAAAAACACACTCTTTGTTCTCTCTCCTTCCGCTAAAGGACGCAGTTTAATCCGAACTTAAGGAAGTTATGGATTCAACGAATCTGAGAAGTACTTCTGGGACTGGGAGTTCTAGAGAGAGAAAGAGAGAGAGTCCTTCCGAATCTGGAGGTTTTAGAGATAGAAAGTAAAAGGGAGGGGGGAGGGGCTTGGGCTGCGGGGGCAAGGGGAGGATATATTTGTGCGGATGACGGATTCATGGGTTAGCTTCGTAAAACGCGGTTGGTTTCTCCACCGTCGGATCAAACGGTGAGGTCTGTTGCTCACCGTTGGATCTCACACACCCAACTGATAAGCACTAGCACAGGCTGTTTTGTTGATCCGCCGCCAGCTGCCTTGCCCAAGTACCTTTTTTTTTTTTTTTTTTTTTTTTCAAGTGATGCTATTCATACTATATTTTTATACCATATTTTCATACCACCATGACATTTGATGTGGACAGTCATATCATTTGAATTAATCAAATTTTTAAATTTAGTTCATTATTTAATAAACTAATAATTAAGAAAAACTAGTTAATTAAATGATGACTCCTTTGATTTTGCAAATTTTTCAAATGATGTGGCTGTCCACATTCGATGTCACCTAAGATGGTATAGAAATATGATATAAAAATATGGTATGAATAACATTACTCTTTTTTTTAGGCAAGTGTTATTGGCACTCCAAAAATCTCATTCTACACTTCTCGCAAATGTATTTTTCTTTCAAAATATAGAAAGTTTGGAATGTAGAATGAGATTTTTGAAGTACTAAAAATAATTTTTTTTTATAATATTTTTTGGGGCTTTGGATTTGCTTTTTACTGTTTTTGGATTCTGTTTTCACCGCAACCTTAAACGCCGAAATTTACCGCGTGACCTTGAATTTCAGTGAAGATTTACTGAGGTGAAAGGAAATCCTGCTTTTTACCGGATATAGGTAAGTACGGAGGTCGGGGTAAAACCCAGAGGAAGATCTTTGTTTGCCAAACTGAAGTTATCTTCTTTTTCTGGAAAGGTTAGAGTGATGGAATAGAAGGGTTACCTAAAACAGAAGGGAACAATACAAATCAAATCAAGTTAGATTTAGAGAGAGAGAGAAAATGGTAGCTGCAATCAACAACTGGAGGGGAATTAAATGTTAGATTCAATAGTTATTAATCATTCACTATAAATTCATGCACTGGTTTTTTTTTTTTTTTTTTTTTATAATTATAATAACTTTTATCAAGGGCGAAGTCAGAATTTAAAAATGAGATAGCTATATCTTAAGCTAATTTTTTTCTTAACAAAAATTTTAATATTTTAGCAATTGTGAAGTATTTAAAAAACAAAAACAAAAACAAAAAAAAAAACAAAAACAAAAAAAAAAAAAAAAAAACCTCCCTATAAAAAAAGTATTTTATATGCAAATAAAAGAAGATTGTATATTATGGGGTGCATTTTTGCTCACCCATACTAACCATAGGGTATGCTTACCACCCATTCCATTCCAATGCTTTCCATGTGTAATCCACACTAACTCTAGTTAAATGTAATTTTTTTTTAATTTTTTCTGCTTTAATTAATACTCTCTACTTTTACTCATTTACTCCCATATCTATCCTTTCATTTTAAATATTTTATTAAAACTTGAAACTCTCCTTTTTTTTTAATACAAACAGGCTCTGTGCATGCATCTTCTGGGTTTTTCATCTGTTATTTTTATCCAGCTAGAAAGAGGTACACAAGTCCCATCTATTTGCTGGTTAGGATTATTATAGGGTGTCAATTTAATTCAATATTAAGTACTTTGATGCTTATACAAATGGAACACCAAGATTCCGAAGAACCAGTGATGCCAAAGAACCAGTTGATTGTATACATTTAGATTCAGATTCCGAAACCTTTGAAGTCTTGGATCAAAATGAAGAAAAATGAGAATTTACAAGCAAAGTCGGTGATATTTCGTTGGGGGTGACTTTTGGTAATGAGGATTATGCATATAATTACTACAATGCATATGGTAGAATTGTTGGATTTAGCGTGAGAAAGAACAGAGAGACTAAAGACAGGTCAGGTGTACTAAAGAAAAAACATTTTTGTTGTTCTTGTGAAGGTTAAAAAAAAAAAAAAAAGGAGAACTTCAAAGAAGAAAAGAGAAGAAACAAGATGTGGTTGCAAGGCAATACTTGCAATCAAACTTAATTTAGAAAGGAGGCTTGTTATGACAAATTTTGTTTCTGAACATAGTCATGTTATTGTTCCGACATCAAGTTCCGATTTATTGAGGTCTCATACTTTACCACTAAAGTAGAAGGTTTTCAAAAAAATAAATTTTATTCAGTCTAATTGTAACAATTTGATAATGAGAAAGCACATCGGGGTTCTTAAAAAGGGCGACTTAGAATGTTTGCTTGAATATTTTAAGAATAAGCAAACCGAAGACAAGTCATTTTTCTATTCTCTTCGAACAAACGAGGATAACGAAATAAGTGGTTGTTTTTTCTGTGATGGAAATTTGAGGCACGATTATACTGTATTTGGTGATGTTGTGTGTTTTGAGACGACATTCAAAACGAATAGACACAATATGGTTTGTGCCCTAGTAGTTAGTATCAATAATCATGGTCAAACCATACTTTTTGGATGTGGTTTGCTAGATGGAGAGACAACAAATACATGTGAGTGGCTATTCAAGGCCCTTTTACAAGCAATAGATGGAAAAGCACCAAGAATCATATTTACTGATCAAGCCCGGCTAATCAATCGCTGCTATGATTAGTGAAGTATTTCCTAATTGCCACCATCGTCTCTTGTTTGTGGCACATATTGTTAGTGTGTAAATTGTGATCTGATATGGCAGTGGTGGTTCTAGCTCATATTGCCATAATAATTAGCTAAATGTTGATATAGTTGTAACCTTTTCTTATTTAAGTCTCATAGGTCTTAAGTAAGTAAGGTGCCAAGTGTCTTCATCTCATAGGGTGTAAGAGGGAGGGTTGAGATTGTTTTTATGTATTTTGAATACTGCCAAAAATGTATAACCATTAGAAGTAGAGTGATATTCCTTCACTCTCTCTCTTATGGATGTCATGGTGAATGTGTGTGAATGAGAATCTCATAGTCATATTCTTTGTTGCTTTCTCTTTTCTCTCTTTTCTCTCATCATCATCATATTCCATCTTTGCACTGGAATTCTTCTAAATTCCATGTGAATATGTGAAGTCATAGCTCAAAGTGTACCGTTTTTCCTCTTACTCTAACATGGCATTAGAGTCATGTTGGGTTTGAAACCTCTGGGCGTTGATTCTATTAGCGTTCATTCTCGCAATGTCTTGTTGCAGAGAAACTAGTGAGAGAGAGGTGTGATCTTAGTTTAATATGGATGGGTCTAGCGGAAGGGAGCTTCGAGCTCCGATATTCAACGAAGAGAACTTCGATTTTTGGCAAATTCGAATGAAGACAATTTTCCGATCTCATAAGTTATGAAGTATTTTTAGATAGGTTTTTCTTCTCCAGTGAAGACAGAGGAAGAAATAACAGAGCCAGAGATGAAGTTGCATCGCGAAATTTTGGTCAAGGATGCAAGGGCTCTTGGAATCATTCAAGGAGCTGTATCGGATCAGATTTTCCCGCGCATTGCAACTCTAGAAATGGCAAAAGCATCATGGGATATTTTGAAGCAAGGGTTTGTAGGAGACAAATAGGTACGATCTGTGAAATTACAGGGTCTTCGTTGTGATTTTGACTATACCCATATAAATGAAGGTGAGTCTCTAGCTGCATATTTGGCTCGGTTGTTTGATTTGATAAATCAGATGAAAAGCTATGGAGAATATCTTAGTGATCATAGAATTGTGCAAAAGTTATTGATCAATTTACCCAAAACATATGATAGTATAGCTTATGTTATTAGAGAATACTAAAGATATTGAAGTGATTGATGCTCAAGATGTGGTTGCTATATTGAAATGGTATGAATTGAGGCTAGCTAGACATGGAGAAAGTAGTACTTAGCGTGCATTTGCTAGTTTGAATATCTCATCGAAGAATGGTAAATTTGGTAATCAAATACCAATGTTGGTGGATCAAAATTTCAGAAGAATTTCAAGTTCAAAGGGAAACTAATAAATGAAACTAGCAACACTGGTGGTGCTTCCAAATATTATGATAAGCTTCACTATGGAGAGTGTTGGCTAAAAGGGAAGATCAAATTTCACAAATGTGGTAAGCTTGGCCATATTGCCAGGTTCTTCAATCTCAATAAAAATGTTCAATAAGGGAATTTTGCAAACAAAGTGGAGGAACCTGAAAATCTTTTCCTAGTTAAACAAACAAGTGAAGTGAAAGCTGTGAGTGACATTTGGTATATAGATAGTGGATGTAGCAATCATATGACCTCCAGAGAGGATCTGCTTGTGGACATTGATTGAAGTATTAAAGCAAAAATGCAAGTTAGCACATGGGTTCTAGTTGATGTGAAAGGCAAATGAACTCTTGTTATTGACACTGAAAATGGAAAGAGGTATATCAGAGAAGTCATGCTAGTACCTAGACTTGCATAAAATTTACTCAGTGTTTGACAGATGACTGAACATTGGTATTTTCTTGTGTTTGGTGATTACAAAGTGGACATCTTTGATGATAGAACACTGAAAAATTTGGTGGTTAGTGTGAAGCAAAAGGGGAACAGGTGCTTTCCACTAATGTTCAAATCCAATGATCAATTGGTATTAAAAGCTAATGTGCATCAGTGTACTACAATGTGGCATAGAAGGTTTGGACACCTAAACTATAGGAGTCTGAAGCAATTGCAGGAACATGATATGGTTCTTGGATAACCTCTAATGCATGACAGTGAAGGTATGTGTCAAGGCTGTGCATTAAGAACCATATGGAGTCATTTTAAAACTAATCAACATGGAAAGCAAAGATGCCACCGGTGCTTATACAATAAGATGTGTGTGGCCCCATGCAAACACCAGCAATGAGTGGACATAGGTACTTCATTACATTCATTGATGATTACTCAGGGATGTGCTGGGTCTACTTCTTGAGACATAAGTCAATAGTCTTTCATGTGTTCAAGAAGTTTAAGGCTATGGTAGAGCTTCAAAGTGGTTATTTTGTGAAGCAATTGAGAACTAATAAGGGATGAGAGAGTTCACTTCAGGTGAGTGTAAACAGTTCTGTGAATCTTTGGGGTTAGAGAGGTAGCTCATTGTTGCATATTCTCCACAACAGAATGAAGTTGCAGAAAGGAAGAACAAAACTATAGTGGAGATGGCTAAATGCATGCTTCATGAGAAAGATCTTCCATGTAATCTCTGGGATGAAGCAGTGAACACATATGTGTATTGCTAAACAGGTGTCCCATAAAAGCATTGGAGAATATTACACCATTTGAGAAGTTCAGTGGAAGAAAACCTGGAATTAAACACCTGAGATTGTTTGGCTTAGTGTGTTATTCTCTCATTCCAGGAAATTTGAGGCACAAACTAGAATAAACTAGGGTCATTGGTATCTTAATTGGATATGGTACTTGTGACAAAGGTTATATAGTGCTTAATCCTGAAACACAGAAGGTGGTACTCTCAAGGGATGTGATGTTTGATGAGAATGGCAAATGAGATTGGGAGAGACATAAAATCAAGGAAGTATGCATCCCATTTTCTGCAAATAAATCTCTAGAGATAAGTGAAGTTGATGAAGGTTTAGATCCCATGGAACATGTTGTATCTGAAGGTTCTCAAATCCAAATTAAAGGCTTTCTAATTACTGTCTCTAGTGAATCAACCAATTATATTTCTACACCTTAGTATGATGATACTCCACTGAGATATAAAAACTTGAGTGAGATTTATAAGAGATGTCATCTGTGTATCATTGAATTGGAATGCTATGTTGAAGCTGCACAAGATGAAACATGGAAGAAGGCAATGGAAGATGAAATATGTATGATTGAGAAGAACCAGACATAAGAATTGGTAAAGAGACCATCTGATAAGCCTGTGATTGGGGTAAAATTGGTGTATAAAACAAAGTTGAACTTAGATGGCTTTATTCAAAAGAACAAAGCTAGACTTGTTGCAAAAGGCTATGCACAAAAGCATGGGATAGATTATAATGAAACCTTTGCACCTGTTGCAAGGTTATACATAATAAGGATCCTCATTACACTGGCTGCAAAGAACAGGTGGAAGCTATTTCAACTGGATGTGAAATCAGTTTTCTTAAATGGTGTACTTGAAGATGAGGTGTATGTTGACCAGCCATATGGGTTCATTGTGCAAGGAGAGGAGGATAAGGTTTACAATTTGCACAAAGCTTTGTATGGTTTGAAGCAGGCACCTAAGGCCTGGTATGGAGAAATTGATTCATATTTTGCACAATGTGGTTTCAAAAAGTACTAGTGAGGCAACATTATACACCATGTGTAGAGGATACTCAAAGATGATTATAGTATTAATTTATGTAGATGATATAATATACACTGGAAGCTGTCAAGAGTTAATGGATGAATTCAAAGCTGATATGATGCATAAATATGAGATGAATGATCTGGGACTTCTACATCATTTCCTTGGTATAGAAGTTATGCAAATTGAAGAATGCATATTCATACACCAGAGAAAGTACGCTTCATCTCTATTGAAGAAGTTTGGACTTCAAGATTGTAAACCTGTGAGCACACCACTGGTACAAATGATAAATCGAGGAAGGAAGATGAAAGTGGAGTTACAGATGAACCTCAATACAAAAAAATTGTAGGCAGTTTGATGTATCATAGTAACTAGACTTGACATAATGTGTGATGTATGTTTGTTAGAAAAGTTTATGCACTATCCTACTAACACGTATTATGGGACAACAAAGAAGGTTCTAAGATATGTTTAGGGGACTCTTGATTTTGGCTTCGAGTACAAGAAAGGCAAAGGAACAATTCTGATAGGATTCTGTGACAGTGATTGGAGTGGTTCAAAAGAAGACATAAAGAGCACAGCTGCGTATGCCTTTACCTTTGGCAGTGGAGTTTTCTCTTAGGCTTCAGTCAAGCAACAATGTGTTACTCTATCCACAGTTGAAGCATAGTATATTAGTGCATATGAGGCAACAGCACAGGTTACCTGGCTTAGGTTTGTTCTGGAGGATTTTGGTGAAATGCAATTTGTTGCAACACTAATGAACTGTGACAATACTTCAGCCATAGCTATAACTAAAAATCCTATCTTCCATAAAAAAACCAAGCATATAAACAGGAGGTATCATTTCATAAAGGAGGCATTGTAGCAAAGAGTGATTACACTGTCCTACAAAGGGGCAAGTTGCTGATATTTTTACAAAGACATTAGCAAGAGAGTAATTCACCTATCTTAGAGAACTTCTCAAAGTGAAATCAGTTCACAATTTAAAGGGGGCTGTTAGTGTGTAAATTGTTATCTAATATGGCAGTGGTGGTGGTTCTAGCTTATATTTCTAGAATAATTAGCTAAATGTTGATTTAGTTGTAACCTTTTCTTATCTGAGTCTCATAGGTCTTTAAGTAAGTAAGGTGCCAAGTGTCTACATCTTATAGGGTGTAAGATGAAGGGTTGAGATTGTTTTTCAAGTGTCTACATCTTATAGGGTGTAAGATGAAGGGTTGAGATTGTTTTTTTATGTATTTTGAATACTTCCAAAAGTGTATAACCATTAGAAGTAGAGTGATATTCCTTCACTTTCTCTCTTGCGGATGTCATGGTGAATATGTGTGAATGAGAATCTCATAGTCATATTCTATGTTGCTCTCTCTTTTCTCTATTCTTACTCATCATCATCATCTTCCATCTTTGCACTGGAATTCTTCTAAATTCCCTGTGAATCTGTGAAGTCATTGCTCACAGTGTACCATTTTTCTTCTTACTCTGACACATATATTAGAATGTTGCAAAGAACTTGAATCATGTTTTCGGTGAGTTTATATCATTTGCACTGGATTTGAAAATATGCATATATGATCAAGAGACTGTTGAAGAATTTGAATCAAATTGGAATAAGTTACATGATGCTTATGAATTTAGAGGAAATATTATGTGAGAAATAGGCACAAGTTTATGGTCGAGACCACTTTTGTGCGGGTTGTACTCTTGACCAATACCTATTATATTATTTTTACATATTATTTTGTATATACTTTATAATAGGGGCACAAGTTTCTTTTTCTGTTATAATATGATAAATTTCCAATTTTTTTCTAAGGTATGACAACAACACAAAGAATTGAAAGCATAAACAAGTTTTTGAACAAGTATTTTGCTCGAAACCTCCTTCTGTAAGAATTCGTTGTCCAATATGATAAAGCAGTACCGGATCGAAAAGAAAAGGAAAGGCAAGCAGAAAAGGCAACTAAACAAAAATGGCGTAGTTTGTATTTTGATTGGACTATGAAGATGGAAGCAACAAAGCAATAAACAAGTAAGATTTTTTATTGTTTCCACGAGGAGGATAAGAAAGTTTTAAATTTGAGGGAATTTTATTGTTTCTACAAAGCAATTTTATTTTGATGAGTTTCACCCCAAAGAATTTTTTGGACTAGCTTTTTGTACAATTTTATTTTGATGAGTTTCATCTCAAACAACTGTATTTTGAATGACATCATTTGTCCTATTAGTTTTGTCACTGAAATTAGTTTTTGTTGGATATTGACGAAGTGATTTGATATGATTCGTACGTTCATATAAATTCATAATCATATGCAAATGGAAGATCAAGCTCACATATTTTAATTACCATAAAAATTTGATTACACATTGATTACCATAATCTCCAACTAGTTACAGATCCAATTTATAATGAAAACTCCTTACATGATCACACAATAATGAAAGCAGAAAAAATTAAAAAAAAAAGGCTTAATTAGAGTTGGTGTGGATTACACATGGCAAGCATTAGAAAAGGTAGTAAGCATACCCTAGAGTTAGTGTGAGTGAGCAAAAATCAGGCCCAGCCCAGGCCCAGTGTAAGCAGGACCATTGTCCAGGGCCCAAAATTTAAAGGGGCACCAAAAAAAAAGTCCAAATAATTAGGTATAAAAAAAAATTGTCCAGAGCCCAAAATAGGGAATGGAGGGCAAGAGGCCCAAATTTGACAATTAAGGGAAGGGCCCAGGTTTTCAGGATTAAAAAAAAAAAAAAAAAACAACAACAATGTAAAGGGACCACTTGTCCCCGGTCCCCCCCCACCATTAACCCTAATTCCCCTTTTTTCCAATTCCCCACCCCTTTGTTTCCCCCCACTTGTCGTCTGTTATTTTCCCACCCACCTCATTGTTTCCCCACTGCCATCTGCGCTGCTGCAGCTTCCAACCCCGACACCACAGGCCCACAGGTCCTTGTCTTTCTTAGCCACAAGTCCCTGCCACCAATTGCCGTTGTGCATTCACCAACCCGAGTAACTTTTGAGGTAATTTGATAAACTAATTTTTTAAATTTGAATTATTAATTCATAATTTAATTAAATTTTGCAAGTGACATAGAATTATATGATAATTGATGTATAGAATTATTGTTGTTGATGGATTGAATTCTTGATTAATTGAATTATTTGATTTCATATGTGTTAGTGCTTTTATAATATGTTAGGCCATATGTGTTAGTGCTTTTATAATATATAATAGATGTTAGTGTTTTTATAATATATAATATGTGTTGGACTTGGAATGATAATTTTAATAGGAAATTTTTTTTGTTATATCATGTGTAGGTAATTTTTGCAAACAAATTATCAAAGCCATGTCTTTTAGGAAACAACTCTCTGGTAATATGAAAAGGAAAAAAGGCAAAGGATAATGAAATTGCTAAAAGTTTAAGAGGATCTCTTAATAAATTTTTTTCTACAAAGAATGAGTTGGTTGAAAATTTGAGAGAAAATGATGTTGGTGAAGAGTCACAAAAGTTGTTAGGGAGTCTCATGATCATGAAATTGGTGGTTATGTGGAGGAAGATATTAATGACCAAGAAAATAGTGGTGATTTAGAGGAAAATGTTGGTTATGAGTCTCAAGATCATGAAAATGGTGGTGATGTGGATTTAAATGTTGATGATGATCATATTGGTGTAGAGGAAAATATTGAATCTCTTGAATCTATTTTCCATTTAAACATTTATGATCCAAAAGTTTGGGATGGTCTTAATGCAGAAATGAGAGACTTACTTATAGAAAATGGACCAATTCGAGAAACTAATTTCACGTATCCTAAGGACAAACTCTCTAGAAAATTTTCATCACACTACTATAGTCGAAATTACGAATAGGTGAAATTTATGACAGGAAATGGCTTGTGTACTCAAAAGAGTTGGATAGTCTTTTGCTTTTGTTGTAAATTGTTTAAAACAATTGCCTTAAAAAGTGAGTTAGCAAAAGATGGAATTAGTGATTGGAGACATCTTGGTGAGAATGACCAACATGAAGAGTGTAAAGAGCATCTCGTTAATTCGAGAACTTGGGTTGAGTTGAAAAGTAGATTGACAAAAAATCAGACAATTGACAAAGAATTTCAAATGCGAATCAAGAAAAAGACAAATTATTGGAAACAAGTGATGCTTAGAATTATTGTTGTTGTGAAATGTCTTGCCATACATAATTTAGCATTTCATGGAACAAATGAAAGACCTTATGAAGACTGTATTGGCAACTTCTTAGGTTTACTTGAAATGATTGCAGAGTTTGATCCAATAATGCAAGAGCATTTTCGACTCATTAAGAATAAAGAGATTCATCATCACTATTTGAGCCATAAAATTCAAAATGAGTTGGTAGCTACTTTAGCTTCAAAAGTCAAAACCACAATCATTAAAAAAGTCAAAGAAGCCAAATTTTTTTCTGTCATTCTTGATTGTACTCTTGATGCAAGTCATGTGGAACAGATGAATTTAATTTTGAGATGTGTTGACTTGTCAAGTAGGTCAATAAATATAAGGGAGTATTTCATGGAGTTTTTAAGTGTGGAAGATACATCAGGATTAGGACTTTTTAATGAGTTGTAAGATGCCCTAAAGTCTCTTGATCTTGATATTGATAATGTGAGGGGACAAGGTTATGATAATGGATCTAACATGAGAGGGAAACACCAAGGTGTCCAGAAAAGATTGCTAGACATAAATCCCAGAGCTTTTTACATGCCATGTGGTTCTCATTGTCTTAATTTAATAGTTTGTGATATGGCAAGTTCATGTCTTAAAGTAAAATCTTTTTTTGGAGCGTGTCAATGCATATATACAGTGTTTTCCAACTCTACAAAGCGTTGGAATATTTTGCTTGAACATATTGATGGTTTAACTTTGAAGTCATTGTCAACTACTCGATGGGAAAGTCACATTGAAAGTGTTAAAGCAATTAAGTCCCAAGTAGCCCATGTTAGAAATGCTTTGTTTAAATTGGTGGAAATTACTGAAAATCCCCAATTGAGTAAGGATGCAGAATGTTTAGCATCAGGAGAACTTTCAAGTTTTGATTTTGTATTAAGTTTGGTTATTTGGCATGACATTTTGTTGAAGATTAACATGGTGAGTACAAAATTACAATCTAAAGACATGCGTCTTGATGTTGCTATAAAGGCATTGGAAGCACTTGTTACATTTTCGAAAACTATAGAGAAACTGGTTTTGCTTCTGCCATGAGTGATGCTAAAGAAATTGCACTTGATTCAGAAATTGACCCTGTTTTTCAAACTAAACATCATAGACCTAGAAAAAGACATCATGATGAAGTTGATGGTAATGAGAGGGAACAACAGTCTGCTGAAGAATCATTTAGAACAGATTATTTTCTTGTTATAGTGGATATTGGTCTTTCTCAACTGAAACACAGGTGTGAACAGTTAAAGGCTTTTGAATATATTTTTGGCTTCTTGTTTGATGCATCGAAGTTAATTTCATTGGATGATCAAGAGCTAAAACAAAATTGTATGAATCTTGAAGCACATTTGAAACATGGAAATACCATGGATGTAGATGGAGCCAACTTATGTTTCGAATTACAGGTTTTGCAAAGCCGACTTATGTTCCGAATTACAGGTTTTGCAGGTTTTGCAAAGCCGACTTATGTTCCGAATTACAGGTTTTGCAAATGATGTTACTTGAAGAAGCATTTCTCTCTAATAACCCTTGGACATCCATGGAAATAGCAAACTTTGTCAAAGAAATTGACATGTGTCCTAATGTCTTGATTGCTTATCATGTAATGTTGACTGTACCTGTGACCGTGGCATCTGCAAAAAGAATTTTTTGAAAATTGAAATTATTAAAATCTTACTTGTGGACCACTATGACTCAAGATAAGCTACATGGATTAGCAATCTTATGTATTGAAAAGGATGAGATTGAAGACTTGGAGTATGATGATATAATTGATGATTTTGCTTCAAAAAATGCTAGAAGACAATTTCTTAAAGGTTGAAATTTGAAGGAGATTTGCTAGGAGTGGTTGTATATGATTGTACTTTTGATTGTCGGGGTTTAGGTACTTAGTCCCCCCGTTGTATATTTTCTCAAGTAATATAATTTGGGTGTGAGGGCCTAGCCCCCAGCTTCGACTAGGTTCCAGCCCTCGTTAAATTTTTTTTTTAACATATGTTTTTGTATTAAAAAAGGGCACATTTTGAACTTTCGCACTAGGCACCCAAAAACTCAAGACCGGCCCTGGCAAAAATGCACCCTACACAAAGTGTATGGGGAAGTAAATTTGTTGCGAAGTTGTCGTTTTCAAAATTTGAACTAAAAGCTTTTACCAACATGTGAAAAAACTCTAAATCAAAGAAATAAGCTTGGTTGAGGCGATGGCTTTGAAGGAAGGTCTGAAGTATGTAGTAAGAAAATGATTTTCTAAGATTACGGTGGAGGGCGATTCCTGGCCTATTGTCCAAGCGGTCCAAGGTCGGTGTAGTGTTCCCTGGAACCTTCTATCCATCACTGAAGACATTAGGTGGTTGACTACAAAGTTTTCTAGCATCAAATGGAACCATATCTTTCGTGAGACAAATTTTGTTGCTGACACCTTTGCACATCATGGCCTTAATGTCTCGGGGAGTCATATTTGGGAGTTTTGTATTTTAAATCTTGCTCGGAATGTTTATTTCTTTGATTGTATTGAAAATAATTGTATTTGTGATTTGTTTTTCCTTTTAATGAAGTTTTCTTCTATACATATATAAAAAAAAACTTACATGTGAAAAAAATAGGGTATTACTAGAGTGTAGTAGTCTTAGGTGGATGAGTTAAAATAACGTTATAACTTATGAAGAACTAAATGTAATTCAAACACACCCTCATAAAATACCATATTTCTGCATCTAGTTTTTAATTTCTTCCAATAACATTTGCTTCATTGCAAATTGTCTAGTGCCGACTCTGGAACTTGAAATCGTCTCTCGCGCTCAATGCTAGCTTTTGAACTCTCTGATTCTCACAACAAACTCTTCTTTTCTCGCTGGGCTTAGACGAAGACATAGAAATACAATAGACATACCCAAATTAATTAAGACAAAGCAAAACAATAACTAAACTTAAATACCCTAGATATACGGAGAATGAGGGTTTTGCCTGCACCAAAACAGTCCCATAATCCCATCAAGGAGTGTTGATTGAATTTTAAAAGTCACCTAACACCAAAATGTGTCGGCGAGGAAGATCCTTGGAATAGGCACCCAATGGGTCAACAAGCAAAGGTTGATAGTTGAAAACTCGCGACAACAACATCTAAATAGGTAAGGGGTTCAAAGCATATATGTGAGACAAATTTAGACATATACTAAGACAAAAGCTCATAGCACAAGCTGAAAACAAAGGCCAAATATGAAGAGCCAATTCAAATAAAAGAAGAATGAGAGAGGTTATTAAGACTTCGACAAAAAAGAGAGAGAGGTTATTAAGATAAAAGAGTGAAGGAAGTATGAGATTGAAAAAAAAAACATAAAAGGATTACCACCGACCTCAACCAAAAGTAGGACAGGCGACAAAGAAATATAAGTTTTGAGTTTTGGCAAGAGTGAGAACCAGGTCCCCCAACAATTTTTCAACTTCTGGTTTAGTGACAATTCATACACTCTCAACTCTCATAATCATTTTCCATTATATAATTATCTTTTTTTCTTTGGATAAATTACACAAAACTAACTCAATTATAGGTTGAACCATAATCGCATACTTCATGTTTTAAGCATTGTAATGTCATACCTCAACTTATAAATTCGTTGCAATGTCAGACATCCGTCAAATTTTCTTTCAACTTGGTTGTTCAAAAAAAAAAAGAAAAAAAAAAACCTTTCTCCCTCCTTTCTCCCCAGAATCCATTTGTCCCTCTTCGTCCTCCCATTTTTTCTCCCCAAAACCCCTTCATACATGGGGGTCGAACTCTCCAAATTCCCCAATTTCTCAGCCCCATAAATGCCGAGTTTTGGTGGCGCTTCTAGAAAAGAGTGGGCTGAGCTCTGACTGATCGGAATTTCTCTTCTACAGGTCCTCATAAGATCTTCGTCGTGAAGCCGTGTTTGTTTACCTCAGATTTCTTTAAGGTAAGTGTTGCCCCATCCATTTGTTATGCGATCCTAAAATTCTCAATCGAAGCCCTAAATTTAGTTACCTTTGACCTCACATTCATTCGATCTCGCTTCCTTTCAATCTTCGCCGCATCGCATCTCGCCTACAAACGGAGAGGAGGAGATGGTTGGGAGAGATCAAAGGGTGGTCGATGGAGAACAAGACGAATGATGACGATTGACGGAGAAGACGAGGTGTAGAGGTTGACAGGTGAGGCGATGCGACCCAAAATTGGTTCTGGTTTTGAGGCGAGGCAACGTCAGAGAGTTGATGTGGAGTCGGCGTCGTTTTGGTTTCCAATGAAGCATTGGTGGTGCTGGTTCGGCGGAAATCTTGAAGTTTCCCAGGAATTAGTTTCTGGTGAATTGGGGAAAGGAATTCGGGGGAGAGGAAGAGGGATAAACTGTATTGTCAAATTTTTAAAGAAGAATTAAGAGTATGTTTGGTACTCTACTTGAAGCCAACTTTTTAAACTCAAAAATAATTTTCAAGTTTTAGGCCTTAAAAACTTGTTTGGTAGAACTATTTTTAAAAACTGAACTCAAGACTTAAAAATATAGTCTATTATCTAAAAACATAAAAAGTGAGTTTTTAAAGTTTTTAAACTTAAACTCACTCATTTCTTTTCTCTCCCTCCTCACCTCTCACCCCAAATCTATCTCTATTTTTTCTTTTTTCTCTCTCCCCCTTCTCTTTTTTATTTTTTAACTTTTTCGTCACTCCTTCAATCCGGTCTCTTCATTCTCTCAGGTCTTTCTGTCACTCCTCTTCCTCTCTATCTCCTCCGATCCTCTATCTTCTTTCTCTTTCATTCAATTATCTCTTGCTTTCTTTCCTCCTCTCTCATCTTTCTCCCTCTACCCTTCTTTTTGGATTTCTTTGTTCAGTTTGAGTTGTAAGATTTAAAATTTTTAAATCGCATACCAAACAAGTTTTTGAGTCTTAAAGAAAATTGTATTCAAGAAAAGTTCTTAAGAAATGTTTTAAGAAATGATAAAAATTTTCAAATAGGATACCAAACCAACCCTAAATTTTCCGACATACATACAAATTCTTATGCTAAGAATTTAGTTGCTAGCAGTTATAGGGTTTACAAAATATCATGCCTGAAATAAATTGAAACAAAACAATGAAGCTGACTTTGGCCGGATAGGAAAATAATTGAAATGATCGAGGTATTTGAGGTTGGGGAGTCGGAGAGGGCAACGGGATAGGCGCCAGTGTGGAGGTTCTCGGCAAGCACTTGAGAAGGAAGATGAGGTACTGGGCCCACCTTTTTCATTTTTTTAGTTTGGATAAATTACAAAAAACTACCTCAATTATTGGGTCATTAACAATTTCATACCTCGTCTTTAAGGGGGGGACGAACTAGGTTTGGTTTGGGTGTTTTTTTTATTTTTTTATTCTTCTTCTTCTTCCTCCTCTTTCTTCTTCTTTCTGGTTTGCAGAGGGTTAGGTTTGTGGCCATGGGGGACGAACTGGGTTTGGTTTGGGTACCCAATAGTTGAGGTAGTTTTTTGTAATTTACCCTTTTAGTTTTTATTTTCAAAATTTTATTGCAATCCACGTGTCAATTAATAGAGGGGATGAAGTGGGCTCCGCGCCTACCAAGTCAGCAAGTTAACGGAGAATTTGACAAATTTTTTAACGAAGGTATGATATTGCAACGAGTTTGAAGTTAATGCATGACATTGCAATGTTTATAAGATGAGGTATAAGTTTGTTATGTAACCCAAAGTTGAGGTGGTAAAATGTAATTTACCTTTTTTGTTTTTATTTAGTATTAGTAAAGATGTAAGGCTTGTTTGAAAGTACTTTTAAAATAACTGAAAGTGCTTTTGGTGAATTGATTTTAGGTTTCAAAAGCACTTGAAGTACTTTTTGGAAGAAGCACCAAATGTGTGCTTCTTGCAAGAAGCATTTAAAGTGTTTTTCCAGGATCTACTTAGATTTTTACTAAGGATTGGTTTAAAAAATATTTTCACCAAAAGTGGTTTTAGTCATTTTAAAAGCACTTCTAATTAACCTCATAACTAATAGTTTCTTAATTATTTGTCATCGAATTTTTTTTTTCTTGATACAACAATGTATTTACACTAGGGGCTGGGTGAATAAATTGGTTACTAACTTGCCATTTACGAGATTCGAACTTAAGACTTCTCACTTACAATGAAGAGAAATATCACTAGACCAAAATATTAAGTGACTTTATCATCAACTTATTTGTTTGTATCTCTCAACTTAATTGTTTTATAAAACACACAATCAACCTATTTATTGAAGGGTCCCTTAGGAAGGGGGCATGGGAAGCCCGAAGAAGAAAAACCCATTTATTGGAGGTGAAAAACTATAGTGATATAGAGAGAAAAATTAAGAAAAATTCTTTGTCACTAGGGACTTTGGATGTCATTTTCTTTGTCACTAGGGACTTTGGATGTCATTTTTCTATAGTTTGTTCCTCTTACATTGTTATTAGTGTTATTTTTGGTGTAGAATTGTTTACATGAAACGTTTTAGTGGTTGTGATAATCGTCATCTTTTGGCCCAAACACGCAACCAACATAAAGTTTTGGCTCTAACGTTTGAAATGGGTATAGAGCTGCATGGCGTGCAAGCAATCAAGGGTTTTTGGAATCCAAAAATATTTCGTCTAAAAACACATTCAGACATTTTAAAAATACTTTCAAACGATCCATAAATGTAGCCATTCTTGTGCGGACAAGACTTCAGTTGGTTGGGCCTTGTTGGTTTGGGTGTTAAGGGATGAGAGGTTTAGCTATAGATGAGTCTGTCTCATTAATTTTAGATTTTGCACTTAACTCGAAATTGCATGTCTTTGCTTGTTATTTACATTGGGAATATAAGTTTCTTATGAGCAAAACCATATAATAACTCATAATTATTTCAAAATCGAAAAAATAAATAAATAATTATAGTATTGTTGTAGACATAATTTACTGAACAATTAAGGAGATCATATAGAGAGAAGGGTGCGGCACATAGAGAGAAAGAGAGATATGTGTAATTGTGGGTGTGTTCTATTCTACCCCATTATGCTTTTATTTATAGTAGTAGAGAATGTTAATTCCTTACCCTTTATGATTACAACATTTAATAGATAATCTACTCCTAATAGGAATATAAGAGATATTCCAAGATATACTAGGATTTACACAATCACATTCCTAATCTAATAGGACTGCAACACTCCTCCTTGAGTGTGTAAATACTCAAGTAAATGGCGCATCAGGTCTTCAGTGATAAAGTAAGTACAGTTGATGAAATCGTCGGCACAATGAGTGAATGTGAGTCTAGATCAACGGAAGAATGCATAAAAAGAAAAACTCACAAAACCTCGCTATGGTAAAACCCAAGGTGAGAAAAACCCATAGTCTAAGGAGAAAAGTGAGAAGTTGCATTAAGTCAAAATTATACGTCTTTTGGACACAAGTAGAAAAGCTCACAATGGTATGATCAGCTCATGATGGGTGCCTCGTTAAAACCTAGTTAGGTAGCAAAAATCCAGTGGGAAAAATGCTCCTAATTGTAGGGAAAAAGAGTACATTAAGATCAAATGAGTATACTTTTGGATACTCCTCCTAAGTTTGACATAACTTCCAAGTGAGAACTACAAGCATTGCATAGGATAGTTAGGCATACCAATTCCTCGGAAAAGCTTCTGGAAGGTTGTCTGGGATCGGCTTGCATGACTTCAATCTGCTGATGCTTTGCTGATGTAGATGTGGATGCAATATGTCTTGGCGTTGACTTCATTAATGTATCATGGCTTGGTCGGGTGGATACATGTGGCATAATCTTCATGGATCGTTGTTGGGACTCAACGATGGATGAAAACATAGCAAGTACTTTGAATATGCTCAACAAGAACTCCTAACCATGTCTCACTTGTGGCATAATGAAGTAAGGTGAGTCTTAGAACTATTCGAAGATTTCGCAACTAAGGTCATATCATGGACCTTGCATGACTTCAATCTGCTGATGCTTTGCTGATGTAGATGTGGACGCAATATGTCTTGGCGTTGACTTCGTTGATGTATCATGGCTTGGTCGGGTGGATACATACGGCATAGTCTTTATGGATCGTTGTTGGGACTCAACAATGGATGAAAACACAGCAATTACTTTGAATATGCTCAACAAGAACTCCTAACCATGTCTCACTTGTGGCATAATGAAGTAAGGTGAGTCTTGGAACTATTCGAAGATTTCGCAACTAAGGTCATATCATGGACCACCAAGATATTGCGATATCCCTAACGGTAAAGACATAACCATTTAGGGATTTTGCCTTGTGTGGGTTTGATAAGTAACCTACGTCAGTATAACAAACAAGGCAAACATCATTCCGAGGATCAGGGGGTTGGATCTGCTCGAGATGCGTTGGGATTTGCCCAAATTTGTAGTACCTTTAAGGTACGTCTTTAATACTAATTTAGTGGCTGCGTGTAGGCGCGGTGCTGCATCTTTACCAAGATCAACAGCGAATGAGATGTCCTGTCTAAATACAATGAGCTAAGTACAATGAAGCGCAAAGTTGAACTTTAGATATGGAATTTCGAATTCCATAACCTCTTCAAGGGTCTCATTTGCATATAACGTATGAACGATCAAAGGTATACTCAAAGGTAACACATTCGAGGTGTAGTTCGACTGGTAGACCAAAATATCGTCAGAACAATGCTTGAACTTCAGGTCAAGGCATAAACGAGTTTTCCCAAGATCATTCATCTCAAATTCCATCTTCAGGTGCGAGGCAATTTTCTCAAGCTCTTCTAGAGTCTTAGTGAGATTCGTGTTAACGACATAAATTGTAACTCTAGCAATTTGGAATAAGACTTCATAGTTTAACACGCAAAGGCATAACTCATATCCCTAATTGATCAAATAATCACGTAGACGGGTATACCACATTCGTCGGATTTTTCAATCCATAAGTGAATGCCTCAAAACAAGTTAAAAGGGTGTTCCGTGGTTTTGGAACTATTTGAACCAATCTATGTAATTCTTCGGGAACATACATGTCAATCTCTGTATCTATATCCCCATAGAGAAAACAATAACCACATTTCATAATGCTATTATCAATCACATGACGTTTGAGAGAAACCTTGCGCCGTAAGTTATGCATCATATTACACTATTTCATTAATCTCATAACGCTTCTTTTCCCACTTGTAACACAACAAGGTTACCTTGGGCAGTGTAGGAACAACAGGTCCAATACACACTTTGGTAAAGAATTTGGCCTGGATTATAATTTCAGTTGTCCAATCAATTCTACGTTGTCACTTAATCAACGAAACATGGTTCGATATTGTCGCATTTCATTTATGTCGGTAGCTACCATATAAGTGAAAACATCATCGATGATAATCTCATATCATGAGATGGAAATGATTTGAGATAGCGATCGAGTTTAGATTCATTGTTGTGCCGTATCTTCCTCTATTAGGGAAGTGAATCCTACGAACCAAATGATCTGTTGTGCTCCAGGCCAAGACAGATTGATTGGCTATTCGCCGGTGTATCAGACCGTCCAATAGGGGTGTCTAAACCGTCTAACAAGGGTGACACACCCTCCAGGGATGTTGACTCAACGTTCGTTAAGTACGTCTATCCTTGCAGACATGTTTACAGCTGGTATATGATCTCGTCACTTTAGCTAGATCAGAGGAATGCGTATGGAGCAACATTCTGAAATCTAGAATTCATCATACTTACTTATCATACATGTGCGGTACAGGGATGGAGATGAGACATAGTAGGCAACGTCCACGCAAATTTGCTCTGTTCTCCAGGAACGTTGACATTCTTATCTCCCCCTAATTGCAGGAAGACTGTCTCATTAAAGTGACAACCCGCAAATGAACGATAAAAAGATCGTGTGCAAGGGCTCTAAGAGAACTAGTGTGAAGGAGAATCATTATCGACAAAAGATACACATCCTTCATTGATGACCTATGGTGGTACATTGTGGCGACGCAACTTGGCACATGTAATGCACACCCAAATGCGTAAATAAGAAAATCATCAAGTTCGTACCCAGTAACCAATTGTAACGTCATATAGGTTGGGTGGCAATATGCCTTAAGGCGAACCAACATAACTGCGTACAAGGATTGCATAGCCTTAGGCAGAAACTGAAAACTTGGTACGTTTACCAAAATTTGGGTGATCATTTAAATTGCACTTTATGATCACTAGGCGAGACTCATTAGGGTGAACATAAAAATTCAATGTTCAATTATAAACCCAAGATACTACAAAACTTTATCAAAAATTGTCGATATGAACTCTCTGGCATTATCCAGTCTCCCGAACCTTAAGGGATAAGTAGGGGGTGAAACTTTAATAGGCCATGAGGTTTAGCAGTAATGTTTGTGGACAAACATGTGACCAGTTTATCGATTCATCAACCAAAACCATAAGTATTTATATGGTCCGCATTTTGGTTGGATTAGTCCACATATATTCCCTTGAATCCACTGTGAAAAGAGAGTCGTTTTATATCTTTGCTAGGGATAATTTAGAAATCAAATTTCCCAAAACGAGTGGATTTTGGCAAAGTGTGCTTGTAAACACAAGATCCTTACTTCGGGTAAGGAGATGCGTCATAGCATTATTGTTCGACCTAAGTGTCCCAAAAGGTCGTGCCAAAACAAGTAAACTGCTTAATCACCCAGCTCCAGGCCGACCACATGTGGTGTGATCCCAGTTTAGAGACAACCCATTAGCCCCAAATCAAAACTTCAGGCTCATTTTTGGAGGTGGTGTAAAGATATTCCACTCTATTTTCTTCAGTGGTTCATTTATGATCATTGTCATCTCGAATATCCTTAAAAACTCAACGTCAAGGAGAATTTAAGGTCCCTTAAATGGTGATTCAGTACCATTCGTACAACGAGGAGCGTGCTAATGCTCTTAATCAGGTTGGATAGACCTGAAGTCGTTGTTAAAGATGTGATTTAGGTGTAAAGTTAATGTGAGTAGTACGCATTCATCCAAATAACTAATTGTCCCACATTCCTACCTAATCACATGTTTAATTGAATCGGTCACATGTATTACGAAACATGATTCAATTAACTCATATTCGAGGATAATATCAATAAGATTATCCCTAAGTAAAACATACACCAAACTTGAATCCAAGAACACGGAAAAATGTTCACAAAATCAATGGTTTACCGAGGGGATTCAGCCAACAAGGCCATCCATGTTAAAATTCTGCTCTTTCAACGGTGTTTGGTGGAGCAAAATTAGTCTCACGTCTTGACTACTAGAATGGTACTCCTTAACAACATTGGTAGGGGCACGAACAAGTGCATAACCAATGGTCTATTCCATCGAGATGGAAATAGATTCTGCAGGGTTAAGGTTCGGGAATATTTTCCCTTATTCTTGAAGTTTTTAGGTCTTAGGTACCAAGAATCATGCTTCGGGCATGATGCCACACCTTAGTAGGCCCTGATTATACCATATGTTGTAAAAACAAACTCGAAATTGGATTTTGAGAGAATATGCCATTCGATGTATCCCTGCCGAAACAGTGCATCACCATTCGGTAAGCTTTGACCGAACTGGGTCGAGCAATTTGGTAGACTCTAGCCGAACTAGGTCCATACCTTTCTCTCACATTTGTGGTAGTAATCAGATCCGAGAATTTGGTAAACTTCCGCTATCTACATTGCTACTTCAAGGGCGAGTTAGAAACAAAGAAAGACGAGAAAACTATTCTCTATTCAAAATTCGATCGGATTTTTAAACTTCATAATTGTACTCATTCATGGACGTAATCATGGTGTGCTTCAAGCAATGTCTTTCATGATTTAGACAATTCGTATGAGCAAGCCAAAGAGCCATGGAATCCTCGATCAGGAGGTATTTCCATTTGTAATGGTTGAAGCATAAGTCTTCGAATGAAGATCATGTCGGAAGCTTATTCATCTCTTTCATGCCATTGTTGGCTTCAATGGTTTCTTAGCTTCTTGATAGTCAAGTGGAAATTCACGTCTTGTACCCTACATAAAGTGGTTTCTATTAAAAACGTCCAAATCAGAAAAATCGAACTTGTGACGGTTCGACAATTCACTGTAGGGGTGGGTTCAAAAAATCGAAAACCGAAAAAAAATCGAAAACCAAACCGAACCGAAACCGAAAAAACCGAACCGAATCGAATTCTTTTGGTTCGGTTTGGTTTTAGTGATCTAGAAACCGAACCAAACCAAACCGAACCGAATTAATTAAATTAAATTTTTTATTTAATTATTTGTTTTGGGTATTATTTTCTAAACCCAATTTGTAAGTTAAAATATGCTAAACCCAATGTGTTGCCAAACTTTAAGCTCAAAATATTAAAAAAAAAAAGCCTATAAAAACTCTAAACCCTAACCTATTATTTATCCCCCATATAAGGTTCTAGAACCAAACCTCATCCTGAAGTACCTACATCCATCTCTATAGCACTGTCTACTTCTGCCCTAGCTTTCTTTTCCAAATCTACTCTCATATAACATGTAACAGAATCCATAAACATTTATTTCGGGTAGATTACTTGGGTAATTTGTGATGGAAACGAATCCAACACACACTAAATAAATCCACCCACACATTACTTTTACTAATCAAGTTGTCAACATGCAGTTACAAGCAAACAACCTTGATCTTTGAACAACATCATACAATTTAACTTTTCTAAGTCATTTGTACGATTTTTGTGTTGTGAGGTTGTTAGTTTGGACTTTGGAAGACTTGATTGATGATTTTAGTTCAACTTTAAATGTTTATTTTCATTGTCTTTGATTCTAGTTAGAATGCTTATGTTATGATTGTGTTGGATATGTTAAAATTTAAAATTTCAATGTTTTTCATTTTTTGAAAAAAAAAAACAAAACAAAAAACTGAAACCAAACCGGAAAAAACCGAACCGAAAAAAAACCGAACCGAAAAAAACCGAAAAAAAAATGAACCGAACCGAACCGAAATTTCGGTTTGGTTTCGGTTTTGGCAAAAAACCGAACCGATTTAAACCGAACCCACCCCTAATCCACTATATTGGATGGAACAAGATTGTGATTGGTGCTATGGGAATGAATCATCCATAAACATCAAAGTTAGAACATTCGAGTTCTAAGACATGGTTTTCATGAAAAACGTCGGGTTTTCATGGGTGTATTGTTTTATGAAATCTTCGGGTTTCAAAGGCACTAAATTTGAAACTACAGGTTTAATTTAGTTTATGAACGTTTAGTTCATAAAAGAGAGATTCTTGCAATGAAACACAGAATGCAATATACAATTAAGTGTAGTGGATTTGAGTTTCTTCAGGAACTCAAGTGTGAGTGCTTCGGGACTAGGAAAGTGAGTCAACGGTTCAAAGTGAATAAATAAAATATTGAATTGTTAATGTCCAAAAGTGATCTTCAGGTCAATAATTTTAGATTCATTATCATATTAATGGACTCAATGTCACTTTTAATTAATTCAATAGATCGGGACTATTCGGGGCCAATCGTAGAAGCAAAATATTACAAAGTTTTCAGGCCATATTTGTGGGCTAGATGGCTACAGGCCATACAAAAGAAACAACCTAAAATCGGCTAAGGTCGTGAAATCGGGCACCAAAAATAAAAAATTTATGAGTGCGGGTTGAAAAAAAACAAGCAAAAAAAATGGCTTTGGGCCGAGAACTAAAGGCAGCCCAGCAAAGGATTGCTGGCTGCTGTCCAAAATAAGGTTTTGCAACAAACGCTGCATGTTGGGCTCATGACCAGGCTGCACGGAGCAGCCCATGTAAGTTAAGCGATCTGTAATTGTAGCAGGGAGTGGGCCAGTCAGCTGCTGGCTAATAGAAGGCGGGCCAAGAAGGCCCAGTAATGCAAAAAGGGTTGCTGGTATACAGACCGAGACCTGAATGCTATCAGATGCAGAAGCCCAGATTTTTTTGGGTACGCCCATTGGCTTGGCTTCAGGCCAGCGAGGCACAGCACAATGACTTTCACCTTATTTTTTTTCTTCAGATTTCTAGGGTTTTCAGAACCCCCAAAAAAAATCATGCTTTTATTTTATTTCAATTATTTGACTCACAAATTCCACATAGCGATTTTATAATTGCGTAATGCATGAAACAAATATATATATATATATATATATATATATATATATTGACAAATATATGAACATATACAATATATATATATCGGAAGGAAAATATAAATATAGGGGGGTTCATGCATCATGGGGAATGTTTTCATGCTTCAAGATCGTTTCAAGTATCTTATTTTATTTTAAGTGTATCTGATTGGCAGAAAACAACAAGAGCCTTTGAATTTGTAGAAGATCCTTCTCATAAAGCCGGAATTGCATCTCCATCTCCAGATTGAAGATCAAACTCTCTTTAGCGCAAAGTCAAAAGCGTGCTGGTAACGTGTTGTAGACATAATTTACTGCACAATTAAGGAGGCCATAGAGAGAGAGGGGGTGCGACACATAGAGAGAAAGAGAGATATATGTAATTGTGGGTGTGTTGCTATTACCCCATTGTGCCTTTATTTATAGTAGTAGGGAAGTTTAATTCCTTACC
Source organism: Malus sylvestris (assembly GCF_916048215.2). NCBI lineage: Eukaryota > Viridiplantae > Streptophyta > Magnoliopsida > Rosales > Rosaceae > Malus > Malus sylvestris. The sequence goes on along the minus strand of NC_062267.1, from coordinate 8,600,671 downwards.
TTTTAGAATTACAACATTTAATAGATAATTTACTCTTAATAGGAATATAAGATATATTCCAAGATATACTAGGATTTACACAATCACATTCCTAATCTAATAGGATTGCAACAAGTATTTGTTTTTCTTAAGGATTTATTAAAGAATATTGGCAAAGTCTAATGAGCGAAAGGATTTATTAAATTCCATAAAAAAGAAAGAAAGAAAGGATTTATTAAATAATATTGGCAATGAACCATTAATTGTTGATGTTTTCTTAGTGGAGGAGCGGGTTATATAACTTGATCGAAAAATCATCTTATCGCCCGGAGAGATCATCGTGTATGGAAGCTGACTGAGAGGCAAAACCATGCAAAATGATCAACTCAAAAGCCTAACATCCTTGGCAAAGCAAAGACAATAATTCAATCAAAACTACACGTGCGAAATTAACCCTGCAGAAAAGTATATAATTTTCATAAGGATTCGACGTAATCATGGAGTGCCGGCTTGGGACCGGCAATGTAAGATAAACTTACACGGCGGAAAGGGAAAATTGAACTTTATTCATTGATACACCATGTAATAACTTGACATTCACATGTTTAACATCCAACAGGAGGGCTTCCATGACCAACACCAGGACTGTGGCCTGGTGTTGTGGGTCGGAAGGCGTTTGCTTCTTTCACTGCAACAACTGTGTAGCTGGGTTTGGAATTAGATGGGTTTTTGGGTTCTATAAACCCAGAATTCGAATTAGACGGGTCTGCGGTGTTCATCGATCTTGCTTCAGTTGAAATGATTCCAGAAGAGAGAACCAATGCAAGAAGAAACACACATGCACACAGAAGCTTGGCTTTGGCCATGGTCGCCATTAGGGTTTTAGAAAGCTGAGAGAGAGATTGTGTGTGAAAAGAGAGGAGCTACTATAGCTAGTGAGTAGAGGTGTGCGTCCAACTGAAAGTGATATAGGGTTTGTAAAGAATTATAGATATACTTAGATAGATAGGGAGTTACTACAAATTCCGCTGGCAGGTTTATAAGTTTGCTGGCCTTTTTAATGCCCACATTCGTTTGTAAGAACTCCGGAAGGATAAAAAAAATGTATTCCTGCTTTCATCGCATGGAGAAGAAACAATTGTTTGGTGTTCCGGAAAAGAGGCTGAAAAGCAGTCAAAATTGGAAGAAATATGGAACGTATAACACATATGGGGAAACAAGGGATGAATAAGTGTAGTGAGAAGGAGCGGAAGAAACAGAAAAGAATGAATGTAACTGTTGTGGCCTATTTAACTGAAAGGTTGAAGAGGGGTGAGGCAAGAGAGAGAGAATGGAGAAATTGTATAGATTTCTGTGTGTTGTTATTCCCCTTGTCCAGTAACTTTATTTATAGTAGAGAATGAATAGAGCATTAACTTGTCCTCCAATAAATAAAATCTTATAGGAAAAGAATAACTAGTAACCAAATCTATTTTTGTCAAGTTCAGGTTCAGCCGGCATGGCACTAATGAATATTTTCCGGTATGGTGTTATAGCTCTCTTTGGTATGTAGGGTAGATAGGGAGCCGCGACATTGTTTTGTCATTTTAGTTTGATTCTGTTTAATCATTTTCAGCAATTCACTAGGGATTTGCTAGTTTTTGTTTTCTCTTTAGGAGAGTTCTTTCATTTTAGTTTTTTGTGTTGGTGTATTCAATCTTTCAAATTTACCTGTGAAAAGAATGGAGCCGTTTGATTTGGTGGATCTACTTAATTTATGTAGTGTTTAGGCATAATGATGATTAATTAATTGATGTGGTTAGACTCGTAGGCATTGTGCTCAATGTCTCAATATGATTCGTGAGTTTTTGTACTCACATAATCTATGTGTAACACGGGATTAGCGATTTTATGGATCCTTGTAATTTTGTAATTTCTGAGGAGCTTGACTTCCAACGAAGTGCTTGAAGTTTGCTCATTGGTTTGCAATTGTGCATGCTTTCTTAGAACTTTTTAGACATAGTTTGCAAGAATCGGTTATGCTCTCCTAAGGTCCTCATTTTGTAGACCTGTGAGGATTAAATGGATATCAGCCACAAGATTATATTAGTTTAGATTCAAAGGTTTAAAATATTTGACAACTTAGTGAAGCAAAACCAACTTAAAATCTATAAACCGTTAGAAAACTTAAACTTGTGTATTATACAATTTAAAAATTAAGGAATTTAGTGATAGAAACCTGAATTATGGAAGAATTTTGTCGTTGATCAATTCTTTATGTACTCAACTAGGTCAAATAAAATCCCTACACAATTAAATTTGGGTAAATCTCAGTTTACTACTATTAAGTTTCGTGGTTTTCAACATTTGGTACATGAAGTTTTTTTATCCTAGAGTCATACCTAAAGTGTTAATTTTGGGACAGTTTCATACATCCATTAGTCTGGCTGTTAAGTCTTCATTTAACTGATGATGTGGCACTTATGTGGACAATGACTAAGCGCCACATGTCATTAAGAGGTCCACGTGAAAATAAAAAATTCAAAAAAATAATTATTTAAAGAAAAGTAAAAATTAAAAAAAAAAATAAATAAATAAAAAAAAAACAAATCCCTTTCTTCTTCCCCAAAATTCCCACCCGTGCCCACCCTCCCATCCCCCATCACCCAGGTCATCTCTTCCTATGCGTCTGCAGGCGCCCATTGCTGCACGAAAAAAAAAGCACCAGTTGCTGCAACAGCCAGCCCAGCGCGCCTGCACCAGCAGCTCCCGTGAACTCGCCTCCTCCTTCGGGATCACGTTCTGATAAAAAAATTTGAGGAACCCAGCCCTGCAACTCCAGGTCTGCAACTCCTTCCCCCTTTCATGGCGGCCCGTCTACCTCTTCTTCCGCTACACTCAGTCCCACCACCCCGATTTCACCCACACCGCCGTCTCCTTCAACAAAATGCTCGACGTCATCGGCAAGTCTAGGAACATTTGCACCGCTCGGATCCGGTCAGGGTTGAGCTCAATCGGCTTGAGAATGAAGTCGGAGATGCGAATGCGGGGTGAGACCAGTTGTAAGCTATTGAACCCACAATTCCACTTAGCCATAGACAACCTGCAAGCGTTATGGAAAGGAAAAACAAACTTGTCAAAACCTGAACCACAATATCAATAAATTACATTGGAAATTTGGAATTAAAACCAAAGGACAGATTTTTTTTTCACCAATATTATACAGACGGATGATGAAATCAATCAAAATTTGAAAACCCAAATCATAAAACTCAAACCCGAATCTAATAATTCAATTAAGAACACGGATTTAATTCCTAAATGCGATTACACCAAAGAAAATACAAAAACATCTTGCGTTTTCCAATAAAAATCGAAGAATAAAAAAGTAGGGAAATTTACCAACAGATCGAAGCTTGTGCTCGACAACCCATTCCCTGAGAGAATCGACCTTGCTCTTGGATTCCGACATTATGGAGAGACACTTTCTTCTTCTTCTTTTCTTTTGCAGAGAAAGAATAACTGAAGGGGGTTTTGAAGTTGTGGTCTTGTGGTGGCGGCTTTTGGTTGCAGAAACAAAACCGAATTTGTGTGGGAAGGTGGTGGTTGCGTACAGAGAAAGGGGGCCGTCGAAGAGGATGAGGGTTGAGTGGGTGGAGTCGAAGAGGGAAGGGGAAGGATGGATGTGCAGAGGTTGGGTAGGTGCAGAGGAGAGAATGGAGGGAGAAGGGAGGGGTCGGGGTGGGGAAGACGAAGGGGTTGTGGGGTTTTTTTGTTTGTTTTGTTTTTGTTTTTTTTAATTAATTTTTTTAATTTTTTAATTTTTTTTAATCCTAATGACATGTGGCGCCCGGTCATTGTCTACATGGGCACCACATCATCAGGTAACGGAAAACTTAACAGCCAAATTAACTAATGTACGAGACTGTCCTAAAATTAACACTTTAGATATGACTTTAAGACGAAAAAAAATTTCATGTACTAAATGTTGAAAACCATGAAACTTGAGGGTGGTAAACTGAGATTTACCCTTAAATTGTAAACAAAATTTAAAAATAAGAGAAGAAAGTAAAAATAATAGAAAAAGCAGACACGGGGTAGGATATATATAGAACACTCTAACATGTCGGCTATGTCACATCCTGGCCCGAGTCCACCACATTTTGGGCCCGTTCCACCGTCGTAACACGATATTGTCCGCTTTGGGCTTACCATTCCCTCACGGTTTTGTTTTTAGGAACTCACAAGCAACTTCCCAGTGAGTCACCTATCCTGGAAGTGTTTTGGCCTCCTTCTCGCTTAACTTTGAAGTTCCTACGGAACCCGAAGCCAGTGAGCTCCCAAAAGGCCTTGTGCTAGGTAGGGATGAGAATATACATTTAAGGATCACTCCCATGGGTGATGTGGAATGTCACAGGCTACAACCGACAAGAAGTTTTAAAATATTTAAAAATAATTATTAACGTCGGCTAGAAGCGACACCATTCTCTTTTTAATCGAAATGCATTATTGCATTAATTTTAGGGACTTCAATAAAAAATCGAAAACAAACAAGGTTTCAATCAAAGAACGTTGATAAATAGGGACTGCATTCAAAGTCACCCTTTAGAAAACTTCATTTTCATCCTTGGCAAAGATGACTTTTTTATTAAAAGCATGAGTAAGATCAAAATCTAATTTTAGTCCCTTGATACATTAATAACCTCATTTATTAATTATACTTTGATTTTTTAATTATTTCCCTTTTTCTTCCTAATTTTGAATGTATTAATTTTATTTCATTATAATTTTCATTTTCATTTCATTGATCGTAATATATTTAAACATTTAGATAAACTAATTTTTGTTACACAATATATTTCGATGTACTTTGTCTTCTTCATTTAGATATATTAAATTCATTATAATACATACATTTAGATACACACATTTCGGTACATACATTTCAATACAAACATTTAGGTATATTAATTTAATATAATACATTTCGGTACACACATTTAGTTCCATTAATTTAATATAATACATTTCGGTACTAACATTTAAATACATTAGTTCAACATAATACATTTCGGTACTAACATTCAAATACATTAATTGAGTCTTTCAAGTTTGAAGAATGTTAAATAAAATTAATAAATTTAAAAACTCTTTTTGTCAAAAAAATAAATTAAAATTTGTATATGAATAAATTTAAATATTTAATGGGGTGACATTAAATAAAATGCACATTAATTATTTTGAATTAAGGACACATTAAGGGATTATAAACAATATGTAATCTAACACTAAGTTTATTTTAAATTTCAATCTTCTTGAAGGATTAAAGCTAAAAAAATATCCAACGAATATCAAATGCAAAAAATATGAATATTCATGACAAATGTGATATTTCATTTGATATTCCACAAAAGCAAGGAATCTGTCATCGAATACTAACTTATATGGATGAATAATCATAAATGTGTCATTAATAATCACAAACATGTGAAACAGCCCACCGCAAGTGAAACAAAAATTTCCGTCAATTGTTTTTTTATTATCGTATCACTAGCTAAATAATTCTTTGATTCTTCTGTGAATTAGGGGTTTAGAATTGATCCTGATGAATCAACCCTGCCAACGTCATTTAAATGTTGTCGATGTAAATTTTCACCTTCTTCAGTAACTTGTACCTACAAAACGTGGAGATAGACTTCTTCTAGGAAAAGGAAAATAATTGCCCCCAATACCTATTTAATTCTGCCTTAAGCAGGGGATTAAATAAATTTGGAGAACAATCATTATTCCAACAAGAAAGAGAAGCTAGAGGATATTTTTTCTTCCCCCCCCCCTAGCGTTCTTCTTTTCTTGCCCTTGCGAAGTGTCGATTCTCGTTGTTCTTCTTCTTTTCCGTGCCGGACCAAGGTAAGAAAATTTTGAATTTTTTGTTCTTCTTGAATTTTTAGGAGCTTTGGGGCTTGAAAATTTGGTTTGGTGGGTGCCAAGGATGCATAGAGTTGTACAACTTCACCTTTGGGTGATGGACAGGTACTGCCTTCGGGCGAATGAGAAGTTGATAATATTGATGATATACCCCCAGCTTCATGATGCGAAAATTATCTTAACACACAAATTTAACTCTCTTTTGACAATTGTAGTACAAGTATAAGTAAGGATCGTTCTGGACCAGGGATTAGAAGGGCTTGCTAATAACCTCTAAACTGACTCAAAAACATAAAACTAAATTTAAAAACACTTAACAAGACTCACAAGACTCAAGGCAAACTTAAAATACTCAAAACAGCTTAAAACAACCAAATAAACTTAAACTAGACACTAGGAATGACTTTGGACGAAAATTGACTTTTACTTGAATCAAAACACTTAAGAACACAAACTAAAACAGATTTGAAACACTTTGAAACAAGAAACAAAAAAAGGGGTTTTGATTTGGATGAAGTTAAAACAAACAAACAAGTATGAAAAATTAGACAGATTGTAAAACAAATGTGAGAAATAAGATGATGGATGGGATAGCTAGAGGTTTTTTCTCCACACATGACATGTAGGCAAACAACTTGATTTCCAGTTACTACTTCATTGAATTATGAACGACAATGCTCTAAATTAACCGTGACATCACTAGTTAACTCTCAGATTTTCCTTGTTTTATTGGATTGGATGACATCATTCGACAACCCAAAACATTCTTCAAAAGTTCCCTACATGACATCATAATAGAGATACAATCAAAGATCATTATGTTTAATGAAAATCATAAGCATTGACAAAGCACTTGCAACTATGACATCATGTCACTTATGCTAGGAATTGAACTTAACGCGATCGTTTATAAGCAACCTTCACTACATATGAATATAAGTTTGTAACGATTATGTGAAACTTCCTTATATTCTAGCAACGGATTTATGCATGCCAATTAAGTGTCGACCATTAATTAACAAATACAAATAAGTTATCAATCAAATAGTTAGGCCAATTGCATTCACGATTCAAGAGTTCATAACTGGAATTTATCAAATTATATTGCACACATAATCATGGCTTTGAAATCACCCATAGCCAAAAGGGGTTTAGCCACTCATATTTACAAGAAAATGGAAGGAAATGAATTTAAACATTAGAAACAAAAGAAAGAAAACACTTAAACGCTCCAACGATCCAAGTTGGACAGCAAGCACGTCCAAGCACTTTCCTTCCCTTCCTTTGCTATGGCACAAGGTGTTGGTGAGTGTTTGAAGGTTTGTTTATATGGAGGAATGGATGTAAAGATGAATGGATGTGTTTGGATGAAGGTTGTATTGAAATGGGGATGAATGATCAAGCAAAAACTAAACTATATGGCTACCACACACACTTCCTTTTATAGAGGAAGTGCATGGCAATGGAGGGAAATTGGTGGTGTGTGTAATGATTCAAGGGTGAAAATGAAGTAATGATGCAAAGCATAGGGGTAAAATGGAGTGGTGTTGCAGCAATGAGTGCATTGAGTGGTGTTTGAAATGATTCAAAGGTGAAAATGAAGTGATGATGCAAAGCATGGGGGGTAAAATGGAGTGGTGTTGCAGCTAGGGAACATGAATGATTGTGCACATGGTAGAGAAAGGAAAGAGAGGTGGAATGGTGCAGAAATGAGTCAAAGGTGGAGCAAGACTCATGATGCACAACATGGGATTCCAAATATGGTGGATGGTGCATCAATGAGTGCATGTAGTGGAGGTAAAAGTTTTATGAAATCTGATGGGTGAAGGGGACAAGAAATGTGCAGCAATTGAGTGCAATGATTCAATGTTTTGATGCATGAAATTAGAAATAATGAAGGAGACAAGGCTGGTGCACGGCAATGAAGTGTAATAAGTGTAATGGTGCATGAAATGAGTTCAAGAAATCTGGTGCATGAAGGGGACAAGGGTGATTATGCATGGCATGGGTGGAAATGTAAGTGGTGAATCAATTAGTGCAAGTAGGTGAAAGGATATTGTGCACATGGTAGACAAAGGAAAAGAAGTGGAATGATGCAACAAATGAGTCAATTGAGGGAACATGGATGATGATGCACGGCATAGAAATCCAAAGGGAGTGCAATGGTGGTGCACGACAATGATGGAAAGGTGAATGGTGGAGTGACACCCCTTTATAGCTGAGCTCTTTGTCCTTTTTACACTAATTCTTCTTTCTCTTTAATACATTCCTAGCCTCTTTAGTCTTCAATTTCGTCCATCCACCTTACTCCATGCATGTGTTATCCATTCCAAGCCCAAAACTGCTCCAAAATGCACAAAAATGCATCTTATTGCTTTATAAGGCCTATGGACCCACAAGCACACGAAAATAGCTTAAAATACATAATTAACTAAGAAATAACAACATAAATGCATGAGAACAAGCTAACTAAGTCGCATAAATATGCTCCTATCACTTCACTAGCCCGGGGCTAGTGTCAGAGTGTGTAATGTTATGTATTTTTTCTCATGCGTAACCCAGAGTCGTACAGCTTTACCTTCGGGTGATAGGGCCTACCATGTTTCTTCACTGGCGTAACTCAGTGTCGTACAGCTTCACCTTCGGGTGATAAACAGGTACTGCCTTCGGGCAAATAAGGAGTTGATGATATTGATGATATACCCTTAGTTTCACTAGCCCGAGGCTAGTGTCGATGTGTGTGATGTTATGCATTCCTTCTCCAGTGTAACCCGGAGTCGTACAACTTCACCTTCGAGTGATAAGGCCTACCATGTTTCTTCACTGGCGTAACCCAGTGTCATACAATTTCACCCTCGGGTGATGGACAAGTACTACCTTCGAGCGACTATGATACCCCTAGAAAGAGTACAGTATTGCTGAGATTTATGGTTTTTCCTTCAGGCGATGATATCACCGTTATTAGGCATGGTTTTACGCACATTTGTTTTATGAATGATTTCATGGCATGCTAGGGTTTTCAAAAAACCTATTATGTAGTATTATATGTGTTTTCAAAACCGGGGGAGGGGGTTACTATGTTCATAAATAAAATGGTTTTTGTATTATTAGTATTATTATAAACTTTGGTCCACTCACCTTTTCTGTTTTTTAGCCCTCTTAGGAGTTAGGATCAAGGCACATGATCTCGACGTCAGGACACTTCTACATAGGTATCATTCCCATGTTCGTATATTTTCCTAGTAATCCTTCCATATTATTCTTAGTAATTGTATGCTCTGAACACGTTCTTGCTTTGGCATAATCGTTCTAATTGCCTATCTTTTATTGGTATGCATGTTTAAAATGGCTTCATCACCCTCGGGTGTCAGCTAGCACATGCATACCCTAGTATGTGGGGATATCGGGGTTGAAGCATGTCAAATTTCCTTTAATTTTTGTAATTATATTTTCTAGGTACGCCAAGCGGAGGAATTGTATATGAAGGACAACTCCAAACCCTTTAGTCATCACGGTTTGACACGCCCTGATCTCGATGTCCGTGGGACATAGGAATGGTCACATGTTGGCCGACACTTGAGGGTGAAGAAAGCCAATTGTTGAATGCAAATGCTGAGAACAAGGAATAAATAAAATTTAAATATAATAAATTAACATGCAATTGAGGAACGTGTTCAGAGCATACAACTAGCTAGAACACTAAAAATAAATATTATAAAATTGAATGAGCAAATGAATGGATCTTACACCGAGATGACTATAAGTCCTAAGAGGGCGCAAAATAAACATGAGTGGTCAAGTTGATATACATAATAATAAAACAGTTATCAACATACTAACCCCTAAAGTTTTATGAAAACTAATAGCATAATATGTGATAGGTTTTTCCAAAAACCCTAACATGCCATAAAACCTTTCCAAAATGTATCTCGTATAAAGTGTGCTAACTAGTGGTATCATAATCGACCCGAAGGCCCCTACATCACCCGACCTGAAGGCCTAATATATAAATCTTCAATCGACCCGGAGGCCCCTACATCATTCGACCCGAAGGCCAATATAATAATCTTCAATCAACTCAAAGGTCCCTACATCACCCAACCCGAAGGCCAATATAATATCATTGACCGAAGGTAGAAAAGTGACCACTAAATACGCACAAAACATTGAATATAGTCTTTCCAAACATAGGTATATATATCTCAAAAATATCTTCATAGTATAAATTCATCCATCATCTATACTATAAACAAGTGTGCAAAATCATGTTCTAAATAGTATATCGTCATTCATTAGATATCCTATGAAGAACATGGGTTCGATAGAAAATATGGTATTTCAAAATATTCTAAGTAAGCATAATATCTCATAAAACATAATCATTAAATCATGTTTTTCATGTATGCATTTCTACTATTAAAACATGCATTTTAAAAGGGGTTCACTCACAGATACTTTGTTGCCGAAGAGCCATGCAACTAGTGAAAACATAATCACTACAATATATGCACCTAAGCACATAAAGGGTCCAATTATTAAAACTATATTATAAAAATTGACTTTGGGGAAACGGACGTAAAAAACGAATCCAGGACATCGAAATTACTTTAAGAGGGGTTCTGGACGAAAACCCAAAAAAGTCAAATTGTCAACGTTGACCAGTCAAAGTCAACGCTGACCGTTGACCAGGTCAATGGTCAGATCGGGTTGAAGTCAACGGGTCATGGGTCCAGGTTGGACTGGGTCAAACTAGGTTAGGTTAAACCAGGTTGGGTCGGTCATCCTTGGGTTTAGGCCGAAGGGTCATAGGCCTAAGGAAAAAGGGTTTAAGGTTTTAAAGCTAAAGGGTAAAAGCCCTTGGTCTTGGCCTAAAGGTTTAGAGGGCCAAAGGCCCGATGTTGGTCAAGGTCTGAGGGTCTGGGTTAAGAGGGTCAAGGGCTTTAGCCTCTTAGGCTTGAAAGCCCGACCCAAATGCCCTTTGGGTTTTTGGGGCTTTAACTAACTAAAATTAAAAAGGCTTTGGGCTAAGGGTTTTACGAGTCAAGGGCCCGAGGTTGGTCATGGCCCAAAAGGCCTAGAATCAAAAGGGTTTGGGTTTTGGGATTTGACGGGCCTTGGGCTTGGAAGCCTAGCCCAAAGTCTTGGGTTGGTTTCTCGCCGAGGAAAGAAGGCGGAGCTTCCTGTGCTCCGGTCAACAGAAAAACATCACCCTAGACTCCGATCTAGGTACCAAAACAAAGGTAGTGGTGAGAGGAAGAGAGTGTTACCTGAGATTTACTGTGAAACGGCTGGGGGCGACCGAAATCTTGCTCGAAAACCTCAGGGGTTCCCAGGAGGTTTTCCTGGTTTTCTAAGCTTCGCCGAGCTCCACAGAGACAATGAAGAGGGAAATGAGGTCCGTGAGGGTGGTGGTGGTGTTACGCCATCATTGGGGTGTTTCTTGGGTGTGGATCGAGAAAAGAGTTTGAGAAAGAGTTGAGATAGTGAGAGATTCAAGAGAGAGATAAGGGAAAGAGAGAGTAAGTGGGTTAGTGGGTGAGTCAGGGACAATGTGAAAATACAAATTAAGAATGGGGATATGGTTTCACAATCTACCCCTCTTATAAAAAATTTCGTCTCGAAATTTGAAATAACTTGCTACACTAAAATACTCAAAAACAAGAAGCAGAAAAATATCTATATATATGCGAAATGAAGAAATCAAGTCATAATAGTTGCACAAAAGGGAAAATGCCACACTGTCATGATCGGGTTGCAATGATTCCATCTTTCGTGCCTCCAGGCTCATACTTTCTTCCCCCATCAATGCAAACGTAGAAAACATACTTTATAAAGGTATAAAGTCAAAAGCATAAAATAGCTTAAGGTCAAAAGTAAGTACGTAAAATACGATAACGTCAAATAGATATGTACTAACGTATAGTTCGAAAACTCGCACAAACTTAAAACTAAAAGTGGAAAAACTCGACCAAACCTTTGCAACTTTGAAAATATGTTAAAACTATAATAAGGTAATTTAAAATACTTGTATTGAAAAACCAAAACTGAAAATGAAAGTGGGTCTCGCCCAAGCATACGTAACGTCACGTATTACTAGAAAGAGTGTCTTTGGATCGAGCCCCAATAATAGCAAATCCGTATTAACTATCGTATACGGGTCTACCTGCCCACTTTTTTAACGAACCCAGTGAATAAGTTATCTAGACAGCAGTCGACCACCCATGATATTGACCACATATTTGTTGTCTCAATAAGCAAGCAGTAATTTCCCAAAGATGCACAATTTCCCATATTGTAATTTTGATCTTCCGAATACTATTTTGCCTCTCCACGCTAGGGTGTACAAAGATCGTCCGATTCTCACCTCGACCGTGCTGTCGTACAGTTCTAAAAAGCACTAAATCAAATCTGCTAGAAGTGTTTCAACATCCATGCACTCACAACAATAAGGTCTTGAAGTGAAGCAGTGGAAAAATGCGTTGAGGCACAAACATCTCCTTATCATGCTACAATTCATGTTTATGAATTGTAGCATGATAATGAGTGATGACTATTCGATTCTATGTGAAGATAGTGATGCAATATGCTGACCACCTGTACTACAATCTTCACCAGTCTCTTACTAAAAGATGGCTTAACCTCACATCTACAAGGAACTCTTCTTGGTAAGTCTAGTAAACTTGTCGAAAGGTTATGCTCCTAATGTTTATGTCTGAATCAATAAGAACTGGGCGCACACTTCCGTCGAAATGATCGATCATGAATTCCTCACTGATTGAGCGAGAAACCATGTCGAGAAGGCTAAAAGAACATTCAAGAATTTGAAAGTCAGAACAAGTCTATCAAAATTAGAGTACAAGACCAAAGATACTTCACATTGCACGACACCTTGTCAAGATTTCCAATTTCCATGATTGCTACCTTTTTGGAAATTGATGAAAATAGCATCTGCTACCGAAAAGTCTCTCGAGAAAAGTATTTAGATGCCAACAAAGAACCCATTTGAAGGATGTACCTTAGAATTCAAGACAAGTGGCTACCATGTTAATAGTAGACCCAAAAGCTCAAGCCAAAAAAGCAGAATACGAGAAGTCACCTTCCCTAATAAGCAGTATCTTTTAGGATCCGTTGTAGTGCTCAAAGCACCTCTCTATTTTTTCTTAGTAGCAGATTTCTTGTCAAAAAAGGTCAATGTTGGTGGAAAGAAGAATGACTCGTAAATGATCAACCTAACAACCCGATGAAAGCACACACCATTCGAGATAAGTGTGAATTCTACATATGCTTAAGCCATAAGACAAGTGAACACAACGCATCATCCTAAAGAAATATTTAATCTAAATGAAGTCAACCCTCGAAGGATTTGGGGTGAAACTAACAATCGATGGTTAGGGAACTTGACTTCGTCGTTGGGGTAAGCAAGAGGGTTATCGATAGAATAATCACCGAGATTTGTTCAAAAGATCCACACAAATTTCTTTAGTGGGAACGAGTCCGAGAACATTGATTCGATCCCACCAACTACCACTTACTACACTTCGTAACAACTAGTGCTTCCTCGCTTTCTCTAACACACACTTCGAATGTTTCGAGCAAATTCCACAAAGATATGACTATGCCCGCAATTCTTAGGGAACACATATTGCAGAATGACATCATCGTCTCAGGTCTCCAGTTGGTCTTAACCAATTCGTACCACTAAGATTCTTCTACTTCCCAACACTCCTATGTAGGTCTGACTCTGCCTGTAATTCCTAAGGAATGCATGTTGCAGAGTATTGGTTTGATGTCAAAAGTTGTTCAACAAACCAATTCGTCACTGATGAAGCACAGTTCCGACACGAATTTTCTTTTTTCTTTAATACGATGTGACTTTTCATGTAGTATGAAGATTGCACAACCGTGATGAAATACAACAAATCCAGAAGTCGTGACATTCAAATGATGTCATGATTGACACACTACTAGAGTAACAGAAGATCCTAAGTATGCTCTGAACAACCACACTCTGAAACCAATGTGACATGCATCGATCCCGATGTCCTTGGGACATCAGAATGGTCACGTGCTGGCCGACACTCAAGGGTGACGAAAGCCATTTATTGAATGCAAATGCTGAGAACAAGAAATAAATAAGACTTATAAATTTAAATATAATGACTTAACATGCAATTGAGGAACGTGTTCAGAGCATACAACTAGCTAGAACATTGAAAAGAAATAGTATAAAATTGAATGAGCAAAGGAATGGGTCCTACACCGAGAGGACTCAAAGATGCCGATGCGGAAGTGCCTTGACGCTGGGATTGTATGCCTCGATTCTAAGTCATGAGATGGCGCAAAACAAACATGAGTGGACTAAGTTGATATACATAATAATAAAACAGTTATCAACATACCAACCCCGAAAGTTTTATGAAAACTAATAGCATAATATGTAATAGGTTTTTCTGAAAACCCTAGCATGCTATAAAACCTTTCCAAAACATATCTCATATAAAGTGTGCTAACTAGTGGTATAATAATCAACCCGAATGCCCCTACATCACCAGACCCGAAAGCCTAATATATAAATCTTCAATCGACACGGAGGCCCCTACATCATTCGACCCGAAGGCCAATATAATAATCTTCAATCAACCCAAAGGTCCCTACATCACCCAACCCGAAGGCCAATATAATATCATTGCCCGAAGGTAGAAAAGTGACCACTAAATACGCACAAAACATTGAATATGGTCTTTCCAAACATAGGTATATATATCTCAAAAACATTTTCATAGTATAAAGTCATCCATCATCTATACTATAAATAAGTGTGCAAAAGCATGTCCTACATAGTATATCATCATCCATCAAATATCCTACGAAGAACATGGGTTCAATAGAAAATTGGTATTCCAAAATATTCTAAGTAAGCATATATCTCATAAAACGTTTCATAAAACGTAATCATTAAATCATGTTTTTCATGTATGCATTTCTACTATTAAAACATGCATTTTAGAAGGGGTCCACTCACAGATATTTTGTCTCCGAAGAGCCACACAACTAGTGAATACGGAATCACCACAATATATGCACCTAAGCACATAAAGGGTCCAATTAATAAAACTATATTATAACAATTGAATTTGAGGAAACGAACGTCAAAACTAAATTCAAGACTTCGAAATTAGCCTAGGAGGAGTCCTGGACGAAAACCCAAAAAAGTCAAAAAGTCAATGTTGACCGTTAACCGGTCAAAGTCAGAGCTAACCATTGATCGGGTCAAAGTCAACGAGTCAAGGGTCTGGGTCAAATCGGGTTAGGTCAAACCAGGTTGGGTCAAAGGGTTCGGTCAACTATGTTAGGCCAGTTCTCTTTAGGTTTCGGTCGAAGGGTCCTAGGCCCAAAGGAAAAAGGGTTTAGGGTTTTAAAGCTTATGGGCCGAAGCCCTTGGTCTTAGGCTAAGGGTTTAGCGGCCAAAAACCTGAGGGCTTGGGTTTAAAGGGTTTAAAGGGTTAAGGGCTTTGGCCTCTTGGGCTTGGAAGCCCGACCTAAATGCCCTTTGGGTTTTTGGGGTTTTAACTAACTAAAATTAAAAAAGGTTCGGGCTGAGGGTTTTGCAGGCCAAGAGCCCGAGGTTGGTCACGGCCTGAAGGACCTATAATCAAAGGGGTTTGGGTTTTAGGATTTCACGAGCCTTAGGCTTGGAAGCCTAGCCAAAGGAAGGCCCAAAAGCCTGGGTTGGTTTCTCGCTACCAAAATATATCGAAGCCTTTTGTGCTGCGGTCAAAGAAAAAACATCACCCTAGACTCCGATCTAGGTACCAAAACAAAGGTAGTGGTGAAAGGAAGAGAGTGTTACCTGAGAATTGTCATGAAACTACCGGAGGTGGCCGAAATCTTGCTCAAAACCTCGGGGGTTTGCTGAAGGTTTTCCTGGTTTTCTGAGCTTCGTCGAGCTCCACAAAGACAAGGAAGAAGGAAGGGAGGTCTACGAGGGTTGTGGTGGTGTTGCATCATCGTCAGGGTGTCTCTTGGGTGTGGATCGGGAAAATAGTCCGAGAAAGATAGTTGAGAGTGAGTGAGAGGGATAGAGAGCTGAGAGAGTGAGAGATTTGAAAGAGAGATCGAGGAAAGAGAGAATAAGTGGGTTAGTGGGCTGCCCCATGGCAGCAGGAATGAGGGAGGGGGTCTAACATTTAGATTGAGATTGGGTATAAGATAAGGGACCAAATTGCACATTTTATAAACTTTCAGGGACAATGTGAAAATACAAATTAAGAATATGGGTGGGGTTTCACACGGTTGTTGGGAAATTTGTAAAGGATGGGTGTTATTTGAAGATCCACCTCAACAAAGAATTGGTCTTACGCCGGTGTTCGGAAATGCATACTCAAATGCAGATGGGGATGAAGATGGATCTCCTACCATTCAAGAAACAAGGGTAGAAAATTTGTCTCCGGGTGAAGGTTCCATACCTAGGGCAACGAGACGAAACAAGGCCCGAAAATTAAAGGAAAAGGGCAAAGCAAAGGATGATTATGCCTTTTCAACTAGAAATGAGGGCCTCATTGCGATTAAAGGTGGAGCAAAATGCCTTTGATGCGGAAGAAATGAACTGTAGGCATGAAGAATGGGCAAAACAAATACAAGAAGAGATGGTTGATAGGAACATGCAAAGGAACACTTCGGACTACACTCCAATGAGTAAGGCATATTTTGATAGGAAAAAGAGGGAATTATGGCCTGACGGGAGTTGTTTACATCCGACTATACTCCTACAGTCGTTGATGATGATGATGATGATAATGATTATAGTCTTTAAATTTAAGTTGTTGTAGTCTTTAATATTTAAGTTGTAATTTTTAAATTTAAGTTGTAGATTTTAATATTTAAGTTGTAGTTTTTTAAAGGGATACTTTGGATGCGGTCCTTAATCCTTAACATTCTTTGATTAAAACCTTAATGATATTCAAAATTTGATCAAAGTCCCTTGACTTTGGACACCTCATTATATTACTATTAATATTTATGTTTTTATAGTTTTGACATTAATTGTTTGATATTTTATGAGATTTATAATCCTATAAATTTAAAATCCCTCATTATGGTACTATTAGAAACGGTTACAATAAAAGAATTCAAACATTTTGATTGAATAAATGGATAAAAACTATGTAAAAATAAGAAATAATAAATGGCAAAAGAATGTATCCATAGTGTTAAAAAAATTGGTACATTTTACAAAAAAATTGGTACATTTCACATATAACAAAGTGGTACATTAATAAAGAAGAATGGGTACATTATAAATAAATTAGGGTACATATAAAAGATTAAAAAATTATGAGTACAAATGAATTTTTAAAAAATATAGGCCCTAAAAGAAGTTAATACATGGGTACAAAATAAAACTAAAAAGAAAATACTACAAATTTTAAAAAACAAATGTTGCAAATTAAAAGTGGGTACAAACTAAAAATATAAATATATGATACAAACTTTAGGCATAAAACATAAATATACCATAAGTAATTTTTCTATCATTTATTAAATATACAATGTCATGTGACGGTACACACATGCGTACAAACACAAATAAAACTTTAAAAAAGATGGGCACAAAAAGAAACTAATATATGGGTACAAATCAAAAATGAAAAGAAAATTGGTACAAATTAAAAAATATTTGCAAATTAAAAATAGGTACAAACTAAAAATAAAAATATATGATTAAAAATTTAGCCATAAATATAAAATACTAATTGTAACATTTTTAACACTAAAGGAATATATTTAAAAATAAAAATATTTTATTATTCAAATAATTAATCATATTATTAATACCCAAGGACCTTGATCAAAAATTAAAAATGAATAGGATTTTAATTAATGGAGTAACAAAAAGAAGGAAGTGAACTTAATTTCTCCTTTTTTAAATTTAAGTTGTAGTTTTTAAATTTAAGTTGTTGTAGTATTTAAATTGAAATAATAAATGTTTGGCCCTTTGGCCCTTTGGCCCCCTAGGTTGGAGATGATTTTTTATCACATGACTATGTTTGGCCTATGGTCTTTTGGCCCCCTCAGTTGGAGATGGTATGAAATATGGCCTGACATTGTTAATTAAAATATAATTTCTTGGATGACTATAGGGCTAAAGAGAGCCCTCTGGCCCTCCTTCGGTTAGAGGTGACCTTAGGCTTGCAAAAGATATATAGTTCTAGTAGTTAATAGTATTTGACATTGAATTCCAAGTTCGAATCCTTGTTCTCTTTATATATAAAATAAAGGACGTACAATTAGGTTTTGTCATTTTTTTTTTTCTAAATGGGCGACCTACCGTCATCTTTTTTACTATATCCCAGCCAAAGATGGATTACTATTACTACTTATCTAGCAATTTTTTCACAGAAATACCAATACCAAGTCCTCGATCTGGTCCTGCATGCATGTTGTCGCGTACAAAAAAAAAAAAAAAAAAAAAAATATATATATATATATATATATATATATATATATATATATATATATATATATATATATATATGTGCGCGCGCTTTGTCTTGTAGAGGGATACTTGATTAGGATGGTCCTGCATGGCTGCCTCCTCTCATTTCTCAAAAGAAAATAAAATAGAAGTGATAAGCTATATAGAGTTCTTCATGATGATGGGTGAACATGCATGTTGATAGCTACGTATGGATATTGTCAAATATTATCATTTGAGAAGTGATTTCTAGTATTTCAATTAAATCGAAGAAAAGTTACGAATAAATGTAGAGCAAGTGTTGAATAGAAAATGTGCGAAAAACTTTGCATTCAACAACGCTTTATTATCTTGAGAATGACTATTAAAATTGATTTCTCATTTAAAGTTTAAAAACTTTTGAAAAGTGTTTTTAAATGATTGAAAATGCTTTTTAGATGAAATATTTTTTAACAAGTTCTTAGTAAAAATACAAATTAATTTTGAAAAAGCACATAACTAATGACGGTACTTCAAGAAAGGTTTTAAGAAGCACTGCAGGTGATGAAGCACTTTGATTTGATTTTTATAAAATTGCTATTTGTTTCTAACAAAAATGATGCTACAACGATAAGCACTAAGTAAAAAAAATTCCTGGAGAAGCACTCATAAAAAAAAAATCCTTACGAATTATGCAATAAAAGAAATCATGCACGACACTCCTATCTATTAAATTTTTATCTTTAATATGAATTACTTCCTTTTTTTTCTTTTTTCTTTTTTTAAATTTGGTCAGTGTTCCAATCCTATTAGATTAGAAATGTGATTGTGTAAATCCTAGTGTATTTCGGAATATCTTGAAATATTCCCTAGGATTAGATATTATCTTATTAGAGTTGTAATCTTAAAGGCAGGCACAATGGGGTGGAATAGAACACATCTCAGAACTACATCTCTCTCTTCTCGCTATCTTGTCGCTGGCCCTCTCCCTCTCTAGTACTAAATACAGTTCAGTAAATTAGGCCTACAACACGTTATCAACACACTCTTAATGTTGCACTAAAGAGAGTTTATTCTTCAATCAGGGGAGTATTACGTTTTAATCATTCTTTTTTTATGATTAATTTATTACTTTATTGAATTGATCTACATGCTATTGATTAAATTTAATTTTTCTTTGTTGAATGTGATACAACGCATTGGAGATGCAATTCTGGCTTTCAGAGAAGGATCTTCTACAAATTCAAAGGCTCAATTGCTTTCTGCCAATCAGGTTATTTTAAAAAAATTAAGATGTTTGAAACGACCATGAAGTATGAAAACATTCCCCATGATGCATGAAACCCCTACATTTATATTTTCCTTCCGATACATATATTATATATGTTCATATATTTGTCAATATATATATATATATATATATATATATATATATATATATATATATACACATTCATGCATTATGCAATTATAAAATCACTATGTGGAATTTGTGAGTCAAAGAATCGAAATAAAATAGAAGCATGATTATTTTATTATTTTGGATTCTGAAAACCCTAAAAATTTGAAAAAACCATAAGGAAAAATCGTTGAGCCACGCCGAAGCAGTGACCCAAGTCGTGCCTAGCTGGCCTGAAGCCAAGCCAAGTCGCTTTGCCACAGACACAGCCCTTGTTGTGCATGAAATCCAAAAGCCCACTTGCTGGGCTTCTCTCCTTGCAGCTCTCGGGCCATATACCAACAAGTCTTCTTGTTTGATTGGCCCGCATTACAGCAGCAAGCATGCTGCTTGTGATTTTTCTTCTTTGCCCGTGACTGCAGCAAGCCTGCAAGCTTGTTTTTGCAAGTTGATAGGCTGTTTGCGGCAACCTCACACTGCCTAACCCGCAGCCTGCAGCTGCTGGGTTGTACATAATTGGACAACATACAGCAATCCAATGTTGGGCTGCTTTTTTTCTCGACCCAAAGCCATTTTTTGGCTTGTTTTTTTTTTCAACCCATATCCATATTTTTTTGTGGTCCCCGATTTCACGACCTTAACCTATTTTTAGGTCTTTTCTTTTGCATGGCCTGCAACTGTCTAGCCCAAAAATATGGCTTGAAACTTTGTATTATCTTGCTTCCACGATCGATCCCGAATGGTCTCAATCCATTGAATTAATTAAAATGACCAGCAGTTCATTAATCTGACAAGACATCCATGTTTACCGAAATATTAGAATTGGCAAAGTCTGACAAGCTCAAGAATTTATTAAAGAATATTAGCAAGGAGCCATTAATTGTGCATGTTTTCTTAGAGGAGGAGCGGGTTATATAACTTGATCGAAAAAACATCTTATCGGCCGGAGAGATCATCGTGCATGGAAGCTGACTGAGAGGCAAAACCATGCAAAATGATGAACTCAAAAGCCTCCTTGGCAAAGCAAAGACAATAATTCAATCAAAACTACACGCGCGAAATTAACCCTGCAGAAAAGTATCTATGTAATGGACAAGGAAGTTAAACTTTATTCATCTATTCACCATGTAATAACATGACATTCACATGTTTAACCTCCTTCAGGAGGGCTTCCATGACCAACACCAGGACTGTGGCCTGGCGTTGTGGGTCGGAAGGCGTTTGCTTCTTTCACTGCAACAACTGTGTAGCTGGGTTTGGAATTAGATGGGTTTTTGGGTTTTATAAACTTGGGATTCGAATTAGACGGGTCTGCGATGTTCATCAATCTTGCTTCAGTTGAAATGATTAATAGAGAATCAATGCAAGAAGAAACACACATGCACACAGAAGCTTGGCTTTGGCCATGATCGCCATTAGGGTTTTAGAAAGCTGAGAGATATTGTGTGTGAAAAGAGAGGAGCTACTATAGCTAGTGAGGAGAGGTGTGTTTCCAACAGAATGTGGTATAGGGTTTAAATAGAACTATAGATACTTAGATAGCTAGGGAGTACTTGGCTTAATTTATATTTTCTGCCTTTTGTTTCCCTATAAAGACTTAGGAAAGGGCTTATTTCCAAGCAGTTACTACAAAATCCACAGGCACATTTAAAAGTTTGTTGGTATTTTTAATGCCCTTCCTCCTTTTCAAGAACTCGGGAAGGAGAAAAAATGAATTCCTGCTTTCATTGCAAGGAGAAGAAATAGTTGTTTGGTGTTCCGGAAAAAAGGCTGAAAAGCAGTCAAAATTGGCTGAAGAACATGGAACGTATAACGCATATGGGGAAAGGAATGAAGTGTAGTGAGAAGAGCGGAAGAAATAGAAAAGAGTGAATGTAACCAAATTTTTAAAAGGATAATGTTAGGAAGATAAAAATTTTAAACCAAATTTGCAAATCAAATGATGTGTAAGTAATAGGAAATAAACATGTTAATCAACACTTAAGTAAGAAGTAATGCTAGGAGACTAAATTTGTAGACTAAATTAGCAAACCAAATGAGGTGTCACTAATAGAAAATAAGCACGTTTATCAACGATTAAGTAATAATTCAATCACGTCCTTAGCATTATCTTCTTCTTGTTTTTTTTTTTTTTGAACAAACGATATTACCTACATTAAGGGGTGATGGAGTAGGCTAAGCTTCACAATGGGCTAGTGGTTTAAATTTGATTTTGACAAGAATCAATTCTAAAGCTTCTCACTTACAAGTGAAGATGAATATCATTAGACAGTAGTATAAGTAATAGCACTACCCTTTTTAAAAGTGAAAATAACTAAAAATAAATTTTATTTTATACCCTTTTGCTTATATATTTATTTATTAGAAAATACTTGCATCTCTATCCAAAAGAAAAAAATACTTGCATCCACTCTAGGGGAGTTACTTATTTACTCACTTATGATTAAGATATATATTTTCACCCTACAAACATCATAGTATTAACCGTTCATTCTACCAACTTATGATTATTTTTTATATTCTCACTTGTGATTAACATATATATTTTCAAAAAAGATATGTCACATCTCAGTCTCGACTCCGCCGGAGCAAGATATTGTCTACTTTGGGCTTACAATTCCCTCACAGATCTTTATGTGAAATATATTGCAGAGATATACCAATTATGTATATGATCAAATATAACAAAACAAATGTATAATCACTATCAGACTTATGAAAATTAAATTAGGAAAAAGGAATAAGAATATCTGGCATGTGAACCAAAGAGAGGCGCGATGTCATTGCCCTAAAGCCGTAGACACCCCCCTACGTGCAGGTTATGGTGATGCCTACAACTCCAAGATACAACCCAAAGCCTCACAGGATGTCTGATCCATTATGCACGCCAACAACAAACGGGATTGCCAAGTAGTGATCAATTGCCCAAGAATTATAAAATAAACTGACAGAGATGTGAGAAATGAGGGAGACCAAAAAGTTTTAGCGTATTTGTTTTCTGTATGAGGTTTCTTATTTAAAGAACTTCTCATACCCTTTTAGAAAAGGATTATGACTCTTCAAATAAAACACAACTCTTAAAAATAAATAAAATAAGATAATAATAAGTTTTGAATCTTTAAAATAAAATATTATTAAAATAATTAAAATAACCAACAATCCCCCACAAGATTAAAAACTCTATGAGGAATAAAATAGACACAATTAAAGAAACGAAAGTTTGGGCAATTTGTATACCATACAATGGGGTAGGTGTCTTTTGGACTTGAACCTACGCTTAGTGTTCATAGTTTTCATCTAAAGGAATCATAGTGAACTAAGTCTTGAACTAGATTTCTCTAATTCAGATTACGACATTTGACACACATAGTATTGATCAAAAAACTTGGTGCGGGTTAGCGCTATTAATGGCCATGCACTTAATCTTGATTCTCATGTGTGTTTTTAGAGAACAACTCAATTCTCACAGTTGCAGCCTCACGACTACTTTCACTTAGGTGAGTCCTCCAAGAGGACATGTGACCTGTACTCCGTGGGAGATTACCCACCTTAGAACTCATTAAGGACAATGTCCTTCATTAACATCACATATCATCAACACAAATGACATAGGTAGCCTAGACGGCCTAGGCGCTAGGTAGTGAAGGCCCGCCGCAAGTTAGTGCAAATTGTTTCAAAAAATCAATTTGGAGCTAGGCGGCACCTAGGCGGTTTGGTATTTTATTTTTTTAATCCTTTTATCATTAATTGTGTGCTTTTTTCTTTTTTAGTTTCATGGTGGTGTACTTATGGAAATGAATCATGAACAAACTAGATAACAACAAGGTTAAATAATTTAGTCTATGTCCAATCCAATGCAAGGATCATGAACAAGAAGAATTTAGTTTATCATCTAAGAATACTCGGGGCTGGTTTGGTATTGTTGTGCTTTGAAAAAAAACTGCTGTGAGAATAAGCGGCTGTGCTGTGAGAATAAGCGGTTGTGAAATAAATCAGCAGAGTGTTTGGTAAACTTTTTTGTAAAAGTGCTTTTGGAAAAAGAAAAAAAAAAGTAGTCTGATAGTGGGTCTTTTCATTAAAGGAGCACTGTAGCTCAGTGTGCTTTGAAAAAAAGCCAGTTTTCCAAAGCTGCAAATAGCAGCTTCAGCTTTTTCCTTTGATTTCAACTTATTCTCATAGCAGCTTCCAAAATAAGCTTTTTTTTTAGTTTACCAAACACCTAAAACCCTCACAGCTTTTTTTCATGGGTGCTTTTTTTTTAAGCACCTCAGTCCCAAACCACCCCTCATTATGATTATATGCTTACTGTTTGTTAAATATTGAACTTGTTGGATGAATGTACTTTGTGTATATCTTCTACTTCTATTTTTGCATTTTATCATTCTTTTATTATCCTTACAAGTACAATTTTTTTTAAGTGTAAATAGCCACTTATTTACAAGATATATAAAAATTTATATAAATCCTTCTAGGCGCTAAGCTCCTACCCAACACCAAACTAGCGCCTGACATTTTTTAGAACCTTGCTCATCCTTCCCGAATCCCGATATTCGAAAAAACTGCTAATGATTTTTTACTATGTGACATACTCCTTGTTTCTCCCCTTGAAAAACTACGCCATATTTTGAAACTGGAGCTGGAGAATATGTTTTCATGAGACCTTATTCATTAATCAATCATCGTCACTATTATCCCCAAACACGTATGAAGAAGATCATTTATTTTCACCATTATGCTATATACATTTCTAGATTCTTTTTCGCTATAAAGTGATGGATTCTCAAATTTTTTTTGTCAGGATGGATTCTCAAATCTAGACATTCATTCTTCATGGCCGTGGTTTCATTGTTTTGGGATTACACACAAATTAAAAAATTAAAAATAAAATAAAATATGTATTTACAGTTAAGAGGTGAAGTGTGTGGGGTGCATGTGGAAATGTGGGGTGTAAGTTGAGAGTGTAGGACATGACCGCATTATGGAAAAGTACGTGGAAGTGTATTAAGATAAATATTACTTAAGAAATAAATATGGGGTGTATTAAATAAGTGGATGTAAACACGAAATTTTCCTGAAACGAAAGAGACAAGAACAACGTGCACAAAATAATACTTGTATTTGATGATTTTGGGTTACAATCTCTTTATAACTTTGATCCTCTGATTCGATTTCCGTAAGGTGTGTATTTGTGGATGTGCGATTGATCCAAGGGTCGTTGGGGCTTGATCTTGGATGAACTGTTGGGAGATTCTTCAAGGGTCGTGGGCTTGATCTTTGAAGGTGGATTTGAGCGGATCTTCAAGGAGCCGTTAGGGCTTGATCTTGAGGATGAGTGTTTCTTCAAGGGTTGTTGAGGCTTGATCTTGAATAACGGTGATGAACGGAACTTCAAGGGCTTTTGAGCTTGATCTTGAAGAATGGTGATGAACGGATCTTCAAGGGCTTTTGGGCTTGATCTTGAAGAACGGTTGGATGTATGGATTTGTCGAGGTTTTGTTGATCCAAAGGGCCGTTGGGGCTTGATCTTAGGATGAACAAATGATGAACGATGGTGCTTTCTTCAAGGGCCGTCGGGGCTTGATCTTGGAAGAACGATGAACGAAGAACGAAGAACGCTTTCTTCAAGGGCCGTCGGGGCTTGATCTTGAATTGGTGGATGATTGTTGATCCAAAGGGCCGTTGGGGCTTGATCTTGAAGGAGGATTTGATGAAGAACGAAGAGGGCTTTCTTGATCCTTCGGGATTTGTTTGAGAGCTTTAAAGATTCAAAGCTTCAGAGCTTCAAGAATTTTGCCTAATGATTTTGGTCCTTTCAAATGAATGAATTAGCCTTCTATTTATAGAAATTTCCAAGGCCTAATTTTGAATATAATATTCCAGATGAAATAAGTCGTTTCTGCCAGGTGTTGACACGTGTCCTGTTTGATGACTTTTCCAACTTATTTCGATTTTTTGTTTATACACACGCTACGTGTAAAATTTATGTAATACATGAGCGTTGAAACGTTGATTCATCGGTCAACATTTATTTACCAAAATTTCGATGTCTACAAATGCCCCCACTTCAAGGCGCGTCGTATACATGTGTTTGTCACGTGTAGGAGATGTGTTTTGAAGTCCATTACTGTAGATGTCGATCCAAGGGCCATCGATGCTTGATCTTAAATTGGGCTGGAGATTTCTTCAAGGGCCGTTGAGGCTTGTTCTTGGACTTTGTTTGAAATTTCTTTAAGGGCCGTCGAGGCTTGATCTTGAAGGTTGAAATTGGACCATAAGGAGCTTCATATGGTAGATGATCTTTGGCTTTGGTAATGGATGAATCGGCACGTATTTGTTTTTGCGCTTTGTTGACTTTCCACAGCTTTGATCTTGAACTGGGTTTGAGGATTTTCTGGATTCCTCCAATTGTTGATTTTCCACAGCTTATTCTTGAACTAGGTTGGAGGATTTTCTGGTTTCCTCCAATTGTTGACTTTCCACAGCTTATTCTTGAACTGGATTTGATTCAAGAGTGGTAAACACTTGATCTTGAATCGGACTTGTGATTTCCTCAAAGGCCGTCGATGCTTGATCTTGAATTTGGCTGGAAGCTTCTTCAAGGGCTATTAAGGCTTGATTCTTGAAGGTTGACTCGAACGCATGGCAAGCAAGCATGAGGTGAAGGTGATGACTTGTTGCTTTGTTCAATCTTTCTAATTCACACCTGAGCAGTTTGGTCAACGGTATGATCTTCAAGATTGATGGGCTCTTCTTCTAGTTGGTGACTTAATCTTTAAGGATTTGATTCAAGGATGGTGAATCGGCACATGTAGCCCACTAAGCCTAGTAAGTCGACCCAAGAATTTGAGGGTCAAAACGAGTTCAGCGTCCAGAGTGATTGCAACCCTGATGATATGAGATACTTTTGATTTTGAAGAAGTAGCGGATGAATCAGCATGTGCTTTGTTGCACTTGTCTCCACATGCTTCAAGGTATCATTTTCATTTCCTTTATCTGTTCCTCAGGCATATGTGGCATCTTCTCGAGTTCCTCATCTCAGACTCCTTCTGCTAAGTTGACTGTGCAGGCTACATTCTTCTCTGCTTGTTTCTTCTGCACGTTGTCTCCACGTGTTGCAAGGTATCATTTTTACTTGCCTTATCTGTTCTTCAGGCAGATGTGGCAGCTTCTTTGGAAGTACAGCAGCAGTGGGAGACGAGTACTCAATAGCAGTACTAGGTAGGCAATCAGGGAAGGGTTCCAAGCAGTCGGTTCCTTACCCGAGTTTGAGTAGAGGTTCCGGCATATTGTTTTCTTTATCCTTGTCTTTGTAGGTAAGAACAAGGACAAAGGAAATAACAGGGAAAAAGCATGATATGAGATACTCTTACTTTCTACCCTGGTGATATGAGATACTTTTGCTTTGGAGTCATTTGCTTGCAGAGGTACCCCAAGGAATAAGGAACACTGAGTGACTTGAAAGGCTTCGTTGGGAAAGCATTTTTGGAGATGAAGAAAGGTTCTGTATGTTTGCCTGGCTATGGAAGGTAAAGGTGGACAGTTATAGGAAGTTCTTTAATACCTGTAGAGGTACTATTCTTTTACTCGTGTCGGCAACTATTGAGTGATTTGATCAGTATAGCTTCACGCGCTTTCTTCTTCATCTGAAATCTTCGACAAATTGTTTGTAATTTCTGCCAAGCTGAGTGTGCATGTGACAGGTGTTGACGCGGCTAAAATAGACTAGCGCCTCTTTGATATCTGGGATCGGCGCTTCGACAAATTACCTGTGATTTCCGCAAAGCTGAGTTTGCGTGTGATGGGTGCTAATGCGTCTGAAAAAGCAAGATGCCTCTCCGATTTTTGAGCTTGCCTCTTCAATTTTTGAATTGGCCTCTTCGATTTCTGAGCTTCGTTGAGTGTAGAGGTTGCATGTGACAAGTGCGGACAAGTCTGGAAAAGAAGATCGCCCGTTGTTTCTGAGCAAGCCCAGCTTTTGAAAGCTAGCACCTCTTCAATTTTTGAATTGGCCTCTTCAAATTTTGAGCTCGCCTCTTCGATCTCTGAAATCCCGTCGAGTGCTGATTTTTTATAGAGGCACGTAGTTCGTTTCAAAGCACACTTGAATTTTCGCTTGTAGAAACTCCCTTCTTGCACTTCTAAGATCTTGATTTGTCCGATCTCTTTTTTCTTTCAACACTTTTGAAAAATGTCTGGCCCCTCCGACCGTCGTCTTGACTTGAACCTTGGTGAAGAGGCAGTCCCGCCTTCTCCAGACAACATATGGCGCCCATCCTTCATATCCCCTACTGGTTATCTTACCGTTGGGGATTCGGTAATGAAGAATGATATGACCGCTGCGGTGGTGGCCAGGAACCTTGTCACTCCCAAAGATAACAGACTACTTTCCAAACGGTCTGATGAGTTAGCTGTTAAGGATTCTCTGGCTCTCAGTGTGCAGTGTGCAAGTTCTGTGTCTAATATGGCCCAACGTCTATTTGTTCGAACCCGTCAAGTTGAATCATTGGCGGCTAAAGTGATGAGTCTCAAACAGGAGATTAGAAGGCTCAAGCATGAGAATAAACAGTTGCACAGGCTCGCACATAACTATGCTATAAACATGAAGAGGAAGATTGACCAGATGCAGGAATCTAATGGTCAGATTTTACTTGATCATCAGAGGTTTGTGGGTTTGTTCCAAAAACAGTTGCCTTCGTCTTCTGGGGCTGTACCGCGTAATGAAGCTCTAAATGATCAACCTCCGGCTCCTCTTCTTCCTGGAATTCCGCCGAGTGATGAGGCTTCACACGAGCAACTTTTGTGAAAGCTCCCTCCTGTTTTTGTTTTTTTTTTTTTACTGATGTAAAATGTACGTTTATGTAACTTTTTTTTTTTTTAGAGAAATCAATAAGCGAGCTTTATTTCATTTAGATGTACATATATACATATATATATATATATATTTTTTTTTTTTTATTTTTTTTTTTTTTTTTACATAGTGCTTCCGGTGCCATGTACATATATATTATACATACCCACACATATGTGCATACACACACACACACCCACCTTTTTCTTTTGCTTTTCGGTGGTGTTCACATCCACCATCATGACTTAAATGATGGCCACCATATTTATTGCTTGCAATGTCTGACACAACTCCACAAAATCATAATTTGTATATAACAAATATATGCACACATGGCACCACACCCTCTTTGCCGTCCACTATCCCCAAATTTTCCTTTATGTTTTTATATATATTTTTCTTTTTCAGGATGCTGCTTGATGCACCATTCCAATTGCCAATAAAGAACTCAGGAACATGAGTGTTTGCCAGAGGAGCGAAGTGGAGAGCATGGGTCTTCCACTTTGTTTGCTTTTTGTGGCTTTATAAGACGGTAGTTGCCTTCTCCCACTTCATCGCATAGCAGATGAGTCATAACTTTCAACCAAATTGACAGTAGATAGGAAGGAGAAGGTGCGTCGAACCAAGTTGCTCCGGTTCTGCTGTCCTTGTTGCGAATCTTTCTGAGGTAAGGTGCTCCCTCCGTGCTTACTTTCACATAAATCCCAACAACAGTTTCGTCCTCAGTGTACATATATGTTTGTGTTATATATTATATATATGTGGGTGGGTGCCGTGTACATATATTAATGCTATATATAATGTGGGTGGGTGCCGTGTACCTATATTAATGCTATATATATATAACGTGGGTGGGTGCCGTGTACCTATATTAATGTTATATATATATATAATGTGGGTGGGTGCCGTGTACTTTTTTTTTTATGGTTTTTTTTTTTTTTTTTGCTAGAGGATTGCACTGTCACTGCTCAGCCATTGCATAACCACTGGATTTTTGCTGCCCGGGGCTTGTTGCAGTGCGTCGCTTTTCATCGTATGGTGTTGTGCAAAAAGACTGCAACGAGGTTTCGCTGTGTAGTGCCTTTTGATCACAGTTTTCCCTCGGTGGTGCGCTACCGTGTGGTGCTATGCAAGAGACTGCAGCGATGCTTCGCTGTGTAATGTCTTTTAGTCACAATTCTCCCCTTGGTGGTGACGTCGCCGTGCAGTGCAAGAAACTGCTTGCGTAACCACTGCGGGGTTGCGTAGCATTTTGGTTTCTTTGCTACTGTAGTGTGCTTTGAAGGACCGTTTTGTAGTTGTTATCTCTGCCGTGCTGCTCAAGCTTTGTGGCTGACTTTTCCTTTGCAGTCATGGTGTTTCTTAAGTGCTTTAAAAAAAACACCATCACCATTCTTGCGAAGGAAGGCGATCCTCAAGATAGTGGGACGACATTGAAGCTTTATGCGCCACTGACTGGCCCCAAGGCGCTTGTTCTTCCCATAAAAGACAACTCCATGCATATTAAGTCGTGGTCTTCTGAGGTATCTTGGGAGGTGGTCGACTCCGTTCGACCAACTACAAAGACGAAGGTGTGCAAATCGAGGATTCTTATCTTGAACTCTTCGCACCATGATCGTGCCAACCCTTTGGTTACGTCTAAGCTTCTTGGTGATCGTATCCGTAACGGAGCTATAGCTTGGAATAGCACCATGTCGACTACTGGCGGAGCCGCCTTCGTTGAGTTTTATTGGGAATGGGTTGAAGATGTCTTGAGTCGCTCCAAAGATGTACTTACCAACACAGGCCTTTATCATGCTGTATATGCATCTTTATTCAGTTATGATCGCAATCCTTCCGTCATTCGTGCATTCTTTGAGTATTGGTGTTCAGCGACCAACACGCTTCACACGGCTCGAGGGGAGATGTCGATTTCACTTAGGGATCCCCACAAGCTAGGGGGTCTGCTTATCCAGGGAAAATTTTATGACGAGGTTGTTCCTAGCGTGAAGGAGTTTTCTTGTCGCAACAGTCGAGGATTGCCTGTGAGCTGCCGCTATTTGTTCTGGGCGTACCATAAGCTTTTCCAAGAGGCCCCTGGTAAGTCAGGCGTGAAGATTTCTTCGTGGATCCGGTTTTGGTATTGGGATGCCGCGAAGTACAAGAGGCCTTCCAAAAAAAATGGTCGTAACAAGACAACCAGGCCTAAGGGAGACTCTGATCCATCAGGCATCATTGGTCTAGCTGGGCGCCGTACCCCTAAATAGTTGAGGGCATTTGAGGATCTCGGCGTGGCTTTAGAGCATTTGGAAGAATCTTACTTAGCTGCATTCTTAGCTTGTTGGCTTTGTAAGTTTGTCTTCCCTAAAGACGACGTCAACTTGATTCGTCCTGGAGTCTTCAAAGTTGCTAGCAAGATGGCTGCAGGCGAATCTTTTAGCCTTGCTATACCAGTCTTAGCCAATATTTACGACGGCTTAAGAGTTGTTTCGGACTTGGCAAGCACTGAAGATCGTGATGCGGTACTTCCTTACCACTATGTGTACGGTTGGTTGGGTGAGTACTTTGGTACTCATTTTTCTTCGTCAACTTTAGACAAGTCTGGGCCCTCCGTAGTCAAGCTGGGACCTTTGATGACGAAGTATTTTAACGTGCTTTCTGCGAAGAGTCTCGACGATCAGCAGGCGCAAACATTATTTAGAAGTTGTGAAGGATTGAAGATGGATCGCCTGGCGAGGTTTGGCACGGTGCGGCGAGACATCATGGATGATTCACATATCCACTTTTCAGACTTGTCTTACCTTATAAGTCTCCGCTCAGGGTATGTTTCTTTGTAGCAAGAAGACCGATGTATTATTCAGCTCTACAGTCCTCACCGCTTTAGCAGGTAATTTGGTTTTGTCCAAAATGTGCCAGGCACGTTGAGAAAGAAAGCTCGATCAGAATCCTTGCAAGCAGTGTATATGCATTGGGAGTCGTGTACCCGTGCATGTACAAATGCTTCTATCACCCTGCCGACCAAGGACGAGTTCAAGAGTAATCCAGTAACCCGTGTTTACGTACGTTGGTGGTCAAAGGTATATTATGAGAATTTAGGGACGGCAAGTGGTACCAATTATTCCCATTCACATCATGATGCGTTAAAAGAGGGTTGTTCTGTGGTTCCTACGCAGTTGGTACTTTTTGATTGTGCGAGTGTTACTCATTTGTGAGATAGACCTGTAGCTTTAGCTCCTCAACGCCCATGCTTGTCTCTTCGACATTCGGATGCTTCTGAAGAGGCAGGAGATGAAGGTGACTCGCACGAAGATGGATTTATTTTGCAGCAGCGTCAACAAGTTTCAAACAAGCGACCACTTGAGGATGCTCAGGCTGACAGTGATGTCAATTTTCGTCATAAGAAGAAAGAAGTGTTTAGACCTCCTCAATTCGATGACCGTGCGCCATTTGAGAGAGATGTATGTACTTTATTTTCTCTCATGATTTCTTCTGCTTTTATCATTTTGGCTTCTGTTTCTAACATCTTTCTTTGTCTTCTTTAGGTTGGGCCTTCCCGTCATTTTGATTTGGCAACTGCAGATGTTTATTCCTATACGAAGATGCTATTTGTAGGTGGCCTACCTACAGATAGGGAGATCGGGGATCCGCCTGGTGCAGAGCTTGTTCCAAATCCGCCGAACTTCCCGAGTTTGCCATGTGTAGGTGGAGGTATGCAAGAACCTGTCATGCGTCCAACACCTTTGCCAGCTAGCTCTGAGATCTCTTTGAGAGGGCCGAATCTTAGCGGTACTGAGCGACTCATCCATTGCATCAGTCTTGGTGCGGCAATGGGGATCAAGGGCCATATTGAAGCGAGGATTTCTAAGTGTCCACTGGAAGACCTTACGTTGCTCAATGAGGATTTGTTGAAGTTTGTTTCTGTGATTGACAACCTTAACGTTGATTCCTCATCCTTGAAGATCAAGATTACCGAACTTATGGCTGCCTCGACTGAGTATTCTTCCTTGCGTGCTATTTCCTTGGAGAAGTTGAGTCCAGATGTTAGAGCTCATCAGCTAGCAACGATAAACTCGTCACTAGCTCAAGTCCGGTCTTTTCAGCAAGCTGTTTCAGGAAATTATCAAGTCACGGAGGCTTCTTTAACTTCTATCCAGGGGCGTCTAGATGCATTAGTGCGAGAGCGGGAGCAGTTGGTAATCGAAGCATCGCAACTTGAAAGTGTTTTTGCCGAGCAGGGAACTGCACTTTCTCAGTACCAAGAGGAGATTTCGCGCCTAGAACGAGAGAAAGGCATGGCTATAGAGTTGCCCATCTTGTCTCCCACCGAGTTAGAGACTTTGAAGACTTTGGAAGGCTCGCTTGAAGAGCGCCTTCGTAGTTTTAAGGACATAGTTTTCAAGTAGTATCTTATGTTTTTTTTGTTTTTTTTGTTTTTTTGTTTTTTTTTTAATAATAAGGCTTTGGAGCCAACTCCTTCTTTTAAAGAAATAAAGCACTTATGTTCTTGAATTTGCTCTTCAATCTTCAAAGTGTTATATTTTTTTATTTTTTTAGATGGTGTGACTGTACTTGAAGTTTTGATGCTTCAAGTTGCCTACGTAGCCTCTGTTGAGGAGGGATCAAGTCATAACGTAGTTCAAATGAGTGATGAATTTAACAGTGATTTTGATGATGATTTTGCCGTACACAGTTTATGCTCTTGCGGGCCAGGAGCTTTGGTTCATGCAGTTTAGGCTCGTGCGAACAAAGAGCATGAGTTTGTCGCCTTTTAGGGGTAGTAGCGCTTCAAGAATCTGCGATTGATAGGGCCGATCTTCAAGCCATCTTCCGCCATGATTAAGTAGGCACCATTGGTGTAGACTTCTTGTATTACGTATGGTTCATCCCACTTTGACGTGAACTTGCTCTTTGTCTTGTGAGTTATGATGATAGGCCTACGTAATGAAAGGACGAGATCTCCCATTTGAAAAGAACGAGGAAGAACTTTCTTGTGGGTTATGCTTGATAACACTCCAAGTGTTGCTAGGCTTCGAGTCTTTTCTCATCCAGGGCTTCCAGTTCTTGAAGGCGTAACTTTGCATTCTCTTCATCAGTCAAGCCTTCTTGTATAGCCATCCTTAGCGAGGGGATTTGACTTTGGAGCGGTAGAACAGCTTCTACGCCATATACGAGAGGATAAGATGTAGCTTGGGTAGGCGTTCTATATGTCGTCCTGTATGCCCAAAGTGTTTCGCCTATTCTTTCATGCCAGTCTTTCTTTGTTCTGCCGATTACCTTTTTCAGGAGGTTGCACAATGTCTTGTTGAATGCTTCTGCAAGACCGGCTATTTTTCGTTGTCAGTGACAATGTAGTGAGGCACACCATATCGGTGGATGATATGTTCCTTGATGAAACGGACAACAGTTTCCTTCTTGACTTCCTTCAGGGGTATGGCTTCAGCCCACTTGGAGAAGTAATCTGTTGCAGCCAGGATGTAAGATTCTCCTGCAGATGACTTTGGCGCAATTGGTCCTACGACGTCCAATCCCCATGCATCGAATGGCCATGAAGTAGCTGTGGGGTGTAATGGTTCAGGCGGTTGATGTATGAAGTTGGCGTGAAATTGGCAGGCTTGGCACCTTTGGCGTGTTCTAGGCAGTCATTTACCATGCTTGGCCAGTAGTAACCCATTTTTTTGAGCTGGAAATGAAGCTTCGGTCCGGACTGATGCGCCCCACATATTCCTGAGTGTGCTTCTTCCATGGCTTGATTGGCTTCTTACTCGCCTAGGCATCTCAGAAGTACTCCTTCAAAAGATCACCGGTAGAGTTTCCCTTTGTAATAGAGGAAGCGATGTGCTCGTCGGCGTATTTCAGAGCGGTGTTTTGGATCATCTAGAAGTATTTCATGCTCCAAGTAGCTGATCAGAGGCTGTCTCCATTCTTCAACGTTGACCGGAAGTATTGAAATAACGTTTGTATCACTTAGTACCATTTCAGTAACAAGCGGGATTACCCATCTTTGGTAGATTGGCACGTTTGCAGCTTCGTCTTCTCCTAATGTCATGCTCGAGGCTAGGTTGGCGAGAGCGTCTGCCATTTGATTCTCTTTTCTTGGCACGTGTTCTAGTGTTACGGCCTCAAACCTTTGTAACAGTTGCGTTGCCAGCCGGAAGTATGGGACAAGATCATCTTTCCTCACCTCATATTCAGTCAGGAGTTGATTGATTGTGAGCTTAGAGTCACCATATATCTCAAGGGTTGGGATTTCCATGTTGATTGCCATTTGGAGCCCGATGATCAGTGTTTGGTACTCATCGATGTTGTTGGAGCATAATTCGCTTAGTTGGAATGAATAAGGTAGTATTTGCCTTTGTGGCGACATGAATACTACTTCTGCCCCCGCTCCATCTGCTCGTGCAGATCCGTCGAAGAACATCGTCCATGTCGAGAATATGTTGATGTAGAACACCTCCTCATCAGGCAAGTCGTTTGAGATTTTCCAATCGGTTGGGATTGGATGGTCGGCAAGGAAGTCTGCTAGCGCTTGTCCCTTGACGGCTTTAGCTGGGACATATATGATCTCGTATTGATTGAGAAGTAATGCCCATTTAGCTAGTCGCCCTGTCAAAACTGGCTTAGACATGACGTATTTAACCGGGTCAGCTTTAGCAACCAAGTGGATGGTGTAAGCATGCATGTAATGTCTAAGCTTCTGGATGGCAAACATCAAGGCAAGGCACATTTTTTCTATTGGGGAGTAGTTCAACTCAGCGCCGGTAAGCGTTCGACTGAGGTAGTAGAGCGCTCATTCTTTCTGGGATTCGTTTTCCTGTGCTAAGAGTGATCCAACTGAACTTTCCTGAGCAACAATGTACAATATGAGCGGTTTCCCTGGTACAGGTGCCCCCAGGACAGGTGGACTTGATAAATACTTCTTTATGCTTTCAAAAGCATTGTTGCATGCTTTGTCCCATACGAACGGAACATCTTTCTTCATGAGTCGACTGAACGGTTGACAACACCCTGCAAGGTTGGAGATGAAGCGTCTGATAAAGACTAGCCGTCCTTGTAGACTTTTCAACTCGTGCAGGTTTCTTGGCTCGGGCATGCTTTGAATGGCCTTGATCTTTGATTGGTCCACTTCAATGCCACGATGCTTGACAATGAAGCAAGGAACTTTCCAGATGTGACGCCAAATGCACACTTTAACGGGTTCATTTTGAGGTTGTATTTTCTCAACCTTTCGAACACTACTCGCAAATCCTTCAAGTGATTTGATCTTTTCTTTGTCTTGACCACCACATCGTCTACATAGCATTCTACGTTCTTGTGTAACATGTCATTGAAGATCTTCTGCATTGCGCGTTGATATGTAGCTCCAGCATTCTTCAGACCAAAGAGCATCACCTTGTAGCAGTAGATACCTTTTGGAGTGCGGAAGGCTGTTAGTTCCTCATCTTCAAGAGCCATACGAATTTGATTGTATCCAGAAGAGTCGTCCATGAATGATAGTGCCTCATGGCCAGTGGTTGCGTCCACCATGATTTCAATGATTGGCAAGGGGAAGTCATCATTTGGGCAAGCATCATTGAGGTCTCGGAAGTCTACGCAAACACGTATTTGTCCAGATTTCGTAAGGACTATGATGATGTTGGAGATCCACTTGGGGTATTGCACCTCTCGAATGAAGCCTGCTTCGATCAACTTGTCAATCTCGGCCTCGATTTGTGGGATGAGCTCAGATCGATAGCGTCTTTGAGTTTGCTTTATTGGTCGCGTTCCAGGCTTGACTGCAAGATGATGCACAGCAATGATATGGTCGAGGCCAGGCATTTCCTTGTAGGTCCAAGCAAAGACGTCCTTGTACTCTAATAGCAGCTGGTAATACTTCTCTATCTCATCTGCACTTAGTAATGCACTCACGAAGATAGGCTTCGGTTCCTCACTTGTGCCTAAGTTGAGTTCTTTGAGATCGTCAACTGTGGCTTGCCCCCCATCTTCGAGTTGTGACGGTGCTGCCATGACATCTTTCTCGAGGATTTCATCTTCTTTACCTTCTTGGATTGTGATGTGGAAGACGTCTTGGGCCTCTTCTTCGGTGTTGACCTCTCGAGCTTGTTGGCATGAAGATTGTCCAGTGTGGATGATGGTGCGCCTTTTCACTTTCAGTGATCCAACTGTGTTAACCTCCAAAATTGCTTGGCGCTTCATTCTTGAAGGAATGGAACTTCGAACGTCATCCTTTTCTGCCAGGTGATTGATCTCTTCTACTTCTGGTGTCGTCTTTCTCCTTTTGGAAGGCTCTTTGGCTTTTCCAAGTCTTTCCATAACTGACTGTCGTGGAGCAAAGCTAGTCGTATTGCTTTGCTTCTTAGGTTTCAATAACCTTTTGAAAATAGAGCTTCGAGATACTTACGTGTTAAGCCTTTTGAAGACGGAAGTTCTGTTTTGACCACCAATGAGTTTAGGTGCCGAAACTCTGGTCCTTGAACGATTCATTCTATCGAATACTGACGTCTGGGGGGCAGGTCGAGGCTCCTCTTTATCTTGTATAATGCTCACGCTGATGTGTTGAGCGCTAGCATTTTTTGCCTTGCTAGAGATCTTCATCGGTGCATTTGGTGTGAAGCCAAGTCCAGCTTTGTTGTTGTTGACCCTGTAACCATACTCCTCCAACTTCTTCTGAGTTTTAGTAAGATCACGTTCGTTGTCTTTGATGGTGTTCAAATCTTTCTTTCCCAAATTTACAGAAGAGGTGAAGTTGTACCCAACTTTCGACATGAGTTTATAGGCGTTTGGATCAAATCTTCGGTCCTCTTGGTTGGGAGAAAGCTTGGTTCTACCCCTTTTGGCAGGCCTTTTATGAAGCCTTGTGATGGTCTTGTAACCTTAATGTCGCTTAGCTGTGTCAGAGGCAAAACTGCATTTGTTTTGAGCAACTTTACATTATCCACGTGCCGCTGTATATCGGCTTTGCTTGCTGCAGTTTCAAACAGGGATTGACCATTCTTTCTTCTCGACGTTGGGATGTATCGAAAAACGGGTATGTTTGGTCCATTTGAGGGCGTCCTATTCCTTCTGGTTGTTGCAGGTTTAGCAAGCTCATCGTCATTTTTGCTTGAAGATGGCATAGCTTCTTCTTCTTGCTTCTTGGGCACGGCTTGCCACTCCTGTTTTTTAGGTGTTGCTTTGCCCATGGATTTGATCTCTTTTGGAAGAGTTTCGGGCACCATGTCTTCATCCATGTAGAACTTGGCGTCTGCGAAATGTGATTCGGCTTCGGTGAATAGCTTGGTGTCGCCATATATCACATTCACTCCTTCTCGGTAAAATTTTAAGCATTGGTGAAAGGTGGACGGTACTACTCCATTCGCATGGATCCAAGGCCTTCCTAAGAGCAAACTGTAGGAAGTTCTTGCATCAATCACGTGGAATATTGTGCTTGACTTGAGTTCACCAATGGTCATCTCTACTCGGATCATGCACATCGCTCTTTGTCCTCCTTGGTTAAAACCTTGGATTAGTAGACGGCTTAGGGATAGTTCATCCACCTTGATGCCGATTGTGGTCATTGTTGACTTTGGCATGATATTTATGGCTGATCCGCCATCCACAAGCATGCGGCTGACTTTGTGCTCCCTTACGTAACCAGAGATGAAGAGAGGTCGGTTGTGAGGCTTGGATCCTAGCAGCAAGTCTTCGTCGGTGAAGTAGATTTCATCCTCGGTGGCACAGCATGTGGCACATTCATGTGGTCGAAGCTTCAAGCTTTCGTTCTTGCTTTCTTACACTTCATGGTCGTCGAAACTTGCCAAGACCGCTGCCAGTGCTTTCGCATCTTTTTTGGCAACCGGAGCGCTCCCTCGATGCTAAAATGTGTTGGCAGACCTTCTTCAGTTGTAAAAGTATTTTCCCCCTCAGTGGTGACAGCTTTGCCTTTTGAGGGTGCTTCCATTTCTACTTCGACCATGTGACATGCAGTGATAGTGCACTGTTGGAAAAAGTCATCCGGGAAGTATTCGTGCAAGGAGACGAGAATACGTGGCTCTTGCTCCATAGGTTCCCCAGCATATGTTGGCTTAACAGCTCTTATGCTTCTTTTAGGCTTCCTATTGTTGCGGCGGCGGTGCTTTCTCGCTTGCTCCCCCTTTGGCTTTATAGCTTGTGGTCTTGGCTTCCTCGTCTTCTTATAGCTCACCAATGTTCACCCTTCTTCATCATCGATAGGTGCATCCTGGTCATTTGCCCCCAATGATGGTTGTGCGGAAGGTGCCGTGTAGCTTGTGCATTGATAGGAATGGTCAGGTATTTCTTGAAGTGGCACGGGATCAAAGGATCCGAACACGATCGTAGTGGTATACGTTGCGGCTGTGTCTTCTAGGTCGAGCTCAATCCGCCCTTGCTGTGCCAACTTCATGATGAGTTCTTTTAGGATGAAACACTTGCCCACATGATGACCCACGATACGATGGTACTTGCAGTACTTGGGATCGTTAACGCGATTCATCTCTTCAGGACGTTTGCATTCAGGCAACTCAATCACCTTCTTCTCTAGTAGGTCGTCCAGCATGGCGTCCATGTCGGAGTCCGGAAAAGGGTATACCTTCTGCTCCAGTTCCCTCAAGGTGTTTTTGTACCTATCTTGGGTGTGGGAAGGCTCACTTCTTTTTATCTCTTTTGCTTTGTTATTGAAGGAGATTTTGACGGGTGCGAACGAGGTCTTGATAGGGGTGGTATTGGTGGTAAAAGCTTCCTTGGCGGGCTTTTTCCCATGATTGTCTGGTCTTGAAGTAAACACCTTATCCCTTTTGAAATCGGTGATTGGCTCCTTCTTTCCATGGTGGGCGATGCTCAACTCCATGTCGTGGGCACGGGTGGCTAATTCTTCAAAAGTTCGTGGTTTGATACCTTGAATGATGTATTGTAAACCCCATTGCATGCCCTGGATGCACATCTCAATTGAAGAAATCT
The DNA here is from genome assembly GCF_916048215.2 of Malus sylvestris. Taxonomy (NCBI): domain Eukaryota; kingdom Viridiplantae; phylum Streptophyta; class Magnoliopsida; order Rosales; family Rosaceae; genus Malus; species Malus sylvestris. Next base: position 8,561,155 of record NC_062267.1, on the reverse strand, counting down.
CGGAGAGTCTGTCCTTACAGTCGAGGCTTAGATTACGCCATCGGTTGATGTAGTCCATGACTGGTTCTTCCTTCCATTGCTTCGTGCTCGTTAGCTCTAGCATGCTCACAGTGCGGCAGGTACTGTAGAAGCGGTTGAGGAATTCCCTTTCCAACTGTTCCCAACTGTTGATGGACTCGGGCTCTAGGTCCGTGTACCACTCAAATGCGTTTTCTTTTAACGAGCGCACAAACTGCTTAGCGAGGTAATCTCCCTCCGTCCCTGCATTGTTGCAGGTTTCGACGAAATGTGCGACATGTTGCTTCGGGTTTCCCTTTCCGTCAAATTGCATAAACTTCGGCGGTTGATAGCCCCTCGACATCCTTAAGGCGTCGATCTTCCTGGAGTAAAGCTTCGAGTACAACGTCGAGGCATGAGAGCTCCCTTCGTACTGTGCCTTGATGGTGTTGGTGATCATCTCTTATAGCTGCTGGATAGAAAGAGATCCCATGAGTGCCGCTGCTTGGTCTGGCTCCGACTTCATGTCAATTTTCTTCACCGGAGGCTCCTTTTCTCCGCCAGCTCCTCCCTTTAGTGGATCATCCTCTGGGTCAGGTTTCTCGCCGTCATACGCCTCCAATCGGTTGACTAGTGCTGCAATTTGCAAGTCTTTTTCTTCCACAGTTCGGGTTAGCCTTGCGATTGCTTCATTCATTTGAGCCAGCTGCTCATCGATTGAAGTTGCTCCAGTGGTCATGACTTGCATGGTTGAACTGCCGCTTGAATCGGCATCGGAGAGCATGGATTCGAAGTATTTCTTTGGGCTTTCCCCCCTTGGTGCCCTTAGTGAGGCTAAGGTGATCACAGGTTCGTGCCTTGGGTGCTCTTGTTCCCTTGGCAGAGTTGATGCAGATGTGAAAGAGGTGGCAGAAGTAGCTCTTGTCTTGCTTCGAGTCGTGATGCCCAAAGTGACACCACTTGCGACGAGGACGCTCTTGTTCTTTGGGCCGATTACTGGAACAATTTGACCCTTCCTTGATGCCATTAATTTTGGAAGTGTGCTTAAATTTCTTGAACGGAGAAATAGATGAGAGGTAAAGATAGTCCCACTGGGCGTGCCAAATTTGTAAACACGAAATTTTCCTAAAACGAAAGAGACAAGAACAACGTGCACAAAATAATATTTGTATTTGATGATTTTGGGTTACAATGTCTTTATAACTTTGATCCTCTTATTCGATTTCCGTAAGGTGTGTATTTGTGGATGTGCGATTGATCCAATGGCCGTTGAGGCTTGATCTTGGATGAACTGTTGGGAGCTTCTTCAAGGGTCGTGGGCTTGATCTTTGAAAGTGGATTTGAACGGATCTTCAAGGAGCCGTTGGGGCTTGATCTTGAGGATGAGTGTTTCTTCAAGGGCTGTTGAGGCTTGATCTTGAATAACGGTGATGAACGGATCTTCAAGGGCTTTTGGGCTTGATCTTGAAGAACGGTGATGAACGGATCTTCAAGGGCTTTTGGGCTTGATCTTGAAGAACAGTTGGATGTATGGATTTGTCGAGGTTTTGTTGATCCAAAGGGTCGTTGGGGCTTGATCTTAGGATGAACAGATGATGAACGATGGTGCTTTCTTCAAGGGTCGTCGGGGCTTGATCTTGGAAGAACGATGAACGAAGAACGAAGAACGCTTTCTTCAAGGGCCGTCGGGGCTTGATCTTGAATTGGTGGATGATTGTTGATCCAAAGTGCCGTTAGGGCTTGATCTTGAAGGAGGATTTGATGAAGAACGAATAGGGCTTTCTTGATCTTTCGGGATTTGTTTGAGAGCTTTAGAGTTTCAGAGCTTCAGAGCTTCAAGAATTTTGCCTAATGATTTTGGTCCTTTCAAATGAATGAATTAGCCTTCTATTTATAGAAATTTCCAAGGCCTAATTTTGAATATAATATTCTAGATGAAATAAGTCGTTTATGCTAGGTGGTGACACGTGTCCTGTTTGATGACTTTTCCAACTTATTTCGATTTTTTGTTTATACACACGCTACGTGTAAAATTTATGTAATACATGAGCGTTGAAACTTTGATTCATCGGTCAACATTTATTTACCGAAATTTCGATGTCTACAGTGGAGTATGTTTAATTAACATATATGAGGTGTTAATAAAACAATCCTAATTGTTTCTGTGACATCCCGTCCCAAGATTTATTGTATTTTATTCTTAGTAATAGTAAAATTATCAAAATGCCCCTGAGATGCCACGTAGGCCTTCCACGTGGACCTCAATCTTCTTTTCACTTTCCACATCACTATACTTATGACTTCGTCACCTTTCAGGTGTCGGCCAGCACATCGCGATTCGGATGTCCATATGGACATTCCGGGTCGGGGTGTGTCAATTCCACAATTCATTCTTCAATCATAATTTTTGTGACAATTAAGATCGAATTTGGTAGTGCATTATGCTCAAAACTCAAAATTACACAAAAATTATTTTTTATTTTTTGTTTGGAGATTATGGAAAAGACATAAGGAAAATGAGGAATATATAATACCACAAATGATAGAAGAGATGTACAATAAAGATGAATACTTGTGTTTGTAGTACTTCATGGATAACTTACTTGTGTATCCACTTATGATCAACATATTTTTACTATACAACATCAAAATTAAAATCGTTCATTTTCTTTATCATCTTATAAAGATCATATCTTCAAAATAAATGGACAATTAATCGTGAGGATGATACTTGTTACGTACCAAAACCGTCGATTTGTTTGACACTAAATTATCTTGTAAGATCCCACATTGACCAATGTAGAGGGGGTGATGTGCCTTATATATACATGCTCCCCTCCCTATTGCATGAGGCCTTTTGGGAACTCACTGGCTTTGGGTTCTATCAGAACTCCGAATTATTCAAATCTCCTATGTTAGAGTGCTGGAATATAAGTCACACAATATGGATTATTTCTACTCATTGAACCTTCTTCATGGGATCTCCAATCATAAAGGTTGGGTTTCTTCCCTAGGTGACTTCCTTAAGGATTTAAGCCCATCCCCCTCGACAAATCTAGGACTCCATTCTTAGATAAACCTTTGGTCAATTGATCAGCAATATTCTTTTCGGACTTCACATAGTCCAAAGAAACAACTTCTTTATTTAACAAGCTTCTCACATATTTGAATCTAACGTTGATATGTGTTACAATGTATGGAGATGGCAGGTATAGGCCTGCTTACCAATGGGATATCAAGCAAAAAATTCTTAATTCATCCAGCCTCAATACATGCAGTATCAAGAACTATGAGTTCAGATTCCATTGTACTTCTAGAAATTATTGTTTGTTTCTTAGATCCCCAAAATATAGTTGCTCCTCCCAATAAAAATACATAACCTGAAGTAGATTTCACTTCAGAGCTATCAGTGATCCAATTTGCATCATTGTACCCTTCTACTACATAAGGAATTTTTTTATAGTGTATAGAATAATCCATAGTTCCTTTTAGATATTTAAACACTCACCTTAAAGCATTCCAGTGTTCTTTACTTCGATTATGAGTGTATCTACTTAGCCTTCCAACAACATAAACTATATCAGGTCTAGTTTTATTTGCTATATACATCAAAGACCCAATTATTTGAGAATACTAGAGTTGACACACGGGTTCACCACTATTTTTAAGTAAGCACACACTTGGTTCATATGGTGTCGAGACAGGATTGCAATTGAAAAAAATTGAACTTCTTAAGCATTTTCTCAATTGAACTAGCTTGGTTTATAATAAAACTTGCTTGTGTTCTTTCTACTTTCATTCCCAAAATAATAGTGGCTTCTCCTAAATCTTTCATATCAAATCTCTTTGATAGATAAGACTGAACATCTTTCATAATTTCCAGACTTGTTCCAAATAATAATATATCATCAACGTAAAGACATAAAATTACACACTGTCCATTGCATTCCTTATAGTAGACACACTTTTCAGGCTCATTAATTTCAAAATCATATTCTAAAATGACTTTATCAAACTTCTCATGCCATTGCTTAGGAGCTTACTTGAGTCCATACAACGATTTAACCAACTTACACACTTTATGTTCTTGGCCTTTCACTATAAATCCTTCAGGCTGCTCCATGTAAATTTCTTCATCTAAGTCTCCATTCAAAATACTGTTTTAACATCCATTTGATGAACTACTAAATTGTGTGTAGAAGCTAATGCTATGAGGATCCTAATTGAGGTAATCCTAGACACAAGAGAGTAAGTGTCAAAATAATCAATTCCTTTCTTTTGACTGAATCCTTTGGCTACTAGCCTAGCTTTGTACTTATCTATACTTCCATCAGGCTTCAATATCTTCCTAAATACCCACTTACAACCAATTGGTGTAGTACCGGGTGGTAAATCCATTAACTTCAAGTGTTGTGTTGTAAAATAGACTCAACTTCATTATTTATAGCTTCTTTCCAAAATGGAGCATCGACAAAGATCATGGCTTCCTTATATGTTGTTGGATCACCTTCAATTAAAAAAGTATAAAAATCATCACCAAAGTTCTTCTCCACTCTAGGTCTCTTACTTCTTCTACGTTCTGTTGTAGGTTCTTCTTCATTTGTAACTTGATGGCTAATACTTGTGGAGGCTTTGTCAGTACTAGTGCATGATCTATCTACCACTTGCTTTTGCATTCTAGTCTTGAAAGGAAATATATCTTCAAAATATGTTGCATCCCTAGACGCCAATATAGTGTTATTCGAAATTTTATTTATTTCAAAGTTGATGACTAGAAATCTATTGGCACTACTATTATGAGCATAACCTAAGAAAATAGTATCCACGGTTTTAGGTCCTATCTTCATTCTCTTAGGTTCTGGGATTACAACTTTAGCCAAACACCCCTACACTTTCAAGACTTGGAGATTTGGTATTCTCTTTTTCCATATTTCATATGGAGTAGTAGTGTTGTCTTTAATGATTACTCTATTTAATATAAAACATGCAATCAAAATTGCTTCCCCCCACAAATTTTCTTGTAATCCAGAACTCAAAAGCATTGCATTCACCATGTCCAATAAGGTCCTATTCTTCCTTTTTGCAACTCCATTTGATTGTGGAGAATAGGGTGATGTTGCTTCATCTATAATACCATGCTCTTCACAAAAAACACTAAGATCAATAAGAGTGTACTCACCACTTCTATCAGACCTAAGTCTCTTTATCCTTTTCGCTAATTGATTTTCCACTTTTGTCTTGTAAATCTTGAATTTACCAAATACTTCATCCTCAGTCTTTATCAAATACATATAACAATACTTCGAACAATCATCTATAAATGTGACAAAATGCTTATTACCGGCTCTAGTAGGTAATCTATTTGAGTCACAAACATCACTATGTAGAAGCTCTAAAATTTGGGTATTCATTTCCACGGACTTAAAAGGTTTCTTGGGTTGTTTTACTTGTACACAAATTTCACACTTATGTTTTAAGGTTCATATTTGACTTTGGGACTAGGTCCAAATCCATCATTTTCTTAATTTTGAACAAGTTTACATGTCCCAAACTTCCATGCCAAACATTACTAGATTTAACATTGAGAACTTTTGGAAGATTATTGCACTCGGAAGAAATACTTAACTTAAATAATCCTTCACTGATAAAACCTTTTCCAATAAATACATTATTCTTAGTTATTACAACCTTATTTGATTCCATTACAACTTTATAGCCTTGCTTTACTAAACATGATCAACTAATTAAACTTCTTCTAATACAGGTACATGTTGCACATCCTTCAAAATTAAGACCTTTCCGGATGTCATCTTCAATTCTATGTCTCCAATTCCAAGCACTTGCGACATTGAGTCATTTCCTAGAGTTACACGCCCTCCACCTAATTTTTGATAGGTTTTAAAAAATTTACGATTAAAACAGACATGTACATTAACTCCAGAATCTACCCACCAATCCTTATTTTCATAAGTAAAATTGACAAATGAATCATACTTAAAATGTTGTTGAAAAGATTGTTGCTCCATCAGGATATTCACTTGGGCTTTTGGACCATTATGATTTGACTTGGACTTGTTCTCTTCAGTCTTCTTGTAGAAACAATCCTTAGCCTTATGATTGGTTCTTCCTTAAATGAAGCAAACCCCCTTCTCTCTACCTTGATCCTTAGTCTTGTGGAAGTTCTTATTTTGGTTGGGTGATTTGAATTTAAAATGTGTTCTTCTAGGTTTGAAATTCTTCTTATTATTTATGGTGAACTTGTTTTTAATTTTTCCATTTTTGTGGGTGTCATTCTCAACTAAGTTCACAGTTGTTTGCTTTTCGGTTTCCTTCTTTTGGCTTAACCTATGTTTCTCTTCGATCCTAATTGAATTTATGACTTGAACCAAAGTAAGTTCTCTTTGTTTATGCCTTAAGGTTCCAGCAAAGTCATTCCAAGATTGAGACAGTTTATCAATAAGGCAGGAGACTTTAAAGTCCTCACTGAACTTCGTTCCTTTCTTTTCAACACCTCTTAATAGCTCTTGATACTCATGTATTTGTTCCCCCCCCCCCCCACAGACTTATTATTAACCATCTTATAATCATTAAAGTTTGAGACCGTAAACCTATCCATCCCAACATCTACAATACCATATTCCGCTTCTAAAGTTTCCCAAAGTTCTTTGGCAGTGGATGTAGTAGCATGATACACATCATAGAGGTGATCAGAAAGGGCACTTAAGATTCTGTTGTGACAATAGTACTCTATTAGTTTAGGGGTTAGTTTAGAAGATGACTCTTTAGAAGATGTTTGATTGAGTTTCTTCAAGTGCGGATACTAGTCCTAAGACAGTTAACCAATATTTCACTTGTTTTTGCCACCTATGTAAATTATGACCACTAAATTTTTCAGGCTTAACATTATTGGCTTCTTCTAGGCTTGCCATTTGTTATGTAATATTGACTAATAACAAGTGAGAGAGATATAAGATTGCTATAATACTGTAGAAATTAAAACAAGTTTGTCACTCAAAAGTTTTAACAAGTATATAATAAATTATACTACTATATAATAACCACAAATCAATTAATAATGATAATTACGCACAAGATTTAATTAAAGCATAAAACAACTAATATATATCAATATGCAATTTTTGGTCAAATCACGTTGGGCCTAAAAGTTGGGTTGGATTTGGGTGTACGGGCTCAGGTGGACAAATCACTCAAGTCAAGTACGGCTTTTACGCTTGTTCCAAGAGTTTGTAATTGAAGCAATTCAATTGTACTTTAAATTGATGACAGTTTAATATTTAAGAATTAAATGCAATCAAACTATACAGGGATTATCAACCCATAAAACAAATGACAGACAAGCAGTTTAAAGTGCTTTGGTACTGAACAAAATAAAATAAAATAATAAAAAAATGTAGAAAGTAAAAAAAGCAATGAAAGAAGGGCAAGGTTAGCCTTCCCAGGCTTTCAACGACAGGACCTGAATAATAATAAATAAATAAATGTATAATCACTATCAGACTTATGTGAAATATATTACAGAGATATACCAATTATTTATATGATCAAATATAACAAAACAAATGTATAATCACTACTTATGAAAAAAATTAGGAAAAAGGAATAAGAATATATGGCATGTGAACCAAAGAGAGAAGCGATGTCCCTGCTTTAAAGCTATAGATGTCTCCCTACGTGCAGGTTATGGTGGTGCTTACAACTCCAAGATACAACCCAAAGCCTCACAGAATGTCTGATCCATTATGCACTCCAACGACAGACGAGATTGCCAAGTAGTGATCAATTGCCCAAGAATTATAAAATATGAATGTAAACTGATAGAGATGTGAGAACTGAGGGAGACAGAAAAGTTTTAGCGTATTTGTTTTCTGTCTGAGGTTTCTTATTTAAAAAACTTCTCATACCCTTTTAGAAAAGAATTATGACTCTTCAAATAAAACACAACTCTTAAATATTAAAAAATAAATAAAATAAAATAATAATAAGTGTTGAATCTTTAAAATAAAATATTATTAAAATAATTAAAATAATTAAAATAACCAACACTTTCTTCTTCTAAGTTTAATTTGATGAAAATTATCACCCTGATAATTAAGACATTTTCTGAACCTAGTATATACTGAGTTCAAATCATCTCTCTTAGTACAAATTGGTGTAGAAATTGTACTAAAAAAATCACTTAATAAATCGAGCTCACTAAAAAAATTATTGAAATATTTCATATAATATTTGTATTTTGTAGATGACAAAATCGTAAGGAGTTTGAAGTTTGAGTAAGAGGATTAAAGAAGACTTGGAAGTAGACCCGGCAGTTTCTGACACGACACGAAAATAACGAGTTTCGGGTCAACATGATAACTTATCGGGTCATTATCGGGTGACTCGTTAATAACGGGTTCTTAACGGGTATACACGCGAGTAACACATAGGTAACCCGTTTCGACCTGTTAAGAAAAAATTTATTTTGATAATTTTAAAGTTTAATTACTAAAAGATTTATTATAAAATACAATAGCCATATTAATATATACAATATATTCTATATTAAATATATAGTTTTGTATTATTATTCTATATAAGTTTTTAAAAAAAGTTTTTGTCATTATTTATTTTTATTATGAGAATTCCTTATTATCATTACTAGGATAAATTTTACTTAACATGTTGTTGTCCAAAATTAAAATAAACTAATATAGTATTTGTATAGGCAAAAACTAAGAAGACATACATACAAGTATGAAAAATGAGAAAGAATATATAAACACTCTTGATTCATCATTATTCCTCCACGAGTGGATAATGGTTACACTCACATTATCGTTTAGATTTTTAAAATCCTCCAAACCTTCATGAATAATGTTTTTTATTTGAGGGCAAAATTAATAAAATTAATAATAATTATTGTAGAAGTGTAAAAAATGTAAAAAAAAAATATACACTTACTCATAGTGACAAACTTTACAACTTTCATGAAGGGACCAGCTTCGAAATCCAACATTATAATTCATAAACCTTAAATTTATATTTAACCGTTGATTGCCATTTACGCTTTATTCTTCTTACTGAATTTCATTTTTTAAATTTTCTTTTTTGAAAACATGATCATCTGGTGGATGTAAGAAGATGAACGGTTCAGATCTTTAATATCACGTTTCGATATTTACAGTTAACTGAAATATAAGTCGATGTCATATAGTTTGTAGAAACTTTATAAACATCAAGCAATATTTTCACTAACCGTAGAACTCTAAATATAATATCAATGATCCAAACTGTTCAACTTCCTGCATCCTCTAATAGATCAAGTTTTCAAAAAAGAAAATCTGAAGAAAAAAACAAAATTTAATGAGAACAATGAAGCGTAAATATAAACAACAATCAACGGTTAAATTTTGATCTATGATTTATATGATTATAGTGGCGAATTTCGAAGTTAAGCTCTTCATGAAAGTTGTAAAACTTGTCATTACGAGCGTTTATATATTTTTTCTACATTTTTTTACACTTCTCCATTAATTAAAAAACTATTAAAGACTTTGGGTAAGTGAAAATATACTTAAAAGAAAATTGCATTTTTATGTTTTGGATGTGACAATATGATATGTATATACTTATTTAGTATTATGTTTTTCATTTGATTATTTATTGGTTTAAAATATATTTTCCTTAATGGGTAACGGGTCGGGTCATATTACCTGTTAATATTATCGGGTCGATTTCAGGTCGGGTCATTTTACCTATTTATTTTAATGGGTGATACACGACACGACCCGTTAAGATATCGGGTATGACACGAACACGGAAAACACGACACAAATGCCAAGTTTACTTGGAAGTAAGGCTATTGGAAATATGCCTTATAGTCAATCATTGGTGGTACTTTATGAATATTTCAAATGTTAAACTAATAAAGGTATAGATTATTGTTTAAAGTCATCTCATTAAATGTTAATTATACACTTAAACAATAAGTTTAAGGAATATGTAACCAAGAGAATGTAATCGAAAAAAGTTAAATTCATGAGATTTAGATTCATGAGATTTTTCTCTTTCATACATATATCCTAATTGTTCTTGATCATAAGATTGTCAATTGGGTATTGACAATCCGGATAGTCTCTAGTCATTAGTGTGAATGACACCAAAACAAGTATATAGGTGCTTAATAGAGAGTGAGTCCACTAAACATGATCAACCATGAGTTCTTATGCTCATGTCATATAAAAACTCATAGTTCAAATAATGCAAAGTAGTTCTTTGACTTAGAACATCATAGTTCTCTATAGTTCTTTAGTCTTGGCTATTTTGAAGGAATCTCATTTGAGGGTGTCCATGGTATAGTTGGAGTTAAGTTGCTTAATCATTAGGGCATGTGAATGTACAACAAGGGATCTCTAACCTTGAAACTATTGGTGAGAATACTCCATTCTATGATTAAGAATATTTGGCCAAAGTATGAATAAAATTTAGAAAGTTGTTCTAATTCACATTTAAGGTAATCATATAAACTAGAGAATCACAGTGGATAGTGACATCAATAAACTATCATCCAAACAATATGATCAAGAGTATTGATTTAGAGAATGACCATATTGCATTCTAATTCCAAGCTGAATAGGTTCCTATTCTGATTAGCTTAGGCAACTATGACATACTGCTAGGTGTCACTCATGGTTTATGCTAGATGTCACTCACAGTTTATGCTAGGTGTCACTCATAGTCTGTGAAAGCCCTATTGATAAATAATCACTAAAGGAGAATTGAAAATAAGCTTCAATTCATAATGAATTAGTAAGAATTTTAATCACCCACTGCCTCGCTAAAAGGAACCTAATAGATCGCACATCATGTAAGTAATGATTGAAGAATATTACAGAGTTAAGTAAGGAAAATTAAATAATTTAATTGGTTATAGCTATGATTAATTAATAGTTAATTCTTTTAAAAATTAAGTTTGTTTTATACCTGTAGTTAGTTTTGGGTTACTTAAGTTCTATGACAACTTAAATTAAAGAGGGCCCAAATGGCCCCATCACGAACCGGCATAAAGAAATAAAACAAGGCTTCTCCTTTAGCCACTTAATTGTAATTTTTATATTAAGGGCTTTATAGCCAAAAGGCTCATTAGGGTTTCAATAGGCAAAATAGAGCTCTCTCTCTCTCTCTCTCTCTCTCTCTCTCTCTCTCTCTCTCTCTCTCTCTCTCTCTCTCTCTCTCTCTCTCTCTCTCTCTCTCTCTCTCTCTCTCTCTCTCTCTCTCTCTCTCTCTCTCTCTCTCTCTAGGAGGCTGGCCCTCTAAGCGAAGAAATGCTAGCATTATTCTTCTCCTAAGCCACTCATCTTCTTCATTAATCATCATTGGTGTCGAAACTTAGAGACCTCCAACTTCAGTGGCTTTTGGAGAATCATTCAAGAATCCAAATCCAAGAATGCAAGGAGGCAATGTGATGGAGACGAAGTTCAACTAAAGGAGATAAATGAAGACTCTCTCATGGGTGATTAGCCTTGCTTATGCAAAGAGGAACTTTAAAGGTATAAAGAAATCTCAACTCTTTCTCTTTGAATTGGAGTTGACTTTTGGTTCACAACTACTTGACTTTGAATTTAATGGGTAAATTTTAGTTTTTCAGTGCATATGCTTTAGCTTCTGCCATTTAATTTTTATATGTATGTTGCTCAAATGAACTGAGTTTATGCAAATGTTTCCTTTAAAGGCCCACACGAGCCTCTGGCTCTTTTTCGAAGCCTCATAAAAGAGAAAGCCTAGATCTACACCTCACCTCAGTTGCATGCCATTGGGCTTGGGGCTGCTGACAGCTTCTCCCTCCCTCATCACACTTTCTCCACCGCTATTCCCATCCTCTTCACCTTTTTCTCCTAGCCCATCTGCCTTCTTCCCCCCCTTAACTGCTGCCTTTCCCATTACCTTTTTCTCGTTCTCCTTCATCGGTGTTGTTACTCAACACCTCTTCTCCCCCTTCATTTTGTTGGCAACCAATTTTCATAGCTTCGATGGAGGCCTTTCTTCCAAACTGGGTTTTTCTCTCATACGAAGGAAAAAAAAATTTCCTTAATTTAGGGCTAAATTCATGTATTTATGTTGGATATGTGGTTGTTGGTCAGATCACTCGAATCCACCTCCTACAACTGATTTCCATCGTGAATTTGTGGTAGTTAAGAATCTCACTAGAAGCGATATGGTTGTAGGTGGTCTTGGCTAGGTATCGAATCCCTCGTTGTGGAGACGAGCCATGATGGATTCATTCTCGAATTAGTGTAGATTGTGTTTGTTCTGTTTGTCTCACTTTGTGAGTGACGTGGTCTCATCTGTCAGCGATGACTTATGTAGTTTCCCTTGTGCCGACGACTTTACAGGAGATCTGGTATAGGTTTGTTGCGTCTATCGCCATTGTAGCAAATTTGTACTGGTGATCTTGTGTTTGTGGCAATTGTATAAGGGTTTGATCATTTTATTTATATGTGCAAATTACCTCCAAATCAATATACTGGTCACTAGAGAAGTGTACCTAGGTGGCATCCGTTGTAATGATTCTTAGTTCTAATGAAATCGCGATCGCTTCTTGTAAAAAAAAAACGAATAAGAGGATTACATCTGAATTCTCTTCGGATGTGATCTATTCAACTCCCCCCTCTCAATACCACTTTGTATATAACAAAATAAACATAGAATTGACGAAGTATGATGAGTCTAATTGAAAGATTTCATCCTATTGTTGTTAGGTAACTATAAACTTGTTATGTGGAATGAAAAGGTCACATGGAAGAATGGCAAAAAGACACCAAAGGCCTCTCCGCCAATTCTAACCTATAACTCCGCCAATTCTAACTTAACATATATAGGTAATAAACACTTTCTGATTCGAATGTTTTTCTTCGAGATAATTTTCAAATAAGTATTAAGAAATGGAATGGTTTCGGTTATGAAATTTAAGGTAAATTATGGTTAAATACCAAGTCGGATAATGGTTTTGAGGAAAAGTACCAGAACATCCCATATTTGGCGAATTCATGACATGGCTTTTTTTACAAAACTTATGACACAAGTTTTTGTAAGGCCGGCCCATTTTATAATATATTTTAATGATCCAGACCATCTATCTTTTATAACATCATTCACATATCACTCTTACCAAAAAATTAGACAAATTCAATATTATTAAGATATTATTCTGTAGTAAAAAAAATAGACGAATACGGTTCCACAAAGAAATATTCAAATTTATGTGATTTTGGATAAATATGATCTTTGAAAAAAGACCTAAAAGATAAACTGTTCGAATAATTAAAATACATTATGATTTTATGATTGAGCATCACAAAAAGGTGTATCAAAAGTTATGTAATAAAAAGTGGTGGCTGGATCCGTCGTCTTTGTTTAAAACTATTGATATCTTCAAGTCACTGTTGAGAGTGACATCAAAACAACAGCATTAAATGTTTTTTCTTTCATCAATCATATTTTTAAAAAAATGATGAATAACTTCAAGTCACAGTCAACCAATGACATCAAAATAGTAGTATAAAACGTAAATTTTTCCTCCTTAATCATTATTTTTGTGAGAGTATTGACTTTTAGAGATTTTTAAAAATAATCCAATTTACGTTAATTTTCTAAAAGTCACTATCTGGTGCGGTCTCAACAAATTAGCCGGTGCATGTAAATTGAAGGCTCTAATACAAAGGTGTTTTCTTGTTCATTGAGGCCATCTCCAACCGAAGGCTGGCCAGAGGGCTCGTTTTAGCCCTCTGGCCCTCCAAGATTCTCCAAGATATTAATATTTTAATGAACAGTACAGGGCCATATTTGCCTCCGTCTCCAACCGAGGGCCAGAGGGCCAGAGGGCTCGTTTTAGCCCTATCACAAAAAACCGTCTCCAACCGAGGGCCAAAGGGCCATAAGGCCAAACATAATTTATTATTTAAAAACTACAACTAAAATGTTGTTTAAGTTTCATGTTGTATAATTTTTATGTTGGTTAATTTTATTTAATGTTGTTTCATATTGTTTAATGTTGTTTCATGTTACTTAATTTAATTTAATGTTGTATAATGGCTTAGGAAATTATATGAAAAAAATAGAATTTAAAAAAAATATGAAACAAATTTTGTCAAATAGAAGTTATAGGAAAAAAAATGGAATTTAAAAAAAATATGAAACAAATTTTGTGAAATAGAAGTTATAGGAAAAAAATGGAATTTAAAAAACAATATGAAGTAAATTTTGTGAAATAGAAGTTATAGGAAAAAAAAATATGAAACAAATTTTGTGAAATAGAAGTTGTGAAATAGAAGTTATAGGAAAAAAATGGAATTTAAAAAAAACCAAATTTTGTGAAATAGAAGTTATAGGAAAAAATAGAAGTTATATGAAAAATGTTGTAAATAAAAAAGAATAATAATAATGTAAAAAAAAAAAACAAATCAAATGCAACGGCTAGTAGCCGTTTCATTTGAATTTTTTTTAAAACAATCCTGTCGGTTATAACCGACAGGAATACACCATTATTTATTATATTAAATAATAGCATGTATTCCTGTCGGTTATAACCGACAGGAATAACAAAACATTAAAAAAAAAAAGAGCCAGCCCGGGGCTGGCTGGCTGGCCGAAAGCAGCCAGCCCTCCAGCCCTCCAGCCCTCTCCGATCCCGTGGGGTCCTCCCAGATTCCAGAGCCCTCTGGCCTAGCCCTCGGTTGGAGACGGTTTTAGGGCTATTTTCGGCCCTCTGGCCCTCTGGACCCTTCGGTTGGAGATGGCCTGAGTGTTTGAGTTGTCCTTATCAATCATTAACCCTTGATTTTTCATATCCACATGCAATAAAAATAGACAACACAAGGCTGATATCAAAGGAATTGGAGGGCATTTTTGTCATTTCATTGTTAATGAACAGTGCTCTTTCTCACAAGATGAGCACCATAGTAGATAATATTTAACAAATAAAATGCATCATATGTGTGTGTGATATATATGAATAGGATAATGCTAGAGATATTAAAATTTTAAAACAAATTTGCAAACCAAATGATATGTCACCAATTGAAAATAAAGAAATTGCAAAAATCAACCCATTTTCTTAATCTTGGGACTGAAATAGGACAAACCGACCATGAATAAGTCATGTACGTGCACAACAATATGACAGAAATATGATTTTTTTTACAACTTAAAATGACCTAATTGGTCTTCATATAAATGAGTTAATTTCTCATTTTCTGATCTGCCTCTCTACTATTTCTCTCTCCATGCACCTCCCACACTCTCTTCTTCCCAAGCCTCTTTCTTCTCCCTTCGCATTAATTTCCTTCACCAAACACTAACCCTAACTTTAACCCTAGCCCCCCTTTCACTCTCCTTGTCTCTCTCTAATCTCATCAAAATCCTTTCCACCCTAAAAAGATTTCAATTCCACACCATGGATTCGCAGCCCAACAACCTCTTTGACATGCGTCGCAGCCCGACACTGCCAACGACGCATACACCTTCCTCGAATTCAACACCCAGGGCGAGGACTTTGACTACCCGAAGTTCCGCGACCCAATTCACTCTTCTGTTGCCTGGCCCACTCCTTCAGATTCCTTATCGGAACCTGCAAACCGGGACCGTGGCAGTGGAGGGGTCTGGTCGGACCACCAGTCCAGTGCGTCGGCGGTTTCAGCTGCGCCGGGCAGCGCCACAAAGGCTAGGGTAGGTGGGTCGGGCAGTTACTCCGAGAATAATCAGGTGGTGGACGTCCTAATTGTAATGAGTGTGCTTAACTTTGAGGACACAGGGATGACGAAAACTACGAGTTTGGGAAAGGGGATTTCACGGAACATGCGTGCCGGTACTGCAGCAGTGCGTCGAATCCGGCTTTCAACGCCAAGACTTGTAAAATATTATATTTCTTTGTGTGTTTACTAAAAATTGGCACAAATTGGTGTTTTGTTTGATGAATTTTCAGGATACGTTCACTGTATATACACGACATGCACATGAGTTTGTACAATTTATATGTTGGTATTTTCGTCATTTCTGTTTTGTGCATGGTGTGCATGGTGTGCATGGTTTGTGCATGGCCAGTTTGTCATATTTTAGTCCTAAAATTAAGAAAATGGGTCATTTTTGGCAATATTTCTAAAAAATAAGCACGTTAATAAACACTTAAGTAATAATTCAATTATCAACAAGTGGTTTTATGTGTAGTGGTACAAGGTGTTCTTCACCGTGAGGTTTTGGGGTTCCAACCGGAAAGAAGATATTTCTGAAGGTATTTTTATTTATATGAGGATGAAGTGATTGGTCGCAGAATAATCTTGTCGGCCGGACCACCTTCGTCGAAAAATCTCGTCAGTAGGTTACCTTCACCGGAAAATATCGCCGCAAGGATCAGTTGCGTAAACATTTAACTCTTTTCCCATTCCAATATGAAGGATTCGTTAATTAAATAATAGATAGCAAATGGATCAGTTTGAAAATAAATAAATTGCTAGTTGTAGAATATTACTCTCACCAGAATTAACCTCAACTAAAATAATAAGAGTTCGGATAATTTAGACCCCTCCATTTTGGCTTAAGTAAAGGGACCTTGAAAATCTCGTTGGCAGATCATCATCGCAGGAAAATCTTGTAGACCGTTCGTCGCAAAAGGTATTAGGATTAAATGGTTAATTTTTTTTTAATTAAATGATTTTGTTGAGTTTTTTTTTTTGTTACCTAAACTAAACATGTGGTATTTTTCCTTCACTTTTCTTTAAAAATAGTATTTAAATTACTAAATGATTCTAAAAAATTTATACGATACAGAAACACTATTCGGAAAGGTGATATAAGTGCATTCCTCTTTTAATCGGAATATGCAAAATAAATAAAAATATACACACACACATACATCCTTGGCAAAAACAAAGACAATAATTAAAGAGTGGTGTATCCATCACTGTTCTAAAAATTTATGCCTAGCCTCGTCTAGGTTCTGTGTAGGCGCTAGACATCTGGTCACCGTCCCGATTAATTTATAAGCGTTTAAAATTAATAAATGGTGCCTAAACCTATATAGGCGCCCCTAGGTCACGATTCCCACTTAGATAAAAAAAATAGATAAATTTCATTTGCATTTTATTTTTTCAATAAATTGTAAAAGACTTGTTAAATACTTGGATAAACAACCATTTTTTATTTGTTTCCCATGACTTCAATATGTTCTAATATTTCATAAACTATGTTATTCTATTTTGCAATTTATATATTTCAATACAATTATGTATTCTTTTTAGCATAGTAGACATTTGTTTATATGACATATAATAACTTTAATTAAAATTAAAAATACTATCTAGGCCCAAGCTAAGCGCTAACCTCCTACCGCCGCTCAATTAGTGCCTACCATCTTTTAGAACCTTATTATCCACACACTCATTTTTAGCTTCCACACACTCCTTGTTACTTTTTGTCCTTTGATCTTATTCAAATCATATGATTCGATGGCCGAAAATTGAGAGTAGTGTGTGGGAGGTAATAATAAGTGTATGAATAGTACTGCCTAATTAAATTCAAACTATGCAAAATATAACCATGCAGAAAAATATAATGGGAGAAGGGAATTATTATTTTTTTTATTATTGATACACCATGGGGTATTACATTTAACATGATCCTGGTGTTGTACTTAGAAGACAGTTACATCCGGCGGAGGTTCCTCATAATCCGCATCGGATAAGGCAGGCGGTATAGGTTCAACTTCTGGTGGCAGCATAGGCGGCGGCATAGGTTCTTGAACAGCTGAATTTGTTTCTGTTGTGTTCAACAATCTTGCTTCAGCTGCAATGATTCCATAAGAGAGAATCAATGCAAGAAGAAACACATTTGTACACAGAAGCTTGGATCTTTTGGATACCAGCGCCATGAGAGAGAGAGAGGGAGGTGTGTGCTTTCAACTGAATGTTATGAAGGGTATATATAGGATAGTAAGACGAGCAACATTTACTGCTCTCACACAACGTTATATGCATGGATGGATAAGACTCACGAGGAAGAGCAACTCATAACTGCCACTGCATGGATGGATAAGGTAAGAATTGCTTGGTTCCGGAAAAAAGGCTGAAGACCTGTCAGAATTTCAGGTTTGGCAAAAGCATCTATGCATCCTTTTTTTTTTATTTAACAAATGATATTATATACCTTAAGAGATGAGCAATGAGCTAAACTTCATAATAGGCTAGTAATAATATGGTTCAAATTCGTTTTGGTGAGACTTTAACCTAAAACTCTTACTTACAAATGAAAAGAATTATCATTTAGTTTTAAATGACTTATTTTCCTTTAAATTCAACATTTTTCTTGCCTCGTGCGATTATACGTTATGTTCCGTTCATGACATAAATTTCCCTAGTGGTCCGAATCAAAAGATTCTGTCTGATTGACTAGTAGTCCTAAATTTACATGAATCACATAATGAATTCAATCATATATCTAATTAATAAAAGTGAAACTCAAGGATATACACAAGTCTCAGTTTAATAAATCAAGATGTGGTTTAGAATGTGCATGGTCTCAGAAAATGATTCAAATAGCTTTCTTTTTGTCACATTGTGCACTGGGCAGAGGCCAAAGGCCTTTCAATTCGAAAACCACGGGTTGAACCAAATAGGGAATTGAGCTAAGTTATATAATGGTACTATTAAGATTTCATACTTGATTTAGGGTTGGTTTGAGATTGTAGTGCTTTTTTTTTTTTTTTTTTAAATTATTAAAAAATCTGAAACATTAAAAGTGTTTGGTAAAACAAAAAAAAATGTTTTTTTTTTAAACTACTGTCAATGAAAGTAGAAAAGCAGAAGTAGGAGAGATTCTTCAGTGTGATTGGTACACGGGGTGGTACACCACATGTCACTGTACAAATTGTGGGAAATGTGTGCTAAAAGGTTAATAATTTAAAAAATAAAATTTCCCACCACTCCTATTAAAACACGTGGTGTACAACTTGTGTTCTCGTCACAACTAAAAGTTTCTCCAGAAGTAGAATCAACTATGCTTCTACAAAATGCTTTTTTTTTTCTTCAAAGCATAGTAATTAATGCTCATTTACCCCCACGTGTTTCACAAAATTACAATATTTGCCCCTACATTATTGTTTTTGACAATTATTAGATCACATTAAATGCCATATCATTTTTAATCATTTAACATATTCAAAGTAATTTATATAAAAGTTTACCAAACACTCAAACACTTTTTTTTATATTAAAAACACTTTTACAAAAAAAAAAGTTTGTCAAACATTCAACAACTTTATTTTACAGTTGTTTATTCTCATAGCACACAGTTTTTATTATTTTTTTAATTTTTTTTAAACACAACAATACCAAACTAGCCCTTAGCAGCCCACTACTAATCACATTTATATTGATTATCACGTGCACATATGTATAAGTGGTAATATATTTTCTCAAGTTTCAACATGGAGCACAAGAATTATGACTTACAAATGATGACAAATACTAAATCTTAGTGATACTAAATCATAGTGATGGCGGCAGATGTCAATTATTATGTTATTTTTTAATATTGGCACAAAAGTTTTTAAAAGATTCAGGATCAAAAGTTCCAATATTAAATCCAACCGTAAGTGGTGGCTCATGCATGTCGTAAGTTTTGTTGTTGCATGATCATATTATCGTTCACACAATCTAAATATTGTTGCAAATATGCAAATGATCAAGCTTTGAAATCAAGTAATACAAGACAAATTAATAAAATCCAAATTTATTTATTTTATTCTGATATAGGATGGACTAGGGGACGACTGTCAAAAACTTACCCAAAGCTATCAAAATTTATTAGAAAAGTAAAACGTACGAGGAGAAAAAGTAGCCAAAACCTCGAAGAAAAAAATACAAACAAGGTTGTAGAAACCTATATGAAACGGTAGTTGGGCATGCGTAACCGGTCTCTATGACAAAAAGAAGAAATAGGAGTCGTATGTTAATCTCACCAAGTAAGAACATAGATAAGAATAATATACTATACTGTCTAACTACAGATGAAAGCCAGAATCATATTTTACAACCAAATTATTCATATAGTACATTCTAATAAACCCTTCATTAACTAATATTCTAAATATAGTATGATCAATTGCACTTCATGACAGTCATGAACTTAATTGGACCCATATACAAATAAAGAAGTTAACAATTATTTAATTTACTGGTTTGGCTCTGCTACTTGAGGTCCAGTAGAATGACCAGCACCGGGACTGTGCCCTGGCGTCGTGGGCCGGAAATTGTCAGTAGGAGCACTCTCATAGCCAAGAACCTGTGGCACAAAGTCTAATAATTCACTTTCCAACACGTTTCGGCGCGAGTTGAGATAATTGTCGCCGCTGATTGATGTCGATCCCCCTTTAGTATGATCTGTTTTTAGCGACCTTTCTTCAGTTGAAATGATCCCATAAGAGAAAATTAGAACAAGAAGAAGAACGATGAGCTTGCCATTGGCCATGATAATAAGATTAGTATATAAAACAACTGATGGAAGAGAGAGAGAGAGAGAGAGAGAGAGAGAGAGGTGTGCTGTGGTTCCAACTGAATGCAATAGAGGGTATTTATAGAGTTTGAGCTGGGGAGTTGAAGTAGTGGAGTGAAATACTTGAAAAATGAAATTTGAGCAAATTAAAAGAGGTACTAGTAAATTAATTAAAAATTAAACGGTTAAATGATTACATGTTTCCCTCCTCAACATTCTCAGTTTGCACGTCCCATGCATAACCATGTAGTCTGTTGCCAACTCGCCGCACAGTGCTTTTCAAATGTGTTTTCTAGCTTGATGAGACGTTTCTGGTATGAATCCAGTATTTGACCTACCAGTAGTGCTTGGGTTGCCTCTTGATTCTAATCTTTCCTTGCTGGAAATTAAAGTTGCGTGCGCAGCTAGGATGTGCTGTAACCATTCATGCATATTCAACTATTTTATGTGGCCAACATAACGAAAAGAACATTTCATATCTCATGTTGTCAATGTGATGAAAACATTAAATATGTTTTACCTTTTTATTTATTTATAAATGTATGTTTTTCGAAATAACATATTCATTAAAGATGGAACGAATACATATATGTATGCCTTATTATCTTTTAAAATGGTTGAAGGAAAAAATAGTATTACACATGCGCCAAAGAGAAACTAATTTTCTCTATCATCTAGGAAAAGGTCTACAATATATGTCTTAATTCCTACCGGTTACTGCCACTTAGTATTATGATTTGGTGGTATTCCTCTTTGTTTAGAAGTGAAAGGTCTTAGGTTCGAATCTCGTGCATAGCCAATTCGATACCAAATTAGGTTGCACATTGTGTGGTTTAACCGAACTCTCCCTCCCCCTAGTATAAAGATATCGATGTACTAAAACAAATTTCGTCCCGGTTACTAATAATACAATTGTTAAGCAGAAAGGATACAAATCAATTAAAATCAAATTCATCAGAAAAATTAAAATCAAATCCAACACTAGGGTTTAAGAAAAATAAAAATCATCTGAATTAAGGATCGAAATTGAATTTTCTATACTATTCAGTTTGCCAAGTTTTAAAAGTGTGCAGACAAATGGGGTGAAAGTTAAAGGGCCGTTTTGTGCGCTGGTTATTATGAATCATGATAAGTATCAACCTTGGATATTGTGTGGGGATATGG
Source organism: Malus sylvestris (assembly GCF_916048215.2). Lineage (NCBI taxonomy): Eukaryota > Viridiplantae > Streptophyta > Magnoliopsida > Rosales > Rosaceae > Malus > Malus sylvestris. Next base: position 8,539,453 of record NC_062267.1, on the reverse strand, counting down.
GCTATATAACTAAATCTCCTTTTGAATCTTTCATATTCCACGATCGAGTATATATTTCAAACTGTACGTACGTAATGCCATTTTTTTTCAGTTGAGCACTGATGCATCTGGCCATGATTCTCTCGCCAACTCCAAGCTCTCCAAGTATCCATTATTATGAGATCAACTTTGGTCAAGTTGTTCAACTGAAGTTAGGAGATGGATAAATTCTAAAAAAAAAGTTATCTTTTTTTATTCAAGTGAAAGTAGAAGATGTAGCTTTATATATGATTCTACTCTCCTCAATTCTCTTATCTTTTTCACTAGGAAACAAAGTGTTGTGACTTTGTTACAACATCAATAGTTATTTTTGAACTATTAACAAATAGATACACGTGTTATATGTAACATGAGAGCATTACTTAGTGAGTGTGTGACAAATAAGAACACATAGTTAACATTAATGTCATATGTGCTTAGTGGTCTGGTCGCACCCTTCAATTAAGGGACAAGAGATTTTGCACGGGTGTGAAGCAACTTACAAATGATGAACAACATGGGAAACCCCTAGATATAAAATATACGAGTTAAACAAATACAAATGTAGGTTAAACGTCATTCTAATCATTGTTTTGCTAACAAAACATTAATGGTGATCAAAGTCTAGCAAATACAAAATTAATCGAGATTTGGTCCAAGCATAAGGCAAAACTAAAGAGTAATTCTTATCACAATTTTATACCATATTTATTTACTATCTTAGGTGGCATATGAGTTGGACAAGCTACATCATTTAATTTCAATCTTTTTATTAATTAAAACACTTAAATAATCTTAGGTGTCAGAAGAAGACTCATCGTATACCACAATCATCATTTAATTAACAATCTTTTCATTAATTATTGATTAACATTTTCAAATTAAATGCTAATTAATTTAGATGATGTGACTGTCCACATCAGATGCCACCTAAGGTGGTATACAATTGTGGTACAAAAATATGGTAAGAATAACATTATTGAAAGAATAATGCTATTCATACCATGTTTTTGTACCACAATTTCATACCACCTTAGGTGGCATTTGATATGGGCAACCACATCATTTGAATTAATCAGATTTTTAAATTTAGTTTATTATTTAATAAACTAATAATTAAGAAAAACTAATTAATTAAATGATGATTGTAGTATACAAGGAGTCTTTCCCCTTCTTTTCCTTGGGTTTTGCAAATTTTTCAAATGATGTGGCTGTCTACATCAGATGCTACATAAGGTGGTATATAAATGTAGTATAAAATATTGAAAACTAAAAGTGCACGACTGCAAGTGTTCAATATTGATGCCATGTGCGCAGTGCGCACTAACATTTTTCAAAAACTAGTCTTGCTACTTGCTAGGAAAAGAAAGGTCATCAAGGTTTGAAACCCCACAAAGATCCACAGCATCCCCTTATAGTGTATAGGAATAATGTTCTATGACTTTCAACCCCAAGGATCCAAATTGACCTCTATCATGTTCTTAGGTCTTTTAGTAATGTCCCTCCTTTCTATCTCTCCCCTTATGGTAAGGTGGAAAGAGAAACAGAAGGAGGTGGTAGTGAAACATATTGGTAGAGAATAGAGTTCCATATTGGGGAAATAATAAAAAATAAAATACACAATTTAATTACATGTGGGATTTCTACATCTAATATCACCAAGGTCTTTTGTTATAAAATTCAATATCTATCAGTATGTAGTCAAGTTGAGACAATATTGGTGCTATTGGTGGTAGACCACACTGAGCCAAAAAAGTTCATCATAATTGTATCAGAGCATGTTATTCTTGCGACGCTTCCCTAGCCTTATTTAATAATGGGATCAAATCCTTAAGTTGGGCTTTCAAAATTTGCCCTAGCTTCAGCTTTTGGGTACCATTGAGCCTTTAAAAAGTTGCGTTAGATTTGATGAATAAATGATATCTGATTGGACTCTCGAAAAGTTGCTTAAGATCTGGCACACTGAATTGCCAATTCCTGATGGAGAATTCTTTCTCGTGTGATCCTATGTGTGGTGACTCGTAAGGGAGTTTGTTGGAGAATAGAGTTCTACATCAGGAAAATAATATACAAAAACAATATCCAACTAAAAAATTTATTAGATACAATGTTACCTATTAATAAGTGATTAAATTTAGACAACAACAATGATGTTGGTAGTGAATCACATTGAACCTAAAAAGAGAACCGAGAGTTAAATGGGAAAGGAAAGGCTCCTCTCCACCACAGAAGAGATAATTAAAAGCGTTGTCCAAAATTTTTGGGATCATGGTACCCATATTTGGTTGGTTCCTAAAGTCATGGAAGTCCCACCATCCGTATGTCTGGACCCTAGAAAATGGAGTAAGCTTTCAGTCGGAGAGAATTACTGTGAGTGGTTAAATGCCTACTTCAATTAAATGGGATAAGCTTTCATTCAACAGTATATAACTTTTGTTGAAATACAGAGAGCATATAAGAGGGTGTCAAATCGTAAGTCCTCAATAAGTCGTTGAAAAAATAGATATGTATTTGAGATAAGGAATCTGTCTAAATAAAGGGCAATTGAGCACTATATGGAAGCTTAAGAGATCCATGAGGCGGATCCGTGTCACTACGTATTTTACCCTGTTTTTGACACACGTTTTTGTAGGAATCACTTCGTAATTTAGTTAACAATTCAAATCGTCTATTTTTTAGGCATTCCTTTAGATCATGTGTACAAAAAAAAATCACCATATCTGAAACCATATGACATTTGTATTAAAATTAGTGTTTCTTTAAAACCGTGTTCGTCAAATTTTTTTAATACAAATGAATGTGTTAGAGCATCTCCAACAGTTCCCAACTGCCCTTGCAATTGGGTGAAAGTGCCTTGTTGTCCACAAAAACTTGCTCCAGCAGTGAAAAACATGAGAGGGCAATTGGCAGGAGGGCAGGTGCCCCCCTATTGCACCAGCAAACAACCGTGGGTTCCACCCACGTGATGAACAAATGAGCCGAATACTCTTTTTCCTAAGAGCACTTCCACCGGAAGCAAAAGAGGCCGGCACCCAGTAGAAAAAACAGGCTGAGACTCAGCCAATCCACTCTAGCCCGTGGAATAGACTAGCACCCAGCCCAAGCCAATCCACAAGCCGGCCTAAAATCGACAGAGGAAGGAGACGGCTCATCTGACGCCATGCTAATGTCATGGCAACCGTCTCTCTTATCTGGAACCCCATCCAATGCCTGGAACGCCATCCTGATCCCTGGAACCCCATCAACCCCCTTCCCCTGATAAATCCATATATTCAACACCATGTCCCCCTTCTAAATTGTGATCTTCCTGCAACTCGGATCGTCGTCGATCGGTTGATTAACTCGGATCTTCCTGCAACTAGATTTTTTTTTTTCGTTTTGTATATTTTCAATGAATTTTTTAATATGTAGGTATTGATTTTTTGGGGTTTACGGTGTGCACAGGTCCAGGATGGTGGGTGTCCATGTTCAGAGTAGGGTGGGTTCGACGGTGTGGTGTACAGAGAGAAGAAAAAAGTGGGAAAAGTGGGAAGAAGAAGAAGAAGAAGAAGACAGAAGTGAGAGAGAAGAAGAAGGGAGTAAGAGAGAAGAAGTTAGAAATTAAGAAAACCAAATTATTATTTTATAATAAAAATTAATAATATTTTAATAAAATTGACTAGGCTATTTTTTGTTAAGGGTGTAGATGCTTTGGCCTATTACTGTTCACTTAAGTAGATAAATGCGCTGGATGCTGACGCAAAGTCTTTAGGGGTGGAATTGCTCTAATGGAATGGCACTGTTGGATTTTCAACGGTGTTTTAATTTGGATTCTGGACCGTTAGTTTTCAACAGAAAAAAAAAATTGTACTTTTGTGGTCAGCTACCATGTGGCAGAATCTTGGCCTTCCAGCAATTATAATTTTGAGAATCAATGGCCAATATTATTTCAATGGTAAAAAATCTAAAAATTTTCTAAAATTCCTAAAAAAAAGACCAATTTTTTTTCTACAAATATCCAAAAACATAAATAAAAAATTAAAAAAATATATCTATGAATAGTAATTTCCTTATCATTGGACTTGCACAAAAGCAATTAATGTTTAGAGTGATAAGGAACTACAATTTTATTGCCCTTACCTTCCAATTGTCATTGTCCTCTACCAACTGATGGAAATGCTCTGAGCTCACGCATGCGTTAATAAATCTTCCATGCTGAGACCAAAAATCTCAAGCAGGTGTGGAGCAACTGGATGATAGAACAATTCATCAACTTGTTTTCTAAACAAGAAGTTAGAAAATCTGCCTGCTCCCCTTCTTATTTATGCCGGTTCGGATCTGAAACGGGTGTAGTGCCAATTGGATCAAGACTACAAGAGTTCACATTGGGCTCATCATTCTCAAAGGTCCATAATAAACCAAACGACAAAAACACAAGCCCAACCCACTACATAAACTCAGTCCAAAACCCAAAAAACCACTCTGAAAAAGCAAAAGCAGAAGCACGAGGGAAATGTGGAAAGAAAACTGAAAACGCAGAGAGAGAGAGAGAGGAGGAGAGAGAGAGAGCCCAAATGTTCCAGGTTTTCAAGGATTGAATTCAATGGTCGTTGGCGTAAGAGTGGCCGGTGCTGTACGGCGCAAAAAACATAAAAGAATATGCCGTTGATGGTAAATATAATGCCTTTTTTGGGTTCGGTTTGGTTTCGTAATGTCCTTCTCTCTCCTCGCAGACATTCTTAAATGCAAAGTCGGTTGAGTCTCACAGAACACAAAGAAAAAGACACCCGGAATTCCCAACTACTTGCGTATCCTTTTTCCCTCTCCACCTCCTCCTCCTCTCTCTCTCTCTCTCTAAAAAATTTTCAATCTTGAGAGGTCCCCGAGCGTTATTGGATCAATTTCTGCTCGGTGGTTTCGGCGTCCCACGGTGGTTTCTGGTAAATTTCTGATTAATTTAGTTTGATTGTCGTCTGCTTCTGTGCTTTCTGCTGCGTTTTGAATGGTTTGGTTTTCGTTTTGGGTTTTCTGGAATTTCGGAATCAAACCCTGGTGCCGAATACTCCGTACAATTTCTATTTTCTGCTTCAAAATTGGGTTGCTTGCATATTGGTGTCGTTTGAGCTCTTTTGCGTTTTGGGCGGTGTGATTAGCTTTGTAGGGAGGTTTAACGAGTTGGGTTACTTCTCATTTCTCACAAGTTTTGATTTTTAGTTTAAATTTGGTGGTATGGTTGATAGAATTTTGTGACCAAGTATTGGGATACTATTGTATCGACTTTGACTTGCAATGCTGGCGATATTATTAGCTCGGAACTAGTTCTTTTCGCTCGGTTTCGTATGAGCTGAGAGGGCGGAACATGTTTGAGTAGAGACGAGGATAAGTTGTTTTGCCCAGCGCACTTCACATGTTTCTTATCTGGGTTTCGTTTTGTTCTACTTCAAACAATATGAAACATTAGTAATTTGCTTGTTTTGATCCACTTACTGACTTTTTGTTATAATCTGTCTTTGTGCTCAGGATAACGGAGGTGGTCTGGTCTATGTGGCGATTCTGGCAACCACGACCGTAGTTTGGTTTATTGGTAGTAACTTGAAGGAGTGCATGTTCATTCGATGGGGTCGGATATGCAGTCTGTTGGTTTTCTAGATACTTTAAAAATGGAGAGGGTTAGGACAATTTTAACCCATACATATCCTTATCCGCATGAACATTCCCGTCATGCCGTAATTGCTGTTGTTGTGGGTTGCCTCTTTTTTATCTCTTCTGACAACATCAACACCCTTATAGAAAAGTTAGACAACAATATTAAGTGGTGGTCTATGTATGCATGCTTGTTCGGTTTCTTCTATTTCTTTTCGTCCCCATTTATAGGGAAGACTATCAAACCGAGTTATTCAAATTTCAGTCGGTGGTAAGTACATTTCTCTGAATCCTATAAACGTGAGTGCATTTGCACTATCTCACATTCACACACATGTACTCATATATTGTTCCTAAGTTTGCACGAAAGAGTTCTAAGTTTGGGAATTACTTTTTGTAGGTATATAGTCTGGATTTTAGTGGCGGCTGTCTATCATCTTCCTAGTTTTCAATCAATGGGAGTTGATATGAGGATGAATCTGTCTTTGGGTTTTAATGTATTTGTCACTTCTGTTCTGTTTCTTCTTTTCTTCCACATTATATTCATTGGTCTTTGGTACATTGGTCTCGTGTCACGTGTTGCTGGAAGGAGGCCAGCGATTTTGACTATTCTTCAAAATTGTGCTGTAAGTTATAGTAACACTTTTTCTACCTCATAACGTTTCTAGTTTTTATATATTACGGGATGTAGTACAGAAGAACCTAAAATTCTTATGCGTCAATATATAATATATTGATTTTTTATTCATGCATTTTTTGTTCATGTAGGTTCTTAGTGTAGCCTGCTGTGTGTTTTATAGTCATTGTGGCAACCGTGCTATTCTGAGAGATAGACAACTGGTACGAAGAAACTCTTGGTTTAATTTTTGGAAGAAAGATGAGAGGAACACATGGCTTTCAAAATTCCTCCGAATGAATGAGTTGAAAGATCAGGTCTGCTCATCTTGGTTTGCTCCGGTTGGGTCTGCAAGTGATTATCCACTTTTGTCCAAATGGGTCATTTATGGTGAGGTACAGGCAGAACAAAAAACGGATCCCCTCTCCTTCCCCACTAAACTTTTACTGTTTCCTTCTTATTTTATTTATTTATTATTATGATTGTATACTTATTAATGTTTTAATTTCTCAGTTAGCATGCAATGGTGCGTGTGCTGGTCCATCTGATGAAATCTCCCCATTGTATTCATTATGGGCCACATTCATAGGCCTCTACATTGCTAATTATGTAGTGGAGAGATCAACAGGGTAAGTGGTGAATTGTAAAACATATTTAAAAAATGAAACTAATGGAGATTAAGGACAATATGTAACAAATTTTGTTAGGTGAATGATTTATGGCCTTATGCCTTTTCAATTCTTCTTATAATTGCCTCATGCTCATTTACTTCTCAAATAAATAGGTGGGCTCTTACTCACCCTCTGTCTGTTGAAGAACATCAGAAGTCGAAGGAGAAGCAAATGAAGCCACATTTTTTGGATATGGTTCCTTGGTATTCGGGGTATACGCTCTCTCTATGTCTCTCTGTCTCTCCTCTCTCCTCCTTCCTTTTCTTTCTGTTCTTGTGCACCGGGGAGCTGTACTCACTTTGCTGATGTTTGTACTGCAGAACATCAGCTGATTTATTCAAGACTGTCTTTGACCTCTTGGTATCAGTAACTGTCTTTGTTGGCCGCTTTGACATGCGTATGATGCAGGTAATCTCATAGCTTCATGCTGTGTAAACTGTATTCTCCCTTTGCTTTGAGATTATTCTCTCAAAATTTTCAAAGCCTATCAAATGTGCACTTGAATCATTTCGTCTTTTCCAATATACATGGTACCATTCAAGAATTTTTTTTTTCATTAATTTGTTTTTTTTTCATTAATTTGTTTTTCCAAAGAAACCACTTTTACCATTTACTACTTAAATTTTTATGCCATGATATCGTGACATTTATGTTTCCCTCTCCACTGATCAGGCAGCAATGGACAAGGTCCATGATGGAGCTGAACAAAAGGATCTTTTATACGATAACTTTGTTGAGAAGGATGATCTATGGTTTGACTTCATGGCTGATACCGGCGATGGTGGAAACTCCTCTTATTCTGTGGCTCGGCTCCTTGCTCAACCTTCCATTAATATTAACAGAGATGGTTCCATGCTGAAGTTACCACGTGGAGACTTGCTACTTATTGGAGGGGATCTTGCGTAAGTTGACATTCTTATTTGAGCATATGGCATGGGTGATCAGTGATTAATATTATATAGATTTTTGTTTCATCCTAAATTATAAGTGATGATTTGTATGGTTCCTTCTCTGATTTAAATTATTACTCTAAAGTAGTTCATCAGTTGTGTAGACATGGTATGAAACGAAATAAATTAAACTTTGAGTCGCAAATTTCTGTTTACACTTAAAGGGTAGAAAAATTCCAAATTTTGTTTGACTGGAATTAGTGATGGTACATTTGGTGGCTATTTCTTTTTGTTATAGATTTTTGCAGGAAGTGGTTCTCTTCAATGCTAAGCATGACAAGGAGTACTTAAATTAGAATAATCGTAATTTGGATTCCATAATGACTACTCCTGGAACCGGATTGATCTGAGATTGAATGTTCCTGTGTAAGTAGAGTTTTGTGGACTATGTAAACTGATGTTTGAGGTGGGTAATGTAAATTTCATCAGAAACTTTAATGAGTAAGCACTATGACGACCGTATTGCTCTGTCCTGGTCCAACTTGACTTTTCTTTGCCACCATTTTCTCTGCCTACACCATTTCTTTGACCAGTTGGACATTCGTTAGCTGCTCAGCTGGTGCTGTCTACTTTATTCCCTAGTTGAAAGAAAGACCGTGTTGGAACCTTGGTTAAGATAATGTTAATTGGCTAAATACATGAATATGCCCATGATGTTTGATTTGAAGATTCCAGTAAAGTTTTTGTCGATGTTTTTCATCCTTTCTGACCTATGTTTGTCATGAGCACTTCAACCTCTAATTCATTTCATTGTTTATTTTTGTTTTTTTGTTTTTGTTTAGGCATGTATATCTCTGATAATGATAGTTTATCATGTTAAATATCTATTAATCTGCTAATTTGATATGTTTAGGTATCCTAATCCATCAGCGTTCACCTATGAAAGGCGCCTTTTTTGTCCTTTTGAGTATGCTCTCCAGCCTCCTCCATGGTCTAAACAAGAGCATATAGCTGTAGATAAGCCTGAACTACCTCGTGGTGTGTCTGAACTGAAGAACTATGATGGACCTCAGTGTTTTGTCATTCCTGGAAACCATGGTTCGCCTTACTCTTAGCCTGAACATCTTCGTAAAAGCTATAATGTTAATATGGTGTAGTAAATATTCTTTGTTTCTTTTTGCAATTACAGATTGGTTTGATGGACTTCATACATTCATGAGGTATATATGCCATAAGAGCTGGTTGGGTGGGTGGTTTATGCCTCAAAAGAAGAGTTATTTCGCTCTGCAACTCCCTAAAAGATGGTGGGTATTTGGTTTTGATCTCGCACTCCACGGTGATATTGATGTGTACCAATTCAAATTCTTTACAGAACTTATTAAGAACAAGGTATTTCTTTTTTCTTTTTCTTTTTAATTTCAATATGGTCCACTTAAAGTGGTACCCATGGTTTATCAAGTTGTTTTTACATTTTGTGAGTTGTTACTTTTGTCCTTCGCTTTTTCTTTTAACGTTTTGGAGATGTGCATAATGGGGTCCAGTTTTTGTAAATACGGTCCTTTTAATTGTTTCTGTGGTTCGCATTACACAAGCAAAGTATTGGTAGGGGATGAGACAGGTGGTTTTTTTTTTCTCCTTTAATAGTGAACTGGGGAGGATTGACACTAGACTTGTTATGAATTCATATATATTTTCTCCCCATTTATAAATGTAGAAATGTCGTATATTATGTCTCTAGAATTTGAGGGTTTCACCGATGTGATAGCTACCCCTGTTCGTGATGCATGTTAGTTAAACCTACATAAACTATGTATATGCTTGCCAGGGACACCATTGAGCTTTTTACTTTGCTTACTTCTGATTTTCCAAGTTTCGAATTTTGATTTTTACTGCAGTTAACGTTCTCATCTCTTCATGTTTCTTCCAGGTCAGAGATGGTGACTCTGTAATCATTATGACACATGAACCAAATTGGCTTCTTGATTGGTACTGGAACGATGTTTCTGGAAAGAATGTTGCGCACCTGATATGCGATTATTTAAAAGGGAGATGTAAGCTTCGAGTGGCTGGAGATTTGCATCATTATATGCGTCATTCATTTATTAAAACAAATGGTCCAGTTCCCGTGCAACATTTAATCGTAAATGGTTGTGGTGGGGCTTTTCTACATCCCACTCACACCTTTAGTAATTTTAAGAAATTTTGTGGAGTTTCATATGAGACCAAGGCTGCTTATCCTTCATTTGAAGATTCAAGCAGGGTTAGTATCGGTTTTTAACTTTTTATGAGACCAAGGCTGTCAATACTAAATTCACATTTATTTATTTATTGGTGCTAACTGGTAGTTTTTCTTTTTCCAGATTGCTCTGGGAAATATTCTAAAGTTTCGAAAGAAGAACTGGCAATTTGATTTTATCGGTGGCATTATATACTTCATATTGGTCTTTTCTATGTTCCCACAGGTGAGTCTTTGATTACTTCGTTGCTGTGTTTTTGCTTCCTTAGAGAACTTGCAAAATTGTTTCATATTTGCTTATCCAGTGATGCAATTATGCTCTGTTATTTTGAAAATTCTAATTTTTCCTGTTTTTGTTTTGTAGTGTAAGCTTGGTCATATCCTACGAGAAGATTCATTTTCTGGTCACGTGGGGTCTTTCTTTCAAACTGTGTGGAATGCTTTTATGTACATGCTGGGACGCTCTTATGTGTCTTTAGCAGGTGCTGTTCTGCTGTTAATTGTGGCAGTTACATTTGTCCCCTCTAAAGTGTCTCGGAAGAAACGATTGTTGATTGGAGTTCTTCATGTGTCTGCGCACCTGGCTGCAGCTCTAATACTTATGCTACTGTTGGAACTGGGTGTTGAGATGTGTGTCCAGCATAAACTACTGGGAACTTCAGGTGAGCTTTTATTATCTGTTATGGGTTTCTGTCATTCTCTGTTGTATTTGTTCGTCTGATCATATTGATTATCCGATAATTTTTACCATTATGGAAATTATGTTCTTGATTTTGTGTTATATGATGTAATTTTTACTTTTCAGGCTATCATACTTTATATCAGTGGTACCGATCGGTGGAGAGTGAGCACTTTCCAGATCCAACTGGCCTTCGAGCTCGTATAGAACAATGGACTTTTGGCCTTTATCCAGCATGCATCAAGTATTTCATGTCTGCATTTGATGTTCCAGAGGTATGGAAAACTCTTTGCAAACTCGTTTGTCCTTTTCTTTGTTACATATTGATGACGGAGTAACATCACCAGGTTATGGCTGTCACCCGAAACAATATATGCAAGAATGGGATGGAATCGCTATCTAGAGCGGGTGCTGTTATATATTATGCTTCCGTCTTCCTTTATTTCTGGGTCTTCTCGACTCCAGTGGTTTCTTTGGTGTTCGGAAGTTACTTATACATCTGCATTAATTGGCTTCACATACACTTCGATGAAGCCTTCTCCTCTCTCCGAATTGCTAATTACAAGTCTTTCACCCGATTCCACATCAGCAGTGACGGTGATCTTGAAGTTTACACTCTCGCAGTTGATAGGGTAAGAAAGCAATGTTCAATGCTGGTTCACTTTCCGATAACATACTCAGGCCTTTCAAAAATTAACATCTGAACTAAAACGTGCAGGTCCCGAAAGCATGGAAGCTAGACCCTGAATGGGATCGGGAGCCAAAACAGCCGGAACAAATGAGCCACCTTAGAAAATTTCCCAGCAAATGGAGTGCAGCAGCCGGTCAACAAGATCCGTTACATACTGTCAAAATCGTTGATCAGTTTGTTATTCGACAAACAGATAAAACTGATGTTGGAGCAAGTGATGGATGAGTAATTAGCTGATATGCGCTTTGCTCTATTTGTAATATTACTGTAGCTCCCTTCGTTTAGATAGCAATGAATGAAAAGCAATAGGATAAAAAAAGAAGAAGCTTGTATTGTAATATTTTGCATCCTGAACTTTTTACCCGCCCGATTTGTACAGAAACTTGGTCGCGCGCATCGGTTCCGGATTGAATTCGTTTAGGATGGACAAATATCCATCGGTTATAGGTAATCGCGGTTATCAGTCCATTTAAATTTTACAGTTACGATTATGGGTAACTGTTTAGATAATTAAATGGTTATGGGTATAACTGTTTATCTATAAAATTTAAATGGACGGTTAAATGGACGGTTATGAGTATTAACCGTAATTATAACGGTTATCCGTTTATTTTAATAGATATATAAAACTAAAAAAACAAAAAACCTCTGTAACCTGGTCGTTCTCTCCACCAGGAGGCCAGCACCACCCCGTCCGCCGCTTGTCTCTCTCTCCTGGCTGCTTCTTCTCATCTCCGCCGCTCATCTCTCTCTCCTTGCTGCCCTCTCTCTCATCGCTGCTCGGCTTTCTTCCCTCGTTGCTCATCTCAATGCCCCATCTCGATCTCCCCCCACCCACCCTTCAAGGTGTGTTTTACCCTTCAAATTTCTTACTTAACCTGATTAATTACTGATTTGTTTGTTAATTTATTGAAAATCTCTTATTTTTAGGGTTTAGTGATGCAAGGTATTGTTTAATTTTTTTGTTTGAAAATTAGGGAAGTCATATTAGTGATTGAAAATCATTAGATTGAAGACTGAATATTCTGATTGAAAATATTGTGTAGACTAAAGTCTAATTTTTAGAGATTTGTTTTTTTATTCAGTGATTTTTTTGTTGCATAAACTGAATAATCAGTAATTTTGATTTTCAATTAAAATTAGGGAAGTCGTGGAAGAAGAAGTCTGAATTCATATTTTTATATGTTCTAACTATTTCTAACTAATGGGTTTCTTTTCTTTCTCCTGATAGTATTGTCCATTTGTCCTGTTTTTTAACATGTTTTTTATACACTTATGTAGTCGTGGAAGTTAGTCCTTTATATCTTAGAAGTTTGAATTCATGTTCTGCTTGTAAAACTAGGTTGATATTTGTAAAACTAGTTTGAATTCACAATGGATACAAATGTTCTGCTTGATATTTTTACATTTTTAGAACTTTGAAGTCTGAATTCATGTTCTGGGTGCTGCAAATTGCTATAGAAGTATATCCTAGCCAAGCGAAAAAAGGTACTAAAATGAAACTTCAATCTTCGTTCACAACTTATATAGGATGATAAGTAACTAATTATATGTGATTGAAGAAGTACCTAACTGGGAGGCAATTAATTCTTGAATGCCCAACAATTCTCATGCTTTGAACCATTTTCTAGTATTCACCTCTCGGTATTTCTGGACTAGGAAATTGGTCCACAATATATCAAGTTGGCATGCATTCAGACTTAGTAACATTCCTTGGAATCTTTCAGGAAAGCTGAAGATTTTAAATTTTTGTTTCTCTTAACGTTGCACTGAGGATTGCTGAAAATTTTGGATGTAGACTATACTTCTGAGTCCTTGTCTTGCCAAATTTGCGTACTTTATGACATGATTGGATGTAGTTATAGTTTTGAGTCATTTTGACTCCGAATGATATATCAAGGGCTCATGTAATCTTTTCTCAAAGTTTTGATGGAGATTAGTAATTTCATTGTAAATTCTCATGTTGTTTTTTGTGATTTTGGTTTCATTTCAACTAGTTCCAATATGGAGACTCAAAGCGAGAGCCAAGATAATGAACCAATTAATCTTGATCAAGATTTGGACCAAGCTGAATCAAGCTTTGATGATAACACTGGTAAGAAGAGGAAAAAAACCTCGGTTGTCTGGCAGCATTTTAAGGAAAAGATGTTTTGTGGGGGGGGGGGGGTGAAAGCTGTCTGTAACCATTGTCAGACTAGTCTAGCATCGGGCTCCACTATTGGTACTTCATCTTTACGTTCACATGTTAATACATGTCCTGTTTTGACAACAAAGAAAAAGAGTCCAGGTATAACTGGTGATGGGTCTGTTAAACATGGTGCATATAGTTTTGATGAAGATAACGCTAGGAAAGAGCTAGCTTATATGATTATCTTACATGAGTATCCTTTATCTATAGTGGACCATTTGGGTTTTAAGAGGTTTTGCAATTCATTGCAACCCTGATTCAAGGTTCTTTCTAGAAGTACTATTAAGAGGGATATTATGAAGGTGTTTGGATGTGAAAAGGGAGTGACCATTAAGTTGTTGCAAATGAACAAGAGTAAAATTGCAATCACGACTGACATGTGGACTGCGAGTAATCAGAAGAGAGGGTTTATGGCTATCACTTCTCATTTTATTGATGCTTTGTGGACGCTACAAAGTCGAATTTTGAGGTAATTTATTAACCAATTATAATATAGTTCAATGGCTAATTTATTAAGTGTGTTAGGTTTTGTTATTTAGGTTATTTGAGTTCTTTCAGTCTGCAATGACTTATAATCTGAATTAGCATATACTGTAAGTCTGTAAGTTTCTGAGTTATGGTATATAGTGTAAGTTTCTAAGGTTCTATTTAAGTTTATTTGATCTTCATCTGCTGTTGGATACTTTGATATTTTATCTATTTAAGTTTGTTGATCGCCTTTGATATTTCATAACTCATAACCTTACAGACTTACAGACTTTCAGTGTGCATAAACACGAATGATACATCATGTTGCTCTGAGTTATGGTAATGGGGTATTGTTTTATATCAGGTTTGCATATGTTCCATGCCCGCATAATGTCGAGACACTTTCTACTATAATGATAGATTGCTTATCGGAGTGGAATATTGATGGTAAGCTTTACTTTGTAATCATACGGATGTTATAATTGAATACTTGCTTGGGTATGGAAGAAAAATATGTCGAAAATACATGAATTTTCTTTCCAATATGCTTGCTCAAGTAATGAGAGGTATTTTGTTAGTAAAAAATCAATTATTAGCAAATATATTATATTACCTTGATTGATTAAAACTATCGTTCGTCTTTATTATTTTAATTATTGGAGTTGTATACGGTTATGTTAAAAAAATATGTAAATAGGCGCAAAAAGGGGTAAATGGGTTAAAAAATGAATAAATGGGTAAACGGGTATGGATAAATGGGTATACGGTTATGGTTAAATGGGTACGCGGTTATGGGTATGGTTAACCATTTATAAATGGTTATGGGTATGGATATAACCGTTTAGGCAATTAGCCAATGGGTAAACGGTTATGCGGGTATGAGTATAAACGGTTATGGGTAAATAACCGTGGTTACTCACCCGCCATAACCATTGCCCATCCGTAGTGTCGTTTGCACCGTGAACACAGATTCTTAGGTAAAACGAACGGAATATATCCCCTTTATATACACGAGATAAGAGATACATATACAAAAAGATATATTGCCGGTTACACAACAAAGTATCTCGTCTACACTGGAGAGTCAGGGTTCAAATTCTCCTATTTTGAAGGCCATGGAGGGCAAAGGAAGTGCATTTCCAAGATCCAATCAATTAGATACAATGGAATTTACTAACAAAAAAATTCAGCTGAAAAATACACAGAAAAAAACTAATAAACTTGCTAAACTTGCTCTGCCCTTGTTGCTTACCCGACGACCCCCTCCTTCCCTTCTCTCCTCGCTCAGCTCAAAGTACCTCTACCCCCATGCCTCGATCAGCACTGCCTTCGCCCCCTCGCTCCAGCAATCTTCCCTTCCTCCACTGCTGCTCTGCCCTTGTTGCTTCCCCAACGACGGGAGAGCTAGGGTTAAGGTTTTGTTCTGAGTCGAAGTCGGTCCGATTCAACCGTTCTGCCTTTGTGACGCCGGAGATCAGCTTCCTCCAGACGCCGGTGATAGGATCTCGTCGTCCTTTTCCATCGATGCAACTACTATCCCGTGCCGATCAGGATTGAGAGCAAGGATTATGGTGGGTGCTACCATGCGTCGGAAGAGAGGAGAAAAGGGAGGGAGGGGTCCGGGTTGAGGTAGGGAACGGAGCCCAAATTTAAAAAAAAAAAAAAATATTTATGTGGGCCCTATGACACGTGACACCAGTCACTGTCCAGTGTTACGTTACCACTTAACAGTTGATTTAATAGCAAACTTAACTGATGTATGAAACTGTCACAAAATTATGACTTTATGCACCATTCTGAGATGAAAAAAACATGTATTAAATGTTGAAAACTAAGAAACTTCATAGTATTAAACTGAGATTAATCCTATATATAAACCTACAAAATTTCAAATCGAAAAAATTGGTTTTCTGAACTGATAATTATGTACATTTCAATCTGATGAGAGTCTGATCAACTCAAATTAGTGGGGTGAAACTGAAGAATGCAGTTGATAGTCTGCATGCATGAAACTCTCGTACGACGTCCCTCTGAGTACTTTCTCCACATCTTCCCAGTTCTCGACTTGTTTCGACAATGGCGTCGTATGTATCTTAACCTGACGGCTCCTGAGCTCCCTGTGTGGCAACCTTAGGAAATCTTGAACCTCATCAAGTTTCTGCAAAACCAAATTTGTGGTTCATAAGATGTCGAATAATAAAGAATTTGTTAGAACTACTTATAAATCATTATATGATAAACGGAAACTGTTATTTGCTCTCTAAAGATGTCATCTCGCACTTTCTTATGTGCAAATCTTTCATTTGTTTGATAAAAGACGAGTGCATAATGATTTTTTCGGACTGACTTACTGTACGGTTGTTGATAACCTCCTCGTAGTAAATAACAACATGGCGAGTAGTCTTGAAATATTCTATGGCTTTGGCAGCTTCCGCCTCATCTTGTTTAAGATCGGGAATTAGCAATGTGGCATTAATATTGGGCTTGTACTTTGCAAGTATTTGAGCCTGCAATTAATTTCATAAACTGTTACAACAATCCCTTTTATACAAGCAATAGAGAGTCTGGAAATCGAACACAGAATTTTTGTTTTTTGTATTATTTTTTGGTCAAATGATAGATTTGTTAGATTAGATATTAGATTAGGAAACCGACGGGTTCGAACCTAGAATTTCAATATAGGGGTCTAATTTAACTGTTACAAATTTCTCTTTTAATTATACAAGCGATAGTGAGAATAAGAAGTCGAACATAGAATCTCAATGCAGGGTTAGAAATTTTAAACGCTTTGAGTTATAAGACGAGAGATTTTTATTACCTCCGATGGAGAATGGGTATGTGACTTGTGAGTGCCATTGAGTTGCTTAGCATATTTATCATATGAATTTGCAAGTACAGAAATCTTTCTGCGGAGCAAGTTTTTTCTGAAGAGGAATATTGCAGACACTCCTTTTTCCTCGAAGTACTTCACTATCTCTTGGTGATTCTCCATCAAACCCTGCACCATTACCATTTACATATTTAATTAATTAACCACATTAATCATCTTGAACTCCTGATTAATCAATTAAACATTTTAACGACTAACCTGGTTAAGCATCCACTTGAATCCAACGGCAGCTGAACACTCATTCTTGGAGGCGCTACTAAACCAGTCGAGATTATATACTTTATCCATGTTCTTCAAAATCGAAGAAACATTAACCCTCCGTTCTTGAACCGAAAATATCTCCCCATTTGAGCTTACATTAATGTGACTATTCAACAATGTTTCAAACCATCCACTCCCAGATCTTTGCATTGACAATATGGCAAAGTAGCGGACGGGATTGCAGACGCATTCCCTCCTGAGAGTGCGAAAATCACTTCCCGTTATTCAAACTAAAAAACCATGCATGCATATATAAAATAAATTTGATTAACAAAATGGAATCTTGACTTGGCAGGTACCTTTTGAAGGTTTGAGGTTTAGGGTAATGCAGATAGCTGATTTCCGATTGCTCAAGATCATCGGGAACTTGGCACGGTTGATTAATTTTGTCGCGGTGATTAATCGCTACGATGTTCAATAATTTGGTCTTAGTCTGAGTGTTTATTTGCTTCAAACAGACTAAGCAAATAAAAACTCCACAAACCATTGCCAAAAGCAGCACCACCATCCTCAGTATTAATGGAGATTTCTTGGGAGCTTTAGTGACAATTGTATCCTGCAATTAAAAGTAGCCCGAAACGGATGAAGCTTAAAAGTTAGAATGTACATTAGTTGAAGAAATTAAGAGTGACAGAAAGAGCTGAGCATACTGTGGCTTCCATCTAAGATCCTCCATTAAAGAAGAAAAATAACAGAAGAACAAAAAGCTGCTTAAATAGGATTTTGCTGTTTTTTTTTTATTTATTATTTTTTCTGATTGGAACATATTGAGAAAAAGAAGGCGAATGAAGTGGTCAGAGCTTGAAAAAATCAGATCGAATTATTACTAAAGCACAATCAGGTTATACAGTACTTGCACTAACTAAGGTGATCAAAACAACAAAAAGAATAACTAAAATCAAAATGGTTATGGAACGAGCGCTAAATTACCGAAAACCAACCTTATCGAATAAACAGATTTCTTCATCGTCCATTCTGTGAGCAGAAGAAAGATAAATCGGCATTTCTTCGTCTTCGTCTTCGTCGTCGTCTTCTCCCTTCCCTCCTACACTGTGTTTTTGTTACAACTTTACGAGTGAGTTGGGAGTCAGGATTGAGGTGGTGGTAAGAGAAGAACAGAAAGAGAGCAGTGGCTGTTACGTTATGTCCTGGTTTTAATTAAGCTGCTGCTCCTCCTCGTGAAAAACGATACCATTTCTTCTCCTTCTTTGTCTTCTAAGCAAGTTTTACTGTTTTAGATTCTGTATGTATTTTATTATAGTGTGTCAGTATAATATTATGTTATATATTGTTAGGGAAGTGTTATTGGCACTTCAAAAATTTTATTCTACATTCATCATAAGTGTATTTTTCTTTCGTAATATATAAAGTTTGGAATATAGAATGAGATTTTTGAATTGCTAATAACAATTCCTTATTATTTAAATGTGAATTTAAGTTGAAGGACAAATGTTAAAAAATTAAAAAGGAAATACAAAAGAGACATGAAATCAGATACAGCTGACTCACACTGAATTTATTACTTGGATTTAGACTTTGTAATTTCATTAGATAATTTCTCTGAAATTAAATGCTGCCTAGGGTTTTGGACAGGCTGAATTTAGAAACGTTGCCTTGGGCAATATGGAGAGAATAAATAAAATGATATAAACTTTTTTTTAAATCAATTTAATTCTTAATTTTTCATGTATTGAATTACAAATACAAAGTATAACAAGAAATTTATATAACTCGTTAATTTTGATATGTTTGCAAACACAAAGAGAAGTCATAAATTAGAAATGCTCATTTTTATGTGTTAGTAAACACATAAAAGTCGGGAATTGAAATGATTCTAATATCCAAACGATTATTGACTTCATGGATAGAAATCAAAACTAGGTTCAATTACTATAACAAAATAATTTATAGAAAATTTTCAACTATTTACGAGTAAAATTTTCAAAAGAAAAATATTACTTTGATAATAATTTCTTAAAAATATTATTTGCTATATATTTGGTTGAGACTTGAAGCCATTGCTGGAAGTTCCAGAAGCACAGAACTCAAGTCTTAGAAGTGAGCTGCCATAACCAAACCATTAGCCACGTAAGGACAGGAAGCCTCTAATCGATATGTACAACTTGCTACTAGAACTTGACCACAAATTATTAATGTTTAGGCCAAAAGTTTACTACGTCTTATGATCAGCGATCCAGTATAAGAAGCATTCATCAGTCAGTATTTAAATATTATCTCTAAATTAACAAGAGTTTTTCGATTGTCGGTTTGCGTTTTTTGGGACGCAAATTTGTCGACCAGTTGCATTGTTGATCGTGGCATGTGTGGCTCATGAATTTTTGAACCCATTTGCTGCTTAATTATTACAATTAATGCAAATGTTATATGATAATGTATGTTTTTCGTTGAGAGGGGACAGGAGGTCAAAGAAGCAGGGGATTCATATTATTTGATAAGCTGGCCTCCCACGTTGCACCGCTTCTTTTACGAAGGCTTTCAATTTCACTGTTACGTATCATATGTCAATAATGTATTATCAATTAAAAACGCTAGATATTGTAAAAGGGTTGTGATATTCATAACCTCTTTTTACTTCTCATATATTTTTTTAACTTTCAGCCGTCGGAAACCAGATGAATTAAAGAAGATTAAAAGATAGATTTTAACAAAAAATGTCCGAGAAGTTAAAAAAAATGTGTGAATAGCACACCCGATTATAAAATAAATCTCTCCTTATTTTTTGTTGGATTATCATACTAATTAGTCTAATTTATATTGGGAGAGGATCCTCTCCGGACCCAATCCCATCGGATCCTCCTTCTTCTTCATTTTTCTCTGCATTTTTTCTTCTACTTCCTCATCTCCTTCAGTTCTTCTTCTTCAATAATCAGTTCTTCTTCAATTCTGAATCTTCTTCTTCACCCTTTTTGGTTGTTTATGGGAATCTTTAGAACGGGAAGTCGTCTTATGATGTTGTCAACAACTAGCTCTGGGAAGGCCACGAAGCTGACTCCATCCAACGCTGACTCAGAGGAAGCACGACGCCGACTCTGGGAAAGCCACAACTCCGACTCGGTCCTTAAAGAAGAAGGATCCGGTGGGATTGGGTCCGGAGAGGAACCTCTCCCCCATTACTACAATATAAGCTATCATCGGTGAAGCAAAAACCTACAACAAATCCAATTTCTGTCGGAAATTTGGCAAAAATCCAACATAAAACAATGTAATGTCAGATTGGAATAGCGACACCAATGCTAACGTCACAAAAGGGCTTCAATGTCAATTTGTCCGCTTAATCCGCCACGAAGAGTCGGTTAAAAGCGACACTGATCTTGACATCGGTTTAAAACGACGTGTACTTCTACATGACGTCAGTTTAAAGTGACGTGTACTAGCAATTAAACTGTAAAATATCCAACCCACTGTTGGTTTTAACCAACATCGTGATAAAATTAAACAAATAAAATATCCCTTAATCGACATCAGATAACAATTAAATAAATACAATATGCAAACTAGTAACGTTCTTAACCGACACCATCTTTGTTAATAATAATATAAATACATAAAGATCTGTCTCTGCATTCGTTTTCAATTAATTGTAAAAACAATTATATAAACATAATAATAAATTTCATGTATAGGCCAAAACAAACATTAATAAAATTAATTAACAAGAAAAATAGTGCCAAAATGTACAATCCATACAAATTCTTGCCGCACTCTTGCAAAAGATTTTGAACCAGTTGTATGGTTCATTGTTTTCAACAACTGATTAATCTTATTTTTTTCAGGAATCTCCTGAAAAATAAAGGAATTTATTAGGCAAATTTAAAGTTATATCGAAATAAATCATATACCGATTACCCTTGTTTTTTCTCTATTCCATTATGCCACCAACTCAACCCACTGTGTAGGATTCACATTAGGAGGAGGGTGGCTGCAACCTCAGCTGCTCTCTTAGTATAATACTTTTTTTTAACTTATTTCTATACTCTTTGTGCGCATGCTCCGCAACCTGAAGCGTCATATGGCAGATCATAGGCATTTTTATTATATCTGCATCTTCAAAAATAATATTTCCCTACATCCATAAAAAAAAAATCAAGCTAATTATTTATTATTACAATCAAGCTATAAAAAAAAATAAAAAATCTATACCCTATTCTATTTCAGAAAATTTCCTTATCTTCTTCCTTAATCTTACACCAATCCCTTGTTAACGGGAGATTTATGTGATCTCTAACCTCTGCTACTACATATTTTGAAAAAGCACTAGAATTATTACTAATGCATTTTTCGGACGAATCATACAAACAAAGTTGTTTTGTCCATTTGGGAATTGAGGGTCCGCGCCTTTGTTTAGATGTTCCTTATTAATAAAAAAAACAATTAAAAACCAGGAAACAAATGTAAATTTTCAGTTTAAGCATAATACTAGTTTAAACACGAAACAAAAATTGAAATTAATAATAATTAAAAAAAGAACCAGCTTTTAACTCTTCCTCTTCCAAATGAAGTTCCCAGAACATTGATCTTCACTTTGTTGATCCATAGCAAAAGTTAGTGGAAGGAGAAGGAGTAAGGCTGAAATGGGAGAAGGAGAGGGAGTAAGGATGCACGGAGCAAAACCGAAGAAGTAAACGAGAGAAAGGGAAATGAAAGCACGAAAGTAATGGGAAAGAAGGGTGTTTAAATATGGATAAAAAGTTAGCGTCGGTTAAGACCGACAGTTGCTGCAAGTGGCATCGAAATAGGAAAAAATTGCGTCGGATAAAACAGACGTTTGCCTGAAAGATTTGAATGGTGTCGAAATAAGAAACGTTTGCGTCGGTTGAAACTGACGTGTGCTTGACAGACTTGACAGTCATTGCAGGTTGCCTTGAAATAGGAAAAGTTTGTGTCGGTTCAAATCGACGTGAGCTTGACAGACTTCACAGTCACTGCAGGTAGCGTCAAAATAGGGAAATTTTGTGTCGATTCAAACTGACGTATGTCTGAGCGACATGTTAGTGAATCAGTGATTGGATGTGGTGTCGAAATAAGAAAACTTTGGGCGTGCAAAAAAAGTGGGAAAATTCCCACCCAAAATATTTCAATTTAATCGACACAGATGACATATGCCATCGGCTAAAAGCGACAGGAAACAATCATAAAAAAAATTAAAAAATAAAAAATGAAAAAAATAAAAAGTTTAACACAAAGTTAAAAAATAAGCTGTTATGTTATCTCATATAATATTTTAATAAATAAAATTTAACTTATATATAATACTTAATAAAAACAGAAATATAATTTTGTGATAAGATATCATCACACACGAATTGAAACATAGTCTAATTAATACATAAAATAATTAATATATTTAATCTCTGTCATCATCTGTTAGCTTGTCGTCGGCATTGGCATGATTAACGAACTCGGTAGGCAACGGCAATGATTCAAGAAAATGAGTCTCTTCCACGCCAACCCTTGTATGGAAATTTTCATTATCAAGAATTCGATCATCCAAATTATGTATGGCATAATTATCAATTGCATCACTATCCTCTAATACGTCAAACAAATCCCTACGCTGGGTTCGAACAACTATGTGCCAATCTTTTTCAATTGTGTCCTCCACGTAAAATACTTGTAATGCTTGTGATGCTAATATGAAAGGATCCTCTTTAAATCCCAATTGATTGAAATTCACCATAGTAAATTCATATTGATCGGTCTTCATTCCTCGTGGACTTTCACTATTAACCCATTCGCACTTAAATAACATCACAGCTCAACCCCTATCTGCGGTCTTAGTAGGACCACAATATTTAACCTCGAACATATCTACAACTTTGCCATAATAATTCACTTGCCCAATTGCACCAGGAACATTTGCAGGTACAAAGACACCACAATTTTGATTCTTATGCTTATCATCCATACATTTTATACGATGAACAATGCGACTTTTATATCTACTCACAACCATACTAGGATAATTAGCTAGCCAATGCAAGTATTGAGATATCAACGTGTCATTAGCATGACATCTTGAATTCATCTGTAATAAGTATGAAGATAAAATTTGACAGAATAATTATAAACATGTTATAATTAAAATGCAAATCAATAAATAAATAATGTGATTGTTATATCAACTCACATGTTGCTTGAACCATTTTGGAAATTCTTTCTTGCTTAGCTCCTTAGTTTGTTGCATAGTTAACCTTTCTCGACGATGTTTAGTTTTCAAGAATTCCTCATGTTGCCTAGACAATTATGTCCAAATTTAGATAATTAATTTTTCAAAGTTAAGAAAACCAATAAAACATTAAAATGTATGATTAAACGTTCTTACCTTCTAAATGGGCTAACTTCATCACAATTATTTAGAATGTATTTATGGCATTGATCAAGAACATTTAGATTGAGCTCTACATTTTCTCCTTAACCCATATAACATCCTTTCGAGTCAAAAATTGATAACCCACCAGATACTTCACGTCCAATATCATCTTCATTTCAGCCTCTATGGGTACGACGAGACTCAACATCTCTAAGATACATGGAACAGAAGGACAAACACTAATCCACCAAATATGCTTCAGCAATATAACCTTCAGGACGACCCTTATTACGAACATAGCGCTTCAGTGTTTGCAAATACCTACAATTATAAAACGAATACAAATTATTATAATTATTAATTAAAGTTATGACTACAATTTTAAAAAATTTATAAAAATTTATTAATTACCGTTCAATTGGATACATGCATCTATATTGAACAGGCCCTGCAAGAGCTGTTTCATCTGTCAAGTGAACTGGGAGGTGCACCATTATATCAAAAAATGCAGGAGGGAATATTTTTTCAAGTTGACATAATGTTAAGGCAATTCTTGAATTCAGTTGCTTGAATCCTTCCTCATACTCCTTCTTACTACACAACTGTCTGAAAATTGCACTCAACTCTAATACTACCAAAGTAACAACTTTAGACAAAACCGGATATAAATTATCCAGATGCTAATCGGGCATTTCAAATTTCTAATGCAAAATCCGGATATAAATTTTCCAAATGCTTCCATGCTGGAGATTTAATCTGAAGGATGTCTCATAAACTCACCCTTAGGACATTCAGTTAGGGGTGGGTTCAAAAAACCGAAAATAGAAAAAACCGAGCTGAAGCTGAAAAAACCGAACCGAACTAAGTGAACCGAACCGAACCAAAATAGGTTGGTTCGGTTTCGATTTTGATGGTCCAGAAACCAAACCGAACCAAACCGAACTGATTTATATAATTATTTAATATATATTAATTATATAAATCATATATAAATACTCAAAATCTAGAGTCAAGGTGTTTCGAACTCCTTACCTCTTAGTTAAGAGTGTTTGTTTCAACCAACTTGACAATAGGCTTTCTGTTGCTACAATCGTACTAGTAAACTATTTATACTGATTTTGGATCTTTAATTCATTATAAGATTTCCAAACACAAAACCCTAGCTGCCTCATTTACTCTCCCATTTCATCTACTCATAGTTCTGTCTTCTCAGTCTCTTTCTCTCTTCCATCGTCGAATTCTCAGCCTTTCTCTCTCCCACCGTGGAGCCATTGACCTTCTTCGCGGGTGATTCGCTCGATGTGGATGACCCATTTGCGGCGGTGGACCTAGACGACCTTGCCATTGCGGCTCTTGAAAGGCCCGCGAACCACCTGTACCTCGTCTTCCTTATGCACCAAGAATGGAGGTCGGAGAAGAGAGGCGTGCTCATTAGCATGCGGCGCACGCTGGATGGCACGGTGAAGTGAACCTTGCCGGCAGTGCAGGTTTGGTTTTGTTTTTGCTTTGTTTTTTTTGAAATTTGCTCATGCATTCACTTTTACTTTGCTTGTTCTTATGGAAGATTAATATTAGTTCATTTCATAAATTTTGTATCCGAATAAACCAACGAGTCCCAATTGTTTATTTTTGAGGTTAAGTGATGAATTTTTGAACGAAAATTGGCTGATGTTGTTCTTGGATTTGTCTATGTGGTAAAGATCTTTGGTTTTTGGGTCTTTACTCTTTATTAAAACCCTTGGTTCTCATCTGTTTGGATGTGTTCGGACAGGTGCTCATGGTTGGATGTTTCAATCGGTGAGGCGTTGGTTGGTTGGTGGCGAGGGTTTATGCTAGTAGGGATGCTCGGCAGTGGGTGCTTCAATGGAAGCCCGTTTTTTTTTTTTTTTTTTTTTTTTTGTTTGTTTGTATTTTATGGCTTGGGCCTTTACTGTTTGTTGGGTCTTTTAGGTGGCAGTCCCCTTTTGGGCTAATTTACCAATATCTAGATTTAAAAAAAAAAATGGAAAAAACCGAACCAAACCGGAAAAAATCGAAACTGAAAAAAACCGAAGAAAAATCAAACTGAACCGAACCGAACAGTAACTTCAGTTTGGTTTTCGATTTCGGCCAAAAACCGAACCGAAAGGAACCGAACCCACCCCTACATTTAGTTGCTTGCCACCCCATAAACTCATCCTTAAGAAAGATGCAAGAGAGGAAGAAGAAAATACGAGGGAGAGTATAGAAAGACCATCAATCTATGGCTTACAACCGACACCGGGTTTCAAAATATTTAAAAAAACTAAAATCTATGTCGCTTAGAACCGACGCAGGTTTTAAAATATTTAAAATCACTAATTAGTGTCGGCTAGAAGCGACACCCATACTTTATGTCACTTAAAAGCAACATTGTTTTTTTTTAAAGCGACATCATTATTTAAAAATTATTAAAATGTATGTCGGTTATTAGAGACATTAAATGTTTATGTTGGTTAAAAGCAACATAAACAGTTTATGATGCTTACAAGCGACAGGAAATTCGACGTCATGTTCAGTAAGTGTCACAAATGTTTTGTTCGCCATTATATTATATTAAACCGACATCACCCACTGACACTATAAGACCTTTTTGTAGTAGTGCCCATTTATATTCTGCATTACCTTGATTGACTTCTCTTAAGAAGCACATGCTGTCATAGTAGAGCATTTTATATTTTTTATTTTAGGATGAATTACACAAAATTACCTTAACTATGGGTTGAACCATAATCTCATACCTCATGTTTTTAACATTGTAATGTCATACATCAATTTATGAATTCGTTGCAATGTCAAACCTCCATTAACTTTTTAGTGAATTTGATTGTTAAATGATGACGTGGCATGAGCAGGGCCCACTCCTTCTTAAATTGAAATAAAAAAATTATTTAATGAAATTAAAATTAAAAAAATTAAAATTAAATTTAAAAAAAAATCTTAATTTAAAAGTTCGTATTATTTTATTTATGTTTGGGGTTGATTTGGATGAAATGGAATCTGGGTGTTCAGGGTTTATTGTTGGTGGGATCTCTCCAACAGAAAGAAGCAAAGATGAGAATAGGTGCGTATAAGAGCAGAGCGCCATGGCAGAGCGCCATGGCAGGCTTCTACTCTACATCAATGCATTGTATTTTAAGTGGCTTGGTCTTAGAGTCGCACACTAAATTCCGTTACATTTCTCCTCGTGAATTCAGCAATGTATGTCATACGTTGATGTGCTCTAGAATTTATGCAACTTCAGCAACACAGCCTCAGAAGTCAGAACAATTAACATAAATTTCAAGACTTTGAATTGATAGAAATTGGGTAGTTCACAAGATCAGAAACGGATGTCGTTAGACTATCGATCACAATATGGTGTGAAGGATATGAACAGAGACTGAGTATGGAATTGAATTGAATGAATCTGATAGAAAGGGATTTGACAAATAAATAGAGATGGAAGTAACCTTTCTAGAGGAGTTGTGTTCTTCAGGAGAAGTTATAACTTCTCAGGTTGAAATACAACTGTTCATATCCTTTAATTAATTAATTATATTATTTCCTTTATTAATTAATTAACTTATTTGACTACAATCATATGCATATTAGTACACCAATGTTGTAGTGTACCTTCACACATGATTACACATATTGTGAAAACCATGTTATCATAATCATATTCCAACATCTCCCACTTGATTAGATGCGACTCTCTGAATTTTTCTAGAGACAATCCCTTGGTCATCGGATCAGCCACCATCTTTTCAGAGGGTATGTAGTCGACCTTTACCTCTCATTTCTCTACTATATCTTGTATATAGTGATATTTAATATCAATGTGTTTTCCTTTGGAACTATTTGATCCACTCTTTATCAGAAAGATGGCGGACTTATTATCACAAAACATATTGACGTGCTCCTTAGGTATACCTATATTTAAATTATCGATAAATCGTTTAGCCTATACTGCAGTACTTACCTCTGTGCTACAAGATATATATTTTGCTTCTATGGTAGACTTTGCAACACAGCCTTATTTCTTACTTAACCAAGAAACAATTGTTCCACCAAACAAGACAATGTTACCACTTGTTGACTTTCTGTCATCCAAGTCGCCTACGAAATCTGCATTACAATAACAAACTAAATCCAGATCATTTAATCCAAAACAAAGTTTCATACCTTGGGAGCCTTTTAGATATCTGATAATTCTCTTTACTGTCATCCAATGTTGCTTTCCAGGGTTGGATTGATATCTACTTACCAATCCAACTGCATGACATATGTCAGGTCCTGTGCTGGTCATAGCATACATCAAACTTCCAACTGCTTGGGCATACGAAACATTTTGCATATCAATGATGTCTTGCTTCTGTACTGGACACATATTTTTGGAAAACATCATTCCTTTACAAACAGGTGTACTAACTGGCTTGCAATCTTGCATATTAAATCTTTTAAATATTTTATCCAGATAATTTTGTTGATTCAAATAGAGTGTTTTGGCATCTCTATCCCTAGTAATTTTAATTCCTAGAACATAAGATGCTTCTCCCATATCTTTCATTTCAAATTTGGATCCTAGATATGACTTAGTCTTTTCAATCATATCTATAGAGTTACCTACAAGTAAGATGTCATCTACATATAGTGACAACATACAGAAATTATCTTGGTACTTCCAAGAGTTAACACAATGATCCAATGGATTTATTTTGTAGCCCATTTCCATAATGGCTTGGTGGAACTTTAAATACCATTGTCTTAATGATTGTTTAAGGCCGTACAATGACTTTCTTAATTTATAAACTTTGTTTTCATGTCTTTTGACATGATATCCTTCAGGTTGAATCATATAGTTGTCTTCCTTCAAATCTCCATTCAAGAATGTTGTTTTGACATCTAACTGATGGAGTTCCAAATCCATTCTAGCAATAATTTCCATAAGAATACGAATGGATGTAAACTTTGCAACTGGA
The DNA here is from genome assembly GCF_916048215.2 of Malus sylvestris. NCBI lineage: Eukaryota > Viridiplantae > Streptophyta > Magnoliopsida > Rosales > Rosaceae > Malus > Malus sylvestris. The sequence continues at coordinate 8,510,910 of NC_062267.1, read as the reverse complement.
GAGTAAGTGTCCACAAAATCTATACTGGGTTTCTAAGTATAACCCTTAGCTACAAGTCGAGCCTTAAACTTATCCAGGGTACCATCTGATTTGTACTTCTTACGAAGTACCCACTTACAACTGATGTGCTTTCTTCCATTAGGTAGATCAACCAATTCCCAAACTTCATTTTTCTTTATGGAATCTAGTTCTTCATTCATTGCTTGTTGTCATTGTTTAGACTCAAAACTATCGAGTGCTTCTTTATAATTCCTTGGGTCTGGATCTCCCACTGTATGATTTACCTCCTTAAGATTGAAAACAAAGTGATCTTTCAATGTTCTAGATGGTTCCCTTTTTCTTTTACTCCCACTGATTTGATCATTTCTCCCACTATTTATATCTTCCATGATAATATCATGATCATCTTCCATGTGTATGTCATGATCGACATTGTTATTATCACCCATATTTACGTCTCCCACTTGATCATTGTCAATGTCATGGTCACAAGACAGGTCTAAATCAAGATGGAAATCTTGATCATCCGTAGGAGAATTTTCTTCTCCCAAAGATTCCAATTCTTGTATTGGATTAATCAAATCAGTAGTTTCAATAAAAGTAGCATCTCTACTTTCGATCAATCATTTCTTAGGATGATAAAACCTATATCCATTACTATTATCAGGATATCCGATGAATTTACATTCCAAAGTTTTTTATTGTAATTTATTTCTCAATGGCTTTGGAATGAGGACATGTGCTTTACAACCCCAAACTTTTAAGTTTGATAAATCAAGTTTTCACCCATGCCATAATTCATATGGAGTCAGTGGCTTTGCCTTTGTATGAACTTTATTCAATATATATGCTGCAGTAGCCAAAGCTTCACCCAAAAAATGTAGAGGTAAGTCAGCATAAGACATCAATGATTGCATCATATCCATTAGAGTTCGATTTCTTCTTTCTGCGATACCATTTTGTTGCGGTGTATAATATGCCTTATACATTTTCTTTGCAGAAATCATCAAAGGTTTCAAATTCTCCACCTTTATCACTATTAAGGGTCTTTATGGATCTTTCTAAGGGGTTCTCTGCTTCTACCTTAAACTCTTTAAATTTGTTTAAGGCTTCATTTTTATGCTGTAAGAAGTAGACATGTCCATAACAGGAATAATCATCGATGAAAGTCACAAAATATTTCATTCCTCTATGGGTTTTAGTTCTCATTGGTCTACATAAATCTGTATGCACTATCTCAAGTAAATTTGTAGAAGTCCAATGCTGAGAAAATGATTTTCTAGTCATTTTCCCCTTAATACATGATTCACATGTATCAAAATCATGTGTAGTTACTTGAGGCAACATTCCTTTTTTACTCATGCATATAATTTTATTTTTATTTATGTGGCCTAAACATAAATGCCATAAATAGGACAAATTTTGAATAGTAGAGACAATGGCATACGTGGAAGAAATACTTTTATTAATACAAACTGAGTACATATCATCGACTCTTATTCCCCTTACATAAATATAACCCTTTTTTCCAATAGTGACAGCACCATTCATGAACCTTGTCTCAAAACCTTTCTTTTATAGGACAGAGATAGAGACAAGATTCCTCCTTATATTTGGTGTAAACAGAACATTTTTAAGTACAATGGTAGATTTACTATTGTTGATCTTGCAATCTCCTTCACCCAAAATATCGACATAATTATTGTTGCCCATGTAGAGGCGATGTTCTCCTAATGCTTTCTCCTTGAAATTGATGAAGCAATTTTTGTCCTTACATACATGACGAGTTGCTCCTGAGTCTATCCACCATTGTCCTTGATCTTTAGCAATGAGTTCTTCGGAGACAGTCAAAATCAGTTCTTTAGGATTTTTGTTGTTCTTGCGGCATTTTGGGCACTTATACCTATAATGACCAGTCTCTCCACAATTGTAACATGCACTCTCCTTTCATTTAAACTGGTTCTGCTTGCGGTGTCCAAATTTTTTGAAGTTCGGGCGCTTGTTACTACTATGTGGCTTGTGCATGTGTTGCTTATTTTTCTAAGAATCTTCTGCTATGAGGAGGTTGGCTCTACCTTGTCCAGTTTCATTTTTCCTATCATTTTTACGAACTTCTTCAATAGCCAACATTGCAGGCAATGTATCCATCGTTAATTCAACTTGACCATAAGTCATGGAAATAACTACATTTTCCCAAGAATTTGGGAGGCTACCAAGAAGAACACTAACTTGCATTTTATAAAAAATTGGATGGCCAACATTGGCTAAGTCTTTTGCCAATACTTCCATTTTAGTAATATGATCGACCATAGAATCAATTTCCTCCATTTTTGTCCCATTGTATTTCTCAAGCAATAATTGAATGTACGTTTGAGATTTAGGGCCATACTTCTTTTCATGTATATCCATGATTTCTTTGGCCGAATCATATTTTTTGTTTGTACCATACTTAGGGCCTCCGTATTTAAACCTCGTATAAATACTCGGGGGACTCAAATGTAATTATGTAATAAATGAAGGGGGCAAATATGTAATAAGTGAGGAGCCCTTATTCTATAAAAGGCCTCCTCACTCTCCGCATTGGGAGGGGCCAAGATTAAGGCCAAGTCTTAGGCCATGGGAAGAGAGCACACAGAAAATAGGCTAGAGAGCACACTGCCTCTAGCCTTCTTGTATATTCATCATTTAGAGTGAAACAATATCAACATCAGTGTGGACGTAGCCCAAACATTGGGGTGAACCACGATACATCTTGTGTTCTTTACTTTCTTGCAGATTCACGGTCGGATTTACGTTGTTCCAAGACCTTTTCGGTTTTATGCATCAACATTTGGCACTGTCTGTGGGAATCGACACAAAAAACTATGTTGGTTCTCTTTCATTTTTTCACCTCCACCGTGAATTTGCAAAATCTGCAAAAACTCGAGAACCCAAAGTTTTCCAAGAAAACCCATAGAGCCACCTCCTCTTTCACTCAGTCTTTCTTTGCAACTGCAAGACAAAATCCCTCATCCCCATCTACTATATATCTCTCTAGATTGGCGGGTATTAAAATCTCAACCACTATTTTTAGATATGTGGGTATTGAAATTCTAAATTCCAGCGTTCGTCAGGTGGGTTGATACTGGGTGAGTGGATGCGAGTCTGATTTTCATAATTTTTTGAGAAATTTGACATCTTCAACATCTCAGAGGAATCACAGCAGCCATTGTACTTGGCATTCACCGACTTCGCCATGCTCTCTATCCACTATATCCAGAAAGGCCTCATCTTTGCCAAACCTTCGGAAGCCATGGATCGCCGCCACAAGGCAGTTTTCGTCAATCAAAATAAGAGGCAAAGCCTAGATCCAACGTCGTAGGATGAATCCCAAGCCGTCAGCCGCCGCATCTAGTGGTTGTCCCTGCACCTGACCCTTGATTACACCCAGTAGGGAGTCAAGAATGATGAACCCAGTGGTTTGAACTGGAGCAGTGAGAGATCGAGCACCATGTCCAGGACCCAGTTGGCTTCTAATAGCCTGCATTTCCGACAGATCCAAAGAGTCCCCGACTACTTCGTCTCAGGGTCGACGGCTTCTGATGGGACGGTCGAGTGCGATTCTGCTGCTGATGACCCTTCTGGAATGCGGTGATTTTCGCAGGAAGAAGAACGCGTCGACGACTCTGTACTCACTCTGTTCAGTTAAAGAGAACACGACCGCGTCGGTGCTGGGGCTTCGAGCCACAATCAGAGTCAGAATCATCAGAGCCAACGCGGCTTTTAACTGAACCTGCCGACGTTACCGGAGTTCTGGCCTGGGTTCAGCGCTGACAAGAAAAATCAACTCTTCGGCGAGCAGGAGGTGCAGAGCCCGTTGGTGGCCAACCCAATGCGATAAGAACTTTATTATTTGATGAGATAGGTTTTTAAACCCAGAAGAACATCATTCGCAGTGACCCAGAACCAGTTTGGGTCAAAGCTCTTCCTTGCTCAATGTTCTTCCTTGCTTGCCGAGTCACTAGAGTTATTGAAGATCACAGCCAGCTCTCGACTCGGATCCCTCGAACTTGAAATCTCAACCCAGTGACTTTCAGCAGAAAAACAGAGAAGGAACAGAGAGATCAAGAAAAACAAGTGGGTGGTGTCGAAAAGGCTGTCCAAGCAGCTGTCACTTTAGAGAAAGGAATATTGCCCTAAATCATGTCATCAAGCGACATATCCAAAGTAGAAAAGAGAAAAGAAGAAACAAAAACAAAAGCAAAAGCAAAGCAGAAAGTAAAAGAACATAAAAAGAAGTAGGCATAATTGCGATGGTAATGGCATGCAGAAAAGGGAATTATGGGCATGACCCATTGGGCAGAGGGTTTGATTTATTTTTGAATGATGTAATTTATTTTTCTTATCTTTCGGAGACATCAGAAGGTAATCATAAATAATAAAAAAAAAAAACCGCAAGCCTAAAATAAAGGGCTGGAATGTTATGTGGAGGGTGAAGGCCCATATGCCCAAAAGAGTCAGGCCCTCTATTATCACCAACCAGGTGATCAAAAGTACGTCCAGTACTACAAAAAATTATTTGGCAACCTGCCACTTGGTGATCAAAAGTATGTCCAGTACTACAAAAAATTATTCGACAGCCTGCCGCTATTATCACTAACCAGGTGATCAAAAGTATGTCCAGTACTACAAAAAATTATTCGGCAGCCTGCCGCTGTTATCACCAACCAGGTGATCAAAAGTACGTCCAGTACTCCAAAATTATTCGGCAACCTGCCGCTATTATCACCAACTAGGTGATCAAAAGTACGTCCAGTACTCCAAAATTATACATGAGTATCACTCATGTCAATCATACATAAACATTCATGAGCATCACTCATGTCAATCATATATAAACATTCATGACCATCATTCATGACCATCACTCATGTCAACATTCATGAGCGTCACTCATGTCAACATCCATGAGCATCACTCATGTCAATCAACATAAACATTCATGAGCATCACTCATGTCAATCAGCTTTGAAAGCTTCATTTACAGAGCTTCAGCTTCGAGAGCTCCAACTTCAAAAGCTTTATTTACAAAAGTTCCAGCTTTAAAGCTTCACTTGCAAAGCTTCACCTACAAAGCTTCAGCGCAGGGTATATAAATACCGCCTCTGAACAACTGCCACTTCGGCCCATACATGGATTCAATTTGAAGTCTCCAGCCAACAGACTCTATTGACTGAAGACTTGGGGGACTACACTATGTACCATATATTGGGCTTCCACAACTGGGCCTCATGAAAAATACTTAGGGGACTCTTACCCATTATTCATGTACTGAGGAACGAGCCCTTATTCTATAAAAATGACTCCCTCACTTTCATTAGAGAGCACCAATCATTCATGTATTGAGGAGTGAACCCTTATTCTATAAAAGTGACTCCCTCACTTTCATCAGAGAGCACCCATTATTCATGTATTGAGGAGCGAACCCTTATTTTATAAAATGGACTCCCTCACCTTCATTAGAGAGAGACTTTTAGCCCATCATTTACGTATTGAAGAGCAATCCCTTATTCTATAAAAGGGACTCCCTCACCATCATTAGAGAGTATCGCCGCTTGCTGAGCAACCACCTTGCCGCGAGCATCACTCCTAACCTATCACTTATGGATTGAGGATCGAGCCCTTATTCTATAAAAATGACTACCTCACCATCATTAGAGAGCATCGCCGCCTGCTGAGCAACCACCTTGCCCCGAGCATCAACTCTAGCCCATCATTTATGTATTGAGGAGCGAGCCCTTATTCTATAAAAGGGACTCCCTCACCTTCAACGCCATAAGTCGAACCAACCAAAGCAACATAAGCCACAAGCCGAGCAACCTCGCAACATGTGCTATTTCTAGTTGAGCATCATTTCACATTAAGCACCGCCTTATATTGAGTATCAGTTTTAGATGACATCTAGTCACTTCGGCCCACACATGGACTGAATTTCAAGTCTCCAGCCAAAAAACTCTCTTGACTGAAGACTTGGGGGACTACTGTTTGTACCATACTTAAAGCCTCCGTATTTAGACCTCGTATAAATACTCGGGGGACTCAAATGTAATTATGTAATAAATGAAGGGGCAAATATGTAATAAATGAGGAGCCCTTATTCTATAAAAGGACTCCTCACTCTCCTCATTAGGAGGGGCCAAGATTGAGGCCAAGTCTTAGGCCATGGGAAGAGAGCACATAAAAAATAGGTTAGAGAGCACACTACCTCTAGCATTCTTGTACATTCATCATTTAAAGTGAAACAATATCAACATCAGTGTGGACGTAGCCCAAACATTGGGGTGAACCACGATACATCTTGTGTTCTTTACTTTCTTGCAGATTCACGGTTGGATTTACGTTGTTCCAAGACCTTTCCGGTTTGTGCATCAACATTCTTCATAGAGAGAGAGGTATTAATTTATCTTCCATGTAATTGTGAATTGTAGCCTTAGCCAACTCATTATCTTCCACCCATTTATTATAAACGCGAGAGGGCCCAAGGGGTCTCTTGTCTTTGATAGTGTACAAAGTCTTGTCATGGGTTAAAAGATAAGTGATCCTTGTCTTCCATATTAGATAATTAATGTTGTTCAACCTCTCTATTTTAAAAACCTCGGATTTGGAAGATTTAGTTGCCATAGCTTAGAAAATTACAAAACAAACACAATACTTAATACAAACTTAAATACAAATACAAGTTGCCATAGCTCAAAAAATTACAAAACAAACACAATACTTAATACAAACTTAAATACAAATACAAATACTACTAGTGTACTTTTAATTATTACCAGCCACAAATACTAAATGTTCTTAATAAATTAAAAACTAAAAACAAAATAAAATAAAAATAGAGACTTATTTATTCTTAGCAGCAAATACCGCACACACTCACAGAGGCTTTGTTCAATCAGTGAAAGACGAGTACTTGTTCAGGCCATCACGTCGATAAAAGGCTCGTGGATTTCTTACTTGTCTACTTGGCCAGGTGTGATAAATTATTCCTCTATTTTCATGTACAAAAGCAGTCTATTCTCGACTACGAGATTATCTTTCAATTCTCAATGGTCTTGGTCCCCTTAAATTTCTTGCAATCGAAATTTCTCTTTGTACCAAATCAGGATATATAAAACCGTAACAGGTATTATGTTGATCCAAATAATTAAGCACTTTGACTCTAGAATTCCGAAAATTAAACCCTTGTTTCCACTTTTGATTTTTGTGACTATTATTCAAAGTATTCCATAAATCAACTTTATGAGTTAAATTATTAGGGTAAACAGAAGAACCAAAAGAATTGTTGCCTTTTATTTCGTCCCACGTGATGCCTTTGAAATATCACCAAAGCTTTTGACTTTATAGTCTCCACATGAAGCCTCCCCCAAAATAAATTCACCTTTTTTATTTTCTAAACAATCTTCTTCTTCTTTATTTTCAAAACAATTCCTCTGAGAGAAAACTGGTTCCACTGTCTACTTTCTCTGGAAAAATTTTGTTCCGTAGCCTGGCGGATAATCTTGAACAGCAAAGGCAATTCTCCTTGGCGGATAACGGTGTTGTCGGTATTGTGTATTACCGCGAGAGGACGAGATCACGGTTGAATGATGAGACCATGGGGGAAGAACACCACCATGCTGCTGCCTGCTATGGTTCAGTGGGTTACCGTGGCGAGTCCACGATGGAGGAAGGCGCGAAAATCGCGGGTTCAGTCTCAGATTTGCAGCAGTCAACGAAGGACTACGAATCAATCGAGATGTTGTAGGTAAGCCTTTTGGGTTTTGTGACCAAATTGCAGAAAAAGGTTCTTAAACTATGGGTCTAAAAGGATGCTGCAAGTTTTCAATTTTCTGTGCAGGTTTGATCTTTGCAGCCAGAAACCCCGATTGAAATGGGTTGTCTGAGGGCCTAATGGCACTGTAAAAACTTTTTGAATTCTGATAATTGTTGGATGAATTTGTATGATAAAATGGTTTATTTTCAGAAAGAATTTTGTTCTCTGTTGAATGAAACAGTGTAAGGGAATAAAGTTCAAATTGTTGGGTTAATTTAGGCCTAGGTTCAAATGGGTTGTAGGATAGGATTTCGAATGATTGGGTATTTTTGTGAGTTTTGGATTCTAAAGGAAAATTCTTAGATGACGATTTCGAACTTTCGATCAAAATCGGTTCAATATTCTCCTTGGTCACCAACGCCCTCTTCCCTGATTTCTTCTCAAGTTGAAACTTGGAAAGAACGTTGTTGGATTCGTTACTTGACAAAGAGAAAGTCTTGGATGTAGTTCGAGACGTCCTCAGATGAAAAATGGACAAATTGTTTTGATTCATGAAAACCTGGCTCTAATACCAATGATAGAAATTGGGTAGTTCACAGGATCGGAAACGGATGTCGTTACTATCGATCATAATATGGTGTGAAGGAAATGAACAAAGAGTGAGTATGGAATTGAATTGAATGAATCTGGTAGAAAGGGATTTGACAAATATATAGAGATGGAAGTAATCTTTTTGGAGGAGTTGTGTTCTTCAGGAGAAGTTATAACTTCTCAGGTTGAAATACAACTGTTCATATCCTTTAATTAATTAATTAATTAATTATATTATTTCCTCAATTAATTAATTAACTTATTTCACTACAATCATATGTATATTAGTACACCAATGTTATAGTGTACCTTCACACATGATTACACATATTGTGAAAACCATGTTATCATAATCATATTTCAACATGAATAATTTATTTTCTGATGTAATCACCTCAGAAAATAACCCTTGAGCTGATATCTTGGAGGCAAAGTCACAAGTTTTGAATTTCATTTTTATATGTTTATTTTCTAATGTAATTTGAGCCATTGGATCATAGTCCAAGTGGTCTCTTCTCTAACCTAAGATCTAAGTGATAGATTATGAGAAGTGTAATCACCTCATAGGGTGATAGAATTAAAGACTAGGATTTAATCTTGGTGTAAAACTGTTAGAGAAGAATCTCACTTCTCTCTTCTCTAACGTTTGTATTTGGTTAGTGGAGTGTGAAATACAATCAGAACTTTCATCACTCTCATAGCACCATAGCTGCATTTTCTCTGCAACTTTCTTTCTACCCAAACACTCAAAACCTTCATAAAACTAAATACCATAAGCTATGAACTCTAACATGGCCTCAGAGCCAGGTTTGGTTGCCTAAACTGGGCGTGAATATGTGAAATGAAAATTGGAATCGATTCGAGCTGTGATCAAGCTCATTCGACGATCGAGGTAGTGTGATTTCTTCAATCCAATGTCTAATATGGCAGGATCAAGTACTGCTGAGCTTCACACGCCAGTTTTCAATGGAGAAAATTATGAGTTCTGGAGTATTCGAATGAAAACCATTCTGAAATCTCATGGTCTGTGGGATCTTGTTGAAAATGGGATCGATACCTCAGATCTAAAGAAGGAGAATGAGAAGATAGAAGATGTAGATAAGAAGGAAGGGATTGCTGGAGTGGAGAAGCCTACGATGACTGAAATCCTGATGAAGGATGCTCGTGCACTTGGGTTGATCCAAGGTGCAGTCTCAGATCAAATCTTCCCTAGAATTATGAACGATGAGACCTCAAATGGTGCTTGGGACATTCTGAAGCAAGAGTTCAAAGGAGATAAGCAAGTAAGGAGCGTAAAATTGCAAGGTTTGCTTTGAGAATTTGAATATTCCCGTATGAAATATAGTGAATCCTTATTTGTATATCTTGCTAGATTGTTTGATATAATGAATCAAATGAAAAGCTATGGTGAAGATCTGTCTAGGGAGAGAGTTGTGCAAAAATTATTGATTAGTTTGCCTAGATCATATGACCATATTTACTATGTGATTGAACACTCTAAGGATCTTGAAACTCTTGAGGTTCAAGAGGTAGTTGCTTATTTGAAAAGCTTTGAGCTCAAATTGGATAGACATGCTGAAAACTCCACATAGAGGGCTTTTACAAGTCTAAATGTTAGAGGTAAAATTTCTAAGGGTGGAAGCTATTCTGGAAATAAAAAATTTCAGAGAAACTGGAAATCCAAAGGAAAAAAAAGGGATAATAAGCCTAATTTTACTTCCAAACCAAATGTCCCTCATGATGGAAACAAAACAGCTTGTAAACACTGTGATAAACTGCATTATGACAAGTGTTGGTTTGAAGGGAAGCCTAAATGCACAAGTTATGGGAAGTTTGGACATGTGCTCAGAGATTGCAATGGAAATAAGGGTGTATAAAAGGTGAACTATGCAAATCAGATAGAAGAAACTGGTTCCTTGTTTTATGTATGTAATGCAGTGATAGATGTGAAGGTGAACCATTCATGGCACATTGATAGTGGTTGTAGTAACCACATGACAAGTGATGAAAGGTTGTTAGTTAATATTCAAAGAAATCTAACTTCCAAAGTGAAGCTGGGAACTGGAGAAATAATTCAGGTGGCAGGAATGGGAATTCTAGTGATAGAGACCAAATTAGGAATGAAGCATATTCAAGAAGTGATGCTTGTTCTAGGACTTGAAGAGAATCTTCTTAGTGTTGGACAAATGATGGAGCATGGATATTATCTGGTGTTTAAGGAAATGTAGTGAATATCTTTGATGGTTGGTCACTGGACAACCTTGTTGTTAGAGTACAAATGACAAACAACATGTGCTTTCCTCTTACAATGATGCCTGCAAATTAGTTGGCCTTGCAGGCAAGTGTGACACATTGTCTGCAGATATAGCATAATAGATTGGGGCAACTAAATGACAGAAGCATCAAGTTGCTTGAAGATCAAGAAATGGTCATGGGTTGCCTCATTTAGAGAAGACTTCTGTTGGTGTGAAGGCTGCATGCTAGGAAAGCAACACAAAGATTCATTTCCATCAGAATCCATTTGGTGAGCTAAACTTCCATTGGAATTGGTCCACACAGACATCTGTGGACCAATGCAAACTGAATCTATCTCTGAAAATAGGTACTTTATGTTGTTCACAGATGATTGTACCAAAATGACATGGGTGTACTTTCTCAGGAACAAATCAAGTGCATTTGAATGTTTCAAAAAGTTCAAAGCTATGCTAAACTGCAGTGTGGAGAGTTTTTGTCAAATAAATTTAACAGGTACTGCAATGAGCTTGGAATTCAAAGATAGTTAACTATGGCATACTCTCGTCAATCGAATGAAGTGGCTGAGAGGAAAAATAGAACTGTGGTGGAAATGGCAAAGTCCATGCTGCATGAAAATGGTCTTCCTTATGAGTTTTAGGCAGAGGCTAAGAACACTACAACCTACATACTCAATAGATGTCCTCCTAAGTCTCTCAAGAAAATTACTTCATTTGAAGCATACACTGGCAGAAAACTAGGCATTGCACACTTAAAAGTCTTTGAATCACTGTGTTATGTGAACATCCCTTCAACACTAAGGCATAAGCTTGAAGAAAATAGTCACAAATGCATTTTTGTGGGTTATGGACTCTGTGAAAAAAGGTACAGGTTATTTGATCCAAGTTCCAGAAAGATCATCTTGTCCAGAGATGTAATATTTGATGAAAATGCACATGGAAGTGAGAGAACACTAATAAAAGTGAAATGAAAGTTCCTATGATTGCTGAGAATCAAATGGCAGACTGTAGTAAATGATAGAAGCAGTTTGAAGTTTGTGAATCAAGTCAATCCTTGGATACACCAACTGAAGTGGATGAAGTTATTACACCATTGAGTGAGGATGTTTTTGGAAGCTCTTAAGTAATCGATCACACCACAGAAATGGAGAAGCATTAATGAGATCATGGCACAGTGCAACATGTGCATTGTGGAACCAGAAAGCTATGAAGAAGTTCCTCTAGATGAGTCATGGAAGAATGCAATGAAATATGAGTTGGAAATGATTGAGAAAAACAACACATGGGAACTAATTGACATACCATTTGACAAGCCAATCATTGGTGTTAAGTGGGTCTATAAAACGAAGCTAAATCTTGATGGATCTAGCAAAAGAACAAGGCTAGACTGGTGACAAAAGGCTACTCCCAAAATTCCAGGATATACTACAATGAGACATTTGCCCCAGTGGCAAGGTTGGATACAATCATGACCTTGATAGCTTTTGCTGCACAGAAGGAATGGAGTACCAGTTAGATGTAAATGTTGCTTTCTTGAATGGGGTTTTGAAGGAAGAGGTTTATGTTAAGCAATCACAAGGATTTGTGAAGGAGAGTGAAGAAACCAAGGTGTATAAGTTGAACAAGGCTTTGTATGGGCTGAAGCAAGCTTCAAGAGCCTGGTATGATAACATAGATTCCTATTTCAGCAAGGCATGTTTCAAGAAGATTTCTACTGAAGCAACACTCTATGTCAAGACTAGTGAAGCTTCATGTATCATTATTGTTTCACTCTATATGGATGATATAGTATACACTGGAAGCTATCCAAAACTACTTGAAGAGTTCAAGAATGACATGATGCATCACTATGAGATGACTGATTTGGGGTTACTTCATCATTTCCTTGGCATGGGGTAGTACAAACAGATAAAAGCATTTTTATTCACCAAAAGAAATATGTAATGAAGGTCATTGAGAAATTTGGGATGAAAGATTGCAAAACTGTGGCAACACACCACTTGCTGTGAATGAGAAGTTATGCAAGGTAGATGGCAGTGAAGCAGCAAATGAGAGTGAATATAGACAGGTTGTAGGTAGCCTACTAGACTTAACTGCTACAAGGCCGTATATAATGTTTGTTTCTAGTTTACTTGCTAGATTCATGCATAATCCCACAAGGAAACATATGGGAATAGCCAAGAGGGTATTGAGATACATTCAGGGCATTCTTGATTTTGGAATTGAATACTGGGCAATAAGTGAAGATGATATGAGGAACACTTACAGTGGCATTGTCCACTACAGAAGCATAATACGTCAGTGCTACAGAAGCTACATCACAGGCAAAATGGCTAAGGTTTGTGCTCGAAGACTTTGGGGATGAACAAGTGGATGGCACACCAATTTTGTGTGATAAAACTTCTGCCATAGCAATGGCAAAGAATCAAGTTCTCCACTAGAAAACTAGGCACATTAGTCGAAAGTTCCATTTCATCACATAAGCCATTCAAGCAAACGAAATCGAGCTGATTTACTGCAAAACAGAAGACCAGATTGCTGATATATTAACTAAAGCTTTGCCAAAGGATAGATTTGCTTGTCTAAAAGGATTGCTTTGTGTGAAATCAGCTAAAGGGTTAGAAGGGAATGTTGATGTGTAACCCTTGAGCTGATATCTTGGAGGCAAAGTCACAAGTTTTGAATTTCATTTTTATATGTTTATTTTCTGATGTAATTTGAGCCATTGGATCATAGTCCAAGTGGTATCTTCTCTAGCCTAAGATCTAAGTGATAGATTATGAGAAGTGTAATCACCTCATAGGGTGATAGAATTAAAGGCTAGGATTTAATCTTGGTGTAAAACTGTTAGAGAAGAATCTCACTTCTCTCTTCTCTAACGTTTGTATTTGGTTAGTGGAGTCTGAAATACAATCAGAACTTTCATCACTCTCATAGCACCATAGCTGCATTTTCTCTGCGACTTTCCTTCTACCCAAACACTTAAAACCTTTATAAAACTAAATACCATAAGCTATGAACTCTAACATGTATGTCATACGTTGATGTACTCTAGAATTTACGCAACTTCAAAAACACTGCCTCAGAATTCAGAACAATTAACATAAATTTCAAGACTTTGAATCATTTAGGCAAGATTAAAGAATCATGAACACTCGAAAAGTACATGTCTTGCAATGACCTACCCACCAGCTATAGGCAAGATTAAAGATGAAATGAAATCAGCCACAAACTCTTAAGCGACGTCATTTGATTCATCGACAATGCGCTCGACGGTGTCTAATACAAGCTTGCTGTCCACTAAGTACTTGATAAACCCTTTCAAGCTTGGAGATCCAGTTCTTAGCTCCCCTATCTACGAAACATCAAGAAGTAATTCTATCAACATCAATACAACAAGATTTATTGGTTCGAACATTTAAAACCAATAATCTGATACTAAAAGGAGGAAAACATTTAGGTTGTAAAACAGTCGATGCTGGGCGAAACACAATCCCATTCTCCAAGGCATGTCTGTGTAAAACTTAGGATTGCTCAAGAGTTCACTTCAATTGCATGCCTTTTCAAAGAGAGGCTGCATGTATTTATATTCCATTTCAAATTACATCAAGGAAAGAAAACCTTATTTACATTTAGGTTGATCACAACCTCCTGAAGTCACGGGAGCAGGAAGCAAACACTGACTTGGTCTAACATCCCCCCATTCCCAGCAAGTTGACAGGTGGAGGAAGAACAGGAAGCTTGGAAACAAGAAGCTTGAACCTTGTCGATGACAAACCTTTTGTGAACAAATCAATAACCTGATCTTGAGCACAGATGAAATTGACAAGTAATTCAGGTTGAACCACCTTATCTCGAACATAATGATAATCAACCTCCAAGTGCTTTGTCTATGAGTGAAACACAGGATTAGAAGCAAGGGCAATAGAGGAAATATTGTCGCACCAAATTGTGGGTATGTCAAGGTGCAAGTGTAAGTCTCGGAAAAGAGACCTGAGCCACCAAAGTTCTATAGCTGTATAAGCAAGCTGCCTATATTCAGCTTCTGAACTCGACCTACTAACTGTCTTTTGCTTCTTAGAACTCCATGACACGAGATTGGACCCAAAATAAATACAGAAACCACTAGTTGAATGTCTTGTATCAGGATTGCCAGCATAATTAACATAAAAAAAAGCCATGAAATGTGCAGTACCAGGTTTATAGACAAGGCCATGATTGTATGTGGCCTTTACATAACGAAGAATTCTTTTGACTGTCTGCCAATATGTACTCCTTAGAGAATGCATGAACTGACACACCTGGTTCACAGCATAGGAAAAGTCCGGTCTTGTGGTTATCAAATACTGTAATGCACGCACAACACTGCGGTACATCTCTGGATTGTCGTATGGTTCACCATCATAAGCACTAAGCTTGTGACCACTAAGGACATGAGTAGGAATAGGTTTAGCATCCAAAAACTTTGTATGTTTCAATAAGTCCAAAGCATACTTGGCTTGATTGAGATGCATTTGTTGCCGACAATAATTAACTTCGCCCCCCAGAAAGTAATGTAGATGACCCAAGTCTTCATTGAGAATAAAGTACCCAATTTCTTGATTAAGCTTGACATTTGACGAGGACTATTTCCTTTCAACAGGATGTCGTCCACATAAACCAATAAAACCAAATAGATCCTACTGTGATTGAAAACGAATAAACTGTAATCACAATTCGAAGCGTGAAACCCTAGTTAAAGAAAAAACTCTGAAAAACTTTGGAACCACGCTCGAGGGGACTTGTTTCAAGCCATATATGCTTCGTTGCAATTTACACACATGATTTGGATACTGCTGATCAACAAAGCTAGTAGGTTGTCGCATATATACATCATCTTTTAGAAATCCATGCAAGAATGCATTATGTACATCCAGTTGCCTTACATGCCATCTTTTTGAAAATGCTAAACTGAGGACAAGTTTAATGGTGTTGTGCTTGACCACAAGACTAAAGGTCTCCGTGTAATCAATTCCAGGCTGTTGATGAAACCCATTGGCGACCAACCTGGCCTTGTGTATCACATCCCAGCTCCGCCTCTGTCGTAGCACGATATTGTCTGCTTTGGGCCTCAACCACGCCTTCACGGTTTTATTTTTGGGAACTCACACGAGAACTTTCTAGTGGGTCACCCATCCTGGGATTACTCTTGTGTGATCTCGCTTAACTTCGGAGTTCTTATGGAATTCGAAGCCAATGAGTTCCCAAAAGGTCTCGTGTTATATAGAGGTGGGCATGTATATATAAGGCACATCACTCCCTATTCGTTGATCGATATGGGATGTTACAATCCACCCCTTAGGGGCCCGACATCTTTATCGACACACTCGTACCACATGACAAAGTGGTTCTGATACCAAATTGTCACATTCCGGCCCCGTGCTAAAAGAGGCAAACATGTACATATAAGGCATAGAGGATCCACTTTCCTGGGCGATGTGGGATCTAACAATCCACCCCCTTAGGGGCCCAACATCCTCATCTGCACAATTTCGGCCAGAGATTGGCTCTAATACCAAATTGTCACATCCTGACCCCGCCTCCGCCGTAGCATGATATTGTCCACTTTGGGCCCTTACCACGCCCTCATGGTTTTGTTTATGGGAACTCACACGAGAACTTGCTAGTGGGTCACCCATCTTGGGATTGCTCTCATAAGATCTCGCTTAACTTCGGAGTTCCTATGGAATCTGAAGCTAGTGAGTTCCCAAAAGGCCTCAAAGATTAGTAGAAACATGCAACACATATTTAAGGTTAGGTTTTAGCATTCAAGACTGCAAACGAGTTATCATTTGCTGCAGTGTTACAGAGGGAATCGAGGGCTGACTCATCTGTGTATTGGCATGATTTGATGATAACATAAGCTGATCTATATCTGACTCATGAAGTACTGCTCGTTTATTTAAATTGAGATTGGTGGAGATAAGGTTAAGTAAAGATATAGTGGGTGGTTGATTTAAAGGTTGTGGTACAATGGGATTTGAGAGAGGATTTATCAAATCTGAATGAGTGGATTTGGTTGAGGCAAGAACACTAAGGGTTGAGGTGAAGTTAGGGAGTTGGTGGATGAGGTTGACATTAATATAGGAAAAGTAAACAAAAGATCAGGAGATGTAGCACTACCTGTTGGATCAACGTTTTCTAGTGGAGATGTGGGTTCCTTAAATGGAAATGAGTCCTTATCGAATAGGACATGGCGAGACAAATAAATTTGTCTCGTGGACAAGTCCAGACATTTGTATCTTTGATGATTCAGTGAGTAACCTAAAAACACACACGGTTTTAACTTGGGTTGAAGTTTATTTTGTGCATAAGGCACAAGCCAAGGAAAACACTTACAACCAAATACCTTCAACGTCTCATATTTTGGAATTTTGGCAAACAGTTTTTCATATGGTGACTTATATGACAAAACCCGAGTTGGCAGTCTATTGATTAAATAAGTTGCCGTTAAACAAGCATCAAACTAGTATTTGTTTGGAATTTGAGAATGAGAAAGCATGACAACACTAGTTTCGACAATATGTCAATGTTTTCTTTCTGCAATACCATTTTGCTCAAGGTGTTTTGGACGCGAAAATCTTTGAGAGATTCCATGTGTTGCAAGAAACTGTTGAAAAACACGACTCTTGTACTCTTCCCCTTCATCACATTGAAGAATCTTAATGGAAGTGTTGAACATATTTTCCACCTTAGATTTAAATGTAACAAATATTTGAAACACTTCAGACTTATTTTTCATTGGAAAAATCCAAGAATATCTAGAATAATCATCCACAAACAAGACATAATATTTAAAACCTTCAATTGAAACAACTGGAGAACAGCAAACATCCAAATGTAAAATTTGTAAAGGAAATTGGGAAACAAACTCGGAAACACTAAATGGTAGTTTAGTACTCTTTCTTAGTGGACATGACTGACAAAACATTACATCAAAAGTACCATGAATTGGTACTCGTTTATTTGAAATTATTAACTTGATAATAGATGACGCAGGATGACCAAGACGTGAATGCCATTTTTGAGCTGAGACTCGAATGCATACACACACTGAAATAGGGTAATTGAACTGTTGATCGCCACCAAAAAATGGGTATAAGCCATTCTCACATCTCTCATGGAAAAGTGTCTTCCGGGTCTTGAGGTCCTTAACAAGAAAAAAATGAGGAAAGATAAGTAAATAACAATTGTTATCTAGGGTAAACCTGTGGGCAGAAATAATATTGGTTGAGGCAGTGGGACATCTTAGAATGTTTTTCAATTCAAATGAGCAAGACTTAGTTTCAATTTTATTTGAACCTAGATAAGAAATAGAGATACTAGTATCATTACCTACTCATTACCATTATACTCTTTTGGGTTGATCAAATTCTGAAGATCTGGAGTCACATGTGCATTAGCACCCGTGTCAAGCAGCCACTATCCATTAGGTTGCTTGTTGATTGTGACGGGTGATGTAGCCATAGCAGTAAGTCTCTTTGCTGGAATTCGCCCTTCATATGCTACATTCATTCTTTGGTATCAATCTAGGGCAGGGTGCCCTTATTTTCCACAGATTTAACAAGTGAGTCGTTCACATGTAGACGTGAACTTCTCACCATTGCAGCCAGAGTTGAGCCTTTGATTGTTGTTGCGAGGAAGAAACCTTCATTGGTAGGCAGCACCATCACCACGTGTAGACGGAGACACATTGCATCCATTGCCTCGAAGTCGTCCACCACGACCTCTTGCAGTCACAAATGCATTCACAGGAGCAACCTCCATAATAGGAGTAGTTTGCTCAGCCATCCTCATCTCCATTGTCAGTAGGAGAGCTTCAAGTGTAGGGTACGTGATTGGAGTGTCACGTGCCTGTGCAGCACTCACAATCATTTCATAGGTAGGACCCAGATTGTTCAAAATAATCTGGACAAGCTTGTTTATACCATATTTAGGACCTCGTATTTAGATCTCGTACAAATACTCAGGGGACTTAAATGTAATTATGGGATAAAGGAAGGGGCAAATATGTAATAAGTGAGGAGTCCTTATTCTATAAAAGGACCCATCACCCTCACAATTAGAGGAGGCCAAATTCTTAGGCCCTCTCACCCTCTCTCAACGCTCTCACTCTCAGAGCTCTCTCTCCTTCAAATAAATACAATCAGTGTGGACGTAGCCCAAACCTTGGGGTGAACCATGATACATCTTGTGTTATTTACATTACTTGCAGATTCACGGTCGGATTTACGTTGTTCCAAGACCTCCGGTTTTGGCATCAACATTTGGCGCCATCTGTGGGAAACGATACGAAAAGTTGTGTCGGTTCTCTTTCATTTTTTTCACCTCCACCGTGAATCTGCAAAAACCCACAAACCTCACTGCATTTTTCCAGAAAAAAAAAATTCACTAAGCTCCAAAACTCACCCCTTAAATACTATCACTCATCTCTCTCTTTCTCTCTGTAGAAAGCGTTCTATCTCTCTCTTCGATTCTCAGAAGAAAATAAAAAGCTTCAGTCTTTCTCTCTCTAGAAAACAGTGGGAGACAACCAGTACTCGTTTTCTCTCACCACTTTCAATCCTTCAAGGAAACTAGTGCTGATCGAGCATGCTTTGACGGCAGTCGGGTCTGGCAAAAAATGTGAAAGTTTCTTCGCGGCAGTCACAAGCTTTATGCTGCTGATACCTTATACAGAGAGGAAAACGAAAGGTTTTTTTTGAGAGAGAGGATGAGAGAGAGAGGCAACAGAAAAGGAGAGAGTGATGGCTACAGATTCATTTTGGTCCTACACGGACAAGCCTTACGCTCCTAGGATCTGTCAGATCCTCTCTCAATATCCTCAGATTAAGGAGTAAGTTCGATGCCCACTCCAAAACGACAATAAGCATGGAGTTTCAGACCCAGAGCATGGAAATTGATGGCAAAGAGGTCAAGGTTCAGATTTGGGACACCGCCGGACGGGAATGCTTCAAAGGCCGTCACCTATGTTTACTACCGTGGCACCATTGGATCTCTCTTACCCTCTGCCCTGCTCCCAATCATCGTCAACATCCAAAACCCATATGGCTCCCTCCAGCCTAGGGTTTTCATCCGCCGTCTCCAAGTCCATCAATCATTTGAGAAGCCAAAGCGTGGAAAGAAGAAATCAGGTGCTGTTGAAGAAACGCACAGAACGCAGGGTAGCATCTCTCTTTTGCGTTTGCTCCACAGAAATCTTCCTAGCTAGGAATTAGTACCAGTACGTTTTACACTTGGCCCATTTTTCTATTGTGTGTTTTGATCCCCTCTGTAATTTAGGGTGTGTTGGGCAAATGGCCCATTTTTCCGTTCTGTTCTTCCACATAGACCAGCACCACCAAGTAGGCCGCCTCTCACTCCTCCAAATCCTAAATTCCAGAAATTCCAGAACTGACCCAGAAAATTCCTCCACATAGCAGAAGCAAGATGAAGTTGATCGTATGCGGCGGTAGCACCAACGACTCGGCGATGTGAGTGGGTAGTTGCGCGAACCACGATGCGAGTAAGACGAGTGGCATGCAAAACCAAATATGTGGGGTCGTATGAGGTGGTAAAATGAATCTAGTGGCGACAAATAATATTGATGGGACTCGAGCGGGACCGGAAAGGAATGCCCTCGATGCGAGGGGTGGTTGGGGTATGCAAATACGACAGTGGGACACTGACGAGGCAATGCGTTGTCTGCCATCCTTGGCACACTCAGAGATGACACATGTACACTTATAGATGGCCCATTGTGCTATTAAAAAGAAAAAAATAGAGACAGGTTTACTGGAGTAGCATGGTCGATGTACACAGCAGTTCAGCTTGCTATGCACATTGTTTGCCTGGACAGAGATGGGCACTTCAGCGTCATGCAGCACTTCAGTGTCATGCAGTGAAAGCCTCCGCTGGATTAGCGACGTCGTTTAAACAGCAGCAACCCTAACGCTGCTGACGTCTTGGCCAGGAAGATTTACGTGGGGAACGTCCCGTTTGATATCTCTTCGACAGACTGTTGTCGGCTTTCTCGGCGTATAGAATGATTGAAGAGAGAGAGAGATGGAGGAGGACCAGGAGCGAGACAGAGAGAAGATAAAGATTGGAGTTTGTATGGTGGAAAAGCAGTAAAGGTAAAGCAGATTTTCTTTAAAACACACAACTGGAAAGTAAAGGAATTCAGACATCTAATGATGCCAAGCTGTTGCCATCCTACTACAAGGTCCCAGCATCCCCTTGTGTCAGTGCCTTGGGACGTTGGATTGACAGGACACCGAGCACCATTATTCCTAAAAAGAGCGGTCCTCCAAGAAAGCGAAAACAAAAGAGAAAGCAAAAGTAAAGAATAAACACCAATGATGTGATTTACTTTTCTGAATGATGTAAATTATTTTTCTTATCTTTCGGAGATATCTGTATAAACCACATCAGAGGGTAATATGTATAAACCCCATCAGAGGGTTAAAAAAAAAAAAAGGCAAAGCCCAAAAGAAATGGGCTAGCATGTTGTGGAGGGCGAAGACCCATAAGCCCAAAATAGCACAAACTAGGTGATCAAAAGTACGCCCAGTACTCCACAATTATTCGGCAACCTGCCGCTATTACTACCAACCAGGTGACCAAAAGTACGCCCAGTAGTCCAAAAATTATTCGGCAACCCGCCGCTATTACCACCAACCAGGTGATGAAATGTACAACCTGTACTCTAATATCATCTGGCAACTAGCCATTCATGCCACCAACCAGGTGATGAGATGTACAACCCGTACTCTAATTTTGCAACTAGCCATTCATGCCACAACCAGGTGATGAAATGTACAACCCGTACTCTTCTTCATGCCACCAACCAGGTGATCAAAAGTACGCCTAATACTCCAAATTATACATGAGCATTACTCATGTCGTTCATACATAAACATTCATGAGCATCACTCATGACAATCATACATAAACATTCATGACCATCACTCATGTTAACATTCATGAGCATCACTCATGACAACATCCATGAGCATCACTCATGTCAATCAACATAAGCATTCATGAGCATCACTCATGTCAATCAGCTTCAAAAGCTTCATTTACATAGCTCTAGCTTCGAAAGCTTCATTTACAAAGCTCTAGCTTCAAAAGCTTTATTTACAAGAGCTCTAGCTTCAAAAGCTTCATTTACAGAGCTCTAGCTTCAAAGCTTCATTTACAGAGCTCTAGCTTCAAAGTTCACTTACAAAGCTTTACCTACAAAGCTTCAGTGCAGGGTATACAAATACCGCCTCCGAACAATCGCCACTTCGGCCCATACATGGATTCAATTTGAAGTCTTCATTCAACAGACTCTATTGACCGAAGACTTGGGGGACTACATTATTTACCACATATTGGGCCTCAACTGAGCCTCATGAAAAATACTGGGGGGACTTAGCCCATTATTTATGTATTAAGGAGCAAACCCTTATTCTATAAAAGGGACTCCCTCACTTTCATTAGAGAGCACCCATCACTTATGTACTGAGGAGCGAGCCCTTGTTCTATAAAAGGGACTCCTTCACCTTCATTAGAGAGCAACGCCACCAGCTGAGCAATCGCCTCGCCGCGAGCATCACTCTAGCCCATCATTCATGTACTGAGGAGCGAACCCTTATTCTATAAAAGGGACTCCCTCACTTTCATTAGAGAGCACCCATTATTTATGTACTGAGGAGCGAGCCTTTATTTTATAAAAGGGACTCCCTCACCATCATTAGAGAGCATCAACTCTAGCCTATCATTCATGTATTGAGGAGGGAGCCCTTATTCTATAAAAGGGACTCCCTTATCTTCAAACGCCGCAAGCCGAGCCAACCAAGGTGCCATAAGCCACGAGCCGAGCAGCATCGCAGCGTGTGCTACTTCTAGTTGAGCGTCATTTCAGATTGAGCACCGCCTCATATCAAACCTCAGTTCAAGACAACATCTAGTTACTTCGGCCCACATATGGACTGAATTTCAAGTCTCCAGCCAAAAGACTCTCTTGACTGAAGACTTGGGAGACTATTGTTTATACCATATTTAGGGCCTCGTATTTAGATCTCGTACAAATACTCAGGGGACTTAAATGTAATTATGGGATAAAGGAAGGGGCAAATATGTAATAAGTGAGGAGTCCTTATTCTATAAAAGGACCCCTCACCCTCACAATTAGAGGAAGCCAAAT
Organism: Malus sylvestris; assembly: GCF_916048215.2. Classification (NCBI taxonomy): domain Eukaryota; kingdom Viridiplantae; phylum Streptophyta; class Magnoliopsida; order Rosales; family Rosaceae; genus Malus; species Malus sylvestris. The sequence continues at coordinate 8,488,061 of NC_062267.1, read as the reverse complement.
TCTTAGGCCCTCTCACCCTCTCTCAACGCTCTCACTCTCATAGCTCTCTCTCCTTCAAATAAATACAATCAGTGTGGACGTAGCCCAAACCTTGGGGTGAACCACGATACATCTTGTGTTATTTACATTACTTGCAGATTCACGGTCGGATTTACGTTGTTCCAAGACCTCCGGTTTTGTGCATCAACAAAGCTCATCATCATTCACTGGTTGCTTAGCTAGGGCAAGGTTGTCAAAAATCGAGTTCATTCGATCAAGATAATCAACAATAGACATATCTCATTTCTTGGTTTGCATCAATTCATTATGAAGAAACAAAATGCAATTTTGGGATAAGGAAGCATACCACTGCTCGAGAGCTTCCTAGGTATCACAAGAGGATTTCTTGCTTGCCACGACAGACAACACAGATGGCGTGAGGGAGCCATTTATCCAACTTAGTATCATTTGATCATGCTGCACCCAGGTTGTATATTCAAGGTTGATGGCAGCGGTACCAGGAAGCTGTTTGGGAGGGCATGCGATGAACCCATCTACATAACCCATAAGGTCACAACTCTTGAGGATTGGTAGGATTTGAGCCAACCATAGAAGATAGTTGGTTCGATCCAGTTTGATGTTTAAGACTGTAGTCATGTAGGAGAAGGGGTTTGTCGCAGGTATTGCTAGGTTGGGAATGGAATTGGTTGGGGTTGCAGCACTGTTTGAGGTAACAGCCATTGGAAGAAAAAAAAAAGATCTGTGTCGTTGGACTGCTAGGGCTCTAATACCATGTAAAACTTAGGATTGCTCAAGAGTTCACTTCAATTGCATGCCTTTTCAATGAAAGGTTGCATGTATTTATATTCCATTTCATATTACATTAGGGAAAGAAATCCCTATTTACAAGGCTATTGAAAATTCAAATATTACAACAACCTATACAAAAGAAACATATCAGAGAAACAACAAACATTTAAAAGAGTTGTAACCTAAGCTAACTGTTCAAGGATAAGAATTTAGGTTGATCACAACCTCCTGAAGTCGAGGGAGCAGGAAGCAAACACTTACTTGGTCTAACAGTCTGTAAGAATAAAATTGCAGCAACTTATCCAAGAAACAAGAATTCATCCAATTAAATCGCAACTAGTCTAAATTTTGCATTTAACAGACTTAAGAACCAAAACCTTTTAGAACATACCTGCATTGTTCAATCCTGATGAAGAAGCCATTGCAGCCTATGTGTTCGAAACCTTCTCCTCTTTTACAATCACAATAGCTTCTCTAATCAATAGGACTTAGAACAACATAAGCTGGTATCGCAAGAGCAGTGGTTTGAACCATAAATATATAGTGCTCCTTTGTCCATTCCCTATTAGAATTGGACTGAGATTCAAGCTCATACGAACCATGAAGAATTACGAGACCTCATGAAGTTCCAACACTAAGTTCTTTTCCAAAACCAATTGGAACTTCTCTCAACTATGTTATCCTAAAACAATAAGGACAACCTAAACCGTTTTAACCAAGACTTTTCCATATCAATCTCAAACACTATAACCAGTTCTTGTATATGTTTCATACTCATAATCTTACAATGTCAGCAAGTTTGCTTCCAAAATGCTGGCAGCTATAGAAAACCTGAGGCGAGCATAAAACACCAGAGTTCTCATATAGAAAACGATAATAAACAGGTGAAGAACAGCATTATAAGTGAATTGTTCAATTATAGAAAGGTGCGTACAACTCCAATGGTGTTTTTCACGAGGTTATTGATATTATCTGCTCTTGCTTTATGCAGTATCTGCTTGACAACCAGACCTCCCATGCTGCAAACAAGAGAAAGCTGGTAGATTATTGCATTAAAAATATAATCATCTATAAATTATATTATATAAAAACTTAGTAATAAAAGGATGCTATGAGCTGTTTACAAAAAAACATAGAAAATCAATAAAATGCCCCTAGCAAAACTTTTTTTTATTAAAAAAACTCTTAGACAACTTTCTTTATCATTAAGGACACCTTTTTGTATTATTAAAGACACTTTCTTTATTATTAAGGACCTCATGAAGTGCGACTCATTTTTGCTTTTCATCCTTGTAATACAATACATGTTCTTAATAATAAGAAAAGTTGGCTAAGTGTTTTTCGATAAAAAGAGTTTTGTGAGGGACTTTTTATTAGTTCTCCCAAAAAACAAAGGATGCTGTGAACCAAAATAAAGAGAAAGATTGGTTACATTATTAACTGCACTAAAATTGAAGGTGAGAAAAGGAAGACACAATAAAAGACTATATCCTTTGGTTGTGAGACTCTGGACCACATTTGGTGTTTACCAGAAAGTTCATTTAGAAGAAAAACGTCTGCAGCACCTGCTTATTTTACTTCTGTTTTGTTTTTTTTGGGGATACAAAAAAACTCTGACAACACACAAGACCTCGAAGACATCCTTAAATCGGTCAAAGTTAGAACTCGAAATTGAAAAAATAAAGAGAAAGAGTGCATTTTATAGATGTGTGTGTGTGTGTATGTGATGACTGAAAAAAATATATATGTTATGGCTACTGTATGATTAAACCGAAAATGGCACACCAAGGGGATAGATTTGAACACACAAGCAACACTGTACAGACCTGTGAGTCACGAAAACAACAGGTCTATTCCCAATACCTGCAGAAAGAAGCTTCTCTAACAGCATCGAGCTAACTTCCTGCACGATCCAAAAACAAAGGAAGACAATTGGAAACTGCAAGGAGCTAAAAAACATCTAGATCAGCTACAGGCTCAAACATGATTTGTGGGTCAAATTTCTTCTAAAATCTCTTTGGGTCGATCTAATTTCTTCTGAATCTGTTTGGGTAGGTCTTGTGAGGCTTTTCATTGAGATGTTGTGTTGACAGTGATGTGCCAAAGGCATAAGGCGACTCACCAAGAAGACTAGGGCCATCAGGAGGCGACTCCCCAAGAAGACCAGGGACATCAGGAGCAGGGATGGGCAAATACCCATCGATTATAGGTAACCATAGTTATCCGTCCGAATTTCACGGTTACGGTTATAGGTAACCGTTTACCCGTGAAATTTATATGAGCGGTTATGAGTATTAAATACAGTTATAAACGAGTACCCATTTACCATTTATTTTAATAAATAAATAAAATTAAAAAACAAAAAACCTAAGCTAAGCTAAATCACAACATTCACTTTCCATAGAAATTGCATGTTGATTATAACATCCATTTCAATTATAACATCCAGTGCTAATGCTTATTGATTCTAGTGCTGGTGCTTATAACATCCAGTCCTGGTGCATATTAAGATAATGACTACCTTGAGTTTTAGAAGCTTTACTTTGTAATCGTATGGATGTTATAATTGAAGACTTGCTTGGGTATAGAAGAAAAATATGTTTGAAATACATGAATTTTCTTTCCAATATGCTTGCTCAAGTAATGAGAGGTATTTGCATGTTGATTATAACATCCATTTCATTATAACATCCAGTGCTAATGCTTATTGATTCCAATGTTGGTGCTTATAACATCCAGTCCTGGTGCATATTAAGATAATGACTACCTTGAGTTTTAGAAGCTTTACTTTGTAATCGTATGGATGTTATAATTGAAGACTTGTTTGGGTATAGAAGAAAAATATGTTTGAAATACATGAATTTTCTTTCCAATATGCTTGCTCAAGTAATGAGAGGTATTTTGTAAGTAACAAATTAATTCTTAGCAAATGTATCATATTACCTTGATTGATAACAGTTAAAAATATCGTTCGTAAATTATTATTTCAATTATTGGAGTTGTATACGGTTACGATTAAAAAAAATGTAAATAGGAGAAAAATGGGTAAACGGGTATATGGTTAGGGTTAAATAGATACGCGGTTATGGGTATGGTTAACCGTTTATAAACGGTTATGGATATGGGTATAACCATTTAGGTAATTACCCAACAGGTAAACGGTTGTGCGGGTATGAGTATAAACAGTTATAGATGAATAACTGCAGTTACTTGCTCGTCATAACCATTGTCCATTCATAATCAGGAGGCGCCTAATCAAGCACTAGGTACGGCTAATTTGCATTCCAGTAAAACTCGATTTTGATTTTCATTGATATATTCTACTTAGTGATTTCCCCTTCTGGTATTTTTCAATTTAGGATTTCATTGTGGGTTAGATAATTTATGATGTTGTATGGAATTAATTTGTTGTGATTGTTTAAATTGGGTCCTTTTTTCACTGATTTTTATTACCCTACTTTTTAGTTCGATATTATATCAAATGCTTTACTATGTCAATTAAATTTAGTTTAGTCTAAATCAGTCTAGCTTAGTTTTTGAAGTTAATCCAGTCTGGAAATATCCAGTGTAACAAACGCACAAATTTTAGACAGATGATGCAACTCGAAGTTCTTCTTGTGTGGAAGAAAGAATTTGTCCCCACCCTAGGAAGCACCTTCATGTCCACCCAAATTGATTTAAACCAAAACTAAGTTTAGACCTGTCCAATTAAATAAGGATGAAAGTATCCTTCAACTGCGACAGATTAATTCGTTTGTTCCTTTTATTCCAAACACCGAATTTAAAGGTTGATTATTCCTTAGGGTTTGGATTATTTCAACAGTTTGATTTAATCCAACATCTGGCTGTTTTGGTTTGTTTTTTCAAAGGCACGTGTTAAGAGTCTAATTATTTGCAAACTAAGAGATGACTATTCTTATCACTTTTTAAAAAGAAGAATTTGAAGTACGATTGGATAAAGTTACATATTATCCTATCTGTCAACCTCGTATTGTTGAATTGGCTACTGCCATATGTAAGACCAATTGGTTGACATCGAATAAATTCAATCACTTTTTCTGTTTTTTTTTTAACTGAATTAATAAAATACGGCAGCATGACATTGAATAAATTCAATATATAATTCTAAGAAAAGCTTAAAAAATTCTGTCAAAAATGACACTCTTCATAAATTTTCTGTCATCTTATATTTCTCACAATATTTTAAAATGTTAGCACAGTAATTGATTGTGAGGTAGCAAAAAAGTCCACAAAAAGTCAAGAATCTCCTTAGCATTTCTCTATAATTATTCCCATTTATGCATGAGGCTATATATGCCGGTTTAATTACGTATAAAACCCCTTACGGGCTTAAAATTGTGTTTGCCTGCAAGTTTTGATTGGACGATGACGATGCTTATTATATAAAAACACTAATAATATTTTTTTCGTTGAAATCACTGCACATAATCGCCAAAAACTTGAAGAATTCTGCAATTTTATATCACCCAACAGTTAGAGATAAAGATCAAAATATGCACCATAATCCGAAAGGCATGATTAAGCACGCAAATGAATCAACTAAAAATCTATGATCAGCATAATGAGTTGAAAAACGAACAAGATTGTTTGACGCGCACACCATAAACCTAATGATAATTAATAGACCTTCGCAGCGGTCGAGACAAAATCTTGTTGCAGCCACATATACATCCATGATCAGTTAAATATTTGAAAAAATAAGCAAAGTTTCTCAAGGAACTATATTTACACCTCATAGCAGGAGCATCAGGTTATTTATTTATTTTTAAAATTTTTCTATTGTTAGAAAAATGGAGGAAAGTTTGAAACTATTACAATAAGTTAAAAGATGTGAAGTCTCGGAGGCCACATAAGTGAAAACCCAACACCTATTCACTATTTAACAAAAAAAATTAAAATTAAAATTAAAAATTAAAAAACAAAACTTACTCGCTAGAATATTCGACCACATGCAAACATATCAAGTTAGTTCTGATGAAATACTTGAAAAGGCAACGTTCATTTTTATTTTCTTCATAAAGTAAGCCTAAAAATATAAAAGTCGGTCCGCTTTAAATCCAGAAATTGAAAACCAATAACCTGAAAAGTACCAAGGTTCTGACTTTTTAACCCTCACGCTTCACTCTTGTTATAAAAAATAAATAAATAAATAAATCTAACAAAAAATAAATACCATCAAATTCGAACCCAAAACTCCACATATAGAAGCAAAACTAACATATTAAGCTTAACCTCATAAAGCAAAGCAAACCTAAATCTCAAAAGAGAAAGCTGAGCAGGGAAACACAAATTCATCACCAAACCATACATTGTATGGATGAACCATTCGAAGAAGTGCCGGGCAGAGGAGATGTAGTCTTCAACTTAAGAGATGGGTGAATTGGTGGTTTTTTGTTATAGGTGGGATATCTTATTCTTAACTAGAATAGCTATACAAGGTTAATTTTAAAATTATATTATGCTGTTGCCATCATAAAACTACGAAACCCTAACAGAAGGGGTTCGTGAAATGATTTTGAAACATCAGGGGGTATTTCTGTTACTTTTAAAATTTGAGATGGTTTTGTGAAAACTCAAAAAATCTCAAGAGGTGTATGCGTAATTACAAGTCAATATTGCATGCAGGAATATATTACATACGCAAGAGCCTCATCAAGCTGGATATTGGCTGCATAAAATTTGGGAGGAGTTACAAAAACGATATTAGTATTATGAACTGTCTATTTATTGCATGCAGAAATATATTAATACAATAAAAATATTACGAACCATCTATTTATTTGCTACAATTGATTGGCCATCCATTGTAATTTTATTGATTTTCTTATAGATTATGTTTATAAAATATTTTGTAATAAAAATAATTTGGATCATAAGCAAAAAGTCTTGTGAATTAGCTACGAAGTTTTGTGTGGAAATTCCTCTACAATTCTTGTGGAGTCAGTTATCTCCCATAGTCAATTAGATACAACTATAATTAATTAATTCGCCTAATTTCTGAAGGACCGGCTCAGCAATTCAGCATGGGTTATTATCCACACGTTGGAAATTATCTAAGGGGAGGTTGCATGCATATTTCCCGGAAGATGGGTTACCATACAGAAACACGCATGCACGAAAGCTGGTGTTATAAATACCAAGACTACTTCTCTCAAAGCATAACTCAGAAATCTCTCTCTCTCTCTCTCTCTCTCTCTCTCTCTCTCTCTCTCTCTCTCTCGCTAACTGATCTGATGGAAAGAAGCGGTAGAGTAGAGCCCCCCACAGTCTTTGGAAAGATAGTCACAGTTCTCAGCATCGATGGGGGCGGAATAAGAGGCCTCATTCCGGCAACCATTCTTGCTTTCCTCGAATCTGAACTTCAGGTATATAAGACTTTCTGTCAATATATATATAAGTACTTTACCATATCTGTTTTAATAGTACTTTAAGTGATTTATTTTCCCAATTAAGTACAAATAAGATTAATGTCATTGGTGGTACTGCAGAAGCTGGATGGTGAAGATGCAAGGATCGCTGACTATTTTGATGTGATTGCAGGAACAAGCACAGGTGGTCTTGTGACCGCTATGCTCGCAGCCCCAAACGAGAATAACCGCCCACTGTTCGCTGCCAAAGATATTATAGACTTCTACTTAAATCTATGCCCTAAAATCTTCTCCCAAAACAGGTAATGCATGCTTAATTAATTACATGTTAATTATGTCAACTTAATTAATTTTTATATTTTGGATATTCATAATAATTGTTGCTCTAACGGTTTAAACGACAGTTGGCCAATTTTTCCCAATACGACAAAGATTATCAAAGCTCTAGCAGGACCAAAATACAATGGCAAGTATTTGCATCGCTTGATTAGGAAAAGGTTGGGCAACAAAAGATTGCACGACACATTGACTAATGTTGTAATTCCCACATTTGACATCAAGAATCTCCAGCCAGCTATCTTCTCCAACTTTAAGGTAATTCACCGTCTTTCTGATATATTAACTAATTCGAATAATTTTAGTATATTCCAGAATATTCTATACGTCAAAGTATTGTAAAATTTGTTCACGTCTAAAAATTATTTAAGCAAATTACTCATTATGTTGTAATATAATATGATGTGCTTATTTTTGTTGGCAGGTGAAAAAGAAGCCATCATACGATGCCTTACTCTCTGACATATGCATTGGAACCTCAGCGGCACCAACTTATCTTCCAGCTCATTATTTTGAAACCAAGAACGTTGCAGGCAGAACTAGGGAATTCAACCTTATAGATGGCGGCGTGGCTGCAAATAATCCGGTATATGTGATAGGAGGAGTTATATTACCAGATTGTCAATTTATACCACTGATTTTAAAAGTAAACTTCGGGATTATAAAAAATTAACTTAAACACTCAACACACTTTTGTCCTTGCAGACTTTACTTGCTGTTTGTGAAGTTACAAACGAAATAAGGAAGGCGAATCCAGACGTTTTTCCTGTGAAACCTATGGACTATGGGAGATTTCTAGTGATATCATTAGGAACTGGTTCATCAAAAGCTGAAATGAAATACCATGCAAGCTCTTCAGCGAAATGGGGCCTGTTGAATTGGTTAACCAGCGGTGGCTCCACCCCCATCATTAATGTTTTCAGTCAAGCAAGCAACGATATGGTTGATCTTCACCTTTCTGCAATTTTCCAAGCCCTTCATTCTGAAGAAAATTATCTTAGAATTCAGGTACTGAACCCGTCATCCGAAATGCATTTTATCCATAGATTCATCAGTATAACTTTTTTTTAGAATAATGTTGTTTAGACACAAAAACTGACATCATTTCTGATACCAAACGTAGGATGATACCCTTCGTGGGACAATAGCTTCTGTGGATATAGCCACAAAGAAGAATTTGACCAATCTTGTGAAAGTTGGAGAAGGGCTATTGAAAAAACCGGTTTCTCGGGTTAATTTGGACAGTGGCAAGTTTGAGGCTACTAAGCATGAGACAAATGCAGAGGCTCTTACAAGGTAAAATATTTATCATTAAACCAACAGATTTATATATGTAATTGGTGAGTAGTGAAAAATTGTAATTTAATTACTACAATTTTCAGGTTTGCTAAACTACTGTCGGAAGAGAAGAGGAGGCGCCAAGCAGGGTCAACCAACGGGCATACTGAAAGTACTTACTGATTAATTGTTACCCTAAGACGATGACAAGTCATTATTCTTTAAATTATACTGTTTGGAAATGTAAATTATGGATAATTCAAGGGTATGGGGGCAAATGGCAACCATATACTCCATCTCTTAATATTTGTTTGTGTTCTAATAAATCCCTGTTGGGATATCACTGTAGATCTCTCTGTAATCGATATATTCATTCTTTTGTTAATTTGTTGGTTGTTGGATACTCAATAAAATTAAGCTTTCATTTTAAAAACACGGTATTACAGTCCTACACAGTTCTTCATCATGGTGTACGCAAGAGTATTAGAGTATGCAATTACAAGAAGCAGCCATCCTATTCAGGCAGCATTATGAATATATTTGGAGGATATTAAATCGAATATGCAGAGTGAAATTATGAGATTTTGGATTAATTTCTCAACTCTCACATACTGATAACATGTATCACAGTACGTATCAATGGAAGAAAATGCAGAAAACTAAAGAGAATGTATGAGAGAGAATTGAGAGAATCAAGCTTCTGAGATTTCTTAGATGATTCCATCAGTCACAATACAAGCCGTATATATTGCTAGTAGTAGTAGTAGCAGCAGCTCAGCATGCAAGCTAGCATCATAACCACCTAACTTCCTAACTAATTTGACAGCTGATGTGGCGCTGATGTATTACATTTCTTAACTGCAATAGATGATGATGTAGCAGCATTATCACAGTCTTCATCCCCCTCAATCTCAGCTGGGATTCCGCAGCTTGAGATTGTAACAATGCTTGATAAAAGCAGGACTACGTAAACCCTTAGTTAATACATTCGCAGGTTGCTCTTCAGTTGGTATGTATTGGATCTGTAAATCTCCTTGCTGCCCTCTCTCTCTTACAAAATGATGGTATGTATCAAGATGTTTAATCCTTGAATAGAAAATTGGGTTTTCACTTAATGCAATAGCAGACATATTGTCACAGTGAATGACAGGTGGACTATGAACAAACACCTTCAAATCCTTCAATATATTCCTTATCCAAGCTATATCAGCTACAATGTGTGCCAAAGCTTTGTATTCGGCTTCAATTGAACTTTGAGAAACTGAGCTTTGTTTCTTTGATTGCCACAAAATTGGATTATTGCCCAAGTGAACCACATATCTTGTGATTGATCTTCGAGTATTCCAATCCGCAGCCCAATCCGAATCTGAGAATGCATTGATTAGAGTAACCGTATCTGCATTAAAACTAATTCCAGTGTTGATTGTCCCTTGGAGGTACCTTAGGATCCTTTTTAACAGCTCCAAAATGTATATCAGTTGGAGTAGACATGAACTGACATACAATATTTACTGCAAATGCAATATTTGGCCTAATGAAGGTTCTAATAAACCAACTAAATTTCTATACATTGATGGATTTGTGAGTAACTCTCTTTCTATTTGCAGCATTTGATGATATGGCTTACACGGGGTATTTGCAGGTTTACAAGAGTCCATTCCTGCCTTGTGGATTAAATCCTCGACATACTTGGACTGGTTTACAAATATGTCTCCATCACTTTGATATTGGGGTTGCAATCCCAGAAAATAAGTAAGCTTTCCCATATCCTTCAACTCAAAGACTTCAGATAATTCTTGCACCACTTTTTAAACTTTTGTAGCATTTAAACCAGTCAAAATAATATCATCCACATATAATAATAGGATGATAATATTTGATCCATCTTGTTTAACAAAGAGACTAGTATCTGAGGCTGAAGCTTTGAAACCCAAGACTGTCAAATAGCTAGTGAATTTCGAATTCCAGGCTCTTGGTGCCTGTTTCAATCCATATAAGGACTTAATCAACTTACAAACATGAAAGGGATAGGATGGATCAACAAAGCCCTAAGATTGCTTCATGTATACCTCTTCTTGCAAATCTCCATGCAGAAATGCATTTTTAATATCCAATTGCCTGAGAATCTAATGATTGGTAGCAGCTAAAGCTAGAAGGATTCTCACAGTGGTATGCCTTACAACTGGACTAAAAGTATCGAGATAATCAATACCATGTTCTTGAGAAAAACCCTGACCTACCAACCTTGATTTATACCTTGACACATTGCCATCTAGATTCTTCTTAACCTTGTACACCCATTTACTCCCTACAATTGCTCTATCTTGAGGTGGTGGAACTAAAACCGATGTCCTTTAAGCTCTAAGAGAGTCATGCTCTTCTTGCATTTTTGTTTGCCATTATGGTATAGTTGCTACTTTTCGAAATGTAGCAGGTTCAAGTACATCAGAAATTTCAAAAACAAATGAATACCCATCAGTGAATGGTTCTTCATCTATAATTTGCAAAGATTGTAACTCCGGAAAAGCTATAACCAGTGCAACATAATTTCTTCTTTCAATTGCTCTATTCTTTAGTCTAGTGAGCATTGAATGAGTTCAAGTGACAAGTTGTTGAATTCCATCAGAGGACAGGTAATACAAATATTGTACCAGAGTGATGGTGTAATGGGGAGAGATGTTGTGAAGATGTTAATGATGTGATATCATTGCTCTTGTGCAACAGTCCAGAACTGTTAACTCCTTCTATGTTTTGAACTGTTTCATGAATAGCAGGACTATCAGAACCTGCACTTACATCACCAGTTATGATAGACACTGAGTTAAGGTCTTGAAAATTGTATTAAAGTTGTGCAGAAGTGGATGATCTAACACCTGGAACTTGTAAATGTATTAGAACTGGGGGTTGTAATGATATTTGCACTACACTTGAGGTCTTCTTTGTTGAAACATGCTTGAAATGATATGTCTTCATCATGAATTACATGTCTGGACAAAATAATCATTCTGGTCTTATTGTCATAACATATTACTCCCTTATAACCATGCGCAAAACCAAGAAATACACTGAGTTGATCTTGGTTCCAATTTATTATGATTGAATGATCTCAGTAATTGATAGACTGCGTGCCAAATACCTTAAGATTCTTCATGTCAGGAATAGTCTAAAACACAATATGATATGGAGATTTCATGTGTAAGCCTCTACTAGGCATTCGATTGATTAGAAAAGCTGCATGAGAACATGCATGATACCAAAAATGAATATGTAGTTGTGCATCTGACATCAAACTGATAACTGTCTCAACTACATGCCTCTTTTTCTTCTCAGTAACTCTATTATGTTGGGGAGTGTGAGGACAGGAAACATGGTGTATAATACCCTTTGCATCCAAAAATTCTTTAAACAAATTACTCATATACTCTCATCCGCCATCAGATTGTAAAATTTTGATTAACACTTGAAACTGGTTCAAAACAAAGGCATGGAATTTTGTAAAAATTGAGAAAGCATCTGATTTATTCACCATTGGAAATATCCATACAAACCTAGAATAATCATCAACAAAGGTAAGTAATACCTATAACCTTCCACATATTTCACAGGTGAAGGCCTTTATACATCTGAAGGATTTTCTCAAAAATAACAGTAGACCTATCTTGCTTTATATGAAATGGCAGCCTACTCAATTTTCCTTGAATACAAGAACTACACATGGATTAACATGAATCTATACTATTTGACAACTCATTATTCTGCAGCATCATACTAAGAACTTCTTCAGATGAATGTCCCAACCTTTTATGCCAAATTGTAGCTTTAATCTTCTTACCAACAAATGCAGCACACTTTCCCATTCTTGTAACACTAGACTTGAACAACATTGTAATTGGTATCTTGAACAGCTCCCCATCATCACTATTTCCTTGGTACAATATCCTTCAAGTTGCCTTGTCTTGTACAAAGAATATCAAATTCTATCGTTTTAGTAGAGTTTTATTAAATGGCCTCTATTTGTGTTTAGGTGCGTCGGTGGGAAGTGACATTGTCTTCTCTAGTTCGAGCGGCTCCCCGGAAAAAAAAATATATGTGAGTGGACCCCTTCTTGAATTGCATGTTTTTATAAAATATTAGGTTTGCATGCATTGCATATTTCACGAATTGAATATGTTTTATATTATGTTTTACGGATTTCCATACTTAGGGTTTACGGAGAATTTATGATTTATTTAACTTACTTTTACAAAATATTTATGATTTATCGAATTTATGTTTTACTAAGGGTTATGAATTATTGAATTTTTGTATATGAAATTCTATGGATTTACGAAAATGAGTTATCATGGATTTATGAGATGAGCCTTTGAGCTTTTGAGCTCTAGATTTGATATGAGATTTTTGAGATATGTTTTCGGTGCTTAACTAATGGGTTATCATACAACACATACACATAACCGAGTATGTAGACGTTTATGACCATAGTATACAATTGATGATATTTGTGACATACTTCCAGCTTCATTAGCCTGGGGCTAGTGTCGGTGTGTTATGTTATATGTAAATGTTTCTTCTCTGGCGTAATCTAGAGTCGTACAGCTTCACCTTCAGGTGATAGACCCTATATTTCTTCTCTGGCATAAGTCGCGTAACCCAGAGTCGTAGAGCTTCACCTTCGGGTAATAGACCCTATATTTCTTCTCTGACGTAACCCAGAGTCGTACTGCTTCACCTTCAAGTGATGGACCCATTACATATACATATACATATACATATATATATATTTGTTTCTTCTCTGGCGTAACTCAGAGTCATACAGTTTCACCTTCGAGTGATGGACCCACTACACATACATATACATATATATATGTGTATATATATATATATGTATATATGTTTCCTTTTTAGCGTAACCCAAAGTCGTACAGCTTCACCTTCGGGTGATGGATCCTATATTTCTTCACTTGTGTATCCCGATGTCGTACAACTTCACCTTTGGGTGATGGTTATGCCTTCGAGCCACTATGATACCCCTAGTTGAGTACATCATTGATGTGATTTATGAATGTTTTACAGATTTGCCTTCGGGCGACTATATTACCTTTACCAAGCACTGGTGCTCTAGATTCTACGTACTTGTTTTACAAACATTTTTCATGGCATGCTAGAGTTTTCAAAAAACCTATTATGTAGTACTATACATATGTGTTTTCAAAATAGGGGGTTAGTGTGTTCAGAAAGAAAATGGTTTTCTTATTATTAGTATTATTATTATAAACTTTGATCCACTCATCCTTTGTTTTACACCCCCTTCAGGAGTTAGAATCAAGGCACACGGTCCCGGCGTTAGGGCACTTACGCATAGGTATCGCATAGGTATCTTCGAGTCTTCTCTGTGTAGGACCCATTCCTTTGTTCGTATCTCTTTATAATAATTCTTTCACATTATTTTTGATTAGTTGTATGCTCTGAACACATTCATGTATTGGCATTTTTCTTTATAATTACATATTTTCTTTGTAGGCATGTTTAAAATGGCTTCGTTACCCTCGGATGTCGGCCATCACGTACTCATCCTGGTATTAGAGGGATATTAGGATCGGGACATGTCAATCAAGATTTGGATGGATCCTTATCTTTTATCTCTAGACTCGCGGCCACACTGTATTTATTACTTGGATCTAGACTTTGTAATTTCAATAGATAATTTCTTTGTTCGTATCTTTTTATAATAATTCTTTCATATTATTCTTGAATAGTTGTATACTCTGAACACATTCATGCATTGGCATTTTTCTTTATAATTACATATTTTCTTTGTAGGCATGTTTAAAATGGCTTTGTTACCTTCGGGTGTCGGCCAGCACGTACCCATCTTGGTATTAAAGGGATATTGGGATTGGGACGTGTCCATCAAGATTTGGATGGATCCCTATTTTTTATCTCTAGACTCACGGCCACAATGTATTTATTACTTGGATCTAGACTTTGTAATTTCAATAGATAATTTCTCTGAACTTAAATGCTGCCTAGGGTTTTAGACATGCTGAATTTAGAAACGTTGCCTAGGGTTTTGGACAGGCTGAATTTAGAAATGTTGCCCAGGACAATATGGAGAGAATAAATAAAATGATATAAAGTATTTTTCTAATTAATTTAATTCTTAATTTTTCACGTATTGAATTACAAATACGAACTATAATATGAAATTTATATAACTCGTTAATTTTCATGTGTTTGCAAACGCAAAGAAAAGTCATAAATTAGAAATGCTTATGTTTATGTGTTAGTAAACACATAGAAGTCAAGAATTGAAATGATTCTGCTACCCAAACGTTTACTGACTTAATGGATCGAAATCAAAACTAGGTTCGATTACTATAACAAAATAATTTATAGAATTTTTTTTCAACTATTTACGAGTAAAATTTTCAAAAGAAAAATATTACTTTGATAATAATACTATTTTAATTTCTTTAAAATATTATTTGCTATATATTTGGTTGAGACTTGAAGCCATTGTTGGAAGTTCCAGAAGCACATAACTCAAGTCTTATAAGCGAGCTGCCATAATCAAACCATAAGCCACGTAAGGACAGGAAGCCCCTAATCGATAGGTACAACTTGCCACTAGAACTTGACCACAAATTATTAATGTTGTTTGTACCATACTTGCTACTAGAACTTGACCACAAATTATTAATGTTGTTTGTACCATACTTGACCAATCCCAAAACTATCGAGCACCTATCAACGTTATACCGTCAAGGACCTAGAAGAGTTTCCCTCCAACTAGGAGGCCAATCACAGTACGACACGTGTCGACATCAGAAGCCAATCATAGCGCGACATGTGTCAACATCATAAGCCAATCACAACACGACACGTGTCAATGTCAGAACAAAGCTAGAAACTTTCTTCTATAAAAGGAGATCATTCTCCCACAATATTTCCTAATGTCTCTTTTGAACTCTTCATACATGCTTGGATTACTTCCGGTGAAGATTAGATCATCCACATATAAGCACACAATTAGAATATCTTCATCTTTGACTTTGATGTAGAGAGCATGTTCATGAGGGCACTTGGTGAAGTTGTTTTCTTGGAAGTACTTGTCAATGCGACTATTCCATGCTCATGGCGCTTGTTTTAACCCATAGAGGGCTTTCTTCAGCTTCAGAACTTTGTCTTCATGCCTTTTGATTTCATAGCCTGACGGTTGCTGAATGTAGACTTCTTCTTCAAGGACTCCATTTAGGAAAGCAAACTTCACATCCATTTGTTGAATATTCCATTTGTTTTGAGCTACCAAAGAAATTAGTAATCGTATAGTTTCCAACCGAATAACGGGCGCAAATACCTCATCATAGTCGATTCCGGCTCTTTGACTATAGCCCTTCGCCACTAATCTCGCCTTGTATCTTTCAACCTCTCCGTTGGCATTTTTCTTTGTCTTGTACACCCACTTGACTCCGATGGCTTTGTGTCATTTCGGAAGAATAGCGATTTCCCATGTATCATTCTTCTGGATTGCTTCAATTTCTTCATCCATTGCTTTCCTCCACTTAGTATCTTGCACTGCTTCTTGGAAGTCAACTGGTTCACAATCAGCAAAGAGACAGAAAAGTGTAGGATTATCGAGTCTTTCGGCTACCTCATAAAGATCTCGTAGACTTCTTGTGCGTGGTACTTCTCTTTCATTTAGACTCTCACTTGATGATGTTGATGCTGGTGAATTGCCATGATTGGTTAATGTTCGTGAAGTAGGTAGAGTAGTGGATTCTTGTTGAACTTCTCTTGCTTGCTCCATCATCCCTTGTTCATTATCTTCTTCAAACTGAGGAAATAAGTGAAGATCACCTACATGGGAACCAAAATCCAATTCTCTTTCTTCATCGAATGTCACGTCTCGACTGATCATCATCTTCCCATTGTTTAGATTATACAGCTTATAGCCTTTTGAAATTGAGTCATAGCTGATGAAGATAAATTTCTCACTTTTGTCGTCGAGTTTGGTCTCTTCTCGTCTGGTACATGTACATGGGATATGCTTCCAAAAACTCTTAGATGGGAGATACCTGGTTTTCTTCCACTCCATGCTTCTTGCGGAGTCTTCCCCCACACACTTCTTGTTGGAGACCGATTGGATAGGTAGATAGCACATGCTATAGCTTCTGCCCACAACTTCTTAGGCAATCTCTTGCTTTTGAGCATACTTCGAGCCATGTCGAGGATGGTTCGATTTTTTCTTTCCGCCACACCATTTTGTTGAGGGGATCTTGGAACTGTCAATGGTCGACGAATTCCATTGGCATCACTAAATTCTTGAAATTCCTTCGAAGTGAATTGTCCTCCTCGATTAGATCTCATGGCTTTGATCTTGTAACCACTTTCTTTTTCTACGGCGGCTTTGAACTTCTTGAATGCTCCAAATACCTCTGATTTCTACTTTAAGAAATACACCCAGGTTTTCCTTGAAAAATCATCAATGAAGAGAAGGAAATAATTATTTTTACCCAAAGAGCTTGGTTTTATTGGACCGCACACATCGGTGTGAATAAGCTCGAGTGGCTTCTGGGCTCTTATGGTTGACTCATTTGGAAAGCTTTTCCTGAACTATTTCCCAAGTAAACATCCTTCGCAAACTTGATCAGGATGGCTAATGCACGATAAGCCTCTCACCATCTCCTTCTTGGACAATAACTCGAGTCCCCCAAAGTTAAGATGCCCAAAATGAAGATTCCAAAGCCAGGATGTGTCTGTGCACTTTGCAACGTCATTTTGAATATTCATAGGAAACATCCTATTCTTTGACATTTTCACCTTGGCAATTAATCTTCCTTTGTCATCTCTAAGAAAAAGGCTATAATTTTTCATGTGAATATCATAACCTTTTTCTAAGAGTTGACCCAAACTTAAAATGTTGCTTTTCATATTGGGCACGTAGTAGACATTTGAAATTACTTGGTGACCGCCATTTTTTAGGGGAATAAGGATGTTACCTTTTCCTTTTACGGGTATTTTGGATTCGTCTCCAAAAGAAACGTTGCCACTCATCGATTCATTGAGCTCTACGAACATGCTTCTTCTTCCGCACATGTGGTTGCTGGCGCCGGTGTCAAGATACCATGTATAGTCTTGGTCTCCATCATTGTTCTGGCATGCTAGTAGCACAAGGCCATTATCTTCTTTCTCTTCTTTCACATAATTGACCTTCTTATCAGGCCTGTTGCTTGGAGCTCTACATTCCCAAGCATAATGCCCAAACTTTTGACAATTGTAGCATTGAACTTGAGATTTTTCATACCTCAAGTTTGAGCGTCCTCTTCCACGACCATTTGTTGAGCTTCCTTCTCTTTCGTAGTTGTTATGATTGTTGAAGTTCCAACCACGTCCACGTCCATGTCCACGTCCGCGACCTTGACCACGACTTCTTTCGTACTGGCTTCTCTCGTTGTCCAAGCTTTCTTCTTTCTTCTTTGGCTGGACATGCGTCTTGAGGAGCTGCTCATCATTCCCTTGCCTCTTCTTATGTTTCTCTTCATATGCTTATAGCAAACCCATTAATTGTTCTATACTAATTTCTTCCAAGTTTTTAGTTTCTTCAATCGTCACGACAATGTGCTCGAACTTGGGGTCCAACTAGCGTAGTATCTTCTCCATAATTCTAACATCTTCTAACTTTTCTCCGTTTCTTTTTAATTGATTGGAAACGGCTAAGACTCTTGAGAAATAATCAAAGATTGATTTAGACCCTTTCATATGTAGAGATTCGAACTCACTTCTTAATACTTGAAGACGAACCTTTTTCACTTGTTCGGCTCCTTTGTAAGAGGTTTGAAGCTTCTCCCATGCTTGCTTGGCCCAGGTTGCACTCGAGACCTTCTTAAAGCCATTGTCATCTAATGCTTAGTAGATGAGGTAGAGAGCCTTCTGGTCTCTCTTTCTTGAGTCTTTCAAACTCTCATTCTGGGGTTGGGACAAAGTAGCTTCATCTTCTGGCTCAGTGTAGCCTTTCTCCACGACTTCCCAGACATCATGTGCTCCCAAAAGGGCCTTCATTTTGATACTCCAATTATCGAAGTTGTTGTTGTCGAGCACTGGAACTTGGAAGGCTGCCATAGCGTTGCTAGCCATAGCTCTGATACCACTTTGTTGGGGTTTAAAAAGACTTCACTACTTTAGAGATGTTTATCTCACAAAAAAGAATGTAATGCGGCGGAATTGATAGGCAAGAGAAAGAAAGAATACTCAAGGTATTACACAAGATTTTTTATTCACTCACAAACTTAGTACAAGATGAAACACTCAAACACTCTTCGAAGCTTTGTTGCTTCTTCCCACTTCTCACTACTTGCTTTCTTGGTTGTTTTCACTTCTTCTTGCTACTTGATTTCTTGGTTGTTTCAAATGGTGTGGATGCCTTCTCCTTTTATAGGCATGGATGGAACCTTGGAGAAGCATGGAAACATCATGCTAGATATATCTAAATAATTCCATTACCTTCCTATGCTAGAATTATCTACACTAATCTTGTATGTTGGTGGAATCCTCACCATTCTTCTAGACTCTTCCACTAACTTGAACTTTGCTAAAATTCTCTAGCATGTGTATGGATCTTTCTTTGTGCATGGACTAGATCCATTATCTTTAGGCCAAGACAAGATTACAATTCAACACCTTTGTCGTTAAAATTATCGAGGGCCTTTTCGATGAGTGAGGGTGTGGAAAGACGAAATGGGCCAATTGATGCCGAGACCGCTTTCTCCATTAACGTCGACGACATCGTTAACGGTGTTACGTTGCAAACTGTGTCACACCGTCTCGAGCTCCCTAAGCTAATATCACAAATAAATAACATTTATCTTCAAATATTTGCTACTTTTATAATTTACATCCACGACATTTATTTTTAAATAATTACAATGCCTCCAAGTCAACAAAGTTTTCTGCTCTCTGTTTTGCGAGGGCCAAGAAGACGTTGGTACGCAGCAAAGTGTTACATAGTCTTTCACAAATATATATGGACCGACTCTGAAGTGTTACATCTATTATGCATATGATACGATACAACAGTTGCTTTTTTCTACAAAATTCAAAAATGTTAATGATACAACAATGCTAACAGAGTACAAAGAATAATGGTTATGCAACTCTCTGGGTGGTGGAGAATGTACAGAAATCTGATGTGTCAAAACTATGGACGAAACTCTGATGTGTCAAAATTATGCTTTTGCTTCCGTTTCCGCCTCCCCCTCCGCCCAGTAATGACTCGGGGTTACCTGATCCCTTTGGATGAAAATCCACCGGTGACTCCTGGCGCGCTTGGATTTGGAACATTCGTGAACATAATTCCTGAGGCATGCTCCCTTTACACAACTGCCTGCTTATTTCTGGCTTGCTTTCAGCTTCCGCAAAAACTGTAATATCTCTGTATATGAGGGATCACTGCGGCTGAGTGGTTTGCACGAGTTTATGTGATCTGTTGAGTCTAATACCTGTTCCAAAGTTACAAATTAATGCCGAAAATAAACAGACATGTAGAATATGGAACACTAATTACTGGAAGCAAGTTATAGTCTAGGGTTTGTTATCATCATTTTTTTAGGCAGATGACCTAACCGATTTTTTAGTGATCTACATTTGTTTGCAATCATACTTACAACGAGATCACCAAATCCAGGATATGCTGATTCAATTGGTACAATTTCCATTCGGAAGGCCCATCCGCCGTAACCTTCAACAATTGGAGTTACCTTGGTCTGCAAAAGGAGTCATTACCTAATTAACAAGTTCACAAAATCGCATATTGACACAAGCACCACCACAAAACTTTAGAGGTACCTCACAGAAACTGAGGACTTTAAGCATCCCCTTCTTGTGAAGCTGACGGATAAAGTCATTAAGCTCTACTAATCTTGGAGATCCACTTCTTAGCTCCCCTATCTACGAAACATCAAGAAGTAATTCTATCAACATCAATACAGCAGGATTTGCTGGTCCGAACATTCAGAACCAGCGATCTGATACTATAGGGAGGAAAATGTTTAGGTTGTAAACATCATATACTAACAGTTGGTGCTGGGCGAAACACAAATCCCATTCTCCAAGGCATGTCAGCTAGTTTGCTTCCAAAATGTGGGCAGCTATAGAAAACCTGAAGCGAGCATAAAACACCAGAGTTCTCATATAGAAAACAGTAACAAACAGGTGAAGAACAGCATTGTAAGTGAATTGTTCAATTATAGGAAGGTCCGTACAACTCCAATGGTGTTTTTCACGAGGTTATCGATATTATCTGCTCTTGCTTTATGCAGTATCTGCTTGACAACCAGACCTCCCATGCTGCAAACAAGAGAAAGCTAGTAGATTATTGCATTAAAAAACAGAATCATCTATAAATTATATTGTATAAAAATTTAGTAATAAAAGTATGCTATAAACTGTTTACCAAAAAAATAGAAAATCAATAAAATGCCCCTAGCAAAACCTATTTTTATTAAAAAAACTCTTAGACAACTTTCTTTATCATTAAGGACACTTTTTTGTATAATTAAGGACACTTTTTTTATTATACAGGACCTCATGAAGTGCAACTCATTTTTGTTTATCGTCCTTATAATACCATACATGTTCTTAATAATAAGAAAAGTTGACCAAGTGTTTTTCAAAAAAAAAGAGTTTTGTGAGGGACTTTTTATTAGTTCTCCCAAAAAACAAAGGATGCTGTGAACCAAAATAAAGAGAAAGATTGGTTGCATTATTTACTGCACTAAAATTGAAGGTGAGAAAAGGAAGACACAATAAAAGACTATATCATTTGGTTGTGAGACTCTGTACCACATTTGGTGTTTACCAGAAAGTTCATTTAAAAGAAAAACGTCTGCAGCACCTGCTTCTTTTACTTCTGTTTTGTTTTTTCGGGGATACAAAAAACTCTGACAACACACAAGACCTCAAAGACATCCTTAAATCGGTCAAAGTTAGAACTTGAAATTGAAAAAAATAAAGAGAGAGTGCATTTTATATGTGTGTGTGTGTATGTGATGACTGAAAAAAATAAATATGTTATAGCCACTGTATGATTAAAACCGAAAATGGCACAACAGTGGGATAGATTCGAACACACAGGCAACACTGTACAGACCTGTGAGTCACGAAAACAACAGGTCGATTCCCAATACCTGCAGAAACAAGCTTCTCTAACAGCATCGAGCTAACTTCCTGCACAATCCAAAAACAAATGAAGACAATTGGAAACTGCAAGGAGCTAAAAAACATCTAGATCAGCTACAGGCTCAAACATGAGTTGTTGGCGAAACCAAAGATCATTGCCTAAAATTAACTCATGCACAGATTCATATGTTCTACAAATCAATAAACTACTGAAGTCATTAGAATCTGAATCACTAGCAATGAAGAGAATGCTCTTAACACCCTATAGAAACCAATTTCTATCAACCAAAAAACACTGACCTGAAGAGGCAGGCTAGCACCGGACCACTGTGTTAGATTTGTCTGCATATAACATTCAGATAGAGTTAGATGCCAATGAGGGGACCAGCCTACAAGAAAATAATAAATTTAATACAACAATCACAAGAACAAACCTTGTATTTAAGGGTAAACATACGAGCTCGAGGAAAGTCAGATGAAAGCCATTCACCTGGCCAGAATGTTCCTAGCTTTCCCGCTTCCTGGTCAATCTTCTCTACTAAGCCAGACTTGGTGGATGACTTGTCCTCAGATATGCGCCAAGTCTTATAAGGGCCCCCACGGAGGCCATGGACAAAAACAATATCCAGAAGAGGCTCCCTTGTGGCTGCATTACTACGAGATGCATCCATAGAACTGGATATGTTAACATCATCTGAAATTCTGGTCACACATTTATCCACACTCTCAACAGAATTTACTTGATCCGAAGAGGATGCATCCCTTGGACTTGTGTCTTGGTCACTTTTTTCAGGGCAATTCCAATGGGGAAGTTCAGGATTGATTAAGAATATCATGTCATCATAAGAGGGACAAATTTTTTTTCCATTTGCAATAACAGCATCGGGAACATCACCATTTGCAGAATCTCTTTGGCGTCCGCAAAATACATTTATAAGTGTTTTTCTAGCATAACTTTGAATTTTAAGATCACCACAACCTGAGATCTTACCATTAGCACAATCCTCAAGCCATTTACACCAAGTTTTATCTGCTATTATGACTCTCTGGACTTTTGGATGTATTGAAAGAATAGTCAAGAGCCTCGCTGCATGCCTACGGATGTGAGCTGTGGGTGGAACTTGGACACTAGATTGACCATTACTATCTGGAATAGATGACTCTTTAGAAACATTTGAGGTTCGCTCTTGTGCCTCAAGCGTCTTAGAAGCATCATAAGCTTCTATGGCAGCAAGTTTCTCATAATCATCACATAACAAAAACCGTCTCAGCAAACATAAGACTCCAAAATCTGTTAGTTTCTCCTGACATAAAGAATCGTCAGCACAAACTTCAGTCAGTGCTTTGATTCCCTTCAGAGTTGCCACTGCAGAATCTGCTGCATTAACCTTAGGCAAACTATCTTTCCTTAGGGTTTTAAATGGCCCAGAAAAAGGTTCAGCGGACAGAAGATCTGCCAGTGGAAATGTATCAATAGAATCAGTGGTTGTTCCCAGCTGATTTCCTGCTAGATTAACAACAGATGCCAATAACTGATTAGAAGTCTGTGCAGCAAAAAGCATGTTTGACTGATCAATTTGTGTCTGCAAAAGAAAAACTAAGGTCAATATGTACATTCTAAACAAAACTAGATAAGTGAAACGAAATTGAAGTGGTTTCAGCATAAAGAAAAATTGGAAGCAACATTCTTAAAGATACAAAAGAATTTCCAAACAGGAAATAAGAATGCTGACCTTCACATTCACAGATCTAGCCTGAGGGGTTCCTTTAACTGATGCCTTTTTCAAAGTGAGAATTTCAGTAAGCAGAATAGCTAACCATCCCTGAGAAATGGGTACAGAGTATGGTCCATGGTCTTCGAGAATGCGAGAAAGGATTTTTATCGCTGACAAACGTAATGTGTCAGAAGAAGGTTTTCCAAACACCCAACGGAGTAATACAGCAGACCACCTTTGGCCTTCTTCAAGAGGTAAATGCAAGTCCCCAGAACAAAGCAATTCCAATGCCTTTGACAATGCTTCTTGCACATCATTATGCTTCATCGTTCGCTTCGCAATGTCTCTTATCAGATGAAGACCCTTCTCCATCACTATATTCCGTGCTTCAGGGCTCCTCTCAACAGAAATCAAGAATGCTGACAAAGCCACCCGAGCCAAAGTAATGTCTTCGTTTTTAGTTGCCTGAGAAACAGTAGAAAGAAGACTGGAACTCCAATCAGAAACTGAATCGTTCAGGGGTAGATTCTGATCCTCTAATAGCAACCGAGCCACCAAACTTCCGTGCCATTTGACTGATCTCTCAGGCGCCATTAAAGCGGTCATAATAGCTTGCCCATCTGCATCCAGTTCCTCTATTCGTGATCTATTCACTTCTGATGCCATCGCCCAGTTTGCCAATGCCCATGTAGCAAAAGGAACAGCAACATGTTGACAATTCAAATCATCCCAGAGGCCAGGAACAACAGCAGAAGACAGATTACTTTGTGCTAGAGAACTGGCATGCATATTTTGCAGGACAAGATTATGAGGATTAACCCTTCCTGATCCCAACTCACTAGTATCAGCGCTTCCCAGCTTCACAACTCCATTTTTTCTTGATAGGCCTAAAACTGATGTACCCCCCAGAACTTTAATACCAATCCCCTCGATTCCACTGTCACCATCTTCGTCATCTTCATTTTCATGTGACTCGTCCAAACGCATGCCACCTTCTTCAATAACTTGAATGGCAGCTGCTATATCCCGCGTTTCAGCATTGGCTGACAGGCATGGCTTAAAGGACACTTTTTCTAAACTATCACAGTTGGCTGTGACGATATCCATAATGGCAGCTACAAGCATGCTCCTGCCTTTCAAATTTTCAGAAACATCAAGTGAACTACGACCTGCACGCTGTTCCAACAGAAATTCCATTGATTAATACTAAAACAGAACTAAACGCATCAACAAACTTGGTTATGAAGCTCGAGTGATGTTAATTAAAATGGGGCACAGAGGATCCTACCGATGCTCACTGGAAATTGCCTCAAAGCATTTCCCTATTGAAAGTTATCGTCTTTATCATGTTGATCTTGGTTACCATCCTAGTGCACAGAATTTTCAATAGAAAGACAATGGCAGTGCTCATAACGAAAAATGAATTCAATGCGGCAAACGCTAAAGGTCCAAACTTTTCCTAATTTGAAAAATTCAACGAAATTCAAGAGAAGAATGGAGAAAGCTTACCTTCTTAGACGGATGAGGCTGGCAGGAGAAAATGAACCTAAAGAGATTGGGAACGGCGCCGGGCCTGCCGAGCACGGCGGCGGACACATTAGGATCGGAGATCAAGAAGGCGAGAGCTCTAGCCGACTCGGCCTGGGTCCTATACCCATCCCTAGGGACAGCCACCGACTCGAGCAGCCAATCGACAACGGCGCCACCTCCAGCCCCAACTAGGGCGGCCCTTCGGCTGGCATTGGCGGCGGCAATATCAGCAAGGAACGCAGCGACCCGGAGCTCGAAGCCGGAGCGGACCTCGTGGTTGGCAGAGGACAAGATGGAGCTGAGAGAGTGCCAGAGAACGGAGGCGGCGACGCCGGTCTGTTGAGCGTGGTCGAGAAGCTTCCTGAATGACTCGGTGGATTTGAGGACGGCATGTCGTACTCCGTTATATATAGAATTCGACGACTTGTCGTCGCAGTCCGTCGAAACGACGACGTACAAGGCGATCAGGGCGGAGGCGAGAGTGCCGGAGAGCGCGATGGCGGCGGTGCGAGGGAGAGAGGAAGCGCCAGGGACAGAATACAGAGGGTTTACGCGGTGATGTCGAACAGACGGAGGATGCGGGACTTGGTCGGAATTCTTGCGATTGTTGGGGGGCTCGTCGGGGTTTCTGGAAGCGGAAGAGGAAAATAAGCGGGCGGGATTGTGATGACGGTGGTGGTGGGGGAAGAGGTGGTGGCAGTAGCGGCGGTTTGTGTAACAGAGGCGGAGCAACATTTGGGGAATCGGGGATTGTGGTGGGAAATGATTAGTTTCTGTTTGGGGGAAAAGAGGGAAGGTGTTGGGGATGGAGGCTTTCCATGGCGGGAGGAAATTTGGCGATTTGTACGGAGAAGTAGGGGTGGTATTGGTACAATAACAGTAACAAAACCATGTACCAATTACCATACCAAACTTTTGGAATGATAAAATCTATTATCATTATAGTGCCAAATTTTTGGTATAACGAATTTTGGCATGTCAAATAATTCGGTTGGCATGGTATAGTAATGGTAATTACCATTTTATTTTGGGCAAAAATTTGATTTTTTTTTTCCAACCCAATTCATGGCTCAAACGTGTTTTGGCCACTCTTTTGGCTTTCTAAAACTTTTTTTATTTAATTATGAGAATTTTATAGAGATTTATTTAAGAAACAAGAAATAAATAGATGGAAGAATTGCTGAAAGAACTCAACATCCCTGAAAAAAATAGTACAAAGATTCATAAATTTCATCTCTACATTCTGTAAAATTGTACAAAAAATTAACTTGATAGACAAAGCCAATGAGAAAGACATCCTAATTTGATCAAGGACAAGATGAGATGGACTGCGAAAAGAGAGAGAGAGTCGCCAGAACGGGAGTAACAGAGATGAAGCCGATGGCTAGATGGGTGAAAAGATGAAGAGTCACAGCGTAAGAAAGCTTAGTTTTTTTTATTGGGAAAGTAGAGGTTAGATGGTGAGATGATTGGATAAATGACTAGGGAAAAAATATAAATTGCATATATAATGATAATAATACCTAATTATATATATATATATATGAATAAATAAATGATATAATATTAATAGTAGTGGTACGGTACGGTATACCATTGATAATGGTTTTGAATATCATTACCATACCAAAAATGTATGGTACGGTACAAATATCATACCATTACCAATGATACAATTTTTTTGGCACAACTTTGATATCGTACTGTTGATCCTAAAAACTACCAAGTCTACGTGGCGCGCAGGCCGAGTAATCTATGAGCTAACTACGTCATTCGGTTGAATGCGGGGCGTGCCAACTTGTCGGCCGAGCTCGGCCGAGGAGTAAAATATGCTGATGTTGTGTTGAGTGCGCGACCGACTTCTACGTCTTGCGATTGCGACCGAGGAAGGAACACGTCTCGGCCTCTTGGGTTCTCAAACCTGAAGACAAGGCTACTATTCTTACGAAGTTTACAAATCGTCGTCGTCGGATTCGATCACAGTGATGGTATTCGTCAGAGTAAACTCACGCTGAATCGACACCAAAGTGTAAAGGCACAAATACTCAAAGCGGATATATTTCTTAACAATAAACGTGGTTCGGCCATCGGAATGCCGAACTCTAAATCCCACTTGAGAGTATCCAATCATAAACTAACTCGGCGTGCAATGTGCCGAGCCTAATAAACTGTAACACCTCACTTCCCCGAGAAGGCTAATGAGATGACCTCGACTAATAAAGATTCAGAAATCTTTTTCGACCAAGACTTGAATAGATAACCAGTCACCCTCGACGCAGTGTTATCTATGCCGGCTGAAGATGCTGCGAGATCGGCTGGTTCTACAGTGACAGTGATATCTATGCCGACTGAAGATATCACCGGTTGCCTTCACAGTGTTATTTATCCAAACTGAAGGTGTGTCGGCGAAAAAAGAAAAGGAAAAAATCTCAAGGTTGTTAAGAGAATTTGCGCAGGGCAGTTGTGTGTTGAATTCAAGGGGGCCTGTTTCGATGTCTTCCTTCCCTATTTATAGCAGGCAGCCAACCTGTACTGAATCCTAATCACTCCCGGATTAGAACTCCTTCTCATTATCCAATTTCATTTCGACCACTCATATTCCTACGAGGACTCCGAACATAACTCGTTATCAGACTGTATTCAATCTTAGCATCCTGATCCCATCGAGACTCCTTCTCACAACAGGATTCGTCAACATTCCATTTTCTAATAAGATATGGCTAATTTCGACCGTGCAGCCCATGGGCTAAATATCTCCTACTGACACCTGTACACGACTTCTGGGCCGAGAGAGGATTTAAACCCGGCCTATCCAACATTGGGCCGAGTTAATTCTAACTCGGCCTAAACAATATTTTGGGCCCAAACAGGTACAGTTAGTAATTTGGTTGATATGGTAATTTGGCAAAAAATTTCACCCCTACGGAGAAGTGTTTAAGTGTAAAAGAAGGGTCTACAGAAACAGGAATTTTCCTGGAAAAGATGCGAACCTCTTCCTCAAGTAACGGGCCGGATGCAAACCTCTACCTCGGAACCGGGCCTGATGGGCCTGGGCTTTGCTTGGTTTTCCTCTTTTACTCTTTTTTTTCTAGTTTTTTGGGTCAAATTTTTTGTTTATTTTCTTAAAGCTTTGCTCAATCAGTATTATTGTATGGAGAGTTTCGCTACTGCACATGAGCCACTTGCACATCAGTTGAACAAATCAAATCTTGGCGACTCGTTTTCATTTAAAAAAAAATGGAAGGTCGAGATTTGTTTAAATCAACTGATGCGCAAGGAATGCGCATGTGGCTCATGTGTAGGAGGGAAGTTCTCTTATTGTATGCTTAATTAGAATAAGAAGAAATTAGAATGAGTAGTCATTGGATTAAGAAAGGAAACATAATGAAAACTAGCAACTGGTACAGACGCTATACGTGTGCAATTCAATTTTCTTTCCATTATGGTATGAGTTACATGAACTTATGAAATACAATTACTAACATTAGTGAAATAAAACCAAACTTATGAGTTAGGCAATACTTTCAAAATTTTATAATAATTTGTAAAGATATTATTACATGCAACACTAAAATCATCACTAACTTCAGTTGGATGAGGATCCTTTTTGTAGGGATCCTAGGGATTCTTGCACCATAGCTGTTCGTCGTATTATTACTTGCAACACTAAAATCATCACTAACTTCAGTACTTCGGATAAGGATCCTCTCCGGATCCTCTTTGTAGGAATCATAGGGATTCTTACATCATAACTGTTCATAGTACATCGTGCGGCTAGTTTTCGTCAAATATTATTTGTGTTTAATTTTTAAATAACAAAGTCAAATAATTTTTTATTGCATGATGTATGATGAATGGCCAAGGTGTGAGGGTTCCTAGATTCCTCACAATTTGATTCCGAATGGGATCCAAATCCTAGTACATCTCCCAAAAGTTGTATAATGTGGAACTCTACTTGGATGAAACCAAACCTTGCAAAAAAGGGTAAAAACAAGGGAATCTTAATGAAACACTTCTGGTACTATTCACTTTTAATGTTAAGGACATTGTTACCTTGAAAAGTCACTTCTTGTACTATTTACTTACACAGTTATTTTATCATTTTGATTAAAACTAAAATTTTTGATAATTTTTCATTAGTTTTCCTTAAAAACAATCAAATGCAACAAAATAAGTAATCGAGGAGTGATAAATCATGATTAATATATGTATTTCAATGACACATCTAACGAATTGCAAGAGATTTTTAATGCTTAAAAATTTCTTCCTCCACCCTCGCATAAGATGCAGAGACTAAATAATGAGGCTTATACATTCAGAACATTGTATGCCCATTCATGGTGGGAGGTGCTCCAATTTAGGGTTCATGGGTCAAAGAGGCAGGGGCTGGCGATAGAGGGCTCATGGGAGAAAACACAAAGGATGTGGGAAAAGTTATTGGGTGGTGGGTCTGGTGGAGGGCGATTAGGGTTTTGGAGGAGAGGAAGAGCATACATAATTTGCAAGTGGGTTAGAGGCAAGCGAGTTGGGCGATTATGT
Source organism: Malus sylvestris (assembly GCF_916048215.2). Taxonomy (NCBI): domain Eukaryota; kingdom Viridiplantae; phylum Streptophyta; class Magnoliopsida; order Rosales; family Rosaceae; genus Malus; species Malus sylvestris. Next base: position 8,458,312 of record NC_062267.1, on the reverse strand, counting down.
TATTATTACATGGTTATGAGGTTTACATACAATACAAATTTGTGGTTTGTAATTACTATATTACTTATATTTTTTTTTTTCTGTTCATTTTTAATTAGAGGGTTAGAATGATAATTTAATAGAGATTTAGTTGACAACCAAAATTCTATTAATATAGTTTTAGACCATCCATGTTTTACTTACAAAAAATGAATTTGTAAGGAATTGATATCATTCACATTCTTATGTTTGCTAGAACCAAGACGGACCTGCGATCTCTTCTTGTTGCACTACTACAATATTAGCTTTAAGTGTCGGATGATGGTGGCGGTTAATAAGCCATTATGTCGGATAAAACATATCCGACACATCATTTGGTTAGTGTCGGATAAAAGTGAATTTTTGTCAGATATAACCGACAGGAATTCCTAGCGGATATTTACTGTCGGATCAAACCGACATAAAATTATTATAACCGCCAGTATTTGTGAATTCTTTTTTTTTAATATTTTTTTTATATATTCTTGCGGTTTTGAAGTTAATGGTGACGGTTATAACCGATAGAAATTGACTATTTTATTATTTTAGTATTATGGTAGTTATAACCGACAAAATACTACTATTTTATTATTTTTACGCCAAAAGTTTTTCAGTTTGTTGTTCATTCAAATTTCTTTCTCTTCTTCATCTTCAATCCTCAATCTTCATCTTCAATCATCAATCCCCAATCTTCAATCTTCAATCTTCATCTTCAATCTTCATCTTCAATCTTCAAACCTTTTCTTCTCTTCATCTTCAATCTTTTTGTTCTCTTCATCTCACAGTAAATTTTTCATTTCTTTTGCTTCCATACTTTTTATCTTCTATTTCTTTCTTCATCAAGCACTTCATCTTTTTCTTCTCTTCGTCTCTCAGTAAGTTTTTTATTTCTTTTGCTTCCATACTTTTCATCTTCTATTTCTTTCTTCATCAAGCATTTCGTGGCTTATTTTTATTTTCTGATTTGATTTTGCAGGAGCTTTTCTTAGTTGGCTGACTACGTAAAGCGTAGATCGACGACAGAATTCTTCAATAGTTCAGGTTTTATTACTGAACTTCTTAATGTTTAAATTGTTTGTTTAACACACAAGATTATTTATTTAGAGATTTAAATTTAATTTGTAAGATAAATTAGGAATATTTGTGTTCCATTAGTTTATTTTATTTACTTAAATTGTTATGAAAAAATTGAGATAAATATTATTTGTAAATATTGATGTTAAATTGACAATATTTAATATACCGTAAATTGGTAATATTTAGTAATATAGGTATATATTATGTTAATTAATTAAATATTTCACTCTAATTGCTATGAGGTTATACAAAACTTAAATTTAATAAATATTAAAAGTGTAGATAAACATATTTTTGTTAACCTTTTATTTTTTTTTTAATTTGTTTTACTGTGATAGGTGTTGGAAATTAAATTGCAATTATGATAGTTCGAGGTTGAAAGATAGGGATTGAAATTTCTGATAGTTATGCCTACATGACAAGGATTGAAAGATTGTAGGCATCTTAGTTTCAACGTAATATTTGCTCTCATACAGTGGTAAAACATGAAAAAGAGTTGGTTGACAGTATTGCGAAATTTGGAAGCGTATATAGATTAAATTAATTTGTTTTTGGATCAAGCAGTTGCGAATCGCGCTGGCCCCGATAAGTTTAGATGTCCTTGCAAAAAATGTTGTAATTGGTATACTTTTGTTAGAAAAACTATTGTTGAACATCTTGTGTTATATGATATGGATAAAAATTACAAAAATGCTTCGTGGCGACATCATGGGGAACCTTTCATTGGAGAGCAAAATATGGGGATTGGAGAAGAAGGTGTTGGGCCATCTACTGAAATAGGAGATCGGTTGACTGGTATTCATAATGTTCTTAATGATGTATTTGTTCAACCATTAACAAAAGAAGGTGTTGGGTCGTCTACTAAACCCTTTTCTGGTGAAGGGCGTCCGAAAGAGGTCGAGACTTTTTTAAGTTGCTTGAAGAGGCAGATCAAGATTTGTGGCCAGGTTGTAAAGAATTTAAAAAATTGGAGGCGATTGTAAGATTGTATCAGATCAAGTGTTTAGCAAGAATGTTGGACGGGATCTTCACCACGTTACTCGAGTTAATTAAAAAAATGTTGCCTGATGGAGATTGTTTGCCTGAATCTTGTTATAAGGCAAAAAAATTTATAAATGACTTGGGTTTGACGTATGTGAAGATTGATGCGTGTCCCAATAATTGTATGATCTATTGGAAAGACACTGCAGAGTTGACCGCATGCTCAGTTTGTGATGAATCAAGATATAAAAATGTCAATGAAGAGGATGGCTCTAGAAAAAAAGTCGCAGCTAAGGTTATGTGGTAGTTTCCTTTAAAACCATGATTGCAGGGGTTGTATATGTTGAAGCACAAGGCTAAACATATGAGGTGGCATGCAATTGAATGTCCTAATGATGGGTTTATGAGACATCCTTCAGATTCTCCAACATGGAAGCATTTAGATAATTTATATCTGGAGTTTTGATTAGAAATTTGAAATGCCTGATTAGGGTTGGCAGTGATGGATTTAATCCTTTTGGAAAAATAAGGCAAGACTATAGCACATAGCCTGTGGTGCTTTTAGTTTACAATTTACCGCCTTAGATGTGTATGAAGCAACCGAATTTGTTGTTCTCTCTATTAATACTAGGACCACGCAGTCTTGGTAAAGAGATTGATGTGTACATGCGTCCATTAATTGATGAGTTGAATGAGTTGTGGGAGGTGGGCACGCCTATTTATGATGCGTATTCTAACCAAAATTTTACGATGAAGACTACTGTTTTATGGACTATAAGTGATTTTCTGACTTATGGAATGTTATCAGGATGAAGTACACATGGATATAAAGCATGTCCACATTGCATGCATGATAAAGAATCTATTTACTTGCCGGCGAGTCGTAGCTATTTAGGGCATCGACGCTTTCTTCATGTTGATCATAGGTTTCGAAGGCAAACCACATCTTTTAATGGTCGGTGAGAGCATTGTAGTGCACCAAGGCAGTGGATTGGTTTACAATGTCCTGAGGAACTTTGTACTTTAAGATTTACTTTTGGAAAACCAAATAAAGATGCTTCAGTTGGGCAACGTAGAAAACAAACTAAGAGCAATACAAGTAGTAAAAGTCAGTGGAATAAGAAATCTATTTTTTATGAACTACCTTATTGGAGGCATCTATTGATTAGACACAATCTTGATGTTATGCATATTGAAAAAAAAAAAATGTGACAATGTAGTGGGAACATTGTTAGATATAGATAAAAAGTCTAAGGATGGATTGGTTGGACGTGCAGATCTTGAGATCTTGAACATAAGACATGGACAACATCCACATAGAGAAGGAAATAGAACATTTTGACCTCTAGCATTGTTCACATTGAAAAGAAAAGAAAAAACTGCATTTTGTGAAGTGTTGTCTACTATTTAGGTTCCTGATGGATATTCATCAAATTTTTCACGATGTGTGCATTTGAATGAACGAAAAATACATGGATTGAAAAGCCATGATTGCCATGTTTTAATGCAGCATTACTCCCGTTTGCAATACGTGCGGTTTTGCCTAAATTTGTTACTATGATATTATTAGAGTTTAGTGCAATTTTCAGACAATTGTGTAGCAAGGAGTTCGATGAAGGTTTCAAGCAATTGAATTCAAGAATTGCCTTGACATTATGTCAATTGGAGAAGATATTCTCGTCTACATTTTTTGATGTAATAATGCACCTCCCAGTTCACTTGGCAGATAAAGCAGCTATTGCAAGGTCTGTTCAATATAGATAGATGTATCCAATTGAACGGTAATTAACAATTCTTTATAAAATTTGTTAATTTATAATGATAATTTTTTATTAGTAATTATAATAATTTGTGTTTTGTATTTTAATTATAGGTATTTGCAAACATTGAAGCGCTATGTTCATAATAAGGGTCATCATGAATGTTCTATTGCTGAAGCATAGTTGGTGGATGAGTGCTTGTCCTTTTGCTCCATGTATCTTAGAGATGTTGAGTCTCGTCGCACTTGTAGAGGTCGAAATGAAGATGGTATTAGACGTGGAGTATCTGGTGGGTTATCAAATTTTGACTCTAAAGGATGTTATATGGGTTCAGGAGAAAATGTGGAGCTCGGGTTAAATGTTCTTAATCAGTGCCACAGATACATTCTAAGTAATTGTGATGAGGTTAACCCATTTAGAAGGTAAGAACATCTAGTCATACGTCTTAATGTTTTATCAATTTTCTTTACTTTAAAAAATTAGTTAAGCATAGTTGGACCTGATTGGCTAGGCAACATGAGGAATTCTTGAAAAATCAACATTGTCGAGCAAAGTTGATTGTGCGACAAATCAAAGGGCTAAGCAAGAAGGAAGTTCCATAATGGTTTAAGCAACATGTGAGTTAATATAATAGTCACATTATTACTTTTTTTTTTTACATTTTAATTATGACGTGTTTATATTTGTCTTGTCAACTTTTATCCTTTTACTTATTACAAATTAATTCAAGATGTCATGCTAATGAAATCTTGATATCTAAAGACTTGCATTGGCTAGCCAATTATCCTAGTAGGGTTATAATGAAATATAAAAGTCACATTATTCATGGGTTCAAATTTCGTACAAAATATGTGGACGATAAGCATAAGAATCAAAATTGTGGTGTCTTTGTACCTGCAAATGTCCCTGGTGCAATTAGGCAAGTGAATTGTTATGGCAGAGTCATAGACATGTTTAAGGTTAGATATTATGGCCCTACCGAAGCAGGAGATAAGGGTCGAGCTGTGATGTTGTTTAAGTGCAAATGAGTTAATTGTGAAAGTCCAAGAGGTATGAAGATCGATCAATATGGATTTACTTTAGTAAACTTTAATCGATTGAGATTTAAAGAGGATCATTTCATATTAGCTTCACAAGCATTTTATGTGGAGGACACAATCAAAAAAGATTGACATGTTGTTGTTCGAACACAACCGAGAGATTTGTTTGACGTATTAGAGGATAATGATGCAATTGATGATTATATCATACCTGATTTGGATGATCGTGTACTTAACAATGAAAATTTGCATACAAGGGTTGGCGTGGAAGAGACTCCTTTTCGCGAAGTATTACCGTTGCCTACCCAATTCCCTGATTTTGTCAATGCCGACGATGACCTAACAAAAGATGAAATGGAATAGTTTTATTATTTACTTTATGCTTTTTAAGGATTAATTAGACTATATTTCAATTTGTGTGGTGACTTTTATTTAAAATATTTTAGTTAGTGTGGTAAAATTTAAAATGTTATTTAAAAACATATGGTTTAATTTTTTTTTTTTCACTCATGGCCCTGTCGGATATAACCGACACGAACGGAACAAAATTTTGGGTGGGATATTTCCTGCAACTTTGATTCAAAAAAATTAAAGGTGCACAAAAACCGACGGAGGAAAATTTTGTGGCAGTTTTTGGATATTTTTTTTTGTTATAACCGACACAAACCTGACATGCATATTAAATAGGCAGGCGTTTTTCAGTCAGGTTGTCGGATATAACCGACACCATTTACTTTATTGTCGGTCATAACCAACACTATTCTGACATTTATAAATGTACCATTTTGACATACATAAATGTGTTGTACTGACAGAAACATAAAAGCTCTGTCGGATTTTGATTTCTTGGCGGATATAACCGACAACATTTATTACCCTCAACTACTTCCCATTTTTACTTCAGCCTTTTCTTTTTTCTTTCCCATTTTCACTTTTGTTGTTCTCTTCCTTTCCATTCTCACTTCCAACCATTTTTACTCTTACCCAATTTCACTTCTACCCATTTTTACTCCTCTTCCCTTTTCTATGGAGGAAAAAAAGTAGGACCCGCAGAGCTGCTATTCCGAAGTAGGAAGAGAGACAACTTTGTCTATTTGATTCGATAGGGAAATGTGTTAGTGAAAATGCCACTGAATTTTCGTAATTGATAGCCTCGGAGGTTGAGGATCCAAGACATATTCCATTGAAGAGGGATTGGCGCTTGGTTCCTGAAAATGATAAGGAAGTTTTGAGGGAAAGAATTAAAGTATATATTTTCGTTTTGTACTTCTATATTTCAAGACTATATTTCGGATCTGTACTAACATGTTTGTTTTTATGAATATAGGGGAATATCATTTTTCTTGATGAAAACTGCGACAAAATGCCATTGATTCATAACACAAATCTCCATGTTGCAGATCATACATACAAGGAATACCGTAATTGTTTAAAAGCGGAGTATTACACCAAAAGACAAGAGCATGAGCGCTTAGAACCTCCCTCTGGTGTGGATGGTGGTGAGTGGGCCAAGATGTTAGCGTATTGGGATAATCCTAAAAAAGGTAAAAAATTAATGATTTGATATTTGGTATTGAAATATGTTTGTCTTATAAGGTTTTTCTTTACTTTTCAGGAGGTGGTAGAGAAAAAAAGTATAATCAGGAGTTAAAAACGATGAACCATACAATTGGTTCAAAAACGTTTGCTCGGGTTTGCGAGGAACTTGTATGTGTCGCTAATTTGTAATATATGTAGTGTTTTTTATTTTTGTATTTATAATCTGGGGTTAATATGTATTTGTTATTTTCTTTTAACATATTTAAAGAAGAACAAGCATGGGAAGGAGCCGGATCCCATCTCTTTTTTTCGAGCTACCCATACCTGTAAAGATGACTCTTGGATTGATGAATCGTCACAGCAGATAGGGTAAATGATTTATAACTCTATTCAAATTATGACTATTTGTATTTAATTCTTATTTATCTTTCTATTTGGATTGATGAATTTGTGTTCTAACACATTATTTAAACAATAATATTGCATTTGTTTAAACACAGAATATGTGTTTTTATGAACCTTGTTTATCGTTCTGTTTGGATTGATGAATCTATTTTTATGAATCTTATTTATTTTTCTATATTTCAACTCTTAATAATCTTTTATTATTTTGTTTAAATATTATATTGCAAGACATATATGGGGAGTCAAATTCAGTCAATTGTGGAGTCTAGAGAAAAGGACACCTCTGAGGTTAAAATATAGATTTATGTTGAGCAGATGGGTTCTGAGACTAGAAATAGGGTTTGAGGTTATGGTCATGGGGTGATACCAACGATGGTGTCATATGCAAGCTTTTCAGGTGCTAGGTCTTCCAGGAAATCATCCAGGGGTACATTGGCCAAGGTGGTAGCCGAGAACAACGAATTGAGGAGGAGGGAGGAAGAAGCCTCCAGAAAGTTGGCGGCGGTAACGGTTGAGCTTGAGAATTAAAGACCTTGCAGCAGCAGGTAAACCAGCAGCAACAGGTGATGAACCAGCAGATGATGAAGCAGCAATAGCAAATATTGATGTTGCTTATTCCGCAACATCTGCATAGGCCACCACTCAGCCTTCAGGCATCACAACATTCGGCCCCTAGTCAGCCACATGCACCTGCATATCCCTTGCAGCATATGCATTTTCAGCTGCAGTATCCAATGCCAGTATATCTACCTCAGATGGCTTCTCCCGGTGACTCACATATTTATGCAGGTGTTTTCAATAATGGATTATCCCTAGGTTTGTTTTTCGGATTGCTGTCGGGTAGTTTTGATGGGGATGTGATGAGGTATTTGGGAGCACATGAAGGATTTGCATAAGGCTTTGGATCACAAGGAGGATCGGCATAAGGCTCTGGAGCATAGGGAGGTTCGTCAGAAGGCTCGGGTTCTATAGAATAGTTTGTTGGTTTTCCTTACGGCTATGTCTGACACTTTATCTACTTCGGCCAAATGTTTTTTGTCTAGTTATGTATTATGGTGGATTCAGATGACCGTATTGTAGGTTAATTTATATTTAACGTCTACTTTATGTGTTATGGCGGATTCAAAAGACATTATTGTATGTTACAAGCTTTGTTTATTTTATTCACTCTTTAAAATATTTTTTATTCATTCAGTAAAATTAAAAAAAAAACAGAATGTTGTTTATTTTTTTAATTATTAATATTTTTCTGTCGGTTGTGACCGACGGACAATAGTAGATTTAATTTTTTTTTAATTTTTCTATCGGTTAGGACCGACAGGAAGTTGATGTGAATCCAACGATATTTTTAATTTCTTGGTGGTCAGGAATGGCATTAATTGATAATATCCAACAGTAGTTTAATATTTATTGTCGCATATATCCGACACAAGTTCTATCGATTATAGAGTGTTTGCTGTTAGAAAATTAATTTCTTGACACTGGCAATTCTGTCGCTTAGTATATCCACCATTGCATCCATTTTCTGTCGGATTTTGCTTAATATTCTATAGTAATGTTGGTCTTCGCCGGTGGATAGGGCAGTCAAGGTAAATGTGGATGCTAGCTGGAAGGGGGTGAACGGGGGTTGCCATGTCGGTGCAGTAATTCGTGATTCTGCTTCTTGTTGCTTAATGGTAAGGAGAAGAGAAATTTGGGCACCCTCTGCGATGATGGCTAAGGCGAAGGGGATTTTGGAAGGTTGTATGGTGGATGGGCAGCGGGGTTTTGAGCGGGTTATGGTGGAGTTGGATTTGAATGAGATTATCACTTGGCTAATGAGAAATATTGAACTGAGTAATTGGGAGGTGTTCCCAATCTTGGTGGAAATTCGTAGGGTTGTTGTGGGTTTCAAATCATGTGACTGGTCTTGGGTTCCATGATCAGCCAATGGAGCAGCGGATTTTGTGGCGTCGCATGCTGGAGTGAAGATGTGCAACTCTGTCTAGGTCCATCGACCCCCATCTTCGTTTGTCAGTGTGCTTAACAAGGATGGTCTCCCTTGCCCTCCTTCATAGTTTTTTTGTATAACGAGCTATAGGTGACAGGAGAATGTCTTCATGTCGTAGCTTTACCTATTTCTCGTTGTTGTTTCTTATTGGCCCGGGGTGGCTTTCTATACTTCTCTGGCTTTGGCCTTGGTTATGCTATTATCTAGTCCCCCCCCCCCCCCCCAAAAAAAGAATGGAAAACATAAATGCATCTAGGTATTCTCCTACTTGAAAGATGAAAAAATCAATGAGAAATGAGATTAACATGTGATTGTTTATTTCATACCAAATTCTCCATATCCTTATTCTGATAACTTGGTAAGTAAACATGCCCAAATAAATAGGCATGTCCCAAGTGTTTACCATCAAGAATCGAATGAAAAAAATAAACCTGAACTCAAATAAAGTGTTAACATATTCGGAATTAAAATTGGGAATTGTTACTGGTATTCCAAAAATCTCATTTTGCACTCTAAACTTTGTATAATTAGAAAGAAAAATACATTTGTGAGGAGTTTAAATGAGATTTTTTTGAGTGCTAATAACAGTTTTCTTAAAATAATTAATTATGAAAACACATCAATATAAAAATAAATTACCTTTCATCATTCAAAATTGAGAAGGCAATTTTGGTGTAAAAATTTGAAATCTATTCATGCTTTTACATTTTTGCCTCCCACATTAGAGCTATACTACCTGTTGAGGAAGGGTAATGGTGATGACAAGCAATCGCTTTTACTATTCACTCTAAAAAGGCAATTGCTCTAGCAGCCCAAAAATGAATCTCGTATTATCCTTTCATGCTTTTCTATTCACTCTAAAAAGGCAAACTTTTGGAGTAAAGTGGCAATTTCGAAAAGAATACTTAGTCTATCAATCACGTATTATCCTTACGTAAGTTGAGAAGAGTATTAGTGTGTTTAGTAGTGTGCATCAGTCTATTCAAAATGTGACAAATACTTAGGTCCACCTCAAGACAGATAATTATCTATTAGATAATACGTGGCTAACACTTAGGGTGTGTTTCTTTGACGTCCTTAAGTTTCACTAGAGTAAACTGACTTATCAGTCCGTGTTTGGTGCGAAAGGAGACTAACTTTAATGAGGCTAAGTGCACTCATGCCAACAAAATCCTTCGCTAGATATTCTTAGCGAGACATCCCCCCCCCCCCCACCCCCCAACAAAACCCGTCTCCTAACACCTGCTTTGCTTCCATTGTCCTCATACCAATTGCTTCGTTTGCTTTGTCTGCTTTGGCAACCTGCGCTGCTTTGCTTCCCCAACCCACCGCTGCAACCCAATTCCATCAACTGGTACAATCTGCTAAATTCTCATCTTCCTCGTTTAATTTCTTCTCAAACCTCTTTGGGTCGGTTTAATTTCTTCTAAAATCTTTCTGGGTCGGTCTAATTTCTTATGAAATCTCTTTGGGTCGATCTAATGAATCTCTTTGGGTCAGTCTGGTGAGGCTTTTCATTAAGATGTTGTGTTGACAGTGATGTGCCAAAGGCATAAGGCGACTCACCAAGAAGACTAGGGCCATCAAGACGCGACTCCCCAAGAAGACTAGGGACATTAGGAGGAGGGATGAGCAAATATCCATCGGTTATGGGTAACCGTAGTTACCCGTCCGAATTTCACGGTTACAATTATGGGTAACCGTTTACCCGTGAAATTTATATGGGCGGTTATGGGTATTAACTACAGTTATAAACGGGTATCCATTTACCGTTTATTTTAATATATACATAAAATTAAAAAACAAAAAACCTAAGCTAAGCTAAATCACAACATTCACGTTCCATAGAAATTGCATGTTGATTATAACATCCATTTCAATTATAACATCTAGTGCTAATGCTTATTGATTCCAGTGCTAGTGCTTATAACATCCAGTCTTAGTGCATATTGATTATAATATACTCAACCTAAGATAATGACTACCTTGACTTTTAGAAGCTTTACTTTGTAATCGTATGAATGTCATAATTGAAGACTTGCTTGGGTATAGAAGAAAAATATGTTTGAAATACATGAATTTTCTTTCCAATATGCTTGCTCAAGTAACGAGAGGTATTTTGTTAGTAATAGATCAATTCTTAGCAAATATATCATATTACCTTCATTGATAACAGTTAAAAATATCATTCGTAAATTATTATTTCAATTATTGGAGTTGTATACTGTTACGGTTAAAAAAAACATGTAAATAGGAGAAAAAAGGGGTAAATGGGTTAAAAAAATGTGTAAACGGGTATACGGTTAGGGTTAAATAGATACGCGGTTATGGGTATGGTTTACCATTTATATATGGTTACGGGTATGGATATAACCGTTTAGGCAATTACCCAACGGGTAAACGATTATGCGGGTATGAGTATAAACAGTTATGAGTAAATAACTGCGATTACCTACGCGTCATAATCATTGTCCATTCCTAATCATGGGGCGCCTAACCAAGCACTTGGTACGGCTAATTTGCATCCCAGTAAAACCCGATTTTGATTTTCATTGATATATTCTACTTAGTGATTTCCCCTTCTGGTATTTTGCAATTTAGGATTTCATTGTGGGTTAGATAATTTATGATGTTGTATGGAATTAATTTCTTGTGATTGTTCAAATTGGGTCCTTTTTTCACTGATTTTTATTACTCTGTTTTTTAGTTGGATACTATATCAAACGCTTTACTATGTCAATCTAATTTAGTATAGTCTAAATCAGTCCAGCTTAGTTTTTGAAGTTAATCTAGTCAGAAATTATCCGATGTAACAAACGCACTCTTATTAGACAGATGACGCAACTCGAAGTTCTTCTTGTGTAGAAGAAAGAATTTGTCCCCACCCTAAGAAGCACCTTCATGTCCACCCTAATCGATTTAAACCAAAACTAAGTTTAGAATAAGGAAGAAAGTATCCTTCAATTGCGACAGATTAATTCGTTTGTTCCTTTTATTCCAAACCCCGAATTGAAGGGTTGATTATTCCTTAGGGTTTGGATTATTTCAACAGTTTGATTTAATCCAACATATGGCTGTTTTGGTTTGTTTTTTCAAGGCACATGTTAAGAGTCTAATTATTTTGCAAACTAAGAGATGACTATTCATCTCACTTTTTAAAAAGAAGAATTTGAAGTACGATTGGATAAAGTTACATATTATCCTATCTGTCAACCTCATATTGTTGAATTGGCTACTGCCATATATAAAGACCAATTGGTTGACAACGAATAAATTCAATCGCTTTTTCTGTTTTTTGAACTGAATTAATAAAATACGGCTGCATGACATTGAATAAATCCAATATATAATTATGAGAAAAGCTCATAAAACTCTGTTAAAAGTGAGACGCTCCATATGAATTTTTTGTTATCTTATGTTTCTCACAATATTTTAAAATGTTAGCACGGTGATATTGTAAGGTAGCAAAAAAATCCACGAAAAGTCAAGAGTCTCCTTAACATTTCTCTATAATTGTTCCCATTTATGCATGAGGCTATATATGCCAGTTTAATTACGTATAAACCCTCGTACGGGCTTAAAATAGTGTTTGCCTATAAGTTTTGATTAGACGATGCTTATTATATAAAAACACTAATAATATTTTTTTCGTTGAAATCACTGCACATAATCGCCAAAAACTTGAAGAATTCTGCAATGTTATGTCACCCAACAGTTAGAGATAAAGATCAAAATATGCATCAGAATCCGAAAGGCATGATTAAGCACGCAAATGAAAAGACCTTTGCATCAGTCAAAATAAAACTCAATCAACTAAAAATCTATGATCAGCATAATTAGTTGAAAAAAGAACAAGATTGTTTGACGCGCACACCATAAACCTAATGATAATTAAAAGACCTTGGCAGCGGTCGAGACAAAATCTTGTTGCAGCCACATATACATCCATGATCAGTTAATTATTGGAAAAATAAGCAAAGTTTCTCAAGGAACTATATTTACACCTCATAGCAGACGCATCAGGTTATTTATTTATTTTTAAAATTTTCTTATTGTTAAAAGGAAGGGAGAGAGTTCGAAACTATTACAATAATTTAGGAGATGAAAAGTTTCGAACCGGGAACACATAAGTGAAAACCCAACACCTACTCACTATTTCACAAAAAAAAAAAAAAAAACACCTACTCACTAGAATATTACATGCAAACACATCAAGATAGTTATGAAGAAATACTTGAGAAGGCAACGTTCATTTTTATTTTATTCATAAAGTAAACCTCAAAATATAAAAGTCGGTCCGCTTTAAATCCAGAAATTGAAAACCAACCTATAAACCTGAAAAATGCCAATGTTCTGACTTTTTAACCCTCACGCTTCACTCTTGTTATAAAAAAAATTTAATCTAAAAAAAAAAAAAAAGCTTAACTTCACAAGAAACACAAAATTAAGTAAAAATCATAACGCAAAGCAAACAAATATCTTAAATAAAAAAAATAAAAAAATAAAAAAATAAAAAAATAAAAAAATAAACCATCAATTTCGAACCCAAAACTCCACATTTAGAAGCAAAAACTAACAAATGAAGCTTAACCTCATAAAGCAAAGCAGACCTAAATCTCCAAAAGGAAAGCTGAGCTGGGAAACACAAATTCATCACCAAACCATACACTGTATGGATGAACCATTCGAAGAAGTGCCGAGCAGAGGAGATGTAGTCTTCAACTTAAGAGATGGGTGAATTGGGGTTTTTTGTTAGGGGTGTGCTATCCACACACCCCATTTTACTTCTTACACACCTCTTGTTAATTTCTATCCATTTATTTTCTTCAATTTATCTGATCAAACGGCCAAAAATTAGAAGGATGTGTGAAAAGTAAAATGGGATGTGTGAATATCACACCCCATTTGTTATAGGTGTGGGATATCTTGTTCTTAACTAGAATAGCTATACAAGGTTAATTTTAAAATTATTTTATGCTGATGTCAGCATAAAACTACGAAACCCTAACGGAAAGGGTTTGTGAAATGATTTTGAAACATCAAGGGGTATTTCTGTTACTTTCAAAATTTGAGAGGGTTTTATGAAAACTCAAAAAATCTCAAGAGGTGTATGTGTCAATATTGCATGTAGGAATATATTACATACGCAAGAGCTTCATCAAGCTGGATATTGGTTGCATAAAATTTTGGAGGAGATTCTAGTCATCGAATTTTACAAAAACAATAAAGTATTACGAACTGTATATTTATTGCATGCAGAAATATATTAATACAGTAAAAATATTACAAACCATTTATTTATTTGCTATAATTGATTGACTATCCATTGTAATTTTATTGATTTTCTTATAGAGATTATGTTTATAAAATATTTTGTAATAAGAATAATTTGGATCATAAGCAAAAAGTCTCGTGAATTAGCCACGAAGTTTTGTGTGGAAATTCCTCTACAGTTCTTGTGGAGTCAGTCATCTCTCTAAATAGTATATGGAAGCTTGCCGGATTGTTGTGTTACGTTTGGATACTATTAAGACTAGAATTAATCATCAGTCCGACTTCTACAGTTAAAATAGTCAATTAAATACGGCTATAATTAATTAATTCGCCTAATTTCTGAAGGACCGGCTCAGCAATTCAGCATGGGCTATTATCCACACGTTGGAAATTTATCTAAGGGGAGGTTGCATGCATATTTCCCGGAAGATGAGTTACCATGCAGAAACACGCATACACGAAAGCTGGCGTTATAAATACCATGACTACTACTCTCAAAGCATAACTCAGAAATCTCTCTCTCTCTCTCTCTCTCTCTCTCTCTCTCTCTAGCTGATCTGATGGAAAGAAGCGGTAGAGTAGAGCCCCCCACAGTCTTTGGAAAGATAGTCACAATTCTCAGTATCGATGGGGGCGGAATAAGAGGCCTCATTCCGGCAACCATTCTTGCTTTCCTCGAATCTGAACTTCAGGCATATAAGACTTTCTCTCAATATATAAAAGTTCTTTACCATCTGTGTTATAATAGTACTTTTAAGTGATTTATTTTCCCAATTAAGTACTAATAAGATTAATGTCATTGGTGGTACTGCAGAAGCTGGATGGTGAAGATGCAAGAATCGCGGACTATTTTGATGTGATTGCAGGAACAAGCACAGGTGGTCTTGTGACTGCTATGCTCGCAGCCCCAAACGAGAATAACCGCCCACTGTTCGCTGCCAAAGATGTTATAGACTTCTACATTAATCAATGCCCTAAAATCTTCCCCCAAAACACGTAATGCATGCTTAATTAATTACATGTTAATTATGTCCACTTAATTAATTTTTTATATTTTGGATATTCATAATAATTTTTGCTCTAATGGTTTAAACGACAGTTGGCCAATTTTTCCTAATACGACAAAGATTATCAAAGCTCTAGCAGGACCAAAATACAATGGCAAGTATTTGCATCGCTTGATTAGGGAAAGGCTGGGCAACAAAAAACTGCACGACACGTTGACTAATGTTGTAATTCCCACATTTGACATCAAGAATCTCCAGCCAGCTATCTTCTCCAACTTTAAGGTAATTCACCGTCTTTGGTATATTAACTAACTCAAATTTTTAGTATATTCCAGAATATTTTATACGTCAAAATATTGTAAAAGTTGTTCACGACTAAAAATTATTTAAGCAAATTACTCATATATATTGTAATATAATATGATGTGCTTATTTTTGTTGGCAGGTGAAAAAGAAGCCATCATACGATGCCTTACTCTCTGACATATGCATTGGAACCTCAGCAGCACCAACTTATCTTCCAGCTCATTATTTTGAAACCAAGAACGCTGCAGGCAGAACTAGGGAATTCAACCTTATAGATGGCGGAATGGCTGCAAATAATCCGGTATATGTGATAGGAGGAGTTATATTACCAGATTGTCAATTTATACCGTTGATTTTAAAAGTAAACTTCGGGATTATAAAAAAAATAACTTAAACACTTAAAACATTTTGTCCTTGCAGACTTCACTTGCTCTTTGTGAAGTTACAAATGAAATAAGGAAGGCGAATCCAGACGTCTTTCCTGTGAAACCTATGGACTATGGGAGATTTCTAGTGATATCATTAGGAACTGGTTCATCAAAAGCTGAAATGAAATACCAAGCACGCTCTGCAGCGAAATGGGGCCTGTTGAATTGGTTAACCAGCGGTGGCTCCACCCCAATCATTAATATATTCAGTCAAGCAGGCGCCGATATGGTTGATCTTCACCTTTCTGCAGCTTTCCAAGCCCTTCATTCTGAAGAAAATTATCTTAGAATTCAGGTACTGAACTCGTCATCCGAAATGCATTTATCCATAGATTCATCACTACTACTTTTTTAGAATAATGTTGTTTAGACACAAAAATCTGACATCATTTCTGATACCAAACGTAGGATGATACCCTTCGTGGGACAATAACTTCTGTGGATAGAGCCACAAAGAAGAATTTGACCAATCTTGTGAAAGTTGGTGAAGGGCTATTGAAAAAACCAGTTTCTCGGGTTAATTTGGACAGTGGCAGGTTTGAGGCTACTAAGCATGAGACAAATGCAGAGGCTCTTACAAGGTAAAATATTTATCATTAAACCAAAAGATTTATATATGTAAATGGTGATTAGTGAAAAATCGTAACTTAAATACTATAATTTTCAGGTTTGCTAAACTACTGTCGGAAGAGAAGAGGAGGCGCCAAGCAGGGTCAACCAACGGGCATGCTGAAAATAATTACTGATTAATTGTTACCCTAAGACCATGACAAGTCATTATTCTTTAAATTATACTGTCTGGTAATGTAAATTGTAATAAATTATGGATAGTTCAAGGGTATTGGGGCAAATGGCCACCATATACTCCATCTTTTAATATTTGTTTGTGTTCGAATAAATCCCTGCTGGGATATCACAGATCTCTCTGTAATCGATATATTCATTCTTTTGTTAATTTGTTGGTTGTTGGATCCTCAATAAAATTAAGCTTTCATTTTAAAAACACGGACTACGTACAGTCCTACAGTTCTTCATCATGGTGTACGCAAGAGTATTAAAATATACAATTACAAGAAGCAGCCATCCTATTCAGGCAGCATTATGTATATATTTCGAGGATATTAAACCGAATATGCAGAGTGAAATGATGAGATTTTGGATTGATTTCTCAACTCTCACATGCAGCTATTTCTAATATCCTTAATTCGGTGAAAATCTCCTCTTATTGTGTGGCAGAACACGGACCTAAAAGATATGGATTAGCGTGAAGTGGAAAAAAAATAGCATGAATACGATGATAATTGTAGTTTATTGACATGAGAGCAAGTCCACCGGAGTGGACTTTGCCCAGGACCCAGCACAAAACAGGGCCAGCACCTGTCTATCAAGTCCACCCCTTCATGTTGACTGGTACCCAGCCCGAGCTGGGTTCTGGACCAGCCCAAAAGAGACTGAGACAGAAGCCGGGGAGGTGGCCTGGCGCGTGCGCTTCACGCAGGCGTGGCGCGAGTGCCCGACAAGGTTTCAGAGTGCGGGCCCGCGTGCAGGCGCACTCAGTCCCCCCCCCCCCCCCGAGTTGGCGACGTGGCTTCCTTTATGCCGTTGGATTTCCAACGGCTAGTTTTCTAGACCGTTGGATTTCCAACGGTAAAAAAAATTTTAAATTTTACTTTTAAAATAGACCGTTGGATCAAAGATCAAAGGTCCAGGTTTTTTTCACAAAAAGTAAATAAAAAAAAAAGCCCAACGGTCATAAATATGACCATTGGCCACGTGGCAACTCCCTAGCTCTTGGGTTTGAATATTTTTCAAATCCAACGGTCCAGATTAATTAACTATATTAAAATTCATTAAAAATTATTAAAAATATATAGAAAAATTATTAAAAAATACAGAAAATTTTGAAAAATGTTAATTTTTTTTCCTATAAATACCTAACCCTCATCTTCTACCTTTACACCACATTTCAATATTTTCTACACTTTCTATACTATCTACATTTCAATATTTTCTACACTTAAAGAGAAAAAAATGTCTTCGTGGAAGCTCATTGAAGATGTTACGTTGTGTGAATGTTGGGTTCACACTACTCATGACCCGATTACGGGTAATGAGATGGATAAGCGAGAAATGTGGAGTAAAATTACGAAAGCGTTTTGCGATGTACATGGAGAAAACGCCAGAACTAGTCAAGGTCTTCAAGGTCGTTGGAAAAAACTCAACGAATCCTTTACTTGTTGGAAAAACGCCATCTCTCATGCTTCCGGTAACCTCCGTAGTGGGACAAATTTAGCGGATCAGGTGACAATATTTTTATTTATTTATATGCATTCCACTCACATTAATATTTTGATTTATTTAATTTTGTATGTAATTTTTATGTTATTTCTTGTGTAATTTTTATATGCATTCCACCCGCATCAAAATTTTAATTTATTTAATTTCTTATGTAATTTTTATTTAATTTCTTATGTCATTTTTATGTAATTTATATGCATTCCACCCGTATCAATATTTTGAATTTATTTATTTGTGTTACACCTGCATTTTTTAACACTATGTTATCCCACATTTTTATAGACACTACAAGCTCAAGCATTCCACAATTCAAAGAACGGGAACAAATCATTCACTAGATGGGAATGTTGGCAAATTGTCAAAGATTGCCCTAAATACAAAATTGTGGCAACTGGTCCAGAAGTTGTCATGCACGGTATGGGTCTACATAGTTCTCCAGAACCAGACATGGCCGAACAAGAAGCCGACACATTTCAAGACACGAAAGGGACGCCTGAACAAGTGCCCGATACCCAACCGACTCGTCAGTCCCTCAGGCCTCCAGGTAAAAAGGCGTCAAAGAAAAAAGGTAGTTCTTCAAAAAATGACTACACTAAATATATGGAGGAACTTGCTCGCCAAGGTGAACTGAACATGGCACGGGAAAAGGCTAGAGATGAGGAAAAAGTTGCTGCTATGGCAGCAATATTAGCAGCTACTGAGGCCTGTGATGCGGCGGCTGAGAGACAAAGAGAAGTAGTTAATCGAGATAACGAGGTGGTTAGAGAAGCACTTCATCGAGAAAATGAATTGCTTCGAGAAGAAATGATGGCTCAAGCAAATCGTGACACTATGAGCAAGTCTCTAGTAGGATTGTCTCCGAATTCTAAATATTTTTGGACATCGGAAAAAAGAGATGTCATGCGAAGGAGGCGTACAAGAGATGCGGAAACAAGTCAAGGGGGTTTTATCTACACAAATCATGGCAACCAAGATCCTAGCACCACATATCCTAACTCGAGAGACTTTGTATAATTTTTATGTAATTTCTTATTTTTGTAGAACTTTATTTAATTTCTTATGTAATTTCTTATGTTTTTTCTTTTTTTAGGTTTGAACTTTATTTAATTTCTTATGTAATCTTTATGTTATTTCTTATTTATTTTTATTTAATTTATTATGCAATTTTAATGTAATTATTTATTTATTTTTAAAACTTTATTTCTTTTGTACTTTATTTAAACTCATGAAATAAGATTACATAAACTCACCCAATAAATTTAAAAACAAAACACACTACATAGAATTACATAAACTCACCAAATAAATAGAATTACATAAACTCACCAAATAAACTTAAAAACAAAACACACTACATAGAATTACATAAACTTAAAAAAAAATACAATTTATTCTTCAACCACAAGCCTCATTCTAATTATCTTCGCCTTCATGCAATCCCCACTGGTGCTCAATCAAGTCATTCTGGCGGGTTACGTGCCAGTATGGCTCTTGCACATTAGTGTACCGCTGAACGATCAATTCATTGTAACGTCCATCGCATTCCAACGGCTCGTGTTGCACTGGATCCTTGGTCCGGTCACGAGCACAATAGATACGTGTTATTGAGTTGTTCATCGGATCCGGCTCATATTCATCGACGACATCATAATCATACTCATCTTCAACAATCATGTTGTTGAGAATAATACACGTCATCATGATGGATCGAAGAGCCTCGACATCAAACATTCTAGCTGCAGCCCTGATAATCGCCCAACGAGCTTGCAGGATACCAAAACAACGCTCGACATCCTTCCTACACCCTTCTTGACATTTTGCAAAGTGGTTTTCCTTTTCAGTCTGTGGATGTGGCACTGTTTTGACACATGTTGACCACCTTGGGTAAATGCCATCTGCAAGGTAGTATGATCCCTCGTATTGGGTACCATTAACCCAATATGTGCATCTTGGCGAGTTTCCTTCCAGCAATTCGTCGAACACTGGGGATTGGGCAAGGACATTTAAGTCATTCTGAGCTCCTGGAACACCAAAAAAAGCATGCCAAATTCATGTATCAAATGAAGCCACTGCTTCCAAAATTATGCTTTTGGCTCATTTTCTGTCGCCATATGCTTCTTGCCACGCACTTGGATAGTTTTTCCAAGTCCAGTGCATCCAGTCAATGCTTCCAATCATGCCAGGGAAGCCTCGCATCTCACCCTTCCTCAGAAGCCTGCGCATGTCCCTTGGCGTGGGTGTCCGGAGGTACTCATTGGTGTAGAGGGCTTCAATTGCAGAGCAAAACCGCATCAGGGATTCCAGAACAGTTGTTTTTCCCATCCTCGCGATCTCATCCACTTGATCTGCAGATGCTCCATATGCAAGCATTCACAAGGATGCCGTAATTTTTTGCTCGAGAATAAGACCTAGAACATGAAAAGCATCCTCTTTTTGCACAAAGTATGGATCATGGTTGCAAATATCACTCATGATTTTGTTAAACAAATTTCGTTGCATTCTAAAACGACGTCTGAAAATATGATCAGGGAATATGCTATTGGGAATAAAATAATCTTCCAATAGATTTTTACCTCGTTTTTCCCTTTTTCTATCAAGGTTTGCAACACGTCTTGGTTTGGCTATCTGACCCACGGCTTCCATGACACGGCGGGAATGTGAGGCATTCTGCCTTCTATGGTGATCATCCTCATCCTCATCCTCCTCCATGAAGAAAGCCTCATCTCCACCTCCACCTTCCTCGAGATTGGCCAATTCTGCCTGTTGTGCCAACAACCTTTGTTGTTGCTCCTGCAACTGTTTATACACCCTTCTGGAAGAAGACATTGTAATAAGAACTCAAGATTTGAAAACGATGAACAAGGATTCTGAGCTAAAAAGAATGATTGAGCTTGGTGTGAGGATGGATGTAGGGATGTAGGGTTTATATGGACAAAAAAAGAAAGGATGAGGTTCTGGACAATGCCACGTGGCACTTCGTGATTGGTTGAAAATCTTATCGACATCTTGGCTAAATTATTGTAAACCGGAAATGACACGTGTCGTGTTGGGATTGGTCAAAAATATTATCGGAAATGTATCAACAAAATAGTATGTTCGGATAATGACACGTGGCATGACGTGATTGGTTGAAAATCTTATTGAAATCTTGGCTAAATTATTGTAAAACGGAAATGACACGTGGCGTGTCGGGATTGGTTGAAAATCTTAGCGGAAATCTATTCACAAAATAGTACGTTCAGATAATGACACGTAGCGTGACGAGATTGGTTAAAAATCCTATTTGAAATTAAAACTATTTTATTTTTTTTATTCTTTTAGAAAAAATTTAAAAATATTTTAAATGGGCTGGGTGCCAGCGCAATTTGTAGGGATGAAGATCGTTTGTGCCAGCGCATTTTTTCACTAGGTGCCAGCGCATTTTTTTAGGGGTGGAGATGCCTTGGCCTATTACTGTTCATTGGAGTCTGTTACTGTTCACTTGAGTGGATAAATGCGCTGGGTGCTGGCGCAAAGTCCTTAGGGGTGGACTTGCTCTGAGAAACCAAAGCTACAATTAACTTGAACGATATATGTGTTATATCGTCTCAAAACTGACATGAGAAATCAAAGCTACATTAACTCGAACGATATCAAAAATCAAATACCTCAATTTTCGTGATACGCAACAACAAATAACCTTTATTGAAAGTCTCTCCATTATTCTATTTTATTGAAATAATCCAATTTGTATTTACATCAAGCTACTTCTCCATATATGATGACATGTTCTTTATTTTATCATACAAACGTCATAATCGCATCCATTCTTAATTATCATTATTTAAAGATCATTTTTAGATTTATCCGACATTTATGAATGACTAAACAATTTTTAAATTGTATAAATTTTTTTAGAGATGATATTTAGATGATGGTAAAAAAGAAAAAAAACCAATCCCGATTATGAAATTTATACAATAAAATGTTGCCACATTTTCATTCGAGGAAGGATGCATGGCTCCTTACATGTATGGAGCAAAAAATTGTCATAATATATATAGTTTGTGTGTGTTTTTAGTAGAAAATAATATTTCTAAAACTATGTAGTGTACATACACTTTTAGACTCAAATTTAAATTTCTCTTTCCTTAGGCTAGAGTAGTTTAAAACTTCTCTCTCCCTTTCACAACGTACTGGACATTAGGTTGATTTCAATTCTTGTGAATGCGAAATTTAAAAAAAAAAAAAAAAAAAAAAGGAGATGAAAGTCCTAATTCAATCGCGAGAGGGTGATTCATTGTTTTCTTTCTTCAACACCAAATTGAATGTTGATTGTGCGATGGGGTTTGGATTTCAATGGTTGCTAATATAAAATAATACATCTGATGGATTATTTCTTTTAATTAGATTTCAAATTGTTGCAAACTTGCAAACGAAGAGGTTTGATTCATCTCATTTTAAAAAATAAATAAAAAGTCTATTTGGATAAAACCATCTATTACGTGTCGTCCTATCTAACACCCGCCCCCTAATTATAAAGATATATGTTTGTAATTACCCCTAAATGTTTTAAATATATCAATTTCATCCTTTTTGTCTACCAAATCAGGATCCAAAGCATTGGATCCCTTTCTTTCTAAATCTGCCACGTGGCAGCACCCTAAGCAATTTCTCCTTATTCTCTCTCTGTCCCCCCCCTGTGAACTCTTCCTTCTTCCTTTTTCTTTTCTGTTTTTCCTGTCTCTCCCTCTCGGCTCTCACTCATATCTCTCTTCTCTGCACCGCAACACACACACGCACACCATCGCGCACGCGTACGCGAGGAAGACCCATCGCCATTCACCATCTCGTCCTGCTTTCTCTCTCTCTCTCCCTCTCGTTCCCACGACCCCAGAAACCGGAAAAGGAACTCCGGCGAGATTTTTGTACTTTCCCTGTGAGGTAAGCCTCAAATCCCTCTATTTCGTCCTTGAATCTTGTGAGTTGTGATTTAATTGAGTTTTATTTCGTAAATTTGGAGGTTTTAGGATGAAATCGAAGGCGGGTGTAGGGACACCCATTTCTGGCAAGCCGAGGGTGTTGGGGGAGTTTCAGGCCATCTCCGGCCGTTCCTCGACGAAAGGAAGGTATAAAAATACTCCCATTGTCTTGCTCTTCATTTTGGTACCTAGATCAGAGTCTAGGATTGTGCGTGGTGGTCGGCTGGAGCTGTTGAAGCTCCGGTGTTCTCCAGCGAAACCAGGCCTTTCAGGCCGTGTAGAAGCACCAGGCCCTTTGGGCCGTTTGTCAAACCCACGGGCCTTAAGCCCGTTTTGCTTAAGCCTTAGCCCAATCCTTTTAATTGTTGTTTTTATTTATTTGTTAGTTGTTTAGGACCAAAAGGCCTTTGGGCCATTAGGTTTAGGGCCTGTAACCCATTAGTCAAGCCCAAAAACCTTTTAAGGTTTTTATTCATTTTCTGAATTATAAATAAGGCCTTGGGCCAATTATAAAGTGGGCTTTCAGCCCTTTTCCCAAATCCCTTTAGCTTTAGTTAAAACCCAAAACCCCTAAGGCCTTTTCAGCCCAACCCAATCCAAGCCCAATCTGACTTTGACCTTGACCAGTTGACTCTGACTGTTGACTTGGTCAACGGTTAGAGTTGACTTTGACTTTGACCAGTCAACGGTCAACATTGACTTTTTGAGTTGACTTTTTGGTGTTTCGTTCAGGACCTCTCCTAGACTAATTTCGACGTCTTGGACCCGTTTTTAAAGTCCGTTTTCCCAAATTCAATCGTTTGAATATAGTTTGACTAAAGGTACTCCTTTATGTGAATAGGTGCAATTATTAACGGTGATTCCGCTATACCTTTTTGGTACAGCTTTGCACCATCAGTGTACGGTGAGTGGACCCCTTTAAAAACATGTTTTAATAATAGAAATGCATACATGAAAAGCATGATTTAATACTTATGTTTTATGAAGTACTTTATGAGATAACATGCTTACTGAGGCTAGATTGAATTATTACTATTTTTCCTATAACCCATGTTCTTATAGAATATCTTATGGATGACAATATGATATTTAGAACATGTTTAGAACACCTCTTTATAGTATGGATAATGGATGACTTTATACTATGAAGTTATTTTTCAATATTGATATATTCAATGGTTTTGTACTTACCTAGTGGTCTTTTCCGCTACGGGATGTAGGGATAGATTCCGGTCCATCCCGGGCGACGATTTGGTGTTGGCATAGGGCCTGGAGGGTGTTTCCTCTGGCATTTAAGACCAGGGACAGGGAGCCGGCAAGGGGCCTGTAGTGTATTTTCCTCTGACTGTCTGCTCAAAGACGGGGAGTTGGCATGGGGCCTGGGGGTTATTGGACAATTCACTAGTGATTACTATATATACAAGTTATGATTTGAGACATTGCACGACATGCTAGGTTTCGGAAAACCTATGTTTATCATTATATATGTGTTTTCATAAAACCTGGGGGTTAGTACGTTGATAACTGTTTTATTATATCTATATCAAATTGGTCCACTCATGTTTGTTTTACGCCCCCTTCAGGACTTAGAATCGAGGCATACAATCTCGGCATCCAGGCACTTCTGCATTGGCATCTTCGAGTCCTCTCGGTGTGGGACCCATTCCTTGTTCATTCAATTTTTATTTTATTTCTTTTAGTATTCTAGTTAGTCGTATGCTCTGAACACATTCCTTAAATGCATATGCTTTATTCTTTTATATTTATAAGTCTTATTTACTCCTTATTCTCATCATTTGCACTCAATAAATGGCTTTCGTCACCCTCGGGTGTCGGCCAGCACGTGCCTATCCTGGTATTCGGAGAATATCAGGGTCGGGGCGTGTCACTATCTATCAAGTTGATTGTTGAATTGGCTTTTGGGGCCATGTGTAAGACCAATTGAGGTACTAATACTTTGACCACTAGTGGTCATGAATATTTATAGGTCAATATTGCATGTGCAGGATATGCTGCTACCACGAAGAACTCTTCATGTTTATATCATGTATGCAAGAGCCTCAAAGATACTGATAATGTTATGGTTTGAGATCAGTTTTGATATTAAACAAATGTTGGGGTTAATATGTTAACTTATGGGGAAAATTTGTAATATAACTTATAAGTTGTTAGATTGTTTTGCATTTCACCATCTGGCATTCGCAAAGCATATATGCTTTTGTAATTCAGTTGCAATGTGTGGTTGAAATCAATACATAAATTAAGAATTGTGCTTCATCTTATCTTCTCTAATTCCCTTTTCCCCATTGTTGATAGCTGCAAGGTTTGGTTGAGCAGGTCTGGAGGTTTGATCACTAACATTGGTATCACCCTTCGATCCTGGTCCCTCCGTGTATGCCCTGTAAACCCGCTGCTACCCGCTCTGCTACCATGGACGCTCGCCTCTCTTCTTTGGAAGCTTTTTTTGCAGATCTTCAATCTATCATCGCCGATGTGGTGAAGACCTCTGTGCACTCCGCTTTGGAGTCTGATCTTCCCGCTCATCTCGATCGACGCCTTCCGGTGTACTTTGAGTAGTTTCGCCATGAGTTTTCTTATCAGGGCATCGGCGACATTTCTATGCCTCAACTCGTTCCACCTCCTCCACTTCCTCCTGATTTGGATCTACATCCACCTCATCGGCACCTCAATTGGCCGGGTGGGGGGCATCCTCATAGAACTCAGTGGACACAGCGGGTGGATTTTCCCCGTTTTTTCGACGGTGATGACCCACTCGCCTGGATCTACAAAACGGAGCAATTTTTCACATTCTACAACATTCTGGAGCACCAACGTGTGCTCACTGCATCCTTTCATCTGGAAGGGGAAGCATTGCAGTGGTTTCAATGGATGGATTGTCTCACATCTACTCTGGATTGGTTGGCCTTCACTAAGGTTTTTTGTAGGGAATTTGGCCCAAATAAGTTCAAGGATAGTGCTGAGGCATTATTCAAATTGAGGCAAACAGGTACCCTTCGCGATTACGTTGTGGAATTTCGTAGATTAGCCAATCGTACCACTGTAATTTGGCCTATTCTACTTAAGAGTTTTTTTTTTTGGATTAAAACGTGAATTGAAGTTTGATGTTAAGCTTTTGAAATTGGCAACTGTACATGAGGCTATCGCTATTGTTGGGCAATTAGACTCTAAACTTACTAAGCTCAGAGCAACTGCACCTCGAACTTCTATCCTTGTTAAACCTCAACCGCTACTTCTTCCTCCTTCTGCCCCTGCGGATCCTCGAGCTGGTCCTGTGCTTGTTAAGAAATTAACTCCTGCCGAGATTCAATTGAAGAGAGACAAAGGAAAATGCTGGTTTTGTCCTGATAAATGGGTTCCGGGGCATAAATGTGGCCTAAAACAATTACTCATGTTGGATGTTGTTGATTCTGATGCTCATTGTGAATTCACTGATGTTGATGATGTTCCTCCTGAGTTATTGGCAATGTCCTTAAGTGAGTGCTTTTTATGGAACCACTGCTAAACAGTCTGTTCAAACTATGAAGGTTGATGGTGTGGTTCTTGGACAATCTGTCAAGATTTTATTGGACTCAGGGAGTACTCATAATTTCATTGATTCTCGGTTGCTTAAGAAATGGGGTCACCAAGCACAAAGTACTCAAGCCTTTGAGGTTATGATCGTTGATGGAGGAACAGTCTGGAGCTCGGGTTGTTGTAGGGACACTGCCCTTTGTTTAGGAGGGTACAATTGTGTAGTTGACTTATACTCTATTCCTTTAAGTGGTTATGACGTGGTGCTTGGGGTCCAGTGGTTGTCTTCTGTAAGTTCTATTCTTTGGGACTTCCAACTATTGACCATGGAATTTTCTCCTAATGCTCAGCACTACAAACTAACTCACAGCCCATATCCTGCTCCACTTATTCAGGAAGTTTCATTGCAATACTTGGATAAAGAGTTTTCTAACTCTCATTTGGGTCTCTTCCTCTATTCTATTGAGGGTCAGTTCTTGCACCATTCTGCATTATCTCCTCAACAATCACACGAACTAAATGAGTTACTTGGGGCCTTCGAAGCCATCTTTGTGTTACCTTCTAAGCTCCCACATTCTCGGGGTCATGACCACCACATTCCTTTGGTTCCAGGCACCAAACCTTTAAATTTGCGGCCATATCATTATGGTCCTATGCAGAAGACTGAAATTGAAAGAACTACGCAAGAATTACTTGACTCGGGGTTTATTCGTCCCAGCCACAGTCCTTTTTCCTTCCCTGTCCTATTGGTTAAGAAGAAAGAGGGCACTTGGCGTATGTGTATTGATTATCGGGAGCTAAATGCATTGACTATGAAGGACAAGTATCCAATACCACTTATTGATGATTTACTTGATGAGCTCTTTGGTGCAGTTTACTTCTCTAAACTTGATCTTCAATCCGGGTATCATCAAATACTAATGAGTTTTGAAGATGTTGAGAAAACTGCATTTCGTACCCATGAGGGCCACTATGAGTTTTTAGTAATGCCTTTTGGGCTTACTAATGCTCCGGCCACATTTCAAAACCTCATGAATGATTTATTCAAACCTTTTCTGGAAAATTTGTTCTCGTCTTTTTTTATGACATTTTGGTCTACAGTAAAACATGGACAGATCATTTGCACCATTTGCAATTGGTGTTTCAGGTTTTACAATAGAATCAATTATTTCTCAAACACTCTAAGTGTTCTTTTGGGCAGAATTGTGTGGAGTATTTAGGCCATGTAGTCTCTCAAGATGGAGTGCAAGCTGATCTATCTAAGTTACAGGTTATCCTCCTCCAAAGACAGTGAAAGGGTTAAGGGGTTTCCTTGGGCTTACTGGCTATTACAGGAAGTTCATCCGTGGCTATGGAAAAATATGTCAGTCGCTGTACAATTTAACTAAAAGGGACGGGTTTACTTGGGATGCCATTGCCCAGGATGCATTTGATCATCTTAAATCCCTTATGATGTCTCCGCAGGTATTAGCTCTTCCAGATTTTACACAGCCTTTTGAGATAGAATGTGATGCATCAGGGAATGTCATTGGGGCAGTCCTACAGCAAGGCAAACGACCCATAACTTATACAAGCAAAGCCTTAGGCCCAAAGAACCAAGCCTTCTCTGCTTATGAGTGAGAACTTATTGCCATAGTTCATGCAGTAAAGAAATCACAAAATTACTTACAAGGGCGACACTTCATCATAAGGACTGACCACAACAGTCTTAAATATTTTCTCAGTTAACGGGCCAATACTTCCTTCCAACAGAAGTGGGTTTCTTCCAACAGAAGTGGGTTTCTAAGCTCATTGGGTTTGATTACGAGATACATTACAAGAAGGGCAATGATAATGTGGTGGTCGATGCTCTTTTGAGAATTCCTGAAGCACTACAATTTGATATTGGTGACCCTCCAGTTTCTGCCATTGAGATGAGTTGTGCTGCCATTTCCTACCCCTACTTTGGGTGGTTAGACGAGCTCCGGTGAGATATCGAGAAGGATGAATGGGTAATTGCCAAGACCAGGGAAGTGCTCCCTCCCACCCACGGTACACCAGGGGCTTCAGTTGCATCCAAATATACTTTGGACAATGGGTTTCTGTGCTACAAGCATCGAATTGTACTTAGTCCGATTTCTCCATAGAGACAGAAGATTATTGAGGAGTATCATTCTACTCATGCAGCTGGACATCAGGGCATTTTAAAGACTTAGCACCGGATAAAAAAACGGTATTATTGGCAGGGTATGAAGAAGGACATCCAAGCTTTTGTGTCTCAATGTGGTATTTGTCAACAAAACAAATTTGAAACAGTGTCTCCTCCTGGACTCTTACAAACCCTACCTATTCCGAGTAAGGTGTGGATTGCTATAAGCATGGACTTTATTGTGGGCTTGCCTCTCTGTAAAACCAAGTCTGTCATAATGGTGGTAGTCGACCGGCTATCCAAATATAGCCATTTCATGGCTTTAGCGCACCCCTACAGTGCTGCCACAGTGGCCAAAGTCTTCATTGATAATGTGTTTAAGCTCCATGGCATGCCAAGCTCTATAGTGAGTGATCGCGATCCCATCTTTTTGAGCAATTTTTGGAAGGAATTTTTTAAATTGGAAGGATCTAAGTTGTCAATGAGTTTGGGGTACCATCCACAAAGTGATGGTCAATCAGAGGTGTTGAATAGATGTTTGGAGACTTACTTACGGTGTTTTGTTGGAGGCCAACCGAAGAAATGGGTGCGATGGTTATCTTGGGTTGAATGGTGTTTTAACACCTCTTATCACACTTCTTCTGGCTTTACCCCTTTTGAAGTGGTCTATGGTTACCCTCCTCCACATATCTGTCCTTATGAAGAAGGGTCTACACGGGTGGAATCAGTGGAGCAACTCTTACAACAGAGGGATAGGATCCTGGATGTACTCAAGCATAACCTTGACTTGGCTCAAAACCGGAGGAAAGTTCAAGCTGACAAGAGAAGGAGTGAAAGGGTGTTTGAAGTTGGTAACTTGGTTTACCTGCGACTAGTACCATATCAGCTTCAGTCCTTAGCACCACACCAGTATCATAAACTTCAACCTCGCTACTTTGGACCTTATGAAGTATTAGAAAGGATTGGAGCTATAGCCTACAAATTGAAACTCCCTGAGGGTACCAAAATACATCCAGTGTTTCATGTGAGCAATCTTAAAAAGAAATTGGGTACTGATGTGGTTGTTGGTGCCTCTCTTCCACAGGTTACTGATGATGGCTTGTTCCAAGCTATTCCTAAGGTTGTTCTAGCTCGCAGGATGTATAAGAAAGGCATTGTTGCAGGAGTCCAATTGCTGATTCAATGGGTTGATCATGATGACAGTGAAGCCACCTGGGAGGATTATGACACCTTTACAATGAAGTTTCCAGATTTCCAAGTCTGAACCTTGTGGACAAGGTTTTGTCGAAGGGGGGGGAGTATTGTTATGGTTTGAGATCTGTTTTGATATTAAACAAATCTTGGGGTTAATATGTTAACTTTTGGGGAAAAATTGTAATAGAACTTATAAGTTGTTAGATTGTTTTGCATTTTGCCATCTGGCATTTGCAAAGCATATATGCTTTTGTAATTCAGTTGCAATGTGTGGTTGAAATCAATACAGAAATTGAGAATTGTGCTTCATCTTATCTTCTCCAATTCCCTTTTCCCCATTGTTGCTAGCTGCAAGGTTTGGTTGAGCAGGTCTGGAGGTTTGATCACTAACAGATAACGACTCATGTGTCGATAAGTTGTTGAAATCTGTACAGAAATAATTAGATGCTTTAATAAAGTAGGGCTTTAAGAAACCACGGTTACAACTAAGCTATATGTATCACTTACAATTTTCTGTTTACGTTTCTATCTTTTTTTTTTTATAATATCTTATTAGCTCCATTGCTGATACTTGATTGCATTTCATTCTCTCTTAATCTTACTGTGCACTGAGAATGAATTTCTCATTGTGATAATTCTATTAAAGATCTCTTCCATATCAGTTTGATGGACTTCGTAGGTCCTTATGTTAATTAATGTCAGTTGTTGTTAAGCAGAACAATGCAGTCTCACAATTTTGGTCATCTAGATGTTACGTTTCTTTCATTTTCACAAATTCAACATTTTGGGAGCTTCATAGTGGAATAATGCAATAATGCAAGGCAAAACGATATTTTGATTTTGATGGTGTAAGAGTGATGAAATCAAAGGCTCATAAGATGCCACTTTTCATTAGATTAACGAGGTTGTTAGACAAGTTGGTTGTGAGCTGTTATGAATTAGTTAAGATTAGAATCTTAAATGATCTTGCAATAAGGATCTTTTCTTTTACTGTACCTTAGTGAGCAAGCTTTGTAATAACTCATATAAAACCGATTCTCTCTTGTATTGTAAGTAACTTGATCAATAAGAAAAGATCTCTTTCTCTCTGCATTTTCTGAGATTCATCCTTCTCTGTGTTCTTCATTTCTTCAAAGCTTTACTGTAAAACCTTTGTGTTCTTCAATCTTTACAGAAGGTACACTCAACCACCTTTTCTGATTTCTTTGATTGCAAAATTATACAAAAGTGGATGGTCTATGAAAGCAACCTGTTGACAGTCTGTTTATTGCTCCCATTGATGTTTTTTTTGTATAGTAACTTAGTTTAAGAAAGAAACCCTTGTTAGATTTTCCACAAATTTTATTAGAGATGAGGAGAAACTGAGAAAAGTAATTGAATTGAGTTGCTACAGCACCAACTACAGTACATATACACCCATATTTTTATTTCTTGTTCTCTACCAACTACAGTGCTGCTCATCATCTATGGATGAGAAATTATTTAGGAGAAAAGTGATCAGTACCAACTTTGTAAATCTCAGTTTTTGTAAAGCGTGTATTTCCTGATTACAGTACTACAACAAAACATCCTATAGGATACCCTTCTAACCACACTAATGAAATTCGGTGCCTCTTCGAACTTTTCATTCACCAGTGTTTGATATCAGTGGCCTTCCAATTTGGGAAATGGCTTGCAAAAATTTGATTACAAATGGGATATATGAATTGGATGAGAAGTATGCATGGTGCAAATTGTTGAATTGTGGCCAAGTGGCCAAATGGACAACAAAACAAAACAACTTTCGGCTAATAAACAAACCAAAAAAAAAAAAGGTGAAAGACATCATGATGAGGAGGCATCATGATTATGTTTGTTGAAAAGAAAAGTTGATGGTCATGATGATGTTTTTGAATTTTTTATTGGGTGATAATGATGGATGAATGTTAGCATACAGAAGTGAGAAAGAGAGAGGAAGGAGTGTGCACCATTTTCTGTTTTTGTAGTCCATCTTTGAGAGAGCAAAGAGAGCTGCAGAGAGCAGAAAACTGAGAGCAGAAAGAGAAGAAAGAAAGGTGATTTCTTTCTTTGTTGGTACTCACTCAATCAAAGTTGTATTTGTGTATTAGCTTTGAGCTTTGTATAGAGAGGAAATTATTCACTATATTTCCCTCTCTATTTGTTTCTGTGGTGTGTGAGAGCTATTGGGTGTATTGGGTTATTTGGTTGTGAGATTGAAAACATTTTGTAAACTCCCATTTGGTTGATAGTGGATTATTGGGTGAGCTCCTACTACTCCGAGGACGTACTCCAGTTACACTGACAGTTGAGGAACCTCATTAAAATCTTGGTGTTCTTTAATATTTTGTTCTTGCATTTCATTTGGTAAATTTCCTGTGGGTTAGCTTGAGTTGGTTCCAACGGGTTTGGTGCTATCCTAGCACAACAATTGGTATCAGAGCACTGGTTGCTCTTGGGTACTGTCTAGTTGCCAAAAGATGTCAGACGGGCAAGATGAGAATCCTTTTGGAAGCACCTCCGGGTTTGCAAGAACTACGGTGCAAAATGCAAAGTTCGAAGTTGAAAAGTTTGATGGCACAAACAACTTCGGGATGTGGCAATGTGAGGTCAAAGATGTGTTGGCTCAACAAGATCTACTTGCCGCTTTGGGAGAGAAGCCGGAAGCTATGTCGAAGCCGGAATGGGAGAAATTAAATTTGTGGGCTTGCTCTTCAATTCGGTTGTGCCTTGCAAAAACTCAGAAGTATTTTGTGATGCGGGAGACGGTAGCAAGTGTGTTGTGGCAAAAATTGGAAGACAAGTATATGACGAAGAGTGCAGAGAACCGGCTACACTTGAAGAAAAAACTTTACCGCTTCCAATACAAAGAAGGTACAAAAATGATTAGACACCTTGATGCTTTTAATAAGTTGATTGCCGACTTGTTAAATTTAGATGAGGATATTAAGGATGAAGATAAGGCCTTAATATTGTTGAATTCCTTGCCGGACTCTTATGAGCATTTTGTTACCACTATTATGCATGGTAAAGAAACTGTAAAATTTGAAGATGTGTCAAATGCCTTGATGAATTATGAAATGAGGCATAGAGATAAAAATCATGATAGTACCTCTGAAGCTTTATTTGTTAGAGGTAGATCATCGGAGAGGAGATCATCTTCTAGCAGGAAAAAATCACAGTCTCGACCTAGAGGAAACTCTAAAGGTAGAAAAACTTTGGAAAGGGATGAATGTGCCTTTTGTCATAATAAGGGCCATTGGAAGAAAGATTGTCCTAGGTTGAAGACCAAAAGCAAAGAAAGTTCTGAAGCTAATGTTGCTGAGGTTGAAACAGATTTTTCTGATTTTGCTTTAACCACTTCCTCATCATTTGATTGTGCTACTAAGTGGGTGTTGGATACGGGTTGTACTCATCATATGACTCCTCACAAGGATTGGTTTTCAAGCTTGAAAGAGTTTGATGGTGGCGTTGTGTTCATGGGAGATGACAATCCTTGCACAACAAAAGGGATTGGTACAGTTCGTTTGAAGTTGCATGATGGCATGGTTAAAGAGTTGACAGGTGTTCGGTATGTACCGAATTTGAAGAAAAATCTTATTTCTTTGGGTACTTTGGAATCCAAGGGTTTCAGGTTTCATTCAGATGGACAAACATTGAAAGTTACTTATGGTGCACTTGTTGTGATGAAAGCTCCTAGATGTGGCCATTTGTATTTATTGCAGGGAAGCACTGTGACAGGTGAAGCATCTGTAGTCTCTGAAAATATGGGCACATCTTATTCAGATACTACTAGATTGTGGCATATGAGATTAGGCCATGCCGGTGAAAAAGCTCTACAAGGGCTTGTAAAACAAGGTCTTCTAAAAGGTGCCACGACTTGTAAGCTTGATTTCTGCGAGCATTGTGTCTTGGGGAAGCAAACTAGAGTGAAGTTTGGTACTGCTGTACATCAGACGAATGGCATTCTTGATTATGTGCATTCAGATGTTTGGGGTCCTACAAAGTCTCCCTCTTTGAGTGGTAGACATTGGTTCGTGACCTTTGTTGATGATTATTCAAGAAGGTCTTGGGTCTACACTATGAAGCACAAGAGTGAGGTGTTAAGCATTTTCTTGGGTTGGAAGAAAATGGTCGAGAACCAGACTGGGAGAAAGATTAAGATTTTGAGATCGGATAATGGTGGTGAATACACATCCGATCCTTTCTTTAAAGTTTGCAAAGAAGAAGGAATTGTGAGACATTTCAGTGTTCGGGGAACTCCACAACAAAATGGAGTTGCAGAAAGATTGAATCGAACCTTGCTTGAGAAGGTTAGATGTATGTTGTCTCAGTCGGGTTTAAGCAAGTCATTTTGGGCAGAGGCAGTTAATTATGCATGTCACATCATCAACCGGTTACCCTCAGCTGCTATTCAGGGTAAAACACCAATGGAGGTATGGACTGGAAAACCTTCTTCTGATTATGACTATATCCGTATTTTTGGTTCACCTGCTTATTTTCATGTGACTGAAAATAAACTTGATCCTAGAGCCAAAAAGGCTATCTTTCTTGGTTTTAGTAGTGGTGTCAAAGGTTACAGGTTGTGGTGCCCAGAGATGAAAAAACTTGTAATCAGTAGAGATGTGACATTTGATGAAGAAAGTATGTACAAAGGCTCTGAAAAGAATGTGAAAAATGTCCAACAGGTGGAGCTTGAGAAAGTTGCCTCTGGTACTTCAAATCCTATTTCCGCTGATGTCGAAGCCACTACAAGTGAGGAAGTTGGAGACCATGAGGATGTTGAAGAAGTTGAACTTGAAGATTCTATTCAAGTTGAAGAACAAGTTTCACCTCAAGAGTCTATTGCCAAGAACAAAGGAAAGAGACAAATTACCAAGCCAGCTCGGTATAGTGATTATGTTGTTTTTGCTCTTCCTATTATCACTGAAGAGATTCCATCCAATTATGAGGAAGCCATTGAGAGTGAGGAGAAGAAGAGGTGGTGCAATGCCATGGGTGATGAGATGAATTCTCTCTTGAAGAACAAGACTTGGGAGTTAGCTAAATTGCCTAAGGGCAAGAAAGCTATCGGTTGCAAATGGGTGTATGCCAAGAAGGAAGATGCTGATGAGAAAAGCAATGTGAGATTTAAAGCAAGATTAGTTGCTAAAGGGTATGCACAAAAGGAGAGCATTGACTACAATGAAATATTTTCTCCAGTTGTGAAGCACTCCTCAATTCGTATTATGTTAGCTCTTGTTGCACAATATGATCTTGAGCTTGTGCAACTCGATGTGAAGACGGCTTTCCTACATGGTGATTTGAATGAAGAGATCTATATGTGTCAACCGGATGGGTATAGTGTGAAAGGGAAGGAAAATTTGTTTTGCAAATTGAAGAAATCACTTTATGGCTTGAAGCAATCTCCAAGGCAATGGTATTTGAGGTTTGATAAATTTATGAGAGGCCAAAATTATTCTAGAAGTCAATATGATCATTGTGTGTACTTCAAGAAGTTGCAAGATGGGTCTTTCATTTATTTATTGATATATGTTGATGATATGTTGATTGCCTCAAAGAATGTCGAAGAGATTGAGAAATTGAAGAAGCAAATGAAGAATGAGTTTGAGATGAAGGATCTTGGTGAAGCGAAGAAGATCCTTGGCATGGAGATCACTAGAGATAGAGAGAAGGGTTTGGTCAGTTTGAATCAAAGACAATACCTTGAGAAGTTGATTCGGAAGTTTGGAGTTCATGATTCAACCAAACCGGTTAGTACCCCTTTGGCTCCTCATTTTAAATTGAGTTCTCTACAATGTCCTAAAAATGATAAAGAGAAGCTGCAAATGAAAAATATACCATATGCAAATTTGGTTGGTAGTTTGATGTATGCAATGGTATGCTCTAGACCGGATATTGCTCATGCAGTTGGCATGGTGAGTCGATATATGCATAATCCAGGTAAAGAGCACTGGCAAGCAGCGAAGTGGATATTGAGATATCTCCATGGTACTCGAGATGTTGGTTTATGCTTTGAGAGGGATGACTCTGGTATTGGTCATTTTGCAGTTGGTTATGTTGATTCAGATTATGCAGGTGATCTGGATGGAAGGAAGTCTACTACAGGCTATGTGTTTACTATGGCTAAAGGACCAGTTTGTTGGAGGTCCATTTTGCAGTCGTCTGTTGCCTTGTCTACTACAGAGGCTGAATATATGGCAGTTGCTGAAGCTATAAAGGAGGCCATTTGGATACATGGGCTGATTAGGGATTTGGGGGTTGATCAGAAGCAGGTGGAGGTACATTGTGATAGTCAGAGTGCCATTTATTTGGCTAAGTATCAGGTTCATCATGCGAGGACCAAGCACATAGATGTGCGTTATCACTTTGTTAGTGAAATTGTTGGTGAAGGGGAAATCATTCTCCAGAAGATTCCAACTAAAGACAACCCCGCTGATATGTTGACTAAGGTTGTTGGTGTAGCTAAGTTTGTTCACTGTTTGAACTTGGCTCACATTTTGCCTATATAAAGAAGGCGTTGAGCAGTAGGAGTTTTGGAGCATTTGGCTCGGCATGAGTTGTTCTCTTGCTAGTGTTTGGGAGTGATGTTGTGTGTTAATTGTGTTGGTTGGTTTATCATGGCGTTTTTCGGAACTTGGCCAAGGTGGAGATTGTTGAATTGTGGCCAAGTAGCCAAGTGGACAACAAAACAAAATAACTTTCGGCTAATAAACAAACCAAAATAAAAAAAGGTGAAAGACATCATGATGAGGAGGCATCATGATTATGTTTGTTGAAAAGAAAAGTTGATGGTCATGATGATGTTTTTGAATTTTTTATTGGGTGATGATGATGGATGAATGTTAGCATACGAAAGTGAGAAAGAGAGAGGAAGGAGTGTGCACCATTTTCTGTTTTTGTAGTCCATCTTTGAGAGAGCAAAGAGAGCTGCAGAGAGCAGAAAACTGAGAGCAGAAAGAGAAGAAAGAAAGGTGATTTCTTTCTTTGTTGGTACTCACTCAATCAAAGTTGTATTTGTGTATTAGCTTTGAGCTTTGTATAGAGAGGAAATTATTCACTATATTTCCCTCTCTATTTGTTTCTGTGGTGTGTGAGAGCTATTGGGTGTATTGGGTTATTTGGTTGTGAGATTGAAAACATTTTGTAAACTCCCATTTGGTTGATAGTGGATTATTGGGTGAGCTCCTACTGCTTAGAGGACGTACTCCAGTTACACTGACTGTTGAGGAACCTCGTTAAAATCTTGGTGTTCTTTAATATTTTGTTCTTGCATTTCATTTGGTAAATTTCCTGTGGGTTAGCTTGAGTTGGTTCCAACGGGTTTGGTGCTATCCTAGCACAACACAAATGAAGCAGAAGCCATATATAGGGAGGGAGTCGGGCCCGCTCGGATGTTTAGCAGGCCCCCCTGCAAGATTTCGGGCCTGGTCTAAAATATAACTTTGTATATAAAAGAAAATAAAATGCTATTAGTTCGGGCAATATGTCTGCTTCTTTACAACTTAATCACCGTCTATTAAATTAGAGTAATTAAGAGGAGAGTGAATTATCATTTACCCTTGAACTATAACACCTCAGTTCGAATCGATTTCTAAACTTTTTTTTTTAATAAATTAAATGCCTCATTTTTTTTTAAAACCAATCAATTGATCCATGCTATTAAATTCCGTCCCATTTATTGTTAAAATGTCGTCATGTCAGCAACATGCACCAATTAAATACGCCATGTGGAAATTAATGAATGAAATTAAACTACATATTTAAAAAGAAGAAAAAAAATATCTACCTCATTATTATCTTCTAAAAGGACCCAAAATAATTTGAACCCCCACACATGCCCAGTATGACAGAAAAGACCCTTATTACCTCAAGAGGAAAACAAAAACAAAAATAACAAAGATGAAGGCGTGCAGGGATTCGAACCCAGGCCATGAGAGATGGGAGTGAAAAAACAACGATTAGCAACTTCGCTGAGCACAACTTTATTTGACATTTCCGCGTTTTGATAATATGTACGCTTTCACTAAAGATGATAAAAATTTGGAGTCGGAAGCCCTGTGCGGTCACACAGCTCGCACACCCTGAGGCCGGTCCTATGGGGAGTATTTGGGTAATTACATTACCGTTCTCTTTCTACTCCATTGGTAGATGTAATAACTCAAGCAAGTGCAGATATCGATCGATCTTCGTACGTGTGCAGTTTTCCAAGCCCTGGCATCTGAATAAAATTACCTACCTTGGAGTTCAGGTATCGATTGCTGAATCAGTCATATGTCTGTGTGTGTGTGTGTGTGTGTATTCATTGTTAATATGTTATTCAGCCTAGTTATTAAATGGAATGGCTGAAATAAGGATACAAAACATAATATTGGCTGAAATAAGGATACGAAACCTAATATTGGTAGATACTAGGTGATGTTTCCACCAAGGAGAATTTGGAAAGTCTTGCAAAAAAGAGACTAATGAACAGGTTCTTATAAGGTGTTAGGTGTGCGAAATTGTTCTATCTTGCTAATTAAACTTCTGCTTATATAATATAGCTTCTCTTACAAAAAAATCTCTTTAAACCACATGTGCAGGTCGGCATTTAATTAAGCCTTCATGATCAGGCCTCATCATCGACGATACCAGGGCGGCCGGCAAATTAAGCATGACATAAAATTTTGAGTACTTGTGTTGCATCTTGACCTAAATAAAAGTAGCGCAAATACGGGATCGTTTGTAAGTGCTTAAAATGATTGAAAACGCTTTTAGAGAAAATGATTTTGGGTTCTAAATGCACTTGAAGTGCTTTTTGGAAGAAGTACTTTTTAGTGTTTTTTCAAAATTTACTTGCATTTTTATTAAACATTGGTTCCAAAAATATTTTTACCAACAACGCTTTCAACCATTGTAAAAGCACTTCCCAACGAGCTCGGCTTGAAAACTAATGCAATAAAATCTGCTTAGAAATTAGAAAACAGTCCATATTTGTAAGTCATCAAGATTCTTTTTTTTAGTACGAGCTATATTACTACTCTAAATTACAAACTACATGAGAGAGGGTGTTTTGGGGAAAAAGAGGGGGGTTTTGTTGGGGGGGGGGGCCGGGCAATATTTCAACCCGGAACATAGTAGGTGGAGAAGAAAGACATCAACCGTCAGGGCAATCCATCACTAAATATAATAATAACTATATATATGCCATAGGCCCCTTTTCTAAAGTAAGGGTTTTGGATTCTATTTGTCATAAGTACCTATGTTGGATAGTTAAAACTTTGTTTTCTTATGGTTTGGACACAAGAAAAGTGATCAAATAAATGATGCTGGCGATGGCTTCTTTTTCTGCATGTTTAAAATTTTCCACCTTCATTACAAAATTTGTTGGAATGCAACCAACGTTTGACGACAATAACTTGCAGTTCAAGAATCGAGACTAGTCCCTTTTGATTTTCTTCTACGGCTGCTATGTACGTCTGAGAAGAGAGTAACTTCAGTAAAAACTATCAGAATATATATTTTATTTCTGTCTCGAACTCTTGTTCGATAAGTTTTGAATATTAGTATCGTGCACGTACGCAATGAACTACACTAATTTGACGAAACTAAATACTACTGGATGTGACTTAAACAAATATCTAAAATTGGAATTGGCTTATAGGAATAGTGATTTAACTAAACAAAACAAGTAAATGAGGAAATTCAAGATAAAATAAATGATTGAAGAAAAATAGATTGACAATATGCTAGAGTTCAACCTTTACCAACAACACTCCTACGTAACTCTTCCAATTGCTTAAATAATTGAAAACACACATACTTTGAAGGTTGGATTTTCCTTGTGTATGTTTTACTTGTGACATTCAAGCTAAAACGCATACCACTACATGCAACTTATCCATGACATTTGGATTAAATATAAACATGAGTGATTCATTAATCTTGGTGAAAATTCTTTTGTTAAACCATGTAATCCCTAAGAACATGATATTTACCTTAGGAGAGTACAATCCTCAATCACAAGAAGCACAACCAATTAATAATGTGACATTCGTTCAAAATTGCATCCGATAACTTTTCTAAGCATCCTAATGGTGATCAAACATTAAGGTACATAGATAGTTTAATTCAGTGATTGAAAATATCAAAGCAAGTATGTAACAACATTTAAGCAATTGAAAGATAAATCTACGTATTCATGTTGCGGCTCATGACCTCACTCTAGCAAAAGGAAATTAGTTACACATAATTATTTAAATACATAAGAAATTATCCATGAAGAATCAAAGAAAGAGACAACCCTTTTTTTTACAACGAAGCTATCTGCCCTTCTCCTCCTTCCATGTGGAGATGCGGCTCCCTTATGTTTCTGCCATCTTCTTCTCCCTGCAACTCTCTATTTTTAGCCTGTCTTCCTTTTCTGCCGTGCTCTGTCCTCTCTCCTCTTTGTCTTCTGTCCTTTGCCCTCTCTGTCCGTGTCCCTTCAACCAAAATCAGCTATCTGCTTTCTTTTTTTCATCCACAAAAGCCCAATGGAAGACAAGTCAAATTTCCACTTCGGTAGTGGGATTGGCAAGGCAAAGCACAAAGTGCCATGTTTCTTTCTTTTTTTCCCCACTTGCCATGTGTTCCCTCCACACTTTTATTTTATTTTATTTTTTTCTTCTCTTTCTTTCCCACTTCCATGTGTGCTCCTCCCTTTACCCGTTTAAGAATTGTATTATAAAGACAAGACTTACTATATGATCCACCACAAGACAAGACTATTCCACCTAAAAGTGTTCACTTTGGTTTGAACTCTTCTTTTCACAACATAATGGTCGTCCTCCATCATTTTCATTGTCCCCAACCTTATCTTTTTTATTTCTTTTTCAAACACCACCCGTGGAGGCAATGCTTGAAAAGGTATGGCTCATCCCAAAAGTAGTGTTTTACAGTGGAGAGGAACTTCTTCCTTTGTTGGTAACTGAACTCTGATGGTATTTCTCCAGATGCCAAATAATTTGCAATGTCAGCATACCATGGTACTTGATGAGTAACCGCTAGAAGTTGCTCGTCTGGAAAGCTCTCTTGTAGGGGCAATGAATCTGCCTCATCAGTGCTTGCATTTACTAATCTTGAGAGATGATCCGCCACAACATTCTCACGTCCCTTTTTATTTAGGATCTCCAAATCAAACTCTTGCAAGAGAAGGACCCATCGAATCAATCGTGGTTTGGCCTCTTTTTTAGACAATAAGTACTTGAGAGCAGAATGATCAGAATACACAATGACTTTAGCACCAATTAAGTACGATCGAAACTTTTCAAGAGCAAATACCACTGCAAGTAATTCTTTTTCCGTAGTGGCATAATTCAGATGAGCATCATTC
The DNA here is from genome assembly GCF_916048215.2 of Malus sylvestris. Lineage (NCBI taxonomy): Eukaryota > Viridiplantae > Streptophyta > Magnoliopsida > Rosales > Rosaceae > Malus > Malus sylvestris. The sequence continues at coordinate 8,417,025 of NC_062267.1, read as the reverse complement.
AAAGTGCGGCTGGCATAATATATAACATGGGGGAGCTTGTCACGTCGCTGACCAAGAATAGCACCGATAGCGTAATCGGAAGCATCGCACATGAGCTCAAAAGGAAGGGTCCAATCTGGAGCTGTTATAATTAGGGCTGATGTGAGAAGATCCTTCAATTTGTTGAAAGCATCATGACAATTTGCATTAAAATCAAAACAAGCATCTTTAGCAAGTAAATTACAAAAAGGACGACTAATTTTGGAAAAATCCTTGATGAATCTTCGATAAAAACCAGCATGTCCCAAGAAAGATCTCACATTCTTCACAGAAGTTGGTGGTGGTAATTTGGCGATCACCTCAATCTTTGCCTTGTCGACCTCTATTCATTTGCTTGAAATTAGATGTCCTAGCACAATGCCATGCTTAACCATAAAATGGCATTTCTCCCAATTTAACACAAGATTAGTCTCCCTGCATCTTTCCAAAACCAAAGACAAGTTATCCAAACATATATCGAAAGAATTACCAAAAACAGAAAAGTCATCCATAAAAACCTCAACAATATTTTCAACCATTCCAGAAAAAATACTCATCATGCATCGTTAGAAAATGGCAGGGGCATTGCACAATTCAAATGGCATTCGTCTGTATGCAAATGTACCAAAAGGGCATGTAAACGTTGTCTTCTCTTGATCCTCAGGGGCAATTAGAATTTGGTTGTACCCTGAATAACCATCTAAGAAACAATAGAAAGAATGACCAGCTAGTCTCTCGAGCATTTGATCAATGAATGGCAGCGGAAAATGATCCTTTCTAGTAGTCAACACACATTAGCCATCCGGTGGTCATCCTTGCAGGCACAAGCTCGTTGTTATCATTCTTCACCACAGTAATACCAGTTTTCTTTGGAACCACCTGAGTCGGGCTCACCCATTTGCTATCCGAGATTGGATAAATGATACCTGCATCGAGTAACTTCATCACCTCAACTCTTACAACTTCCTTCATGATTGGATTTAGATGTCTTTGAGCTTCAACAGTTGGTTTAGTCCCAGCCTCCATAAAAATCCTATGCATGCACAAAGCTGGACTAATGCCCTTTATGTCAGCAAGTGTCCACCCCAGAGCATCTTGATACTTGCAAAGAACTCTTAGTAATTTGTCTTCCTCCGTGTCATTAAGATCAGCAGCAATAATAACAGGCAAGATCTCGTTCACCCCAAGATGAGCATACTTGAGGTGGCTCGGCAGTAGCTTAAGCTCTAACTTCGGAGCTTGCTCACTTGAAGGAAGAAGGGGCTGCTTAGGCACTCCAAGGCTTTCATAAACATGTCGCCACTTTGGATTATGAATTGGTGCACTATCTAATGCAGCAATGACGTCCACCACATTTTCTTCCATAGATAAAGTAGCATCATGGTTGGTGAGGCAAGTTAACAGCTTATCGTTAGATGATCGTGAGGCAAAGTTTACATGCACAATCCCATCCAAAACATCAACACGAAAACACTCTTCAGGTTCGAAAGGACACTTAACAGCTTTAAAGAGTTTGAATACAACTGATTCTCCTTGCACTCTTAAGGTTAAAGTACCGGCTTCCACATCTATAAGTGTCCGGGCAGTGGCCATGAACGGTCGGCCTAAAATGAGAGGCACTTCCTTGTCTTCCTCCATGTCAAGAACAATGAATTCAGCTAGAAGATAGAATTTATCCATTTTAATAATCACATCTTTCAGAATACCCAAAGGATAGGTCACGGACCTATCTGCCAATTGAAGACTCACAGATGTGGGCTTGCGTTCTCCTTCACCTAATTTTTGAAAAACAGAATAAGGCATAAGGTTAACACTTGCTCCTAAATCAATCAATACTTTATGAAAATCAAGACTACCAATAGTACAAGAGATAGTGAAACTTCTCGGATCTTTCTTCTTGGGTGGTAGCTTATGTAAGAGGGCAGCACTGCATTGCTCAGTTAAAATCACCTTCTCATATTCCAAGAACTTTTTCTTTTTAGAACATAGCTCATTCAGAAATTTGGCATATGATAGGATCTGTTTAATAGCATCTAATAGAGGCAAATTAATTTGAACCTTAGCCAACGTCTTCATGAATTCAATGCATTGTTGATCCTTGGAACGTTGTTGCTGTCATTGTGGAAATGGCAAAGGTGACTTGTATGGTGGCTTGTCAGAAGGTGCAAATAAACTACCAAGACCTTTTTCCTTGTTTGCATCAAAGTTGGGTCAAGATTGCACTTTGTCACTTGCACTAGGATATGGAATACCTGCTGCAGAAATAGCCTCTGACCGAGACTTTGCAGCTAACGGTGCACTTCCAGTAAGCTCTTTTTCTTCCACTTCGGCTTCATGGTGCACCATTTCTCTGTTGTCATAGCTCTTGCCACTTCTCAATGTCCATATTACTTTGCAATGCTCCATCCCTCTTGGATTTTGCTCAGATTGGCTCGGGAACTTTCCTTTCTCTCTTTCATTGAACATGGTAGCAAGCTGTCCAACTTGAGTCTCCAAATTCCCCACTGATGTCGTGAGATTCTGAATGCTAGTTTGTGTGGATTGGACAAAATTGTTGGTGGTATTAGAGAGAGCAGACATATGTTGAGCTAGCTGTGACATTTGATCTTCAAGAGATGGTTTCTTAGTCTCACTAGTTGATTGGTAAGACTGTTGGTATTGACGTGGCTGTTGGTTGCCACCCCAACTAAGATTGGGATGGTTCTTCCACCCAGGATTATATGTATTGGAATAAGGGTCACTTCTGGGTCTAATGAAATTATTCACCATATTCACATGCTCTTGCACAAGCTCAGGGTAGCTATCCTTGTTGGGGCATTAAGTGATGTCATGAGTTGTCTCACTACAAATGATGCACGCTTTTTGGGCATTGGGCATGGAAGAGACCTGCATTAAGGCAGCAAACTTGGCATAAAAATTCTTTTCCATTTTAGCAATTTGAGCAGAAACATTAGGAGAACTCTGAGAAATCTCAAAAAATCCCCTATTTTGTGTTTGTTCTTCTGTCCATTGTTGGGATTCAGAAGCCATCATATCAAACCCAGCATTGAGACCATTCAGCAGATGCATTCACTTGACTCTTGGTGGTGGCATTGAGACCATCATAAAATATGTTCATTTGAAGGTTAGAATCAAACCCAGCATGAGGACATTTTGTGTACATCTCATTATACCGTTCCCAAGCTTCATGGAAAGACTCGTTTGGCTTTTGAGCGAAAGCCAATATCTCTTTCTTGAGTGCAAGATTCTTGGAAGAAGGAAAAAACTTATTGAGAAATTTTTCTTGCAATTCTGTCCATGTTGTAATGCTATTGGCAGGCAGAGAATGCAGCCACGCCTTGGCTTTGTCCTTCAAAGAGAATGGGAACAAGCGTAACTTGATAGCTTCAGAAGAGAAACCTCTTATTATGGTGTTGTCACATGCCTCAATAAAATCAGCCAAATGCATGTTGGGATCACTGTTTGGCAACCCATGAAAGGATGGCAATATGTTGAGGATGTGAGGTTTGATTTCAAAGGTTGTCCCATATTCCACATCTGGATATATAATGCACCTTGGCACTGCATTGATTCTCGCTGCCAATGAATTCCTTAAAGGTTGACCTGCCACAGGTAAGGCTAGGGCCATGTGTGCAACTGGTGCCAAAGGTTGGAAAATAGATATGCTGCTCTCAGGATCACGGAACAACTCCTCAAGAAAAGTATCACAAAGGTTGGAATCTTGTGCTAAATATCTTTCTCTAGCTAACTTCCTTGCACTTCTCTCTGGTTCAGGGTCGTAAGGAATAAACACTTGATTCTTAGACCTTGTTCCAATCACCATATACTACACCTGAACAAACAACAAAAATATTAAGCCACAATAAAAATAAAAGTAAAATAAAATAAAACTTAACAGAAACTAATTAAACAACAAAAAGGAAAAGAAAGTAAGTAAACCTAGATGAATCAAAAACACAATTTATGCAAATTGGCAACCACTAGTTAGTTAAACAAAGACAAAAATCTCACACCACACATCCACCACACTTAATCAAAGATCAAAACTCAACTAAATTAATTGCTGTTTTTTTTTTTAAATTTAATGATTAATAAAAATAAGACATAAACATAAGCATAAGAAAAATAAACACAAAAGCTCGGAAACTGTTGGCACAGTCCCCGACAACGGCGCCAATTTCTTGATGGTGATTTTTACCATTTGTAAAACAAGGGTTAAACCATAGAAAATTCTTGATCAGTGATACACATTTTTTTCCTCAGCGTGACATCCACCTGGTGGAGGAAAAACATATGTTACTGAGTCGACAGTGAACAGTATAGTTTTGCAGACTCAGTTAACCATACTTTCTTACCATATTTTTGCATCTGTGCATCCTTTTCTTTCTCATTCGTTCATCATGGATTATCTGAATCTTAGGAAAAAAATTTGAACACGCGTGTACTAATTTGGACTGCTTATGCATGTACATATCTTGAATTATCATTTCAACACAGCATTCTTATGTCTTCCGGTTACCCTAGGGCACAAATAATTAAGTTGAAGTTGTTTTCATATGGGGAAAAATGATGAAAAGGCCAAAAGCCTGAATCAGACTTAACGTAGAAAAGAAATCTTTGTACGTATGCAAGAGTATCCAATACAACTATAAGAAGCCGCCATCCTATTTACGCACCAGAACAAAGATTACAGAACTCTGTTGTATCCGGATAAGATTAGAAATGCAGTGAATTCTTAATTGATGAGGAACTAAGCTGCAGGGATTAGCTTCAGCCAGCCTCTGACAGCTAATTACCCCCCCTGATTTAGTTTCCTTGCAAACTTTATCTTAGGGAAGGTGCCAGGAAATGAATGACCAGTAAAAAATTCCAAATTTATAGTCAGGGGAAAAACTATACGGTATGGGACAATGAGAAATGGAGCAAAATGATTTCTTTTCCCTGTATCCAGAATACTGTATAATAGTAGAAGATGATGCAATGATGATCCAGATCCATAATGTTAACAAGATAATACTGCAAGATAGGTTATAGGTCAATAATTTCCGTCCTAATCAAGGTACAGGAGACACATATAACCATAGAATATGACTAAATTATGGACATGTCCTTGAGATACCATACATCTCTTTTTATCATCATGCATGATTTTGACTACTCTGTTCCACTGTTGTTCATCCTAATTGACCATGTAAACCTGCTATCGCCGGCTTTTGCGAATCAAACTAATTGTAGCGCGTTATATATGATATGATATTCTACTAAACCTTTGAATGCAGCATCAATCTTATCATGATTCCTTCATAGTGTGTTGGCCGCACAAAAGAAACTGATTTAATAATTACAAATCTAAAGCAGTACTAGTTTGCTTGATGGAGTTTACTTTAGATGTTAGGCAAATTTCATGAGCAGAGGTTTGGTCTAACAAGCTGTTTCCTTTATGTTTTCTAACCTCAGTTGTTTCACCTAATAATCACTCTTACCTACAATTCTCCTGGAGTCTCACCTACAAGTCTTGAATTCTCAAATATATATGTTTGTCCATGACCTAGCTAGGGAAGCAATGAACATTTTCTCTCTAGCACACAGGGCACAGCTGGACTAGATATGAACAATTAGTTAATTATATATCGTTTTGTTGTTTAGAAAAGATGCCGCGTTCAACTCAGACCATATCCAAGAAATATACAAACCGGGTCAAATTTTGCATTGCATACATATTGACATTCTTGTTTATTTGATCATTTTTGGGGGTGGTATGTAATCCATTGACTTGGTTATCGCTTGGAAAATGAGTGTAGTAGGGAGTCTATAAATACCTATACTTCTCTTAAATGAAAACTCACCAAAGAACTCTAGCTAGCTATTTTTCTAAAGCATTTTCTAAGTTCAGACTCATTCTCTTCAGCTCCCTTTTATATACGCAGCAGCATTTCAAAACTCTCAAGTGTCATGGAAAGAACCACTAGCATTCCCCTTCAGCCCCCAACTTATGGAAACCTAATCACTGTTCTAAGCATTGATGGGGGTGGAATAAGAGGACTTATCCCAGGAACCATCCTTGCTTTCCTAGAATCTGAGCTTCAGGTAGAATATGAATATCTTAGGTTAATCTCATGCGGGGAATATTTAGATATAAATGTTTTACGACTTGCATTTCACAAAAAACATTCATGTGCAAATCATGCATCCAGTATGCATTGCTAGTTTATGAGGATATACGCATAACCTCACTGTGTGTTTTTTAAGCCTTGCATCACAAGACATAAAATTCAAGACTTCTCAATCAAACGTTACCATTCAATTTTGAGTCCGATGCTTTAACCTTAACGTGCTAGTATACATATTTGGTCATCTTCACCTTGCATGCGTAGTATGGTTATCCAGCTTCTTAACCATCTGTCTTATAATGCTAGTACTCTATATTTTATTAACAACTGTTGCAAAAGGAATTAATGTCGTATATCAATTTAATTACTAATCTATATTTTTGTTGATCATGTTGCAGAAGCTGGATGGTGAGGATGCAAGACTTGCCGACTATTTTGATGTGATTTCAGGAACAAGTACAGGTGGTCTTGTGACTGCCATGCTAACAACTCCAGATGAGAATAACCGTCCTGTATTTGCTGCCAAAGATATAAAGGATTTCTACCTTACTGAGATCCCTAAAATCTTCCCCCAGAATACGTAATGTTAATTTGCATAACTTTGATATAACTAATTTGCATATTGTAACGTTTCTGGATATAAATACTTTCTTCCTGGTTTCTAATCTTAGGTTTAATAATTGACAGTTGTTGGTTGTTTCCTTATATTACGAAGATTATCAAAAGTCTAACAGGACCAAAGTACAATGGGAAGTATCTGCATAGCTTGGTTAGGCAAAAGCTTGGTGAAAAAAAGCTCCACCAGACATTGACTAATGTTGTCATTCCTACATTTGACATAAAGAATCTCCAGCCCACAATCTTTTCTAGCTTTGAGGTTCACTTTCTTCTCTTCACCTATTTGATTTGTTCTCAAGGTTTAATTTTACCCTTACATGCCTTGCTGGACATATAACTGTCGCTGATTTATAATATCCACTTTTCTTGGGCGATCGATCAGGTGAAACATAAGCCATCTTTTGATGCCTTAGTCTCAGACATATGCATTGCAACCTCAGCAGCACCAACTTATCTTCCAGCTCATTATTTTGAAACCAAGGACCACAACGGAAATGTTAGAGAATTCAACCTAATCGATGGTGGAGTGGCTGCAAATAATCCGGTACATATTATAAATGGATCAAATAATGAATATTAGATTCTTTTAGAATAAATATTGTTCAGGAAAATAACTTCAAGACAATTTTCAGACTTTAGTTGCTATTGGTGAAGTGACAAAGCAAATAATCAGGGGGAGCCCGGACTTCTTTCCTATCAAACCTATGGATTATGGACGATATCTAGTCATATCATTAGGAACTGGCTCACCAAAAGCTGAATTGAAATATGATGCACATGATGCTGCTAAATGGGGCTTATTGAATTGGTTAACCAGCGGAGGCTCGACACCGATCATCAATGTTTTCAGTCACGCAAGTGCTGATATGGTTGATCTGAACCTTTCTGTGGTTTTCCAAGCCCTTCACTCGGAGAAAAATTACCTTCGAATTCAGGTATACTTATATATTCGACTAATATGCATAAAATAATTATTGGAGTCAAGACTAAGGTTGAAGGTTTAGATTTACTAACAAATTACATTTGAATGAAAAAAAATAATACGCAGGATGACAAGCTGCATGGGGACGTATCTTCTATGGATATAGCAACAGAGAAGAATTTGGACAATCTTGTGAAAGTTGGTGAAGGCCTATTGAAACAACCTGTTTCTAGGGTTAATTTAGAGACAGGAAAATTCGAAGCTTGTAATCATGAGACTAATGAAGAAGCTCTTATAAGGTGTACAGATGATATATCAATTCCCAATATATATTTCCACGTTCTATAAGCTAATATCTGCTCTGATTTTTAATTCATCCAAAATCTAAATATTGTAACTTATGCTTTGCAGGTTTGCAAAACTACTCTCTGAAGAGAAGTGGCTTCGTCTTGCAAAGTCGCCACAGGGTCAATGTACTGCAAAACCCAACTGATCATCAAATACACATTTTAATCTTTGTGTACACAGCTCATGATTCTTTGATTCAGTATATTTTTCAAGTAGTAAATTCAATGTCTGTAAGTTTTTAGGTATGGGAGGAGCCAATAATCCAACATACTAAATTCTTTAATATTCTTTATGTAATCGAATAAATCCCCGGTGGGGTTGCAAATGTATTCCTTAATTCTATTATTTTGTTGTGATTCATCAAAATTAAAATTAAAAGTATATTGCAAGCAAAAATTCCTTTCCGTGTCTACTTGTCTATAAATTATCACCAATATTTCTGTGTTACATTATGCACGCACTTGTGGCGAGACCTTTGGGAGCTCTTTCGATAAAACGACCATAAATTCACCTACTCTTCTTAGTATATTCTCTAGAGAGTGATATTACAACATTCAACTTTAAGAAGTTTTCTTGTTTGGCACTTTGTTCCTTGTTGTTTAAACAAAAGGTTTGAGGGTTTTTTTTTCTCTGTAATAAAGGTATTAATGTTGCATGCAGAATTGTAGATACATCACTGTTGGAAACGTTGTCACAAATTAACTTGACTCTTTGGTCAGTTGGAATGAGACAATATTAATACAATTTTGAATTAGTCAAGTTGGAATGTGACTGTTACCAACAAGTCCACAAGCTTAGTTTAAGTGCGCAGCTACTTTAAAATAAAGGGATAAAGTCATATTTGGTAAAAGAAGAAGGCCAAAATTAAAGGGATAAAGTCATATTTGGTAAAAGAAGAAGGCCGGCCACCATCTAACTTGGCCTCTAGGGTTTGCACTAACTAATTTAGACCATTTTTTTTATAGTAACATGAACAACCAAATGCGTGGAAGAACTGGTTTTTATTGGCATCAATATATATGAAGCAGTCAGAAAGTACAAGCTCCCCTTTTTGTTTTTTTGTTTTTCAAATGAACACCCCCCCCCCCCCCCCAAAAAAAAAAGCACAGCATCAGACATGAACAAAAATTAATTATTTAAACATAATGATCAGTAAAACATTGAGCATGGATCACTAGCTAGGGATGGCTATCTTTTTGGTTTTTAATAGCATCTTAAGCATTGCAGATGAGTAACTAGGGATGGTTTTCCTCTGGTTCTTAACAAAACCTGCATTTTCAGAGAGGTGGATCGGCGGTACACTACTAATCAACACTGATATTGTCCCTAACTTAACTTGTACAGTCCGGCAAGTGTGAGTTTTCAGCAATAATGCGAGGCTAGTTGCAGCTTATTCTCAAGCTTAGCTTTCTAACCAATTAACTGTCGTAGATTGTTACTTCAGGAGTATCTATCTGTTTTATTTATTGAATTTGAGTTTTTCACTCATCTGTGCATAGTTGCACTTGTTTTTTATTCAATAAATGACTGGAGTGAAGAAGTAATTCCGACAAATCTGGTCAATCCCAGATTTCCAGCAAAGTGTAATTATGAAATCATATCTTTCTGATTATGTATTCCTTATATGTACTTTCTTGTAGTTTACTGTGCATAGTTGCACTTGTTTTTCCTTCAGTAAATGACTGGAGTATAGCTAACGAAACTTTATATGTTGGAGATATTGCAGACTCGTTAATCTCGTGAATATACTGCAATCTTTGTTGTGGCTTAAAAACAACTTCACTACTTTGGAGATGTTTATCTCACAAAGATGAATGTAATGCAGCGGAATTGATAGGCAAAAGAAAGAAATAACACTCAAAGTATTACACAAAATTTTTATTCTCACACAAACTTAGTACAAGAGGAAACACTCAAACACTCTTAGAAGCTTTGTTGCTTCTTCTTACTTCTTACTTGACACTCTCACTTCTTCCTACTTGCTCTCTTGGTTACTACAAATGATGTGGATGTCTTCTCCTTTTATAGGCATGGATGGAACCTTGGAGAAGCATGGGAGCATCATTCTTGAGATATCTAGATAATTCCACTACCTTCCTAAGCTAGAATTATCTACACTAATCTTGTATGTTGGTGGAATCCTCACTATTCTTCTAGACTCTTCCTCCAACTTGAACTTTGCTAGAATTCTCTAGCATGTACATGGATCTTTCTTTGTGCATGGGTTGGATCCATTATCTTTTGGGCCAAGACAAGATTACAATTCAACATCCCCTCTTAATCTTGTCTTGTGACGCCGATTGTGTTCCTCAATCTGACAAAGTCTTCTTGCCTGAGTGGTTTGGTGAATATGTCGGCGACTTAGTCTTGTGACTTCACGTATTCCACTTGCACATCCTTTCTTGCAATGCACTCTCTTATGTAGTGATAGCGGGTATCTATGTGCTTACTCCTGTCATGGAATACTAGATTCTTTGCAAGAGCTATTGCAGACTTGTGGTCGACATAGATCTCTGTTGGCTCTTCTTGTGGCATGCTTAATTCTTTCAGCAAGTTTCTCATCTAAATTGCATGATAGACGCATGCGGCAGTAGCTACGTATTTAGCTTCACATGTAGATAGTGTGACAATCGGTTGCTTCTTCGACATCCATGTGAATGCAGTGTCTCCCATGAAAAAAACAAATCCAATAGTACTTTTTCTATCGTCGGAATCTCCTGCCCAATCACTATCGCTATATCTAACAAGTTTGTAGTTATCGGAACTTGAATAGAACAAGCCAAAGTTAATAGTACCTTTAAGGTATCGAAGAATTTTTTTGGTGGTCTTCAAATGTGTAATTGTGGGATTCTCCATGTGGCGACAGACTAATCCGACGGCATAGAGAATATCTGGTCTTATGCAAGTGAAGTAGCGCAAGCTTTCAACTAGACTTTTGAAAAATGTTGAATCTACCCTTTCTCCTTTGTCATGCTTGGTTAGTTAGACTCCGCACTCCACTGGCGTGCTTATGGGCTTGCAGTAGTCCATTTTGAACTTTTCAGTATCTCCTTTGTGTAGCTTTCTTGGGAGATAAAGATGCCTTCTTCATTTTGCTTGACTTCAATGCCTAGGTAGTATGCCATTAACCTGGTGTCGATCATCTTGAATTCTTTGGTCATCACTTTCTTGAACTCTTCAAACATGCTTGGATTACTCCTGGTGAAGATTAGATCATCCACATATAAGCACACAATCAAAATATCTCCATCTTTGACTTTGACGTAGAGAGCATGTTCATGAGGACACTTGGTGAAGTTGTTTTCTTGAAAGTACTTGTCAATGCGACTATTCCATACTCATGGGGCTTGTTTGAACCCATAGAGGGCTTTCTTTAGCTTCAGAACTTTGTCTTCATACCTTTTGATTTCATAGCCTGACGGTTGCTTAATGTAGACTTCTTGTTCAAGAACTCCATTTAGGAAGGCGGACTTCACATCCATTTGTTGAATCTTCCATTTGTTTTGAGTTGCCAAAGAAATTAGTAATTGCATCGTTTCCAAATGAGCAACGGGTGTAAATACCTCATCATAGTCGATTCCGACTCTTTGACTATAGCCGTTCGTCACTAGTCTCGCCTTGTATCTTTGGACCTCTCCGTTGGCATTTTTCTTTGTCTTGTACACCCACTTAACTCCGATGGCTTTGTGTCATTTCCGAAGAATAGCAAGTTCCCATGTATCATTCTTCTGGATTGCTTCAATTTCTTCATCCATTGCTTTCCTCCACTTAGTATCTTGCACTGCTTCTTGGAAGTCGACTGGTTCACAATCAGCAAAGAGACAGAAAATTGCAGGATTATCAAGTCTTTCAGCTACCTCATAGAGATCTCATATACTTTTTGTGCGTGGTATTTCTTTTTCATTTAGGCTTCCACTTGACGATGCTGATGCTGGTGAATTACCATAATTGGTTGATGTTGGTGAAGCAGGTGTAGTAGTGGATTCTTGTTGAACCTCTCTTACTTGCTTCATCATCCCTTGTTCATTATCTTCTTCAAACTGAGGAAAGAAGCTGAGATCACTTGCATGAGAGTCAAAATCCCATTCTCTTTTTTCATCAAACATCACATCTTGACTGATCACCATCTTCCCATTATTCGGATTATACAACTTATAGCCTTTTAAATTTGAATCATATCCGATGAAGATCAACTTCTCACTTTTGTCGTCGAGCTTGGTTCTCCTCTCGTCTGGTACATGTACATGGGCTATGCTTCCAAAAACTCTTAGATGAGAAATACCTGACTTTCTTCCACTCCATGCTTCTTGCGAGTCTTTCCCCATACACTCCTTGTTGGAGACCAATTGGATAGGTAGACAGCACATGCTACAACTTTTTCCCACAACTCCTTAGGCAATCTCTTGCTTTTGAGCATGCTTCGAGCCATGTCGAGGATAGTTCGATTTTTTCTTTTTGCCACACCATTTTGTTGAGGGATTTTGGAACTGTCAAAGGTTGACGAATTCCATTGGTTTCACAGAATTCTTGAAATTCCTTCGAAGTGAATGCTTCACAGAATTCTTGAAATTCCTTCAAAGTGAATTCTCTTCCTCAATCAAATCTCATGGCTTTGATCTTACAACCACTCTCCTTTTCTACAACGGCTTTGAACTTCTTGAATTCTCCAAAGACTTATGATTTATGCTTCAGGAAATATACCCAGGTTTTCCTTGAAAAATCATCAATGAAGAGAAGGAAATAATTATTTTTATCCAAAGAGCTTGGTTTTATTGGACCACACACTTCGGTGTGAATGAGCTTGAGTGGCTTCTGGGCTCTTGTGGTCGACTCCTTGGAAATTTCCTGAACTATTTTCCAAGTAAACATCCTTCGCAAACTTGGTCAGGGTGACTAATACACGGTAAACCTCTCACCATCTCCTTTTTAGATAATAACTCCAGTCCCCCAAAGTTAAGATGCCCAAAATGAAGATGCCAAACCCAGGATGTGTCTTTGTAACATGTTTGGCACTTTGCAACAACATTTTGAATATTCATAGGAAACATCCTATTCTTTGACATTTTCACCTTGGCAATTAATCTTTCTTTGTCATCTCTAAGAAAAAGGCTATAATTTTTCATGTGAATATCATAACCTTTTACAAGAGTTGACCCAAGCTAAAAATGTTGCTTTTCATATTGGGCACGTAGTAGACATTTGAAATTAATTGGTGACCACCATTTTTCAGGGGAATAAGGATGTTACCTTCTCCTTTTACAGGTATTTTGGATTCATCTCCAAAAGAAATGTTGCCACTCACCGATTCGTTGAGCTCTACGAACATGCTTTTTCTTCCTCACATGTGGTTGTTAACACTGGTGTCAAGGTACCATGTATAGTCTTGGTCTCCATCATTGTTCTTGCATGCTAGTAGCACAACGCCATTCTCTTCTTTCTCTTCTTTCACATAATTGACCTTCTCATCAAGTCTGTTGTTTGGAGCTCTACATTCCCAAGTATAATGCCCGAACTTTTGACAATTATAGCATTGAACTTGAGATTTTTCATACCTCAAGTTTGAGCGTCATTTTCCACGACCTTTTGTTGATCTTCCTCGTTTTTCGTAGTTGTTATGGTTATTGAAGTTCCAACCACGTCCATGTCCATGTCCATGCCCACGTCCACGACCTCGGCCATGACTTTTTTTCGTATTGGCTTCTCTTGTTGTCGAAGCTTTCTTCTTTCTTCTTTGGCTGAACATGCGTCTTAAGGAGCTGCTCATCATTCCCTTACCTCTTCTTATGTTTCTCTTCATATGCTTGTAGCGAACCCATTAATTGCTCTATACTAATTTCTTCCAAGTTTTTAGTTTCTTCAATCTTCACGACAATGTGCTCGAATTTAGGGTCCAACGAGCGTAGTATCTTCTCCATAATTCTAACATCTTCTAACTTTTCTCCGTTTCTTTTTAATTGATTCGAAACAGCTAAGACTCTTGAGAAATAATCGGAGATTGTTTCAGACCCTTTCATTTGTAGAGATTCGAACTCACCTCTTAATACTTGAAGACGAACCTTTTTCACTTGTTCAGCTCCTTTGTAAGAGGTTTGAAGCTTCTCCCATGCTTGCTTGGCAAAGGTTGCACTCGAGACCTTCTCAAAGCCATTGTCATCTAATGCTTGGTAGATGAGGTAGAGAGCCTTCTTGTCTCTCTTTCTTGAATCTTTCAAACTCTCCTTCTGGGGTTGAGACATAGTAGCTTCATCTTCTGGTTCAGTGTAGCCTTTCTCCACGACTTCCCATACATCGTGTGCTCCCAAAAGGGCCTTCATTTTGATACTCCAATTATCGAAGTTGTTGTTATCGAGCACTGGAACTTGGAAGGTTGCCATAGCGTTGCTAGCCATAGCTCTGATACCACTTTGTTGGGGCTTAAAAAGACTTCACTACTTTGGAGATGTTTATCTCACAAAGAAGAATGTAATGCAGCGGAATTGATAGGCAAGAGAAAGAAAGAACACTCAAAGTATTACACAAATTTTTTATTCTTACTACTTGTTCTCTTGGTTACTACAAATGGTGTGGATGCCTTCTCCTTTTATAGGCATGGATGGAACCTTGGAGAAGCATGGGAGCATCATTCTTGAGATATCTAGATAATTCCACTACCTTCCTAAGCTAGAATTATCTACACTAATCTTGTATGTTGGTAGAATCCTCACCATTCTTCTAGACTCTTCCACCAACTTGAACTTTGCTAGAATTCTCTAGTATGTACATGCATCTTTCCTTGTGCATTGGCTGGATCTATTATCTTTGGGCCAAGACAAGATTACAGTTCAACAATCTTATTATTTATTGTTGCATCCTTCAAATCTTGTCGAACAAATCATCTAATAGAGTCGTTGTGTGATTCTTTGCTCTTCAATTTTTTTATACAAAATTCATCCAACTCAATGCGGTGTAGTGTGCTTTAAATATGTATGCACAGAATATGCTATAAAAACCACTGAAGTTTCTACCACTCACGACATGTAATTTTGAATCATCACTTCAGCAAGTTCAGACAAAGTTAACTGATAAGTTAATTTTCACTTTAGTTATATTGGAGCCAAATTTATGTATATCAGTCACGTGTTCTGCTAAAGAGAAGCATATATCTCCAAGTTACTGCAGGACACATTCAATTCAGCTGGATAATTTTGTGGAAAAATTTATTTTCTGAACTGCAGTGTGATATATACAGTATAAAAAAACAGAACCAAACTATTTTCCTCTTCCTTGTTGACAGGAGCATTAGAATCATTCAATGATTATAGTATTGCTGAAGTATAAGGTTACTGACAGGACAACAAAATACTACATACGCCCTTAATCAAAGTACACGAAAATATCATGACAATGTAGAACTTGATTAAATTATGCAGCATTACTTTACCACCAAGTTGAAGTTATATGCAGACATAATTGAATGGTAGGCCAATTTTTTATTTCTTACAAATGCTTTGGCCAATAGATCAATCACAGTAGCAACTTTTGGCCTTCGAATTGACCTTCTTAATTTGCTGCTAATGTACATTGCCGCCTTATACGAATCGAACTATATATAACGCATACAGTTTTGACAAGGAATCTTATCATCATGTGGCTTCATTGAACGCAGCTGCACAGAAGAACTTGATAACCTTAATAATAAGCTTAAAATATTAGATGCATGCTTGATGGAGGTTTGCTTTAAGGGTAGGCAGTTCATGATCATATCACGGGGTTTGAGTTTGGCCAAGCTTAGTGCATTTCTTATTAATCCTCCAATATGGCGTCACATCATAACCAACCAGTCTTATGCTTGGAGTCTCACCTACCAGTCTGTATTATCTTACAGAGATTAGTAAACAATTTATGATTAGGTACAAAATGATTTTCATGTTTATAATTAACCTAGAAGTTGGATGGTGAGGATGCAAGAATCGCTGGCTATTTCGATGTGATTGCAGGAACAAGCACTGGTGGTCTAGTGACTGCTATGCTTGCAACCCCAGATGAGAACAACCGCCCGGTGTTTGCTGCCAAGGATATTACGGACTTCTACCTCACTCACTGCCCCAAAATCTTCCCCCCCCCCCCCCAGAAACAGTAATGTCTACATGTTCATGTCAATTTTTGTTTTAATATTGATACAGAACATATTGTTCTTAACCGAAAATAAAAACCTTCTCTTCCGGCATATATAGTTTCTAATATGAACATTAACGTTTTAAACAACAGTTGTCCATTGTTTCCGAAAATGAATAAGATTATCAAAGCCCTGTCGGCCAAAATAGGATGGGAAGTATCTACATGACTTGGCCGGGCGGTAACTTGGTTTTAGAAAACTGCACCAGACATTGACGAATGTTGTCATTCCCACATTTGACATAAAACAGCTCCAACCAACTATATTTTCCAGCTATGAGGTAGGTTTGTTATTTTTTCCCCTGTTTATAGCAACAAAAAAAGAAGATATATAACTGAATTTAATATCTGCTTTTCTTGGGCGCTCAAGTGAAAAGTAAACCATGCTTTGATACTTTACTCTAAGACATATGCATTGCAACCTCAGCTGCACCTACTTCTCCCAGCTCACTATTTTGAAACAATTGACTCAGAAGGAAATGTAAAAGATTTTAACCTTATAGATGGAGGTGTGGCTGCGAATAATCCGGTATATATACAAATTAATTCGAACTCAAGACCTTTTTTAACAGGTTAAACGTTATTTGGTTAATAAAATGACTTCCAACATTATTTTTTATCTTATTCCAGACTTTAGTTGCAATTGGTGAAGTGACAAAGACAATAATAAATGGGAGTGAAGATTTCTTCCCTATAAAGCCCATGGACTATGGGCGATTTGTTGAGAATAAATTTCACATTGATGGGAGGAGGAATCTTTGCATGTGCTTCTAAGTAATTGGGCTCATCATTTTGTTAATTGGTTTTATAGTAAAACCTCAACTTTTTTCATGGTATCATAGCAAGTTGTCTCACATATGAAGCTCAACGGCCACACATGTTCTACGTCACCCAATTTATGTTATCCACGTGCTAGGCTTGAAAATGCGTCATACGTGAGAAGACGTGTTGAAAATACATCTTACATTGATGAGATAAAGGATCTTCAATTTACAATTCCTTTTGTTGAAAACTTATTTTTAAATAATAGAGAAAAAAAAGAAAAATAGAGTATTAAGAGAGATTATCTCCTCCCGTAAACCCAAAGGCGAAGGGTCCTACACTTTTTGAGAGCACGCCTCTCCCCATTTTCTTATTAAAATAAATAGAGCACGCCCCTCACCAATGAACTCCGGGTGATCAACACCATGCCAAACAGTCAACAAATTCTCATAAAAATATGAGAAATATAATCCTGCACATAGAGATTACATTTACTATTTAACTACCTTGATTATAAATGAAATTGATACAAAAAACATTATGTTAAGGCTCATTTGAAATCTCTTTTGTAAGAATAGTTTTGCTCGTAAGGTTTAAAAATTCTATTAAAAATTCAAGTGTTTCTCTAAAAAACGTTTAGTCTATATATACTCCAAACATTATCATAAGCATTTTTAATTGTTAGGAGTCCAAAACAGGTTCTAAACTGAGTTAACGACTTAATACTATGCATGGAATATATATGTATATTAATTTTAATAAGACAATTGAACGGATTAAATAAAAATGCAGGATGGCACATTAACAGGACAAGTATCTTCTGTGGACAGCCGATAAGAAGAATTTTGATGATCTTCTCAAAGTGGGTGAAGGCCTTTTTAAAAAAACCAGTTAATTTGGAGACTGCAGGGTCGAGCCACGAGTCCAATGAAGAGGCTCTAACTAGGTACACCATATCAATTACCAAAACCAGATATAAATTTCCATAATTTCTGAGGTAGAGTTTTAGTAGTAACAGAAAGTTGTAACTTGTGATTCTGCAGGTTTGCAAAACTATTATGGGTTGTTTAGATATAGACCCATACAACTCATATACTTCAGATAAAAACCCACCTATGAATAAACATTCAATCAAAACCCAAAATTTAAATAAATTACCACATAAGAAAATAAGTAACCTATTAATATAAGTTATTTACAATTTATGCCACAACTTTCTATAACTGTTCTCATACAACCATTATTAGCCAACCATTATGGCTAACGTTTTTAACAATTTCTTATATCAGTCTAATAATGAATTAATATAATTCATTAGCATATCTCTTAACTATATAACTTTAGATAAATTATTTTGCGAACACAGAAACATATATATGATAGTAAAATATAAAATAGAAGATACATTTTTTGAAAAGTTAAATTGTAGGTAAACTATATTCATACAAAAACAAAATTGTAGATACACTATTGTTGTGAAAAAAAAAGAAGGTAAATATTGTATGTAAAATTGTAGATACATTACTGACACAGTAGGTAAATTAGTTTCATATAAAATTAAAAAGTAGGTAAATTATATTCATACAAAAATAAAATTGTAGATACATTATTGTTAAATAAAAACATGTAAATTTTTATCCTAAAATTTGAACAATAGATAAATTATTTTTGTACATACATTAATTTTTAAAAAATTAAACAATATGTACATCATTAGCTTCACCAATTATACACAGTAGGTAAATTATTTTTGCTAAAACTAAACAATAAGTAAATTATTTTTTAAGATACATTAGTGTTGTAAAGATTAAATAACAGGTACATTATTATATAGGTAAATTATGGTAAAAATTTATAGTTGGCAAAAAAAAAAATTATATATATATAGGTACATTATTTTATTGATAAATATTTTAAAAGATAGACTATTTCATTAAAAAATATATTTAAATTGAAAATTGTTATTAAGATTAAGAAAACTTTCCAAATTAATTCCTATATCAAATTAGAAGCAAATTTTATGAAGTGAGAGAAACATGAATCAACCAAATTCATATAACATGCAATGCATTTAGAATATTTGTGCCTTTTTTATTATTTTATTTTTGTAAAATCATTAATCCTCCTTAAAATCTGCATATGTTTAATTGTGCACATTAAACATGCAAAAAGGGGTATTTTAGGCATTCGAAAATTTTAAAATGTCATAATTAATGAATTTGCTTATGTGAAGTCTAGTCATTGGGTTTTATTCGAGTAAAAATGTTATGTCGGGTTTTATATGAAAGAAATTGAGTTTGAGGGGTTAAAGTCATATTTTCAGAACTATTATCTGAAGAGAAGTGGCTTCGCCTTGCAAGGTTACCCGTTGGACATGCTGCAAATCCTAACTGATATATGGCCCTATAGCTATGAGTCTATGACCAAACTACCCATGATTCTTTTGCTTTTGTTTTTTGGATAAAAATTCATGACTCTTTTGTTTTTGTAATTAATTTTATTGATATTTAAATTATTGTAATAAAGTCAAGTTGGGGGCAAATGATCCATCTTACTGTTTAGATTATTCTTTTAATTTTTTTTTGTTTGGAATAGTTTTCTTCCGAATGTGGGAAACCCTGACCTAATGATTGACTCCATTTCGTGATTGAATTTGTTTCTCATAGACCCGTCAAAGAATTGATTTTAAAGATTGATTTTTCGTACCAGCAAGCAACCAAAGGAATGAAATAAAAACACAGAAGGCTGAAACAAAATGGAAAATTTATATATTTTTTGGTCGGAACTGCTCAAACTTTAGTAAGTTGGCAATATTGGAATAGTTAATTAATCTTTTTTTGCATAATTTGGTTATATATGAAAAAATAATCAAATAAAGAATTAAAAGATGAAAAAAATAATCAAATAAAGAATTACAAGATGAAAAATAATCAAAACCAACAAGTTGAGTGGTCTTTATTGGGAGAGAAAATAATGAATTTCAGCACTGAATTACAAGAGTTTAGCACTAATTTCACCGTATGGTTAACTATTTTTCTATATAGTGTCATTTTTTTTTAAAAACTAAAAATGTATTTATTAACTAATTTTCCAAAAAAAAAAAAAAGAATTCTGTTGAAGGGAATAACAAGTGTTTGTGAGAGAGAGAGCAGGCTGAGTTGTGATCATCAGTTGGAGCTGGTTACGGCGCCCTTTCCATGTGGTGATCTCATTTCACGGACTTTCCTCTCCCTAGACAGAATTCCAGCAATCCTGCAGCACATATAGATTGATTAATAATTAAGAAAACAAATAGTAGTCAGCAATGTTTAATCAATATTATGAACATATGATCATGCTAAAATACGTATATAGTGGAGATATTTGGTGAATGATGATTAAATTATATCTACCTTACGAGAGCCTCTTCATTTGTAGATTGATGGGCTGGTTCAAATACACCGGTATCCAAATTCACCCTAGAAACAGGCTTTTTCAGCAATTTCTCTCCGACTTTTATAAGATTATTCAAGTTTTCCTCCGTAGCAATGTCCACCGAAGACACTGTCTTCTCCAATGTATCATCCTACAAACATAAATTTTCCTCACATAAATATGTTTCGACATATAATTGATGTTGCTTGAATTTATATACCATCTAGATTTATATAGCAATATAAGTATGTTATGTTGTCAAAAGTGTAAGTATATCAAACATATATATAGAAGGATCGATGTATACATACCTGAATTCGGAGATAACTTTTCTCACAGTTAAGAGCTTGGAAAACAGTGGCAAGGTGAAAATCTACCATGTCACTACTGGCTTGGGTAAATACATCGACCAGTGGACAAGAACCTCCGCTGGTCAACCATGCCACAAGACCCCATTTAGCTACGTCATTGGCATGGTACTTCTCCTCACATTTTGCTGAACCAGTACCCAACGATACAACTAAGAACCGACCATAATCAGTTGGTCTCATGGAAAAGCTGAAGTCGGAATTTCCCTGGTGGACTTCCCTCGTCACTTCGCCTATAGCAACCAAAGCCTGATAAATGAACAAATATTATTAGATGAAGCCGTAGTTCTAGTTGGTAATTATATTGTCATGAATAGATATTTTTACATTAAATATAGGTGTTTTTTTTTAAAGGGAGACAACCGGTGGCAAGCCACACGGTCTTTACATTAAATTTATCCATATTCCCTAACCATGGCAACTATGTATTAATGTATACCGGGTTATTAGCAGCGACAGCACCATCAATGAGATCGAATTCTCTTGTTTCACCAGTGGAAGTTTTTGTTTCAAAATGATGTGCTGGAAGATAAGTTGGGGCTGCTGAAGTTGCAATGCATATGTCCGAGAGTAAAGCATCTATGCTACTGTTCTTCTTGGCCTAAAATCACCAACATATATACAAAATAAATATATGTAGAGATAGAGCAAACTTTTCAGAAAATTATTCCAAGCTAATAGTATAAAAAAATTAACCAACCTCATAGCTGGAGAAGATGGTTGGTTGGAGCCGCTTTATATCAAAAGTTGGGATTACAACGTTAGTCAATGTGTCGTTCAATCGTTTGTCTCCTAATTTTTCCTTCACTATCTTATGTAGATACTTCCCATCATACTTTGGTCCTGTCATAGCTTTTACCATATCCACGGCCTTACCAAATAGTGGAGCGCTGTTGTACGAGAAAAAAAATATCTGATTGTTAGCCACTATATACATGTGAAATATATGAAAGAAAAGAAGCAGAGAGAGAAGATTTCAAGACTTGTATATATGTATTCATGATAAGCTTATAAGAACATGCAAGGTCCCTTTCAAACAGATTTCAAGTTAAGTTTGTAATTAAGTAGGTACCTGTCCTGGGGGAAGATTTTCGGGCAGTGTTCGAGATAGAAAGCGTTAATATCTTTAGCAGAGAACAAGGGACGATCATGTTCATCTGGAGTAGTAAGCATGGCAGTCACGAGGCCACCTGTGCTAGTCCCTGCAATCACATCAAAGTAATCTGCTAGCCTTGCACCTTCACCATCCAGCTTCTGCATATGACCAACAAATTAAAGTAAAGATTAGTTAGAGTGTGCAAGCATATTATTCTGCATGAGATAAATTAAAGTGACGTTTAAAATTTTTTAATTTGAAGTTAAATTATGGGTTTGAATTGATATTTATACCTGAAGCTCAGACTCCAGGAAGCTGAGTATAGTTCCGGGGATAATCCCTCGGATACCACCTCCGTCAATGCTAAGAACAGTGACGAGGTTTCCATAAGTGGGAGACTGAAGAAAGGATCTTGCTCTCTCCATTTGAGAAAAAAGAGAAGACATATTATGAATGATACTCGGTCAGGGAAGGGTACGTAGGAAGGAAACGGTAAGTAGGTACTATTTATGAACTGGAAGAAAAATGCAGATAGCAAACAATTTGAACCTTAAAGAATGGGGTGATGACAAGATAATTGAGTGTAGAAACCTTGAGTACCTATCTACGCCTTATATAGAGATCTTTTCCCCTCCAACTTTGACCCAAAACTTGTATATATCCAAAACAAGTTTTAGTTCGACCTATTCCAGACTTTTCAAATTAATTACTGCATTCTTGTGGACATATTTAGTTAATCAAGGCATCAATTGAATCTTCTAGGTAATTACACTTTCAAGAATAATAGTCCACTTTAAATCTTATTTAAATTATACAAGTAAGATATTAACAATTAAATGAACAAGTCACTATGAACATGTTTTGGTGAATAAAGTTGGTGATTTCATGCACCTTAAGTACAGGCTCTGTTCTCGCATGTATGAATGGTAAAGAAAATTCAATCAAACAGATAATAGTCTTACGAGTGATACTATTTAAGCACACAAAATTGACATTATTGGTGTTTGATTCTTAATCTTCAACATGACAAACTTTCTTGATTTTATTTTCTCCTAATTGTTCTGAATTGTTTTTCGAGCAAACGCATATACATACAATCCTGAGCCGAGTCAATTACGAGAATTGGTCAGACTTCATGTGGCCTCTTAAACTGCAACAAATATTGTGGCAAAAAAGTCATCCCCAGATGACAAACTATAATTTTCAACACACATTACTCGACTTTTATGTCCGAATGATGTCCAATTCAACAGGACATAATTTCAGGGATAATATTAATTAGGGAGACTAAATTTATAAACCAATCAAGGATTAAGTAACAAACCAATCATCAACAACCACATCACTTGATTTACAAAATTGGTTTAAACATTTGGCAAAGTTAACTGATAAGTTAATTTTTCACTTAAGTTATATTGGAGCCAAATTTATGTATATCGGTCACGCGTGTTCTGCTAAAAAGAAGCATATATCTCCAAGTTACTGCAGGACGCATTCAATTAAGCTGGATAATTTTGTGGAAAAATTTATTTTCTGAACTGCAGTGTGATATATACACAGTATAAAAGAAAAGAACCAAACTATTTTCCTCTTCCTTGTTGACAGGAGCATTAGAATCATTCAATGATTATAGTATTGCTGAAGTATAAGGTTACTGACAGGACAACAAAATACTACATACGCCTTTAATCAAAGCACACGAAAAAAATCTTGACAATATAGAACTTGATTAAATTATGCAGCATTACTTTACCACCAAGTTGAAGTTATATGCAGACATAATTGAATGGTAGACCAATTTTTTATTTCTTACAAATGCTTTGGCCAATAGATCAATCACAGTAGCGACTTTTGGCCTTCGAATTGACCTTCTTAATTTGCTGTTAATGTACATTGCCGCCTTATACAAATCAAACTATATATAACGCATACAGTTTTGACAAGGAATCTTATCATCATGTGGCTTCATTGAACGCAACTGCACAGAAGAACTTGATAACCTTAATAATAAGCTTAAAATATTAGCTGCATGCTTGATGGAGGCCTGCTTTAAGGGTAGGCAGTTCATGATCATATCACGGGGTTTGAGTTTGGCCAAGCTTAGTGCATTTCTTATTAATCCTCCAAAATGGCTTCACATTATAACCAACCAGTCTTATGCTTGGAGTCTCACCTACCAGTCTGCATTATCTCACAGAGATTAGTAAACAATTTATGATTAGATACAAAATGATTTTCATGTTTATAATTAACCTGCCATGCAACTTGATGAGCTCTATCCAAGAAGCTACTCCAGAATATTTGAATCAAATGATAATCCACTGACACTGTACTTGGTTGGGTGCATGCATGCATATGAACCAGTAACTTGGTTGATATTCTTGGAAACTTAATGCAAGAAGAGTCTACAAGTACCGCTGTACTCACCAAAAAAGTCTAACTATATATTTGCTTAAAGCCTCTTCTAGAATCCATCTCTCTCTCTCTCTCTCTCTCTCTCTCTCTGAAAGTGTCATGGACAGAACCAAGAGTATACCATTACAGGCCCCAACTTACGGAAACTTGATAACGATTCTCAGCATTGATGGGGGTGGAATAAGAGGACTTATCCCAGGAACCATTCTTGGTTACCTTGAATCTGAGCTTCAGTAGCCAGAATATTCTGTTGGTATTCAAAGTTTACTAACTCAATACCAAAATATGTGGGTGATAAGTGTTGGAAAATAGTTATTTATTTTATTGTTTGAATTTGGGCTTAGCCCATTAGTATTAGGGTTTCTTTTTCTTACTTATTAGGGTTATGTTAGTTCTCTATTTATATGGTGTTTTGTAACTCGTAGAATACAAGTTATTCACAATGTAGTCTCTTAGGGTTTTGTAGCCGTTCCGGCATTCTCGGTTGTTTAATAATATTTTTATTATTTTGTTAATCTCGTTCGTTGCGCACTCTGATATTCAACTTGGTATCAGAGCGGGTTCGATCCTTAGGGTTCAATCAGTTCTCGTTGGTATCAATTTGTTTGTATCAGTTTTGTTTCCGTCATCTTCCACTGTTTGTGTTTTCGTTTTAGATTTGTTAGTTGTATTGATTGTTTGCAAGAAAAAAAAAGGAAAATAGAAAGGATCTTGTTGTTGCTGTTTGTTTGCACAGAAGAAAAAAAAAACAAGGAAAACAGAAAGGTTTTGCTGTTTGTTCGCATGAAAGAAAAAAGAATGAAAAATGGGAAGGAAGGAAAGGATAGAAAAAAAAAGGCAAAAAGAGATGGAAAAAGAAAAACAATTGTTTGTTGTTAGTTTAAGTCCACGGGCAACAAGAAAAAAAATGGTTAAGTTTGTTTTTAGGTCCACATGAGTTGTTGGCCTATTTGGGATTGTTTTGTGACCGTCATTTGAGTACTTGAAATTGTGACCACTCGAGTGATAGTATTTGTGTTTGTTTGTTTGTTGCTACAATTGAGATATGAAAATCTCGTCCGTTTAGTGACGGGTTCTTTCCATACTCTCAACACTAGCCAATTTAAACCAGAACCAATTTGCCAGCCAGAATCAAGTCAAGAATCAAGAACCAGTTTGACAGTCAAGTCAAGTCAAGTCAAGTCCAGTCAAGTCCAATCAAGTTTGCAAGTTCGCCAGTTTGCCAGTTCAAGTTCAGTCAAGTCCAATCAAGTCAAGTCAAGTTTGAATGTCTGCCAGTCCGCCTAATGGAGCCAGTCCTCATCTGCTTGTTTGCAAACCCATGTCGTATACCGCCATGAGTTTGACGGGGGGTGTTGGAAAATAGTTATTTATTTTATTGTTTGAATTTGGGCTAGTATTAGGGTTTCGTTTTCTTACTTATTAGGGTTATGTTAGTTCTCTATTTATATGGTGTTTTGTAGCTTGTAGAACACAAGTTATTCACAGTGTAGTCTCTTAGGGTTTTATAGCCGTTCCGGCATTCTCGGTTGTTTAATAATATTTCTGTTATTTTGTTAATCTCGTTTGTTGCGCACTCTGATATTCAACTATAAGTTTACAAACTCTATCACAACTCTCACTTTGCACTCTCAATAAAATTGGACAAAAAGAAAAAAGAAAGGAGGGAAGCAACAAGCTTCGGCAAACAATGCACTTTGATATATTTCAAAGAGTTTCCAAACTCAATTGCTGAAATGGAATGGGAATTGGAATGATATACTAAAGCCTAGCAAGAAGGCCTATTTATACAAAACAGAAATTGATTAACAATACAACAACATGCAATGAATGATGGTGTTCACCATCTTTACACCCTTTCACACATGCACCAGCTGCTAGCTAGACACTTTCACACACATGCTTTGCATCCTTCCAGCTTACAATCACCACCTTTGGCCATCAAATGGCAGCAAGCATGTTTGTAGTTGCTAGAAATGTGAATACAACCTGTAAAGCAACTAATAGCTAATAGCAACCATTTATAACCTGTTTTTATTTGAATTTCCAACACACCTCCTCAAATCAAAATGCCTTCATTCCTAGCATTTCACGTAGTAGCTGGAATGATTCAACTGGCAGGGGCTTTGTGAAGATGTCAGCCACTTGTTCCTTGGTGTGACAATAGACAAGTTCGATTGTCTTTTGCTTCACATGATCCCTCAGAAAATGGAACATGGTATCAATATGCTTGCTTCTTTCATGTTGGATTGGATTCCTAGCAAGCTTGATAGCTGAGATGTTATCCACATGATTCACAGTCGATTCCACTTGTGGATGACACATTGACTTCAACAGATTTCTTAACCAAATTGCCTTACACACATTTGAGGCTACAACAATGTATTCGGCTTCACACGATGACAAAGCAACAATTGATTGCTTCTTTGAAGTCCATGAGAAAGTTGTTGATCCTAGAAAAAACACATAGCTAGTTGTGCATTTCCTTTCATCTTGGTCACCTCCCCAATCACTATTTGAATAACCAAATAATTTTGCATCTTCACCAAAATTATAAAACAGACCATTGTTTAGAGTACCTCTTATGTACCTCAAAATTCTCTTGGCGACCAACCAATGAGACTCCCTTGGTGTTTCCATGTACCGACTCACGAGTCCAACACCATAAACTATATCAGGTCTTGTGATTGTAAGGTACCTTAGGCTTCCAACCAAGCTTTTGTACACGGTTGAGTTTACAAACTCACTTTCTCCTTCCTTGGACAGCTTCAATCCAGTTACAACTGGAGTGTTGACAATATTGCACTTGTCCATATTGAATTTCTCCAATATATCTCTCATGTACTTTTGTTGAGAGATGTAGATACCATCACTTTCTTGCTTCGCCTCTATGCCAAGAAAGTATGACATTAATCCATTGTCAGTCATCTCGAATTCACTGAACATGGATTGCTTGAACTCACAGAACATTGCTTCATTGTTTCCTGTAAATAACAAGTCATCTACATAGAGACAAATAATTAAGAACTCCCATTTTTCACCGTTCTTCATGTAAACTGAATGCTTGTATGGACATTTCAAAAATCCATTTTGGTGAAGGTAGTTATCAATCCTTGAGTTCCAAGCTCGTGGTGCTTGCTTGAGGCCATACACAACCTTCTTCAAACGATACACCTTATCTTTTTCTCCTTGTACTTGGAAGCCTTCCGGTCGTTCCACATACACTTCTTCCTCAAGAACTCCATTAAGGAAGGCTAACTTGACATCTAGTTAATAAATTTTCCATTTATGATGAGTAGCAAGAGAGATTAGCAATCTTACCTTGTCAATTTTTGCAACTGGAGCATAGACTTCATCATAGTCCACTCCATACTTTTGTTTGTAGCCCTATGCTACAAGCCTTGATTTGTACCAATCCACACTTCCATCTGCAGTGCGTTTGATCTTGTACACCCACTTGACACCAATAGCCTTTTGATTTGGTGGGAGCTTTGTCAACTCCCAAGTGTCATTCTTCTCGATGGCATGGATTTCTTCCTCTATGGCTATTCTCCAACGATCTTCTTCCACAGTTTCATTGAATGAGAGAGGCTCGTGGTCTGCATATAAGTAGAAAAGGCTGGTTTCTTCTTCTTTTTCTTGTCCATATATCTCGGTGAGACTTCTTAGCCTCACTGGAGTTGAGGAGTTGCTTTCTTCACTAGATGTAGGGCCACTCCTTGCAATTCTGTGCAATGGAGTTGTTGTGTTTGTTTGAGCAGGCTGTTGCTCAACAAGTGGTACAACTTCTGGTTCTTCAAAATCAGTGGAGACGATCTTCTCTTTACTGACTTTTTTGTTGTTCCACTTCTATGCCTCTTCCTCACTGAAGATGACATCTCTACTAACCACTAGTTTGCCAGTTAGTAGGTTCTAGAGCTTGTATGCCTTGGACTTTTCACTATAGCCCACAAACACACACTTTTCACCTCTATCATCGTGTTTCCTCCTCTTGGCTTCTGGAACTTGAGCATATGCAACACACCCAAAAACTCTTAGGTGTGCAACATTCGGTTGTATCCACTCCAAGCCTCTTGTGGTGTCATCCTCTTGACACTCTTTGTTGGACATTGATTCAACAAACAAATCGAACAAGCTACAGCTTCTGCCCACAATTCTTTTGGCAAATTCTTCTCTTTAAGCATGGACCTTGTCATGTCAAGGATGGTTCGATTCTTTCTTTCGGCTATCCCATTTTGCTGTGGGGTCTAGGCAGTAGTCAGTTGATGCCTAATTCCTTGTTCCTTGCAGTATGCTTGGAAAGCATTAGAAGTGCACTCTCCACCTCTGTCTAATCTCACAGCCAGAAGCTTATGGTTGCTTTCAGCCTCTGTGAGTGCCTTGAACTCCTTGAAGATTCTTAGGGTAGCCGACTTCTCCTTGAGAAAATAAACCCAAGTTTTCCTACTAAAATCATCAATGAAAGTAATAAAATACCTATTACCTCCATAAAACATAGGATCCAATGGACCACATATATCCGTATGTACCAACTGCAGTGGTGCCTTTGCTCTCCATGTATCACCAACAGGGAATGATAGCCGTGCTTGCTTGCTAAGCACACAACCTTCACATACTTGGTGTGTGGCTTCAATTTGGGGTAGACCATGAACCATTCCTCCACTTCACAGCAACTTTAGGCCATTGAAATGAAGATGGCCAAACCGAAGATGCCATTTCCATGACTCATCTTCCATTACACCGATGTTGCAACTCCCAATCTTTGTGTTCAACTTCAACAGGAACATTCAATTTTTTGACATTTGAACACGTGCAATAAGCTTTCTCCTTGCATTCCTGAGAGTGAGAAACATATCCTCCATATGTATAACACACCCTTTTTGGAGTGGTTGACCAATGCTCAGAATGTTGGTCTTCATACCTGGTATGTAATAGGTATCAGAGATGTATTCTTCTTTACCATCCTTCTGGATGATTTTGATCTTTTCTTTGCCTTCAACTGGCAACTTTAAGGAGTCACCAAGACTCACAGATCCATAAGGCCCATCTTTGAGTTTGGCAAAAAACTCGTTCTTTCCACACATGTGGTTGCTTGCACCAGAGTCCAAATACCAAACATCTTGTTGGTTACTGATATCATGAAGTGCTAGTAAGACTGTAAATTCCTCACCAACATTTCCACTTGATTCTGCCATGTTGACATGCTCACCATTTTTATATGAACATTCATTGGCATAATGTCCATATTGCTTGCAACTGTGACACTGGATATGCGCCTTTCCTCGAGTAGATTTCCACTCTTGAGATTGACCTCGATTTTATGCATAGCCTCAACCTCTTCCTCGGGCTCGTCCTCGGCTACGGTTGGATGAACTCCCACGACGTGCGTTCCACTGCCTACGACCAATTGTCAATATTCAACTTTGACTCCAAAGCTTGCTCTAGCATTATGGGGCTTGCATTCTTCTGAATGCATTGCTCGTGAACCAGGAAGGATCTTAGCAGTTCCTCTACGCTCATTTTCTCCAAATCCTTGGATTTCTCAATGGCAGTCACCACATGCTCAAAGTTGCATGTGAGTGATCGAAGGATTTTCTCCATGACACGAACATCATCAAGCCTTTCGCCATTCCTTTTCATTTGATTCACAATTACAAGTACCCGAGAGTAGTAGTCTGAAATGTTTTCTCCTTTTTCCATATGAGCAGCTTCAAAATCTGCTCTTAATGATTGAAGTCGTACTATTTTTACTCGATCTACTCCTTGGTAAATTGTGCTCAGAGTGTCCCAAACGTGCTTGCTGGTTATTGCTTCTGCAACCTTCTCGAACGTTGAATCTTCTAATCCTTGATAAAGAAGATATAGCGTCTTCTGGTCCTTCTTACGTAAATCCTTGAGAATGTTCCTTTGATTTGCAATATATGTGGCTTCTTGCTCGGTAATGGGCACAACATACCCACTACTGACACTTTCCCATAACTCATGTGATCCAAACAATGCCTTAAATTGGATGCACCATCTTTCATAATTTTATTTCTTCAATATGGGAACCTGAATCTGTACTAAGTTGGATGCCATAACTGTTGCACCTGCCAGAATGGTATTCTGGCTCTGATACCAATTGTTGGTATTCAAAGTTTACTAACTCAATACCAAAATATGTGGGTGATAAGTTTACAAACTCTATCACACCTCTCACTTTGCACTCTCAATAAAATTGGACAAAAAGAAAAAGAAATGAGGGAAGCAACAAGCTTCGGCAAACAATGCACTTTGATATATTTCAAAGAGTTTCCAAACTCAATTGCTGAAATGGAATGGGAATTGGAATGATATACTAAAGCCTAGCAAGAAGGCCTATTTATACAAAATAGAAATTGATTAACAATACAACAACATGCATTGAATGATGGTGTTCATCATCTTTACACCCTTTCACACATGCACCAGCTACTAGCTAGACACTTTCACACACATGCTTTGCATCCTTCCAGCTTGCAATCACCACCTTTGGCCATCACATGGCAGCAAGCATGTTTGTAGTTGCTGGAAATGTGAATACAACCTGTAAAGCAACTAACAGCTAGCAGCAACCATTTACAACCTGTTTTTATTTGAATTTCCAACATATTCAATGTCATCTTCATATGCATCCTTATTAATTGCATGTCAGAGAACAGTTGCTAAATTATATTAATATTTCACATTACGTACTAAATCTCGAATTTCATTGATCATGTTGCAGAAGTTTGATGGTGAGGATGCAAGAATCACTGGCTATTTCGATGTGATTGCAGGAACAAGCACTCGTGGTCTAGTGACTGCTATACTTGAAACCCTAGATGAGAACAACTGCCTGATGTTTGCTGCCAAGGATATTAAGGACTTCTACCTCACTCACTGCCCTAAAATCTTCCCCCAGAAACAGTAATGTCTACATGTTCATGTCAATTTTTGTTTTAATATTGATACATAACATATTGTTCTTAACCGAAAAAAAAAAACCTTATCTTTTTGCATATATAGTTTCTAATATGAACATTAACGTTTTAAACATTAGTTGTCCATTGTTTCCGAAAATGAATAAGATTATCAAAGCCCTATTAGGGCCAAAATAGGATGGATCTACATGACTTGGTCGGGCGGTAACTTGGTTCTAAAAAACTGCACCAGACATTGACTAATGTTGTCATTCCCACATTTGACATAAAACAGCTCAAACCAACTATATTTTCTAGCTATGAGGTAGGTTTGTTATTTTTTTCCCTGTTTATAGCAACAAAAAAAGAAGATATATAATTGAATTTAATATCTGGTTTTCTTGGGTGCTCAGGTGAAAAGTAAACCATGCTTTGACACTTTACTCTGAGACATATGCATTGCAACCTCAGCTGCACCTACTTCTCCCAGCTCACTATTTTGAAACAATTGACTCACAAGGGAATGCAAAAGATTTTAACCTTATAGATGGAGGTGTGGCTGCGAATAATCCGGTATATATAAAAATTAATTCGAACTTCAGACCTTTTTTAACTGGTTAAACGTTATTTGGTTAATTAAATGACTTCCAACATTATTTTTGGTCTTATTCCATAATTTAGCTGCAATTGGTGAGGTGATAAAGACAATAATAAATAGGAGTGAAGATTTCTTCCCTATAAAGCCCATGGACTATAGGCGATTTGTTGGGAATAAATTTCACATTGATGGGAAGAGGAATGTTTGCATGTGCTTCTAAGTAATTGGGCTCATCATCTTGTCAATTGGTTTTATAGTAGAACCTCAACTTTTTTCATGGTATCATAGCAAGTTGTCTCACATATGAAGCCCAATGGCCACACATGTTCTACCTCACCCAATTTATGTTATCCACGTGTTAGGCTTAAAAATGCACCACACATGAGAAGACGTGTTGAAAATACATCTTACATTGATGAGATAAAGGACCTTGATTTTACAATTCCTTTTGTTGAAAACTTATTTTTAAATAATGATAACACTGTGAATTAAGCTATACAAATTTATAAAAATCAGAAATTCCCAAAAGTAGAACCTTGAGGAAGAAGAAGGAAGAGAAAAGCTTTGTGTATTTGATAATTGTTTCCTTACAACAAAACCGACTTTCTTACCAATACAATGAGAGGGAAATATGTTTTTATACTACATCTCAATTACACCGACTTATGTCTTAAGCAACTATTGCCTAGGTGGCACTGTTGACATGGCACTACTGACATGGTCAATACCCCCCCCCCCCGGGCGCCTCAATCTTAGCTAGGATAACGTAGCTTAAGATTGAAGCAATGTTGTAGAAAATCGGGTCCAAGAAGTCTTTTGGTTAAGACATCAGCAACTTGATCCTAAGTGCAGATGTATTAAACTGATAAATCGCCACTTTGTACACGTTCATGAACAAAATGGAAACCAGTTTCCAAGTGTTTGATGCGAGAATGCTGAACAAGATTCAAACTAAGAGCAATAGATAACTGATTATCACAAAATATAGTAGGTAGAGTAGGCAAGCATTCATGTAAATCATTAAGAAAAAGTCAGATCCAAGCAATATCTGCAGTGGTATGAGCTAATGCACGATATTCAACTTCAGTAGAACTACGTGAAATAGATAATTGTTTCTTCGACTACCAAGAAATTAGTTTTTCTCCCAAAAACACTACATAGCCAGTAATAGATCGCCTAGTGTTCAAATCAGCAACCCAATCAGAATCACTATAAGCATTTAGCTGCAAGGAACCTTCTAAGATGTAAGTTAAACCACAGTGCATAGTCCCCTTAAGAAAACGCATAATCGTCTTAACCATTCCCAAATGAATATTTGTAGGAGCATGCATATACTGACACACGGTGTTCACAGCAAATGCTATGTCAGGTCATGTGAAAGTTAGATACTGAAGAACCTCGACAAGACTCCTATATAAAGTATGACCAGGCAACAATGTTATGACCAGGCAACAATGTTCCTTCTGAAGTCAAAACCTGGTTATGAGGCTTACATGGTGTAGAACAGGACTTACAATCATCCATGCCTGCCTTGTGAAGAATATCCTTCACATATTTAGCATGATTGATAAACAAATCACCATTGGATTTATATGTAACTTGAAGACCAAGAAAATAGGCCAATTTCCCCATGTCTTTAAGATCAAAGACTTCACTAAGGGTATGAATCACAGACTGGATTAACTAAGTGCTAGATCCTGTGATGATAATATCAACCACATATAGAAGAAGGATAACAACCTGAGTGTCAACCACCTTGACAAAGAGACTTGAATCAGAAACAGAGACATGGAAGCCAATTGCTTGTAAATAACTAGTGAATTTAGCATTCCAAGCCCGAAGAGCTTGCTTCAAACCATATAAGGACTTCACTAGTTTACAAACATGAGTGGGAAACTGAGGATGGATAAATCCTTGAGGTTGCTTCATATAAACCTCTTCTTACAATTCACCATGCAAGAAAGCATTCTTAACATCCAGTTGTCGAAGATCCCACTTATGTGTTGCAGCTAAAGAAAAGATTAATCGCACAGTCGTATGTCGAACAATAGGACTAAATGTTTCGGTATAATCAAGCCCTTGTTCTTGACTAAAACCTTGTGCGACCAATCGGGCTGTATATCGAGAAATTGAACCATCACTATTTCTCTTTATTTTATATGCCCATTTACTTCCTATAACATTCTTATCACCAGAATGAGGAACTAGAACCCATGTACCTTGAGTTTGAAGTGCATCAAATTCTTCCTGCATTGCCATTTGCCATTGAGGTATTTGAGATACTTGTTTAACAGTTGATGGTTTAGAAGCATCAACAATATTTGCAAGAAAGGTAAAGCTTCTTGAAAAATTATCATCATCATCAAGAGTTAATGACTGAACTTCAGGAAACATTACACCGAGAGCTGAATAATCCTGTCTAGTGATTATTCATGTGCGCAATCTTATCTGAATGCCTGAAGAAGGAATAACTCTTTCTAAACTTGAAGAAGATGAGGAATTGATACTTGGCAAAACAACCTAAAGTTGAGTAGGCTGAAGGACATGCAACAGGGCATTAACATTGGAAAGAGTAGCATTGTAACTGGATTCTTGTGCATTATTAGCTGAACTATCATTGGAACATGATTCCTATGCATTATAAGCTGAACTATCACCAGATTGTACCAATGGACTAAGAGATTGACTAGAGGACATTCCAGAATTAATAGGCTAACCTACCTTTGCAGAAGACTAAATTGAAGGTAACTGAATAATTATAAGTCTACTAGTGCTGGAAGAAGATGGTTGACATGAAGTAGTACCAGAATTTCTAGGTATTTCATTGTATGGAAAAATGCTTTCATCATAAATGACATGCCTAGAAATAATGATCTTCCCTGTCTTAATGTTATAATAAATAGCACCCTTATATCCTGGTGAATATCCCAAAAGGACACATTGAACAGATCTAGATTGTAATTTATGTACATTAAAAGGTGTAACATCCCACATCGCCCAGGGAAGTGGATCCTGTAAGCCTTATATGTATATTCTCATCTTTACCTAACACGAGGTTTTTTGGGAGCTCACTGGCTTCGGGTTCCATAGGAACTCTGAAGTTAAGCGAGTTCGCGCTAGAGCAATCACATGATGGGTGATCCACTGGGAAGTTCTCTTGTGAGTTCCCAGAAACAAAATCGTGAGGGAGTGGTCGGGGCCCAAAGCGGACAATATCGTGCTACGGTGAAGTCGAGCCCGGGATGTGGTGAGTGCCCAGGCCAGGATGTGACAAAAGGTCTGAGATATGGATATATGGCTGAACCAAATACTTTCATACTGGACAACTCTGGTTTCTTGTTAAACAACTGCTTAAATGGTAAACTCATTTGTAACACTTTACAAGGCATCCGATTAATCAAGTACACTGCATGGGATACTGCATAAAACCAAAATTTGTGAGGAAGTTTAGCAATTGACAACAAGGTAATATTTGTTTCAATGAGATGTCGATGCTTCCTTTCAGCCAAATCATTATGCTAGGGAGTATATGGACAGGAGATAAAATGTATAATTCCATTAGTATCCAAAAACTCTCCACCGCCATCAAATTGTAAAACTTTGATCTTGGTATGGAATTAATTCTCAACATAAGCACAAAACTTTACAAATGCATCAAAAACCTCAGATTTATTGATGAAAGGATAGATCCATACAAACCTAGTAGCTTCATCTATAGAGGAAACATAATATATGTAACCTTCACGAGATACAATTGGAGAAGGCCCTCAAACATCACTATGGATATTACAAAATGGAATATCAACTCTGTCTGTCCTATCAGAAAATGGTAACCTACTCATTTTGCCACTAAGACAATGAGAACAGATTTTTATAAGTTAATCAGGAACACTAGATATAACTTATTCTCTAAGCATTGCAGTTAGTATGTCATTAGATAGGTGACCAAGTCTTTGATGCTAGAGAGAAGTTTTGACAGCATGCCCCAAGAATGCAGAAGAATGCACACCTTGATCCAGTAATGTAGGAAAAATATGCACATGAATCTTGAACAACTCATTTTTGCTACTTTTTCCATGGTGGAGGATTGCCCCTGTTGCCTTGTCCTGCACAAAGAATTGAATATCATCACAAATAAACCAACTATGATTGTCTTTACACAACTTTTTAACAGACAAAAGATTAACAGTTAACATGGGAACATGTAAAATCTCTTTAAGATGTAAATCATGTGACTGTGTGTGTAAAACCCCATTGCCAATATTCTGAACTTTCAAACCTTCACCATTTCCAACAATGATCTTCTCAATACCCTCATAAAGTGTAGCCCTATCGAGAACAGTGATATATGGAGTCATGTGATGAAAAGCCCCAGTGTCAACAATCCAAGATTCTCCAGATGCATCTGCATGGGTGATCGGTGTACTCATAGCTTGAAAACCAACAGGAGAAAAAAAGTGTTGTGTAGAACCATATGGATGCGAATGAACAGACACATGAAATTGTGGTGAATGAGACATGGTCAAATCAGGTGAATAAGGAAACTGTGGTGGAGGCACATTAAACCCTTGATAGGCATAATTTGCAAATAATGAACCAGGAGGTTGAGACCCTTGATAAGCATAATTGCCTTGATGTTCACGCTTTCCACAGATTTGACACTTTTGAGGATATTGATTGGTAGTACCATCATTTCAATACAAACAAGTGATAGCCACATGACCCTTCCTTGAACAGATTTGACATTCAGGAATTTGTTCAAATCTATTTGAAGAATTACCCTACCAAGGTTGCCAAGTATTACCATTTCTGGACCCATTAAACCTTGGTTTATAACCTCCATTGCCTCGAGGTCTGTAATTGTTACCATGAAAAGGCCTTCCTCCATTAGAACTACCATTAAACTGAAAATGATTACCATTAGATGAATTTCCACCATTATAAGTTTGAGCACCACCAACAAAAGGTTGTTGTGGCAAAGACATGGAAGAAGAACCAGAACTAGGAAATGTGTTATCATAAGGCTGTGAAAACGGAGGTTGAGAACTGCTACTAGAAGAATTAGAGAAACCAGAAGCATTCACAGCCTTACCATGTGGAGAAGGAGCATTAACATACATTGCAACCATATTCTAAACTAAAGTTTGCACTCTAGTTTCAATAGTCTTTTCTGCCCCTATTAACTGTGCTCGAAACTTCTTAAGAGTGATTGGTGAGTCTCTAGCTAAAATGACAGTTTTAATCACATCATAATCAGATGGTAATTCAGTAAAAGCAACAATAATTAGATCATTATCAGTTACTTTTTCTCCAGCAGCTTGTAACTTATCCTTAATAGCTTTCAACCGCAAAAGATATTTATCAACTGTATCTCCCCCTTTTTGCATAGTATGTAATTCAACCTTCAAATGATTGATGTTAGCTTTAGAAACTGATATATATCTATCATGTAATGCATTCCAAGCTTTCATAGCAGTTTTACAACCAACAACATGTTCAATTGCATCATCACTTAATGTGGCAATTAGAAGACTCAACAAAGCCATGTCAGTCTTAACCCACTCTTTGTATGAATCATTAATCTCCTTGGTAACACCCAGCTTAGGAGAAAGAGCGAATTTTGGAGGACAAACAGACTTTCTCGTGAAATGATCAAGAAGATCATAACCACAAAGAACATAACAGAATTGATAACTCCATTTGATGAAGTTATTATCATTCAATTTGACGGTAATCATTCCCAGTAGACTTTCAATTTTCACATAAGTCATCTTTGATAGCCGCAATTAACTTGTAGAAATACTCAAACAGTTTACAATCCAGAAAAACCCAGATCTCAAATGAGGTGGCAAGAAAAATCCAGATGAGAAATCGCACAAATCGAACACTACAATCAAGTAAACAAATCAACTACCAACACAATACAGAGAAACTATGCAAGAATCAAAGAAAATCTCAACTTTGGCATTGGCCTTCAAGAATCAACATAATCTTCACAAAATCAAGAATTCTGGCATTAGCCTTCAAATAAATCATCATATATTCTTCATATAACATTCTCATATGGCATCGGCCTTCAATGTAATATCAATTTCTAAAGAAAAATCTTCCAATCAACTTTGAACAGAAGAAAAATTCAAGAACGTAATCACCTCAATCAGCACGCAGAGCAGCAATACGTGAGCGAAAAACCCAGAAACAGGACTACCGCACGAGCGAGACTGGCTCTTGATACTATGACAACACTATGAATTAAGCTATACAAATCTATAAAAATCAGAAAATCCCAAAAGTAGAACCTTAAGGAAGAAGAAGGAAGAGAGAAGCTTTGTGTATTTGATAACTGTTTCCTTACAACATAGCCAACTTTCTTACTAATACAATGAGAGGGAAATCTGTTTTTATACTACATCTCAATTACACCGACTTATGTCTTAATCAACTATTACCTAGGTGGCACTGCTGACATGGTCAATAAAAAATAGAGAAAGAAAAAGGAAAAAAAAAAAAGAGTATTAAGAGAGATTATCTCCTCCCCTAAACCCAAAGGCAAAGGGTCCTGCACTTTTTGAGAGCACACCCCTCCCCATATTCTTATTAAAATAAAGGAAAATTTTATTTAAATCCATGCAACCTCTTTTTACACCCAACTTACTCTTTCCACCCATTTAATTTTTAACTAAACTATTAATATATCTTTAAACCCAAATTTAATACCTAATATACCCCCATAAACCCAATTCAATATGTGGATTTATTTTTACACCCATTGAAGCTGCCCCAGTATCTCCTGGTCACTGATGCACGAGAAATGCTTCATGATGCTTGTACAACATTTTCGGGTGTCCACTACTCTAATCCCTCCCCCAAATCGCTCATTAATTTGCATTTGCTAACAAATATCTTTGGGAAGTTAATGCCTTCGGTTATTGCTGTGGAAGAAAGTCGCCCTGGCGGAGTGAAAAATTCTTGGGATAATTTTACACCTCTGTAAATTGAATGAATTTGGTTTAAGTAACTTGTGCTTATGAGGCGCATTCGTCCAAGACACTAGCTAATTTCAATAAACAAGGGGCTCAATTCAAAGCTTGAAAAAAGCCTGTCATGCCAGAGAGAGTATGAATTGGAAAAGGAATTGAAAGAACTAAAAGGGCATGTTACGGATTTAAAGGCTCATTTGATGGACAAGGAAACAAAACTGCAGAGTATGAAACACTCAGGTTGGAAATCAACAAAAGCCAAAGTAAAGTTAACAATGAGGTAGAGGCGGAAGTAGAAGCTGCAAGGTGTGCAGAACGAGAGGCTCTCGTGAAGCTTGGCATTGTGATGGAGGAGGCAGAAAAGAGCAGCAATAAGGTAGCAAGAGTGGTGGAACATAAGAACCAAACGGAATTCAAGGTTCTTGCAATATCAGTAAGATTTTTGGGGTGTAGTGGGAAACCGATTGCATCAATTTACTGTTGCAAAAAGATAAACAAACTATGAATGATTGATTGAAATTTTGATTGAAAAAAAAATTATAACCAAAATACTCATCTTCTAAACTCTAAAAAATTGAAATTGAACGAATAAAAAATTCATAAATTGAGTCATACCTTGGTTGGAGGATTCAAACCTTCAAAATCACCATCCATCAGTAGAAAAACTTATTTTTCTTTATGAGAGTTATTATGGTTTTAGCTAGAATGAACGTAGGATAAACAAAGAATGATCGTAGGGTTTAATTATAGTGTTCGGGTTTATTGATAAATTTGAGTTTTATTATTAATTTCATTTTGTACTTAATAGTAATTATACAATAGGGTAAAATAGAAAGTTAACATTTAAAATTTTAAGTTGGGTGTAAAAAGAAGTTGCATGGGTTTAAATAAAATTTCCCTAAAATAAATAGAGCACGCCCCTCACCAATGAACTCCGGGTGATCAACACCATGCCAAACAGTCAACAACTTCTCATAAAAATATGAGAAATATAATCCTGCACATAGAGATTACATTTACTATTTAACTACCTTGATTATCAATGAAACTGATACAAAAAAACATTATGTTAAGGCTCATTTGAAATCTCATTCGTAAGAATAGTTTTGCTCAGAAAGCACTTTTATTAGAAGTGTTTCTGATACAAATATGTTTAAAATTCTATTAAAAATTCAATTGTTTCTCTAAAAAAATACGCTTAGTCTATATATACACGTTTTTTCTTCCAAACATTATCATAAGTGTTTTTAATTGCTATGAGTCCAAAACAGGTTCTAATCTGAGTTACCGACTTAATACTATGCATGGAATATATATGTATATTAATTGTAATAAGACAATCGAATGGAATAAATAAAAATGCAGGATGACACATTAACAGGACAAGTATCTTCTGTGGACAGCCGGTAAGAAGAATTTGGATGATCTTCTCAAAGTGGGTGAAGGCCTTTTTAAAAAACCAGTTTGTAGGGTTAATTAGGAGACTGGCAGGGTCGAGCCTTGTAAACACGAGTCCAATGAAGAGGCTCTAACTAGGTACACCATATCAATTACCAAAACCAGATATAAATTTCCATAATTTCTGAGGTAGAATTTTAGTAGTAACAGAAAGTTGTAACTTGTGATTCTGCAGGTTTGCAAGACTATTATCTGAAGAGAAGTGGCTTCGCCTTGCAAGGTCACCCGTTGGACATGCTGCAAATCCTAACTGATATATGGCCCTAGCTATGTGTCTATGACCAAACTAGCCATGATTTTTTTGTTTTTGTTTTTTGGATAAAAATTCATGACTCTTTTGTTTTTGTAATTAATTTGATAGATATTTAAATTGTTGTAATAAAGTCAAGTCGGGGGCAAATGATCCATCTTATTAGATTATTCTTTTAAATTTTTTTTGTGTTGGAATAGTTTTCTTCCGAATGTGCGAAACGATAACCTAATGATTGACTCCATTTCGTGATTGAATTTGTTTCTCATAGACCCATCAAAGAATTGATTTTAAAGATTGATTTTTCGTACCAGCAAGCAACCAAACGAATGAAATAAAAACACAGAAGGCTGAAACAAAATGGAAAAATTATATATTTTGGTCGGAACTGCTCAAACTTTAGTCAGTTGGCAATATCGGGATAGTTAATTAATCTTTTTTGCATAATTTGGTTATATATGAAAAAAATAATCAAATAAAGAATTAAAAGATAAAAAAAATAATCAAATAAAGAATTACAAGATGAAAAATAATCAAAACCAACAAGTTGAGTGGTCTTTATTGGGAGAGAAAATAATGAATTTCAGCACTGAACCACAAGAGTAATTTAATTAGCACTAATTTCACCGTATGGTTAATTATTTTTCTATATAGCGTTATTTTTTTAAAACTAAAAATGTGTTGTGAACATTCCTAGTTTAAGTATGATTGTGTGAATCCTAGATTAGATTTTATTCTAGTTATCCTTTCCTATTACAACTTGTATTACTTGGAGAATAAGGAATATCTTCTCTCCCTTTACTACTATAAATAAAGGCACAATGTAGGAGGGATAACAACACACATTCCCCTACAATTCTACAAACACACATCTCTCTTCCCTCTCTCCGGTGTCGTTGGCCCCTCATCCATATCATCACACAATCAAGTTCTTTCAAAACAACGGCTTTTAACGCGATATTTTGCAAGCCCTGATAGCATGAACATTCATCATGATGCATGACCAAACTTTACATTTAACGTATTTTAGATTCTACATAAATTGTGTATGCCTCATAACCAAAATTGCTGCAATTATGTGAATTTGATATTTTTCATGAATTGAATCTTACATATGTACATGCATTGAAACTATTATTTGCATATGCATCAAAGTAAATATGTGATTCATTGAATTATATATGCATCTAATTGAATTAATGAAAAAAAAGAGAAATTTTTTGCGATTGGGACCTAGGGTTCTTTCGAACCCATGACCACCATCCTGCAGATGGGGTCTCCACGCTAAACCGAGAGCCTGCAGCTCTCATCTTCTCCAGAAAACCCACGGAGCAGAAGCTCCAAAACCCTAAACCCAAAAATCCGACACCTTTCATGGTGTCCCCGACCATGGCATGGCCTGCAGCCACAACCCTAAACCTTTGGTTCATATTCCCGACGACCTGAAGTCGTCCCATGTCGGCAATTCAATCGAGATTCACTGAAATCTAGTCGGAATTTTCTCGAAAATTCGATTTCAATTTTTAGGGTTTTATAGTTGTTGAAACGTTCAGATTCTTTTATCTCCGTGGTTGTCCATAACAACCGGGACTCACTTCGAGCCCCAACAACCCCGACACGACCACCTGCAGTGGCGCCGTCGATCAAAACCGGTGTTCTTCCCCGGTGATACACACCCAGCACACGCTGGGGTGGTTTTGGTTTAGACCCGATCCCATTAGGGCTTAGATGGACACGATCACAAACACCAGCCCTCCGGACTTTGGTGTTCTGCTTGAAGCCTTGCCATCTGGGCTCCCAGATTGCAGCCCATCCATTTGGCCCATTTTCTTCTTGGCCTGATGAAAAAAAAGGAAATTTTTTGTTTTTCTAGGCTCGCCTGCAGCGGCCCAGCTCGAAAAAAAAGGAAATTTTTTTTGCTGCCTACAGCAGCCCATTTCTCTTGCCATGTCTCCCCGTGAGCCTGCAGCTCACCCATGAGCCACTCGTGGGCTTTGCCCATACTTTAGGCCCCCGAGATTTTATTATTTAATATCTTTAAATAATTTGGGTTTTTATATTTTTTCACCCACATTTTTAATTTGGCCCAACGTCCAAATAATTAATTCAATTATAATTATACAATACTTTTGCATATACTTGTTGCATATTTGTTTGCATATATATTTGCGTTTGCCTGCAGAAATATATGAACCTGAAGTTCATAATTACTTTGAAACCTGAAGTTTCTTATAAACATGCCTTGTTTGAAAACCTGAAGTTTTCACTTCAACATATCACCCATGAAAACCCGAAGTTTTTCATGCAAAATCCAACCAATACATGTTTATTAGAACCTGTATGTTCTACTCATATGTTAATGGATTGATTTTTCTCCATTACCCTAACCACATATTGTCCATCTATTTTGTGATAGGAACATGTCGAATTTGAACAAACTCGACTTCACCGCTTTGGAGGTCTCTGGAAGGAACTACCTCAAGTGGGTTCAAGATGTGAAGCTCTACCTCACTGTAACGAACTTGCGTCCTGCTTTTGAAAAAGCAATAGATAAACCTGTTGGCGAAGCTGAAAAAGCCACTGCTATGATCTTCATCCGAAGACATATCCATGACGCTTTGCAAACTGAGTACCTTGCTGAGGAGGATCCACGTGCATTATGGGTCGCTTTGGCTGATCGTTTCGATCACTAAAAGAACATATTCTTGCCTGAAGCAAGACACGACTGGTAGCACTTGCGCTTCCAAGACTTTAAGTCTGTGAATGAATATAATTCTGAAGTTTGTCGAATCCGATCACTTCTCAAGTTTTGCAATGAAACTTTGACTAAAGAGGATCTCTTGGAGAAGACCTACTCGACCTTCTCTGCCTCTAATATTGTCTTGCAGTAACAATATAGAGCTCAGAAGTTCACCAAGTTCTCGGATTTAATCTCTGTTTTACTTCTTGCTGAAAAGCAGAACCAGCTGTTGATGAAGAATCATCAAGCTCGACCTACTGGGGCTACTGCTGTGCC
This sequence comes from Malus sylvestris, assembly GCF_916048215.2. Taxonomy (NCBI): domain Eukaryota; kingdom Viridiplantae; phylum Streptophyta; class Magnoliopsida; order Rosales; family Rosaceae; genus Malus; species Malus sylvestris. The sequence continues at coordinate 8,373,578 of NC_062267.1, read as the reverse complement.
TAAAGCACATTATAGCACTAATTAGCACCCAACAAACCAAAAGAGGTGTGGTAGGGGCGACCATAAGCCATCCCACAAAGGTCCACAGAGCCAAGGCCCATCCAAGGGAGGAAACAAAGCCAGAAGCGCCCAAATCTCGCTCCCAAGGCCCCAAACTTCAAGAATAAGGGCAAAGCACCCACAACCATAGATGACGATATGTACTATCGTTGTGGTTCAAAGGACCATTGGTCCCGTGTTTGCCGAGCTCCCAAGAAGGTTGTAGATGAATATCATTCTCGTCGTAAGAAGATTGAATCAAACTTCACGCAAGTGGATGAACCAGAGACTACAAAAATGGAGGTTTCTGACTTTCAGGAGGATACCACCCCTATGGAAGATTAGAATCTTAGACATAGACTTATTTTTAGTTAAAATAAGACCATTAGGGCCGAATTCCACCTAGTGGCCAAACCCCCCCTTGTTTTTGGTTGATTTTGAACAATTTTCCTTTATGTTTTTGGATTATTCGTTGGCGATTTGTTTTGGATATTAAGTTTTAATCCTTGAATAAATGAAATTATTTTGAATTGGTATTTGTTTTTATAAACTTTTATGCATGTGACCGATTCAAATTAATTTTTCATTCTAGGTATGATTAGTGGGAAAGTTAGTTGTCTGGCAAATAGTGCAACCAGGCACACTGTTTTGCGTGAACACATCTATTTCACTAACTTCATACCTAAGAATGCACCTCTGACAACCTTCTCAGGCCCATCCAACCTGATAGAAGGATAAGGTAAGGCATGTATAATGTTGTCCAATTGTACAATCTTGACCATTACTGAGGCACTCTATTCTCCACGTTCCAGAAGAACATTACTCAGTTTCAAGGACACTAGAGATAACAATTACCACGCTAAAACCCACGTAGAAAACGGAGTTGAATTTATGTGCATAACTTCCTACGAATATGGCCAGAAGCGTATTCTCGAGAAGATGAAGCGTATCTCGAGTGGTCTGTATACTACGACCATACGCCCCATAGAATGCCACTATGTGGTCGGCCCTACCACAGGGACCGCGCATGAAATTACATTTTGGCATGATCATTTGGGACATCCTGGACAAATAGCGATGCGCCGTATCCTCGAATCTTCACACGGGCATCCACTAACCCAAAGCTTAGGTTCGATCCATGAAATCGCATGTCAAACATGTTATATGGGAAAGCTTATTACTAAGCCTTCTTATGACAAGATTCGTTCGAATCCTCCCATTTTTCTACAACAGATTCAGGGGGACATTTGTGGACCGATTCAACCTCCATACGAACCATTTAGATATTTTATGGTTTTGGTTGACGCTTCCACACGTGGGTCACACGTGTGCTTGTTGTCCACAAGGAACTCTGCATTCTCCAAACTGTTGGCTCAAGTTATCAAGCTCAGGGTTCACCACCCTGATTATCCGATCAAATCTATTCGATTGGATAATGCTGGAGAATTCACATCTAAAACTTTTGATGACTATTGCATGTCGGTTGAGGTTAAAGTTGAACATCATGCACCCCATGTTCACACCCAGAATGGCCTAGCAGAGGCTTTCATTAAGCGCTTACAAATGATTGCTCGATCGTTGGTCATACGTACCAAGCTCTCGATTGCTGCTTGGGGCCATGTAATATTGCGCGCGGCAAAGTTGGTCCGCCTGAGGCCTGTTGCGACACAACCATTTAGTGCCCTTCAGTTGGTTACCGGATGCGAACCTGACATATCGCATCTCCGCGTCTTTGGTTGTGCGGTATATGTGCCGATCTCGCTGCCCTTACGTACAAAAATAGGGCCTCAACGAAGGATGAGAATCTATGTCGGATATGATTCTCCTTCGATTATTCGTTACTTAGAACCTTTGACAGACGATCTATTTATTGCTCGTTTCATGGATTGTCACTTCTATGAGACAATCTTCCCGTCGTTAGAGGGAGATAAGAATGTCAACGTTCCTAATGAACGACGTGAATTATCGTGGACGACTCCCACTTTGTCTCATTTAGATCCCCGCACCGCTCAGTCCGAAGCTAAAGTGCAACGCATATTAGATCTCCAGAGCATAGCTCAGAGCATGCCAGATGCTTTCACCGATCTAGCGCGCGTGACAAGATCACATATTCCAGCTGCGAATACGCATGCAAAGATGGATGTACCAAATGTATGACGGACTGCCCTTCTAGAAACCCGAGACGCCAATTCTAGTGATCCATGTACATTAGCGGCTAGCCAATCATCTGCTCCTACACAAAAGCATGGCAGACCCCTTGGTTCAAAGGATTCACACCCCCGGAAGAGGAAAACCACGACACAAGGTCCTGAATAGCTTACCGTGAATCCGACTATTGCTTACTCATTCTACCCAACTCATGAGGAAATTCTAGATTACGGAAGCGTCCTTGAAGAGATGAATCCTCCTCCTGAGAATCGTGAGATTTCGGTCTATTATGCTAGCTTAGATGATGTGTGGCATAGAAATGAGATGATTGTCGACAATGCATTAGCATTTGCAGTAGCTACTAAGATCATGTTGAGCAATGACATTGAACCGCATTCCGTTGATGAATGTCGACGTAGAGTCGATTGGTTAAACTGGAAACAAGCAATCCAAGTCGAACTCGATTCACTTGCGAAACATAAGGTGTTTGGACCTGTAGTTCCTACTCTTCCACATGTAAAGTCTGTTGGCTACAAGTGGGTTTTCGTTCGGAAGTGTAATGAGAAGAACGAGATTGTGCGTTACAAAGCTCGTCTTGTAGCACAAGGTTTCTCGCAATGCCCCGGGATTGACTATGACGAAACTTACTCACCCGTTATGGATGTGATTACTTTTCGCTACCTTATCAGTTTGGTAGTTTCTGAAAAACTGGATATGCAGCTGATGGACGTAGTAACCGCGTATCTCTATGGGGATCTTGATACGGAAATTTATATGAAAGTTCCCGAAGGACTTACATTGACTGGTTCAAATATTTCTAAACCCTGGAACATGCTCTTAATTCGGTTGCGGCGTTCACTCTACGGTTTGAAACAATCCGGAAGAATGTGGTATAACCGTCTGAGTGAGTATTTGACTAGTCAGGGATATGTGAACAACGAACTATGCCCTTGTGTGTTCATTAAGAAGTCACATTCCGGATTTGCGATTGTTGCAGTATATGTTGATGACATGAATATCATCGGAACTCATGAAGTGCTTGCGAGAACTGCTTCGCACCTGAAGTCGGAATTTGAGATGAAAGATTTAGGTAAAACTCGATACTGTCCCGGTCTCAAGATAGAGCATTGTTCGAATGGAATCCTAGTACATCAATCAAACTACACCCAGAAGGTGTTGCGCCGTTTTAATGAGGATAAAGCGAAGTCTTTGAGTACTCCTATGGTCGTTCATACATTAGATGCAAAACCAGATCCCTTCCGTCCGAAGGAAGATAATGAAGAGATTTTGGAGCCTAAAGTTCCTTATCTAAGTGCGATAGGCGCTTTATTGTACTTAGCTCAATGCACTAGACCCGATATCTCCTTCGTTGTTAATCTTTTGGCAAGATACAGCAATGCACCAACACGCAGACACTGGAGTGGCGTGAAAGACATCTTCCGTTACGTTAAGGGTATTACGGATTTGGGCTTGTTCTATCCCTACGAATCCTCGAGTGATGCCACACTCTATGCTCATCGGGTTGATTCTCGCCTTTTTGGTTATGCCGACGCTGGATACTTATCCGATCCGTACAAGGCGCGTTCTCAAACGAGTTATGTCTTTATTATTGGAGGCACCGCAATCTCTTGGTGGTCAACTAAATAGACCTTAGTTGCCACTTCGTCTAACCATGATGAAATTCTCGCCTTACATGAAGCAACTAGGGAATGCTTTTGGTTGAGAGCAGTAGTGGGCCATATTCGAAGCTTCTACGATCTTCATCTCGTCGTTAATGCCCTGACGATGATTTTTTAGGACAACGCAGCTTGCATCGAACAACTCAAGAAAGGTTAAATCAAAGGAGACAACACCAAGCACATTGCGCCGAAGTTTTTCTTTACACATCAACAACAAGAACATCAGAAGATTGAAGTCACGCAAATTCGTTCACAAGACAATCTGGCCAACCTCTTCACCAAATCACTGCCGAAGGCGACGTTTCAGAAACTTGTTCATGGAATTGGTATGTGTAAACTTTTTGAGTTGTAACTTTGTTATTTCTCTTTGGAATTATGTCAAACTCAGGGGGAGTGTCTTGTAGATACTTGCTTGATCTTAATGTACTATTTTTCCCTACGATTAGGAGCATTTTTCCCAATGGGTTTTTGCTACCTAACTAGGTTTTAACGAGGCACCCACCTTGGGCTGGTCATATCCCTGATGATGTCATGTAGACGTTTCTTTTGACTTTGCATTTCTCATACATTTTTCCTTAGACTATGGATTTTGTCCTTACTCGGGTTTTTGCCATAGCCTTAGGGTTTTTTAGTGAGACTTACTACTTATGCAAGTTCCTACCTTATTGAGAATAAGCGTTGTTCCTTGGAATCAGTGCCGACGAGTCGACTTCCTCAACTTCTACATGATGCTGAATCTACCTTGAGTATTTACACACTCAAGGGGGAGTGTTATCAACATTCCTAGTTTAAGTATAATTGTGTAAATCCTAGATTAGATTTTATTCTAGTTATCCTTTCCTATTACAACTTGTATTACTTGGAGAAGAAGGAATATCTTATCTCCCTTTACTACTATAAATAAAGGCATAATATAGGAGGGATAACAACACACATTCCCCTACAATTCTACAAACACACATCTCTCTTCCCTCTCTCCTGTGCCGCCGGCCCCTCTCCCTTTGTCAGATAAAAATAGACCACAACAAAATGTATTTATTAACTATTTTTCCAAAAAAAAGAATTTTATTGAAGGGAATAACAAGTGTTTGTGAGAGAGAGCAGGCTGAGTTGTGATCATCAGTTGGAGCTGGTTACGGCGCCCTTTCCATGTGGTGATCTCGTTTCACGGACCTTCCTCTCCCTAGACAGAATTCCAGCAATCCTGCAGCACATATAGATTGATTAATAATTAAGAAAACAAATAGTAGTCAGCAATGTTTAATCAATAGTATGAACATATGATCATGCTAAAATACGTATATAGTGGAGATATTTGGTGAATGATGATAAATTATACCTTACGAGAGCCTCTTCATTTGTAGATTGATGGGTTGGTTCAAATACACCGGTATCCAAATTCACCCTAGAAACAGGCTTTTTCAGCAATTTCTCTCCGACTTTTATAAGATTATTCAAGTTTTCCTCCGTAGCAATGTCCACTGAAGACACTGTCTTCTCCAATGTATCATCCTACAAACATAAGTTTTGCTCGCGTAAATATGTTTCGACATATAATGTTGCTTGAATTTATATACCATCTAGATTTATATAGCAATATAAGTATGTTATGTTGTCAAAAGTGTAAGTATATCAAACATATATAGAAGGATCGATGTATCCATACCTGAATTCGGAGATAACTTTTCTCACAGTTAAGAGCATGGAAAACATTGGCAAGGTGAAAATCTATCATGTCACTACTGGCTTGTGTAAATACATCGACCAGTGGACAAGAACCTCCGCTGCTCAACCATGCCACAAGACCCCATTTAGCTACGTCATTGGCATGGTACTTCTCCTCACATTTTGCTGAACCAGTACCCAACGATACAACTAAGAACCGACCATAATCAGTTGGTCTCATGGAAAAGCTGAAGTCGGAATTTCCCTGGTGGACTTCCCTCGTCACTTCGCCTATAGCAACCAAAGCCTGATAAATGAACAAATATTATTAGATGAAGCCGTAGTTCTAGTTGGTAATTATATTGTCATGAATAGATATGTTTACATTAAAGATAGGTGTTTTTTTTTTCTAAAAAAAAGGGAGACAACTGGTGGCAAGCCACGGTCTTTACATTAAATTTATCCATATTACCTATGGCAACTATGTGTTAATGTATACCGGGTTATTAGCAGCGACACCACCATCAATGAGATCGAATTCTCTTGTTTCACCAGTGGAAGTTTTTGTTTTAAAATGATGTGCTGGAAGATAAGTTGGGGCTGCTGAAGTTGCAATGCATATGTCCGAGAGTAAAGCATCTATGCTACTGTTCTTCTTGGCCTAAAATCACCAACATATATACAAAATAAATATATGTAGAGATAGAGCAAACTTTTCAGAAAATTATTCCAAGCTAATAGTATAAAAAAATTAACCAACCTCATAGCTGGAGAAGATGGTTGGTTGGAGCCGCTTTATATCAAAAGTTGGGATTACAACGTTAGTCAATGTGTCGTTCAATCGTTTGTCTCCTAATTTTTCCTTCACTATCTTATGTAGATACTTCCCATCATACTTCGGTCCTGTCATAGCTTTTACCATATCCACGGCCTTACCAAATACTGGAGCGCTGTTGTACAAGAGAAAAAAATATCTGATTGTTAGCCACTATATACATGTGAAATATATGAAAGAAAAGAAACAGAGAGAAGATTTCAAAACTTGTAGTATGTATTCATGATAAGCTTATAAGAACATGCAAGGTCCCTTTCAAACAGATTTCAAGTTAAGTTTGTAATTAAGTAGGTACCTGTCCTGGGGGAAGATTTTCGGGCATTGTTCGAGATAGAAAGCGTTAATATCTTTAGCAGAGAACAAGGGACGATCATGTTCATCTGGAGTAGTAAGCATGGCAGTCACGAGGCCACCTGTGCTAGTCCCTGCAATCACATCAAAGTAATCTGCTAGCCTTGCACCTTCACCATCCAGCTTCTGCATATGACCAACAAATTAAAGTGAAGATTAGTTAAAATGCGCAAGCATAATATTCTGCATGAGATAAATTAAAGTGACGTTTAAATTTTTTTAATTTGAAGTTAAATTACGGGTTTGAATTGATAGTTATACCTGAAGCTCAGACTCCAGGAAGCTGAGTATAGTTCCGGGGATAATCCCTCGGATACCACCTCCGTCAATGCTAAGAACAGTGACGAGGTTTCCATAAGTGGGAGACTGAAGAAATGATCTTGCTCTCTCCATTTGAGAAAAAAGAGAAGACATATTATGAACGATACTCGGTACAGGGAAGGGTACGTAGGAAGGAAACGGTAAGTAGGTACTATTTATGAACTGGAAGAAAAATGCAGATAGCAAATAATTTGAACCTTAAAGAATGGGGTGATGACAAGATAATTGAGTGTAGGAACCTTGAGTACCTATCTACGCCTTATATGGAGATCTTTTCCCCTCCAACTTAGACCCAAAACTTGTATTTATCCAAAACAAGTTTTAGTTCGACCTAATCCAGACTTTTCAAATTAATTATTGCATTCTTGGGGATATGGTTAGTTAATGAAGGCATCAATTGAATCTTCTAGGTAATTACACTTTCAAGAATAATAGTCCACTTTAAATCTTATTTACATTATACAAGTAAGATATTAACAATTAAATGAACAAATCACTATGAACATGTTTTGGTGAATAAAGTTGGTGATTTCATGCACCTTAAGTACAGGCTCTGTTCTCACATGTATGAATGGTAAAGAAAATTCAATCAAACAGGTAATAGTCTTACGTGAGATACTATTTAAGCACACAAAATTGGCATTATTGGTGTTTGATTCTTAATCTTCAACATGACAAAATTTCTTGATTTTATTTTCTCCTAATTGTTCTGAATTGTTTTTCGAGCAAACGCATTTACATACAATCCTGACCCGAGTCAATTACGAGAATTGGTCAGACTTCATGTGGCCTCTTAAACGGCAACAAATATTGTGGCAAAAAAAGTCATCCCCAGATGACTAACTATAATTTTCAACACACATTACTCGACTTTTATGTCCGAATGATGTCCAATTCAACAGGACATAATTTCTGGGATAATATTAATTAGAGGGAACAAACCAATTATCAACAACCACATTGCTTGATTTACAAAATTGGTTTAAACATTTGGCTTGCATCTTAAAACAATGACGAAAAAAATTAACTAATAATTAAGTTCCATGAAAACAACTGTGTAGAAACTCTTGACCAACATTCATCAGCTGTAATGGCACGTAAAATATGTACAGGGCCGGCCCTGAGAATTTGGGGGCCTTAGTCGACTCTTCGAAGTGGGATCTTAAAATTTTCTAATCTCCAGTTATTTGTATATTGATTTGTATAAAAAAGAATTCGTTAAATACATAAAAAGTTTTATTTTCACAGCAAATATCATTAAAAATTAGGGTAAATCTTAGTTTACTACGTTAAGTTTCGTGATTTTCAACATTTGGTGCATAAAGTTTTTTCATCCCAGAGTCATACATAAAGTGTTAATTTTGGAAAAATCTCATACATTCGTCTGACTGTTAAGTTTCCCATTAACTAATGACGTAGTACTCATGTGAACAATAACTAGACACCACGTATAATTAAGGGTCATGTGGAAATTAAAAATTCAATCAAAAAAAAATTGTGGTCGTTTTCTACCTCCCTTCCTCCCTTTTCCCTTCATTCTCTCCTCTCCTCTTCCACTCGTCATACATCCACCCTTCTCCCTCAATCTTCGACTCCACCAATCCACCCTCCCACCCACCCACCCAAAGGGCCAAAGCCTCTCCCTTTCCTCCCAACCCCCACTGCTCTCAGTGGGTTTTGATTTCCATTTTTCTCACCTTTTTTTTTTTTTAACTAGAAAAATAAACAAAAGAAGGGTCTTTTCATCACCCATCCGGATTATCTGGGCCAGTTCTTTCGATTTTCTTCTACTGGTTGTTTTCATAGATCGGTTTCTTCATATGGGTATGTTTTGTTTTTCGATTTTGTTCGTTTACTTTTGTGGGTTTTCAATCGGTTGCTGATCTGATTGGATTTGAAAAGACTTGGTTTTTAGATTCTGGGTTTTGTTTTGGTCTTGTTTGTTTCAACAACCCATCCACCCACCCACCCAAAGGGCCAAAGCCTCTCCCTTCCCAACCCCCATTGCTCTCAGTGGGTTTTGTTTTCCATTTTTCTCACCTATTTTTTTTTCTCCAGAAAAATAAAAAAAGAAGGGTCTTTTCATCACCCACCCGGATTATCTAAGCCAGTTCTTTCAATTTTCTACTCCGGATTGTTTTCATAGATCGGTTTCTTCATCTGGGTATGTTTTGTTTTTCGATTTTGTTCGTTTACTTGTGGGTTTTCAATCGGTCGGTTGCTGATATAATTGGATTTGAAAAGACTTGGTTTTTGGATTCTGGGTTTTGTTTTGGTCTTGTTTGTTTCAACAACCCATCCATCCACCCACCCACTCAAAGGGCCAAGGCCTCTCCCTTTCCTCCCAACCCCATTGTTCTCGGTGGGTTTTCCTTTCCATTTTTCTCACCTATTTATTTTTTCTCCAGAAAAATAAACAAAAAAAAGGGTCTTTTCATCACCCGAATTATCTGGGCCAATTCTTTCGATTTTCTGCTCCGGATTGTTTTCATAGTTCGGTTTCTTCATATGGGTATGTTTTGTTTTTCGATTTTGTTCGTTTACTTTTGTGGGTTTTCAATCGGTCGGTTGCTGATATGATTGGATTTGAAAAGACTTGGTTTTTGGATTCTGGGTTTTGTTTTGGTCTTATTTGTGCTTATTGTGTTTAATCGCTGCAGCTGGAAATATAAAGGTTGTACCTTTTTCCGAACAACCCAAGATTCTTACATTGTTATTGGGTTTTTGTTCGTCTGTGTTGTTAACATTTGATGTCTGTTTGTTCTAGGTTGTCGTTTGATGTTTGATTATGTGAATCACTTTTGATATCATCTGCTTCTGGAAGGGTGGATGTATGACGAGTCGAAGAGGAGAGGAGAGGAGGGTTTGGTGGGTTGGTGCAGAGGAGGGAATGGAGGGATAAGGGAGGAAGGGAGGTAGAAGACGACCAAAAAAAATACATTAATTTTTAATTTCCACGTGGATCCTTAATGACACGTGATGTTCAGTTATTGTCTGCATGAGCACCACGTTATCAGTTAATTGGAGACTTCAGGCAGACTAACAGATGTATGAGATTGTTTCAAAATTAACAATTTAGGTATGACTCTGGGACGAAAAAAATTTTATGTACCAAATGTTGAAAATCACGAAACCTGAGAATAGTAAACTATGATTTATGTGCATTTAAACAGATAAATTGCAAAAAAATGGAGAGAATGAGAAGTTGAAAAAAAAATTGCAAAAAGACTTGAGTTTTATAACTTTATATGCATTTAAATAGATAAATTGGAAGTTGGAGAGATTGATTGGTAGTAAATTTGAAAAACAAGAAAAATTTAGAAAAATTTACTGACTGAAAGGCAGCTTCGTGTTTCAAACTTAACACCTAAAAAAAATTTGAAGCCAACATTTCCACTGCATTAACAAACGAATTATGATATTTTTTTACTTTTTTTTTGTATTTATATGTTAATTAAAGGATATAAAAAAATTTTAGGAACCCTTCCACTAAACGTGTGCCTACTTGGACTACCCTCAAGGCCATCCCCGAATATGTAGTAAATAAACAACTCCCTAATCGAATCCTGTTGGGTGAGACCTAACCCTAAAGGCCTCTCTTCTGAACCCTTGCTGGTTACGGAATACAGGTAAACACACAACGGCCGTGAAGTGCCGTTTTTTGAATGGTCTACCAAATAAGCATGGCCTCTCTAAGATAATTTATTTTTCGCACGGAACATTTCGGCCAGAAGGCATATCCAGTCTTAACAATTTATTAGAGAAGATGCATGAATCCAAGTCTCATGGACAAATCATCAAATACAGACCTTAATACATAGATTACTGCTTATCCCCTTCTCGGTCTGAATGCATGGAAATTTGACAAACTAAGGCCTAGAAGATGTCCATGAACGCTTTGGAAAATCATGCTGTACTGGGGTTTGATTTTTCTTTGTGTGCTTCCACACCTAATTTTATTTCATCTTTTTGCTTATATAGAGACTAGTTGGGCATGCCCAAGTACCGCTTCTACAGGTGTTTCGACTAATTCTTGTTTTTTTTTTTTGGACAAATTCTTGTTTTCTTTTCGACAAATTCTTGTTGCTTGACTAGCCTGCCTTGGTGTGTAGTTTCTAGTCTAATTCTTCATTACCTTCGATAATGTCAATCAGGAAAAAAAAGGCTTAGAAATGTGATTTGTTGGTTATGTAATATTCAGTGGCAAAGCCAAGAATTCAGACTAGGAGAGGCCTTTAAATCATATAAAAAAATTAGATAAAAAATATAGCAATATAACTAATGAGAGAAAATTAAAGGTTCCTTTTTTGTATTGGCATGAAGATTTTTAATCAAACAAGGCTGGTCGATCTTTAACATGTATGAAAAATTTAGTATTAAAATAATTATATCATAAAAACAAAACTTGTTACGATATTAACAATATAGTTAACATTAATTTCAAACAAAAATTTAAAATCATGGCTCAATACTATTATTATGAGATTTTTTTTAACATAAATTAACCTTGTTCTGTATCAACTAACCAAAAAAACAACTGCTGATAAAGAACTTGAAGGAGGTTCCACCAGCAAATTTTGAACCCCTAATGTGCAGGAACACAAAAACCCCTTTAACCACCGGGCCACAGATTCTTTAGTTACAAAACCAACAAATAAGGTATATAAGCTAATATTTCAGGATAGGCTCGTGCCCATCTTGGTCTTCATGTGACTCCGCCACTAGTAATATTCATCTAGCAAGAAGGTAATTAATTAATGAAGTATTGTATCCGAACAAGTATACATCTATTAACATCAACAAATCAAGCATTAAGTCTAAGTTAGGGACTTCTCAACAAAAAGAAAAGTATAAGCGAGGGATGGTTTGAGAAGTATATGTGGGATTCCTCCAAACTATAATTGATCAAGGGTCAAAAGTAATAATCATCATCTATATATAAGGCCAATACTAAAGGTGATTAGTACTTTTGGTGTCACCAAGTTTCAACAAAAATATTTGGACAAAAATGCCCTTAATACAAAAAACTTTAAAGACATCCCAAAATAATGCATCAAATAAGGCAAGGGAATTTTTGTCATTTTAACAGTGCTTTTTTTAATAATTAATTTTTTTATTATTATTATTATTTTTAATTAATATCTCACAATAGGCTAGCAATAATGTTATTCAATTTCTCTATTTTTAAATACCTTCATAACATCTTAAGAGTCGTGTAATGTCAGTTATAAAAAATGTCTTTCGCAAGCAGATAATAATGTGATTAAATTAGTTGTCAAATGATTGTTTTTTTTAACAAACAATAATAGTATTTTTGGTGTCACCAAGCTTCAATAAAAATATTTGGACAAAAAAGTCCCCAATACAAAAAACTTCAAAGGCATCCCAAAATAATGCATCAAATAAGGGAAGGGCATTTTCTTCCTTTTAACAGTTTTTTTTTATAATTAATTTTTTTGTGCTTTAAAAAAAAATTAGTACCTCACAATAGGCTAGCAATAATATGATTCAATTTCTCTATTTTTAAACACCTTCATAACATTTTAAGAGACGTGTAATGCCAATTATAAAAAAGGTCATTCACACGTGGAAAATAATGTGATTAAATTAGTTGTCAAATGATATTTTTTTTAACAAACAATATTATCTACACTAAGTGAAAGGGCGGTGGGTTTAGCCTCACAATGAGCTAGCAATAATGTGATTCAATCAATTGTTTATTAAATATTATTTTCTCTATTTTTAAACACGTTCAAAACATCTTAAGAGGCATGTAATGAGGGTTATAAAAAAGGTATTTCGCATGCGGATAATAATGTGATTAAATTAGTTGTTGAATGATTGTTTTTTTAACAAACGATATTATCTACACTAAGGAGGAAGGGGTGGGCTTAGCCTCACAGTGGGCTAGCAAATGTGCTTCAATCAATTGCTTATTAAATATTATTTTCTATATTCTTAATGTAAATTCTATAGAGACCGATTTTATTATGTGAATTCAGCTGTTTTAATTAGTTTATGAGAGGTTTCTTCTAGTATGATCTAAGATTATTCATGTACTTCAAATATTTGACTTTCCTTTTGTCAATTTACTTATATAAATACATTTAAAACATATAAGTCGCGCGTAGCACGCCGTAATTTAAAAAATGTCTTATGCACGCGCATGAGCGCGTGCGTGAAGGCTAGTTAATAAAAAAGCCAAAAAATGGTAAAGACAACGGAAACTTCATTTGTAAAGTGACTCGTTTGTAGCCGTGCATCCACCTGCGGAGCCAATCAAAGCCCACATGGGTTACTTAATCGTTTTCATTATTTTGAAAATATGTTTTTGTATGTATATGCAATGTTCTAATATTAAGAACAATGCATATATGTACAAAAATTAAGAAATGGCGCCTAGACAGGCGTCCGTCTAAACCGCCTATGTACCCGCCTAACCCACCTAGACCCGCCTAGGTTACGACTCACTTAAACAGGAAATAGATAACTTTCATTTTGCATTTTATTTTTTCAATGATTGTAAGAGACTTGTTGAATACTTAAATGAACACACATTATGTTTGTACTATACTTGACCAATCCCAAAACTACCGAGCACCGGTCAACGTTATACCGTCAAGGACCCAGAAGAGTTTCCCTCCAATCAGGAGGTCAATCACAGCACGACACGTGTCGACATCAGAAGCCAATCATAGCGTGACACGTGTCAACATCGGAAGCCAATCACAACATGACATGTGTCAATGTCAGAACAAAGCTAGAAACTCTCTTCTATAGAAAGAGATCATTCTCCCACAATATTTCATAATGTCATTTGTACTAAATCATTCACTAGTACTCACTAAAGGAGAGCTTGACCCTGTACTTGTGTAAACCTTTCACAATTAATGAGAACTCCTCTACTCCGTGGACGTAGCCAATCTGGGTGAACCACGTACATCTTGTGTTTACTTCCCTGTCTCTATCCATTTACATACTTATCCACACTAGTGACCGGAGCAATCTAGTGAAGGTTACAAACTTAACACTTTCTGTTGTACCAAAGTCCCTACTGATTTTGTGCATCAACATTTGGCGCCGTCTGTGGGAACGACACTTATTCCCATTCTCTTCATCTTTGTTAAGCTGGTTTCCACCATTTGTACACTCTCTTTTGACCAGGCATCCCTTTCCAACATAGGGAGCGAAGGAAGCCACAACACACAGAATGACACCCCTCTTGTACCTGGTGCGAAGCAACGAAAGAATGAACAAAATAAGTTTGCTCTTTAGGCTAAAGTCGATAAGCTGGGGGCTCAGAACAACAAGATAGCGATAAAGAATGAGATCCTCCAAAAGCAATATGAGAAGGTCTTCGAGATGCTCTACAAGGCTAGATATACTAAAACACATGAGCCTATCACCCTTATGGAAGTCAACCATCAACTGGATGCCCCCCAACACGGAGGGTCATTTGCCCTCGACATGGGTAGTGAGCTACTCATCGAAATGGCGACCAACATGAGACTTCTCTCAACCCAGCTGCTTCGACCCGAAGCAAGAGTAGTGGAGGAAGGCACCTCCTTATAGAAGGAGTGAAAGGATCGAAAGCTGTCTTTCACAACTGTCGAGACTTTCTTAAGCAACGTCAAGACAATCCCATCCATGTATGCTCGAAGATCAATGACCCAAGTGTCTCTGAAAGACTCGGTCCCCTCCCATGTCCCAGATCGGCTACCAATTTGGGGAAGGGGCAACAAGTCCTTGAGAAACACAAAGGTATAGGGGACTCAGAGATGTTCCGACAGACATACCTTGGAAGTCAGTACGATGAGTCCGGGAAAAATCACATGCTCTTGATCAAACCTTCCTACTTCCAAGAGGAGATGGAAATTTACGAAAGAAAGCTCTAGTGGTACATGACTCCATTCAGGACCCTCTTGTCCTACAGCTTCTTAAGGAAGTAAACAAGTTGAAGGCCAAACGACAAGCTAAGATACCTGATTGGAACCAACCTAGGTCTAGCTCTCTTACAAGGAAGATCCTCGACACCCCCTCTAAGCAAAGACAAAGCAGAAGTTTGGCTTGCAACTCTATACTGAAAATGAGGACTCGATTGAACACCTTAACCTCTTTGAGTCCACCATGGCATACCAGATGCACACCGACGAAGAGCGATGTCTTCTCTTCCCCTCCACCCTCTCTAGCAGAGCTCTAAAATCGTATTGCCGTCTTCCAACTGAGACGGTAGACTCATTTGAGGATTTGAGGAAACTGTTTGTTTCTCAACACATTTTCCAAACCGATCGCTTGCACTCTGCAGATGACTTGTACACTATTCACCAGAAGCCAGACGAGTCATTATGTATGTACACTGGCCGCTTCAGCCATGAGTATTCCCGTTGTGCCGAGGCAGATGATATGACTGCCTTCAAAGCCTTCACGGCAGGCCTACGTGACCATTTCTTTAAGTACATGATCAATGCCAACACTTGGAAAACTTACTCTGAGGTAATGGCGCAGGCTTATAACCATGCCTCCGCCGAGGTAAGAACATACTAAGAGAAACCCCCAACAATCATCCCATATCAGCAAGTGGGAAGTGGAAGCCAGACTCACCCAAATGAGAATACCTCAACCTTCCAAACAGCAGCGGTGCCTCCCTCTACCTTACTTAATACTCTGCCAAGTCAACAGATGTATCAATCTCAGGGCAAAAGGAAAGATTTCCATCCTCACCAGTCTCATGTTAGTAAAAGGAGTAAGAGACACTACCGCGATAACCAAGGGTATCGCCACGATAATCCACGACCCTAGGTAGTTAACACATTGGGTCAAGCACGTGTCAGGACAGGCCCTACCCCGAGGTATGAGGTATACACACCTTTGAACACCACATGCGTGGCCATTTACCCCAGCATAACACACCTGATACTCAAGCCAAAGCCAAGGCACCTGAATTACAAGCCCACGAAGAACACGAGCACGTTTTGCTGCTACCACGAGCATAACAGCTATAACGACGAGAAGTGTATCACCCTTCGTGATCATATTGAAGCTTTGGCACGTGAAGGAAAAATTGATCAATTCCTCATTCACCCTCCAAGGGGCAACTGTAACCAACGCCAGATGAATGTGATATATTCCATAAGTGGTGGCACACCCATATCTAAATCTTGCAACAGGCCATGAAAAATAGTGAACGAGCTTTAAGGTCTGGCCACCAAGTGTTTCACGTGGAAAACATCAGGGGAGGCAAGTATCAAAAGCCTAATTGGGATCCAATATGTTTATACCCTGAGGAAGAAAGAGGTATCATCTACCTTCGCAACGACCCACTGATCTTGGAAGCTTACATAGCCAACTTTGAAGTATGACGAATCCTGGTATACACAGGGGCTTCGTTCAATATCATGTTTGCTGAAGCTTTCAGGGAACTTAATGTAGCTTAACACTTGCTCGATCGCTCAATTTCTCCCCTGATAAGCTTCTCCGGTGATATCGTGCAACCTTTGGGGAGCATACGTATCTTTCACCATTGGTACTGGCCCTTACACAGCTACCATTACCATTAACTTTTTGGTGGTTAATTGCCTAACGGCATACAATGTCATCTTTGGACGCACAAGCATCAATAATCTCAAGGCCATGGTATCCACACATATGTTGTTGATGAAATTTCCAACCCCCTATGGCAATGGTTACATCAGAGAAGATCAACTTAGTGCACGATCATGTTACAACACTTTGGTCAAGCAACAACACCTGCATGTGCCCAAGGAAACCCTTTCTATACATGACCAAGTCATAAAGACCGACCCAGATGAAGCCTACTCAGATCTTCAAGGTGGTAACAGTCAACCCAACGATCCTCAATATGACTCTTTCACCCAGCAAGCATAACCCGTTTTTTGGAGAAGGTCTCTATCTCAAAAGATTATCCGGATCGCATGGTGAAGATTGGCACCACCTTGTCACCACCCATTCGGTTGTCATTGATCTCTTTTTTTGCAAGAGAACACTGAGGTCTTCGCCTGGTCATACAAGGACATGCCAAGCATCTCTCCCGATATCATATGTCATCGCTTAAGTATTGACCCCAAGACCAAGCCAGTGAGACAGAAGCGAAGATCTTATGATGCTAAACGGTACGAGGCAATGAAGGCAAAAGTTGAAAAACTCAAAGGCATAGGCTTCTTCCGCGAAGTTAATTATCCAACGTGGGTAGTAAATATTGTCCTTGTTAAGAAGAATCCGACCAAGGAAAGTCTCCTGCTCCAAAAGGTCTTCTGGAGAATGTGTGTCTATTACACCGACCTAAACAAATGATGCCCGAATGATGGCTTTCCTCTTCCTCTCATAGACAGACTTATAGATTCTAAGGCAGGGTGCGAACTCCTAAGCTTCATGGATGCTTACTCAAGATACAACCAAATCCTCATGAACCCTCCAAACCAAGAGCGCACAGCCTTCACTACTGACAAGGGACTATATTGCTATAAAGTCATGCCCTTCGGCCTAAAGAATGCAGGAGCAATTTATCAGAGACTGGTTAATTCAATGTTCGCCGAACTGATTGGGAAGAGCATGGAAGTTTACGTTGATGATATGCTAGTCAAGAGCAAACATGCTGACCAACACATCACCAACCTATCTGAAACTTTCATCATTCTGAAGAGGTATTGATGAGGTTGAACCCTAACAAATGTGTCTTCGACATAAGCTCTGGCAAATTCTTAGGCTTTATGATACGCCAACGAGGCATTGAGGCTAATCATGAGAAGATTAAAACAATCCTCAACATAAAGGAACAGGTAACTTCAAAAGACATCCAGAGCCTTACTGGTAAGGTGGCAGCCTTAACTAGGTTCATCTCTAAGGCCACAGACAAATGTGCTCCTTTCTTCAAAGTACTTAAAGGAAGTAAGAAGTACATTACATGGATAGATTAATGTGCCGAGGCATTCAAAAACCTTAAAGACTACATGAGTAAATCTCCTCTGCTCTCCAATCCTGAGGTTGGTGACACTCTCATTATCTATCTGTCGGTATCGGTTTCAGCACTAAGTTCCGTTCTCGTTCGAAATGATAGTAATGTCGAACGGCCTGTCTACTGTGCTAGCAAAGCCTTACAAGATGCAGAGACACGATACTCTAACATTGAAAAATTGGCTCTAGCATTGGTCATGTCTGCTTGAAAACTTCGCCCTTACTTCCAAGCACACTCCATCATCGTGCTTACTAATCATCCTTTTCGACAGATACTATAAAGTCCTAACATTTACGGGCGAATGATCAAATGGGCGATAACATTGGGTGAGTTTGACATCTCCTACCAACCAAAGCCAGCTGAGAAGGGCCAAGCAATGGCAGACTTCATTGCCGACTTCACATATCCTGTTGACATTGTTTCTACGCCTAAAGAAGTTGTTTAATTACCCTCGGAAGGCGTCGAACAATGAGGCCGAATATGAAGCCCTCCTAGCAGGCTTATGTTTGGCCAAACACCTTGGGGTTAAACGAATTGATATCTTCGGTGACTCCCAATTGGTGGTTAACCAGGTCACCAACAACTTTGACGCTAAGGATAGCTCCATGGCAGCATATCTGGCACAAACACAATTGTTGCTCAAGCACTTCCACTACTAGATTACCCAAAATCCTCGAGTGGCAAATAGTCATGCAGATGCTTTGGCTCGCCTCGCCTCAGCGGTGGAAGACAAGATTGGGAGAAAAATTCAGATCGAATTGTTGGCAGCACCAAGCACCATGGCTGCGGAAGTGTGCAACTTACAACAGAGGGATAGTTGGATTACCCCGATTTATAGATTTTTTGCTCATGGCACCCTTCCAAATGACAAAGTCCAAGCTAAGCATATTCGATACAAGGCTACCCGTTACTTGATCATTAATGATCAACTCTACAAGCGAGGTTTTAACCTACCATACCTAAGATACCTTACGTCCGCAGAGGCAGAAACTGTCCTTCGGGAAATACATGAAGGAGTATGCGAAGATCATGCTGGATCTTCATCCCTAGCACACAAGGCTTTTTGCCAAGGATATTACTAGCTAACACTCCACCAAGATGCCATCAGAATATCTTACTCATGTGATAAGAGTCAACGCTACGAAAATATTCCTCACTCCCCTCCCGAGCCGCTGATTCCTATGATCAGCCCTTGGCCCTTGGCCTAATGAGAACTTGATTTGATCGACCCAATGCCTGCAAGGAAGGGTAAGGTCTGCTATGCAATCGTTGCAGTTGACTACTTCACAAAGTGGGCTGAAGTAGAACCCTTGGCAACCATTACTGAAGCAAAAATAAAAGACTTTGTATGGAAGAACATCCTTTGCAGATTTGGCATTCCCAATGCGATAGTCACTGACAAAGGGTGACGTTCGACAATAATAAGTTTAGGATGTTCTGCTCTATGTTCAACATCAACTTATGTTTTGCCTCCCAAGCTCATCCCCAGTTTAATGCACAAGTTGAAGCCATCAACAAAATAATCAAGCGAACTTTGAAAACCAGCTTAGAAAAGACTAAAGGTTGTTCCCCAGAATTTGTACCCCAAGTTCTTTGATCATACCGCACTTTGTATCGAACATTAATAGGAGAAACCCCATTCTTACTTGCCTTTGGTACAGAGGCAGTTGTCCCAGTTGAGCTTGAGTAAGCAACGTTCCGAGTCTAAAACTACATGCAAAGCAAAAATGACAAACAACTAAACCTCAACTTAGATCTAGTCGAGGAACACAAAAACCAGGCTCATTTAAGAAATGTCGCTTACAAGCAGCGCATCTCCAACTACTATGACTCAAGGGTCAAACCTCGTTCTTTCAAAGTAAGGGACTGGGTATTGAAGAAAATATTACTCTGCGATAGAGTCCCGAGTGAAGGAACACTTAGTCCAAACTAGGATGAACTGTTTGAAGTTATTGGCATCAGTCGCCCTGGCTCCTACAAGCTTAGAAGCTCCAATGGTAAGACCATTGGACATCCATGGAATGCTGATCACTTGAAGTACTATTACAAGTAAACTCACATTGTACAAGTGTTAAGCTTCAATCGTTCGGCATCCTATGTAACGAAGACTATTTGGCATAAATTCAATAAAGAGGTGATTTAGACAACTCAGTCCTAATCCTCTTAAATTCCTAGCAATGAAACACTCGGGTTCAAAGCTTCAACATGAATGTTTCCAACATGAAACAAAGTGTAAGTATATGTCAACAAGACTATACAAATAAATGAACAGCTTCACAATATATTCATTCAATCATACATTCCAACACATTCATACATAAGCCAACTGTGCTTCGAAAGGGTTCAACATACTTTGTGTCATTCGACACTTGCTACAATGTTCCTCGACACCTTGCCTTTATTCTCACCAACCAGGTGATGAAATGTGAAGAAATAACTCATCTTCATGCCACCAACCAGATGATGAAATGTAACATGTACTCTCCTTCATGCCACCAACCAGGTGATGAAATGTACAACCCATACTCTCATTCATGCCACCAACTAGGTGATGAAATGTATAACCCGTACTCTAATATCATTTAGCAACTTGCCACTCATGCCACCAACCAGGTGAAGAATGAACTTATCTTCATGCCACCAACCAGGTGATGAAATGTACAACACGTACTCTAATATCATTTGGCAACTTGCCATTCATGCCACCAACCAGGTGAAGAAGGAACTCATCCTTGTGCCACCAGCCAGGTGATGAAATGTGATGAAAGGTGATGAAGGAACTCACATTCGTACCACCAACCAAGTGATGAAAGCAACTCACCATTCATTCCACATACCAGAAGACGAGTGGTACAACTTGTACATGTGAACTCCTAGCATTCACAAATAATCAAAAACCCTCAAACTTGACAACTTAACTAGGGGAGCACTTATGCCCAACAAGAGTTATAGTCACCAAAAAAAGTCTTATTGCAAGCCAATAACAACTTTAGTGCATGGCATACGAAGATCAAGCTATTCAGCCCTCTTGCATCTGCTTCAAACATTTTTCCTCTGTAACAATGCAAACACTACAACTCGTAGAAAGCTTCACACGCTCTTAATCAAGACTATTCGAAGCAAATTCAATTTATATGGTTCATCCAAACCTTCAACTATTACAAGGTGTGGCTTGCATCACAATCTCTTGCTCAACAGCGTGGAAGCAAAATTTGTATATGTTGTCTCTTCCACATTTTCAAATTTCTAATTTTCCCCAAAAAAAAAAATTGGGAAATTCAACAAATTTCTAGTTTTCCCAAAAAAAAAGGGAAATTGGGAAATTCAACAAAGCTTCATCAATGGAGGACAACTACAAATTCTGAAAAGCTTCACACTATCTTGATCAAGATAGTGCGAAGCAAAATTAATTCATGGTACCCAACAAAGCTTCACCACAAAAACTTCACCAACAAAAGCTTCATCAATGGAGGACAACTACAAATTCTCAAAAGCTTCACACTATCTTGATAAAGATAGTGTGAAGCAAAATCAATTCATGGTACCCAACAAAAGCTTCAATTCCAAAGCTTCAACTCCAAAGCTTCACCTACCAAAGCTTCAACACAAAAGCTTCAACACAAAAGCTTCACCTACAAAAGCTTCAACACAAAAGCTTCACCTACAAAGCTTCAACTCCAAAGTTTCAACACAAAAGCTTTACCCACAATAGCTTCACTCACAAAAGCTTCACCCGTAAAAGCTTTACCCACAATAGCTTCACTCACAAAAGCTTCACCCACAAAAGCTTCACCCATAAAAGCTTCACCCATAAAAGCTTCACCTACAAAAGCTTCACCCACCACAAAAGCTTCACCCATAAAAGCTTCACCTACAAAAGCTTCACCCACCACAAAAGCTTCACCCATAAAAGCTTCACCTACAAAAGCTTCACCCACCACAAAAGCTTCACCTACAAAAGCTTCACACACTCTTGATCAAGATAGTGTGAAGCAAAATCAATTCATGGTACCCAACAAAGCTTCAACACCAAAGCTTCATCTACAAAGCTTTAAAATATATATATATATATATATATTCGGAAATTCGAAAATTTGAAAATTCAAAAAAAAAAATTACCTAGGCCTCATCTTCTTTGGGCCTAACAACTTTCATAACAAATACATATGAAGAATGAGTTTTGGGCTACCACTTAGAAAGGAAATGCCTCATTCGTCAGCTCCCTCGACCGGAAACTTGGGGGACTCCTACCATATGTTACTGCACCTTGATACTCGGAAGTCTCACAACCACTCAGTGACTTGGATTTTTCAAGTCTCAAACCAAGAAGTTTTCCTCATTCAGGAAATTAAGGGAACACTACCTCAACCTACATGCTTTATTCACAAAGCTTCAACATACAAGCTTCAACAAAAGAAAAAATTCAAAGAATTTAGTGAAGAAGGCTTTGGTGTATTTAACACAATATGTTGAAATAAAGCAAAACTTATTTATTGATATCCCCGATAAGTTACAAATATGTACATATACATGAGTCAAAATAAACAAACAAGAGGGAGCCTTCAGAAAGGTTACTTAGGAAAAGTCTCAACAGTCGGCAGAGCCCTAGAAAGAGAAGGTACCGAAGGGTGATCATTCGGAGCCTCAGTATTGGACAGAACCCCAAAAGAAAGAGGCATCGGAGGTTGATCATTTGGAGCTTCATTACGCAGTACAGCCCCAAAAGACGAACGTAATAAATGCCTTTGGAACAAACCCACACACATCTGATGATCAAGTAAAATCTGACCATCAGATTCCTGCATCTGGTCAAGCTTCCTCTTCATGTTTGTAGCATAGTTATGTGCGATCCTGTGCAACTGTTTATTCTCATGCTTGAGCCTTCTGATCTCATGTTTGAAACTTATCACTTTAGCGGCCAATGAATCATCTTAGCTGGTTCGAGCAAATAGGCATTGGCCCATATTAAACACAGAACCTGCACACCGAACACTGAGAGCCAGAGAATCCTTAATAGCCAATTCATCAGACCGTTTGGAAAATAGTCTGTTATCTTTAGGAATGAGAAGGTTCCTGGCCACCACCGCAGTGGTCATATCATTCTTCATCACAGAGTCCCTAACGGTAAGATGACCAGTAGGGGATAAGAAGGATGGGCGCCATATGTTGTCTTGAGGAGGCATAGATGCCTCTTCACCAAAGTTCAAGTTAAAACGACGGTCGGATAGGCCAGACATTTTCAGAAATGATGAAGGATAAATGAGGTCCAATGAATCTCTGAAGTACGAAAATAAAGGGAAAATTCCTACAAGTAATAACTTTTTTAACGTACTTCTTACACACAATTGGTGCCCTTATAAAAGAAAGGGCAGCAGAGCCGTTTGTTAAAAAATCGAAGAGCCACCACTCTCTGGATTTCGAGAAGCATATTTTTTTAAGTAAAATATGTCGACAATCCCCACACGCAACATCAGCTCCTCGGGTACCACAGATAACTTTGCCAAAGATCTCTGACAAAGTTTAAACACATAAATTTTGAAGGTCCAGCTACCTTACCATTACGCACAAGGGTAAAGGAACAACACCATTGCTTGATAACTGGAAAGTCCCTGTGTGTGTCAACCTCTGTGTTCTGTGGTAAGGCAGACTGGCAAAAATGCCTAACCTTTACTCACATCGAGAAAACACTTCCAACATGATTACTTGCTCAAAAATTGATGAGACATCGCTCCCCGAATCTCGAAAGCCAAACTCCCACTAGGATGACTTTCTCAAAAATCGAAGAGGCACCGCTATCCGACTATCGAGAGCCAGACTCACAACAGGATTGCTTTCTCAAAAATTTAAGAGGCACCGCTCTCTGAATCTCGATAGCCAGACTCTCAACAGGATTGCTTTCTCAAAAATCGAAGAGGCACCACTATCCGAATCTCGAAAGCCAGACTCCCAACAGGATTACTTTTTACTTTCTCAAAAATTGAAGAGGCACCGTTCTCCAAATCTTGAGAGCTAGATCCTTAACATGATTGCTTGTTCGAAAATCGAAGAGGCACCACTCTCCGAACTTCGAGAGCCATATTTCCTTGGATAAAGCTTATCTACAATCTTCACACGCAACATCAGCTTTTTTAGATACCACTTTTTCAAAGTGCTCTGACAAAGTTAAAACATATGAATCTTGCAGCTCCCACTACATTGTTATGACCGAGAAGGGTAAAGGAACAGCGTTACCACTCGCTGTTAGGACAATTCCTATATATGTAGACCTTCATCCTCCACAACCAGGCAGACCTTCAAATAAAAAAAAATGCTCAACTTTTCTTCACATCCGAGAGGGCACTCTCAGCAGAGTCTCTCAAAATACTCAACTTCTTTTCCCGCCGATAATACCTTTGCAAACAAGCCACACCAGAGCAAGAGTATCTCATATCATCAGGGTTAAAAGCAAGAATATCCCATATCATGTTTTTTCCCTATCTTTTCCTTTGACCTTGTTCTTATTTGCAAGACAATGAGAACGAGAGCAATCAGTCAGCACTTAGAATCAAGCTTCTAGTCAGGAACTGACTACCTAGAACTCCTTGCCTGATTACTTACCTGGCATTGCTCTCGAGTACTCATCTTCAACATCTTATGCTTCCAGAAAAGATACCACATCTGCCTGAGGAACAGCTAGGGCAAGTGAGAAGGATACAAGGAAGCATGTGGAGACAAGCGCAACAGAACACGTGCCAATTCATCCATTATTTTGTCAACAACAAAAGTATCCCATATCATCAAGGTCGAACGAACTCTTGATTTGATGGATTTGTTTTGACCCTCAAATTCTTGAGTCGGCCTTATACTCTGGAGGAAACTAGAAAACCCTTCAGCCCAGTTCAAGAATAAGCCAATGAAAAGTTACTTTTTCAAAAGCAAAAGTATCTCATATATCTCTTCTCCTTTTTCTTCTCTTTATCCTTCATGCTACCTGCAAGATAAGGAGAATGTGAACAATCAACCGGAACTCAAAATCAAACTTCTGATCTAGGACTGATTGCTTGGAGCTCTAATTGCTTACCTTGTCTGTCACCTCTTTCGGCAGATCTCCTAGCTCGGTGACTTGGGGGACTCCTACTACATGGTTTGTATCGCGCTTAACCAAGCCTGAAACTACAAGTAAGTTTCAAGTGAAATTGATACATTACCTTATACATCTCCACCGGTTAAAGATACCACCTCTGGATGGAGAAAGAGTACTTCCATAGAAGATGCCACATCTACCTATAAGACAGATAAGGCAAATGAAAATGATACCACACTTTGATACTTAGAAGTTTCGTGATTACTCACCGGCTTGGATCTTGCAAGTCCACAACCGAGGAGCTTCCCTCACTCGAGAACTTAGGGGAGCACTGTTTGTACCATACTTGACCAATCCCGAAACTACCGAGCAGCAGTCAACGTTATACCGTCAAGAACCCATAAGACTTTCCCTCCAACCAGGAGGTCAATCACGGCGTAACACGTTTCGACATCAGAAGCCAATCCTAGCGTGACACGTGTCAACATCGGAAGCCAATCACAACACGACACGTGGCAATGTCAGAACAAAGCTAGAAACTCTCTTCTATAAAAAGAGATCATTCTCCCACAATATTTCCTAATGTTATTTGTACTAAATCATCCACTAGTACTCACTAAAGGAGAGCTTGAACCTATGTACTTGTGTAAACCCTTCACAATTAATGAGAACTCCTCTACTCCATGGACGTAGCCAATCTGGGTGAACCACGTACATCTTGTGTTTGCTTCCCTGTCTCTATACATTTACATACTTATCCACACTAGTGACCGGATCAATCTAGCGAAGGTCACAAACTTAACACTTTCTGTTGTACCAAAGTCCCCACTGATTTTGTGCATCAACACATTATATGCTTGTTCCCACATTTTTATTATGTTCCAATAGCTCATAATAGATATGTCATTCTATTTTGTAGTTTATGATGAAATCATATATATTTTAAGCATAAACATACTCTTATTTACACGAAATATAATAGATTTAATTAAATCCACCTAGTCGCTAGGCCCTAGCCCACCGCCCGACTAGCACCTAGCATCTTTTAGAACCATACGTATATCTTATATATACCTAGGTTTTTCATATTTGTATAGTAATATTTTCTCCATTAAACATAATTTAACATCATAAGTGCTTAAGATTCATGAAACTGAAGACATTTGGGGCTTAAAGGTGTATGTCACTTCATTTCTTACCTCAAGTTTCTTAATTAATTCACATGTGTGTATTAAATTTGTTTGATTTTTTCATTAAATTTAAATCAACATTTAATACTCTTATTGTTTGCGTATGCTTTCAATCTCTTTTCTTGATAAAATTTTGGCTATAATTTTATTAAAAAAATGGGTTATGTGGTATTATTATCATATAATTTGGAATGATAACATTGTTAGGTCATAAATATCAAGTTTGTAATTATTATAATATAATTACTCACGTGTAAGATCCTACATATTAAAGTTACGTTCAGCCCCTTATTATAAGTTGTGGCTACACCTGCATGCATCCAAAATTCCTAGTCGTTTTCTCTCGAAAAGATTGTGAATTGTGAGGATTATTGTGCCGACATATTTCTTAGGGAACTTCCATGAAAAGAGCTTGGATTAAGTTTATTTTAATAAAAAATGATGCTATAACTTTATTTAATAAAAAGACTAAAATTTTAATGAAAAACTCTTAATTTTAATAAAAATGACAAAATAACTTAAATTTTAATGAAAAAGATATAATTTTAATATTAAAATAAATTAAAATAAAAAAAAATGATGTGCACAAACTGTTTATGAAACTTATTAGACTGTTTATGAAACTTAACGGCACTACACAGTTTATGAAATTTAACGGTACTACATTCTTCATTACTTTAGCTGCTGTAAATAAATAAATAAAAAGAAAACGGCCTAGATATGTGATTTTTGTTGCTTGACTAATTCTTGTATTCTTTCGACAAATTCTTGTTGCTTGACTACCCTGCCTTGGTGTTATATTTTTCTAATCTAATTCTTCATTACTTTAGCTGCTGTAAATAAATAAATAAAAAGAAAACGGCCTAGATATGTGATTTTTGTTGCTTGACTAATTCTTGTATTCTTTCGACAAATTCTTGTTGCTTGACTACCCTGCCTTGGTGTTATATTTTTCTAATCTAATTCTTCATTACTTTAGCTGCTGTATATAAATAAATAAAAAGAAAACGGCCTAGATATGTGATTTTTGTTGCTTGACTAATTCTTATATTCTTTCGACAAATTCTTGTTGCTTGACTACCCTGCCTTGGTGTGTAATTTTTCTAATCTAATTCTTCATTACTTTAGCTGCTGTATATAAATAAATAAAAAGAAAACGACCTAGATATGTGATTTTTATTGCTTGACTAATTCTTGTATTCTTTCGACAAATTCTTGTTGCTTGACTACCCTGCCTTGGTGTGTAATTTTTCTAATCTAATTCTTCGTTACTTTAGCTGCTGTAAATAAATAAATAAAAATAAAACGGCCTAGATATGTGATTTTTGGTTATGTAATATTGAACTAGTTTGAGGGTAATGAGCTATTAAAAGGGAAAACAGAGAAAAGAGAGAAAATATGATTTCATTCCCTTCTGGAACTACAAGTTACTTTGGTATTTATAGTTATACTTTAGAAAAGCTAGCAGTTAAATAAAGGTAAAAGAAAATTACAGGGGTAAACTCACTACAAGAATTCAGGGAACTTTAATGAAAAGCTCTCGGTACTGTTCACTTTGACGAAAAATCATATTTTCACATTAAAAAGTCAATCATGGTACTATTCATTTTACCTTTTATTTTGTCCTTATCGTCAAAACTCAAAATTTTCAAATCATTTTCATTAGTTTTCTTTTCTAACTATAAGAGACTCCTTTTTACACACTAAAGAAAGAAGTGGCTTTCTAACTTTATATACACCAAAATATATTATCCGTGGCTATTGAAACTCAAACACCAAAAAACAGTGTGGTTAACCAAATTATGATTTTCAACTGAATTTTTTATTTTTTTTTTACCTCTCTTTTTTGTGGCAACTTGCAATTTTCAATGTTGAAGTCTGTGCATGGGTGCTAATTTTTACTATAAAATACATTCTTATAATGATTTATTTTATTTTAATAATAAAAGGAAAAAAATTATTCATTGACATGACCACACCAAAACCCACTCACCTCCCATTTCATTAGCCCTTCATTCATTATGATTTTCAACTGTATTTTTTTTAGAGGTCTTTTGATATGGGTCCAATTTTATAAGCCTATTTTGAATGGAATCCACTTATATTACATAAGCATAAGTGGGGGCTAGTAAGTACAACAATAATCCATGTCAGCAATTAAAATGCGCATAATGTACCAACAAAATTACAACAAATGCCATTAGATGGTTTATTAGGTGTCTTGCAGATTAAACTCATTGTTTATTCAAAAGACCCCATTTATTAGGTCTCTTGCAGATCAAACGACCCCCCTTATCCTCCTATCTTTCAAATTGGTTTTACGTCTGTATCCAGCGAAAACCGGGGTTTGAATCCTAAATCCATATGAAGCTATGAAAGCTATAAATTTTCACCCAGTATATGATGAAAACAAAATAGGCGAATATCTGGTTCGAGTTTCCTGGTATACCTGGAGAACAGGTATTGTATCTTCTCGGAAGATTTCAGCTTTATACATGGTAATCTGGTTTTTTTTTTTTTCGAATATTTTGATTTGGTGATTTGGGCTTTGTTTTTGCAGTGTTCGTTACCTGGATAACAGGTATGAAACTCCCACGATTTCAATACCAGTATTTGATAACAGGTGCTACCGTATCTTTGCTCTTAATTTCTTTTTTTTTTTCACTTCAATTGTTCGAGATTTTAGAGTTTGACGACGACTATGAATTGGTGGCCAGTGTTTACGACGCATTAGTGAAGGCTTGCACTAGTTTGAAATCGATTAGGGGGGGTTAAGAGGGTATATAATTACATTATTAGTAATGGGTTTGAGTTGGATCAAAATACAAAAAACAGGGTGTTGCTTATGCATGTG
This sequence comes from Malus sylvestris, assembly GCF_916048215.2. Lineage (NCBI taxonomy): Eukaryota > Viridiplantae > Streptophyta > Magnoliopsida > Rosales > Rosaceae > Malus > Malus sylvestris. The sequence goes on along the minus strand of NC_062267.1, from coordinate 8,344,461 downwards.
AAATGTGGGACGATGATTGGTTGAATTTGTTTCTCCAGTATTTTGGTATGCTGCGTTGACTTTTTACTTTTGTGGTATTTGATACCTAGATTACAGGTACTACAGTTCATCTTTCATATTCTACAAGGATAGGTAGTTTATATTGTAAGCCAAATTGATAGGTAGGATAAAATTTAACATTTTATGGCTGCTTGTTACATATAGGTTTGATTTGGAAGGTTTAGTAATGATTAGTTTAAGTTTGGGAGGTTTAATTTTATCGATTTAAATTGTGGATTATTTGGAACTTTAATAATTGGTAATTTAAATTGATACGTCGTTTATTATGTAGAGTTACTTTTAGAATAATTAGTTCACATTGTTAAATTAGTCTATTTTTAACATTGCTTATATAAATATGAGTTTGTCTTGATATATTATCATTTGGGCATTATTTAGTATGTTTTGGAATAATCATGCTTATAGCAGACTTTATATTACTTGTAGCCAAAGATGTTTTGCATGGAGAGAAAAAAAAAAAGGATAAGCCTAAAGTATAGGTCTGACCTTTTGAAGTTTCGTTGCGTTATGGAAGAAATGAGACTTAGTGTGACAAATGCGGATCTTGAGTTAATGAACCGTACACCGTTTGGGAGGTTGTTCAAAGCGTACTGTGAGAATTTGATCATTGATGGTGTTTGCAGGAAATGTGATGCGAATATTGTGTCTATATTGAAGTGCTGCGACCCCGTACAAAAAGCATTTGTGCTTGGTGGAATAACTGCAACAATAACTGCCAAAGATATAGCTGAGATTTTCAGGTTGCCTAATGAAGGGGAAGAGATCAACCTGAGTAGTAGGAGAAGAAAAAGTGCGTTTACAGGTTTTTATGAGAGATGTCTTGTAGACGTCAAAGATATAAGTAAGAAGATATTGGAAGAAAGGATTTTGAGAGTGGTTAAGATGCATGGTAGTGTGCATGAGGGTGATTTGTGCGACTGGTTCGTTTATATTTTTGCTTGACACTGTTTTTCAGTAGGAATGGAAATAATACTAGTCTGTACATGGTTGGGTACGTTGAGGATATTACCAAGATGAAGGATAATGCGTGCGATGTAGCAGTAAAAAATTGGTTGTTGGGCACAATTGATAATATGGGAGAACGTTACGAAAGTGTAACTGATTGTGTAATTGGATTATTGGTATGTTAATCTACATTTTATTTCATTTTATTCTATCTGTGTTCAAATGAAGTAACATATTAATATCTTACTGATGCAATTCTGGTTTTGTGAGCGTACTCATTTGATCAATCCAATCAGAGGAAGGGAAAATATGCCTCTTTTGTTAAGTGGAATTTGTCGGAATTGTATGCAAAGATGGAAATTATGAAGATCCATGAGTTGGAGGTATGTTTATCCAACACATATATAAACTACCTACCATTGTAGAATATGACTTTCACATGATAATTAGTTGTAGAATGTGATTTTTACATCATAATTAGTTGTGCAAGTATACCACTTTTTGGCTACTGTGCTTCTATTCTAATATGTTTTGGCTCGTTTTTGGATTTCCCATTTTAATCTAATCCATGAGTGAGCTGGACTATGAGTTGGTTCGTTTTTGGATTTCCCATTCTAATCGAATTCCTTATTGAGCTATTGTGCTTCTAATCCATGTTGGAGTAGGTATGTTATTTTTTGAACAGATTATGTAACTAAAGTCTTATGTACTTTAATAAAATTAAACATTGTGTGTTTATGTAACAGGAAGTTGTACAGGTAGGTGGGGGCAGTCCAAAAACACCTGAAACAGAGAAGAAAATCATACAACTGCGTTCACATGGTGGGGGGATAAATGTGGAGCCTCATAAAGTGTCAGATGAAGAATTTCTCCCAATGTTTGATATACTGCCATCAGAATTTTTGGAAAACAACTTGGGAAAGTCTTCCAACAGTAAGGCGGACCTTAATGACTTGGAGAGAAAATTACAAGAGATGAGTCTTTTGGTTGAGGACTACTGTTCATAAATTATGAAGCTTACTATTGAAAACAAGAATCTGAAGGATGAGCTGAAATGTAAGGAAAATTACATAGTGAAAGACAAATCTCCAAAACAAAACTCAATGATTTTGCGGGTGAAATCAAAACAAAGGAAGCCCTTGTTGATGCCAGATTACAAGTATGATGCTTGTGTTAATAAAAAAATGGTAGTTCATATGGATAAAAATTGTGTTGGTTCACGAGCAATTCAAATGCATGAATATGGGAACACAAAAATAATGGCACCGATGAAGACAATAGTTGTGCGTAGGCTACGAGTGGGCAAGTGTCTTCCAATACCGTACGCAGAGAAGTTGAAACAATTTCTGGATTTGAATGATGATAGGTAGTGTATAATTTTTCATCCTTATTTTTACATTTTTTTACCTGTTAGATATCAAGCTGTTGATTATGTTGTTTGAACTATATATAGGGTTTCAATGTGGAAAGGAGAGCATTGTGCAGTGATCCGTGATGATATCCTCGCACTCTTGAATGAGGGAGGTGTTAGTCGACAAGTATTTGTAATTTTTATAATTATTTGACTTAGATAGCAATGAATACAATTATATTTGAATGAAAGGTTTACAAATGATTCATAAGATGTTTTGGTTCTTTATGTAGGTAGTTGATTCTTTTTTTGAAATTTTGAATGACGATCAAATTGGGATTCCAAAAGATCAGCTGAAATATGGGTTTATGCCGACATTTGCGTGGGTGCGTAAATTTTAGTTCTTCAAACATTGCAGTTAATTTTCCTTTATTCTAGCTAGTTTAATATTGTCCAATGTTTTTTAGTGATGAGTAGTGTAATTGTCAAATGTTGATTTTTATTATTTTTTTCTGATCCATTTTTATTAGTATATGTGGTAATTATAAACTACCTGCTTCTGTAACACAGTAATCCATTTTTATTTTGATCTTCTAGCATTAATCTAGAGAATCTTCTACTTGCGCTTGTAGAATATGATTTTTACATCATAATTAGTTATGCAGGTATATTACTTTTCGGCTATTGTGCTTCTAATCCATTTTGGCTTATAGGATATTGTGGATGAATCGAATTGTACAGTGAGAATATATATTTATCTTGAACTTCTATTGAAGAAGGTACGGGAGAACGACGATGTTTTCTTTCCGTTTAACCATTTCAAAGGAATGCATTATACTTTGCTTGTGCTCAACAAGCAAAGTGGATGGTGGGAACATTACAACACATTACAAACCAAGTTGAATATATATGTGGATCCTTATTTCGAAGATGCTAAAAAATTGGTAAGTTGATAACTATGTAGTATACCTCTTATCCTTCAAATTTTATTTCACACACTAACTTTGTAATGTGTTCTTTTTTTTTTTTTTTTTTTTTTTTTTTTTTTTTTTTGTAGCATGTGAAAATTTCTGACTACTTTAAGCACATGAAAGATAGTATTTCAAGAAAGCTCAATGAGAAGTCTATTTGCAAACATATCATGAAAGGAGATAAGGTACATACGTTGTTGTACACGCTTAGCCATGATGACAGAATTTCTGATGTGGCTGAGGCAAACTAATGTTGAGTATCCACTGAAAGCAAACATATCATGCTTACAACAATTTCCTAACATGTAAGTGTTAATTTCATCTGTATTATGCCTATTTGTTGGTTTCTTGGTGATAGAATGTAATATTTAAGTTCATACCCCTTTTTTTTTTGTTAAACAGTTATGACTGTGGAGTTGCTATAATGTATATAGCACAAAAAAAGCTGAGGGAGAATTAGTCGAATGTGTCTTTTCAACAGGGGCAATGAAGAATATGAGAGCACATGTCCTTTGTAGATTCATAAATGAGGGAGATGGTAGCTGGGAAAAGGAAGAGTAGGATAAAGATGTTATGCAAAATTTGAGTTTTTGTTTCATTTAAATGTTTCAATTTAATAAATGATGGGACTCCAATCCATCCGAATTCATTTTCTGCTAGATAAGTTTGGATGTTATGTGAACTGAGATATGCTTTGTCATATCTGTTTTTTAATTTCAATTTCAATTGAAAGGGGATATTCTTCATGTTTTCCTTTATTGATTGCACAATAAGATTTGTTTGAAATCTCAGATAATGTTATTTTGTCATTATCTAGACATAGTTCGTCTGGTGTACTTTCGAATTGTACAATGAGAGGTACTTTCAAATTGTTGATAAAAAATGGTTGTCGATAATTTTCCTACATATGTTAGGTAGTTTAAAACCGTCCCAAAAAGTAATATACCTGTACAACTAATTGTGTCTTGAAAAATCATACTATACAGGATAGGTAGTTTATATTGTAAGCCAAATTGATAGGTAGGATAAAATTTTCCATCTTATGGCTGCTTGTTACATATAGGTTTGATTTGAAAGGTTTAGTAATGATATCATAATAAAAATTTAGTCTTCACAGATTGCATAAGCCATATGACATGTAAGTAGATACTGGAAAAAAGAAGAATATGAGTAAACTAAAAAGTCTAAGGCATCATTTTATTACATTGATAAAAAAAAAAAAAAAAAGCATGTGTCCATATATTTGAAAAAAAAAATCCAAATGGCAATGGAGATGTATGTCAAATAGAGGCGTTGTAAGTTTTCCAGTTGTGGCGTGTAGCATCACCACACCTACTGCACTTGTTGGGGCGTGTTTCTTCCCCAATAGATTTTAGTCTTTTAACTTTTGGTCTACCTGGGGGCCTCTTTGTCAATGGGGGTTCTATCACAAACTCCTGACTCATAGATTGTTCATCCCTTTCAATATCAGGTACAAGAATGATGGGATATGAATAAGAAGACTTATAGAAATCTGTTGTGAAATAATCTTCGACATAATCATATGGGTTACCTCCATCTTTCAAAATAGCTGCCAAAGCATGTGCACAAGGGAACCCTTTGATTTGCCACTGATAACAAGAACAAGTATGACTTTGTAAGTCCACCATGACAGAATACTCATCTCTGACTTCAAAAATATGTTCACTTGAACGACACACATTCCAATGTCTTCCAACTTCAACCATTTTCATCATTTCGTCATCCATTGTTGGGCAAATTGGTGAGGTCCATCTTTCGGCTTCATGTTGCCTATCAGAACTTATCTCCATCAGCTTCACACATATGTTATCAATCAATCATTTGGTAAGTTGGCATCTTGCATTCATCCAAAATCCAAAAATTGAAGGATTCTGCAATATTATAGCACATCTTACCATATTTTTTTCCCCCTGAAGTAGGCATTGGACCAGTTTTCTTTGGGTGTGTTTTGCAAAAAATTCTGAATTATTGTACCACCATCCTTGATGAGAGTTTTCATTTCCTGATCGAACACAAGTTGGGATGGAACGTAACAACATTTTTGGAACAGGTTAGCAATGACTTCACCATAACCAGAACCCATCTGCTTTGGATATTTACTTTGTATATTCAATTTCAAATGAAACATGCAGAATGCATGTGGTGCTTCTGGAAAAACGCTGGAAACAGCTTCAAGTAAACCTCTGTTGTGGCCTGATATGAATGTAACCGTACGACCTTGGGGAAGTAATAACTCTACTAAATTTTCCAGAAACCATGTCCAATTGTTTTCGTTTTCAGAGTCCATAATGCCAAAAGCTAGTGGGAAAAATCATGATGTGTTGAGGAAGAAGAACATGTTAGAGAAAAATATGTTAAGGATGAATACATAAGAACAAGTTATAATAAAGGATGGACACAACATGTATAAAGTTATAAAACAATACTTTCTCATATATTACTGTTTGAGACCCTATTAAACTACTTAACATGGAGAAAAATTAACAAAATGATCAATTTTGTCAACAACATGGATAAACATTTAAACTACCTATCAATGTGGAAAAAAAATTATTAGCTTTCATGCAGCCTATAATATAAGTACATGTCTAAATCATACCTTGATTACCATTTTTCCCAATGGCTACAAACAAATGACCTTCATACTTGTTTTTTATAAAAGTTCCATTGAGGCACAAGAAAGGTCTGCAGAATTTGAACCTTTCAATACTAGCATTATATGAAATGAATAAACGCTCGAACCGACATGAACTATCATTATAATCAAGTTGGACATGAGAGCCTGGGTTGGTTGCTAGCACTGCTTCTGCATACCATAATAGTTGTCTATATGACTGTGTATCATCACCATGGACCTTCATCATTGCTAACTCTATACCATACCAAGCATTATAGTAAGAAAAAGCTATACCATAGTTTTTCTTGAAATCTCTAACAACATCGATTGATCTTACAATTGGATTGGTTCGAATCTCATCAACAAGGACCGACGCCACAATTTTGGAACCCATCTTGATGCTTTTTTTATCATGAAACCTAGCTTTACATGTATGTACATTATTTAGACTTTTAATGTAGAATAACCTGCTAGGACGATTCAAAATGGCATGCACAAGCCAAACACAACCCTTATCATCTTTATTGAAGCATTCAGTAGTAACACGTTCACTATCATTTCTTACATAAACATACCTGAAACCCTTTTCAACTGCATACTTCATCAATCTTTGTCTAAACTCCTTGACACCACCTGGAAATTCTTGACCAACATGGCTAATGTAGTTTCTCCAAGCATGGGACAAATATGTCTTCCCATGAGGAGTGGAAAACTTCCCTAAATCTACACGATCATCTGAGGGTTTTAAGCCTTCATATGTAAAAATCTGCTTATCATGTGGGGAAGAAATGGGATCAAGTTTCTTAACTGGTTCAACCATGGAAACACTAACAGGAATAGATTTCATATTTTCAGCACAACTTGAAAATTTCATTACACTCACATCCATGTTAGATTGCAGTAAACAAGATTGGTGTTCTCCTAGAGAGTACGTCAACTCCATGACTTCAAGACTTAATCGCACAAATCAGGAACAAATTTGTTCAGCAATATCCTTGAACTTAGTATGATTAGACACTAGAATTAAAAGAGTCTTGCTCTCAAAAGTGCAATTCGCAATCATAGCTCCTTCCATAACTAAACAATTATAAAACACAGGAAAAAAACATAAATGTAATAGCTATTTCAGCATACTAATAATTGTACATATCATAATTAGCTATTTCATATAATGTTAGGAACTTAGCATATATACATATCATAATTAGTTGTACAGGTATATTACATTTTGGCTACTGTGCTTCTAAACCGTGTTGGCTTGTAGGATATTTTGGATGAATTGAATTCTGCAGTGAAAACACAAGGCTACTGTGCTTCTAATCCGTGTTGGCTTGTAGGATATTGTACATGTATATTACTTTGTTTGTTGAATTTTCAAAGAGGCATAACATCAAATACCTTATGTGCATTGGTTTTTTTGAATAAAAAGAGAAATAAGCATATCAATGAGAGATGATAGAAAGGGATGAGGGGGATTAGGATAATGTCTTCATGTTTTGAATTCGCACAACAAACAACAATAAAGGAGAAAACAATTATAATATACTTGACTTGAAAATAATTGGCACTCTATTACACCTATAGCACTTGTTGGGCGTGTTTCTTCCCCAATAGATTTCCGGTTGTGGCATTCAATTTGCTTTGTTTTAGTCCTTTGATAGATGGAGAAGGTTGAGTATCGCCAAACCACGAAGGAAAAACACGATCATAAAAATTGTATCTGGAGAATAGGTCTCTGAAGAAATCTGCAGGTATAAAACACATGTAATTTGTATAGAAAGTTAAAAGTGATTAAGCTTTCCTTAAAAATAGATTGATAAGAAATTCAAATTCAAAAATTGTTACCAAGAAATCAGGGAGAAAGATGAATTGAACGACGAATTTGAATTCTGATAAAAATTTAAAACGTGGGAATTATATGGAGAACGTGCAAAAGTCATAAGAGGGTAAAATAGTAATAATAATGCAAAAAAATCAACTTAATTAGAAAAATGCTGACATGGAATCCTAGTCATTGGAGCTAAGTCAAAAGTAACTAAAAATTAGACTAATTCTAATGTTGGGCTATAAAATTGGACCTATTTCAAGTTTCTCCCTTTTTTTTTTACCTTTCTTTTCGATGGCAACTTGCAATTTTCAGTGTTGAAGTTTGTGCATTGGTGCTAATTTTGCCCTTGGTCATGTGTGTTGCACGTGCATGGCTGTCGGGTTTTAGCTCTCCTCTTTTTTTCTTCTCTATGTTTTTCTATCTCTCTTTCTGTTTCTATGCATCTCTGTGTGTGTCTTGGTGTTTTCATCATGATCCGATCCTTTAGAAGGGTAGTTAGCCTATTTTTTCCCGCTATTTTTTGTGGAGGAATCGCAACGGTTTGGGTGCTTTGGTTGGTGATAAATTTGTTTAATTGATTGTTGTAAAATTCGATTCTTGCTAAATGCTTTCTTTATTTTTTGCTGATTTGCGTGTGGATATTTTGTTTGATTTCATTTTTTGGTTGCAGGAAACATTTATCTTCCAATTTTAGGGTTTTGTTATGGGAGTTTGCAAACGCTTTCTGGGTCAGGTGTGTAACTTATCATTAGGGGTTTGCAACTTTGAAAAGACAAATTAGGGGGTTTTATTCAATCAACTTTGCATGTCTGTGTTTGCAGGGGAACCACGATCGACAAACAGCCAACCATGGATCAAGGCTAAGAAGGTATAAAATTGCTTCCCTTTATCAATTGTGAAACGGGATCTGTAAATATTGTCAAAATTTGTGAGTAACAAACACAATAGTTGAAATACTGTTTGTATTTTCTATTTTTGGTTGAATTATAAATTTTCCAGTTCTTATTTCTTATTTTCTGATTTTGTAAACTTAAGGTTAACTCTCCTGGTGTTATCGTTATGCAGGTGAATCTGGAAAAATGTGTTGATTATGTAATTGAAATGACTATGTTCAAGTTGTTAGATGGATGCAAAGATTGTGGAACTTCCTGGGATTGTCAAATGACAAATTTTCATCTAAAACGTGTGGTATAAATAATGGGATTGGTAAATGGGTCCTCAGCGGGCCCCTTTTTAAAAAACATAAATTGCAATTTGGCCACCGATGCTAAAAGGCATCTATAACTATAAACAAAGAGATGAAAATATCATATCTCTACTGTTGATTTGGCCACCGATGTATAGATGGTGGTGTTTGTTACAAGAGATTCCTTTATATAGGACACGAACCCTAATTCAGTCGCTGCATGGTGGCAATTGATGTTTGCCACCGATTTCAGTGTCTACTATTTCCAATAGGCACCAATAAGATTGGTGGTCTATGGTTATTTTTCTGGTAGCGACTTTTCTAATTAACTTTTGGTTGTTTCTTTTTACTATCCTGACTTATTTTTCAATTTTCAGATTACTCTCTTCACGCCATCTCAAGCTGAACGAAAAGGGTTGAAGTGAAAAATTGGATCGCAAATAAAGAAATCTGGGTTTGGGAAGAGACTTGGTGTGAATGTTAGCCACTTGATCTTGATTACAAGAAAATTGAATTGTAAGAGCTTGGCAAGAACTAGCTCTTGAATATAGTGGTAATCAATTCCAATTGTTTGGTGTGAGCATGAAACATTGGATTTGAAGCATTCTATAGCTGAAACATTATCACAACAGATTTATTTGAAGCAAAATAGGCAATTTAAAACCAGTGTCACTAAACAATTTATAGACCTAAGTGATTTTAGCAGCAATATGAGCAAGGGCTCAGTATCAGTATAAGCAAGGGCTCTATATTCGGCCTCGGCATAAGAGCGAGCTATGGTGCTGTTCTTGGTTCTCCAATAATACGAGGGACCTAGAAAAATGCACAAAACACGGCAGCCTACCCAATCAGCATTTGAGAAAGCTTTAAGCATGAGAGGAGTAGAGACCTTAGGGAACCATGAACCATAACTAATAGTCCATTTGAGATAGCTTAAGATCTACCGAACAACTTGAAAATGAGGTCCCGATGAGAATGCATGAATGACAAACCAAATTTACACCAAATGATAAGTTAGACCGTGTCCATGTAAGATACCGAAGCGCCCCATCAAAGACCTATATTATGTAGGATTATCAAGTGGAGAGACGCAAAGATCAAGTTTTGCAAAACCAAGAGGTGTTGTTAAATAAATTCAAGATTTATTCGGTATGATGAGTGAATCTGCCAAAGAGGATCATTGAACTTCTAGTCCAAGAAAATAGTGAAGATCTCCTAAATCTTTAACAAGAAATTGTGCACTGGGATGAGTTATAACTGCAGTACAAGCAGTAGAACAGTGGTATGTGACAATAATATCATCAACATAAATCAGAAGTAACACCAAGAGAGGTTGAGAAAGAACAAATAGAACGTGATATGATTGAGAAGCTTGAAATCCATGTTCTTAGAGCAGCCTGAGTTTTTCAAACCATGCTTGAGGCGCCTGTTTGAGACCATAGAGTGACTTTTGCAAATGATAAACATGTGTTGGTTTATCCTAATCAATGACTTTAGAAGGTTGGGTTATGAAAACATTTTCATTCAAGAAGCCATGCAGAAAAGCATTGCTTACATCCAATTGATGTAAAAACCAATTGACTTGAACTAACAAAGTGAGCAAAATTCTTATTATAACAAGTTTAGCTACAGAGTTGAAGATTTCACTATAATTAATGTCTTCTTCTTGATTATAGCCTTTAGCAACCAATCGAATCTTATCTCTATCCACATAGCCATCTGATTTATCTTTAATTCGAAAAACCTACTTGCAACCAATTAGATTTTGAGAAGGATGAATTAGAACCAAAGGTCCAAGTACATGTTTTTTTGTAAAGAACTAAATTCATCTTGAATGGCAGCCCTCCAATGAGAAAACTTAGAAGCTTGGAGATATGTGAAAGGCAGAAAGTCTGTAACTAAATGAGAAGGCAGGGGGTGTTTGGTTGCAAAAAAGGCCTTTGGTTTATAAATTTCCGATTTTGGTTTAGTTTGCATGGGGTGAATAGAATGGATAGGTTGTGGGGAATGAGAAGATGAAGTAGGAGAAATGGATTAGGTGCAGCAAACTGTAAAGATGGAGGAGAAGTAGTTGGATAGGGAGGTGGTGGAGGAGGAGAAATACAAGAGCGAGATTGAACTAAAGAAGTGGATCGGGTTAATTCCATCATGCAGACACCACTGTTGATGAAATTCATGGTCTCTTGCTCAACAAAGAGATGGCTTTTGCTCGAAGGAAGCACATTAAGCTCATTCTTCTTCAGATAAGCCTTATCAGGCTTTTCATTATTTTCTGGTGCCCTCACATGCTCATCTCCTGCTTCATACACCTTGAGAGCCTCCACCCTAGGCCTCAAGTGCTCAGCATGTTCCAAATCGAGGTAATTTTCATAGGAACAACAATTTTCAGAGGAATCCTAATAATCGTAACAGATTCAATCATAACAATTGTGGCGGAAACCAAATTTGTAAGGATCCTGGACATCTTACAATCAATTGGTACAGTCGTAAGAATCCAAACTTTCAAGGTTGCATTCCCCCAGCCAAACTTGCTTCTATGTGTGCTGGCTTATTGACTCTGGAGCAAGCTCTCATATAACAGACAACATCAATAATTCGCATAATCATTTGCCTTAGTCTAAAGCCCTGACATGGTTTACATTAGTGATTTTCAAGGTCTGTCTATTACCCAGTATGATTCTTCTTTATTTAAAACACCACATTCAACTTTTCATTGAAAGAATGTGATGCATGTTTCTCATTTGAAAAATGCTGATGTCTGCGGATTAGCTCCACTATTAACTGTTGGTGGTATTCGATGTTATGTCTTCAATTTCAAGTTCTGATAACACAAAGAGGAGAGAAAATATGATTTCATTTGCTTTTGAAAACATAATCCTTATGAAAATGAATTCAGAACGAAATCGCGCTAAAGCTAGGGCTTCACCCGTAAGTGGCGCGCTGTGTGGCCCGAGCACAGTGATAAGTGAGCAAGGGTCGCTGTATCTCCATAGGCACCCGGATGCAGTGTTAAATGAGCAAGGGGGCCATAGAAACTTCTTTTCGAACGACTCCACTCAAAGTTGTTTGGGAGCATATGCACCTATCAACTTTACACGGGACACACAAAAGAAGTACTTTGATTCCATTGGACGGGGGAGGGTGAAGAAGCTAGGACAGAAGGGTAGAGTTCAGGAGAGTAGAATGCGTTTAGGAACGTGGAATATAGGAACCTTAACGGGAAAATCTATGGAAGTAGTGGAAGTTATGGTGAGGAGAAGGATAAATATTATGTGCCTACAAGAAACTAAGTGGGTTGGTCTTAAGGCAAATGATCTAGAAAACTCAGGGTTTAAACTTTGGTACTCGGGCACAAATAGAACGAGAAACGGTGTTGGCATCATCGTGGACAAGACCTTGACACAAGATGTTGTAGATGTCAAGAGAGTAGGAGATAGAATCATGGCAATCAAGATTGTAATAGGACAAGAACTTATCAATGTGATTAGTGCGTACGCACCTCAAGTAGGGTTGGATATGAGTTCGAAGGAGAAATTTTGGGAAGACCTTGGAGACTTGGTGTAAGGAATTGCTCAGACGGAGAAGTTATTTATAGGAGGAGATTTAAATGGACACGTGGGTAGGGAGACAGGCAACTATGGAGGTTTTCATGGTGGCCATGGTTTTGGGGAGAGAAACGAGGATGGGGAAGCTATCTTGGATTTTGCAATGGCATATGATCTCTTCTTAGCCAACACCTTCTTTAAGAAGAGAGAAGAACATGTGATCACCTACAAGAGTGGGTCGTCAAAAACACAAATAGATTTTCTTCTAATGAGGAAAGGGGATCGTATAACTTGTAAGGATTGCAAAGTTATACCAGGAGAGAGCGTGGCTAATCAACATCGCTTGTTGGTGATAGATGTACATATCAAAAGAGTGAGAAAAAAGAACAAGACTTGGAAGTGCCCAAGGACTAGATGGTGGAATCTAAAAGAAGAAAAACAAGTCATTTTCAAAGAGAAAGTAATCACCCAGTGTGTGTGGGATAGAGAGGGGGAAGCTAGCCAAATGTGGGATTCCATGGCTAGTTGTATCCGAAAAGTAGCAAAAGAGGTATTAGGAGAGTCTAAGGGCTTTGCCACACACCAAAAGGAATCTTGGTGGTGGAATGAGGAGGTACAAACAAAGGTGAAGGCTAAAAAGGAATGTTGTAAAGCCTTATACAAGGATATGACCGATGAAAATGGTGAAAGGTATAGAAAAGCGAAGCAAGAGGCGAAGAAAGCTGTGAGAGAAGCTAAGTTAGCGGCTTATGACGATATGTATAAGCGACTAGATACCAAAGAAGGAGAGTTTGATATCTATAAACTAGCTAGAGCAAGGGAAAAGAAGACAAGGGACCTAAACCAAGTGAGGTGCATCAAGGATGAGGATGGAAAGGTTCTTGCTACAGAGAACGCGGTTAAAGATAGATGGAGAGGTTATTTTCATAATCTTTTCAATGAAGGACATGAAATGAGTGCTTCTTTAGGGGAGTTGAGTAACTCAGAAGAGTGTAGAAACTACTCTTTTTATCGTCGAATCTGGAAGGAAGAAGTGGTTGTAGCTTTGAAGAAGATGAAGCATAGAAAAGCAGTAGGCCCAGACGATATACCAATCGAAGTGTGGAAAGTTTTGGGAGAGACAGGTATAACATGGCTCACTGACCTTTTCAATAGGATTTTGAAAACGAAGAAGATGCCAAATGAGTGGCGAACGAGCACTTTGGTGCCTATCTACAAGAATAAGGGCGACGTACAAAATTGCATGAACTATAGGGGTATTAAGCTAATGAGTCATACAATGAAGCTCTGGGAGAGAGTCATTGAGCATAGATTGAGGCAAGAGACACGGGTTTCGGACAACCAATTCAGGTTCATGCCAGGGCGCTCAACCATGGAGGCAATCTATCTCTTACGAAGATTGATGGAAAGATATAGAGATGGGAAAAAGGATTTACACATGGTCTTTATAGATTTGGAAAAAGCGTATGATAGGGTCCCAAGAGACATTCTTTGGAGGATTTTAAAGAAGAAATGAGTACGAGTAGCATATATCCAAGCTATAAAGGATATGTATGAAGGAGCAAAGACTGCCGTAAGAACTCATGAAGGACAAACCGAAAGCTTTCCCATAACTGTAGGATTACATCAAGGCTCATCCTTAAGTCCTTACCTTTTTGCATTGGTAATGGATGAGTTAACAGGACATATTCAAGATGATATTCCTTGGTGTATGCTTTTCGCAGACGATATAGTGTTGATAGATGAAACTCAGGAAGGGGTAAATGCAAAGCTTAACCTTTGGAGAGAAGTGTTGGAATCTAAAGGTCTTCGCCTAAGCCGATCAAAGACAGAATATATATGGAGTGCAAGTTCACTGCAAATGGAAGCCAAAACGAGTTAGGGGTGAGGATCGGAGATCAAGAAATACCAAAGAGCGATTGTTTTCGTTACCTAAGATCTATCTTGCAAAAGAACGGAGAATTAGATGGAGATCTCAACCATAGAATACAAGCTGGATGGATGAAGTGGAAGAGTGCATCCGGCGTGTTGTGTGACCGCCGTATGCCACTGAAGCTCAAGGGAAAATTTTATAGGACGGTAATAAGGTCGGCGATGCTGTATGGCACAGAATGTTGGGCGGTGAAGCATCAACACGTACACAAAATGGGTGTAGCGGAGATGAGGATGCTTCGTTGGATGTGTGGGCACACAAGAAAGGATAAGATTAGGAATGAGGATATCTGGGGTAAAGTAGGAGTAGCCGAAATTGAAGGAAAGATGAGAGAAAATAGGTTACGGTGCTTCGGACATGTGCAAAGAAGGCCTACTGACGCTCTGATTAGAAGATGCGACTATGGGACAGAGGTTCAGGGCCGAAGGGGTAGAGGAAGACCTAGGAAAACTTTGGAAGAGACTCTAAGAAAAGACTTAGAGTACTTGGATCTAACGGAGGACATGACACAGGACCGAGCACAATGGCGTTCAAAGATTCATATAGCCGATCCCACTCAGTGACTTGGATTTTCCAAGTCTCCAACCGAGAAGTTTTCCTCACTCGGGAAATTAAGGGAATACTACCTCAACCTACATGCTCCACTCACAAAGCTTCAACATACAAGCTTCAACAAAAGAAAATTCAGAGAACTTAGCGAAGAAAGCTTTGGTGTATTTAACACAATACGTTGAAATGAAGGAAAGCTATTTATTGGTATCCCCGATAAGTCACAAATATGTACATATACATGAGTCAAAATAAACAAACAAGAGGGAGCCTTCACAAAGGTTGCTTAGGAGAAGTCTCAGCAGTCGGTAGAGCCCCAGAAAGAGCAGGCACTGGAGGGGGATCATTTGGAACCTCAGTACTGGACAGAACCCTAGAAGGAGGAGGCAGCAGAGGTTGATCATTTGGAGCTTCATTACGCGGTACAGCCCCAGAAGACGAAGGCAATAAATGCCTTTGGAACAAACCCACAAATCTCTGATGATCAAGTAAAACCTGACCATCAGATTCCTTCATCTGGTCAAGCTTCCTCTTCATGTTTGTAGCATAGTCATGTGCGAGCCGGTGCAACTGTTTATTCTCATGCTTGAGCCCTCTAATCTCCTATTTGAGACTCATCACTTCAGCCGCCAATGATTCAACTTGGCGGGTTCGAGCAAATAGGCGTTGGGCCATGTTAGACACAGAACCTGCACACTGAACACTGAGAGCCAGAGAATCCTTAACAGCCAACTCATCAGACCGTTTGGAAAGTAGTCTGTTATCTTTGGGAGTGAGAAGGTTCCTGGCCACTACCGCAGCGGTCATATCATTTTTCATCACGGAATCCCCAACGGTAAGAGGACCAGTAGGGGAGACGAATGATGGGCGCCATATGTTGTCTGGAGAAGGCGTGGCTGCCTCTTCAACAAGGTTCAAGTCAAAACGACAGTCGGAGGGGCCAGACATTTTCAAAGGTGTTGAAGAGAGAAGAGGTCGGACAATTCAAGATCTTAGAAGTGCAAGAATGGAGCTTCTACTGGTGGAGATTCAAGTGTGCTTTGGAACTTAATGCCAGCCTCTATAAAAATCTGCACTCGACGGAGCTTCAGAAATCGAAGAGGCGTTTGCTTTCTCAAAAGCTGGGCTGCTCAGAGACCACGAGACGTTTGCTTTCTCAAAAGTTGGGCTGCTCAAAGACCACGAAGGCCGATCTCAGAAATCGAAGAGGCGCTTGCTTTCTCAAAAGTTGGGCTGCTCAGAGACCACGAGGGCCGATCTCAGAAATCGAAGAGGCATCTACTTTTCCAGCCTTGTCAGCACCTGTCAGCTTTGCGAAAATTATGGGCATTATGTCGAAGATTTCTGGTGAAGTAGAAATCACATGAATCTTACTGTTCAATCACCCACTTCCCACACACAACATTAGCTCATGGGTACCACAGATAACTTTGCCAAAGTTCTCTGACAAAGTTGAGACACGTGAAGCTTGCAGCTCCCACTACACCGCTCTGACCAAGAAGGGTAAAAGAATAGCAAAGAAACAGCACTAACAAAGTTTAGACACATAAATTTTGAAGGTCTAGCTACCATATTATTACCCACAAGGGTAAAGGAACAGTACCACTGCTGGATAATTGGAAAGTCCCTGTGTGTCAACCTCTGTGCTTCGTGGCAAGATAGACTAGCAAACATGCCCAACCTTTTCTCACATTCGAGAAAACACTCCCAACAAGATTGCTTGCTCCAAAATCGAAGAGGCACCGCCCTCCGAATCTCGAGAGCCAGACTCCCAACATGATTACTTTCTCAAAAATCGAAGAAACACCGCTCTCCGAATCTCGAGAGCCAGACCCCTAGTAGAATTGCTTTCTCAAAAATCGAAAAGGCATCGTTCTCCGAATCTCGAGAGCCAGATCTCCGACAGGATTGCTTGTTCGAAAACTGAAGAGGCACCACTTTCCCAACTTCAAGAGCCGGATCTCCTTGGATAAAGTTTGTCTGTAATCTTTACACGCAACATCAGCTTTCCAGATACCACAGACCACTTTTTCAAAGTGCTCTGACAGAGTTAAAACATGTGAAGCTGGCAGCTCCCACTACCATGTTATGACCAAGCAGGGTAAAGGAATAGCATTACTACTTGTGGTTAGGAAGACTCCTATATATGTTGACCTTCATCGCCAACAGACAGGCAGACCTGCAAAAATGCTCAACCCTTCCTCATATCTGAGAAGGCACTCCCAAAGAAGCCTTTCGAAATATTCAGCTTTCTTTCCCCCCGATAATACCTCTGCAAACAAGCTATACTAGAGCAAGAATATCTCATATCATCAGGGTTAAAAGCAAGAGTATCCCATATCATGTTTTTTCCCTGTATTTTCCTTTGGCCTTGTTCTTACCTGCAAGACAAGAAGAAAGAGAGCAATCAGTCAACACTTGGAATCAAGCTTCCAGTCTGGAACGGACTGCCTGGAACCCCTTACTTGATTACTTACCTGGCATTGCTCTCGAGTACTCATCTTCAACATCTTATGCTTCCAGGGAAGATACCGCATCTGCCTGAGGAACATATAGGGCAAGTGAGAATGATACAAGGAAGCATGTGGAGACAAGCATAACAGCACACGTGCCGATACATCCACTACTCTGTCAAAAGCAAAAGTATCCCATATCAGCAGGGTCGAACGTACTATAGATTTGATGGACTTGTTTTGACCCTCAAATTCTTCAGTCGGCCTTATACTCTGGAGGAAACCAGAAAACCCTCCAGCCCAGTTCAAGAATAAGCATGTGGAAAGTTACTTCTTCAAAAGCAAAAGTATCTCATATCATCTATTTTCATTTTTCTTCTCTTTATCCTTCATGCTGCCTGCAAGATAGGGAGAATGTGAACAATCAGCAGGAACTCGAAATCAAAGTTCTGATCTGGGACTGATTGCTTGGAGCTCTGATTGCTTACCTTGTCTGTCGCCTCTTTCAGCAGATCCCCTAGCTCGGCAACTTGGAGGACTCCTACTACATGGTTTGTATCGCGCTTGACCAAGCCTGAAACTACAAGTAAGCTTCAAGTGAAATTGATACATTACCTTGTGCATCTCCACCAGTTAAAGATACCACCCCTGGATAGAGGAAGAGTACTTCCAGAGAAGATGCCACATCTACCTACGAGACAGATAAGGCAAGTCAAGACGATACCACACTCCGGAACTTAGAAGTTTCGTGATTACGAGATCATTCTCCCACAATATTTCCTAATGTCATTTGTATTAAATCATTCACTTGTACTCACTAAAAGAGAGCTTGAACCTATGTACTTGTGTAAACCCTTCACAATTAATGAGAACTCCTCTATTTCGTGGACGTAGCCAATATGGGTGAACCACGTACATCTGGTGTTTGCTTTCCTATCTCTATCCATTTATATACTTATCCACACTAATGATCGGAGCAATCTAGCGAAGATCACAAAAAGCGACCGTTTTCGCTACCTAGGATCTATCTTGCAAGAGAACGGAGAATTAGATGGAAATCTCAACCATAGAATACAAGCTGGATGGATGAAGTGTAAGAGTGCATCCGGCGTGTTGTGTGACCGTCGTAGGTCACTGAAGCTCAAGGGAAAATTTTATAGGACGGCAATAAAGCCAGCGATGTTGTATGGCACAGAATGTTGGGCGGTGAAGCATCAACACGTACACAAAATGGGTGTAGAGGAGATAAGGATGTTTCGTGGGATGTGTGGGCACACGAGAAAGGATAAGATTGTGAATGAGGACATCCGAGGTAAAGTAGGAGTAGCCGAAGTTGAAGGAAAGATGAGAGAAAATCGGTTACGGTGGTTTGGACATGTGCAAAGAAGGCCTAATGACGCTCCGGTTCGAAGATGTGACTACGGAACAGAGGTTCGGGGCCGAAGGGGTAGAGGAAGACCTAGGAAAACTTTGGAAGAGACCCTAAGAAAAGACTTAGAGTACGTGGATCTAACGGAGGACATGACACAAAACCGAGCGCAATGGCGTTCTAGGATTCATATAGCCGACCCCACTTAGTGGGAAAAGGCTTTGTTGTTGTTGTTGTTGTTGTTGTTGTTGTTGTTGTTGTCGTCAAATTACTCTCTTCACTATTACATCCGTGCATGTATTACCACTATTAACATCAACAGGGAGTGGATACTTTGTATGCCATGGATAGGGAATGGATACATAATCCGAATCAAGTGACTAATGAATATTTTAATGGGATTTCAGAATTTTTTTTAAAGTGTAAGCAAACTTGTCAACGCTAAGGGTTATACTAAGTGCCCATGCCAAACTTGTAATAATTGTAGATTGAAGATTGAGAGAAATTCAACAAGATTTGGGTAGATATGGAATGTCATACAATTATACTATCAACGGTGATAATGTAGAAGTGGATAAGGATGATAATAATCTTCATCCACAAGAAATTCAACGACTTCATCCATTGAGAGATGATTAAAACAAGCTCAAGGAGAATTGTACCTTGGGTGTGAAGGTTTACTAATGAAAATTGTGGAGTTCATGCACAGCAAGGTCATGTTTCAAATGTCAAACACATGCTATGATTATCTCATGGCACTTTTCAAACAAAATATTGAAAAGTGCCACGAAATTTTTTGCCGAAAAACGTAATTGAACCGATCATTCAATTATCAAGCTTTTTTCAACAAATATGTGCCAAAATTTTTGCGTGTGGCATACTTTGAAAGGCTGAAAGAAGATATCGTGCCGGCTTGAACAAATATTTCCCCTGCATTCTTTGATGTAATGATTCAAGTCATGATTCACTTAGCAGATAAAGTGATACTTGATGGGTTTGTTAATTTCCGATAGATTACCCAATAGAAAGGTAGCAGTATTATTCTCCCATTCAATCTCATTGTTTCTTATGATTGTAAATTAAAATTGTAACAGTTTAATTTCTTTGTAGACTATTGGGAAGGTTTAAATGTGCGGAACAAATCACGTCCTAATGGATCTATTATAGTGGGATACCTTTGAAATGAATTCCTTATTTTTTGTGGAATGTATCTCCGTAATGTTGAAAATTCTTCCAATCGACGTGAATAAAATATTGGCGGTGTCGTTCAACAAGAGAAGCTTTCTGCATTTGCCGAAATTGCAAAACCATTTATGGGTAGTTCAAGTGTTGGATTCGCTAGCGCTGACGTGAAGATGGTTGAATGGTTTATATTCAACAATTGTGACGACGTGACACCATTCCTTGAGTAGGTGACATCCTCTATATTTACGTTGAATAGTTTTTTCCCTCTAATATTTATTTGACTTGTTATGCAAGGAACATGAGGAAATAATAAAGCATGAAAGTAGTTTAAACATGGAGCAAAGACACAAAGATAAGTATCCTTCTTGGTTTCGTGAGCATGTACGTCAAAGTTTGTAGTAATTGTAATGTGTTGCATGATTTTAAAACAATTTGTGCATTACACTATCCATTATATTACTAGATGAGGAGCTTGGGAAAAGAAAAGTTGCCTTTATATGTAATGATGATCCTCACCCTTTTCCGGATTTCGTGATGCAGCATATCAACATGATGAAGGAGCTGCATCAACGTGATGAGGGCTAGATTGAAAACGATGATACTTAAGGATATTTTTTCTATATTATAATAATGTCGAAATGAAAACATAAATTTTTTCATATTTTGTAACTAAACCGAATTGTGAACCTTTCATTAGTTTATATCATATGAATTTTTGTGTTGTTCCTACACTAATTCTTCATTCACTCCCCTTTTCAATCTCTTAAGCTTGCCTGTCAACCTGAAGGTGGTACACAAATGATGATATGCCAGGTACATAATTAATGACATGATCAATTCAATGAAACTAATTCATTATTACCAGCTTAATTTAAACAATAATAGGAAATGTCTCTTTTGTTTTCTTCAACTAAATCTGAATTTCTAAAGTATATTTTATCTAATTAAAATTGCATTGCAGGTTGCTATCGGAGTGATGATAGCCATGAAGTTTGGTCTCAGTGGAGAATGATCATTTACAAAACATCAAGTCAATTGGATCTTGTTCTTGGTATGTGCATATGTGGTGGCATTTGCATGGTCTTGGGTTCGATGGGGTGGCTGGTGTCGAGTGAGATATGCCCTCTCGAGATTCGATCAGCCGGACAAGCCATCAACGTCTCGGTGAACATGTTGTTCACATTCATCATTGATCAAGTCTTCCTCAGCATGCTTTGCCATTTAAAGTTGGAATTGTAAATAATCCAAGTACGTGGTTTTGATAGAGAGGCAATTAGGGGATTTGGGGATAATTGCTGTCCATCCCTTGTACTCAATTTTTGGGTTTTAAATCAATAAAATCACATTTTATTTTCTTGGTCAACCAAATGGGGTTTGATATTTTCTATTTTAAAGTTGAGTGTTTTACTATAGCAAATCTGCAGTCAAACCTTTGCCACTCGATTTTGCCTTTTTTACACCATTACCATCACATTTGTGTTGAGTTGGAGCGTAATTATTTAAAATTAGGAGGGTATTTTGGTCATTACAGTCAATCCCTTTGCAACATCCTGGAGACATCTAGAGATCAAATCAACCTACAAAATAGTCCAACCACTAATGTGTATTGCAATTACCATATGTCAAGCACACCTATTCAAAGTTGCTCAAGCACATAATCAGCATTCAATGCATCGGCAACCTTTTCAATTGTTGTAGACGTGACAGAACAGCGCTCTATGCTCAAGCTGCAAAGAGCTACAAAGCAAAGTCCATATAAGCAGGGATTAAGGGTGGGTTCAAAAAACCGAAAACCGAAAAAAATCGAAAACCAAACCGAACCGAAACCGAAAAAACCGAACCAAATTGAAAAAACCGAACCGAACCGAACCGAATTCTTTTGGTTCAGTTCGGTTTTAGTGATCTAGAAACCGAACCGAACCAAATTAATTAAATTAATTTTTTTATTTAATTATTTGTTTTGGGTAATATTTTCTAAACCCAATTTGTAAGTTAAAATGTGCTAAACCCAATGTGTTGCCAAATTTTAAGCTCAAAATATTAAAAAACAGGCCTATAAAAACTCTAAACCCTAACCTATTATTTCTCCCTCATATAAGGTTCCGGAACCAAACCTCCTCCTGAAGTACCTAAATCTATCTCCATAGCACTGTCTGCTTCTACCCCAGATTTCTTTTCCAAATCTACTCTCATATAACATGTAACAGAATCTATAAACATTTATTTCGAGTAGATTACTTGGGTAATTTGTGATGGAAAAGAATCCAACACACACTAAATAAATTCACCCACGCATTACTTTTACTAATCAAGTGGTCAACATGAAGTTACAAGCAAACAACCCTGATCTTTGAACAACATCATACAATTTAATTTTTCTAAGTCATTTGTACGATTTAAAAAAAAAAAAATATTTCATTGTCTTTGATTCTAGTTAGAATGCTTATGTTATGATTGTGTTGGATATGTTAAAATTTAAAATTTCAATGTTTTTCATTTTTTGAAAAAAAAAAAACAAAAAACCGAAACCGAACCGAAAAAAAACCGAAAAAAAATGAACCAAACCGAAATTTCGGTTTGGTTTCGGTTTTACCAAAAAACCGAACCGATTTAAACCGAACCCACCCCTAGCAGGGATGATTTAGGGGTAGTTTGGAAGTGAGGTGCTTAAAAAAACACCAATGAAAAAAAACTGTGAAGGTTTTAGGTGTTTGGTAAACTGAAAAAAAATGGCTTATTTTGGAAGTTGCTGTGAGAATAAGCTGAAATCAAAGGAAAAAGCTGAAGCTGCTATTTGCAGCTTTGGAAAACTGGTTTTTTTTTTCAAAGCACACGGAGCTACAGTGCTCCTCTAATGAAAAGACTCACTATCAGACTGTTTTTTTTTTCCAAAAGCACTTTTACAAAAAAGTTTACCAAATACTCTGCTGATTTATTTCACAGTCGCTTATTCTCACAGCACAGCCGCTTATTCTCACAGCAACTTTTTTTCAAAGCACAGAAATACTAAACAAGCCCTTAGTGTTACTTTGAACAAATACCTTTAAAAGAACTAGATTTACCAAGAAGCATATACGCTACCACACATCAATAAGGAGCAGGAAAAGTTTAAAAACTTGAGCTTCAAAGAAAGCACTTTACCCTTGCAATTTTCCAAGATAATGGAGAGGCAATATACACATCTATCAGTGAGAGGATTTTCAGAGATATTGAGCACTTCCAATCGAGCAAATAGCGAAGGGCATTCATAAATCTGAAGATTCAAACACAGAAAATGGTTGGGGACTAATAATGAGTACAAAAAGGCCTTACCATTGTCCTGCTAACAGAAAATTAAATTATATAGTTCCTACTGAAATAGTCGTCATTACATATAATAAAACTGGAAAAATCCATGATCATGAAGAAGTTTCACTCTTTAACTAGTTACGGGGAAATTATTCATTTGCCATGATCCATACAAATTTCACCAAACGCATACATTCATCTTAATCAGCAAAATCCCAATTTAACAAACCCTACAAATCAATTCAATCAAACCCCAAAATCACCCAAAAATCAAACATTAGGTTTTACCTTCTTATCCGGACTGGCGGTAACAGATCAATTATATACGCAGAGATGACAAATCGTGAAGATGGGTGGTGGGGTGACTGGGTTCTGTAACTGTAAGTCTAGGATGTCGTCGAAGTTGCTGGGCCGTCGTGGTGGTCGCCAGGGCCGTCATGATGTCGGGGTGGTGGAGGGAAGGGTCCGAGACGGCGAGAGAGACTTGAGTGACAGAGTGAGAGAGTCGAAGTCGAATCGAATCAGTCAGATAGGTCGTGGACTCGTGGATGAGGAAACCTAAAACCAACGACTAAGATTGGATGGAATCCCGTCCGTCCATTGTAACTATTGTTGTCAATTAGAAGAATCTGATGGGTGAGGAAGGGGTTGTCAATTAGAAAAAATGGGAGGTTTTGATTTAAGGGTTTGTAACCATTGGCTGTGCATCTGATGAATCCTGACAAGGAGGTGCTTCTGCATCTGAAAGCGTGTGCGAGGCGATCGGACTTCATTCATATCCTTGTGGCGAAATGTGGGTATTTGGAACATGCACATAAGATATTTGATGAAATGCCGGAGAAAAATGTTGTTTCTTGGACTGCCGTGATTTGTGGGTACATTAAAGGGTTTTTTATTGTGTGGTTCTTCTCTTTTAAAGATTTAATCTCGTCACTTATTATGGTAGAAAGGTACCTGCATAATCTAGATATCTCTATCGAGATTTGGTGTAATTGTTAAAGCTCTGTGTCAGCTTATCTGAAAGGTTCTTTATGGTGCGTTTGGTACGTGGGACGGGACGGGACGGAACGGGACGAGACGTTCCGTCCCGCGTTTGGTGAGCCAAAAATGGGTGGAACGGGTTGTTCCACGGGACAGATTTTGGGTGTTTTTGCGTCCCACCTCCCCCCTGGAACGGGTTTGTTCCACGTCTGTGGAACACAATGTTTTACCATTTTAAGACAAATATACCCCATGTCTTTTTCAAAAATTACACATTCGTTCCGTCCCGTCCCGTCCCGTTCCGTTCCGTCCCGTCCCGTCCCGTCCCGTTCCGTTCCGTTCCGTCTGCGTACCAAACGCACCCTATGCGAATGTACATCTCCACTGCCTGAAGGGGAATTTGAAACCCGATTGCTATGCCATGGTTTGTGTACTTTCTGCTTGTGCAAGATTAGGAGCGCTAGAATTAGGAGTTGTGTATCTTGAATAGGGAACTCTTGCATCTTGATTACTCGTACGTATGACCTGTGCAGAATTGGGTTATGGATTTTCTTTTTTTAAGGTTTGGGTTAATTTTTTGGGAAATTGATGAAATGATCACTTTACAAATACCAATTGTTGAACTGATCAATATCAAATTGACGATGTTTAGATAAAAAAACAAAGCATAGAGATCATTTTCAAAAAAAGTGATGGTTTCATGGGTGTTGGTTGAGTGTTGAATTGTTTGTTGTTTTATGTTTGTTAAATGGTGTAGGATTTTGGGATGAGAATCAGTAAAACAGAGGTGAATTTGAAGAGGCTGCTTGCAGCTGCGCCTCAGCAACAGAACCAGGCAAAACTTGTTCATGTATGTTGTTATTAGAATTATAGGTTACAAAGTTTTATCCATTTGCGGGTAATTGCTTTGTGCCAACTATTTCCGGTTTCTCAGCGTGATATTTACAGTTCTAGGTTTTTTTGTTTGTTTTTTCTTTGGAGATGTGTGCCATTTATGGATGACTAAGTACCGCTACTTTGCAGTATGTTGCTACTTTACGAGAACTGGTAGAACAACTAGCTGAAGAGAGAACTCCAGAAGGCTTACCCAGGTCAGAATGTGTTTTATTTTTATTTATTTTTTTTTGTTGAAGTATGTGTTTTATTTTCTCCAGAGGTCGCACTTGGTGCGATGGCAAGTGCCTTCGCCCATGAGCGGTAGGTCTCGGGTTCGAGACTTGGGAGCAGCCTCTCCATAAATGGGGGTAAGGCTAGCCGACATTCACCTCTCCCAGACCCTGCGTAAAGCGGGAGCCTTGTGCACTGGGTACGACCTTTTTTTATGTGTTTTATTTTCTCCCTTGATTACTTTTTTTTTAACGATTATTTGTCCAATAGTTCGATGCATGTTCCAATACGCTTCCTTTCCTTTACCTTACAAACCTTTACAGATTTTGGTAGGTGTGATGGAAATATTGATTCACATTCCAAACACTATTTTCTTGATACTGGGTACTAATGGTGGCTACACAGATCAACATTTTCATCTTCTCTATTTCTATGTATTTTCTTGAGACTCTGCCCTACTTAAGAGTTTGCAACATTCTTAGTTTACTAATTGATATCATTATCTTCGATTTTATACCCAGAGTTTCAAAGGCTGTTTTGAGTGACTATTCAGAGAAGATTGAAGCCATTGCTTCCAAATTAGCTGCTCCACCAGTGAGTGCATATGATCTAGAAAGCATACACGTTGCCTTTTGTTGAAGTGTTGGTTTTATGTACTTTAAACCAGCTACACTGGCAAAATGTGTACTTTAATTTACAATGTTCTGTGAATTTCTACGATTCGAATCAATTTTACTAATAGTAGATTTAGTTTGAAGGCCGGGAAATTATAATGATAAGGTATGAGAAACAAAATATTGTTAGGCTGAAACAAATTTCTTGGGAGACTGGTTGACATGACAACTAAAATATTACAGGTTTTTATTTTTTTGAGCTGTGATGGATGGTTGGACAGTTTTTAGTTCTTATGCGGGGAACAATTCCTAGAGATAGTTTTTATAGCTGTCCACACCATTTCATGCTACATGTAATTTGTTGTGTCAGTTCATGGCATCTCAAGACTGAATCTGTAATATATGGATAATGTTCTATTGCTAGATATCTGACATGGTATATCAAATATTGTGAATCTGGCATCATATATGAAAGCACGAGTTTACCTGATTAACCGTTTGGCAAGCAAATATTTCTTTAGAATGTAATGTATTGTTTGTTTTTTGGTCGAAGAATGTAATGTATATATGTGCAATATATGGAGTTCCTTGCTCCTAATTGTGATTTCTTTCGCCAATTCCCAGCCTGATATTCAAACACCCGAGGTGCCCCTTGCAAGAATTTCTGTCAAAGCAAACTCCTCTGATACAGGAGACAATCAGATTCCCCCTTCTCCAGGTTTGAGAAGGAGATTTGTGTAAGTGAATGATAGTTGGGATCACTATGGTTTCAGCTCCTTCTTAGTGATATTTTGTCTGCAATGACTTGTTTTATTTTAACTGTGTTTTTGTTAAACAGGCCTATCTCAAATACTGAAGATGGAACTCGCGAGACTGCTGGTGTTGATTCTTCAGGGCCTGTCAAACTGGATGCAGCAGCCCAAGCACACATTGAAAAGCATAGGTATATTCATAGTATCTCAATTTTTTCTATTAAACTGGAGTTATGAGACTGGATGAAATTGAAAACGGGAGTTCTAGGATGTTAGTCATTAATTAACACAGCGATGTAGTTATATGTGTTTTCAGTATGAAACTTTTGTTTTAGTAAAAATAGAAGTTGATTTTTGCTTAAAAAAATGCATATGTACAAATAGAAATGACACGGATGCTCGCTTGGGACATCAGATAAATTTAGAACGATAGTCAGGCAACTTTGGGATGTGTTCCTTCTTTCTGTACAATTTCTTGCTTTACTTTGATGGTAACAAAGACAAGACGCTACCCAAAGATAAATATTGGCCTACAGACCCCAGCCTCTCTGTTATTCAGAGTGCTTAAGGAACTAGGAGGACCATCCAAATTGTAGCAACCCTAGTCCAAGGCCAACCCATGCTTTCCTGCCATATGCAGCGATTCTAAAATCCCTCTGCATGTTTGTACACCATTGCCAACAGATGGTGGCTCGAATAACGTGACCTTGAACCAGATAACCCATCAGAGTAGATACAGTTACTGTTAGAGAGGAAATTTCCTCAATCCCAAGTCAATTGATGTCCATAAGGTAGAACACACAATTCAGCCGTTAAGACTTTCAAATGCTAATTACATTTCCTTTCCACATTATGCTTTCGATTCTTATAAACTTTTCTCTCTTGTTTACAGAAAGCTTCAAGAGGATTTGACAGACGAAATGGTTGGATTGGCTAGACAGCTCAAAGAGAGTAGTCTCATGATGAGTCACTCCCTGGAAAACACTGAAAAAGTAAGCACCCTGAGATATCTATTGCAGGATGTTATAAAGTCTATAGAGTCAATACTTTTTGGATTTAGCTGGCTGTGGTTTGATTTGTTTAGGGCGACACTGAAGGGAAGTTTTGGTGAATATTGCTTTGGATTTAGAGGGTGTGAGATTAGGAGAAATTCTTGAAAAGGAAAATGTTAAACAAAGAAACGAATGTTGGGACTGTAATGAGTTCCTAAGAGAAGGGGGCTAAAAAATTTAAAAAAAAAAAAAAAACTTGCCGAGGAATTGAAGTGGTAAGTGGTAACAGAACTGATTTAATTTTTGTTGAGAAATAGTTTACCGTAAAGGGGTTTGGGGAGGCTTGCAATATGATATCTGGTCCGGTTTTCCATGTTCATAAATTTAAAATAAAGAAGGAAGTTGAATAACACAATAAGCTTGGCAATCAGAGCTAGGAAAAGAAGGATACGCTGCTGAGTATCTTTTATTGGATCTCTGAAAAATTTGGAACACTATGTATTCTTATATAAGCTGTTGACTGTGCTAGTCATGATTGTAATAGAACGTACATTGTCACAAGCCAAAACCCTTTTATCATCGGAAAATGTTCCCAGCAATAATGCAACATCGTTTGTTACATAAAAATACTTTTATCTGTTTATTCTTTGGTGTGTATTAGATGTAAATGGAGTGCTGATGGAATGACATGTATGTTGATCTCATAACTTAGTTATATGGCTTGTGTGCAGATACTTGATTCTACAGAGAAGGCTGTTGAAGGTAGCTTGGCAAGCACCCGTCACGCCACTACACGGGCAGCAGGTATATACTCAAAGGCGTCCAAGACTACTTGTTTCACATGGCTTCTGATGTTTGTCATGACATTTGTATTTATCATGGTGGTTCTTTTAATTCGCGTAACTTAAGGGTGTGTTGTGTTAGGAAGACTCATCTTTCGTCCCATAATTTCTACGTATATTTGCATTGTTGAACAGCAACAGTCTACAAATTATGATGGATATAATTTCTCAGAGCATAGAAATGTTGTTCGATCACTAGAAATAGACGGGGAATGGATTTAAATGTTAATGATACGGCGACGCTAGTTACCGAAACATTTCAAGGGACTGCACTGCAACTTTTAGAATTTGCAAATATTGACTTCCTACTGCAACTGTATTTATCTGGCCTTAATCTTTATTTTGGGGGCTTTGTCTTCTCAAGCCACGTCTCGCACTCTCCAAGATGCATCAATGTACGGAAAATATGAGCAATGAATGGCTTGTTATGGACGTGCATATACCGACATTAACGAGGAGGAGAAGCGTTTCAATATATTCAATACATTCAAGGAAAAGGTGGAGTCTATAGAATCTTCCAATAGTGATGCAAACAAACCTTACTAAGTTGAGCGTCAATCAATTTGCAGACCTTACAAATGAAGACTTCAATGCCTCGAGAAATGGATTCATGGGGCACGATTGTTCCACAAAGACTTCTTTCAAATATGAAAAAAAATGTGCTATCTACACTTTTTTTTTTTTTAACTTCTTACACATTCCTATTAATTTTTATTCTTTGTTATTCTTTAATTCATTCGATTTGACGGCCGAAAATTAAAAGGGTGTGTGAGAAATAAAAAATGATGTGTGGATATCACACCCCATATGAAAATGCTACAACACCGCCAACTGTCGATTGGAGAAGGAAAGGAGCCGTGACACCAATCAAGGACCAAGGCCAATGTGGTAATCAATTTTATTTGTAGACAATCTAGGAACTTAACCAAATGGTTTCTTGTACTCTAAATACAAATCTATGTCCATCAAATTAACCACTATTTAATTTATACCACAAAAACAACATGATATTTAATTGTAATAAAATGCTTGCAGGATGTTGTTGGACATTTTCAGCAGTGGCAGCCATGGACGGAATTACTAAGCTTACAATGGCACATTGATGGCTTTGTCCGAGCAAGAGTTTGTTGATTGTGACACAAGCGGTGTGGAACAAGGCTGTGAGCGTGGTTCTAACCCTATTATTTTGGAGGTGGATTGTCTGCCCTCTCATTTCCATACTCTTCTCAACCCCTCCTGTTTGTATGGTCACGGTTAAGCAACGTCAACATTTTATATTGATTTTTTTTATAAAAATAATAAAATAAAAAGTAATAGGAATATAAAATGTTGATGTGACTTAACCGTGACCACACAAAATAGGAGAGGATGAGAAGAGTATGAAAATGGGAGGGCAGACAATCCACCTCCTATTATTTTATCATATGTATGAACGAAAAGTCGTCGGTTGAAAACTTGTGTGTATCCTATCAAGATTTGTGGAGCGAAGATTACTTTATACATGCAAAGAATTTCTGAAATGTTCTATAAATAAGATCGATTAACTTTTTTACACATACATCGTATTATTAGCATTCACACGAGCTTTATAACTTATCCGGGTTTTCTTTTCCCGGTACACCATTTCCATGGTGTAGATGGCGTTTTTGCAGTTTGACATGTTTTGATAGGTACGAGGTGTCTTTAGCAATAGTGATGGAGATTGAGCGCTTGGAGTGACAAGGTTCACCTTCTACCTCAAGGTCACTTTACAGACTTGTGTGTTGTATATAAGTGGAAGAGACCCCACCAGTATGTAAATTATATATTAACTGTTATGTTGTATGTTGGACTAAATATGTTTATATTTAAATATTTAATACATTTATGTTTTGCTTTATTACCAATATTATATACATAACAACAATTGATTTTGGCTTTATCAATTAGATAAGGAGTTTTATTTATTTTTATTTTTTTTTGAAACAAAGTACGATATTCATTGAACAACTTAGAATACGCACAAACTGAGGATAATGTGCATAGTGGGCCTCGATAAAAACATTGTCGGGGATTTCAACTCGATCGAAGGAAAAGAGCGTCCCGCACATCAATAAACCTATCCTCAAATGAATAATAGATAAGAAATTACAATCCCTCCTTAATGAGAATATCTTGAATCAAATTCGAAGGCTCCTCAAACCACAAAACCTCCTGAACACAATTGATCCCTATCCGAGCAAGTCGATGCGCTGCCGAATTACCTTCCCGCTGGATCGCTAGGAAGAATCCCAAATCATTTATTACGGGACTGAACTTTGAACAATCATCCCCTCGACCCTTCATGATTGCCAACACCAAACTAGCATCTCCTTCATAATTAAACTTTACCTCCTCCGTAGATAGGCTTTCAACCAACATAACCGCCCGTTGGGCTGCAATAAACTCAGCGTGCAAAGCAGTTCTTGGTCTCTCAACTGGACCTGCCGCAGTAGCAATAAATTCCACCAAATGGTTACGAACCACCACCCCAAAACCTCCCCGGTTCCCTCTTTGACTCCAAGCTCCATCAAAGTTATACTTAACCTAATCCTCCATTGGTCTCTTCCATTTTTGGACCACTCGAAGAAACTTCTTAGCTGGTGCCTTATGCCATTTTTGAAACTCCTGCATCCAACCTTCGATGCGAAGCACAATCTCATATGGTGGTAGAGATGTGTCGTTCCATAGTACCTCATACCTATGCTTCCACAGAGCCCAAATCAACATTAGACCCCGAAGTAGAAACCTGAATCTATATATTGGCTAACCACTGCATAAGGGACACCCTTTGACCGGTATCCACTGTAGTGCTCAAGCTTTGAAACCACACCGCTCTTGCCACATTATGATCTCTCAAAACATGTTCCGTTGATTCATCTTGACCCCCACAAACTACACAAGCCTCCTCATTCGTCACTCTCCGCTTGCAAAGATTCAACCGTGTAGGCAAAGAATCCAAAGACGCACGCCAAACACAAATCTTCACTTTCCCAGGAACATAAGTGCTCCACAGTTTCTTCCATAGCTTCTCCCCCATAGAACTAGAAGAAGAGGAAGACCCAGCAGCACCCTCACCATTAATTGCATTTAATCTCCATGCCACATGGTATTCGCTCCGGATGGTAAACTTACCATGTCGATCATAATGCCATATTCTACGATCGGCAGTATTTCGTAAACTGAGTGGAAGCCCTCGAATTAACTCCACTTTTTTCAAGGAGAAAAGTGCAGTCAACAATTGGATTTTCCATTGTTTCGTCTCCATCCAAAATAGAGCCTCTACCGTGGCTTCAGCATCCCAATGTATTAATGGCGGTAAAATCCTGAAGCAAGACTCCCTCGGCACCCAACTGCCATTGGAGGCCCTTTTGAAGCATCAATCTCAAGGCTGCAATACTCCTCCAAACATATGAACTATTGGCGGTCACCTGAGCCTTCAGAAACTCCGTCGTAGGGAAATAACGGGCTTTGAAAACACGAACTACAAGAGAATGAGGATCATGAAGAAATCAACATGCTTGTTTTGCCAACAACGCAAGATTAAACGCATATAGGTCTCTAAACCCAAGGCTTCCCTCCTGCTTAGACTTGCACAAATACCTCTTATTGAGCCAATTTATTTTCCTTTTTCCCGAATCCCCACTCAACCAAAATTTAGCTATCATCATGTTCAACTCTTCGCAAAATGATTTAGGAAGAAGAAAGCATTGTATGGAATACATAGGTAAAGCCTGAGCCACCGTTTTCATGAATAACTCACGTCCCACACTTCTGAAGAGACCACATCACCAACTTTGTAGTTTTTTCCATACCCTATCTTTCACATACGCAAATGTTTCCTTCTTCGACTTCCGAACTAGCATCGGCAAACCCAAATAGTTATCATGAAAATCTACTCTCCGCACATCGAGATAGTCGGCCAATAGTTGCTTATCATAGTTAGTAATGAAACACAACTCGTCTCAAAGTTTACCGTTTGTCCCAAAGCCATTTCATATTTTCTCAACACTTGTTTAATGGTCTAACACTCGCAAAGAGTACCTTGAGCGAACAAAAAACTATCATCAGCGAAGAACAAGTGATGGATGCTAGGAGCAGCATGACAAACTTTAATCCCCCGCAACTCTACATCTAATTCTGCCTTTGTCAATAAACCCGCACATATAACAAACAAATAGGAGGAGAGGGGGTCCCCTTGCCGAATTCCTCTTTCCGGATGCACATAACCCACATGCTCACCATTCAACTTAAAAGAATAAGTAACCGTAGTAATTCACAACATGACTATGCGGATCCACCTATCAGAAAACCCCAATCGATGCATTATAGCCTCAAGAAACTTCCATTCCACACGATCATACGCCTTACTGATGTCTAACTTCAACGCTATAAGACCATTGGCCCTGGAGGACCGTTATAATGAGCAACTTTAGCAGCTACCAAGTAATTATCCAAAATTAATCGCCCTGGAATAAAAGCACTTTGTGTATGAGAGATAACACATGGAAGAATAACCTTCAACCTGTTCGTAAGCACCTTCGCCATTATTTTGTACAAAACATTACACAAACTAATAGGGCAAAGTTGTGTCATCCTCGTAGCATCCTTGACTTTGGGGATTAACGTGTCATGGGTGTAATTAATTTTCCATAAGATTGGACTAGAGAGAAGCATGGATCGAACCCCATTATAGAGATCCGTACCTACGACTCCCCAATGCTTTTGGTAGAATCCAGGAGACATGTCATCAGGGCCTGATGCTTTTGTATGATGCATTTGAAATACTGCACATTTAATTTCCTCATCTTTGAACGGACAATCAAGCTCGTCATTCATCTCTTCCATTACCGAGGGTGTGATGTGACAAAATATGTCTTGAAAATTTTCCCCACCATTTGAATTAAATAACTTTGAGAAATACGACACCATAACCTTTTCCATCCCATCTCTATCTTCACGCCAACACCCATCATCATCGATTAACCCATATAGACAATTATGCTTATGTCTCTTATTAGCTTTCTAGTGAAAATATTTGGTATTGCGATCATCGAGTTTAACCCAATTCTCTTTTGATCTTTGTCTCCAAAATTGCTCTTCTTGTTCAAGTAATCTATTCAACTTACCAATAAGCTCTTTCGTCTGATCAATAGATTCCTCCGTGAATGGTTGCCCTAACAAGCTCGTGAGTTTATCTTCCACTTTGCTAATCTTTCTTGGCCACGACCTAGCATTGCTCCGAGTCCAGTTATTAAGTTTCATCCTTGTCATCTTAATCTTCTCTGTCACCTGGAACATTGGCGAACCTTCCACAGCGTGGTTCCACCCATCTCGTACCACTTCATTACAACCATCCTCCATATGCCAACATTCCTCATAACGAATGATCGGACGAAGACTTGTTTAAATGATGCACTTTAAACCAAGGAAACAAATCCATCCATCCTTGATTACCCAATGCTCGATCTAATCTCACCTTGATCCTACCCCCTTTTGTCGTAAACCACGTAAATTTATTCCCAGGGAAACCAATATCAAGTAACTCACATTGCTCCACCGTAGTACGAAACCCTTTCATTTGCCTGTCTTGACGAATATAACCCCCTTCCTGGTCGTTGGCTTGGAGGATTTCATTAAAATCACCAATACATAACCATAGACTAGACTCATTGCCACAAAGAGACTTAAGCAACCTCCAGGACTTATACCTATCACTTGTGGATAGAAAACCCTAACAAGCAGTAAAACGCCAATATAGTGCATCCCTCAAAACACCCACATCAAAATCGACATGTTTATAAGAATAAGACCTTAAACATAAATTTATTTCCTCATTCCATAAAACACACAAACCACCTGAGTTACCTCTACTGTCAACCGTAAAGCTACGATCAAAATTCAACTTCAAACGTAAACGGTCCATGTAATGAGCATTAATTTTTGTATTTTTGTCTCGCATAAGAACACTATAGTGGGATCTTGACTAGAAATTAAACGTTGGAGTGCAAGAACTGCATGGAGGTTCTAAAGCCCTCAGCAATTCCAACTTAAGCAACTCATTGCGGATGGCGGGGTTGACCCCTGTCAACCTCTACCGATGAACTGAAACACACTGAGTTATCCCCCAACTTCCTTCGTCCACCCTGCCATGCCTCCATTTCCTTATCTTCACGTTCCACCTTCTTCTTGAGCTCTGGCAATGGAACAACAACACAACCCCTAGCATTGGACTGAATGCTCCGTGAGGAGAGACTCCTAAGTTATCGCCCTCTTCGATGTTTCCTCTTCCTAGCTCACTGATGAAACTCAATAATTGGCATTAAATTGAATGGGTCAGATCCTAGCCCAGCTCCAACACCACCTAGAGGGCCAGGACCCATCATTAGTTGCTCACCATGCATAGTCTACTTCACTGTAGCTCCAATCCGGCCTAACACAATTTTGTGACCCCCACTAGGCCCAATGAAATCATGTATTCCCCCCTCATGTGCGAGGCCAAACAACAATAGGAGGTTCTCCTCCCGAGTTCCTGGTGTGACCTTCAGATCAACACCAAATAGTGTCAACCCTTCAGACCCTTGGACTGCAGACTCTTATTAACATGGGATAACTGCAAACGAATCAATTATCATTTGCTTCAAGTCCACATCCTCGTTTAAATCTAGTAGCCCGAGTGTGGCTTGTGTGTTATCAACCTCCCTCTCTGCTCCATGATCTTTGCCATATGATTGACCATCACAGCCACCGTCAACGCCTTATTCAACAAACCGTGACCCTGCAACTCATCATTGATCGAACCCTCCACCTTCTCCACATGCTATAGATCTTTCATAGACCATCCATGCGACCTATCCAACCCAAAGCGCTTCCCTGGAGGCTTACGATAATTATCCCCCAACATGTCATTCTGAAACCACCACCCATATGGCTTCGATAGATCATCATCATTTTTGCCCCTAAAGTGCACATATTGATCCTTCATATGTCTAATGATCCCACATAAGAAGCAAGTTACATTAAGTTTTTCATACCGTAAATCAATTCCCACCTTCGACCCCTATATTGCTAACAGTAAACTTCGACGTAGGAGCTTTGTGATATCCATTGCAACCCTAATGCACAGTATACTGCCTAGAATATTACCCATCCTACTTTGATTAGTTAGTACATGAACCCTAATCTGGTTTCCAATGAACTCACCTATATGGTGAGTCATATATGCAAGAGGTAGGTCTTTCTCCTGGATCCAAAATTCCTGAGAACACAGCAGAATGCTTGCAGGATGTGCCAGATCATCCACCTCCGCCAACACCAATAGTGCACCATCATAAAGCCATGAACCTCCTTTATGAACCATCAACCTTTCTCAAATGCTATCAAACCTAAATGAAAACAGCCTGTTATCCAACTCCATGATCGTTACCTGAGCTTTAGGACACTAGAGGTTCAACATCTGATGTTTAAACCTCTCATTGTTAATCACTTTACTCGAAAACACCCTACCAACTAGGAAAACCCTAGTGGTTTTGAGAAGGGCATTGTCCTTAGCATCAATCACTACCACCATTTGTTCCTCAGCCGTAAGATCCAATCGCTCTGTAAACTTCTTCATCATACCTTCCATCCACCTTTGCCCCGCTTGCAGCTCGTTTTGATAAACCCCAACAAGTTTATCCCCCAATTGCCAAACTATACGATCAAACATCCATGCAGATCCACTTGAAACTGCTTACTGTAATCCCTGCAGCGCCTCAACCTCAGGGAATCACCTAGAATAACCAACAGCCGGCATCTAATATTCTCACGCCACTCTCCTAGCGAAACCCTAGAGAAACCCTAGAGAGGAATTATAATTAGATAAGGAGTTATCTCCTCTTAAATATGAAACATGCGATTCCTTCTCTGTATAGAAAATAAGATCATGTCATTATACATAATCAAACCATTTTGTTTTTTTTCCGTTTTGAATTTACTTTACATTTTGATTTTGTCCTGCTTTCAAGGCCTTAATCTCTCAAACCATCAACGTCTCTTTCTTCTATAAGTATATATAGCAGTCCTTGGAATCATTGAAATAAAAACGATAAAAATGATACATATACTTTCTGATATTGTGTTTTGGTTAGCAACATATTGAAAGGGTGTAAGTTCAAAGGTTCTTTCGTTGTGCAAGGAAGAACTTATCAGAAGAAGAAGGTTCTGGGCTGTTTTATCCTGGGGACGACATGGTGTTTGTGAACTGCTTGCACACTTTGGGCAGAGCCACGAAATGTATTAAAGAGAGTGACTTAGTCCGCGACTCATCCCAAGAATCATTCATCACTCAAGACTTCTACATTTTCTTGGTAACTTCA
This sequence comes from Malus sylvestris, assembly GCF_916048215.2. Classification (NCBI taxonomy): domain Eukaryota; kingdom Viridiplantae; phylum Streptophyta; class Magnoliopsida; order Rosales; family Rosaceae; genus Malus; species Malus sylvestris. The sequence goes on along the minus strand of NC_062267.1, from coordinate 8,307,497 downwards.
TTCATTTCTATTTCAGTTTACAACATTGTATAAGTTGTATAGTTACGTTCTAACATCACGTGCCAATCTTGGATGTAGCTCGGGATTGGGGTGTGACAAGTTGAGTATAGAGAAATGGATAAAAGATTGTAAGTTTGTGATGAATCCAGTTCAACATAATCGTACCAAACATGTTGAGGTAGAAAGATAATTTATTAAGAAGATCAAGTACCGGATATCTTGACAAATATAGTTCGGGCAAATCTCATTTGGTAAGTTAGGTAGTAGCGACATCTATGCACCAACTTGAGGGATGTTGACAATGTCAACTCACTTGCAGGCTGTTGATTAATTGTTATTATCACTGTTCTAAAAATCCCCGCCTAGAGCCATTTAGGTGCTAGACGGCTGATCGTCGCCTCGATTAATCCCTAGATGTTTGAAAATTAAGAAAGTGTGCCTAGACCGGCTTAGGCATCTGCCTAACCCGCCTAGGTTTTGACTCTCACTTAGGCAAGAAATTGATCACCTTCGTTTTTCATTTTAATTTTTCAACAAGATGTAAAAGACTTGTTGAATACTTTGATGAACACTCATTATATGCTTGTTCTCCATGTTTTTGATATGGTCCAATACTTTATAATATATATATATATATATATATATATATATATCTCATTTTATTTTTGTAATTTATATATACCAACATAATTATATGTGTTTTTTAAGCATAAATAGACACTTATCTATAGGCGCTAGGCCTTAGGCCCCAGCCCGCCACCCGACTAGTGCCTTATGTCTTTAGAACATTGGTTATTATTATAATTTTATGATATGTTTCCTATTTAAATTTATTTCATATTGTAATTAAAATTAGAATATGGGACATGTTAATGTTCTACACCACTATGGGTGGTTGAATTGTGCAAATTCGGCCACCTACAAACAAGAGCAAACAACTGCGAATAACATACCAACCAAAGGCTCTCCGATGGTCAAATCAGTATAAATATGCCCTATACGAAGGTATTTAAACTAGTCAGGAGATAGTTCTTTTAGTATAATGATATATGTTTTAAACCGAGAGAATTCTAAAGGATATCTAGCAAAGATATTGTTTCCTTGTAGGATGTAGGAATCTCCAAGATTATAGGAAACCAATCTGGTCCCCAGTTGGATCAGGTTTCCGTACCTTGAAGAGCAAGCATGATCGATCTCAGTGAGGTCCCCTAACCTCGCTTACTGTTCTAGAGCTTAACAAAATGTTTGGCATCATTTGTCCCCATTTAGGTAGCTTATATCAATCAGACTCTTTGAGTCTGTAACTATTCCCTAGGTATTTGTAATCCGATCCGCCTTATTCGGTCCCAGTAAAATTCATTGTCCCACATTACACAAACACATTTCGCTAAGCAAACCCTAATCTCTCTTTATACTCGTTTGGAATTGCTTATTTAAAAGTAACTTTTGCTTTGAAACATGTTCAGTAAAATCTTTTCTGTTATAAGAACATTGAAATTTCTAGAAAGAACTTCCTACTTTCTATGCTAAACATAATCATGATTGTACTCTATATATTTATCTCCTAAAAAAGAAAAGAATTATATCATAAAATTCCACATAAACCTAATTTTAGCATCTCAGGCTTAATCGTACAAGAAAAGTTGCTCAAAATTTCAAAATCGTATGAAAGGAGAGGTAAAAGAACTAAGGGAGAATGGTCTTCAATCCAAAAATACACAAAATAAAAAAATTTAGCAAATCGTAATTGAAATACAAAATAAACATTTTCCATTTACAGCGATTTATATTGTTGCTAATAACAATTGGGTTGCAAAGAAAAGGACGAAGAGAAGAGAAGAGATCATGTGTTGGAGAATTACAATCCGAAAATACAAAAATAATAAATAAAAGAAATATTTTCTCTTTCAAGGAGAACGCACTTCATGTAATGTTAATTTCAAAAACTGCGTACTAATAGAGCATAAAGATCACAACCTTAACTGGTTCTGATCTTTTTGGCAGGAGTATTTGTACCAGTGATAACCATAAACAGTGATTCGAGATCGTCTGGAACCTGAAAAAAGCATTGTGATTGTGAAGGCCATAACCTCCTAAAATTTCTTCTGGCTGCTTGGCGAGGTTTATTGGGTGGTGGTGGTTGCTTGGCCATCACGTGAGCAGCAGGTGACTTGGGTGTGTGGCATTCTTCTTCATGTTCCAAATGCAAAAGCTCCTCCGCTGCCGCTGCCTCCTCCTCCTCCTCCTCCTCCTTTGTGTTGTTTAAAGCTCGTGGAATAGGAATGACAACTCGCACTGGAGTTATTGGCCTGAATTGATCTTCTGATATTTCAAGACCCATTTTTTCTTGGGACTTGGGAGTTAGAAAAGATTTCTTGGCTGAAGCAATTAAGCTTGCTAGATCGTGTCAATTAATAAATTGTGGCTAGAAAGGGAAAACGAAGGCGTGCTGAGGAAATCGAGAGGGTGTTATGATGTAGGGTGCTGAAGGAGAGGCAGATATCAACATGAGAGAGAGAGAGAGAGAGAGATGCGATGTGATTGAGGGTATACACACCACAACACACTAATATGTAAACAAGACTGCAGATGGGAATGATGAAAAAGTAGCAACCGAAAGTGTTGGAAGAGTGCGATGCAAGACAAGGAAATATTAAAGAAATAATAAACAGTGGAGTGTTTTTCTTCCCATCCAGCAAATTTTGAACTTCTCATTTCGCCCCTTAGGTTGAAGCCTAAACCTAAACAAAAAAACAATATCAGATAAATATGCAGAATGTAAGTTAACTTTAATGAGTTATATACATATATAACAACTGACTCATATACCTATCTAACCACTAACCTGAGGAAGACATCGTCTCAGAAAATAGGGTAAAGAACTGAGGCTCTTCTGTATCTCTGCACTGTCCGGAAGCAAGGCTCTCTCAATGGGGCTAGAGAATTTCTGTATACTTGCGGGGGTGTTTAGTGAGAGCACAGGGACCTCAGTTATATACTATATGTGATGGTCTTTGATTAGGAGTCCTCCCATTAAGTAAACCCTATCAAAGATGAACTTTATCACCGAAGATTACTTGTGCATAAATCAGCTAGAAGAGTTCTAGTTTAACTAAGAATGTTTCTGACTTGTATACCTAAGTAATACAACTCCTTATAAGTCTGCCGCATGTGATAAAGTTAATCTCCTTATCGTCCCAAAAGACTTTGTACAAATCACAAAGTGTTTGCTCTCAAATAGAACTTACACAGAACTGTCAACTGATGTTTTAAATCAGACAATGTTTTAAATCAGTCATGCAACACCAAGAAAGTCAACGTGTGGCGTGGTGCAATTGTTTGGGACACCGTCACATTGCTCTTGATGTTAATCTCGCTCCTCAACAGCTCTCTATGTCAACATCTCGATGAGAGAAAGAAAGAGAAATGGAGAAAGACAGTTACAAGGGACGGGGAGGCGGTGAAAAAGGAGATGGGGGTGTCGGGGTAGCTGCCAACATAACAGCTCCAACACTTTGCTTTTTCCTCTCTCTGGTCTTTGGTTTTTGTTTAAAGGGCAAACTGGGAACACACAAAATTTGTTGGGTGGAAATGACTTTGATAGGTTAGAATACAGAAGCACTCGTCAACTAATTGTGATCCAGTGAGTGAGTGACTGACAGGACTTCCACTCATCACTCATGAATATCATGACATTTTAAGTTTTTGCCTTTTTTCTGTCTAAACCATGTTGGCCTGCATGTTTAATTTTCACACTACAACTTTACTTTCAAGTTGTTTGTCCCTGCTGCACCTCATAAGTAGTACTCCTCTTCCCTTAGCATGTAGATTTAATGTTTTACGCCAATTGGCCATACTAATTATCTCTAATGTTAATTCTTAGAAAACAAATTAAATTAAGTACACAATTGTTCATGTTTGTATTATGTTGCATGTCAGTGATTTATTTTACAAAGTTTGAGAAGGAGAAAACAGGTAGACCAAACTTCTCGTCCCATGTGTGGATAAGTGCTTTATCACTAGAATATACAGACTAACATTTAAGTACAATATATTAATTTGTTCTATGAAAATAAGTCCATGAAAGTGTTTACTGATTTTATACTTATCCTTGTTCTCTAATCTCTGTTAAGAATTTGATCTTGTGCAATGATGATGAACAGTTTGCTTAAGATCCAAAATTAATAGTAATATTAAGCTGCAGACTGCAGCGACAGGCAAAGTCTGCTGAAGTCACATGACCACTCTCTTTATTGGATTGTATAATACAGTAAAGGCAAAAATAACAAACTGTGCGGCATCACATTCACATGTCCGCTTTGCTTGCTGCAGATCAAGTGCATGCATATATATATATATATATATTCATATGAAATATTCTACGATGAATCCGAGTATAAGATACTCTGAGCTTTTCGGCTATTACATCTTGATTTTGGCATCTTTAATTAAAGATATGGTTAAAAAATCTCAAGTATTCAATACTTTGGAGTACCATAAAATCTCGTCAAACGTTGCTTAATCAAGAAAAATGAAAATGGAATTTGAAAACTGGCGAAGAAAGATCAAGTACATACTGTATGGGGAACATTAGAAATTCAAGAACAACAATAGTCATCCATATTTTTTTTCTTTTTCTTTTTTTTTTAATAAAAAGGTTGTTTTCATAGTTCATGTTAGACCAACCTTGGATTCGGCTCATAATAAGCGAGGCTATTATCAATTGGTCCGCAATTGATAGGCTTATTGAGTGCCGGAACTGCAGGAAAAATTAAAACTTTACGGTACAAATATTGTATCATTACCAATGGTACAAATTTTTCGGCACAACTTTGGTATGGTACGGTTAATATGGTAATTTGGTAAAAAAAATCACCCCTAATTAAGCTCACCCCCTCCCCCTTAGTGTAAATAATATCGTTTGTTAAAAAAAAAATGATGTAATACAAGCATTTGGGCAGACTTGATTAATGAAAGAAATAGTTTATTTGCCTTGTGCATTTGACGTGAGTGATTTCTCCTTCTCCAATCAAACGTTTAGCTTGGTTGTGTGAGCGAATCCACTATCAACGACGGCGAGCAAGCTCCATTGCCCTTGGTTGAGTGATTCCTAAATTCTATTCCCTGTTTCTTCGAGACAACAACAATCAGTTCTTAGAGATCTTTATTGTCGATTTTCTTATTTTGGACTAACTTTCCAGTCTGTAAGATAGCCTTTCATGAGCAATTCTATAGGGTGGAGCCAAAAATGACCATTAATAATCTGGTAGAGGTGAAATAGTATGAACATGAGTCTACGGAGGATTTCATGATGAGGTTCAGGAAAACCAGGGTGGGGTGCCAGTTCCCAATCAACCATGCTCAACTCATAGCCATTGCCTAGAAGGCTCCAAGACTACCTTTGAGAAAGAAGTTTTATGATGTGCATTTTAACGAGTTTCAAGAGTTGGTGATTGCAGTCATTAAGTATGAGAAGTTGCTGACAGAGGAACAACAAGTGAAGCATTCATCTAAAGTGCCTCATTTCTATAAGAGCAAAGCCCCAATACACCAGATAGAGTTTAAAGGCCTAAACCAGGAGAAAATGATAGCAGTTTGGGAAAAGGGATTAAGTTATATGCTACCGAGATGAACACTCATTTCAAACCTTTAATGGTGAAGAGTTTGGTCCAGCCTATCAAAGACCAGAAGATCATAATGAATGATGAAGGCTTTATTCCTATGAAGCCTCCAAAGTACTAGTCATACTCCTTTGATTTAACCAAAGTTGCAGACATCTATGAGAAGCTAGTAAGAGCTAGGTTAATCTTGCCCAATAGCACCAAATAGATGCCCAAAACCTAAAGAACTTAGAGGGAAGAAGTATTGTAAGGTTCACCACACCTTCAATCACTCCATAGCTAATTGTGTGCAGTTCAGGGATTGGATTCAAAACCTTATAGTCAATGGAAAGTTGTTTCTAGAGAAACTCCAAGCAAATATGATGATTGACACAGATCCATTCCCAGAAGCCCCAATCAATATGATCAACCTTAATTGGGTTGAGAAAGGGAATGAAAGGCTACCTAGGATGTGAGGGGAGAAAAAAAGCAAGTTGTCAGGCCAACAAAATGTGTTAGAAGGTTGCCCGACACACCCCAAGCAGCTGTGGTCAAATAATGGTTTTATGTAGCAAGTATCAGTGTGAGTGTAAACTTGAGGTGCTAGCATTAGGTGTCATCATAGATCAGAGATTGTACCTCTTCCTCCTCGAAGAAGATGGACATGTTTAGACTAGCCTGAGAATGATGGAGGCCATTGAGCCGATGACGCAAGTTAACAATTCCCTCTCCAGATTCGCATGCAGGGCGTGATTTGGGGGCCATGGTTGAAATCGAGGGAGAAAAGTAAAAGTGATCAAAGATTAGGGTATGAAAGGGTTGAGAATGCAAGAGATTCGAGAATTCTAGAAATTCAAAGAGTTGAGGTTGCTGAAGGTAATGGCCGAGAAAATGAAAGTGGAAGTTATTTAAACAAGTAGGTAGTTAACTTCGAAAGTCATGGGTTATAGCAAAGGTTTGTTTAAAATGGCTAATTAAGAGGAGTAGATACCTAGTTAAGGCGTGCAACATATTTTTAATCATTATCAATGTCTCAATTAGCAGACTTAACAATGGTTAAAGGTGGCACTATTTGGGTGGAAATTTGACACTTGGCTTTGTGAGGAAAGAGGCCCAAGATACAAAAGCAAAGAGAAGACTGGGCTCGAACAAATCGATAGGCCTGAGAGGAATTAAAAGCCATTTTAGCAAAGGCATAGGCCACCAACCAAACAACACTTTTCAAGGGTATTGGATGGTAAATTGTGGGTGACTCATTACCCTCCGAAAGCCATCAGCAAAAGGTAAAGCTTGGACAATCGGGCCAAATTGTCTATAAAAGCATAAAGGGACACCAGAGATAAGGACACTCAACCAATCAATCAAAAGACATCCCATTTTGCTCTTAAACAAGAAAGAAACTAGAAAGCTGCATTTTGGCCATATTCGACCCCCTTTTAGTCGTAGTTCCCCCACTGAAAGCCATCTTTTGTCAAGTTTAGAAGCTCTGCTACATTCCCTTAGTGTTGTAGTACCAATTCCCTCTAGTGAAACCTGTTTACTTTCCATTTTCTAGAGTCCACAAACCCCTGTAAATACAAAGAGAAGCGAGTGCAAGAAGTTGAATCTTGCTCGACAAGGTTTAATCTTGCCCGAGTCTCTTTTGTTTGTACTTATATAAACTAGATTTGTTGTTTTAATGCATATCTCATTGTGTTTTAAATCATTTTCAACTGTTTCTCATTCAAAAGTGTCATTTGTAATCAAATCTGGCTAAATTAATGAACCTGCTTTCTTTAAAGCTAACTGTGATTAAAAAAATTGTTGGAAGGACCCTGAACCCCCTTCGTTTTGGACATACAATATCATGAACAAAAGTCCTTGTTTACAAGGTAAGAAAAGAACTTTATTCAGACTTAACTCATCTGTGACAATCCTTTAAGATCAAGAAGTTTAAAGTAACTTATGGAGCAAGAAATCAATCCAGTAAATAACCTATAAATACAATCTATTATACAAAGATAACAGTGGCACACTTAGATCCATGTTAGCTTTGATTGTGAGCCTCAAGGCCTAAACAAAGGCCCGACAAAGGCACCTTTCAAACTAACAGCAAACTCATATTGCAACACACCAAGTAGCAAACCTTGCTCGACAGGCAAGAGAAAGCCAGAGCAACCTGGGAGCTATGCAAGAGACCAGGCCCAGAATCCTACCTCGAATAACCATCACACCCGCACTTTCTACATATACCTTGCACTCTGTACATACACCCCACATCAAAGATGAAGCAAAGAAAGACACAACCAGGTTTCTGTCAGGAATATCAAACATCAAACATGAATGATATTTTTTTACCGCGAATATCAAATGCAAAAAAACCATGAATATTCAAGACAAAGGTGATATTTCATTTGATATTCCACAAACGCGAGGAATCTGTCATCAAATAATAATGTATATGGATGAATAATCATAAATGTGTCATTAATAATCACAAACATGTGAAACAGCCTACCGCAAGCAAAACAAAAATTTCCATCGATTGTTTTTATTATCGTATCACTAACCTAAATAATTCTTTGATTCTTCTGTGAATTAGGGGTTTGGAATTGATCCTGAATCAACGATGCCAACGTCACTTAAATGTTGTTTGGAAGAACATGTATTCAATAAAAAGGCAGATAAAATTATATTTAGAAAAGCTCTTCAAAGTCATAGTTTAGAAACACAAAGAAATTAATTTATTTGTTATGAGAGAAAGAACCCAAAAAAACCCCAAGCTTACAAGTAGATAGATTATGAGTTTGGGTTCTATTTTATCTGAACTTTTAAAGTGTTTTTATATAAATCGTGAAATGTTTTTTCTTATTTACTAACCTTGTCATTATGAGACTAAAAAAAATAATCATAATTTCGAGTTATAATTATTGACATTTACAAGTAATGAAGGAGCACTAAATTAAATCTATTAGTGACACATCATATAATTTGCAATTTTGGTCTAAAAATTTGGTCTACGCATTATTCTTTGTCAAAGTTTAGACTTAAATTAGAATGAATGTTTGAAAACTGCAACTCATATATAGCTACTAGTAATTGAAAAGAAATTAACCACCAAGCATAATTTCATAAACATTAAAAAGAATAAACATGCACATATTTAGAACACCTCTCGTTAATTTAAACTACAAAAACCATTGCTTCTGATTAAATTTTCTGATTATTTAATCAAATTTTCTAAATTTATATTCTTATGAAAAGAAATTCGTAAAAATTAGAAACTAAATAAACACACATATTGTTTCAAACCCGAGACATCCTCATTAAATTTAAACAACAAAAACCACCAATTCTAGTTAAACATCTGGATCATTTAACCAAATTTCATAAATTTATATTCCTATGAAAATATATATAAATATATCACCCTAATAATTTTGGTGTCCCAAATTTTTTGGACAGCAGACGATTGCCCAGCCCACACTGGACCAAGGCCGACCCTTTGCCTTAGAAGAAAAAGGAAAACTTATGCGAAAAGAAAAAACTTGGGTAGTATATATCTCTTGAATAAAAATTAATTAAAAAAAAAGAACTTTGACTTACTAGAAGTGTCTACCTCGATTATCACTGGAATAAAAAATGAAGGGAACAAATCTCATATCCAAGGTATAAAATATCAATATTATCAGCGATATTTCGTCGATAATATCATTTTTGTGAGATGGCGATATTTTTACACTTATCCAATTAATTATCGTCAATATATCGCGATATTATCGATAATATCGCAATATTTATCGATAATATCGCGATATTGAGTATGAAATTGAGTATGCATCCGACGACGAGAGTCGAGAAGACGAAGTCAAGCTCGTTGAGGCCGAAATTGGGGTGGGAAACCATGTCACCGAGGACGCAGGAGCTGACTCCGACCACCTCCTCCATCAGAACCTTGAAGGGGAACTGCGGATCGGCGGCGACTCAAGATCTCCACCCATTGAGAAACATACCCAGAACTCCGAATCCCGAAACCGACGATCGATGACGACGAAGACGAGTCGTCGAAGTTCCCATCTCCGCCCTGGCTCCATCCCCCGCTGTTTCCTCCTGCTCCTGCGCCGCCACCGCCATTTCCACCGGAAAAAGAAAGCTCTGGCTTTTTGACCCAAATGGGCTTTAGGACGAAAAAGAGAGGGCGATTCTGGGTTTTGGAGTAGGGGAAGGAGATTGAAGAATTAGGATTGGCGGAGAAATGTAATGAGAAAGCCCCAAGAGGAAAATTACAAAAAGGAATAGAGGGCGGCGCGTCCCTGTCCTCTGAAATTGCAAACCTTAAGAAATGATAGAGAAACGGAGAAGGAGTGAGGGGAGTATTTAGTGTTCTGCTGTGGCGCCGCGCGTGTGAATTTCCATTTCAGGTTCGCACGTGGGATTTTGACACGTGTCGTGGTTGAGCTCGAACGCAATTGCGGAATTTGGGGAATCAAATCGAGTTGGCAGATCTTTGGACTCGGTTGGTGAAAAGGGGTGTTTTTGGTAAGGGAAATACTAAAAAACTGAAATTTTAAATCAAAAGATGTGATTTGTTGACACGGCGATAATCCAAAATGAGTCTTTGGACCAAGGTCTAAAATATCGATAATATCGCAACATGAAACTCAAATACTTGAAAAATGCTGAAAAGTCTCAATCTTGCGCATAAAGGGATTCGAACCCCTCCCTTTGTCAACCACGCACCTAGGCCTTATCCATCTCGCTACAGATTTGTTTGTGATTACATATTTAGCCTATAATATTTATATGGTCGTTAAGATGTCTGCCAGGCTTGCAAGCTAATATTTATTATCTAGGATAAATTTCTATATTTAAAAAAACACCAAGGGGATTCAAACCCCTCCCATTTTACTCCTTCAACACCTTGACCACCATATATATCACTTACGTTTTTGTGAAAATATTCTAAAATACACTTACTCTACACATAGAGATGATGAAGATAGTGAAATTTTTGAACCTCATAGGAACTCTATGTGGTACTAACTCACTCATGTATCTTACCATGCAATATATAAAGAATCAAATATTGTACTAATTCATTATATATAAATGATTATGGTGTGTTTAAACTTTTTTCATTAATTACTACATATTTTCTACACTCACAATGTTTGCCAGCTCGCTATATAATCAACTTAAATCAGTTAAATCCATCATGCAATGCATTTCCTTCTAATTTTTTGTGATAAACTAATAGATAATTGACTAAATAAACATCCTGCAAAGTTTCAATAAAAATTTCCAAGTTTTTCTTACAATTTTCGTGGTTTTTATTCAATTTTTTTCGATATTGATAATATCCCGATATTTCCATCGAAATTTCTGTGTTTTTGGACTACTGATATTTCCGATATCATTGATATTTTAGACCATGCTCATATCTGAACCAACATGCTAATTGGTATTTATTGAGATAATATAATTTCAGTACTGAATTACAAGACAAATAATTGTTCAGCTACCATTTCACCATGGCTTTATGATAGCCTTTTTATTTTACATAAAAAAAATAACCGAACAAAATTCAATAGTGTATAGCCATATACGTATAGAAGTGTATATACGGTCAGTATTGTATTTATCATGGAGTATATGTATAAGATCAGTTGGATGCTGCGTCCTTTCCATTTGGTGATGGTGATTTCAGTTTAAGAACTTTGCTTCTTTCAGCCCTCTCCCTTGAGAGAACTCCGGCTACCCTGCACATGGAAATCAATTTTTGAAAGAAGAAATACAGTGAAATTTTATACACATAAAAATGCTACAAACTTGAATTAATTATGGATTTGGTGATGTATGTATACAATATTCAGATACCTTATGAGAGCCTCTTGATTTGTAATATCAGGATGAACAGGCTTTCCTTTTCCAGTGCCAAAGTCAACTCTTGAAACTGGTTTCTTTAACAATTTCTCCCCAACTTTTATGAGATCATTCAAGTTTTCTGAAGTAGCAATATCCACAGAAGCCAGAGTTCCACTCAGTGTGTCATCCTGCATTCATATTTCACTTTCACGCATTATTTCTACTTATCTTATTAGCTAGGTTAATTCGCTAAGCGAAAATGATCATTTGATCTAGTAATATTTTTCTTCACTTTATTGAATCAAAATGTTAATGGTTCATAAAAAAATTTTACTCACACATACATATATATACCTGAATTCGAAGATAATTGTCGGGAGACTCAAGAGCTTGAAAAACGGTAGCAAGGTGGAAATCAACCATGTCACTACTTGCTTGAGTGAATATATCTAGCAGAGGAGCTGCAAAATCAGGTCCAATCAACCATCCTAAAGCACCCCACTCAGATGCTTCTTTGGCATCGTACTTCTCCTCAGATGTAGTTCCGGTACCCAGTGATATAACTAGGAACCGCTCATACAACTTGCAATTTGCACCGAAAGGAACGAAGTCAGGGTTGCGCTTGTGGATTTGTTTTGTCACTTCGCTCATAGCAACCAAAGCCTAAAACATAAGAACAAAAAAATAATAACGAACATATATATATGTATATGTATTCATAGTGAAAATTAAGTTTTCGGATCAATACTGGGTTATTAGCAGCCACGCCACCATCAATGAGATTGAGTTCTCTTGTTTCACCAGTTGAATTAGTCGATTTAAATTGATGTGCTGGAAGGTAGTACGGGGCTGCTGAAGTTCCGATACATATATCCGACAGCAAAGCATCTAGGTTATTGTTCTTTTTCAACTAAAATCATGACAGAAATACATATGCAAAATCAAGAACCATTGCAAAGAGAAGAATATATAAGAACAATACACCAAAATTTTGACAGTATCTGAATGTTTATATTGTCAAAATGATAATCTGATCAGGTTGGATTTTGAGGGTACAAGAGATTCACAGTTTAGCAACACAATAGCATACACTCAGTAAGAAAATATTGTCCCATATATATATATATAGAAAAATTTGTATCTAATCCCTAGTTACTAATGTTCATTAAGTGAGACCTTATTAATTTTATTTTAATTGAAGTCCCTAGCATAATGAATTTACATGTTTATTACATAATTTTTTAAAATAAAAATTTGTAATTGATTTAGGGTTTTAATACTCACACATCTATCCTAATTAATTTTCAATTCAAACATTTCCAAAATAAAAAAAAAATAGAATAAGTTTGTACTCATTAGTTTTTTTATAAAAAAAAAATTCTCAATTTTTAATCTTAAATGTATCCATTCATGTATTTTTCAATTTTTTAATCTTAAATGTACCCATTCTTAAATATACCAATTTGTTATATGTAAAATGTACCCTTTTTTAATATAAAATGTACCCAATTTTTCAATATAAAATTCTTTTAGATTTTTTAATCCATTTTTAAACTTATATGGGTACGTTCTTTTTCTTTGATTTGAGAATGTATCAATATCAAGTTTAATAGAAGAAATTTACTAATGTTATTAAGCCTAATATCTTTTTTTCTGTGGTTTTGAAGAATGTATCCCTATTTTGGTGCAATAATATTTGTTTGTTAATTTTGATGAATGTGTATATATATATATACACACACACAAACAATATAATAGAGAGTATAATTTATATTTTATTTTTTTTTATCCCACAAATTATGAGTTTTATTTAAAATTTCATTAATATAAACAAATACAAATTTCAATTTTTAATTTTTAATTTAAAAGCTATAGTACCTTACATTAGTACACTAATGTTAGGGATTTCGATCAAAAACTAAAAACAAACAAAGTTTCAATCAAATAATATTGATAGTTAGGGACCGCATCTAAAGTGTCCCTATATATATATAATGTTCCGATTAAGAGATAAACAAACCTGATAGCTGGAGAAGATAACCGGTTGGAGCCGCTTTATATCAAAAGTTGGGATTACAACATTAGTCAAGGTGTGGCGCAAGTGCTTGTCTCCTAACTTTTCCTTTAATAGGGAATGTAAATACTTCCCATCATATTTTGGTTTACCCAAAACTTTCAAGTTCATGGCAAGGTTGGCAACAATAGAACTGTTGTTGAAGGGAAATTAAGTAGCTAGGTTATTTTTCAGTTAATTGTTACCATATAACATTATTTAACAAACTAATTAAGAGCTAATATATCGGATAATACCTGTCTTGGGGAAATATTTTAGGGCAATTTTCAAGATAAAAAGCTGTAATATCTTTAGCAGCATACAAGGGACGATTATTTTCATCTGGGGTGGTAAGCATGGCAGTCACAAGGCCACCTGTGCTAGTCCCTGTAATCACATCAAAATAATCTGCCAGCCTTGCATCCTTACCATCCAGTTTCTGCATATAGTCAACATGACTGACTGTTATTATATCACTCTACCAGAATTAAAACACACATGTATATATTTCTTGATACTACACTCCGAAGTTCTAAACTCGCCGTCCATCACGTGTTACGATATGGGGAATCCTATCAGTAACACAATATTAGGACCATAAACAAAACTTCTCTAAGTAATAACACAATTTTTTTTCCCTTTGAGAGTTGCAGCTGGTATATTACACTGGAAGCAGACATGGTAGCTCGATGTGACACTATATTGTAGGTTTGAATGAAGCTACAAAACCATTATTTTTAACTATCATCCCTAATTTAGAGTCAAATGAGTTTTGATATCATATCGATGCCTGATCACCAAGTTTGTTAGTTAACTTTATTCACATATATAATGATGTAGAATTAGTGTATAATTTTGGTATATTTTCTATCAGAAATAACATGTACACAAAGTACATATGATGTGTATATATAGTAGGCTCAACTATCTCGGGATGAATGCAACATCATAGTGAAGATGTGAAGAAATGTCTCACATCAGAAGTTTACCGAACCTTAAAAAGGCTGATAAGGAGTTAGAGCCACTTCCATATTAATTACCAATTGATTTATATGATGGAACCTCAACTTCCTTTGTTGTATCAAAAATCAGTTTACCGCATGTAAATCCCAAGGGCCACATTTGAAATTGTCTACGTGTTATGCCAAAAAATTCTCTATACGTGTGAGTAGGCATGTGAGAATGTCAATAAAGGGATTGACGACCATATTTACATGTATTTGATACAATCATCATCTGACAATCAAATATAATTCATGTGAATATATGTATTTAATACAATCATCATCTAACCGTCGAGATGATGATTGTATTAAATCCATGTAAATATTGTAATCAAATCAGTGAATAAATGTCTAAAATCGGGTGTTTGCCCAACCTTGCAAGAGCTTATAAAAAGTTAAGCGCCTCCATTATTACCGAATGGTGGAACCTCTATTTTCTTTAAGGACGTCATTTATGAATAAACATCTAGAAATGAAGATAATGAGCCTAATAGACATATATGAAGTTCTCATGCATTGATCATTTTACCTGAAGCTCAGACTCCAGAAAACTGAGTATAGTTCCAGGTATAATCCCTCTTATTCCACCTCCATCAATGCTAAGAACAGTGATGAGGCTTCCATTAGTGGGAGAGTGAAGGGATGATTTTGCCATGAATGGTATTGAAGGAGATCAAGGTGATGCACAAGACTTAATATTTAGCCAGGAAGTAAAACTTAGAATAAGTAGAGGTTTTTAGAATCTAAAAGGAAGGCTGTTGATCAGGAGAAATGCAGGTATATTATAAAACTGGAGTTGTGGGCCTTTATATAGAGAAATTTTCCAGTCCAATTTTGACTCCAAACTTGTGTATGTACAGCCTATATCTATATTATTTGCTACGTAAGTAGCACTGCACATAGAGAATGTGGTCTCACAAAGCAGCCACAAATATGATCTCACGTGCAAATAATTTTCAAAGTAGCACTGCACATAGAAAATTTCGTATGCACACGTGGAAAATTCATGAACCATATCCAACGAGGAAATATTTTTGTGCATATCCGAATACATGCGCCGTGCTCCGCTGACTCGTATACTAATGTGTAATTAAATAAGAGAAATTGAGTTGAGGAAAAGTTGAAATGTGGTAGAGTCAGAATTAGATTCCTATTAATCTTGTTTACTAAAATTTTCTAAAATCGGAATATGAACGATATTGATCTATGTACGTTATTTACTAATTCACATGAATTAGAATGAAAACTAATGTGATTACTAAAATGCACTTGTTCCAAATAATCTATTTTTTTAGTAAAAATTATTTTAGAACTTTGTGAGAACAAAACCCACTGTTCGTCTTTTTTTTTTTTTTTCTTTTGTCCCAAATGTATTAAAAGACCAAAAAAGAAGGGCCAGCAAGAACAAAGAGAAGGCAAAGTGATGTCCACACCCATAGCCTCCCCTCCTTCAGGCGCCACCACAACACAGACTCTCCTGTAAATTCCTTCTGTATCTCCATTAGTTTTTGATTTGGTGAGAAAATATGTTTGATCTGGTTAATTAAGGTCCTTGCTAACGAACGAGATTGAGTCGGCGACTCGGTGAATGAGTCGAAGAGATTTTTGTGGTCTTGCTGGTGTTGTCGTGATGGTGTAAGGGTTGTGTTGTGGTGGTAGTCAAAGTGTAAGGAGTCGGCAGAGATAAATGGAAGGGGAGGGTGTGCTGCTGAAGGTGGAAGATACAGGGGTATTATAGGTAGAAAAGTTTGATCCCGAATGAGTGTTTTCTCCGGAATCCAAATACTACCTCTATCTCGATAATCCAAATCTGGTAATTCTGAAAATTGACTCTGGATATTAGGTGGACCTTACCAATTTTTTTATATTCCCCAAATGCTTTTCATATTTTTCTTTCTATTTGTTTCGATCGTTTTAAATGTACAGGTTAATTAGCATCGTTTTTAACATCGTTTCGATCGTTTTTCATTCTATTCATACTTTATGTTATCCTAAATTCATTTGGAATTTAAAGCTAGCTGAAGACCAATTAATACTAGGTCTAGGTTATTTTTTTCCTACTTTCGTCGGAAATTAACGTTAGTCAAACACGGCATTTGAATGCATTGGATCAATCGGGAAGTTGCATGTTATGCATTTTGTTGGGATTAAATTGTAGAAACATGTTACGCGCATAAGTCACATGTTATACGTTTTGTTAAGATTAAATTGTAGGATCAAAAAGTGGCACAAAAATATTGGTGATCACTAGAACAATTTGGGTCTCTTACGACTTGAAATATACGGCGTACGGTACTAGCATGCCTTAAATGATATTATTCACGACATTCGTAAAGTTCATGTTGTAATACTCTTGCACATAATCTAGCATTCATAGCATCACTTTTGTGCAAGTCGTTAAATAAAAATATTTACTGCGTAACCGTTGTGTGTTGTATTTGACAATTTACACGACGCACTTTCCTTCTCTTTTAAGGCATTATGTTATGTCGTAAAGTGAATTTTTTTTTATATATTTGGGTCCCTACCTTTTATGGCACGAATGATACGTCGTAAATAATAGTTTCTAGCTTTGCGCCTGAACTTTCCCACTCTGACCTAACAAAAAATGCTCGGGAAATTATAGCGCCAGAATGAAATATCAAACAAGTGAAATTCTAGACCATTCCACTTCACTTTCCCCTTTCTTTCTCTCTGCCTTTCAGATTGCTCGTTTCTTTCACACCAGCATGACCCAACAGGATACCCAGATTTATTTACCCAAACAACAAACCCCTCTCTCCATCGCTTTGTTGCGGTCCATGGCCTTATCTCCACGTCGCTTGCTGTCCACCACCAAAAATTCAAGAACCCAGGAGATCCATTCCGCCAAAACTCAAGTCGACACCTAAATCTTCCTCTCCCAGACATACGAGACCGCCGTTTTTCTCCCAATGTTGTAAGGTTGAAGTTTTTTTTTTCAAATTTTTATTTTATTTTTATATAAATTTGGTTTTGAATTTACATGTACTTTTCTCCAGCAGCCCTTCCACCTGCACATTCGCACTCCGCAACCTCCAATTTGGGTTTGATTTTTCTAAATCTATATGTATGTGTGCCTGGCTTTATTTCTGTGATTGGGGATTCTTTAACTTGATTTATTATTACATATGGAGGATTTTTAATCAGTTTTCTATTTGCTTTTTATTTTTCAGTATTTTTCTTTTTGCTGTGAATTTGTAGGATAAAATTATTTTTCTGGGATGCTTCTGTTTTTCTTGCTTTTTAAAGGTAAAATCTTTTTGGCTTGTTGCTTATACAAGTTAATAAGAAAAGAAGGTTTACTAATTTTAGGCTTCGTAGATGCTTTGAAATTGAACCATACATAATTGTTTAAGCTACCACTTTATACTCTATAGTCAATTCCAAGAGCTATTATTTATGTTTTATGGAGAAGCGATTTTATTGTGTGAGGTTCTCTTTGAATCCAGAACAGTGAGTGCTCTGTACTTGAGTAGTTTTAAAAATTAAAAACATAAGCTATTGTTTATTGGATATTAGGATATTAATGCTCTCAATTGTAATGTTTATCTTTTAGTTGCTCTGCATTGTAATCCTACACATCCTGAAGGCTTATCTCCTCATGTTGCTTATGTATACCAATACTTGTATCACTCATATGAAAATCAATGAATCGATTGGTTTTTACTAATGATGGAACTTGTGCTTATTGGTTATATTTGGTTTTTGGGATTACTATCTAATCCATAGTTTGTAATACAATTCAATATTTTTTGCCTTTTTTGTGTTTTTGGGCTTCTACATTTGGATCTTTCTGAATGTTTGGTTAATTCATTTTTTTATATTAATTTTCGATTACAGGTTGGTACTTGGTTGCTTGACTTCTAACCCTTTTTGTAGATTTTTTGGTTTAAAATTTCAATGTATATTTCATGTATGTTTGTACAAGAGTGAGTCCGGGTAGATATGAGAAGAGAGAGGGAAAAGAGATGGGAAGGATGGCTACAGCAAGCAGTCGACAAGAAAGAAGAAGGTGTGTTGCCTACCTAAGACATTACCCCAAATCAGTCTCCTCCCTTAAATCAAGGGAAATGTGATTTATATACCCTTACTCTAAAGATTACAATGAGCCTTAACCTAGAGATTTACCCTAGGGATGACCTTGGCAGTAGACTCCATATGCAACATCAGTCATATGTAGCATCAGTCATATGCAGCATCACAACACTTTTATTAGCTCATATGAGGAATTGAGTATTTTGGGTTTCACTGTTTTTTTAGGAATGGTCTCTTTGTGTACGGTTAGGTCCACTAATATGGAAAAATGGTCCAAAGATCCAAATAGCTTGGGCAGCAAATAACTTTTGTGAATCCATTTATGTCCTTTGTAGGTTGATCATGCTATTCGTTAGATCACCATCTATATTTCCAAGTGCAGTGACAAATATATACAGGTTAAGTGATTTAATAACTTAAATAAGTGTTAATATCCCACCTTTAAGTGTATTGTAGGAAATGTATCAGCACTTTTTTTTCTTGCTATAATGTTTTTTTTTTTTTTTTGTAAGTTATAAACTTATATATGCACTTGAACAACATTTGGGTTACCTAATATTTTTTATTGAGTGAAACAAGTTTTGATAGGTATGCTGGAATGCATTCCTTCCCAAATCTAGAGCTGTAAGTAATGGCGCCCAATGAATTATCAAATCTGAGGCACCAAGTATTTTAAAAAATTTAGACTAATATTAATCCAGACTATTCCAATTCATTTTCCTATGAAAGAGTTTTAATTATGGTGTTGGGGATTTGTTAATTTTGCTCTCTCTCTGTATGATTTGGTTGGGATTGCAAAGTGACTTGGGTTTCTTTGTATGCATGTCCCGGACCTCCAAGTCACATGGGGTACTCAGCAAGTTTCTGCTTTTGCAAAGGTTATTGAGATGTTACAAACTTACATTGATACTGCAATCCAAATAATCTCTTTTGAAAATCCAAATAATCTATGAGTATGTTGTAGTAGTTGTTGTAGTAGTGGTAGAATAACACTGGGGCATAGCCTAGTACTCTGTGAGTCTGTTGTAGTAGTAGTGTAGTACTTTGTTTAGTTTGTACTATTGGATAAAAATGATAATTTGATTGAGTTCCTTTGGTATGATTTATATTCACTTATTTATTCTATTTCTTTTTACTATTTTTCAGGTAGCATTCAAGTCTTTGGTGAAATTTTAAACGAAGAGGTTGCAAATGCAACGGTTATGAGTGGAAAAGTTTATACTTAATTTTAGGGATACTTTGGATGCGATCCCTAATCCCTAACATTCTTTGACTAAAACCTTAATGGTATTCAAAGTTTGATCAAAGTCCCTTGACTTTGTACACCTCATTATATTACAATTAATATTTATATTTTTATATTTTTGACATTAATTGTTTGATATTTTATAAGATTTATAATCCTATAAATTTAAAATCCCTCATTATAATACTATTGAAAACGGTTACAATAAAAAAATTCAAACATTTTGATTGAATAAATGGATAAAAACTATGTAAAAATAAGAAATAATAAATGGCAAAAGAATGTATCCATAGTGTTAAAAAAATGGGTACATTTCACATATAATAAAACGGTACATTAATAAAGAAGAATGAGTACATTATAAATAAATTAGGGTACAAATAAAAGATTAAAAAATTATGAGTACAAATGAATTTTTAAAAAATATAGACGCTAAAAGAAATTAATACATGGGTACAAAATAAAACTAAAAAAAAATACTACAAATTTAAAAAAATGTTGCAACTTAAAAGTGGGTACAAACTAAAAATATAAATATATGATACAAAGTTTAGGCATAAAACATAAATATACCATATGTAAATTTTCTATCATTGATTAAATATACAACACATGGGTACAAACACAAATAAAACTTTAAAAAATATGGGCACAAAAAGAAACTAATATATGGGAACAAATTAAAAATGAAAAAAAAATTGGTACAAATTAAAACTAGGTACCAACTAAAAATAAAAATATATGATAAAAAATTTAGCCATAAATATAAATATACTAATTGTAACATTTTTAACACTAAAGGAATATATTTAAAAATAAAAATATTTTATTAATCAAATAATTAATGATGTTATTAATACCAAGGACCTTGATCAAAAATTGAAAATGAATAAGATTTTAATCAATGGAGTAGCAAAAAAAAGGATGTGAACCTAATTTCTCCTAATTTTATTATTAAAGTCTTCATCAATTTCTAAGTTAACATTTTGTTTTGACTAGCTCTTAACTTACGAACCGAATCCATCTCCTTTGACTAGCTAGAGTATCTTGGTTGGGCACTTTATCCGTTCCCAGGGCCTACTTTCCAAAGACGAAGTTGAGACAGGTTGGGAACTCTCTCTTTCTCTCCTTTTGTTTTAGTTCCCAAGAAAGTTGATTGGATTGAAGAAAATGGAACAAAAAGAAGTGAAAAAAAAATTGAAATTTGTTGGTGCTTCTGATGATGTTGAATTTGTAATATATTAAGACCCAAAAACTAGATAAATGGCTAACTTTGATGTAAATTGATAACAGCAAGCCACTAGGTCAAAAACAGTGAGTCTTACCTTAGAGTTTTTGGGCATATCATAATTGATAACTCGAATATCCAATCTTCTACTTGCCGTATCAATTCTTCATGCATAGTATATATATACATGCTCTTGAGTAAATAATAAAGGAATTTTGACTTAATCAAGTTGGTTAGAGCAAGAAATGTGCTCTACACCGATTATCCCATAAATAAACAATGACGGGAACAAAACTCATATGACAACCAACATGTTGATTGGTATTTACTATTTATTGAGAGAAAATAACTTCAGTACCGAATTACAAGACATAGATAATAGTTTAGTTACCAGTTCGTCATGGCGTTATGATAGCTTCTTTATTTTACATAAACAAATAAATAACTGAATGAAATTCAGTAGCATATAATCCTAGAACAATACTTGGCTACTCAAAAATGAGTAAGAACTCTTACTCAAAATTTTTCAAAATTATTCGTTGTCAATTTATAGAATTTTGTGTTTATAATCAGTACCGTTTATATTATCAATCAACCTATAAAGATCGTCTCTGCAAAAAATTAATTAAAACTAAGGTCGTTTGATCATCAAACTATTTAAAAATAAATGAACGGTATTGGTAAAATCATTACGAACCGTCCATGTATTTGCTACAATAGATTGACTAAACGACCTTAGTTTTAATTTATTTTTTGTAGAGATGATCTTTACAGTGTGATTCATAATATGAACGGTTTTGATCATACGCACAAAACTTTGCGATTAAAACACTAAGAATTTTGAGTAGGAATTCCTACTCTTCTTTGAGTAGCCAAATATTGTTCATAATCCGATACGTGCGTGTAGAAGTGTTTATACGGTCGGTATTGTATTTTGTCATGGAATATAAATTAGATCAGTTGGATGCTGCATCCTTTCTATTTGGTGATGATGATTTCAGTTCATGAACTTTGTTCCTTTCAGCCCTCTCCCTTGAAAGAACTCCGGCTACCCTGCAGATGGAAATCAATTTTTGAAAGAAGAAATAGTTTGGGAAATTTAATATACATATAAAATGCTACAAACTTAAATTAATTGTGAATTTCGTGATGTATGTATACTATATTTAAATACCTTATGAGAGCCTCTTGATTTGTAGTTTCAGGATGAACAAGCTTTGCTTTTGCAGTATCAAAGTCAACTATTGGAACTGATTTCTTTAACAATTTCTCCCCAACTATTACGAGACCATTCAAGTTTTCCAAAGAAGCAATATCCACAAAAGCCAGTGTTCCAGTTAGTGTGTCATCCTGCATCCATTTTTCACTTTCACGTATTAATATTTCTACATATCTTGCTAGCTATGTTAATTCGCTATGCGAAAATGATTATTTGGTATAGTAATATTTTCCTTCACTTTATCGAATCAAAATGTTGAAGGTTTGTAAAAAGATTACTCACACACACATATATGTACCTGAATTCAAAGATAACTGTCAGGAGACTCGAGCTTGAAAAACAGCAGCAAGCTGGAAATCAACCATGTCACCACTTGCTTGAGTGAATATATCTACCAGAGGAGCCGAAAAATGAGATCCAATCAACCATCCCAAAGCACCCCACTCAGATGCTTCTTTGGCGTCGTACTTCTCCTCAGATGTTGTACCGGTACCCAGTGATATAACCAGGAACCGCTCATACAACTCGTCATTTACACTCAAAGGAACGAACTCAGGGTTGCCCTTGTGAATTTGTTTTGTCACTTCGCTAATAGCAACCAAAGCCTAAAATAAAAGAACAAAAATAAAAAATAAAAAAAAATAAAAATATTAATATACACTCAAATTAACGAACCTTTATATTATTCATAGTGAAAATTAAGTTTTCAGATCAATACCAGGTTATTAGCAGCCACGCCACCATCAGTGAGATTGAATTCTCTTGTTTCACTAGTTGAATTAGTCGATTTAAATTGATATGCTGGAAGGTAGTACGGGGCTGCTGAAGGTCCTATACATATATCCGATAGCAAAGCATCTAGCCTATTGTTCTTTCTCATCTAAATCATGACATAAATACATAGACAAAATCAAGAACCATTGCAAAGAGTCGAATATATAAAGCACATAAACACGAAAGTTTTGGCAGCATCCGAGATGCTTATATTGTCACTTGTCAGAATGTGAAGCTGAACTATTGATCAGGTTTATTTTTTAGGGTACAATGTGAGGATGTGAAAGTTAAAGAGTCTCACATTGGTGAAAAGAGAAACCTTGTAAGGGCTTCTAAGAGATTGGGCTACTCCCTATATTACCAATTAGTTTTATGGTAGAACCTCAACTTTTCTCATACATGAGATTCAAGTTTAGCAATACAATATTACGCTCAGTAAGAAATTATTGTCCCATGTATATGTATTTATAATGTTCCAATTAAGAGATAAACAAACCTGATAGCTGGAGAAGATCACAGGTTGGAGCCGCTTTATATCAAAAGTTGGGATTACAACGTTAGTCAAGGTGTGGCGCAAGTGTTCGTCTCCTACTTTTCCTTTAATAGGGAATGTAAATACTTCCCATCATATTTCGGTCTTCCTAAATCTTTCAAGTTCTTAGCGAGGTTGGCAACAACAAAACTGTTGTTAAAGGGATAGGTTAGCTTTCAGTTAATAGTTACTACATAACATTATTTAAAAAATTTAAGAGCTAATATATCTGATAATACCTGTCTTGGGGGAAAATTTGAGGGCAGTTTTCAAGATAAAAAGCTTTAATATCTTTAGCAGCATACAAGGGACGATTATTTTCATCTGGAGTGGTAAGCATGGCAGTCACAAGGCCACCTGTGCTAGTCCCTGTAATCACATCAAAAGAATCTGCGAGCCTTGCATCCTTACCATCAAGTTTCTGCATATAGTCAACATGACTTGGTGGAGTTATATCCCCATATGTGTAACATGCCCTTTAGACACATTATTTTGCAAAGCTTTAGTAAGAGGATCTGCAATCATTACATTAGCAAACAAAAATTGAATTTCAATCTCCCCTTTCTTAACCATTTTTCTAACCTTGAGGAACTTCACACCTGTCAATTTAGAAGTTGAAGTGCTCTTGTAATTCTTCGAGAAAAACACAGCAGCATTGTTATCACATAACATCTTTACATGTCCTTTAATGGAATCAACAATCTTCATGTCAGCAATCAAATTTTTGGGCTCTTGTTTCATTCCTTCAAAAGGTGCCACAACTCAACTTCCATTATTGAATTTAATATAATAGTCTGTTTAGCACTATTCCATGAAATAGCACCTCTACTCAGTTTTAAAATGTCCACCAGTTGATTTTCTCTCAACAACATCCCCAGCAAGATCTAAATCAGTGAATCCAATTAACTCCAGGGAATCATCTTGATCATAGATTAACGTGACCCTTGAGTTTTCTGCAAATACCTCAATACTTTCTTTGCAACCATCGATTTTGCTTCTCCTAGATTCGATTGAAATATTCCCAAAAGTCGAACAATGAATGCTAAGTCTGGTCTTGTAGAAATATTAGCATACATAAGACTAACAACTAATGAAGCATAAGGTTTCATCTTCATCAGTTTAATCTAATGCACATTTTTAGGACATTGATCTCAAGAGAATTTGTTACCCTTGTTCACTCGAACGACATCAGCCTTATTACAGCTCTCCATGTTGAACTTGTTAAGTACTCTCTCAATATAACCCTTCTAATACAAACCAACTTTCTATCTATCTCTGAGAATCTCAATTCCAATAACATAATGAGCCTATCCAAGATCCTTCATTTCAAATTATGTTCAAAATGTGCTTTTGTTTCTTTCAAAAGTTGCACATTTGAGCTTGCAAGTAAGATATCATCAACATATAGAACAAGGAAGAGAAATTTTGATCATTTGAACTTGAGATAGATACAATCATCCATCTTGTTTTCAAGAAAACCTTGTGAAGTAACCACTTGATCAAATTTTAAGAACCACTGCCTTGAAGCCTGTTTAAGTTCATAGATTGACTATTCAGTTTTACAGACCATGTCTTCTTTCACCCCTTTAACAAATTCATGAGGCTAAATCAGGAAAATCTCCTCATCAGGTTACCCATTCAAAAAAGTTATCTTGACATTCATTTAGTGCAATTATAAGTCAAAATGGGTTGTTAAAGCCATTATAACTCTCATGGAATCCTTGGAAGATACAAGTGAAAAAGTTTCATTGTAATCAACACCTTCTGTCTATGTGAAAACCTTTGAAACTAGCCTTGCTTTATATCTTTCAACCTTCCTTCAACAAATCTCTTGGTCTTGTACATCTACTTTCATCCAATTGTTTTAATTTTAAAGATGATAATTTACAAGAGACCAAACATTGTTTTTAGACATTGAATCAGGTACCTGATTGTAATTCAAATGTGAAGAACCATTATCCAGTTGATCTAGTTCTTCAAAATCAAATTTGTCTTGGACCAAATCTGATGCATCTTCATCTTCTATAAAAACAACATTATGAGTTTCTTGTATTCTTATGTGTGCTTGAGTACAATAAAACTTGAAACCCTTTGATTTCTTTGAATAACCAATGAAAAAACAAGTACAGGCTCTGGAGTATAACTTCTCACTTGGATTGTAACCTTGCTTCTGCCTTACATCCCCAAACATGACAATGGCCAAAACTTGGTCTTCTTCCATTCCATAATTCAAAAGGGGACTTAGAAACAGATTTTGAGGGCACTTGGTTTCAATATACAATTAGCAGTCTTCCATGCCTCTCCCCAAAGAAAACCAGGAAGTTTGGACCTTGAAATTATGCTTCTCACCATCTCCATTAGTGTTATATTTCTCTTTTGTGCTTCATTATTCTGTTGTGGTGTTCTAGGAGTAGTGTATTGAGCCACAATGCCTTGATTTTCAAGAAAATAGGCAAAGGGACCCTTCTGTTGCCCAACTTCTGTACACTTTTTAGTGACCATACTACGGTGCGTTACTGCACATGGCACCACCGCAGTGGTGAGTTGTGGCGCGTGGATGAAGCATGGGGGAGAGTGCAAGACCTGAGACCTACCTTTAGGTTTATTGGTGTTCTAAATCACATGGCATCCTCTATTTGTGCCAATTCAAAACTAAATAGTAGTTTTAGATGATATTTCTAGGGTTAAAGTAAGGCTGATCCTAATACATTTACCTCAGAAGTCCGGTCATGGACTCACCAGCTCTAGGTAGAGCTGTACCAAACGGAGTAACGATGCCACCATCACCATATTCAGAGGCAATAGGCAGAATCCTCGCGACTCAGCTGGATGACTATGCTTATTACGCGATCTTATCCAGATATAGACACAATTAGATTTTTAAGTCTTGGAGTTCTTACAATCTAAGAATTAATCATAAATCCTATGAGGGTGCACTATCTACTTCTAGATATCCTCTAGGATTCTCCTGGCTTAGAATGAAGATTTTATCCTAAAAAGGTATCTCTCCCCATGGTATAAATACAATCACCTAGGGTTCATCTTTGGTAACGCAATCTAAACACTTGAATTGTCTTGCCCACTGCTTCTGTCACATCCCGGCCCTAGGCAGATCACTTTCAGGGCCCGTTCCACCACCGTAGCACGATATTGTCCGCTTTGGGCTTACCATTCCCTTACAGTTTTGTTTTTGGGAACTCACGAGCAACTTCCCAGTGGTCACCCATCCTAGGAGTGACCTAGCCTCCTTCTCGCTTAACTTCGGAGTTCCTACGGAACCCGAAGCCAGTGAGCTCCCAAAAGGCCTCGTGCTAGGTAGGGATGGGAATATACATTTAAGGATCACTCCCCTAGGCGATGTGGGATGTCACAATCCACCCCCCTTAGGGGCCCGACGTCCTCGTCGGCACACTTCCGGCTAGGGATTGGCTCTAATACCATTTGTCGCATCCCGGCCCGGGGCGGATCACTTCCCGGGCCCGTTCCACCACCGTAACACGATATTGTCCGCTTTGGGCTTACCATTCCCTCACGGTTTTGTTTTTGGGAACTCACGAGCAACTTCCCAGTAGGTCACCCATCCTGGGAGTGACCTGGCCTCCTTCTCGCTTAACTTCGGAGTTCCTACGAAACCCAAAGCCAGTGAGCTTTCTAAAGGCCTCGTGCTAGGTAGGGATGGGAATATACATTTAAGGATCACTCCCATGGGCGATGTAGGATGTCACAGCTTCAGTCTAAAATTATTTACTAACTTGACCGTCAGAGAGCCTTTGGCCGACACACACCCTCTGGTCCTAGGCTTGCTCAAGGTTGTTTATTGTTTTGCAAGTAATGGAGTTCGAGCACTTCCTCCACACATGGCGGTGCACGAATTTGGTTTCAACATTCATCAGTCATCATGGACAAACATATGGTTTGATTACAAAGGATTTGAATCTCATGGCTCATTAGGAAATACTTTTAAAATGATTAGAGAAAAGCACTTGAAGTGCTTTCAGCAAGAGCATCAATTATGTGCTTCTTTCAGGAAGTACTTTTAAGTGCTTTTCTAATATTTACTTGCATTTTTACTAATGATTAGTTTCAAAAACATTTTCACCAAAGACATTTTTAGCTATTTTGAAAAAACTTCCGAACAAGCTCTCAATATTTGAGCACAATGCCTCTATGAATTGCCTTGAAATGATAAAAACACAATTTTTAGCATCTCAAACACTTATGTTTAATTATGGCCATTGTTTTCATTTGATTTATTCAAACCAATAGCCAAAAAAAAAAAAGGTGTGTAAAAGGGTAAAAATGGTGGGTGTGCAATTATCTCCCATTGCCTAAAAATGCAATACATTATGGGGAATTACATTTTACCACATTGAAGTTTGCTTATTATAACGCCTTGCATCCTCTTGTTTTAATGTCTATTTTACACAAGCAATGTTTCACATTAAATTAATTCGAACAATGAATATAACGCTTTGCATTCTCTTGTTTTAACCGTATATTTTGTATAAGCAATATTTCACATTATATTAACTCAAACAACAAAAATAGAAATTTAAACTCGAACACATTTATTTATCCAAATTGAGTCATTTGACTATGCCCAAGCCTTCAATTTTAGCAATCGTGATTTGTAAATTTGAAAAAATAAATTTACACCGAAAATAAAAATACATCATAATTATCAAATACATAATTTAATAATCAAATTCTTAAGATGGAGTTTCACACAAATCCACCCAGTCAAATTAGAAAAGAAAAATCTCTAGAGATGTTGGTGAAGATGTCAGAATCAATCAACAATGAACAACAATTAAAAACTTCTTCTTTTTTAGGGTAAATATTAGTTTACTACTCTCAAATTTCGTGGTTTTCAACATTTTTTTCGTCCTAGAGTCATACCTAAAGTGTTAATTTTGGGACAGTCTCATACATCCGTTAGTCTGACTGTTAAGTCTTCTGTTAACTGATGATGTGGCGCCCATGTGGACAAGGACTGAGCGCCACGTGTCATTAAGAGGCTCACATGGAAATTAAAAATTCAAGTTGGCCCCACTTGGACATTAAAAAATAATAAAAAAATTAAAACTTAAAAAAAATGATAATAAATTAAAACTTAAAAAAAAAGAAAAAAAAACTAAGGGTTTTTCCCATCCCCATTTCAAACCTCCGTCTTCACCATTGCAAATCCCCAGCAACCCCCTGCTCCAAACCTTTATCCTCCTCATCCCAAAACCTAACCCCATCCTCCACACCCTAAAACCCAACCTCAGCCAAAAGACGCCGCCACATAAGTTATTCACGGAGCCCAATCCTCCAACACGCCAAGCCCAAGGCCGCATATCTCTACCCTCCTCCTCCGGATCCGGTCAAGGCCTCCAAGCCTTCGCTTGAAATCTGACACCGACATGGATCTTCCCGAATCCGACCCAGAATTCGTACCGTTGGGCGCTCCCGAATCGAACCCCTACCCACATCCAACCTGGAGACCCTGACATCCTACAAATCCACTTGTTCTTGGCAGAGATTTGATTCTGAACTTCCTTCAAATTCACAAAAAATGGAAGAAAAAAATAAAAATCATAGAGGTAGAGAGAGACAGATCGAGGAGAGAGAGAGTACCTGCAAGATTTGGGTGTCTTCGTGTAGAGAAGAAGAATTGAAAGCGAGAATTAATTAAAGTGGGAACTAGTGGTAAAGGAGGGGGACAATGGCCATCGAAGAGGGAGTTGGAGAATCAATTGAATTTAGGGTTGGGTGGGTGGAGAGGAGAGAAAGGAGCGAGGGAAGGAGAAAGTGTTGGGACTCGGGGGGGGGGGGGGGAAGAGTAGGAGACAGCCCAGAAAAAAAAATTTAATTTTTTTTTAAGTTTTTATTTTTTATTTTTTTTAATGTCCAAGTGGGGCCAGCTTGAATTTTTTATTTTCACGTGGACCCCTTAATGACACGTGGTGTCCTGTTTTGGTCTATATAGGCGTCACGTCATCAGTTAACGGAATACTTAACAGTTAGACTAACGGATGTATGAGACTGTCCCAAAATTAATATTTTAGGTATGACTCTAGACAAAAAAACTTCATGTACCAAATGTTGAAAACCACGAAATTTGAGGGTAGTAAACTGATATTTACCCTTTTTTTTAATATTATCATTATGAAAATTTGAAAAATGAAAAGATATAAGAAAAAATAAGCCACAACCGCCAACGATTAGAAACTTTGAAATGATTGCCAATGGCGCCGCTTTGAGAACCTTCCCGGCTTTTTATGTTTGGCCAAGCACCATTCATAAACCCTAGCAAAACTCTCACCAGCACCATAAAGATTTTATGTATTCGTTACTCTGTCAGAGATTCCAAAACGCTCAATAAAAACCCTCGTGAGAAACCCCAATTCACCCATCCATTCCAATCCAGTCCAATCCATCGACACTCTCAATGGAGCTGGTGGTGGCCTCATCGTTTGTCGAAGCCGGCATCGGCTTCTGGGACCTCTTCACCGGCGCCGAGCAGCTCTGCTACAAGCTCTACGCCTCTCCGCCTCACGGCCTCATCTGCGTCGGTGAACGGTTCCTCGCCTCCTATCAGCTCCGCGAACCTTCTGCCTCCTCTAGCTCTGTCCAGTATTGATCCTCGTCCAAGTTAGATCACTTCCTTTCTTATGCAGTATGCACACAACCAGTTTGATGAATTGCCTCAATTGATAAAAGCCTGCATTTTTATTGAATTTTGGGAATTCTTGCAATAATATTGAATTTTGGGAATTTTGACGTGCAGTCGCAAGTTGAGGACCAGAGATTCCCAGAAGAACCGATCAATCCGCTGGCTGCGAACAGCGAAGGCACGTACATTATTGGCGGAGGCACATCGGGGAATATCTACTTGTGGGAGGCGGACTTGATTGGTATTCTATTTGAAATTTTTTATAATTTATCAAAACATTTTTTAAGAATTTTTCTTGAAAACAATTTTCTTTAAAACTCAAAAATTTGTTTGGTATGTGATTTAAAATTTTTAAATCTTACAATTACACTGGACAAAAAGATCCATAAAAATGGGGTCAAGAGAGAAAGAGAAGAGATGATGAAAGAAAGTAAGAGATGATTAGAGGAAAGAGAAAGAAGTGAGAAGGTCGGAGGAGATAGAGAGGAAGAGGAGTGAGAGAAATAATTGAGAGAATGAAGCGAACGGATTGGAGGAGAGACGAAAAATGTTAAATCAAAAAAGAGAAGGGGGAGAGAGAAAGAAGAAAAGAGAGATAGATTCAGAGTGAGAGGAGAGGAGGGAGATAAAAGAAAAGAGTAAGTTTAAATTTATAAACTCTAAAAACTCACTTTTTGTGTTTTTAAATAATAGACTATATTTTTTAGTTAGTCTTAAGTTCAGTTTTTGAAAATAGTCTTACCAAACAAGTTTTTAAGATCTAAAACTTGAAAATTGTTTTTGAGTTAAAAAAGTTGATTAAGTAGAATACCAAACAAGCTCTAATTTTCCTGATCATTTTTCTTTATCTCTTTGAATTTATATTTTTGTGCTCTGAAATGCTAATAGACAATTTTTTTTTTTTTATGTATTTATTAAGGTTAATACTGGTAGACTGCTTAAGAAATGGCATGCTCACTATAGAGGTGTTAGTTGCTTGGTATTTCGGTATGATGGCTCCCTGCTGATTTCGGGGTCGGAGGATGGAGGCATTAGAGTTTGGTCTCTTACAGGTAACCACTTCTTATCTTACATTTTTGTGTCTTGATATTGTTTTTAATTATGCACTGAAAATGGTTATATCTCTATGCGTTGAATCTCACAGATTATTCAGTGATTATCAAAGTCAACAAGAAAGCCATTTGTACATGCATTACTTTACGGAGCACACTCTTTTTGTAACGGATGTGGTCGCAAGATATGGTGGATGCAGCCATTATAATGCCAGCATCTCAGGATCACACGTGTAAGTTATCGCGTGGTCTTTCGTAAATTATAAACAGTACTTGGTATAATATATAATAATGTTATTTAGCAGATCATGAGCTGAACAATGATGACAAAGTTAATTCAAATGGGGTCTGGGTACTATAAGAGAAAACGTTTCATGAATTCACCATCCACGGTGTGGATTGTTTGTCTTGACTTGTTGATCTTTTACTTTCTTAAATGCTCAGATTTATCTTCTTGGTTTTTTGTAGCATGTATTCCTTATATGTCCCTCAATATCTATTACATGTCTTTTGCCTTTTATGTAGTGATGCGGTCTTATTCATCCCCAATAAACAAAAAAGCAATCCATTATTGAAATTGCATGTGTATTATAGTTTTGATTTGGATGTACATTTCTTAGGTTCGGAGCGTAGGAAATGGGAGATTACTGAGAAGTATTGTTTTCCCTACGATAATTAATGCGATTGCACTGGATCCTGATGAAAATGTCTTCTTTGCCGGTGGGAGAGATGGCAAGATATGCGTTGCTGCACTTAATGCTGAGAGCCCACTTAACAGCAAGTATGGGTTGCATCTCATCGATTGTTTCTCGAATCACAGGTTTCTCTCTTTTCCTATAGGGAACCTGTTGATGAACTTATTGATATTCCAGTTTGCAACTTTATTTGTTATTCAGATGAGTGTTCTTTAGTTAACACTTCTCTAGTTTTTAACTCTGTATTTTCGTTTTTCAAAGTACAACTACCAAATATTGTTGCACATTTTAAGAACCCTGCATTCTTCATTTAGTTATGACTGACAGGCTTTGCATTCTGGTGAAGTGAATCGGGGAATATTCATTTTAGTATATTTTGAATGAGTAAAACTCTTTTAACCCACATTTAGCAAAGCTGTTACTTGCTTAGCATACGGCATTTCTGGGAATTATTTGATTTCTGGATCAGAAGATGGCATGGTTCAAGTTTGGGACGCTAGCATAACATTCTTCGCGTGTTCAAACATGCAAAAGGTTATCTCAATGCTATTTGAATTATTTCCTTCCCTGGGTTTATGCAAATTTGGTGATATTGAAGCAAATTTAGTGCTGATTAGTGTACCAATGTTTCATAATACAGTTTATATTCGATTATCTCAGTTGTTTATGTTCAATCTGCCAAACTTTACTAATTTGTTTAGTATTTACATAAAATTTACACTGTACCCCGCAGGTCCAGTGAATAATATTCTAGTCGTTTGACAACATTTTTCTAAGAAATATACTGAAAACCTCAAACAAGTTTGGAGCTCTTTGCATTATACTGTACACACACACACACACACACAATTAATGTGCCTATGTCCAGACGATCTTCATTCTGCCCGAAAGCAAAGGAAAAGACCATTCCGACGAAATTTATAATGCAGCAGCCAACCACCGGTTATAGTAATGCATGCAACTTTCTCTCCCTTTCCATCTTACTTCCTCTAAAGAGAAAATGCTTGAGCCCTGCGTCCATTAGCAGCGCTTACAACAGTCAGGCAGGTAGGATTAACGAAAAAAAAACTTCAAAAGGTCGACGAAAGATGCATGCATAAACTAAACAACCCCATAATTTTGAGATTACCTGTTTCTGCACTCTTCCTTTTGGATGATTTTTGCGCCCAGCTCCAATGTAGTGGTTTTCGTTTATTTCAGGTAGCATTGGTTGTACACCCTGTAACTGCTAGTAGCTAAATAAGACAACTGGAGGTCTACAAAATTTTGTGACTATAAACTGTTACTTTCTTGCATATATTTTTTGGAATGAAATAAAACTAGAGCATTGCAAATCACGATATTGGGAGAGGGGGAATTGAACTCAGGACCTGGAATATGGTAATCTGCACTTGTTTAGTTGGAATATTGTAATTTGTCAAGTAAATTGAATAAAGTGAGTCGGTAAATAAATAAAAAAGAGCTTAATTACCAGAAGTGGAAGGTCTCTCATGAAACTAAACAGCATCATCTGCTTCGACTATGCCTTCACCCTCCCACCAGAAGTGGAAGGCCACTCAATTAACTCAACAGCATCCTCTGCCTCGACTATGCCTTCACCCTCATCATCAGAATCAAAATATTCAGGGAAGACTGTGATGTTGGGGATGTGAGAAATCTTGGGCCACTCCTTTCCTTTGCCTTTTTGGCAACCTCGTGCAAGATTACCACAGTGGCTGATGCCAAGTGTCCGAAGTGGTGTTTTCTGCAAGAAGTCTGGCAGTGTTTTCAGCCGACTGCAGAAGTGAATCTCTAAAGAAGAAAGGCATGGCATTATGGTAACATGAGAATCCTCTTCCTTCCACTCTTCCACTCCTTTCCACTCTTCCCACGCCGTCATGAAGTAAAGACAGAGTATTTTCAATTTTGGGAATAGAGTAATGCATGATGATGTTGACGACGTTTCCTTTTCTATTCCCAGAAACTCAGCTCCAACCTTTTTTACTCCTTTCATATGCCTAATGGTCAGGCTTTCGAGGGACGACAATCTTCCCAAATGAGGTAAAACTTCACATTCATTCCAATATTCAAGAGTAAGAAATCTCAAATTGTTTAATGACATGATCCAGTTGGGGGCAGTGCTTTCATTATGCCCTCTAATGTATAAAGATTCCAAATTTGGATGCGGTCGTAAAAAATTCAGCGTTTCTGCACTACTACCGCTTCTTTTTCTTCCCTCCTCATCTTCTCGATTTTTAATAACTAAATACAACTTTGAGAGTTGTTTGTTCCCCAGGGGTGATGCTTTCTCACCCTCACCCGCAACAACTTTCACGTCCCCATCAATTTCTATTTCGAGTCCACCCTGAAGTTGGTCTAAGTTTCTCAAATCTCCCAATTTGAACGCTTCATCGTCGTCTTTACCACCGCCAACAGGGCACCAATCTAGTCTTCTTAGATTTGTTAATCTCCCAATCCCTTTCGGCAAGTACTTCAGTTGATCGCAACCCCAAAGATAAAGATGCTTTAAGTTAATCAACTTTCCCATGCTCTGAGGTAGACTTTCTAGTTTCCGACACCCAAAAAGGCGCAATGTCTGCAAATTGTATAAATTACACACCCCATTCGGTAGCTTTTTCAAATCATGATTATACGACAAATCAATAAACCTCAGATGCACCAATTCACCTATCTCTTCTGGAAGCACTTCAATACAATTACCACTCAAATTTAATGTCCTAAGATGTTTCAACTGTGAGATCAAAGTTGAGTCCACAACATTAAATTCTGAATCAATAGTTGCAAGAGTACGTAGATCACAGCTGGAAAACGAAACACAAGAGAGTGGACCCTCGGGTGCAAGCATTAAGGTCAAATGGCGGATCTTATCACCCAAGGGCTTTATTGTATTGTTACCACCCTTAACATCCATTGTAAAGCATTCATGTTGAGTAAGATACTGCAGAAAGTCATGCACAATATCATGCATTTTACACCTCCTGATATTTCCATCACTGTATTTTTCAAAGTCTTGAAAGAAAGATCGCATTGCCAAATTATCAAAAAACCTTTGGCCAATTATTTCTTTCTCTGTGCTTCCTTTTGAATAGAGATAATCTTGTGACATCCACAACTCAATCAAATGATCTTTATAGATTAGATGATCTTTTGGAAAGATAACACAATATAAAAGGCATCGTTTCACCGCAGGTGCCAAATCAAAATAACTCAGCAATAGTGGTTGGAAAACTTGTTGCTCAACCTCTTCAAGGTCCCATATCTTACTGTTCAAAACTTCTTGCCATTCTTGCCTCGTTTTCTTGTAACACATGAGACTACCCAGAGTCTTTGCAGCAAGAGGCAAACCCTTGCACTTTTTTGATATTTCTTCACCAATGGCTTCCAACACACCATCCTTATCCCTATTATAAAATGCCATGCAGTTGAATATTGACAAACAATTTTCTTCGCTCAACCTCTCCATATAGATCGTGTGAGTGGGAGCTCCCATCATATCAGCAACCTCCTGTTTTCGAGTGGTCACCAATATTCTACTGCCATGGGCACCACTTTGTATTAATGGCAACTTCAGTTTCTCCCACTTTCTTTGGTCTTCAGTCCACACATCATCTAGGATAAGGAGGAACTTCTTTCCCTCAATGGATTTAGACATACATTGCAAGAAAGTTTCCAATTCATCTGAATTTGGGCTGGTAGCTCCGACACCCTCAATGATGCCTTTGGCAATTTTGATTTCAACAAAAGGGTTTGAAACACAAATCCATATTTTGATCTCAAAACAAGCTTTAACATTTTCATCGTTAAAAGCCAGTTGGGCCAGAGTTGTCTTCCCCATTCCTCCCATCCCGACAATAGGGATAACAAGGAGGCCCCTCTCTTCTTGATTACTCTCATTCAACAACTTGCTAACCAAAACTTCCTTTTGTTCTTCTCTACCAAATATGATAGATTCATCAACAAAAGAAGAAGTTTTCTCTCGCTCAGGTTGTTCATTGATCATTCTCTTTGTGAATCGAAAGTTATATGTTTCTCTTTGCTTTGCAATCTCATCTAAATTTTCATTCAGACTTTTGATCTTAAGATCAATGTCACGATGAAGAATTATCTGACGGACTTGGCCGAAACAAAAGCAAGAGGAGGGAATAGAGAAACATACCGCCTTCATCTTCTTCACAGTAACCAGGGAAGTTCTTCCCCTGTGCTCTTCCTGTTTCTCAACTTCTTGTTTCAATATTTCAGTGTTCCACTCATCCAGCACGTTGTCCATCTTGTACGACACCTCCGTCAGCTCCTCCAACCAATTTCTGACGCTGGCCTCCTTCACTTGCCTTAGCTCCGCATCCTCAAGCACAGCACGAATCGCTTTAAGTTTGGCCTCGAATTCTTTAACATCTTTCTCCGCATTCAAAACCAGCTTCACCTCTTCTTCGACGTATTGGTAAGTTACCGTAGCCAATTTTTCGAGCAGCACATAAATGAGTGCCTCAGCCATCTTTCTGTTAGCAGTGGAAACAGAGAAAACCAAGAGATTTGAACTGAGAAGTGCAGGATTGGTATGGTGTTTTCTTCCGGCCAAATTTGGACATAAGAATATGGGTCGTCTAGACAAATAATAATGGTAGGGCATAGGTGAGTCATCCCTTACTTATTTGTTCAACGACTTGTATAGCAGCCATGCCTTATCCTCAAAAAACATAAAAAATAAATAATAAAAAAAGATGTGATATCCACACACCTCTTTTTATTTCTCTCACACCGTTTTGGTTTTCGGCCGTCAGATCAGATGAATTGAAGAAGATCATCAGATAGAAATTAGCAAGGATGTGTGAAAAGTAAAAAGTGGTGTGTGGATAGCACATTCCAAAAAAATTCCTCTTTCCAGTCAATTTACATCCTAAACATCTAATAGTACAAAAAGTGAGCAATAGTATGAAGACCCTAATCAATTTACACCAGGTCAGCACTAATAGTCAAAAATAGCAACAATAATATTTAAATTATCTTTCCTGTCAATTTACACCCTACCCAAAGTTTATTAATATTTACACCCTACTGAAAGTTTTTTAATATTTAAATCTTCTTTCCTATCAATTTACACCTTACCTAAAGTTTATTAATATTTACACCCTACCTAAAGATTTTTAATATTTAAATCCTCTTTCGTGTCAATTTATATCCTATTTAAAGTTTATTAATATTTAAATCCCCTTCATGCCAATTTACACCCTATCTAAAGTTTATTAATATTTACACCCTACCTAAAGTTTATTAAAATTTGAATTTTTTTCCTTTCAATTTACACCCTACCTAAAGTTTAGCATTAATATAAAAATAAAAAAGAAAGCAATAACATTGATACGTAAGGATCCTCCTTCCTATCAATATACACTGGCCGTCAACCCAAATTACGCCGCTGCCTCCGCCGTCTCCCCCTAGCCTGAATCAAAACCTCACACACCAACAGAAAATTGTAGGTGTAGGTAGATGGAGGTGGGCCGCCCTTTTTTTTTTTTTTAACCCAGTGCTCCCTATGTTTATTTGCCGTCATCCGGTTTTTCATTTTTTTAAAGTTGTTTTTTCTCTTCAACCGTTGAATAGAATTCAGACATTCGCAGTGGTCTATGTTACATATTATTTAATGCTACAAAGTAAAGAATAATTTTCTCAAATAAAAGGATTAAACTTGTTATTTTACCCTTTTTTTTTTTAACAAAAGATATTATTTACACTAAAGAGAGGGATGTGCTTAACTTCACAATGAACTAGTAATAATGTGGTTCAAACTCGTATTTGACGAGAATCGAACCTAAGACCTCTCACTTATATTGGTTATATAGGTCATATAGGGGTTGTTAAAGGGTTGTAGAAAACATGTAAAAGCATGTAATTTTCGAAATTATGTGATTTTTTTTAACAAACGATAATGTATATATTAAAGGGGGTGGACTTAGCCTTACAATGGATTAATAATAATGTGGTTCAAAATCACCTTTGGCGAGAATCAAACCTAAAACCTCTCACTTACAAGCGAAAAAGAATACATAAGCAATTAATTTCGTGTGGGTTGACATGATTATGGCCAACCCAAATTTGTTTGTTTCGTGTTATTTTTTGTGTCAGGTTGTCTATAACATGTCTACAAAGCGTAAGAACCACCTTAAAATCCATAATTCAGTATCTTAAAAATCAAGATCATCTAGGCACTAATTTATTTGTTCACATTCATTTTTTTACTTTCCCGATTCATGACTTCCTCTTATGATTTTCGTGTTCAAGTAAGTAAACATACCAATAAAATTAAGAAGCAATTATGGCTCGTTTACTAATTCGTAATCAAAATAAGGAGAATTGAATTGAGAAAGAATTGAATTTAGGAGAAATTGGAATGGGGTGGAATCATAATCAAATTCTTATTAAAGCTGTTTACTAAAACATTCTGAAATCGGAATAAGAATGACATTGACCTATGTAAATTGTTTACTAGTTCACATGTGTCGGAATAGAAACTAATGCGATTACTAAAATGTACTTATTCTACTAAATTAATTTTGTATGCTGATTAATAGAAAGTCAAATGACAGAAAATAAAATTAACGTGCAAACTAACCAATTACCAAGCCCCAACCTAATTGTTCCTCTCCTTCTCCGCCTCTCTCATCTCTCAACAGTTTGAAATTGAAGGTGGGTTTGTGGCCTATGGGCAGTGGTAGGGTTTAGGGATTAGTTTAGGATTAACAAAAAAAACTTAAAAAGGTCAACGAAACATGCATGCATAAACTAAACACCCCAATTAATTTTGAGATTACCTGTTTCTGCACTCTTGCTTTTGGATGATTTTTGAACCCGGCCCAACTCGGCTCCAATGTAGTGGTTTTGGTTTCTTTCAGATAGCATTGTTTGTACACCCCGTAACTGCTAGTAGCTAAATCAGACAACTGGAGGTCTGCAAAATTTTGTGACTATAAACTGTTACTTTCTTGCATGTAATTTTCGGTTTAAAGTTGCTTATAGTCTCAAATCCATATATTTCAAAAATAAATAAAACTAGAGCATTGCAAATCACGATATTGGGAGAGGAGGAATCGACCTAGGGACCTAGAATATGGCCTTTACCCTTGCAACAATATAAATTGTTACTTTCTTGCATTTAGTTTTTGGAGATTTTAACAATAAAACAAAACTAGAGCATTGCAAAGCACGATACTGGGAGAGGGGGAATTGAACTCGGGACCTGCAATATATACAGTTATACTTGCCTAGTTGGAATAATTTTGTAATTTGGCAAGTATAATAAAAGCTCTACCCAGTAATTAGAACATTGATGTAAAATGAATAGTGAGTTGGTAAATAAATAGAAAAGAGCTTAATTACCAGAAGTGGAAGGCCTCTTATGCAACTAAACAGGATCATCTTCTTCGACTATGCCTTCACCCTCTCTCCAGAAGTGGAAGGCCTCTCAGGTAACTCAACAGCATCCTCTGCCTCGACTATGCCTTCACCATCATCATCAAAATCAAAATATTTAGGGTGGACTCTGATGTTGGGGATGTGAGAAATCTTGGGCCACTCATTTCCGCTGCCTTTTCGGCAACCTCGTGCAAGGCTCGAACAGTACATGATGTCAAGTGTCCGAAGTGGTGTTTTCCGCAAGAAGTCTGACAGTGTTTTTAGCCGACTGCAAAAGTGAATCTCTAAAGAAGAAAGACATGGCATTACGGTAATATGAGAATCCTCTTCCTTCCACTCTTCCACTCCTTTCCACTCTTCCCACGCTTCCATGTACCATAGTTCGAGTGTTTTCAATTTTGGGAATAGAGTAATGCATGATGATGCTGATGACGTTTACTTTTCTATTCCCAGAAACTCAACCCCAACCTTTTTTACTCCTTTCATACTCCAAAGGTTCGGACTTTTGAGGGACGGCAATCTTCCCAGAGGTAAAACTTCACATTCATTCCAATCACGAAGAGTAAGAAATCTCAAATTGTCTAAGGACATGATCTAGTTGGGGACAATGCTTCCACTATACCTTTCAATTCTTGAAGATTCCAAATTTGGATGTGGTAGTAAGAAATGCAGTGTTTCTGCACTACTCTCACAATCAACAAAATGCATTCTCTAATGGAAGAGTTGTTGTTTGTTCCCCAGGGGTGATGCTTTCTCACCCTCACCCGCAGCAACTTTCACTTCCCCATCAATTACCATCCAGAGTTCACGAAGTTGGTCTAAGTTTCTCAAATCTCCCAATTTGAACGCTTCATCGTCGTCTTTACCACCGCCAACACGACACCAATCTAGTCTTCTTATATTTATTAATCTCCCAATCCCTTCCGATTGGGTGACAATTGGATGTGGTCTTGGGAAAAGTTCATTTTTCTTCTTAATTTCGCAGTTTTCCTACATATGCAGGAGCAAGAATGCTCTCCTAAGGTCTTCTTTTTAAGGACCTGTGAGGACTTTTTTATTAGAGCCATATGATTAATCAAACAGTACAAAAACTAATGAGTTTATATAATCCCTTTGTTGGATAATGGCCAAATTAGTGGCCAAGTGGACAACAAGCCAAATCACCTTTCGGCTATTAAACAAACCAAAAGAATGAAGGACATAATGATGTGGGAACATTATTAGGAAGTTTTCCTTTATGATGTGGCCACATGAGTGGCAATTATGATGTTTGTTCCTTTTGTTTATATTAAGGCATTTGGTTATGCCTTTGGTTTTAGGGGTTGGGAACGGCAGATCAGAGAGAAGAAGAGGTGGGTTGCTGTTTTCTATCCTCCATTTGTGCCATCATTCATTCTAAGATATTGTGCTACATTTTGTGGCTTTTGGGAGAGAAGAATTTGATATGTGTTTCTTCTTCTCCATTTGTTCTTTGTATGAGTTAGAGCTATTGGGTGTATATGGGATATTGGGTTTGAGAGTTCAACTCTATTTGTAATTTCCATTTTGATATTAGTGGAATTTCCTCGCCGTTTCTGAATTGGACGTAGGCTTACGCCGAACCAGTATAAATCCTTGTGACATTTTGGATTATTTGTCTTATCATATTTTTCAGTTGTAACTTATTGGTTTCATATTTGACGCTTCCGCACAACACCCTTTACACAAAACCAAAACACACCAAAATAAAAAAATAGGTTTCACGCTCAAGAACCAACGACTGTTGTAGGTTGAAGGAGAGCAGACTTCTAATTTCATAGGGTCCTCTGAAAATTCAAATTCTCTTTGAAGTTACGAAAAGGTATTTCTTTTGTGGTTGTATTGATTTTAGTTTCTTCCAATTTTCCCCTCCTCGCTGTCGAGAAAAAGAGGAATCATGTTGATGTTATTTAGTACAATGGAGTTGATCACTGATATGATTGGAAATTGCACATGTTCAGAAAACCAATTAACCTCAAGAACAGTACCATAACTAACATCTCTTAATCCCGAAAAGTTGAATAAAAAAAAACTAAAAATCTTGCATCAAACGTATCATAAACTGACCAATCAAACTCTTAAAACGCATCAATGAATTATTTCCTTCAGATTTCTTTTAAATGGGTTTCATAGTAACCCAGGAATGCTCTCCTAATTGAGCACAATTCTATTGCATTTGCCTTTCCGGTGGTGGTTCAACCTTAACCCCATTTTTTT
Source organism: Malus sylvestris (assembly GCF_916048215.2). Taxonomy (NCBI): domain Eukaryota; kingdom Viridiplantae; phylum Streptophyta; class Magnoliopsida; order Rosales; family Rosaceae; genus Malus; species Malus sylvestris. The sequence continues at coordinate 8,265,894 of NC_062267.1, read as the reverse complement.
TTTCCTTCACTTTTAATTTTAATTGCATATTGCTTTACGATGGAAGAACAATCTTCCCAGGGACCTCACCTCAAACAAGTTGTGGGTGAACGTAATCCCATAGTTAGCCAAGAATTTGGATCAATAACAGAAGCATATGATTTTTACAATCAATATGCTCAAGAAGTTGGATTTAGTGTCAAAATGGGTTTAGGTAAGAAGAAAAAAGAAACGAATAAAATCACTTGGAAACAATTTGTTTGCTCAAAGGAAGGTGAACCGGATGAGACTTATCAGAAAACAAAGAAGAATACATCAACCAAGGAAGAAAGGAATATTGGATCAACACATGTGGGTTGTAAAGCAAAGTTAAACATTTCTCGTGACAAGTCTGAGAAGAAGAGGTCTATTTGTAACTTTGAAGAGTGTCATAATCATGTACTTTCAACACCTACAAAGGTACACCTACTACCTTTACACCAAAAAGTTTCGAAAGCAAAGAAGCTTTACATGGAAACACTAAGTAGTGCAAATATACCTACAAGTCAACAATTCAGAATAATGGACAAAGATTTGAGAAACGTTGAAAAAGATTTGCAAAAAGAAATCAAGGGAAGCTTTATATGGAAACATCAACATGATTCCTCTTTTTCTCGACAGCAGGGAGGGGGAAATTGGGGGAAATTAAAATCAAGACAACCAAAAGAAATACCTTTTCGTAATTTCAAAGAGAATTTGAATTTTCGAAGGACCCTATGAAATAGGAAGTCTGCTCTCGTTCAACTTGTAGTAGTTGTTGGTTCTTGAGCGTGAAACCTATTTTTTAATTTGGTGAGTTTTGGTTTTGTTTAGGTGTAAAAGGATTATATAAACTCATTAGTTTTTATACCGTTAGATTAATCTTATGGCTCTAATAAAAAAGATCCTCACATGTCCCTAAAAAAAAGACCTTAGGAGAGCATTCCTGCATGCAGGAGAGCGAGTTCATAACAGTTGGGCTCGGTTGGTTCTGGCTCCATGGTTAGTTGTGATGACTCTCTCCTGAGTCCAACAATCTGTGCTTGATATTCAAACACTTGAAAAAATGAATACAACCGTTGGTTGCAACGGCAGCTCTTTTATCGTTAGATATTTGACCCATGTTCTTAAACTAGACTATTAAAACCACAACATAGTTGTCATTGAGTATTACGGTCTAGTGTATTCCTCTTTACTTGTAAGTGAGAGGTCTTAGTTCAATTCTCCTCAAAAGCGTATTTGAACCACATTATTGCTAGTCATTGTGAGTTTTAGCCCACTCTCCCGTCCTTTTAATGTAGATAATATCGTTTGTTAAAAAAAAATCATAACATAGTTTAATAGTGACACTGAAAAAATTCTCATATCGGAGATGAAATAGTAGTGCCCTATAGTTGTCTCTCTAGTTTGGGCTTAAATGTGATTTGGCATCCTTTTGTTTAATTTTATCTGATAGGCCATTATTTGGCTTAACCTACTCTCTCACTCCCTTAGTATAGATAATATTATTTATTAAAAAAAAAATCACAACATAGTTCAATAGTGACACTGAAAGGAGAAGAAATAGCGGTTCTCTATATTTGTCTCTCTAGTTTGGGCTTATATGTGATACGGCACCCCTTGGTTGGGCTGTGTGTCATCAAAGGTTCAGCCCACTTCAGTCATAACCAGCCCAAATCATTTAACTGGACCAGTCCAATAACGGCCTATCAGATAAAACTAAACCAATTTTAATATAAAAAAACGATTTTTTCGAATATTTATTTATAAAAGAGAGCAGAGCTGTCTTGCTAGAAAAGAAAAGCAGAGAGCTCCCCAAACCAAACACAGTGAAAGCCAAGAGAATGTCAGGCATGGAGAGGCTTCAGAGGATGTTCGCCGGCGCCGGAGGAGCTTTGGGCCACCCGCCTCCTGATTCCCCCACCCTGGATTCCTCCGAGCAGGTCTACATCTCCTCCCTCGCCCTCCTTAAGATGCTTAAGCACGGTAAAGCTCTTTCCTTCCTCTTTCCATTTTCCGGTACTTTACGTCTTCTCGAATCAGCCTGAATTTCGATCTCGAAATTGGGGTTTAGTGTTTTGATGTTTTCTGAACATTGGATTTGATTTTTGGATTTCGAAACCCTAAATAGGCTATTATGTTAGTAAATCATGTCTAAATTATTCATTCGGGATCGTAATTAGGGTTTCTGGGGTTCTTGTTTGTAGTTAACTTTTTTTTTTTATACTCGTGCTTTGGGATTTGATAATTAATAGGAAGGGCGGGAGTTCCGATGGAAGTGATGGGATTGATGCTCGGTGAGTTTGTGGATGAGTACACTGTTCGAGTTGTCGATGTCTTTGCGATGCCCCAGAGTGGTACCGGTGTTAGTGTCGAAGCTGTTGACCATGTTTTCCAGACTAACATGCTTGATATGCTGAAGCAGACTGGAAGGTATCTACTCTTCCACTTTGATTAATGAAATTTAGGGTATTTGTTGCAAATGATTTCTATGGGTTGTGTTTTCCGAGTTTTAGGTGATAAACATGTCATTGCTTCTTCTGTCTTGTGCATAGATTACATTCAATTGATTGTTTTCTGAAAATCATTAAATTTATAAGAACGGTATGATTCAGTTGGAGACTTTGATTGTATAAGGGGCTCGTGCACGGATTTCTGATGTGGCTCTAGTTTTTAAATTTTTCGTTTCCCTTTTGTGAGAATCTTGATCAGCGTGGATTTTCGTGAGTCTGAATGGAAAGTGAAGCTTGATGATAAGTTATAATAGTTTATAAACACCTGCATTGTTAAATTGTATAATATTTATACAATTGTGTCATGGTTTACTCTCTCTGTTCTGCACTTTTGTTGTTATGAGCAACTGTCTAGTTTACGTTGATTCCCTATTGTAATTTGTGTTCTACTGACTGGCAATGCAGACCAGAGATGGTGGTAGGGTGGTACCACTCGCATCCTGGATTTGGCTGTTGGCTATCTGGTGTGGACATTAATACACAGCAGGTTGGTTTTATTCATTCTTTATATTTCACTGAGCTCAAGTTCATTTTCTTGTTGATATACCACAAACTTCTAACCACGCATAGTACTTTTGTCAATTATTAGTTTTGCGTAGTGTAAAATGTCATATTTATTTGTGGACGTCAGTGCATGTTGATGTCTTCAGGTCTCTTTTTCCTTGTGGCATCGTTTCTGTAACGTCTGCTTATTTTGTTGTTAGTCTTCCTCTTTGGCTCCAAATATTAAGATTACTTCTAATCATGCATGGTACTTTTGTCAATTATTAGTTTTGCGTAGTGTAAAATGGTCATATTTATTTGTGGACATCAGTGCATGTTGATGTCTTCAGGTCTCTTTTTCCTTGTAGCATCGTTTCTGTAATGTCTTCTTATTTTGTTGTTAGTATTCCTCCTTGGCCCCCAATTCTGAATCTTTACGTTTGAAGGGAGGAAAGTTGCCACTGACTATTCCTAATAGTTGATCAAGATCATATGTGTTTGTGTTCTTCTCAAAAAAATTCAAGATCATATGTGTTTGTGTACAACATTCTTTGATCCTTTTTTCATCAACGAGATGTTATGCCTTTACTGGCAATGCCCTTGATTAGAATTTGATTGTTGGTTGGTGTGGGCGGAAAGAGGGGCCTAGGGCTGTGGCAAGTAATTGTCATGCTGCTACTTACCAAAATGCATTGTTTTTTTGTGCTTTTATTCATGCAGAGCTTTGAAGCTTTGAATCAACGTGCTGTGGCCGTGGTGGTTGATCCCATCCAGAGTGTGAAAGGAAAGGTTGTCATCGACGCCTTCCGCCTTATTAACCCGCAAACAATGATGCTTGGCCAGGAACCACGGCAGACAACATCTAATCTTGGACATCTTAATAAACCATCCATTCAAGTAAGTCCTGAACAAGTAATTTTAAACTCCATTCTTTGTGATCACCACTTTTTGAATTCTTATGCAATTTCCTCTTCAGGCATTGATCCACGGGTTGAACCGCCATTATTACTCAATAGCTATTAATTACAGGAAGAATGAGCTTGAGGAGAAAATGCTGCTTAACCTCCACAAGAAGAAATGGACAGATGGGTTGACACTTAGACGCTTTGATAATCATTCGAAGACAAATGAGCAAACTGTTGAGGTAAGAACGGATTTTGTGAACCTTAAGAGTGGTGGTTTGGGAACTTTAATTTTTTATGTTGATTTTGGCGTCTATTACTGAAGTAAATGATAGTGATATTTAGTACTTATATGGAACCAAGTTAGTATGTTAGTGCACTTTGCTTTCTTGATCATTATGAGGTTATCCGTTGATAATGGTTAGGCAGTGGATGATAAGGAAAACAATTTAGGGCCACCATACACCTGATAATCTGTCATAACAACTTTCATGTGGTAGAAAAGAATATTCATAGGAATAGTTTACGCAAGTTTTAAACCATGAAAGCTGGTTGTGTCTGCTGGGCAGGCCAACATACTTCTTTAACTGTCAAAAAATCTATGATTGTAGTTTAAGAAAAAACCAGTAAAGGTCGGTCTCAGTGTTGTGCGCCTGGTTAGAGGTCCATATCCTCACAAAAAATAAAAAACTATAAGAATCTGTATTTTCGAAAAGGTTCTAGGTTATGCCCCTTTGGACCATAGGTTCTATCCTCTCTTGCTAGAGGGACTTTTGGAATGTTTTGTTCCGGAAGTTCAAAGTGTGAGCTGCATTGGATTGATTAGGGGTCGGCTAATATTTTATTGCCCGAAGTCATGGTTGTCTTTTTTATTTGGCTTTTACAGGAGATGAAGAACTTGGCTGTCAAATACAACAAAGCAGTGCAAGAGGAGGATGAATTACCACCCGAGAAGCTTGCAATCGCCAACGTAGGAAGGCAGGATGCCAAGAAGCACCTCGAAGAACACGTCTCCAACCTTATGTCCTCCAACATCGTTCAGACCCTGGGAACAATGCTCGACACTGTCGTGTTCTAGGGAGTTGCGATTGCAAAACCTTCGTCACTCTGTCAGAAGAGCATTTAGCAGTTTTCATTGCTTTGAACAATGGGCGTATGTAAGACTAGTTTCATGAAACTTGCTGCATCCAGATGTGATCTGTTCTACTTGGGAGAATTTTCTACTTTCAGTTAAAACCGTTTACCATGTTTGTGAAACACATCACCTCTTGCTACATCAAACAGCTTCACTGTCATAGTGGCGTCCCGTTTCAATGAAACAATAGCACGGGTCAATTTCAAACTCGTGGTATTATGTTATGGATCTGAATATCACGGTGATAGTGAACTTATTTGGGAAAATTGGAAAATTAGCCATATTTTGTAGCACAAATGATTTTTAGTCTGCTTTTTAGAATTCTTATAAATTTAACCAAAAATTCAAGCAAAAGTTCTAAAATACCCTTGCATACATATGTTTTTTACGAATAGGTTTTGGCATTTGTTCAATCAATTCAGTTTCCTTTCTCGATTCAACCTTTTCCTACTCCGTCGGAGAGCTTCGTTGAGTCTATCAAAGATGATTCACTCATGGCACTGGGTCGAAATAGTTGCAAATATCAGTTAAAGACCCTGCCCTTGCAAGGTCAAGGACAAGAAATTTACTTGAAACTAACAAACCTGGCACGCCAACATGCACAATTCAAACCAAACCTATAAGGAAATAAAGAAAGCAAACAAGAAACTCAAATGTTAATACATAAAATTAAGCACACATATCAAACTTCGAAAAAAAATAAGTTGTGGGTATTGATTATTACAGCAGATTATCCATTTAGGGGCCGTTTCGATTTCAAAAGTAAGTCAACTGATTAGCTACTGAAACCAAAGCTTCGATCTTTATGTACTGGTCCAGGCGGTGCAGCAAGAGAAGCTTCTCAGGGGTGGCGGATTTGAAAAGCCACTTGAAGCACTGCAACGAGGTGGTGGGAGTAAGGTTGTGACAGCTATGGAGCAGGAAGAGGAGGGCATGGACATGATTGTGAAGGACCTTAGTAATTGAGGATTATATTAGTACTTTTATATCAACTTTTGGTTATAATTATTATAAATTTAAAATGATGGCTATAATTCTATTTAGGATCTAAATTTTGATTATTTTTCTAAAATTTCCAACTTATTTTCAATAAGCCGCTCCCCTTGCACACAGCCATCCCAAATAAACGTATTTTAAACTATCCGCATTCCACACCACATCTTTTTTTCACATCGATAAGCCAATTAGTCAAAATTATGCCATGCTCCAATGGTACAGTTAATTGGGTAGGCAAATTTGGCCTACTCCCCCAATATAGATAACATTGCCTCCTTTCACATGTGTAGGCAAATTGGACTCTATATATCCTTCTATACTAATCATTTTATGTGGAGGAAGATGATAAAAATAAAAGATAAAAGTAAAGGTTAAATATGAAAAAAAAAAAAGGATAATACTTCCATCCCTCCATGTGGGGATGCACATATCTCTCCATTTGCGAATAATTTATCTTAATCGAATAAAATCAACGAACGAAGCAATTTAATTTCTTAATCTTCATTTAAGATCATTCCTACAAATAATCATTTCAATCGGAGATCATTTTGTCATTCAAATATATAGCACAAATCGATGGTATAAGTACCAATTAACATATTCATGGTAAACCATCCATTTATTTGATATATTTGAATGATAATAATATTCGATTCAAATGAATTTTTGTAGGAGTGATCTTCGTATCAACAAATTGAACAATTTTGATTGTTGATTTATTTAGTCAAGATACGTTATTTACAAATTGGCATATGTGGATCCCCCAAGTATTATCCAAAGAAATAATAAAGTATCATTTTGCCTACTTGGTTTGCCTAGTCTATTGGAGCGACAAACTTGTTCATGAAGCAATTAAGTATGCGACATGCCGCAGCCTTTATAGTACAATTTTACCTATTTTGATTGCCTACACCATGGGAGATGCTTATAGCTTAAGTTTGATTTGGACTTCATTCATGGATTATTCTGTAACGTAAAAAAGTTTGTATCTCAACAATAGTACGAGCATTCACCTCTATACTTGAGATTTCTTGTTGGATCTCCCCTTCTGATGAGATCCCGTTTTCGTTTCTCCCCTCCCAATTATTATGTTGCCCCACACCCCATTCATAGATCAAACTAGTATAATCCTATTGAAAATAGCTTTTCTTTATTTCATATCATATATCAACAAGGAAAATCACGTTACAAATAAAATAAAAACAACAAGAAGAAGTTTCAAACATTGACAAAGGAATCCCACCATTGAAAATGGTCCCTCACTTGTCATTTTCCCACATAACAACATTTTCCACAAACACAAACTAAAACAAATTCTCCACTAATCTTGATTAATGAACTTACCCAAATTCCTAATCAAGATCTTGGCCTTGTCACAATTGGGATTAAAGATATGAAAAACATGATCCTCCCCTTGTGTTTCAATCAACTCCTTCCTCCCTCCCCATTTGCTCTTCACCAACTCATCATAGTAAAGCATCCCTCTATCCCTCAATATATCTTTTCCTGCCACCAAAACAAGTATTTTGTCACAAGCCAACCCCTCCAACCCCGGCGATCCGCCCACAAACGGGTTGATAAGCGGGTCGTCGCAGCCTTCCTCCGACGGGCAAACGAAATTCCACCACGTGTCCACCATGGACTTCCTCACGAAATCCCCCACCTCCCCACCAATTGGCTCCTTCCCCCAAAAGTATGGATTGATCATACCAATCCCGGCTATCTTCAATTTCGGATCCGGATCGGAGGGCTTGATCCGTAAGGCCAAGTGGTGTGCAATGTTAGCCCCTGCGCTGTCTCCGACCAAAAACACGCGCTCGAAATCGACGTGGTCCTTGACCCATGAATCACGACCTGTGCCACCGTTGAAAACCCAGTTAAGGGCGGCCCAGCAGTCTTCGTAAGCGGTGGGGAGCGGGTGCTCAGGTGCTAATCTGTAGTTTACTGAAACCCCTATGGCGTTGGCTTCCACAACAAGGTTGTTGAGGCTGGTGTGGTAAAGCGGCTCGCCAGCGGAAGCTATGCAGAAGGCTCCACCGTGGAAGTATATGATGAGGGGAAGTTTATGGCCGGGTTTGGCGGTGCTGGGTCGGTAAAGTCGGGCAGACACGCCAGTCTTGGGGAAGATGACGATGTCTTTGGATAAAACTTCGGTTTGTGGATCGAGGCCGGGAGGAGCGACTTGGGTTCCGGCGAGTCTGTCGATTGTGCCATCTTTGAGGACTCGGAGGTATGGAAGGACGTCAAGTAACACTTCCGGTGAGGTGGTTGCAGCCATTTGTATGGAAGAGAAACAAGGAGGAGAGAGGGAGAGGGAGAGGGAGAGAGGCTTTGGACGTTGGAGAATGACCTGAATTATAGAGGGAGAGAGAGAGAGGCTTTGGACGTTGGAGAACGACTTGAATTATAGTGACAAGATTTGACATGCATTTTATGGAGGGAGATGAGAAGAGTGTGAGTGAGGGAATGGAATTGTATATGGTTGTACCATACACATGCCTACACAACTCTAGTATTTTAAAGGTAGAAGATTTTTTGCGCCCAACAGAAAAATAAGGAAGAATAATTTGGCTAGTTGTTTACGGCAATATCATATTATGTGTGTATCCTAGTTTAGTGATTTTGGACAAACAATTCTTCTTGGTTGTATAAACAATTTTGAAGATTATTGCATAAAACACTTGTTATGTGCTTATTTATAAAGCACTTCAACGTGCTTTTAGAAAGCAAGCACATCAAATTTTAAATATAAATGTAAGCTTGTTTCAAATTAAAGCACTTCTAGCATAACAACTTTAAGTGTTTATAAGTGATTTTTAGAGAAGCAAATCTTAATATAAAATATAAAACATTGATATATAACGAATTTATTAAACTTCTTTTTATTTAAAAAATTAATAGGGGACTTGACACCTTTAAGCCATACGAGGTACTAATTAACTATAATTAAGTCACATGATGTTCTACTCTAATGGCTCGTTTACTAATTCATAATCAGAATGAGGGCAATTGTATTTATGAGGAATTGAATTGAGGAAGGATTGGATGGTGGAGTAATCAGAATTAGATTTATGTTAAAGTTGTTTACTAAATTATCTGAAATCGGAGTAGAAATGATGTTAATGGTGGAAGGATTGAGTTAAGTCATACGATGTGATAAGTACAATTAAGTCACACCTTTATCCCTCATTTAAGCAAATACTTTATATAAAAATGTTGTCTCTACTCACTAAACAAACGTGTATAATGTATGTAGACGTTCTTGTGGTTACTAATTTACCAGCAACTTGTAATAACCAGACAAAACACTTTTGTTTATTGCAAAAGAATGATAACTTAAAACCAACGCATCTTCTTGCTCACCTCCCTCTCCGGTATGATTCTTCGTCTCACGGCGGTTCTCAATCTCACGACGCTCAACCACCGTAACTTGACACTCGCAGCCGCTTTTTGGATGTGACCACGGTAGCGCGATTTGGTGCAAATGTGTAGGTGGGAATTGAAGCCCTACCTTAATTGCCTTTAAGTATTCAAATTGATTCGCAAGGAATTCATTGATTCATGAGGAGAAGGTGGAATTAACGAGGAAGAGGAGGGAGAAGAAGTCGTGTTGAAGAAGGGTGGTAGTGCAAACACGGATTGCACGACTATGTAACTACCCATTAGTGGCGTTCTTAAAAACAACAAGAAAAATAAATTATTGTCAGATATTAAGTAAAATTCGACAGGTAATGGTAGTAATGTCGGATAAGAGAAGCGTTAGGAATGCTAGCGTTATGAAAGGACTTTTTTTATCGGATAGCACCTAAGTTAAAAAATTAATCAAATTCCGAATCCACTATTATAGTAATTTTTTTTCTTTATCCATGGGCAATGAGTTTCTAATGTGTTGGGCGCCCTGAACAAGTCCTTGAGAGGGCTTAGTTGATACATGATTTATGTTTCATCATTCGTTTCTTTTTTATATTTTTTTTTGAGAAAAATATCGATCAATTCCGATTCTTTCTTTGATATTGATTCTTTTCCGATCGAGATGTATGGATCCATGGGTCTATGTGTCTATACAGATCTTGTTCATGGATTAACGAAAAATCCCAAAATTAACAAACTGGGTGAACAACAAACATAATTTTTTTTTATACGGAAAAAACAAATCGAATGAAGAAAAAAAAAAGGACGATACTTTGAGGGAGAATAGGAAGAAAAGGAGTCAGAGAAAGAGCAGTCCGTTGGAATAGCAAAAACCAAAGCTTTACACTTTGGACAACTTCTAGATCCTTAGACCATCTTCAAATGAGATGTTGAATCTTAAGTGGCATGCAATCAAATTTGCAATTAAATTTAAAGGTATGAAGAAAGAGCAAATCACATTGTCACATTAGCCGTCAAATTATATTTGACATTTATTTTTTAACATCTGCATTGAACATCTTTATGTCATTTTATCAAAGAGTTAACTTATGGATAAAACTTTTGATAAGAAGTGGGTGAGCATATCAGTACTTATAACAAAATATTAAGAAATTAGACTTACAAAGAAAGTTCCAGCCAATGCCATTAACTACAAAATCACCAAAAAAATAATAATAAATAAATAAAATCCCCAAGCCCGTGCCAGAAAGAAATAAAAATAAATAAAACCAGTTGGAGTTTTTCTTAGCATCTTATGAACAATTATACTATGAGAAACAACCTCCACCACCAAGGCACCTACATTCTTGATTGGATATCAATTAATTTTCTATAAGCGGTCAAATTTCGAAATTAAAATAAACAAAAGAAAAAAAATAAATAATAAAAAACGTCATGAAAATGTGACAAAGCAAGGTCCAATATTTTGATTTGATTTGCAAGATGAAGAAAAAATTGGCTTGAAAAATGTGTATTTGAATTACGTGGGTAATGCTGGATATATAAAAATGTCCGACAATTTTGACTTTTAACACTTTGAAATTTCAAGCATTCCAATCACGTTACCATTTTTTTTTATTTAACTAGTATACGCCTGCACACGAAGTGTGTGATTTTTTTTACTTTTGTTTTTAAAATTGAAGGAGAGGAGAAGAGAGTGAGAGAGGATGTGAGAGTGAGGAAAGAGGGCGAGAGGTTTTATTTTTTTATAATTAAAAAAAAATGGAGATGATAAAATCACATTTAGATGAGGTTTAAAAAAAACAAAATTTTGATTATGAAATTAAGTTACTGTTCTTAATTTTTTTTGTTGTGATATAAAACAAAAATATATTTTCACCTTCTTTTGGTTAACAAAGAGGTTTTATTAATATGTAGTTTAGATTATTTTAAAGTACTAATTCAGAACTCGTTTGGATGTACTTTCAAAATGACTGAAAGCGTTCTTGGTGAAAATGTTTTTGAAATCAATCATTGGTAAAAATGTAAGTAAATCCTGAAAAAAACACTTAAAGTGCTTATTTGAAGTGCTTTTGGAACTCAAAAATATTTCTTGCAAGAAGCACCAGTTCCTCTCTTGCAAGAAAACATTTCAAGTGCTTTTGCAACTCAAAAATATTTTCTCTAAAAGCGTTTTTAATCATTTTGAAAGTACATCCAAACGAGCCATCAAATAATATGGCAAGAGTGAGAACATCATTTGATTTTATTCTTGTATCGGTATTTTTTTTCTAGCTTAGAATTTGTTTGGAAGTGATTATGGAACGAATAAAACATTTTATAACAAATCAATAATGTTAAAAATGTTTATTGGTCGTGAAACCAACCTCGATACTATAAATAGTTGACAACACATTATACATTGTATTTTATTTTGTGTTTCTTATGTTGGATTTTTACATGCTTCGACAAACTCAACTCGGTGACGGACCAAAAGAAATTGCCCGAATGAGCTGAACCAGAAAGGAGCTGTCAAGCAAACTAAATATGGATGGACTAAAGCAGTCTTGCTCGACCCACTGCTCACCCCAAATTCGTAAATACTTTTCTCACCACACTTTATTCACGATGAGCATCATCACAGTGTCAATATCTTTTCTCATGAATTTAAATTGGATTTAACTTCGCTGCTAAAAGAATCAGCAGCTCCTCCTACTGAAAACTTATCACGGCACGGTATGTGTTCAAGTCGTGATTAAAAAAATCACAACTTGGACACATGTCTAGCCGTGATTGGCTCTCAGTAGGAGGGGTTGCTGATTCTTTAGTAGTCAAGTCTTGTTCATTTAAATTTCGAGATATATTTATTGGCAACCAATACAACCGTAATTTTGCACTCTCCCAAATTTGGGTATCCAAAGCCCAATACATTAAGGTCCAGCCCAACACAAAAGCTCAAAGGTGGATTCCACGTGGGATGCTAACTGTTGTTGTCAAAGGTATCACCTTTTCGCATTTCAGTGTCCCGTCTCTGTCTCTGCTCTTCCAGTCTTCCTTCCCCATTGATTTTCTGGTAAAGCTCCGTAACAATGGAGAAGATGATCGCTCTGAGATCGCTCTACCGCTCACTGTCCTGCAGATCTTATCGACTAGCCGCCGCCAACCAGAAGCTCCTACGCAACTCCCAATCCATCCACTCTTCCGCCGCTGCTGCTCGAGCCCTATTCAATTTTTCATCCCCAATCGCCAAGGACTTCTCTTCCGGTAACTCCCTCCTTCTCCGTTCGACTTCAATCTGGTTTCAATGAAAATTTTGATAGATATGATGCAAATTTGAAATGGGTTATTGTTGCAATCTGATTTTCTGTATTAAAAACTGCATGTTTGAGCTTCTTGTGATGTAAAATGATTTGGGTTTTTTTTTTCTTTTATTTTCTGCTGAAATTCCATGTGGGTATGTTGCGAATCCGCAGATGATTGCAAGTTCCCGTTTTCAAGGGGGTTGGGAAGTAGGAAATTTTATAGTGATGATGTGAGTCATTTGCCTGCCATTAAAGACCCTGCGCTGCTCAATGTTTTCAAGGATTTACTGGCTGCAAGTTGGGATCACTTGCCCGAGATCGTCATCCATGATGCGAAGGCGGCATTGTCTGAGAATACTGATGACCAGACTGGCAAAGAGGTTGTTACTAATGTTTTCCGGGCAGCGGAGGCTGTTGAGGAGTTCGGCGGGATGATTACTAATTTAAAGATGGAACTTGATGACAGCATTGGTGCGAGCGGAGAGGTACTATAATCATTAGGGACTTTGTGGTTTCACTGTCGCCTGGCTCTGCAATTCTTTTGATTTTTGTGTTTTCGTATTGTCTGTAGAATGTCAAGCCCTTGTCAGATGAGTACGTGAATGCACTGAAGACCATTTACGATCGCTACATTACTTATTTGGATGCATTTGGGCCTGAGGAGACCTATTTGCGGAAGAAGGTTGAGACAGAGTTGGGAACTAAGCTGATATACTTGAAGATGAGATGCAGTGGAATCGGTTCTGAGTGGGGAAAGGTATTTATATAAAGATGATTAAAGTTATAGCTAGATAAGATTTTCGGTTAGTATTACCTTTTGAGAAAGCCATATCAAATCATAGGTGCAGTTATCTGGTACTTTTCTTATCCGTATGAGCAGCATTGAAGGAAAATTATCTTAGTTATTTAGCTCAATTGGGAGTTAGGAGAGTAGAACATCAAAATTGACGTGTTTGAGGTATATATTTTAAGTCTGGTAACGATCCTCAGTCCCTTATTTTCGATCTCTCTTCCCGTGGGAACTGGAAAGGGGGTCTTTCAACATAAACGATGCTTTGGCATGAAGCTTTTCATTTCGGCATTTGTGGTACATGGTTTATTATTATCCCGCAGTGTCGGAACTCCTATGTGGCACATTCACATGCAGTGTGCAAAGCAATGCGAATCTATTTGTACACTTCTCATACGATTTTGTATTCTGATTGCAGATCACTGTTCTGGGAACTTCTGGACTTTCTGGGTCATATGTTGAGCAAAGAGCTTAGTCCCAGAATTTCGAAGAATGTTAAATGTAATTGGAAGCTTTCCGGTTTTTGGAATCGTGTATGTTGAACTTTCTGGGTCGTATGTTCAGATTCTGATGACAGTTAATAAGAGAATATCGTTCTTGATCTATTAACGGAATAACGTCGCATCTTGTTCTTTCATTTATGATCGCGTATAACGTTGTAAGTTTTGTTTCGGCCTGTAATTTCAGTTTGATTTGTTTCATTTGCTTCTGTAGAGTTGATAAAACTGATGATGGAACAATTTTCAACAATATGCACATGACAGTAGATACAGAAATGATCTCTACTTCTCTAGTAACAAATTACAGAAATTTCCTGTCTGCCAGTGTTAAAGATCGGATGTGCACTGATATTGGGTTGATATTATTGAAAATACATCGATAACATTGTCATTATATTATGTTGGCATCGACACATTATTAATGACATAAATGGTTCAATTTTTACACATACGTTTCATAAACACAGACTAAACAAAATAACGTTCAATTAGGGAACTGTCAATAGTACTCTTGGCAGGCATCGTTATGTTTCGGGCTGGACACAGGTCATGAAACAAGTAAATATAGGGGCTAATCACGATCTGGATCGAGCTGGTTTCGAATATGGGAATTTACGACGGCCGAGATAAACTACCCGAATTCGAACCACATCTTGGATCAAAAGTACTGAATTAGTCGCCAGACTTTTTCTCCGAGTGCAAGACTATATACGTATCTGTATCGGCTACATACACGGTCTTATGTGATGTTACTTATTACTGTGATAATGTCACGCATTAATCTCTGTATGTGATGTTATTAAGGATAACACAAACTGCCTCCAGATTATCGCCTTCTCTGCATAGTTTTGTGGCAAGTTAAGTTCTACCGAAGTTTTTTCCGGCCATCAGAGCCTTGTGATTGATGTTCCTCAGTCCTTTCTCTTTTAACCGGAACCATTTCGTTTGTCCGATGGCCAAACTCTTCCACCACTGCTTCTGTCGACCCGTCTGTTCTTCCCATACGTCTCTCACGTTATCACAGTCAAGCTCAATTCCAATAATTACCCTATTTGGTTGTCCCAAACTGTTTCTTTACTAAAGAGTCAGAACCTCGTGTGTTTTGTGGATGGTCCTGTAAGACCAAGTTTGATAAACTTACATCCAAGAAAACAGGTTCATCCAATTGAATCGCAACTTGTACAAAACAAAGAACAAACCAAACACAAGAACAAGGGACCTAGAAAACTCACCTGCAGAACTCGGACCTGATGATGAAGCCATTGCAGCTTTTGTGTTCAAAACCTTCTCCTCTTTTACAAAACCAATAGCTCTTCCAATCAATAGGTCTTGAGCTAAATGAACTGTGTTCTACAAGAGCAGTGATTTGAACTATATATAGCACTCCTTCGACTATTCCCTATCAAAATGAGTCTAGGATTCACACTATACAAACCATGAGAATTTATGAGTCCAAATATAACTCCAGTACTGAATCCTACTCCCAAAAGAATTAGGCTATATTCAATTCTGTTATCCTAAAACAACGAGGATAACCAAAACAGCTTTTAATCAAGACTTTTCCATATCAATCTCAAGCACTATAACCGGTCCTAGTATATGTTTCATACTCTTAATCTTACGTTATCCCACTTGAATATGAAACACAAACAACCAGTTTCTTAAGATTTACAGAAGTGATCACCAAGCCTTAATTAAAAACTTATTCACATACATCATAGCCATGCATTTCAAAATACGGGACTCAAGAATCTGATCTATACATTACAAAAATGATTCACCAATCACCACATATCCGATCTGCATTCAACACTTATGTGAACCAAAACACAGGAGCATGAAGTGCACTACTCCCACTCATACAAACCAATTCTTAACTCAAGAACGTTAAGACCTCAGTTAGTGACCAATTTTATCAATCAAAACAATATAAAAATAGCAGTAACAAGTATGCCTCAGTACAACAACAACAACAACAAAGCCTTTTCCCACTAAGTGGGGTCGGCTATATGAATCCTAGAACGCCATTGCGCTCGGTTTTGTGTCATGTCCTCCGTTAGAACCAAGTACTCTAAGTCTTTTCTTAGAGTCTCTTCCAAAGTTTTCCTAGGTCTTCCTCTACCCCTTTGGCCCTGAACCTCTGTCCCGTAGTCACATCTTCGAACCGGAGCATCAGTAGGCCTTCTTTGCACATGTCCAAATCACCGGAACCGATTTTCTCTCATCTTTCCTTCAATTTCGGCCACTCCTACTTTACCTCGAATATCCTCATTTCCAATCTTATCATTTCTTGTGTGCCCACACATCCCACGAAGCATCCTCGTCTCCGCCACACCCATTTTGTGTACGTGTTGATGCTTCACCGCCCAACATTCTGTGCCATACAACATCGCTGGCCTTATTGCCGTCCTATAAAATTTTCCCTTGAGCTTCAGTGGCCTACGACGGTTACACAACCCGCCGGATGCACTCTTACACTTCATCTATCCAACTTCTATTCTATGGTTGAGATCTCTCTAATTCTCCGTTCTCTTGCACGATATATCCTAGGTAGCGAAAACGGTCGCTTTTTGTGATCTTCGCTAGATTGCTCCGATCATTAGTGTGGATAAGTATATAAATGGATATAGATAGGAAAGCAAACACAAGATGTACGTGGTTCACCCAGATTGGCTACGTCCACGGAATAGAGGAGTTCTCATTAATTGTGAAGGGTTTACACAAGTACATAGGTTCAAGCTTTCCTTTAGTGAGTACAGGTGAATGATTTAGTACAAATGATATTAGGAAATATTGTGGGAGAATGATCTCGTAATCACGAAACTTCTAAGTATCGGAATGTGGTATCGTCTTGACTTGCCTTATCTGTCTCACAGGTAGATGTGGCATCTTCTCTGGAAGTACTCTTCCTCCATCCAGGGGTGGTATCTTTAACTGGTGGAGATGCACAAGGTAATGTATCAATTTCACTTGAAGCTTACTTGTAGTTTCAGGCTTGGTCAAGCGCGATACAAACCATGTAGTAGGAGTCCCTCAAGTTGCCGAGCTAGGGGATTTGCTGAAAGAGGTGACAGACAAGGTAAGCAATCAGAGCTCCGGCTGATTGTTCACATTCTCCCTATCTTGCAGGCAGCATGAAGGATAAAGAGAAGAAAAATGAGAAGAGATGATATGGGATACTTTTGCTTTTGAAGAAGTAACTTTCCACAGGCTTATTCTTGAACTGAGCTGGAGGGTTTTCTGGTTTCCTCTAGAGTATAAGGCCGACTGAAGAATTTGAGGGTCAAAACAAGTCCATCAAATCTAGAGTACGTTCGACCCTACTGATATGGGATACTTTTGCTTTGACAGAGTAATGGATGTATCGGCACGTGTGCTGTTACGCTTGTCTCCACATGCTTCCTTGTATCCTTCTCACTTGCCCTATCTGTTCCTCAGGCAGATGCGGTATCTTCCCTGGAAGCATAAGATGTTGAAGATGAGTACTCGAGAGCAATGCCAGGTAAGTAAGTTCCAGGCAGTCAGTTCCTAGCTGGAAGCTTGATTCCAAGTGCTGACTGATTGCTCTCTTTCTCCTTGTCTTGCAGGTAAGAACAAGGCCAAAGGAAAAGACAGGGAAAAAGCATGATATGGGATACTCTTGCTTTTAACCCTGATGATATGAGATATTCTTGCTCTAGTATAACTTGTTTGCAGAGGTATTATCGGGGGGAAAGAAAGCTGAATATTTCGAAAGGCTTCGTTGAGAGTGCCCTCTCATATATGAGGAAGGGTTGAGCATTTTTGCAGGTCTGTCTGTCCGTTGGGGATGGAGGTTGACATATATAGGAGTCTCCTTAACAACAAGTAGTAATGCTATTCCTTTACCCTGTCAGAGCACTTTGAAAAAGTGGTCTGTGGTATGTGGAAAGCTGATGTTGCGTGTGAAGATTACAGACAGCTTTATCCAAGGAGATCCGGCTCTTGTAGTTGGGAAAGTGTTGCCTCTTCGGTTTTCGAACAAGCAATCCTATCAGGGATCTAGCTCTCGAGATTCGGAGAACGATGTCTCTTCGATTTTTGAGAAAGCAATCCTGCTGGGGGTCTGGCTCTCGAGATTCGGAGAGCGGTGTCTCTTCGATTTTTGAGAAGGTAATCATGTTGGGAGTCTGGCTCTCGAGATTCGGAGGGCGGTGCCTCTTCGATTTTGGAGCAAGCAATCTTGTTGGGAGTGTTTTCTCGAATGTGAGTAAAGGTTGGGCATGTTTGCTAGTCTACCTTGCCACGAAGCACAGAGGTTGACACACAGGGACTTTCCAATTATCCAGCAATGGTACTGTTCCTTTACTCTCTCTTCGATTTTTGAGAAAGTAGTCATGTTGGGAGTCTGGCTCTCGAGATTCGGAGGACGGTGCCTCTTCGATTTTGGAGCAAGCAATCTTGTTGGGAGTGTTTTCTCGAATGTGAGTAAAGGTTGGGCATGTTTGCTAGTCTACCTTGCCACGAAGCACAGAGGTTGACACACAGGGACTTTCCAATTATCCAGCAGTGATACTGTTCCTTTACCCTTGTGGGTAATAATATGGGGTAGCTAGACCTTCAAAATTTATGTGTCTAAACTTTGTTAGTGCTGTTTCTTTGCTATTCTTTTACCCGTCTTGGTCAGAGCGATGTAGTGGAAGCTGCAAGCTTCACGTGCTCAACTTTGGCAGAGAACTTTGGCAAAGTTATCTGTGATACACATGAGCTACTATTGCGTGTGGGAAGTGGGTGATTGAACAGTAAGACTCATGTGCTTTCTACTTCACCAGAAGTCTTCGACAGAATGCCCATAATTTCCGCAAAGCTGAGTGTGCGTGTGACAGGTGCTGCCAAGGCTGGAAAAGTAGGTGCCTCTTCGATTTCTGAGATCGGCCCTCGTGGTCTCTGAGCAGCCCAACTTTTGAGAAAGCAAGCGCCTCTTCGATTTCTGAGATCGGCCTTCGTGGTCTTTGAGCAGCCCAACTTTTGAGAAAGCAGACGCCTCTTCGATTTCTGAGATCGACCCTCGTGGTCTCTGAGCAGCCCAGCTTTTGAGAAAGCAAACGCCTCTTCGATTTCTGAGCAGGCGCCTCTTCGATTTCTGAAGCTCCGTCGAGTGCAGATTTTTATAGGGGCTGGCATTAAGTTCCAAAGCACACTTGAATCTCCACCAGTAGAAGCTCTATTCTTACACTTCTAAGATCTTGATTTGTTCGACCTCTTCTCTCTTCAACACCTTTGAAAATGTCTGGCCCCTCTGACCGTCGTTTTGACTTGAACCTTGTTGAAGAGGCAGCCCCGCCTTCTCCAGACAACATATGGCGCCCATCCTTCGTCTCCCCTACTGGTCCTCTTACCGTTGGGGATTCCGTTATGAAGAATGATATGACCGCTGCGGTGGTGGCCAGAAACCTTCTCACTCCCAAAGATAACAGACTACTTTCCAAACGATCTGATGAGTTAGCTATTAAGGATTCTCTGGCTCTCAGTGTTCAGTGTGCAGGTTCTGTGTCTAATATGGCCCAACGCCTATTTGCTCGAACCCGCCAAGTTGAATCATTGGCGGCTGAAGTGATGAGTCTCAAACAGGAGATTAGAGGGCTCAAGCATGAGAATAAACAGTTGCACCGTCTCGCACATGACTATGCTACAAACATGAAGAGGAAGCTGGACCAGATGAAGGAATCTGATGGTCAGGTTTTACTTGATCATCAGAGATTTGTGGGTTTGTTCCAAAGGCATTTATTGCCTTCGTCTTCTGGGGCTGTACCGCGTAATGAAGCTCCAAATGATCAACCTCTGATGCCTCCTCCTTCTAGGGTTCTGTCCAGTACTGAGGCTCCGAATGATCCCCCTCCGGTGCCTTCTCTTTCTGGGGCTCTACCGACTGCTGCGACTTCTCCTAAGCAACCTTTGTGAAGGCTCTCTCTTGTTTGTTTATTTTGACTCATGTATATGTACATATTTGTAGCTTATCGGGGATATCAATAAATAAGCTTTCCTTCATTTCAACGTATTGTGTTAAATACACCAAAGCCTTCTTCTCTAAGTTCTTTGAATTTTCTTTTGTTGGAGCTTTGTGAGTGGAGCATGTAGGTTGAGGTAGTGTTCCCTTAATTTCCTGAGTGAGGAAAACTTCTCGGTTGGAGACTTGGAAAATCCAAGTCACCGAGTGGGATCGGCTACATGAATCTTAGAACGCCATTGTGCTCGGTCATGTGTCATGTCCTTCGTTAGATCCAAGTACTCTAAGTCTTTTCTTAGAGTCTCTTCCAAAGTTTTCTTAGGTCTTCCTCTACCCCTTCGGCCCTGAACCTCTGTCCCATAGTCGCATCTTCTAATCGGAGCGTCAGTAGGCCTTCTTTGCACATGTCCAAACCACCGTAACCGATTTTCTCTCATCTTTCCTTCAATTTCGGCTACTCCTACTTTACCCCGGATATCCTCATTCCTAATCTTATCCTTTCTCGTGTGCCCACACATCCAACGAAGCATCCTCATCTCCGCTACACCCATTTTGTGTACGTGTTGATGCTTCACCACCCAACATTCTGTGCCATACAGCATCGCCGGCCTTATTGCCGTCCTATAAAATTTTCCCTTGAGCTTCAGTGGCATACGGCGGTCACACAACACGCCGGATGCACTCTTCCACTTCATCCATCCAGCTTGTATTCTATGGTTGAGTTCTCCATCTAATTCTCCGTTCTTTTGCAAGATAGATCCTAGGTAACGAAAACGATCGCTCTTTGGTATTTCTTGATCACCGATCCTCACCCCTAACTCGTTTTGGCCTCCATTTGCACTGAACTTGCACTCCATATATTCTGTCTTTGATCGGCTTAGGCGAAGACCTTTAGATTCCAACACTTCTTTCCAAAGGTTAAGCTTTGCATTTACCCCTTCCTGAGTTTCATCTATCAACACTATATCGTCTGCGAAAAGCATACACCAAGGAATATCATCTTGAATATGTCCTGTTAACTCATCCATTACCAACGCAAAAAGGTAAGGACTTAAGGATGAGCCTTGATGTAATCCTACAGTTATGGGAAAGCTTTCAGTTTGTCCTTCATGAGTTCTTACGGCAGTCTTTGCTCCTTCATACATATCCTTTATAGCTTGGATATATGCTACTCGTACTCCTTTCTTCTCTAAAATCCTCCAAAGAATGTCTCTTGGGACCCTATCGTACGCTTTCTCCAAATCTATAAAGACCATGTGTAAATCCTTTTTCCCATCTCTATATCTTTCCATCAATCTTCGTAAGAGATAGATTGCCTCCATGGTTGAGCGCCCTGGCATGAACCCGAATTGGTTGTCCGAAACCCGTGTCTCTTGCCACAAAAATCGTTTCACTAGCAAACTTTCAATATCATTAAACAAACTTGTTTTCTGGAACAATTCATCACAGAACTGGAAGAATTGAACATTATTGAAAACCAAAAATAAGGTGATAAAACTAGCTAAACAAACACTTCAATTTCAATAATGAAACTACCTAACTGTGAAGACATGCTGCCTTAAAGCCTCTGCTTACTAATGAATCATCACTAGGGTCTTCCAATTTCGAAGTAATTCACTCCCACTTGTCAAAAGATTCCAAGACCCCCATCTATGTAACATGTTCTTTAAACACATTATTTGGCAAAGCTTTCGTAAGATGATCTGCAATCATTACACCAATAGACATATACTGAATATCAATCTCCCTTTTCTTGACGATTTTTCTGACTTTGAGAAATTTCACATCCATCAACCTTGAGGCGAAAGTCCTTTTGTAATTCTTTGAGAAAAACATAGCAACTGTGAAATTCCATTCCCGGATTTTACTGTTATAATCTACGTATTTGTACTATTGAGTTTTTATATTATTTCTCGAGAATTTATTTTAAATTGTTTAGATTTAGATTTTAATTAAACTAGTTACGACGAGTGAAGTTTGGAAAATAATTATTTAAAATTCGTTGACCTTTTGAGGTCACAAGTAATGTTTTCGAATAGGTCTCGAAGCCACGAGCGCATAGGAGAAAACCGTTTGCAAATCCGAGTTATAACGGTATAGTTACGGACGTTTGAAGTTGTGAACTATAGATTGTGGGAACTATTTAATTCCCACATGTGGGTTAAAGGTTAAGTGAGCTTAATAAAAGAGTGAGGGACCAATTAGAAAAAGAAAAGTTTTCAGAAAAAGGAAGGAGGGGTCTGGTTTTGACCCGTTTTGGGGGCGTTTTCGACCTTTAACCCACAAACTTGACCCGCTTGTATCTCCTTCATCCGAGCTTCGTTTTGGGTGATCTTGGTGTCCATGGAAAGCTCTTGACAAGCCCTATATCTCTGTAGTGTTAGATTTTCCATTTTCTTATCCATTTTTCCAGTTCGAGGCAACAAAGTTCCGTGGGTTTTCCGACGGTTTTATCATTTTTCCGGTGATTCCAGCAATCATTTCCTTCGAGTGAGGTATGAAACTTCATCTACTCTTCATAATATTCAAGTTGGTATGCTTGGTTTGTGCTTTAGTATTTGTTTTAGAGTTGGGTGTTAGAACCCTAGAAACTCGATTTTCCCCGATGAATTTGGATGGTTTCCGGTTAGAATTTGTCGTTGGTCTAGTTGTGATTAATGTTTCCCTTGTTAAGCTCTAGTTACCACGTAAATTTGAGCTCATCTAGTTAATGTTGAAAATTTGGGTTTTCAAAACCTTCACCATGACTAGCATCGTGTGTGGCAGTGCGTGGGACCGTCCATGAGTGTTGTCTAAGTACCAAATACCTTCTAGTGACCCTATGAACCTATGTCTAGCTCGGTTTCCCGAAATTCAATTGTTTGGTGTGGTGATCAAATTGGACCACCACTTGTTTGCACAATTGACGACAATCCGATCGTTGGATTGTCGTACAATTTTATGAGCACCCAAGTTATCGGTTGTTGGACCTTAGGAACTTACTAGTGAAAATCTAGTGATTGGATCTTATGGAGCAAGTGATCTAAGATCATGGACCATACCTTTGATCGACGGTTTGATTCTCATTAAATGTCGTTGTGGGAGACTTATGAGAGTTTTGGGTATGTGAATTGATAAGCTCATGTTTATATATATTTTACATCAAATTCATTTGTCTTTTCTTAATTAGTTCCTTATATTTTTGAGCTATTTACTTTTTTTTGTGTTTTGTGGGATTGGTCAAGCAAATAAAAGAAAAATAGCACAAGTAGGATTTTTAGTAACAAATTTGTCAAAACTGCCTGTGCAGATCAGCCGACTTTGGAAGCAAGTTGCGAACAGCTCAGAATGAATTAGAGAAAGAAGCCTTACATGCTTGGAAAGCTACAGATGTCTATTTTCTAGAGCATTTCGCGGATTGTTAATATCATTTTTCTAGAAGAAGTTATGGCCGTTTTAACACTGAAAGGTTTCCAAGACGCTGAGCAGTTTGTAACTGCAATGGAAGCAATAAACCCAATAAATCTAGCAGCCAAGAACAAGTCAGCTAACACCTATTCAAATATCAGATGAAATGGAATTAAAGATGAGGATTAAGTGGGAGTAATTGGCATAAAGGCTACCTAAAGTGTTACAATTGTTTTACCACATTTCCTTTCGCTTATTGTCATCACTAAATGGCTATTAGTGGGTGAGTTAAGGAGAAGAAAATGATGCAGCAAGAATTGGTTTAAAAGCAGCATTGGGGAAGGAAGGAGGAGAGGGAGGAGGCCTTAGTCAATTTCTTTCGGTTCTATCTTCTCAAACTCATGTCTATCTTTTGTTTTTATTTAAGGATTGTGTGTAACTAATTTTTTAGTAGTTAGGGGCTGTTTTGAAGCCCCAAATAT
This sequence comes from Malus sylvestris, assembly GCF_916048215.2. Classification (NCBI taxonomy): domain Eukaryota; kingdom Viridiplantae; phylum Streptophyta; class Magnoliopsida; order Rosales; family Rosaceae; genus Malus; species Malus sylvestris. Next base: position 8,242,091 of record NC_062267.1, on the reverse strand, counting down.
GATTGCAAGTTTGTTATGACATTTCGTTTGAATTACTTTTATGAATGGATGAAAATTAGTTCACTACTTGTCTCATTGATGAATTCTTTATTTGTTTTCTATGGATGCATACGTAGTAAGCATATCTAGGATTCTAACACTAAGAATATGTGTGTGCCTGCCCTTGTTGAATGAGGACCTACATATGTTCTAAAGTAGTACTTGTTAATTGCGATTAACATGTGAACCAATTTCTAGGATAAGTAAGACAACGCCAGTATTTACGATGCCTTATGATGACTCAAACTCTTTTCGTTCTTAATGATTCCTACTTGTTAAATCTATGAACACGCCATTCTAGATTGCATGCTAGGGACTAAGTTAAGTTGAAAAAGCCATTCTCTTAACATACTACCTAAGAAAGAGTAATAGGTTGAGTTCTAACATTGAGCCAACTTGAGCATCTTCATCTGGAAATAAAAGGAATTTGAATGAAACATAACATGTTTGCATGATTATTTGGTGGTGGATAGCAATTCCCCTAACTCGTTTTTCTTAATATGTGAACTACTTAAAATATGTTTCTGTCCTGTTTTTGTTTGATTTAATTTAAATATCAAATCTAATCCAAAAATCCCAAAAATTTGTATAAGTGTAGCTCTGTGTGTCTAGTGTCTTCATATAAAATTTCGTAGACTTTAGATTAGTGTAAGTCAGTCTAATAATTATTTTTCGGTGGCTGGTCAGTAGGGACAGCAACCAGTTTTTGTGACATTTTAAGTAGTTAGATAAAACAATCTTCTGCGGGAAAGACCCTTATTTTCATATGCTACAATTGACAAATCTTAGTGTTAATAAGGAAAATCAATAGGACATTTGTGTGCTACTTTGTGGTGTGCTTTTAATCCTATCATGAATTTATTGAGAGAAATCTAAATGTGGACTTGTGCTTTGTTTTTGCCGGTGATAGAGCTTGATGCCTTGAATTCCATGCTAGAGTGTTTTAGTGTGGACCTCATGTGAGTGACTTTAATATATGTGATATTGGTGATTACCCTGTTTTCATAATTGTTATTCTATGTGGATATGACTTGGTCTTATAAATATGTTTTCTATTGAATTGTTATTTTTAATGTTTAGCCAATGATTTAAGTGTTTGAAATGAGATTTGACATGTATATATTGAAATATGGTTCGGTTGGTTTGATTGACATGTTGTGATGAAATGTGAGGACTAGTGGTAGACCATTAACCAGTGGTGATGGGGATTTGTTGCTTCGATATGGTTTCATCTCCCGCTTCGTTGATTCGTTCTAAATTTAGTATTTGTGTCTTATTTCCCTTGGTTGAGCTTTTGTAAATTAAGTAACTTGTGTTTGTCTCATTTCTTTGAGCCGTTGTATATATGGTTGTTGGCCTTCCGTGATTCCATCGAGTGATGGTCCGGAATCGCATCCACTCGGATTCCGTTGAGAGATGGTTCGGAATACTTCCTACTCCGTGATTTCGTTGAGTGATGGTCCGGAATCGTATCCACCTCGGGTTTTATTGAGTTGGATTGAGATAGCTTCCAAGATGTAGGCTTCGGCCGATCTGCGTCCCTTTAGCCTAGTTTTTATTGTACATATGAACAATGGTTTTTGGGAATCTTGTGGTTTGAATTAGAAAAGCCGTTGGATGTCTAGGTGACTCATTCGCAGTTTTTAGCGACTTGATTATGATTTCATAAAGCATGATTCTATACTTGATATTTTGTTTTCGTTGAGGGGTCCAGAACCTGATGTTGTTGGATTTTGTTGAGTGGTCCGGAATCCTTTCTTTCACTCATTCCCATAACATTAGTCTAGAACCCTAGATTCGAGTAAATGGGAATTACCCACAATAGACCTTGTGAATTTATATACCATGTTATTACTCATAACCTAAGTAGAGAATTATACAGAGTTCTCTAATTGAATTGGTGAAATGGTATGTTATCTCATTGGTTGATTAATATAGTTAAAAGTTAAAATCCTGCATCTTTGATTCATGAATTGATTAATTGACAGGATTGTGGAATGACGTTGGATATAGTTGCTATTAATACGATTAGATTAGTTAATGAATGTGACTAGAGAAAAATATTGTGCTTGGTTGATCCTTGATATGTTACATGATTAGATTGCGATATTATGTTGAAAACATAGTGACTTATATGATGGGTGGAATGGAAACCTTGATTGTTATATTGGATTGTTATGTAGCCTTGAATCTAGTACTTCCATACTTGTCAAGTTCTAATGATTGATTGAGGAATGTTATATCTTTCGGCTTGAATGTACTATGGTAAATATAGATGGGTAGTGAGTGACGAACTACGAATGGCTTGATCCCTGTTGAGGGTATGTAGGCAGTCTAACGAGAAGGTTAGATGCAGCCATAAAATATATGGAAATTACTACGCAATTTGGACCTTGAGTGGTGCTTTATTCATATCCAGGAGGCAAGGTATGTTAGATATACGAGTATTTGGTGACGTCGCGTGTCGATCTTGGACGTATGTTGAGATCGGGGCATGACAGCAGCATTGTTATCACATAACATTTTAACAGGCCTTTTAACTAAATCAACAAGTCTCATATCAGCAATCAAATTTCTAAGCCAAATAGCTTGCTTCATTCCTTCAAAACAGGATACAAACTCAGCTTCCATAGTCGAAGTCGACACTATAGTGTGCTTAGCACTCTTTCATGACACAGCATCTCCACTTAGCTTAAAAATATATCCCCCTGTTGATTTCATCTCATCCACATCCCTAGCAAGGTCTAAGTCAGTGAATCCAATCAATTACAAATGATCAATCTGTCCATAAACTAGCATGAACCCTTTAGTCATTTGCAAATACCTTAACACTTTCTTGGCTGCTACCCAGTGAGCTTCTTCTGGATTTGATTGAAATCTTCCCAAAAGTCCAACAATGAAAGCCAAGTCAAGTCTTGTACATATATTAGCATACATAAGGCTACCAAGTAATGAACCATATCTTCATTATTTTAGCCACAAGTTCATTCCTATGACATTGATCTCGGGAAAACTTGTCCCCTTTATTTACTGGTACATTAGCCTTGTTACAACTCTCCATGTTGAACCTGTTAAGTACTCTTTCTATGTAGCCCTTCTAAGATAAACCAATAAGCTTTTGTCTTCTATCTATCAAAATCTTGATTCCCAGAACATAATGAACTTCTCCAAGGTCTTTCATTTCAAAGTTTGTACTCAGCATATCTTTAGTGTCTTTCAGTAATTGCACATCATAGCTTGCAAGCAAAATATCATCAACATATAAGACAAGAAAAATGAAATTTGATCCCTTGAGCTTAAGATAGATACATTCATCCATCTTATTCTCTACAAATCCTTGTGAAGTGACTACCTAATCAAATTTCAGAAACCATTGTCTTGAAGCCTACTTCAAACCATAGACTGATTTATTCAGTCTACAGACCATATCTTATTTACCCTTTCAACAAATCCAGGAGATTTGGAGATTGAGACATAAAAATCTCCTCATCGAGTTCACCATTCAAGAATGCAGTCTTCACATCCATTTGGTGCAATTATAGGTCAAAATGAGTTGTTAATGCCATGATAACTCTCATGGAATCTTTGGAAGAGACAGGTGAAAAAGTGTCATTGTAATCGACACCCTCTCTTTGTGTGAATCCCTTTGCAACTAATCGAGCCTTGTATCTCTCTATTCTACCCTCAGCATCTTTCTTGGTTTAAACACCCATTTGCATCCAATTGGTTTAATGCTAGTAGATGACTTCACTAAAGACCAGGCATTGTTTTTAGACATTGAATCAAGTTCTTCTGTAATTGCTTGCTGTCACGGAACTGCTTGAGACTCTTTATAGCTTGTTGATAAGTTAAATGGTCATCAATATCACCATAATCAAATTCTGTCTCTTGAAGATACACATAGTCATTTGAGATCACAAGTTTCTTTACTCTGCTAGATTTCCTTAACTGTGGCTGATCAATCAAATTGTCTATAACTGATCATTGAGATCTTGTTCCTGTTGAAGTTGAACTCCTACTTGATCACCAATGTTTGAACTTTCAGTGTTTCCTTCTTCAGGATCTGCCATGTTTTCATCTAGGTCCATATTTGTAAATTGAGACTTTTGGAATACAGGCACTTGATTGTAGTTCATTTGTGAAGAATAATCATCTGACTGTTTTAGTTCTTCAAATTCGAATTCATCATGAGTCAAGTTTGACACATCTTCATCCTCCAGAAAGATAGCATTGTGAGTTTCTTGAATCCTTGTGTATGCTTGTGGGCAATAGAATTTGAAACCCTTGGACTTCTCTGAGTAACTGATTAAGAAACAGGAAGATGTTCTTGAATCTAACTTCTTCTCATTTGGATTGTAAAATCTTCCCTCTGTTTTGCAACCCTAGACATGGAAGTGATTGAAGCTAGGTCTTCTTCCATTCCATAATTCAAAATAAGTCTTTGGAAAAGCTTTAGATGGTACTCGATTGATGATATAATTTGCAGTCTTTAAAGCCTCTCCCTAAAGAAAACTGGGAAGCTTGGACCTTGAAATCATACTTCTCACCATTTCCATAAGGGTTCTATTTCTCCTTTCTGCCACTCCATTCTGTTGTAGGGTACCATAAGTGGTATATTGTGCCACAATCCATTGAATTTCAAGGAATTTGGCAAATGGACCCTCTTGCTGCCCAGCCTCTGTGTGCCTACTAAAATATTCCCCTCCTCTATCTGATCTAACAATTTTAATCGCATCATTCAACTGTTTTTCAACTTCATTTTTAAAGACTTTGAAACATTCAAGAACTGCTGATTTCTCACTAATAAGATACATGTAACTGAATCTCAAGAAATCATCTATAAAGTTCACAAAATAAGTATTCCCACTTATGATTTTGACATGAAAAGGACCACACATGTCTGTGTGTATGATTTCGAGTAAGCCATGACTTCTTTTAGCATCTAGTTTTCTAACATTTGTCATCTTGCCTTTCATGCAATCAACACATTCAGTATCAGTTTTAGTATCAATGGCAGGGATCAAGTTTAGTTTTGATAACTGGAATACTCTTTCTTTTGAAATGTGTCCTAATCTTTTATGCCAAAGCATGAAGGTTTGATCAATATTGTGCATCCATTTGGTTGCTGTGTTTAAAACATGCAGTTTTTCAAAATCTACAATGCATTGTAATTTCCAAAGGTGATCAGTCAAAAATGCTTTTCCCTGCAGTGTACCATTCTTGAAAAATTTGACACATTCATCATCTCATATAAAAACATAGCATTGTTTAACCAGTTTTGATGCAAAGACCAAATTCCTCCTCATCTTAGGCACATATAACACATTATTTAACCGCATTGTAAAACCAGTGTCTAGTTTCAACTTAACAGTACCTATTGACTCCACAGATACCTTGGTTCCCTCCCCCACAAAAACATTAAAACTGCTTGTTTTCTTTTGCTCTTTAAAACCATGTAGACAATTAGTGATATGCATAGATGCACCAATATCAAACCACCAAGAGTTTAAGGGAATATCTACAAGATTTGACTCCTCACAGACATAAACATCAGTTCTTCCTTTAGATCTCAGCCAATCCTTGAATATTTTGCAGTCTTTTCTATAGTGACCCTTAGTTTTGCAGTGATGGCATCTAATTTTATCAATGTTTTTTGTTTTCACCTTAAATTTGTTAGATTTAGAGGAATTGGAACTTTTAGTAGGCAACACAGACTTATCATAGTTTAGAGATTCATAAGGTTTACCAAAGTTTGCTTCCTTCTTCCCTTTGGCAGCTTGCACAAAATTGATTGCCTTGAATTCTTTGCCTTTCTCTTGCTTTTGTCTGTTCTCTTCTTGCACACATTAAACAATGAGTTCCATCCACAGTCCAAGTCTTTTCTTGTGTATTGTAGGACACCTTGAGTTAACTGAATTTGGGTGGCAATGCCTTGCAATATCATGAAAACAAGTTGTTTTTCTCTGATGTTGACATCCATGGAAGTAAGTTTCTCGACAGCATCTGTCATCCTTATGATGTGATCCCTTATTGAGCCTCAACCTTCAAACTTGTAAGAAGTAAGGAGAGACATATATTGGGCAATCTCAGCGTTTTCTGATTCTTTAAATTTGTTCTCAATGGCTTGTAGATAATCCTTAGAGAGGACTGATTTCTTGATTCCCCCACGTATAGTATATGTCATGCCACTCTCAATTATGGATAAAGCCACCTTATTCGCCCTGGTCCCTCTTTCAAACTCAGTTTTGTCTGCCTTAGTGCTTTTATCAGTCAAGGCCTTTGGTGATGGATTATCAAGGGCATTGTCATACTCATTCAGTGTCAAGAGCAATTCAATCTCTCTTCTCCATTTCTTGTAATTGCTTCCACCAGTGAGTATTGGCAATGTTGCTAGATTGAGTGACTTTAGTGAAACTACAGAAGATATCAATGAAATCATCACTATGAATCTTTAAAAGATTCTTGATTTCCATCTTTTCACTGCAGAACTCAGTCACTTGAATCCACTTATTCATACATATGATCTTGTTTTAAAAGCATACATAGAATAAACAATCCAACAATATCAAAGGAACTTCTGCAGAATTGATTAACACAGATCGTAGAACACATATATATGTATTCTCAAAACAGTAAGGCAATTAATTGATTTAGTCAAACAACACATTCATTAACTTGACAGACCTCATTACGAATAAAGACCCAATCTTTGCACTGATTTCATATCATTTCGTTTATGTCGACCCGTCTATTCTTCCCGTACGTCTCTCACGTTATCACCGTCAAGCTCAATTCCAATAATTACCCTATTTGGTTGTCCCAAACTGTTTCTTTGCTTAAGAGTCAGAACCTCATGTGTTTTGTGGATGGTCCTGTAAGACCAAGTTTGATAAACTTACATCCAAGAAAATAGATTCATCCAATTGAATCACAACTTATACAAAACAAAGAACATACCAAACACAAGAACAAAGGACCTAGAAAACTCACCTGCAGAACTCGGACCTGATGATGAAGCCATTGCAGCTTTTGTGTTCAAAACCTTCTCCTCTTTTACAAAACCAAAAGCTCTTCCAGTCAATAGGTCTTGGGCCAAATGAACTGTGTTCTGCAAGAGCAGTGGTTTGAACTATATATAGCACTCCTTCGACTATTCCCAATCAAAATGAGTCTAGGATTCAAACTACACAAAGCATAAGAATTTATGAGTCCAAATATAACTCCAGTACTGAATCCTACTCCCAAAAGAATTAAGCTATATTCAATTATGTTATCCTAAAACAATGAGGATAACCAAAACAGCTTTTAATCAAGACTTTTCCATATCAATCTCAAGCACTATAACCGATCCTAGTATATGTTTCATACTCATAATCTTACAAGTCCTTCTCCCTGAGATCCTCAGTTTTTTTCCGACGATGCTGGGAACAAAACCGACACTGTCAACCCCGATTTTTGGCTGCTGGGGTTTAGTTTTATATTTGTTGTTTCTTCTGCTTAAGGTTGTTTTGTGAAATCTCACATCGCCTGGTGGAGAGGAGGTGATGTGCCTTATATGTACATGCCCACCTCTATATAGTAAGAAGCGTTTTGGGTGGAAACCCAAAAACAAATCCGTGAGGGCATGGCCCAAAACAGACAATATCATACTATGCAGACTGGATGTGACATGTTTCCCCAGTTTCTCTCTTGAATTTGCAGAAGACAGACATATTTAATTGCCAACTGGTTTCTTTCATGGTATCATGGCCCCGAAGTCCAGGTTGCTTTCCAGAACCAATCAGGTATGATATGAAATTTATAATTTAATGTATATCTCCAATACAAAATACGTAGGTTTTCTTTGCATGGCTAAGAAAACATAAAGAACCAACGTCCATTTCATAGCTGAACTGAACAATTGCTAAAATATTTGGGAATTCTTGTTTTGTATTTTTACGGAAGCTAATATATATATATATACACACACCAGAAAAACTTGTGTGGAGCTTGATTTGCTACTGGATTTTGTTGAGTGGCACTACAATTCACTCACACCTCACCACGTGGCAAGTCTTAAATATAATTTTTTATCATTATTTTATATTTAACATTCTCATAATTATTTTTTATACTAATTAATATACATCATACACCATAAGATCAATCTAATGGTTCAATTTTTTCTTCTTTCCTCTCTCTCATTTTTCTTCCCAAAATTTTCGGATCTCTGTTGTCTAAGCTTCTCCTATCAATTGAAAAAATCAAAATTAGACTAACATATTCTTAAAACACTTATAATATAGAAAAGTAGATGTTGTGTCAAACATAGCCAAATAACAGAATTCATATATCTCTACTAATTAATAAAATCTTCTTTGTCAACCAAAAGATAATGAAAAGACAAATTAGTCTTCTATCACACAAAAAAAATGATGGGTAATAATGTAATTTCACAGGTCCAAATTTTGCTATTTTTTATTGAAACCTCACCTACAGGCGATGTTAAAATACCTCCAATATTAAAATAAAAAATTAAAAAAACCAAAAACAAAAACCTCCCACTCCCCCACGTTCTCTCTCTCTCTCTCTCTCTCTCTCCCTCTCTCCTTCTCATTTTCTCTGAAAAAATGTGAAAGTTCTAGGATGGGTACTAGTTTAACCTAGAGGGGGGTGAATATGTTCCAATTTAAAAATCCAATTCAATTTTCAATTTAATTTTCAGTTCTCAAATTAAATCTACATTCACATCACATATCAAACTATCATACTCATATGCAATTAAAACGATAAATAAAAAGTGCACACATGATGTAGGATTTAACGAGGCAAAACCCACCACTGGGAAAATCCTCGGGCTCCCAAGCCAGGACAAACACTAAGAGAAATAAGTACAGAAAGACTTACAAAACTCATCAACTAGACACACATACTAGTAGGTAGTTTTGCCTCCGCGCTTTGCTACTCGATCTCTCTTCAGCCTTTGAGTTGAAGTGGCACAACACTAACGCGGCCGTCAATCATTATCGCCTCGAACTTTGCAGGATATTAACACGATCGTGCAGAATGTATGTAATGAAATGATTTTTGGAAATCAACCAATTATGAAAATCATAAGGCACATTTTCATAATTGATTTCTAATTAAAGCGCATGAAAAATCAGTGAACAAAAACTAATATTTTCTTTGAAAAGCACTTGGCAATAAAACTGATTTTTTTGAAACGAAGATAACTCTCGGTGCACTTAGGGCTGCTAACAAATGTTTGCTTTTAAATGATATATCATGTGGTAAAAGCAAACTAAAAACATACTCTGATTCATCAAGATGAAAATATAAACCGACTTAACCATAGGCATGCGGCACATGAATTTTCTCTATGTTTAATGCATTGCTGCTAGTGTTTTATACCATCGGAAAAACCTAAATGCATATGCAGCAGCTTTTAAAGGGCTAAATCTAATCCTATATATAATATTCAATCAATGCAATTAAACCAAACGTGAATCAAATAATGCATGCAAAATAGATATGCATGTGATAGGATTAAAACAAAACAAAAACTCTTGTAATTATCAACTTGATAAACATGCAAAATAGATAAGCATGTGATAGGATTAAAACAAAACCAAAAAAAAAACTTTCGTAATTATCAACTTGATAAACATGCAAAATTATCAAGTTAATTAGATGTTAACTAACATCCTATGCAAACACGGCAACAAAAGTGAACTGATTCATTAAGTACAGACCTATAGTTTAGTCCATAACATATAACCAAATCAGTCGATTCGTTAAGTTCAAGAACATGCAGCCAAAACTAAATGTATTTGTATTTGAACCAAGATAAACCTAACTACATGAAATCCTTATGCATGACAAACTTACTTGAGTGGATGTCTTTGAAACGCTTGCCATTTTGTGATCGAGAGCACGTGAGATAAACTTATATTAAAATAATTACAACTGAAAACAAGCAATAGTCTAAGATTACAGACTCAGGCGTTTTGTTTAGGAATTGCCAATTTTACTCTAACAAAATGTGTTCATACACACAAAGTGTGTAGGCAAATGCTAGTATAAATATAAAGAAACCTCCTCACCTGAACCCAAAAACCCCCGATTATAAGAAAGAAACAAGTAACCCTAATACGCGATCAAGCAAACTATTGCATAAAGAAAAAAAAAGTATTATTTAAAGAACCAAAAACCCTCAATTACCACTGGGGTGCCGAATATTTTTTTTGTTTTTTTGTTTTTAAAGAAAAGCAAGAAACAAGGAGAGAATAAAATGAAGAGTCCTACAGAAAAATATAATTTGGAGGGAACATTTGGGAAGAAAAAAAGGGGATAAGAAGAAATTAGATTGATTTTATGATTAATTAGTATAAAATTAATTACGAGAATGTGAAATATAAAAAAAATGATAAAAGACTATATTTAAACTTGCCACATCGTGAGTTTTGAGTGGATTGTAGTGCCGCTCAGCAAAATCCAGTTGCAAGCCAAGCACTACACAAGTTTTTATCTATACATACAAGCTAATTACAAGAGAATAGGAAACTATAAAATTGTAGGAAATCTTAATTACAAAATCAAGCAAAGATGTCACCAATGCATAACTTGTCGAGTGAACTATAATAATATACTTTGCTAACACGACTTTTGTAAGAACATCTACACTTCGACATGTTTAGTTCGATGATGTTGAATTAGATTGTGAGCAATGTCGATCGCAACCTTGTTATAACAATGCAACTTCATTAGTTTCAATGGACTAAAGCCAAAGTCTAACAGTAAATTTCAAATCCACAACAACTCACAAATGACATGAGACATACCTCAAAACTCTGCCTCAATGCTTGATCTAGCAACAACATTTTGTTTCCTTCTTTGCCAAGTAACGAGATTGCCTCCAACATATGTGAAATAACCAGAAGTTGAACGTTTCTCAGTGATAGAACTTGCGCAATCGAGTGATAGAACCTACCTAATCTGCATTTGTAGACCCAGAAACATCCAAGTGACCTTGTTTTGAAAACATAAGTCTTTTCCCCCAATCATCCTTAAGGTATCTCAAAATGCAATCAACCACACTACGAGGCTCAATACTAGAACATGCATGAACTGACTAATCACACTTACTGCATATGCAATATCTGGTCTAATGTATGCTAAATATATTAACCTTCCAACAAGGCGCTGGTACTGTCCCTTATTGGTTGGTGTTTGATCTTCTTGCTCACACAACTTATGATTCATCTATGTAGATGTATCAGCAAGTTTGTAAGCAAGCATTCCAGTCTTTGTTAGCAAAATTCCATTGCGTATTTCCGTTTAAATAGGAAAATACCTTACGGCCATCTGGACAATTCAATCCCCAAGAAATACTTAAGAGAGCAAGGTCTTTCATCTCAAACTCTTGAAACAAGTATATTTGTAATGCAGCTCTTTTCCTATCACCACCATGTCATCTACATAAACAATCAATGTAGTGATTTTTTCAAACAAAACTCCTACGATAAAGCACTGATGTCCTTGCCATCTGCTGATGTTGTCACTGGACTTTGCTGAGTGTCACTACAATACACTCAAAACTCGCCACGTGACAGCCTTATATATAATCTTTTATCAATCTTTTATATTTTGAAATTCTCATAATTAGTTTTCCTATAAATAATATATAATATGGATCAATCTAATGTTTCCTTCTTTTTTTTTTTTCTTCTTTCCCCCTATTTTTTTTCTTCCCAAATTTCCCTCCACTTTGCTTTGCTGTTGGTGTTCACTGTCCTCCTACTTCTTTCTCTCTCCCAGCTGTTTCTTGCTTTCCTTAAAAAAAAAAAAATATATATATATATATATATATATGCACCCTCTCCAATTTTATCATGGAAAGCAACCAACAATTTGTAAGTTTCTTTTCGTTCTTTATACAATATTTGATTTGATCATGTAAACTTGACATGAGTAACCCACATATATGTAGGCATATTAGGTTTTTTTTTTCCTTCTTTTAATTGGGGGTTTTTGGGTGAGAGTGAGGGTGTTTGGTTTCTTTATATATTTTTTTCCTTATAAAAATACGCAAATGTTGGAAATATAGTCAAAATAACTTTTAGTTCACTTTGGATATCAAGTTTTTTAACAGCTTATTTTTTTTATCAAAGTTTAATTTTCAAACATTATTATCTATAATTCTTAATTATATTTGGTAGATATGTACTTTCTTGAAAATAGAAAGCTACTACAATCAAAACAAAGTGAAAGATAACAAATAGAATGTGAAAAAATCAACTCGATAATCTGGAGTGTGCACTTTTGTATTTCAAGAGAGGAGAGAAACAGTGGGGGAAAGAAAGTAGAGAAATTTTGGGAAGATAAAAGGTGCAAAACTTCATAAAAAGCTCATCCCTCCCCCTTAGTGTAGATAATATCGTAGGTTTTAAAAATAAAAGTGCAATATAAATTTGAACTGTAATACTGAAGTTGACAAGCAAGGTGCACGAACGAACATACAGAATACTAAACTTATTTTATTGACGGAAAGAAAAAATTTGCAATGGCGACTACGTACCAGCGGACCGCATTGTGACTAAGTTATTATAAAATAATGAATACATGACTTCTATTTGTGAGAAATTCTTAGTTGTGACGGAAATATGGATGGTACACCACGTGTTTTTATGCAAGTGGTGGAAATTTTTAATTTTTAAGTTATTAACCTTTAACACACATAACCCACAATTTCTATAAGGACACATGGTGTACCACTTCGTATGACAGTCACACTGAAAAATCTCTCCCTATTTGTAGGAGAAAACCAAAGTAAACCCTAAAACTTAACAAATAAGACAAACAACTCTAATCCTTGACCCACAGGAAAACTAATAACTCAATAAAAACCCTAAATTCCAACAAATGATCTGTGTAAGAATCAATCTGCATCCTCATTCTAACCACTGAGTTGAATCTACAATTTTACTTTTTACGGTAATCAGTTCCGGTGGCCATCCCTTCTATTGACATCTCCGTTTTTCCCAACATCTCTCATGCCACCACCGTCAAACTCGATCACAAAAATTACCAATTATGGTTGGCCCAAATTGTTTCTGTACTTAAGAGTCTGAAACTCAAGTCTTTTGTGGATGGTTCATCTCCATGTCCTTCTCAGTTTCTCGCCGACAATGCTGGCATGATATGCACCAAATCTCAGATCTCCAACTCAACCTGCAAGCAGCACAACAATGGCGAAAGCTATGGGAAGAGATAGAGAAAGAGAAGAGATATTTGTTCTTGAATATATTCGTATTTTCATTTCTCCCACAATGAGTTACATATATTGTTTTTCCAACACTACCGTCAGCTGGCCTCACTAATCAAAAATACTTATTTGATAACTAAGCTTGTGATTAAGATAATCACAGCTATAACATTGCCCCTTCCTTCAATTAAACCTTGTCCTCAAGGTTGCAGCTAGAACTTGAAGTCTGGAAATCTTGCAGTGAACTCATCATAATCCTCCCAGGTTGATTCTTCAACATCCTTGTCCTTCCAGTGAATAAGCAATTGCACCCCAACAGCATTGTTCTTCTTATACACCCTCCTCTGTAGCATAGCCAAAGACTCTTGAACTTGTAACCCATTCTCAGTGACCAATGGTAACAATGGCACTGGATTAACATCAGGTCCAATATGCTTCTTCAAGCAACTGACATGGAAAACTGGATGTATCTTGGAGGTTTCAGCGAGTTTTAACTTGTAAGCTACCTCTCCAATTTTTTCCAACACTTCAAAAGGACCATAGAACTTAGGGTGCAACTTGTGATAGACATGAGTTGCAAGTGACTGCAGCTAGTAAGGAATGAGCTTCAAATAAACCAAGTCTCCCACCTCAAAAGTTCTCTCACTTCTGTGTTTATCTGCTTGCACCTTCATCCTATTTTGTGCGATGACCAAATTAGTTTTAAGCACTTTCAACATTCTGTCTCTAGCAATCAAGCCTTGTTCTACACTCTCCAGTTTAGCCGAACCAAGTTCATAAGATGCAATGTGTGGAGGAGGGAAACCATATACAATCTCAAATGGAGTGAACTTGGAAGCAGTGTGAAATGAGGTGTTATAGCTCCATTCAGCCCAAGGAAGCCATTGGAGCCACTTCTTGGGTTGAAAACTAGTAAAGCACCTCAAATAGGTTTCTAGGCACCTATTGACAACTTCTGTTTGGCCATCACTTTGGGGGTGGTACCCGGAGCTCATGCACAATTTCGACCCTTGTAGTTTAAAAAACTCCTTCCAAAAAGCACTGAGGAAGATAGTATCCCGGTCACTTACAATGGTCCGAGGCATGCCATGTAGCTTAAAGATATTTTCTACAAACTCTTGGGCTACCATGCTAGCAGTGTAAGGATGTCCCAAAGCTATAAAGTGTGCATACTTTGATAGCCTATCCATTACCACCAAGATCACAGATTTCCCCTTGCAAGAAGGTAGGCCACAGATGAAATCCATGCTTATGTTTATCCATGTTTGCTGAGGTATTGGAAGGGGCTGTAATAATCCAGGTGGTGAGATAGTTTCATACTTGTTTTGTTGACAAGTTCTGCACTCGGCTACCCAAGCTTTGAGATCCTTCTTCATTCCTACCCAATAAAAACCCTTTTTTATCCTTTGATAAGTCTTCAGCACTCCCTCATGGCCTGCCATATAAGTGGAGTGATGCTCCTCAAATAATTTCTTTCTCCACACAGAATCCACCCCAAGGACAATTCTTCCTTTGTACTTCAAGAATCCATTGTCAATGTGATACTTAGAAACAACTACACTCTGTCCAGTACCGTGAGCTTGTACTTCCACCTTTTGCTTCTTCACTTTAACCCAAGGATCTAGTTCTAGTTCCCTCCTAAGTTCATCCAGCCACCCAAAATAGGGGTATGTGATAGTTAACACATCTCCCTTATCCTCCAAAGGTAGCTCCGGGAGGCAGTTTGATCCAGGTGCTCTAGAGAGAGCATCTGCCACAATATTCTCTTTGCCATGTCGATATTGCATCTTATAATCAAACCCTAACAGCTTGGATACCCATTTTTGTTGAAATGGTGTATTTGCTCTTTGACTCAAGAAATATTTCAAGCTGTTATGGTCAGTTTTGATGATAAAATGGCTCCCTTGGAGATAATTCTGCCATTTTTTAATTGTATATAAAATTGCAATAAGTTCCCTCTCATAAGTTGACAAGGCCTGATTTCTGGGACCAAGTGTTTGACTTGCAAAAGCTATAGGTATGCCCATTTGTTGCAAAACTGCTCCAATGCCTAAACCAGAAGCATCACACTCAATAACAAATGGTTCTGCAAAGTTGGGTAGGGCTAGGAGTTGGGGTGAAGTCATGGCTTGTTTCAGTTGTTGGAAAGCTTCCTCGGTGGCTTGTGTCCAAAGGAACCCTTCATTACTCGTGAGTTTGTACAAAGGTTGGCAGATTTTGCCATACCCAGGCACAAGCTTCCTATAATAACCGGTTAAACCCAGAAATCCCCTCAACTCCTTCACATTCTTAGGAGTTGGCCACTCTACAATGGCTTTAATTTTGGTAGGGTGTGTAGAAACCCTCTCGCTGGACACTATGTGACCCAAATACTCCACTAGTTGCTGCCCAAATGAACATTTCTGTTTCTTGAGGAACAATTAATGCTTGTGTAATAACTCCATTGTTTGTTGCAGGTGAACTAGATGTTGTTCCCATGAAGAACTGTAGATTAATATATCATCAAAGAATACCAAGATAAACTTTCTCAAATAAGGCTTGAATATGTCATTCATGAGGCTTTGAAATGTTGCAGGGGCATTAGTAAGCCCAAAAGGCATTACTAGAAACTCATAGTGTCCCTCATGAGTTCTAAACGCTATTTTCTCAATATCATCCTTATGCATCCTAATTTGATGGTACTCGGACCTGAGATCAAGCTTAGAGAAGTACTTTGCCCCATATAATTCATCCAGTAGATCATCAATCAATGGAATAGGATACTTATCCTTGACTGTGATGCTGTTCAATTTTCTATAATCCATGCATAATCTCCATGTTCCTTTCTTTTTCTTCACCAACAACACTGGAAAGGAGAACGGGCTGTGACTAGGCCTTATAAACCCTGACTTTAGAAGCTCTTGGACTGCCTTCTCAATCTCATCTTTCTGTGCAGGTCCATAATGGTAGGGTCGAATACTAGGGGGTTTTGAACCAGGGATAAGTGGAATTTTGTGATCATACGTCCTGTACGGAAGTAACTGAGTAGGTACTTGAAACAATGTCTCAAATTGCTGCAACACTGCCTGTAACTCCTCCACTTGTTGAGCACCAAGAATTTCAGTACCCTTTGCATTAGACTCCAAAGAATACAATAGTACCCCCAAATTGGACTGAGAAAGCTCTTTGTCAATTTGTTGAAGTGACATTTCTTGCACTGCAAGCTGTGGTGATGTACTGTGAGACAATTTGAACTTGTGTTTGCCCACTTGGAACTCTATTGTAAGCAACTGAAAGTCCCAAAGCACATGACTCACAGTGGACAACCACTGCACTCCTAATACCAAGTCACACCCTCCCAATGGAAGTGCAAATAAGTCCGTGTGAGAATGATAACCTCCTACTTCTAAGGGTATGCGCCTACAACAACCTTGGCTTTTGATTTTTCCCCCATCAGCAATCCTAACCTCAAATGGCTTAGTTGCTTGCAAAGACCACCCCACTATCTTAAGAAACCTAGAATCAATAAAATTGTGCGTACTACCCGAGTCTAGGAGTATTCTTACAGAATGGTTGTTGACAGTGCCTAAAACCTTCATAGTTTGGAAAGGCTGTGTGTGATGCACCCCATAAAATGCACATTCACTCAATGCCATTCCCTGTAATTCAGCCTGCACTCCTTCTTCTAACTCTTCACAGAGATCACCTTCCTCCCGCACATCTAACAGAAGTAGTTGTTTTTTGCCACATTTATGGCCTGCCACCCACTTTTCAAGGCAAAACCAACATTCCCCTTTATCTTTCTTGCGCTGAACCTCTTCGGGAGTAAGCTTACAATATGGTAACATAGTGGTTTTAGTTTTAGGAGGCAGTATAGGTAGGGGAGTGATTTTAGCCGAAGGAAGGGTTCTAGGATTGAGAGCTCTTAGGGCAGAAAGCTTAGAGTCAACCTAAATAGCTATCGATATGGCATCATAGACTGTAGCAGGCCGCAACAACTTAACATCATAGATTAATTCCCTTTTTAAACCACCGAGAAAACAACTCTTGAGAAGCACAGGTCCAACATCATGAGCACGATTAGCAAGCCTACAAAATTCAGATACATAGTCTTTGAGAGTACCTATTTGGCGCAGTTTGAAAAGTGCCTCAATATAATCCTCAAATTCAGAGGGCCCAAACTCCTTACAAAGCTCACTGGTAAATTCCTCCCAAGTATGAGTGGTATGAATGCAATTGCGCCATTGGAACCATTGCATCGCTTCATTCTCCAAGTAGAAGGAGGCGGTAAGAACCTTCTGATGGGCGGGAGTGTTGTAACAAGAAAAATAGTGCTCGGCCTTATAGATCCAGGTGAGCGGATCCTCTCCATCGGAGAAGCGTGGAAAATCCACTCGTTGAGACCATTGAAGTTGCGAGGCACCACCTCCTGTGTCAGATTGATCACGACGAGGCGGGCGAGGGGTCTCCAGAGCAGAGTCGGCAACTATCAGTGCTGGATTTGACGAGCCAGCTCCCCCCACAAAGGACTGCTCACGCCGAAATTGATCAAAGGAGAAGGCTAGCTTGGCCTCGAACTGAGCGGAGAGAGTAGCCGTGAGGTCCTGATTTGCAGCGGCAATGGAGGAGCAAATGAAGTTGGGAAGATCCGCCAACGTTTCCTCGACAGTAGAGAGACGAGCGTCCATGGTTACTAATCGAGTCGTCAGCGCGTGACGGGGCATACAAGAGGGAATCGAGGACCGAGATGGATGATACCAATTAATATGCACCAAATCTCAGATCTCCAACTCAACCTGCAAGCAGCACAACAATGGCGAAAGCTATGGGAAGAGATAGAGAAAGAGAAGAGATATTTGTTCTTGAATATATTCGTATTTCATTTCTCCCACAATGAGTTACATATATTGTTTTTCCAACACTACCGCCAGCTGGCCTCACTAATCAAAAATACTTATTTGATAACTAAGCTTGTGATTAAGATAATCACAGCTATAACATGGCAACAAAACCGATACTGTCAACCCCGATTTTGAAGATTGAATCCAAAAGGACCACCGTGCTCTATCCTGTATCGATTGCTTCTTAAGCCCTTATGTGCTCGGCACCATCGCTCACAAGTACCGTACTGCTCGTGAAACTTGGCAAGCTTTGGAGAATCTGTTTGCCTCTTCCAGTCTGAAACATATCACGCAGCTCCGCAGTGATCTTCTTCATACTACCCGTAATGGTAGGAGGATTGGTGAGTTTCTTTCTATTGTCAGTGATTCTTCCCACAAACTAGCGTTAGTTGGTTCTCCTGTTCCTGAGACCGAGATCATTGATGTCATCACGAAGAATGTTGGCTCTCCCTATAAGAATATAGTGATCAGTGCTGCTCAAGTTCGTGACAAGCCCTTTACTTATGATGGGTTAGAGGCTCTCCTCCTTAGTGCTGAAGTTCAGATTGATCAACGCATTGGTTGCGAGTGCTTCTGCAATTTATTGGTAATTATCATTGTGGTGGTTGTGAGTTTCTATCAAATTCACACGATAGCCAACGTCTTCACAAAAGGTTTGTCTGCTCGTCTCCAAGCTTCCTGCAGATGGACACCAGGTCGAATCCACAAGACTTACCGCTTAGCAGTAGTCCTTTTCGTGTGCTGGGGTGTAGGTGTTAGGCTTCACTTTCGGTTTCGGTTTCTATTTCTTCTCGTTTGCCGGATTGTTTTGAATTTTGTATTGCTTGTAGTTTTAGGGTTTTTCTTGTTTCTTCTGTTTAAGGTTGTTTCTTGCTGGTGGACAAGTCCGGCCAAATTTAATATATGATAGCATTACTTATTACAAAGTATAGCATAGCATTACAACTGAAACTTTTATTGTATTTGCATTTTATTCCATCCATTTAATCATCTAAACACAAAATAACATTGAACTTTGAACGTCCTTTGTTGGTGGTGGTGCGGGCGACCTCCGACTTTAAACCATCTTAACAAACTTAGTGCCTTTTCTTCCACATCCACGACTCAGAGGGCGACTTTGGCAGCGGTGGAAGCAACACAGCCTTCCGGCAAAGCCCAAACGGCCAGCCCTCACAATGATAGAATTGCTGAATTATGGACTGCCTTGGAAAATCTCTAAACTCGATCCCACCAAGGCTCGAACAACGCGACAAACTTGTCTTGACAGAAAGAAACACGTCTCTGGTTGCAGCGGTGCTTGAGCAGCAAGAAAGGCAGCTTGCAACCGATAAAAATTCTTCTTTCTCATCGCCTTCGTGATCTTCATGATCCTCTTGCTTTTCCGCTCCTTTCTGCGTTATGAATAAATCTTCTGATTTCGAAGAGTAAACGAAAGAGAAGCTATCTGTCAAACTGCTCGGCTTGCGCGTCAGTTTTTCCATAGCACGGCTTCGAATGGCAGACACAATAACCTGATGGAGAAAAAACCAAGCAACCAAAAACGATAAAAACAACCTGCAAAACACTCATGGGTTAACAGAAAATGAAAACTTTAGTATCGAAAAATATTCATTTCGGTTCACAGTAAGTACTTCTTGTTCCTCATCAAAGTCGCTTGTCAGGAACTCCTCCCCAGCAGGGCTCGAAGCCGAAAGCTTTCTGCTGGTATGGCAATTCGCAAACACATCGGTGAGACAAGCAGCAAGAAACTTGCATCTTTTGGAAGGATTTGGTGGCTGTTCTTCTTCATGATGAAAGATGCTCATGTTGGAGTTGAAAAAAAGGTGCTTTTGGTTTGTAAACTGTAAGCCACAGCTGCTTTGAGATATCTACAAAAACTAGTGCTTTTGGTGTGAGTTATTCTTACTCGACATGATGTTCGGATTAGACCATCACCTGCTTTTTTTGACAGTGGCTTCTCAACTTATTGGGGGGAAAATGGAGAATACTGGTCTCAATTCTTTAGGGTAAAGACAAAGCTAAAAAAGCATACTAGACGTTTTAACAAAAGCTAAAACTCCTCCCTTTGAGGTTGAAAACGCCCTTGCTTATCTCACAGCCATAATAATTCTCATTGAAGAAGACTCTTGTAACTTCAATCCGTTTCTTTGGTTTTCTTCCCTATATTTATTATTTAGTACTTCTTCTGTAGTTTTCAATTCACACTTTAAGTTGAAGTTATGGAGAACTAGGACATGATACCAAACCCAATTTGACATTTTAGTATTTATTTTCTAACAAGACAGTCTTCTGAACTACTTTAAACTACAGGAAGGGAAACTCGAACTTGAGTGCTAAGAGCAGACACACTGTCTTAACCAACTGGCCTAACCCACACTTACAAAACTATCGGTTAAATTTTCCCAAACTGGGAGTGCTCTTAAAGTCTATATCTCAATGGATGAAATCATGTACAAGTTAACACATAAATTTGGCATCTTTCCCCAATTTCATTTTCATTGATGACAATCAAAATTAGTTGAATTCAATGTGATGTCCCAACAGAAAGGTATGACAATCAAAATTACTTGCATGCCTTCTTCAGCAAAAGAATTAGAAATTTCATGGGCATTAAATTCTAGTAACATCATAACAAAGAAAGATTATGAGTCTTAGATTTCTTGAGCAATATCTTTGATTTTATCTTCTTTAGTCTCCCTCCACATTGAGTTCGTTAAAAACCCTAGATGTGAAAATGGATTGAGACTTAGCTACACCAAGTATGCCAGTGAGACGGTTTCCAAAGCAATAAAGAGTTACCAAGTAGAAATTAAAACACATGACAACGCATGTCACTTGCCTTGAATACTGTTAGGTTGAAAGTATTAAGCAAGTCCTTCCCGACAACTAAACACATAATTGCATACGACCGATAATGATAATACTGGTAGGTCAAATTTGCTACAAAATGGCACCAGTCATATCTAAATTAATGAACCAAACCAAAATTTAGACAATAACGAAGGAAATCCTCTACTAGTGATTAACCATGGTTAAATACATCATTCATCTCTCAACTTGATCAAACAATCAAAGTTTAGAACTTTAGACAAGAATAAAGGAAAATTCTCCACCTTTACAAGTGCTCTGTAAAGTTTAAAAGCATCATCTCCACCACCAACACCAACCACCCTCGTGAAATCTGCTCCCAACACTAATGTCAACATGTCATGTTCCCCAATTGATTGATCATTCAATAGCTCCAAATTATTGTTGCCGACCTCCAAATCCGCATGACCAAAACATGGAAAGTTGGAATCAAATACCCTAAACTTTTCGTCCCACCAAAATTCATGTTGTCACAATAAGTTGGATCCAAGTGCCGGAATAGTATAATACACAAATAACCAATTTTTTTGATGTCATAATAAACTCCGCTGCACTCGAGATCCTAAGTTCGATTTCTCCAACCGTCATTGTTTGCATTAATTAAAAGGGACAAGATATACTCAGCTGGTGGACTTTGCACTCGAGATCCGAGATCCTGCGTTCGATTCCTTCTTCCCCCGCCATCCTTGCATTAGTTAAAAATGAAAAGATAAAGATAAACTCCGAGATTTTGTGTTCGATTCTTCCTTTCCAGCCATCGCTTGCATTAATTAGAAAGGACAAGATAAACTCAGCTGGTGGGCTTGTGGAGCTGCTGAGATGTGAGAGAGATCAAAGAGTGGAGCTTGGCCACGGCAGAGGTCTGGTCAGGTGGGCACTTAGAGAGAGAAGTGTTTAGAGAGAGAAGGGCCTCGTCGAGCTTCCCAGCTGCCAATGCTGCGCAGCCTGCCTTGTATGCTTGGTCCGCCATTCTTGCATTGAATACGGGTTGATCAGAGCTCTCGGTTTTCGCCATCGAAGACGAAGAAGACGGAGAGCCGAGAAGATCGGTGGCGCGTGCGTATTCGAGATTGCAAATTGCTGTGTTGATCTCCGCCATTAGAGCTTCCGGCATTGATTTGATGGTCTTCAGCTTCACGCCATCGAACACGCTCCGCCATTGGGAGCTTTTTTCTGCAGAACCCATCTCCTGTTTCCGATTTACAGAGAAACCCAATTGTGGATTTTAGTTTAAAATCCCCCAAACCGCAGAATCTTTGATGAAAATTAAATTTCTTTATTTCACAGGAAGAACAAAGCCCTAAATTTTTGTGAAATTAACAAGAAGGAGAAGAAATCGTACCTGGGAAATAGAGATTTTCAACCTTCTTGGAAGGATTGGAGAACCAGAAACCTGATCAGATCGCTGAGAATCGTAGACGTCAATTTTGAATATGTTTCTTCAAATTTTTATTTTTTTGTTATTTAGAATAAAATAAAATAATGAGGTCCTGATCCATCCAAACTCATACAAGGGCCCGTACGATAGCGCTGGGCCGCTAAGCTGTTCTAAAAGTTCCGCTTTGATTCTCGAGTTTCAATTGTCGCGATTTAAATCACAAAGTTTGCTAATCGTAGCAGTTGAAGAATAAGATGCTCGATTCCGTCAATTTTTCGATTGAGATTTTGAAGGATTTTAATTCTTT
The DNA here is from genome assembly GCF_916048215.2 of Malus sylvestris. Classification (NCBI taxonomy): domain Eukaryota; kingdom Viridiplantae; phylum Streptophyta; class Magnoliopsida; order Rosales; family Rosaceae; genus Malus; species Malus sylvestris. The sequence goes on along the minus strand of NC_062267.1, from coordinate 8,219,376 downwards.
TAATAAATTTAGGAGTATTCAATCAGAATTTTAAGTGATTCTTTGAAATTTCAATCAAGATTTTGAGATAATTTATTAAATTCCTTATAAATTCAAGTGTATTCAATTAGAATTTTAAAGAAGTTTATAACATTTCATGTGTATTCAATTAAAATTTGAATATAAAGAATTTGGAAAAGTTGAGGAATTAGAAGGAATTGAAGAGATTTTGTAGTGTATTTTAAGCATCTACAAATCTCACATCTCTCCATGAGATTTATAGGGAATTGAATCAAAATTTTACATAGAATTCCTACAAATCAGTTAAACTCCATAAAAATCCACTAAAATCTCTCAAATTAAAAACGTATAAACTGTGCAATTGCTTATCCAATGTGAATTCTGTGTATCAAAAAACAAAAATTGCAAATTCCATGAGAAAATCTCGAAATTAGGACGTCCTTATATTGAATCAATCAGTAAACTACAAAATTGCCACAATTGAAACTCTAAGGACCGAAGTACAGATTTGCCGAAACTACAGAGAACATAATCATAGTTGGCCTTTCTTTAATCTCTGCTTCAATCATCCCACTCATCCCATTTTCCATGAAATTTCAACTTGAAACACACAGGGCTCTCGTCATTTTAAGCTGTTGAAACTAAAATCTTAAGAGAAAACTTCGTCCCCCATTCGATGGTTATCAATGATCGTCATAAAGTCATCTGAATTGATCAATATCCGAACTTTCAAAGAACAAGACCCGCAAGGGAGGACAAGCGATGCTGGCAATGCATTCTGTGCTTCAAAAGATATCTTGTTTCCATCTTTTAACAAAGCATACCCCATCTTCTCCAACTCCAAAGAATCAACGAAGAAATAGTCACCGCACCGGCACTGGTAAAAGAGTTGGATGACCTCTCCCGCATCTTCAACCATCACATCTTCTAGGCTGATATCTTCTGCGACCATAGCATCATGACTAGAAGCTCGAAGCGCACTATCATAAAGTGCGCGAGACCTTGAATCGCCAAGGATTTCCCAAGCCTTTTGCACCTTCAGGAATCTATCTCCCGACCCAGATGTACTTTGCAATTTATCAGGATGACTATCAAGGATGGCAGATCGGTAGCTTGCTCGAATAACTTCATAGCTTGCATCTTGTTTCACCGATAGTATGTCATAGTGAGTTTCCTGAATGGGGTGGCTGCCAAGAGCCATGGTTGTAGCTACTTGCTACCACATTAGCTTCACATCATATGAAATGGAAAAAACGTCTGTAATTTCTTTATACGAAAATCTAAAGAACCATCAAACGTAACTGAATACTTGATTTCAAATTACCAATACCGCAACGACACACAACTTTTAGGTTTCGAAATTTGACTATCAAACAATCTGAACAAACACATAAGAGGACATCTAGATCAAGTATTCGGGTTTCTATTGCTCATATAACATCAAGCATGAAAATACAACGGCATTCAAGTATTGTACTAATATCGCTGCATCTCAATAAACCCTAACCCTTCTCCATCGTTCTACATGTCCACCCGAATGCAGTCCCTCTTTTGGGTTCCTCTGGTCATGCAGACAAACCAAAACGTATAAAAATCTTTAAGCTTGATTCATTAATTTTCTAGTAAAATCTTTGACGGATGACAACAAGAGCTTGAACCCACTTGGGAATCGAAAACCCGAATCGAAATTCAACTAAACCAGACAGGAATATAATCTGCAGACTTTCAATGTCAATGAACCATAGCTTGAAATCAGAGCTACAGAACGCCCAAATGCGAATTAAACCAATTAAGCAACAACCCACCTACAGAAATTTCAAAATTCTTAACAAGAATAATGATTTCAAAGTGCAAAGAAAAAACTTGAGAATTACATCCAATGGGATTGTTGGTTTTTCTGAACCAAGTAACGATCGGATTATGCACAAATGCAACCAAAATACCAGGACTAAAGAGAAACGTAGAAATTAAGTTACCTTCGTGGGCCGAGCAAGATCCAATCTCGCGCGCGATCACATCAATAATGGTGGGCAAAGAATAGCGCGGATTGGAATCGCTTTGAGAGGCAGCGACTCTCAAAGTGCTGTACGCGTGGAGTTAGTTTTTTTTTTTTTTTTTTTTTTTTTTTGATAAACAATATTACCTACCTAAAAAATGAGAAAGTTGGCTAAAACCTCATAATGAATTAATAATAATGTAGTTCAAATTCTATTTTGGCAAGAATCGAATATAAAATCTTTTGCTTACAATTAAATTTCACTTTGGGCATGCGGTGGATTTCCATGGAGTGCCAAAAACGTTTGTAATTGAGTTTAATCGAAAATTTTTAGCTCACCTTTAAAATAACTAAACGCTTTTTTTGGTGATAGTATTTTGGATTTTGTAAGCACTTAAAGTCCATTGAAGGGAGCATCAGTTATGTATGCTTCTTGTAGGAAGCAATTTATCTGCCTTATCAAAATTCACTTGTATTGTTATAAAGAATTAGTTCCAAAAGCATTTTCATAAAAAGCATTTTCATGAAAAACATTTTCATTCATTTTAAAAACAGTTCCGAAAACTTTAGGTTCATAAAACTGTTTTTGTGGGGATCCCTTCCTAGCTGTCCATCGTATATCGTGCGATCAATTTTCGTCAGGTACTATTTATAATTAATTTTAAATAAAAAAAATCAAATGATTTTTAACCGCACAATATACGATGAATGACTAAGATATGAAGATCCCTAAAATCCCCACAATTTGTTCTTTCTCCCTCGTACCGTCGAGGTTCTCTCTAGTTTGTTCAGGTTTTTGTTATTTGGAACTGTACTTTATACAATTGATGAGCATTACAAGATAAACGATACTTGAGCAACAAGAAACTGAAAACTTTGTACTCCTACTTTTAAAGGTAGAGAGCATTATGTACTTATCCAAAGAATTAGAGAGTATTACACAACGTTCATAGACAGAAATTCATATCCCTCGTTCATTCGCGGGGAGAGTCTCAACGTCTAACGACAAACCTCACTATGCCTCCGACCAGGACTTCTTTATCTTGAATCATCGGCGCCAGACACCATGACAATCCGTATTGCAAAAAAATGACTCTGAACAAACAAGAAGCTCGGAGCGTACCCTGAACCTTCAGTCGCTCCATTTCCCTCTCTTCAAAAATTCTCCCTATTTTCTTCTATTTTTCAATAAACAATTCAAACGGAACTAAAGTATATAAACCCAGGGAGACCACGATTGCATATTCCAGTGAAGTTACCTTCGTTCGTGTGCTTTGTGATGTTTCCAGAACATGGTAAGCCTTTGCAGGTCAAGTTACAACGACAAGGGTTTGTCCTTTTCTGCTGGGAGTGGCGAAATCCTATCATGCACCAACAATGCCAGAGGCCCAGGGAACAACAAGCGGTGCAGATGGATGGCGGTCTCTATATGATTCAGAATACTTGTCCTTAAAATTAAGTTTAGGCGTTTCTGCCTGCATTTTGATGATTGAAAACAAGAAACATTAGACTCAACTGGATCAACGTAATCACAAACAAAATGCAATCAAATCAAATTATATATAAATTGTAATGAAGGGGTTGTTTAGTTCTTACGTATTTAAGCCAGCACTCTCCAAGTTTATGCTCGTAGATATCTGGAGAATAGCAACCAGTTTCTGACGGGCAGTAAACCCATATATTACATCTATTTTGATTAGGCTTAGCACGTTTAGCTTGGTCCAAGCAAGCCTGACAACAGTCCGCTGCACTATCTTTGTGGTGGTTAAGTCCCCATCTTACAGCAGCACCATCATAATCTGTATGAACTTCTGCATGGCATTCAGGAGGAAGTGGCCTGCCAGGCAAAATTTCGTCTACAGAAAAACAAAGGAATACGTACATTCAACACACGGAATAAGTTTCCACTATCCGAATGAGTAAACTTCTCAAAACTACCAGACAAGGATCATGACTTTTTTTTTTTTTTTCATAAAGGAAAATAAAAGATTACTTTTGTCTTATGACAGAGAGAAGGCATGGAGCAGAAATTGATGAATTACCTAAATCGTCTTCTTCACCCTCAGGTTTATCATGATGTTCCGTGTTATGAATTTCAGCAGGAATCCAAAGGCCCAAGTCTTCCAAAAGCCAAGTCCAATCCGATTCCAAAGCTTTTACTAGCATTTCTATGGAAAACAAAATCAGAACAGGAAACACCAGAGTCTGTCAAAACAATCACACTACCGTTCATAGACTGCTACATCATATAAGTTACTGAATCCTAAAAAGAAACCACATGTAGCTCACAAATAATGACCATACCTGCTTCCTCATGAAGAATTGTTGAATTTGAAGCCTTGGTCTCAATTGCCAACTGCTTAGCTTCTTTTAGTTTTTCCTTGCACCAACTTTCAACTACTTCTGTTTATTTAAGCACCCAGCATCAAAATGATAAGTTAATTACTACAAGTAATGAGAGAATATGTTGTAAACTTGTAATGTACGAGTGAAAAAGCACTCGTTACTTGAACAAGGTGAAAGCACTTTACACTTAAGTGGAACATCTCTAAGGTCTAAAAAAAATGCAAGATACACACATATCTAAATTATAGCCAGTCTTACTAAAAAGACAATCAGTATTGGCCCCACTTAATCACAGGATAAATTGAGTAATTCCAAAGTTAACTGAAACAACAGTTATGCAGGTCATCATGCACCACCTACCCAAAGAAAGAAGCACGGCACCAGAAAACTAAAAAAACCACATTAAACTATAATTGTTTGCTCTTTTACGTCACAATTTTTTAGTGTTTACCGAAATACAGAGTATGCCTAAAGCAAGCCCTTCCTTGCAAAGATCAGGTTTGACATAAAATCTAGAGAAAATTTATATGCTACCAGAATACCGGGAAGCAATTTGTTCCTCAAGAGTCAAGACAAAACAGACAACCTTCTACATCCTTTCACATGCAATCTACTTAAACTTCACTTTAACCCGTGTAACCTTCAGTCCTAAAAATATTTTATTTCTGGATATGCAACAGATAATTTCCCTCTGAAAGCTGAAACAAGTAGTTGAAATATTGGAAGCAGGAAATCTACCATACGATGATGCAACATCATAAAGAAATAGATAACGGGAAAGCATGCACAAACGGGTAATAAACTTATAGTAAAACATAAGAAGCTTAATGATTAGGGATTTAAACTAAAGCTATGAAATCTTTGGATTCCTCCTTTACCGGAACTTGTACAGTAGCTCAAGAGAACAGTACACTTCATTCAACCTTAATATGACAGTATTAAATAACCACTCGATAGCTTTTTGAGTTTGTTATCAATGTCGATAATTGTAGTTTCAGATACAAAAACTAGAATCAACACAGTTCAAAAATAAATTCATCATATCTATTTCAGGACAAAGTTGAATGTCACAGTAAGATAATTATGTTTAAACCATTTATACAAGATTTCAGATTTGATATTGCATGGCTATTAACTATTCTAGTCCAACATAACGATTTGCTTGAAATGCATGTAACAAAAAGAGATGAGCTAAAGAAAATAAAATTGAGCTGCATTGACCTCTCTGCTCAGTAATATTTGCGTTGGGCCTCAAGGTTTTCAACCTATCAATTATCTCATTAGTCATCTTCAGTTTCAAAGGCTGTGGCAATTCGACCGCTGCCTCTCCGTAAAGCTCCTTCTTAAGTGCCTTCACCTGTTGAGCACAACAGAATAGTCCTCCATTAAATTAAAAGACTCACAGCTATCGCTCTACTGATTCAATCAAACAGATCTACCCACCACCAGAGAGCCCAAAATGCATATCTTACCAATCTAATTAGCTCAACCGGTTCAGCTGCTTTTCGAATCCGAACTGATTCCTCCATCTTCCTAATCTGATCCGGAGTGTACTCAAAAGCTGAACCAATTCACAAACAAAACATTCCCTCAATTAAACCAGCATTCAACGTCAAAAAATTCAAAAATTCCCAACTGGGTTCTCTCAAAAACACCTCAAACAGTTACTGGATAATCCAAAGCAAGAAAATTTAAACAAAACTCATCAAACAACAAGCTAAATTCCCAACTGGGTTCTCTCCAAAATACCTCAAATAGCTAGTGGATCATTCAAAGAACCAAGATTTACAGAACCTAGTGAGAGAAAATTAGACAGAGAGAGAGAGACGTACTGGGGCCTGTATCTTTATCGGAGTAGATGTAGAGAGAAGCGTAGAGAGAGCGAAGAACATAGAGAGCAACGGCAATGTTAATGGAGCAAACGATGAGAGTGGTTTTCTTGTACGAAAAAGCCCATTTCCCTCTACCTTTAAATCCCCATTCTCCTCCTACCCGAGCCATGCCTTCGTCTCTTCTCCTTCATCACACCATATCCGCCGACCTCACAGATCGATCAGAGCCAGACCCTGATCAAAAATCCAAAACTTTCGAAGCCTCGCCTCTGCAGACGACAGACCCAGGTCGTCTTTTGCTCCAACGCAGCAGTGGAATGAGTGCTTAGTGCTTTTGGCTTTTGGCTTTTGGCTTCTGGGCTTTTCTTGTCTTGCCTTTTTGGCTGCGATTTCGTGAGATTAATGCAAAGCCATCGTCGTAATTAGGATTAAGGAAGGGACTAAGATAATGATTAAGGTTAATGAAGAATAAGTGGCCTAGTCTGCCCAGGGGGGATTAAGGTTAGGACGATGGTGATGATTATTATGGTGTTTTTCTCAGATGATTCCGTGATTGTTGGCGTTTGCTCGGTAGTGGTGGGATAGCTTAATCAACCTCTTTGCCTTGTGTCCTGTGCCTTGCGCTAACGTGCGCCGTTGGTGTGTCAGCTCCTATGTTTTCTTTTTTGGTGAACACTCCTATGTTTTCTTTTAGGAGAAGTCATAGATTTGTGAGGGATGGTATTGGTATGGAACTATCACAGTCGCAAATGTGAGATTTTCTATCATTTCACAGTTATAATTTCACGTTAATCTGGATCAATAATATAAAATATTGTATTAAAAACATGATGTATCTGAAGAGTCCCATTTTACAAAAATTAGGTTGAAAACATTTTAAAATAAAATTATATCATCACCAAACACTTTAATGTTATTCCTATACAACTTGTATAACTTGAATTATTTTAGTTCGAATCAGTCTAAATTAAACTCATAATTTCATATAAGTTAGAAACAATACATTAATTGTGAAAACAAAAAAAGTAAATGTTACTCAATCAAATTTAATTTGAGTTAGGTACATCAAATTATTAACAGGATTGTGAAAACAAAAAAAGTAAATGTTACTCAATCAAATTTAATTTGAGTTAGGTACATCAAATTATTAACAGGATAGCAAACACAATCATTTTTTTCTTTTTGTTGGAACCAAACCTAATTCTTTAACCTTGTTGATTTGAACTTCAATGTTATCCGAGTGCAAAAACAAAATTTCATCTATGTCAAGAATTAATTGAACAAATATATATATACTTAAATTGTGATTAGTATTCAATTAATAATTAATTTTGTTTTAATTTATGACTATATATCCCTATCCATCAAGCTACGTGCATGTATTTCATTTTATACAACAATGAAAGATGTGATGTGCCATTGTTTTATTTGATCATTTGTAATTAGGAGGATTAAAACACTAAAACCTTATTATTTAATATGGAACTATCAATCGGTAAGACCACAATATGGGCTCATTTGGAAAATGATTTTTGACGACTAAAAACACTTTTAAAGAAACTATTTTTTAGTTAGTTTCAAAACCACTTGAAGTGCTTTCTTTAAGAAGCACATAACTGATAATTCTTGAATGAAGCACGTCAACAAAATTTCCAATATTAACTTACTTTTTTACTAAGAATTGGTTTCAAAAACATTTTTTTTTTCAAAAAACGCTTTCAATTATTTAAAAGCACTTCTCAAACAAGCCCTATATAATTTACTGAACAATTATAGAGCCTTAGAGAGAGAGAGAGAGAGAGAGAGAGAGGGGGTGCAGCAATAGAGAGAAGAATAGAGAGATGTGTAATTGTGGGTGTGTGTTATCTCACCCCATTGTGCCTTTATTTATAGTAGTAAGAAGAGTAAAACCTTTCCCTGTAGGATTACAACATTTAATAGGTAATCTAATCCTAATAGGAATATAAGATACATTTCCATATTTCCTAGGATTTACACAATCACATTCCTATTCTAAATAGGACTGCAACACTCCCCATTGAGTGTGTAAATACTCAAGTAAATGGCGCATCAAGTCTTCATTGAAAGTATAATTGATGAAGTCGTCAGCACAATGGGCAAATACGAGTCTCAAATCAACGGAAGAATGCATAAAAAGTAAAACTCACAAAACCTCGCTATGATAAAACCCAAGGTGGGAGAAAAACCCATAGTCTAAGGAGAAAAGTGAGAAGTTGCATTAAGTCAAAACTATACATCTTTTGGACGCAAGTAGAAGAGCTCTCAAGGGTATAATCAGCCCAGGATGGGTGCCTCATTAAAACCTAGTTAGGTAGTAAAAACCCAGTGGGAAAAATGCTCCTAATCGTAGGGAAAAAAAGTACATTAAGATCAAGTAAGTATACTTCTGGATACTCCTCCTGAATTTGACATAACTTTCAAATGAGAACTACAAGCATTGCATATGAGTAGTTAGGCATACCAATTCCTTGGACAAGCTTCTGGAAGGTTGACTTCGGCAGTGACATTGTGTAAAGGTCGGCAAGGTTGTCTGGGATCGGTTTGCATGACTTCAATCTCCTGATGCTTTGCTGATGTAGATGTAGACGCAATATGTCTTGGTGTTGACTTTGTTGATGTATCATGGCTTGGTCGGGTTGATATATGTGGCATAATCTTCATGGATCGTCGTTGGGACTCAACAATGGATGAAAATATAGCAAGTACTTCGAATATGCTCAACAAGAACTCCTAACCATGTCTCACTTGTGGCATAGTGAAGTAAGGTGAGTCTTGGAACGATTCAAAGATTTCGCAACTAGGGTCATATCGTGGACCTCCATGATATTGCAATATCCCTAACGATAAAGACATAACCATTCGGGGATTTTGCCTTGTGCGGGTTTGATAAGTAACCAGCGTCAGCATAACAAACAAGGCAAGCATCATTTCGAGGATCAGGGGGTTAGATGTGCTCAAGATGCGTTGGGATTTGTCCACATAATACCTTCAAGGTACGTCTTTAATACTAATTCAATGGTTGCGTATAGGCGCAGTGCTACATCTTTACCAAGATCAACAGCGAAGGAGATGTCCTGTCTAAATACAATGAGCTAAGTACAACGAAGCGTAAAGTTGAACTTTTAGATATGGAATTTCAGATTCCATAAACTCTTCAAGAGTCTCATTTGCATATAACGTATGGACGATCATGGGTATACTCAAAGGTGACACATTCCGGGTGTAGTTCGACTGGTAGACAAAAATACCGTCAGAACAATGCTTCAACTTCAAGTCAAGGCATAAACGAGTTTTTCCAAGATCCTTCATCTCAAATTCCATCTTCAGGTGCGAGGTAGTTTTCTCAAGCTCTTTGAGTATTAGTGAGATTCGTGTTAACGACACAAACTGTAACTCTAGCAATTTGGAATAAGACTTCATAGTTTAACACGTAAGGGGATAATTCATATCCTTGACTGATCAAATAATCACTTAGACGGGTATACCACATCCGTCGGATTTTTCAATCCATAAGTGAACGCCTCAAAACGAGTTAAGAGGGTGTTCCGTGGTTTGGAACTATTTGAACCAGTCCATGTAATTCTTCGGGAACTTAAACGTAAATCTCCATATTTATATCCTCATGGAGAAATACTAACCACATTTCATAATGTTGCTATCAATCACATGACGATTTGAGAGAAACCTTGCGCCGTAAAGCGTGCATCATATCACACTATTTCATTCATCTCATAACGTTTCCTTTCCCACTTGTAACTCAACAGGGTTACCTTGGGTAGTGTAGGAACGACAGGTCCAATACACACTTTGGTAAGGAATTTGACCTGGATTGTAACTTTATTTGTCCAATCAGTTCTACGTTGTCACTTAATCAACGGAACACGGTTCGATATCGTCGCTTTTCATTTATGTCGGTAGCTACCATATAAGTGAAAACATCATCGATGATAATCTCATTTCAATTCCATTTTCTCATCCAAACTAGTATACTGGACCAAGAACTTCAAGTCTCGGGAGTAATCTAGATTAATCTCATGAGATGGAAATGATTTGAGACAGCGATCGAGTTTAGATTCATTGTTGTATCGTGTCTTCCTCTTCCAGGGAAGTGAATCCTACGAACCGAATGATATGTCGTGCTCCAGGTCAAGACATATTGATTGGCTATCCGCCGATGTACCGGACTGTCCAACAGGGGCATCCAAACCGTCCAACATGGGCGGCACACCCTCCAGGGATGTTAACTCGACGTCCGTTAAGTACGTCTATCCTTGCAGACATGTTTGCAGCTGGTATATGATCTCGTCACTTTAGCTAGATCTGAAGAATGCGTCTGGAGCAACATTCTGAAATCTAGAATTCGTCACACTTGTTTATCACACTTGTGCGGTATGGGGATCGAGATGAGACATAGTGGGCAACGTCCATGCAAATTTATGTCGTTCTACAGGAACGTTGATGTTCTTATCTCCCCCTAACGGCAGGAAGACTGTCTCATTAAAGTGACAACCTGCAAATAAGCAGTAAAGAGATCGTGTGCAAGGGCTCGAATGAAGCTAGTATGAAGGAGAATCATGATTGACAAAAGATACACATCCTTCTTTGAGGACCCATGGTGGTACGTTGTGGCGGCGCAACTTGGTATTTGGAATGCGCACCCAAATGCATAAATACAAAAGTCGTCAGGTTCATACCCAGTAACCAACTGTAACGTCATATAAGTTGGGTGGCAATGGGCCTCAAGGTGGACCAACATAGCTGCATGCAAGATTGCATAGCCCTAGGCAAAGACCGAAAACTTGGTACGTTTACCAAAATTTGGGCGATCATTTAAATTGCGCTTTATGATCGCTTGGCTAGGCTATTTGGGGTGAACATGGGAATGCGATGTTTAATTAAAAACCCAAAATGACATGCAATACTTTATCGAAAACCGTCGATATAAACTCTCTGGCATTATCCAGTCTTCCAGACCTTAAGGGATAAGTAGGGTGGTGAACCCTTAATCGGCCAAGAGGTTTAGCAGTAATGTATGTGGACAAACTTGTGACTAGTTTGTCGATTCATCAACCAAAACCATAAATATTTATATGGTCCGCATTTTGGTTGGATTAGTCCATATATATTCCCTTGAATCCACTGCGAAAATGGAGTCGTGTTGTATCTTTGCAAGAAATGATATAGAAAATTAATTTCCCTAATGAGCAGGATTGACAAAGTGTGCTTGTAGGTACAAAATCCTTACTTCAGATAAGGAGATGCGTTGTAGCATCATTGTTCGATCTAAGTGTCCCAAAAGGTCGTGCCAAAACAAGTAAACTGCTTAATTACCAGGCTATAGGCTAGCCACATGTGGTGTATTCCCAGTTGGGAGACAACCCATTGGCCCTAAATCAAAGCTTCAGGCTCATTTTTGGAGGTGGTGCAAAGATATTTCACTCTATTTTCTTCAGTGGTTTCATTTATGATCATTGTCATCTCAAATATCCTTAAAAACTGAACGTCAGGAAGAATTTAAGGTCCCTTAAATGATAATTCAGTATCATTCATACAACGAGGAGCGTGCCAATACTCTTAATCAGGTTGGATAGACCTGAAGTCGTTGTTAGAGATGTGATTTAGGTGTAAAGTTAGTGTGCGTAGTACGCATTCATCCAGACAACTAACTTTCCCACATTCCTACCTAATCACGTGTTTAATTGAATCGGTCACATGTATTAAGAAACATGATTCAATTAACTCATATTCGAGGACAATATCAATAAGATTATCCATACACCAAACTTGAATCCAATAACATGGAAAAATGTTCACAAAGTAAATTTACTAAGGGGATTCGGCCAATAAGGCCATCCATGTCGAAATTTTGCTCTGCCAACGATGTTCGGTGGAGCAAAATCAATCTCACATATTGACTACTAGAATGGTACTCCTCAACAATATTGGTAAGGGCATGAACAAGTGCATAACCAATGATCTATTCCATCAAGACGGGAGTAGATTCTTGCAAGGTTGAGGTTCAAGAATATTATCCCTTATTCTTGAAGTTTTAGGTCTTATGTACCAAGGATCATGCTTCGGGCATGATGCCACACCTTGGCAGGCCCTGATTATACTATATGTTTGTGAACACAAACTCGAAATTGTATTATGAAAGAATATGTCATTCAGTGTATCCCTGCCGAATCTGTGCATCACCATTTAGTTAGGTTTTGACCGAACTGGGTCGAGCCATTCGGTAGACATTAGCCGAACTGGGTCCATACCTTTCTCTCACGTTTGTGGTAGTAATAAGATCCAAGAATTTGGTAAATTTACACTTTTTACACTGCTACTTCAGGAGCGAGTTAGAAACATGGAATGACGAGAAAAGTATTCTCCAGTCAAGATTCGTTCGGATTTATAAAATTCAAAATTGTACTCATTCATGGACGTAATCATGGTTTCCTTCGGGCAATTTCTTTCATGATTAGACGGTCTATAGAAGCGAGCCAAAGAGCCATGGAATCCTCATTCGGGAAGTATTTCCATTTGTAATGCTTTAAGCATAAGTCTTCGAATGAAGATTATGGCGGAGGCTTATTCAGCTCTTCCTTGTCTATTGTTGGCATCAATGGTTTCTCAGCTTCTTGATAGTCAAGTGGAGATTCACGTCTTGTACCCCACCTAAAGTGGTTTCTATTAGAAAACGTCCAAATCAGGAAAATCAAACTTGTGACGGTTCGACAATCCACTGAATTTGAGGGAACAAGATTGTGATTGGTGCTATGGGAATGAATCATCCATAAGCATCAAAGTTAGAACATTCAAGTTCTAAGACATGGTTTTCATGAAAAATGTTGGGTTTTCATGGGTGTATTGTTTTATGAAAACTTTTGGTTTCAAAGGCACTAAATTTGAAACTATAGGTTCGATTTAGTTTATAAACATTTAGTTCTTAAAAGAGAGGTTCCGGCAAGAAACTCAGAATGCAATATACTAACTTAGTGTAGTGGATTTGAGTTGTCTTCGGGAACTCAAGTGTGAGAGCTTCGTTACTACGAAAGTATGTGATTTTCAAAGAAGAGAAATAAATTATTGAATCGTTAATATCCAAAAGTGATCTTCAGGTCAATAATTTTGTATTCATTATCAGATTAATGGACTACAGGTCGCTTTTAATTAATTCAATAGATCGGGACCATTCGGGGTGGATTGTAGAAGCAAAATAATATTAAAATAATATTATTGGATCGAAAATAGAGCCCTAAAAATAATTGGGCTTAATGTCGGGGGTTAAGAGGCACGGGTTAGGTGCCTTAATCATAAGGCAAGGCCCAAATGTTCCTTTGGTGGTGACTGCAGGCCACGGGTGAGGAATGGGAGACCCTAGCCGTAGCTGGGTCGTGTTTTGGGCCACAAGGGAGTGCACAGACAGGTCTAGCACAAGCTGGCCTATGGGTTGTCACGGGGATCCCAGCAAAGGCTGGTTGCGTGAAAGCAGCCCCATAGTGACTGCAGGTCACGAGATTGGGTATGGGTGGCGCAATGACAAGCCTAGCATATGCTGGCTATATGTATGCGGGCCAGAGCAATAAAACCCAGCAACCAAAAAGGTTGCAGCGTGTGTATGGGAGGACAACCCAGACAATTGGGCAGGTTGGATGGCTACGGGCCAAGGCCAGTGTGCATAGGCTCAGGGCTGCGGCCCTACCGAGGTAAAATCCAAGCCTAGGCCTGGTGATTATTTGCACAATGATGGTGCAGTGGTGTGCCGCACCATGTCCTGATTCCCCCATTTTTTTTTCAAATCCTTTAGGGTTTAGGAAAACCTGAAACATGCTTCTAATTTAATTGAATACTTTGACTCACAAATTCCACATAGCAATTATTGCGTAATGTATGAAACAAATATATATATTGACAAATATATGAACATATACAATATATATATCGGAAGGTAAATATAAATGTAGGGGGTTCATGCATCATGGGGAATGTTTTCATACTTCATAGATCGTTTCAAATATATTTCTTTATTTTAAGCGTACCTGAGTAGCAGAAAACAACAAAAGCCTTTGAATTTGTAGAAGATCCTTCTTGAAAGTCGGAATTCTCCAATGCGTTGTATCACATTCAACACAGAAAAATTAAATTGAATCAATAGCATGTAGATCAATTTAATAAAATAATAAATTAATCATGAAAAGAATGATTAAAACGTAATACTCCCCAAATTGAAGATCAAACTTTCTTGTTAGCGTAGCGTCAAGAGCGTGCTAATAACGTGTTGTAGGCATAATTTACTGAACAATTATAGAGGCCTTAGAGAGAGATAGGGGGTGCGGCAATAAAGAGAAGAATAGAGAGATGTGTAATTGTGGGTGTGTGTTATCTCACCCCATTGTGCCTTTATTTATAGTAGTAGGAAGGGTAAAACATTTCCCTTTAGGATTACAACATTTAATAGGTAATCTAATCCTAATAGGAAATAAGATACATTCCCATATTTCCTAGGATTTACACAATCACATTCTTATTCTAAATAGGATTTCAACATATATGAATTTGTTTCACTTAAAATGTATATGACTCGTACGAATATTTTTCCAATAAACACAAATTTATAATAAAAAGTTCAACGTGCTTATAATAAGGAAGAAGAGAACTTTAACGAAAAGCTCTTGGTACTGTTCACTTTAACGAAAAACCACATTTTTACACTAAAAAGTCAATCATGTAACTATTCACTTTACCCTTTATTTTGTCCTTATCGTTAAAACTCAAGGTTTTCAAGTTATTTTCATTAGTTTTCCTAAAGAACAATGCTTGGCTATTAAAAAATAAGTTAAGGGTGGGCACGGTTTGGTTCGGTGTGGTTTTGAGTGAAACCGAAACCGAATTTTTTTGCGGTTTGGTTCGGTGCGGTTTTGAAGCCAAAACCGAAATGAAACCAAACCGTTTGGTTCGGTTCGGTGCGGTTTCAAACGTTTTCGGTTTGGTTTTTAAGAAAAAAATGTACAATTTGCAATTTAACATATTGATAAGCATTTCCCAGTAACAATAGGAAAATGACATTTGTTATATAAACAATTAGCATGTTGCATGCGATTGTGATGTTAAAACATGTTTGTGCAACAAAAGGGTGTCCCGTACAAGGTATAACATAATACAAATTCAATAACTTTGAATTCATTAAACGTGAGTGAAACTTTCATACTATGTGATATCATGCTTCACATGAGTGGACTTCATTAGATCATTGTTCGACTCTTGATAACAAGATTAGTCCACCCTTGTACATATATGTGTGTGAGTGTGTGTGTGTGATGGTATAAAATAGCAAAGGTCCTTCAAGTTAATGAACGAAAAAAAGTGATAAATGATGATATTCTAATAGTTGAGTTCATACTAAGTGCATGGATTCTAACAAACAACCAATTAAAACATGAAATTTAATATGGACATTTAATTAAATGTTTATTAATATTTGCGGTGCGGTTCGGTTTCAATGCGGTTTTCAAAAGTAAAAACCGAAACCGAACCGTTTTCCAAAACCGCAAAACCAAACCGTTCGGTGCAATTCGATTTGGTTCGTGTTTCGGTTTCGGTTTTCGGTTCTAAGTTCCCACCCCTAAAATAAGTAGAAACTCTTACTTGAAATTCTTCGTGTTCAAATCATAAAGCTTTGTGCTTATAATCAGAATCGTGCATAGATGGTTCGTAATGTTTTTACCAATTCCACTTATCTGTTTTTATACAATTCGATAACTAAACAACCTTAGTTTTAATTGATTTTTGCAAAGACGAACTCTTTAAAGTGATTTATAATATAAAAGATTGCGATCATAAACACGAAATTCTATACATTGTCAACGAATAATTTTAAGCAGAAACTCCTATTACTACTTAGTACTACGGTTTAGTGGTATTCCTATTCACTTGAAAGTGAAAAGTCTTAGGTTTGATTCTCGTCAAAGATAAATTTAAACTAAATTATTGTTAGTACATTGTGAAGTTATCCTTATTATAGAAAATATCGTTTGTTTTAAAAAATAAAAAATAAGAGTAGAAACTCCTCATTCAAAGTAGCCAAGTAGTTCGAATCTAAACAAGCCGTTAGACAAGGGACTAAAACAATCATAGGGCTTACAAGGGGAAACAGTATAAGTGGCCCAATAGGCCGGACTCGGCCCATGTCTAGTTACTCGCTCCGAAAGAGAAAAATGGCGGGAAAATCAAGAACTGCAGAAGTAGCGTTACTAGGGCACACGCCCGACTCGGACCAATTTGGGGGCTGCAATTAGATCGAGACCAAAGCCATGGAGATGAACGACGGCGAGAACGAAGAGTTTGGGTTCTCCAGAAACTACTTTCTGGCAAAGGAGCTCCGCGGCTCTGGCAAGAAATCGCAATCTAAGCTCTCGGATATCGATATCGTCGATGAACAGGTGCCGCTGGCTCGAATTCAATTCTTTCAGAATCTTCCATTTTTTGTTGTTATTCTTGTTAAAGCTTGAAACTTTGGCAGGAACTGGTTGCGGCGGCGGCTCAAATCGAACCCAAACATGAGAAAGAGGTGAAGGATTTGATGAACAGTTACAAGAGTTCGTACCCAGAATGGGCGTTTGAACTGAGGTATTCCACTGGCTTGTAGATTAAAAAAGGTCGTACCCAGTGCACAAGGCTCCCGCTTTACGCAGTTGATTAGAAATATATGAAACGCTGTTATTTCAATTGGGTTTGTAGATTTTTTCATTTCATATCCGTTTTTCGGCATCTAATGTTCAAATTGGATGGATTTTCGACTTAATTTTACTGCGAAATGAGAACATAATGATCTTTCTGGCTGCATATGCTACAAATTATACTGCTTTATGGTACTTAATTATATCATCGACCACATTTGGCATCGGAGTTTTTTCACCAATGGCAATGAGTGCCCTCATGCATTCTTCTATAGGCATTTGGCTACAAGGAGTTGCATTATATCCTTTCTGCAATTGATTGAGTTCTGGAGTTGAAGTCTGCTATTTACTAATGTTATGCTATTTTGATGTTATTATTCACCCTTTGCTTTATTGTTCGTAGATGTGGTCTTGGCCTTCTTATGTATGGATTTGGATCTAAGAAGGCCTTGCTTGAAGATTTTGCTTCAACATCGTTGACGGATTATTCTGTGCTTGTTGTCAACGGCTATCTTCAGGGAATAAATATAAAACAGGTAATATTTATATGGGACACTATTCCACTTCCAAAGCAATATGCGATTATTCTACATTTTCCTGTTGTGTGGTTTTATCTTATTGGCAATAAGAATTTGATTTACCGGTTTTTCCTGGCCTAGTATATTGTATGCAATCTGCTATAAACTTTATGAACAATGTGCGGATCATCTTTGTCTCATGTAGGTTGTCTCCAAAAGTGGCCTAACCCATCTTCCTTGTCGTCTGAAAGTATGACGTAATATGGAAAGAAGATAAGGGGATAGGTTCGAAGCTAAAACAAACATTACCATGTCCTTTAACATGTTATCTAATGTTTGCAATGTAGGTTGTGGTAGCCTTAGCTGAACTTCTGTGGGATCAATTGAAAACCAAAAGGACTCCTTCTAGAAGCTCGTCAAAAGTGCAACAACCATTTAGTTCTAGGTCCATGGATGATCTTCTTGCATTTTTGGATGGATCGGAAGATACAACAAACGAATGTATAGTATGTGTTGTCATTCACAACATTGATGGACCTGGATTAAGGGACTCAGAAACCCAACAGTGTCTTGCACGAGTTGCTTCTTGTTCTCATATTCGCATTGCGGCCTCTATCGATCATGTCAATGCACCTCTTTGTAAGTCTATTCTTGTTATAATTTGTTATATCGGGTTCTGAGTCTCTGACTAATGTTGGATCCTGAAACTTTGCCTCTATGCCTTCGTAAAAATAGAACTGAAGAAGAAAACCGTTTTCTGTTACTCTGCAAGACGAAAATTTCATACATCATCAAGTTTAATCACACCTTCTTTCCATTTAATAGTGTGGGACAAGAAGATGGTTCACACACAATTCAACTGGTGCTGGCATCACGTTCCTACCTTTGCGCCATACAAGGTCGAAGGAATGCTCATTCCACTGATTCTTGCACATGGAAATACCACCCAAAGTGCCAAAGGTGCTACAATAGTTTTGCAGAGTTTGACATCCAATGCTCAGAGCGTGTTCAAAGTTCTTGCAGAATATCAACTATCCCACTCAAACGAAGAAGGTAAGTCGCTATACAGCCTATTTTAACTCTTGGAGCTTTAACCTCTATGATCCGTTCCATCCGTTATCTAATAACTTGTGTGTTGTTCAGGGATGCCGATTGATAATCTGTACGCAACCTGTCGAGAGCGGTTCCTCGTGAGCAGCCAGCTTACGCTCAACTCCCATTTGACGGAATTCAAAGATCATGAATTGGTGAAGACCAAAAGGAATTCTGATGGCCAGGATTGCTTGCACATCCCTCTCACAAATGAGGCACTTGAAAAACTGCTAGCAGACCTGAGTCAATGACTTGTTATCTAACTACTCGGTCTTTCAAAATTATGTGGATTTTATGTCCTGATACAAGTGGCAATCATCCAAAATTTTCACTCCCTGCTTAAAAAGTGACTAAAGTGCATCGAAACGTGTCCTAACCTCCTCGCGTGTGCTTGTATCATGTGCGGCTCTGCAGTGTGCGGGAGGTTTCATTTTTATCTCACGCGTCTAAAGAGAGCATTTTGTGTGTAGAAGAGACTCGGGAGAGTTTAAAATATAGGATGATGAAAAGAGTGTCAATCAGCCTCTTTAGTTTTGGTAAATTCTGCCGATTTACTATCTCGACTGTTAATTTGATGTTCAAATACGCCTTGTCAAAATTTCTAAAATATTAAAAGTGAGGGTTTTTGCCCATTCAAGTAGGAAAAATTGACTTTGGTACTGGACGTTCTAAAAATGGGTACTATCGAGTCAAGTGAATTGAATTCAGTAATAAACGCTTGTTGACATTTCAGCATTCGTTGTCGTTCCAAGGCCGATCCGGAAGAGAATCCTGTGCGGTGAAAATGAGTTGAAAATGTAGCTCAAATGAAAAGGACAAAGGACAAATTGGATTTGTTAACATTTACTTCAACAGAAAACCAACCAAACCGGATGGAGATGGACCGGACCTCTCAAAGAAAACGACAAGTAGTCAACATTACAACCCGTATTAATCTCCCCAAAAAAATCAAACACAATAAAAGGTATGGGTCTAAGTAATGCTAGTGAGCTCAAGTTTTTTTTTAATTAAATTTATAAATTAAATAATGTGTTGTTAATATGAAATAAGCATATTAATTGACATCTAATTAATAATTCAATCATCTAAAATTACATTATTTAATTTGTAAATTTAGTTTAAAATATTTAGTCCTTGTCATTGAATCACATTGTTGCTAGCCTATTGTGAGGCTAAGTCAACCCTCATCCATATATTACTGTAAATAATATCATTTGTTAAAAAAAAATTATTTAATCTTCTTATCATTATTATAGATCTATCCAGTTCCATACACCTCTGTCTAATAAACCACCGCCACGTACGAAGAAAGGGTATTTCCGTAATTGACGGCTCAAACAGACTGGATTAGGCACGCTTTTTGTGGCGAAGTGTAGCTGAGCGAGCGTTCTCTGTCTCTCTGTAATTTAGCAGAAAGTCCAAAAAGTCCAAAGCTTGCAAACACCCATTCCATTCCCCCTGCCTGAAAGCTGCAAGCTTTTTACTTGGGACGGATGCCAGATAATCACACCCTCCATCTCTTCATCCGTTTGATCGAATTGAACTCCAACTCAATAATCGTCTGCAGTTTCCAGAAAAACCCAATTCGAAAAGTCAGTTTTTTGCAGCTCGAGTTCTGAGAATTCTGCAGAAAAGGTTGGGTTACGGGGCGCCGCGGCGGTGGAGGAGGAGGAGATGTGGGGGCTCGGGAATCAGTGCTATTGGGGGAGGAAGGAGCTGCGGAGCGATGGGATTGAAGGGATAGTGGTGGTGTTTGCGTGGATGTCGAGCCAGGAGTGGCAGCTGAAGAGCTTCGTGGAGCTCTACTCGTCTCTGGGTTGGAACTCACTCGTCAGCCACTCCCAGTTTCTCAATATGTAAGTTGTTGTTCCGATTTTTACGCTGATTTGGAGATGTTGTTCTTATCAAGTTTCTGCTCTTGCTTTTGTTCCCAGTTGGGTTTGACTTGTTTTGGTTAATCACTTAATGGCTTTTGCCTTTTTGGGTCGTTGGAGGAAATTGGTTGCTTAATATTTTGAGTGTTTTGTGAGTTATTGTGGTTAATTTAGCGGTAGCTGGAGCTAGTTTGTGGTAACTGATGTTTCCTTATTTGACAGATTTTGCGTGGGAAATGTTTTTGAGCCCCCCTTTGCCCTTTTCCTTGGTTTAATGAAATCAGGGTTAGGTTAGGCAGCTGCATGAAGCTGCCATTATTGCTGGCTTTAGTAGTTTTATGATGGGGTGGCGAGCTAAATTGCAGTACTAGCCTTGTAAAGTGAATGTGGATCACCCAAAATAGAATTATATTTACAGCAACACATATCGAAAACGTAGAATGACCTGCATGAAAAGGAGGAGCCTCGTTAAAACCTTACCGTAAAGCCCGCATGGGAAAAACCTCGGTGAAGGAAAAAGAGTACCCCACATGCCCCAACTATGGCCCCTTCTTCCCTTCCCTAATGAAAGAGTCCACCGCCTGCCTTAGTAGTCTCAAATAGGGCGCGCAGGCCTGCCTCTATTTTTATTAGGTGATTCACTATCGGAGTGAAGAAAAGGCCGGATCAAGAAAAGGGGGTACTACGAGCCCTCTGCCCCACGCATCTAACCAGTTCGCGTGGTTCACCGGGGGTTGCTTCGGTCAGTTACAGGGGCGGTCAGTAGGTAGTTCCGATTCTAGCTCCTAGCTCTGGAGAAGCAAACTTCAATGACAAAGATTTCACTACACTACTTATTACGTCAAACATTCCTCTTTCTACTTCTGACTCTCGCACGGATAGAGATGGAGGTCTTTCTGCTATAGCAAGAAGCGGAACTACAAGTGAATTTTAATCATTATGGATAACCAATTCATTTTTAAATATAGTTGGGAGACTTTACCCAAGAAATGGGTAAAAAAAATGGAAAGATCAGAACATGGGAATAGGTCTGATACCAATACGGACTACCCATTTCAATTGTTGTGCTTTCTTAAATTGCATACCCCTCGGTGGAGTTTTTTTATGTATGTGGAAGTTGTGGAGTTGATATAGTATTTCGACGGCTTGCAACTTTTATACTGGTTGGCGGCATTTAGGGAAACATTCTTGGCATCAGGCATGTTACAGTGGAAGTACTGCCTTTAATTGATTTGAAAGAATAATTCTATTGTATTTGTACAAGAATGTTTCAGGAGGAATTAAGAAGTACACGGTTGTTTTATATCATCTCCTTGTGATGATTTAATTCGCTCCAAATTTCAATCTTCAATTGTTCCAAAGCTCAAAAGAACTCGTAGAATACATTATGTAATTTGCATTTGTAAAACTTGGAGTTATTATATTTGGATCTGTCTGTTATTGTTGCTGCAATCATTCAATTAGAAATTGCATAATTTTGATTTTGGACTAAGGTTTGATATACATGATTTCTGCAGGTTCTTCCCCGAGAAGGTTACAGCTATAGCGATGGATATTCTAAATGAACTTGTTGAGGTCAGTTTATTACAGTTATCCAACAATAGATTCAGAGAGACTGTAGATCTTGTTTAATTGATTTTCCTTAGTAAAGTTAACCAATTACCACTTTGCTTTTTATATGAAATACAGGAATTGAAGATTAAGCCTTGCCCAGTGGTCTTTGCTTCTCTTTCTGGTGGTCCAAAAGCCTGTATGCTAAAAGTTCTTCAGGTAAACTCCTTTTACTTCTTAATGCTTCATATTTTATTCGTATTTTCAATGTTAAAAGGATTTCACTGGTCACATAAAGTAGCCTTCAATTGATTGAGGATAAGTATTGACAGCGTTTTTCGTTTTGTGCAGATGATTGAGGGAACTTGTGAAGCAAAATTGAATCTGGTATACTTTTTTTTTCTTACTTTCGCATTTCACTAATGATAACTTAACAAAAAAATGTTAGGTAATAATTAATGATTCTATATGTCAGAGGCAATATAGGGTGTTCCATTTTGAGTCTTTGACTAGTTCTTACAGTTTTGAAAGTTATGAACATCAGTTTCGATCATTTGAATCTTTTCGATTGTCAACTTTCTGGCCTGAAGAATGATTGCCGATTAGTTAAAGACTGTATTGCCGGCCACATCTATGATTCGAGTCCAGTGGACTTTACTTGTGATCTGGGTGCTAAATTTGTTCTTCACCCAAGTGTCCTGAAAATATCCAAGCCACCAAGATTTGCATCCTGGATGGTGCATAGCATTGCATCTGGGCTCAATGCGCTCTTTCTCAACAGGTTTGAGTCACAGCGTGCTGAGTACTGGCAGACTCTCTAGTCTCTACTCCACCATTGTGAGTAACAAAATATACTCCAGGTTGTCTGCTCTCTAAAAATCCCATTTTTATTTCCCTTCCATTTATTCTTTATGATTCTTATGCAGGGCATACAGGCCCCGTATCTCATCTTATGCTCAGAGAATGACGATCTTGCTCCCTATCAAGTTATCTATAATTTTTCGCAGCGCTTACGGGAACTTGGGGCTGATGTTAAACTAGTAAAATGGAATGACTCTCCTCACGTAGGTCTGCTTCTAAACATAAACTCGAAGGCTATTTATAACAAATGCTATTCCTTGTAGAGCTTTCAACTGTACCGTGTTATTAAATTTACAGTTCATGTAGTATTCTGTTCCCCAAATTCTTATTTATTCACGTTCTTTCCTGTTTTCAAGAGCATCACCTAAAGATTCTAAATCGTAAAACTTGATTCAACTCTTCACTCACAGGTCACTACAGGCGTTATCCAATTGATTACAAAGTTGCTGTAAATGAGCTCCTTGGTAAAGCAGCGGGAGTTTATTCTCAAAGAATTAGAGGGCTGGAAGGAGAAACATTGGGCATGCAGGCAACACAAGATGAGATCATCGACAATGAACCGATGAGTAGCATTAGAAAAGCTGCGGGAGGCTCAAATGGGTTTCGAGGAGTCACTCTGGCCTCAAGCGATCACTTCTTCACCACGCCCTTCTCAATGGAGTACGAGGGAGGTAGAGATGTTGGGTCAATGCAGGAAGAACGCAAGGAAGGGATAATTCACGTGCATAACCCGCCAACTCCAAGCATGAACGCCCACGGGGTTCTTGGGCAGATCCTTTTTGACGTCTGTGTTCCGAAGACTGTTGAGGATTGGGATATAAAGCCGTCATCGGGTTCTTTGAACGGGAATGGCAGCTCACTCGCTTCAAGAAGACGACATGCCCCCTTTAATCCAATCAAGTGCATCCGTCGCTCAAGATTATAAGAGAGATCAAGTTTTTATCTTTATTTTTTCATTTCTTGCTTTCTTTCTGGAATAAGGAGGATAAGCTGATGATGATCTCCTTCTCCGCCCTAAAAAAAATGTAGAGTGACGCAGTTCAATGACACTGAACAACCCTTAGGCTTTAGAGGAAGTTGTAAGTGTTAAAAAGAAAGAAATAATATAAAATAATGTTTCTTGTACCAAAATAAATCTTCAGAAAATGAGTTTGGTTGTCAATTCAAACTGAATTTGTTTCAATGTGACCGGCACTCAATTTTTATCTCACTTTTTTTTTTCCGTCATGACGTGGTATGGGCGCAGACCATTTAGTGTAACATGTGCTTGTTATTTACTGGGATTACCTTTAGAACAGTTCCACAGTGGGAAAGGCCCCTTCGGGCTATCCACTATTTAATCCACTTAGTGAACGGTAATTTTTTTTTACATCTCCACCCCTACACTTGAATAGCCCTGACAACTGGTAAATAAAATAATAATATTTTTTGCAACTGCTTGGAATTTCCCGTGCACCTCTCCACTCCCTCACGTCACTCCTTCTCTTTCCACTCATCCTTTTGCACTTCTCTCCATTTTTCTCTGAAGTTCCTCTCTCTCTCTCTAAGCTCCGAGAGCTCTCACCCACTTTTCTCTTCGAAAATTAAACAAATCAAACTCCAAAACCATGAAACCTTAATCTTTGGACTAAAGGATCCTTGCTATACCATTGCATGTGTCATCGAACCATCACGGTGTAAACCACCATTGAAGCTGAGAGCTTCAAGATCTAAAACTCGAACCCAGGTGAGGTTCTCTATGCAAATCTTGTTTCATTATGTCTTAATGTTGCTTGGGACAAGATTTGTGGTGTTTTTCCAGTTTGAAACCAGAGGTTTAACCCCCTGCAATTTCTTTGAAACCTTGCCCAGTTTTTGGTCACATCCTCGGAGCAAACTTCGGCAAGTTTGTGGGTTAAGATCCAACGGACGCCGAGGCAAAACAAAAGAAAAAACATGGCTAACGTCAGGGCGATGTCAGCCTTGCATCAAACCCACTCGGGGCTCTCAGGCTAGCAACTCTCCATCGACCTCTTGTTTAGGCCTGCTCGGGCTCCCTTGCCAGCACACGCTGGACTTGATTGCTCGGGCTATCTGGCCCTGTTCACTCGCCTGTCCCTCGGGCTCTAGTACACGCTGGAGCTGCTCTTAGTGGAACTGCAAGGGATTCGCTAGACTGTCTCAACGAGTCCCTTCTTATAGTGTGACTGCTGCTTGCTAGTTGATTTGCAAGATTCATATAGTTAATTTATAAAAAGATTATATCATGAAAAAAAATAGATCATGATTAGATGATCAAATAACGTTCTTCTTTTTAAGTTTGGTTTCTATTCATAGTATTTGTATTGTAACTCAATTATGAATGTTGTGGATGCAAATTTCTTCCTCCTTATTCTTGGATAAAATTGCACCTACAAAACAAATAACACCTTAGGTCAAGGCCAAGATCCTCACGCGCCCACGATGAATGGGGGGCTTTGGCCGAAGAACCTCCGATGCCAAAGTTAGAATTTAGAGAGAAAAAGTGTTTGAAGAATTTTGAGAATTTAGTAAGAGAATTGGAATTGAGTTTTAGAGAGAATGATGGGGTTTTTATAGGGTGTGGTCGGCCCCTTTGGGTTAGAGAAAGGATCAGCCACTTGGTTCATTTTGTGGGCTAGGTTCTTGATTTGTGTTTAATTAGGAATAATTGAATAATAAATCAATTAATTAACTAATTAATAGAATAATTTCCTAATTGATTAATTAATATAATAAAAGGGGAATGATTTGGGAGTTACATTGTGGAGAGGATTTGATGAGGATGGATGAAATATGTTTTGAATTATTGCTTATTTTGGGCACTTTTAACTTGGTTGAAGGTTGATTGCCCGCTGCTCGTGCGTAGGCATCCCGGTATGCCTCAAGGGTAATTTTGTCATTTTAACCCAAAGGTCCACGTGTCGCCTTGTGATTAGTTTTGACTCCACAAATACCCCCACACCTGTTGGGCTGCTCGCAAGAAAGGGCAGCAGGTGTAGAGATCTCCAACTTTGATGCAGATTCTTAAGGGCAGCAGGTGTAGAGATCTCCAACCTTGATGCAGATTCTTTCTTAGACTTGGAATTAGATTCTTCTAGGGATGGGAAATAAATCGCCTTCAAAGCCTATTTAAGCCTACCTTAAGTAGGGGATTAAATCAACTTTGGAAGGCAATTATTTATCCCTACAAGAAAGAGAGAAAGCCAGAGGATATTTGTTTCCCCTCCTCTAGCACTCTTCTTTGCTTGCCCATGCAAAGAATCGTCTTCCGTTGATTTCTTTGTCTTCTTCGCGCTGCACCGATGTAAGAAAAACTTAATTCTCCTTGTCTTCTTCTTGGAAGATGCTGCCACGGGGCAGCCATCAGGGTGGCGCGGCACGTCGGCTGTTAGAGGCCAAGAAGGTGGTGTGGCAGGGGTCATTGCTTGTGATGCTCGACTTGATTGAAACCAAGGATTGGCTCGGCATGGGCCGAGGAAGTGGTGTTGCATGGGCAACGGTTTGGGTTGCCACGTCTGCGCTGCTTGCCAAAAATGAAGAAATTGCTTAAGTTTGATTTCTCAACTGTCGTAAATGGAGCAGTCAATGATGTAGCTGCCAATATTTGAGCTGTTGAAGATGAAGTGTCGGATGAGCGAAGTGTTAAGTGCAAAAATGGCTACTGCCCCCTGACTATTTACTGCCTGGTTGATCTTCAAGCATTCGATCTTTTGAGCTATGTGGCCTTCTCGCACTGGAGAGCTTACCCAGATGGGCGTCGGGGAATGAGTTTACCCTCTCGCGCTGAAGAGCAATTAGTTTACCCTCTCGCACTGGAGAACAATTAGTTTATCCTTTCGCACTGGAGAGAAAACTCATATGGGTGTCGGGGAATTGGTTTACCCTCTTGCATTAGAGAGCAATTAGTTTATCCTCTCGCACTGGAGAGCAAACCCTTATGGGTGTCGGGGAATTGGTTTACCCTCTCGCACTGGAGAGCAATTAGTTATCCTCTCGCACTGGAGAGTAGACCCATATGGGTGTTGGAGAATTGGTTTACCCTCTCGCATTGGAGAGCAATTAGTTTATCCTTTCGCACTGGAGAGCAGACCCATAAAGGGTTTTGAGCAGTTGTTGTGGACATCCGTTGAGGAAAACTAGACTGCTGGACAACTGAAATAATCCTCAGCATGCGAGGTCTTGTTTGGCGAACTGCTTGAGACTTCGAACTGCTTGTTGAACCCACGTAAGGGTGTAAGCGCAGTGAGCTGCTTTCAGAATTATTGCGCCATCATTAGGTGTTTTGTCGTGTGCCCTTTTGAGGCTTGGTTGATGTGAGTAACATGGTAAAATCGGCATGGTTGAGAGCCGTGGTGTAAGATTGGCACAGTTATGAGTCATAATGATAAGTCAATGGCCGCCGGGAGTCGTGGAGCAAGTAGGCACGACTGTGAAAGCAGGGCTTAGGCCAGGTTGTGCGCAGCAGGAGGAATGAGACCACTAGGTTCGTGATACTTAGCTATTAATGATGTGCTGCTTCAATATTGAATCATATGAAGTGTTAAGAACAAGGCTTGCCCCCAGTTCTTGGTAGTTGGGCTAATGTGTCATTCTGGTACTCATCTGCCCCCGGCGCGCCATTAGGCTGAGCTGCTGCGTTTGTCAGAATAGAAGTAGTCTTCGTATCAGCAATCTATATGGGGTAGTCCCGTCTGCTCGATCTTGTCATTGAAAGATGACTCGCTTATGTTGGTCATGTCTCATCGGAACGCTTTGTCAATAACTTCGTTGCAAGGGAAATCACGTAATCGCTCGGTCATGAGCCGTTCTATTTCTTATTAAATTTGCCTTTTTTGGGGGTGGCGGAGCTCTCGGCTGCCCCCGGTTGTGACCTGCTGGTCTAGGCTGCTCATTCATGTGTTTGGTTCGTTTACGGCACGGCTGCGATGCATATGGTATGTTCCTAGCAGGCAAGCAGGTAACTCGCAGGCTACTGGTTGAACTTGAGCCAGATTGAGTGATTGCTTCTCTCCGTCCGCTGTGCTGCCTACTTTGATGTGAGGTGGATGATGCTCCTTACAAGCCTTACCGCGAATAAACACTTCACCTAGAAGGTTGTTCATGTTGATTATTGGAGTGTGGGCCCAACCGTGAGTGTATGTTTATCTGTGGACCTAACTGAGAATGCACGCTCCTCCACGCGCTAAGACGGGAGTATACACTATCTCGATGGCCTAGTCGGGAGTGTACTCTATTAGAACGCTCGGTTCGTGACTGGTCAAATGGCTACTTGCTGGGACGCTGCTGGAGAGATTCTTTGTTTGCCTTTGTCCTACTTCGGGACACCTCGTCAGGGGCACATTGCATATCGGTGCGCTACAAGAGCTGATTCACCAAGGTCGTTTACTATGCGAGGGCACTCGTCAACTTTATAACTTGTCAAGACAAGTGTTGTTCTTCATTTGGGTTGGAAAAGCTTGGAAAGAACGTATCTCATTGAGCAGTGAAAATGTGGTAGACTCCGGATGCGAGATTTGAGTTGGAAAATGTCAAATCCGTAGAAAAGTATGATGAAAATGCTCCCGATTTGATCGTCGCTCCGAAAATTTGGAGTCGGATTGGTTGAACTAATCTTGGACCGATTTAGGCTGCTTAGAAGGCCACTGAAGTGGGCTGCTCGGCGAGAGCAGGCTAGGCCGCGAGAGTGGGCTGCTCAGCGGGAGCAAGTTGGGCCACTATAGTGGGCTGATCGGCATGTGGCGTACGCGAGTGCGAGGCCTGGGCTCGGCTTGGCAACGCATTAAGCTCACGTTAGGCTTGAAATGACTTGGCTTGGGCTGTGACCTTGGTGCCGTAGGCCTTGGATGGCACGACTCGGGCCGTGGTGATGACATCATGGACCTCGCTGCGGGTGGCTACCGTGGTAGCCATCGCGGTGGTTCCCGTGGTGGAAACTCATGGTGGTGGTGCCACTCCACTTATTTTCACATTTAGCCTCGTGGATCGTCGCGGTCTCATCTCTTGGATGTGAGAGTCTTCTACGAGTTGAGACTCAACTCTCAATGAAGCACCAATTTGTGGATGCAAATTTCTTCCTCCTTGTTCTTGAAAAAAATTGCACCTATAAAACAAATAACACCTTAGTTCAAGGCCAAGAGCCTCACGCGCCCACGATGAATGAAGAGGTTTTGGCTGAATAACCTCCGATGCCAAAGTTATAATTTAGAGAGAAAAAATGTTTGGAAAATTTTGAGAATTTAGCAAGAGAATTAGAATTGAGTTTTGGAGAGAATGATGGGGTTTTTATAGGGGTGTGGCCGGCCCCTTTGGGAGAGAAAGGACCGGCCACTTGATTCATTTTGTGGGCTAGGTTCTTGATTTGTGTTTAATTAGGAATAATTGAATAATAAATAAATTAATTAGCTAATTAATAGAATAATTTCCTAATTGATTAGCTAATTAATATAATAAAAGGGGAATGATTTGGGAGTTACCTTGTAGATAGGATGTGATGAGGATGAATGAAATAAGTTTTGAATTATTACCTATTTTGGGCACTTTTAATTTGGTTGAGGGTTAATTGCCCGCTGCTCGCGAGTAGGCATCCTGGTATGCCTCGAGGGTAATTTTGTCATTTTAACCCAAAGATCCACGTGTCGCCTTGTGATTATTTTTGGCTCCACAAATGCAATTTTCAGTAAAACAAAAAGATAATATAAAGAAAGAGTGATGTTATTCTCACCTCAATGTCTTATATTGCCACTCATCTTTTAATGAATTTTTTAATTACAAATTTGTCCATTTACAAAAAGACGGGTAAGGACATTAATTATCTTGTTTTGCTTAATTGGGAGACAATTTGTCGACCTTAAACCCTAACTCATATTTTCATCTTCTTTTATTAAGTGAAAGTCAAAAAATAGTAGTGGACTTAGAAGACGACTTTTTCATTGAACATGTAGAAGATGAATCTTCTATGGAAGAAGTAGAAGATTATATTTCCTTTAAAAATGTAGAAGAATAATTTGTGTGTAGGTCATTTGAATTTGTCCATCGTATTTTAAAATTTGTCGTTGTCGAATTCTTTTGAATTTGGATACCTCTGTCCATTTGAATTTGCAGACATTAGTGATTTTAATTTACATATTATTTGTTTTATTTTTTAAGAGATAATTTTATAATTTCATATGTAGGTATATATTAAAGTATATATTAAAGGTTATTTTAGAAATAATAGTGGGTGGGAAAACTGGAATCAACCAACTCTTCTTCAAAAGTCAAAATAACAGTAATCTCTTCACCTGGGACACACGGCAGACGATCACTTTAATCAGACATGAAGATACTCGTCACCGGCGCCTCCGGTTACTTAGGCGGAAGATTATGCCACGCGCTACTGAAGCAAGGCCACTCCGTCCGCGCTCTCGTCCGCCCCACCAGCGACCTCTCCTCCCTTCCTCCACCGTCATCCACCGGTAACGCTTCCCTCGAGCTTGTCTACGGCGACGTCACTGACTACGAATCCCTCCTCTCCGCCTTCTCCAACTGCGACGTCGTTTTCCACGCCGCCGCAGTCGTGGAGCCCTGGCTTCCCGACCCCTCCAAATTCTTCTCCG
Source organism: Malus sylvestris (assembly GCF_916048215.2). NCBI lineage: Eukaryota > Viridiplantae > Streptophyta > Magnoliopsida > Rosales > Rosaceae > Malus > Malus sylvestris. The sequence continues at coordinate 8,189,023 of NC_062267.1, read as the reverse complement.
TAAGCTCACAAATCCCCAAAACCCTAAATTGAATTAAAAAAACTCATCTTTTTGCGAATTCGACTCTTAAAATTAGGTCAATTTTGACTTCCGATTCCGTTAGGTCAACGTCGGGGGATTGAAGAACGTGCTGCGAGCGGTCCGGGAGACGAAGACCGTACAGAAAATCATCTACACGTCGTCGTTTTTCGCGCTCGGATCAACCGACGGCGGCGTTGCTGACGAGACGCAGGTCCATCACGAGAAGTTCTTCTGCACGGAGTACGAGAGATCGAAAGCCGCCGCCGATAAAATCGCGCTGCGAGCCGCGCAGCAAGAGGAGCTGCCGTTGGTGCTGCTTTATCCCGGAGTCATCTACGGCCCTGGAAAACTCACAGCCGGCAACGTCGTCGCTCGGTTGATCGTCGAGCGGTTCAACGGCCGGTTGCCGGGGTACATTGGCTCCGGGAACGACAGGTATTCGTTTAGCCATGTGGACGACGTCGTAGAGGGCCATATCAGAGCAATGGCAAAAGGTCGAACAGGTGAGAGGTATCTGCTGACAGGCGAAAACGCATCGTTTAAGCACGTTTTCGATGTGGCGGCCGTGATCACACAAACCAGCAGGCCGAAATTTGGGATCCCATTGTGGCTGATCGAGGTGTACGGATGGGCGTCTGTTCTTTTCTCTCGGGTTACAGGGAAGCTTCCCCTGATTAGTCCTCCGGTGAGTTTGTTTTGTTTTTTTGTCTATATGGCATCAATAATGTGTCGATATTATTGTCACTAACGAAACATAATACCATGTTGTGAACATTTTTTATATTTCGATGGTATTAATGTGCATCTGGACGTCCTACACAGAGAATTTCGGTACATGCTTGAATTTTGGGTGCTGATTTTGTTGTGTGGTTTTTATGTGGGTGCAGACTGTTTATGTTCTGAGGCATCAGTGGGCGTATTCGTGCGAGAAGGCGAAGGCCGAGCTGGGTTACAGTCCTAGAGGATTGAAAGAAGGGTTGGGGGAGGTGTTGCCATGGCTCAAGAGCTTGGGTTTGATCAAATACTAATCCTATAAACTTTATGTTGTTAACTAGTGAAATTTTTCGGTTTAACAGAATATGGTGCTATGCAACAATGTGTTGATATCATGTTGGTGTTTTTGATTTATGTGTTAACTTTTCTTCTAATCCATACACAAGCAGAAATGGTGAACCTTATTTTGTGACGGTAGCGATAGAGTATCAATGCAGTTTGAGTTCGACTCGTTTTTAGATTGTTTGAGCTCAGTTCATACCATTCTGAGCGGGAGTTTGGAAGACTTGGGATGATCTGCTTGTTCTGGAAGAAACTTTCTGGATCGACGGCGGTCTTCACCTTCACTTGTTCATAGCTATTGTTTCCAAATCTATTCACACCAAATTCAAGGTCCCTGTAGTTCAAGAAAGCACTTCTACGGTTCTTGGACACTCATGGGGTCATGAATCTGAAACCTGATTTCCGTTTGTGTAAGTCATCTCTGCTTCGTACCTTCCTTCCCCTCCAACTCACCGAGTACTGAACTTTGAACTAGTTCCCGGCACGGTGTACGGATTGAAAACCAACCCTATTTTGCCTATTTCAACCATCTTCCCACAGCAACTCCAACCTTCCCTTGACATCAACTGTCCGATCATCAATGACATTGTTGACAGCCAGGATGTACTTCCTCAACATGTTTCCATATCCACCACCGCTTATGTGCCCGCCAACACCAACCGTGGGGCAAATACGGGTCGGAAAGCCGTGGACTTTCCTCGTCTTCAAAATCCAATAGTACAATTCTCCGAGCGTGGCGCCAGCCTGAACCCAAATCGAATTGTCTTCCATGTATATATTGACCGGACTAGTTAAACATGTCAAGGAGTGATTAGCGAGCCACGCAACCTCGATAATTATATTATTAGTAGAACCCAATATTATTGAACCCGAATTGTTAAGGTTATGTGGTTCGTTAATCACTAGTATTATTAGTAGAATCCAATAATATTAAACTCGAACTGTTAAGGTTGTGTGGTTCGCTAATCACTACTAATAGTACATTAGTCTTGCTAATAAAATTTTGCACTAGGAAGAAACTCTAGGGCTTGAGCCGCCATGTGTTGTAGTTAATCATGGGACACTTGTCGCAACCACAGTGCTGGCGGAGGGTGGGCAGAGTGATTTGGTAAACAGAAGATTGGGACTCATTAAACCCACGGTTGATTGCTGACCAATCAGCATGCCTGTGACGCATCAATTACTCAACGCAGAGGGGAACTTAGCAGTCCACTAGCACCGGGGTTTTCAAATTTACACTTTGCCACCATTTTCCTTCCTTCTTTCACCCAAAATTACAGAGAGAGAAAGCACAAGAAAATTTTCTGTTTGTTTCTCGGGAAAAAAATGGTGGCGCCCAAGTTATCGTACGAGGAGTCTCGCCGGCAGCGAATGGAGGAAAACAAGAAGAGAATGGAAGCTCTCAATCTGCCTATGCTTGCTCAAGCTCTTCAGAAAACCCCAAATTCCCCAAAACCCTCCCCTGTAATCCCCTAAACCCCTCCTTCTCTCACCAAAAAAATCAGCTCTGACTCTTGTTTTCTCTTTTCTTCGCAGATGAAGCGCGCGAAGGCCCGCACGGTGGAGAAGCAGCTCGTGGAGGTGAGGAGGTCCTCCCGGGTCGCAAATCTTCCGACCCCGGTTTACAAAGAAGTGGTAGGTCCTTTTGTTTTTCATCTGAATGCTCATGTGCTTTTTTTATTTTGTTTTTCGAATCGGAAAGTTGAAAGCTTTAGTGATTTTGTGGTTTGTGGCAGGCTGTGGTGGATCGGGAGATGAGGCCCAGAAGGTATTCTACTAATAGACATAGGGATTTGTCAAACCGGGTATATGCTTCCGATGAAGCCAGAGATGACGCCACTGCGAGAGCTGAGGCATTTGAGTCCGATTTGGGATCCGATTACCCGACCATGGTGAAACCGATGCTGCAATCCCATGTCACTGGTGGATTCTGGCTGGTAAATAAATCTGCTTTTTGTGCTCAAAATGTCACATTTTCATCCTACGTTACTTCTGAATTCTAAATGCTTGTTGGTTGTTAAAAAATTTACGAACTTTTTAGTCATTAAGGCTGTAATTTCCGTTTATCTTGTATATGCTCCGTAACTAATACAAGAACCGATTTATTCTTTCTTTTGCTCTAGGATTTGAGTGAAATGGATAACCCACTATTTTCTCGGTATATTGAAGGTAGAGGCGAACTGTTTCTTCTGCTCAATCCTACCATTTTGGTGGGATTAGTATGGATAAGTTTCCTTAATGAGTAATCCATCTTCTGCCTTCAAGTTGGACACAATTTTTGCAATTCGTCTTTCAATATAGCTTGAATATAGTGGGTTATCCATTTCGGCCTTATCCACCAAACGAGGCCTACGTGTATTATCAATTATCTCCAGTATCCTGCTTCATAATGTGTATGAAGGAACAGTCAATTTCATACACCAGTATAGGCATACTTGCACTCATTCTGTTTAATGCATGCAAACTGCAACAGGGTCTTCCGAAATATTTCTGCAGTAAGAACCTCCCGAAGCGTGATGATATTGTGATTTTGATAGATGAAGATGGGAACAAGTGCGAGGTTATATACTTGGCTGAGAAAAGAGGACTCAGTGGTGGATGGAGAGGGTTTGCAATTGATCATGATTTGGTTGATGGGGATGCATTGGTCTTTCAACTAATTCGGCCTAAAACGCTCAAGGTTTGGTTACAAGTTTCTTGACAAAGTTGAACTAAAATTACAACTGTTGACAAGTTTCTGCTTAAAAGTTTTAGTATTTCACAATTGGTTTGGTTAAATGAGGCTGATTATTTGTTAAGCTCCAAATAAGTATATTACCTTCAATAGATACCATTTAATTAAACTAGATAACTGCCCTACATAATACTATTTTCTGTATGAGATCATCCTATCATTTTGCTTTCCGCTTTCAGTTTTTTTTGTTTCATGTACTCGTCTTGTCATTTCAGGTGTACGAGATCATCCTATCATTCTGCTTTCCGCTTTCAGTTTTTTTTGTTTCATGTACTCGGATTGTTGTTTCAGGTGTACATTTTAAGGGTGGAAAGAGCTGAATAGGGCTACAAGCTTTAACTATTGCCAATGTTGGTGGGTTTTTTGTGGTCGTTGTTGTCGAGGTAAAGTTCAAGTATTGTTTCTCTCTTGCCTTTTCAGCTATGCATTGACAAATGGAAGAACAGTATATCATCTGATTTCTACCGCTTCATCGTCCTTTAAGACCGCTAGTGATATTTTCTACGGTTTGTTAATGCACATTTCATACGTAGCCTCTTGACCAAGTCATACATTTACTCTTTTGCTTATGGGTTCCCAAGTTCTTCAACATATCAAGCCCAACGTTTGTTCTGCTGCGAGATTGAGATAGGTTAGTTGACCATATACATAGAAAGCCTACACAGCTGTGATTTAATGAACTGTCAGCTAGTTTTAGAGTTGCTTCTTCATATGCAACCATTAAGCAAGGCAGTTGTTTGCATTTAGTTAATTAGAAGAAAGACTCCTCGAAAGTTTAAGACTCGTAAAATTTATCATATCATTAAAGGTATATGAGCATGCATGATGCATCTGTCTCTGTTATATGTAGAAACCATGTATCTTCTAAATTCTAATGCCTCGAGTCGCTTGAATGGCATACTAGGGATGCATGCACCCGAAGTTGCCTTCAGTTTTCATTTAACTGAACGAATTTATGGTCTATAGGTCTCTTTCAACAATCCATAAGTTGCGTATAATGGCGTTCTTCCTTGTTTGCCTCTTGGACTTGGTTGCTTTCTAAATAATGTTGTTAGAAATTTTTACCTTATTAGAATTCAAGCGATTTTGTTCTCTTAATTCTCTTGTCTTCTCTCTCACACTGCTCTTTTACTTACTATTGCAGGTAAAAAGGATTTTGGACAGACCATCCGTTAAGCGATGAGCTTTATTTGTTCCGAGAAGATTACATGTTTCGTGTAATAGAAACTACCAATGGAGCCTTGTAGGGTTAGCAGATGAAGCAATCATCTGCAATCATATTTTTGAATGTTCTCTGGTGTCCCTTTAGGTTGCGTTTGTTGTACGGACTGTCTCGGACTGGACTAGCTGCAGGGACTAAGCTGGACTGGCTTAGACTAGACTAAGCTGGACTAGCTTAGTGAAGCGTTTGTTGCAGTGTCGGACTAAGAAGCAGGATAATGAAAACAATACTGTTCACCAGATTTGTGTTTGCTTAGACTAGCACTACATTTGTTTTATTTTAATAGTTCCAATTACATGTGCCCAACGCCCAAAATTTTTCCATTGTGTAATATTAGTTTTTTTTTTTAATTCACTTTTAAATTATAAAAAAAAAAAAACTATTATATTTATAAAAATATCTTCTTCATTAGTTATTTTTTAATATCTTCTGCAGCTTGCCCTACTCTTTTCTGGAAAGAGCTTCCCCTTTCTTCTCCTCACGACCGCTTCCCCTTTCCTCTTTCTCACAACTTTGCAGACGACACACCTCTCCCTCTTCACTTTTTCTCACATCTTCATTTCCTCTTTCTCCCTCTTAGTGCAGAGGTATCGATGCTCATCCCACTCGTCGTCGACAAAAACTACCCTTCTCACAGCTAAGCAAAACGAACAAATCACAAAATCAACAGATCCCATGGCGCGACTTGGATTTTGGTGGTACTGGAACAACTAATGTGCAGCTGATGGAACGATAGAAGCACATCGATTTTGTAAATTTGTTTTTATTTTTTGTTTCGAATTCTTGGTTGGATTTTTGAAAATGGGTTTGAAATTCTGGATTGTTTCGAATTTTGGGTCAAATTCTGGGTTTCAGATTGCGCTATCTGGTTTTGAAAATGGTTTAGCAAGTGAGGAAGAAGAAGATGGGATGGGCGAAGCGGGGAGAGACGAAGCGAAGCTCATTGGTCTTAGCAGTCCGCCCAAAATTGGGGGGTCTCGCTAAGACCCTTTAGCGAACCCGTTAATCCATGCAAGTCCCACTTTGTCCCATTAAAGTTAGTCCCTGCTGGAACCAAACACAGGCTTACACAAAAACTTAATCTAATCCAGTCTAGTGAAACCTAGAGAGGGCAAACAAACACACCCTTAGACCTATATGAAAAACCCACAAGCAAATATGAATGAACATCCGATTTATTCTTATCTTTCCCGATTCTCTGCTCTATATTTCATAAACTAAGAACTTAAAACTTCTCCGTGAAAAATGGCAATCAATTCGCTTCACGCATTCATTTCTTTAACATGGACAAGCAAAAAGCGACGATTAAACTAAAACCCTCAATTGTTTGACTCTGGCAACTGGATAAATTTACGTAGGTATATATCACTGTGTCAGTATTTCAATTTAATCACATGCGACCCTATAATAGTGTGGACTGTGACAACAATGCTGCTACATTTCACCCGATTTACAAGTTACTAGACCGACGGTAAATTTGGAAGTTTGAATTTGAAAAGCTGCGTGCATGAATGTCCCATTTTAATAGCAATATTTATGGAAGTGAAAACAAAAAGTTACTGCTGGGCGGGTGCAGACCATTTCTCAATGCAGTGGGAACTCAACGGTCGACTAGCAACGACTCTTTTAAATATTCAAACTTTTGCCACCATTTCACTTCCTTCTTTCCACCCAAAACCCTAAAGAAACAGAGAGCGAAACAGAGACAGTCTGAGAATTTTCTGTTTGGTTCTCGGGAAAATGGTGATGGCCAAGTCTAAGTTGTCTTACGAGGAGTCTCGCCGGCAGAGAATGGAGGAAAACAAGAAGAGAATGGAAGCTCTCAATCTCCCTCTGCTTGCTCAAGCTCTTAAAAAAACCCCAAATTCTCCCAAACCTTCCCCTGTAAGCCTAAAGTCCCTCTCTCTCTATCTCTCTCTATATATATACACACACACACACAGACACACACATGTAAACACACCTCACATTCTGCCTATTTCTCTTGTATTTTCAGATGAAGCGCGCCGGGAAACCTCGCACGTACGAGGTGCAGATGGTGGAGGTGAGGAGGTCCACCCGGGTTGCGAATCGACCTGCACCGGATTACAAAGAAGTGGGTCATTTTATTTTTCCTCTAACTTGCTCAAAGTTTCCATCTTTATTTTTTTGAATATGTAAAGTTTCAATCTTTTGTGTTGTTATGATTTGTGACAGGTTGTGGCGGAGCGAGTAATGATTCCAAGAAGGTGCTACGCCACCAATCGGCATAGGGATATGGCGAACCGGGTGTATGCTTCCGACGAAGCCAGAGCCGCCGCGATGGTGAAAGCCGACGAATTGGAGCTCAGTTTGGGATCCGATCACCCGACATTTGTGAAGACAATGCTCCAATCACATGTCACTGGTGGATTCTGGCTGGTAAACATTATTCTCATCTTTTGGACAACATGTTTCACTTTATTTGTGTTTTATAAGTTAGAAGAATGTAAAGACTCACATCACAAAACCTGACAAAATAAATACAACATAGAATGAACGGTTTCACTAATAATTGCATCCTAGGATTTTTGTATAAAACCGCTTACCCGTTGCACTGTGCATGTGATTAAGTTGGTGTGACTAGTGAAACGCTAGTCCGTCTCTCTCAAATCTCAAAGATTAGAGCCGTCGCTGGACAATGTAGCAATGTGCTGTCAAATTCACATGCTTAATTAGTATCTGTCCAGTGTGCTGTTTCATATTGTGTATGCAGTTGCAATCATATCTTGTGTAATTTTGGCAACAGGGTCTTCAAGTCAGCTTCTGCAAGAACCACCTCCCAAAGGGTGAAGAAATTATGACATTGATCGATGAAGTTGGAGCCGAGTACCCGACTATATACTTGGCCCGGAAAACTGGACTCAGCGGCGGATGGAAAGGATTTGCAGTTGCTCATGATCTTGTGGATGGAGATGCATTGGTTTTTCAATTGATACGGCCAACAACATTCAAGGTGATTGCCAAAGCTGCACAAAAACCTTCAGTGTTTTGCACTTGAATTTTAGATTAGTTATCATTTGAAGCATAATGTACTTGTATGATCTTTTCAGGTGTACATTATAAGGGTGGAGAGACCTGGGCAGGCAAGCTCAGAAGAATCAACTTAGGTAATTGCTTCTAGCCACTCCAGTTGCGGTCGAATTTACTGATTCACACGTTATAATATACTATCTACGAGTTATAGTATGATTAGACAACATAATTGACATTTCATTTGCCTAACGGTAGAGTAGTGAGGCTTATTTGGTCAGTAAAATCGTTAATTTAGATGATGTGAGTTGATGCAGCGTAGAGTTTAACAAATAGATACATGTGCAATAAAATCTAAGTAATCTTTTGGTCATTTGTCATGTCTTTATAGGAACACCAGATGGAGAGGGCAGTTAGTAGTACATCATATAAATGAAACAAGTTGCATATGCGAAAGGTCCACAAATGTGATGCAACTGTGACCACAATCTGATGCAACTGTCTCTGTTTATTTAGAAACCATGTGGCCTACTATTGGCTTGACTGACGTAATGTGATGCAACTCCAACAAAACAAAGTTGCCCTCACGCAAGTTAATCAATTTATTATGGTTTATATGTCTCTTATCTCTGAGACATGAGACATTCGTATCGCGGATATGTATACTTATGTTTACGCCTCTTATTTAGTAATGAGAGATTGATAAAAATAGATATACAACCAGTTACAAAATAGATTTTTTTCCTTATACTCACGATCTTCTTAGATATCCATTTCTGTGTACATTTCTAATCCCGTTAGTTAAACATAAAAAACTTCCCCCTCTCTCTCTCTCATACAACACCTTTACTTTTTTGCAGGAACAAGAGTTGGGGGATTGGAATGTAGAGAGTTTTATATGTATATTTTGCAACAAGTTCCATTTGCTGCTAGAAAGGTGAATGTTTTAGGGGATGAGTCAATCATCTGCAATCATATCTGGTGTCCAGCAACAGATATATATATATATATATATATATATATATATGTATATATATATGTATATATATATGAACTCCGTTGATGAGCAAATTATGAATGGACAGGAGCTTATTCTTATCTTTTATTCCCTATATATATATATATATATATATATATATATATATATATAACAATACTTGATAAAGAAAGACAGCTAGATTGCGCATGTTATGTTATGGGCATGTGGCTTTCAGAGACTGAAAACTTTTGCCATGGCAAATGGCAATCAATTCAAGCCATTGACTTCATTGCCAATTTACTTTACGAGAATGATTTATGCACGCTGTTTTTATTCTCTTATATCTTGTTTGTGTATGTTTTTGAATTTTTTTTCTTCTGATTTAATCAGTTTAAATGTGACATTCACCTCTCTTAGACCCTGCGTAAAGCAGGAGCCTTGTACACTGGGTACGACCTTTTTTAATCAGTTTAAATGTGAGAAATAAACAATAGTGTGTAGTGAAAAAAAATGTGCATGTGGAAATAAATTTTCTTAGCCTTGACTGATAATATAAGTGAGAATCACTACTCAATCAAAACCACAGAGAAAATCGCTCATCTAAATGTGATTGTGACTGAGTGCAATAACAGCTGGGTCTAGAGATTTTCCTTCAAAACGAGACTATTTGGCAACAAAAACCAATTTACTTTTTTATTTTATTTTTTGCAATATTTCTTCAACATATTCTTAGTTTATTGGTTGTGACTATAAACTAAAGCAAGTGGAAATCAGTTGTTGTTCTTATTTAATTTGCTAGGCAAAAAAGCTTTGAGCTATTTTCAGTTTAAGGTAGATGACACTTTATTGAAGTTGCAAAAAATAATAATATCTACGCAATTCAATGCGAATTCAACTTCATCAATCGTCGTCATAACAAATAACAATTTAACCCGCTAATTTATTAAAAAAAAAAAAAATCCTGCATGTAAAAAAAGCAAATAAATAGAACATGCTTCTGCGTCTGCGTGACATGTGTGAAGGATAGATCTGCGCTCCTGTACAGCCGGATCTATTGTACGAAGCCGAATGAGCAACCTGGAATCCCAAGCTGTTCGAGCTTTTGAGCCGATCATTTATTAAAATAAAATAGAAAGTAATTTATTTATTAGCGTGACTGATTAATTAACTGGCGCCGAGAATTCCGGACTCTCCAGGTGGAGGACTGGACAAAAGGGGTTAGGTCTTTTTCAAGCGAAAAATATTGGCCCAAATAAATCTGCCTGTGGGTCCCCCCATACCAACGGGTCCCACAATTTTTTAATCATAATCTTCCGAGTCTAACTACGTGAGTCGTGACATTAACGTTGTGTTATGATTGATCTTTATCATTGAGCTGAAACGAAAAAATGGTTAATCATTATTTCTCAACTTTGTGGATACTTTGATAAGAAAAAAGTGAAAACAAAGATAAGGAAACTTTATCAGAGTAGAAATTTCGATTGAATTTTTGTTACCTCATAATATAACGTTAATTTTCGTATTAATATTATAAATAGTTGTGTTAAAAACATGATATGACAAATGATTCATAGAAAATCTTACTTTTGAGAAAGTCTCCAACTCTCCTAAGCATTTTTCAAATAGTAATTCATGGTTTCATTGCTTCTAGAAATCAAATGCCACCTAAAACCAAGGCTGGCCTTCTCCAACTCTGGCTTTTGGGTGGGCAGTGGTTAGCCCACTACTTGCCCTTGCCTTATTGGACTGCTTGAGAGCAACATTGTTGACTTGGTTTTTACTTTCCACTAACGGATAAAGATGCTTTAATAAGTAATTAAAAATACCATTAATTACACTAACCGGCTAAAACGATCATTGTGGAAGATTTTTATCTTTGTGATTAGTGTTTTGTGGGGGATTATTTTGCTTGACTGGGTCCTCCTGAGGTTGCTAAGAAGAAAAATAAAATTAAAAGTAAATAAATCACATAATTTGTCTTAATTAGTCGACCACATCAGATTCCTCACAATCAAGGCCCCACTGGAGCCCACCATCCCTCGTGGGCCCACACAGAACTAGAGGGCGAGAGACACATCCTTTTCGCTCTTGGCTCTTGCGCGCCGTACAAGCCAAACGGCGCGTAAAAAAGGGGGCTCCAAGCGCCGAATGTAAGAAATGACGCGATTTCCTGCCAGGTCAGCGCCAGGAAATAATTACTTAATTGATAAATTATTCTATCTAATTTTATTTTTCTTAATTTTATTTCTTTTAATTTTGTTTTTGTTAAAAGAAGAAAGAAAGCGAGAAGAACAGCTCCATTTGCGCTTTGGCATCTCATTATTCGCTCTCTCGAAGGAGAATGGAATTTTCATAGTGCGCCGGGATCCGCGTTTCTCGATCACGCCAACCCGCCACCGCCGTCGCATACGCCGCGCCTTGCCCTCGTCTCCTTCCCGCGTAATCGCCATTGCTGTTTTTGCTGATCGGTCCCACTCTTCCGGTACTTTTTCTTCTCCTTTTCTCGGATTCGTGTTCCGCATTGCGATTTCTGTGCATTTGTTAACAAAATTTACGGCTTTTAAGACGATGAAAGTCGTCCGATTCGTTTGAAGATCTCGGTGATTTGTTGCCGTTTTAGCTTCTGATATCAACGATTTTTTTTTTGTTTTTTGGAAAGGATATAGATTTATGGTTAGATTGGAAAATGCGTGAAACGGTGCGTTTGATTGACGCACGTATGTGCTGGTTTTTGCTTTGTTTGCAGAATTTGGATTGAGAATCGGCGGTGGAGGATTAGAGGTAGGAGGAGGAGGAGGAGGAGGAGGAGGGAGAAAGAAAAGGAGAGAGAGAGAGAGACTGTGTTGAGGTGTTTGAGTTTGGGGAACAATGTCCACCAAGAGCGAAAATCATCAGACGGTTCCGCTTTCGGTGCTGCTCAAGCGTGAATTGGCCAATGAGAAGATTGAGAGACCGGAGCTTATACACGGTCAGGCGAGTCAGAGCAAGAAAGGAGAGGATTTCACGTTGATAAAGACGGAATGTCAAAGAATTGTGGGAGATGGAGTTTCTACGTATTCAGTTTTCGGGGTATTTTTCTTTCATTGTTCGTTTCTTTCTGTTTTGGCATTGTAGACCATTTGTATTGAAGAAAATGTAGAAATAGCTAAGAACTTAATTTGATGTTCATCAAAGGGGTAAACTTTTTGACTAAATGCTATGCTTAGAAATGTCAGTCACCTAGTTTTGGGTGTATGTTTGTTCATGGTTTCCTTCTTTTTGTTTTGGTATATGATCTTTTGGTAATTATGATGCATAGTATTTACATAAACTAGATGTATTTGAGTATGTAGTTACTGCTGTGATGGTTCAGCTAGCCATGTGTGCAAGGATGTGGCGGTCATGCTGGGAATTTCAAACTTGTGCCCATGTTTGATAAAAAAGCCCCCAAGTTCTAATTAGCCTTTATTAGGATCACGCTGATAGGTCTGCCAAAACAGTTATTGGTAGTAGATTGTAAACATTTGCTGTCCCTTTTGCTTCTTCCTAATCTGAGGAACGTGTTTTTATTCCTTTTTTCATATTCCATCAAGACTATGGGGACCATTGTTTAGCATGGCTACATTCTTACTGATCCATGTCTTGCAGCTATTTGATGGGCATAACGGGTCAGCAGCCGCTATCTACTCTAAGGAGAATCTTCTGAATAATGTTTTGGCCGCTATCCCTTCAGATCTAAACAGAGATGAATGGGTAGCAGCATTGCCAAGGGCTTTTGTAGCAGGCTTCGTCAAGACAGACAAAGAATTCCAAGAGAGAGGTATGGATAATTTTAATCTGTTTTTACTTTTAGCTCTTGCTTTACCTTAATATTGAGTATTGAGTCTATTGACCAACTCTTAATGGTTTTTCCTATGGTAAAATTCCTATCATATATGTTGGTATGTGGGTTTTTTTTTGTACAGTTTGAAACTGGATTACCTTTGTAACATATGCATGCGATTGAAACTAGAGTTATTAAGTAGATGGTTTGGTTGTGCCTGGGTCATAAGGGGAGATGCATAATATTATCCCTTGTTTGAGAAAGCATCTCAAATCCACGCTCTGTGTGAAATTGCTCATATAACCAACCTATACTGCATACTAATCATATTTTGGTTTATATAAAATAAGTTAACTGTATGCCTATATGCTGTTTTTTTTCCCTTCTTATAACTGTCAAATGGTTTAGTGGACTGTAGAGTTTGCCTGAGTTCACCCAAAATTATTTAAGCTGAGAATTTAGGGTCCTAGCTTTATGGTTTATACTACATTTACTAGCACCTGTATAAGTTCATTTTGGTATGAGAGCTGTGTCTTCTGTTGACTTGCAAACATATCATAGCCTCATGCTACTTATATGTGGGGAATTATAGCTCCAGTTGTACAGCCACTCAATCCCCATGTCTATTTTTCACTTCCTTAGCCTAACTTACCCTAACTTAAAACTCTCAACACATGCACATGCAATGTATATGAGATCCTTAAAAATGTGGGTATGTGTTTTTCTTGTTTATATGTTTGTTATAAAAATGTTTTCGTCCATTTTGGAGATCGTGCATGCCTAAGGATATCAACGAATAAGTTAATTGTTGTATTTGAGGGTTACCGGTTGTATATTTGATTTTGTAATTTTTATGAGTTTCAGTATAATAGTTAATTTCTTGTTTTGTTGTGTGCATGATTTCATGCATTTTATTGCCATCTTTCAGCTAAAACGTCAGGAACAACTGTCACATTTGTGATTATAGAAGGATGGGTCATATCCGTTGCATCTGTTGGCGATTCTCGTTGCATAGTTGAACCTGCTGAAGGTGGAGTTTATTATTTATCAGCAGATCATAGGCTTGAAATCAATGAAGAGGAGTAAGTTATCTGTATAATGTGTTTTGTGACTCACTTAATAATCTGTAACCTTTATTAACCCTCCAACTAATTTAATAGGAGGCAGCGTATCACCTCAAGTGGGGGCGAGGTTGGTCGGCTTAATACTGGTGGTGGAGCAGAGGTAACTTTTCTTCATGCCGTACTTAAGTGTATTGTTCATGAAGTTTTCTGTACAAACACAAATTAAGAAATGAAGAAAGGCATATTAAATCCTGGTGGATGAGACAACTGTGCGTAAGGATAGGTTGAATATATGTAGGACCCTGATGTTGATAAGATTAATCTTGAAATGCACAAACTAATTTGGATGACTTTTCCTTGTAGATTGGTCCTTTGAGGTGTTGGCCTGGAGGCTTGTGTCTGTCACGATCCATTGGTGATCTGGATGTGGGGGAGTTCATTGTTCCTGTTCCTTATGTGAAGCAAATCAAGGTGTGTTTCTAGTCTTGTTACATTTAACAATGTTCAGTGCCCTTGTTTTGATTTCCATGTGCTTGATTCCCTCTTGGATGTTGGTACCAAAAGATTCGGCAGACATTCATAGAAGCAACTATTGTATTACAGTGAACCTTTGAAATAGTTACCCTTATATTCTCATGATTTCTTGAAATAATCATCTGTTTCTTTTCATTGTCAAAACTACAGTATTCTTTCATGCTTCATTTGAAAGGATTATTTTAAAGAAAACGTTGTATTTTTTTCCCACAGTTGTCCAGCGCAGGTGGTAGAATTATCATATCAAGTGACGGAGTCTGGGATGCTTTGTCTGCAGAAGAAGCTCTTGATTGTTGCCGTGGGATGCCACCGGACGCGGCAGCTGCACAAATTGTTAAGGTATAATAACAGTTATGGTTTTCGGTTTTCTGTAAATAATGGTAGATATTTATATATATTTATATATTCCATAGCTTTGGCGCCTTGACCCATGGTTTAGATGCTTTGCCAGAGCTATTGTGCTGGGAGGACTCTTGCTTTCTTACTTGAATACTATGTTTTAAACTTTTTGTTCTACTTCCAGGACGCTGTAGGGCATAAGGGACTTCGGGATGATACAACCTGCATTGTGATTGATATTTTACCACAAGAGAAGCCACAAGCTCCGTTATCCCAACCAAAGAGGCACGGAAAAGGAGTGTTGTTTAAATCCATGTTTAAGAAAAAGTCCTCTGAATCATCTTCTAATGTTGAAAAAGAATATATTGAGCCAGACGAGGTGGAGGAATTATTTGAGGAAGGTTCTGCTTCACTTTCTGAAAGGTTTGTGCTTAAGAAACATCTTCATTTTGTGCTTGAGAAACATTTTCATAGCCTAAACATTATTTTGATATCTGGGTCAGGCGTCACATGAAGTGTTGTATTTTTGTTTGGAAGTTTTGTTATCACTTGAACTTTCTATCATGGAGTTGTTTCATTATCAGTATAACTTTGCATGGTGGGGGTTTATGTCGGTTTACTGGATTCTGACAGGATTGTTGTGTGGAATGCAGGTTAGATACAAAATACCCGCTCTGCAACATGTTCAAGTTGTTTATGTGTGCAGTTTGTCAAGTAGAAATTAAACCGGGAGAGGGTATTTCAATACACACTGGGTCATCGAACCCAGGAAAAGTGCGACCTTGGGATGGCCCCTTCCTTTGCTCGAGTTGCCAAGAGAAAAAAGAGGCTATGGAGGGGCAAAGACCATCAGGAAGTATGACAAACTTTTCCCCCCTCTTTCATTTTTTATTTTATTTTATTCGTTTATTTTGTTGTTTTTCAAATTTATGTTACATCCTCTAATTTATCTTCGGTTTGTTTCTTTCAGGAAGACGCGATAGCGATAGTGATTAGGCAACACTTTCTCAGCACTATTTTCTTTCGAGATCACTAACAAAATTACTTTGAGGTTGTTGATGAGTGGGAAGGTGGTGCATCTGTTGATACTATTTCCCTTCAATATTTCACCGGGATTTATAGAACCAGATCCGTTTTGGCACTCAACTTAGAAACCCTATCTGGATCCATCTCACGTTCTCATGTTTCAAGTCGGAAGATCCCAGATATAGCTGCATGCTTCTTTAAGATCCGTATTTTTTACTTCAGAGCCACGTAAACAGTGCCTGCCTCCCTTAAAGGGGCTGTGGAAGGGCTGGATGAACTAAAGCATAAATATGCATCGGAGGTAACTCTCTCTGGAACCATACCCTTCTATTTTACGGAGCTAACCTTGATTCAAAACACTTTGATGTCGTATTATTATATAGGCGAACTTGATGAGACCTCAGACTGATTCATTACACAGTAGGGGAGAAAATTGATGATGAATTTTTATTTTTCTTTGCCTTACGAAGGATTGTCTTTTTATTCTTTTCTACTGATGTCTCCTTTCCCTCTTTGTAAATTCCCTGTTTCCTGCCATTGTTCTTCAAACGGTCAAAACGGTTGCTGTATTTGTAATTTATAAATGCCAAAAAGGCATCATTTGATAGATTTTTTGTTCCTGGCTTCGTAATGTGCACTTGAATCTACTTGTGGATTATTTTGTTTATCATTTTGATTTGCTATCAAGTTTGGTTGTTTAGAGTCGTCGTCGTCATTTGGTAATGCGGCACGGCTGTGCTCGTCATTAATCCGCTATGCGAGTTTTTCGTACCGAGGGTCCCCGTCCCACTCTTTCGTATGGTTTAGAGTTGAAGGCCTGCAGTCAGTAGCAGGGACCATTTGGCTGGTTGGTTCAAAGGAGCCAACTTGAGGTAAGAAAAGAAAGCTCGTCGACACAATAGAAATGTGTTGACTTCGTTTGACTTTTGTTGTGCTCACCAACCTTGGAGCTTTTGAGATTGAACTTGCTTTTGCCGGTTTGGTTGGGCTCGAAAAACCGAACCTAACCGGATCATTTGGTAGGGTTTGCCAGCTCACGGGTTAATGTACAAAACCTCACATGCTGATGTTTGTCTGTTAGTTATCACCTTTTGCTTCTCGATGGCTTTAGGGTTTCCTATGACCTGGTAGTCCTCTATGAAGAAAGAATAAGAATATGAGTGGCTACTAGCTAAAGCAAAAAGGAAGAAGGGCATGTTCACAAACTCTCTTAAGATCTCTCCATAAGGAGTGAATGCGAAGTCTTTGTTTTATGCCATGTTTTCTTCTTCATTCTCTCTCTAGTGGACCAATAAGATCACGTGATCGTTACTATTTCACTCAAACTATGGCACGTAGATCTGTTTATTATATATATCTTATAGTTGGGACATATCAACATATATTGTCCAACCATAGTATGAGCTCGTTTGGAAGTACTTTTAAAATAACTTAAAAGCGTTTTTAGAGAAAATATTATTGGGTTTCAAAAGAACTTTCATATAAAAAGCATCGATTATGTGCTTCCTACAAGAAGCACCCGGTTATGAATGTTGTTTCACAAAAAAAAAAAAACACCAATTTAAAAACACTTCCAAACAAGTTCTATAAGTCATAAAATGATAAACGAACTTGCTTGTGTTATCAGTATCTATATGTAGAAGTTTCTCATTAAGTAGAGTATAACCTTATCCTTTGGAGAAATGAGAAAAAAAGAATATGGTAATATGAACGGTGTGGGAAGTGGTGAGGATGGATTGAGCAAGTCGACCACAATAATTGGTGCATGATTGAGATGTTGACCTTAACTATACGAACAAAATCCCTCTACTATGGATGATGCCTTATGGACCACTGCGTGCACGTGTGTTTGGGTCTACCATCACTCACACACTTAACTTTATAGTTTTGTATTTACCCACAATTTCTGCCACCCCGTTATTTAGTTGTATGTTCATCATCCCTACAGATGTGACAAATTAACTTATTAAGTTGTTAATGAGTATCTGTTAAGACCTGTTTAATTTGATATCACCATAATATGAAAGTGAGATTGGCAGTAATGATGATGGTGTAAAGTGAAATCAAACTAATGGATCTTATGAATACTCATTAACAATTCAATAGATTGATTTGCCACATCTGATCGTGTATTAGGGCTGCTCTAACGGGCTGCTCAAATTTGTTTATTTGTATCGGTTAGATTAATTCAATCAAAAAGCGAAGTGCGCAAACTATTTCTCTTTTGAAAAATCGTCTCGCAAATAAGTCTTAGTATACACCTATCATATACAACCGCATGGTTCATAAAGGTGTGCTTGAATATATCAATGAGCCGCATGTATCTGTTCATTACATGACATGTATGTTGTATAAAACCTGTAAATAACACACAATGTAAGATTTTACATAACCATTTGTTTATTTCTCTCATTATGTAATTTTATGACAAATATTTGATCAATTGACACATGACAAGAGATATAGAACAATTCTATATACAATTTAGTTTGTTTTTGCTCACCCCCTAACTCAAAGTAACCTTTCCCACTCTAAAATCATGTCACACTTATTTAAGTAACCGTAGTTGCCTATGCATTTAATTAAATCTTTAATGAAAAAAAAAAACAAATTGAATAAGTTAAAAATCAAACTTACCATGTATTCCTTTATCTATATCCCATAGATTAAGGAATTGATCTCACTTTTCGACAACTCCACACCTAATATTGATCATCGAAAACCTCCCACACCCCTTGTTCTTATTTTGTGCTGTCAGAGCAATTTCACCTCTATCAAGCTCTTAGAGCACTTTCCGGTAATAGGCAACTTAATCCTTTAAATGAACAGTAACTGTCAAGTGCATGTTTACTCTTAAATTGAATAGTCCAAGAGTATTAAAATATTAGTATTTTTTATTTTATGAAATAATAAAAGATAACTTTATTTTTAATTTCGGATAATAGTAAATGATTAGTTGAAAGTATTAAAAAATATTGAAATGTATTATAAGGTGGAAAAACATGGTTACGTATTTATAGAAAAAAAATTATAATATACTTTTAATTAGTATTTTTATAATTTTTTAATAATTTAAATTATGGCTAACGTCATGATGACATCATCCTTATGTCACATAGGCAAGCCGCTGGGTTAGGCGATTATTGCCTGACTTTTCCATCGGGCTCACTTTGGGTCCTATTACCCGAGTGGGCTGGAGTGTTTTGGGGAGGGGGATAGTAGATTGGGTTGCCGATCCCTAAGGCAATAAACAACGGTGGAGTTTCTCTTATAGGCAATTCAATCCCCTAAGTCAATAGTAACTACTTTTAGTGAATAGTAACTGTCAAAGTGTATCTTCACCCCTAAACTGAATAGCTCAGACTATTAGTATTACAATATTGTTATTTTTTCTTTACAAAATAATAAAAGATAGTATTAGTTTTAATAATTTCGAATAATAATAAAAGATTGGTTGAAAATATTGAAATGTGGTGTAAGGTGAAAAAACACGGTTATGTATTTATAGAAAAAATAAAAAATATTTATATTTTTAATTAATTTTTTCAAAATTTTAATTATTACTAATGTCACACTGATATCAGCCTTGCGTAACATGGCTGCCCTTGTCAATTCCTACCTTGGGGGAACAACTCGGATTTTTTTGGGCTGGAAGTGCTTTTTAAGTATGATGCAAATTTATTCTCCTCTTTGCCATAGTACAGTTCCATGGTGTAAGATAGTCAAAAGCTTTTTTCTTTTAGTTGTTGCTGCGTTGAAACAAAAGAAAAAGTTTCTGTGGCCGAAGAAGTTAAGGTAACTGGTCTCAATTCTTTCAAAACTGATTGATGGGTGAACCATATGAATCCAATCTTGGTCTTCATGTTCATGGTTAATTAATCTTATTCCAGAACATAGTCGTAATTATGACAAAATATCATGGGCCCTTCTCTCTGCGACATTGAATCATCAATCATTTGCATTTAATTATTTTTGACATTTTAACAGATGTATTGTGTATATATAAGTTGTCGCATTACGAGGTTTATAAAAGATAGTTTAAAAATTTGAACTCTTTGACATCACACATGTATATATATTTTAGGATGTGCTATCTACACATCATATTTTACTTCTCACACATCCCTTGATGATTTCTGTCCGTTAATATTCTTCAATTCATCCGATCCGACGACCGAAAATTAAAAAGGTGTGTGAGAAGTAAAATGGGGTGTGTGGATATCACACCCCTATATTTTTTATGGTACAAGTGATGTTAGATGGATTATCTTTTTAGATCATATTTTGTAGACCACATGATATCATTGATGGTTGGATTCCTTTTTTAAATGAGTAATAGCCGAATCCAATAATCAACAGTTATATCATATGATTTACAAAATATTAAAAAGATGATATGTCTAGCTTTTTCTTTATGGTATTCGTGTGAACAAAGACCACTGTTCTGTCTCTCTACGCACCTTGTTTTAGACAATGAGATAGTTTTATATATGGAGACTCGAATATGAAGATCTCAGTATCAACTGGAAGTAGACAACTTTGACATATTAGGTGATGAATATATGACCTCGTGAGGAATAAAAGATTTAAGAATCAGAATCGTCAAGAAGATGGTTTGAAACTTGAATCCAAGCTTCACATCGCTCAATAGAAAATGAGAGGTGTTATATAAAATACAAAGGAATAAATTGAACAAGGAGAAGTTATAACACGTTTACTTATTTGAAATGAAGAAGTTATGAGCGGAGAAAGTGAAGAATACGGAGAAAATGAGAAGAATTGAGATAGATTACCTTTTTTATCCTCATTAATCTAATTCTTGAATTTTTAGGTGTTAGATTATTGATCATGCCCACATATTTTTTTAATGTGTTAGTAAATGCATGAGAAGTCAAAATTAAGTATAATTTTAGGGTAAATTACATAGTAACCCCTCAAGTTTGAGATCTATTACAACCTCATGCGACATCTTTAAAACATTTCACTTTCATACCTCACGTACTATTTTATTTCGAAATAATACATCCGTTACATTTTTCATCCATTGATCCGTTAAGTGCTAACGTGGCTGCCAAATGTGTGTCACGTGGCAAAAATAATAATTTAAAAAAAAAACCTGAATCTTCTAAATTAAAAAATAAAAAAAATAAAAAAACCATAAACAAAAGCTGAACCTGCAACCCCCACCCACCCAACCTGCAACCTAGAAGAAGAAGAAGAGGAGAGGAAAAAAAAAACGCATCTTCATCTTCCTCGACCCCCCTTCCTTGCAACCCACCCCTTTCTTCCCCCTCCCATCTTTCCCAAACCCACCGTGCACCCCATCCTCCACCTCCTCCTCCGCACCCACTACCTCCAACCCAGAAAAGAAAAAAAAAAAAAACTCATCTCCCTTCCTTACAACCGAGATCCCGTCTTCCCCAATGAGTGTGGATTTAAGGAGTGGGGTTTGTAGAGGAGTGAAGAGGATGCGTGCGAGGGTGGGTGTGCTGAGTTTTTTTTTCCTCTTCTTTCTAGGTTGTAGGTTGGGCTCAGGAGGTTGGGGGGGGGGGTAAGATGGGAATATGGGTGCACGGATGAGGTGGAGGATGGGTGCGGACGACGGATGGAAGATGATTTTTTTTGGGGGGGGGGGGGGGGGAGGGTTGATGGGATCTAGGGGGAGGGTGTGTCGGTGGGAATTGGGTTTTGGGGTTTTTTTTTTTTTGGGTTCAAGGTTCAGGTATGGGGTGATGAGATCTGGATTTTCTTTTTCTTTTTTTTTTAATTTAGAAGATTAAGGTTTTCTTAAAAAAAAAATTAAAAAATTATTTTTATACCACGTGGCACACATTTGGCAGCCATGTCAGCACTTAACGAATCAATGGATGGAAAATGTAAAGGTGGTATTATTTTGAAATAAAATAGTACGTGAGGTATGAAAGTGAAATGTTTTAAAGATGTTGTATGAGGTTGTAATAGACCTCAAACCTGAGGGGCTACTATGTAATTTACCCATAATTTTAATACCAATGTGTTAATATTAAAGGTAATGCTAGGGAGACAAAATTTATAGACAAAATTTATAAACTAAATGATGTGTCACCAATAAAAATGAGCACGTTTATCAACGCTTAATGACACACCCCGACCCGGAAAGTCCACTTGGACTCCGAAATCGAGTTGTGTTGTCCGATGATGGGTGCAATCCCGCTCACCCACACACTCTTTTGTTTAGGCACTTTTAGGTTTAAATTTATTCACATTCTTTTTCCACTGCACTACACTTTATGGCTTCATCACTCTTCAGATGTCGGCCAACACAACTTGATTTTGGAGTCTAAGTGGACTTTCCGGGTTGAGGTGTGTCAGAATAGTATCAGAGCCACTCTGCCGTTCAGTGAAGATGTGCCGGCGAGGACGCCAGGTTCCCTTTAAGTGTGGTGGACTGTAACATCCCACATCGACCAACAGAGAGGGGGTGATGTGCCTTATATGTACATGTTCCCTTACCTATAGCACGATGCCTTTTGGGAACTCACTGGCTTCGGGTTTCATCGGAACTCCAAAGTCAAACGAGTTCTCGTCTAAGTTCTCAGAAACAAAACTGTGAGGGAATGGTAAGCCCAAAGCAGACAATATCGTGCTACGACGGAGCCGGTCTGGGATGTGACACTTAAGTAATAATCTAATCATCAACTTCTATGTCATTTAGTTTTCAAAAATTTGTTTACAAATTTAGTCTCCATAACATTACCCTAATATTAAACTAAACACGGAAAGTTACCCGTTCAGTCGAAGACTAGTGGTAGCCTTCGTTGTGGAAGGGTGGTTCTTCAGGATTACAACATATTGGTTCTAAGAACAAAACGAGCTTAACATACCACTGTCTTCTCATTCTTGAGTGAGATGCTGGCATGTTTATATTGAGATTTCAAAATTGTCCATTACTAAACACATTGATATTGTCTTAACTACCAACACAGCCTAACAGTTGATGAATTTTATCACAAAAAAAACATCATTTTGATTAAAAGTAAAACCATTTCATATAAGTAATAATTTATTATGTGAAGTTTCTAGAATTTTATTCTTCAATAATTTAGTTTTTAACGTTTGTATTAAAGTTATCTGATTCCTAACCTTCCTTACTTACGAATAATATCAATGCATATGGAGTTGACAAATGCTGAGTTGCACGTTACATCATGTAATCCAAAGCAAAAATGAAACTTTTATCATCCATTTGTACCATTATTTATACTATTTTTCTAATAGAGATAGGATCCACATGATGGTACAACCAGGTAATGATAGGGTCCGCCAACGCATGTGGGTTTCATCTCTATTAGAAAGATGGTACAAATGATGGTACAACTAGGTGATAAGTGTCACATTACTCAATCCAAATTTTCTTTTATTCTGCCTTCCCAATCTCATTCTAAAACAAATAATCAACCCATATGTGTGGAGTCTAAAATAATCCCAAAAATTCTAGAGGCGACACATGGATTTTTGCTCAAGAAAGACAAGATTGCCCTCATTAAATGGGCATGCTTCTCAGATGCTCTCACGCGCAGCACATCACCCTAAAGGTCTAAGCAACTGAATACGACTGCTAACAGCTCACTTGCCTATGACAAGGAAAAGTCAAAGCATTAAAGATAAAGATTAATTATCCAAATCCTATCTTTAATATTTTCCCAATTGAAGATTGACTCCATTCAAGTAATCCCTACTTAAATCAATTAGGAATATTTATACCATTATCTTAAGATATTATTTCCTATTTAATATCCTAAGAATATTCTCTTTGTACATCTTGACTAATAGGATACCGCCATATGTAAGATAAAACCATAACACCATGACCAACCCTTTGCCCTATATATATATATTCTATCTCTACCAAAAGCTTTTGTTACCCCTAAAAGTTCTAAGCACATACACTTTTGAAAGAAACCAACTTAAGCATAAGATATCAATTGATCAAACCCTCCAACCTCAACTTAATTCTTTGATCAAATGTATTGATTGTTTTGCAAAGTACATTTTCATAAAACTAAGAAACGGCGGAAATTTACGTCAAGAATATGTATCTAGTGTTTTTCTTGGTTTGAAATCTTATCTTCTCGATCAAAAGGCCTTCAACTCCCACGAGTGACATCTGACATCACACACCAACATACATAGATATACTAAATATCTCAAACACCAACACCTTCCCCAACGTTGTTGTAACTTGTAGTGGTACACATAGTAATTAAAAGCGAAAGGCAGGAGCAAATAAGTGCCTTTGGTTTATAAACTCAAAGATTCTCTTGATATATGGGGCAGTAACAAACCCTGGCTAGCTAGGGTTTTGCATTTTTCATCGTGTGGTGTGTACCATGTACGTGAGAGAGAACATGAGAGGAGGATGGAGGACCAGTCCTTTTTAGAGCAAATTTGGATCTTTCTGACCTCATTTCTCAAATCCTCCTCAGTAGCTGTTAGATTTCGACAAGGACCCACCAACCTATAGAAATACAGCTAAATTTATCATCTCATCCCATTCTATTATTTATATTATATAATGAAAATTGCTTGGTTCGTTCTAAAAATGAATCGTTACTCGTTTCAGCAAATCACAGTTAATGATATTAATCTAAAAATTTATACAAAACATATTAGACAATGACAGAATTATCTTATAAAGGGAGGAGTGAAGTATTCTCCATCGATAAGCCATTATTCATAAAAAAAGAATTAATAATGCATGGCAGTATGGATTATTCTGCATAAAAGACATTGGAAGCCCAACTGCACAAGACTGACAAGACTCTTTTTCTCTCTCCTCTCCTCTCTCTCCACTGCTTCCTGATCTTCTTATCTCTCCCCCAAAGGTTTGGTACTATTCAAAGAACCAAACTCTTTTAGAGAAAAATAATCAGAAATTGGGTTTTGATCCTTGTTTCAGTTTTTCAACAAAATCATTTGAGTTATGGCCACCCATCAGCTGGAAAAAACCAAAGAAATTGCTCTAGACACCCTCAGCAGGCATGAAGAAGAAAGGTTAAAACAGTTACCAAAAACTGCCCCTGCCTCACCACCTTCATCTTCCTCCTCCCCCTCCCATGAATTCTCCTTCACAATCTCTCTCCACACTTCTTCTTCTTCCACGTCAAACCCTAATCACCAATCCAAATCCAAAACCAGCACCACCCCACCTTCTTTCGCCATTGATTTGTCCCCCGCAGATGAAATATTCTTCCACGGCCACCTCCTCCCCCTCCAGTTTCTCTCCCATCTCCCCGTCTCTCCTCGCTCCTCCACCAACTCCCTCGACAGCTTCACCCTCCCCCTCAAAGAGCTGGTAGAAGATCAAAAACCAACCAGAGAAACCGCCACAACCAATGCCGAAAACTGCATTCGAAACCGAAACATCCTAAACAAGAAGAACAACAGCTGCAGCAGCATCGACAAGAGAATCCCACGTCAGGGAAGCAAACACGAGACCAGGGGAAGAACAAAGCCCAAGTCCTTTTCGATTTTCGGGCTTCCCAGATGGCGAAAAGATTGTGAAAATAGCGAAAAGGAGGAGAACAACAAGGAGATGAAGAACAAGAGGAAGGTGAGGTTTGACGTGAGTCACATACTGAAGAGGTACGTGAGAATGGTGAGGCCGCTGTTGTTGTTTAGAGGGAGGAGAGAGAAGGGACAGTTCCGGCGGCAGCCCTATTCATTTTCGGGGAATTTGAGCATGTTAAACAAACATGAGTTGAGAGGAAGGAGGGGACAGTTTTCGGCGCCGGCGTCAATGAGGACATCTCCGACGAATAGTGGGCATCTTGTTGCAACTGCAGCTACTAATGTTCCTTGTTCTTCAAGTGACAGCACCATGGAAGAGTTGCAAGCTGCAATTCAAGCTGCAATTGCTCATTGCAAGAACTCCATTGCCACAGAAGAGAAGCCCAAATGTTGAAGAAAATTAGATAGGAAGGTATAATTCAGGGGGAATTTTATATTTGTTTGATTAATTATTTGCATATAAAAGGGATTTTCATATATATATGATGATGGTGTATGTATTAAATGAGTTCAAAAAAAAAAAAATGTTCAGTAGATTACTCCATCTGCATTCAAATTGGTTTAAAATTCAAACATGAGCAATTCACGAATGTAGATGCGTTTTCTTTTTATGGTTACACAAGTAGACTTGATTTTCATGGCAGTGATTTTCGCGCTTCCATTTTTGTCTCTTGATTCTCTTTTTATTTATTCAATCTAAAAATTAGAAAAATAAGAATAAATATAGCGAGAGAAAAAGGGAGTTTGAAAATCATTTCCCCTTTTCAATTATCTCTAGGCATGTTCTTGCATTCTCTGGGGACCAACTGTTTTTTCTTTCATGTAACACAGTTTACTTCGGTCTAAAATTTCAATCAAGATCTCCATCTTCCAAGGTTTTGGAAAAAGTAAAAATCATCACGCAAATGAATACACGCATGAGAAGAAAATTTATTATGTTATCAGTTATGTACAATCAAATATCTATTTCTCTCCTCACGAAACGAAAGAGATAAACACAAAGTTGTATACAACCGACTACACTCAATAATCTCCCATACACAAGGATAGAATGTTATAACAATAAACAGTTGAACTTTGACATGATGACTTCCTAGTCCCTACAAAAAGAGGCAGTGAGAAAGAAGTGGAATCTTTTCCTATCAAAAGTGTGCTGGAAACAGAAATAGAAATGTAGGGGCTGCTGTGATTGTGGGTCGTTGATGGCCGCAGAATTTAGAAAAAGAAAGCAAGTTCACAAGTACAATTATCATTCAAGATAACAATAATGCACAAGGTACAAATGATAATCTGGTATCACATATAAAAAACACATGAGCAAATCAGGTAGCTCTAATTGAATCAGTCATACTTTAGGATTAAAGATGTGGTGCTCAAGTGATTGGATGACTCATTATCTTTTTGTGGGTTCATCTTTTATGTTTGTTGTAGTGTCACATAGTATTCACAATCCCACCAAAGCAAAAAAAACCACCCAATTCCTTGAAAGTGCATGCCTTTTGTTCCTTTTAATCATTTAATCCTACAAAAAAGAGAAGGGGGACTCACCAACAAAAACCCTTTTCCAATTGGAAGTTACACACATAAAACACACTAGATGGAGTGCATTGTGTGTCGGTGCTCACTAAGACTAAAGCTCGTTGGCCCTTGCTGCGGAGAGAAATTTCCATAAAACCTGTTGCATGTCTTCACTCTGTAACTCTCTCATCACACGCCATCTGACGAGAGAGATAAAGATATCAGTATATGCAACATGTGCTAGTAAGCTTGCTTTTCTCCTCGGCTAGCTGCATATATGCGACAGTTTTCAAAAGCATTAGATTTGACCAATACAAGTTTCTCTTTCTCAGCCACCAAGGAAAACAAGATAATAAAAGTTGTTTAATGCTTGGCTCAAGGAAAATCTTGCAACTTAATTATGATTATGTTTGCGTCTTTTCCTAAAGAAATTTTTTTTAAGCCAATAGAAGCTGATCAAAGCCTAAAAGGGTTGAGACTGAATAATGAGATCTCATATGTATTTTACCCTCCTTACCAAATATCAGAATACAACTAAATTGGAAAACTAGCATTTTTACTAACACATTAAACACTTTTAGGCTTCATTTGTAAAGTCTAGAAATATATCCACTCGAGGCATCTCAAACAGTTCTAGAGCCCCTTGGGCAGTGCTTGAACTTTTCTTCTGTATGCTCGAGCTCTTTAGGGCTGGTTTGGTATTGCTGTGCTTTGAAAAAAAACTGCTTCTGAGAATAAGCTTATTTTTGTTGCTTCACTTTTTCAGTTTTTTTTTTATCCAAAACTGTGAAAATAAGTTGTTTTTGAGTGTTTACCAAACACCTTTTTAAGCTCAGCTTTTTTTATACCCATTTTGTTATAAAAGCATCTCAGTACCAAACCAGTACTTAGAGTGGTTAAAATTCCGAACGTCTAAACAACTAGGCTGAACTTATTAAACATGTCCCAAATTTAGCTCCGTTTATAAATTTCGCATAATTCAAAGAAGATCACCCAACAGAAGAGGGAGGAGAATTGTTTTCAATTTCATTAGAAATGGATATGAAGCCTGCTTCGTGTAAGCTTATTATTTGGGTCGGGCTCATATGGCAATGGTGAAAAGGCTCAACGAGGACATTTTGTATAAGTTGGGACTCAGCCCAATTGTGTTATTGCCCTTTATCTACCAACCCAAAGCCCTAGTCGCGTATGGGCTATAATAGGATGAGAGACTAGTACATGAACCAAATTTGATGTCAGTGACATTTAACTATTTAAGTTGGAATCACTTTTTAATTTTTAATTTACAATAACATACTTACACACTTAAAGGTAAAGTGATAAATTAATATTGAAATCGTCATCCACGAAATTTAAAACTTAGACCACCCACTTACAAATAATAAAAAAAAAGAAGGTAACATGATAACGTAGCACTCATCTCCAGCTAGGGGCCGTGCGGTACTTGTAGCCTGAATATATGCAAAATCAGTCTCCACCCAACGAATAATAAGAGTCTGCCATAAAGAATCAGCTCGCCAGCCCTTGGCTTACTTTTTCTGCGTGTCCCACCATGTGCAGCCTACAAGTGAATTGTAAATTTAGTTTTGGACAAGCGATATTATCTACACTAAGGGTGAGTGGTGAGCTTAACCTCACAATGAGCTAGTGATAATATGGTTTAAACTCATATTTGATGATAATCGAACCTAAGACCTTTCACTTACAAGTGAAGATGAATATTATTAGACCATAGTACTAAATGAGGGGATTGTAAATTGAATACCTAACTCTTATTAATGACTTATAATGTGACTTAACTCAAATGCTATCATGCCTTAAAATAGAATACCATTGACAAGTGGTAGCAATAACAATAGAAACTGCGGAAGATCCTACAGTAGTATATCCGCCCATTACACAGTTCAAGCTACATATGGCTGGCGTACAACCTACGGGCTTCTTAGCCAAAAGAAAAACAACAAAAAAGTATGCCCGGTTTGGTACCTTTAATCTAAGATTATATCAAAAAATTTGTTCTATTGTTTGTCCGGTTAGATATAAGTTTGTTTTTCCCAGTGCCTCAAGCTCTTCTTGGTAAATACCTAACAAGGAAAATATTGGTTCAAGATTGTTTTGCAACTTCAAATGCTTCTAAAATGATTTTTTTTTCAAACGATAAATTTTGTTAGATTAGTCATCGATAAAATTTGAATCTACACCATCATAAAAAAGTTTAACACATTTTCACTACTGTGATAAATAACCACCTGTAAAGGCTCAAAACCCTTTTTAAAATCAAAGCACCTTGAAAACTGGAAGAAATATCCTAGAAACATATTCAGATATTTCAAATGCCCCACTTGTTTGCATGTTTTGCATGGTCAACGCCCAACCACCAGCAATTAATGAATTCCACCTTCTTTTATAGTTTTGTAACTGGGATACAAAACTGATCATGATCATATCATATGCATCCAACAAACATATATATAAACGTTTAAACGCTAACATATATATAAACGTTTAAACGCTAATCAGTTAGTATTTTAAAATGAGTTGAAATCTACTGTCTATGTCGCTTCCATCTTATCCAAATTGTAATTTTTTGACTGGTGTCAAACACTGCTGAGCTCTGGTCTTGCTCGACAGTTGATGACGCGCACTCGAAGCTACTTGTATTGCTTTGATATCTTTATTTGATGATTAGAGCAAAAAGGATCATGATTCTATAACAAATAGCGGAGGGGACAAAGAATGGTTGAAAAACGCAAAAAATTGAAAACTAGAGGTCTAGAGTTTGAAATCCGCTGTTAGTGTGGAAATTAGATTTATGGCCAGGGAGAGGTTGAAATGTCTCTGTGAGTTTTTTCGGCCCTTGAAAATGTTGGATAATCATGATTTGCCACAAGTTGTCCATATTTTTAAAAGAAAAAAAAAAGGCACAAATACGACAACAAAATTAACCATTGTACATTTGGGTCCGTACTAGTCTACTACAGTCAAACCCACTGCAATGATGTGATCTATGAACTTTTTAATCCAAATTTCTATCATTTATTATGTTTAATTCGGTTTTTAAGTTTTATAGATTTTTTTGTCAAAATTTTGTAATCTTTTTTTGGATTATGATTTCCAGCAACCCTAGGGTTGAATTCGGGTTAAAGGTCATTTTTATGTGATGTTTGAGTTGTTATCATCAAGGTTTTAAATATCGATAATATCGATGATATTTCGCCGATATTATTGATTTTTTGCTTTACCGATATTTTAATAAGTATCCAAGAAGTTTTCGTCAAAATATCGCGATATTATCGCGATATTACCGATAATATCACGAAATACTACAAAAATACTTAAAATACTGAAAATATTAAACTAACAATAACAGATACCACATCTGATCTTAGCCAAAAGACCGAGAAAAGAATGCCTTCGTCAGCTTTGGAATGTGGCTTTTATAGACCTGTTTGCTTGCTCACTTCTATTGCACAGCCAATGTGGGATGCAAACTCGTTTTTATAGGCTTGTTTGCTTGCTCAGTTCTATTGCACAGCCGATGTGGGATAACTTATCAGTCAGTCAAAAGGGTTTTGATTTGTTGCAGTGTGGGGGGAGATAAAAAGTTCTCATCTTTCCGTCATATAACTTCTGCGTCACCTTTTTTTTTTTAAATAATATTATTTATATTATAAAGATAGAAAATAAGCTAAACGGTAACTACTAGAAGCAAAGTTCTTTTTTCCTCATCTTACTGCATGGATGTAAGAAAAGTTCCAAATCAGAGAGTTAATTAAGAAATTCCTCACAAAGTTTATTAGGAGTTGTGTCATAACTCTTATTGCCAATTAATTTTGGGGTTGAAACCTTAGTTTTCTTCATGGATCTGGAGCATATATGCTTGCATATTAAAGGAAGTTGAGTTTCCACTATAAAAAGTTATTACAAATAGTTACCACACCCAATACTACATGTATGTTTGGGTGAGAGACTCCCAAACTACAAGGCATGCATTTTAGGCAAATGAAGAAGAAATCTGTCGCACAAAGTTAAATAGGAGGAATTAGAAATGTATCACATGAACATTACAAAGATATGTAAAAGAAATTTGTTAATGACTCATTTTAAGCAGTCATTTGCAAATCCCTCACGTGTTGCATTTCTAATCTCGCATATCTATCTTTTTGTGATTCATTTCTTCATGACTATGTCTAAATTCTCCTAAAATGCATAGTCATTTCTTCATGACTATATCTAAATCATGCTCTCCAATATGATTAAAATGAGGGGGGTAACCATGTCTAAATTGAACACATTGAACGGGGGGTAACCATTTCTAAATTAATAAAGAAATGAATCACATTGAGGGGAATTTTACATTGAGACGTGGTTACATCCCTCACTCATGTCTAAATTAATAAAGAAATGAATCACATTGAACAAAATGAGGGGGGTAACCATGCTCTCCAATAATTCGCATATCTATCTTTTTGTTTTAGAGCGTTCAATGTGATTCATTTTTTTTGTTTCTCACTCACTCATGTCTAAATCTTGTCGAGTTGCATATATTTAGTTGTACAAATGATCATTAAATTGTTAATATCATGCAATGTATAAAGTGTAAAATATTGTACTAATTCATTATATATAAATGATTATGGTGTGTTTAAACTTCTTTCTACACTCACAATGTTTGCCAGCTCGCTATATAATCAACTTGATAATGTTAAATACATCATGCAATGCATTTCCTTCCAATTTTTTGTGATAAACTAATAGATAATTGACTAAATAAACATCCTGCAAAGTTTCAATAAAAATTTCCAAGTTTTTCTTACAATTTCCGTGGTTTCCATGTAATTTTTATCGATATCGACATTATCCCGATATTTCCATCGATATTTCCGTGTTTTCGGACTACCGATATTTCCGATATTACCGATATTTAATACCTTAGTTATCATTCATTTCATTCAATCATAAATTTTGAGGATTGAAAAAAAGGTGATGTTGTTTACACACATATTTTTATCTTTAACACAACCCTTTAACTCTTGTCATTTGATTATTTTTATTCATTTGATGGTCGAAAATTGATAAGTATTAGATAAAAAAGAGTGTCCAAATACCACAAAAAATTATAAATTTAAGATAATCTCATCCGTTTTTGTGTTGCTGATAATATAACTAGAGTTACCATTTAATTTTATTTCTTATTTTCACACAGGCTCAATCAGCATACAGATGCAAAACCAATCATAGAACAAAATCCATCATGAGAATCAAAAGATAGGATGATCAAATCATGAATGGTACTTATATTTATCTATTAATTAATTAATTACTTAATTTATTTATCATACAAGCGACATTCTATATTAATTTACATCAAATAAAAAAAAATTTATATTCAAGAAGCGTTGAAAATAAATTATACATGATAAAATTTTCGCTGTAAAATATGTACACACCTATTTTCTATTCTACAAGAAAGAAAGTCCGACATGTTTCCACATGGCGGCAAAACTTAACGTATTAAGGAAAAGGTTACTTGGAGCCCACGTAATTCAAATGTCCACCTGTCTCAAATAAAATGCCACCCCTCGTAAGAAAAATCATGTAACATAAAGAATAGACATTTCAGATATCTAGAACTAGTCAGAACATCGCATAGCATATTATAAATAATACTAAATCGAAAATTATGTTGTTGTTTTTTTTACGTTAAGAAATTTTTTTTTTGAAATGTTATATGAACTTATACTTTTTTTTTTCAATTTGTCGTATAAATTAAAATTTTAAGGGATTTGTTATATCAAATTTTCAAGGTTATGATATCAATGTTTTTTCAGACTTTTTAACTCACCACACCCTTTCAAGCTTATTTCGGACATTTCAACTTTTTTCTTTCTTAAGAACATGATAGGCGCTGTTGAATTCTCAAAGTTTGCAATTGGTTAAATTTCATGTTAATGAGCCTAATGTACTTTTTAGTAGTTCACTATAAGTTTTGAAACGAACACATGTCTAATGTCCAAATCAATTTATTCATCTACCTTCTAATGAAAATATATCTTTGTGTAAAAATAAAAAATAAAAAAAAATCATGAAAATGAAGTCAAAAATTCGAAATAATTTTGAACACAAATGGATATCGCTTATTTTGAATAAAAAACTTAACATAATTAAAATGAGATACATTAATAATTTCAAAAAATTAATACAACAAATAGCTTAAAAGTTTGTTCATGTGACAAAATCCGTATAAATTTACTTTTCAAAAAAATTCATACGTGATGCGTTGACATTTAAAAAATCCCTCCGCTTCAACCATCTCTCGTATGCTTACGTGCAAGAACTCTCTCTCCTGACCTCTTTCTTTCAGGTCAGTTCATTTCTAGACCCTTTTATTTATTTTTAGTTTAGATTAATTCCTCTTTTTTTTTCTTATTTACTTCATCAATCATCAGAAGAATAAGGGGAAGAAAAAAAATGAAAAAAAATGAAAAAATGCGGCGCCTTTAAATATTTGTTGGAATTTTAATGGTGATTGAAGGCTCGGCACATTCGAATAATTAGCACCGAATATTCTTTCGTCACCATAACTGCTATTCCCTCTTCCTTTGGCGGTTCCTCAGAATTATATCTATAGTTTTTGGTCTTCCGTTGATGCCTTCTTTCTTGGTTGTTTGTTGATTTCGAGCTGTTGGCTTTTTAAAATCCAATGGTTTGTGGGGGCTTCAGATTGAAAAAAGGGATCTCAGAGAGGGATTTCGTCGCTTTTCTGATGCATGCAATAACTGCTTGGAGTTAGAACGGTGGTAAATTGTTAAATTTTGGGTTTTGATCAACTGGGTTGCTAAATTCTTGGTAAATTGGTCATCTGGGTTGCCTCAGAATTCAATCTTTGGATCAAAGTTTGTTGCTTTGAAGGTTTTTCGTGAGGAAATCGACCGGGTCCGGGTGTGCGTAAATTATGATTGAGTTTTGAGGTTTTGGTTAATTGGGTGTCCTGAGAAATTAGATAGGGGAGGAATAGGATGTATGCGGTTGGGAGGCTAGGGAGTTATATATCCAGAGGGGTATACACCGTCTCCGGCCCGTTCCACCCTTTTGGTGGAGCTGTGGACATAATTGTAGTTGAACAACAAGATGGGAGCTTCAAATCGTCAGCGTGGAATGTGAAATTTGGGAAGTTTCAAGGGGTTTTGAAGACAAAGGAGAAGGTGGTTAACATTAATGTCAATGGGGAGGATGCTAGTTTCCACATGTATTTGGATCATAAAGGGGAAGCTTATTTTCTTAGGGAGGTTGATGCAGAAGAAGGGGAGGCTGTGTTGTATCCTTCGTCTTCGAGTGATGAGACGGATGAGCAATGTCGGGAAAACAGGCAGCCATTGAAGTCCATGAGTTGCAATTATGATGCTGAGAATTTGACAACAGTTGATCAGATTCAAACGCTTAACGGGAAGATTTTGTCCAGGACTAATTCCCGGAAGTCACAAATTTTTGGGCTATTTGGGAGCAGGTCGACGAAGGAGCGCAAGAGTAAGGAGGAAGAGGGGGTTGATAGTGAGGTGAGAAGGGTGGATTCATTGGAGCGGGCCGAGTTTGCGGCTAACCTTTTGGAGGTGAAGTGGTCCACTAGTCTTGCCACTAAGAAATTCGGGAAGGATAATGCTTCCCGTTTTTCGTCTCCTAATGTGTTAGTTAACGAAGATATGCAGATTGATGCCGAGGAAAGCCGGCTGAGCTCATCTCTGCCTGTGTCTAGAGTATCTAGTGATGTTGGTGAATCTTTTATTGCAGCAACCGAACACGATGGGAATGCAATTGCTGTCATATCCAATGTCACAGGGTCTGATCTTGAAATTCAAAGTTCTTTTGAGCTAGAAGCTTGCCCTGGCAAGCATTTGGATGAGAAAGATGTTGTATTACCTGGCCGTGACATTTCTCATACGGCGGGTGGGATAGATGGAGTCCAACCCTTTATTTATTGTGAAACATTGTACATTGCCAGAGAAAGAAGTGGGCAAGTTCATGTTCATGCCAGAACTGAGCTGCTATCTAAGGTAATCTTTCTATCAAATCTGTTGCAATAGAAACCAAAACTTTTAAACTGTTTAGGAATTTTAAGATCCAATGTTTACTGTGACTTATTTACCAACACAAATATGCTCGAAATTTAAGAAACACAACTTGGTTATAAATGATCAATTGGCTAATATTATTCTTAATTTAGTGTACACCTGGATCGTCGAGACTGAGATATTTAGTGTTCTTCATCAGGATTCAGTTACTGAGCACCATGCTGATGATACTTCCATGGAGGTACACTCAGTGGAGGCTACTGAAACTTGTTCACAAGAGACAGATGCGCATTCATGCACAGACCATAATATTGACCTTGAAGGGCCAGCAATAGTTCAACAATACAATATTCAGACAGTCCAGCGAAATTCATTACCTGGTTCAGTTAAAAAAGTTGAGTCACAGAGCATGTTTAGTTTAAACAACTCTGGTGATCAAGTTCAAGAAGAGAAAAATACAAAAGAGGAAGAAATTGGATCATGCGATTTACAAACCCCGTCTGAGTCCGTTATTGGCCATGTCATGACAGAAGCAGCAAGTGTGTTGCCAGTGGGATTAGAGGAAGAACAATTTCTCTTCAGTGACGATGAAATCAGAATCACCGAGGTTCAGTGCACGGAATCGTGTTCTTCATCATGTGTAGACAGAGAAAATAGTCTCTCGTGTAGTCCAAAAGACAGTACAAACTATGAATCATATTCATCTCCAGAAAAGTTTGTTCACGAAGGCCCCTCAACTGATTTTGAGAAATCAAATAGAAAACTGGAGGCAGCATCAGCTGCAATTGGTATTCCTAGAAATCGTAAGGCTGCTGCTGATAAAGAAGTCAGGAAGCTGGTCGCGTCATTACCCAATATGTGGCCTCATACTGACAAGTTGAGCGCACTTGATCTTCATTATCCCTTGAGCTGTTCACTGGACTCAAATGTCAATCCCTTGAAGTCAATATGGCAAGGTAAAGATGATTTGAGCTGTAGAAAGTGGGACACAGAAGAAGAGAAAAAATTAGCACAGGAAACACCAGATATCGAGAATACTCAGGGTTCAGTGGAGCTCAAAGGTGGTCCTGCCATTCCTGCAGTTGGTGAGAAACTTAGATATTTACATGTATGATATTTCCTGCACTGAAATGCTGAAAAGTATTCTATTTTCTTTCTTGTTGGTAGTGTGTACATACTACAGTCTACATGATTATATTACAGTACTAAGAATTTATATATTCCAAGTCAGAGTGAAATATGATTAATCTGACCATTTTTTCACTTTATTTTTTGTTAGACTTATTGCCAGAATTTTCTCTCTGATGAAAATTGGAAGGGCCTAATTTGTTTTTTGGTGAACAAATATTTCTCAAGTGGTAAAATGTAGAAAGTGAAATAAATTTTGCTTTGTGCACAGCTCTCTTGCTGGAAACACTTCTTATATGAAGGGATGAAAGCTGGTACTGCTTTTCAAACAGTTTTGGAAAAATTCGATCTTGATAAATGTACTAATTGATAGACTTGTTATCTGTAGTTGTTTTCCATGGGATGTAGCTGCTTTATTGCTTTAGGATGATTCCATTATGGAAAGTGCAAATATCTGAACTGAAAGGCATATTAGCTGTCGACTGACTGGGATAAAACTATTACAGGAGATCCATCTAAAGTAAATGTTGCCACCAGCGGAAGTTGGAAACTCTGGCCTTTCGGTTCAAGGAGATCAAATTCCAGGAAAGCAATGCAGCCAGATGTGAATGGTGGTAAAAGTCCTGATGCTCAGAATGCTACAGAGAGCACCTTTGCCACCAATGGAGAGAAGAATATGCTTACAGATGGAGATAAGAATATGCTTACAGATGGAGATAAGAATATGCTTACAGATGGGGATAAGAATATGCTTGCACCGAAGGGGATGAAGAAAATGGAGAGGGTACTTGCTCCAACATCTGAGCAGCTGGCGTCCTTAAAACTCAAAGAAGGGAAGAATACAGTAACCTTCACATTCTTTACTGCAATGCTGGGGAAGCAGCAGGTTGTTTATTGTTCTGATTTTTATTTAGGTTCTCATCCTGGCTGTTCATTTTTAGTCTGATTTCTTTCTCATCGTTTGTTTTTCAGATGTAGTTACTGTCCTTTCTAACAATTCTTGTTGCTCAACAGGTTGATGCCAGAATTTATCTGTGGAAATGGAACACTCGCATAGTGATCTCAGACGTGGATGGGACAATCACAAAGTAAGGCTGTTCTTTCCAAACAATTCTTTGGTAAATTGTATTTTGAGAAAATTTTTCTGTTTTGCAAGTAATGAAGTACAGTGATTTTTAGATTTTTTTTATCAAATATGAGCAACAGTTTTTCTTTAATGATTCAGTTGTTCTTTATGCATTCACTTGTTGATTACTTGTGGGGGGAGGGGGGGGGGGGGTTCTCTTTGATTTGTCTGATCCCGCTTGATTTGCTTTGTTTTGCAGGTCAGATGTTCTAGGTCAATTCATGCCCTTGGTTGGGGTAGATTGGTCACATATAGGTGTTACAAATTTGTTTTCTGCCATTAAGGTTTGCTTATCTCGTCCTTTTTATTTCTTGTGCTCGTGGTGATGATTATTTTTTGTTCATGGTTATTTATTGACTGCAATTTTCACATTGCATTTCATCACTCCTTACAATGCATTTTGAGTACTCTGGTGGGTTGGCCTTTAGCCAACATAGGTAGTCGAAAACACATAGAGGGACTTTCTCATTAACCTAATCTGTTGGCCCATCTGTGGTTCGCTTATTCAGTCATACAGTGTCATCAACCTACAAATTATAGGCATGATTACCTTTATAATGTGCCTGCCTCTCATCTCTTATTGCCATTGTCTCTTACACAAACATGTTACATTTATTGTATGAATTACTCATAACTACACTGACATTGCATCTTTAAAGGAATTGATTGTTATTTCTATGCTGCAGGAAAATGGATATCAATTGCTTTTTTTGAGTGCACGTGCCATTTCTCAAGCCTCTGTCACCAGACAATTTTTATTCAACCTTAAGCAGGTTATGCTTAACCCATGCTAAATCCTTGATTTTCATTTTCAAACTGGAGTTAAGAAATCAAAATGCGATGTGTGTTTATTTCTTTGCTTACAAATATGCAGGATGGGAAGGCTTTACCAGATGGTCCCGTTGTTATTTCCCCAGATGGACTTTTTCCTTCTCTCTTTCGCGAAGGTAAGTGATGTTGGTGCACTTCTTTTTCTAGAACTTCAACAGAGGTCTAATTTAAATTGCTAAAGTGTTCCATTTAGTTTTCAGGCATTTTATGTGTTCGGTTCATTGCCCTTTTTTTGCAATAATCCTGATAAAAAACTGAAATGATAAACTACGCTTCATAGAGAGGAAGTGCATCCTTTCCTTGTAGAATAATGCAGAGAAAACGATTTATATGGATAACAGAGTGGAATGTAAAATTACCTTATTTGATCACTAGAAATCACATGCAATTTTCTGGTCACTAAGTCGTATGTAGTTTCTAATGCATAGACCGACACTCTGTTTTCCTCAGTTATCAGGAGGGCTCCTCATGAATTCAAAATCGCATGCTTGGAGGTTAGTTTATTAAATCTTTACCTGATCACTTGTTTTACAGCCTATCACGTTCTCGATGTTAAATAATTTGTTTCATAGGATACTTCCGAACAATAATACATATGGGTTCAAGTATCCTTTTAAATATCTTACGTTTTTCTCTGTTTCAGGATATCAAATCATTGTTCCCTTCTGATTGCAATCCATTCTATGCCGGTTTTGGAAACAGAGATACCGATGAGTTCAGCTACCTTAAGGTTGGAATCCCGAAAGGAAAAATATTCATTATTAATCCCAAGGTAATTATGACCTTCACGATATAGCAGCAATTTAAATATTTCTAATTTAGTAATGTCTAATGCCAACCTTTCTTTGTTATGGTTTGGGTATGCAGGGTGAGGTTGTTGTGAACCGCCGTGTTGACACAAAGTCATATACCTCCCTTCATGCTCTTGTGAACGGCATGTTTCCACCTACAAACTCATCTGAGCAGGTTTTGATTCTGCAATGCTTTTTCGTTTTAAACATGTTACGGTCGAGGTCTTCTTTCAAAATCATTCTGCCCTGTTCGCCCCTTCCTATGTGGCCACTAATCATTTGAACATGCTTTTTTATTTATTTTCCCTGTTGATTACAGGAGGACTTTAATACGTGGAATTTCTGGAAACTCCCACCGCGCGATATTGATGTTTGAGGTGTTGAAGAGAGTTTACTGCTTTATCTTCTCGCCTGCGCTAGATATGGAGACGGATGAGTTTTGCCATGCACGTGTTTAGAAGTGTCGAGGTAAAATCCTCATTTCTCTTTTGCCTAATCTGTCTGTGCGTGGAATGTTTTGTTGTAGTATAAAAAAAAAAAGGTCGTACCCAGTGCACAAGGCTCCCGCTTTACGCAGGGTCTGGGAGAGGTGAATGTCGGCTAGCCTTACCCCCATTTATAATGTTTTGTTGTAGTATGACAATGCTAATTCATCAAGACATGTTGGTGACAGATCTCACAGGTCGTGCGGTTGTATGTAGCTAGGAATTATTGACTAAATGACTGCTTTGCCGCGCGGGGTGATTTATCGGCGACCTGAAACAATATATGGAAGAGTTGGATCAGTCCCACCTCCATGCTGCTGCTTCATTTTCTCTTCTTTTTTTCTTCTGTTCAATCCAATTTTGTGTAGTCTGTTTCTGTACATTCCATGACCACTTCAAGTTGTAAGTATTATTTGGAAGTCGAATGGGTAAATAGGCATTCACATTCACATATAATTTAACTGTAAAGTTCTTGTTTCCAAATGTAAATTAATTTCTCAAGTGGATTCAAGTATCTAGTTTTGCTCTTTCTGTTGCACTTAATCCGTACTCAGCATTTTGCCAGATGCATGTACTTAATCACATAATATGTAATTACGCAGACTGTTATGTTTTCATATGCCATCTTAAATTGGTAGATATGTATGCAAGGATGCGAGTGATAGTAAATGCTTGTAACCAACTAAGCTACAAGCCGCTTGCAATTCTTTTAAACGCCGTGAGAAAGCAAGTACGGGATGGAACCGGCTCATCTGCATTGCCAAGTAATCTCTGAAGAATACAAATGATGCCGCACAACTCGTGCATTTTAATGTCCAATTCAATCACATTCAGTTATGTAAGTATATACATAGGACCTGACATCAAGAGCCACCATGCTCAAATGTGCCACCAGGACCATACAGAATAATACATTTTATTTTTCTCTCTCCAATTAATTAACCCAAGCCATAGAGATTAGAGACTTGATACATATACTAGTTAGAGTCAGAAGTTTACGATCTTGACACCCAAATGCTTCTGTGCAAACTCTACAAGGTTGTCGAGCTCGTCCTCATCAACGAAGCCATTGCCATTGGCGTCTGCAGACCGCACCCCAAGCCTGCTCTTGAACCTGGCAAACCGGCCCCCGGTGGCGCGGATAGCCTCCCGGAGCTCTTTTTTGCTTATTCGACCGTCTTTGTCGACATCAAATTTCTTCAACCATTTCTTCAACTCCTCCGTCGTCATAACACGTTTGCCATCGCTAGTGACGCAGCGACTTTTAATCGCCATAATATTATAATAAACTTGTTTTGTGAATGCTTCAAAGCCCTGTATTTATAATCTATTTGTAAATTGATTAATATTTTTTTTTGTTGGCGTTTGTTCAGTCTCACTTTTTGTTAAAAGTGTGATTAATTAGGTCTAGTCCATGTTTTTTTTGTTTTTTTCGTTTTACAGAATGAGATTCTGATGGAGTATGCTTTTTTGACCTATTTGTTAAAGTGTGATATTAATTAGGTCTAAACCATGCTTATTTTACCGAATGAGATTCTGATGTATGCATTTTTTTGACCAACTAGGCTACTATCAAATTTTATTCACAATTTCTGTAGAAACGTTACTTGTTCATTAAGGGTGAGAGTCTGAGAGATGTTTAGATTGAGACAAATGCCTGAAACGAGTATCGATAAAGATAATTAACTAGGTTGGTGAACCTTTAACCTAAAGAAAAAGATAATTAGGCCTGCTATCAACAAAGAAAATAAGGACGAAGTATCGAATATCTACCAAATGCAACTATGGATACATATATGTCACAACATCATAATTGATATTTTCAATATATGTAATCATCCAAATCTTCCCATAGTGGATGATCCAAATTTAAATGAAAAGAAATTGCAAATTTGAGGTTGATTTTTATGTAAACTTTATTTTTTTTATTTTTACGAGTATTGATTTTTATGTTCTCATTGTCTCTTTTTACACTCGATTCTAGTTTGGATTATTCAATTCACAAAAAAGGGAGAAGTGTAAGAGAGAGAGAATAATCAAATGCATAAATACATAGTTAAAATTTTTTTCATTTGTAAATGAAAAGTTTTAAATTCGAGTATAGTGAATGATAAGTTCAATACTAATTTACTCATCCACCTCTTATTATAAATATATTATATATAGTTGATAAATAAATATGAAAAAACCACATTTAAGTACGAGTTGTTTTTGTTATTCTCTGCAAACTAGTACGAGAATCACTTTTTCAAACGGGTAACGAATTTGCTTGGTTATCCATATATTCCTGGAAAAAGAAACATATATGAATCCACTTTCCGTTTATTTGGTATATGGCATATGTTGCCCT
This sequence comes from Malus sylvestris, assembly GCF_916048215.2. Classification (NCBI taxonomy): domain Eukaryota; kingdom Viridiplantae; phylum Streptophyta; class Magnoliopsida; order Rosales; family Rosaceae; genus Malus; species Malus sylvestris. Next base: position 8,147,408 of record NC_062267.1, on the reverse strand, counting down.
GTGGTATGCTCAGTGGTGAAGCTAGAATTTACCGAGGGGAGGGGTCAAATTCAAAAAAGTGCAAAGTTCAATCAAAACGGTTGCTTTCACATTGGAGAGGGGCAAAATTTCTCGTAACTTGTTATTCAAGCTCAACCAAATTGATGTACACAACTAGAGTTTTAGCCTAATTTTTCTAAGTTATTATTGAATTTATTTGAACTTGGTCAAAGTTGATAGGATTTCGAAACTAAAATTGAGTATAATGAGTTCTTGAGATCACCTCTCTTCTATTTTTAATGAGCTCCAATTTTCCAATATATTTTTCACCTCCCTTTCTCTGCAAGTCTTACTATTTCTTCCCAAACCCATCAAACTCAACTTTGTGCTTCTCCATTGAAGTTCTTGCTGTCACTCTACTGTGCTGAACGAAACCCAGTTCGTCGAATCTTTGATCTCCCTCCACCAATTGATCAAGACACCATTTTTCCACAATCCACACCCATAAATTGAGCTAATTAGAGCAACCCACTTCCCAGTTCTTCCTCTTTTTTTTTTCCTGCTACCAATATACTGCAATCATTTTGCTAAACATAACCCAATTTGTCAAATCTTTGATCTCACCCCACCAATTGATCAAGCCACCATTTTTTCCACAACCCACTTCACAATTCTTCAACTTTTTCCTTTTTTTTTTCTGAACTAATTTTCTTGACAATGAAGCTTCAATGGAATCCAATACCAATACTTTTACACCTTTTTCTCCTTCAGATTACCCTTTCCACAGCTTTCTCTCCAAGCCCCATGAACTGTACGGACACAACTCGCATGTGCACCTCCTTTTTGGCCCTTAAGCTGGAACCCAATGAGACTATGCCGGTGATTTAGAGCTTACTTCCAAAAATCAACCACAACGTTTTAGGAGTCAAGAGCGGAGGGGCTGAACCAGCGCTCCAGGCTTGTTTGTTCGGCGAGGGGAGCGGCGACCGCCACTCTTCGCCCTTACGTGGCTTCGCCACTGGGTATGCTAACCCTTTGTAGACTCCGCTTTGAATTCTCCTATTGGAATGAGTTTATTTTTCTACTTTCAAATAACATCTCTTTACCATAATTTTTTTTTTATAATCAAAACTGTTTAATCTCTTAATCTTCGTTTGAAGATCATCTCTATTTGAATCGAAGGTTGATTTATTTGCTATAGTTGGATGACAAAACAATCTCCGATTGGAATGATTTTTTTATAGGGATGACTTTCAAGTGAAGAATAAGATATTGAACGGTTCCGATTACAAAAAAGTTACAGTGAAGATACATTATTTGTTCTTGGGGATGAGCTCATCCCCCAAGAGGGGAATGCAAATATTATCCTTCATTTATGATAATACTTGTGTTTACCCATATGGGAATGCATATATTCCACCTTTTGTGGATAACGTAATTTCACTGTATAAACTTTATAATCGTAACCGTCCAACTTCTTAATCTTGATTTGAAGATCATCCCTACAAAAAACTTATTCGAATCGGATATTGTTTAGTCACTCAAATGTATCAAATAAATGGACGGTTCATCATGTGAAGGTTGTGCGAATGATCGCGGGTCACCTACGAGTCAGAACCACCTATAATGGTCTATACGACAAGCTTGTGCACCTAACTTGAATCTAAGGTGAGCATATGGTGCGAGAGGTGAACATCACGTGAGGGATTGTGCTTTAACTCTGGGCGGAGCACTAACACCAGGGTGCAGGTTTATGAGCTCTCAATACATCACATCATATCTCGCATAACTGAAGCAATCTCATATCTTTAATTTATGAACTTACTTGGCACTTACCTGTGCGTCTGCAACACCAATCATAAATATATGCAACTACTAATGCCTAAATAAAATAGGCAGATACTTTGCATGACATTTCAAAACATATAATTATTCAAATTCATTTTCTGGGAAAAATCTCAAGTATATATCATGACACTCGGGCAGAGCTATCTAGCACTATTGCACAAGCTAGTTCCTCCACTGCTACAAGCCAAACTCTTCTGGCGTTCATTGGTTTAGAAGACTCAAAAAGCTCTTTGTATTCTTTGCCATACCCTGCCGATTCCTTTATCGCCACAAGCCAAATCCTTGTGGCGTTCGTTGGTTCGAGAACAAGTCACTTTGACCCTCAGATCAACATCTTTACACATATATTCTACAAGCCCGAATGTCCAATCAGAGGATTCTGACTTTGCATTGGAGATTATAACTCTAAACTTTCATTAATACAAAATTTATTTTGTGCGCGTATTCTTGTTTCATTTGTCGCTTGAATTTTTATGTTTACAATTACAAAATAAAAACCATACAAAAATGTGTCAAAATGTGTGTAAAAAAACAATGTGCGTTCCCGAATATAACTCATATATCAAAGCTTTCTTTCTTGTGAAAAGTAAAGTCAAATTAGCTTGACTTGTATAAACAAGAATAAAACTATAGCACAAGAGTTGTCGTTATAAGAATAAAGATAAGCATGGTGCCCTCACAAAATATCTCACATGGAGTAAAAGAGAACGATAGCACAACTTTAGGTATACCTTTACAACTTGTATATCTAGTTTTGCAAGGGCAAATTTATTAGATAACAACCATCCCCACTAGTGGAGACACCATATATGAAAAACGGAGTATGATTATCTTCCCTTCTAATATTATCTCATTTCATCCTTTCCTCTCACATTTTTTGTTTTTATTTTTTTTTTCTCTACATAAAAAATTCAAAATAAGATGTAAACGTAGCATAATCGTAGTCCTTTGAATAAAGAGAGATTAAAAAAGAAAGAGATTAGAAGAGGAGATAATTCCTACTCGATGAAAAATAGTATAATGGATATGAAACAAAAAGTTGTACTGAAAAGCGATAGCCGTAATGGACAAGGATTGTTTGCCATCCCTTTTTCCATGCCCTTCCATGCCCTCCTGTTTGTGTGGTCACGGTTAAGCCACGTCAACATTTTATATTACTATTCATTTTTGCCTTATTATTTTTATAAAAAAATAATATAAAATGTTAACATGACTTAACCATGACTACACAAAATAGAAGGGCATGGAAGGGCATGAAAAATGGGAAGGCAGACAATCCTTGTCCAGCCGTCACCCGATGACCTTCATGCGTACAATTGAAAACATTACATTTAACAAATAACAATATTAACATTATGCGATAATTTATTTATTTTTAACATTTGACCAAAATTTTCTTGAAAAGTAAACATATATTTAATAAATTAGATATTAGGGTTAATATCAGTTTACTCTCTTGGAATATTTTGGTTTTCAATATTTTTTACATCAAATTTTTTTTGTCTTAGTCTAATACCTAAAGTCATAATTTTGAAACATTTTTCTACATTCATTAAGTTTCCTATCAGAACCTTAGTTAACTAATGATGTGACACTCACGTGGACAATGACTCTGCGCCACATGTCATTATGGGCCAACTGGTTTTGCTGTGTGGGTTTTCGAATTAGAATTCGGATCCTCGTTGGATCCTCTTTGTGAGGATTCCGAGAATCCATGAATCGTGTTCGTTCATAGTACATCGTGCGATTAGAAATCATTTTAAATATTTTTATTTAAAATTAAACACAAACAGTACCTGACAAAAAATTGATCGTACGATTTACAATGAACAGACACGATTCACAGATCCTCACCAAAAGAATATGGAGAGGATTCTGTTGGTTCGAATTAAAGGGTTAAGAACTCAAGATGGTGGGTTTTTGATACTTTTTGCTATGGTGTTGAAATTTCTGGTTTTTGGTGAATTTTTTTAGCTATGGCGGATGTGATGAGAGGGTGTAATCGAGGAGGAGGCAGGGGGAAGAGTTAGGATATTGAAGAGGTAGGGGGAAGAGGGTGAGGGCCCTACGGGGAAGAGCGGGAAAAACAAATAAATATATTTTTTTTAATTTTTAATTTTTAATTTTTGATTTTTGATTTTTGATTTTTGATTTTTGATTTTATTTTTTAATATCTAGTAGGCCCATATTGAGAGGAGGCAGGGGAAGAGTCAGGATATTGAAGAGCGAGGGGGAAGAGGGTGCGGGCCCTACGAGGAAGAGGGAGGGGGAGGACAAATAATTTTTTTTTTTTTTATTTTAATTTTTGAAAGTTTTTTTTTATTTACTTTTTTAATCCAGTAGGCCCATATTGAGGAGGAGGCAGAGGGAAGAGTCACGACATTGAAGAGGGAGGGGGAAGAGGGTGCGGACCCTACAGGGAAGAGGGAGGGGGAGGACAAATAATTTTTTTTTTTTAATTTTTAATTTTACTTTTTTAATATCCAGTAGGTTTATATTGACACGTGACGTTCAATTATTATTTACGTGGACGTCATGTCATCAGTTAACAGATGTTTTGACGAAAAATTTAACAAATGTATGAAAGTATCATAGAATTATGTCTTTAGGTAATATTGAGACGAAAAAAAACTTGATGTATAAAATATTGAAAAGAAGAAATTTCAGAGTAATAAACTGATACTAACCCTAGATATCAAGTACATATAAAGGATTACGCACCGAAAAAATATTGTAAACATTCACCCTCACTCCGAGTTCGACCCACTCGATCTCCCAATATTAGACTTTAGACACTAACGATAAAAAGTGTCATTCTTACATATGTTGTTGCAATTAAACGAGTTCGACTTTAGGTTCAAACCAATAAATAAACATGTTTAGTTTTATCAAAATCTAACTTTAAGGTTAATCCGACTTTGTAGATATAATTGACATTAAGTGCATAATGATGTTTTTAGAGTAGCAATGACAACGCTTAATTTAATTTGTCAGACATTGATCACTATGCTTGATAAAGCACATTATTATATCAACCGAGATGGTTAAATAGCTGCCCTATGCAAATACAAGTTGATAAGATGGTATATGAGTATTTATCAAATGTAGCAAAAGTTTGACCCTTAATTCACATAAAATTCTTAAGTTAAAACAACTAGTGAAATTTCGACAAAATAAAAAAAACAAATAGTGAAATCTGTTACTGATTAAGATTACTCTTATGCTAGAAGGTACGGTAAAAAATATTTTACTTAAGTTGATAAGAAATCTTCGTTTTTTCCTTACGCGAGATGATTCTCACTTTAAACCCTCCTGCTAGTTAGATTTCAGAAAATATTTTATCTACCTTGCCTCCTCCGTTGCTGCCATGAATGAACGCCATATACAGCTACAGCTACTCATATGTAACTAAAGACTACTTTTATACACACACACACACACACACACACACACGAAGAGCCTACATTCCTTGCCTCCTCCGTTGCTGCCATGTATGAACGCCGTAGACAGCTACAGCTACTCATATGTGACTAAAGACTACTTTTATACTTACACACACACACACACACACCCACGAAGAGCCATATATTATGGGAGACTCTTTAATAATACTACGAGTACCCAGCTAGAACTTGGATAAACCCTGTACTTTCAACTTATTTACAGTTTATACCCACATTTTAGGGCATAACTGAGAAGTTCGCCGATCTCCTCCATAGAAATGAAGCCGTCCTTGTTGGCATCTGCATGCCCTAGTGCTCTCCAAGCTCTGAAGGAGCTCCAACGCGAGCCTAATTTCTTGAAGGATGCCTTCAGCTCTTCCTTTGAAAGCCTGCCATCTCCATCCTTGTCAGAACTTTTGAACACTTCCATCACCTGCTCCTTCGTCCGCGGAATTTGGACCTTCTTATCGACAATTGTAGGCGGAAAACGGATCTCTCTGACCATATTAGTCTACAAATTCTAAGCCTCTGTTATTGTTTTGCTCACTTTCTAAAGAAGGATACAAGGAAGGATACAAGAAAGGATGTATATATATATGGGGAAAGGGATCCTCTCCGGATCCCTTCCTCCTAATCCACCAAATCAGTGGATTCGTGCCATTAAAATTTGATCTAACGGCTACAAACAGGAGCCGACTTTAAAAGTTATAATAACTTCAGCCGTTGGATCAAATTTCAATGGTATGGATCCATTGATTTAGTGGATTAGGAGGAAGGGATCCAAAGAAGAACCCCTTTCCTCTCTCTATATATATATATATAAGAAGAGGGTTATAGGCGTTTGTTTGTAGCACTATATTCTTGTGGGGTACCCTAGCCTTATGTTCGAGAATTAAATAATATTTAATTCGATTGATTAAGCTGAAAATTATGGTTTAGATTTGATTTGTTTTGTTTTTTGTTTTTTGTGCGTGTACGTAAAGCATGGAGCTTTGCAAAGTGATGGATAATGTATATCTAGGTTATTCTTGTTGACCAGATCACATGGGTTTGGATGAGCTAGCTTTGATTTTTTTAGCAGTTTCATATTGATCACTACTAGTGAGTGATGGAGTGCTGAAAGCTAAAACGGATCACAATAGAATTCTTCGTATCTGTCAATAATTCACAAAGATAGAAAGGAATAATTCAACCTTTTAGGTTTGGGAAGCCTCTGTTTTCATTTCTTTCTTTAATTTGGACACGTAGAGACAATTATTTATATTCGTTAGGCATATAGATAGTTACAGAAGCATGATATGAACGAAATAAATCAAATTATTAGTATTTTATTTCATTCATCAAACAGTCGACCTGATATCTGGGATTGGAGAGAATCAGAATTCACCATGGGCCATCAAATGAGAATCTCAATGGATTCTTTTCGCCGGCCCTTCATCTTTAGGACCCATGGAGTATATCCACAATTTTATATCAAAGGTTTGGTAAATTAACCATATCAGTCAAAGCGTCTGTGCAAGAAGAATTTCCCCGAAAAACACAAAGGGTTATAATTTAACATTTGCTCCCTAAACTTTGAAGTTTTCTATTTTAACTTTTTAACTGTTTTTGGTCTCAAATTGGTCCTTAAACTTTGAAAATTTGTAAAATAAGGTCACTAGCAAGTCAATCACAAAAGTTGATAGAATCATTGGTGAGTTCATTTCAATGTGTGGTTGGTTGGAACGGACCACATTGTCAACATCAAACTAACATCAAATCTTCGTAACTTCTGTAGACTTCAAAGAGAGATGAGAGATTGGCAAAACAATGTAACGCTAAAATGACTAATTAAATTGTTGCACATGTATTTTTTTTTTATTAAATTACATTATTTATTCAATTAATCTAGAGCAATGCCCCTACGGTGAAACTAGCTTCATCGATTGGATCCCTTTTTGTCATATTTTAAATAAAAAAAATATTCAAACTGGATTAACTTATTATTTTTGTTGGTTTTGTCTATTTTTTAGCATAAATGTATATCATTGACAAACATAATCACATGCCAATAGATTCAGGATAGTTTAGTAATTGTAAGTGAATTATTGAAATGCCCCTAAAAAAGTGGTGGCATATCTGTTACCTTTGTAACAAAAGTTACTTTGTTTTTTTTCGCATTATTTAACGTACTTTAAAAGTTTAGAGACCAACTATAGATGAAAAAGTTGAAGGATGAAAGTAGAAAACTATAAAAAAATTCAGAGGCCAAATACGAAGTCAACCCTTCCCAAAAAACAACAAAGCGTGTCTCACCAACTCCTTTTTCTTTTTTAAAATATATATGATTATGGAGCCATGGATATTCATATAGGAATTATGATTGTGTGTACCAAAAGTGGGAACAATCTGGTCACATGGATCGAAAGTTTTTTTTAGAATAATGGTTGTGTCCTCCATGGGACTTGAGAAATAAACATGGCATATGAAGTGTTTTTTGTTTTTCTTTTCTCAGAAATGGATTCAGTATGGGTAGAGTGAGTATATATTTATATAAAAAGACATTACACTAGAATTCCAGTTAGTAATCAAGTCGAGTTCGAGTTAGAATTCGAGTTAGTAATCAAGTGAGTATACATTCATCACATACAAAAACAAATAAATACATACGCGCATAGTCGAATGTATATGTAAGAAAAGGGACTAACAATTACGGTGGATTAGTGGTACTCTGACTTCTCAGTCGACAAGGATGTTGAGCGCTTATCCCTTTCCTTATGACGGTGCTGCTGGTCCCCAGTAATATGCTTATGTGCTGCTATTGTTCTTCTTAGGCTCTACCCATACTGAATCCATGTTTTCATGTTTTGATCTGGCTTCTATGGAGTAGTGGGTTATTGTTCTTATCTTGTATGTGCTCTTTGTTTGTGCAAGGTGTGTTGATTTAGGATCAAATCTTTCTATTGCATAAATTCTCCTCTGTAGGGTTATGAATTGAAATCAAATCTTGTATTTGATCTCGTTTTTTTTTTTTTATTATATTACATAAGCATTACATACATAAGAGGGGCAATACACGATCGCCTCCTTCGCTACAAGCATGCTACTACTAATAACCCAGTACGTACTATAATTAATTTAGCTTATACCCACATTCTAGGGCATAGTTGACAAGGTCTTTGATCTCCTCTTTAGAAATGGTCCCGTCACGGTTGGCATCTGCATGACCCAAAGCTCTCCTCGCCCTGAAACCACCCCAACGCGACCCGAGCTTTTTGAAGGCTGCCTTCACCTCCTCTTTGGACAGCATGCCGTCGCCGTCCAAGTCAAAACTATTGAAGAGATTCACCACCTGCTCCCTAGTCCATGGAACACCGGTTGGCTCCTTATAAATGACATCCCTAACCATGATACTATATAGATATATATAGTGATCTTGAAATTTTCTTCTGTGTTTTGTTCTACACACTACAAGAAAACTAAAAGGCTTGGCATGAATTGATGAGTGACTTACACTATATTTATATAGGGGTGTACCCAGCAGCCTGGCCCTACGTGTAATATTCTAATGCAGTAAGAGACATTAGCTTCCTAAACCCTAATATTTATTCTTGTTTGGATTAACTGTTATTGTGCGTACAGGTAAAGCGTCTTTGTAGGTGAGTAGGTATAGATGCTTATTTCACTTTGGTCAAAAGGCGGCATCTCCAAAAGAGTAGCAAACGTGTATATATATATATATATATATTAAGTGTCATTTACTAACTCATTTCGTTATGTTACTTTAAAAATTAGAAAAACTAATGAAAATGACTTGAAAACTTTGAGTTTTAATGATAAGGACAAAATAAAGGGTAAAGTGAATAGTACCAGAATTGACTTTTTAGTGTAAAAATATGGTTTTTCGTTAAAGTGAACAGTACCAGGTGCTTTTCGTTAAAGTTCCCTTAAAAATTTTGTGACTCCAACTCACTTTTCAACAGACTCTTCAAATTTTGTTTTTTTACTTAAAAATATTCATATCTTAACTTTATCTTATCTTATTAAGCACAAATTTTATTTTCAAACTCTTCACCTAACAATACTTGTAAATATACATGGATTGCTATGTCTGTGGGACATACATTTTTCTTACGTGCATAACAAAACTAACTTTGCTACTTGTTTTTAACCAAGCTTGATCTTATGAGAGGAAGAAGAATATAGTAGAGAGAGAGAGAGAGAGAGAGAGAGAGAGAGAGAGAGAGAGAGAGAGAGAGAGAGAGAGAGAGAGAGAGAGAGAGAGAGAGAGAGAGAGAGAGAGAGAGAGAGAGAGAGAGAGAGAGATCTTAGAGAAGAAGTAATCTGTTTGTTTTGATTAATTTCCTTAACTGTTTACATCATCCTTATAGTACATATACAACTAAGGTTGCTTACAACATAAGCTAACTACTTGTCTAATCTTATGACACCTGTCAAGAGTATAGCCCTTAGATTGATTACTCCTTACATTCCCCTCAATCTCAGGGGCAGTAACACTAAGTCGGAGATTGTCACAATGAGTTTTGAACAATGGTGCAGAAAACCCTTTAGTTAGGATATCTGCAAACTGCTCAAGTGAAGAGACAAACTGAACGAACAACAGTCTTTTAGCCACCCCTTCTCTAATACCATGTCAACCAAGCTTGATCTTATGAGAGGAAGAAGAATATAGCAGACTTAGAGAGAGAGAGAGAGAGAGAGAGAGAGAGAGAGAGAGAGAGAGAGAGAGAAATCTTAGAGAAGAAGTAATCTATTTGTTTTGATTAATTTCCTTAACTGTTTACATCATCCTTATAGTATATATACAACTAAGGTTGCTTACAACATAAGCTAACTACTTGTCTAATCTTATGACACCTATCAAGAGTATAGCCCTTAGATTGATTACTCCTTACAATTGTTACCTCCCTTGAAGATGCTCATGTTTTTTACTACAAGTGATAAAAGTATATACTACAATAGAAATGATTATGGAATTATTCGCAAAGAGTGATTGAATGGAATAATATTCAACTTTAGGGTTATGAAGCCTCTTGATATGGTTTATAGAAATTAATTTATTAGTTTAATATTGTAGATGATCACCAAACAATCCCCAAAAGTTGCACGCATTAATTTATGAACCATACTTTCCACATTCTCAGTAAGGAGAAGTCTTTATTTTGGATTTCAAGTTTGTACGGTAAACTAATGTCACGTTAGTGGAATGATGACTTTTCTCTTTACTGAAAATGATACAAGTTTCATCCTTACTTTTGTAGTCAAATAGAGAAACTCTTAGAACCATTTGGATGGAAGGACTCTCAATTGCATGAAAACGTACTTAGAATTTTTACAATAAGCTTGTATTATTTTTGGTTGGTTAAGATTAATTTTTTTTATTATTACAAGTTAATTAAATCTTTTTTATTATTATTACAAGCTATCTTTGTTAGGATGATGACTCAGCACAATTAGTTAGTTGTTATAACTAATAATGGGCGGGAAAAGTTGGTTAGTTAGTTCTATTAGAGATAAGGTTGTTAGCAGATAGCTTAGCAGCTAAGATAACTTAGTGCTATATAAGGAAAATTGTAAGGAAGAATGTGTTATTGTTGTAAAAGTTGATTACTACAGAAAATACATTGTTTCTGCTATTACATTGAGTAAGAAGTGAAGCTAGGGTTCTATCATTGTTATCAAAGCTAGGTTTCGATCCTGGGACCTATGGGTCATTGGATCCTAGGACTTGTTTGTAGAAAAAATGGCCTTTGTTTTCATTGCAAATAAAAGTATCATAGAGGTCATTCTTGTGAAAAGAAACAACTGCTTCTTATTGATGTTCAAGATCTTGATGATGTAGTAACTGTGGAGGAAGAAAATCTGGAACCTACAATAACTGCATGTGCCTTGTTTGGTACTTCTGGCTGTAAATCGATAAAAACTATGAAAGTTGGAGGAATGATAAAAAACTGCTCAGTAGTTATGCTTATTGACTCAAGTAGTTCCCATAATTTCATTGATCTGTCCTTGGTCAAAAGAATTAGGGGACAATTAGACATTACTCAATATCATTATGGTCACATAGGTCTCGTGCTATATCAAACGAAACTCAATACCATTAGGGTCATTCTCAGTTTGTATGTGTTATGGGTCGAGTGTTAAGGATAGTAGTCCAATGGTAGAATATGGAGACACTTGTCAAAAGATTAGGAAGGTTGATAGAGTTAGTTACATTGTGACTTAGACAATAAGTTTCATAGAAGATAGTATATAGTCTTGATATTGTAAGAATGTACATTGACAGAAAATATACATGAAAATATTACCTCTCTCTCTAAATCTTTCTCTATCTCTCTCTATCTTCTTTCATCTTCTTCGTTTCTTTCACAAGCATTATACATCTCATTCTTCTATGAGATTATAGCTTGGTTAACATGGTATCGTCACCAAAATAGCTAATCGTTCGGTTGGATATTTTCGATCTTGAACTGCTTCCGCTCATCATTTCTGATCCCATAATCATCAGTTTTGGTTTCTTGATGTTTTTCATCTTCTCTCTATCATTTTTCTTGGTGTTCGTTTGCTGTGCACACCAAGTGTTCGATATAAGTCCTTAATCGTTGTTCTTCTTCAAGATTTTAGGTTTCTTGCAGAAATGGTTACTACTTCACAACTGCAGATTATTCAGTCTCCAATTACATCCCTCATATCCACTGTTTCAACATCTGTGACAGTAAAGCTCGATGAGACCAATTACGTGGTTTGGAATTTTCAGATGTAACTTCTTCTTGAAGGGCATGGAATTATGGGTTTTGTGGATGGATCTGCACCTTGTCCTGTTCAATTCATAAGGGTTACATCTAATGGGTCTGAGGTTGATTCTAAATGAGTTACTTCTTAAACAGAATCTGATGCCTACAAGATTTGGAAGATGCACGATCGTGCATTGATGCAGTTGATTGCTGCAACACTCTCATCACCTGCCATTTCTTGTGCTAGGGAGTACTAGTGCTTATGATATATGGACAAGACTCAAGGAACAATTCTCGACTGTTACAAGAACGAGTATTTTCCAGATGAAGTCCGAACTACAGAATATTAAAAAGGGTAATGATTCTATTTCTCTTTATTTGCAAAGGATCAAGGAGGCTAGAGACTATCTTTCTGTAGCTGGGGTTAAGTTTGATGATGATGATATAATAATTCTTACTCTTAATGGCCTATCATCTGAGTATAATACCATTAGATCAATCATTAGAGGCAGGGAACATGTTATTTCTCTTAAAGATCTGAGATCTCAATTGCTTGCTGAAGAAGCAATGCTTGAGAGTGCTTCTGCACCTTTTTTTCTTACTGCGAAGACTGTTGATAATAGTGGTTCTCAGACACGTTTTAATGGGAAATCTGGACAACAGTCTTCTTACAACAATCAAATTGTCGGGTCTAATTCTAAAGGATCCTATGAAACTCAATATGGCTCTCAGTATAAACCATTCTACAACAAGAATAAAGGTAAAGGGAAGTTCCAGTATGGTTCCAAATTTGGGAACAACAAGCCTTTTTATCCAAATCCAGCTCGTTGGATTCTTGGAACTTCACCAATTCAGGCTAATTATGGAAATTCTTGTCAGATATGTGGCAAATATGGTCATCTTGTTGATACATGTAGATTTCGGAACACTGAATCTGCAATAGTTGAAAGGTGTCAAATCTGTGGAAGAAAGAACCACAGTGCACACTTTTGTCATTTCAGGAATGCCAACATTAATTCTACTTCTGGATCAATGAATGCTATGCATGTCAATGCATCTGCGCCTCCAATGGACTCAACCTTTTCTCAGCAAGTTTGGCTTATAGATTCAAGTGCAACAAACCACATGACTGCAAATTTGATTGGCAACTCCTTTTCCTTCCACTGAGATGATTCAAACTGTTAGTGGTGAAGGTTTGAAAGTCTCTCATAAAGGATCTTCCATATTGCAAACTCCCTTTCACAATCTAAAATTAAATTCAGTTCTATATGTGCCCATAATATCTCAGAATTTACTCTTTGTACATAAAATCTGTCTTGATAATAATTGCTGGTTGATATTTGATGCTTGGTGTTTTTGGATTCAGGACAAAGCCACATGGAGAATATTGTTCAAAGGTCTCTTCAATGATGGATTGTATCCCATCCCCTTCACGTTATCTTCATCTCATACACCAAAAGCCTTCTCTGCTGCTTATATTGGCAAACCAGTAACCTCTAGTCTATGACACCATAGGTTAGGCCATCCCTCCAACAAAGTTGTTTCTCTTATGCTTAAGAAATCAAATGTATCTAGCATTTCTGATTTATACCTGTGATGTGTTCAAGTTGTATTGAGGGCAAAATTAGCAAGCTACCATTTGATTCAGCCACATACAAATCTGTCAAACCTTTTGATATTGTACACAGTGATGTATAGGGTCATGCCCCATGTCTGTTTATAGAAGGTTTTAAGTACTATGTTACCTTCATAGATCAATGTACTCGATTTTGTTGGATTTTTCCACTTGTCAATAAAGTTAATGTTTGTCCCACATTTATTACATTCTATCAGTTTGTACTTAATCATTTCTCAGTGTCTATTAAAACATTTCAGAGTGATGGAGGGGTTGAGCATATAGGGAAACAGTGACAAACCTTTCTTGTTGCCAAAGGCATTAGTCACCACTTATCTTGTCCATACACCCCAGAACAAAATGGTTTGGCCGAGAGGAAACATCGTCACATTATTGAAACTACAATCACTCTTCTTCAAACATTTCACTACCTGCACCATTTTGGTCTTTTGCATGTCAAACATCAGTATATCTTGTTAATTGAATGCCATCACAAACTCTGAATCAGAAATCACCATTTGAAATGCTCTATGGTTCTGTCCTTGATGTCAGTCACCTCAAAGTCTTTGGTTGCTCTTGTTATCAACTCTTAAGACCCTTAACCTCTACAAAGTTACAACCTAGAACAATTAAGTGCATTTTTCTGGGATATGCATCAAAGTACAAGGGCTACCTATGTTATGAAGTCATCAAAAAGAAAGTTTATGTTTCCAGGCATGTTTTGTTTGATGAATCTGAATTTCCTTATTCAGTTATTGGATCAACACATGCACCAAGTCCCCATACATCACAAGTGTCAAAACCAAGTATACAACCATCAATGCCTAATCTTGATAATGTGCTAGTCTCACCATCATCACCATCACCATTGTCCAGTGATCCTAACCTACTACTTTCAACACAATCCATCAATGCAAGTGAACAATCTTCATCTACACATATCCCTGTGGCTCTTGAGGTTCCAATTAAGAACTCTATGGTCTCTGAGTTTCAACCTGAACGTATTCAAGCAGTGTTATCTATTCCTCCATTGAATTTGCATCCAATGCAAACCAGATCAAAGAGTGGTATTTCCAAAAAGAAGGCATTTCTTACTACAGTTTAGGAAAATAGGATTGTGGATCTCTCTACTGTTGAACCTACAACATACAAATCTTCATTGAAGTGTAAAGTTTGGGTTGATGCAATGAAAGAAGAATTAGATGTACTTCATACTCAATCTACATGGAGTCTAGTTCATCTTCCTGCACAGAAAACATTGTTGGTTGTAAATGGGTGTTTAAGATTAAAAAGAATGTTGATGAGTCCATAGGGAGATATAAGGCTCGATTGGTGGCAAAAGGATTCAATTAAGAAGAAGGCATATATTACGGGGAAACATTCAGTCCAGTTGTTAAGCCAACAACTGTAAGGCTTGTGTTGGCTATGACAGCTCATTTTGGGTGGAATTTGAGACAACTCTATGTTAAGAATGCATTTCTGCATGGAGTATTGCAGGAAGAAGTGTACATGTCACAACCTTCAGGTTTCAGTGATCCTCAACACTCTGACTATGTTTGCAAACTACACAAGTCACTATATGGTTTAAAACAAGCCCCTAGAGCCTGGAATGATAGGTTTACAAGTTTTTTGCCATCACTTGATTTCAAAACAACTCATGCATATCCATCTTTATTTGTGAAACAATTTGGCTCTTCTGTTGTATTATTGCTTTTCTATGTGGATGACATTATCATCACTGGTAATGCTCTAAGTTTGATCAATGATGTGATTGTTGCCTTGACAAAGGAGTTTGATATAAAAGATTTAGGTCCTCTGCATTTCTTTTTGGGAATTCAGGTTATTTCACAGAATGATGGTTTGGTTATATCACAGGAAAAGTATGTTAAAGACCTCATCACAAAGACTGAAATGCTTGATTCCAAGCCTTGTTCAACCCTTTGTCTGCCTTATAATCGATTAGTTCTTGATGATGGGAAACCTTATAACAATCCAGCTCTTTATAGAAGTGTGGTTGGTGCTTTGCAGTATCTAACATTTACTAGGTCAGATATAGCATTTGCTGTGCATCAAGTATGTCAGTTCATGCAAACTCCCATGGAATCTCACTTTAGTGCAGTCAATAGGATACTCAGATATCTAAAAGGTACTGTCCGTTTAGGTATTAGGTATGTTCAAGGAGGATTAGAAGTTAATTCAGACACTGTGAGAGCATTTTCTGATGCTGATTGGGCTGGAGACCCTAATGACAGAAGATCTACTACTGGTTTTGTGATATTTTTGGGTTCAAATCCGACCTCCTGGTTCTCTAAGAAGCAACAAATAGTATCCAGGTCGTCAACTGAGGCCGAGTATCGAGCACTTGCTGCTACTGCAGCTGAACTGGATTGGATTAAGCAATTATTAACCTTTGTGCATCTTGATATCCCTAGTTCACCATTTTTGTATTGTGACAATATGTTAGCAATTGCATTAATATCAAATCTAGTTCTACATCAACGCACAAAGCATATTGAAGTTGACATTCATTTTGTTTGCGAACGAGTTGCAAAGAAGCAGTTGCATGTTTAGTTTGTGTCTTCGAGTGAACAATATGCAGACATACTGACCAAGGGGTTATCAACTCCTCTCTTTCAGACTCATTGTCGCAATCTCAGTCTCGATTCCACCTCTCTTGAGCTTGAGGGGGGATGTTAAGGATAGTAATCCAATGGTAGAATATGGAGACACTTGTCAAAAGATTAGGAATGTTGTTAGAGTTAGTTACATTGTGACTTAGACAATAAGTTTCATAGAAGATAGTATATAGTCTTGATATTGTAAGAATGTACATTGACAGAAAATTTACATGAAAAGATTACCTCTCTCTCTCTAAATCTTTCTCTATCTTCTTTCTTCTTCTCTGTATCTTTCACAAGCATTATACATCTCATTCTTCTATGAGATTACAGCTTGGTTAACATCGAGCACTTTGGGAAAGAACATAGCATGAACCTTTTGTACAATTGTTACTGTCTGAGAAATAGCTTGTTCCAAGTTAGTTTATTTTACCTGATCGGGTCAATAGAAAATGTAATTGAGAAGAATCCCAGCATCAAGAAATCTTGGAGGAAGTATTGGTTTTTTACGACCAGAAAATGGGAATTCTCTGCGAGCAATTTGTTTAGAGGAGCTTCAGTGATGAGAAGGTTTATAGAGAAAGATGTGAGGTCTAGAGGGATGACTTCGAAGTATATGATATCATTTGTGAAAGTGGCTTGAACATTTGACCCGATGATTTAGTGGCCCACTATGCGATGTGAGTTCAAAGCCAATCTTGAGATTTTAGAAGCCATGTGCGAAAGTTAAACATAAGCTTCAAACCAAATATTGCATGATATATTTTTTTTAAATTTTTTTCAAGGTTTGAGCCTGTGCAAATAAAATAAAACTTACAAACTATGCAACAAAATTTTACTTAGCGGTGGTAATTAGTTAGTGGGAGCTTGGTTCTTGATTCGAACTTGATTGTGAACATCCAATTTTGGTTTTTGTTTTATTGTGAAAAAAAAAAGCTAAAATTAAAAAGACAACTATTAGATTCGAACACCCACGGGCCCGCATGGTTAAAAACACGGATTACACTATGCTGCCAATGTATTCAATGACACTCATTCCATTTACAAGGAGGAAGAAAAACAATTGGAGGCTTGTGCAGTGGCACTACTTGCACTTCTTTAGGGCCTGCTCTATGTAAGCTGATGAATTTTTTTTTTTTAGCAGGTAATTGAGAGAAATCTTATTTTGACTGGGAAGGAAAAGAGACAATTGGTAATAATCTGTTCATTGGGAGAAAATGTTATTTTGACTGAGAACGTAAAAAGTGTGCCTCAGACTCTCATATTGTCGCATGCAGTTATACTAGATACACCAACTACTTTTGCTTTTTTTTCAGATATGATAATATGATTATGGAGCCATGGATTATGATTGTGTGTGTACCACAAGTGGGAAGAATTTATTCACATGGATCAAAAGGTTTTTTGAGGATAATGTTTGTGTCCCTCCATGGAGAGAACTTACTTGGCCACACAAGTGGGAAGAATTTATTCACATGGATCATAAGGTTTTTTTAGGATAATGTTTGTGTCCCTCCATGGAGGGAACTTACTTGCCTCCTCACTTATGATTAACAAACTTTTCTCATCCGAATATTATAAGAGAAACCCTTCATTCTCTTTATCATCATCTAAAGATCATATCATAAAAAAAATTATTCAATTTCGAGATCCATTAGTCCTCCTTACGTGTTAAACAAATCAACCGTTTCAGTAACAAGTAATATCCTCATGATGAATCGTCTATTTGTTTATGCATATGAATGACTAAAAGATTTCCAATTGAATAAGTTTTTGAAGATATGATCTTTAGATGATAGTTACAATTATAATATTCGGACAGAAATGTTGGAGAACAAGTGAGTTCCCCCAATAGAAGGACACATGCATTATCCTTTTTTATTTTATTGTCATGATCAAAAGGAAACTTTTAAAGAAATTGAAAATTTTAACATAATTGGAGTAAATAAACATGGCATATGAAGTGTTTTTCGTTTTTCTTTTCTAAGAAATGGATTGAATTATGGGTCGAGTGAGTATGTATTTATATAAAAAACATATTACACTAGAATTCGAGTTAGTAATCAAGTCGAGTTCGGGTTAGATTTGGGAGCTAAATGCATAATATATGTGCATATACTTACATACATAAATACATACGTGCGTAGTCGAATGTATATGTAAGACAAGTGGACTAAAAATTATAGTGGATTAGTTCTGACTACTCAGTCGGCAAGGATGTTGAGCGATTATGCCGTTCCTTATGACGGTGCTGCTGGTCCCCAGACCTGGTAGTTTCTGACACGATACGAAAATAACGGGTTTCGAGTCAACACGATAACTTATCGGGTCATTATCGGGTGACCCGTTAAGAACCCGTTAATAACGGGTATACACGCGAGTAACACGTGGGTAACCCGTTTCGACCCGTTAAGAAAAAAATTATTTTAATAATTTTAAAGTTTAATTACTAAAAGATTTATTATAAAATACAATAGGCATATTAATATATACAATATATTCTATATTAAATATATAGTTTTGTATTATTATTCTATATAATTTTTAAAAAAAATTTAGTCATTATTTATTTTTATTATGAGAGTTTCTTATTATCATTACTAGGATAAATTTTACTTAACATGTTGTTGTCCAAAATTAAGATAAACTAATATAGTATTTGTATAGGCAAGAACTAAGAAGACATACATACAAGTATGAAAAATGTGAAAGAATATATAAACACTCGTGATTCATCATTATTCTTCCACGAGTAGATAATGGTTACACTTACATTATCGTTTAGATTTTTAAAATCCTCCAAACCTTCATGAATAATGTTTTTTATTTGAGGGAAAATTAATAATAATTATTGTAGAAGTGTAAAAAATGTAAAAAAAATATACAATCACTCATAGTGACAAACTTTACAACTTTCATGAAGGGGTCAACTTCGAAATCCAACACTATAATTCATAAACCTTAAATTTATATTTAACCGTCGATTGTTATTTACACTTTATTTTTCTTACTGAATTCCATTTTTAAAATTTTCTTTTTTAAAAACATGATCATATGGCGGATGTAAGAAGATGAACGGTTCAGATCTTTGATATCACGTTTCGATATTTACGGTTAACTGAAATATGAGTCTCATATAGTTTGTAGAAACTTTATAAACATCAAGCAATATTTTCATTAACTGTAAAACTCTGAATATAATATCAACGATCCAAACCGTTCATCTTCCTGCATCCTCTAATAGATCAAGTTTTCAAAAAAGAAAATCTGAAAAAACAAAATTTGATGAGAACAATGAAGCGTAAATGTAAACAACAATCAACGGTTAAATTTTGATCTATGATTTATATGATTATAGTGGCGAATTTTGAAGTTAAGCTCTTCATGAAAGTTGTAAAGCTTGTCATTACGAGCATTTATATATATTTTTCTATATTTTTTTACACTTCTACATTAATTAAAAAACTATTATAAAGACTTTAGGTAAGTGAAAATATACTTAAAAGAAAAATGTGTTTTATGTTTTGGATGTGACAATATGATATGTATATACTTATTTAGTATTATGTTTATCATTTGATTATTTATTGGTTTAAAATATATTTTCCTTAACGGGTAACGGGTCGGGTCATATTACCTGTTAATATTATCGGGTCGATTTCGGGTCGGGTCATTTTACCTGTTTATTTTAACGGGTGTTACACGACACGATCCGTTAAGATATCGGGTATGACATGAAAATGACACGAACACGAAAAACACGACACGAATGCCCAGGTCCCAGTAATATGCTCAGGTGCTGCTATTCTTCTTCTTAGGCGTACAAGTCAAAGATTCATGTATTCATCTGGCTTCTATGGAGTAGTGGGTTATTTTCCATATCTTGTATATGGTCTTTGTTTGTGCAAGGTGTATTGATTTAAATCAAAATTTTCTATTGCATAAACCCTCCTCTGTTCAGTTATGAATTGTAATCAAATCTTGTACTTAATCTTGTTCGATGAATTTCACTGTTCGCAAAAAAAGGAGGCAACACATGATCACCTCCTTCCTTCGCTACAAGCCTGCAACTACTAATAACCCAGTACGTACTATAATTATTTTAGCGTATACCCACATTTTAGGGTATAGTTGGCAAGGTCATTGATCTCCTCCGTAGAAATGAGCCCGTCACGGTTGGCATCTGCATGCCTTAGAGCTCTCCTCGCCCTGAAACCGTCCCAATGCGACCCGAGCTTTCTGAAGGCTTCCTTCACCTCCTCTTTGGACAGCATGCCATCGCCGTCCTTGTCAAAACTATTGAAAAGATTCAACACCTGCTCCCTATTCCGTGGAACACCGGTTGGCTCCTTATAAATGACGTCCCTAACCATGATACTATATAGAGATATATAGTGATCTTGAAATTTTTTTCTGTGATTTGTTCTACACACTACAAGAAAAATAAAAGGCTTGGCGTGAATTGATGAGTGACTTGCAAGAAATTTATATAGGGGTATACCCGGCAGCCTTGCCCTGTATATAATATTCTAATGCAGTCAGAGTTCTTAGAATTATCAATAAACAATCCAACTTAGCGTAATATCAAAGCTTCCTAAACCCTAATATTAATTCTTGTTTGGATTAACTGTTTTTGTGCTAACAGGTAAAGCATGGAACTTTGTAGGTGACTAGATATAGATGCTTGTTTGACTTTGGTCAAAAGGCAGCATCTCCAAAAGAGAAGCAAATTTTTGTTTTCAAAAGTGCCATTTACTAACTCATTTCATTATGCTACTTTAAAAAATTTGTTACTCCAATCCACTTTTCAACAGACTCTTCAAATTTTGTTTTTCACTTAAGAATACTAATATTTTAATTTCATCTTATCTTATGAAGCTCAAATTTTATTTTCAAACTCTTCACCCAACAAAACTTGTAAATATACTTTGGGTTGCTATCTCCATTGGACATATATTTTTCTTACGTGCATAACAAATCTAACTTTGCTACCTAATAGTTACATCCCTTGAAGATGCTAATGTTTATTACTACAAGTGATAAAAGTATATACTACAGTAGAAATGCTTATGGAATTATTCGCAGAGAGTGATTGAATGGAATAATATTCAACTTTAGGGTTATGAAGCCCTTGATATGGTTTAAAGAATTTTTTTTATAATTAGTAAATATAATATTGTCGATGATCACCAAACAATCCCCAAGAGTTGCAAGAATTAATTTATGAACCGTACTTTCCTCATTCTCAGTAAGGAGAAAAGTCTTTATTTTAGATTTCACTTTTGTACGGTAAAATAATGTCACGTTAGTAGAATGAGTACTTTTCTC
This sequence comes from Malus sylvestris, assembly GCF_916048215.2. Taxonomy (NCBI): domain Eukaryota; kingdom Viridiplantae; phylum Streptophyta; class Magnoliopsida; order Rosales; family Rosaceae; genus Malus; species Malus sylvestris. The sequence continues at coordinate 8,125,843 of NC_062267.1, read as the reverse complement.
TACTGAAAATAATACAAATTTCATCCTTAAATTTGTAGTTCAATTGCATGGAAACGTACACAGAAGTTTTACAATAAGTTTGTATTACTTTTAGTTGGTTAAGATTAAACTTTATTATTATTATTATTATTACAAGCTATTTTATTATTACTCTAAAATATATTAAAAGGAGGGACAAAGTTTGAACCCATGCGTTATAGAATAAGCCTTATCGACTAAGAAAACCTACCACTTGCTAAAACTAAAAACGTTAAAACCTAGATCAATGAATTTATTTGGATTAAAAAAAATGTTTTGAGGTCTCAATCCTAGAAACGCTAGGGGTACTCCTAGTTGAAATTCTCAAAACTTACAAACAAGAAGCAAACTAGGGCACATGTAGACTGTCGTAGTGCTGTCCTTATAAGAATAAAGGGAAACATATCATTGCCTCAAAATATCTCACATCGAATAAAAATGAAGGATTGGTATGCATGAACTTTTGGGTATCCTTCACTTACAAGTTTGTTTGTGAGGACAAGTTTTACACATAAATTATTTTAATTTAATTTGCATCAAAATTTGATTCTTTGATCTACAGCACACCATGACATCGATAATTTTCTCAAACTACGTATTTTTTCAAGACTCAAGATCCAAATTTAAGAAGTCTGTAACATTATGAATATTATATACAGAGACAAGTCGACAACCATTACCACTTTAGATTCCAAATGGATAAAGAGTATTGTGGAGCCTAAAATAATCTAAAAAATTCTAGAGGCGACACGTGAATTTTTGTTTAAAAATACAAGATTGCCCTCATTAAATGGACAGACTTCTTAGATATTCCCACACGTAGCTCAGTGCCCCCTGAAGGTCTAAGCAGTTGAATAAGACAGCCCACAACTCACCTGCCCATGGCAAGGAAAAGCCAAAGACATTAAAGATAAAGATTAATTATCAAATCCTATCTTTAATACATTTCCAATTAATGATTGACTCCATTCAAGTAAGTAATCCATATTTAAGTCAATCAGAGATATTTACAACATTATTTCAAGGTATTATTTCCTATTTAATGTTTTGAGAATACTCTCTTTGTAAACCTTGGCCAATAGGATGCCACCATGTGTAGGGTAAAATCTTAACACTATGGCTGGTCACTCCCCTATATATACCTCCATCTCTACCAAATTTCGGTCAGCTTTTGCTACCCCTAAAAACCCTTAACACAGACTCTTTTCAGATAAACTAACTTAGGCATCAAAGATCCATTGGCCTAACCTCCTCCCCCTAACCTCGTGGGCGCATGAGGCTTAGGTCTCTGATCAAAGGTATTGATTGTCTTTGATCAAATGTGTTGATTGTTTCGTAGGTGCATTTTATTTCATTCATAAAAGTATGGATATGAAACGAAATGATGTACAATCCCATCATCCAAATTGGGGATTTATTCAATTATTTAATAATAATGCTTGTGTTTCCTACATCTCTCATTTATGATTGACAAACCTTTATCACCATCTAAATATCATATCTGCAAAAGATCATTCAATTTAGAGATCCTTTGGTCATCGATACATGTTAAACTAATACACGGTTTTGGTAACAAGTAACATCCTCATGATGAACTGTTCATATGTTTAATCCATATGAATAGCTAAAAGATCTCGAAATAGAATAATTTTTTGCAGATATGAATTTAGATGTTGATGAAAATAATAAACAATTCCGTTTACGATGTTCGGACGGTAAAGATTCATTACTCGTAAGTGGAGGTAAAGTAAGTCATCCCATTGGGGACACAAACATTATCCATTATTTAATGTACAATATTATAAACCATTACGAGGTGGCCTAGTGGTTGAGGAAGAATTTCAAGCCCTTCTTCAGCACAACATGTCCTAGGTTCGATTCCTGGCATTAGGGTGAATCACACGATGGTGGCCGGGGGAGACTAAAATGCCTATGTGAGTCTTCTCGGCCTTTGAAAGGGTGGACAGTTGTGACGAAGTCATCCGTTGATTTTTTATTTTATATAAATATAATCTCAAAAAGAAATATTAATATGTCAGTAATTACTTTCTGATAAAAAATGATAACAATCTAATCAAGTGGTAATTACCTTTATTTGGTTTTGGTTAGAAATATCCGTTTTGACTAATACATAAGTGAAGATAATAATTTGCGCAGCGAGTTTTCTATCTAATCATAACTAATCATAATACAATGATAAAAGTATGAGAGTAAATATGTAACCCTCGTATTAGTTGACGTTAATATCTAATAAGGTTAACAATGGTGGTTTTTAGGGTTTTAAGATGTGAATATTAGGGGGTTTTGACTTTGGGCCTGATATCCAGTAGGTGGGTTAGTGATGAAATTGACAAAGAGATATATAGTGATTCACTCATAATCGGGTACATCCATTGTAGTAATATTATGTATTTGCATGAGGTTACAAATATTACATGAAAGGAAAAGAAGCCTTCAACTTAATACTCAGTAGGGAGATTTGGAAATGGGAATATGATGTAGGCTTCTTGCAGTTGGTATCTGAACCAGGATGGTATAAGAAATTTCTATTGTTACTTGAGGTTTGACACTTGAACCCCTTTCCTATATTTCCCTCTTATTTTACATAACGGTTGGCCAATTTCTGACCAGTGCCTTTCCATGTGTTGTGATGTCATTGCCTGCCCTGATCTGAACCTTTCATCTGCTTAAAACATTTTTCTCCCCTCAACACCAGGACCTATTAGGCTAGATTCCTCAGTCTTTGTGTCAGGGGTTAGTGGTTGGGAGCGTTTATGCGAATGACCAGGACTTATTAGGCTAAATGGGAGCGTTTATGCGAATGGCCTGCATGCAGAGCTAAGTCTTCTTCCCTTGTTTTGAATCAAATGTAATGTACAGAAACTTTGAATTTGTTGGTCGGCTCGAGGAAGGAGACCGTCAATGGACAATGTAAATTAATGGGTTTGTGTTGGATGATCAATGTGAGTATAGGCCGAAGTTCTCTGCAGTGTTACGGGGAGGAAATAGTGTTTTAATTGGTGAACAAACAACTGTGGTGCAAGGAAGGATGAAAATTAATGTTAGGGTTTGGTATAGAAACTCAAGACTTTCTCTGAAAGCTTTTCTTAGAGAGTAAGAAAAGTATGTTTCTCAATAATTAACAAATGAAGAATACAACCACTAATATATAGCCTTTGACTATTCTCTCTCTAACTAACCAAAACAGATTATCTCTCTAACTAACCAAATCAAAATACTTTACAACACATCTATTAAAAACTAATAACCATATGTTGATATGACTTGGAATCTTCATCTTTACACCCCCTCAAGCCAAACTTGGAAAAAGGCAAGATTCCAAGTGAGAGCTTAGATTGTATAAACTGAAATCTGGATTTAGACAAGGACCTTGTATGAATATCAGCAATCTGATCCTGACTACACACATATTGGACTTTGATTAAGTTGGCAAGAACCAATTCCTGGATATTGTGATAATCTATTTCAACATGCTTAGTACGAGCATGAAAAATAGGATTAGAAGCAAGAGATATGGCTGAAATGTTATCACACTAGAGAATGGGTTTAGCAATCATGGGAAAACCAAATCTTTCAACACTTTGCATATCCAAGTAATCTCTGCTGCAGTTTGAGCCAAAGACCTATACTTTGCCTCAGTGGATGAACGAGCCACTGCAGTTTGTTTCTTTGCACACCAACTAATCAAGTTAGAACCCAGAAAGACACAAAAATCCTTAGTGGATCTTCTATCAAATGTGCAGCCAGCCCAGTCTGTATTCGAGTAGGCAAAAAGATGTAAAAGACTTTGTTTGAACAGAAGACCCTAAGATATAATGCCTTTGAGGAATCTTAAAATCCTTTTGGCTGCTTGCATATGTGTAATTGTTGGTGCATGTATAAACTGGCACACCTAATTTACAGCAAAAGAAATATCAGGTCTGGTCCAATTAAGGTATTGCAGACCACCAACTAGAGATCGATATTCAGCGGGATTAGGTAACAATTCACCACCCTGATCCAACTTTGCAGAATTGAGGGGCGTACAACAGGGTTTAGCTCCATCCATATTATTCTTTTGTAAGAGATCAAGTAAATACTTGCCTTGATGCATAAAAAAACTGTCTTTGGTTCTGTGAACTTCCAAGCCCAAAAAGTAGTGTAAGGGTCCTAAGTTTTTGACTGGAAATAGGGTACTCAACTGTTGAATAAGTTGTTGGCAGAGAGAAGCATTGAGACCTTTGATGAGAATATCATCAACATAAACCAGTACAATGACCAAGGTTGAAACTTTAAGAACAAACAGAGAGGCATCAGAAGATGATCGAGTAAAACCAAGAGATTTGAAAGCCTGAAACAACTTATCAAACCAGGCCTTAGGGGCTTGTTTAAGACCATACAAAGATTTCTTGAGCTTACACACATGATTTGGAAGAGATGGATCTTGAAACCCAAGAGGCTGCACCATGAACACTTCTTTTTTAAAATCCCCATGAAGGAAAGTATTTCTAATATCTAATTGATTAAGGAACCAGTTGAATTTTGCACAGCAAATGTTAATTAGATTCTGATGGTGACAAGTTTAGTTATAGGGCTGAAAGTTCCTTTATAATATAAACCTTCCTTCTGATGAAAGCCTTTGGCAACAAGACGGGCTTTGTATCTTTCAATGGAGCCATCAAGGTTCTTTTTCATTCTAAATACCCATTTGTAGCCAACAACATTATGAGATGATGTAGAAGGGACAAGAGTCCAAGTACCTGTAGACTGAAGAGCATTGAATTCATTTTGCATTGTTAATCTCCAATTTGCAGATTTTGAAGCTTGCAGATATGTTGTAGGAATCACTTTAATGGAAGAAGAAAGATGATGTTTAGTTGCACTGAATGCCTTTGGTTTATAAATGTCATTCTTAGACCTTGTGATCATAGGATGTACATTTTGAACTTGCTGCATAGAAAAATGATTAAATTTTGTGATGTCACTTGGCACAATTGAAGCAGTGAAGGTAGGTTCAACACAAACTAGAAAATGAGTTGAAGCACAAGATGGAGCATTAGATGAAATGCATGAGGGTAAAGAAAACTACAAATTAATAGGTTGAGATGTAGGGGAAGAAACAGAAGACATATGTGATGAGAATCATGAAAAGGAAATGTAGTCTCATCAAAGACTACATGTCTTGAAATATAAACCCTTTGTGTTTCTACATCTAGACATCCATAACCCTTATGTTGTAGGCTATATCCCAAGAATATACATCTTTTACTTTTCCTATCAAGTTTGGAGGACACATTAGGTTTTAACCATGGAAAGCACAAACAACCAAAGACTTTGAGCCTTGAGTAATCTGGAACTGTATGAAATAATAACTCCCAATGTGATTGTGAAATCCCAGAGATTGTCAATCTGTTAATGAGATATAGTGCAGTAGTGAAGGCTTCCACCTAGTATTGGTAAGGAACATGAGATTGAACCAATAAAGTTCTAGCTGTCTCAACTAGATGTCAATGTTTCCTTTCCACATAACCATTTTGTTCTGGTGTGTGTGGACAGCTTAATTGATGAAGAATGCCATAAGTTTGAAGATAAGATTTAAAAGAGAGACTTGTAAACTCATCCCCTGAATCAAAACGTACAGTTTTGATTGTATTTTTAGTTGTGTTTTCTACATAGTTTTTGAATAGCACAAAAGTAGAATACATTTAAGACGTGACCTTTAAAGGAAACATCCAACTATACTTGCTGAAATCCTCAACTATGAGAAGATAGTACTTAAATCCACTTACTAAAGTTACAATAGCATGACCCCATAAATCACAATGTAACAATTCTAAGCTATGAGTAGTTGATGATGTGGAACAACCACATGGTAACTTGTGATTCTTTGCTATAGTACACTCAAAGCAAAAGAAATCCACAGTTGATGTTCCTTTGACTGCAAGTTTATTAGTAGATAATAGTCTGCGAAATATAGAAGAAGAGGGATGGCCTAGCCGACTGTGCCAGAGCCTGATAGGAGCATGAACACTCACTAGAGCATGAGAAGAGCTGGATGAGGATAAACCAGGGGAAGAAGAGTTTTGCAAATGATAAAAACCATCATTAACTGGACCCTGCAAAAGCGTCTTCCCCGTAGAACGATCCTTTACAATGGATCCATCAGAATCAAAAGTCAATGCACATTCGTTATCCTTTACAAACTGATAAGCAGACAACATATTATGCTTCATTTTTGGAACATGAAGAACATTGCACAATTTAAAGGCAGCATTAGAGGTATGCAATGAAGAAAAACCAATATGTTGTATAGACATACCTTTACCATCACCAATGTAGACTTTGTCCTCTCCAGTGTATGGTATAGGTGAAGTGATGTTGGTAATGTCATTTGTGGTATGAGAAGTGGCACCAAAGTTAATGAGCCAAGAAGGGGATGGTTTAGAGCTGTAATGTGCACACATAGCTGTGAGCTTTGCAGGTGGAATTCTTCCAGAAAAGTTTGGATTCATGTGATCGAAGCAATCAATGGCTTCATGATTGGTGGAACCACAAATCTGACATATGATATAATTTCTAGTGAAATTAGAACCACGAAACCTTTTATTCTGACCTCAATTTGAAGAATTTCCATGAAAATTGCCCCGATAACCACGATTGTGATAGAAACAATTGTTGTTGGTGAATTGATGTCCTCAATTACTGTTTCATCCATGATTAGAGTGACATTGAGAAGAATTTTAATGTGAGAAATGATTATGAGCGACAAGTGCTTGAGGTGGTGGAGTGGGAAGCAAAGGTGCTTGTGATTGCACTAAGAACGCCTGAAACGGTTCAGTAGTGGATGAGTTATTCTTGCGATGAGACATGGAGAGTTCTTTTGTGAGAATAAGGCCATGTAATTCATCCAAAGAAGTGGAGGACATGCGAAGCATGAGTGAATCAATGAAAGATTCGAACTCATCTGGTAAACCAGCTAGTGTTGCTGCCATTAAATTGCTATCGGAGATCGACGCTGCAGCTGCAGAGAGAGACTCAAAGATCTCTTTCAACTGTTGCAGATATTCGGACATGTATTGAGGGCCTTTATGTATGGCTTGGAGACAAGATTGAAGCTGATGAATATGATCATCAGAAACACCACCAAAACGTTGCTCAAGCTTGATCTAAAGATCCCAGAGGAAGATACACCAACAGTAAAGGGAATTACATCTTCAGAAATTGTAGAATTCAACCAGATCAAAAGATTCTGATCTTTCTCATACCAGAGCTCAAATGCAGGGTTTATGGACCGATCTGGGAGAAAGGAAGGTGGACACACTTCAGTTCCATCAACAATTCCAATAAGCTTGTAGCGGTGGAGAATCGGTTCAAACAGTGCACGCCATTTAGTTGGAGCGTTTAAGCTTGATTGGCACCATATTCCTAATGTTCTGAATCGTAAGAGATGCATACGAATTTGTGAAATTAGGGTTTTGAGAAGAGGAATTGGGGACTAGATGTTGAAGCGATTCATGTTGAGATGATGAATAAGAAGGAGAAGCCATGGCAATGAAGATAAAAATTCTTGACGATGATCAAGAAATCATAGATGCGAAGCGAAGACGATGAGGATGGAGAAGGCCGGAAGGTAGGAGGCGAAGGATACCATGTAGAAACTCAAGACTTTCTATGAAAGCTTTTCTTAGAGAGTAAGAAAAGTATGTTTCTTATTAATTAACAAATGAAGAATACAACCATTAATATATAGCCTTTGATTATTCTCTCTAACTAACCAAAACATAATACTTTACAACACACCTATAACAAACTAATAACCATATGTTGTTATGACTTGGCATCTTCATCTTTATTTGGGTGGCGGAAGTTGTTGGTGAGATAATATCGAAATTTTTTTACGAACTACACTTGTTTTACTTGTCCATGTTTGTGTGTCTTTTTGTGTATAGGAAACTGGTAGGCGGAGAAAAGTTGAGTCTTCCATTTATGTTAAAAATGTTGAGTGCAAGTTCAACGTCCAAAAATAAACGAAGAATGGAAGGTCTGTTAGGATGCCATATGGCGTCATCTTGTGGTGACAGCTAAAGTTGAGTATTAGCATAAATAGTACATTGTAAGAGAATAAAGGAGTGAATGAAATTGTATTGTTGTTCTCATGTTCTGTTACTATCTCTCTGTGCAATTGTGAAAGATGTGGAGCAGGTTCTAACATTGGTATCACAGCCAAACGTTCGTTCATCTCAATCCTTCTCTGTTGTATACCGCCGCAAACGTTTTGCAAAATCCTGGAATCGAGGGTTTCCAATCGGGAAGCCAAGTCCAACGAGTTCAAGAAGTCTCAAGAAGAATTCAAGATTTCTCAGGCCAAATTTCGGACCGAATTTAAGACTACCACTGATTTAATTCTTCTTCAATTGAAGTTGCTTGCGGAAAAACTGGATGTGGAATCTTCTGCAGCTACACCGACGCATCAGTCATTCATCAAATCGACATCTCCTCTCTCTCTTGAGAAATCAAATGAAATTGTTCTCAAGCTTCAATCCTTCCACAAGGAAAAGGTTCGAGCCTGAGAGAAAAGAGATGAATTCTGGTCTTAATTTCGTCCAAGATACATGCCCAAGACTCGTCCTTGTCTACGACCCATATTGAAGAAATTCAAGAAGGTTCGCGACTACGGCAAACACAACGATGATGATTCTGCGACATTTCGTTCCAACCCCAGATTTCAATAAAGTTTTTGGTTCTTTCGAAATGAATTGGCTAGGAAGAATGAAAAGGTTTTCAATTTTCTCGACAAGTAAGTTGAAGGTTCTGTGACAAGTCCTCAATTTCTTGATTATGTTGGCAGGACAAACACTGCTAAGGACTTAGTTTCTGGGCTCCCTTTTTCATAATTGTTGGAGAAGAAAGATGAATTGCCTTCTACTCAGCCTATTCTTGAAAATAAGGTTGGGTTCCAGTTGATTGTTTCTGTTGGCAGTGGTATAGACTTGGAAGTGTTCGAGGATGCAATCGACGTTCTGGGTGACGACTTACTCGTTGGTCTAGGATGGATTTACATATACCGACCCAAGAAGGTTGGTGTAGTGGTCGGCCTCCTGTACTAGATTTGGGCACGTCATGATACCGTTGAGGATGAAGACGAACTGAGCTCTTGATGTTCAGAGCATAACATGGAAAAAGATGAGGAAATAACTGGTGCTTTTATGATAGGGGATAAGGATCCCTTATCTGTTGACAATTACCTAGTCTTGTCCGAGATTGAGGCTGAAAAGGGCAGAAACAAGTCGGTCTAGGCCTTTTACCAGATACATTTATTAGAACACCTTGCCCTTGTCGACCTGGTGTCCCTCTAGATCCTAACCACTATGATAGGGTTTATTGGATTGCTTACGACTTCACTAGTATAGTTGAAACATTAGGATGGGTCACTATATGCACTAATCTTTTAAGCATTGAATCGAGCTGTCGCTTCATCCCCTTGTGCAAAGGAGGATGGCTCAAATAGGTCTCACGCCATATCAAAAGAAACTCAATATCATTAGGGTCATTCTCGGGGTGTATGTGTTAATGGGAAATAACATAGCATGAACGTTCTGTAGATTTGTTACTGTATGATAAACAACTTGTTCCAAGTTGGTTTCTTTTACTTGATTGGTTCAATAGAAAAAGTAATTGAGAAGAATCCCAGCATCCAAAAATCTTGGAGAAGGCATTGGTTTTTTAGGACCAGAAACTGGGAATTCCTTGCGAGCGATGTGTTTAGTGGAGCTTTAGTGATGAAAAGGTTCAGAGAGAAAGGTATGCGGTTTAGAAGGATGACTTTGTAGTGTATGATATCGTTTGTGAAAATATCTTGAACATTTGACTCGATGATTTAGTGACCCATTATGCGAGAAATGTTTCAGTGTGACCGGTATACGGGATGGTACATTACATGTCACTATACAAATAATGGGATATGTGTGTTAAAAAGTTAATAATTTAAAAAATAAAATTTCCCACTATTTTTATAAAAACATGTGATGTACCACCGTATTCCGGTCATAATCAAAATTTTGTCGAGAAATCTTATTTGAACCCATGTAACCTCTCTCTACACCCAACTTACTATTTACACCCATATTAATTTTTATTAAAGAATTATATCTCTTTAAACCCAGAGTTATTACCTAAACTATCCTCCCAAATCCAGTACAAAATGTAAAATGATCTTTGTGGAGCCAAAAATAATCACAAGGTGACACGTGGATTCTTGGGTAAAAGAGGACAAAAATACCCTTAAGGCATACTGGGATTCCTACGCACGAGCAACAGACAATCATCCTCAACCAAGTCAAAAATGCTCCAGAAAAGGTAACCAATTCCAAATTATCTCATCCATCCACATTTTAGGTAGTTATTTCATAACCTACCAATTATCCTACATAAATTGAGATAATTGACAAATTAATGGGATTATTACTCATTAATTTTTCAATTAAATTAGCCATAACACCAAAAAACACCCTAAAGGCCGGTTATCTCTTTCCCAAAAGAGGGGCCGGCCATCTCCTTTATTTTCCCACTTCGTCTTCTTCGTGCCGCAGCGGTGTAAGAAAAATTTAATTTTTCTTGCCTTCTTCTTGGATAGTGCTATTGCAGGGCAGCCGTCGGGGTGGTGCGGCACGTTGTCTGGCAGGGGCCAGGAGTTGGCTCGGCATGGGCCGAGGAGATGTCGTGGCAGGGACCACTGCTTGGGCAGCTTGGCTTGGCTTGAGCCAAGGGCAACTTGTGCGGCTGGGGTCGCGGATTATGGCGTTGGGGCGCAGTGCTAGGCGAGCCGCATGGCTCATGTCCTTTGGGCTCTTGGACCTGACTCGGACCAGGCTGGCGATTGAGAGAAATGAGGAGATTGTAGGTCTCATGGGCTGCTGGAATGTTGGGTTGAATTCCCCTGCTGGGTACCACGAATGGCGTTGGCTACTTTAACTCTCTTCGTCAGGAGAAACGTGGGCTGCTCCCAAAATAAGAGGTGAATAGGATCAAGGCGGATGCATTGGCTTGTCCAATCACCGTTGTGGATCCTGCTGCAAGTGAATGTGGGAAAAGGGATCTTCCCTGCCTGCTCAAGAGATGCCGGCTGAGAAAAAAAAACCAAAGACTTCTTTCGCTGCTTTTGCAAAGGATGAAAAGTTGATTGCTGCTTATAATCAAGTGATCCACTTCAAGAGAATCGTCGATAGGCTTGAACCCCAAGTGTTGGAACTTCAAGGTGTACTAAAGATCAATGAAAGTTTGAAGAAAGAAGTGGATGAGCTGCAGCGCGTCCATGTTGGTATTGGTGAAGTAGTTGGAGAAGTTGGTGCCTAGGCTGGAGCAGTCGGGGGTGATGCCGCTGCTAAGAGCTTCGTGGTTGCTGAAGGTGTGGTGACCGAATAGTCGTGGGATGTCCAGGCTGCTAAAGTGTAGTCATCTAGGTAGCCTTTAAGATTTTCTTTGTTTTTCCTTGTAGCTCTTGTTTTGCTTGAACTCCTTCAGCCTTTGCTAGTCGTTTATAAACATGTTTTCCTTAGCTTTTCTTCATTTTTGCTTCTTTTGTTCATGCCCTAACCTTTAGACTTGATAGAACAGTGGCAAGCATGCTACTTTTTATAAGCAGACAAGCTCGCGTAGCCTATGCAGCCGTAAGTGTTGGTGTAGAACTTTGCAAAGTTGTTAGCCATTAGGTTGGCAGCCGGATGCCTTACTTATAGAAGCAGACAAGTCCGCGTAACCACTAGGCTGTTAACCTTGACTTTCTCCAATTCCGTAGGTTGCGTAGCAAGTATCACAATACTTTAGGACTTGGTGTAGGTTGTTCCGCGCTTGGCAGAAGTGAAGCTTATTGACTACGTAGCATGTCGGCAGTGGATAAAACTTCGTATATGCGTGCTAGCTTGTTTAACCTTTCACAAGAATGTGCGGTTGTATAAGTCTAGTGTGGCTTTACTGCTTGAAGGGCAAGCCGGTAGGCAGTTTTCTGGAATCCGTAAGCTACCTTAGTGCACTCGGTAGCAGCTTTAGGATTCCAGGGCAGCCGTCCATCCGATGTACTGCGTAATGTGCCCTCTTCGTCTCTAGGGCCCGGTTCCCCATTGATTAGGCCAAGAGACCCAAAATCCTTCAGTTAGCTAAGCCTTGAAAAAGACCATTGCGGCTACTTCTAGGAATCCCGGCGCAAGCCATCGTGCATCTAGTTATACTAGGGCAGCCCGGCTCATCCACGTCTGGATATTCGGAGTGTAGAGTTTATCCTCCCGTTCTTGGAGAGCTGACCCAAATGGGTGTCGGGGAATTGGTTTATCCTCTCGCGTTGGAGAGCAATTAGTTTACCCTCTCGCACTGGAGAGCATGGTTGGTCCCTCGGGGGGCGCACTAACTGCGGTAAGTCCCTAAGAAGGGCGCGGTCTTCTTTTGAAGTGCAGGAGTGATCAGTTGTTGCAAGCATGCAGCCAAGCCAAGTCGTGATTACTTCTGAATTCCTCATTGAAAAATGAGTTAAACGAACGAGAACTTAGATGTAAGGTAAGAACTGCATAACAACTGGATAATCCTCGGCTGGTGAGGTAGTGCCCGTCGAGCTGCTTGAGTCTTCGGGCTTTGATGTAGCGAGAGGTCACACATGGTACTTCCTCAGATTGTAGGCGTTCCGCTGTTTTTCGATCTTTTTGTCGTTTTATGGTGGCGAGTGTATAATTGTTCTTGCCACCTACTCTGCTTGATCTTGTACGGACTTTCCCAGATGGGATCCATATTTTTGGAGCCTTTTCTGCTGGCAGTGATGAAGGTTTTTCTTATGACCAGATCTCCAGGCTGGAATTGCCGGATCTTGGCCCTTTTGTTGTAGCTGGAGAAGAGCTGATGCTGCCGGATCTAAGCTTGTGGCCATCTCCTTTCGGTTGCTCGTCTTTTGGTTGTGCGATATGCCCATAGCCATCCTTGGAATTCGTCTGGCCATTTTCTTTTCTTATTGGTGAAGTAGTCGGTTGGCACGATCATCATGCCTTTGCCCCTAGTAGTCTGGCTGGTGATTAGCTAGGACTTAGAATGAATTGAAAGCTTTTTCACCACCAAGTGTTTTGTCATTCGAAGGCCTGCTAGTGGGGCTTCGTACTTTGCTTCGTTGTTAAATGCTTTGAAGCTTAGAGTGATCGCCTGCTTGAGCATTGAAACGTCTAGGGTGGCAAGAACCACGGCTGCTCACGAGCCTTCGTAGTTGGATGCGTCGTCGACATGCAAGTGCCAGAAATCTCCACTGAGGGAGCATGTGTGGCTAAAGTGTGCTCGGCTGCCTTCGGGGTGTCGTTGGGCCAAGTTGTTGCCTTCGTAAAAAAACTTGCATCTGCCAGGGTCTACGTCTTTATCGTCGCTGGTTTGGATTCAGCAGAATAGTGCGTCATGATGATGACTGCTTGCGTTTGAAGGTAAAACTTAAGCTTTTGGGTTACAACAATTATCGCCAAAGTTAGCTTTTGAATTTTTAATAGCATCGAGGAGAGCTTTTGAATTGTAGAATACAGGTAACTGTAGAATATAGGTAGTCGGGCCCCCAACTCTTCTCGCATGATGGTAGAGCTTATTGCTACCTTAGATACCGTCAAACATGCGAATAAGTCCTCTGCTGCTTCTAGGGAGGTGATGTCGGGTACTTCTTCAAGTCCTTGAATGTGCATTGGCGAGCCTCATCCCAAAGTGCATGCTTCTCTGCCAAAGCAAAAGAGTCTGCCAGAGTTAGATCTTCTTTCATGATCAATTTTCCGAATAGCGGGTGGTCTGCTGGAAGTCCTTTTTGGAAGGCTGCTATAGCTATCGAGTCGTTGCATCCGACTAGTTTTGCATTCTCTACTTTGAACCTCCTCACATAGTTGCGAAGCGACTCCTTTGGGTTCTTCTTGACGTCGAACAAATGGTCAGACTTCTTTTTGATCGAGCGATAGGATGAATATTCTTTGGTGAAAACCAAAGAAAGTTCGTAGAAATTTCAGATAGATTGTGGCGGCAGGGTGTAGAACCAATCTTTCGCCTCGCCTTGTAGAGTGGTGGCGAATAACTTGCACATGAGATCATCGTTGTTTCGATAAAGGATCATTGTGCTTCGATAGCGTTTTAAGTGTCTCTCCGGGTCTTCATCCCCTTTGAAAGATGTGAAACTCGTGTGGAGGCTCTGTCTGCTCGATCTCGTCCGTGAAGGGTGACCTGCTTATGTTGGTCATGTTTCGTTGTAGTGCCTCGTCGGTAACCTCATTGCGTTGGAAATCATGCAATCGCTTGGTCAAGAGTCTCTCTACTTCTTCCTGAATTTGCCTTTGTTGGGGTATCGAAGCTCTCGGCTGCCCCTAGCCATGACTTGCTGGTCTAGGCTGCTCTTCCATGTGTTTAGCTCGTCTATGCCGCAGATGCAGTGCATGTGGTGCGTTCCTAGTAGGCGAGCGAGTTCTTCGCAGGCTGCTGGTTGAACTTGAGCTGGATTGAGTGACCGCTTCTCTCCGTCCGTCGTACTGCCTACTCTGATGTGAGGTGGATGATGCTCCTTGTTAGCTTAGCCGCGAATGGACACTTTGCCCAGAAGGTTGCTCATGTTGACTATAGGAGTATGACCCCAACCGTGAATGTATGTTCATCCGTGGGCCTAGTCGATAATGCATGCTCCTCTGCGCGCTAAGACGGGAATGTACACTGCCCAAACGTTCGGCCCGTGGCTGGTCGAGTGGCTGCTTACCGGGACACTGCTGGAAAGGTCCGTATGCCCTTGTCCTACTTTGGGATACCTCGTCTAAGGCACGTTGGATCCCGATGCGTTGCAAAAGTTGATTCACCAAGGTTGTTTGTTGTGCAAGGGCGCTCGTCAACTCTATGACTTGTCAAGACAAGTGTTATTCGCCATTTGGATTGGAAGAGCTTGGAAGGAATGCGCCTCCTTAGGCAGTGGAAGGGTGGTAGACTCCGGGCGCGAGATTTGAGTTGGGAAATGTCAAATCCGCGAAAAAATGTGGTGAGAATGCCCCTAGCTCGATGGTAGGTCCAGATGGTTGAGATAGTCTTGGGTTGACTTGGGCTGCTTGGAAGGCCACGAGAGCAGGCTGGGCCGTGAGAGTGGGCTGCTTGACTGGAGCTGGCTGGGCCACGGGAGTGGGCTGCTCGTCGGGAGCAAGCTGGGTCACGAGAGCAGGCTGCTCGGCGGGAGCAGGTTAGGCCGTGAGAATGGGTTGCTTGGCGGGAGCAGGCTGGGCCACGGGAGTGGGCTGCTCGACGGAAGCATGCTGGACCACAGGAGTGGGCTGCTCGTCGGGAGCAGGCTGGGTCACGAGAGCAGGCTGCTTAGCAGGAGCAAGCTGGGTCGCGAGAGCAGGTTGCTTGGCGGAAGCAGGCTGGGCCGCGAGAGCAGGTTGCTTGGCGGGAGCAAGCTGCTTAGTATGTGATGCATGCGAATGCGAGGCTTGGGCCCGGGCCCGTGCAAACTTGGATGGCACGACTTGGGCCGTGGTGAAGGCACCATGGACCTCGCCACAGGTGGCTACCGAGGTAGCTATCGTGGTGGTTCCCATGGTGGAAACTCGTGGTGGTGGTGCTGCTCCACTTATTGTCGCATTTAGCCTCACGAATCTCCACAATCCCATTTCTTGAACATTAGAATTTTCACTTGTGGAATTTTCTAAATTTCTAGCCATTATATTTTGCTTATATGTTTTATCAAAGAACCTTTGCAAGTAAAAAATTCTAACAATAAGAACGTATGAAAAATATTCAAATGGACTAGAAAATAAAGAAAAAAAACTTTTTTGTGCGAGAGTCTTCTACGAGTATGGATTTCAACTCTCAATGAAAGCACCAATTTGTGGATGCAAATTTTCTCCTCCTCGATCTTGGACAATTTTGCACCTACAAAACTAGCAACTTAGGTTAAGGCCAAAAGCCTCACGTGCCCACGATGAATGGGGGGGGCTTTGGCCGAAGAACCTCCGATGCCAAAGTTAGAATTTTAGAGAGAAATAATGTTTAGAGTATTTGGGATTTTTTGTAAGAGTGTTGGCCTCCTGTTTTGGAGAGAAGAGAAGGGTTTAAATAGGGGAGTGGCCGGCCTCTTAGGGTGAGAGAGGACCGGCCACCTAGCCTTGTTTGTGGGTTTTGTTCATGATTGATGGTAATTTTAGGAGTTATGTAGTTAATTGACTAATTAATTTGGCTAAATAGAATTATTGCCAAATTAATTAGCTAATTAGTGGGATGAAATGGGCAAATATGGGGAGATCCACTAGGATGGCCGGCCATTTGGGAGTTTTGGGGTTAAATGGATGACTTTTAATTAGCAATTAATATATTATTTAGGTAAATATATTAATTGGCTAATTAACATTACAAAAAGGAATGAATATATGATTTTTATGGCATGATCAACTAATCAATAAAAAAGATTAGCTAATCAGATGTGAAAAAGGTAAGTCAAAGTGGGAAAATAAAGGATATGGCCGGCCCCTCTTTTGGGAGAGAGATAACCGGCCTTTAGGGTGTTTTTTGGTGTTATGGCTAATTTAATTGACAAATTAATGAGTAATAATCCCATTAATTTGTCAATTATCTCAATTTATGTAGGATAAATGGTAGGTTATGAAATAACTACCTAAAATGTGGATGGATGAGATAATTTGGAATTGGTTACCTTTTCTGGAGCATTTTTGACTTGGTTGAGAATGATTGTCTGTTGCTCGTGCGTAGGAATCCCAGTATGCCTTAAAGGTATTTTTGTCCTATTTTACCCAAGAATCCACGTGTCGCCTTGTGATTATTTTTGGCTCCACAATCTTTACACCCATTTATAGCATTTCCCATGGCTGCAAATGCAACCTCCTTCATGTTTCCATGGTCGTCATCCTCGACACATACACATACGCATACACATGGTCTCTCTCTCTCATCACCCACACCAAGTAGTTACAGTAGTTGTGCATCAAATTCAAGTTGTTAAGTGTTTGATGCTTCAGGGATGTTCAGTCTACAAACGGAGTTTTCAAGAAATGGGTTGTGTAATGGCGTGAAGAACGAGCATGCAAGACAGAGATGACGGCCAAGAGGTCCAACAGTACCAATGGTTGTTGGAAGCAGTAATGATGAAGCTCAAGTAGGTGTTTCAGTTGGGGGGGGGGGTGGAGCAGCTTTATCTCGGAATGGACTTGGGTACCTCCAGGGCAAGGTTTGCGCTGATTGACATGAGAGGGACTATTCATGCTGAATGAAATAGAGAGTACCCTTTGTTTTTTTTGCTTTGAAAAGTTCCACAAACACCAACTTTTCAATTATGTGTTGTACGATGCTTGAAGAAATCTCACCTCAGCAGCCTCAAAGTGCACTGAAAGCTTGCAGTTGGAAACTAACATTTTTCTTTCACCTTGTCTGGTTGCAACTCCTTATCAACAGCTAATGTTGCATAGACGATAGAAGCACTTTCCTCGGATTGAAAAAAAAAAATTGATTTTCTCTATAAAAGTTATAGGTTTTAGCCGAAATGAACATAAGATAAACAAGGAGACATGGTAGAGTTTAATTATGGTGTGTGGGTTTATTGATAAATTTTAGTTTTATTATTAATTTCATCTGGTACTTGATGATAATTATGCAATGGGGTAAAAAAAACAACATCTAAAATTTAAGTTAGGGGTAAAAAGAAGTTATATGAATTTAAATAAAATTTTCCAAATTTCTCCCACTATGCGATGCGAGCTCATGATTGTTTTTGTTTTTTTTTGTAGGTAATTGAGAGAAAAATGTTATTTTCACTGAGAAGAAAAAGAGGCAATTGGTAATAATCCGTTCATTGAGAGAAAAAGGTTCTTTTGACCGAGAAGGAAAAAAGTGTTTGCATGCAGTTATACTAGATACACCAACTACTTTTTCTTTTTTCAGATATGATAATATGATAATGGAGCCATGTATTATGATTGTGTGTGTACCAAAACTGAGAAGAATTTATTCACATGGATCAAAAGTTTTTTTGAGTATAATGCTTTTGTCTCTCATGGAGAGAATTTACTTGTCTCTCTACTTACGATTAATAAACTTTTATCATATGAACATTATTAATATGAACTGTTCATTCTCTTTATCATTATCTAAAAATCATATCAACAAAAAAATATTCAATTTGGAGATCCATTAGTACTCCTTACGTGTTAAACTAATCAACGATTTTGAAACACGTAGCATCCTCATGATGGACCGTCCATTTGTTTATGCATATGAATAACTAAAAGATCTCCAAATTGAATAATTTTTTAGGAAATGATCTTTAAATGATGGTAATAATTATAATATTCGGATAAGAAATATTCGTTAATGGTAAGTGGGAGTACAAGTGAGTTCCCCAATAGAGGGACACAAGCATTATTTTTTTTTTTTTTAATTTTCATTATCGAAAGGAAACTTTTAAAGAAATTGAATTTTTTAACATAATTGGTGTAAATAAACATGGCATATGTAGTGCCTTTCGTTTTTCTTTTCTTAAGAAATGGATTGAATTATGGGTGCAGTGAGTATTTATTTATATAAAAAAAGACATTACACTAGAATTCGAGTTAGTAATCAAGTCGAGCTAGGGTTATGTGGACTAAAAATTATGGTGGATTAGCTAGTGGTATTCCGACTTCTCAGTCGGCAACGATGTTGAGCGTTTATGGCGCCGTTCCTTGTGACGGTGCTGCTGGTCCCCAGTAATATGGCTCAGGTGCTGCTATTGTTCTTCTTAGGCGTACAAGTGTAGAATTTTGTAGAATTTTTTATGTGTATTTCATGAAGAAACAATTACAAATGAAACATATATATAGGAAAAGAAAGTAGACATAAGCCTAACTTGCCTAACTTGCCTAACTTGCCTAATTTACACAAAGAATGTTGACTAGCCTAACTTCACTAGTCATCCAACATGTTTATTTCATGCATGCATTTTAACACAAGATATGACTTGCATGCATTCTTCCAACACTCCCCCTCAAGCTGGATCGAGGGGATTCACTGAGCCAAGCTTACCCAATAACCGATGAAACTGAGATGATGCTAGTGCCTTTGTAAAAAGATCTGCTAGTTGATCATGGCTTCGTGTGAACATGGTCCGGATGATTTGCGTTTGAACTTGAGCTCTGATGAAATGACAATCCACTTCAATATGTTTGGTTCTTTCATGGAACACAGGATTGGCAGCAATGTGCATGGCTGCCTGATTATCACACATAAGCGTCATAGGAGTAGAACTAGGAAACCCTAAGTCTGAAAGAAGCCCTTTAAGCCAAATGAGTTCACACGCAGTGGCTGCCATGGCTCGATACTCAGCCTCTGCGCTGGAACGAGCAATTACCTGTTGCTTCTTACTCTTCCATGTGACAAGGTTTCCACCAACAAATGTACAATAGCCTGTGATTGATTTCCTATCAATTGCATTACCTGCCCAGTCTGCATCTGTGTAGCCACTAATGACAGTGGACTGATTGTTATGCATTGTAATTCCTTGCCCAATTGAACCCTTAAGATAACGAAGGATTCTCTTAACAAGGTTAAGGTGATCAACAGTGGGAGAGTGCATGAACTGACTAGCCAAGCTCACTGCATATGTGATATCTGGACGAGTGATAGTAAGGTATATGAGCTTGCCTACTAATCGTTGATAGTAGCTTACATCATGCATGGCTTCTCCATCTATGTTGAGCTTCAGTTTACAATCAACGGGAGTGATAGCAGGCTTGCAGTCAAGCATTTTTGCTTCTTGAAGGAGGTCCAATACATATTTCCGTTGATGTAGAAACAGTCCTTTTGAAGATGTTGCCATTTCGATCCCCAAAAAATACTTTAACCTCCCCAAATCTTTGATAGCGAAAGCTTGATGTAGTGAGAGTTTTAGTGCCTCAATCTCCACGGTATTATCTCCAGTGATGATAAGATCATCAACATAGACGAGGACCACCAACTTCCCCCTGGTGCCAGTTCTTACAAATAACGAAGAATCAGCATTACTTCGCATGAATCCAGCCTTTTCTAGAACAGAACTGAGCTTGGCATACCAAGCTCTTGGTGATTGTTTCAATCCGTATATTGCCTTGTGCAATTTACAAACCATGTTGCCTTTAATACCATCATAGCCTGGATGAGGTTGCATATACACTTCTTCCTGCAGCTCGCCGTGAAGGAAAGCATTCTTCACGTCCATTTGGTAGAGTGACCATCCACAATTGATTGCAACTGACAGTAAAACCCTGACTGAGTTCATCTTGGCCACCGGTGCGAATGTTTCCTTATAATCTACACCAAAGGTTTGGGTGAAACCTCGAGCAACAAGTCTAGCCTTGTGTCTCTCGATAGATCCATCAGCTTTGAATTTAGTCTTGTAAATCCAACGACTTCCAACAGCCTTTTTTCCTGGTGGTAGTTGAACTAGGCTCCAGGTGCAATTCTCTTCCAGTGCACGAATCTCTTCTTTCATGGCTTGGTTCCATTGTGGGAGAAGAGAAGCTTCTTGAAAGCTTCTTGGTTCATAGTGCTTATCAATTTCACTGAGAAATGCAGCATGAGATGTTGAGAACTTACTAAAGCTGATACATTCATTGATTGGATGTCGTGAGGCATATGTAACATAGTCCTGCAACCTAGCTGGAGGTTTTCTGATTCAAGGAGGATTTCTTTTAATCACCTGAGACTCTGTAGAGGGCGGAGAAGGATCAGAGTAGGGCTCGTCTTCACTCTCACTGGCAGTAATTTGGTCAGTTTAAACTTCTTCACAATCTGGACTTACAATGACTGATCTCTTTTCCAACATCGAATAATTAAAGTTTTGAGGGAGTGGGAACATGTCAACTAAATCCTCCCCCTGACTTGTAAAATAGGGATAGTCTTCTTCGAACTTCACATCTCTTGAAACTGTGCACTTCTTAGTGACTGGATTGAAGCACTTGTATCCCTTTTGAGTGGTCGAGTATCCCATAAACACACACTTGGTTGCCCTGGCATCTAGTTTGTCACGGTTCAAGGTTTGGATGTGAACAAAACACACACAACCAAACACCTTGAGATGTGTCAAATCTATTTTCCTCCCCTTGAGAACTTCATAGGGAGATTTAAACCCTAACACATGACTTGGAAGTCGATTGATGAGATAAGTGGCAGTAAGGATGGCAAACGACCAAAATTTCTTTGGAACGTGCATGTGAATCATGAGAGCACGAGTTTTTTCCAAGAGATCTCTATTTTTCCTCTCGGCTACTCCATTTTGTTGGGGAGTCCCCACACAGCTGGTTTGATGTATGGTACCCTGAGAACTTATGTATTGAAGCATGTTGTTGGATAGAAATTCAGTGCCATTATCTGACCTTAAAACCTTAATGTTTGATTGAAATTGCGTTTTAACATGCATGTGAAAGTCTTTGAAAATGGTAGGGACTTCACTTTTTGATTTCATAAGATATAGAAAACTTGTTCGAGAGAAATCATCAACAAATAGAACAAAATATTTAAAACCTTCCATTGATTCAGTTGCAGGTCCCCATACATCGGTGTGTACCATTTCAAAAGGTTTACTTGTCCTAGACATTGAATTACCAAAAGGTAGCCTAGTAAACTTAGAAAATTGACAAGTATCACAAGTAGGATAGGGGTTACAAAAATTTGGAAACAATTTCGACAAGACAAGTTCAGAGGGGTGAGCTAATCTCCTATGCCAAAGTTGGTTTTCATCTATGGACTTCGATTGAGCTTGAAGAGCCTGAGTGAAACATGCATTCTTGCACATGTAGTAAAGTCCATTTATGAAGACCCCTTCACCAATCATCTTCATGGTGAGAACATCCTGAAACATTACTTTATTTGGTGAGAAAATAGCACGGCAGTTTAGGGTGTTGGTGATCTTTCCAATTGACAAAAGTTGGAAGGGAAAGGTTGGTACATAGAGGGCAGTGGAAGGTGTTTTTTGAGAGAGTAAGTTTATTTCTCCTTTTCCCAAAACTAAGACATTTTTTCCATTTGCAACAGACACATGTGAGGGGCTTGAAATTTTTTTAAAATGATGTAAATTTGTAACTTTGTTTGTCATATGATCTGTGGCGCCTGAATCAATTATCCAACAATCAATTTCAGTACTAGTTAATAGGGCAGTAGTAAAGGCTTTGAGTATACTTGATGCTTCTCCCTTTGGAACTTTCTCATTTCCAACAAGAAATCCGGCAAATTGTCCCAACATAGCTGTGTGACTACCCTCTTCATTGCCTTGACCATGTGAGCCTCCTCCGTGCCCCTTACTTTGTAGGTAAGCTGCAAATTCATTGATCAATGACAATGGATTGGCAGTGAACTCCATGGATCCTTGTGAGATAGTAGGAGCGTGAGCATTAGCAAGTTGTGCCTTGAAATGAGGTTGAAATTGTTGTGAGGACCTTGGTATCATCCTTCCATCTTTGCTGAACTTAGGCTTGAGTTCAGGATGAAGTTCCCAACACTTGTCTTCCTCATGACCAACACCATTGCAATATTTGCATTTTAGATGTGTGTTTCTTCCCTTGTATACCTTGGCTTCTGAGTTCTTGTACTTTGATGCATATGCCCGAGTCTCCGTTAATCTAGGATTGTGATCAACATTCATAACCTTCTTCCTTGCTTCTTCTCGTTGGATAGTTGCACAAACATTGTTGAAGGTAGGCAGGTCTTGACTCATCAAGATGTGACTCCTTAGGTCCTCGTACTTAGAGCTCAAACTCCCTAACAGCTGATAAATTTTGTCTTCCTCAGCTCGTTTTAGGAGAATGGTAGGATCTGTGGTATGAGGGAGATATACATCCAACTCATTCCACATGGCTTTGAGGCTCCCAAGGTGTTGAACAAATGCTTTCCCTTCTTGTTGAGCACTGGCAATGTCCTTCTTTAATTGGAAGACCCGTGCATAGTTGTTTTGATTTCCATACATATCCTGCAAAGCTTTCCAAAGATCATGTGCGGAATTGGAGTAGCTAAAAATTTCAGCAACATGTTTCTCCATGGTGTTGAGCAGCAAGGACATGACAAGTTGATCTTTGCAGAGCCATGCATTGTATGTAGAGGAAGAACTGTCTGGAGCTTCCACGCTTCCATTTACAAACCCTAACTTCCCTTTGCCTCCGAGAGCTAGTGAAACAGCTCGGGACCAAGGAAGATAATTGAACTGGTTCAAGAGAACTGAACACAAACGTTGATTGGTGTTAACCTCAACGTCTGAGAAGTTTGGAGATAGATTGTGCCGGGTTTCCTCATCATGGTTCACAGAACTTTCTTCAGTCATGACTTAGACTTTGAAAGAAAGAAAAAATTGCAGCAGCAAGAATGGCAAAGATGGCAAAGACAGGTTACAAATGAACCTGCTCTGATACCATGTAGAATTTTTTATGTGTATTTCATGAAGAAACAATTACAAATGAAACATATATATAGGAAAAGAAAGTAGACATAAGCCTAACTTGCCTAACTTGCCTAACTTGCCTAATTTACACAAAGAATGTTGACTAGCCTAACTTCACTAGTCATCAAACATGTTTATTTCATGCATGCATTTTAACACAAGATATGACTTGCATGCATTCTTCCAACAACAAGTCTCTCAAAGAAAGGTTTCTTGTTTAATTTTTTTATATTACATAAGCATTACATACATAAGAGGGGCAACACAAGATCGCCTCCTTCCTTCGCTACAAGCCTGCAACTACTAATAACCCAGTACGTACTATAATTAATTTAGCGTATACCCACATTCTAGGGCATAGTTGACAAGGTCTTTGATCTCCTCTTTAGAAATGAGCCCGTCACTGTTGGCATCTGCATGACTCAAAGCTCTCCTCGCCCTGAACCCGCCCCAACGCGACCCGAGCTCCCTGAACGCTGCCTTCAGCTCCTCTTTTGACAGCATGCCGTCGCCGTCCTTGTCAAAACTATTGAAGAGATCCACCACCTGCTCCCTAGTCCATGGAACTCTGGCTGGCTTCTTATAACCGTCGTACCTACCCATGATACTATATAGATATATAGTGATCTTGAAATTTTCTTCTGTGTTGTGTTCCACACACTACAAGAAAACTAAAAGGCTTGCCGTGAATTGATGAGTGACTCGAACTACATTTATATAGGGGTGCACCTGGCCACCTGGCCCTGTGGATAATAATATTATAATACAATCAGAGACCCTGTAGAATTATCAATAAATAATCCATCTCAACGAAATATCAAGCTTCCAAACCCTGTTATTAATTCTTGTTTGGATCAACTGTTTTGTGCGTAAAGGCAAAGCATGGAACTTTGTAGCTAGGTGACTGTGTATAGATGCTTATTTGACCAGGGTCAAAGGGAGCTTCTCCACAGCAAAACTTTTGTTTAAAAATATTGTCATTTATTGTCCAATTTGACACTTTTATGCTATTTTAAAAAGAGGTATTCATCAATTTTCCTCCTCAATTTGTGATTATTGGTCAATTTCCCCCCTCAACTTTAATTTGGCCAATTTCCTCCATCAACTCTCATAATTAGTCAATTTGCACCCTACTGTTAATTTTTTAATTTGATCATAATTAAACAAGTGTGTGTAAGAAACTAAATAAGATGTATGTTAATCATTTTCCTATGTCTTTATCCTATTACAAATAGATTAAAATTTAGAATTTTACAATTTATCATATATAGTATTATTAGTCATAATAAATCAGTATGGAGTAATTTTATTTGATTTTTTACTATACAAAATTAATAACGAAAAGGATTGATGTGTACATTTTTGTATGTGAATACAATTTTCTTTATAAAAGTGAAAGCTAAGTTCAAGTAAATTGCGGAGAATCGAGCTTTAGTGCAAAAATGGCTAGTCAATTCATAATTTTCGACTCCTTATTAAGAATAACCCATTTTATTGAAATATGTCTGATCCATGAGTTTAGGATTATTATTTCTTCTTCTACATGCTTTAAACCCGATTCATAACTTTTTCTTATAATCAACCCATATCACATACTAATTGTATTATGTTTTTGTACATTTTACCCTATATTATGCAGGTGAGTTTATGTTAATTTTAGTACTTTGTTGGAAGTTATTAGAAAGATTGAAAGAAAAAAAAAATAGATGGAAAATTAAAAAAAATAATAATAGGGTGCAAATTGACTAATTATAAGAGTTGAGGGGGGAAATTGGCCAAATTAAAGTTGAAGGGGGAAATTGACTAATTATGAGAGTTGAGGGGGGCAATTGGCCAAAATTAAAGTTGAGGGGGAAAATTGGCCAATGATCACAAGTTCAGGGGGGGGAATTGATGAATACCTCTTTTAAAAAAAAATTTACTTTAACTCACTCTTCAACAAACTTTTTAAGTTTTATCTTTTACTGTAAAATAAATCTTAGCTTTATCTCATCTTATGAAGGCCAAATTTTATTTCTAAATTCTTTACTAAACAATACTTCAAATAAAATATGTGACATGATCGAATTTGCTAACTTGAAGAAGTAGCATTTTATCTTTTGAACATACAAGGTCAGTTGTTATTTCTTTAATTTACTAATTGGTGTCAAAGATGCATTTTTTTTCTAGATGACACAAATCTAACTTTGCTACTTAGTTAATTGTAGGGGTGGAATCTTTTCCCGAAACCAAACCGATCCCGAAAGTTTCGGTTTGGGATTCGGCCACATCTTTGAAAGTGTTCGGTAATCCCGAACCGAACCGAATATTATATATATATATATATATATATATATTTATTTATTTATTTATTTATAATTTATAATTAGAAATTACTTGGACCATTGGATTGGTTAAGATCTAATCCAACCGTCCATTGTGAGTTAGGTCTTTTTATTCCTCTCAGTGCTCTCACTTCCTCAGACTCTCTCTCTCTCTGTTGCTCATTCCCACTCTCTCTCAAAAAACTAGTTCCAACGCTGCTCCCGCCGCTCCTCCATCGAGTCACGTCGCTCATCCATCCACTTCAACGGCGCTTATCCGTCCACTTCAACGGCGCTCATCCGTCGACACCAATCGAGTCCCAAAATCCAGGTAAGGGTTTCTGATTTTTACTGGGGTTTTGTTCTTTAGGGTTTAGGGTCAAATTTCATGTTGATTAACTTGATTTCTGAGTATTTTGTAGAATGTGTGAGGGTTTGAGGACTGTGGGTTTCAGATTAGGGTGGGTGCAGTGCAGGACCAGCATGCCTTTGGGAGGGTAGGTGCACGAATTTGTGGGTTCATTTAAATTAAGATTAGGGTGGGTGGGTGCACGAATTTGTAGAATAAAATTATAGGATGATGGAAAACTGGAAATAGGATCTGCACGAATTGTAAGTGGATGGCTGGGCTGCAATTGTAAGAGTCCTGTACGAATTATATGTTTATGAAATTGCACGAATTATAGGGGATGGAGGAAATAGGACTTGCAATTATAGGGGATGGTGGAAATATGACCTGCAATTGTAGGGAATGGTGGAAATAGGACCTGCAATCAGTGTTTGATCATGTTTATGTGGTTGGTTATGTTTATGTTTATGTGAATGTGAATGAATCAGTGAAATTGCAGTGTGTGACCAGAACCAGCCCTAGTTAATTGCTTCCTTTCTTGGAGATGCTCATATTTATTACTAGAAGTGATAAAAGTTTATTACAGTAGAAATTCTTACCAATATGGAATTATTCGCAAAGAGTGATTGAAGGGAATACCATTCAACTTTAGGGTTTATGAAGCCTCTTGATATGGCTTAAAGGAAAATTTTTATTTTTGACAAAAAAAAAAAGGAAAATTTTTATTAGTAATATTGTAGATGATCACCAAACAATCCCCAAAGTTGTACGCATTAATTAATGGATCATCATACTTCCTCAACCTCAGCAAGAAGAAAAATATTTATTCTAGATATGATGTTTTTGTTATTAATATATTGTAGATGATCACCAAACAATCCCCAAAGTTGTATGCATTAATACTTTCCTCAATCTCAGCAAACAGGAAAGTCTTTATTCTGCGTATTATATTTGTACGGTAAAATATTGTCACGTTAGAGAAGAATGAAGACTTTCTTCTTTATTAAAAATTAACCTTTTGTCACAAACTTATACATGTTATATTTGTACGGTAAAATATTAACACATTAGAGAAGAATGAGGACTTTCCTCTTTATTAAAAGCTAACCTCTTCTCACAAACTTGCGTGTGGCATTTTGTTCCTTTACATATTATTTTTTTTATTTATAATTTTATTCTTTTTAGTTTTGCTTTTAAATATTTTTTTTATATTTTTATTTTAAAAAGTTAAAGAAAAAAAAGTGCCCACTATGTGAGTAGTTTTATTGTGTTAGTTCAATTTTTTTTTTTTTTTTATCTTGGAACCATTTGGATGGAAGGACTCTTAATAGCATGGAGGCGTACATAGAATTTTTACAAAATGCTTGTATTATTTTTGGTAGGTTAATATTAAGATTTTTGCCACTAATACTATGGTCTAGTGATGCTCTTCTTCACTTATAAGTAAGAGGTCTTAGGTTCAATTCGCGCCAAAGACGAATTCGAACCAAACTGTTTATGGATAGCCCAATGTGAGGCCCTCCACCCCTTATACTGTAGATAATATTGTATGTACTAAATATTAAGGTTTTAATTATTATCATTATTATTACAAAATATGCTATTATTGCTATAAGATATAGAGGAAGGGAAGAGTCTGAACTCACGATAGAGTATGTTAAAGAATATGGCCTTATCAACTAAGACAATCCATCACTTAGGTTCAATTTTTATTAAAGACGAATTTGAACCACATTATTACTAGTTCATTGTGAGACTAAGCTCATCACCTCCGAATTAGTGTAAATAATATCGTTTGTTCAAAAAAAATAAAAAATAGTTTTGAGGTCTCAATCCTAGAAAAGTACGCTAGGAATACGCCGAGGTGAAATTCTCAATACAAACAAGAAGCAAACTAGGGCACATGTAGATAGTAATAGTGGTGTCCGTATTAAGAATAAAGGGAAACATAGCATTACCTCAAAGGATCTCACATCGAATAAATGTGAAGGATTGGTATGCTTGAACTTTTGGGTATCGTCTGAAGAAATTTGGGATTTCACCATAAAACAAATTGGTAATATACGGAGTAGCTCAATCTTTATAAGCCATTGCATGGTTTGGTCCCTCACCTATGTGGAACTTTGTCCTCACATTCTCATACGCCCCTCACATGTGACATATTTTTAAGCCTAACAAGTGGACAACACAAACAGGTGACGTGGAACACATGTAGCCGTTAGGCTTTACATGTGAGCCAACCTAATACCATGAAGAAAGTTGGGATTCCACGATAAAATCAATTGGCTATATGGGGAGTTACCCAACTTCTTATAAGCCCTTGCAAGGTTCTCTTGTCACTAATATGGAACTTTTTTATTTTCACATTCTCACATCTTTCACTTACAATTTGGTTTGTGAGGACTAGTGTTACTCAAAAAATATTTAAGTTTATTTAGCATTAAAATTTGATTCCTTGATCTACACCACACCATGGCATCGATAATTTTCTCAAAATATGTATTTTTTTTTTCATGACTCAACATCAAAAGTGAGATGTCTTTAACGTTATGGGCATCATATGGACTAGTAGACAACGATTACCACTACTTTAGATGCCAAATGGATAATGAGTATGGATATGAAACGAAATAATCTACAACCCCATCATCCAAATAGTGGGTTTATTCAATTATTTAAGGATAATGCTTGTGTTTCTCTATGAAATAACTTATTTGTCTCCTCACTCCACTTATGATTAACATGTCTTTACTGTTCAAACGTTATAATCAGAATCATTTGTTCTCTTTATGATAATCTATATATCATATCTGTAAAAATCATTCAATTTGGAGATCGTTTAGTCATCTATATGTTGTAAACCAATCAACGATTTTGATAATAAGTAGTATCCTCATGATGAACCGTTTATTTGTTTTAGGCTTTTTATTCAAAATGGTCCCTGAGATTTGCATCATCCATGATTTTGGTCCTTCCGCTGAAGCTTTTGGCCAGAAGTTTGGGCAATTTTCAAAGCTTCATAACTCAATCGTTTCTTAATCAAATTCGACCCATAATATAACAAAATGAAGATAAGAAAGTGTAGAATAAGATTATATCTATTTAGAAGCCCAATGATTGATGGCGATAGTCAGAAAATAGCCTCAAAGTTGACTGGTCCGAGGGAAAACTGGAAAACTTGCCGGAATTTCGCCGAAAACTGGGTAAACTTTAAACATTCATAACGTCTTCAATACTCAACGCAATCAAGTGATTCAAAAACAAAAATCATACTTCACAACGAGAAGAAGAGAATGGTACCTTTTTCAACAACTAACTCGTCGTGGTTTGGCCGGAAAACGGCTTGAAAATGACTGTTGAAAAACGAGTCAGCAACTTTCGAGCCGTTTTCCAGCCAAACCACGGCGATTTAGCCGTTGAAAAATATACCATTCTTTTCTTCTCGTCGAGAAGTATGATTTTTGTTTTTGATCACTTAATTTCGTTGAGTATTGAAGAAGTTATAAACGTTTAAAGTTTACTCAGTTTTCGTTGAATTTTCCAATTTTCCCTCGGACCAGTCAATTTTGAGGCTATTTTCTGACCATCTTCGGCAACCATTGGGCTTCCAAATAGATATAATATTATTCTATACTTTCCTATCTTCATTTTGATATATTACGGGTCGAATTTGGTTAAGAAACGATTGAGTTACGAAGCTTTGAAAATTGCCCAAACTTTTGGCCAAAAGCTTCAGCGGAAGGACCAAAATCATGGATGGTGGACAATCTCAAGGACTACTTCTATTGATTTTAAATCTCAGGGACCAAACTTATGAATGATGCAAATCTCAATGACCATTTTGAATAAAAAGCCTTTGTTTTATGCATATGAATGACTAAAAAAAATCTCTAAATTGAATAATTTTTGCATATATGATTTTTAAATGATGATAAAAATGATGAACAGTTTCGATTATAATATTCGTACGATAAAAATTCATTAATCGTAAGTGGAAGGAAACACGCAGTATCCATTATCTAATACACAATCTTATAAAAGAAATATTAATATGTCGATCATAACTTTGTGGTAGTTAATACCTTTATCTGTTAATTGTGGATGGATAGGTCGGTTTTGACTTACATAAGGGAAGATATATAATAATTTTATGTAACAAGTTTGATATCTAATTATAACTAATTATAGGCCAACGGTAAAAGTATGAAGGTAAATATGTAACCCTCAGCCTTGTTCAGGTGCCAATATGGCATAGTGGGATCCAACTGAGTTACATAACTCAAATAGTCTTTGGAACCCAATCGACTTATTTCACCGTTCACGTTTTGGTGCCCAAAACTGATCATTAGAAACTGCCTGTTAAGCAACGCTAGCTTGTTGTGTTCTGATTTGGTGCCTAAGAATCAATAAACACCTTTAAAGGGTGTCCATGAGGAAATACGATATAGCCACACTTCAACAACACTGTCCTTTACCAAGATTTCTAGCGGTTAGAGGTAAGGAAATAGGGGAATGATTATTCTAAATTTGCATTATTTTAAAGCGAAAACAAAACTAAATAATTAGTAACATAGTCGTCAATCCTATATGTTTGTCATCTAAACTTCTGTGAATCTTATGAAATATAACTTTGCTTTTTCTAAGCCATAATATTAGTAAGGGTAATGTTAAGAAGACTAAACTTGTAGACAAAATTTTGGAACTGCTAGGGAAACTAAATTTGTAAACTAAATTTTGTAAACCAAATGGTGTGGGTTGTTAATGATTGGATTAACTTAAGTATCAATTAACATGTTTATTTCCTATTGGTAATACATCATCTAGTTTGTAATATGGTTTAAAACTTTAAAATTTGGTCTACCTAGCATTACCATTAGGCTATCTCCAACCAAAAGGACTAAACATAGCCCCATCAAGATTTATAATCCTACAAGAAATGATTTTTAATTGAAACAATGTTAGGTCGTATACATGTACCATCTCCAACCAAAGGGACTATGTTACTATGTTACTTCAATAATTTATTAGTTTTAAATTTGTACTTTAAATTTATTGGTTAAGCTAATTAAACTATCGTTGAATGTTTTCAAACCTAGCCGTTCAAATTTGAATTAACAGTAGAAGAGCTATGCCCCAAAAAGGGCTAATAGAAGGCTATACTTGGCCAGCCTGATGCCTCTTGGGCCAAATAATAGCCTAGTGAGCTCGATAGAATTATAGCCTACCCATTTATTAGACATAAATTTTGGGATAAATCATGCCAATTTTTTAGTTTTTGAACTTTTAGCACTCCCATTTGGAGATGGCCCTAGAAAAATCAACTGGTCATTTCTTTTTGGAAGAGATTTCCGCATTTGATTATTCCCTCTTGCATCATCCTCTTTTGTGTGGATTGAATAACTCAGATTTGCAACGTCCCTTTCATTTAAATTTGGATCATCTTCTTCGCACTATGGGAAGATTTGGATGATTACATAGAACATAATGAATTATGACGTTGTGACATATCCATAGTTGCATTTGGTAGATATTCGATCCAATCCTTCGACTTTATTTGCTTTGTTGGTAGTAGGCCTAAATTATCTTTATCTTTGGGTGAAAGGTTTACCAACCTAGCTAATGAAATTATCATGGAGACGATATTTTCAGCATTTTAATGCATTATTTGGGCAATATATCACGATATTATCGATAATATCGCGAGATAAAACCCAAAAATACTTGAAAAATGCTAAAAAGTCTCAATCTTGCCCATAGAGGGATTCAAACCCCTCCCTTTGTCAACCACGCAACTAGGCCTTATCCAACTCGCTACAGACGTGTTTATGATTATATATTCAACCTGTAATATTTATATGGTCGTTAAGATGCCTGCAAGGCTTGCAAGCTAATATTTATTGTCTAGGATAAATTTCTATAAAGTGTAAAATATTGTACTACTTCATTATATATAAATGATTATGGTGTGTTTAAACTTCTTTCATTAATTACTACATATTTTCTACACTCACAATGTTTGTCAGCTCGCTATATAATCAACTTAAATCAGTTAAATCTATCATGCAATGCATTTCCTTCCAATTTTTTGTGATAAACTAATAGATAATTGACTAAATAAACATCATTTCAATAAAAAAATTCAAGTTTTTCTTACAATTTCCGTGGTTTTTATTTAATTTTTATCGATATCGATAATATCCCAATATTTCTATCGAAATTTCCGTGTTTTTGGACTACCGATATTTCTGATATCATCGATATTTTAGACCTTAGTCTCAATCTATACATATCTCAGACTCTCATCCTTAATGAACAAGTAACGATTCTACAAAAACTGTGAATAAAAATCGATGGTAGCCCAGTAGGTCAAAAAATGCGTACTTGATCAGAATCTCATTCGGTAAAATAAGCATGGATTAGACCTAATTAATGACACTTCAGTAACAAAAGCATACTTCATCGGAATCTCGTTCCTTATTATACCTAATTGAACTGAAAGCGAGAGTGACCCAACGCCGACAACTTGAATATTAATCAATCTACAAATATATTATAGATACGGTTCCAAGCTTTCACAAAACAAAAGTTTACTAGACTATTATGGTTATTAGAAGTCACGTAAAGCATAATACCAATGATGGAGCCATGAATTATTCGGTGGGTGAGTTAAGGTAAAACTATTACTACAAAATTAAATGGTCAATTTTTATTTTTTTGCTTACATAAAGTTATATAATAATAAATCTGAAAGTAATAAATTAAAGTAAGAAATTTATAATCTCTTTTTTAGGCTTCGAGCCTTCAAACTTTTAAATGAATAAAATAAGGGACCCTATGTGGTATAGAAGTTTTATTTATTATTAATAAATTTTAATATTGGTTAAAGGGATGAGTTTATATAATATTTATTAACCCTTATTTCTTTCCTAAAAACAACTATATGATTCAGACTTTTCATTTGCTAAGTGACCTACGAACAATTAAAAATCATTAAACAAGCCAAATAATTAGTATTTTTCAGCTTAAATAACTAAAAATCTCCCTATGCTATATAGCCCACCAAAACTTTATACCTGGCTCCGCAGGTGCGTAATACAAGAAGTTAAGCTATAACTTTGGAACTAACAAATATTCTTTCTACTTTAAATAAAAATATAGATTTTAACCAAAAAAAAACTTACAACTATGGAGTGGCCCACAGAACTGTATGGGCTGGATTGTATTGGGCAACTAATTACAATTCAAACTGGGTTGCAATATTTAGCCCAACAAGGTTTTTATTTTTTTAAACAAATTGTTTTTTGAAATTTGATTTTATCGAAACAACCATTCTGCGCTACTCGTCAGTCGTCACCCGCACTGAAACGATGGTGTTCGTCGCAGGAATACCCGTCGGGGATCACTTCCTGGCAAACGAGCACACAGCTCCCCTGGGAGGTTGGCGCCGGTTGAGGGCTGCTGTCGGGCTTCTGCTTTCTTATCGGGCTTAGTCGGGCAAGTCTCGTCGGTCAGGTCTTGCTCGGGCAAGACTCGTCGGGCAGTGCTGAAAGAGAAGGACAGAGTTAATTTGAAAGGTGCCTTTGTGGGGCCTTAGGTATAGGCCTTGAGGCTCACAATCAAGATTAACTTTGTAGGTGCTCAGGCGTGCCACTGCCATCTTCAGTATGGCAGATGTCGAATATATGTCAAGTTTTAGTTGTGAATACGCATATGCCCGAGAAACCGTGTTAGATATAACAGGTGTCTTTGTGGGGCCTTAGGTGTAGGCCTTGAGGCTTCCTGTCAAACTAAACCAGTACTTGGACATATCATATTTGGTTTTCATGGTTATGAAAGTCTTGTCACTATTATATTTCTGATTATCCGAGTCCGAGAAGTAGAACGAACCCAAATGGATGCCTTTGTGGAGCCTTAGGTGTAGGCCTTGAGGCTTCCCATTAGAGTTTGTTCATGTGCTCGGACAGTTTAGACCGTGAAGTAGAATGAATCCAAATAGGTGCCTTTATGGGGCCTTAGGTGTAGGCCTTGAGGCTTCCTATCAGAATCCATCCATACTTAAGCGTTCTATGATAATCATGACATAATAGAAACAAAACTAAGAGGTAGGTCGATTACTTGCGCCCCAAGTAACTTCGGACTTCTCGTTTATCAAGGATTATCGTGGATGGGTTAAGTCCACATAAAGTTCTTTTTTATGCCTTGAGGCCAATGACTTTTAAACTGATCAGATTTACATGCCCGCAGGCTTAGGACTTGGATCTGATTTGAACACTGAAGATGTATTCAAATCGGATCTAAGTACTGGGGAAGCCTTTTCATCATGATTTCGCTAGAAGCAACTTGTATATAACTGGAAGTATACAACATATTACTAGGCTTTAAAGAAAGAAAAGACAAAGACAGAGCAAAGAAGGTCGGGCAAGATTAAACCTTATCAGTTAAGGCTGATCTTCTTGCAGATCCCTATCTTTGCAGTTTTGTCAAAGGTTTGAAAGCTTAGAGAGAGAGAGAGAGAGAGAATACAAAAGTGAATCGATACTACAACAAGTTTGAACAAGGTAGCAGAGCTATTACAAAGGTTAGAAGAAAAGAGTATCCCGCGGGGGATAAAGGCTGGTCCCGAATGGGATGAAGGCTTGGCTGACTACAGCTTCGTTTGGAAGGCAAATCTGGCTTTGAGCAGAGTTTTGGCTTGCATTTGTTTGTTTGTTTGAGTGTCCTTGTTCCTGTCTTCTCTTCCTCATTTTATAGACGACTCGGTTTGGCTCCCTATAGCAACGGCTTTGCCCGAATGCGGTCTGAGGGTGATGACTCATCAGTTTTATTACATGTAATGCCACCATAAAGTACTTTTTGGGCTGTGCAGTCTGATCAGTCTACACCACTTGGTCCTTGGGTAGGTAGGCAAGTGGCCCTTTTCCTGCTCCCTAAGTTTCATCCGGACCTTCTGTTGGGCCGACTCCACCCTTGGGCCTAAAGTTCAGTTTTAACCCAAACAGATGGAGTCCCCAAAGCCCTACCCGCGCTCAAACCCTCTGCTATCGCTCTCCACCTTCATACACCAGCACTGCCTCTGCCTCGGCGCCGAGCTCTCCACCCGCCTCGAAGACACCAAGCGGCTAGTCGGAACCATAGCAGGCAACTTCGCGCCGGCGGCGACCAGGCGCATGCGTTCGGCGCCGGTTTCTCCTCCCTTCGCGTGGCTGGCTCAGAGCAATCACGCTCTGGCCGCTACCCTCAGCTCTGACCACGTGGCGAAGAGCCTGGCCGGGACGGCCGTATATACGGTTAGCAATTCGAACAATGAGTTCGTGCTCATCTCTGATCCCAATGAGGCCAAGTCCATTGGATTGCTTTGCTTTCGGCACGAAGAGGCCGAAGCATTCCTCGCTCAAGTTAGTATCTTTAACTTTTTTTGGAGGGAAGGATTAGTAGGATTACTAATTAGTTGCATTTAGAGATTAATTGGATGAAGGAATTAGTTGCATTTGGGTCATTGATTGGTACTTTAACAATACCAATGGTTGTTGGAAGCAATAATGATGAAGCTCAAGTGGGTGTTTCAGTTGGTAGGGGGAGGGGTGGAGCAGCTTTATCTCGGAATGGACTTGGGTACAGGGACTATTCATGCTGAATGAAGAAGAGAGTACCCTTTGTTTTTTTTTTGCTTTGAAAAGTTCCACAAACACCAACTTTTTCAATTATGTGTTATACGATGCTTGAAGAAATCTCACCTCAGCAGCCTCAAAGTGCACTGAAAGTTCGCAGTTGGAAACTAACATTTTTCTTTCACCTTGTCTGGTTGCAACTCCTTATCAACAGCTAATGTTGCATAGACGATAGAAGCATTTTCCTCGGACCGAAAAAAACTTGTTTTTCACTATAAAAGTGATAGGTTTTAGCCTAAATGAACATAAGATAAACAAGGAGTGATGGTGGAGTTTAATTATAGTGTGTGAGTTTATTGATAAATTTTAGTTTTATTATTAATTTCATCTGGTACTTGATGATAATTATGCAATAGGGTAAAAAAAATAATTAACATCTAAAATTTAAGTTGAGAGTAAAAAAAGGTTACATGGGTTTACATAAAATTTCCTAAATTTCTCTCACTATGCAATGTGAGCTCATGATTGTTTTTGTTTTTTTTTTTGTAGGTAATTGGGAGAAAAATGTTATTTTCACTGAGAAGAAAAAAGGCAATTGGTAATAATCCGTTCATTGGGAGAAAAAGGTTATTTTGACCGAGAAGGAAAAAAGAGTTCGCATGCGGTTATACTAGATACACCAACTACTTTTTCTTTTTTCGGATATGATAATATGATAATGGAGCCATGTATTATGATTGTGTGTACCAAAACAGGAAAGAATTTATTCACATGGATCAAAAGTTTTTTTTGAGGATAATGCCTTTGTCTCTCTATGGAGAGAACTTACTTGTCTCCCTACTTATGATTAATAAACTTTTATCATCTGAACATCATTAATATGAACTATTCATTCTTTTTATCATTATCTAAAGATCATATCAACAAAAAAATATTCAATTTGGAGATCCATTAGTCCTCCTTACATGTTAAACTAATCAACGGTTTTGAAGCACATATCATCCTCATGATGAACCATCAATTTGTTTATGCATATGAATAACTAAAAGATCTCCAAAGTAAATAATTTTTTAAGAAATGATCTTTAGATGATAGTAATAATTATAATATTCGGATAAGAAATATTCGTTAATTGTAAGTGGGAATACAAGTGAGTTCCCCAATAGAGGGACACAAGCATTATTATTATTATTTTTTTAATTTTCATTATCGAAAGGAAACTTTTAAAGAAATTGAATTTTTTTAACATAATTGGTGTAAATAAACATGGCGTATGAAGTGCTTTTTGTTTTTCTTTTCTTAAGAAATGGATTGAATTATGGGTGCAGTGAGTATTTATTTATATAAAAAAGACATTGCACTAGAATTCGAGTTAGTAATCAAGTCGAGCTAGGGTTATGTGGACTAAAAATTATGGTGGATTAGCTAGTGGTATTCCGACTTCTCAGTCGGCAACGATGTTGAGCGTTTATGGCGCCGTTCCTTGTGACGGTGCTGCTGGTCCCCAGTAATATGGCTCAGGTGCTGCTATTGTTCTTCTTAGGCGTACAAGTCTCTCAAAGAAAAGGTTTCTTGTTTAATTTTTTTATATTACATAAGCATTACATACATAAGAGGGGCAACACAAGATCGCCTCCTTCCTTCGCTACAAGCCTGCAACTACTAATAACCCAGTACGTACTATAATTAATTTAGCGTATACCCACATTCTAGGGCATAGTTGACAAGGTCTTTGATCTCCTCTTTAGAAATGAGCCCGTCACTGTTGGCATCTGCATGACTCAAAGCTCTCCTCGCCCTGAAACCGCCCCAACGCGACCCGAGCTCCCTGAACGCTGCCTTCAGCTCCTCTTTTGACAGCATGCCATCGCCGTCCTTGTCAAAACTATTGAAGAGATCCACCACCTGCTCCCTAGTCCGTGGAACTCTGGCTGGCTTCTTATAACAGTCGTACCTACCCATGATACTATATAGATATATATAGTGATCTTGAAATTTTCTTCTGTGTTGTGTTCCACACACTACAAGGAAACTAAAAGGCTTGCCGTGAATTGATGAGTAACTCGAACTACATTTATATAGGGGTGCACCTGGCCGCCTGGCCCTGTGGATAATAATATTATAAGGCCTAATCGGATAAATGGTCCCCGTGGTCATGAGGTATTCGGATGATAGCCCATGTGGTAAAAAAATTCGGATTTAAACCCCTGTGGTCTAAATCTGTTAGGATTTATGCCCTTCTGTTAAATAATGCTGACGTGGCTGCCAAATGTCTGCCACGTGGCTAAAATAATAATTTTTTATTTTTTTTTTAAAAAACCTGAATTTTTACAAAAAAAAAACAAAAAAAAACAAACCAGATCTGCAAGAAGAAGAAGAAGAAGGAAAAGGGAGAGGGAGGAGGGTCGCGCGGGGAGAGGGCTCCGGCGAGGGGGGGAGCAGGTCTCCGGCGGGAAGAAGAAGAAGAAGAAGAAGGAAGAGGGAGAGGGAGGAGTCGCGCAGGGAAGGGAGGAGTCGCGCAGGGAGAGGGAGGAGTCGCGCGGCCGGCGGGAAGAAGAAGAAGAAGGAAGAAGGAGAGGGAGGAGGGTCGCGCGGGGAGAGGGCACCGGTGGGGGGAGCTGGTCTCCGGCGGGAAGAAGAAGAAGAAGAAGTCCGGCGGGGGGGGGGAACGGGCGGAGGGCGGGGGAGCTTCTGGGTTTTTTTTTTTTTTTTTTTTTTTTTGTTTTGGTAAAAATTCAGGTTTTAAAAAAATAATTAAAAATTATTATTTTTGCCACGTGGCAGACATTTGGCAGCCACGTGGCATATATGTGGCAGCCACGTCAACATTATTTAACAAAAGGGCATAAATCCTAACAGACTTAGACCACAGGGGTTTAAATCCTAACAGACTTAGACCACAGGGGTTTAAATCGAAATTTTTTTACCACAGGGGCTATCATCCGAATACCTTAT
The DNA here is from genome assembly GCF_916048215.2 of Malus sylvestris. Taxonomy (NCBI): domain Eukaryota; kingdom Viridiplantae; phylum Streptophyta; class Magnoliopsida; order Rosales; family Rosaceae; genus Malus; species Malus sylvestris. Next base: position 8,087,191 of record NC_062267.1, on the reverse strand, counting down.
GACCACGGGGACCATTTATCCGATTAGGCCATATTATAATGCAATCAGAGGTCTTGTAGAATTATCAATAAACAATCCATCTCAACGAAATATCAAGCTTCCAAACCCTATTATTAATTCTTGTTTGGATTGGACTTGGACTGTTTATCCTCCCATCACATGTCCTTCTCATGTTCTTTTATATTTTGTGATCACGGTTAAATCACGTTAATATTTTATATTAATTTTTTTATAAAAATAATAAAATAAAAAGTAATACAAATATAAAATGTTGACACGATTTAACCATAATCACATAATATAAAAAGATACGAAGAAGGTATAGGATGAGAATGGCAGACAAGTTTGTATTAACTGTATTGTGCGTAAAGGCAAAGCATGGAACTTTGTAGCTAGGTGACTGTGTATAGATGCTTATTTGACCGGGGTCAAAGGGAGCATCTCCACAGCAAAACTTTTGTTTAAAAATATTGTCATTTATTGTCCAATTTGACACTTTTATGCTATTTAAAAAAAAAATTTACTTTTGTTGTAAACATTCCTAGAATATGTGTGATTGTGTAAATCCTAAATTATATTTGATTCTAGTTATCCTTTCCTATTACAACTTGTATTACTTGGAGGAGAAGGAATATCTTCTCTCCCTTTACTACTATAAATAAAGGCACAATTTAGGAGGGATAACAACACATACGTTCCCCTACAATTCTACAAACACACATCTCTCTCCTTTCTCTCTCTGCCGCCGGCCCTAGTCTCTCTGTCAGATAAAAATAGACTACAACACGTTATCAGCACGCTCCTACCGCTGGGCTTAGGAATATGACGTTGGAGATTTTTTTCTGCATCAAACCAGTTCATCCATATCATCACGCAATCAGGTTCTTTCCAAACAACGGCTTTTAACTCGATATTTTGCAAGCCCTGATAGCATGAACATTCACCATGATGCATGACTCAACTTTACGTTTAACGTATTTTAGATTCTACATAAATTGTGTATGCTTCATCACCAAAATTGCTACAATTATGTGAATTTGATATTTGTGAACTGAATCTTACATATGTACATGCATTGAAACTATTATTTGCATATGCATCAACGTAAATATGTGATTCATTAGAATTATACATGCATATAATATAATTGCATTAAAATTTTTTTTTGCGATTGGGGAATTAGGGTTCTTTGAACCCGTGTTTTTCCCGAGCCGAGAACCAATCCTGGAGACACGGCTCCAGGCCCAACACCCAGACCCGACGCCTAGCAGGTGTCGCCACCCTTGAAATCGTCAACCAACATGGCCTGCAGCCATGCCCAGTTACCCCCGACGACCTGTAGTCGTCCCTGACGAATTTTTTGTCTGCAAATTCGATTTTTTTTTAAATTACAATCGAATTTCTAGGGTTTTGACAATGAATATAGAGATTTTTTAAATCTCCGTTCACCCCCATGGTCACCATGACTCAAATCGAGTCTTCCACAAAACCCCGACTAACGCCAGAAGCGCCAGGTCCGGTGTTCTCCTCCGGCGACACACACCCAGCACTCGCTGGGGTGTTTGATCCCAAAAACCTGAGCCCCAGTGGGCTCCTGTCCCTCAGCCTACATCAGCGCCCTTTTGGGCTTGCTGCTGCTCTGCGATGTCACGGCCCAGCCCATGCCGAAAGAAAAAAAAACAATTTTTTTTTTCTGGGCTCGCTTGCAGCGGCCCAGCCCGACAAGAAATTTTTTTTTTTGGTGCTGCACACAGCAGCCCATTCCCCTTATCCATGTCTCCCCGTGAGCTCCATGAGCCACCTGTGGGCTTTGCCTATGTTTTTAGGCCCCGAAGACTACATAAATTAATTCAATTATCATTATACAATATTTTTGCATACAATATTTGTTGCATATTTGTTTGCATATATATTTGTGTTTGCCTGCAGGAATATATGAACCTGAAGTTCATAATTACTTTGAAACACGAAGTTTCTTATAAACATGCCTTGTTTGAAAACCTGAAGTTTTCACTTAAACATATCACCCATGAAACCCGAAGTTTTTCATGCGAAATTAAACCAATACATGTCTATTAGAATCTGTATGTTCTATTCCTATGTGAATGGATTGATTTATTTTGGATATTAAGTTTTTTTGAATAAATGAAATTATTTGAATTGAGACTTGTTTTTATAAACTTTTATGCATGTGACCGATTCAAATTAATTTTTCATTCTAGGTATGACTAGTGGGAAAGTTAGTTGTCTGGCAGATAGTGCAACCACGCATACTGTTTTGCGTGAACGCATCTATTTCACTAACTTCGTACCTAAGAATGCACCTCTGACAACCCTCTCAGGCCCATCCAACCTGATCGAAGGATACGGTAAGGCACGTATAATGTTGTCCAATGGTACAATCTTAACCATCGCTGAGGCACTCTACTCTCCACGTTCCGAAAGAACGTTACTAAGTTTCAAGGACATTAGAGATAACCATTACCACGCTGAAACCCACGTAGAAAACGGAGTTGAATTTATGTGCGTAACTTCCTACGAATATGGCGAGAAGCGTATTCTAGAGAAGATGGAGTGTAACCCGAGTGGTCTGTATACTACGACCATACACCCCATAGAATGCCACTATGTGGCCGGCCCTACCATAGGGACCGCGCACGAAATTACACTTTGGCATGATCGTTTGGGACATCCTAGACGAATAGCGATGTGCCGTATCCTCAAAACTTCACACGGGCATCCACTAACCCGAAGCTTAGGTTCGATCCATGAAATTGCATGTCAAACATGTTCTATGGGAAAGCTTATTACTAAGCCTTCTTATGACAAGATTCGTTCGAATCCTCCCATTTTTCTACAACGAATTCAGGGTGACATTTGTGGATCGATTCAACCTCCCTGCGGACCATTTAGATATTTTATGGTTTTGGTTGACGCTTTTACACATTGGTCACACGTGTGCTTGTTGTCCACAAGGAACGCTGCATTCTCCAAACTGTTGGCTCAGGTTATCAAGCTCAGGGTTCACCACCCTGATTATCCGATCAAATCTATTCGATTAGATAATGCTGGAGAATTCACATCTAAAACTTTTGATGACAATTGTATGTCGGTTGGGGTTGAAGTTGAACATCCTGTACCCCATGTTCACACCCAGAACGGCCTGGCAGAGGCTTTCATTAAGCGTTTACAAATGATTGCTCGATCGTTGGTCATACGTACCAAGCTCCCGATCGCTGCTTGGGGCCATGCAATATTGCATGCAGCAAAGTTGGTCCGCCTGAGGCCTGTTGCGACACAACCATTTAATGCCCTTCAGTTGGTCACCGGATGCGAACCCGACATATCGCATCTGCGCGTTTTTTGTTGTGCGGTCTATGTGCCGATCTCGCCGCCCTTACGCACAAAAATGGGGCCTCAGCGAAGGATGGGAATCTATGTCGGATATGATTCTCCTTCGATTATTCGTTACTTAGAACCTTTGACAGGCGATCTATTTACCGCTCGTTTCGCGGATTGTCACTTCTATGAGACAATCTTCCCGTCGTTAGGGGGAGAGAAGAACGTCAACGTTCCTAATAAATGACGCGAATTATCGTGGATGACTCTCACTTTATCTCATTTAGATCCCCGCACCGCTCAGTCTGAAGCTGAAGTGCAGCACATATTAGATCTCCAGAGCATAGCTCAGAACATGCCAGATGCTTTCACCGATCTAGCGCGCATGACAAGATCACATATTCCAGCTGCGAATATGCCTGCAAAGATAGATGTACCAAATGTACGACAGACTACCCTCCTGGAAGCCCGGGACGCCAATTCTGGTGATCCACGTACATTAGCGGCTAGCCAATCCTCTGCCCCTACACAAAAGCGTGGCAGACCCCTTGGTTCAAAGGATTCACACCCCCGGAAGAGGAAAACCATGGCACAAGGTCCCAAAGAGTCTACCGTGAATCCGACTATCGCTTACTCATTTAACCTCTAGATTATGGAAGCGTCCTTGAAGAGACGAATCCTCCTCCCGAGAATCGTGAGATTTCGGTCTATTATGCTAGCTTAGATGATGTGTGGTGTAGAAATGAGATGATTGTCGACGATGCATTAGCATTTGCAGTAGCTACTGAGATCATGTTGAGCGATGACATTGAACCGCGTTCCGTTGATGAATGTCGACGTAGAGCTGATTGGTCAAACTGGAAACAAGCAATCCAAGTCGAACTTGATTCACTTGCGAAACGTAAGGTGTTTGGACCTGTAGTTCCTACTCCTCCACATGTGAAGCCTGTTGGCTACAAGTGGGTTTTCGTTCGGAAGCATAATGAGAAGAACGAAATTGTGCGTTACAAAGCTCGTCTTGTAGCACAAGGTTTCTCACAACGCCCCGGGATTGACTATGACGAAACTTACTCACCCGTTATGGATGTGATTACTTTTCGATACCTTATCAGTTTGGTAGTTTCCGAAAAACTGGATATGCAGCTGATGGACGTAGTAACCGCGTATCTCTATGGGGATCTTGATACGGAAATTTATATGAAAGTTCCCGAATGACTTACATTGACTGGTTCAAATATTTCCAAACCCCGGAACATGCTCTCAATTCGGCTGAGGCGTTCACTATACGGTTTGAAACAATCCGGAAGAATGTGGTATAACCGTCTGAGTGAGTATTTGACTAGTCAGGGATATGTGAACAGTGAACTATGCCCTTATGTGTTAATTAAGAAGTCACATTCCGGATTTGCGATTGTTGCAGTATATGTCGATGACATAAATCTCATCGGAACTCCTGAAGAACTCGCGAGAACTGCTTCACACCTGAAGTCGAAATTTGAGATGAAAGATCTAGGTAAGACTCGATATTGTCTCGGTCTTGAGATAGAGCATTGTTCGGATGGAATCTTAGTACATCAATCGAACTACACCCAGAAGGTGCTGCGCCGTTTTAATGAGGATAAAGCGAAGTCTTCGAGTACTCCTATGGTCGTTCGTACACTAGATGCAAAGCGAGATCCCTTCCATCCGAAGGAGGATGATGAAGAGATTCTGGAACCTAAAGTTCCTTATCTAAATGCGATAGGCGCTTTATTGTACTTAGCTCAATGCACTAGACCCGACATCTCATTCGCTGTTAATCTTTTGGCAAGATACAACAATGCACCAACACGCAGACACTGGACTGGCGTGAAAGACATCTTCCGTTACCTTAAGGGTACTACGGATTTGGGCCTGTTCTATCCCTATGAATCCTCGAGTGATGCCGCACCCTATGCTCATCGGGTTGATTCTCGCCTTGTTGGTTATGCCGACGCTGGATACTTATCTGATCCGCACAAGGCGCGTTCTCAAACGGGTTATGTCTTTACCGTTGGAGGCACCGCAATATCTTGGAGGTCAACTAAACAGACCTTAGTTGCCACTTCGTCTAACCATGCTGAAATTCTCGCCTTACATGAAGCAACTCGGGAATGCTTTTGGTTGAGAGCAGTAATGGGCCATATTCGAAGCTCCCGTGATCTTCATGCCGCCATTAATGCCCCGACGACGATTTTTGAAGACAACGCAGCTTGCATCGAACAGCTCAAGAAGGGTTACATCAAAGGAGACAACACCAAGCATATTGCGCCGAAGTTCTTCTTTACACATCAACAAAAAGAGCATCAGAAGATTGAAGTCACGCAAATCCGATCACAAGACAATCTGGTCGACCTCTTCACCAAATCACTACTGAAGGCGACGTTTCAGAAGCTTGTTCATGGAATTGGTATGCGTAAACTTTCTGAGTTGTAACTTTGCTATTTCTCTTTGGAATTATGTCAAACTCAGGGGGAGTATCTTCTGGATACTTGCTTGATCTTAATGTACTCTTTTTCCCTACGATTAGGAGCATTTTTCCACTGGGTTTTTGCTACCTAACTAGGTTTTAACGAGGCACCCACCTTGGGCTGGTCATATCCCTGATGACGTCCTGTAGACGTTTCTTTTGACTTTGCATTTCTCACGCATTTTTCCTTAGACTATGGATTTTGTCCCTACTCGGGTTTTTGCCATAGCCTTAGGGTTTTTTAGTGAGACTTACTACTTATGCAAGTTCCTCCCTCATTGAGAATAAGCGTTGTTCCTTGGAATCAATGCCGACGAGTCGACTTCCTCAACTTCCTCAACTTCTGCATGATGCTGAATCTACCTTAAGTATTTGCACACTCAAGAGGGAGTGTTGTAAACATTCCTAGAATAAGTGTGATTGTGTAAATCCTAAATTAGATTTGATTCTAGTTATCCTTTCCTATTACAACTTGTATTATTTGGAGGAGAAGGAATATCTTCTCTCCCTTTACTACTATAAATAAAGGCACAATGTAGGAGGGATAACAACACACATTCCCCTACAATTCTACAAACACACATCGCTCTCCTCTCTCTCTATGCCGCCGGCCCTAGTCTCTTTGTCAGATAAAAATAGACTACAACAACTTTAACTCACTTTTCAACAAACTTTTTAAGATTTATCTTTTACTGTAAAATAAATCTTAGCTTTATCTTACCTTATGAAGGCCAAATTTTATTTCTAAATTCTTTACTAAACAATATTTTCAAATAAAATATGTGACATGATCGAATTTGCTAACTTGAAGAAGTAGCATTTGATCTTTTGAACATACAAGGTCAGTTGTTATTTCTTTAATTTACTAATTGGTGTCAAAGATGCATTTTTTTCTAGATGACATAACAAATCTAACTTTGCTACTTAGCTAATTGTTACCTTTCTTGGAGATGCTCATATTTATTACTAGAAGTGATAAAAGTTTATTACAGTAGAAATTCTTACCAATATGGAATTATTCGCAAAGAGTGATTGAAGGGAATACTAATCAACTTTAGGGTTTATGAAGCCTCTTGATATGGCTTAAAGGAAATTTTTTATTAGTAATATTGTAGATGATCACCAAACAATCTCCAAAGTTGTACGCATTAATTAATGGATCATCATACTTCCTCAACCTCAGCAAGAAGAAAAGTCTTTATTCTGGATATGGTGTTTTTGTTATTAATATATTGTAGATGATCACCAAACAATCCCCAAAGTTGTATGCATTAATTTATGGACCGTACTTTCCTCAATCTCAGCAAACAGGAAAGTCCTTAGGACAAGGATTGTCTGCCCTCCTAGTTGTGGTGCCCTTCAATGCCCTCCTATTTTGTGCGGTCACGGTTAAGCCACGTCAATATTTTATATTTTTATTGTTTTTTGTCTTATTATCTCATTAAAAAATTAATATAAAATATTGACGTGGCTTAACCGTGACCGCACAAAATAGGAGGGCATGGAAGGGCACCACAACTAGGAGGGCAGACAATCCTTATCCAAGTCCTTATTCTGCGTATTATATTTGTACGGTAAAATATTGTCACATTAGAGAAGAATGAGGACATTCTTCTTTATTAAAAACTAACATTTTGTCACAAACTTATACATATTATATTTGTATGGTAAAATATTATCACATTAGAGAAGAATGAGGATTTTCCTCTTTATTAAAAACTAACCTCTGGTCACAAACTTGCGTGTGGCATTTTGTTCCTTTACATACTATTATTATTTATTTATAATTTTATTCTTTTTAGTTTTGCTTTTAAATATTTTTTTATATTTTTATTTTAAAAAGTTAAAGAAAAAAGAGTGCCCACTATGTGAGTAGTTTTATTGTGTTAGTTTGGATTTTTTTTTTTATATATCTTGGAACCATTGGATGGAAGGACTCTTAATAGCATGGGGACGTGCATAGAATTTTTACAAAATGCTTGTATTATTTTTGGTAGGTTAATATTAAGATTTTTGTCACTAATACTATAGTCTAGTAGTATTCCTCTTCACTTGTGAGTAAGAGGTTTTAAGTTCAATTCACGCCAAAGATGAATTCGAACCAAACTATTATGGATAGCCCAATATGAGGCTAGCCCACTCCTCCATCCCTTATACTGTAAATAATATCGTATGTACTAAAAAAATATTAAAATTTTTATTATCATCATTATTATTACAAACGATGTTATTATTGCTATAAGATATATATAGAGGAAGGGAAGAGTCTGAACTCACGATAGAGTATGTTAAAGAATATGGCCTTATCAACTAAGACAATCCATCACTTAGGTTCGATTCTCATTAAAAATGAATTTCAACCACATTATTACTAGTCCATTGTGAGATTAAGCTCATCACCTCCGAATTAGTGTAAATAATATCGTTTGTTCAAAAAAATAAAAAATAGTTTTGAGGTCTCAATCCTAGAAAAGTACTCTAGGGATACGCCGAGGTGAAATTCTCAATACAAACAAGAAGCAAACTAGGGGACATGTAGATTGTAATAGTGGTGTCCTTATTAAGAATAAAGGGAAACATAGCATTACCTCAAAAGATCTCACATCGAATAAAAGTGAAGGATTGGTATGCATGAACTTTTGGGTATCGTTTGAAGAAATGTGAGATTTCACCATAAAACAAATTGGTAATATACGGAGTAGTTCAATCTTTATAAGCCCTTGCATGGTTTGGTCCCTTACCTATGTGGAACTTTGACCTCACATTCTCATACGCCCCTCACGTGTGACATATTTTTAAGTCTAACAAGTGGACAACATAAATAGGTGACGTGGAACACATCTAGCCGTTAGGCTTCACATGTTAGTCAACCTGATACTATGAAGAAAGTTGAGATTCCACCATAAAATCAATTGGTTATCTGGGGAGTAACCCAACTTCTTATAAGCCCTTGCAAGATTCTCCTATCACTAATATGAAACTTTTTTATTTTCACATTCTCACATCTTTCACTTACAATTTGGTTTGTGAGGACAAGTGTTACTCAAAAAATATTTTAGTTTATTTAGCATTAAAATTTGATTCCTTGATCTACACCACACCATGGCATCGATAATTTTCTCAAAATATGTATTTTTTTTTTCATGACTCAACATCAAAAGTGAGATGTCTTTAACGTTATGGGCATCATATGGACGAGTAGACAACGATTACCACTACTTCAGATGCCAAATGGATAAAAAGTATGGATATGAAACGAAATAATCTACAACCCCATCATCCAAATAGTGGATTTTTTCAATTATTTAAGGATAATGCTTGTGTCTCTCTATGAAATGACTTATTTGTCTCCTCACTCCACTTATGATTAACAAGTCTTTACTGTTCAAACAATATAATCGGAATCGTTCGTTCTCTTTATGATCATCTATATATCATATCTGTAAAAATCATTCAATTTGGAGATCGTTTAGTCATCTATATGTTGTAAACCAATCAATGATTTTGATAATAAGTAGTATCCTCATGATGAACCGTTTATTTGTTTTATACATATGAATGACTAAAAAATTTCTAAATTGAATAATTTTTGTAGATATGATTTTTAAATGATAATAAAAAGGATGAACAGTCTCGATTATAATATTCGTACGGTAAAAATTCAGTAATCGTCAATGGGAGGAAACACGCATTATCCATTATCTAATATACAATCTTATAAAAGAAATATTAATATGTCGATCATAACTTTATGATAAAAATGATGATAACAATCTAATCAAGTGGTAGTTAATACCTTTATCTGTTAATTGTGGATGGATAGGTCGGTTTTGACTTACATAAGGGAAGATATATAATAATTTTATGTAACGTGTTTGATATCTAATTATAACTAATTATAGGCCAACGGTAAAAGTATGAAAGTAAATATGTAACCCTCAGCCTTGTTCAGGTGCCAAAATGGCATAGTGGGATCCAACTGAGTTACATAACTCAAATAGTCTCTGGAACCCAATAGACTTATTTCACCGTTCACGTTTTGGTGCCCAAAACTGATCATTAGAAACTGCCTGTTGCCTTTCAAAAAAAAAAAAAAAAAAGAAACTGCCTGTTAAGCAACACTAGCTTGTGGTGTTCTGATTTGGTGCCTAAGAATCAATAAACACCTTTAAAAGGTGTCTATGAGGAAATACGATATAGCCACACTTCAAGAACACTGTCCTTTACCAAGATTTCTAGCGGTTAGAGATAAGGAAATAGGGGAATGATTATTCTAAATTTGCATTATTTTAAAGCGAAAACAAAACTAAATAATTAGTAATGTAGTCGTCAATCCTATATGTTTGTCATCTAAACTTCCGTGAATCTTATGAAATATAACTTTGTTTTTTCTAAGCCATAATATTAGTAAGGGTAATGCTAAAGAGACAAAACTTGTAGACAAAGTTTTAGAACTACTAGGGAGACTAAATTTGTAAACTAAATTTTGTAAACCAAATGGTTAATTATTGGATTAACTTAAGTATCAATTAACATGTTTATTTCCTATTGGTAATACATCATCTAGTTTGTAATATGGTTTAAAACTTTAAAATTTGGTCTACCTAGTATTACCCTTAGGCCATCTCCAACCAAAAGGACTAAACATAGCCCCATCCAGATTTATAGCCCTGCAAGAAATGATTTTTAGTTGAAAAAATGTTAGGTCGTATACATGTACCATCTCCAACCAAAGGGACTATGTTACTATGTTACTTCAATAATTTATTAGTTTTAAATTTGTACTTTAAATTTATTGGTTAAGCTAATTAAACTATCGTTGAATATTTTCAAACCTAGCCGTTCAAATTTGAATTAACAGTAGAAGAGATGTGCCCCAAAAATGGCTAATAGGGGGCTATACTTGGCCAGCCCGATGCCTCTTGAGCCAAATAATGGCCTAGTGGGCTTGATAGAATTATAGCTTACCCATTTATTAGACATAAATTTTAGGATAAATCATGCCATTTTTTTAGTTTTTGAACTTTTAGCCCTCCCATTTGGAGATGGCCCTAGAAAAATCAACAAGTCATTTCTTTTTGGAAGAGATTTCCGCATTTGATTATTCCCTCTTGCATCGTCCTCTTTTGTGTGGATTGAATAACTCAAATTTGCAACGTCCCCTTCCTTTAAATTTGGATCATCTTCTTCCCACTATGGGAAGATTTGGATGATTACATAGAACATAATGAATTATGATGTTGTGACATATCCATAGTTGCATTTGGTAGATATTCGATCCAATCCTTCGACTTTATTTTCTTTGTTGGTAGTAGGCCTTAATTATCTTTATCTTTGGGTAAAAGGTTTACCAACCTAGCTAATTAAATTACCATAATTAATTAGCCTTGTTTACTTTTTTCAGCCATTTGTCTCAATCTAAACATATCTCAGACTCTCACCCTTAATGAACAAGTAACGATTCTACAAAAACTGTGAATAAAAATCGATGGTAGCCTAGTAGGTCAAAAAATGCTTACTTGATCAGAATCTCATTCTGTAAAATAAGCATGGATTAGACCTAATTAATCACACTTTAGTCAACAAAAGCATACTTCCCGGAATCTCATTCCGTATTGTACCTAATTTAACTGAAAGCGAGAGTGACCCAACGCCAACAACTTAAATATTAATCAATCTACAAATATATTATAGATACGGTTCCAAGCTTTCACAAAACAAAAGTTCACTATACTATTATGGCGATTAGAAGTCACGTAAAGCATAATACCAATGATGGAGCCATGAATTATTCGGTGGGTGAGTTAAGCTAAAATCATTACTACAAAATTAAATGGTCAATTTTTTTTTGTTGCTTACATAAAGTTATATAATAATAAATCTGAAAGTAATAAATTGAAGTAAGAAATTTGGGGTGCGTTTGTTGCACCGGACTATCTCGGACTGGATTAGCTTCAGGGACTAAGCTGAACTGGCTTAGACTAGACTAAGCTGAACTGATTTAGTGAAGCCTTTGGTGCAGTATCGGACTAAAAAGAAGGATAATAACAAACTACAATATTTTATATTTTTTAATTCATATCTAATAATATTATATTAATTAATTCTATCTTTTTTTTCTTCTAATAATACTCTCCCTCTCTCTGGAAGCCTCCATCCTTTTCTTCCTCGTTCTCTCCATCCCACACTCTCCGTCCCTTTCCTTTTTTTTCTGATTAATTGCCAAAAAAAATTCTGCAAAACGAAGAATCGAGCTTCGTTTTTCTGGTTTTTGTTCATGGGATCATCGGGCTTGTCCACTGGGTCTTCCTCTTCGATTTCTCCTCCTCCGATGCTCTCAACACCCCGAGTTTCCTCTTTTTCCTCTTTCTCCCTCTTAGAGCAAAAAGTACTGGTGCTCATCCCAGTCGCCGTCGACGAAAGCTCATCCTCTCACAGCCAAGCAAAACGAACAAATCATACAATCAACAGAGCCCATGGCGCGATTTGGATTTTGGAGGTGCTGGAATGACTGATGTATGGCTGATGGAGCGACTGGGTTTCAGAGGAACAACGATTTTGTAAAATTTTTTTCTGTTTTTTGTTTCAAATTCTGGGGTTGGATGTTTTGGATTTTTTAATGTGCGAGGCAGTGAGGAAGAAGGAAATGAGAGCGGCGAAGCAAGGAGAGACGACGCGCGGAGCAACTAAGAAGAGAAAGTTACAGAGGAAGCCGTGATTTACGAGGACGCGACGGTGGTCCTGGGATGGTCCGGTGAGGTTGTCGAGCAGGGTGAGCAATTGAGCAAAGTGCTGAGGAGTCGAGCAAAGCAACGATCTTAGCAATCGGTGGCATTTGGGGGGTCTCGCTAAGATTGCCTAGCGAGCCCCGTAGTCCACACGAGTCCCTTTTAGTCCCAACACCTATCAAACATGGGACTGTAGTCCAGTCCATCCTAAGGAGGTGAAACAAACGCCCCCTTGTAGTCTCTTTTTTAGGCTTTGAGCCTTCAAACTTATAAATGAATAAAATAAGGGACCGTGTGTGGTATAGAAGCTTTATTTATTATTAATAAATTTTAGTATTAGTTAAAGTGATGAGTTTATATAATATTTATTAACTCTTTTTTTTTCCTAACGATTCAGACTTTTCATTTGCTAGATGACCTACGACAATTAAAAATAATTAAACAGACCAAATAATTAATATTTTAAAGCTTAAATAACTAAAAATCTCCCTATGCTATAGCCCACCAAAACTTTATACCTGGCTCCGCAGGTGCATAATACAAGAAGTTAAGCTATAACTTTGGAACTAACAAATATTCTTTCTACTTTAAATAAAAATATAGATTTTAACCAAAAAAAAACTACAACTATGGAGTGGGCCACCGAACTGTATGGGCTGGATTGTATTGGGCAACTAATTACAATTCAAACTGGGTTGCAATATTTAGCCCAACAAATGGTTTTTATTTTTTTAAACAAATTGTTTTTTGAAATTTGATTTTATCGAAACAACCATTCTGCGCTACTCGTCAGTCGTCACTCGCACTGAAACGATGGAGTCCCCAAAGCCCTACCCGCGCTCAAACCCTCTGCTATCGTTCTCCACCTTCATACACCAGCGCTGCCTCCGCCTCGGCGCTGAGCTCTCCACCCGCCTCGAAGACACCAAGCGGCTCGCCGGAACCATAGCAGGCAACTTCGCGCCGCCGGCGAGCAGGCGCATGCGCTCGGCGCCGGTTTCTCCTCCCTTCGCGTGGCTGGCTCAGAGTAATCACGCTCTGGCCGCTACCCTCAGCTCTGACCACGTGGCGAAGAGCCTGGCCGGGACGGCCGTATATACGGTTAGCAATTCGAACAATGAGTTCGTGCTCATCTCTGATCCCAATGAGGCCAAGTCCATTGGATTGCTTTGCTTTCGGCACGAAGATGCCGAAGCATTCCTCGCTCAAGTTAGTATCTTTAACTTTTTTTGGAGGGAAAGATTAGTAGGATTACTAATTAGTTGCATTTAGAGATTAATTGGATGGAGGAATTAGTTGCATTTGGGTCATTGATTGGTAATTTAACGCTTTGCTTGATTTTTGACCAAAAAAAGTTGCATTTAGTTAAATTGGGACTGTTGTGAAGTCAGTTATTCGGAATGTGTTATGTGTGTTTGGATTTTCAGCTGGTTTTGTGTTTGAGTGATTCAGGTTCGATCGAGGAGAGAATTACGAAGTGCGGCTAAAGTTGTCCCGATTACTCTTGACCAGGTGACTTGGTAGAAAATGAAAAACAAGTAGCAGATATTTCCATATTATTACATTGCCTGTGAACTTGCAAAGTAATCGTTTTTAGGCTAGAATTTGGTGTCCTGAGTAATTTCAGTAGTTGAAGAAGTGGGGATAAAACATGTGAGTGGCGAAAATTTGAGGAAGGTTCCATCTAGTGGACAGCATAATCTATATGGCCTCACAAAGTTATGGTGGCCATATGACGTGTTTTTCGCTTCCAGTGTAACGAGGGCTATTGCTCTACTTTATAAATTCCCACATTACTGGTTGCCTTAAACTTAGATAATATGTACAATGCTAGATCCATACTACTTAGCGTTCCTCATTTGCTATGTATCTTGTAGGTGTACATGCTGAAGGTTGAAGGAATTGCATTCAGGTTTCTGCCTGACCCAGTTCAAATAAGGAATGCACTTGAGGTTGGTTTCTCTGGTGTTTAGTGTTTTGGTTCATTTTGTATTTGCTTCTTAAGTGAGATGTATTTGTATTTTTTTTTTTCCAATTCTTATGGACTTGTGATATAGTATACAGGACATCTTTCTTTTTTAGAAATTATCTTCAGAAGAAAATCTAGGAATAACTGTCATATATGCTCCATATCGACACTTCCGAATATTAATTTTCTAGACATCCAGTACATAGTGGGAATATGCAGCTTTGATGAAATGGATATTTTGCAACATGTTATACTGTGTTTGATCAGACCTACTGTTTGTCCTTACAATTTGACTGTATGATATGGCTTTACAATTTCATTTCTGAAACAATTAAGAGTGGCTCACTGTCATATATTCTGTGTTGTAGCTCAAATCCGCTGACAGGAGTGCATTTGATGGAGTTCCTGTTTTTCAGGTAGAATACTCTATTTGTTGATTATTAATGGTCTTATTAGATAATTTAGGTTGCAGGAGTACTTCAAAACATGCTAACTTTTGGGTAGGATGGTCCAGGAGATGAACACCTTCAACTTCGTACTGTATTATATGGATGACGGTAGTAATTCAAGCATGAGTAGTGCATTTACGTTGCATATTAACAAAATTTAAGTTTAGTATATTGCCTGACTTTATATGCTCATTTTAAGTGACTAATTTCTGTTCCTAGCTCTAGTGCAATTTCTGGGAATTATCTGGGTGATCCTCGTGCGGTAGAACTTATTGTTGTGCCTGCTTGTGTATTACTATTCCAATTCATTTTATGAGGAATTTGTGTTTACAGTCCGACCTTCTGGTTATGAAGAAGAAAAACAAGCGTTACTGCCCAATATATTTCACCAAGGTAGGTTGAAGGCCTTGAGCCCTTGTTGACGTGTTTCTTTGTCAAATAACTTGCTTTTATGAGATTGATTAGCCATTGTTTAATTTTGTTTCCACGGCGCAGGAAGATATTGAAAAAGAATTGTCAAAGGTATCCAGAGCATCCAGAGGACCAGGGGTTTCTCAACATATAATGGTAATATATAATCTGCCCTCAATACTTCATGTTCTTTAAAATAAAAATGTGGATGTGCAAAAACTTTCATGAGAGTGGTAAAATAGGACCAAAAAAATGTCTCCTCAAGAATGAAATTCTAAATTATAGTCCCGTCCTGTTTTGTTACATTATTGCGTTCTCATCATTTCATTAAATGTTTCAATAGGTTGGCAGTTTGGAAGATGTTTTGAGAAAAATGGAGGTATTTGGTCTTGTTACTGTGAGAATTATATTAATTCGTAGGCTCCTAATCTCTAGTATTTTTTGTTGAAAGAATTTCAATGTTAATGCAGTCAAGTGAAAAGAATTCAGGCTGGGAAGACCTGATTTTCATTCCACCGGGAAAAAGCTATTCGCAGCACATTCAAGATGTGGTGAAACCCTGAAGCATACAAAGCCCATCTTCAACTAACCATACAAGGATTTAAATTAGCAGTGAGTCCCTTGCATGTTTCAGAAGGTTCATATATAAAGCAGGTCAGCCATCCTACTCACGCCTGCCTCTTTCTTTTCCCTTGTAGCTGGTCAATAATGTGCAAGGAAAACCCTAGCTTGATAGAGAACATGGCAGAATGGAACAATCCGAATATGTTTTTGCCCAAGGTCAGTGAATTGCCAACTGTGGACACTAGTGGAAAATCAGTCGAGAAATTTGATATCATTGTTCTCTAGAGAGTGTATCAATGTTTCTGGTATCGTAGAGGGGTTAGAGTATTCAACTATTTAAACACCGTGTTGCTCCCCAAATCCCGTGTAACACATGTTGAAAGGCCACACTAAATTATATGGAAGTGCTATGACAGGAACACTATATTGTGTAGTATCTTGTAAGATGACGTTGTTTCGGGTGGTACTTTAAGGATCACCATAAGTTCCAAATTTTTAAGCCATACCCCATGTATTTTTTTCCTTCCAAAGAAGTAATAATGCAGATTGAGAAATAGTTTGTCGCAAAGAAATGTTAACCACCAAACCCCAAACCAACCAATGTAAGCTTGACTAACCTGCTATTGAAAAACACTACGCGGCAAGAAAATTTTGGAGGCAGGTTTAATTTTATATGAGAATTTGGTGTTGGGGTTTTGTTTGTTTATGTGGATTTGATGATGGGTTGTTGAATTCTTGTGCGGGTTTAGTTTCTGTAAATTGGAATTTTATGTTCAGGAGTGGTTGTGAAGGAAAAGCATGATAAATATGTCCTATTATTTTCTTAATTGAGATTAAATTAATCAATTTTTAATAATATTAAATATATGTACCAACTATTCAATTGTTAGTTGAATTTGGTATAGTGATTGATTGGATTAGAGTTGGTTGGATAATTCACTATGTTTAAAGTATATTCAGGGATAAAATGTAGAAAATTGATTACTGCTGAGGGAAACTTATCACATTCAGTCTGCACAAAATAGTAGGATTATAAGTTTTCTTTCATGTCCAATCCCTCCAAACTGCTTGAAATGAAAATTCATCTCATCATGCATACCTACAGGCATGTTTGGTGTGATGGTTGGAATAGTTTGTGACCAATTAAAATGGATTTGAGTCCAGTTCTTTATTTGTTGTGTCAAAATGTGAGATTGACATTATTGACTTGATGAGTTATGAATCCACAAATAGAGTGAGTTATCTAATCTATTCTTGTACATAAGTTATAAATCGTGTCCCCGACAATTCAATCATATGCATAAGACTCAATTTTACCTTGCCCACCAAACGGCAACGGACCCTCAATTACATAAATTTATCAAATCTAATTCAATTCTTCCAAGGGGGTCTGAGCCATCAGCAAGAAACCACTTTAAAAGTGCTAGAATTCTAACCTTGTGTTAGGACTTATTGTCCAAAAAATAAATTTAGGCACCAAATGAGCTTTAAAACAGTAACACACTCTTGAAAAATTTCCTCAAGGCCCCATCTTTCAGTTGGTCCCAAGTCAAGATGTTAACATTTAATTAAAAAAATAAAGTGTGATGGTTTACCACCCGATAGGTCATGTCCTCTAATCATTTCATGAACCATGATGTACTGATATCTAACCTAAAGCATATTTATAAGTTATAAATCAATTGCATTTTATTAAGAGTGAGAAAATAATGAGAAAAATGATTGTATATTATAAATATAGGTGCAACCTCACAATTTCGTAAGGGGTAAAATCGACATTTCATTGCATGAAAGAAGATGACAGGCCAACCATTTGGTTGTTGAAGATGGAGGGCCGGCTGCTTGCTTGAAGATTTCTGGATCGGATACCTTTGTGTTCACATAAAAGCACCGACATTGCCATTCGTCACCCCTGCCTCACAGTCTATTGCTTTTATTTAACGGGAAGATAAGACAATTTATAAACAAAAAGGGTTATTAAGGAAATATATCTTCCAGGCTTGGTTTTGTTTTCTTCAAAGTTATGGGCAACTGCTTCTAGCGTCAATTCAAACAAACTTAATTGAAATGCACATGTATCGTATTTTATCATATTTATCATATATACTGTTGGCATGTCATGTTATTAAGATTTGACTTTACGATCTTACATTTCGATGTTATTCCATTTATAATCAACAAAACTTGATATAAAGAAAGTTACAATAAAAAAAAAAAGTAGTTTATGAGGGTATTTTAGGAATTCTGGAAGAAGTAATTGTCATTAACAGTAAGTATTAGCATCATGGAACAACTACATGGAAGAAGCAAAGCTCTCTGTGCTCCGAACTTGTTTGTTGTTGTCTGCGACGGGAAGGAAGTCCAAAACAAGGAAGCGACACTTGGCGCTTTTTAAATAGTTTTCTTTTCTTTGAGATTTACTCTAATTTCGCTGTCTTTAGTTCTCTAACCACTGCAGCTAACTTCATGACACGAAACACACATATTTAATAATCCCCCGTGATTAACAAGTGTTTATGTTAATCTAATCTAATCGTAGAGAGAGAGAGAGAGAGAGAGCATATATATGCAGAGAGTCCCGAAAAGATGATGGAAGGATATGCTGGTCTTAAAAAGATGATGAAGGCCACACCTTCTAAAGCTGCTTTGGTGATTCGAATCAACTTGGTTTTTATTGCTTTCTTTTTCATGGTGTATGCTGCCCTTCTTCTCCAGCCATCCTCCTCCATATACTATGAGAATGCAGCTTCTCTTATTAGGTGCTCATTGCTAGAGTGCCATCACAAGGTAAGGTGAGCTTTTTTTTTTTTTTTTTTTTTTTTTTCTTTTTTGTTCTTTTTTTTTTTAACAGGAGATATTCGTGTTACTTTGTTTGCACTGGCTTGTACACAAATGTACACGAGTCCTTTCACAAATGATCTAATGATTCGACCATTTTCTAGTAGTTCACACGATTGCACAAATATTCATCACTTGCGCATTTAGTAATCATCATTTTGGTAGTAATTAACAACTGATTTTGTTCTTTGGTATTTTTATGTATTTGTTTAAACATAAAAAGGATTTTTTTTTTTTTTTTTTTTTGTGAGTAGGTGGACAATGGAGCTAAGATCAAGGAGCCTGTATTGGAGGAGATTAAAGACAATAAATCAAGGCCTAAAGCCAATATGAGCAAGCTAGAGGTGCCAAGCTTTTTGAATGAAACAATGGGAAAAGGGATGAAAATTGGCATGGTAAATATGGATGAGAATGATTTGAGTGAATGGGATAAGCATGGAAAGACCATTCCAATCCGTTTCGATCAGGTTTCAGATAACTTCAAATGGGATGATTTATTTCCTGAGTGGATCGACGAAGAAGAAGAGAGTGACGTCCCAACTTGCCCGGAGATACCGATGCCAGATTTCCAAATTTACGAGAAGATGGACATGGTGGTTGCCAAATTGCCGTGCAAGTATCCAGAAGAAGGGTGGAGGAGGGAGGTGTTTAGGCTCCAAGTTCATCTTATAGCGGCTAATTTGGCAGTGAGGAAAGGAAGGAGGGATTGGAATAGGAAGACAACTAAAGTGGTGTTTTGGAGCACGTGTAGGCCAATGCTCGAAATATTTAGGTGTAAAGATTTGGTGAAACAGGAAGGGGATTGGTGGTTGTTTGAGCCAGATACGGCTAGGTTGCGGCAAAAGGTATCATTGCCAATTGGCACTTGCAATTTGGCTTTGCCTCTATGGGGACAACAAGGTATGCTTTTAAATTCTGCCATAACCTTTGAAATTTAATCGGTCGTACAATTATATGTCTATTTTCTTTTTTCAAATAAATTAATTAATATGTGATTAGAGAAATAACTACATAATTGTACACCACCAACAATTGAGTATAAAGTTAAAAAGAGCTATTACGAGATTTTGAAATATAGTCAAAATTTTGTTAACTTGTTTAACAGAACAAACATAGCGTGGTGTATGCTCATCACCCTAGTTATCACCGTTAGATGAGGTTGAATTTTGAGATTCGTGTAGTAGATAAGCACAAATCTCAATATTCAAACTCATCTAACGGTGATAAATAGGGTGATGAACTTACATTACACTAAATGGTAGTGAGCAAAAATGCACTCGAAAAACTTATGACAAAAGTATAATTAACATTGATAGTAAATGTAGTCCAAATATATTACTAGACGATTATAATTTGTATTAATGAGAATTTAATATTGTTACAGGAATAGATCAAGTGTATGATCTGACAAAAATTCGAAGCACAACAAACAAACCCAAACGAGAAGCCTACGTCACAGTCCTCCACTCCTCCGACATGTACGTTTGTGGCGCTATAACCCTAGCGAGGAGTCTACTCAAAACCGGCACCAAACGCGACCTTGTCCTCCTCCTAGACAACTCCATCTCCGCCCCCAAGCGTGAAGCTCTCTCAGCCGCCGGCTGGAAGCTCCACGTCATTGAACGAATCAGAAACCCTAGAGCTGAAAATGGTACCTACAACGAGTACAACTACAGCAAGTTCCGACTATGGCAGCTCACTGAATATGATAAAATCATCTTTATCGACGCCGACATTATCGTCCTCCGAAACCTCGACCTTCTCTTCCACTTCCCACAAATGTCAGCCACCGGTAACGACGTTTACATCTTCAACTCCGGCATCATGGTCATCGAGCCCTCCAACTGCACATTCCAGTTTTTGATGGACCACCGAAGCGACATTGTTTCTTACAACGGTGGCGATCAGGGCTACCTCAACGAGGTCTTCGTGTGGTGGCACCGGCTGCCGCGGAGGGTGAACTTTTTGAAGAATTTTTGGGCGAACACGACAAGCGAGAGGACGGTTAAGGATGAGCTATTTGGGGCGGACCCACCGAAGCTCTATACAATACATTACTTGGGATGGAAGCCATGGCTTTGTTATAGGGATTATGATTGCAATTGGGATGTGGCGGACCAACTTGTCTACGCTAGTGACGTAGCGCACGAGCGGTGGTGGAGGTTTCACGACGGCATGGAGGAGGGGTTGCAGAAGTTTTGTGGGCTGACGAAGATAAGGAAGAATGATCTGAACTGGGAACGAAGAAAGGCGAGAAAGTTAGGGTTTCCGAATGGGCATTGGAAGATCAAAATCAAAGACCCTAGACAGAAACACGTGGTGGCATAGAAGAATCTGTATGTTATTAATTTTTTTGGATTCATATTAATTTTTCTTGTCATTTTTGTTTTTGTTATAGAAGTATCATAGAAGTCGGTTTCATAATAACCGGACTATATGTACATTATGCATATACTCATGGGATAAGATGTTTTCTTTTTAACTTGTAATTATGTTTTATAAAAACAAGAACGAGATTCCAGCGTGACAATTTCACATAGATGAGATATATAATAATTTATAGCTTTTGGCTTAGAGAGATATGGGTAAACGCTATGGTATGGCATTATATTTGCTAATTGATAAAGACAAGTAAGCGAGCTTAATTGAGGGACACGTTAATTTGTTAGGGAACTAGTGATTTGGAAACGTTAAAACCCGGTGTGTTTTTTTTTTTTTTTGTCAAACAATAGATTTTGTTATATTAGATCTTAGATTAGCCACCGGCGGAGTTTGAACTCACGCCATCATACAAGGGTTCAACACATTTCCACCAATGTGGTTAAACTGTTGTTATTTTAGTGTTTTGTTCTTATAAAACCCGTGCCCATTATTTACTTTTATCAGTTTACTTCGTCAAATAGATGTTTTAATGATTTATGATTTGTCAACTTATGGGTAACATGGTTTATTAAGTGCTAACAGTGATTAAGCAAACTCTGGTAATATTTTCTTGTAAGTTGGTCACTATCTGTCATTAAGACTTAAGAGCAAACGTTAAGAGAAAAGACTCATTAATCCGATCGGGATCGTGTAATGTAAGGCAAGGATATATGATTGATCGGGTGTGATAGGGAAAGGATACGATGGTGAAAGATTGGTTGAGCAAAAGTAAGTAGGTGTACCAACTAAATTGATTAAGGACCATCACGTATGAATGTATAACTGGAAATTTATTGGCACAAAGAAACAAAATTCTTTCAAAACAAAATAGTAAAGACTAAATACGGTTTAATAATTTAATCAAATAACATTAAGTGACTTAAGTCTTAATTAAGTTACATATGATCAACAACGATGAACAGTATCTTCAGGAGGTCAGGGGTTCAAACCCTGACGACAACAGGTTTTTGCGCAATGGCGTTCTAGGATTCATATAGCCGACCCCACTTAGTGGGAAAAGGCTTTGTTGTTGTTGTTGTTGTACCCCTCTCCTCACAACAAAAGAAGAGATTTTATTGTGGAACCGGGAAATATATTCATGTATTTAAGAATTTCGTCCAACACACTATAATTAAATGGTTATATGATTAGTGGACGGATCTAGGGATGGGCAAGGGTTATGGCGGGCGGGTAACCGCGGTTATTTACCTATAACCGTTTATGCTCATACCCGCATAACCGTTTACCCGCTGGGTAATTGCCTAAACAGTTATACTCATACCCATAAACATTTATAAATGGTTAATCATACCCATAACCGCATACCTATTTAACCGTAACCGTTTAATACCCGTTTATCTTTTTTAACCCATTTATCTTCTTCTTCTTTTTTGTACCATTACCCCCTTTTCACCCGTCTACGTGTTTTTAACAACTTGAAAATTAAAAAAAAATTGTCATAATTTTTTTTTTTGACAATTAAACACTGTTATAGGTACATTCATCGTACATTTCCCTATTTTAATTTTTTAAGTCCTTATATCATTCCAATAATTGAAATAATAGTTTATAGATGATATTTTTAACTATTACCAATGAAGGTAAATATAATATTTGCTAAGTATTATTGGGTTACAAAAATTGTTTAGAAGACATTTCTGTCAAAGCTTTTTTGTCAATTTCACGGTTACCCACAAGGAATTTAAATTAATTTGGCCAATTCCTTGATGATGAGAATCATCATTTCTGTAGCAGTGTTATTGAGAGAAGGACCGATGAATTCCTTGCTAATTTATTGGGTGCTAAGTATTATTGGATCGAGAACATGGTTTGTGTTAGTTTTACATATATAAAATAAATGGGTAATACCCATAACCGCCCATTTAAATTTCGCGGGTAAACGGTTATACCCATAACCGTTTATTTATCTAAACGGTTACCCATAACCGTAACCGTTTAATTTAAATTGGCAGGTAACTGTGGTTACCCATAACCAATGGGTATTTGCCCATCCCTAGACGGATCCATCTATTTTTTAATATTTTTTTAACAACTAATATGATGAGAGAAATTCTTTTGTAACTAAAGACACTAGGTGCAAGAATTTATCGGACAAGTAATATACTTTTTAAACACGTGATAAATATTTAATGAACAAGAGAACCACTGAAATTATACTTTGATTGCAAAAGACAATCTCACCGACTATGAGAGTGTTTCTAATTGAAAAACTAGAGCCTGTGGGTTGCTAAAATCAGTTCTGTTCAACACCTATCAGGAACACTATGGAGCATTATGAGCAAACTAAACATTGTGTAGAAATTGTATTATAAATTTAGCAAGGGGGTGTTATTGGATAATCTCTTTTGTGGTCAACTGGATCAGTAAGATTTACATATAAACTTATCACACAACTTGATGGGCTGAAGCAATGTAAAAACGGATAATCCCAAGTTATTCTCAAGATCCGTAGCATCATGTAGTAAAGCTTGTATATGCATTCATCCCAAGATAATCTCATGAAAATTAAATTACCGACCAAAAACTCACTAGTAAGTATTTTATATTCTCGCTTTATGAACACACACGCTAGTAAGTACCTTATATTCTCATGAGGAGACGTTATAACGTTTCGCTACCTTATCAGTTTGGTAATTTTCCAAAAACTAAATATGTAGCTTATGAACATGGTAACCGCATATCTATATGGATGCATTGGTACAAAAATCTATATGAATGTTCCCAAAGAACTTACATTGACTAGGTCAAATAGTTAGATCAAGAATACCCTCTCAATTAGGTTGAGGCGTCTTCTCTACGGATTAAAACAATATGGAGGATGTGATATATCTGTCTAAATGAGAATTTGATTAGTCAGGGTTATGTGAACAATGAACTATGCTCATGCGTGTTTATTAAGAACTCACATTCCTGATTTGTGATAGTTGCAGTTTATGCCGATTACATGAATCTCATTGTAACTCCCGAAAAGTTTGAGAAAACTACCGTGCACTTGAAGTCGGAACTTGAGATGAAAGATTTTGGAAAAACTCGACACTGTCTCGGTATGGAGTTCAAGCATTATTTGGATGGTATTCCGGTTCATCAATCGAACTACACTTAGAAAGTATTAAGATATTTCAATGAGGATAAAATTAAACCTTTGAGTACTCCTATGGTCGTTCGGATGCTAGATGCAAACTGAGATCCTTTTCGTTCTAAAGAGGATGAGAAAGAGGCTTGAGCCTGAAGTTCCAGACCTCAATGCAATCTACGCTTCATTTTACTTAGCTCAGTGCACTAAAACGGACATGTCCTTTTTTGTTAATCTTTTAACAAGATATAGCAACACACCTGCATGTAAACATTAGGCTGGTTAAACATCTTTTGTTACCTCAAATGTACTACGAATTTGGGTTTTTTTTTTACCCTTATGCGACCTCGAGTGTCATCACCCCTCAGTCATCGAGTTAACTCTTGCCTTGCTGGTTATGCTAATGTAGGTTACTTATTTGACCCACAAAAGGCACGTTGTCAAATGGATTATGTTTTACTGTTTGAGACATTGCAATATCTTGAAGGTCAACAAAATAGACCTTAGTTGTGGTTTCTTCGAATCATGCTAAAATTCTCGCCCTACTAAACCTATACATAAATGCTTCTAGCTAAGAACCGTTATGGAACATATTCAAAGCAACAACGATTTAGAAGATAATGTTGCATGTATCAACCAGATTAAGAAAGGATACATCAAATGCTACAACACCAAGTGTTGATGCACAAAACCGGAGGGGTCTTGGAACAACGTAAATCCGACCGTGAATCTGCAAGAAAGTAAAGAACACAAGATGTATCGTGGTTCACCCCAATGTTTGGGCTACGTCCATACTGATGTTGATATTGTTTCACTCTGAATGGTGAATATACAAGAAGGCTAGAGGCAGTGTGCTCTCTAGCCTATTTTCTGTGTGCTCTCTTCCCATGGCCTAAAACTTGACCTCCTCAATGAGGAGAGTAAGGAGTCCTTTTATAGAATAAGGGCTCCTCACTTATTACATATTTACCCTTTCATTTATTACATAATTACATTTGAGTCCCCCGAGTATTTATACGAGGTCTAAATACGGAGACCTTAAGTATGGTACAAACAGTAGTCCCCCAAGTCTTCAGTCAAAAGAGTCTTTTGGCTGGAGACTTGAAATTCAGTCCATGTGTGGGCCGAAATAACTAGATGTCGTCTAGAACTGAATACTCTATAGGAGGCAGCGCTCAATGTGAAATGATGCTCAACTAGAAGTAGCACATGTTGCGAGGCTGCTCGGCTTGTGGCTTATGTTTGCCTTGGTTGACTCGGCTTGTGGCGTTGAATGTGAGAGAGTCTTTTTTATAGAATAAGGGTTCACTCCTCAATACATAAATGATGGGCTGGAGTGATGCTTGCGGCGATGCGGTTACTCAGCAGGAGGCGATACTCTCTAATGATGGTGAGGGAGTCCCTTTTATAGAATAAGGGCTCGCTCCTCAATACATAAGTGATGGGTTAGGAGTGATGCTCGCGACGAGGCGGTTGCTCAGCTGGCGGCGATGCTCTCTAATGATGGTGAGGGAGTCCCTTTTATAGAATAAGGGTTCGCTCTTCAATACATAAGTAATGGGCTAAGAGTCTCTCTCTAATGAAGGTGAGGGAGTCCCTTTTATAAAATAAGGGTTTGCTCCTCAATACATGAATAGTGGGTGCTCTCTAATAAAAGTAAGGGAGTCCCTTTTATAGAATAAGGGTTCACTCATCAGTTCATAAATAATGGGCTAAGTCCCCCAAGTATTTTTCATGAGGCCAAGTTGCGGAAGCCCAATATATGGTACATAGTGTAGTCCCCTAAGTCTCCAGCCAACAAGTCTTCAGTCAATATAGTCTGTTGGCTGAAGACTTCAAATTCAATCCATGTATGGGCCGAAGTGACGGTTGTTCGGAGGCGGTCTTTGTATACCATGCACTGAAGCTTTGTAGGTGAAGCTTTGAAAGTGAAGTTTTAAAGCTGGAGCTCTGTAAATGAAGCTTTCAAAGCTAGAGCTCTCGAAGTTGGAGCTCTGTAAATGAAGCTTTTGAAGCTGATTGACATGAGTGATGCTCATGAATGTTTATGCTGATTGACATGAGTGATGCTCATGAATGTTTATGTTGATTAACATGAGTGATGCTTATGAATGTTGACATGAGTGATGCTCATGAATGTTTATGTATGATTGACATGTGTGATGCTCATGAATGTTTATGTATGATTGACATGAGTGATGCTCATGTATAATTTTGGAGTACTGAACGTACTTTTAATCACCTGGTTGGTGATAATAATGGCAGGCTGCCGAATAATTTTGGAGTACTAGATGTACTTTTGATCACCTGGTTGGTGATAATAGCGGCAGGCTGCCGAATAATTTTGGAGTACTAGACGTACTTTTGATCACCAGGTTGGTGATAATAGAGGGTGAACCTTAAGTGGAGGGATAGAGATAATTTTGGAGTACTAGATGTACTTTTGATCACCTGGTTGGTGATAATAGCGGCAGGCTGCTGAATAATTTTGGAGTACTGGACGTACTTTTGGTCACCTGGTTGGTGATAATAGCGGCAGGCTGCCGAATAATTTTGGAGTACTAGACGTACTTTTGATCACCAAGTTGGTGATAATAGAGGGTGAACCTTAAGTGGAGGGATGGAGGTTGGAGTTTGAAGCCATAGGACCTGGCTTTTTTGGGCATATGGGCCTTCGTCCTCCCTATAACATTCCAGCCCATTGTTTTGGGCTTGCCGACAGTTTGCTATTTTTTTTTTTTTTTGCATTGCTAGTTGCCCACTTGTATACAGCCTTATGCCAGAAATCTCATCACGTGTGATCAGACATAAAGTGACCATGGTCCTTGTAAATGCCCATTTCAAGAATAATGGGTCCATTTTTCAGAGCAATCTCCTTTGCAGATTTGCATACCTGCTTTACAGCCAACACATCTATAGTTTTTCCATGTAGGTGGTCGACAAAAGCAATCCATGTGGGTGGTCGACTAAAGCCATCCAGACTCATCATTTCCGATGGCATCACCGACAGAAACGGTTCGATGAGGTTGAAGGTGACGGTGACGTGTGGGACCAATCGACTACTAGTGATGCCCATGTCATGATGACTGGGCGCGGCTGGAAAATGGTGGGGATAGCCATCGACTACTAACATCAACAGAAAATGTTAAGTGAGGTTGATGGTAGTCCTCTGCAACGCGTTTAGTGAGGTTGATGGTGTACTCCCTGGTAATGACCTCCTCATTTCTCCCATTGCCACGACCCTTCTCTGCCATTGTTAAAGCTCTGAGCTCATATCCGTCTTCCTGCTGCAATGAACTTGATGTCCGTCGGAAATGGATCTGGTGGGTGTGCTGAGTGATTTGGCGGGTGAGGCGGTGATCTGTGCCCTTTCGGTAAAGCTTCTTCATGGTTCAATTATTGCAGAGAACAAGGTCGTTTGGGAAGAGCCGGCGCTAAGGTTCCGCAATTGGAGAGAAGTGAGAGGAGCTTCGACACACGGGCATCGGGAGAGAGAAATTGGTCGGCGAATTTGATACAAATGGGAGATTTGAAAGCTCTAGAGAGCCTGCGAGTGTTGGAGATCACTTTCATGGCTTTGGAGGACCGAATCGAGGCCGAGTTGGAGGCTTTAATTGAACTCGGCGAGTTTTAAGAGAAAAAGAGAAAAAGAGAGAGCGTTAAAGCCCAGACACTGAACGATCAGGGTTTAGAGGGAAGAGAGCGGAAGAGATAGGAGCTTGTATTTGTGCAACGACGGTGCTTAGTTGTTTCTGTCAGACTTTGTTTCTCTCTGGATGGATCTGTCACTCTTGGTAGATTGACTTCTTTATGACAGCAGAATTCTGAACAGTGTTGTCGGAGGCCGAGTCGACTCGGTCCGAGTCGGACTCGTTGTCGGGAAAACCAGCGGTGGATGAGCTCGGAGAAGCGGTGGACTATGCTCGGAGAAGCAAGCTGTCATCTGGCGACTGGGATTGAGCACGGCTAGGTCTTCCTAAGTTGCAGCTGCAGGCGAAGACAACATATGCTACTACATATGGTAGAAAACTAATCCCTGTATGACCTTGCAAAGTTCTGCAGCATACGAGATTGGTGGGGCCAAATGTGACCTAAGTCTTCCCCTGTGACCTTGTATACCCAGCCACATCTGTGTCGAGCAAGGAAGCGTGCTTATACTTCAACTGCTATCTGAGCGAGTTGACGGTGTCACTAGACCTGGCAGTTTTTGACACGACACGAAAATAACGGGTTTCGGGTCAACACGATAACTTATCGGGTCACTATCGGGTGACCCGTTAAGAACCCGTTAATAACGGGTTCTTAACAGGTATACACGCGGGTAACACGTGGGTAACCCGTTTCGACCCGTTAAGAAAAAAATTATTTTAATAATTTTAAAGTTTAATTACTAAAAGATTTATTATAAAATACAATAGTCATATTAATATATACAATATATTCTATATTAAATATATAGTTTTGTATTATTGTTCTATATAAATTATAAAAAAAATAAAAAAAAGTTTTAGTCATTATTTATTTTTATTATGAGAGTTCCTTATTATCATTACTAGGATAAATTTTACATAACATATTCTTGTCCAAAATTAAAATATACTAGTATAGTATTTGTATATGCAAGAACTAAGAAGACATACATACAAGTATGAAAAATGTGAAAGAATATATAAACACTCGTGATTTATCATTATTCCTTCACGAATAGATAATTGTTACACTTATATTATCGTTTAGATTTTTAAAATCCTTCAAACCCTCATGAATAATGTTTTTTATTTGAGGGCAAAATTAATAAAATTAATAATAATTATTGTAGAAGTGTAAAAAATGTAAAAAAATATATATACAATCACTCATATATAAAAATGTAAATACTTTAAATTAAAGATCAAATTTATTCATTACATTCTTATAGGGTCGAGGAGTGTATATGTACAAAATCATCAAAATCGGAGCTAAAATAACTGTTAAATTGTGATTTTTCGTTTATAACCGTCGAAAACTTTTGTTCCGTTACGTAATCTCTGAATGTTTGTTTTTTACAATTTTTTACGTTTGCAATCTCGGAATGTGTACAAATAAGTTTGATGGTTGGATCGTTGAAAAAAGTTTCGTAGAATGCATATTGCATCAAAACGGTAGATTAAACAAACACTTAGAGTTAATATTATACTTCTATTAAGTATAAAATAAGTTTTGTGGTATCCACTAGTGTAAATATTTTAAATTAAAGATCAAATTTATTTATTACATTCTTATAGGGTCGAGGAGTGTATTTGTAAAGAATCATCAAAATCAGAGCTAAAATAACCGTTAAATTGTGATTTTTCGTTTATAACCGTTGATAACTTTTGTTCCGTTACGTAATCTCTGAATGTTTGTTTTTTACGATTTTTTACGTATGCAATCTTGGAATGCGTACAAATAAGTTTGACGGTTAGATCATTAAAAAACGTTTCGTAGAATGCATATTGCGTCAAAATAGTAGATTAAACAAACACTTAAAGTTAATATTATACTTCTATTAAGTATAAAAAAAAGATTTTGTGGTATCCACTAGTGTAAATACTTTAAATTAAAGATCAAATTTATTCATTACATTTTTATAGGGTCGAGGAGTGTATCTATGAAAAATCATCAAAATCGGAGCTAAAATAACCGTTAAATTGTGATTTTTCGTTTATAACTGTCGAAAACTTTTGTTCCGTTACGTAATCTCTGAATGTTTGTTTTTTACAATTTTTTACGTATGCGATCTCGGAATGTATATAAATAAGTTTGACAGTTGGATCGTTGAAAAAAGTTTCGTAGAATGCATATTGCGTCAAAACAGTAGATTAAACAAACACTTAGAGTTAATATTATACTTCTATCAAGTATAAAATAAGTTTTTGTGGTATCCACTAGTGTAAATACTTTAAATTAAAGATCAAATTTATTCATTACATTCTTATAGGGTCAAGGAGTGTATCTGTAAAAAATCATCAAAATCGGAGCTAAAATAACCATTAAATTGTGATTTTTCATTTATAACCGTCGAAAACTTTTGTTCCGTTACGTAATCTCTGAATCTTTATTTTTTATGATTTTTTACGTATGCAATCTCGGAATGTGTACAAATAATTTTGACGGTTGGATTGTTGAAAATTTTTTTGTAGAATGCATTTTGCGTCAAAACGGTAGATTAAACAAACACTTAAGAGTTAATATTATACTTCTATTAAGTATAAAATAAGTTTTTGTGGTATCCACTAGTGTAAATACTTTAAATTAAAGATCAAATTTATTCATTACATTCATATAGGGTCGAGGAGTGTATCTGTAAAAAATCATCAAAATCGGAGCTAAAATAACCGTTAAATTGTGATTTTTTGTTTATAACCGTTGATAACTTTTGTTCCGATACGTAATCTCTGAATGTTTGTTTTTTACGATTTTTTATGTATGAAATCTTGGAATGTGTACAAATAATTTTGACGGTTGGATCGTTAAAAAAAGTTTCGTAGAATGCATATTGCGTCAAAATAGTAGATTAAACAAACACTTAAAGTTAATATTATACTTCTATTAAGTATAAAAAAAGATTTTGTGGTATCCATTAGTGTAAATACTTTAAATTAAAGATCAGATTTATTCATTACATTCTTATAGGGTCGAGGAGTGTATCTGTAAAAAATCATCAAAATCGGAGCTAAAATAACCGTTAAATTGTGATTTTTCGTTTATAACCGTCGAAAACTTTTGTTCCATTACGTAATCTTTGAATGTTTGTTTTTTACGATTTTTTATGTATGCGATCTCAGAATGTGTACAAATAAGTTTGACGGTTGGATCGTTGAAAAAAGTTTCGTAGAATGCATATTGAGTCAAAACAGTAGATTAAACAAACACTTAGAGTTAATATTATACTTCTATTAAGTATAAAATAAGTTTTTGTGGTATCTACTAGTGTAAATACTTTAAATTAAAGATCAAATTTATTCATTACATTCTTATAGGGTCGAGGAGTGTATCTATAAAAAATCATCAAAATCGGAGCTTAAATAACTGTTAAATTGTGATTTTTCGTTTATAACCGTCGAAAACTTTTGTTCCGATACGTAATCTCTGAATGTTTTTTTTTTACAATTTTTTATGTATGCGATCTCGGAATGTGTACAAATAAGTTTGACGGTTGGATCGTTGAAAAAAGTTTCGTAGAATGCATATTGCATCAAAACAGTAGATTAAACAAACACTTAGAGTTAATATTATACTTCTATTAAGTATAAAATAAGTTTTTGTGGTATCTACTAGTGTAAATACTTTAAATTAAAGATCAAATTTATTCATTACATTCTTATAGGGTCGAGGAGTGTATCTGTAAAAAAATCATCAAAATCAGAGCTAAAATAACCGTTAAATTGTGATTTTTCATTTATAACCGTCGAAAACTTTTGTTCCGTTACGTAATCTCTGAACGTTTGTTTTTTACGATTTTTTATGTATACGATCTCGGAATGTGTACAAATAAGTTTGATGGTTGGATCGTTGAAAAAAGTTTTGTAGAATGCATATTGCGTCAAAACAATAGATTAAACAAACACTTAAAGTTAATATTATACTTCTATTAAGTATAAAATAAATTTTTGTGGTATCTACTAGTGTAAATACTTTAAATTAAAGATCAAATTTATTCATTACATTCTTATAGGGTCGAGGAGTGTATCTGTAAAAAAATCATCAAAATCGGAGCTAAATTAACCGTTAAATTGTGATTTTTCGTTTATAACCGTCGATAACTTTTGTTTCGTTACGTAATATTTGAATGTTTGTTTTTTTACAATTTTTTACGTATGCAATCTTGGAATGTATACAAATAAGTTTGACGGTTGGATCGTTGAAAAAAGCTTGTCATTACGAGTGTTTATATATTTTTTCTATATTTTTTTACACTTCTACATTAATTAAAAAACTATTAAAGACTTTAGGTAAGCGAAAATATACTTAAAACAAAATTGCGTTTTTATGTTTTGGATGTGATAATATGGAATGTATATACTTATTTAGTATTATGTTTTTCATTTGATTATTTATTGGTTTAAAATATATTTTCCTTAACGGGTAACGGGTCGGGTCATATTACCTGTTAATATTATCGGGTCGATTTCGGGTCGGGTCATTTTACCCGTTTATTTTAACGGGTGTTACACGACACGACCCGTTAAGATATCGGGTATGACACGAAAACGACACGAACACGGAAAACACGACACGAATGCCAGGTCTAGGTGTCACTCATCGCCACGTGGCGCTCTTTAAGCTCCGCTACTGACATTGCTTGGAATTCGAGCTCAGGATTCGGTCATGGAGTGGAAGTCGAAAGAGGCCTCCAATTCAAAGTGAAATTTAACATTTGCATTTCTGCTACTAGGATTTCAATTGGAAGTTCGAACTCACCAGGAAGTACGGTCAAAGGTGAAAAGGAAAAGATGGTGGTTGGTTTGTGGTCTCGTCTCTGAACGAGTTTTTGAGATTTTGTCAGAGAAAGAGATTGTATCTCTGTGTGGGTTTTTCAGATCTACGGTGGACAGTGGTGAGATCCAAAATTGAGAGAGAACCGATATAACTTTTTGTGTCGATTCCCACAGACGGCGCCAAATGTTGATGCACAAAACCGGAGGGGTCTTGGAACAACGTAAATCCGACCGTAAATTTGCAAGAAAGTAAAGAACACAAGATGTATCGTGGTTCACCCCAATGTTTGGGCTACGTCCACACTGATGTTGATATTGTTTCACTATGAATGGTGAATATATAAGAAGGCTAGAGGCAGTGTGCTCTCTAGCCTATTTTCTGTGTGCTCTCTTCTCATGGCCTAAAACTTGACCTCCTCAATGAGGAGAGTGAGGAGTCCTTTTATAAAATAAGGGCTCCTCACTTATTACATATTTGCCCTTTCATTTGTTACATAATTACATTTGAGTCCCCTGAATATTTATACGAGGTATAAATACGGAGGCCCTAAGTATGGTACAAACACCAAGCATATTGCATCGAAATTCTTCTTTTGACATCAACAACAAGAGCATTAGAAGATTGAAGTCAAAAAAATCCTTTGACATGACAACCTTGCCAACCGCTTTACGAAATCATTGAATATGAAGTCTACTTTCTAGAAGCTTATTCAAGGAATTAGTATGCAGAAATTGTTTGATTTGGATTGCCTGTAGTTGTCATTTGGAAGTTTTTTAAAAACTTAGTTGGAGTATCCAGAAGTATACTCGCTTGATCATAATGTACTTTTTTTCCTACGATTAGAACATTTTTTCCTTAGGATTTTTGCTACCTAATGAGATTTTAACAAGGCACCCATCATGGACTGGTCATTCATTTGGGTGTGCTTTACTTGCATCCTAAAGGTGTTTTGTTTTGACTTAATGCAAGTTCTCATTTTCTCCTTAGGCTATGTGTTTTTACTCTACCTTGGATTTTACCATAGTGAGATTTTGTGAATTCTACTACTTATATATGCATTCTTCTATTTTTTTAGACTCTCATCCACTTATTGTGTCGGTAACCTCATCAATTGTTCTTGCTACATCGCTGAAGACTTGGTGCAACCTTTGTTTGAGTATTTACACACTCAAGGAGAAGTGTTGCAGTCCTAATTAATTTAGTTATGGGTGTGATTATGTAAGTTCTTATGGGATTGTATAGTATCTTTTAGATAGTGTCCTATTTAAGAAGTATTACTTGACAGGCATGGGTTCTTTATTCTTACTACAATAAATAAAAGCACAATAGGGTGAAATAATGATGTGAAAATTAACTTGACACACAAATTAAACCCTATTGATGACAATTGTAGTATTAAGCAAGTAGGGATCGTTCTAGACCTATGATTAACTAGGGATGCTAATCAACATAAATAAGACTCAAAAACACTAAACTAGACTCTATAGACTCAAAACTGACTTAAAACACTTAAAACAGCAACAAACAATAAAAAAGACTCAATTCTAGACCTAACAAGTGATTTGGACGAAAATAAGACTTAACTTGACTCAAAAGACTAAAAGAAAACAGATTATGACTCAATTAACAAGACTTAATGAATGGGGGATTGTTTTTGACAAATTTAAAACTTAAAACAGAAACTTTGCATAAAACACTTAATAAAAATGAATTTGATGAATTGAAAAGGGTGAAAGGCTAGTTAGAGGGTCCTTCTCTACACATGACATATGCAAACATAAACCAATTTCCAGTATTGTTTCTTTAGACTATGAATGACAACACCTCAAGTTAACCGTGACAGCACAAATTAACCATCAGATTCTCCTTATTTCATTGAATTGGATGGGATACGCATCACAACCAAATTATCATTATCAAGTCCCCTATGGAATACGCATGATAGAGACACATATCCAAGGTCATTAAATTCTTTGAAAATCATAAGTATTGACGAGACATTCGTAACTATGAAAAACATGATAGTCCTGCCAAAGATTTTACTTAACACGATTGTGACTATCAACCTTTACTACTTGTGAATATAAGTTCATAACGGTTAGGTGAAAATCCCTTATACTCTAGCATCAAATTTATGCATGCGAACTAAGTATGCATCCTCAATCAACATACATAAACAAGTTTTAATAACTCAGATAAGCAAATCACATTCAAGACTTTTGAAACAATAACTAGATGTAATCAATTCATGTAAAGCATATAATCATGGCTTCAAATTCACCTCCAACTAAAAAGAGATTAGTTCCTAATGTCTTTAAAAACTGAAAATAACATTAAATTATTGCAATTAAAGGATAGAAAACACCTAAGAAAGCTCCAGCAATCCTATGTTGAATGACAAGGCACGGCAAAGGGCTCATTCTCCTTGAAAAGCCACGGCACAATGAGGTGTGTATGGTGAATGGTGTAGAAAAATATGGTAGAGGGTGGTGGTTTGAATTGTGGTAGAAAATATGTATTTATAAGGAGAAAAGGCACAGCAAAAAGGGTTCAATTAGGACTCCAAATCAGCAAAGAACAAGGACAATTCTCATCAGATTCCAAGGATGAAAAGGAGTAGGAAATTCGTCAGATTTCTAGGGGGAAGAAGGATCAGGTTATTTGCATTATTTTAGGGCTTCTAGAATCAGATATTAGGCATTCTAATGTGATAAGGAGTCCCCCTTGCAGCTGGATTTAAGGCATGATAAGATTGGGATAAGATAAGATAAGATAAGGTTAGTTTAGATAAGATAAGGTTGGATAAGGTTTTGGATAATGTTCCTTCTTTTGAGCTGATTCCTTATCTTCTTTGTCTTGGATTTATTTTCTTCATCTTTTCAGCACATTCCTAGCCTCTTGAACTTCAACTTCGTCCATCCATCTTGCTCCACTCATAAGCTATCCAATTGATGCCCAAAACTGCTCCAAAATGCTCCAAATTGTACTTTCTTGCCAACTTTGTCAATTGGACCTACAAACACACGAAAATAGCTTAAATCACTATAATAAACACAAACAAACTATGAAAATGCAAGAAAACAAACTAACTAAGTTGCATAAATATGCTCCTATCAAATTACACAAGCATCAAAATTCACCAATTCTCTCTTCTATCTCTTGCCAATGTAACATCTTTCTCCCTTTATAATTCTTTAGTTAAATAGGTTTATAACAAGCACTACTGCAATATTAGTTTTAGGTTGCGGATGATGGTGGTGTATATTAGAAAAATCATGTCGGATAAATTATATCTGACACATAATTTAAATAGTGGCGGATATTTAGTCACGCATATCAAAACATCATGTCGGTTATAACCGACAG
The DNA here is from genome assembly GCF_916048215.2 of Malus sylvestris. Taxonomy (NCBI): domain Eukaryota; kingdom Viridiplantae; phylum Streptophyta; class Magnoliopsida; order Rosales; family Rosaceae; genus Malus; species Malus sylvestris. The sequence continues at coordinate 8,051,064 of NC_062267.1, read as the reverse complement.
TATTTTTGAATCTTTTTTGAAAAATATTTTTGACAGATTCTAACGGTTTTTAAGTTAATGGTGGCAGTTATAACCAACAAAAATTGACTATTTTATTATTTTACTTTCTGGCGGTTATTATTTTAGTATTTTGGAGGTTATAACTGACAAAAATGAAATTTTATTATTTTAAAATGTTATATTGATAAAATAAATAAATAAATAAACACATATTTTTAAATATTTTTTTTTCACTCATAACTCTAAAGTCTAATGAACCCAATTCCCAAGAGCCATAACTTTTCTGAGAGAATAATAACAACAGACTACAATTTGAAGCTCTATCATTTTTGTAATAAGGATTATGCTCCCTTACAGGCAAGCAACAAGATACAAAGAAATTCAAACAATTTTTTTCAATACGTTACAAAGCACATTGTCTAGCACATAAACACACATGAACATCTAGTGTACTCTATCATGTCTGATTTTATTATTTTAAAATGTTATAATGATTAAAAATAAATAAATAAACACATGTTTTAAATATATTTTTTCACTCATGGCCCTATCGGATATAACAGACACGAACAAAGCAAAATTTTGGACGGCCGCCAAAATAATCTCTTAATGTTTTTTTTTTTTTTTTTTTGGCGATTTTTTACACATGCTATCTCGGAGTATATACAAACATATTTGACGGTTGGATCGTTGAAACTAGTTTCGTATAATGCATATCCTATCAAATTGATAGATTTAATAAACATGTAAGAGTTAATGTTATACTTCCATTAAGTATAAAATAAGATTTATCCACTAGTGTAAATATTTTAAATTGAAGATTGAATTCATTCATTGCATTCTTATAGGATTGAGAAGTGTAGCTGCAAAAAATCATCAAAATTGGAGCTAAAATAACCGTTAAATTGTGATTTTTTGTTTATAACCATCGAAAACTTTTGTTCCGTTACCAAATCTCTGAATGTTTGTTTTGTACGAATTTTTACGTATGCAATCTTGGAGTGTGTACAAACAAGTTTGACGGTTGGATCGTTGAAAAATGTTTCGTGGAATGCATATCACATCAAAACAGTAGATTAAACCAACACTTAGAGTTAATGTTATACTTCCCCATCAAGTATAAAATAAGATTTTGTGGTATCCACTAGTGTAAATATTTTAAATTGGAGATCGAATTCATTCAATGAATTCTTATAGGGTTAAGGAGTGTAGCTGTAAAAAATCATCAAAATCGGAGCTAAAATAACCGTTAAATTGTGATTTTTCGTTTATAACCGTTGAAAACTTTTGTTTTGTTACCTAATCTCTGAACGTTTGTTTTTTGTGATTTTTTACATATGTGATCTCGGAGTGTGTACAAACAAGTTTGACGGTTAGATCATTGAAAAAAGTTTCATAGAATGTGTATCACTTCAAAACAGTAGATTAAATAAGGGAAAACTTGATATAACTCCAATTTTTTGAGCCAATAGTAAGAATAGTCTAGTTTATTAGAATATGTCCAATTCTTTAAATTTAATTATTTAATTATTTAATTATCAATAATTATCTCTTAAATGAAAAAAATTATTGTAAAAATCAAATTTCTTCCTAATTATCTCTTTGATTATTTCTTTTTATTTATTTATTTGTTATTTCTTGTTCTTCCTCATGCTTTTACCCATTTATAGATTTTATTTTAATTTTTATTATCAACCTATCTCACAGGTTAATTGTATTTATCTACCTATATGACAGATTCTTTTTCATAGTCAACCTGTCACAGATTAATGTATCTTGCTTATAGGTATATTATGTTTTTTCTACCCTTTAGTTAGGTTTCATATCTCACTTATAATATACATTCATATATTTGCTACTTGAGTTAGGGTAGAATGTTTTGCAGATAGATTTATGTTAGTATATTAATTTTTTTTTTGTTATAAGATATTAATTAGATATTTTGGAGTTGAAAAATGCATAATATTAAAATATTTTAATTGATTTTTAATATTTTTAGAAAATATAAAATGAGTATAAAAGAAATAAAAAAATATAATTAGATAACTTGACTCACTTCTAAAAACTCTCTATGTTTTTGGACCTGGATCTAAAAGCCCCATTAAATAAACACTCAAGAGTTAATGTTATACTTCCATTAAGTATAAAATCAGATTTTGTGGTATCCACTAGTGTAAATATTTTAAATTGAAGATCAAATTTATACATTGCATTCTTATAGGGTCAAGGAGTGTAGCTGTAAAGAATCATTAAAATCGGAGCTAAAATAACCGTTAAATTATGATTTTTCGTTTATAGCCGTCGAAAACTTTTGTTCCGTTACATAATCTCTGAATGTTTTTTTTTTACGATTTTTTACGTATGCGATCCTGGAGTGTATACAAATAAGTTTGACGGTTGGATTGTTGAAAAAAGTTTCGTAGAATGCATATTGCTTCAAAACGGTAGATTAAACAAACACTTAGAGTTAATATTATACTTCCATTAAGTATAAAATAAGATTTTGTGGTATCCACTAGTGTAAATATTTTAAATTGAAGATCGAATTCGTTCATTGGATTCTTATAGGGTCGAGGAGTGTAGCTATAAAAAAATCATCAAAACCGAAGCTAAAATAACCGTTAAATTGTGATTTTTCGTCGAAAACTTTTGTTCCGTTACGTAATCTTTGATTATTTTTTTTTCATTTTTTTACATATGCGATCTTGTAGTATCTACAAACAAGTTTAACGGTTAGATCATGGAAACTAGTTTCATAGAATGCATACCTCCGTTAAATTTGCCTAAATTTTGAAGTGGGAAAAGTAATTTGTGCTAATTTTTTATTTATGTTTTTCAAGTATTGATTAGACAATATTTAGTTTGTGTGATGACATTTTCATTGTACAATTATCTTTTTGTTTCTTTATCGCATATTTTACATGGGTTATTATCTATTAAACCAAACAATTATATATTTAATTTTAAAAAAAGTATTCTATTTAAATACATATTATTTATTTATTTATTTATTAAGCCAAACAATTATTATTTTATTTTTTTTAAATCGTAACAAAATTTTTTGGGAGGGGGGGTGAATTTAAAATTTTGGGGGGGAGGGAATTTTGGGGTATTTTTGTGCCATTTTTTTCTTGTCGGTTATAACCGACAGTAATGAAAATTTTCTGTTGGTTTTTATTTTAAAAAAATGTTTCTGTCATTTTTAACCAACAGTAATGAAAACTTTTCAAAATAAAACCCCTCTATCTCTTCCTTGCGCCAGTGCCTTTTCCCTTCCCCCTTTTATCCTCTCCTCATTTCCTTCTCCTTCTCGAGAAGCAACATTGGGCATTTGGATGAGCATGGCATCTACACTGGCCAGTGCTCCACCTTCACTCTCTGCGGCTACGTCAAGGCTCAGGTTTTCCTTATTTCCCCAGTTTCTGTACTGTGTTGCTGTGGTAATATTTGTGTTTTTGTTGGGCACTTGTGAATGTATTGGGTGATAAGAATGCGTAGTACGGATGCGGAATTTGATCATATTTGTATTTTTCGGTTCGGTTAATCTCATTTGATTCTGTCATTTGCTTTCCTGAACTATGCTGAAACAATAACCTTTTATTCAACTATCATTTTCTTTATTACATCTGGTTACAATATTGCTACCAAAGTATTGGAAGTTGTTCAATTACTGATGGATTTAAATAAAAACATGTTGACGCCCGCAGTCAAACTCGGAAAGCCCAGTGTAGCATATAATTATATTCAAACTTTTCTAATCCTAAGTATGAATTTTCCCCATGATTCTGAGGTTGGGTTACTGAGGTTTTGTTTTATTAGGTTTTCAGTTCTTCAACGGTAATTAGCATCCTCTTATAATTTCTTATCAGTCATTTGCAATTTGGCATTCCATCTGTTTTGCTCTGATTTCTTGTGCTTTCTTTTGTTTTTTAGGGAGAGGCCGATAGTGGTTTGGACCGTCTCTGGCAGAAGAAGAAAACCGACGTTAAACAGTAGAAATAGATGATTCTTCTTCAGTTCATGGGGATGAGTTGTTTAATTTCTCAAATAAATTATGTGATGTTGATGGTTTTTTCTTATCCTGTTAGTACTGTATGTTGCAAGTAGTTCCCAACCTTTTGGTGTTCTTGAGTTGGGCTGTTCTTTTGACGATTTAGTAGTGAAACTTCTACTCATTGAGTACCTTAATTATATTTCTAGAGTGTGAATTGTCAATGCGTAGAGTAGAATAATACGCGTAGATTCCATATTCATTCTGGATATGGTGTCCCTTAGAGGAACGTTGCACATCTTAAAGCTGGAAAATGTAGGGGAGGCCAACTTGAAAGGGAAAGAAATAATTCAGAAAGTGGTTTATATTTTTTTTTATTATTAATATATTTTCTGTCGGTTTTATCCGACAAATAATGCTCTTATTTTTTCATTATTAATATATTTTATGTCGGTTATATCCGACACAAGTTCTGTCAGTTTTAGAGTGTTTTCTGTCGGTTATTTATTCTCTGTTGGTTATATCTGACACAATTTCTGTCGGTTTTAAAGTATTTTCTGTCGGAAAATTCATTTCCTGACGCTAGCAATTCTGTCTTATTATATCCGCCACTGCATCCATTTTCTGTCGGATTTTGCTTAATATCCGACAGTAATATGCTTTTCTTGTCGGTTATCATAGCGACACTAGTAAATGGTTTCATAGTAGTGAAGAACAATCAGATTCAATACTCAAAGATTTGTTTTCTTCAAAACGACACTGAATTTTATTGTAGTAGAAAAAAATAATTTAAGGGCTAAAAAAAACGTGGTTTCACATAAATATATTAATACTAGTGCATCCAAATCCTCGTGAGTAGATTTGTGGCTTGGGGGTTAGCTGACTCCTTTAATTTCAGTGAATATCTATGGATCGTTTGGGTGTTGTCTCTTTAAAGGTTGGAGTTGTTCTTTATACATGCCTTTTACTAACTGCTTAATAAAATGCCTCAAAGAGGAACAATCATTCTTATTATTCTTTTAAAAACTATTAACTTGGGCGATATGCGTTCAAGTACTGAATTTCTCAATTGAAAGGAATTGGCAGTCTTGGAAAAAAATGGTGGAGACGTGGAGGAATAGAGTATATAATCATGTGTATTGCTAATTACATTGGCTTTAATTCTGTTGGCTAATACTACTTTAGTGGAGAGAGCCTTTTTCTACTATGAATATTTTAAAAAGTCCATTGCGTAACCGAATGGGAGATCAATGGTTAAGTGATATCATGTTGGTTTATATTGAGAGCAATGTTTTTTCTTCCATTGATAATGAAAGCTATAATTTACCGTTTCAAACTATGAAAACGTGTCGTGAACAAATATAAATTGTATTGTTATTTGTTCGATATATTACGAATGAAGGAACTATGGTTTTTAAAAAATAAAAAAAATTAATATATGTCTAAGAATTGTTTGTGAACTTTTACATGTGACCCTCCAAATAAGTTTTTTTTAGATCCGCCACTGCCTATGTATTCATTTTAAATTAAGTACCAATATTGCCATTTATCATGAAAAATACTATCCACTGCTTTTTGTTAACAAAAAGTCAAATTAATGGAAAGCTATCTTCAAGTGCTTGTGACATGGCACCCTCAATGGTTATATATATAACATAATGGAATTACGTATGGTATCTTATCACATATACTTTTGTCATGTCACGTTGTTAGATTTTGAGTCATGATCCTACATTTAGAGGTGATTCCATTCCATTTCATCAATAAATTGATTTAAAGACAGTTACACCTACAAAAAGAGAGTAGTTTATAAAAAACCTCAAGATGATTTGTGCAATGAGAGAGTGGAGACAATCCAAGGGTATTTTTCTGGAAATCTAAAATAAGTAAATGTCCATAACCATAAGGATTACTATCATGGACACCTATACAGAAGAAGCAAAGCTTTCTCTTCTCCGACCTTGTTTGCTGTTGTCTGCGAGGGAAAGGAAAGTCCCAAACGACTAGGAAAATGCAGTTGGAGCTTGTTAAATGGTGTTGTTTCGCTATCTTTAGTTCTCTAACCACTGCAGCGTAACTCCTCTCACCAAATTGATACTTTCTAATCTCCCATGATTAACTAGCTAGCTAGCTAGTGTTTATTAAATCTCAGAGCCCCAAAATTTAAATGATTGAATTTGGACGTGGTCTTCAAAACATCATGAAAGATGCTTTGGTGATCCGAATCAACTTGGTTGTTATTGCTTTGTTTTTCATTGTTCATGTTACCCTTCTTCTCCTGTCATCTTCCTCCATCTATTATGAGAACGCATCTTCTCTTTTGAGCTGCTCAGAGCGAGAGTGCCATCACAAGGTCATGTGCCCTTCTTTTGAGGAGTTAAGCACGAACCTTTTCTTTTAGGTATATATGTTTGGGTGAGGGACTTTCAAATTCTAAGGTATTTAGACAAAATGATGAAGAAATAGATCACAACAAGTTAGATAGGAGGGATTAGAAATGCACCAAATGAGTATTACAAAAAGCGTGCGGGAGGGATTTGCAAATGTTTTGGTGAGGGATCCTAGTCATTTGTAAATCGCTCTCACATGCCTTTTGTAATGCTCATGTGGTGCTTTTCCAATCCTTTTATCTAATTTTTTGTGAACCATTTCTTCATCATCTGGCCTAAATGCCTTATAAGTTGGAAGTCACTCACCCAAACACACTCTTGGGTTCTAACTTGGACGACTTTATAAACCTAATTCAAGTACATATTTTATAACTCAATGCCCATGTCATATTAAAATACCTACATCAATCCTGATATTTACAAATATTCCCATCAAGAACTTTCCAACTCAATCCTTAACGATAGAACCAAGTCTTTAATTGTGAACTTGGTCACTATACTTAATTAGTGAACTTCCTACGTATAAATTGTATATTATTTTATTATATTTTTAATGTGAGGCTTAATTCTCCAACACTATTAACATTCATTTTTGTGTAAACAGGTAGACAATGGAGTTAAGATCATGATGAAGTCATCAGTATTGGAGGAGACCAAAGGCAACATACCAAGGCCTAAAGGCAGTATGAGCAAGATAGAGGTACCAAGCTTTTTGAATGGAACTATGGGGAAGGGGATGATGAAATTTGCTATGGTAAATATGGATGAGTATGATTTGAGTGAGTGGGATAAGCTTGGAAAGACCATACCAATCCATTTTAACCACATTTCAGATGACATCAAATGGGATGATTTGTTTCCTACGTGGATCGACGAAGAGGAAGAGAGTGACGTCCCAACTTGCCCAAAGATACCAATGCTGAATATTCAAATATATGAGAAGATGGACATGGTGGTTGCTAAGTTGCCATGCAAGTATCCGGAAGAAGGGTGGAGGAGGGAGGTGTTTAGGCTCCAAGTTCATCTTATAGTGGCTAATCTGGCTGTGAGGAGAGGAAAGAGGGATGGGAATAGGAAGACAACTAAAATGTTGTTTTGGAGCAAGTGTAGGCCTATGCTGGAGATATTTAGGTGCGATGATTTGGTGAGACAGGAAGGGAATTGGTGGTTGTTTGAGCCAGATATGGCTAGGTTGCGGCAAAAGGTATCATTGCCTGTTGGCACTTGCAATTTGGCTTTGCCTTTCTGGGGACAACAAGGTATGCTTCCAAATTATGACCATATTGTTTCGTCTTTCATCTTCTCCCGTCAAAATCATTTTTCTTTATTATCGGCAGTGTGCAATTGTGCATATGATTTACATATCACATATATTCACAAAATAAAAAGACACGTTATTGTATAAAATCAATACGTAGTTATTACATATAAAAATATTCTTTATTCATTTTTCATCTAAATTGAATAGTTTGTATTAAATGAGAAAATATGTCATATCTAGTTGTATATAATTACGAATCTATTTATTTCATCAGGTTTTTTAAAAAGAGATAATACACCATTGTACCAGAATGTGACACAAGTAATTGTATTCTACAATAATCTCTGAAGTTGATGAAAATTTAATAACTGTTACAGTGTATGATCTGGCTAAAATCCAAGGCACAACAAACAAACCCAAGCGAGAAGCCTACGTCACAGTACTCCACTCCTCCGACTCGTATGTTTGCGGCGCCATAACCCTAGCCAAAAGTCTACTCCAAACCGGTACCAAACGTGACCTTGTCCTCCTCCTGGACAACTCCATCTCCGCCCCTAAGCGTGACGCTCTCTCAGACGCCGGGTGGAAGCTCCACGTCATCGAACGAATCAGAAACCCTAGAGGCAAAAAGGGCACCTACAACGAATACAACTACAGCAAATTCCGCCTATGGCAGCTCATCGAATACGACAAAATCGTCTTCATCGACGCCGACATCATCGTTCTCCGAAACCTCGATCTCCTGTTCCACTTTCCACAAATGTCGGCCATCAGCAACTCTGGTTACCTCTTCAACTCCGGCATCATGGTAATCGAGCCTTCCAACTGCACGTTCAAGTTTTTAATGGACCACCGAGACGACATAGTCTCGAACAATGGCGGCGACCAGGGCTACCTCAACGAGGTCTTCGTATGGTGGCACCGAGTGCTGAAGAAGGTGAATGCTATGACGTATTTTCCGGCGAATAGGACAAACAATACGACGATTCAGGATAAGCAGTTTGGGGCGGACCCACCGAAGATATTTGCGATACATTACTTAGGGTGGAAGCCATGGCTCTGTTATAGGGATTATGATTGTAACTGGGACACCAAAGGGCGCCATGTCTTCGCGAGTGACGTGGCGCACGAGCGGTGGTGGAGGGTTCACGACACCGTGGAAGAGGGTTTGCAGAGGTTTTGTGGGCTGACGAAGCAGAGGAAGGATTATTTGGACTCGACTCGAAGTGAGGCGAGAAAATTAGGGTTTCCTGATGAGCATTGGAAGATCAATATCACAGATCCGAGGCAGCACCATTTGGTGGCATAGAAGAATTTGTATGTTCTTTTTTCTTCTTCTTTACTTTGGGTTCATATTAAGTTCTTTACTTTAGAAAGAAATATACTCTTATAAGAACTCAAGTCACAAAGAAATATACTCTTATAAGAACTCAAGTCACAATGCCTTATGTTTTAAAATTGCTCATGGCTTGGCAATATAATGATAGTTTTTTACCTTGTCTTAGTTATTCTCGCCTTGTATTTCTTTGCCTCTGATTCCTCTTCCTTTTGTTTAAGCCCTTCTTTCTTATTTCCTCTCTGAGTACCTCGTCCTTCTCCACTTGCTGTGTACTTTTTTGTAGTCTCTTGATTTTCGATCTCCTCCTTTTTTTTTTGTCTTGTTTTCTCTCCTTCGATCTTTGTGTTGATCCCCCCCTTTTATAGACTTACGGTGACAAGAAGAGTCGGGGGAGAAAGTGGGTAGTTTTTCACCAACTCCCTTTTGCATGTTATGGGCAACTTCTCACACGTTCAGCAACATGGTTCTTTAATTTTTCTGATTTAATTTATTTTTTATTTGTTTAAAAAAATGAATGGTATAGATTTTCTTGGTTAATCTTCTCCGTGGATTTTAATTGCCATCATCATCTCCACTTTCCATGAATTGAGGAACAATTATTATTATTTTTTTTACCCCAACAACCACTACTCAGAATTATGGGGAAGAAAAAGGAAAGAATTAAACTGAACATGTGAGGGTTGAAATTGTACTATAAACTTAATAAGGGGGTGTGATGGACAATATATTTTTTGGCCAATTGACTCACTAGGATATATCCTTACCAATGTGTGATGGAATTTTCTTATAAGAGCAGAAATTGTATGATAAACTTAATAAGGGGGTGTGATGGAAATTGTAATAATTATTATTTAATTTATTTTATTACAAGACTATTCTAAACTATTCTATTCATTGAGAGAAAGACTAAGATCAAAGTAAAAGAGTTGACACATTACCGTATACAATTAACTTAACTCACGTCTACATAATTATAATCAATGTTTATATTTCATAGGTGGAAGAAAACAAAATAGGAGTAGTGTAGTTGACCTTTTGGGGCTTTGGGAATCTTGTGTGAAGGAACCTATTTCAGTTTTTAGTGTGTGTATACGTACCACAAAAACCACAGGACGTGGCAAGTTTCTGTAAAAGGGAGCCACAAATCCCAAACGGTGATCGGTACCTAGTGCACAGAAATGGAAGATCTCTCATTCGCTCACTCTCAGCCTCAGAAACTTTGGACTTGAGAATGTCCTGCCAAACGCCACGTTCCAACAGTTACTCAAAATTTGAAATCCAAACTGAAATCAATGGTCCCGGCAGTTTTTGCCCAGATGGGGGGTTTTTGGACCGTTGGAGGCAGCATACGCGTAGAGTTTTATACGCATGTTGCACATGCAACCGCGTCGTAGTTAGCTCAAAATTTGCAACCTATTTAACCATGCGAAATTATATATAGTGGCCAACATAGTTGGTTTAGGTGGTAAGGTACCTGGCTTGCGTGCCGTCCTACCAAAGTTCGAGTTTCACTGTCAACAATCATGTATCGGTCCATAATATGTTAAAAAACCAACAAAGGGGGCACGGACCCCTCTGTAAATTCTCAAAAAGACTTGCGGTATACCCTGGGCTTATGATGGTGTAGCCTCTCTTACCCCCTAAGCTTTTTGTTACCAAAAAAAAAAAATTAAAAATAGTGAGAATGCGTGTGCGAAATCATTTTCTGACTTGTTTATTCATGTTAATAAACTTTCTGAATTGTTTAGATATAATGAGTCAATTCTTTAGTAGAGAAATTATATTTAAAATGTGTTCAAGTATTTCCTTTCTGTAATTTTATTAAGTTACGGATTCAGACCTGTTATACTGTGATTTGAAATCTAGCTAGTGTTCCAAAAGTAATACAAGTATCACACTAAAACTAATAACGTTGGATGAAAAACAAGAGAAGTAAAAAAATATTCATTTTAGTGTATGATCATGACAAAAAATTCACATGAAGGGGCAATAGAGTCATTTGATCTATAGAGTGTCTTCAGTAAAGAAGACATTATCCACGGTCGGCGGTGTCTTTGTTTAATTTGATATCTTATCTATAATTCCACAGTCTTAATCAAACAAATGCAACGTAGGAAATTCAAAAAATTCAGATAATGTCATCATAATTTCAACGTAATCACAATTTTTTTTTCTTAATAAATTAAAGAAAACTGCAACTCATATGGATGATTTTTCTAATACATGTCTGTCACCATCCACAATGTACAAACCAAACACAAGTTATACAATAAGAAATAGTTTTCTTTTACTACAAACATTAGTACATTTCTTTTACTACAAATATTAGAATTTTTTTTTTTCTAAAAAGAAATCAATTAAGGCGAGAAATCTCACGAATATACATATTAGGAAGAGATAAGCATACATTAGTCACAACATCAACCACAAAATTTGCTTTTAGATAAATATACTTCCAAATCACACAAAGAAAAGAGATGCCAACCAACGAATATCCGCAATCGTGTCTCGAATTCTCCCAAGGACACCATACTACCCTCCACAATGTCTATAACCAGCTTAGAATATGAATATCCCTTCGTCGAAAATCTAGTAAAAATGTTAATAAAAACACTTAAAGAATAAAAGAATACATAAAAAATAAAAATAAAACTCTCATACATGGTTGTAATAAAAATCTGAATTCAGGCATAATAATAGTCGATTTTAAAATTTGAATTCAGACACAATAATAATTGAGTTTAAAGATACTACCTGTTCAAAACAATTAATTTTTTTTTTTACTACAAAAATATAAATTTTTAGATTTAAGGGCTTAAAGAAAGTGATTGCATATAATACATTGCATACTAGTGCATCCAAATCTACTTGAGTAGTTCTTTAAGAAATATTAGAATATTGTAACATAATTGTTTGAATAGACACTTTTCAATAGAGTATTTTGGTTTAGCTAACTTCACTAGAACGTGATGTTTCGCTCTCTGTTTTTGTATTTAAGTTTGAATTCTTACTTTAGTACATAAAATAAGTAAGAACTTATTTGAAAGTGTTTTTAAATTGATTAAAAAGCTTTTAGTGAAATTATATTTAGATTCTAAAAGCACTTAAAGTACTCTATACAAGAAGCACCAGTTATGTGTTTCTTGCAAATAGCGCTTCAAGTTTTTTTTTCAATATTCGCTTACATTTTTACTAAGAACTGGTTTCAAAAATACTTTCATCAAAAGCACTTTAATAATTTTAAAAGCACTTTCTAACGAGTGCTTTTCAGGTATGATGCATTTGGTAATATAATACTATAAATAGTGCATTAAAATCTTTTTTTCTTATTTGAGGGGTGGTGAGCTGGACAGAAAAAGGGCAGCTGAGCCGAGCCGTGCTGCACCACCCAAAGCATCGGACAAAACCTCCCTGCCTTTCCGATTTTGGTCAAACCCCCCCCCCCCCCCCGGGGGCCCCAAAAAAAAAAGCAGAAAAAATTAATCAACAAAATTAAAAATTAAAAATAAAATTAAAAGAAGCAAAAAGAGTTTGAAAGGTCTGAGACTGAGATTGGAAGAAGAAGCGTACAGATGGATCCAATCCGTGTGTGACGAGACGACGACGAGGTAGCTCCACTCATCTCTCTCCTCTCTTCCTCCCCCGCTATTTTTCTCTTCCCTCTATTTTTAACTCCGATTTCTTTGCTGCTATTTTTTGCTAATTTTAATCCTTTTTTGTAGTATTTTTTTGCCTTAATTTCCGAAACTCCATTCCCACTTTCCTTTCAATCGCTTCTCGTTATTCCGGTACGTTCCTCTCCCTCCCTCTCTCTTTCCTTTTTTTTTTCAGTTAATTTTTGGTTGAAAGTTCGAGTTTTCATTGATTTTTTTTTTTTTTTGGTTGCTCTGATACACTTGTTCTTGCAAATTCTCTGTTTTAATTCACTTTTTTGGATTGGAATTTGGATTTTGTTTGGATACTATGTGGAATTTATGATTTAAGTGAGTATATGAAGTTCCTGTTGTAATTTCTATATGAAGCTTGAAGCTGCTGTTTAATTGTTCTTAAATTGTTCCTTGTATGCCTGGAAGCTGTTTGATTTTTATTTTATTTTTAAATTTATTTATTTTTCTGAGAATTTCGATAATTGAGAGTCCGTACATACCCAGAAAAGAAAGGATAGCAATTTCGAATTGGTTGGTTTCTTACTATTTTTACTACAATTTCATAGAACATGAATTATTGAGCTAAAAGAATGCAATTCTGATGAAATAATGCAAAGAGATTTGATTATAAGGTTCTGCCTGTTAGAAGCTATAATTTTGTTGGCTTTTATGGGTTGGTGAAACTGAAGATCGATTCATTATTGGTTGATTCTTCGTATACTTTTTCGTCCTTGTTTTGTTGATCTGATTTCTTTTACTCGGATTGTAGATTTTGCGCGTTGCACTCCTTCCCACACTTTCTTGGAATGGAGGTTGTGAAAACTGCAGAAGTAATGCCTCCCACAGAATCTTCTTCGTCCTCCAACCATGATCAACAATCCGCTGGGGATGCACCTGTGAATACAGAAAAGCACGACAAAGTTGAAAGTAACAGTCATTTGTCAACAACGGACAACCCTAAATTAGAAACTACACAAAGTTCTTCTGACGGAGGCCCCTCTCTTGAGCAAAATCAATCACTTCCAACAGATAATCCGGCTTCTAGCTCATCAGCGATAGAGAATGGTAAATCACCAACTGTGGAACATGCGTCAAATAGCAAATCTCCAGAACAAAATCAACTTCTTCCAACGGATACTGCACCCTCAATCATTATGGCCAATCAAACAGAGAAAGATACTCACGATGCTCCGGTGGAAGATTCGGGTCCCAAAAGTGTCGATAACGCTTCAAATAGCACATCTCAGGAACAAAATCATCCAACAGATACTTCAGCCTCAGCCTCAGCCTCAGTAAGTACAGTCAATAAAACAGAGAAAGAAGTTCAGGGTCCTAAAAATGTGGACAATCTGCAACCCACAACACGTTCTCTGCCCAATATAAAGGTTACCAGAAATGCTGTCAAAAAAACTGAATCCGTTTATTCTCCTAAGAGTGCTAAGCTGGCATATGTGAACAATGTAATATCATCACCCAGTACAAAGTTTGCTAGCTTCTCTGCGAGAAGATCGGTAGCCACTGATTCCCCTAAGAGTGCTAAGAACAGAGGTCTTATTGATACAACTGCTCCGTTTGAATCAGTCAAAGAAGCTGTTTCCAAATTTGGAGGAATTGTTGATTGGAAAGCCCATAGAATCCAAACTGTGGAGGTAAATTTTCTCGAGTTTTTCTGTTTTATTAGTTATTTATTGCCTTGGTGTTAGAGTTCGCAATCCCTTTCCTTAGAATCTGTAATGGTGTTTTATTTGATTTTTTTACGAAACTCTCTTCTAAGCGTTAAATTGAAACCAAAAAATTGTACCTATGTTTTCCAAAACAAACTGTAATTTCTTCTTTGGCTGTGCAGAGACGCAAAATTGTGGAGCAAGAACTTGAGCAAGCACAGGAGGAGATTCCTGAGTATAGGAAACAATCTGAGGCTGCCGAAAAAGCAAAGGTTCAAGTATTGAAGGAGCTAGACAGCACTAAGAGACTCGTAGAAGAATTGAAACTCAACCTGGAGAGAGCACAAACTGAAGAACAACAGGCAAAACAAGACTCCGAACTTGCCAAACTAAGGGTGGAAGAAATGGAGCAAGGTATTGCGGATGAGGCTAGTGTTGCAGCCAAGGCACAGCTTGAGGTCGCCAAGGCAAGGCATACAGCTGCAGTGACGGAGCTGAAATCGGTTAAAGAGGAGCTGGAAGCGCTGCACAAGGAATATGCTTCTTTAGTGACAGAGAAAGATACAGCTATTAAAAAAGCTGAAGAGGCCGTCTCTGCATCCAAGGAAGTGGAGAAAACAGTGGAAGAACTGACTATTGAGCTGATTGCCATGAAGGAGTCATTAGAGGCTGCGCATGCCGCTCATTTGGAAGCAGAGGAACAAAGGATTGGAGCAATCATGGCCAAGGAACAAGATTCGCTTCATTGGGAGAAAGAGTTAAAGCAGGCAGAAGAGGAGATTCAGAAACTTAACCACCAAATTATGTCGGCTAAGGATCTCAAGTCAAAACTAGACACGGCCTCGGCCTTGCTACTTGATTTGAAATCTGAATTAGCTGCATATATGGAATCAAGGTTAAAGGTGGAAAGTGATGGAGGACTCTTGAAAGATGGGCTACAGGAACCAGAGAAGAAAACTCGTACCGATATACAAGTTGCAGTTGCTTCTGCAAAGAAGGAGCTGGAGGAAGTGAAGCTCAACGTAGAGAAAGCAATTGCTGAAGTAAATATCTTAAAGGTGGCTGCCACATCATTAAAATCAGAACTTGAAAGTGAGAAATCAGCTCTCGCCACCATTACACAGAGAGAAGGAATGGCATCAGTGGCCGTTGCATCTCTTGAAGCTGACCTGGAGAAGACTAGGTCGGAAATAGCTCTAGTTCAGATGAAGGAGAAAGAAGCCAGAGAGAAGATGGTGGAGCTACCCAAAGAATTACAGCAAGCGGCACAAGAGGCTGACCAGGCAAAGGTACTTGCTGAAACGGCTGGTGAAGAGCTGCGCAAGGCAAGGGAAGAAGCAGAGCAAGTAAAGGCTGGAGCACGTACTGTGGAAAGTAGATTACTCGCAGCACAAAAGGAAATAGAGGCCGCTAGGGCCTCCGAGAAGTTGGCGTTAGCAGCAATTAAAGCTTTGCAAGAAAGTGAACAAGCTAGAAGCACCAACGATACTGATTCACCAACTGGGGTAACACTTTCTGTAGCGGAGTATTATGAGCTCAGCAAACGGGCCCATGATGCGGAAGAACAGGCGAACACGAGAGTTGCAGCTGCAAATTCCCAAATCGAGGTGGCCAAGGAGTCTGAGCTCAAAAGCTTGGAAAAGTTGGAAGAAGTGAATCGGGAAATGGCTGCAAGAAAAGAAGCACTCAAGGTTGCAATGGAAAAGGCTGAGAAGGCCAAGGAAGGCAAGTTGGGTGTTGAGCAGGAGCTGAGAAAGTGGAGGGCCGAACATGAGCAACGGCGAAAGCTTGGTGAACCTGCTCAGGCAGCAGTAACTCCCACTAAAAGCCCGAGGGCTAGTTTTGAGGCTAGGAAAGAATCTAAGAACTTTGACCAGGCAGCTGATTCTGCCGGACCCGAGCAATATTCATCAAGCCCCAAGTATGGACTTGGAAGCCCCATCGAAGCCAGTCCATCACCCACAGAAGTAAAGCAGGGAAAGAAGAAAAAGAAGTCGTTCTTTCCACGGATTTTTATGTTCTTGGCCAGAAGAAGGGCGCATCAAAACAAGGCAAACAACTCTTGATTGAAACCAGAACATGTCTGTTGTGATTTTTTACCTCCTTTACAAGGTTGTTTCTTTCAGAGTCACTGTAAATGGCAGATTGATCTTACTGATGTTTACTCGAGTGTAGATGAGAATACTGGAAAATTGTTTGTTGTATGATAAGTTAATTGGATGATAGTTTTGCTCACTGTAAGGATGTTTTTGGAGCAAAGGGTACTATTGAGAAGGGAGAATAAGAGATTCAGTATTATGTTGGTTCGCGTTTGCTGTAATGAGAGAATTTGGGTTTGAACTTTTCATGAGCTACTTATAGTTGAAATTCATACTTTTTGGCATTCATTCATAGTTTCAATGATGTTTTATTGATCCGAAAACAAGGGCACTAATCAAATGACTACGGGAGCTGGTCTCTCTAGAGTGTTCGGTCAGTTTTCTGAGCAAGATCGGTAGTATCACCATGATACGGACTCCAAGTTCTTAATGCCAGACATGAGGTGTTATCATTAATCTCCCTTCCTATCTATAAATACCGCAAAAAGATAACTTATGACTTCGCGGATAAAGGATGAAGAATGTTCAGAAATAAACGCTATTCTCGATGCAGCAAGCAATAGAGACTTAGAAGAGACTTCGCCGGGCAGGAGACAGTTGCAAGCAAAACGATGATCTTTACAACAATCTGGGCTGAAGAGAAGCCAGACCAATAGCATCTCTCTTCAACTTGATCGGAATTAGATTTGATCGGAAGTACACCGATGAAAATTTCTTCCTCGCCCGGCTCAATGCAATTAAGTTTAAGCAATTGATTTTGTTTCAGAACTAAGAAAAACAAGAATGTGAAAGAAACAAAGGCAGTGTTAGGTAAATTTGAAGGGATTGCCCAAGTAATCTCTCTTATTTATGTTGCAACATACAAATAAAAGCCGAACAAAACAAAACAAGACGTCTCAACTTCGTATGATTCAGCAAGGGCAACAGAACCATCGAACAATAAATTTTCATTCAAGTGAAAATAACCCTTCTAATCGGACGTACAAGAAGACATGACAAGTTTACTCCAACAGAAGGTAAACAAATGACCAGAGCTACAAAATTTAAGGATACATTGGTGTTTATATGATTTCAAATGAGATCAAATAACAACAGGAATATGTGGACTTTTCTCTTTTCCCAACACTTTGGGACACAGTAAACGCAAAAGTTTCAATTACCGTAGCATTATGCGCAGGCCAAACAAGGGATCTTGGTGAAAGTGAAACTTATCACAGAACCTCATGAGCCTTGTTGTAGTACCTGTTGATGTATGCAGCCTTGACACTAGATATGTCAGGAGTATCGGGTGTTTGCACGGGGTAGAACTTGTAATACCTCAAATTTTCAAATGCTGCTTTAGTTTCCGTACTCATTTTTTCAAATGCTACTCTGCGGGCCTCCTTCTTCTCTCGGTTTTCTTTCTTTTGTTGACGTACTTTCTCCTTGACAAACTCCATGAAGGCATCCTTATGATCTGCAGATAGTTCCTCCTCTTTTATCCGCTCGTCAGTAAACTCCTCAACTTCATCAAACTGCCAATCAAACACACAGTAAACCGGTGGATTTGGTTCCTGTGGAAAAAGTATGTCAACCTCGGTGCTCAGCTCAAGCTCCTCTTCCTTGATAGGCATTAGATAAGGCAAGCAGTAATCAAATTTCTTTAGACGGTCAATCTTCATGTGTTTCAAAGCAGCCCTTCTCTGAGTGCATCCCAAGACGAATATTTGAGGAGAATTTCGACTATATTCAACAACTTGGCTGTCTCTCTTGTCAAAAGGAATAAATGGAATCCAGTCCATTTTCATCTGTTTCATTGGAACAATTTCTTCAGTCTCTCTCTGAACCGACTTAATCCCAATTTTGTCAGAAGGTGGGCAAGGCGATACAACAGCCACCACAATGGGTATGTAAATAATTTTCAAATCACCCTTGTAAGGGACTTGTTGAGGCTCCGTACCACTGAAGAGATACACTTTGTTGTTCCCAAGATCGTGCAGCTTGCCCCCCTCTTCAAATGCTTGTTCAAGATTTGAGAAATCCCACTTGAATTGGTACACCTTGTCCAAGTGATCCCACTCAGTCCCAACAGGGAAGGCAGCCTTCCAGAGATCTTCCAATTGGCGGGGCTCCTCAAAGTACTCAGGATCGGATTGGGGGTGGGAGGCCGTGACCCGCTTCGACAGAGTGGCAGCCTTGCTCGATTGTTCTTTGTGGTTGTCCACCTTGGTCGAATTTTCCTTGTTTTCTTCCCTCTGGCTGGCCTTCCTCTTAGCTCCTCTCGCCATTGTATTCTGCAAAACACCAAAAGACAAATACAAATCGAAAATCAGGGCTATGGGCCTAGGGTTAGGGTTTGTACAAATCGAAAGTTCTTCCACGATTTCGAAAAATAATATCCTGTGCACAATAATATGAATCAATGAGATTTACCTTTAAACTTTTATAATCGTACGTCTAATCGAAGATCAAAATTATAAAAGAAACCCAAAGAGCAGTTCATCATTTCAAGCGAAAGATCCAAATTTCAAACCAAATCAACCCTAATACAACCCTAATACAAAATCATAAAACCCAAAGAGCAGTTCAACGTCCCAGAATTCATTGACAGGTATAAAAACCCTAGGAAAAATCAAAATCCAAAACCCAGAAAAACCCAAATCAAATCCCCTACAAAACCCTAAAATGCCAAATCAAAACCAATAAAAGTTCAAAATTTATGCAAAATATTAGCATATCGAACAGAAATTTCTTACCCGAAGAGTCTTTCGTGGCTTCGAGGACTGAAAAGTGCAACACAATCTGGGTTTTTTGAAAATTGGAAACAAAATCGCAGCTGGGGGCTCCTTATTAGGCAAAAGTGAGAACCTTCGCCTCCTCTCTTTGCTTATAAACTCCAACACATCGTACCGTTTCACTTTATTACATCTGAACCGTTAATTTAATCGCACGGCTGAAATTTGAACATCTACTTTTCTACTCCCGCTTGGAAGTGTTAGGTGCGTCGTACCAACGCGACGCGAAGTCCGCCCGTGTCATGTTCGGGTCCCGCTTAACGTGGGTCAAGATTATACAGGTTAAGGATAGTGGGCCGATATAATGGAAAGCCGATGTAAATTTCGGCCCAATCGTTCTCACAAAAAACTTACAATTCAAATAATTACGAGCATTTATCCTAGACGTTTGTTTCACCGATAATGTCTCAACTTAACCGCCTATACTAAGGTGTTTATTTTATGACAAAAGATTTTTGGTGGTATTAAGAGTGAAACTCGCACATATCAATTATGCATTATTTTGTTATATCTTCGATGTGAGACTTTATTTTCTAACATTTTCACACTTGTACATGACTCGCACATGTATATAAAATTACAATAAAAGTCTAGAATTAGACTCAGAATAACAAACTTAACCACAATGATATTTCTACGAGTTTTTTTCTCTCTACTTGGCTGACATTGACATGTGAACCCATCCATCAATATAATTTCATAATTTGTACATTTTTCCTAGGAGGGTAGATGCAAATAAAAGTTTGGGGTCAAGCATTTTTTGAAGAATAAGCTAAGTGTATATGTAATCAATTGTGTATAATTATGAATGTATCTCATTCGTTATGTGACCAGTTAGTGACATGAACAATCGATATAAATCCACATATGATGATGGCACTACAACCATTCAACATTGCCACATTGGCACATACAACACTGTTAGAAACCTTTGGATGGATTCTTTCACTAAACCGAAAATCCGATGACAGAGACAAAAACCATATACATACTTGGATTTACATTTTAAGCAGAATTTGCAAGAGTCTGAACAATTTGTACCGTTCTTAATCTCTTTAGCTTCCACTCATGAGCATTCTTGATCTCTTTTGCCAGACCAAGAGGATTTAGCAACAGACCTCTGGGATATCTGATAATCATACATTCAATGTTACTAATTAACGAGTCGTAATATAAGTAGACAATAATGTTGACATTTTGTGGGACGTAGTGTTTAGTATAAACTATGAAATACCCGTATTATAATATATGAGTGGGTTGGTAATAGTATGTGACGGTGTAACTATTACTGTGAAATCAACGTAAAGATGGGATTCCAAGGCAAAGAAGATTGCCCAGGTTCTAAACCTTCAAATGCAGATTATAATCCAAAGAATGAGCCATCTTGGGCTTGAGATCCAGGAGTTTTGAAATCCATGTATCTTTTAGTTTCAACAAATCTATAAGCACAGCAGTAAAGGGAAAAATGATCAACGTGCTATAATATGGATGGACGAGGCGAAAATTAACAAATCTCATGATACAATGAAAGAAAAACTTTTAAAAGATCAACAAATCAGATCATTTAAATTCATTTTAGTATTTTCTAATGAGTCCACAGAAAGAAAAAAAAAAAGAGAAAAAAAACCAGAATACCATGTTGCTCTTACATCTGTAAGAAGAATTCCTGCAACTCCAAGCATTGCAAGGCGAGCATGAACCAGCTCTGCCTGCACATACAACCCAAAAGATTTCCGTCCTCCCCGAGCCCGAGTGGGTCAAACCCGAAATCCCCGGCCAAGCTATTGAAGAGGGACAAAGAGTGAAACTAAATAGGGGAAAAAGCAAGAGAAGTGAGATCCTTTTGAACCAGCTTCTTGAGGGACTTACCTTCGGTCAAGGTAGGCTGGTGGGTTAAGCCCAGGGAGCCATGTAGGGCGCACTTGTGCTTGAGCTACGTGTCGGGAAAAACCTCGAGCTGTTGTTGGTTTGCCATGCCAGACACCAAATGAGGGCTTCAGTATGTTCTTATTACAAAGGATAACGGACATGGCTGCACAAGGAAACCTCTCCCCACTGCAGCAGCCATTTCTCTCCTATCTTTCTATCAAGGGAAAATAAGGACCACTTGGACATAACGTTATAAATCCCAGGTCATTTAAAAGAAGCGGAAAATGTTGAAATATATGGGCGAGGGAAAAGAAAATTAACTTAAACCATGCTTCAATAAGAATTACAACACTAATATTGCTGGAAATCATTAGATTACCATTGAAATTCTTTCAGAACGTGATTACAATTCAACATAGTCATTACCGACAAGACCTAGCGTAAAGAGCACACCCTAATTAAATAACAAAATGCAAGCTGTAAGTTCTTGACAGAAAATTAGAAAGTTCGATGCAGCTAAGACAGCTGAACGTAGATTCTCACATCTCCGAGTACAATTGTCTACTAGTACTGGATATGCTGAAGGAGCTGACTTTGAGAGGGGTTGCAATCACAAGTGGAGCCTCAGGTGAGTCGGTAACTGCAAATTTGTCATGCATGAAGCGACTGTCGACAATGGAGTCGTCCTTAGGGACTATCTTGTAGCAGTAGCAGCTCTTCAAGCCCTGCTGATTGCGGTAGCACTCATGCGAGCCATCCTTCACCTGTTGAAAGTTCCAAACCACACTAAATTTGCCCACAGTAGCAACCAGATGACGCTCCTGCTTCCCATTCTCTGTGACCTGAACAATAATGTAAAACAAGATTATCATAAGCTTATACCAAAAGAAATCACAAGGCCAGAAAAAAATATACTGATTTCAGAGTTAATAAATGACCTAGACATTGTCGATTCATAGACAATGCTCCGACCAACCAAAATCGGTACTACCATCAAGGTACCGATATCCTCCAAACTCAAATTCATATGTAAGAACAGACTTTTGTTCTCGAAGCGAAATCAGCATTCAAAATCTAAAAGTTACTTGGAAGAGAGGGGGAAATGCCAGACAAAGTAGCTTTATACATGACAACCCCACTATTAAAACCTTCTAAGGAAAACCAATCCATTCACCATCTCTTCGGGAATTAATCACTAAAACATAAACTGAATCGAAAACTATTCCAACTTTCAGATGGAGACACAAATTTTCATCACCACGAACAAAAGGAAGAAGCAGCATAATGTTGCAGAATCCCATAAAATAACAGAAAAATATTTCTAACCAACTGGCTGAAAATACACACTTACCCACGAAAACTGAGCGTTACGAAACTTGTTATTCATGCCCGCCAGATGTGAATCCAGGGGAGTCAGCTTCAGCAGTCTTGGAGCTGAAATTCTATTTCCCATACGCCCACTAAAACCAGTCTTTGTCTTGCCATCCTTATCAGTAAAGATTGTGCAGATGAGGATTAAATAAGTGTCGGTTGTGCCCAAAATCCACTTCCCATCAAAAGTAACATCCACATGAGTGATAGGTGAACCAAGGCCTGGAAAAGCAGTTTTCGCCTGCCTCATCGAATTGATCGAATACAACCTGATCTTCCCATCAAGCGACCCAACAGCAATTGAGCCATCTCCAGTGCTAGCAAAGCACTGAAAGTTAGTCCCTCTTGAGAACTGATGCCCTTGGTTCCAATTGAGAACAGGTCCACTAGAAGCCGCAAGGTCCTGAACCATTCCTTTCCTATCACGCATATCCCACCGGCACAGCCTGTTGTCATCCAGACCCAAGAATGTTGATCCTGAGGGGTCCAACTGCGCTCCCTTACTGTCATTTGTGATATCCCTCATTGTAATGTCAGCCCCATCTTTCTCAAACTTCCACTCAGTAACAACCTTCCCGGTTTCAATATCAAGCTGATGGAGCCCTGTTGTGTGAGGCTTCCCCTCATTCATCGGACTCATAAGGAGCATGTTAGTCTCGGCCTTCATCAGCAGAGCCTTCCTAGGCGTTGACCGTGCCAAATTCGAACCCCCTCCATAGCTCCCATCATCAAAATTCACATAAACACCTTTACCATGTATTCCATGAGAGAAATTCTTAACTACCTGAATGCCAGAGTTCCCCACCAAGAAACTATTGTCCAATGCACCCAATGCCAAGCTCTGTATACCGCCATCGTGGGCCTCCTCAAACTCCTCTCTCAAATTCTGATTTGCCCTCACTGGTGTTGCCGAGCCAGGGCTCTTCAACAAAC
This sequence comes from Malus sylvestris, assembly GCF_916048215.2. NCBI lineage: Eukaryota > Viridiplantae > Streptophyta > Magnoliopsida > Rosales > Rosaceae > Malus > Malus sylvestris. Next base: position 8,027,726 of record NC_062267.1, on the reverse strand, counting down.
TATCCTCCGCATCTTCCCACACCGAATCATCCGCCATTTCGGGCTTCGCCCACCCGACAAAATCCTTCCCATAAACCTTTACCCTGTTCTCCTCGGTGGCCTCATACCCATAAGTGTTCTCAAACAAACAGTCATTGTACTTAATCACAAAAGCCCTATACTCCTCATCACCGAAAAACTTCATTGCCCACACACCTCTGGCAAAGAAATCGACACGCCGCTGATCGGCGAAAGTGAGCAATTGCATCTCGGCCGATACCTTAGCCCTAACTTTAGCCCCAACCCTCAAAACCCAACAACCCTCCTCATCAAATTCCTCTTCTTCCTCTACCTCCTCGTCATTATCAACCTCCATTCGAGATGTCTTAATAAAATTGTAAGAAGTGAGTTTCTCGGAAGTTACCCATTTCGCCTTGGGGGTGTTCCCACCAATGTGAACGTAAAGCTTCACCGGATTCTTCAGATTCGGGTTCTTGGAAGAAGACCCGTATTTGAGACTCAAAGCCTTGAGCTTTGCGTCCACATCGTCTAACTCCGCCGACGACGGCGTTTTGGGTCCCCGATCGGCGGATCTCTGACGTTGGTCGGCTTCAGTTTCCTCCACATCCTCATAGCTCTCCTGCTCCTCGCTCTCTTCCTCGTCGGAGTCGGAGAGCTCGAGGTGTTCGCGGCTGTGAGCTCCGCCCATTTATTGTATGAAGATTTTAGAAATGGTGGGTGAAAGATGAGAGCTTTTGGGAGTCTGAGAGTGTGAGATGGCGTTTTGGGATGAAAAGTTCAAATTTCAAATTTGGGAGCGTTTATGCGGTTTTTTTGGTAGCCTATATCGTTTGACTTTTCAGTTATTAGGGTTTTGAAAGTGGAAAGTCACGAGAATAGGCGATTGGGCCTAGGTCGGGTCGGTTCAGTGGAGCCCGGTTAAGTCATGACATTTTCGTGGCATTTTTTTGGCATTTTACCAAAAAAAAAAAAAAACCAAATACAAAAGAACGTAAAACTAAAACATTCTAGAAATTTATGGTGATACCAAAAATTAGTTCTAGGGATGATTATATAAACAGAATCTGCTAAGAATTTGTATTCAAACTAGGTTTACTCAAGCACAAACTTTCATTTATCTCATTAACACTCAATCATAAACAATCATTCCCTTGATATCAATGGCAGAGTTAGGTTTTCTTGTGAGAAAGAGCCACTCACAAATGTTAAGGTGATGCTATCCATACATCAATTTTTACCTCTTATATACATCTCTCAATTTTTGACAATTTAACAAGAGTGTGTAGGAGATAAAAAAGATGTGTAAATAGCATTACCCCAAATGTTATAAAATAAATCTAAATGAATAGTCTACAAAAGTACAAACAAAAACAAAATATAATATGATACGATTCTAAAATAACAAATTCATCGACTATTTTACCAATTCACAATGATCCTAATTGTACTCGACGAATTTTCATATTTTGAAACCGTATCGTGATATGCTCGTCTATACTATTTAAAATATCTTTATCAATATAACCAATCAAACAATTATTCATCCACAAATCATCCATTCCATTTTATAGGTTGCTCTTCACAATATAGCAAAATACTCGCTCAAGTTTACAAACCTAAAACAAATTTGATAATCAATTAAAAAATTGCAATGGCTTAATTTAACAAAAACAAAATCATAATTTAAACAAATAATTTGCAAGAGAGATGAGAGAGTAAAATACAAATATTAATTAGTGTAAAATTAGTGTAAAAATTGGGATGCGAAAAGATTTGTTGGGACTTGGGAAGTGGAATTTGAAGGGCTGCACTAGAGGACAAGTAGGCTATATAGAGAGAGAAGTAAGATATATTAGTATTTCTCTTCACTTGTAAACGAGAGGTCTTAGGTTCGATTATCGCGTAAATGCGAAGTTGAACCATATTATTCTCGCTAACCTATTGTGAGACTTAACTCACTCCTCTATCCCCTTAGTGTAATTCCTTATCAAATCTAAGAGTATGTCACCATGAATTTCTTGATCACGGGATGAGAGAACATTGAATAGTATTACAAAGCTTACTTCGTAGTTTAAAATAGAAAGTGTGCTCTCCTTCTTATTCAAGTTTGAATTTGTACTTAGAATTTAGATTAAATTATTTAGAATATTGCTTGAAGAATAAAAAAATTAACGTGTTATTTTGCTTCATTTTTATCGTTTGAGTTTAAATATTTCTATTTGTAACAAGGTTACTAGAACCTAAGTATCAACATTATAGTTTGAACAAATTCAGACGAGTTGACTAAAACACACACGAGCTCGTAGTTCAATTAGTAAAGAACACTCGAAGTACCGAGCATCTTTGAAAAAAAAAAGAAAAAAAAAAGAAAAGAAAAGGGTAGAGCTACACAAGCCTCAAGTGGGATTTAAATTTTAGAATTTGTAATTGCCGTCCACCTTATTCCTGGAGGAGAAGAAATGGCATCAGATTGGCCTTATTTATTCTAATACATTACAGAAATGAGAGTTTTTGTAGTTCAGTTTCTCTCCCAAACAGCAAAGTCTTGTCCACTGGTGGCAACGTGGAAGTTCGACTTTGTGGGATCAAGTCCTCCAAGGTCCAACTTTGTACCAATCTTCATGATAATCTTGTCGTCAATGTTGGCCATATACAGGTTAGCCTCGGCAGCTAAGATACTCACACTGCTCTTGGAATTGATCCCATTCCTTGCCCTAATTGCAGTCAAGTTGCGTATAGGCTCCTTTGGCCACCCCCACTCAAAGAAATGATCATAGAACTGAAATATCGAAAGCAAAGAAGTTTTGTAAGTCGAATTCGGAGTAAATGTTCTCTTACTAGACCTATGTTATCAAACTGTAAAATCGAATCACATATTCAGAAAAGAATCATACTAATACTGATTCAGGTTGACAATCTAGTAACGTAATTATAGACTACTTGCGCTATATTAGACAACATGACAAAAGAACTTTTGCGGCCAATTCAATAAGATGACGGCTAGGCCTAGCTATTTGATGTTAAAGAACGAATGAATATGTTGTCAAACTATGATCTGGACCACATAATTATAAAAGAGTAAATCTAATTGGCGATCCAAATCCCACTCTACAACATATGTATACTACTTAAGTCGTCAGTTAATCTGACAAAAGAACATTTTCCTATCGAGCAAATCGATGTTGATTACTTACTATGCTTGGGGTCCCAGGATGGGTGAGAATGTAAGCGTATCCAAGCAGGACTTGATCAGATGGGAAAGGCAAGAGTTTTTGAGACCAAGTGTCATGATTGTCGATAAACGTCACAGCATTTTCTGGCTTGATCCCAATCAACCCTGGTGGTTTGCCATTTGAATCCTTCAACCTCCATAGCTCACCCACCACAGCAACATCCATAATATACTTGGTTGTCATATCAAACGCCGTGACAACACCCCCAGCAGCCTGAATCCAACTAGCTATTTCATTCCTATGTGCATCTTGGTTCTGTTCAAGTTTACCGTCCTGCCCTTTCGCAATGTTCCAACGCCAGTACTCGGCAACTGCGAATTCTGGTGAAGTTCTATCCATGTAGAGCTTGGTGAAGCTAGAGCCGTATCCAATGGCATAATCAAACCTCCATCCATCGAACCCTATTTCGGTTTTCAACCAGTTCATCCAATCAGACAACTCACTTTGAAGCCTAGGGTTTGTGTGGTCCACGTCAGCTGTGTATGGATAGTTGTCTCCGGTGTCGTTGTTGCCAGTGCCGAAAGGATGGTCGTTGTCATCCCTGCAAATCAAGGAAGCATTGAAGTCAAGACGTCCGTCCGCCGTTCCGCCTTCGAAGATGTTCCATATTCCGTTCTCATCTTGTTTGACAGCTGCTCTGTGGTTTATCACAATGTCTGCTATGGCTTTGATTCCCTTCTCATGCATGGCAGTAATTAGGGACTTCAATTCATCCTTATTTCCATAGCTCGAAGCATCGAGATCGTACAGCCTTCCGGGGTAGTATCCTGAAAATGTTGAGTAATAGTAACGAATTATTATCTTGTCAGACTGTAAATTCTAATTATTGATCAATATAACTCTTGCCAGAAGGCGCATTCTTGATTCGCAGTTTGGCGAGAGAACATTAATGATTACTCAGGAATATTAAACAAACAAACGAGATCATACAGAGATAGTGATAGGCTAGTAGCAAGTACATACCCTCAGTTCCATTGGCGTGAGAAGGAGGAGGAAGCCAAACATGGGTGATGCCAGAGTCGGCAAGTTCAGGAATGGAGGTCTTAAGTGAGTTGTACCATCCTCCTTTCTTACTTGAACCCCAATTGAACCCCTATATCATATTCAAAGACATAACCAAGCCCTTCGATCAAAATTCAGAACACGAATACATAACGAGTTATATGTATCTATAAAAGAGAAGCATGTGTATCTTCGTTACCTGAAATAACACGGCGGGGGTTGCAAAGGAGGGCAAGAGAGAAGTGCAGAGGCAGAAGCAGAAGGAAAGGAGGAAGTTCATGGTGCCTTGGTCTTACAGTTATATCTGTACAGGGAAGCTAGACACTTGAATTGGTGTGCATTTATACTCGTATATCTCGACGAATTTTCTTCAACAAAAGTCAAATTTTGGGACTAAACAGTCAAGACTAGCGGAGGCTGACCAGTGGTGTGTAACTACATATCATTCCAAATGAATCAAGTGGTGTGTAAACAGCCACGACAAGATATACTTGACAAAATTCAAAGCTTCATGCCGTGTGTTGGGCTAGAAAATGGCAGAGTAGCTCCGCCGAATGCGATCAGTTTATCAAATTTTAGGTAGCCCCATAACATCAATACGTTTGGCAGCATCCATGAAATTGATTGGCAATCATATACTCTGAACTTTCTTGAACCAAAACCATTTTTCTTTTTGGACAAGCTCCAGATGATCAATGTTGGGACTATCACGTGACGCGAGAGATGGAGTGAAGGTGATCAGTGACCGATTAAACCCAAGATTTTGCCTCATCGGGTTCAGCCCCGGTGAACATCATCATAGTAATGAACTGTTTCACTTATTGTTTTTGGTTGAAATGAGCCGTTACACTTTCTTCTTCATTGTCAGAGTTGGTGAGGCAATTTTGGCACACCCCAGTTTATTTCTGCCCATTGTATTGGATAAATAGAAGGAAAATCATATGACGAAAATAAACATGGATGTGTATAAGCCGAAAAAGGGTGTGCAGAATTCATTTCCCTTTCAGTTTATCATTGATTTGACTGATTTACGCCGTAAAGCCAAGAGTAGCATTCTTCACATGGCAATGCATTACTGGATAGGAGACGCCATATAGCAGTGAACCCGTTTCATGTAAGTCATTCTCCCTGAAGCCACCCAACTCCCAAATATCCAACCCAGCAACACTAAACACAACAGAAGTAGATAGCAAATTTGTAGGCAATCACATGAAAAAGAAGAATTTATAAAAGCATCCTCAGAATCATACTCTAATTGGCAGCTTATTACATTAAGTATGAAATGATTCATATATCCAAGAGCACAAGCTTTCATTTAAAAGGAAAACTAATGAAAAGGGCTTGAAAACTTTGAGTTTTAATGATAAAGACAAAATAAAGGGTAAAGTGAATAGTACCACGATTGACTTTTTAGTGTAAAAATATGATTTTTCGTTAAAATGAACAGTACCAGGTGCTTTTCATTAAAGTTTCCTTCATTTAATTGACTCCTATTCCTCTCTTAAGTAGAAAGCTAAAATTCCATCAGTTCAAAGTTTACTAGTATTTCATAAATCCATTTGAACAAGCACGAAAAAGAAAGGGTGATTAAAGCCTGAAACCCCAAATCTCACATCTTGGCAGGCTTGGGGAAAATGTCGGGTGTGAATTTCGTGGCGGCACTCAGGCTGCCCTTGATCTTCATTGCCCCCCTCATGAAAGCGATTTGCGGGTTCATCTTCCCCAGCGCCACCTTCACGAAATCTTCATCCTTGAACGAGAAAGTTGCATCTGGCTTCCCTCCTTCATATGCCCCTGTAATTTCAGCTCACATTTTCAGGAAAAGCTCCACATCTTTCATGCATAAAACAGAAATGTTAAGGGCCCTTCGGAATTGTTTCTCTAAAAATACCAATTCTTCTCATAAGCACTTTTGTTACAGAGACAGTGATATTTTCATTAAAATTGAAGTGTTTTCTGGAAATCACTTAAAAAGTGCTTCCCAGAAGCATCTTCCGAGTGACTCTTCAGAAAGTGGTTACATATGATCTAAACCCCACTTTTGAATTTTTTGCCAAACGCAGTCAAAAGCACTTTCTTTTAGATGCTTCTTTAGAAAAACACACCTAAATTTTTCTCTCAAAATGCAATGAAAAGCACTTTTGACTGTCCCAAAACGCTTTTAACCCTTCCAAAAACAATCTCAACAGGCTCTAATAGATTAATTAATAAGGACACAGAGCAAAGCAAAATCAGGAACCCTAACCTTTCTTGACCTCGCCCTTCTTGAGATCAACGGTAAAAATCACCTCATCGAATCCAATTTTCTGCAATTTCAACTCAGAAAGTCAAGGAAAAATTGGGGGCTTAATTAGATTTAGAGAATTCGAGGGAGGCCGGTGGGGTGGTAGGGCCTACCTTGGGTGCGATGTTTATCTGATAGACGAGTCCAATTTTCTTGGTGATTTCTTTGCCGGCGTCGGTTTTCAGGTGCTCTTTCATCAGCTCCAGCAAGCCTTCCGACTTCAGCTCTGCACCGCTCGCCATTGCTGCTTCTTTCTCTCTCTCTCTCTCTGCAAGTATTGAGATGGAAGGGGCCTCGCAACTACGTCGTTTTTATCGTTCCGATTCCCAGAGAGACTGGTGAGGTTGGTTTGAGAACTTAATTGGAATATAAGATCACGCGCGAACGAACCGCGCCTGAAGAGATCAGATTACGGTTAAGGCACGCATTCCCATAACATTAGTTTCTGGTAGTTTGTAGTTGGTCGAGATGACGTCAGCAATTTGATATTTTCTTTAGCTAAAAATACCATTTTAACTAAAAAGTTTTTACAAAATAACATTACGACGGTATTAACTGAAAGCCCATTGGGCCGAAATTTAATCAGCCCATAACTGTTAAGAAAATAGCCCATAACTGAAATTTGAAAGTTCGTTGGGAAATCAGACAGCAAGCCGATATGGTTAATGATGTCGTGTCGTCTTCTGATTGGTGGCATAACTCAGAATTCAGATATGGCAAATGAGAACCTCATCAACTGCCAGAGGCAATCAGCTCCGAAAATACGTGTTCCCATTGGCTAATGATGCACAGGCAGAGCATTCTTTACGGCAAGGCCAAAGCCTCATTCAACTTTGTCACGAAACCAAACACAAAACTCGGTTCAACGAGTCCCTCCCAAGTTAAATCACGTCTTCTGAGAGCCGGAAATCCATCAACCATCATCAAAACTACGGCGCTGGGAGTTTCGGGATTCCGCGGCGCATTCGGGCACGTAGAGGCCCGAGTGGCGACGGGAAACCTAGGAGAATTGTCCGAAGAGGACGACGACGATGTGTGTCCCGTTGAATGTGTTAGAGAGTTTAGGACTGACGCGGAGTTCAGCAAAATTCTTGAAACGGCTAGAGAAAGTGGTGCTTTGGTTGTAGTGGATTTTTATCGGACTTCGTGTGGGAGCTGCAAGTACATAGAGCAAGGGTTTTCAAAGTTGTGCAAGGGAGCTGGCGATGGAGAAGCTGCTGTTATCTTCTTAAAGCATAATGTCAGTATCATTTCGCCGTACAAACGCCATGTTCAAAATCGTTCATTCTGATTTCAACTTTGCTTTATTACCTCAATATGTAATTGCGGTAAACGATTTTTTTTTTCTTTCTAATTTCTGCAGGTAATTGATGAGTACGATGAACAATCCGAGGTTGCTGATCGACTTAGAATTAAGGTAACATTCTCTGGATTGCTTGATTTCACTGGAAACGTTGCACACTAATCTTATATGTTAGTTTGATTAAGTACTCACCTATACATTGTTGTTGAGATGAATTTATGGAACGTAACGTGTGCATCGAGTAAAGGGAAATATGAACAAATATAACTGGTTACAAACTTCTAACAAAAATTTGAGCTGAAAGGACACTAAACTCTGATTTATAAGTGGATTATTATTTGTGTAATGCCCTCTTAGTTTTATTATTTCTGAGAAAAAGTTTGTATTAAGTTCTATTTTAGTTTGATTCCGTACTTCGTACTGAAAATTTGTAAGATTGAATGAAACGATGCAGACGGTGCCCCTCTTCCACTTCTATAAAGACGGAGTCCTCTTGGAAGCATTCCCTACCAGAGACAAAGAGAGGATCACTGCAGCCATTAGTAAATACACAACTCCAGCTTCTCAAGAAGTTTGAGCAAATCAATGAGTTTTTGTCTACAGACCTATGATATCTGTAAATAATGTAACAGCAATCGCTCCACAGATATATAGTATACGTGTTGTGATCTATTGAGTTCCAATCATGTCACATTCTTGATTAGCTTCTCACACGAGCTCTTATTTTTCTTAAACAACAAATTGGTGCTCAAGGGTTCTTTGCTACTTTTGCACCTTGTGGTATATATTATTAAAGCATTTGCTAGTGTTGTTACGCAAATTGAACGTGTGGAATGACATTCGATTTGCCATTCTAAAGGGCCAAGAAAATATTTTTTATTTTTTGGTGAATAAGAGAAGCAACAATACAAAACAAGTAGCAGCTACTAGCTAGCAAACTGCCGCAACCAAGAACCGTATACAAGCAACCAAACTACACCAACGCAGCAGAGAACAAGCACCAGAAGAAGGGAATGGATGAACAAGCAAACTATCTACCAACGGGGACATTTCATTTCCGCAAAATAGAATCGTTAGCAGAAAAATGAGCGATTTTCAGGGAACTCAAAACTTTAAATTTCTTAGATTGGTAATCTTGACTATTGTCTAAATAATCGACCATAGCGTAACAGTAATCCCTCCTCTTATATTGTACGTGTTGTATGTGATATATCATAGAGCTCCACCAAATTATGTCACAGTAACTCCTGATTAGCAAACTAAATATGACTGCAGATCAATGCTAAATGCACTTGGGAAAAGGTAGAACATGGCAGAGAGAATGGCAAAGATGATAATAATATCAAACCCAGTTCTTCCATGAACAAGAAACTCGCGTATATTAAAGAATGAATCGTCAATATGGTATCTATAGTCGTGTCAATATCGTTGTCGATGACAACCTAACACAAATGTATCGACCAATTATCAATAAAGGATCTGTCATTTGTTAGATTAAAGACAGATGTCTTGCATGGAAAATCTCTATCTTATCAGTTCCATATAATATAAGGGGAGATAAAACAGAGTAGCAAAAATGAAATGTGTCATAAAGCATCTTTAAAGGAGATATATCAAATCTAAAATGATACATTTGCATTTGTTGGTCTAGGTAGCAATTTGAACCTTTATAAAATTGTGAGAAGTCCACTCTAATATAAAATATTATATCATCTTTATTATGTTTTCATAGAAAAACATAAGCACCATTATAAATAAAATAATATTACATTGCCCTTAGTGCCTTCGAATCTATGAGGATTTGATTACTTAGTTGGATTGATTTTCTCCTTTAATTCTTGCAATTTTGTGTCCGTGCATATCACTTTAACAGATCGGTTGGAGATGCTCGCAAAAAACACACAAATTATGAGGGTAAGTTAATTTGGGGAGGGCTGTGAGAGTTCAGCTCAGGCAGATTGTTTCCAAAATTTTGCTGGGAGTCCATGCAGAGGCACAGGGAATGGGCTATATTGAATCTCACTTTGGGATCCCACTACTTCCCACTTCAACTTGGTGACCAAATGGTGCATCATAACCAGCATTTCCAGCTTTGCAAGCTCGTTTCCGGGACAGGCATGCACTCCACTTCCAAATGGCATAAATGTATTTGGCTTTGGTGCAACCTAATTAAGCATCGACGAGTTTGATTAAAACATCAAGATGCATTAGTTGTTAATAATTATAGGAAGTAATATCTATCCTACTTTACATCAATGTACAATAATATAAATTGTATTTTAAGTGGTTTAGATTCACTCGCTACACTTTTTATATAAATTTTAAATTTTTATAACTCAAGCTCATAGTTAAATTGTACAATTATCATATACTGATGAATTCCAGACTTTTCTGACATCTTAAAGTTCAGATATGGTGTGGTGAATGACTAAGAACAAAGAAAGAAACAGTAGTAGTCACCCTACCTCGAATCTAGAGAGATCGAATTTCTGAGGGTCGGCAAAAAATTCAGGATTGTGATGAATGTTCCTGAACAAAGGCATCACTTTCCAACCTTTTGGAATCAAGTACCCTGTCACATATTCCACCGTCAACCATACATAGTCTCTAGATTTATATTTTCATATAGCAAATACATCTCATTTTCTTGTTAAAAAAATTAATGCACATATGCTCAAATCAAGAGATTATATTTGACCAAAACAAGTAGAGATTGTGTATGTGTATGTAGTTATCAATAATTAAAACTTTATTTTTGTTTTCTTATTCAATAACTGTCGCACTTCGTCTTGAATATACATATCTTATAAGGAGCAATGTCATTCAAAAGGGACACGATGATACAAAAAATGTATGACAAAATATCATTAAAAAATTAGGGACTTGATGATCGCATAGTAGGGAATCAATAGACTGAATGAATTGAATGAGAATCAATGGACATAAGTAATCAAATGTGTGAATATGAAGAAAAGAGTGTGCGGAAATCATTTCCCTAATATATAGTATATAAATTTCACCTCTATATAGATATAAACTTTCAAGAATAAAATATTTTTTAGTTTATAGTCTTGTTAATACCTTTGTATTCCACATCAACCACAGCCTCTCTAAAAGCAAAAGATATAATGGTTGCCATTCTCAAACTCTCTAAAATAACCTGAGAAAGAAAGAAGTTACGTAATTCCCTACAGGTAGCAACAAATTAGGTAAAAATATATTCCATGCCTTGTATGATTGTATCGTATGAGAAAGCGCGCGCATATATATATATATATATATATTATACCTTGTGACTAACTGGCATGTTTCTAGTCTGTGCCCAGCTCAATGGTTGCTGGCCTTCTTCATTTGCTTCACGAATAACCTTCTGCTCAGCCTGCAATTTAGGCAAGTATACATAAAAGTGCCATTTCTTTTATAGATAAAGAGACGGCAAATGGAGTAAAAGTGAATTGTTGTAGAGCCTAGGAAAAGAATCATGATGATATGGCTATAGCTGTATATTTGCATCCATCGTTAAGCGATTTCTAATTGCTGATGGAATGCGAATTCAACAATAATACATGATTAAACGTTGCTCATATACGCATGGAAAATTTCAAAATATTGATTAAACGGTGAAAAATTGCTCGCCTGAAAACGACTGAAAGTAGCATTGTTGGTGTGTGTTGTAGTACCTTTACAGACTCTAAAAGTTTGGGGTCATCGTGGAGGTACTTGACAATCCAGGTCATCACACTAGCTGTAGTGTCTTGAGCAGCAAAAAGCACCCCCAAAATGTTGTCAGCAATTTGGTCATCCGTTAAGACTTCACCCTTTTCATCTTTTGAGTTCAACATGCAATCCAAAAGATCTTTCCCAAGTAATCTTTTCTCCCTCCTCTCACATATAATATCACCCAAAATTACTCTTAGCCTTTTCCTTGCCTACAAATAGTCAAAACAATTAACGAACAATTAGTTTATCAAACACTTTATTTGGATTTAATCAGTAATTACATGTATTAACAAAAAGAAAATTACCAACAAAGCCTTTTTGTATGGTGTGCCCGGAATGATTGTGGGGAAAGAATTGTAGCCTCTGTCCACAATGGTGTAATTCCTCTTGAGCTCTTCTTTGTAATGTGCCTCCAAATTGCCAAAAATTGCAAGTTTACCAACCTCGAAAGATAACTACAATGATACAGTAAATTGAAAAATAAAAGTCAGTTGATTAATAAAACGGCCAAAGTCAAAGATTTTTTATTTAATTGTATTTTTCTTGCGTTTTGCATGCTATTGACGAATAACTAATTTTGTGTAATTGTTTTCTGTTTCGCTTAAAAAACAGAAATAATGATTTTAGGTTAGGGTAGTCTCACCTTCTTCATTTCATGGAAGGTGTCGATGACTTGGCCAGTGGCCCAGGAGTCTGTGGCAGAAACAGCTAAGCCTTCAATATGAGGCACCAAATTTCGAATAATATCAAGGGAGAGAGATCCTTGAACTAATTTCCTCATCCGCATATGGTAATCTCCTTGGTGGTAAAACAGTGCAGACGGACCAAGCAAACGCTCTTTGCTTTTGGGATACGTGGGCTTGAACAAGTGAGCTTGAGTCACCAACACAAACTTCGCGGCCTCAGGGCTCGCCAGCATGACACTTGGACATCCCAGAATATGCGTCTTGAAAATCTCTCCGTACCTGAACAAAGTACAAAGCATAGATATGTTTAGAGTTCGATACCCTCATGTAAATAAAGAAAAAGAAAAAACTTGACGACGAAATCGGGTCAATTTGATTTAGTACCTTTTCTGTTTGGAAGAAAAGAAAGTATTTGGGTTTTGAGAATAGAGCTGAAGGGTCTCTCCTATATAAGGCCAACCTAATGAACCTGGAGGGAGCTGAGCCCTTTTATGGGGTGCTTCTCCTCCTCTCCTGTCCCTTTTCATGAAAAATACAAATGACAGAAGGGTGCAGAGAAAGATGAAAACGTAGGTCAAAATTGCATCCATCGATCTCTGAACGCTAAACCCTAAGCCCGACCGCCTTCTTTCAGTCTCTCTCTCCTTTTTAATGAGAATGTTACTTAGTTAGTGAGGTTTGTATTAAAAAAAGAGAGGAGTTGCATGCTTTGCTAATTTTAAGCGACTGGTAGAGAAGAAGGAGGAGGCAGTTTATATAGAGCCAAAAGGTTGAAACAGAGAGCAGAGACAAGTGTCGATTGGAGATTAGGTCGGCAGGTGTATATGGTAAATAATCCTACTCCATGGTAAATAAGGTACACAAAATTCCAGCTATAGCAACAAGACATCCATCACTTGTACACACAAATTTTCACCTTGCATGGTTAGTTTTGTTGTTCAAACCATTTTTCACCTTTCTACATTAAATTTTCTTACATCATACGAATCCCCTAGGATTTTCTTGTAATACGTTGTTACAAGCAATCTAGAAGGCTGAGTCCATTATAATTTATATAAATACTGATTAATGTTGGGGTTAAACCCGATTGTAAACTTGAATTGAATTACTAGAATATATATATATGACATAGTAAAATTGAAGAATATAAGTATTACCAACTAAATTGCAAACTTGGTCTTATATATAGTCAAATTGGTTAAAGCAGTGTGCACTCCTGCACTCAAGTTTGAATTATCCCAGTAATTTAAATGAATTTAGTGCAGAATAACACTTGTATTGAGAAAAAATAGCTTCAACAATACCAACTAAACTAAACAAAACAAATATTGTTCCCTCTCCTAGCTAAAGAAGGTCAAATTTCACATATGGCATGTGGGTATATTGAAAAGGATAATGCTTGTGGCTCCTATGAGGATAACTTACTTGTCTCTCCACTTACAGTTAACGAATTTTTATCGTTCAAACATCATAATCAGCACCGTTCATTCTATTCACCATCATCTAAGATCATATATGCAAAAATGTTATTCCATTTGGAAATTGTTTAGTCATCTATACATATTGAACCAATCAACGGTTTTGATAACAAGTAACATCCTCATGATGAACAGTCCATTTGTTTTATGCATATGAATGGCTAAAAAGGTCTTCAAATTAAAATTTTCTTTTTGCATATAGGATCTTTATATGATGTTAAAGAGAATGAACGATTCCAATTATGAGGTTTGGACGGTGAAGGTTTGTTAATCGTAAGTGTTGGACAAGTAAGTTTCCCCATAAGAGCACTTCCACCGGGGGTGGGATAGGCCGGCACACAGCCAAAAAAATGGCCTGGCACCTAGGGAAGTCTCTTTAGCCCAACAGATTGCCTGGCACCCAACCCAAGCTGGTCTCCAGGCCAGCCCAAAATTGACAGACCTTGGGACTGGGCCATCTAAAGCCATGCTGACTATGGGTGGTTCGGTATGGGATCCCATACTGAAACCCTTGTCCCGATTCCCAAACCAAATTTTCAGGAATCCCGAAATAGTTTCGGGATTTCGGGACAAATCGGGAATCCTGAAATGGTTTTGGGCTTTTGGACTTTTGAACTAAAATTTGACATATTATGCTTATGTAACTCATTGAATGAATTGTTAGATTGTGCAAACATATCAAGCAAGTCTCATTCACATTCTTGGAAGTGATAGATTATGCAGGCTGGTTAGTCTGAGACTGAGAATCTATTGCATCTCTTGCTAGTTTAAATGCAAATATAATCTCATATCGGGGCAAAAGCATTGGATTGCAAACTGTAAACTTTGCTTGAAGGCTCATAACCTGACTGACAAGCATTGCTACCTTGCGCTGCTTTGCTGTCCATTTACCAGTAATCTGCATATGTTAAATATATATTTACAATGCCAACAAGCTCCATTTATTGGTGTAAACAATAAAGAGACTCAAGCATAGTAACTAGCTGATCCAACATTCTTGGTTTCGACATAAATAAAACAACATTGCTTACGTCATATCATAATTCATAACATATTCCATTCTCTGTAATAAGTTCAAATCATAAAGTCCATAATCAATTATAAAAGAATAATATATGTGTATAAATAAATATATATATTAATTAATAATATATATTTTCGGTTCGGTATGGGATTCCCGAAATATCGAGAAGCTAATCCCGAATCCCGTACCAAAATTTCGGTTTGGGAAATTTTTGGTTTGGGATCAGGATTTTTTTGGTTCGGTTTAGGATTTTTGGGAATTTTTTCCACCCCTAATGCTAACTCCATCGTGGCGTCGGAGGGCAATTCAATTTTTTTTTTTTACCAGGTGCGCGTGGGCGCGAGTGGCCGATAAGTTTGCAAACGGGGGCGCGCATGCGTAGCGCACTCAAACCTCACCTGGGGAAGCCACATGGCCCGGCATGCGCCATTGGATTTCCAACGGCTAGTTTTTCTAGACAGTTGGATTTCCAACGGTAAAAAAAATTTGAATTTGAATTTTGATCTGGACCATCCGATCACAGATCAACCGTCCATGTTTTTCCCCCAACAATTAAAATATAAAAAAAGGCCAACAGTCAAAATTATGACCCCAGGTGGCACCTTATAGGCTGTTGGATTTGAATATTTTTCAAATCCAACGGTCCAGATTAATTAACTAAATTAAAATTTATTAAAAATACAGAAATAATTTATTTATTTTTCTATAAATATCTAACCCTCATCTTCCACTTTACACCACATTTCAATATTTTCTACACTTTGAGAGAAAAAAAATGACTTCATGGAAGCTCATTGAAGATGTTACGTTGCGTGAATGTTGGGTTCACACAACTCATTGAAGATGTTATGTTGTGTGAATATTGTGTGAATGTTCGTCTTTATTTTTAGTACTTTATGTAACCCACAACTCATTGAAGATGTTACGTTGTTTGAATGTTCGTCTTTATTTTTAGTACTTTATGTAATCCACAACTCATTGAAGATGTTACGTTGTTTGAATGTTTGTCTTTATTTTTAGTACCTTATGTAATTTCTTATTTATTTTTATTTATAGATGTAATTTCTTATTTATTATTAGTACTTTATGTAATTTCTTATTTATTTTTAGAACTTTATGCAATTTCAAATTTATTTTTTGTACGTTTTTTGAACACATCAAACAAGATTACATAACCTTACTAAATAAACTTAAAAAAAAACACACCAAATAAAATTACATAAACTTAAAAAAATACACTTTATTCTTCAACCACAAGCTCATTTTAATTGTCTTCACATTTTTGCAATCCCCACTGTTGCTCAATTAAGTCATTCTGGCGGGTTACGTGCCAGTATGGCTCTTGCACATCAATGTACTGCTGAACGATCAATTCATTGTAACGTCCATCCCGTTCCAACGGCTCATCCGATCATGAGCACAATAGATACGTGTTCTTGAGTTATTCATCGAATCCGGCTCGTATTTATCGACGACATCATAATCATACTCATCTTCCACGATCATGTTGTGGAGAATAATAAACGTCATCATGATGGATCGAAGAGCCTCGGCATCAAACATTCTAGCAGCAGACCTCACAATCGACCAACGAGTTTGCAGGATACCAAAGCAACGCTCCACATCCTTTCTACACCCCTCTTGACATTTTGCGAAGTGTTTTTCTTTTTCACCATGTGGATGTGGCACTGTTTTGACAAATGTTGACTACCTTGGGTAAATGTCGTCTGCAAGGTAGTATGATATGTCATATTTATTGCCATTAACCCAATATGTGCATCTTGGCAATTTTCCTTGCAGCAGTTCGTCGAACACTGGAGATTGGGCAAGGACATTTAGGTCATTCTGAGCTCCTGGAATACCAAAAAAAGCATGCCAAATCCATGTATCAAATAAAGCCACAACTTCCAAAATGATACTTTTGGCTCATTTTCTGTCGCCATAAGCTCATTGCCACGCACTTGGACAATTTTTTCAAGTCCAGTGCATGCAGTCGATGTTTCCAATCATGCCAAGGAACCCTCGCATCTCACCCTTTCATAGAAGCCTTCGCATGTCCCTTGGCGTGGGTGTCCAGAGGTACTCATTGGTGTACAAGGCTTCAATTGCAGAGCAAAACTGCATCAGGGACTCCAGAACAGTTGTTTTTCCCATCCTCGCAATCTCATCCACTTGATTTGCAGATGCTCCATATGCAAGCATTTGCAAGGCGGTCGTAATTTTTTGCTCAGGAAGAAGACCTAAAACATAAAAAGTATCCTCTTTTTGCACAAAGTATGGATCATGGTTGCAAATAACACTCATGACTTTGTCGAACAAACTTCATTGCATTCTAAAACAACGTCTAAAAACATGATCAAGGAATATGTTGTTGGGAATAAAATAATATTCCAAGAGATCTTTACCTCAATTTTCCCTTTTTCTATTGAAGTTTGCGGCACCTCTGGGTTTGGCTATCTGACACACAGCTTCCATGACACGGCGGGAATGTAAGGCCATTTGCCTTCTATGGTCCTCATCCTCATCCTCCTCCATTGCGAAAGCCTCATCTCCACCTCCACCTTCCTCGAGATTGATCAATTCTTCTTGTTGTGACAACAATCTTTTCTATTGCTCCTCAAATTATTTATGCACTCTTCTTGAAGAAGACATTGTAAAAAAAACTCAAGATTTGAAAATGATGAAGAAGGATTCTGAGCTAAAAAGAAGAATTGAGTTTGATGTGAGGATGGATGTAGAGATGTAGGGTTTATATGGACAAAAAAAAAGGATGAGGTTCTGGACAATGTCACGTGGCACTACGTGATTGGTTGAAAATCTTATTGAAATCTTGGCTAAATTATTACAAACAGGAAATGACACGTGGCGCGTCGGGATTGGTTGAAAATCTTATCGAAAATCTATCCACAAAATAGTACGTTCGGATAATAACACATGGCGCGTCGAGATTGGTTGCAAATCTTAGCGAAAATTTATTCACAAAATAGTACGTTCGGATAATGACACGTGGTGTGAAGAGATTGGTTAAAAATCTTATCCGAAATTAAAACTATTTTATTTATTTATTCTTTTATAAAAAAAATTAAAATATTTTAAATGGGCTGGGTGCTAACACATTTTGTAGGAATTGAGATTGTTTGTGCCAGCGCATTTTTTTAGGAGTAGAAATGTATTTGGCCTATTACTGTTCATTGAGGTCTATTACTGTTCACTAAGTGAATAAATGCGCTGGGTGCTGTCGAATTTGTGTTAACAAACATTCTCCTATTGAAAATGTATATCAACTAAAAACAACAACACTTTACCTTCCCTTTCCATATTTAGAATTTTAACAATACTCTTAATTGATTATAAGCAAAGGATAGAACTACAAAGTACAATGTATTTGAAATAAGTAGATCTATTCAATGTAATACTTTTGAATTTGAAATAATTAGGTTCAATCAATCAATTAAGATCCTTATGTTTTTTCCATTTCTTTCAACACGCAATTGTTAACATGAAATCAAGCATTTAATTGTACAGTCCATATTGAAACACCCAAAGGGATACGTGGGGCCTCAGTTTATTCAAACCGCATTGCTGTCTCCTAATCCTAAAGCAAATAAAGTTACAAATTTGGTAAACATACTTTGGCCAATTAGTACAATTTATTTACCCTTTGTCCAAAAAGAAAAAGAAAAATGTGGTCCGTGTAAAACATGAGTGGCATGCGTGCATGCATGCTTAACTTGGCCTTAACTATTTAGGTTTCTTGATGTTACTAGAAATAGAGGCAATCCAAGACAAATTAAACTCTTGTTGTCTCTTGGTTGCGATTTGCAAAAGCGTATTCGAAAATCTTCTAGTTATGTGCTTAATAGTATGTGTGTATATATATAAATACACACACACACCCATACATATATATATATATATATATATATAGGAATTGCTTAAGGGGAGGGATCCCCATTTTTTCAAAAAAATGGGGACACGCTCCCCACCGTTGGATTTGAATTAAATGAAATCCTGTGGTTGAGATTCTATGGCCTGTGTTTTAATCTCAACCACACAATTTCATTAAAGTCAATCTAACGGTGGGGAGCGTGTCCCCATTTTTTTTGAAAAAATGGGGATCCCTCCCCTTAAGCTCCCTGTATATATATATATATATATATATATATGAACGATGTTAGCTTCCAGAAAAGGTAAGTAAAATTCAAAACACTCCACGGATCACCGTCCTCTTCCCTCAGGAAAACAGTAGTTCCTTGTCATTGCTTCATGATGACGGATAACAGATAACATATCGTATGTTAAATTTTTTTTACACATAAATTACTGTTTGATAAGTACATAAACTTTTTTGGTGTTTTTAATTAATAATTTATGCATGTGTGTGTTAGACTCTAATGTACAGGTACTGAATAAAAATTGCATTATAAGTAAAGAATCAAGTAGTGTTATTATCAAAGTATGAAACATATAACAGTCCCTAGACACATTACCTGATTTACAATCATTTCTAAACTTAAAGGGGTTAGAATATGCCTACAGATTTGTTTCTTGACTTTGTGTTAATTGGTTTTAACTTTTTGGTATTGAACTTGCATAGGATTAACAAACTTACAAGCAGTACTCTCTTGTGTGGTGGCTTTTCTCTCCTTCGTCAGAGTTATGCTCTTTTCGTGAGAGTTCTATTGGATATATGTCAATAATCTGTGATAAATTTATATATGATAATAAATAAACAGTGTATGAACAATGAACCAATATTAAACATAAATATTGAAGATCGAGGCTTGCGTACCGCAATGTCCTTGAAACAGAAATTTTGCCCCTACTCAGTGCTTGTAGTTCTCCGGATGTCTGTTTTACCAGGATTCAATGATTAAGTTAGAATTCCAGCACCGGAAAACTTAACTGCTGGCGAATTTCTTTGTGGTACTCTCAGTAAGAATGCTATGGATTTTTGTGCTCTAAATGTCATGCAGACAGATGTATATATAGAGGGATTATGCTTGTTCGCAACAGGTATAAAAATGGGATGTGACTGTTGGGAAACATCTCTTCAGATGGGGTGCAGTGCTCTCTACGTTTTTATTGACTTCAGACTTTATCTGAAAAGATGAATCTGTTCGAATGAAAATTAATTTAATTTAATTCGAAATTAATTAAAAATAAATAATTAAAGAATTTAATTTTCAAAGCCCAATGCCCATCTTTTGATAATTATATATATATATATATATATATAAATTATAATTAATTATATATTAATTACCAATTAATTAGTGCACCCCAAAGCCCAACCCCAAGGGTGAACCCAATTTTATTCTTCAATGCCTATTACTCCAATCACTTTCTATAAAGGATAAAACCTTATAAAGTGATAAAATCTTTTAGGAATGGCCAATGTGGGGCAAAGAAATTTCTACTCAAATACTTAAATTTCCAACAAGTTCTTTTCACCTGGTGAGAACTTGTTATCAAATTCTAGATACATCCCTTTTCCGCGGCGGCTCTGGCTGAGGCCAGGGTCGGTGACAGTCCCCGCTTCTCCTTTTCTTCTTTTCTTATCTATTTTCTACTTTTCCCCGCGTTTTTGTCACCTGCTATTCATCCAGGTCTACCCCATCCTTCGCTACAGTTTCGAATGTATGTGGCAAACCGTCTTTGTATAAACAGAAGTGATGAACATTTTCATCTTTTTTTAGAGGGATGTTAATTAAACCTAGAGAGAATCAGAAATTGGGAGGAAATAATCAATAATCTTGGGGGCAGATGAACGGCAATAGCGGCATCCAGTTCATCGTTTCTAATATTCTCATGATCTCTAACCTTCCAGATCAGAGTGTCTTCGTGGTCCTCCTCGATCTCCTGTGGTTGGGGCTGACTGGAGACACATTTTGTTTGTATGTAACACTTTTACGTATTGAATTAAACTATGCATTATAATATGAGTGGTCGAAAATTTGTATGCGGTTTAGGATATATAGCATTGGTAAAAACACATATGTTCTATCATCAACCGATTATTACCGGCCGGCACAGAGATTGCATGGAGATCACATCCGGCTACGTACCTTTTTTTTTTATATTTCAAAATGCATGGGGAAGAAAGAAGAACTCTTGGTTTTTAGAACTTTAAATTCACACATATGCGTTGTGAGTTTGAATTCCATCGTTGCTCTATTGACATATACAAACCGAAATTTACTTGGATCTGGGCAAAAGAAATATTCACAAATTTTATTTTGGTCGGGTGCATGTGGAACTCTGAAGGAAATAAGGTGGATTTCCGAGTGAATCTCATTGACATAATAATTATGCTGCAATGTACAATTACAACGTACGAGCAAACGTGGGAATATATAGTCTATAGACCTATTAAAATTTGGCACGATAAAGCACAGGACATGAGTAGGGTATATATGAGTGCAAGTTTTCAATCATTTTTAAAGGATACACGAAAGATTCTCTCTCCAAATGGGAATGAGGAAAGGACCTGTATGTCCTTTCAGTGGTTTATGTGACTAGTGTCGAACTTCTTTCTTGTTGCAGGGGCGACCGTCCGTTGATCTAGCAAATAAAAAAAGGGTAAACCAATGCCATCATGACATTGTAGGAGTTTCTTGACATGTGAAATCAAACAATGAATAGCTTGACAAATAAATAAGCAATCAAACAATGGTGCAATCTGTCACCTCAGTTCTTTTAATATATGTAATGGGTTTTTTTTTTTGATTGTTTAGTCTATTATGTATTCGACTTTTTAAACAATCTTTACTGTTCGATTTTGTAGGTTAATATTCATTGTTCATTCCAGAATATTGTAGAAATAAAAGATTTTCATTTTTCTTGTACGATGATTATTCTATTACCTAAATTGGAGGTATTGGTAACCATTTTGTTTTTAGTTTTCATTAAAATAAAAAATAAAATAAAAAAAACCGAAATCCGGTTTGGCAACAACTTTCAGTTTTTAGTTTTCAAAAAATTAAAAATTAAAATTGAAAATAAATAAGTGAAAATTATTTTTCTTGAGTTTTCAAATTTGGTTTTTAGTTTTCAGCCTTTTGAAAACGAAAAGTAGTTATCAAACGGGTTTTCAACATTCATTCTCACATCAACTTTTGGTTATAATTATCATAAATTTAAAAGCGTGGCTATAATTCTATATGAGATCTAAATTTTGGTTACTCTTCCAAATTTTCCGAATTCAAATGGTAAATTGTTTCAAAGCTTTCTTCGATAATATTGTATAAACCATATGTAGTGTTTGCACAACATTAGTTACCATCTAATTTAAAATGCACTAACTAGATATGCACAAACGACGAGGAGTGCCTTAACATAGAATGTATTTCCCACATTTTGTGAACTACACCTGTAACCCTGACCACATGTTATACAGCTCTTAGGGCTGTAGACGTAGCTTAAGTTATTAGTGCTGTCGAATTCTCCCGACAGAAGTCGAATATACGCACCTGAATGATGTCCAAATCAAAATGGCCGAGTGACTGGTGTATGCCTCTACAGATGCAATATATCTCCTGTTGGTCATGGTCTCTCTCTCTGTTGGTCTCCGTCGCTTTCACACTTCACATGCCCAACAATTGAAATACAAGGCTACGAACATTTGCTTGCTACAAAGTCTCCCCACACAATGTTACGAGTTTGTTTGGTTTTTTATGGCAAGTTTGGCAGCCCGTCTAAGTGGCAATCATGCATGGGACGAATGTCACTGAAGGGCACAAAGTGTACAACCTCCAGACGTGTCAATTTCTTCGACTCCCTGCTTTTTTCAGAGTTGGGGAGGTGTTCGATGCTGATTGGAGTTTTGAGACAGAGAAATCCTAGTGAAGATATATATACTTAGGATGGTCAGTAATATAGGGGCAGGTGTCTGTTTCTGCTGCCCAAATTTACCATTAATCCCACCATGCATAAAACCACAAATGTACGATTAAGCTTTAAAGCTTTCAAAGGCATTAATACTTAATTAGGCAGTGGCAGTAGTACTACATATGTTCATGCTTTGAAGAAATTAGAAAGAAAACAAACTTATTGTAAGCATTCTAAGAACAAGTATGGTGGTGAAATGGTGGTGGTGCCAATCTAATCAACTTGGATGGGTGCTTTAATCTGGTATGGAATATTGTAGAGAGTACACTTCAAACAACAACAACAACAACAACAACCACCAAGTCTTATTCAATTAAGTGAGGTCGGCTATATGAATTTTAGAAAATCATTGCGCATGATTTTGCGCTAAGTCTTCTATTAGCCGTAGAGAGTATACTCCACCTTAACTAATTGTAAGGTTAGTCATGATTTGATGTATTAGTGTGCTCTCTCTGAAAATTCAAAATCCAAATTTGAGTATCCCTTGGAGGTGCCGTAAAACAATCAAAATTCCATTTTAAGAGTCAAATGAAAAAAATACATCTCCACCAGACTGTATAAAATATTCTTTAATATAGCAAAATGAACAATTACTATTATTTTACAAAGCAACGGTTCATCAGCTAAATATTAAAAATATAATAAAACTCAAAGGTAAACCCTTGAGCAAGAAGAAAAGAAAGAGAAAAGTTTGTTTTAGAAAATCAGTGGGTTGAGTTTAAATTGTTAATAATAAAATATTGAAAGTTTGTTATAATAGGGAGTATAGTGTTGGAGATGAAAAGTTTATCCAAGTAACCAAAATAGTTTTTTGATATTGTTCACTTGCTAGTTTAACATTATTTAGAGCTTTTCTTGGAGATACTCTTAAAGGCTAGGCATAGGTATGTTTGGATAATGCTATCCTGTCTTCTTATATTGTCAAACTATGACCAATACACAGTGAAACATAGTCGATGAAAAAGGAAAAAATCAATCTTAGCATTTTATCAGATTCATATTCTAACAATATAAACATCTTATACTTTCAAACAATCTAACAAATAACATCGTGGATAAGAAAGGAAATGTTGAGTACGTGTTAGGTTGATGGACTAGCTAGCTAGCTACTGCCCCATTACCACGTACATGTGCAATTAGGAATCAACTTTTTGGAGAATTATCTTCATGGCTGCTAAGACTGGTTTTAGTGGGGAACAATGTTTGTAACACTCAACAATATCACGTATTAGATGGTGCTAGAAGAGGTGTGACACACACATATATGCAACACACGGGCGGACACACAACACACCCACGGGGCGGATGGAAATAGCGACGAACCAGAATCACTCAGGTCTAAAAAACATACATGCGAAGATGTTTCAAATATTTGGGACGGATTCCTTTTGTGTTTATTTGATGTAATGAATGCTAGGTATATATCAACATGTTGCATCGATAATACTTGCACTAGTACAAAAAATACTTTGCGCGACATAGGACCGTCGTCGCGCAAAGTCAAAAAATACTTTGTGCGACGTAGGTAGGCACTGCGTCGCGCAAAGTTTTATTTATTTATTTATTTTTTGTCATTTATATTTTTTTTTAATTTTTAATAAATATTATAATTAAATTCTAAAAAATAATTAATAAACCAAGAAAAAGTAAATAATTATAGAATATATGAAAATGTACGTTTGTCCGAACAAAAAAATAAAAAACTACAAGTCTTCTAAGTTTAATACATCATGCTACTCGGTATCGTCTGGGCAAAATGGCTGGGAAGTCGAAGGTGGAGCAACATTAGGTGCTGGCATCGTCGGGATTTGGAGGCCGGACCTCACTAAGGCCTGAACAATCATATTCATCCTCTCGTCCTGGGCCCTAATGTGGTCGCCCTGGGCCGCAACCTGACCTCTTAGGATTGTTATTTCCTCCTTCAAGGAATTGACCTCTCTTATGGACAATCTGGAAGAAGAGGCACCCGTTTCACGAACCCCCACCTTCCCCGTACACCGAACAACCTTACCATGACGACGACCGAACTTCTGATCCAGGACCTCAGTCACGATCTGAACATCTGCATCCTTGGGTACAATGACGTCATCGATCGGGGTGTCTGGGGGAAGCTGCGATGTTGCTTCTTGGAGAATAGCAGTGCTCTTTTCCACCATATCACCCTGTAATAATAAAGAAAAAACATATAATGTTTAATAACAAAATATAAATAATATTTGAACGATTCATAAAAATAAGAAAAATAACAATTACATATACTTACATAAAGCTGGTCACTGTTCTCATTGTTGGGATGAACGTAAACATGCTTGAACAGGTCAATCTGTGGGAACTTAGAACCCTCCTAAAGAAAAAAAAAACATTAAGAAAATTTTATTAATCAATAATATAAAATAAATTGTATAAAATTTCAAAATTAATATACTTTTACCTCATGTCGTGCCTCAACCCTATACGAAAAGGGCTTCGAACCAGAATGGTGGAGAAATGTCTTTGAGTCCCGAGCTTTCTTGCCAGCAGCAGATTTCTTCTGTTAAACATACAATATATATGTTAGTGCGACTATTTGAAAGAAATTATTAAAAAAGCTTAAATAAAATAACAAAAACAATAAATTATTATTAAAGTATTATGTACATACCAAAAATTTTGGATCCGTAAAATGTGTGCAGAGCCACTCCCAATCCTCTCGCCGCTCCTTATACTCTAGTGGGCAACCCTGTAGGCGAGCAATCTCCGGAGATTCCCATAGCTGAAAATGCGTGTCAAGAGCGCTCTTCCAATCTTTGTACCGGCTTGCTAAGGTCTCCTCTAAGTAGGCACTGACCTCAGGGGATATGTCCTTCATTTCAAAAACGACCTACAAATATGAAAAACAAAATGACAAACAAAATGACCATGTATAAGAATAATTGACAACTAGTTTATAAGATATTGATAAAGTTTGTCGGTTTACAATAATAACTAGAATCTTAATTTGTTAGGAAGCAAACAATATAATGTTTATATTCGGAAAGCAGTGTCAAACCTCAGCTTCACACAAGTGTCAAACCTTTAATGTTCAAACCATAAGGTTAACACTCAAATTATTTATCAAATTCCTTTCCTTAGCACAATTTCTCAACAAAGGATTTAACTCGACTATTTCAGGCTGCTTTCGTAGTTCACTTTAATAAATAAAACCAGGACAACAACTAAAAACAATTCACTATCAAATTGAGGCAAAGTCAAGAACCATACATAGGACTCGCTCGGTAAAAGATCGATTACTTGATTAGTATAGCCAGTCCCAAGAAGCACTTAATGATTAAAACAAAATAGCATGTATAGGCATAATGTTTAGGTATCATGATGCTGCTCAACCGGTGGATACTATGGATCAGGTTAACTGATGCACAACACAAGCAAAGCAATGTACTAGAGATGGCATGCATACTCACCTAAACACTATCATAAATCATTTAGCAAGGACGTAGACGAAAACTAAAAACCCATAAATATGCATCAGATAAGATAGTAATCCTTCCACCTAATCAACATAATCATTATTTTAACAATGGTTCACGGAATTATTTTTCAATTTCCTTCCCAGGAAGCATTCAGACAACAAAGAACAGTGCCGCAAATCACTGAAATTAACCAAAACTAAATGACCACACCTGCTCCCAATTATGAACAGAAGAAGAGTGTGCAAAATACATGACCAAATTATTCATCACAACAACACTCGGCTATCAGGTGCAAAACAATGAAATGCACCTGATTTCTCTTTCCCCCTACATTTTCTTAGCAACCAAACAGAAATTGAGAGAAAGATCTTGACTTTACTAATCAAGATGATGGCCCTGCACTAGTTTAAGCAGAGAAAGATGTTGACTTTGCTAAAAATTAATATACTAACCTCCAAATTGTCTCGCACCAGGGTCCTCGTCTCCTCGGGAATTTTTGCCCAACTCTCCCACCGCATAGGACAAAAATTCCTAATAATAAAACCACAGCAATTAACGACGCTGTTATGCTGCTGTGAGGTAACCGCTCCACGATGTCGCTCATCGACGGTTATAAACGAAAAATCACGATTTAACGGTAGTTTAAACTCCGATTTTGATGATTTTTTACAGTTACACCCCTTGATCCTACATGAATACAACGAATTGATTCGATCGTCAATTTAAAATATTTTACACAAGTGGATATCACAAAATCTTATATTATACTTGATGAAAGTATAAGTAAAATCCAAGTGTTAGGGAATCTAATGTTTTAATGAGATACACATTCTACGAAAACTAGTTTTAACGATCCGACC
The DNA here is from genome assembly GCF_916048215.2 of Malus sylvestris. NCBI lineage: Eukaryota > Viridiplantae > Streptophyta > Magnoliopsida > Rosales > Rosaceae > Malus > Malus sylvestris. The sequence continues at coordinate 8,000,797 of NC_062267.1, read as the reverse complement.
GTCAAACTTGTTTGTATATGCATCGAGATTGCATACGAAAAAAATCGCAAAAAACAAACCTTCAGAGATCATGTAACGAGACAAATTGTCACAGCCCGTCCCAGAATAACTAAATACCGAGGACGTGAAATTACAGAAACGCCCTTAAACGGGATTAAGGTGCGTAAATTTGGTATTTGTTTTACCTAAAGATCCTGAACTATTGTTATTTAGAATATTATTTTATGTTAGGGACTTAAACTAGGGTTTAGATTTACATTTGTATTGGACTTAGGTGGGATCCCCACCTCCTGAAATCCTTCCCCAAAACCCGTAGGTTGTCTCTCTCCCTCTTTCTTCCTCATCTCTCCCTCAGAAACACTCTCTCACCCTCTCTCATACTCTCGAAGTCACGGCAAACCCCAAGAACAATCATAAACTTGCACCAACGTTCCATGTAAGATCACCACGACACTCCTTAGGACTTCACGAGCACGGGAATACCAGTTTAAGGTAAGTTCCATTTCGGGAAACCCTAGTTCTAAACACCCCGTGAATTTACACTGTTCATGAACTTAAATTTGGTTGTGTTTTAGGTTAAACAAATATCACCACGAGTCTTAGGAAGTCCCAAGGAGGCTCGGAGTGCCTCGTTTGAACAAAATGGACGTCGGGATCGTCGGGTTCGAGTTTGGCCGAATTTGAAGAATTTTGAAAGGTTTGATCTTGTTGTTTTTAGGCCTTAAAACCCTTCCAACGTGATAGTACATGTGAAATGCTTCATTTTGGTATAAATTACATGAAAAATGGACGAAAAACGAAAGAGAAAAGTCAATTTGAAATTTTTCCAGAAACCGGCGAACAGTCGCCGGCGGCCGGTGACTCGCCGGAGAAGACAGGGAATCTTCCGTCAAAACTGACGGAATATTCCGATGCCGTTAGTTAACTTTAACGGAAACCGTTAGTTTTTAACGGAATATTCCGAGAATATTCCTAACGCCGTTCACTGTAGCCATCAGTGTGCACGGCACGTGGCTGCGCGTGGGGGGCGCGTAGACCCGTGCCCTATTTGGCGCGTGGGGGCGCGTGAGACCTCCAAAAATTATTTTAAAAATTTGGGGATGATCCTGAGGTTGTGTAGGTCACTGTGGTATATTCATATACCCAATTTGAGCATCGTATGAAAAATTTATTACCTAGTTTGGTTTAGGTGCGTTAAATGTGCGTTAAATGATTGTTTTAAGTTATTTCACTTCTAGGTGGAACTTATAACGAGGACGAGCACATCCAGGGGCGTCAAGGGGGTTACGACCCGGCGACATACCAGTGAGTGGGCATTGCTTTCTATATATATACCTATATACTCGATTTCCCCAGAAATCAAATTTAAATGAAAAGTATATTGAAATGAAATGAAATATGATGTGATTGCCATGCATAGAATGTTATGGATATTATGAACTGTCGTATGATGCATATATGTATGATGGTGCTGTGGAAGCACAGGTAAGTATTTAATTAATATTATGATGATGATGAGATATATTGAGCTCATATCCTGCACCATGGTTTAGTGCTTATAGTATTCACCGCATCGCACGCTCGCCTTGGATCCAAGTAGATGCTGGTCGTACAGTCCACGCGGAGTGGGTACGACGGGCCAGTCGTAGAGTGTTAGTGAGATTATGACTGGTGGGTGACCTTAGGTTATTGTATACAGATGATTGATGAGAGAAGCACTAGAGCGAATATTACCATGAGTCGTTTAGACTACATTAGGTGGTTCCGACTGATGTGCAGAAGGCCGGACAGGTCACGCGGAGTGACTCCGGCAGAGTGAGATTGATAGATGTTGAGCTCTAGGTTCAATCGTTCAGGACTATTAGAGGGCCTCCGATTGATTATTTCTTTTACCTGATTTATATTATGTTAATGCATTCATACTAAACTGTTGAAATTGGCATGGTGCATTCTTTATTGAATCTGTTATAAGATTGATGATTAAGACAGTTGAGATATATATGCTATATACTATTTTTCTGGGAAAGTATACAGGTTTTCCAAAAAGGGGTTATAAATGTGGATTTATGAAATGATTTTGGAAAAGCTTTATTTTCGCCCACTCACGTTTTCTGTTTTTCGCCCCTCCAGGTTCTAGTTGATAGTTGTGGCGTTGGTGGCCTACGAGGACTGCTTCGGCGTTCTGACAGACTAAATAAATGTAGGATTCACCCGAGGGTGTTGTAAAATAGTTATGGTCCTACTTGACTGCACCTAGACGCTTATGCTCTGTTTATGTGTGTTTAGTACACTCTTATGCACATAGAATGCTAAGTTGTGAATAACTGCAATTAGTGGTTTTCGTTGACTCGTATTTTATTATTAAATCGTTTCCGCTTGCGTTATGGTTACGTCACGCTCACGTGACGGCCAGCACGTCCTAGTCTTCGGGTTAGGGTGTGTCACAAAACTTTTCGACGGTTATAAACGAAAAATTCACAATTTAACGGTTATTTTAACTCCAATTTTGATGATTTTTTACAGTTACACCCCTTGATCCTACATGAATACAACGAATTGATTCGATCGTCAATTTAAAATATTTTACACAAGTGGATATCACAAAATCTTATGTTATACTTGATGAAAGTATAAGTAAAATCCAAGTGTTATGGGAATCTAATGTTTTAATGAGATACACATTCTACGAAAACTAGTTTTAACGATCCAACCGTCAAACTTGTTTGTATATGCATCGAGATCGCATACAAAAAAAATCGCAAAAAACAAACCTTCAGAGATCATGTAACGGGACAAAACTTTTCGACGGTTATAAACGAAAAATTCACAATTTAACGGTTATTTTAACTCCGATTTTGATGATTTTTTACAGTTACACCCCTTGATCCTACATGAATACAACGAATTGATTCGATCGTCAATTTAAAATATTTTACACAAGTGGATATCACAAAATCTTATGTTATACTTGATGAAAGTATAAGTAAAATCCAAGTGTTAGGGAATCTAATGTTTTAATGAGATACACATTCTACGAAAACTAGTTTTAACGATCCAACCAGAATTTTCAGCAATACGAATTTGAAGACTAACTCCGAAAGTAAAAATCTACGAACTTGAAGTTAACATAAAACTAACTAAGAACATCATTGCAAACAATCTTATAAAAAACAGAAGAAAAGTTTGCGGACTGCACAAGACTTTAACTAATGTGGGAATTGGGGAGAGCAAGACATACAAAATAATAACATTGTTTCTAACGATTACAGATTTAGGCATTATGTCTATTCCTAGTAATTCAAACTTCAAACCTGATTTGGTAGACGGTTTTCAAGAGAGAGAGATGGGTGATGGAGGTAGCTGCTGCAACTAGGTATGTAGTTTCTGCCTCCCAAACTGATCAAATGAAAAGAAAAAAAAATTGGTGACTTTGCGCGACGCATGCCCACCTACGTCGCGCAAAACAACTTTGCGCGACGTAAGTGGGCATGCGTCGCGTAAAGGTGGGAAAAAGCGGTAAATTCTAAGGGTTTGGCGCCAAAAGTTTGCGCGACGACGGACTACGTCGCGCAAAACAACTTTGCGCGACGTAGGTGGGCATGCGTCGCGCAAAGGTGGGAAAAAAGCGGTAAATTCGTAGGGTTTGGCGCCAAAACTTTACGCGACGAAGAACTACGTCGCGCAAAGCCGTTTTGCACGACGTAGGTGTATGTACGTCGCGCAAAGCCGTTTTGCGCGACGTAGTTCTTCGTCGCGCAAAGTAACGTCGCGCAAAGATGTTTTGGGCGACGTAGGTGTACATACGTCGAGCAAAACGGCTTTGCGCGACGTAATTTAATGCGTCGCGCAATTTTTCATCGCGCAAACATGTTTTTGTACTAGTGTTGACAAATCTCTAGGGCTGGATCGGTATGGGATCCCCTCCCAAAAATGGGATCCCGAATCCCAAACCGATCCTTTTTGGGATGAAAATCCGAATCCCGATCCCAAACCGAAATTTGGGTATTCCCGAATTTCGGGATTTCGGTATGGTTTCGGTTTTCAATTCAAAAAAATTTTGGCTTCTTGTTAATGGAAGCTGATAAATTAAATTCAATTCAAACTTGCAGATTGAGCATGCAAAGCAGAAAAGATTCAAACCTGCATATTGAGCATGCAAAGCAGAAAAGAAATCGAACATGCAAAGGAGAAATTGACCATGGAAATCCAGAAATCCAAATCAACCAAATCCACATAAAATTAATCCAGAAATCCCCAGAAAATTAATCAAGAAATCCAAATCCAAATCAAAACAATCAAAAGCTCTAAATCATAAATTCCTAATTTATAAATCCTCATTCGAACCCTAATTCAGAGAAAGCTTCAGAGAGGAAAGAGAAGGATATAGGTCGAGCTTCGAAGATTTGAGAGAGCTTTCAGCAGTAGCTCTTTGCTATCTCTCCTTCTCAACACGAAGAGTGCTGCTCTATGCCTCAAAAGTCAAAATCAAACTCAAGAGCTTTCGGCAGTAGCTCATTCCTCTATTTTCTCCTCTCTGCTTCTCAACATGAAGAGTGATGTTCTCTGCCCCATGAGTGATGCTCTCTGCCTCAAGTGCTGCTCTCTGCGCCTTCTGTTTGTGGGAGCCAAAAGGCTCCTGCTTTTGAGGTGGGAAGTCTGAACAGAAACCCAAAGCCAATTTGTGCCTTTCCCATTTTTTTTAATAATATTTTGGTGCCTTCTGTTAGTGGAAGCCAAAAGGCTCCTGCTTTTGACTTAGGAAGTGGGAACCGAAAGCTAAAGAAAAAAAAACATTTCGGGATTTCGGGAATACTGAAAAAATGGGATTTGGAAACCAATCCCATACCGATTACTTCGGTATTTTTCGGGACAGGATTACCGATCTTCGGGATAATTTTGGTTTGGGATTTTTGGGATTTTTTTCCAGCCCTACAAATCTCTCTATATCATTCATCATATTGTTTTTGTATATGTTGATATCTATTGACATGTACACAACAAGTCCACCAAGTGATTAAACAGAATTTTTATTTTGTGCACTTCGTGCATTGTTCCTACCTAAAAACTTGTATTTAACACTGGGACGCCCCCCCCCCAAGGTTCTGATCCTGGACACACCATATAGGTATTTAGTTAGCGCACACACACATAGGTATATATGCCTACCACTACTTGACCTAAACGGTAAATCCTAAATGAACAAATTAAGTTGAGGTTTCAGAATAAAATTGGCTGACAAATATATGAAAAGTAGCTCAACTCCTTATAGGCACATATAAAGTCTTTTTTTCTTCCTATGATTCATATACCATGCATCGGCACTAAACACTAAGGCACTAAGGGTGCGTTTGTTGCACCGAACTATCTCAGACTGAACTAGCTTCAGGGACTAAGCTGAACTAACTTAGACTAGACTAAGCTGGACTAATTTAGTGTAGCGTTTGATGCAGTGTCGGACTAATAACCAAAATAATAATAAATATTTTTCTTTTTTTTTCCTTTTTTTTCTTTTTCTTTCTCTTTTTTCTAGTCAACGGCGTTCCTTCTCTCTAAAACAAAGGAACTCTGTACATATATAATTGTACACCAAATGGATCCAAAAAAAAAAAATTAAAAAAGAAATTATGCCCCAATTTCCCTATCTAGAACCTCCATCTCTCTCTCAAAAGTTGCAAAAAGAATTTGGTATGTAGAGTACCCTTGGTTTTGTTATTTCCTTTTGGATTTGAGGCCACAAAATTTTCCTATCAAATCTGGGTTTTGCAGAGCTTCAAACGAACTTGGTTTTGCAATTCGAATCTGGGTTTGCAATTCGAATCTAGGATTTGCAATTCGTGTATGGGTTTTGCGATTCAAATATGGGTTTTGCAATCTTAGCGAATCTGGGTTTTGTGATCCGAGCAGATTTGCTATGTGCAGATGTGTGCATAGAGAGGAAGCTATGGTTGCAGAAGATGAAGTTGTGGTCGCAAAGAAGATGAAGATGTGGTTGCAGAGATGACGCCAGCAGAGCAACGGGAGTAGGACGAAGCAGGTCTTAGCTAGTCTCGTGGTTTTCGAGGACTCTCGCTAAGAACTGTTAGCGATGCTGTTAGTCTGGGTGAGTCCCAGGTAATCTCATTAAATCTCATTAATATTAGTCCCTCATCACAACAAACGTTGGACTACACTAAGAGTTAATCCAGTCTAGTCCAATGAAACTTAGTGAAGCCAAACAAATGGGCCCTAAATGCACTGTATAGAATTAAAGAGGTATTTCAATTTTCATGCATAAAGATCAAGCGTAATATCTCGGTTTGGACTCATGTAGAAGCATAATCATGGGGTTGATCATGATATAGATTGTGTGAGATCTAGTCGAGTCCAAGTAAATCCAGTAGAAAAATATACTAGGAGATATTAGATCTGAAGTTCATATGAGGTATTATATATATTATGATGTAAGATGAGCAAAAGTTACAGCTATAGATATCGACTATAGATTTTCCCTAATGCATGTAAAACGCTAGAAAACAGATCAAATAAAGATGAAGATTTGTGCTTGCTCGGATTGTCATCATAATATATTTCTCTGTCACTCAATCACTTCTTGGTTTGCAAGGTATATATATGCAATGCATGCCTGGAGAGAGAGAGAGAGAGAGAGAGAGAGAGAGAGAGAGAGATGAGTGAGGTTACTGGTGGCGTCGTTTGATAGCCGCCCCAAAGATTCACACACAAAATGCAGCTCCATTGACAGATAACAAAAGAGACGAAGGCCATATATCTGATATCTCACCTAGACCTAGCTAGCTATAATATAATATTCATATAACATATCTGATGCGATGAAAGTTAAGCACTCAAATTAAACCCTCTTGTTGTCAAATTGTAGTATAAATGCAAGTATGGATCGTTCTAAACCGGGGATTAGGAGGGCTTGCTAAAACCTTTAACTAACTCAAAAACATAAAAACAAAATTAAAAACATTTGAATAGACTCAAGGGACTCAAAACAGATTTTAAAGATTCAAAACAACTTAAAAACACTCAAAACTGCCTAAAAACACAAACTGGGCAGATTTGGACTCTAAATCAACTTTGGATGAATTTATTGTTTTGGCTTGAATCAAAACACTCAAAAAACACAAACAAAACAGAAATTTAACACTTTGAAACAAGAAAGTAAAAAGGGGATTTTGGTTTGGATGAATTTGAAATAAACAAGCAAGTTATAAAACTAGGCAGATTATAAAATGAATTTGAGAAATAAAATGATGGATGGATTAGTTAGAGGTCCATTCTTCACACATGACACACTTGTACATGAATCGATTTCCAATTGCTTTTCAATAAACTATTATGCTCAACACCCCAGATTAACCGTGATGCACAAATTAACCATCAGATTTTCCTTTACTCATTGAATTGGATGAATGCATGCAACAACCCAAATCATTCTCTAAAAGTCCCCTATATGAATGCATAATAGAGATACAATCAGAGATCATTACGTTCAATGAAAATCATAAGTGTTGACGAGACAATTATAACTATGAATGCATGATACAATTGCCAAGAATTCAATTAACGCGATTGTGATAAACAACCTTCACTACTCATGAATATAAACTTGTAACGATTAGGTGAAACTCATTTATATTCTAGCATCTAATTCATGCATGAAAATTAAGTATGCATCCTTAATAAACATACAAGAATCAGTTATGAATAAAATAGATAATTGAATTGCAATCACAACTTATCAAATCACAATTGGAAGAAATCAATTCATATCTCAAGCATGTTCATGGCTTCAAACTTCCCCCTAACTAAATGGGGGTTTAGCCACTCATAATTGCAACAAAATCAGAAAATGAATTTAACATTGGAAACAAAAGAAAGAAAACATCTAAACGCTCCAACGATCCAAGTTGACAGCACGCATGTCCAAGCACTTTCCTTTCCTTCCTTTGCCACGGCACAAGGTGTTGGTAGGTGTTTGAAGGTTTGTTTGTATGGAGGAATGGATGTAAATATGAATGGATGTGTTTGGATGAAGGTTGTATTGAAATGGGAGTGAATGATCTAAATAAATATGAACTCTATTTATGTTACACACACTTCCTTTTATAGAGGAAGTGCATGGCAATGGAGGGGGACATGGAGTGGTGTTGAAATGATTCAAAGGTGAAAGTGAAGTAATGATGCAAAGGTGAAAGTGAAAGTGAAGTAATGATGCAAAACATGGGTAAAATGGAGTGGTGTTGAAATGATTCAAAGGTGAAAGTGAAGTAATGATGCAAAGCATGGGTAAAATGGAGTGGTGTTGAAATGATTCAAAGGTAAAAGTGAAGTAATGATGCAAAGCATGAGGGGTAAAATGGAGTGGTGTTGCAACAATGAATGCAAGTAGGGAACATGAATGATTGTGCACATGGTAGAGAAAGGAAAGGGAGGTGGAATGGTGTAGAAATGAGTCAAGGGTTAAGGTGGAGTGATGATTTATGCATGAAATTTGGAATGGTGGAGGGAATAAGGGTGGTGCTAGGCAATGAGTGAATGAAATAGACAATGAATGTTGTTGGAACTTAGGGACATTGAGGATTAGGAAAGATTAAATCAAAATAAGGTAATTTTGACTCATGTTTCTTCTTTGGTTGCTGAGCTCTTTGTCATTAATTATTCTTTCTTTTTAACACATTTCAAGCCTCTTTAGTCTTCAATTTCGTCCATCCACCTTGCTCCATGCATGTGCTATCCATTCCAAGCCCAAAACTGCTCCAAAATGCACCAAAATGCACCTTATTGCTTTATAAGGCCTATAAACCTACAAACACACGAAAATAGCTTAAAATACATAATTAACTAAGAAATAACAACATAAATGCATGAGAACAAGCTAACTCAGTCGCATAAATATGCTCCTATCAATATCCAAAGTTTGGGTATTATTATTTAAGAAATTCTGTAGTACTCTTCACTAGGGCTGGAAAAAAGTCCCAAAAATCTCAAACCAAACCGAAAAAAATCCCGATCCCAAACCAAAAATCCCAAAATTTTCGGTATGGGATTTGGTTTTACATCTCAAATTTTCGGTATTCCCATACCGAACCAAAAATAAATATTATATATATATATATTTTTTAATTATAAGAGAATTATTTCAACCGTTCATTCTTTTGGATTTAATCTTTGCCGTCCATATGTTTTTAGGTCAGAATACCATTTCACAAACTTCACTTTCGTTCCATTGTTTCTATCGAATCGAACAGCCGAGCCCTAATCTCTCGTCTCTGATCTCTCCCTCATCTAGCCGACGAGCCCTTATCTCATCTCTCTCTCTGTGACTAATTCCGGTCAGCCACCGGCCCACCACCACACCTGATGAATTGCAGAGTTCACTACTTCATTTCTTCCTCGGCCTTTCCTTCCACAACCCACAGTCCGCCTCAGGCATCCTCTTCCTTCTTCTTCTTCCTCCACCTCAGGTAAAAAAGTTCGTAACTTTCGTGTTTCTTACTCGTAAATTTAAGACTGTTTAGATGTATATGTCGTTCTGTTTGAATTAATGTTTGGGATTTAAGACTGTTTGGTTGAACTTTGAACTCGTGGGTAATCGGGATTTTAGCTGGATGAAGATCAATGATGTTGTCGCGTTTGGAAATTAATGTTGTTGTGTTGTGCGTGGATAGACCAACTGTTAAATCTTCTTGCCATTAACTAAAGAGCTGCTTAGTTTTTTAATACGCCGCTCGGCAGTCGGCCATAAAGTGCTTGTGATTGCGGTCCTCGCTATCACATTGCCAGTGTTTTTGGACCAAATAAAAGTCTAAAAAATTTGATATTTTAAAAGTCAAGTTCTTTAAGGGAAAAAAAATTATGGCCATGAGATTTTAACAGAGTTTTCAACACATCATTCTATTTAGTTGATAAAGTTTTTCACCACTGCACATATGGGCAGTGGGCAGATTGGTTATATATATACTATGAAACTATGTCAAATTTGTGCACAGAACTTGTCTAGGTACTTTTCGAATGGATCAATTATCATTTCTTGACTCTTGTGGGGTTTGCTTTGATTCTTGGCATGCTTGCTCAGTTTCTGTAGTCAAATTTTTCGGGCATGATTAACAGGTTACTTTGCAATGTTTAGTTTTGAGCTTCTTCGTTTTGCTTGATTTTGGTTTTTGTGTACAGTTTTGAGCTTCTTAGTTTTCTTTCACTATTTTGCAGTTGATCCATCACTCTCTGTATGGAAATGAAAACTAAGTGTTAGTATTAAGTAGAGATTAGTATAAACAAGCCTTGCCATTTGATTGGCAGATTAGTAAAAACAAATTGGCAAATTGGGCCTAAAAGCATAATATGTCAAATTTTAGTCTAAAAGCCCAAAAGCCCAAAATCATTTCGGGATTCCCGATTTGTCCCGAAATCCCGAAACTATTTTGGGATTCCCGAAAATTGGGATTCCCAAAAATTTGGTTTGGGATCGGTATTGAAATTGGGATTCCCAAAAATTTCGGTTTGGGAATCGGGACAAGGGTTTCGGTATGGGATCCCATATCGAACCACCCCTACTCTTCACATAATAATGGGATTTTTATTCGTTTTAATAAAATAAAGAGAGTAATTTGGACCATTGATTAAATTGAGTGAATTATCTTGTTCATTAGATACCTGTTGACCCTAAAACTACCAAGCCTACGTGGCTCACAGGCCGAGTAACTAATGAGCTAACTACGTCATTCGGTTGTATATGGGGCGTGCCAACTCGTTGGCCGAGCTTGACCGAGGAGTAAAATGTGTTGATGTTGCATTGGATGCGTTGTTGACTTCTGAAACTCGCAACTGTGGCCGAGGAAGGAACAAGTCTCGGCCTTCGGATTCTAGAGCCTGAAGACAAGGTTGTTAGTTCTGCGAAGTTCAATATCAAATTCGGCTTCAATGTGCCGAATTTAGTAACATGTAACACCTCACTTCGCCGAGAAGGCTGATGAAATGACCTCTGCCAATAAGGATTTGAAAATCCTTCTCGACCGAGACTTGGATAGATAACCAGTCGGCCTCGTCACAGTGTTATTTATCCAAACTGAAGGTGCTTCGCGGTCGGCTGATTCTACGATAACAGTGTTGTTTATCCAAACTAAAGATGTTCGCCGGTTGCCTTCACAATGCTGTTTATCCAAACTGAAAATGTGTTGGCAAAAAAAGAAAATAAAAATCTCAAGGTTGTTAAGAGGTTTCGGGTAGAGCAAGGGTTTGCACATGGCAGTTTGTGTGTTGAATTAGAATGGGTTTTAATGATGTCCTCCTCCTTCTATTTATAGTAGTCAACCTGTTTCTAATTGAATCACAACCATACTCGGATTAGAACTCCTTCCCCCAATCCAACCTTATCTCGGCCAGTCCTACTCCTACTAGGACTTTGAACTCAACCCCCTTATCAGGCCGCGTTCAATCCCAAACTTCAACATCTTTATCCTCTCGAAACTCATTCTTGTATTAGGATTCAACTACCCATGGATTCCTAATAGGACATGGTCGGCCTTGGCTATGTGGCCCATAAACCGGATGACCCCCAGCGACTCCTAAGTACGACCTCTGGGCCGAGAACAATTCTAAACTCGGCCCAAACTGATATTTTGGGCCCAAACATTGCCCCCTCACTTTTGAGGTCGTCGACCTACACTCCTTGGTTCGAGCCTTGACCTTGAAGAAGCGAAACCTACCTAAAGACAAACATTGAATCCTCATGCGCATTTATGAGACATAATCCCACGATCTTGATTCTCCCAACTGTCCTGCCACATGTTGGTCCTCTGGTTAACCTAGCAGCCCTACCATGACCCTCGAAAACATGCGACCGCCGAAACGTTTCTCTTGCACTAAACCCGCCGCAACACGCAATCGTGCGTCCTCAAACCGTGAAAACCTCGGTCTTTTCGCCTAGATTCTCTTAATATCTACAATGATTAGCAACTTTCCCGCTCGATTTTATCCTTAATTTTGAAAATCAAACGTTTAGCCTTCCTTCCCAAATGCCTATAAATACCTGAATCATTTCCATTTGTACCTTACGCTTTCCAAAACCCTTGGAACTTTCTTGCCATTTTGCTTTTAAAACTTTTCAAAACCTAGAAAATCCCAAGCTTTCATTTCAGAAATCTTTAAGCCTTCATCAATGGCCTCTTCATCTTCTAGCTCTCTAACGAGTGCAGCAAGTACAAGGACTTCATCGATCGGAATGCCATCAAGACTCTGCGCTTCAAGAGTGACCTAAACACTACTCATCAAATCCTGGGACCACTCTTTAAAGACGCAGTGCCATCGTCCATCACTAACCTATTCAAAGAACACTGCCTGACACATTTGCTGCAAGGATTTGATTGGTCGAAGTGGTGACTGATAAAGCCTCAAGGAGCCTGGCCTTCGACCAACGTGAACTGGGCGTGCCAAAATGTTGACCCTAAAAACTATCAAGCCTACGTGGCTCGCAGGCCAAGTAACTAATGCGCTAACTACGTCTTTCGGTTGTATGTTGGGCATGCCAACTCGTCGGCCAAACTCGACCGATGAGTAAAATGTGTTGATGTTGCGTTGACGAAAAAGGAAAATAAAAATCTCAAGATTGTTGAAAGGTTTGGCATAGAGCGAAGGTTTGCACAGGACAGTTTGTGTGTTGAATTGGAGGGGGCTTTAATGATGTCCTCCTCCCACTATTTATAGTAGTCAAACTGCTTCTAACCATACTCGAATTAGAACTCCTTCCCCCGATCCAACCTTATCTCGGCCAGTCTTACTCCTGCTAGGACTTTGAACTCAACCCCCTTATCAAGCCGCATTCAATCCCAAACTTCAACATCTTTACCCTCTCAAAACTCATTCTCGTATCAGAATTCAACTACCCATGGATTCCTAATAGAACACGGTCGGCCTTGGCTATGTGGCCCATAAACCGGATGACCCCCAGCGACTCCTAAGTACGGCCTCTGGGCCGAGAACAATTCTAAACTCAACCCAAACCGATATTTTGGGCCCAAACAATACCTTTGAATTGACTAAGACCATTGATTGATGTTTAGTTATTTATCTTGAACGTTATAAAAGTATATTACAATCATACTAACTTTGATTGTTATCATGACAGTCTTTTTATAGCATAGATGTAAGTTGTTATTAGCGTACATGTGAAATTACCAATCAACATTATTCAATTTTGGGCCCAAAACCTTCACATTTAACTGTCTTACAACATGACGTTTACGTTTAAACGTGATTCAAGTTGAATAATATTTTATTTTTAATTAAAAATTTCACGTTGGATAATAAGAAAATATGATATAAATGTATTTTTATTGCATAAAAACTTAAGCTACCGTCATACAAAAATATAAATAATATAAAAATCAAATAATATGTCATACTAATTAAGTCGGGTCAGATTATTATTGTTTCGGATCAGCCTTGTTCTATATTCAAATCCATTTATAATCAATATCAAATTCGGATCTTTTTCGGATAATTAGATTTGAAGTCACGATCCATATCCTATTAACTGCATAAATTTAGATCCAAATCCAATCCATTGATAAGTGTTATTTATGTACGAGAGCCAAAGCGAACAAGATATGCGTTTTGGGCCTCACTTTAAATTAGGTCTCATACGCTTTTATATATCTTAAAATTTTCATCGGTCTTCAAGATATTCTTGATTAGAAAAAAGAAAAAAAATCTCTTATTCTCATAAATCTAACTTGATGCACCTTAAATTCAAATTATTGTGAAAAAAATCATATTAATTAAATACTAAATTCGGAATGCCTCATTTCATTTTCATTGTAGGCATCAATTTGCATTGAGACAACTTTGGTGTACCAAATCCTAAACCCCTAAACCACACATATGTTTTGACACAAAGTTATAAATAATACATGTGGTTTACCATGCATGTTAAATTTATTATGTGATTTTAAAGATATTGAAATGAGTCAAGTTGAACGTTGATGTTTATACCATATTTAGGGCCTCGTATTTAAGTCTTGTACAAATACTCGAGAGACTTAAATGTAATTATGTGATAAAGGAAGGGGCAAATATGTAATAAGTGAGGAGTCCTTATTCTATAAAATGACCCCTCACCCTCACAATTAAAAAATGCCAATTCCTAAGGCTCCTCACCCCTCTCAATGCTTTCACTCTCAGAGCTCTCTCTCTCCCTCACTTCTCAAAGAAATACAACATAATCAGTGTGGACGTAGCCCAAACCTTGGGGTGAACCATGATACATCTTGTGTTCTTTACATTACTTGCAAATTCACGGTCGGATTTACGTTGTTCCAAGACTTTTGGTTTTATGCATCAACATTTGGCGCCGTCTGTGGGAATCGATACAAAAAGTTGTGTTGGTTCTCTTTCATTTTTTCACCTCCGCCGTGAATCTGCAAAACCTAGAGGCACAGAAAAAGAAAATTGTTTGTGTCCTACAATACTAAACTATGGATTCGAGTGCCTCAGTTCTCTTGTCCAATCCATCAAAGCTCGAAAACCATCAGGAAACTAATAGCCATATCCAAAAGGGAGGTATTGCTCCTTTCATTGACTCATCATGTTTGCAAAAATAATCCCATGTCCCCATTGGTTTCATTTGGCCTGAACGACACTTGGTTGATGCTCTTGAGGAGCTCAATGAACCATTGGTGGATCTTAAGGGTTTCTTCAAAGGTAATGCTGTGGCAACTGAGCATGTTGCCAAACTCATTAGGGCATCGACGCCAATGGCAGCCTCAGCACCTCCTTGCGCCACAACCTGGATGACATCAACGTCGTCGCTGCCAAAGCCCTAGATCCCCAGGACCAAGATTCTCAATCTTCCACCTCGCCCACCCTCCTAAAAATGACGTCGTCTCGGTGGTTTTGACTTAGCAGCCCCGCCCCTCGAAATCCATGGTCATCGGCACAATCTTTGGCCACCGCTGCGACCACGTGTGGTTTGCATCCACCACGACCGCCGCTCCACCAAACCCATCCTCTTCCTCGAGCTTTCGGTCTTGACCTACCAGCTCGTCAACAAGATGCAATTGGGGCCCGTCCGCGTGACCCTCGAGTACAACGAGTCAGACCGGCTCCAGCTCATTAATTGCCCGCTCCTAACCATCCCCATTTGGACTGTTCACTACAACGGCCGTAAATTTGGGTTCGCAGCGAGAAGAAAAGCAAGCGAGAAGGTGAAATTGATGATGAAGTTGATGCAGTCAGTGACGGTCGGAGTCGAGGGTAAAGCCTATTGGGTTCGCGCTTGGGTCAGAGGCGGAGTCACGTCAAGATGTGATGTACATGATGGCGAATTACGATCACGTGGTGAGGAGCGCTGACTTTGAGTCATGTTCGAGTCA
Organism: Malus sylvestris; assembly: GCF_916048215.2. Taxonomy (NCBI): domain Eukaryota; kingdom Viridiplantae; phylum Streptophyta; class Magnoliopsida; order Rosales; family Rosaceae; genus Malus; species Malus sylvestris. The sequence goes on along the minus strand of NC_062267.1, from coordinate 7,985,423 downwards.
AGAACTCAGTATCTTCCTGCTCCGGTCCAAGTACTTTTAGGGCTGGAGTACACCAGCTGGTTTTCAGACAGCAGAAAAAGAAAAAAAAGAAAAGAGAAAAGAAGATGTCTGCCACCTGCTGGAAAAAAGACATCGGGGAAGGTTAGAACGTGCAGGAAAAGAAAAAAAACTTCTTTATCAAAAGCTACAGCCTCTCCCAAAGGACAATTGTGGAGCCATCCATCCATCAGCTTGTCGAAAAAGAAAACAAAAGCAAAAGCAAAGCAGAAAAAACCGAGAAAAAACAGAAAGGGAGGCATATGGGGACACTGCAAAAGCAAGGAACAAACATCCCACCAAAAAGATGTGATTTACTTTTCTTATTTTGAATTATGTATTTTATTTTTCATATCTTTCGAAGATATTTGTATAAACCCCATCAGAGGGTAACAAAAAAAAAAGGGCAAAGCCCAAAATAAATGGGCTGGCATGTTGTGGAGGGCGAAGGCCCATAAGCCCAAAATAGCACCAGCCAGGTGACCAAAAGTACGCCCAGTACTTCAAAATTATTCGGCAACCTGCCGTTATTACCACCAACCAGGTGATGAAATGTACAACCCGTACTCCAATATCATTTGGCAACTAGCCATTCATGCCACCAACCAGGTGATGAAATGTACAACCCGTACTCTCCTTCATGCCACCAACCAGGTGATCAAAAGTACGCCGAGTACTCCAAATTATACATGAGCATTACTCATGTCATTCATACATAAACATTCATGAGCATCACTCATGACAATCATACATAAACATTCATGTCAACATTCATAAGCATCACTCATGTCAACAATCATACATAAACATTCATGTCAACATTCATGAGCATCACTCATGTCAACATTCATGAGCATCACTCATGACAACATCCATGAGCATCACTTATGTCAATCAACATAAACATTTATGAGCATCACTCATGACAATCAGCTTCAAAAGCTTCATTTACAGAGCTCTAGCTTTAAGGCTTCACTTACAAAGCTTCAGTGCAGGGTATACAAATACCACCTCCGAACAATCGTCACTTTGGCCCATACATGGATTCAATTTGAAGTTTCCAGCCAACAGACTCTATTGACCGAAGACTTGGGGGACTACATTATGTACCATATATTGGGCCTCAACTGGGCCCTATGAAAAATACTTGGGGGACTTAGCCCATTATTTATGTATTAAGGAGCGAGTCTTTATTCTATAAAATGGACTCCCTCACTTTCATTAGAAAGCACCCATTATTTATGTACTGATGAGCGAGCCCTTATTTTATAAAAAGGACTCCATCATCTTCATTAGAGAGCAACGCCGCCAACTAAGCAATCGTCTCACCGCGAGCATCACTCCTAACCCATCACTTATGTATTGAGGAACGAGCCCTTATTCTATAAAAGGGACACCCTCACCTTCATTAAAGAGCAACGCCGCCAGCTGCACAACCGTATCATCGCAAGCATCACTCTAGCCCATTATTCACGTATTGATGAGCGAACCTTTATTCTATAAAAGGAACTCCCTTACCATCATTAGATAGCATCGCCGCCTACTTTGCAACCGCCTCGCCGCAAGTATCAACTCTAGCCCATCATTTATGTATTGAGGAGCGAGCACTTATTCTATAAAAGGGACTCCCTCACCTTCAACGCCACAAGCCGAGCCAACCAAGGCAACATAAGCCACGAGTCGAGCAGCCTCGCAACATGTGCTACTCCTAGTTGAGCATCATTTCAGATTGAGCACCACCTCATATCGAACATCAGTTTAAGACAACATCTAGTTACTTCGGCCCACACATAGATTGAATTTCAAGTCTCCAGCCAAAAGACTTTCTTGACTGAAGACTTGGGGGACTACTGTTTATACCATATTTAGGGCCTCGTATTTAGATCTTGTACAAATACTCGAGGGACTTAAATGTAATTATGTCATAAAGGAATGGGCGAATATGTAATAAGTGAGGAGTCCTTATTCTATGAAAGGACCCCTCATCCTCACAATTGAAAAAGGCCAATTCCTAAGGCTCCTCACCCCTCTCAACGCTCTCACTCTTAGAGCTCTCTCTCCCCCTCACTTCTCAGAGAAATACAACATAATCAGTGTGGACGTAGCCCAAACCTTGAGGTGAACCACGATACATCTTGTGTTCTTTACATTACTTGCAGATTCATGGTCGGATTTACGTTGTTCCAAGACCTCCGGTTTTGTGCATCAACAGTTGACGTTAAATTAGTTAGAGAATATATTTTGTTTTTGTAACTAAGTTTAGATATTTCTTCCAACAATTCAAATTATTAAGTTAAAATCTGAGGATTGCATATTCGACTTGTAAACTACTGCATGAACCAGCTGTATCTTTCGTTGCCCTTAGATTAATAAAGAAAAAGTCGACACTTACAAAATTTTGCCAAATGCAATTCTTCATATTCTCTACTAGTGTTTATTCAATTTAGAGGACATTTAGTCACTCATGTAGAATAAATAGATAGTTCTAGTTCTAGTAATAAGCAGTATTCTTATAATGAACTGTAAATTTCTTTGATTTATACGAGCACTTTCCTCCTTCCAAGGAGGAACAATTCTACCCATAAGTATGTGTAATCTTGTTGTGATGATGTCGCAGATAACATGTTTCATCCTTCATACTCAACTACAAGTGATGTTTAAACGTTAATTAAATCAAGAGATTAGACTAATTGAACGAACGAAACAATGATATAATATATATCCAAAACTAAATGTATCCCATCTCCATAACCCCTCTTTGGCAAGAACTGAGTTCTGCCTCCTCCACTGTAAAATAATACAAATCGATAAGGAATTTGAAGAAAAAGAAAAAGGATAAAGAAGGGCCATTGGATTCTTTATTTCTGTAAACACACGGTGGATGACCATCTCCTGACCACCATCAATCAGTCGTTGGTCGAGAAGATCAAAGATATTCCATATAGCCAGCTGTGGTCTTACTTCCATGTAATCCAATAAATTTGCCCTTTTGGGGTCGTTTGATGAAATATTTGTGATATAGCTATCTCCAATTAGTTATTAAAGAAACATTTTGATCAGGCTACTTGATTACGTGACATATTGACTATTTAATTTCATCAAGTTTATCGTTAAGTTACTGCTATCAATGATTGATGTCTAAGTAAAAGATAAATGACAAATATATTGATGTGTGATTGCGTGATCAAACAATACACGTGATTAGGGCAACTGAAGCAAGATATTCTATATAGGCCGCTGTGTTCTTGAGGCTTCCTTGTTCAATGTTTGTAGTTATTGGGTTGTCTGACTACGTTAATGTTCTGCAACTTAATCAACAAGTTATTAACTATAAACATGTCGTATATGATTAATATTGTTAATACTTCAAATACATAGTTATCGATAAGATATCTTACTATTGAAAGCCTAAATGAAAAGTAAATGAGGATCTGATAACATCTTATTGGTTGTTTGAAAAAGATACATGGTAGCGTATGCCTAGACCAAGATTTTCCTCGGCGATTGTTCTTCAATCCAACTACAAGACGATCCTAGTAGGATCCAAATCAAAAGTTTTAACCTGCCACATCACAGTTCCAGCTGGCGAATCTCCAAAAGTGTATTAATTAAAGGGTTATTTTTTTGTGGTATCTAAGAATCTACAGTGCCATCAAATGGGCTGCTAGACCGTGACAACTCTTTACAAATTATTCTCATGAAAATTGGTGGATCAAATTATTCTCGAACCTGACAAAAACAAATGTCGGTCACAAGAATATTCAGATTTCTTAGAGCTTGTTGGGTATCTTATTTGAAATTTTTTATAATTTCTCAAAATATTTTTTAAGAATTTTTCTTGAAAATAATTTTCTTTAAGACTCAAAAACTTGTTTGGTATGCAATTTAAAAAATTTAAATCTTACAACTTAAACTGGACAAAGAGATTCAAAAAGAGTGAGTCAAGTGAGAAAGAGGAAAAATGAGGAAAGAAAGTAAGAGATGATTAGAAGAAAAAGAAAGAAGTGAGAGGATCAGAGGAGATAGAGAGGAAGATGAGTGAGAGAAAGAACCGAGATAATGAAGAGAGCGGATTGGATGAGAGACGAAAAGGGTAAAAAACAAAAAAGAAGGGGGAGAGAGAAAGAAGAAAAGAGAGAGATAGCTTTGGAGTGAGAGGGGAGGAGGGAGAGAAAAGAAATGAGTGAGTTTAAAGTTTAAAAACTCTAAAAACTCACCTTTTGTGTTTTTAGAGAATAAACTATATTTTTTAGTTAGTCTTGAGTTCAGTTTTTGAAAATAATCCTATCAAACAAGTTTTTAAAGCTTAAAACTCGAAAATTGTTTTTGAGTTTAAAAAAGTTGGATTCAAGTAGAATACCAAATATGCTCTTAGGTTCCCAATTGCTTCAGATCATTAGGGTTAATAGTTTTTCTTTGATCCTTTTCGAGAGTCAAGATCAAGGATGGCTTTGCTTACACTTCACCATAGCTTGCATTTGTATTTGATTGAATGAGTACCGTAGACACGTACAAAAGACGGCTAATTAGGGCTGGATTTGATATGGTTGCCGTTCTAGAAATAACATGTCATTTGATATTGATTTTTGTTTTGGATATCAAATACCTTACCATATGCATTCAGTTTGGTATGAAAACCGTACCATATCCCATCTGTACCAATTTTGGTGTAAAGTCAGTTTGGTACGGTTGGTAATCGGGACAAGAATATACAATACTATCAACTATAGGTGAGCATTTGAACCGGCGAAAAAGAACCCGAAAACTTTTATGGCTTGAGCCGATTTGGTTTCCGGTTTTGGCGTTAAAATACCAAACCGGACCGGTTATCAGTGTACGTGTAAGAAATGCTTTCACAAGAAAATCTTGGACGAATTTCATGATCGGAGCTTGAAGCGAAAAGGAGAACATGAGACATGATTGAGATTTTACTGCCCAGGTTTCAACCAATATTGACCCATATGCTTTACTGACCTGCTTTTCAATAACCTATGTCTGAAATTTTGTGTTATGCATGGCTTCAGGGGTGAACCGATCTGAACCGAACTGTTCACGATGAGGCACAACTACCAGTCCCAAAAGTTTAATTTGTAGAAAAACTAGTCAACATCCCATTCCTAATGCTTATGAGGGCCAACGTCCCATTTTGATTGTCCTCTCAGTTTATATTCGTCTGTTCTGCCACCCTCCATTACTGCCATCGTCTCCTCAGTCGCATTTTGGTTCAATAATTGTTGGATCCGTGTTGGTTTTTTCGCAACTACGATTTCAATACACAATCATGAATCGATTCAAAGAAATGAACTACAGATTGAAGTCACCATCGGAGGTACATGACAGAAATTTAAGACCAGATATGTTTAATCATGAACCAAGGAAACAATAACGTCGACGACGGAACCTATTTAAGAATGCAAATGGAGCCCTATTGAACTGAATACTGATCTAGAGATGCTGCTGTGATGGTAAACTTCATTCCATTGAGCACATGTATGGAACAAACATTAAAAATAAAATCCATTGAACTATTAAGCGTAAATTGGGTTTTAACAGAAGAAATCCTCTGCCGCCCGGTGGCTTAGGCACTGACGTATGATCAAAAGATCAATGAGCCTCTCGGCATGGGGGACTGTTAAACTGAATTCAATCATATTGCAGACTGCACTCCACAGAAGCTCGTCCAATGCCTTGTTTAATGGGGAAAAATGTCAAACCTCATGCCCTTTGTCCATATGAGTTTTCAAGAACTCGAACTCCTGGTCCATATATCAAACGGCATCGCTCATTAAATGAACCAACAAGCTTAGAGACGACCTCCTTAAAGAATACCGATGCCACCTGGGACAAGAATCATTGCCACATCACAATTCTTAATCTACAGTTCACCATGATTTAAATTCCAATCTTCAAACTTCAGACAATGAAGGATTCAGGATAAAATGGTTACTGAATAACTGCCACAGAAGAAAGTTAATACTGAACAAGGAACCTTACCTGTCGGTAAAGTGGCGACTGGAACTTAAAATCCACCAAGAAGTAAAGGCTGCAAGATCCTGGAACTGGCCCCGGATTGAATTCCCAGATGTTTATGAGATGATCGAAAAGGGAACTATTTGACACAGTGGTCTAGAATTAAAAAACAGAAATAGAGACTGTTAGAACAGAAATTCCAAAAATGAAACCAAAAGCAAAGAAACAATTTCAGGGTTTATTCAGTAAGAACCACTTAAAACTCTAGTTAGAAAAATATCATCAACTATCCAACGACTCATAAAAGTGACAGTGAGGTTTCTCTTTTCAACCATCAGCAGCAATCTATTGTTGCTCTTATTTGTCAATGTTTAAACCAAAACTCACAAACATACTTAAGATTTCAATCGAAATTTTATATCCCAGTAAGCATGTAAATGCTGGTACACACCATGCCACTCCTTAAGCACACAATCAACTTCAAAACCCCAAGTGTGTATTTGAGTGGGTACATTAGTCTTTGCTCTCAAACTCACTAACACAAAAACCCACGTCTCCAAGCTCCTAAGTGCTATAGCAACATACTATATATATATATATGTGTGTGTGTGTGTGTGTGTGTGTTGAGAATTAGCATCAAAATATAAATTAACTTCAAACCCAGTGTACTAAAACCCAAGCCGAACTCCTTCAACAGGAGAAGTGAAAACCAGAGAATATCACCAGGCAACTACTAAAATAGCTCAAAACATCGCTATTCATATATTCTATGATAGTTAACTTATACGTCTCAGGTATTTTGTTTCACAAAGTTAACAAACCAGAGTATATTCCCATGGAACAACTACAATACTATTGATTATCTATCAGCAAGTAGAAAAGTAAACAAACCAATGGTAATGAAAAACTTAAAGAAAGAATCATAGCAAGCTTGAAGAAAAATGATTGCCTTTATACGCTTTGGTCTCTCTAATTCGACATGGGAGACGTAACTTTCAACAAGAAATTTAAACCCAATCTCGAGCTCAGCATCAAATGATCCATCAGGATAGGTTTTAATTATGACAGACCGCTGACACCAGGGAACGAAACCATGATACAAGTCTACCGCAGCAACCACATCGTATAACTGCTCCGGAGAATACCTAGACTCCAAAAATGCATCAGCCCATGTCTATCTCACATTGTTATCAAATGAGGGAAACATCAAAACAATACAAAACTGAAATTCAGCATTCAAGATGCAGTCTTTCATGGGTGACAATCAATTGGGTCATTAAGTAAGGCAATGTCAAACATTTGTAATGCCACAGAACATATCAAGAACTCCGTTGCTATGGAATTCAACAGAAATTCTGAAATTGGGGACGATCAGAAAAATGTGAAATTGATGAAGGATTACCCCAATACGCGCCTCTCTTCATAGACTTTGGATAATACGCCGCCTTCCTCGCCGTCACCGCAGCCGAGAAATTGCCTCCGTGACCTGTAATTGAAATCCAGCTGGGAATCGGCGGTCCATTTGTGGACCGATGACGATGGGGTTTCTATGCCTGCAATGCTACTAAAGCATCGAATCTGGTCAAATTTCCGGCCGGACCGGACCAGATACCTGGGACCAATTTTCCGGGAGTGCAAGGACCTCACCGCCTTCGAGGTCGTGCTCGACCAGAACGGCGGCATTGTGAGTTTCGGTGATCGGGAAACCCTAATTGCGATGATAGGAGATTGAAAGCCCTAAATGTTTGGAAAGCTTGAGACGGAAAAGGTTGAGATTCGAATCCGATTAGGGGCTAGGGATTTACGTGAGAGAAGGGAGATTTATTTACCGCGGTAGTCTCAGACGCCAAGGGATTAGATTTGACAGTGCACCAAAAATCGGACGATACGCATGCGTTTTCGACATTCTATCGGCGAGACGTGTCCATATTTTAAACTACTTTAATTTATAGAGAGGTGATACAACTCGAGTAGAAAGAGACGGACATAATGTCATAGCCAAGCACGACTGAGTTAGTAATACGATGTTACTTGCACGTTTAGACATATTCTACATTACTCGTTTAAGAAACATATTCTGCAATCTAGAATAGAATTTACGTTTGAACTTATAGGTAAATTAATTAACAAGTAAATACGATATTAACCACTTGTTTAAACATGTCAAGACTACTTAGACTTAGTTGAATCTGTCAAAAACAAAGTATTGGTCATCATTTAAAGGCTATAACTCTAACCACCACAAGATGATCTAGTGGTTGGACCACTAGCGAAAAAAAACTCTCTTGCAGCTAATATATTGTTTCAGTGACATTATCCCTCTATTAGATAGTTATCATGCGATATCATTTGTTATAAGAGAGAATCTCCAACTAGCGATCAACAAGTCAAAAGATGGCGTCTACCTTGTTTTCGTAGAAACCCCGACTTTCAAGAAATACATACGTTGCCTAAAGAAATGCTTTTACTTTATTTCAGGCTTGGTACAACAGTCATTGCGCTGCAGAAGGCTCGGCCGCAGTAGACAATAAGCTGTCTAAACTGCCGGTTTCCGCCTCACCCGAAAAAATGAGATACTACATTCAATCAGTACAGTATTAGTAATTGGAAATGGTACTAACAACAAAATCTATACGGGCATAATAACGGCACATTCTGGCACCCGATTCCTTCTCCTCCCGTTCTGATGCCACTTGTATTCGTGTTCAAAACATACGAACAAATGCCTTGATTAAATTTTATCTACCTCCTCCCATTGAGATACACACTAAAGTATGCGTGTACACAACAGCACCTTAAACGCGGTGTCTACCGTCTATCTGCAGTCTCAATATCCATCCATTATTTCATAGGATACAAAATAATCGTCCAATGCATCCATTTTTCTCTTACCCGGTCTCCTTTCCTCTAACTGTAGAAATAGTATACAGTTTTGGTTACGTCGTCAGGAACCAGTAGGCTTGCGGAGTGGAACAACCTAAAGTTGCAGAAAGCAAACAACAAATTTAGGATTCCATTGCTATATGACATGATAATATGGTCATAACATAATGCATTGAAGCCATACTTACCTGATCGTTACTTGAGGCATTAAGTATAAACTTTTTTATACTCTTACGATCACATGAACCGACTTCCTTTTCTTCTTTAATATCTTCATCGACAAAGTTCTGATCTGTGACCTCTGCAAGAATTAACAAAGTATGAGTCAACACTTTTTGGCAGGTAGATGATAGAAATAGAAGTCTTGTTTTAGGCAATTATAGAGAGAGAGAGTGTACAGATTATGATCTATTCGACCTTGATGGAGTAACATCCATCCTTACTTTGCAACACTGAAAATGAACATTGTTTAAAAACAGTGCATGAAAGAAGTCCAACCATATTAGGAGATTCCATTATTCTTATTTCTATGTCCGGGCCATCTAAATCGCAACTACTTCACTGTGACTATAACTGAGTTCAAGTGAGGCATGGTTTTTGAGATCTGTTTGCCACTGTTGTGAGGTCACTTTAAGCACGCCCTAAGCTACTCGGGTTAGTAGGGCGCCCCACTCACTGTGAGCGAGGAGCAAACAAACAAACTATAACTGAGTTCAAGCCAAAAAAGGTAAAATATCCAAGACTGAATTAATGACGCACAATAATTCACTAATCAATTTAAGATTTTGAATCTCCCATTCAGTCAAAAACTATGGCAGGTGGGACTGTTTGTTTCTTCTGTGGAGTGATCATCGAGTAAACAGATAGCACAAAATGAAGACATGCACAGCAAAACACATAAAATCAATACCAGCAGAGCAGATAAACAATGCGAGACACAGTTAGGCAAATATCTTCCAGCAAACACACCAAAATTTAGCTGAGAGCACCTGTATTCCCTCCAACCAATTCCTGATGGCGCAACTGAGAGTGAGATGCACGAAACTGCTTTGAGCATGTCGCTGGTGCACCCGTCATTTCCTTCTTCCTACTTGAATCGACTTCTTCACATTGTGATGCAGCCAGTTCTTGAACATTGGGATATTCAAACTCTTTGGGCTTGCCGGCAGATCTAAAGTGCACGACCCATGGATTTTCCAGAAGATCTTCATCTGCCTTATTTGCTTCAGCTCTTACAAAATTGATCTTCTGCCAACAGCCACCTCGAAGTATCTTAAACTGCAATAAACAATAAACTCCGAATGAATTAACCATAATCATACAATACAACATGAAAATCCATTTAAAGCAACAGATTGAATTCAGACCTGGCCGGACGAGGCACGAGAGTTAAACTGCGGTTGCTTTGACAATTTCGGGTGCAATGAATTCCTCTTTTGCGAGCTCCGACCACGCGAATCCATGGAATTATACAACTGGTTGACAAATGATGCTTCCATGGATTTGAGGTACATGCTGTGCTTCTCATCCGTCCATTCTGTAGACAGGGTTTCCGTCAGAGCCGGAGTACCCTAACATAAGTTACACACAATGATCAGAAATCTTCAGGAAACATTCAAACAATTTCATACATCCTGACAATATATACCGCAAATAAAAACAAAACGAAAATTTGTCATGACAAATATCAGACATTATAAAAAGAAAAAGAAAAATTAAATAAAATCCCATATTTCTAATCAACATAAAAAGGAATTTATATTCTAATTATTTACAAAAATCTATTGAACAAGTCAACCCCATCTGGGTGCAATTTCCATAGATCCCAGCTCAAAGACGAAAAATTTCTCATACAAAGTTAAGTTTAATTGGGTTTTTTTACTGCAAAAGTATGTAATTCTCAAAACTAAATACTGGGAAACACCGAAAAAAATCAAAGTAACAATTTTGCAGCAGATAGAAAAAAGAGGAAGTACCAAGTCGTCGGAGGAAGGGTCCTCCGCCGCCGCAGCAACCCCGCCCCGCCTCTCACCGTTCTGCATAGAATCCTTCAACTCTCCCCCCATGAAATTATCCATAATTACCCCCCCAAAAAAAAACCCACCTCTAAGAATCTACGATTATTTTTTTTTAATTTTTTTTTGTTAGTTCTGAAAATTTTCAGATGATTCGAGAAGAAGAAGGAATGGTTGGAGGAATTGGAATGTGAGGAAATGTAGAGGGAGGGGGGGTTTGGGGGAGGTGATGGGAACAAAAAGATCGGTACAGTTGTCACGCCTTTTACACGTGTCGTGGGGCCCTGGCGTTGCCACGTCACTCTTGGTTCGAGCGGGCAGCCCAGATATTTATTGGGGGGATCCTCCAAAATATCTTTTGTTGATTGGTTTTCGATCTTTCTAGTTTACGTGGCACCCACGCTTTTAACTGTCAACCCGCAAAAGCTTCTTCGCGCGCCCTTTCTTTTGCTTTCGGGTCGGGTCGTTGGTCCAACCGTTTTCGTCTTGATATTTGTTTGGTTTCTTCCTTTGAAGCTTCGAGGTCAAAGATATTTTCAATTGTAGTTCTCGAATATATTTGACCAAAATTTAAATTATTAATAAAATTATTTTTGTCGATCAAAAGAAATTTTTATCATAAAATAAAATTATAGACAGTAATATAATTTTTCATAAACTAAATTTGTTGTTGTTTTTCAAACCTTGCAAATGTTATCACATCATATCTAAATTGTAAAAATTAAGAAAAACTTTGATTTTTTTTTCGCTCTCTCTTTCTCTCTCTTACATTTCTCTGAAACTTTGCTCTTTCATATTATATATATATATTATACACACGGTCTGCGGTCTTCATCTAATATATTTTAATCAAATAATATTTTTTTAAAGGAAACAATTTGGCAATGACGCTTAAAACTCATAACCTTCTCTCAATTTTTTTAAGGATAAAGATATTTTTCAAATGTCAATTATTGAAATAATTATTCTTCAATATGTTTTAACATCTCATTTTTTACTGCCAATATATATATGATTAATATGTCATCGATATTTAAGCAGTATGTTGTCAATTGCTTTTTTTTTAACAATTTATTTTTAAAAAATGAAAGGAGATTTAAAAACTTAAACGATAAAAAGCACTCAATAAGTTTTTTTTTTTTAGCCAATCAGAAGGATAATAAAATATTAAAAAAAACAAACAAGTGCAGGTCCCCATCCTCAATAAGTTCTTTTTATCAATGAGAAGGATAATGTGCGGTTCCTTAGTCAATTGTTTTTTTATTTTTTATTAAACGATATTATCTACACTAATGAGTTGGGGGTTGGGGCTGGGCCAAGTTTAGGGCAAGCAATAATGTGGTTCAAGTTTTCCTTTGGCAAGAATCAAACATAAAACGTCACACTTACCATTGAAGATGAATATCACCCGACTGTAGTACTAAGTAGGCTAAGTCAACTATCTTTTTCTTTTTTACACGTTATTTTCTCTCTCTTCTTTCTTTTCCCCCTCATCTCCTCTCTCTAAGAGCACTTCCAACGTGATAATATCCCCTTCCCCCACCAAAATTTCATGCAACCCTCTTAAGTCCACTGGGCTATGGGGAGCTCAGTTAGGCCATCTCCAACCAACCCGGCCAAAAGGCTATAGTTTTAAAAATAGATTGGAACGACACGAAAATCGTTTTCAACCGAGGGCTAGGCCAAAGGGCATGTGGGCCTCATCGAGCCAAAACCCCCAAATCAAGCCAACATGCTAGCCATTTCCAGCCTTCCAGCCCAGCCCACCTGGCGTCAGAATGTCAAGCTTGACTTTGTGGCAAGTGTAAGAATACCACACTTTCTTCATTATTATGATTTCTTTATGCCAAAAGGTGTTTCAATGGACCATTTTCTAACTCAAGATGGACTGCAATGGAAGATCAAAACAAGAGAGATGGAGGAGAAAGAGAAGTAATATGGAGAGTTATTTTAATATAAAGATAAGAAATCCAAAGGCTTACTCATTTAGTGACAAATGACACTCAAAATATGTCCGAAAATCTTATGTTAATATGGTAGTTTAATTTAATTAACCTTATGTTTGGGCCCAAAAATATTGGTTTAGGCCGAGTTTAGAATTGTTCTCGGCCCAGAGGCCGTGTCTAGGTGTCGTTGGGGGTTATCCAGCTCATGGGCCGCGCAGTCGAAGCTGGTTGTGTCCCATCGGGAACCTGTGGGATGTGGGTGAGTCCTATTACGAGAAGGAGTTTCGACAGGATAAGGATGTTGGAGTTTGAGATTGAATGCGGCCTAATAACGAGTTAAGTTCAAAGTCCTAGTAGGAGTAGGACTGGCCGAGATAAGGTTGGAGCGCAAACCCTCGCTCTATGCGAAACCTCTCAACAACCTTGAGATATTTGTTTTCCTTTTTCACCAACACATCTTTAGTTTAGATAAACAACATTGTTGCCATAGAATCAGTGGACCGTGGAACACCTTCAGTTTGGATAAACAGCACTGCGACAGGGCTGACTAGTTATCTATCCAAGTCTCGGTCGAGAAGGATTTTCGAATCCTTATTGGCAGAGGTCATCTCATTAGCCTTCTCGCGCGAAGTGAGGTGTTACAAGTTACATTTGGCACATTGAACGCCGAGTTGTTTATGATCAGTTATTCGCAAGTAGGTTTTAGAGTTCGGCATTCTGACGGCCGAACCACTTTCACAATCAAGACGTACGTTTGTTTTGAGTATTTGTGTCCCTATACTCTGGTGTGGATTCGGCGTGCTTATACTCTCACGAACATAATCACCGTGACCGAATCCGGCGACGACGATTTGTGAACTTCGCATAATTAGTAGCTTCGTCTTCAAGCTCTAGAACCTGAAGGTCGAGAAGTGTTCCTTCCTCGGTCGCAGTCATAAGATCAAGAAGTCAGTCACGCGCTCAATGCAACATCAACACATTTTACTCCTCGGCCGAGTTCGGCCGACGAGTTGGCACGCCACGCAAACAACCGAATGACGTAGTTAGTTTATTAGTTACTCGGCCTGCGCGCCACGTAGACTTAGTAGTTTTTAGGGTCAACACCATATTAATTCAATTAAAATAATAAATTATTTTGAGGGTTATGTTTGACCTATGACCCTTTGGCCCCCTCGGTTGGAAATGGGGATTTTGTCAAAAGGCTAAGTTTGGCTATGACCCTTTGAACCCCTAGGTTGGAAATGGTATAAAATATGGTTTGACACTGTTTATTAAAATATAATTTCTTGTAGGGCTATAGGGCTAAACATGGCCCTTTGCCCTTCCTCCAACCAGTCATCCCTCGATTGGAGACGATTTTCGTGTTATTTGGAGCTATTTTTAGCCTTATGGCCTTTTAACCGGATCGGTTGGAGATGACCTTAGTGCCCCAGGCACTAATTGCCTAGCCTAGCCCCTGAGTTATGTGATGTCATGGTGACATTAGTCACTATCAAAAAATTATAAAAATTAATTAAATTATTAAAAATTATTAAAAAATAATTTAAAAACAAAAAAATAATTAAAAATACAAAAAAATAATTAAAAATACAAAAAATTATGACCTTTTTTTTAATTTTATAAATACTTAACCATATTACATTTCAATATTTTCAAATACTTTCAACCAATCTTTTGTCATTATCAAATTTAAAAATATTTTTTTTAATTATTATTAAAGACAATTAGTATTTACTTAGGAGATTGAATTGCCTATTGTCCAGGGCCTAGCAACACTACAACTACTCTAACTCTCTCTCTCCCATGCCACTCCTACAGTCCTACCTCCCAAACAACCAAATGTATTTTTATAGAAATAATTAGGTGTTTTTTAACACAAAAATATTTATATTTATATCAATATTTTAAAAATAGTGATTATTAGAAATTAGTGAAAATTTTACAATAAATATTTAATAATAGTGAATATTTATCATGAGATATGAATATTTTAAAAATAATGAAATTTCTCAATGAATGTTTCAAGAAATAGTGACTTTTTCCAATAATTTGTTAAAAAAAAAAAGATAATGATTGCTTCTTGAATAATATTTTATTTGCAATTTGAACAATATGGGTCCAAATCTATTACGTTTATGCACTAATTTTTAAATTTTATACAAAATAAAAACCAAATAAAAAGTTGATTGTTTATAGAGGAAAGAGCTACAAGAGAGAGAAAACAAGAAGCAAGGAGTGACGTGAGAGAGAAGAAAAGAACGGAGAGGGAGAGGGAAAGAGAAGGAGCGAGAGAGAGACATGCGGCACTAAAGCTGCCATTTCACCTTTTCCTACCGGCTTTCTTCCTTGCCTTGTCGTTGAATTCTCCTGCATGAACACCAATGATAATGGTTGTCATAAATGGTTGCTATTTATTTCTAGAGTAATGGGTAGATTAAATTTTTTAAATAAATAACGATGGAGTTAGAAAATTTTTACCGGATGAGCTAACTTAAAAATTTAAATTTTTATAAACAAAGAAATTTAATATTGTATTTTTCAGAGTATGCTCTAGCTTAAGAAAATTTCACAAGGTGAGCTGAGAATTTTCGTTATTAAACAAATACGTGTTAAAATTCAAACAAATCCAAACTTGTACATGTACAAGAAGCGATGAGAAAAATGATGTAACAAAAAGAGATGGTTTGTCAACTTATTATATGGTTAATCCAAGAGAATTAAGATTAGTGACTAAATATATAATGGGTTACATTAAAAAATTAATAAAAATTACATATACAATATTAATTTTTTACGGAAAGCTACCTGGCTATAGCCTAGGGTAGCCCTTAACATGGCTACGCCATTGAAAATAAATAATGTGTTGAATATAAAGTAAGTATGATAATTAATATTTAAGTAATAATTTAGTCATAATTTTTTATGTCATTTAGTTTAAAATTTTAGTTTATAAATTTATTTTCTCTAGTATTACCCTTCTTTCTTACTGGCATGCGAGTTGACAGGACCACGTGTGGTTAATGTTTGCAGGTTTTTTGTTATTTTTTAATATTCAATTACTTTTGTAGCTTTGTTGTTAATAAATGTTGAGTCAGTTTATAACTAGCATTTGCCTACACACTTTGTGTGTATGAACACATTTTTTTTAGAAAATGAGAAGGGGAGAGAGAGAGAGAGAGAGAGAGAGAGAGAGAGAGAGAATGTGGGGGGGGGGAGTGGGAAGTTTTTGTTTTTGGTTTTGTTAATTTTTTTTTAATATTGGAGGTGTTTTAACATCACCTATAGGTGAGGCTTCAATAACAAAATAGTAAAATTTAAACCTGTGAAATTACATTATTGCCCATCTTTTTTTTGTATGATAGAAGACTAAATAGTTTTTTCATCATCTTTTGGTTGACAAAAAAGATTTCATTAATTAATAGAGATTTGTATATTTTCCATTAAATAAAAGTTCGGTGATTCCTGTGAAGAAAAAGTTTTTTTTTTTATGGACATTTTTTTAGATGTTTTCTCTCTTAAGGCCCTTTTTTGAGTACATGTGAAGACCAAACGTATATTTCCTACAAGATTATATTAATTTATATCCAAAGACTTATAATAGTTGACAACTTAATAAATCAAAGCAAGAAAATAAGTCTCCTAATGATTCATGGATTCTAAGTTGGTTTTATTTTATTAAGTTGTCAAATATTTATCACTTAATACTATAGTTTAGTAATATTCATTTTCATTTATAAGTAAGAGGTCTTAAGTTCAATTACTACTAAAAACATATTTGAATCATATTATTACTAACTTATTATGAAACTTAATATTTTTTTCCCACATTAATGTAAATAATATCAGCGTAGACTAAGAATATATGAGTGGGACCACATATTTGGGCCGCTATCTTTATCATAGAAAATTACAAGGAGATAATTGGGGGGTGGTCAGAGTCAGATCACTTTAGATCAGATACATTGAATATCTATTGTCATTCTTTCGGTACTTTTTCGATCACAAGTTATGGATTGCATCATTACAATTAAAGGCAACTTTCATCTCCATTAACTGGAACAAAATGATGTTGGAAAACCAATTCTAAAACCTTTTTTGAAAAACGATTAGATTATTATACTAACTATGACTTTTTAGTCAAAATGTCAAACAATAAAATTATTATACTAGATTATATTTTTTTTTAGCAAAAATTATTCTTGAGATTGTCATATCTCCTCATTTTGGTTACAGAGATTTAAAATCACTAAATAGAAATGGTCTCTGTGACTGTTCACCGTCAATCATTTTGATCATTCAGTGAAACATCTCCGTTAAATTGAAGAAACCGTCAGTCCAAGGGGAGATGTTGATTTGACAACAATACTCTCAATTTAAGAAAGATTTCTCGCAGAAAGACCAAAATGATTGACGATCGATAATCTCACATAACCTTATATCGATTTTAAATCTTAAGGATCAAAGTTAGAAATTATATCAATCTCAATATCATTTTGAATAAAAAAAACTTACTAAATTATTTAAACTGCGGATAAGAGATTCGAATTTGAGTGTAGTGCGAAGTACCTGTTATAGTCAACTCGGCTGAAACCAAGTATGCATTATCCTTTAGTATTGATTGAGAACGCTAGCTAAATTACCTATGCACACATTTCTTTGCAAAAATTTACATCATCCTGCAATGAAATCCTAGAATCGGAACCGTCTATCTTGTCAAACATCTTTGCAAAAATTGATCAATCATCGTGTAATCATCCAGTTGTTAACTAAACAAAAAGTTGCAAACTTATTGTTTTGGATAAATCTTATATAACTACTTAGTCAATAAATGAGTACATAACATAGAAAATAGAAGGGAAAGGCGCCAAGAGAAAGTAGATAAGATAACTACTGCTAATTGCAAGCTAATGGATTGCTCTTACCACTCTGTAAACAACATATGCAGGCACATGTGAGTAAGGCGAATTGGTCAGAGTGAGGTTCGAATCTTCTTTCCCGCAAGTAAAATGGTTTAGAATATCGCATCGTCAAAATAATGCCTAGAGTATCGAATTGCCAAAGCATCCATAGTCCATACAACTTCTTAATGCAATACTAATTTCAAACGCGTATCCACTCTGATAACCGAAACTGAATAACCTGTTAACGTACAAAGAAAATTTGTCCCAAAAATAAACCAATCTTGGTTTCTTGATGGGGATCTCTGTATGTTAAAACAACAAAGCTCCCGCAGGAGGTTTTTACTTAAGAATGATGGTTTTTACAATAGTAGTTATACATCAAGGCATACTTGGTGTGGTGTAATAAAAAATAGCACCCAAGAACATATCAACTTTGAGCTGACCTTTTTATTCATGTCTTCGTGTAAACAGCACAACTTGCCGAATCTGATCTTGCATAGTAACAACCGCTTCTGTTGTAGATTACGTGCGTGAAGAAAATAAGAATATACTCCATTGAATACGAAACTTATATATCCTGCTTCTGATCACCCTCCGGTATCATGGTTTCTTGCAAGTCAATTCTACCTGCATTACCAGGAAGCAGAAAAGGCAAGTTCAAATTAAGCCAGCTGCTGTTTTCTGGGAACAAGTAAAATAATTATAATTTTGGGATGATCCTGAAGTATTGAAGAACAGGATTTGCACGAACAAGGCAATCTTTCATGGTGCCCCAAATGTAATGATATTATAACTTTAAGTCTATACACCGAGACTTTGAGATAAAAGATGTATCTGCAAGAAGACCGTACCTAACAAGGAAATCAGAGAAGGGGACTTTGAAGATCCATTTGATTGCATGTCTGTACCTACACAATGCATGTTCCAATTATAAGTCTAGGCATAATATTTGAAAGAGGCATAAAAAAGGGGTGTGATATCCACACACCCTTTTTACTTCTCTCACACCCTTTTAATTTTCAGCCATTGGATCAGATGAATTGAAGAAGATCAAAGGCCAGAAATTAACAGGGGGTGTGGGAGAAGTAAAAAATGGTGTGTAGATAGCACACCCCCATAAAAAATAATGTGAAATCTACATTAAAAATGATCCATTTTCTCATGCAAGAAGCAGACCTGAACTTTCAAGCGATTTAAGGACATCGGATTTCTTAAAAGTGTATCCAATGAAATTGGTATCTTTTGATGTTAACATCTGTAACACCAAACAAGCAAATCATATAAGCTTTCGTACTGATGCAACACAGATTAGCAAAGAGTACTAAACCAATTCCCTTCACAGAATGCTTTTACACGTGCTGGCAGGGGGACCGGGGGGATGCAATTGGACATGTGACAAAAATGCTTTATTTAAAGGAAAACAAAATTGAAAGAGCATAAAAGAGATTTTAGCAACTTGGTTTCCAAAACAAAGCTTTACTCACAACTAGAACATATAGGAGAAAATATGAAGTTTACCTTCCGCCAAGGTCCCACTGTTGGCATTGTTGATTGCTGTCCCTCTACCTATAATAGAGCAAAAAAGAGGGAAAAAAAGTTTAACCACATGGTGGCAACTACTATCAATATTTGGCTTCGATTGAACAAAAATATGCTTAAAAATGGAAGCCTGGACCCAAAAAGATAGTGCCTGGCCTATTAAGGAAATACTAATCTGCAAAGAAAGGCATTATCTTCATCCTAAAAAAATTTAAAATTTTGTCCCACTAAAGGATAACAGATTCCAATTCATTGATTTTCAGTGAACTCACTTCAGGAAACTTTTCGAAATTCTGGGTGTCCAAGTCTCCAACGACTGTGGGTTTATATGCAGCTTCGCCTTCATACAGCCTGTCCCACTGAGTAGACCTGAACCATGGATGGGCCTGAGAAAACATTAGCTTATAAGCGAACAAATTTCAAACAAGAACATCATACACAACATCATTAGTTCTTTTAAACCTGGCTACCTTAATTTCTTCTGCTCCATGTGTCCCAAGCCTTGACTCAACATCACATAACAAGTGACAGATCAGATCCTTCGCTTCTTCCGAGATTTTGGGTTCATCAGGGAATTTCAGGCATGTCCTCCAATTGATTATCTACAGAAAACAGTAATGTTGTCGAACTCTGCAATGATCGAGGATTGTGTCAAATTTCAAAGAAAGGGGAGCATGATATTACCTTGCGGCATGTAATCCTTGGGTCATCAGAGCAGAAGGGAGCATAGCCTACAAGCATCTCATACATGATTGCCCCTAGGGACCACCAATCACACTCTATCCCATATCCTTTCTTGAGCAACACCTCAGGTGCCATATAGTCAAGAGTTCCCACGGTTGAATAAGCCTAAACAATTCAGATGTTTTTGGTAACTCAGAATATGTACACATTAATTACCCAATAAGTGAAATTAGAAATTGAAATATTCTAGGTAAAAGAGTGCATCACTGCTTGATATGTCATCATACTTAATTTAATATTTTGGATGAGTATTTCAAGAAGAATTGAAAAGAAAATGGGATAAAATTACCAAGGCACGGCGATTTCGTTTCCATTGTTGTAACTGTTCTTTTGGCATCAACCAAGGAACCTTTTCACAACCAGATTGTTCTTCAGTTTCAGATATGGATTCCTGGGAGGTCAAATCATCATTTTCCAGTAACAATGTGGAATACTTGTCATCCAGAGGTTTACACAAGCCAAAATCTGAAAGCTTCAAATGGCCAGTTTTATCCAGTATCAGGTTATCTGGTTTTATGTCCCTATAAGAACAAGGTCACGTAAGTTTACATGTTTTTACTCTGAAACAAGTACATTCTTTTTAAATAACATGTGGTTTTGTGTGCTTATGTGTTCCTTTTGTGTCTATGTATGTTAACGGAAAGAACCAGCTAGAAAACTCAAATGTGTACACATCTATATCAAATTTATATTTAACTAAAAGATACTACAGAAAGAAAAAAAACAAAATCGAAAGGAGAAATTTTTTATTACTATTGACTAAAACTGAAATGGTACACAACTGTCACACCTATGAATGTAGTTGTGTTGATGGATTGAGTGAATAGCCAGAATACTCTCTGCTATGTAAAAACGAGCAACATCTTCAGAAAGAGTATCTTCTCTCATCAGTAATGTCATAATATCGCCACCAGGTAAGTACTCCATGATAAGGTATAAAAAATCGGAATCTTGAAACGAATAATGAAGTTGTACAATGAACCGACTATCAACCTCTGCAAGCAAGTTCCTCTCAGAACGCACATGCTCAACCTAAATGCGAAAAGACAATATATCATGATACAAATTGATATAGTATGTCACACAGTATCAGGACAAGTATCATGTTAGAGTGACTTGATTGTAGTAGGTATCTTGGTACAAATCAAATTCTAGGATACTCAGTTTTCTGATTAAAACCAATTCTTCATACAACTGCATACTATACAATGAGCTAATGGATACAGCAGCAAAGAAAGTCTTCTTGTATACCGCACGGAATAAATTTTAGAAGTAGACCGTTCTTAAAGTTTCAAACATAGCTACCTGTCCGCGACTAAGCATCTCCGATTTCTTCAATTTCTTCATGGCATAAATCTCTCCTGTACCTTTAGCACGACATAACCTTACCTGCATTTGTTAATTACAAAAGAATGGTACCATATTTTAGTGACACGGTATATCTCACTTCTATATACGTAGGTCAAAACATCAAATTAAAAATCTCAGAATATATGTAACCACTTTTTTCATTCAGAATACACCCAAAATTGTCAAAGCTATGTCAAGGGGCTTACATACTCATAAAGCTATCTATTTGAACTGGAGAGATTCTCATTTTTCGACATGGGAAAACTGAAATAGTTCCATGAAATATGATAATTCTACCCTTTTACATACCTCACCAAATGCGCCTTTGCCAATCACAGTTAATTGCTCAAAATCATCAATGCCGATTTTACGTCTTTGCAGCCTCATATATTCTGTTTCCCGGCGTTCCAAAGTCCTCATCATCTCCTCTTGTTCCTCACTCGGTATCTGATCTTCTTGTGCTTTCCTTTGAAGCGCTCGACGTCTAAAACAGATAAATATATAATCTCAGTATCAACACATTTTCAATACCTTCTTTTTTCAGCAATCAATCAAACATATCCGTAAATGCGAACAACACGCAATCTAAAGTTTACAGCTAATCGAGTAATCGTATCAGAATTAGTTCTTCCACTTGCTCGAGTTTTCGAAATGACAAACAGAAACCATAAACAGCAAAGGAAAAACTGAAACTGTGATTAATTTGCAAAGAGTGACTGCAAAAAAGGGAAAAATTTAGCATTTTTGATCGACCTTAAACGCACAAATGCAGCCTTAGCAGAACTGTGTGCACGAAATCGAAGACGAAGTTCGAGAATTCCAATTAGGATTACTGCTAACAAGCCGACACTATCACAATCAATACAAATTTTGACGAATTAAAAGCTAAAGCAATCGCAAAGTACCTCTCTTTGCGTTCCTGCAGACCTTGAAGGTAGTTCTTGTAGTGATTCTCAATGAACTGCTTTGCCGCCACCGCCTTCTGCCGCGTGACCGGCGACGAAACCGACACGTCGGGACCCGACTCGAAGCCGCCGACCCGATCAGGCTTCAAGTTGAGAGCGCCGAGCCTCATCGTCCCATCGCCGCCGTCCATTTCCACCGACGAACGCGATCAAATCAAGCTCGAATCCACAGCAAAACGGATCAAAAGCTCAGCATTTCAGCGGCGGAGAAGAGAAGCTTCCGGTGGCAGGAATTCGAGGAGAGATCTGGCCCCCCAAGTGTTTGCGTAAATGACAGAGTCAGAGGATACTAGCGAGTATGCACTGGCGGAAAGGAATCCTCTCTCCAGATCCCTTTCCGTCAATCTACTAATCCGAACCGTTAAAATTTATTACAATGGTTAAAGTTATTATAATTTTTTAAATTTTTTTTATTTTTAACTATTAGATCAAATTTTAAATAAGAAAACTCAAATTAATAAATTAATGGATTTGATGAAAATGATACAGAGAATATCCCTCTCCTACACTGGCATATGCTTGAGAGTAGAATATTATAAATATATTCAGTATTTATATGCTGACCGGATAAATAAATAAATAAAATAATAATCATTTTTGTTTTTACATTTTCTGGATTTCTTGGGAATGGAGTGCAATCGACGGCAGCGTTTTACTCGCATGAACTGGAATTCTGACTTGTTAGAGAGAGAGAGAGAGAAGAAAAGGCGGAGATCTGAATATGGCTGGAATGTACGAGTTTTGATCAAGTGCGTGAGACTTAAGGTTTTGGGGGTGGACCTGGAGAGGGCATAACCTACTTTGTACCTGGATATTTGGAATGATGCGTCGGTGTTGGTATCTTGAGTTACTACATTGACCGGTACTTCAAACAAATTATATGTAAATGATTTGGGTAGCATGAATATAGTTATAAATAGACAAAAGTGAAAAAGAGAATTTTTTGTTAGAAATTAAAGTGGAAGAAGAGTAATGTATCAAACTGTTTATTATAAATATATCAGACAATAAGTGCAAGTACAAAGAGGAGGGATATTGGTATTCACTTTCTACTTTTAATCTTGTGGGATGGGAAAAATAAAGGTTAGCATAAATTGTTTGTTAAGAGTAAGTGGTCTTTTACCACAGTGGTGGAAAAATGTTGAGTCCTTGCATGACGACATGTGTTCAAACTTTGTCGGTGGCTAATTTAACATGTTATCAAACCAAATCTATTGTTTGACAAAAAAAAAATTGTTTGCTAAGATAAGTAGGTAGAAAGATGGGATAATTTTTACATTACAACCTTCCCCGTATATGGGAAAGTCTTACACCCATGGGTAAAAAATTGCATGATAAAAATGTTTCATTGAAGTTTACTATTTCACCTAATTTTTTAAATTATTGTCACCAAAGTCCATTTTGGTCTGCATCTTTATACATT
Source organism: Malus sylvestris (assembly GCF_916048215.2). Taxonomy (NCBI): domain Eukaryota; kingdom Viridiplantae; phylum Streptophyta; class Magnoliopsida; order Rosales; family Rosaceae; genus Malus; species Malus sylvestris. The sequence continues at coordinate 7,961,651 of NC_062267.1, read as the reverse complement.
CATATATGTAACATTTAGACTATATTCACAACACAACTAAATCATTTTCTATCAAGAATACAACGACAAGAGTTTCTGTTTATATGATGTTATATTGTTAGCAGAGGACACTACAGTAATGGTAAATCTAGATTTATGTCACAAATCTAGAGAACAACGCGAAAAAGAAGAGGAGGAGAGAGAAGTGCAAAGAACAAGAAGTATGCAAGAGATAGAGAAGAAGTAAGAGAGAAAATTAGGATGACGAAGGGAAGAGAGGAAAAAATACAAAAAATGAGATGAAAGAGAGAAAATGAATTGTATGATAGATACCTCAATTGTTAATGCAAAAGCAATTAAAAAATAAATCATAACATCATTTGCTAGATAGACAAGTTTTGTCCCTCTATAAAATAAACCAAAAACATGTCCCTCTAAACTTATAAGTAAGAAGTATAAGGTTCGATTCTTACTACAAGCGAATTTGAATCACATTATTATTAGTCCATTATGAGACTAAGTTCACCTCTCCCCCTTAATGATATCGTTTGTTATAAAAAAACTATATATATATATATAGTGTTATAATTTGGCTCTAAGTCCTAAATTCCTAATTAAGGTAGCAAGGTTTTTTTTGGAACGGTGTGTTTTACGCCTCAGACGATTTGGGGTTGCTCCTAATTTACGGAAATTTTAGGGTTTCTGTTCCTCTTCACGCAAGGAATTTGGTTCGCTTTTCCTAGTTGCCTAGGGATTCAATTCCTATATTTATAAAGGTTGAACCCTTACCAATCTCATCGCACACTTCTCTCGATATCAATAGCAAACTCAAGAGCTCTCACAAATACAGATTTCGTTGGTTATTTTTTTCATGGATTCGTGTTGCTCTTCGAGTTCTTCATGCTATCTCCACCCATCGAGAAGTCTAGATGGATGGTTTGCGCAACCCGATTATGACAACATTAAGTTTGCTGAATACTTGAACGGATTTATGAGAGAATATCAATCGACATTGTTGCAGCCAAAGCTTCGATATACGGTTTTGAAAGAGGCAGATAACGCCAATTACAATGTATGACAGAGGTGTGCTCGAAACTGCGCGTATCGAGGTCCTCGGCAATTATCTTACTCCGCCACTGCAATTGGAATGTTAGCATGTTATTTGACAAGTGGTTTGAGGAGGAAGACGATGTTCGGAACAAACTGGGATTGTTTAGGAAAGTCCCACTTGTTGATCGAAGTGTTGGTTCGTTTACTTGCGAAATTTGCTTCGAGACTTGTGATGCTAGCGGTGATCATAGAATTAGCTCCGATTTATGTGGCCATTTTTATTGTATTGCATGTTGGGCAGCTTATGTAAGTGAATCGATATGGTGTTGGATGTTTGTCTCTAAAATGTCCTCGTCCGGGCTGTAGTGCTGCTGTTGGTGAAGATTTGATTCTCTCTGTGTTGGCAACCAAAGCCAATGGTGACACCGATAAGGCCAAGTATTCGCGGTACCTTTTGAGGTCTTATGTGGAAGATAGTAAGGGAAAGAGAAAGTGGTGCCCCTCTCCTGGCTGTGACTATGCTTTAGTCTTGGTGCTCCAGGGGGGTGTCGGTCACCAAGTCGTGTGGCTGACGTGGTCTCTTAGCACTGTTAGGTTAGATGGTTAATTACTTGGATATAGATGGATAACAACTTGGACATAGATGGTTAACTACTTGCACATGTGTCTGAATATGAGAGGAGGGCATTTTTTGGGTACAAATAATTGCTAAAGAAGATTTGAAGCCCTGCTTTCGCAGAATAATTAGGAGTAATAATTCTTTTTGTTTTGTTTTTTTTTTATCAAACGATATTATTTACATTGAGAGGTAGATAAATGAGTTAAGTCTCATAATAGGCTAGTAATAATGTGATTTAAATTCATTTTTGCGAGAATCAAATCTAAAATCTCTCACTTATCACAAGATCATAATACTAAGTAACTATGAGTAATAATTCTTAATTACAGAGATTTTGTTTTGTTTCCATATCTCTGTTGCTTTATTTGTTTGTTTAAACTTAGTACAAAACAAGAGTTAAAAAAGATCAATTAATGGTTGTCCTTCAACTTGTTGAACAATTAATGCGGATGACTCACCTATACCTTACAAATTTAATATTTGTCGGTTCTCTCATCCCATCTAACATCATTAAGTCAAGTAGTGGGAAGAATAGATGTGATACCACAACCATCCATCCTGCACTTCTCAGTTCAGATCTCTTGGTTTTCTCTGTTTCCACTGCTAACAGAAAGATGGCTGAGGCACTCATTTCTGTGCTGCTCGAAAAATTGGCTTCGGTAACTTACCAATACGTCGGAGAAGAGGTGAAGCTGGTTTTGAATGCGGAGAAAGATGTTCAAGAATTCGAGGCCAAACTTAAAGCGATTCGTGCTGTCTTGAGGATGCGGAGCTGAGGCAAGTGAAGGAGGCCAGCGTCAGAAATGATAACTACATTGTAGTGTTTGGGAATTGAAAGGAAAATCAAGAACAACTGATGAAGAGAATGATGAACACAGAGATATTAGAGAGAGAAAGTTTAGAGAGAGAAATAGGATTTGTATTAACTAATCAAATGAAGATTACACATACTGTTTATATAGAAATCATAACCACTTTAATCAAGTACTAACTACCTAACTATATTACTAACTGTATTATATTTTTACCCTTAATACTCCCCTCAATCTCAACTGGGTTAACCCAATTTGAGATTGGAAGAACAAAACCAGTAAACAGAACACAGAGTTGAATCATCTGCAACCTTGCAATCCCACTTCATCCACCTCAGATTCATTTCAGGATGCATTCAACCCGTCTCCAATTTCATCAACTCATTCAACTTGAGCCGGACAAATAAATCTTCATTGCTTTGTCACTTGCAATTTGGAGCCGTGTATGATAGTGTTAAGTTGTTGATCTTTCTTCATTCTTCAATCGTGACATCTTTCCTCTGCCTTCTAATAGGATCTTCACTGCAAGCCAAATAGAAATTTACACCTTACAATCACAAAAATCAAGAACCACAACCCTCTTCGGCAATCAGCCTTCAATGAAGAAAGGGAACAAGAACTGCACTCTGGCAATCGGCCTTAATGGAGTTGCACACAATAACAACAAACAAAACTTTTCAAGAACGTTACTCCGGTTATCGGCCTTTAAGGAGTAACACACAATATCTGAGACAGAACTTTTCACTCCGGCTATCGGCCTTGTGGAGGAAACAAGCTTTATACTCCGGCAATCGGCCTTGAAGGAGCACAAGATACAATATCACAGAAAACCTAATAACAGACAACCTTTTAGACAACATAAAATCCTGGCAATCGGCCTTAGGAAAATACAATCAACAATTTCAGAGCAACTGAGAAATGGCAATTGGCCTTAAAGATTCTCAAATATAGCATTTGACCTTGAAGTCTTAACAAATCTGAAGGATACAACTATCGGCCTTGACACTTCTGAAATTACCAAGAAAATTCTCACTGAGACATTATCACAAACAATTGATATGCTTGAAAGAAAACCAGTAATCGAAAACAAAACCTGAGAACTTGAATCTTGAAGACCCAGAAAACGCATTCGAACATCCAAGCTTGTACAAAAACTCACTTCTTCAAACCAGGAAGCTCTGGGAAAACCCAACTATGGCTGTGCTGTTGGCAGAGGGCGGTAGGGATGAAGACCCACAAAACGGATCTGGAATGGGAATCTGAATCGGTGTCGAAGAACCCATCGTCGATTCCAAAAATGATGAGGAACCCATCGTCAAGTGATCTCATTGAGGCACTCGTTCAAGACCTTCTTGTTGATTACAGTCGTATTGCTCATCTGCTGGAGAACGAAAGCACCAAAGGGCTTGACGGAAAATTCAAGAAAATTTGAAGAAGCTAATGAGAAAAGAAGTAAAACTAGAAATAGACGAAACTAATGAGAAGTGGAACCACCAGAATCCATGGCGTGAGCTTGGTGGCTCTGATATCATGTTAACTACATTGTAGTGTTTGAGAATTGAAAGGAAAATCAAGAACAACGAGTGAAGAGAAGGATGAACACAGAGATATTAGAGAGAGAGAGAGTTTAGAGAGAGAAATAGGATTTGTATTAACTAATCAAATGAAGATTACACATACTGTTTATATAGAAATCCTAACCACTTTAACCAAATACTAACTACCTAACTATATTACTAACTGTATTACATTTTTACCCTTAATAAGAAATTGGCTGAAGGAGCTGACAGAGGTGTTGTACAAGATGGACAATGAGCTGGATGAGTGGAACACTGAAATACTGAAACAACAAGTTGAGAAAGAAGAAGAGCACGGTGGAAATACTTCTCTTGTTATTGAGAAGAAGAAGATGGCAGTATGTTTCACTATTCCCTACTCTTGCTCTTGTTTCGGCCAAGTCAGTCGGGTAATTCGCCATCGTGACATTGCTTTTGAGATGAAAAAACTGAATGGAGGTTTAGATAAGATTGCTAAGCTCAGACAAACATATAACTTTCAATCCATGGAGAGAATTACCATTGAACAACCTGAGCGAGTCGAAACTGATTCTTCTGTTGATGAATCTATCACAACAAAAGAAAGATTTGGTTAGCAAGTTGTTGAATGAGAGCAGTTAAGAAGAGAGGGGCCTTCTTGCTGCAAAGACTCCAGGTAGTCTCATGCAAAACAAGAAAACAAGGAAAGAATGACATGAAGTTTTGAACAGTAAGATATGGGATCTAGAAAATGTTGAGGAAGACGTTTTCAAACCGCTATTACTGAGTTACTTTGATTTGGAACGATGCCTTTTATATGGTGCTATTTTTTCCAAAAGATCATAAGATTGATAAAGATCATTTGATTGAGTTGTAGATGTCATAAGATTATCTCTATTCGAAAAGACACACAGAGATAGAAATAATTGGCCAAAAGTTTTTCAATATTTTAGTAATGCGATCTTTCTTCCAAGACTTCGAAGACGATGATGAGGGAAATATCAAGAGTTGTAAAATGCATGATATTGTGCATGATTTTCTGCAGTTTCTTACTCAAAATGAATGCTTTACAATGGAGGTTAAGGGTGGTAACAATACAAAAAAGCCTTTGGGTGATAAGATCCAACATTTGACCTTAGTGCTTGCTCCCACGGGTCCACTCTCATGTGTTTTGTTTTCCAGCTGCAATATGCGTACTCTTGCAACTTTTGATTCAAAATTTAATGTTGTGGACTCAACTTTGATGTCGCAGTTGAAACATTTGAGGACATTAAATTTGAGTGGTAATTGTATTGAAGAACTTCCGGAAGAGATAGGTAAATTGGTGCATCTGAGATTTATTGATTTGTCCTATAATGACGACTTGAAAAGGCTACCGAATGCGGTGTGTAATTTATACAATTTGCAGACATTGCGCCTTAATTGGTGTAGGGTACTTGAAAGTCTACCTCAGAGCATGGGAAAGTTGATTAACTTAAAGCATCTTTATGTTAGGGGTTGCTTTCGGCTGAAGTACTTGCCGAAAGGGATTGGGAGATTAACAAATCTAAGAACACTAGATCGGTGCCCTGTTGGTGATCGTAAAGACAACGATGAAGCATTCAAATTAGGAGATTTGAGAGACTTAGACCAACTTCAGGGTATACTACCCATAGAGATTGATGGGGATTTGAAAGTTGTTGCGGGTGAGGGTGAGAAAGCATTACCCTTGGGGAACAAACAACAACTCTTACATTTGAGAATAGAATTTGTTGGTTGGACACAATTGTTTCATTGGAGAAAAAAAATCTGAAAATCGGGAAGATAAGGTGGGAAGAAGCAGCAGCAGTAGTGTAGAAACATTGAATTTTTTACAACCGCATCCAAATTTGGAATCTTTACAAAGTACAGGGCATAATGGAAGCACTGCCCCTAACTAGGCCTGACATTTTGGACCCAACCCGTTAACCCGACCCGACCCAACCCGTTAATATTTGTATTTGGATGGATGCTTAACGGGTCGGGTCGCTAACGGGTGAACCCGTTAAATAACGGGTCACTTTGGGTTAACCCGTTAGACCCGTTAGGACCCGTTAACACCCGTTAGCACCCATTAGTTGAGGATATTTTAGTAATTTTAGTAAAGTCTTAATAACAAAAAATAAACTTTATGCAAAAAAAAAAAATAATAATAATTGTTAACGGGTGATAACGGGTGAAACGGGTGACCCGTTAGCTTAACGGGTCGAGTTCGGGTGACCCGTTAACTTAACGGGTCGGGTTGCCTGACCCAAACCCAATAAACCCGACCCGTTTACAAGTCTACCCCCAACTGGATCATATCATTAAACAATTTAGAGTTCTTGATCTTGTGTGGTGGAATGAATGTGAAGTTTTACCTCCTTTGGGAAAATTACCGTCCCTCGAAAAACTGACGCTTATTCATATGAATGGAGTAAAAAAGGTTGGAGTTGAGTTTCTGGGAATAGAAAAGGAAACGTCATCATCATCATGCATTCTATTCCCAAAATTAAAAGTACTCTATGTTAGGAACATGAGGGCGTTGGAAGAGTGGAAAGGAGTGGAAGAGTGGAAGGAAGAGGATTCTCATATTTACCATAATGCCCTGCCTTTCTTCTTTACAAATTGGGTACTGCCGTCGGCTAAAAACATTGCCAGACTTCTTGCGGAAACCACCACTTCAGACACTTGTCATCATACACTGTAGTAGTCTTGTACGAGGTTGCCAAAAAGGTAGAGGAAAGGAGTGGCCCAAGATTTCTCACATCCCCAACATCAAAATCAGACCTCCACTAGATTCTGATTTTGATAATGATGGTGAAGGCATAGTCGAAGTTGAGGATGATGTTTAAGGCTGGTTTGGTATTGCTGTGCTTTGAAAAAAAACTGCTTCTGTTGTTCTATGAGAATAAACTCATATTTGCTGCTTCATGTTTTCAGTTTTTTTTTTTCACTCAAAACTGTGAAAATAAGCTGTTTTTAAGTGTTTACCAAACATTTTTTTGAGCTCAGCTTTTTTTTATTCCCACTTTTTATAAAAGCACATAAGTATCAAACCAGTACTGTTGCATGATAATTGAGAGGCCTTCCACTTCGGGTAATTAAGCTCTTTTCTATTTATTTACCAACTCACTCTATTCATTTTACTTGACAAATTACAATATTCCAACTAAACAATTTATGGGGTTGAGCTTTTATTATACTTGACAAATTACAACATTCCAACTAAACAAGTGCAGATGACCATATTCCAGGTCCCGAGTTCAATTCCCCCTCTCCCAATATCATGATTTGCAATGCTCTAGTTTTATTTCATTCCAAAAACATATTTGCAAGAAAGCAACAGTTTATAGTCACAAAATTTTGCAGAAAGTTTCACGAGCAAGCTTTTGGGAGGGCGGCAGACCTCAAAAAACTGGATTCACCAAGACCCTCCAGTTGTCTGATTTAGCTGCTAGCAGTTACAGGGTTTACAAACAATGTTGCCTGAAATAAACTGAAACCACTACATTGCAGATCACTTTGGCCGGCTGCAAAAATCATCGAAAATGAAGAGTGCAAAAACAGAAACAGGTAAACTCAAAATTAATTGGGGTGTTTAGTTTATGCATGCATGTTTCGTAGAAATTTTGAAGTCTTTTTTTTTTGTTAATCCTACCCGCCTGACTGTTGCGAGTGCTGCTAATGAAAGCAGGGCTCACACATTTTCTTTTTAGAGGAAGTGAGATGAAAAAGGAAGAGAAAGCTACATGCATTACAGATTTCACCGGAATGGTCTTTTCCTTTACTTTCGGGCTAAACGAAGATCGTCTGGACATAGGCACATTAATTTTGTGTGTGTAGTATATTGCAAAGTGATCCAGACTTGTTTGAAGTCTTCAGTTGAAGTCAGAACAATATTTCTCAGAAAAATGCTGTCGAACGACTAGAATATTATCACTGAACCTGCAGAGTACAGTGCAAATTTTATGTAAATACTAAACATAGTAAAAGTTTGGCAGATTGAACATAAACAACTGAGATATTTGAATATAAACTGTATTATGAAACTGAGATATTTGAATATAAACTGTATTATGAAATAGTGCTAGTCAAATAGAGCTAAATTTGCTTCAATACCATCAAATGTGCATAAACCCGGCGAAGAATATTATGAGTTCTAGCATCCCAAACTCGAACCACGCCATCTTCTGATCTAGAAATCAAATAATTTCTAGAAATGCCATATGCTAAGCATTTCAGCGACGGAGAAGAGAAGCTTCCGGTGGCAGGAATTCGATGAGCGATCTGCCCCCCCAAGTGTTTGCGTAAATGACAGAGTCAGAGGATACTAGGAGTATGCACTCGCGGAAAGGGATCCTCTCTCTGTGTCCCTTCCACTCAATTAACCAAGCCGAACCGTTAAAATTTAATCTAACGATTCAATTTATTGTAACTTTTAAATAGATCACATGTTTTTAACCATTAGATCAAATTTCAAGAATCCAAATTAGTGAATTGGTGGATTTGATGGAAGAAATCCAGAGAAGATCCCTTTCTTGCACTGGCATATGCTTGAGAGTATAATATTATAAATATATTCAGTATTTATATGCTGACTGGATAAATAAATAAATAAATTAAATAATAATCATTTTTGTTTTTACATTTTCTGGATTTCTTGGGAATGGAGTGCAATCGACGGCAGCGTTTTACTCGCATGAACTGGAATTCTGACTTGTTAGAGAGAGAGAGAAGAAAAGGTGGAGATCTGAATATGGCTGGAATGTACGAGTTTTGATCGAGTGCGTGAGAGTTACAGTTTTGGGGGTGGACCTGGAGAGGACATAACCTACTTTGTACCTGGAAATTTGGAATGATGCGTCGGTGGTGGTATCTTGAGTTACTACATTGACGGTACTTCAAACAAATTATGGGTAGTTTCCAAAAAAAAATAAAAAATAAAAACAAATTATGTGTAAATGATTTGCGTAGCATGAATACAGTTATAAATAGACAAAAGTTAGATTGAGAATTTTTATTAGAAATTGAAGTGGAACGGGAGCAATGCATCAAACTGTTTATTTTCGTAACTATATCAGACAATAAGTGCAAGTACAATGAGGAGGGAGATTGGTATTCACTTTCAATTTTTGATCTTGTGTGCCGGGAAAAATAAGGGTTAGCATAAATTGTTTGCTCAAAGCAAGTGGTCATTTACCACAATAGTGGAAAGATGTTGAGTCCTTATATGACGGCGTGAGCTCAAACTCCGTCGGTGACTAATCTAACATGTAATCAAACAAAATCTATCATTTGACAAAAAAAAAAATTGTTTACTAAGATAGGTAGGTAGAAAGATGGGATAGTTTTTACATTACAACTGTCCCTTTATATGGGAAAGTCTTACACCCATGGGGAAAAATTCCATGATAAAAATATCATCATCCAAGTTTACTATTTCACCTAAATTTTTTAATTATTGTCACCAAAGTCCATTTTGGTTTGCTTCTTCATACATTCATATATGTAACATTCAAACTATATTCACAACACAACTAAATCATTTTCTATCAAGAATACAACGACAAGAGTTTCTGTTTATATGACGTTATATTGTTACCAGATGACACTACAATGATGGTAAATCTAGATTTATGTCATAAATCTAGAGAACAATGCGAAAAAGAAGAGGAGGAGAGAGAAGTGCAAAGAACAAGAAGTATGCGAGAGATAGAGAAGAAGTATGAAAGAAAATTAGAAAGAAGAAGGGAAGAGAGGGAAAAATACGAAGAATGAGATGAAAGAGTGAAAAAGAAATGTATGATAGATACCTCAATTATAAATGCAAAAACAATTAAAAAATAAATCATAACATCATTTGCTAGATGGATAAGTTTTACTCCTCTCTAAAATAAACCAAAAACTTGTCTCTCTAAAACTTGTAAGTGAGAGATTCTCATTAAAAACGAATTTGAACCACATCATTGTTAGCCCATTGTGAGGCTAAGTCCACATCTTCCCTTTAGTGCAGATAGTAACGTGTGTTATAATATATATATATATATGTATATAGTGTTATAATTTGGCTCTAAGTCCTAAATTCCTAATTAAGGTAGCAATGTTTTATTGGAACGGTGCGTTTTACGCCTCAGACAATTTGGGGTTGCTCCTAATTTACGGAAATTTTAGGGTTTCAGTTCCTTTTCACGCAAGGAATTTGGTTCGCTTTTCCTAGTTGCCTAGGGATTCAATTCCTATATTTATAAAGGCTGAACCCTTACCAATCTCATCGCACACTTCTCTCGATATCAGTCGCAAACTTGAGAGCTCTCATAAATACCGATTTTGTTGGTTATTTTCTTCATGGATTCGTGTTGCTCTTCGAGTTCTTCGCGCTATCTCCACCCATTGAGAAGTCTAGATGGACGGTTTGCGCAACCTGATTATGATAACATTAAGTTTGCTGAATACTTGAACGGATTTATGAGAGAATATCAATCGACATTGTTGCAGCCGAAGCTTCGATATACGGTTTTGAAAGAGGCAGATATCAGGGAACGCCAATTACAATGTATGACAGAGGTGTGCTCGAAACTGCGCGTATCGAGATCCTCGGCAATTATCTTACTCCGCCACTGCAATTGGAATGTTAGTATGTTATTTGACAAGTGGTTTAAGGAGGAAGACGATGTTCGGAACAAACTGGGATTGTTTAGGAACGTCCCACTTGTTGATCAAAGTGTTGGTTCGTTTACTTGCGAAATTTGCTTCGAGACATATGATGATGACAGTTATCATAGAATTAGCTCCGATTTCTGTGGCCATTTTTATTGAATTGCATGTTGGGCAGCTTATGTAAGAGAATCGATTAGCAATGATGGTGTTGGATGTTTGTCTCTAAAATGTCATCATCCGGGTTCTGCTGTTGGTGAAGATTTGATTCTCCCTGTGTTGGCAACCAAAGCCAATAGTGACCCCGATAAGGCCAAGTATTCTCAGTACCTTTTGAGGTCTTATGTGGAAGATAGTAAGGGGAAGAGAAAGTGGTGCCCTTCTCATGGCTGGTGACTATGATGTAGACTTTATTGGTGCCTATGCTCTTACAGATTTTGTTCAAATTGTCACGAGGAAGGTCACAGTCCGATGAACTGCGATACAGTGCAAAGTGGATGATGCTGAAGAACGAGGATGATTCTGAAGGTGTAGATTGAATTCTGAATGTAGATTGGATTCTTGCAAACACTAAGCCTTGTCCAAAGTGCAAGCGAAATATCGAAAATGCAAAACAAGGATGTAACCATATGACATGCAACGCACCTTATGGATTCGAATTTTGCTGGACATGCCTCGAATGGTGGAACTGGCATGGTCTTAATTATTTTGGTAATGGTTTCCTGAAGGGGGTGGAGAGTGAGCATAGGAGGAGAAAGAAAGAAATGGTAAACATATCTTTGAAAGAGATGTCGAAGATGTCTTCTAACAGATTAGTTCGTAATTATGAACGTTGGGTATATAATCGCATGTACAAGAAAATAGTCGTTGAAGATTTTCATCACCTTGTGCAAGATGTTCATTTGAAGAAGCTCAGTGTGAAATACATACAAACGAATCCTGTTCTTGATTTTGTTGTGGAGGCCTGGCAAGAGATTATCGAATGCAGACCGGTGCTGCAGTGGATCTATGTGTATGGTTACTTTATACCCAAGCATGAGCGCGTTAAGAGGCAGTTGTTTGAGTACTTGCTAGGCGAGGTGGAGAGTGGCTTGGAAAAGCTACGTCATTGTGCAGAAGTGGAACTGGAAGAGAAGATTATCAATGTTGATCGATCTATTGAAGAGTTCTTTGAATTTCGAGGAAAGTTGACACAGCTGATTGCGATTGGAAACTACTTCAGAAACTTTGTGAGAGCGATGAAGAATGACTTTTCGGAGGTAGTGGATTATTCAGAGAATAATTTTCCGGAGGTAAGTGTGGATTGTTGGCCTTGCGATCGCTGCACCTATGTCAATGACTTTTCTGCCACCGCGTGCATGATGTGCACAGAGGAGGATTCTCCGGTGTAGGCCAAGTGCGAATCTAAGAAGAGACAGAAATCTCCGGTGCATGATGATGCCATGTCGGAATCCAAATCCAAGAAGCGGAGGAGGAAGTTTAGTTGTAAAAAGTTAGAATTTAAATTTTAGAAAAGAGAAGAAAAAATGATTCCATCCCATGACTTTGTTTAGTTCCTCACCAAAACAATTGGCTTAGATTGTTTCGATGTTTTAGGAACAAGAACCAAAAGAAATATCAAATATTGTATAACTGCTTTCATTGCACAGAACAAGTAGAATCGATTTTTATTAGTGTTCGTTTTAGCTAAACACACCATTCCCCTGTTTAATTTTGGTCTTTTTTTTGTTTGATTTATTCAATATGATGGTAAAAAAAATGAAAAGAGTGTGTGTGCAGAGAAATATGTTATGTGTTTATCAACTTCCACCATCATACACAATTATAGAAGGGAACTTTAACGAAAAGCTCCCGTTACTGTTCACTTTAACGAAAAACCATATTTTTACACTAAAAAGTCAATCATGGTAGTATTCACTTTACCCTTTATTTTGTCCTTATCGTTAAAACTCAAAGTTTTCAAGCTATTTTCATTAGTTTTCCTATTGTAGAACTTTAACATTAAATGGTGTTTGATAACACTTTTTTTTTTTTTAATGAAAGACGATATCATTAACTGAGGAAAATTACAAAATATCTTGGATAAGGAGATCCTAGATAACATTAGAAGGCTCCTCAACCCAAACTACATTTGTCTCAATAGACAATGCTACATTTGCCAAACAATGAGCAATACTATTATTAATCCTAGAAACGGAAATAAACTTAAAAGCAGTAAAATTCTTTGCAATATGTAGGACATCCCCCGCTAACAAATCCATAGCCGACGCACGGACTACACAAGTATGAATGATGGAAATTGCTTGGGAGGAGTCATTTCAAACCAGAACCTTCTAAAAGCCAAGCTGATGGGTGAGCTCCACACCATGCTTAATAGCTAGCATTTCTGCTTGGAGAGCAGACGTCAGTGTAGGGAGGAAAGATGCCGTTGTAGCCAGAAAATGTCCTTGCCCGTCTCGGAGAACCACCCCAGCCCCTCCCACCTTATTCTGCAAATTAGTCTCACCATCCACATTCAGCTGTACCCAGTCTTCCGCCACCCTCTTCAGGACCACAACACCATCTTTCGTAAGCCCATCCCGAGGAAGCCATTGCTGAATAGCAGTTATAAGCTCCGCTGCGACCCTAAATTCCTGCAACCAAGCCACCACATGCTGAGCCACCACAACTGGAGACTCGTGCTTCCCCTTCCAAATTCTATCATTCCTCTCCTGCCACAAATGCCACACTGCCATGTACATAAAATCAAACTCCAAATGGTGATTTTGAAGTAACAACATGACCCATTCTTTAACCGATCCACAAGGAATGATATCAACTAGAAAACTACATGAGGTTGCAAACCATGTATGTAAGATCCCACATCGCCCAGGGGAGTAGATCCTCTATGCCTTATATGTATATTCCCATCTCTACCTAGCACGAGGCCTTTTGGGAGGTTACTGGCTTCGAATTCCATCGGAACTTCAAAGTTATGCGAGTTCGCGAGAGCAATCGCAGGATAGGTGACCCACTGGGAAGTTCTCGTGTGAGTTCCCAGAAACAAAACAATGAGGGTGTGGTAGGGGCCCAAAGCGGACAATATCGTGCTATGGCGGAGTCGAGCCCGGGAAGTGGTGGAGCCTAGGCCGGGATGTGTTAATTTGGTATTAGAGCCACTCCCTGGCCAAAAATGTGCGGACAAGGACGTCGGGCCCCTAAAGGGGTGGATTGTAAGATCCCACATCGCTCATGGGTGAGGATCCTATAAGTCTTATATGTACATTCTCACCTTTAATTAGCACGAGGCTTTTTAGGAGCTCACTGGCTTTAGGTTCCATCATAACTCTGAAGTTAAGCGAGTTCGCACGAGTGCAATCCTAGGATGGGTGACCCACTGGGAAGTTCTCGTGTGAGTTCCCAGAAACAAAACCGTGAGGGTGTGGTAAGGACCCAAAGCGGACAATATCGTGCTATGGCGGAGTTGAGCCTGGGAAGTGGTTGAGCCTGGGCCGGGATGTGACAATGTAGCTATGGCAAATGAACAATCCTTAAGAACATACACCACCATCTCGGGCTCTCCACCACATAAAACGCACAACGGATCCGAAACAACCTCTTTCTTAGACAAATTCTTTTTTGTCGGGAGAATGTCTTGACATGTCTGCCATATCATATTCCGCACCTTCGGCGGGACTTTGGCCTGCCATATTGCTTTCCATAACGGAGTAAAAGGATTACCACCAAGAGCGGAAGAAGAAGCACTCAAAGAGGGTGGTTTAACATAATCCGAAGCAACCCCATAAACACTTTTAACTGTGAATAGTCCCTTATCAGTGTAATGCCATATAAGCTTGTCCGGAGGTAGACGATGGCTAATTGGTAGAGCATGAATGTGCTCCCTATCCTCCTCTTCAAAATATTCACTCAATGCAGTATCACACCACATTCTTCTCTCCCCATCAATTAATTCCTGCACCAACATATTCTCCTTTGAGGGAAGCGATCGGGATATAGGATAAAAAAATGATGGCCGAGGTACCCACCACGATCCTTCCATACCCGTACTGACGCCCCATCACCTATCAACCATCTCGATCCCTTCTCCAAGATCATTTTAGCTTTGAGTATGCTAGACCAACAATAAGACAAAGAAGAGGGAACTAGAGCGTCCCAAAATGACGTATATGGGTGATATTTTACTTTAAACAATCATGTCGTCAACGACTCAGGATCTTGGAGAATACGCCATCCCTGTTTCGCCAACACCGCCAGATTAAAGGCATAAAGGTTTCGGAACCCTATACCCCATTTCGGTTTAGCCTAACACAACTTATCCCATGACTTCCAATGAATTTTCCTTGAATTAGGGTCACTACCCCCACCAAAACCGAGCCATGAGTTGATGTAGATCATCACAAAAAGTCTTCGGAAGTAGAAAACAATTCATAGCATATGTAGGCAACACCTGAGCCACCACCTTCACAAACAACTCCCATCCCACTCCACTTAAACACTTCCCTTTCCACCCACTCAGCCTTTCATGAACTCTCTCCTTAATATAACCAAAAGTTTGCCGTTTGTTCTTACCCACGAACATAGGCAAGCCCAAATATCTCTCATGCCGCTCCACCAATTGCCAACCCTTGCTGCTCACGGCCTCTCACGTTAGCACTGAAAGTAATGCTACTTTTACCCAAATTTATTTCTTGACCTGATGCTTGGGATAACACATTTAGAATATGCTGAACCTCTGCACACTTCTCCAACTTCACCTTACCAAACAAGAAACTATCATCGGCAAATAACAAATGATGAACACTAGGAGCACCATCACAAATCCTTATCCCATTAATCACTCCCTTCTCTTCTTTATGAGCAATAAGTGCTGAAAAACCTTCAATACAAAGAAGAAACAAATAGGGAGATAGAGGGTTACCTTGGCGAAGACTGCAAGATGGCACAACAAACCCACATGCCTCGCCATTAACCAAAAAAGAGTACGAAACCGATTTCACACACATCATCACAACAACCACCCATCTACTATTAAACCCCAACCTCAACATCATAGCTTCCAAAAAAATCAACTCCACCCTATTATATGCCTTGCTTAGATCTAACTTGAGTGCAAAGGATCCCTCCCGTCCCCACCTCTTATTGTGAAGGAAATGACCTATTTCCGCTGCCACCAAAGTGTTATCAGAAATCAACCTCCCTGGAACAAAATTAAAACATTAAAAAAATTTCACCCTTGCACCTTTGACCTATTTCTGATGCGGAGAAATTAAAACATTAAAAAAATTTCTTCAATCGGTTCGCAATCACCTTTGCACCAATCTTGTAAATTACATTACATAGACTAATCGGGCGCAATTGTGACATTTCCTACGGTTGATTCACCTTAGGAATTGAAACACGCCTCCCGTAGTAATCGTCCAGAGGTGATAAAAGAGCGAATAGCATTCACCATGTCATGCTTAACAACATGCCAAAACTTTTGAAAAAACAAAGGTGACATACCATCCGGACCGAGGGTTTTAGACGGATGCATTTGGAAAAGTGCAACACGAATCTCCTCCTCCGAGTAAGGCTTCAACAACTCCGCATTCATCTCGGGGGTAACCCATTGGGAACAAGTCGCCATCACCTCTTGTACCGCATTGTAAAGAACACCACGGGAGTAAAAAGTATTCTGAAAATACCCTACAACCGTGCCTTGAATTCCAGCCCTGGAGTCCTGCCACACTCCTTGCGCATCCTTTAGCCCTTTAATTGTATTTTTCCGTTTACGATTGGATGCCCGCAAATGGAAAAACTTTGTATTCCTAACCCCTTCCTGTAACCACTAAACACACGAACGTTGCCTCCAATACATCTCCTCTCACCCAAGAAGTGAAGCAAGCTAACCTAACAGCTCACCCCTTGCCTCATATAACTCAGCCGAACGTGGATGCTCAAACAACACACCCAACTTATCCCGTACTTTAGCAATCTCTGCCTTTGTATTTGTAGAGCCGAACACCTCACGTTGCCATGCTAACAAGGCACATCGTGTGAAACAAATCTTCTCACACACTTGGAAAAGCGGAACCTGTTTGATAACCATTTTGTTTACAGTTTTTTGTTTTAATTTTCTTTTTAAAATTTAAAATTTGTTTGGTGATTAATTTTGGTCTTTTTTTGTTTGATTTATTCAATATGATGGTAAAAAAAATGAAAAAAAAGAGTGTGTGTGCAAAGAAATATGTTATGTGTTTATCAACTTCTGCCATCATACACAATTATAGAACTTCAACATTAAATGGTGTTTGACAACCATTTTGTTTACAGTTTTTTGTTTTCATTTTTTAAAAAATTTAAAATTTGTTTGGTAACTAAGTTTTAGTTTTTAAAACTTTTAATTAAAAAATAAGGTCGATAAGAAAGCCTATCCGAGGTAGAGGATAAGGATCGTTGGGGCATGCCTTGTTCAAATTTGTGAAATCTACATAGACGCTCCACTTGCCATTCTTCTTCTGCACAAGGGCTACGTTGCCCAGCCAATTTGGATGATGGACTTCAACAATGAAGTTGGCATCCTTAAGTTTGTCGATCTCAACCTCAATGAGTTTACTCTGCTCCGTTACATGATTGCACTTTCGCTACATAACTGATGAGTAGATTTTATGATATATATTTTCCCCTTTCTTGGTATTTTTTGGTTATTATTTTGGTGAGATTTTGATGCTTTGTTATGTATTTTTAATGTAGGAAGTGCGAACTTGTTCCGAGCATAAAGTAATCAAACGGTGGAATTTTTGAGTGATTCTAATTGAAACGGGTTCGTAAGTTTGTCAAGAACGTTGTGTCAAAATTTCATAATTTTATCTTGAAGCATCTGATCATGACGAATTAATATATGCCCAGCGCGTAGTGTTGACAGATTGGGCTATAGAGCTTGTTTGTGACTTTTAGGCTGAAAGATGATGGATTTTGGACTTGGACTCTTCTTGGAACTTGAAGAGAAGGTCATAATCTTTAATTTTATTCGTTTTGGGCCTATTTTGGTGCCTTGAAGGTCTATAAACGTGGCTATTTCTTTGCTAGGCAGATTTCTTAGTTAGATTTGGAGTGTGTTTTTATGTTATCCTTTTATTATTTTATTTCCTAGTTTTTAGAAAACCTTTTCTACGAGGGATTTTAATTTTTGGTAGTATAAATAAGAATTTTGAGCCATTATGGTTCACTACGTGACATTGAGAGAACTTGGCAAAACTTTGGAGAATTTTAGACTTTTTGCCTATAAGGTGTTTTCAATCCTTTTTCTAGTTAATGATATTTTCTTTGGTTTTTATTGTGAGTATGCATAACTAATTCCTTTTGTTAGGGCGATGCCACGAGCATTAGCATGAATATACGATTTTATTAATTTGCTTATGAATGGATGTATGCTTGTTTTGAATTATTAACCACCGCGATTAGAACTATCTATATATTTTAATGCCTAATCACCGTTAGGATATTTAGACAAGTAATTTGATGCAATTTCTGTTGGAACATCACCCTGAAATTGAGGAGGGCTTCTTGTGATTAGTAATTGTAAGTTCACTTAAAGCGAACATCACACTCTCAAGGATTGCATGGTTTTTCAAGGGGTTTTCACAAAGCTTAATGAGTCATGCATGTTTATATTTGATATGAACATCACAGACGGATTGCATGTTAGATATACGTTTTCGCTTGAACATCATGAGGAATATGCATTAGGAAAACCTAACCTTCAAAGCATGTATGTGGAAATTCATAGGTAATTGATAGAATTGCATATGATTGTTAATGGTGACGGCTTAACCTTAGTTTTTCCCATAATTGTTTAATTTAAAAAACGTTTTTTTTCCTTTTGCTGCCATTATTTCCAAACTTTTTAGATTTCTTTTATTGTTAATTTAATCTTTTTAAATTAAAAAATCTCAAGTCTTTGATAAAAATCTGTTTTAATTATTAATTAAGAGTTAGTTTAATTACAAATTAGTCAAACAATCTTTGGGGAAAACGACCTTACATGAGCGATTATACTACAATTACCTTGTACCCTTACAAATATTTTCAATGATTTTAATCTTATTTGCACATGTGCTAAAAATCCTATGAATAATCAGTTTTATGGTTGGGTCTAGATGGAGACGCTAACAGAGATTACCAAATGGTCAAAGACAGGCATGTCTTTAGCGGGCCAAGCGAACACATCCTTGTTATTGAAACTCAAATTTTGAAAACTACATTATTTTTTTATTTTCAATTTTCATGTTTTTTTGAAAAATGAAACTAGTTACCAAAAATGTATTAGTTTTTATTATTTAAAGAAAAAGTGAAAGATGAAAACGAAATAGTTGTGCTAGAAATACAATATGTCAAATTCTTAACTGCGGTAAGAGGCAGTTGTGAGTACTTGTTGATGATAAGCAAAGGGGAAAGTGCCAGACTTGCAGTAGGCCTTAAGGGCGTGTGTGTTTGACATTCTTAGGGGGGACTGGACTAGACTACACTAATTGGTATTGTAGTCTGATGTTTGGTAGGGGCAAGGATTACGTTTAATGGGATTAGATCCGACTCGCACGGATTAAACCCTTCGCTAGCAGTTCTTAGCGAACCACCCCAAAAACGTCCGGATTCGTAAGACCTCATCCCTCACGTCGTCCTCATCATCCTCATCTCTACGTCCTGCTCGCCGTCAGCTGCATCCTGGTCGCCCTCATCTGCATCCTGCTCCTCATCTGTTCCTCTCGTCGTCCGCTCCCTCGTCTTCACGTAACAGATCTGCTCCGAGAGTTCTCCAAGGACAGCATTCGCCTCGTCAAGCGCTGCCACAAGCCCGATCGCAAAGGTAATTCAGCATTCGGGTCGGATCTGTGTTTTCTCACAAGTTATATTCTTTGATATGCATGTGTAATTGATGAGATTTGATGGTTGATTGTCGTGTAGAATTCTCCAAGGTCGCGCTCCGGACAGCGATCGGGTTCGTCGTGATGGGTTTCGTCGGGTTCTTCGTCAAGCTGATCTTCATCCCCATCAACAATATCATCGTTGGATCTGTTTAGGTATTTATTGGATCTAATCAAATCCATTGATTGAAAATTATTGATGGAAATTGTGGAGATTTGATTGGTTTGCTTGATCGATGTATGATTTGATTAGGTTGTTTATTAGTTGGAATTCGGATTAATTTGATTTTGGTAATTGTTGTTTGTTCAATTTTATAAACGAATCAAAAGTTTCGATGAGGAATGTAGTGGTTGAGTTGCATATGTATACACACACACAGACGTTTGGTTTTTCTTCTATGCCAATATAGTTGAAATGGTTCTTTAATGTTGAGATTTTTATCAACTTTATGTTTAGATGTGTGCATCGCTCTTGGTTTTGAGTGTTTCATTCGGATTACGTTAATGGTTTGGAACGGATAGTCTGCATCGTGATATTTGGTAGAAATGGATGTGGTGAATCTGGTGATATGATCTAAATAGGGAGATCTTCTTGAGGCACGATTGATTAGTTTGAGTTCTGGTTTTACTCTGTTGCTCTATTATTCTGCTTTATGTGTCTTAGGAAATTGATACCGAATCAAGGACGTTTAATAGAATATTGATTCATAAAATTGGTCCAAAGATCTTGTATCTTGAATTTATTCGATTTGTATGTAATAATATAAGATTACGGTGTCATTTGTGTACTGTGTGTGCAAGGTGTATACAGTGTGTGTTTGTGTACTGTGTATGCAGTGTGTATGTATGCAGGGTGTATGCAGGGTGTATGCAGTGTGTGTATGTATGTATGCACTGTGTGTGTATTGCAGGGTGTGTGTGTAGTGTATGCAGTGTGTGTGTGTAGTGTATGTAGTGTGTGTGTGTGTGTGTGTGTAGTGTATGTAGTGTGTGTATGTATGTACTGTGTTTGCAGTGTGTATGTATGCAGTGTGTGTGTGTAGTGTATGTAGTGTGTGTGTAGTGTATGCAGTGTATGTAGTGTGTGTATGTATGTACTGTGTTTGCAGTGTGTATGTATGCAGGGTGTATGCAGTGTGTGTGTACTTGCAGGGTGTGTGTGTAGTGTATGCAGTGTGTGTGTAGTGTATGTAGTGTGTGTGTGAAGTGTACTGTGTTTGCAGTGTGTATGTATGCAGTGTGTGTGTAGTGTATGTATGCAGGGTGTAGTGTATGAAGTGTATGTAGTGTGTGTAGTGTACTGTGTTTGCAGTGTGTATGTATGCAGTGTGTGTGTGTAGTGTATGTAGTGAGTGTGAGTGAGTGTGAGTGTGAGTGTGTGTGCAGTGTGTGTGTGTGCAGTGTGTAAGCAGTGTGTGTGTGTGCAGTGTGTGTGTGAATAAGTGTGTATGTGTGTAGTGTATGCAATGTATGTAGTGTGTGTAGTGTACTGTGTTTGCAGTGTGTATGTATGCAGTGTGTGTGTGTAGTGTATGTAGTGAGTGTGAGTGAGTGTGAGTGTGAGTGTGTGTGCAGTGTGTGTGTGTGCAGTGTGTGTGTGTGCAGTGTGTAAGCAGTGTGTGTATGTGCAGTGTGTGTGTGAATGAGTGTGTATGCAGTGTGTGTGTACTGTGTGTGCAAGGTGTATGCAGTGTGTGTGTTTGTGTACTGTGTATGCAGTGTGTATGTATGCAGGGTGTATGCAGGGTGTGTATGTATGTATGCACTGTGTGTGTACTTGCAGGGTGTGTGTGTAGTGTATGCAGTGTGTGTGTGTAGTGTATGTAGTGTGTGTGTGTGTTTGTGTACTGTGTGTGCAAGGTGTATACAGTGTGTGTGTTTGTGTACTGTGTATGCAGTGTGTATGTATGCAGGGTGTATGCAGGGTGTATGCAGTGTGTGTGTACTTGCAGGGTGTGTGTGTAGTGTATGTAGTGTGTGTGTGTAGTGTATGTGAGTGTGTGTATGTATGTACTGTGTTTGCAGTGTGTATGTATCCAGTGTGTGTGTGTAGTGTATGTAGTGTGTGTGTAGTGTATGCAGTGTATGTAGTGTGTGTATGTATGTACTGTGTTTGCAGTGTGTATGTATGCAGTGTGTATACAATGTGAATGTTTTGTATTGTGTGGGGTTGATGCTGAATTGCAATTTGTTGTGGTTGTTGGTTGCAGAGAAGAGGAGAATAAACGGAAGGCTAAGGCTAAGGCTACTGCATTACAGGTGTCCTTTAATTTCCCTTTTCACATGCAATGCCTAGCAATGATAGCAATCCTCATACTAGTGTTCTTAGACACATGTTTATAGATGTATAAGAGTAGAACATTTTGAATATGATGCCTCGGGTTAATGAAAACTTTTTTTTTTTCAACGCCACCTGTATATTTGTTGCCTCGGGTTAATGAAAAGTTTTTTTTTTTCAACGCCACCTGTATATTTGTTGCCTCGGGTTAATGAAAACTTTTTTTTTTCAACGCCACCTGTATATTTGTTGCCTCGGGTTAATGAAAACTTTTTTTTTTTCAACGCCACCTGTATATTTGTTGCCTCGGGTTAATGAAAAGTTTTTTTTTTCAACGCCACCTGTATATTTGTTGCCTCGGGTTAATGAAAACTTTTTTTTTTTCAACGCCACCTGTATATTTGTTGCGTCGGGTTAATGAAATTTTTTTTTTCAACGCCACCTGTATATTTGTTGCCTCGGGTTAATGAAATAATTTTTTTTTCAACGCCACCTGTATATTTGTTGCCTCGGGTTAATGAATTTTTTTTTTCAACGCCACCTGTATATTTGTTGCCTCGGGTTAATGATAACTTTTTTTTTTCAACGCCATATGTATATTTGTTGCCTCGGGTTAATGATTTAGTTAATTTGTTTATTGTTTTTTTTTTGTTTGGATAGATATGGATCGAAGGAAGCTTTTATTGATCTTATTGTTAGAGATGTCTTATTTGGAGACAATTTGTATTTGTACGATTCTTGTGGTGATGATGTTACGTGGCAAACAGAGACATGTTGAACGACCCACATTGACTAACCGTTCACTTATTAGACGAGAGATTAGTTTGTGTTATCTAAATGGTATAATAGGGAATACTGATACTGAATGTGTTAACGAATTGAGAATGGATAGAAGGACTTTTGGCATATTATGCGACTTACTTCGTCAAGATGGGAGGGTAAAAACTGATGGTTTGGTGTCTGTAGAGGAACAGGTGTGTATGACTTTACAAATATTAGCACATCATACCAAGAATCGTAGTGTTGGCGGTAGATTTTATAGGTCGGGAGAGACTATAAGTAGGTATTTCAATAGCGTATTGCAAGGAATTTTGCGATTACAAGGTACCCTACTAAAAGTCCCCCAGCCTGTGCCTATTGATTCTACAGATGCTAGGTGGCGATGTTTTAAGGTATGATGAGAAATTTTTTTCATTTTCCCTAAGCTTTAACTCTTCATTCCCTTTGTATAAATTAACAAAAAGTTTATTATTTTTGGTTTTTAAGAATTGCTTGGGAGCATTGGATGGAACACACATTGATGTGCATGTACCTGAAATTGACAAACCAAGATACCGAACAAGAAAGGGTCGAGTCGCAACTAATGTGTTAGGTGTGTGTTCAGGAGATATGCAGTTCATATATGTGTTTCCGGGGTGGGAGGGTTCCGCATCAGACTCTAGAGTGCTACATGATGCGATTAGTAGGCCTAATGGTTTTAAGGTACCAGCGGGTAAGACTATTACTTAGTCTCAACTTTGTAAGTTAGGTTTAGTTCTGTTTGTCAACTACAAAACACTAATAAGGTCTGTTTTTTTTTTCATTAGGTTGTTATTACCTTGTAGATGGTGGTTATACAAATGGTGAAGGATTCCTTGCACCCTATAGAGGAATACCTTATCATTTATCTGAATGGGAGGGACGAACACCTTCTAATAAGGAAGAATATTTTAACATGAAGCATTCTAAGGCAAGGAATGTAATTGAACGCTGTTTTGGCTTGCTAAAAGGAAGGTGGTCGATACTAAGGAGTCCATCTTTCTATCCGATAAGGACACAAGGTCGAATAATTACCGCTTGTTGCCTACTACACAATCTTATTAAGCAAGAGATGTCAGTAGATCCAATGGAGAATTTGCCAATAATAGAAGATGGACAAAATACAGAAGAAGGTGAATATGTTGGTAGTGTTCAAACATCGGACCAGTGGACTGCAATGAGGAATGATATGGCTCAGGAAATGTATAATGAGTGGAGAGCAATTAGGAACCAGCAACCGAACTAGCTATATGTTTTAATGATAACATTTTATTTTAGTATTCCTTTTTATCATGCATTTGTTAGATATTAGCACAATGATTGGATGGTATGCAAATTAATTGGATATTATGCAAGTTGATTGGATATTATGCAAGTTGATTGGATATTATGCAAATTGATTATTTGTATGGTATTTTCCTTCATTAAAATATTTTTTGTTTAGGTATGGATAACGATAATATTTTGAATGCTACTCAAGAGCCAAAAGGAAGAAGGCGTAAATGGGAAGCATTTGAGGAAGAAGTATTACTAGGAGTTCTTGAGGATTTTGTTGCTCGGAAGCAACGGTGTGACACCGGTGCTTTCAAACAAGGTACTTTGGTTGAAATAGCAAAAGCTGTCAATGTTTTATGTCCTCATTCAAATATAAAGGCAAATCCACATATTGAGTCCAAGTTGAAGAAATGGAAAAAAACATATAGTATGGTCGTTGACATGATAAACACAAGTGGATTTGCATGGAATGATGTCAAAAAGTGCGTTGAAGTTGACAGTGATGACGCATGGCAAACTTATGTGCAGGTTCATATCCTATTTTATTTATGCATTAGTTATATTCTTGCTGCTATATTTGTTACGCATGCTAAATTTTAGTTTTGCTATGTTGATATAATCTTAGAGAAATAAAGAAGCCGATGGATGGAGAAGCAAACCTTTTCCACTGTTTGATAGATTTGCATATATATTTGGAAAAGATCGGGCTACGGGTAATGTAGCCGAAACCCCTGCTCAAATGGTGGAGGAACAAAGTCATGATCATGTTGGTGAAAGTGATATTGGAGGTGAAAATTTTGTTTCTTCAATGAACCAACAAAGCCAACAAAGCACCCCATCTGAAAATAGCCAAAGAAAGAGGAAAAGAGCTGTGGGAAGTTCAAGTGATGGAACCGAGGCACTTATCAGTGGACTGAAAGATTTTTATGTTGAAAGTGGGAAGAGGATGCAAATGGTAACTGAAGCTTTAGTTCAAGGTACTGCAGATCATACTGACATAGCTAATGAACTTGAAGCAATGGGTCTCTCTCCTATGGATCAAATTGATGCATTGTCTCTTATTTTGGATAAACCAAAAAATGTGGGAGTGTTCAGGGCAATCAAACCGGAACTCAAGAAAGTGTTCGTCCAAAGGCTTTTAAGCGACAACGCAAGCGGATGAGGATTTTGGCTAATGTTAACATGGATGTATTTTATTAACGTTAACATGGATGTATTTTATTAATCATACAATCTTATGTTATGACTTATAACTTAGCTTTGCACTAGTATTTTGGCTTATGTTAACTAGCCATTTTGTAAATTATGGAGATCTATTTTGGCTAATGTTAACTAATGTTAACTAGGATTTTCTAAATTATGGAGATCTTATGTACTTGTATTTGTTGAAGTTGCATGTATTGGCCACTATTATTTTTCTTCTGTTGGGTGATAGAGTTTAAATCAAGCTACATTTGCAAATTAAACCCAATTCTATTAGCAGGTAATAGAAACAAAACAATTGTCAATTTTTTTTAAGATTCATAATATACATGGCAAAAATATGCTCCAATTAACCCATATCATGAGATTTGTAGCATTACTCTATTACACAATGGCAACAATTTGTAGTTCTAGTCTAAGCAAACACAAATCTGGTGAACAGTACTGTTTTTCTTATCCTGCTTCTTAGTCCGAGACTGCACCAAACGCTTCACTAAGTTAGTCCAGCTTAGTCCAGTCTAAGCCAGTCCAGCTTAGTCCCGGCAGCTAGTCCAGTCCGAGACAGTCCGGCGCAACAAACGCACCCTAAAAGTGTAAGTCATCTTTTCCACTAATTTATCGTCATATGAGTTTCTTAGAAAGATCGCATCTCGGTTAATTTCTTTACTAGAGTTTTGACAATTTATATGTATAGTTTATTGAGGTGGTTTTTGCAACTAGACTTGCATTATTGTTCAGGACTGACAACTGTGATAACAGAGTGTGGTGGATTCTCTTATTTACGTCTAAATTTAAACAATTTATTATATCATATAGGAAAAATAGAAAGAGAATATGAGATGATATTGAAGAAGGCCTTGCAAAGTGTTTGCCTACTTGATTCAAGTACCACAACCTCGGTTATTGTTTAGGTGATGTGTTCTCTTTATATGAAAATCTTTGAGTCTAGAATATTTTAGGCATTGTGTCGTAATCTTGAGATGATTGTAAAGTAGTACATGTAGCGTTGATGCCTTTTACTTTACACATGTATTTGTTTCATTTGAATTAAACTTGCAATGTACATATTTATGCCAAGGAAAAGCCAAGACCTTTGAAGCTTGATATTCTTTGTTGGAGTTTCTATTATAAAATTAGGGAGCTATCATGTCCATTTATGCTTCTATTTGGTAAGATTGGGGTGATAAATATTTCTAAGGTGTTTTCCAAGTTGTTTTGGAGCTGCATTCATTTCTTGGAAACCCACATTAATTAAGAAGCATTTTGTCAATTGATGCCTTATGGAAAATTTCGATACTTAATCCTCCTTTTGTTTTAGTTCCGTGTTAGCATATGATATTATATTGCTTTGCTTGCAGGTTATTCGATTTACCCATCAATTTTGAGTATGTTTCTATGAAAATGATTTATGGATGTTGTGAATTATGGTAGCACTTCGTTTTGATTTGTAAACTATATACACTGTCTTTGTCTTGGGTCATTGTATAACGTTAACAATTGAATTTGTTAGACGATTTAGTAATTTTTCCATAAACGTACTATTCCTACCAGATGCTCAAGTATTACATCTTCTACTTTTCTACTTTCCCTTTTTTGTGTTTTTCCCCATTCAGTAGGCAAGCATATCCATATATAGCAAGCAAAGGTTCACTTAATTGGTTTTTAGGTACTACACCATCTATTTAGTTACTTTTTGTGAAAATTATTCATGCATGTTGTAGACAATGGTTTCAAAATCCGCAACAAAGCGGGCAAATTTTATAGTTAAGTCTAAGCAAGGGATTTCTCAACAAAAGGAAAAGTCTAAGCGAGGGATGGTTTGAGAAGTATATGTGAGATTCCTCCAAATGGAGATGCTTCTTTTTATAATATCGTCGCGTTTTGAGAAAGTTTTCTAAAAGAAATACAGATGCGAACCATAAGTTTGGTCAAGGGTCAAAACTATAGTTATTAATAGGAAGCTTTAATGAAAATGCCAAAAAATAGTAAAGACAACGGAAACTATTTGTAAAGTGATTCATCTCGAGCCATGTGCATCCTAGGTTCCTAATCGCTAAATAATTTTATCTCGAAAAGATTGCGACTTTTGAGGCTTATTGTGCGTGCATATTTCTTATGTTTTTTTTTCTTTTTTTCCTGACATAACAACTATGATATTAACTTTACCTATTGTACCCATTCGGTTTAGTATCAGCTATATATATATCTTAGAGCTAGTGTGGGAAGAAAATTTATATATGTCTAAGTCACAACAAGAAATTTTCCATGGATGCATCTTGAGGGTAGACCATATATAGCTTAGCTAGTGTGGAAAGAAATTATATATATACATGTCTAAGTCACAACGACAAGTTCTTCTATGGATGCATCGTAAGAATAGACCACATATAGTTTAGCTAATGTGGAAAGAAATTTTTTACATATATCTAAAGTCACAACGACAAGTTCTTCCATGGACTTCAAAGTCCAGACTCTATTAAATTGGCAACTGAAATTATCCGGGATTACTTCTTTTTCTTGGGTCAACCCGTCAAAGTGTCGACTATGATAAATTGGCTACTGAAATGTGTGAGTATTCTCTGCAAAAGAGAACTTTCTTTTTCTTTTTTAACATTAGTTCCTTAATAGTTCATGCATGGCTCGGTTACACCATATACCAAAATCCAGTTTTTGCAGCAATGTTCTTTATTTGGCTCAACTCCGCGCTGGTCTGTTTCAATTAATTTATTTGGGATATCTATGTTTCATTTCTAGATTCATAGGATTGCTCTCGAAGGAAAAGGAAATGCGAAAATAAAAAACTTGGGTAGTATACTCTTGATTAAAGAATAAATTCATTTGTTACCGAAAAAAAAGAAGAATAAGGAATAAAAAAAAAGATAAAGAATAAAGGAATTTTGACTTAGTCAGATTGGCTAGAGCTAGTAGTTGCTTTACTTCGATTATCATGTTGAATTTATTGCCACCTAAGTATTGCCGCATCACTGGAGTGCCATGTCAGCAAGTTGGTTGAGAGGTTGTTAGAATGATTTTGTTATGTCTGTTATGTTTGTTATATCAGTTAGCTTATACATCTAATAGTTTCTAACAACATTGTTATTCATATCCCAATTCGAGACCATTCAACACCTTCTGCGCACTTTTATGATCTTTCGGCAAACTATTGTCCTTCGGAAGTATTCTCTTGAAAGCCTCCAAAAAGCAGTTAAAACAGTGGTTCGACATTCGATACTTTACTTTGCCATGCATCAACTGCACAACGGTTGAGCACCGAAAAGTCTTCGCATCCCAAGTATAATTCTTGATTGGCACTTTTTAATAGTTTTTTATATTGTTCGAAAGTTTCACTGTCCATGGGTGGAGGTGGAGGCACGTCATTATCCCTTTCCTGGTTGGTGTTCATTGAGGGAAATGGAAAAGCGTAATTTAGAATGTCCATAACATGTTTTTTAGGATCCACATTAGGTTCAACATTGTCCACTCTTGTCATATTTGAAGACGAAGTATGGTCTAATTGTTCCCCATGATGATTCCAAGTAGTATAGGTCTCTATCATCCCATTTTTTACTAAATGAAATCGAACATTTTCACAAGTCTCCCTTAACGTGTTGTTACACCTCCTAACGGACACCAGATTAATTCTAGTTGCCCCTAGGTTGTATCTAGATGTGAACTTAATAAAGTCTTTTATTCCATCCAAGTATTCAACTGCACTTCTGTTGGGATGTTGTATCCACTATTTGTCCATAATGTTTGCAAGCACAATAAAATTCCAATGATGACAACAACTTCAACAAGATAGTGTCACCTTATGCCTCCGGTCAGGGCCCTATACCATTTGGAAATGCCCAGCTATGTGACGTCGTTTAAGGCTCCATTGAATTAGATTTCGACGTGGGATAATTCTGGCAACATCTCTCTACAATTCTTGAAGTGCACAACGTAGATATAAAATACATATCTGGCACTCGAAGAACATTAAACAGATGTGACCGAAATTTCCATGTTCAAAACCTAATATGTGAACCCTAAACTATGCCGCATAACTGTGCATTCTCAAACTGTCCAAATAATGGGACAATTCAAGAATCAATTGGATTGCAGTGATGCTTTTACATCCATGCGCGAAATCCATCAAATCCTCAAACGGAAGATTAAACTTTTGTTGAAAATATGTGTACGAAGTTAATTACCATTAACTCTGTACAGCAGAAAACAATTTTGTACATGACGTACAAAAATGTTTTCATGCAAACAATTTAAATGACACCATAATTTAAAAACAACTTAAATAATTTAAATTAATTCAAAGTTTGAAAACCAAAGAATAGACCTCTAATTTTGTTTTCACCGAGTGATAATCGTATATAAAAACCCTATAGAAAACAAATTTAATGGCTTTAGTTTCAATTCATAATGAAATTTTGAAATACAAAACGAAAACTCTTTCCGAATAGAGCGGGATAGATCGATTTAGGGAGAGAGGATGGGGATTGAGATGAAGGGAGGGACGATTTTTGCGGTGCTATGCTGTTAGCAGAGGCAGCTACTACAAAATTTGTAGCTTCTGCCTTTGCAGCTAAGGAATCTAATTATTAAGATGACCTCTTTGCGTGACGAAGCCTTTTTTGTACAAAACATATACCGTCAAAAATTGGCTCGAAATGTACTTGCCTTTTTTGCCCACTTTGTGCAACGTAGCTTCCATCGCACAAACTCACTTAGCGCAACAAACTTCATTTCATCGTGTGTACGCCTATGCGACGAAACTTTCGTCACGTAAACTCTTAATTGACGAAGTGCATTGAATTTAAATATTTGTTTGGAATTATCAAGTTTACGTAAACAAAGAGTAATTCATTTAGTACTCTATGTTTACATAAATTTCATAACTACAAACAAATACTTAAATTCAATATTTAATCTTATAAAAACTTAAATAAAATTAAATAGATCAAATTAATCAACTAACCAATTAAACTGAAAATTTAATCCAAATACATATTAAAGAGATAATTAAAAACATCCTCCTCAAATACATAAATATAAAAATATGTTATTCGTTCATAACCCTTAATTAGCAATTCTACTCTGTTGGTTCATCAAATCTTCATCAAGTCTTGGTTCGTAACATCAATAATATAGTTACACTGTTATACAAAAAACAATTACAAATTAATCATTATAATATACTATTTAACAAAAATAATTCTTATTTTACTAATTCACATTTACTAATAATTCATCCAGCAAAGACTTCTTCAGGTTCTTGGGCACATCTTTCCAAGATGCACAACAGAATATCTTATCCATCTCTCCAGGAAAATGGATATCTCAATAAAATATTTTTAGTTCAATCCTTTGTTTTTTCTCTCCATTCGAACCAATCCGCCTACTCGGCTACTCCGTAGAATAGTTGGTTCGCACTAGTATCCCAGCATCATGCATAAACTCTGAACATCTTGTGCAATCCCCTCATATCATCATAAATGATTCGCGGACACTCTGCCCTTTCCTCCATTCAAGCTCGCACTGAAGCTCTCCTGGTTTTTTTATCTGCGGATACAAAACATATATTTCATCTGCGGATACAAAACATATATTTCAAAATCAAAGTAAGTGATACATCCAAAATGTTTTCCCAAAATATAAATATTAGAATCACATAAGCTTAGTTTTTACCTTTCCCAGATCCTTCTCCCTCGCATCGCTTAGTTGTAGGAGCATCAGAATCGATCATCTCACTAAAATTAAAACAAGAGGGGTTTGGGATGAAGAAAACAGTAGGAAATTTAGGGTTGTGGGAAAACAATGTGAGAAGAAGTGAAAGTGAAACTGTGATTATAAAGAACCCGCCGGATTTTGCACGACGAAACTTTGGTCCCCCAAAACCTTGCGCGACGACCAATCCATTGTGTAAAGTACGTAATAAATACGACAATTCAACGCGCACCAACCATTCAGTGGTCCTTTTACGCTACAAATATTTTGTCACACAAGTTGTTGGCGCCCAAAACACCTCTCAACCGCCTTTTCCCTTCCCCTTTGTGCGACGCAGGGCTTTGTGCGTTGCGCGACAAATTACTTCGTCGCACTAAGTTTTAATTAACCATTTCCACTATGGACTCCTAGTTTCGTCACACAAAATACTCTTTAAGTAACGAAATTGTCGTCATCGCATAACATTTCGTCACGTAAGCTGTTTTTTCTACTACTATATACTCGTGCATAAAGAATAAATGAGCTTTGACTTAGTTAGGTTCGCTAGAGCTATCGGTGTGCTCTAACTCGACCATCACATGAATAAAAAAAATGAAGCGAACAAAGCTCATATCAGAACCAACATGGTAATTGGTATTTATTGAGAGAAAATAATTTCAGTACTGAATTACAAGACACTTAAATAATTGTTTAGCTACCATTTCCTCATTACTTTATGATAGCTTTTTAATTTTACATAAACAAATAAATAACTGAACGAAATTCAATAGTGTATAGTCGTATACGTATTGAAGTGTATATACGGTCAGTGTTGTGTTTTGTCATTCAATATATGTAAGATCAGTTGGATGCTGCGTCCTTTCCATTTGGTGATGATTGGGAAGATTGAAGAAAGATTGAAGAAAATGAAGAGGAAATTTCAGGAAGAACAGAGAGAAAGAGAGCTCGAGAATGTTTGAGAGAAAGCTTATTTCTTTATTTCTTAATGATCAAGTAATCTTTTACAGTATTGATATATGTAGTAAACAAACTTAACAGACTTACTAATTTTGTAATGAAAAGCTAACCACTTGGATAAGATTCTAACAACCTTATAACTACCTATAACAACCTGTCTTATCGATCGACAAGTGGCAACATTTAGGCCTTCGATTTATTCTTCACTTGGATCCTTATCCTTGTCATCCTTACAATGATGATTTCAGTTTATGAACTTTGCTCCTTTTACCCCTCTCCCTTGACAGAACCCCGGCTACCCTGCACATGGAAATCAATTTTTGAAACATGAAATAGTCAGTGCTACAAACTTATATTAATTGTAGATTTGGTGATGTATGTATGCAATATTGAAATACCTTATGAGTGCCTCTTGATTTGTAATTTCAGGATGAACAGGCTTTGTTTTTCCAGTATCTAAGTCCACTCTTGAAACTGGTTTCGTTAACAATTTCTCCCCAATTTTTACGAGATCATTCAAGTTTTCTGAAGTAGCAATATCCACAGAAGC
The DNA here is from genome assembly GCF_916048215.2 of Malus sylvestris. Taxonomy (NCBI): domain Eukaryota; kingdom Viridiplantae; phylum Streptophyta; class Magnoliopsida; order Rosales; family Rosaceae; genus Malus; species Malus sylvestris. The sequence continues at coordinate 7,929,317 of NC_062267.1, read as the reverse complement.
CAGAGTTCCACTCAGTGTGTCATCCTGCATGCATTCATTTTTAACTTTCACGCATTAATATTTCTACATATCTTATTAGCTAGGTTAATTCGCCATGCGAAAATGATCATTTGATCTAATAATATTTCTCTTACTTTATTGAACCAAAATGTTAATGGTTTGTAAAAAGATTGTGCTCGTGCGCGCGTGCACACACACACACACACACACATATATATATATATATATATACCTGAATTCGGAGATAATTGTCGGGAGACCCAAGTGCTTCGAAAACGGTAGCAAGGTGGAAATCAACCATGTCACTACTTGCTTGACTGAATATATCTACCAGAGGAGCTGAAAAATCAGATCCAATCAACCATCCCAAAGCACCCCACTCAGATACTTCTTTGGCGTCGTACTTCTCCTCAGATGTTGTACCGGTACCCAGTGATATAACTACGAACCGCTCATACAACTTGTCATTTGCGCCCAAAGGAACAAAGTCAGGGTTGCCCTGGATTTGTTTTGTCACTTCGCTCATAGCAACCAAAGCCTAAAATTTATGAACAAAAAAACTAAGACACTCAAATTAACGAACACAAAAATATAATACATGTATTCATAGTGAAAATTAACTTTTCGGATCAATACCGGGTTATTAGCAGCTACGCCACCATCAGTGAGATTGAATTCTCTTGTTTCACCAGATGAATTAGTCGATTTAAATTGATATGCGGGAAGGTAGTACGGGGCTGCTGAAGTTCCGATACATATATCCGATAGCAAAGCATCTAGGCTATTGTTCTTTTTCAACTAAAATCATGACAGAAATACATACACAAAATCAAGAACCACTGCAAAGAGCAGATCAGAATATATTGTTGAGAGTATAACTCCCACATCAGACAAATGAGGGACATTGCATGTGCTTATACGTAATTGAGTTACTCCTTATATTGTGAATTGGGTTTATCTGTAGAATTATCAGAGAGACGGGCCAAAGTCCCACTTCCAACAACATGGATATTACCCCCAACTTGGTAATTACCACCTGCACAATACTACAACTATGGGGTTTTATCACAAAAACCCTCAATATTAGTTGGAGGTTCAACATTATGGTGGGACCCCAACATTCTTAATATAAGAACATAAACATGAAATTTTTGGCTTAATTATTGATCAGTTTGATTTTTGAGGGTACAAAATAGCATACGCTCGGTAAAAAAAATATTGTCCAATATATGTATGTATAATGTTCCAATTAAGAGATAAACAAACCTGATAGCTGGAGAAGATAATTGGTTGGAGCCGCTTTATATCAAAAGTTGGGATTACAACGTTAGTCAAGGTGTGGCGCAAGTGCTTGTATCCCAACTTTTCCTTTAATAGGGAATGTAAATACTTCCCATCATATTTTGGTTTTCCCAAAACTTTCAAGTTGGCAACAATAGAACTGTTGTTAATGGGAAAATAGCTAGTTATATTTCAGTTAATAGTCACCATATAACATTATTTAACAAATTTAACGGCTAATAATATATCTGATAATACCTGTCCTGAGGGAAAATTTTAGGGCAGTTTTCAAGATAAAAAGCGGTAATATCTTTAGCAGCATACAAGGGACGCTTATTTTCATCTGGGGTGGTAAGCATGGCAGTCACAAGGCCACCTGTGCTCGTCCCTGTAATCACATCAAAATAATCTGCGAGCCTTGCATCCTTACCATCCAGTTTCTGCATATAGCCGCCATGACTTGGTGTTATTATATAAATCTACCAGAATTAAAACACATGTATAATTCTTGATACTATGTACACTCTGAAGTTATAAACTCGCTGCACATCACATGTTATGATTTGGGTGAATCGTATCAGAAACACCATAACATGGTGTTAGGATCATAAACAAAACTTCCTCTAGCAATAACACAATTTTTTTTTTCAATTAACACTTTGACAGGCTATATTAAACTGGAAGCAGACATGCTAGCTAGATGTGACATTAAATTGTGGGTTTGAATGAGGGTACAAAACCATTATTTTTAACCTACAACCTTTCTTAGAATTAAATGAGTTTTTTTGGTAAAAAAAAATAAATGAGTTTTGATATCACATCAATGCTTGCAAGAAATACCTCACATCAGAAGTATATATACCAAAACTTGCAAAGGCTGATATGGAGTTAGAGCCACTTCCATATTATCAATTAATTTATAGAACCTCAACTTTCTTTGCTGTATCAAAACCAATTTACCCATATGTAAATCTCAATGGCCACATCTACATGTTAGACTAAAAAATTATCCATATGTGAGGAGACATGTGAGGATGTGAACAAATGGATTGGCTACAATACTTATATGTATTTCAAACTATATCACCATCTGACAGTCAGATATAATTCATGTGAATATATGTATTTAATACAACCATTATCTGACCGTTGAGATGGTGATTGTATTAAATAAATGTAAGTATTGTAATCAAATCCGTGAATAAATGTCTCAATTCGGAAGTTTGTCAAACCTTACAAGAGCTTATAAAGAGTTGAGCGACCTCATTCTTACCGAAGGGTGGAACCTCAATTTTATGAACAAACATCTAGATATTAAGATAATTAGCCTAACAGTCATATATGAAGTTCTCATGCATTGATCATTTTACCTGAAGCTCAGACTCCAGAAAACTGAGTATAGTTCCAGGAATAATCCCTCTTATTCCACCTCCATCAATGCTAAGAACAGTGATGAGGCTTCCATTAGTGGTAGAGTGAAGGGATGATTTTGCCATAAATGGTGTTGGAAGATATCAAGGTGATGCACAAGACTTAATACTTAGGAAGTAAAACTGAGATAGTAAGTAGAGGTTTTAAGAATCTGAGAGGAAGGCTGTTGATCAGGGGGAATGCAGGTATATTATGAACCTGGAGTTGTAGGGCTTTATATAGAGAAACTTGTGGCGTACAGCCTATATTGTTTGCTACGTACGTACGCACCGATCATCACAATTCAACAGTAATATTCAACTAGCAAGAAGGTAATAAACTATTGCATCCGTACATGCACAAGACTATTAAAACCAACAATTGAAGCATTAATCGACTTTAAAAAAAATCGACTAAAAAAACAAAACAATTGAAGCATTAATCGACTTTAAAAAAAAATCGACTAAAAAAACAAAACAATTGAAGCATTAAGTCTATTGTGCATGCATGCATGTTTCTTATATTTCCTTATGTTGGTCAACGGTCAAAACTAGTCATAAATAAAAAGAGCCAGAAAATAGTAAAGACAACGGAAACTTCATTTGTAAAGTGTCTCATTTGTAGCCATGCATCCTAAATTCCAAATCGTAAGTTTTCTCTCTAAAAGATTGTTACTTGTCAGGCTTATTGTGCCTGCATATTTTTTATGTTTTCTTTTTTTTTCTTTTTTTTTCTGACATAACAACATTGATATTAACTTTACCTCTTGTAAACATTCAGTTTAGTATCAGCTATATATATATATATATATATTGGCTAGTATGGAAAGAATATATATATATTCTTTTTTTCCTGACATAACAACATTGATATTAACTTTACCTTTTGTAAACATTCAGTTTAGTATCAGCTATATATATATATATATATATATTAGCTAGTGTGGAAAGAATATATATATATATATATATATATATATATATATTCTTTTTTTTCCTGACATAACAACAGTGATATTAACTTTACCTCTTGTAAACATTCGTTTAGTATTAGCTATACATTCTTTTTTTCCTGACATAACAACATTGATATTAACTTTACCTCTTGTAAACATTGAGTTTAGTATCAGCTATATATATATATATATATTCTTTTTTTCCTGACATAACAACATTGATATTAACTTTACCTCTTGTAAACATTCAGTTTAGTAATATATATATATATTAGTCACAACGACAAGTTCATCGACAAGTTTATATGTGGAAAGAAATTATCTATATATGTGGAAAGAAATTTTATGTATTTCTAAGTCACAATGACAAGTTCTAGGGGTGGGCACTTGGAACCGAAAACTAAAACCGAAACATGGACTAAATCAAATTGCACCGAATGGTTCGATTATTGTGGATTTAAAAAGTTGAGTTTGAAACCGAACCCCAAGCTAAAAAATGGTTTTGTTTTGGTTCTTAATATCTGTAACTGAACCAAAACCGAACCCATCGTATAATATAAAAATATTTAATTTAATATCCAACTTAGTGTTCGGATGTAATTGGTTATGGGTTGTTTTATTCACACCTCACAAATGATTGAATATACACCTCACATACTATACCCCAACATATTTCTTATGGTTTTTTTTTTCTATTCTCCCTGACATAACACACTACCAAAAAAAAAAACAAAAAACAAAAAAAAAAAACAAAAAAAAAAAAACATCACCACTAGCCAAACCAAAAACATTCGTCCGGTAAAGTAGGAGTTCGTCTCCTAAAATTTAAGGCGACAGATCTCCGTTGGGGAAAGCTTGTCGCGTAAAACTCGTCATTAGACATTTGACCTGACACCATAGTATTTGTCGGGCAAATGCAATTGCCCCGATGAATTTACCAACGATCGTTCGTCAGGCAAACTCGCGTTGACCAAAGAGACCCGGCGAAAAATTGTAGCCCAACGAAATCCTTTCCTCGGGCAAAATTTAAAATTTTAATAAAAAATATAAAACCTAAATGTTTCCCGACGACGAATTTGTTGGCCAAGCTTTGTTAATTAAAAAAATTAAAATTTAAAATCTTAACCCGACGACCTGTGTCACTGGGTAAGCTCTATTAACATAAAAAAAATGTATAACATCAATCCGATGATTGAGGGTAAGGTGTATGTAATATTAAAATATATATGTTTAAATTTAATTAACCAAATTTTATTATATTGATATTTAAAAAAAATATTTCATTACTAAAACTACATTGTTCGTACAATTATATTGAAAAAGAAAAAAAAAATTATTCTCGATGAAAAATTACTTCACCCATCCAACTGCTTTGCCTCGGAAGACGTACTTTTCCATAATTTATAAATTTTGAAAATAACCGCAGAGCTAGTGCCACTTGTCCATCTTATAGCCAATGCCACTCATCCATCCTATAGATTCATATTTGACGGTCGATTGTTATTTATACTTTATTCTTCTCATTGAATTTCATTTTTTAGATTTTCTTTTTTGAAAACATGATCTTTTAGCGGATATAGAAAAATGAACAGTTACGGTTAACTGAACTATGAGTTAATGTCATATAGTTTGTAGAGGCTTTATAATCAAGCAATTTTCACTAACAGTAAAACTTTGAACGTAATATCAATGATCCGTACCGTTTATCTTCCTATATCCTCTAAAAGTTCACGTTTTCAAAAAAGAAAATCTGAAAAAAAAAAACCAAAAAAACAAAAAAAAACACAAAATTTGATGAGAATAATGAAGTGTAAATGTAAACGACAATCAACTGCTTGTAGTAATATACTAATGTTGTTTCATTAGACTCTTATTTATGATATGTAGTACTTGAAAGACAAATTCATTTTCATGTTTTAAAGTAATATTTATGGGACAATGTGGTATGTATACACTAATTTAGTACTATGTTTGTCATTTGATTATTTACTGGTTTAAAATATATTTTCCTTAATTGGTAACGGGTCAGGTCATATTAGCCGTTCATTTTAACTAGTGTTACACGATATGACTCCTGAAGATATCGGGTATAATACGAAAATTACATGAACAATGGAAACATGACACGAATGCCAAGTCTAATTTTGGCAAGGTTTACATTAGTGATGGTCAATGTCTATCTATTCTCTAGTATGGTTCTTCCTTACTTAAAACACCACATTCTACTTTTCATTTAAAGAATGTAATGCATGTTCCTCATTTGAAACATGATCTTTCTTTGCCAATATGTTTCTACTTAATAATTGGTGGTCATTGACTTTAAATCCTTTTAACTTCTTTGTCAAAGATCCTATTATGGGGAGGATGCTTTTTAGAGGTCCTACTGGCAGAAGTCTTAATCCTTTTCGTGCATTTTCTTTGTCTCCTTCAAGGATTTTTGTTAATTCTTCAACAAAGGCGTCTTCTTAGATTTGACATCAATATTTGGGACATCCAATGTTCAGGACTTTAAGCTTTATGTTTTTTAAGTCTGCTTTACCTATTTATAATTCAGTTCAACAATTTTTTTGTTCCAATTGCGTTTTAGGCAAATGTGCTAGATTGCCTTTCACTGTTTCTCTATGTAATACTTCTATGCCTTTAGGATTAGTACACTCTAATGTTTGGGGATCAGTTCCACTATTATGTTAGTGGTTTTTTATTTTATGTCATTTTTGTTGATGACTTCACTAATTATGTTAGTGGTTTTTGATTTTATGTCATTTTTTGTTGATGACTTCACTAAGTACTCATAGTTGTACACTCTCAAGCATAAATCATATACTGTTACTACTTTTCTTAATTTCAAGCTCTCATACCATACAAGGAAAACAGAAGAAGAAAGAAAATATGATTTCATGAAATGATAAGTTACATTGGTATTTATAGTTACACTTTAGGAAAACTAACATCTATAAATAAAGGTAGAAGAAAATTGCAGAGGTAAGCTTGTCTAACTAACTTTTGACTGTTTCTTTTGGCTATCATCATGACTTATTTCTTCACTTGTCAAATTAATCTCCACTATTACATCGTGCATGTATTACCACTATTAACATCAACAATTCAGCATTAGGTCTAAGCTAGGGATTTCTCAACAGAAAGAAAAGTCTAAGCAAGGGATGGTTTGAGAAGTATATGTGAGATTCCTCAAAATGGAGATGCTTCTTTTTATAATGGGTTTTAATCACAAATGGTCCTTGACATTGATCAAACACATCATTTTGGTCATTGACATTGAAAATCAATAGAAATGGTCACTGAGATTGTCCACCATCCATCATTTTGATCATTCCATTAAAAACTCCGTTAAGTGTCCCGGAGCTCTTGGCCGGAAGTTTGGGCAATTTTTAAAACTTCGTAACTCAATTGTTTCTTAACCAAATTCAACCCATAATATATTCAAATGAAGATAGGAAAGTGTAGAATTAGATTATACATATTTGGAAGCCCAATGGTTGCCGAAGATGGCTGGAAAATAGCCTCAAAGTTGACTGGTCCGAGCGAAAATTGGAAAACTCGTCGGAAACTGGATAAAATTTAAACGTTCATAACTTCTTCAATACTCAACGAAATCAAGTGATTCAAAAACAAAAATTATACTTCTCAACGAGGCAAAAAGAATGGTACATTTTTTGACAGCTAACTCTCCGTGGTTTGGCCCCAAAATGGCTCAAAAGTGGCTAACTCTAGACCAAAACAGCCACTTTCTAACCATTTTCCAGCCAAACCACGGCTAGTTAGCTGTAATAAAAGGTACCATTCTCTTTGTCTCGTCGAGAAGTATAATTTTTGTTTTTGAATCACTTGATTTCGTTGAGTATTGAAGAAGTTATGAACGTTTAAAGTTTACCCAGTTTTCGGCGAGTTTTCCAATTTTCGCTCGGACCAGTCAAATTTAAGGCTATTTTTCGGCCATCTCCAGCAAACATTGGGCTTCCAAATGGTATAATCTTATTCTATACTTTCCTATCTTCATTTTGATATATTATGGGTCGAATTTGGTTAAGAAACGATTGAGTTACGAAGCTTTGAAAATTGGCCAAACTTCCGGCCAAGAGCTCCGGGACACTTAACGGAGTTTTTAACGGAATGACCAAAATGATGGATGGTAGACAATCTCAAGGACCATTTCTATTGATTTTCGATGTTAGGGATCAAAATGATGTGTTTGATCAATGTCATGGACCATTTGTGATTAAAACCCTTTTATAATTTAGTCCTTATTTTGAGAAAGTTTTCTAAAAGAAATACAGATGTGAACCATAAGTTGGTCAAGGGTCAAAAGACTCAAAACTATAGTTATTAATAAGAGCCAAAAAATAGTAAATACAACGGAAATGTAAAGTCACTCATCTGAAGGCATCCTAGATTCCTATCGTTGATTAATTTTATCTCGAAAGGTTGTGACTAGTGAGGTTTATTGTGCCTCCATATTTCTTATGTTTTTTTTCTTTTTTTCTTTTTTCCTTTTTTCCTGACATAACAACTATGATATTAACTTTACCTCTTGTACACATTCAGTTTAGTATCAGCTATATATATCTTAAAGCTAGTGCGGAAAGAAAATTTATATATGTCTAAGTCACAACGACAAGTTCTTCCATGGATGCATCTTACGCGTACACCATATATAGTTTAGCTAATGTGGAAAGAAATTCTTTACATATGTCCAAAGTCACAACGACAAGTTCTTCCATGAACTTCAAAGTCCAGAGACTACTAAATTGGCTACTAAAATTATCGGGATTACTTCTTTTTCTTGGGTCAACCCGTCGAAGTCTAGACTATAAAAAATTGGCTACTGAAATGTGTGAGTATTCTCTGCAAAATAGAACTTTCTTTTTCTTTTTTAACATTAGTTCCTTAATAATTCATGCATGGCTCGGTTACACCATATACCAAAAATCCAGTTTTTGCAGTAATGTTCTTTGTTTGGCTCAACTACGAGCTGGTCTGTTTCAATTAATTATTTGGGATATCTATGTTACATTTCTTGATTCATGGGATTACCCTAGAAGGAAAAGGAAATGCGAAAATAAAAACTTGGGTACTATCTGTATACTCTTGAATAAAGAATAATTCATCAAAAAAATAAAAAAAACAAAGAATAAAGGAATTTTGACTTAGTCAGGTTAGCTAGAGCTAGCAGTGTGCTTTACTTCAAGTATCATGTTGAATTTATTGCCACATCACTAGAGTGCCACGTCAGCAAGTAAGTTGAGAGGTTGTTAGATTGATTTAAGTTTGTTATGTCTGTTATGTTTGTTATACTATTCAACACCTTATGTGCACTTTTATGATATTTCGGCAACTATTCTCCTTCGAAAACATTCTCTTGAAAACCCCCCAAAAAGTAGTTAAAACATTGGTTCGACATTTGATATTTTATTTTGCCACGCATCAACTCTGTAATGGCCGTGAGCACCAAAAAGTCTTTGCATCCTAGGTATAATTCTTGGTTGGCACTTTTTAATAGTTTTTTCATGTTGTTCGAAAGCTTCATTGTCCATGGGTGGAGGCACGTCATCATCCCCTTCCTGGTTGGTGTTCATTGAGGGAAATGGAAAAGCGTAATTTAGAATATCCATAACATGTTCGTTAAGATCCACATTAGGTTCAACATTGTCTACTCTAGTCACATTTGATGACGAAGCATGGTCTAATTGTTCCCCTTGATGATTCCAAGTAATATAGGTCTCTATCATCCCATTTCTTACAAAATGATACCGAACATTTTCAAAAGTCTCCCTTAACGTGTTGTTTCACCTCTTACACGGACATCGGATTCTAGTTGACCTTGGGTTGTGTCTGGATGCGAACTCAATAAAGTTATTTATTCCATCCAAATATTTAACTGCACATCTGTTGGGCTATTGTATCCACTGTCTATCCATAATGTTTGCAAGCACAATAAAATTCCAATGATTACAACAACTTCAACAAGGTATTGTCACCTTATGCCTTAGATCAGGGCCCTATCCCATTTGGGAATGCATGGTTATGTGACATCGTTTACGGCTCCATCGAATTACATTTCGACGTAGGACAATTCCGGCAACATCTCTCTATAGTTCTTGAAGTACACGACGTAGATATAAACTACCTATCTGGCACTCGAAAAACTTAAAGAGATGTGACCGAAATTCCCACGATCGAAACCTAATTCGGAACCCTAAATTACGCCGCATAAGTATGCATTCCCAAATTTTCCAAATAATGGGACAATTCAAGAATCAATTGAACAGGAGTCATGGTTTCGCATCCATGTGTGAAATCCAACGAGTCCTCGAACGGGAGACTAAGCTTTAATTGAAAATACACGTACGAAGTTAACTACTATTAACTCTATACAACAGAAAACAATTTTGTACATAATGTGCAAAAATGTCTTCATGCAAACAATTTAAATGACACCATAATTTAGAAACAACTTAAATAATTTAAATTAATACAAAATTTGAAATCCAAAGAATATACTTCTAATTTCATTTTACTGAGTGATGATCGTATACAACAACCTTATAGAAAACAAATTTAATGGTGTTAGTTTCAATTCACAATGAAATTTTGAAATACAAAACGAAAACTCTTACCAAATAGAGGGGAATAGAACGATTTAGGGAGAGAGGATGGGAATTGAGATGAAGGGAGGGAAGATTTTTGCAGTGTTGTCAGAGGCAGCTGCTGCAAAAATTTCAGTTTCTACCTCTGCAGCTTAGGAATCTGATTATTAAGACGGGCTGTTTACGCATCGAAGCCTTTGCCTTGCAAAACATATACCGTTGAAAATTGGCGCGAAATGTACCTGCCTTTTGTGCCCACTTTGTGCGACACAACTTCCATTGCGCAAACTCACTTAGCGCGACAAACTTCATTTCGTTGGGTGTATGACTATGCGACAAAACTTTTGTGGTGTAAACACTTAAGTGACGAAGTGTATTGAATTTAAATATTTGTTTGTAATTATGAAGTTTACCTAAACAAAGAGTAATTCATTTAGTACTCTATGCTTACCTAAAATTCATAATTACAAACAAATACTTAAATTCAATATTTAATGTTTTAAGAACTTAAACAAATTTAACAGATCAAATTAATCAACTAACCAATTAAATTGAAATTTTAATTCAAATACATATTACACAGATAATTAAAAACATCGTCCTCAAATACATAAATATAAAAATATGTTATTCGTTCATAACCCTTAATTAATAATCTACGATGTTGGTTCATCAAGTCTTGGTTAGTAACATCAATAATATACTTACACTTTTACACAAAAATAATTACAAATTAATCATTATAACATACTATTTAACAAAAATAATTCTTATTTTACTAATTCATAGTTACTAATAATTCATCCAGCATAGACTTCTTTAGGTCATCAGGCACATCTTTCCAAGATGCCCACTCTGTAGAACAGTTGGTCCGCACTAGTAACCCAACATAGTGCATAAACTCTGAACATCTTGTCGTAGACATTTTCCTCATATGATCATAAATGATTTAAGGATACTCCACCCTTTCCTCCATTCAAGCCCGCACCAACACTCTCCTAGTGTTTTTAATCTACGGATACAGAACATAAATTTCAAATTCAAAGTAAGTGATACATCCAAAATTGTTTGCCGAAAATATAAATATTAGATTCACATAAACTGAGTTTTTACTTTTCCCAAATCCTTCTCCCTCGCATCGCTTAGTTGTACGAGCATTAGAATCAGCCATCTCACCAAAACAAGAGGAGTTTGGGATGAAGAAAACGGGAGGAAATTTAGGGTTGTGGGAAAACAATGTGAGAAAAAGTGAAAGTGAAAGTGAAAGTGAAAGTGAACTGTGCTTATAAAGAACCCGCCGGATTTTGGGCGACAAAACCTTGATCCCCCAAAACCTTGTGTGACGACCAATCCGTCGCGTAAAGTACGTAGTAAATACGACGAATTCAATGCGCACCGACCATTCAGTGGTCCTTTTACACGACAAATATTTCATCGTGCAAGTTGTTGGCGCCAAAAAGCCTCTCACCCGCCGTTTTCCTTCCCCTTTGCGCAACGCATGACTTTGTGCGTTGCACAAAAAGTCCTTGCGCGACAAATTACTTCATCGCACTAAGTTTTTAATCATTTCCGTGACGGATTCCTAGTTTTGTCTCGCAAAGACTCTTTAAGCGACAAAATTGTTGCTTAAGCTATTTTTTCTACTATTATATACTCTTGCATAAAGAATACAGGAACTTTGACTTGGTCAGGTTCGCTAGAGCTATCAGTTTACTCCAACTCGACCGTCACATGAACAAACAATGAAGGGAACAAGGCTCATATCAGAACCAACATGCTAATTAGTATTTATTGAGAGAAAATAATTTCAGTACTGAATTACTAGACAATTAAACAATTGTTTAGCTACCATTTCATCATGGCTCTATGGTAGCTTTTTAATTTTACATAAACAAATAAATAACTGAACGAAATTCAATAGTCTATAGCCATATATGTGTAGATTGAAGAAAATGAAGAGCAAATTTAAGGAAGAACAGAGAGAAAGAGAGCTCGAGAATTTTTGAGAGAAAGCTTGTTATTTCTTAATGATCAAGTAATCTTTTACCGTGGTGATGTATGTTGTAAAGAAACTTAACAGACTTACTAATCTTGTAATGAAAAGCTAACCACTTGGATAAGATTCTAACAACCTCATGACTACCTATACCAACCCATATAACAACCCATCAAGATTCTAACAACCTCATGACTACCTATAACAACCCATATAACAACCCATCTTTTCTATTGACAAGTGGCAACATTGAGGCCTTTGATTCATTGTTCACTTGGATCCTTATCAGAGCCTTTTAATTTGTAATTTTAGGATGAACAGACTTTGCTTTTCCAATATCAAAGTCAACCCTTGAAACTGGTTTCGTTAACAATTTCTGCCCACTTTTACGAGATCATTCAAGTTTTCTGAAGTAGCAATATCCACAGAAGCTAGAGTTTCACTCAGTGTGTCATCCTATATTCATTTTTCACTATCACGCATTAAAATTTCTACATATCTTACTAGCTAGGTTAATTCACTGTGCGAAAATGATCATTTGGGATCTAGTAGTATTTTTTTTTACTTTGTTGAATCAAAATGTTAATGATTCGTAAAAAGATTGCGTTCGTGCACACACATATATACCTGAATTCGAAGATAATTGTCTGGAGACTGTAGAGCTTGAAAAACGGTAGCAAGGTGGAAATCCACCATGTCGCTACTTGCTTGACTGAATATATCTATCAGAGAAGATGAAAAATCAAATCCAATCAACCATTTCAAAGCACCCCACTGTGATGCTTCTTTGGCATCGTACTTCTCCGCAGATGTTGTACCGGTACCCAGTGATATAAATAGGAACCGCTCATACAACTTGTATTTTGCACCGAAGGAACGAAGTCAGGGTTGTTCTTGTGGATTTGTTTTGTCTCTTGGCTCATAGCAACCAAAGCCTAAAAGTTTTGACCAAAATAAATACAACAACAACAAAGCCTTTTCCCACTAAGTGGGGTCGGCTATATGAATCCTAGAACGCCATTGCGCTCGGTTTTGTGTCATGTCCTCCGTTAGATCCAAGTACTCTAAATCTTTTCTTAGAGTCTCTTCCAAAGTTTTCCTAGGTCTTCCTCTACCCCTTCGGCCCTGAACCTCTGTCCCGTAGTCACATCTTCGAACCGGAGCGTCAGTCGGCCTTCTTTGCACATGTCCAAATCACCGGAGCCGATTTTCTCTCATCTTTCCTACAATTTCGGCTACTCCTACTTTACCTCGGATATCCTCATTCCCAATCTTATCCTTTCTCGTGTGCCCACACATCCCACGAAGCATCCTCATCTCCGCTACACCCATTTTGTGTACGTGTTGATGCTTCACCGCCCAACATTCTGTGCCATAAAACATCGCTGGCCTTATTGCCGTCCTATAAAATTTTCTCTTGAGCTTCAGTGGCCTACGACGGTCACACAACACGCCGGATGCACTCTTACACTTCATCCATCCAGCTCGTATTCTATGGTTGAGATCTCCATCTAATTCTCCGTTCTCTTGCAAGATAGATCCTAGGTAGCGAAAACGGTCGCTTTTTGTGATCTTCGCTAGATTGCTCCGGTCATTAGTGTGGATAAGTATATAAATGGATAGAGATAGGAAAGCAAACACAAGATGTACGTGGTTCACCCAGATTGGCTACGTCCACGGAATAGAAGAGTTCTCATTAATTGTGAAGGGTTTACACAAGTACATAGGTTCAAGCTCTCATTTAGTGAGTACAAGTGAATGATTTAGTACAAATGACATTAGGAAATATTGTGGGAGAATGATCTCGTAATCACGAAACTTCTAAGTATCGGAGTGTGATGTCGTCTTGACTTGCCTTATCTGTCTCATAGGTAGATGTGGCATCTTCTCTGGAAGTACTCTTCCTCCATCCAGGGGTGGTATCTTTAACTGGTGGAGATGCACAAGGTAATGTATCAATTTCACTTGAAGCTTACTTGTAGTTTCAGGCTTGGTCAAGCGCGATACAAACCATGTAGTAGGAGTCCCCCAAGTCGCCGAGCTAGGGGGTCTGCTGAAAGAGGTGACAGACAAGGTAAGCAATCAGAGCTCCGACTGATTGTTCACCTTCTCCCCATCTTGCAGCAGCATGAAGGATAAAGAGAAGAAAAATGAGAAGAGATGATATGAGATACTTTTGCTTTTGAAGAAGTAACTTTCCACAGGCTTATTCTTGAACTGAGCTGGAGGGTTTTCTGGTTTCCTCAAGAGTATAAGGCCGACTGAAGAATTTGAGGGTCAAAACAAGTCCATCAAATCTAGAGTACGTTCCACCCTGCTGATATGGGATACTTTTGCTTTTGACAGAGTAATGGATGTATCGGCACGTGTGCTGTTACGCTTGTCTCCACATGCTTCCTTGTATCCTTCGCACTTGCCCTATCTGTTCCTCAAGCAGATGCGGAATCTTCCCTGGAAACATAACATGTTGAAGATGAGTACTCGAGAGCAATGCCAGGTAAGTAATCAGGTAAGGGGTTCCAGGCAGTCAGTTCCTGGCTGGAAGCTTGATTCCAAGTGCTGACTGATTGCTCTCTTTCTCCTTGTCTTGCAGGTAAAAACAAGGCCAAAGGAAAAGACAGGGAAAAAGCATGATATGGGATACTCTTGCTTTTAACCCTGATGATATGAGATATTCTTGCTCTAGTATAGCTTGTTTGCAGAGGTATTATCGGGGGGAAAGAAAGCTGAATATTTCGAAAGGCTTCGTTGGGAGTGCCCTCTCAGATATGATGAAGGGTTGAGCATTTTTGCAGGTCTGCCTGTCCGTTGGGGATGGAGGTCGACATATATAGGAGTCTCCCTAACAACAAGTAGTAATGCTATTCCTTTACCCTGCTTGGTCATAGCACGGTAGTGGGAGCTGCCAGTTTCACATGTTTTAACTCTGTCAGAGCACTTTGAAAAAGTGGTCTGTGGTATCTGGCTCTCGAGATTCGGAAAACGATGCCTCTTCGATTTTTGAGAAAGCAATCATGCTGGGGGTCTGGCTCTCGAAATTCGGAGAGCAGTGTCTCTTCGATTTTTGAGGAAGTAATCATGTTGGGAGTCTGGCTCTTGAGATTCGGAGGGCGGTGCCTCTTCGATTTTGGAGCAAGCAATCCTGTTGGGAGTGTTGTCTCGAATGTGAGTAAAGGTTGGGCATGTTTGCTAGTCTACCTTGCCACGAAGCACAAAGGTTGACACACAGGGACTTTCCAATTATCCAGCAATGGTACTGTTCCTTTACCCTCTCTTCGCTTTTGAGAAAGTAGTCATGTTGGGAGTCTGGCTCTCGAGATTCGGAGGACGGTGTCTCTTCGATTTTGGAGCAAGCAATCTTATTGGGAGTGTTTTCTCGAATGTGAGTAAAGGTTGGGCATGTTTGCTAGTCTACCTTGCCACGAAGCACAGAGGTTGACACACAGGGACTTTCCAATTATCCAGCAGTGGTACTGCTCCTTTACCCTTATGGGTAATAATATGGTAGCTAGACCTTCAAAATTTATGTGTCTAAACTTTGTTAGTGCTGTTTCTTTGCTATTCTTTTACCTTTCTTGGTCAGAGCGATGTAGTGGGAGCTGCAAGCTTCACGTGCTCAACTTTGGCAGAGAACTTTGGCAAAGTTATCTGTGGTACCCATGAGCTATTGTTGCGTGTGACAGGTGCTGACAAGGCTAGAAAAGTAGGTGCCTCTTCGATTTCTGAGATCGGCCCTCGTGGTCTCTGAGCAGCCCAGCTTTTGAGAAAGCGAGCGCCTCTTCGATTGATTCGGAGAACGATGCCTCATCGATTTTTGAGAAAGCAATCATGCTGGGGGTCTGGCTCTCGAAGATTCGGGAAGCAGTGTCTCTTCGATTTTTGAGAAAGTAATCATGTTGGGAGTCTGGCTCTCGAGATTCGGAGGGCGGTGCCTCTTCGATTTTGGAGCAAGCAATCTTGTTGGGAGTGTTTTCTCGAATGTGAGTAAAGGTTGGGCATGTTTGCTAGTCTACCTTGCCACGAAGCACAGAGGTTGACACACAGGGACTTTCCAATTATCCAGCAATGGTACTGTTCCTTTACCCTCTCTTCGATTTTTAAGAAAGTAGTCATGTTGGGAGTCTGGCTCTCGAGATTTGGAGGACGGTGCCTCTTCGATTTTGGAGCAAGCAATCTTATTGGGAGTGTTTTCTCGAATGTGAGTAAAGGTTGGGCATGTTTGCTAGTCTACCTTGCCACGAAGCACAGAGGTTGACACACAGGGACTTTCCAATTATCCAGCAGTGGTACTGTTCCTTTACCCTTGTGGGTAATAATATGGTAGCTAGACCTTCAAAATTTATGGGTCTAAACTTTGTTAGTGTTGTTTCTTTGCTATTCTTTTACCCTTCTTGGTCAGAGCGATGTAGTGGGAGCTGCAAGCTTCACGTGCTCAACTTTGGCAGAGAACTTTGGCAAAGTTATCTGTGGTACCCGTGAGCTATTGTTGCGTGTGGGAAGTGGGTGATTGAACAGTAAGATTCATGTGTTTTCTACTTCCCCAGAAGTCTTCGACAGAATGCCCATAATTTCCGCAAAGCTGAGTGTGCGTGTGACAGGTGCTGACAAGGCTGGAAAAGTAGGTGCCTCTTCGATTTCTGAGATCGGCCCTCGTGGTCTCTGGGGAGCCCAGCTTTTGAGAAAGCGAGCGCCTCTTCGATTTCTGAGATCGGCCTTCGTGGTCTTTGAGCAGCCCAACTTTTGAGAAAGCAAACGCCTCTTCGATTTCTAAGATCAACCCTCGTGATCTCTAAGCAGCCCAACTTTTGAGAAAGCAAACGCCTCTTCGATTTCTGAGCAGGCGCCTCTTCGATTTCTGAAGCTTCGTCGAGTGCAGATTTTTATAGGGGCTGGCATTAAGTTCCAAAGCACACTTGAATCTCCACCAGTAGAAGCTTCATTCTTGCACTTCGAAGATCTTGATTTGTCCGACCTCTTCTCTCTTCAACACCTTTGAAAATGTCTGGCCCCTCTGACCGTCGTTTTGACTTGAACCTTGTTGAAGAGGCAGCCCCGCCTTCTCCAGACAACATATGGCGCCCATCCTTCGTCTCCCTTACTGGTCCTCTTACCGTTGGGGATTCCGTGATGAAGAATGATATGACCACTGCGGTGGTGGCCAGGAACCTTCTCACTCCCAAAGATAACAGACTACTTTCCAAACGGTCTGATGAGTTAGCTGTTAAGGATTCGCTGGCTCTCAGTGTTCAGTGTGCAGGTTCTGTGTCTAATATGGCTCAACGCCTATTTGCTCGAACCCGCCAAGTTGAGTCATTGGCGGCTGAAGTGATGAGTCTCAAACAGGAGATTAGGGGGCTCAAGCATGAGAATAAACAGTTGCACCGGCTCGCACATGACTATGCTACAAACATGAAGAGGAAGCTTGACCAGATGAAGGAAACTGATGGTCAGGTTTTACTTGATCATCAGAGATTTGTGGGTTTGTTCCAAAGGCATTTATTGCCTTCGTCTTCTGGGGCTGTACCGCATAATGAAGCTCCGAATGATCAACCTCTGATGCCTCCTTCTTCTAGGGTTCTGTCCAGTACTGAGGCTCCAAATGATCCCCCTCCGGTGCCTTCTCTTTCTGGGGCTCTACCGACTGCTGAGACTTCTCCTAAACAACCTTTGTGAAGGCTCCCTCTTGTGTGTTTATTTTGACTCATGCATATGTACATATTTGTAGCTTATCGGGGATATCAATAAATAAGCTTTCCTTCATTTCAACGTATTGTGTTAAATACACCAAAGCCTTCTTCGCTAAGTTCTTTGAATTTTCTTTTGTTGAAGCTTGTATGTTGAAGCTTTCTGAGTGGAGCATGTAGGTTGGGGTAGTGTTCCCTTAATTTCCCGAGTGAGGAAAACTTCTCGGTTGGAGACTTGGAAAATCCAAGTCACTGAGTGGGATCGGCTATATGAATCTTAGAACGCCATTGTGCTCGATCCTGTGTCATGTCCTTCGTTAGATCCAAGTACTCTAAGTCTTTTCTTAGAGTCTCTTCCAAAGTTTTCCTAGGTCTTCCTCTACCCCTTCGGCCCTGAACCTCTGTCCCATAGTCGCATCTTCTAATCGGAGAGTCAGTAGGCCTTCTTTGCACATGTCCAAACCACCGTAACCGATTTTCTCTCATCTTTCCTTCAATTTCGGCTACTCCTACTTTACCCCGGATATCCTCATTCCTAATCTTATCCTTTCTCGTGTGCCCACACATCCAACGAAGCATCCTCATCTCCGCTACACCCATTTTGTGTACGTGTTGATGTTTCACCGCCCAACATTCTGTGCCATATAGCATCGCCGGCCTTATTGCCGTCCTATAAAATTTTCCCTTGAGCTTCAATGGCATACGGCGGTCACACAACACGCCGGATGCACTCTTCCACTTCATCCATCCAGCTTGTATTCTATGGTTGAGATCTCCATCTAATTCTCCGTTCTTTTGCAAGATAGATCCTAGGTAACGAAAACGGTCGCTCTTTGGTATTTCTTGATCTCCGATCTTCACCCCTAACTCGTTTTGGCCTCCATTTGCACTGAACTTGCACTCCATATATTCTGTCTTTGATCGGCTTAGGCGAAGACCTTTAGATTCCAACACTTCTCTCCAAAGGTTAAGCTTTGCATTTACCCCTTCCTGAGTTTCATCTATCAACACTATATCGTCTGCGAAAAGCATACACCAAGGAATATCATCTTGAA
This sequence comes from Malus sylvestris, assembly GCF_916048215.2. Lineage (NCBI taxonomy): Eukaryota > Viridiplantae > Streptophyta > Magnoliopsida > Rosales > Rosaceae > Malus > Malus sylvestris. The sequence continues at coordinate 7,910,331 of NC_062267.1, read as the reverse complement.
TATGTCCTGTTAACTCATCCATTACCAACGCAAAAAGGTAAGGACTTAAGGATGAGCCTTGATGTAATCCTACAGTTATGGGAAAGCTTTCGGTTTGTCCTTCATGAGTTCTTACGGCAGTCTTTGCTCCTTCATACATATCCTTTATAGCTTGGATATATGCTACTCGTACTCCTTTCTTCTCTAAAATCCTCCAAAGAATGTCTCTTGGGACCCTATCATACGCTTTTTCCAAATCTATAAAGACCATGTGTAAATCCTTTTTCCCATCTCTATATCTTTCCATCAATCTTCGTAAGAGATAGATTGCCTCCATGGTTGAGCGCCCTGGCATGAACCCGAATTGGTTGTCCGAAACCCGTGTCTCTTGCCTCAATCTATGCTCAATGACTCTCTCCCAGAGCTTCATTGTATGACTCATTAGCTTAATACCCCTATAGTTCATGCAATTTTGTACGTCGCCCTTATTCTTGTAGATAGGCACCAAAGTGCTCGTTCGCCACTCATCTGGCATCTTCTTCGTTTTCAAAATCCTATTGAAAAGGTCAGTGAGCCATGTTATACCTGTCTCTCCCAAAAGTTTCCACACTTCGATTGGTATATTGTCTGGGCCTATTGCTTTTTTATGCTTCATCTTCTTCAAAGCTACAACCACTTCTTCCTTCCGGATTCGACGATAAAAAGAGTAGTTTCTACACTCTTCTGAGTTACTCAACTCCCCTAAAGAAGCACTCATTTCATGTCCTTCATTGAAAAGATTATGAAAATAACCTCTCCATCTGTCTTTAACCGCGTTCTCTGTAGCAAGAACCTTTCCATCCTCATCCTTGATGCACCTCACTTGGTTTAGGTCCCTTGTCTTCTTTTCCCTTGCTCTAGATAGTTTATAGATATCCAACTCTCCTTCTTTGGTATCTAGTCGTTTATACATATCGTCGTAAGCCGCTAACTTAGCTTCTCTGACAGCTTTCTTCGCCTCTTGCTTCGCTTTTCTATACCTTTCACCATTTTCATCGGTCATCTCCTTGTATAAGGCTTTACAACATTCCTTCTTAGCCTTCACCTTTGTTTGTACCTCCTCATTCCACCACCAAGATTCTTTTTGGTGTGGGGCAAAGCCCTTGGACTCTCCTAATACCTCTTTTGCTACTTTTCGGATACAACTAGCCATGGAATCCCACATTTGGCTAGCTTCCCCCTCTCTATCCCACACACATTGGGTGATTACCTTCTCTTTGAAAATGACTTGTTTTTCTTCTTTTAGATTCCACCATCTAGTCCTTGGGCACTTCCAAGTCTTGTTCTTTTGTCTTACTCTTTTGATATGTACATCCATCACCAACAAGCGATGTTGATTAGCCACGCTCTCTCCTGGTATAACTTTGCAATCCTTACAAGTTATACGATCCCCTTTCCTCATTAGAAGAAAATCTATTTGTGTTTTTGACGACCCACTCTTGTAGGTGATCACATGTTCTTCTCTCTTCTTAAAGAAGGTGTTGGCTAAGAAGAGATCATATGCCATTGCAAAATCCAAGATAGCTTCCCCATCCTCGTTTCTCTCCCCAAAACCATGGCCACCATGAAAACCTCCATAGTTGCCTGTCTCCCTGCCCACGTGTCCATTTAAATCTCCCCCTATAAATAACTTCTCTGTCTGAGCAATTCCTTGCACCAAGTCTCCAAGATCTTCCCAAAATTTCTCCTTCGAACAAAGCCTAAAACAAATGAACAAAAAATAATAATTTAGCGTACTTTGGATGTAGTCCCTAACTATCAATATTCTTTGACTGAAACCTTGTTGATTTTCAATTTTTGATCGAAGTCCTTGAAATTAATGCAATAATGTATTTCTATGTAAGTTACTATATTTTTTAAATTAAAAATTGAAATTTATAGTTGTTTGTATTAATGAGATTTTAAATAAAAAAAATACCCATAATTTGTGGATTAAAATTATTAAAATATAAATTATACTCTCCAAGATATTTTGTGTGTGTATATATACATATATATATATATATATGTATGTATATAAACATGGTTACAGTCATCAAAACAAAAAAATTATTGTACTAAAACATGGGTACATTCTTCAAAACCACACAAAAAATAATAGATATTAGGCTTGATAACATTAGTAAATTTCTTTGATTAAACTTGACATTGATACATTCTCAAATTAAAAAAAAAAAAAAAAGAATGTACCCATATAAATTTAAAAATGGATTAGAAAAAAAATTGAATAGATTTTATATAAAAAAAAGGGGTACATTTTACTACAAAAAATTGGTATATTTAAGAATGAGTACATTTTAAGACTAAAATTTTGAAAATTACATGAATGGGTACATATAAAATTAAAAAATTCCAAACCTTTTTATAAAAAATTAAGGGGTACAAACTTATTCTAATTTGTTTTTTTTTTATTTTGGAAATTATGTAACTGACATATAAATTCATTATTGCATTAATGCTAGGGACCTCGTTCAAAATCTGAAAACTAATAAGGTTTCAATCAAAGAACATTAGTAACTACGGACTAGATACTAATTTTTCCAATAATTTAATACACTCAAATCAACGAACACAAATATATATTAGGGTTTTTGTCACAAATAGTCGTTGAAATTGACTCATCCCATCAAGATAGTTCTTGAAATTGAAAATTGATTAATGTAGTGCATGAAAACGAGTGTCGCAAATCAATGTAGTTGTTCCGTCATAATTCTGTCAAAAATTCTGTAAGTGCTGATGTAACACATAACTGTGTCCCACAAGTTTAATTAAATATTACCTTGTGAGTTAAAACATTTAAATAATAATAAACTATTCTTATTTTTTTATAAATAAAAATTAAAAAAAAAACAAAAAAGTAAAAAAAAAAATAGAACCATGCACCTATGGAAGGAGGGAGATTAGCGAAAGAGGATTGAGAACTAGAATTACAGAGAAGGAAAAAGATTTACGAGCTGGGCTCCCTGCCGCAGTTCCTTCTGGTCTTCGTCGGCAACGTGGAGGCATAGACCACCGGTGGAACCAGCACGACCTCGGCGGCGACAATGTCAGAGGCATCTGCCGGTCTCTGCACCCATGTCCTGTCAATCTGCTCCATTTAGACCATCTCCAATGGAGACTTAAAAATATTTACCCCATAAAATTTAGGTTTTAGCTGTGAAACAACTTTCCTGCTCAACTCTTTAGGTTTAAAATTTTAGCCCAAGATTATCAAAAAATGAATTAAGGTTATTTTTTTTTAAATTAACTTTTAAAAAAAAATTATGTAGACTATCCTAATTAATTGTATGAACATTTTAACCTAAAAATATTTAAATTCCGATAAATTTTGAAAAATCACTAAATCAATACATAAAAATCATGATAAACCACATAAATTTAATACAAATGACATTTAATAAACCACATAAACTTATATCTTTTTTTTACCGTTAGATTTGATTATATTCGATTTAAGCCATTGGATTCAATAAATATATAAATATAAAACTAAAAAAAAATTAATTTGAACCTGGACTGTTGCATTAACCAACGACCCATTTAAACGGAACCGTTGGATGAAGAAAAGTAGCCCAACGGCTACTTGATGGTCTGACAGTGGGGGAACAACCCCATGTGGGTTGGTACAAAATTTTGAAAAACACTAGTGCGTGCAGCGAGTAGGCAAGTAGGGAGTGGGCAGTGGGGTTCACAACCCTGGTTTCAGTCTCAGTTGGTGGGGCCCATTTTGCTTTGTGGCCTAAAATTGAGTTGGTATTTTCCCTCCATTTAGGTTTTGGTTTTAGGTTAATTTTAGGGTAAATTACATAGTAACCCCTCATGTTTGAGGTCTATTACAATCTTATACAACATCTTTAAAACATTTCACTTTCATACCTCACGTACTATTTTATTTCAAAATAATACATCCGTTAGATTTTCCATCTATTGGTCTGTTAAAAGCTGACGTGACTGCCACATTTGCGCTGATGTGACGGCCACGTGGAAAAAAAATATTTTTTATCCATTAAAAATATTATAATATTAACCCTATTTCAAAAAAAAAGAAAAAAAAAACAGAAAAACCCAAACCCAGATCCCCCTTCCTTCTCCCTCCAGAGCCTCCCAACTTCATATCATTCTTTCTCCTTCTTCTCCAGCCCACCCTTTCCTTACTCTCTCTCTTTTCTTGGCCTCCACCTACCCCTCACTCTCATCTCCGGCGTCTTCACCTCACTCTCATCTCTCTTCTTCTCTAGGAGCTACTCGACTCCCCCGTTTCCCTTGACCAGCTCCACCTCTTAGACCTCTGCCCATATTTTAATTTGTTTTCAGATGCAAACCAAACCCAGTAATCAAAACTACATAACCCAATAAACCAACAAAATACATCAATAAACCCAAGTAAGAAAAGAAAACATATGAGATTTTTCAATTTTGTGAGATAGAAGGTTGAGTGGGTCCTCTTGGTTTGTGGATCTTAATTTGGTATAGGAGGAAGAGAGAAGATATTTTTGTGTGGGCGAGGAGAAGGGTTGCAACCGGCAACGTGGTGTGGTTAACAGGATTACGCCGGAAGCGAGGAAGATGAGGGTTGGGCAGAGGTTGATGTCTGGGCAGTGAGGAAGATGAGGGGATTACTCTGGTATGGTGGTGGTTGATGGGTCGGTGTAGGACTGGGTTTGGGGAAGGAAGATGAAGATTGAAGGAAGGGGCTTTTTCTCCTACAGCTGAGTTTTTTTGGGTTTTAAGTTGGGTGGGGGGAGGCCAAGAGAAGAGAGACAGTAAGGAAAGGGTGGGCTGGAGAAGGAGAAAGAAGGATATGAAGTTGGGTGGAGATGAAGACGATAACTTTTAATGGTTTTTTTTTTAAATAGGGTTAATATTATAATATTTTTAATGTATAAAAAATTATTTTTTGCCACGTGGCAGCCACATCAAAACAAATGTGGCAATCATGTCAGCATTTATCAGACCAATTGATGGAAAATCTAACGGAAGTATTATTTTGAAATAAAATAGTATGTGAAGTATGAAAATGAAATGTTTTAAAGATGTTGTATGGGATTGTAATAGACCTCAAACCTGAGGGGTTACTATGTAACTTATCCTTAATTTTAGGTCATGGGTTGGAGTGGATTTTTTTTGGGGGGGGGGGGGGGGAAGGGAAATTTTAGGTTTTAGCCCACCATTGGAGATGGTCTTAAGCGGCAAGGGCAAGCCGTGGGTCAGACTCGAATCCAAGAACCTATGCTCGCTAGACCACCTCTGGGAACCGTATAATAAGTTTATTCACACACACACACACACATATATATATATATAAAGTGAGAGCCCAATTTGGAGAAGCTTTCCAAAATGCCAAAAATGCCTATTTGTTTCATTCACAATCAAAACCAAAAAAAAGAAGGAAAAACTGGTAAAAAACCATATCTTAACAAAAAAACTGTATTGGAAAACAAAATTTAAAAAAAAAAGAAAAGAAAAGAGTAAAGAAAAATGGGACAAAAACGTAAAAAAGAACTTAACAGAAAACGTATTGAAACAAAACATGATAATTAACTTTAAAAAATCATGAAAATTATCTAAAAGGTTAGCAGTTATGGAGAGGAGAGATAGATAAAAGATAATGGCAACAAAAACAAATTAAAACAAATAGAAAAAAGGAGATGTTGGTACCATATATTGGGCCTCGTCTTTGGGCCTTAACATTTGGGCCACATTACCCAGCCCATAATTATGTAAAAGGAGGAGCCCATTTTTCTATAAAAGGGGACTCATCCCCCCTCACAAATTAGACTCTGGGATACCGCCAAAACATACAAGTCTCAAACAACTCAGAGACAACACTATTTTCCTTAGGGGGACTCCCCTTGAGCTTGTAATCCATACATACAGTTACAGAGAAATACAATCAACATCAGTGTGGACGTAGCCCAAACATTGGGGGGAACCACAATACATCTTTGTGTTCTTGGGCATTTGCGTTATTCACGGTCGGATTTACGTTGTTCCAAGACCTTCCGATTTTGTGCATCAACATTTGGCGCCGTCTGTGGGAAATGACATGAAAAGCTATGTCGGTTCTCTTTCATTTTTCTATCTCATCGCCGTGAAACCCTCACAACTGTCCACCGTGAATCTGCACAACCCGAGATCGTACTCGATCTGCAACCAGGGATTTTAGAGAGACCAGAATCAACAGAGTGCAGCGAAAAGCCTTAAGCTTTGAGGGAAAGAGGGACTTAGAGAGAAAAATGAAAGGGAGCCAGAAAGATCAAGATATAGTGATTTAGGATCAGATGCGGAGCTCCACAGGGACCCAAATTCCTAGACCCGGCTTTCAATCTCGAGCCACCCCTAAACTTCTCGTCTGGCTCCTCCACTTCGTCTCTCTCACATACATCGTCTACACTCCAAGGTCATCTCCACCTCACACGTCGCCTGCTCCGATGACAATGACCTTTTCACTGTTCTCCGCCTCTCCTCTTCCTCCTCCACCGGCAACACCAGATGCTCCAGCTCAAAACCCAACAACCCGATAAAGCAAACCAGCCGACGGAGATAAAAGACATTATTTTCGGCATTGCCGCCTCCACCAAGCTCTGGAAACATAGGAAGAACTACATTAAGCTCTCGTACAAGCCCAATTCGATACGCGGGATAGTCTGGCTAGACCGCAAAGTAGAAGATAAAAACCCGGAAGCCGTCGGCCTCCTGCCGATTAAAATCTCCGACGACACCTCCGGGTTCGCCTACATGAACAAACAGGGCCACCAGTCCATGATTCAGATATCTCGGATCGTGAGCGAAACGCTGCGTCTCGGCCTCAAGGAAGTCCGGTGGTTCGTGATGGGCGACGATGACACCGTTTTCATTACCGACATCCTCGTTCGGGTCCTGAAGAAGTACGACCACACGCAGTACTATTATATCAGAAGCTTATCGGAGAGCCACTTGCATAACATTTTCTTCTAGTACGGCGGTGGCGGTTTTGCCATCAGCTACCCACTGGCGATGGCGCTGAGCAAAATGCAGGACCAATGCATTCAGAGGTACCCCGGGCTCTACGGCTCCGATGACCGAATGCATGCGTGCATGGCGGAACTCGGCGTCCCACTCACGAAAGAACTCAGATTTCACCAGTGCAGAGACAGAGACAGAGACAGAGGTGCAGTGGAAAAAGAATAGAAAAAGAAAAATGATGTCTGGAGATGGAGAAAAGTCGAGAAATGAAGTAGAAAGCATGGATGTGGAAAGCATGGCTGCCCGCCCACTCCATTGTCTGAAGAGATAATAACTTTATTATCAGGACCGATAGCTTTTGTCGACCACCAAAGAAGATGCCCACCAACAATGAAACTTTCATCAAGGGAGTGCATGTTCTCTGCCCATTTTCTGAAAAAGCTACGGGAACAAGATAAGATTCTCCTTTTTATTTTATTTTATTATTTTATTACTTTATTATTATCTATTAACACGATGGCATATTAGTTAAATAATATAATCGTTCCTTTACATGTGATATCACAGTGATCATTACCATAAAACGTGGCAAAGTCTGTACACTCACTACACCATTTACATTATATAATTATTTTATCACCTCATCTGACCAAATTGGATATCAATAACTTGAATGAAAATATAATATAAATATATATATATATATATATTATTTGTTGCCTAATGACATATATTTAACCCAAGTACATGTGCAATATTTATTCATGGCCTAGAGTATTGTGACTACCATTAAACTATGTCACTTGTATAACATGTGATTTACCACACGTCTGAATAAATTATTTATTTATAGAAGGCACATAGTACAATACATTGCCTTGGCAAACTTTATCAATTTGATTTATTCATTATACGGTCATACTTATACTGTCATTTATTGTCAGGAATTATTGAGCAACTACTTCCACTGATCAACATTGTTGCTGATTAAAAGAACCCAATATGCGAACCCGGCAAGTGGACCTGAATCATGTCGAAAATCATCTCATATTGAGTGCACGCTGACATAAAGTACATACTTACAATGAGGAATACCACGAGCTGAGCTGCCTCGCAGCGAACATAGCCTCTAGCCGAGCAGCCTCACAACGAGCATTGCCTCCAGCCGAGCAACCGTCTCGCAGCGAGCATAGCTTCTAGCCGAGCAGCCTTGCAACAAGCCTTACCTTCAACCGAGCAGTCTTGTAACATGTGATACCTCTAGTCGTGTATTGCTTTATGTTGAGCATTGCCTTGTGTTGAGTACTGGTTCAAGACATCTAACCACTTCGGCCCGTACATGTATTGGATTTAAAGTCTCCAGCCAAAAGACTCTCTTGACTGAAGACTTGAGGGACTCCTTTTGGTACCATATATTGGGCCTCGCCTTTGGGCCTCAACATTTGGGCCTCATTACCTAGCCCATAATTATGTAAAAGGATGAGCCCCTTATTCTATAAAAGGGGACTCCTCCCCCTTCACAAATCAGACTCTGGGATACCCCAAAACATACAAGTCTCAAACAACTCAGAAACAACACTCTCTTCCTCAGAAGGACTCCCCTTGAGCTTGTAATCCATACATACAGTTACAGAGAAATACAATCAACATCAGTGTGGACGTAGCCCAAATATTGGGGTGAACCACGATACATCTTTGTGTTCTTCGGCGTTTGCATGATTCACGGTCGGATTTACGTTGTTCCAAGATCTTCTGGTTTTGTGCATCAACATGAGATAATCCAAACTAAAATGGCAAAACCGTTCACAAGGGGAGAGGATGAACGTGGCGTCATTTTTTGAAATTCCCAAATTCAATTAAAATGCAAGCTTTATCAATTAAGCCAATTCATCAAACATGTTGTGTGCATAAGAAAGTATCGATGGATTGGATTGGATTGGATTGGATTGGATTGGATTGGACTGGACTGGAATGGATTGGATTGGATTGGATTGGTGAACTGGGGTTTCTCACTAGGGTTTTATGGAGCGTTTTGGAATCTCAGACAGAGCTATAATTTGCTAAGATTAACATGACGGCTAAAAAGATTGAAGTCTTGGGCATGGTCAAATTGGATAAATAAATGTGTTCTCCCTATACATCCAAGTTTAAACTTCTATTTTCGTTGTTCGAATTAATTTTAATGTGAAATATCGCTTATATAAGATATACATTAAACAAAATGAGTTATATGAAGCAAACTTCAAGGTGGTAAACTGTAATTGTCCCATAATGTATTTGCATTTTTAGTCAATGGGAAATAATTTCACACTTTTTTTAGCGTCATATACACACATTTTTTTAGCTATTAAATTGAATAAATCAATTTAAAACAATAGCCATGATTAAGTGAGATGTTAAAAGTGTTTTTTTATCATTTCCATTTTCCAGGGCAATTCGTAAAGGCATTGTGCTCAAATACTGAGATTCAAATCTTTTAGAATCAAAACATATGTTTGTCCTTGATGGCTGATGCGTATCGAGTTTCATTTAGGCCCAAATGGATTTCTCTTTTCAGTTGAACGAAATGGGCTTCATGTTTCAGCAAGCATCTCAAAGTGTTCCAATATCAAGCACAGATGCAAAGAGGTCCAGACTTGTTTGAGGTCTTCAGTTGAAGTCAGAACCAAGAATTCAACACAAATGGTGACCTTAATACAACTTCCTGTATCTCAGAAATAGATATGTACATGAGCAGATGTATATTTGACAGAGCCATGCTAACAAATAATTAAGAAATAAATTCACATTCGACGGCAACCAGTCGTGTACCATTGACTGAGCTACAATTTTGCTTAATTAGAGCGATGATGCTTAGAATTTTGGTTGCTCTAGGCTAAGTATCTCCACATTTTTGTGTAGATTAACATTGCTCGTCATCGCGTGTAGCTCAAATCTCGCAGATGCTAACCCACCACTATACGTGCATTTACAACCAAATATGCCAATGAACAAGCAAGACCAGAAATTAGAAATAGACCAGAGAAAGGACCAGGACCTATTCCTTTTGGATCAGCATTCAAGTTGTTTAAAGAAGGACAGTTAGTTGAAGCAGATATCTTCTATTTTTGTTGTTCGAATTAATTTAATGTAAAGATATCAAAAACATAAACTCGATAATCTAGCAGACAACGAGAAAAGCATGACTTGCTCAGTTACCTCTAGCATTACTATCCTTTCAAAAGGATTTTTACACAACCTGATCTGTAAATATGGTTCATGTAACAATATGCATAAACAAATTAAACATGACCATACGATGTTTAAGGAAGGGAGGGGAGAAACCAGAAAAACTACTGAAGCAATGCTGGTTCATGAGTGTAAGCAAATTGTGCATGATCATGAATTTCTCATGGAATATTTCTTTGTTTGCATTGTAGTACAGCTTTAAATTTTGTAGTCTGCTTTTCCAGTGAAATGATTCTCAGAGAAAACAGCAAAACCAAGCACGGAGGAGAGAACTGAACAGTACTGAATTGGAGGAAAATAGATTTACAGAGTCAAGCCAGTGTTCTAGTTTGTCAGCCTACACACAAAAAGTTTGATGTAAAACAAGTTTTGCATAAAGTTTGGAGTTTTAATCAGAAAGCAGAACTGTAAGAGCGATGGAGAATGATTTTTCGGAGATGAGTGGGATTATTAACTCCGCCTATGTAATTTTACATTGCTGGTCCCAAGCCCGGATAAAGGAGGAGGGGGAGGGCATCAGGTAGTCGACAGCCGGCACTCCATGATCACGTCGAATCCTTATGAAAATGAATCCAGAACAAAAGTGTATGCTTTTCGCAGACGATATAGTGTTGATAGATGAAACTCAAGAAGGGGTAAATGCAAAGCTTAACCTTTGGAGAGAAGTGTTGGAATCTAAAGGTCTTCGCCTAAGCCGATCAAAGACAGAATATATGGAGTGCAAGTTCAGTGCAAATGGAGGCCAAAACGAGTTAGGGGTGAGGATCGGAGATCAAGAAATACCAAAGAGCGACCGTTTTCGTTACCTAGGATTTATCTTGCAAAAGAACGGAGAATTAGATGGAGATCTCAACCATAGAATACAAGCTGGATGGATGAAGTGGAAGAGTGCATCTGGCGTGTTGTGTGACCGCCGTATGCCACTGAAGCTCAAGGGAAAATTTTATAGGACGGCAATAAGGCCGGCGATGCTGTATGGCACAGAATGTTGGGCGGTGAAGTATCAACACGTACACAAAATGGGTGTAGCGGAGATGAGGATGCTTCGTTGGATGTGTGGGCACACGAGAAAGGATAAGATTAGGAATGAGGATATCCGGGGTAAAGTAGGAGTAGCCGAAATTGAAGGAAAGATGAGAGAAAATCGATTACGGTGGTTTGGACATGTGCAAAGAAGGCCTACTGACGCTCCGATTAGAAGATGCGACTATAGGACAGAGGTTCAGGGCCGAAGGGGTAAAGGAAGACCTAGGAAAACTTTGGAAGAGACTCTAAGAAAAGACTTAGAGTACTTGGATCTAACGAAGGACATGACACATGACCGAGCATAATGATGTTCTAAGATTCATATAGCCGATCCCACTCAGTGACTTGGATTTTCCAAGTCTCCAACCGAGAAGTTTTCCTCACTCGGAAAATTAAGGGAACACTACCCCAACCTACATGCTCCACTCAGAAAGCTTCAACATACAAGCTTCAACAAAAGAAAATTCAAAGAACTTAGCGAAGAAGGTTTTGGTGTATTTAACACAATACGTTGAAATGAAGGAAAGTTTATTTATTGATATCCCCGATAAGCTACAAATATGTACATATACATGAGTCAAAATAAACAAACAAGATGGAGCCTTCACAAAGGTTGCTTAGGAGAAGTCTCAGCAGTCGGTAGAGCCCCAGAAAGAGAAGGCATCGGAGGGGGATCATTCGGAGCCTCAGTACTGGACAGAACCCTAGAAGGAGGAGGCATCAGAGGTTGATCATTTGGAGCTTCATTACGCGGTACAGCCCCAGAAGACGAAGGCAATAAATGCATTTGGAACAAACCCACAAATCTCTGATGATCAAGTAAAACCTGACCATCAGTTTCCTTCATCTGGTCAAGCTTTCTCTTCATGTTTGTAGCATAGTCATGTGCGAGCCGGTGCAACTGTTTATTCTCATGCTTAAGCCCTCTAATCTCCTGTTTGAGACTCATCACTTCGGCCACCAATGATTCAACTTGGCGGGTTCGAGCAAATAGGCGTTGGGCCATATTAGATACAGAACCTGCACACTGAACACTGAGAGCCAGCGAATCCTTAACAGCTAACTCATCAGACCGTTTGGAAAGTAGTCTGTTATCTTTGGGAGTGAGAAGGTTCCTGGCCACCACCGCAGCGGTCATATCATTCTTCATCACGGAATCCTCAACGGTAAGAGGACCAGTAGGGGAGACGAAGGATGGGCGCCATATGTTGTCTGGACAAGGCGGGGCTGCCTCTTCAACAAGGTTCAAGTCAAAACGACGGTCGGAGGGGCCAGACATTTTCAAAGGTGTTGAAGAGAGAAGAGGTCGGACAAATCAAGATCTTAGAAGTGCAAGAATGGAGCTTCTACTGGTGGAGATTCAAGTGTGCTTTGGAACTTAATGCCAGCCCCTATAAAAAGCTGCACTCGACGGAGCTTCAGACATCGAAGAGGCGCCTGCTCAGAAATCGAAGAGGCGTTTGCTTTCTCAAAAGCTGGGCTGCTTAGAGACCACGAGGGTTGATCTCATAAATCGAAGAGGTGTTTGGTTCTCAAAAGTTGGGCTGCTCAAAGACCACGAAAGCCGATCTCAGAAATCGAAGAGGCGCTCGCTTTCTCAAAAGCTGGGCTCCTCAGAGACCACGAGGGCCGATCTCAGAAATCGAAGTGGCACCTACTTTTCCAGCCTTGTCAGCACCTATCACACGCACACTCAGCTTTGCGGAAATTATGGGTATTCTGTCGAAGACTTCTGGGGAAGTAGAAAACACATGAATCTTACTGTCCAATCACCCACTTCCCACACGCAACAATAGATCATGGGTACCACATATAACTTTGCCAAAGTTCTCTGCCAAAGTTGAGCACGTGAAGCTTGCAGCTCCCACTACATCGCTCTGACCAAGAAGGGTAAAAGAATAGGAAAGAAACAGCACTAACAAAGTTTAGACCCATAAATTTTGAAGGTCTAGCTACCATATTATTACCCACAAGGGTAAAGGAACAGTACCACTGCTGGATAATTGGAAAGTCCCTGTGTGTCAACCTCTGTGCCTCGTGGCAAGGTAGACTAGCAAACATGCCCAACCTTTACTCACATTCGAGAAAACACTCCCAATAAGATTGCTTGCTCCAAAATCAAAGAGGCACCGTCCTCCGAATCTCGAGAGCCAGACTCCCAACATGACTACTTTCTCAAAAATCGAAGAGAGGGTAAAGGAACAGTACCATTGCTGGATAATTGGAAAGTCCCTGTGTGTCAACCTCTGTGCTCCGTGGCAAGGTAGACTAGCAAACATGCCCAACCTTTACTCACATTCGAGAAAACACTCCCAACAAGATTGCTTGCTCCAAAATCGAAGAGGCACCGCCCTCCGAATCTCGAGAGCCAGACTCCTAACATGATTACTTTCTCAAAAATCGAAGAGACACTGCTCCCCGAATCTCGAGAGCCAGACCCCCAGCATGATTGCTTTCTAAAAAATCGAAGAGGCATCGTTCTCCGAATCAATTGAAGAGGCGCTCGCTTTCTCAAAAGCTGGGTTGCTCAGAGACCACGAGGGCCGATCTCAGAAATCGAAGAGGCACCTACTTTTCTAGCCTTGTCAGTACCTGTCACACGCACACTCAGCTTTGCGGAAATTATGGGCATTCTGTCGAAGACTTCTGGTGAAGTAGAAATCACATGAATCTTACTGTTCAATCACCCACTTCCCACACGCAACAATAGCTCATGGGTACCACAGATAACTTTGCCAAAGTCTCTGCCAAAGTTAAGCAAGTGAAGCTTGCAGCTCCCACTACATCGCTCTGACCAAGAAAGGTAAAAGAATAGCAAAGAAACAACACTAACAAAGTTTAGACACATAAATTTTGAAGGTCTAGCTACCATATTATTACCCACAAGGGTAAAGGAACAGTACCACTGCTGGATAATTGGAAAGTCCCTGTGTGTCAACCTCCGTGCTTCGTGGCAAGGTAGACTAGCAAACATGCCCAACCTTTACTCACATCCGAGAAAATACTCCCAACAAGATTGCTTACTCCAAAATCGAAGAGGCACCGCCCTCCGAATCTCAAGAGCCAGACTCCCAACATGATTACTTTCTCAAAAATCGAAGAGACACTGCTCCCCGAATCTCGAGAGCCAGACCCCCAGCATGATTGCTTTCTCAAAAATCGAAGAAGCATCGTTCTCCGAATCTCGAGAGCCAGATACCACATACCACTTTTTCAAAGTGCTCTGACAGAGTTAAAACATGTGAAGCTGGCAGCTCCCACTACCGTGCTATGACCAAGCAGGGTAAAGGAATAACATTACTACTTGTTGTTAGGGAGACTCCTATATATGTGGACCTCCATCCCCAACGGACAGGCAAACCTGCAAAAATGCTCAACCCTTCCTCATATCTAAGAGGGCACTCCCAACGAAGCCTTTCGAAATATTCAGCTTTCTTTCCCCCCGATAATACCTCTGCAAACAAGCTATACTAGAGCAAGAATATCTCATATCATCAGGGTTAAAAGCAAGAGTATCCCATATCATGCTTTTTCCCTGTCTTTTCCTTTGGCCTTGTTTTTACCTGCAAGACAAGGAGAAATAGAGCAATAAGTCAGCACTTGAAATCAAGCGCCCAGCCAGGAACTAACTGCCTGGAACCCCTTACCTGATTACTTACCTGGCATTGCTCTCGAGTACTCATCTTCAACATCTTATGTTTCCAGGGAAGATACCGCATCTGCTTAAGGAACATATAGGGCAAGTGCGAAGGATACAAGGAAGCATGTGGAGACAAGCGTAACAGCACACGTGCCGATACATCCATTACTCTGTCAAAAGCAAAAGTATCACATATCAGCAGGGTCGAACGTACTCTAGATTTGATGGACTTGTTTTGACCCTCAAATTCTTCAGTCGGCCTTATACTCTGGAGGAAACCAGAAAACCCTCCAGCTCAGTTCAAGAATAAGCTTGTGGAAAGTTACTTCTTCAAAAGCAAAAGTATCCCATATCATCTCTTCTCATTTTTCTTCTCTTTATCTTTCATGCTACTGCAAGATGGGGAGAAGGTGAACAATCAGCCGGAGCTCTGATTGCTTTACCTTGTCTGTCACCTCTTTCAGCAGATCCCCTAGCTCGGCGACTTGGGGGACTCCTACTACATGGTTTGTATCGCGCTTGACCAAGCCTGAAACTACAAGTAAGCTTCAAGTGAAATTGATACATTACCTTGTGCATCTCCACCAGTTAAAGATACCACCCCTGGATGGAGGAAGAGTACTTCCAGAGAACCTGCCACATCTACATATGAGACAGATAAGGCAAGTCAAGATGATACCACACTCCGATACTTAGAAGTTTCGTGATTACGAGATCATTCTCCCACAATATTTCCTAATGTCATTTGTACTCTAATGTCATTTGTACTAAATCATTCACTTGTACTCACTAAATGAGAGCTTGAACCTATGTACTTGTGTAAACCCTTCACAATTAATGAGAACTCTTCTATTCCGTGGACGTAGCCAATCTGGGTGAACCACGTATATCTTGTGTTTGCTTTCCTATCTCTATCCATTTATATACTTATCCACACTAATGACCGGAGCAATCTAGCGAAGATCACAAAAAGCGACCGTTTTCGCTACCTAGGATCTATCTTGCAAGAGAACGGAGAATTAGATGGAGATCTCAACCATAGAATACGAGCTGGATGGATGAAGTGTAAGAGTGCATCCGGCGTGTTGTGTGACCGTCGTAGGCCACTGAAGCTCAAGGGAAAATTTTATAGGACGGCAATAAGGCCAGCAATGTTGTATGGCACAGAATGTTGGGCGGTGAAACATCAACACGTACACAAAATGGGTGTAGCGGAGATGAGGATGCTTCGTGGGATGTGTGGGCACACGAGAAAAGATAAGATTGAGAATGAGGATATCCGAGGTAAAGTAGGAGTAGCCGAAATTGAAGGAAAGATGAGAGAAAATCGGTTCCGGTGATTTGGACATGTGCAAAGAAGGCCGACTGACACTCCGGTTCGAAGATGTGACTACGGGACAGAGGTTCAGGGCCGAAGGGGTAGAGGAAGACCTAGGAAAACTTTGGAAGAGACTCTAAGAAAAGGCTTAGAGTACTTGGATCTAACGGAGGACATGACACAAAACGGAGCGCAATGGTGTTCTAGGATTCATATAGCCGACCCCACTTAGTGGGAAAAGGCTTTGTTGTTGTTGTTGTGGGGATTATTGGCAGTGGCGGATCCAGGAATCTTATCCCAAGGGGTCGCAGTGTAAAAGTTCAAATAAAAATTTTGGATGGAAAAACAAAAGTGAGTCCCTAACTTATCTAGATAGGGTCGCGAAGTACAAAGCCCCGGTCATTGACAACCGTTGTAAGGACAACAAAACCTATGTTTAGTAATGTGCTATAAAAGAACTTTTTCATGATGCACTTGAATGTTTAGTAATGTGCTATAAAAGCACTTCTATTAGGGTGTAACCAAACCATCGAAAATCCTCATAACTTTTCCTTAACAAAGCTGCCGAAAAGGTAGAAGCATTCCAACATTTTAAGGTGTAACCAAACCGTCGAAAACAATGGCAATTATTCAAGAAAACAAAATAATTAAGAACTCTTCACTATGAATGCCCAATTTTTCAAAGAAATTATTTGGAGATGCAGTGGAAGTAGCTAAAGAGAATAAATTGAAGTGACAAATATCAACGACAACAGAAATGAAGAAATAAAAATATTTGAAGGATGACTGGGATTGTTCTTATAACGTAATCCAATACACTAGCACTAAAATCATATGAAACAGATAGATACTTACATGCCAGTATTTTGACACGCACCGATGAATGCAACTGTTTTCACCCATATTTAGCTCAGACTCCTTGTACCTGAATGTATTTGACAATTCACATTTACTAACTTGAGTGACTTTAGATTTCAAAAAAGGGCCTTAAAGTAAACTGCTGTGTATCTTTCATAGAGGTCCATAAGAACTAAATAGAGAAAAGAAAAGGGTTCTCATACTTCTTCTCGACGCACTTGTTGAAACATGTGTGGGTAAGCCTGAATCAATAACCAATTAAATGCGTAAGTGAAAACCGGTAACCACTGGAGCCAAAGTATTAGACATGGAAAATTGCAGATACCAAAGCAGAATTCGCAACCTAAATAGATGTGCTCAGTCAAAGTGTATAACACAAACAGAAAAGACTAAAATGCTCACACATTGAAGCCACAAGACAACCAAATACGATTGCTTTAGAACTATTGTTCAGAAGCCTTGTTTTTTAGTGAACAATCATACATGCTCATCAACACAAAGTATTAAGTCCAACGGAAATAATAGTTAAACAGGTACAAGCCAAAATAAAGAAACAAATAAATGATCACGCTTACGGAAAAAAGCCCCTAAAAATTTCTCAAACTAGAATATAGGCTTGAAGAAACAACCCTCGCCGCCTTCCATATAAAACCACATTAGTGAACTGTGATATCTAACACCGTTCAGAAAACTTACTTGTTGAACAACTCAACCCTGTATTCCATCTCCTTCTCGGCCATACAAAAAATCTGCACATTCATTGAAAACAAACTTCAAGTCTTTCCAAAACGCCAACATTGTTTAATAACACAACTTTTATGGCAACAATTTATAACAAAAAGAATAGAAATCCATTAACATCAACCATATTGCTCCATCCTAACTCCCGTGAAATGCCTCGGTTTCACTACTAATGTCGAAAACACCGCCATCATTGACCAATTAGACAAACTATACCAAATCTGATTACCCCCCAATTCAAAGAATACACAGATTCCCAACCCCCATTAAACAATCTGACCATGAATTTCCAATCTTGGGTATACTTGAAATCATATTCAAACTCCAAAGGTAGAAACTTTAGAACAATGAAGAAAAGGGCACTCACCTGTTCCTTGTCCAAAATCGTCGGCTCATTAGGGGCAGCCATTAGATCCTAAAAAACCCCCAAATTAACTCACACGATTCCTTCAAAACCGAAATAGAATGAAGTAGCAGAGAGGGTTTAAGTAATCTTACTCGGTGGGAGAGAACCGAAAGTATTGTGATTGGAAGCTATTAGATGCAGAGGGGGTTTTAGGTGTCTGATTTGAAGCTGAAGCAAGCGAAAATGGAAATCGCACTGGAGGTGGCGTGCGAGTCCGACCCCGACGACCCCAACTCCAAGAGGTCGCATATGGGAGCTTCAAGGTTGTTTCCATGGCTTCCAAGGGGTCGTGCGACCCCGACTACCCCACTGTGGATCCGCCACTGATTATTGGCCTCGTGATCGCTGTACTTATGTCAATGACTCTTCTGCCATCACGTGTGCGATGTTTGCAGAGGAGTTTCCGTCTCCAATGCCAGCCGAGTGTGAATCCAACAAAAGACAGAACTCTCCGCCTCTCCGGTGCATGATGCCAAGTCTGAATCTAAATCCAATAAGCGGAGGAAGTTGTAGGTACAAAGCTTTGTTGGATTGTCGCGAGGGACTAAACGGAATCAGAAAATTTACAATTTTTCAGAGATGAATTAAGTTTTGCAACATATATACCAATTCAGTGATGAGAATCTGAACTGTCTCGTTGTAGTGTTGAGAATCAGAGCTTTGTAATCGTAGTGTCAATCGCATATTAATTCATGATTTTAGCGGCCACGTGGCACAATTAATTATTTTTAAATGAATAAAAAATTATTTTTTGCCACGTGACACAAATATGGTAGCCACGTCAGCTCTTAACAGATCAATGGATGGAAAATGTAACGGAGGTACTATACAACAACAACAACAACAAAGCCTTTTCCCACTAAGTGGGGTCGGCTATATGAATCCTAGAACGCCATTGCACTCGGTTTTGTGTCATGTCCTCCGTTAGATCCTAGTACTCTAAGCCTTTTCTTAGAGTCTCTTCCAAAGTTTTCCTAGGTCTTCCTCTACCCCTTCGGCCCTGAACCTCTGTCCCGTAGTCACATCTTCGAACCGGAGCGTCAGTCGGCCTTCTTTGCACATGTCCAAATCACCGGAACCGATTTTCTCTCATCTTTCCTTCAATTTCGGCTACTCCTACTTTACCTCGGATATCCTCATTCTCAATCTTATCCTTTCTCGTGTGCCCATACATCCCACGAAGCATCCTCATCTCCGCTACACCCATTTTGTGTAACGGAGGTACTATATTGAAATAAAATAGTAGGTGAGGTATGAAAGTGAAATGTTTTGAAGATGTTATATGAGGTTGCAATAGACCTCAAACCTGAGGTGGTAAAGTATAATTTACCAATTTTTTAATTATTGTCACCAAAGTCCATTTTGGTTTGCTTCTTCATACATTAATATATGTAACATTCAAACTATATTGACAACACAACTAAATCCTTTTCTATCAAGAATACAATGACAAGAGTTTCTGTTTATATGACGTTATATTGTTAGCAGAGGACACCACAGTGATAGTAAATCTAGATTTATGTCATAAATCTAGTGAACAATGCAAAAAAGAAGAGGAGGAGAGAGAAGTGGAAAGAACAAGAAGTATGCGAGAGATAGAGAAGAAGTATGAGAGAAAATTAGAAAGAAGAAGGGAAGAGAGGGAAAAATACGAACAATGAGATGAAAGAGAGAAAGAATTGTATGATAGATATCTCAATTGTAAATGCAAAAACAATTAAAAAATAAATCATAACATCATTTGCTAGATGGATAAGTTTTGTTCCTCTATAAAATAAACCAAAAACATGTCCCTCTAAACTTGTAAGTGAGAGATCTAAGGTTCGATTCTCGCTAAAAGCGAATTTGAACCACATTATTGTCAGCCCATTATGATGTTAAGTCCACCTCTCCCCCTTAGTGCAGATAGTATCGTTTGTTATATATAAAATATATAGTGTTATAATTTGGCTCTAAGTCCTAAATTCCTAATTAAGGTAGCAATGTTTTATTGGAACGGTGCGTTTTACGACTCGGACGATTTGGGGTTGCTCCTAATTTATGGAAATTTTAGGGTTTTTGTTCCTTTTCACGCAAGGAATTTGGTTCGCTTTTCCTAGTTACCTAGGGATTCAATTTCTATATTTATAAAGGCTAAACCCTTACC
Source organism: Malus sylvestris (assembly GCF_916048215.2). NCBI lineage: Eukaryota > Viridiplantae > Streptophyta > Magnoliopsida > Rosales > Rosaceae > Malus > Malus sylvestris. The sequence continues at coordinate 7,890,005 of NC_062267.1, read as the reverse complement.
AATCTCATCTCACACTTCTCTCGATATCAATCGCAAACTCGAGAGCTCTCACAAATACCGATTTCGTTGGTTATTTTTTTTCATGGATTCGTGTTGCTCTTCGAGTTCTTCGCACTATTTCCACCCATCGAGAGCCTAACATTGGTATCAGAGCCTAGGTTCCCGATGCTGCGGAGGGGGCGACCTGGAAAGGGCTACCTTAACGGGATGACCAAATGGTACACCGCCGTTAAGAGTGAAAGCCACCAGAGTAAGGGCCGTCGTGGGCGTCGGCTTCCGAAGGGTGGTGTAATGTTATGATCCCACATCGACTACACTTATGGGGGTGTAGGGGTTCTTAAGTCCTTGGGGTCCTCCCACCTATTGGACTAGTCTTTTGGGTTGGGCTCTTCCCTTGGGCTTAAGTACCTAACATTGGTATCAGAGCCTAGGTTCCCGACGCTGCAGAGGGGGCGACCTGGAAAGGGCTACCTTAACGGGATGACCAAAGGGTGCACCGCCGTTAAGAGTGAAAGCCACCAGAGTAAGGGCCGTCATGGGCGTCAGCTTCCGAAGGGTGGTGTAATGTTATGATCCCACATCGACTACACTTATGGGGGTGTAAGGGGTTCTTAAGTCCTTGGGGTCCTCCCACCTATTGGATTAGTCTTTTGGGTTGGACTTTTCCCTTGGGCTTGAGTACCTAACATTGGTATCAGAGCCTAGGTTCCCGACGCTGCGAAGGGGGCGACCTGGAAAGGGCTACCTTAACGGGATGACCAAAGGGTGCATCACCGTTAAGAGTGAAAGCCACCAGAGTAAGGGCCGTCGTGGGCGTCGGCTTCCGAAGGGTGGTGTAATGTTATGATCCCACATCGACTACACTTATGGGGGTGTAGAGGTTCTTAAGTCCTTGGGGTCCTCCCACCTATTGGACTAGTCTTTTGGGTTGGGCTCTTCCCTTGGGCTTGAGTACCTAACATTGGTATCAGAGCCTAGGTTCCCGACGCTGCGGAGGGGGCGACCTGGAAAGGGCTACCTTAACGGGATGACCAAAGGGTGCACCGCTGTTAAGAGTGAAAGCCACCAGAGTAAGGGCCGTCGTGGGCGTCGGCTTCCGAAGGGTGGTGTAATGTTATGATCCCACATCGACTACACTTATGGGGGTGTAGGGGTTCTTAAGTCCTTGGGGTCCTCTCATCTATTAGACTGGTCTTTTGGGTTGGGCTCTTCCCTTGGGCTTGAGTACCTAACATTAGTATCAGAGCCTAGGTTCCCGACGCTGCGAAGGGGGCGACCTGGAAAGGGCTACCTTAACGGGATGACCAAAGGGTGCACCGCCGTTAAGAGTGAAAGCCACCAGAGTAAGGGCCGTCGTGGGCGTCGGCTTCCGAAGGGTGGTGTAATGTTATGATCCCACATCGACTACACTTATGGGGGTGTAGGGGTTCTTAAGTCTTTGGGGTCCTCCCACCTATTGGACTAGTCTTTTGGGTTGGGCTCTTCCCTTGGGCTTGAGTACCTAACATTGGTATCAGAGCCTAGGTTCCCGACGCTGCGAAGGGGGCGACCTGGAAAGGGCTACCTTAACGGGATGACCAAAGGGTGCACCGCCGTTAAGAGTGAAAGCCACCAGAGTAAGGGCCGTCGTGGGCGTCGACTTCCGAAGGGTGGTGTAATGTTATGATCCCACATCGACTACACTTATGGGGGTGTAGGGGTTCTTAAGTCCTTGGGGTCCTCCCACCTATTGGACTAGTCTTTTGGGTTGGGCTCTTCCCTTGGGCTTGAGTACCTAACAGATATACGGTTTTGAAAGAGGCAGATATCAGGGAACACCAATTACAATGTATGACAGAGGTGTGCTCGAAACTGCGCGTATCGAGATCCTCGGCAATTATCTTACTCCGCCACTGCAATTGGAATGTTAGTATGTTATTTGACAAGTGGTTTGAGGAGGAAGATGATGTTCGGAACAAACTGGGATTGTTTAGGAAAGTCCCACTTGTTGATCGAAGTGCTGGTTCGTTTACTTGCGAAATTTGCTTCGAGACTTGTGATGCTGGCGGTAATCATAGTATTAGCTCCAATTTATGTGGCCATTTTTATTGTATTGCATGTTGGGCAGCTTGTGTAAGTGAATCGATTAGCAACGATGGTGTTGGATGTTTGTCTCTAAAATGTCCTCATCCGGGCTGTGGCGCTGCTGTTGGCGAAGATTTGATTCTCTTTGTGTTGGTAACCAAAGTCAATGGTGACGCCGATAAGGCAAAGTATTTGCAGTACCTTTTGAGGTCTTATGTGGAAGATAGTAAGGGGAAGAGAAAGTGGTGCCCTTCTCCTGGCTGTGACTATGCTGTAGACTTTGTTGGTGGCTATGGAACTTGTGATGTTTCTTGCCTACGCTCTTACAGATTTTGTTCAAATTGTCACGAGGAAGGTCACAGTCCGGTGAACTGTGATACAGTGGCAAAGTGGATGATGTTGAAGAACAAGAATGATTCTGAATGTGTAGATTGGATTCTTGCAAACACTAAGCCTTGTCCAAAGTGCAAGCGAAATATCAAAAAAGCAAACCAAGGATGTAACCATATGACATGTAGCGCGCCTTGTGGATTCGAATTTTGCTGGACATTCCTCGAATGGTGGAACTGGCATGGTCTTAATTGTTCTGGTAATGGTTTCCTGGAGGGGGTGGAGAGTGAGCATAGCAGGAGAAAGAAAGAAATGACAAACATATCTTTGAAAGAGATGTCGAAGGTGTCTTCTAACAGATTTGTTCGTTATTATGTACTTCGGGTATATAACCGCGTGTACAAGAAAATAGTCGTTGAAGATTTTCATCGCCTTGTGCAAGATGTTCATTTGAAGAAGTTCAGTGTGAAATACATAAAAACGAATCCGGTTCTTGATTTTGTTGTGGAGGCCTGGCAAGAGATTATCGAATGCAGATGGGTGCTGCAGTGGATCTATGTGTATGGTTACTTTATCCCCAAGCATGAGCGCGTTAAGAGGCAGTTGTTTAAGTACTTGCTAGGCGAGGCAGAGAATGGCTTGGAAAAGTTATGTCATTGTGCAGAAGTGGAACTGGAAGAGCAGATTATCAATGATGATCGATCTATTGAAGAGTTCTTCGAATTTTGAGGAAAGCTGATACAACTGACCGTTACGATTGGAAACTACTTCAGAAACTTTGTAAGAGCAATGGAGAATGATTTTCCAGAGGTAGTGGATTATTAGGAGAATGATTTTCCGGAGGTAAGTGTGGATTTTTGGCCTTGCGATCATTGTACCTATGTCAATGACTGTTCTGCCTCCGCGTGCTTGATGTGCACAAAGGAGGATTCTCCGGTGCTCGCCAAGTGCGAATCTAAGAAGAGACAGAAATCTCCGGTGCATGATGCCATTTCGGAATCCAAACCTAAGAAGCGGAGGAGGAAGTTTAATCGTAAAAAGTGTGAATTTAAATTCTGAGAAAGAGAAGAAAAAAAAAATGATTAAATCCCTTGACTTTGTTTAGTTCCTCACCAAAACAATTGGCTTCGATTTTTTCGAAGTTTTAGCAACAAGAACCAAAAGAAATATTGTATAACTGCTTTTACTGCACAGAACAAGTAGAATCGACTGCTTAATTTTGGTCTTTTTTTGTTGATTTATTTAATATGATGGTGAAAAAAAAATGAAAAGCGGAGTGTGTGTAAGAGAAATATGTTATGTGTTTATCAACTTCCTCATCTTTCCATCCCCTTCCATCCTTTCTTCTTACATTTTCTATTTGGTTCTTTTATTTTCTATAAAAAAATTAATATAAGATGTTAACGTGGTTTAACCGTAATCGTTCAAATAAGAGGGATGGGAAGGGAAAAAAAAGGGAGAGAATCCTACCGCAGTGAGGAATTTGACAAAAACTCATGACAGAGATTTTGTTAATAATTCTTAATTACAGAGATTTTGTTTTGTTTCCATGTCTCTGTTGCTTTGTTTGTTTGTTTAAACTTAGTACAGAACAAGAGTTAAAAAAGATCAATTAATGGTTGTCCCTCAAGTTGTTGAACAATTAAGTGCGGATGACTGACCTCTACCCCACAAATTTAATATTTGTCGGTTCTCTCATCCCAACTAACATCGTTAAGTCAAGTAGTGGGAAGAACAGATGTGATACGACAACCATCCATCCTGCACTTCTGAGTTCAGATCTCTTGGTTTTCTCTGTTTCCACTGCTAACAGAAAGATGGCTGATGCACTCATTTTTGGGCTGCTCGAAAAATTGGCTTCGTTAACTTACGAATACGTCGAAGGAGAGGTGAAACTGGTTTTGAATGCGGAGAAAGATGTTCAAGAATTCGAGGCCAAACTTAAAGCGATTCGTGCTGTGCTTGAGGATGCGGAGCTGAGGCAGGTGAAGGAGGCCAGCGTCAGAAATTGGCTGGAGGAGCTGACAGAGGTGTTGTACAAGATGGACAATGTGGTGGATGAGTGGAAGACTGAAATACTGAAACAGCAAGTTGAGAAACAAGAAGAGCAGGAAGTACTTCTCTTATTACTGAGAATAAGAAGAGGGCAATATGTTTCTCTATTCCCTCCTCTTGCTTTTGTTTTGGCCAAGTCAGTCGAGTAATTCTTCGTCGTGACATTGCTCATAAGATCAAAGGTCTGAATGAAAATTTAGATGTGATTGCTAAGAACAGAGGAGACTTTCAATTCACGGAGAGAATGATCATTGAACAACCTGAGCGAGACGAAACTACTTCTTTTGTTGATGCATCTATCATATTTGGTAGAGAACGACAAAAGGAAGTTTTGGTTAGCAAGTTGTTGAACGAGAGTAGTCAAGAAGAGAGCGGTCTCTTTGTCATCCCTATTGTTGGGATTGGAGGAATGGGAAAAACAGCTTTGGCCCAATTGGCTTTTAACGATGAGAAGGTTGAAGCTTGTTTTGATATCAAAATATGGGTTTGTGTTTCAGACTCTTTTGATGTGATCAAAACTGCCAAAGCCATCATTTCTGGTGCCAAAGGTGTCAGCCCAAATTCAGATACTTTGGAAGATTTCTTTCAGTGTATGTCTGAATCGATTAAGGGAAAAAAGTTTCTCCTTGTCCTAGACGATGTGTGGACTGAAGACCCAAAAAAGTGGGAGAAATTGAAGTTGCCATTAATGCAAAGTGGCGCTCGAGGAAGTAGAATATTAGTGACCACTCGAAACCAGGAGGTTGCTAATATGATGGGAGCTCCCACTCACACGATCTGTTTGGAGAAGTTGAGCGAACAAAATTGTTTGTCAATATTCAACCACATGGCATTTCATGATAGAGATAAGGATGGTGAGTTGGGAGCCATTGGTGAAGAAATAGCAAAAAGGTGCAAGGGTTTGCCTCTTGCTGCAAAGACTCTGGGTAGTCTCATGCATGACAAGAAAACGAGGAAAGAATGGCGAGAAGTTTTGAACAGTAAGATATGGGACCTTGAAGAGTTTGAGCAAAAAGTTTTCAAACCGCTATTACTGAGTTATTTTGATTTGGAACCTGCAGTCAAACGATGCCTTTTATATTATGCTATTTTAACAAAAGATCATAAGATTGATAAAGATCATTTGATTGAGTTGTGGATGTCACAAGATTATCTCTATTCGAAAGGAAACACAGAGAAAAAAATAATTGGTCAAAAGTTTTTCAATGTTTTAGTAATGCGATCTTTTTTCCAAGACTTTGAAGAAGATAATGAAGGAAATATCAGGAGTTGTAAAATGCATGATATTGTGCATGATTTTCTGCAGTTTCTTACTCAAAATGAATGCTTTACAATGGAGGTTAAGGGTGGTAACAATATAATAGATCTATCGGGTGTTAAAATCCGACATTTGACCTTAGTGCTTGCTCCCACAGGTCCACTCTCATGTGTTTTGTTTTCTAGGTGCGATCTGCGTACTCTTGCAACTTTTGATTCAAAATTTAATGTTGTGGACTCAACTTTGATGTCGCAGTTGAAGCATCTTAGAACATTGAATTTGAATGGTAATTGTATTGAAGAGCTTCCGGAAGAGATAGGTGAATTGGTGCATCTGAGGTTTATTGATTTGTCTCGCAATGGTGATTTGAGAAAGTTACCGAAGGCGGTGTGTAATTTATACAACTTGCAGACATTGCGCCTTGGTTGGTGTGGGAAGCTTAAAAGTCTACCTCAGAGCATGGGAAAGCTGATTAACTTAAAGCATCTTTATGTTTGGGGTTGCACTCAGCCAAAGTACTTGCCAAAAGGGATTGGGAGATTGACAAATCTAAGAACACTAGGTTGGTGCCCTGTTGGTGGTGGTAAAGACAACGATGAAGCATTCAAATTAGAAGATTTGAGAAACTTAGACCAACTTCAGGGTCTACTCCAATTAGATATTGGTGGGGATTTGAAAGTTGCTGCGGGTGAGGGTGAGAAAGCATCACCCTTGGGGAACAAACATAAACTCTTACACTTGAGAATAGAATTTGTTGGATTGTATTTTACACAAGTGTTGGATTGGAGAAAAAAATCTGAAAATCGGGAAGATGAGGAGGGAAGAAGAAGAAGAAGCAGTAGTGCAGAAACACTGAATTTTTTACGACCGCATCCAAATTTGGAATCTTTAGAAATTATGGGGCATAATGGAAGCAGTGCCCCCAATTGGATCATGTCGTTAAACAATTTGATGATGATGGTGAAGGCGTGGGAAGAGTGGAAAGGAGTGGAAGAGTGGAAGGAAGAGGATTCTCATATTACCATAATGCCATGCCTCTCTTCTTTACAGATTGTGTACTGCCCTCAGCTAAAAACACTGCCAGACTTCTTACTGAAAACACCACTGCGGAAACCTAACATCGTAGAGTGTGGGAGCCTTGCACCAGGTTACCAAAAAGGCAAAGGAAAGGAGTGGCCCAAGATTTCTCACATCCCCAACATCGAAATCAAACCTCCACTTGATTCTGGTTTTGATGATGATGGTGAAGGCATGGTCGAGGTAGAGGATGTTGTTGAGTTACCTGAGAGGCCTTCCACTTCTGGTGAGAGGGGTAAAGGCATAGTCGAAGCAGAGGAAGCTGTTTAGTTGCATGAGAGGCCTTCCAACAACAACAACAACAACAACAACAACAACAACAACAAAGCCTTTTCCCACTAAGTGGGGTCGGCTATATGAATCCTAGAACGCCATTGCGCTCGGTTTTGTGTCATGTCCTCCGTTAGATCCAAGTACTCTAAGTCTTTTCTTAGAGTCTCTTCCAAAGTTTTCCTAGGTCTTCCTCTACCCCTTCGGCCACTTTTGGTAATTAAGCTCTTTTCTATTTACTTACCAACTCACTCTATTCATTTTACTTGACAAATTACAATATTACAACTAAGCAATTTATGGGGTTGAGCTTTTATTATACTTGACAAATTACAATATTCCAACTAAACAAGTGCAGATTATCATATTCCAGGTCCCCAGTTCAATTCCCCCTCTCCCAATATCGTGATTTGCAATGCTCTAGTTTTATTTCATTCCAAAAAATATATGCAAGAAAGTAGCAGTTTATAGTCACAAAATTTTGCAGAAAGTTTCACGAGCACGCTTTTGGGAGGGCGGCAGACCTCAAAAAACTGGATTCACCAAGACCCTTCAGTTGTCTGATTTAGCTGCTTTTTACCGGGTTTACAAGCAATGTTGCCTGAAATAAACTGAAACCACTACATTGCAGCTCACTTTGGCCGGCTGCAAAAATCATCGAAAGGAAGCGTGCAAAAACAGGTATAATTTCAATATTAGTTTATGCATGCATGTTTCGTTTTTTTTTTTTTTGTTACTCCGACCCACCTGACTGTTGCGAATGCTGCTAATGAACGCAGGGCTGACACATTTTCTCTATAGGGGAAGTGAGATGGAAAGGGAGAGAAAGCTGCATGCATTATTAGAACCGGTGGTTGGCTGCTGCATTACAGATTTCACCGGAATGGTCTTTTCCTTTGCTTTCGGGCAGAATGAAGATCGTCTGGACATAGGCACATCAATTCTGCGTGTGTGTACAGTATAATGCAAAGAGCTCCAGACTTGTTTGAGGTCTTATTCTTCGAAAAATGCTGTCGAACGACTAGAATATTATTCACTGGACCTGCGGAGCACAGTGCAAATTTTATGTAAATACTACACAAATTAGTAAAGTTTGGCAGATTGAATATAAACAACTGAGATATTTGAATATACACTGTATTATGAAATAGTGTTAGTCAAATAGAGCTAAATTTGCTTCAATACCAACAAATATGCATACACCCGGGGAAGGAAATAATTCAAAATGAATTGAGATGACCTTTTGCATGTTTGAACACGCGAAGAATATTACGAGTTCTAGCATCCCAAACTCGAACCACGCCATCTTCTGATCTAGAAATCAAATAATTTCCAGAAATGCCATATGCTAAGCAAGTTACAGCTTTGCTGTTCAAAAGTCAAAAGTATAAAGTTGTGAGTTAGAAGAGTTTTACTCATTCAAAATATACTAAAATGAATATTCCTCAATTCAGTTCGCCAGAATGCAAAGCCTGTCATAACTGAAGGTAGAATGCAGGGTTCTAAAAACGTGCAACAATCTTTGGCGATTATACTTTGAAAATGAAAAATACACAGTTAAAAATTAGAGAAGTGTCAACTGAAGAAAACTCAAAGGTTACTTATAGGAAAAGAGAGAAACGTGTGATTCAAGAAACAATCGATGATATGCAACCCATACTTGCTGTTAAGCAGGCTCTCAGCATTAAGTGCAGCAACGTATATCTTGCAATTTCAAGAATACATTTCGTTTTTGTTTATTGGGGAGGAATAAGAATGCATTAGTACATAATAGGCAAAAGACATGCAATAGATATTGAGGGACTCACAAGGAGTACATGCTACGAAAAACCGAGAAGATAAATCTGAGCATTTAAGAAAGTAAAAGATCAACAAGTAAAAGACAAACAATCCACACATGGATGGTGAATTCATGAATCGTTTTCTCTTACACGTGCGATCCTGAGATGCTGACACGCTAATGGCTTTGTATCCACCATATCCTGCACCAACGTCTGTTACACAAAGAGTGCTCTCTGTAAAGTTATGCATGTACATATGGCTTTCTTCTTGACTTTGATAATCATCGAATAATCTGTGAGTGTTGGAAGAATGCATGAAAGTCATATCTTGTGTTAAAATGCATGCATGAAATAAACATGTTGGATGACTAGTGAAGTTAGGCTAGTCAACATTCTTTGTGTAAATTAGGCAAGTTAGGCAAGTTAGGAAATTAGGCAAGTTAGGCAAGTTAGGCAAGTTAGGCTTATGTCTACTTTCTTTTCCTATATATATGTTTCATTTGTAATTGTTTCTTCATGAAATACACATCAAAAATTCTACATGGTATCAGAGCAGGTTCATTTGTAACCTGTCTCTGCCATTCTTGCTACTGCAATTTTTTCTTTCTTTCAAAGTCTAAGTCATGACTGAAGAAAGTTCTGTGAACCATGATGAGGAAACCCAGCACAATCTCTCTCCAAACTTCTCAGACGTTGAGGTTAACACCAATCAACGTTTGTGTTCAGTTCTCTTGAATGAGTTCAATTATCTTCCTTGGTCCCGAGCTGTTTCACTAGCTCTCGGAGGCAAAGGGAAGTTAGGGTTTGTAAATGGAAGCGTGGAAGCTCCAGACAGTTCTTCCTCTACATACAATGCATGGCTCTGCAAAGATCAACTTGTCATGTCCTTGCTGCTCAACACCATGGAGAAACATGTTGCTGAAATTTTTAGCTACTCCAATTCCGCACATGATCTTTGGAAAGCTTTGCAGGATATGTATGGAAATCAAAACAACTATGCACGGGTCTTCCAATTAAAGAAGGACATTGCCAGTGCTCAACAAGAAGGGAAAGCATTTGTTCAACACCTTGGGAGCCTCAAAGCCATGTGGAATGAGTTGGATGTATATCTCCCTCATACCACAGATCCTACCATTCTCCTAAAACGAGCTGAGGAAGACAAAATTTATCAGCTGTTAGGGAGTTTGAGCTCTGAGTACGAGGACCTAAGGAGTCACATCTTGATGAGTCAAGACCTGCCTACCTTCAACAATGTTTGTGCAACTATCCAACGAGAAGAAGCAAGAAAGAAGGTTATGAATGTTGATCACAATCCTAGATTAACGGAGACTCGGGCATATGCATCAAAGTACAAGAACTCAGAAGCCAAGGTATACAAGGGAAGAAACACACATCTAAAATGCAAATATTGCAATGGTGTTGGTCATGAGGAAGACAAGTGTTGGGAACTTCATCCTGAACTCAAGCCTAAGTTCAGCAAAGATGGAAGGATGATACCAAGGTCCTCGCAACAATTTCAACCTCATTTCAAGGCACAACTTGCTAATACTCACGCTCCTACTATCTCACAAGGATCCATGGAGTTCACTGCCAATCCATTGTCATTGATCAATGAATTTGCAGCTTACCTACAAAGTAAGGGGCACGGAGGAGGCTCACATGGTCAAGGCAATGAAGAGGGTAGTCACACAGCTATGTTGGGACAATTTGCCAGATTTCTTGCTGGAAATGAGAAAGTTCCAAAGGGAGAAGCATCAGGTATACTCAAAGCCTTTACTACTGCCCTATTAACTAGTACTAAAATTGATTGTTGGATAATTGATTCAGGCGCCACAGATCATATGACAAACAAAGTTACAAATTTACATCATTTTAAAAAAATTTCAAGCCCCTCACATGTGTCTGTTGCAAATGGAAAAAATGTCTTAGTTTTGGGAAAAGGAGAAATAAACTTACTCTCTCAAAAAACACCTTCCACTGCCCTCTATGTACCAACATTTCCCTTCCAACTTTTGTCAATTGGAAAGATCACCAACACCCTAAACTGCCGTGCTATTTTCTCACCAAATAAAGTAATGTTTCAGGATGTTCTCACCATGAAGATGATTGGTGAAGGGGTCTTCATAAATGGACTTTACTACCTGTGCAAGAATGCATGTTTCACTCAGGCTCTTCAAGCTCAATCGAAGTCCATAGATAAAAACCAACTTTGGCATAGGAGATTAGCTCACCCCTCTGAACTTGTCTTGTCGAAACTGTTTCCAAATTTTTGTAACCCCTATCCTACTTGTGATACTTGTCAATTTTCTAAGTTTACTAGGCTACCTTTTGGTAATTCAATGTCTATGACAAGTAAACTTTTTGAAATGGTACACACCGATGTATGGGGACCTGCAACTGAATCAATGGAAGGTTTTAAATATTTTGTTCTATTTGTTGATGATTTCTCTCGAACAAGTTTTCTATATCTTATGAAATCAAAAAGTGAAGTCCCTACCATTTTCAAAGACTTTCACATGCATGTTAAAACGCAATTTCAATCAAGCATTAAGGTTTTAAGGTCAGATAATGGCACTGAATTTCTATCCAACAACATGCTTCAATACATAAGTTCTCAGGGTATCATACATCAAACCAGCTGTGTGGGGACTCCCCAACAAAATGGAGTAGCCGAGAGGAAAAATAGAGATCTCTTGGAAAAAACTCGTGCTCTCATGATTCACATGCACGTTCCAAAGAAATTTTGGTCGTTTGCCATCCTTACTGCCACTTATCTCATCAATCGACTTCCAAGTCGTGTGCTAGGGTTTAAATCTCCCTATGAAGTTCTCAAGGGGAGGAAAATAGATTTGACACATCTCAAGGTGTTTGGTTGTGTGTGTTTTGTTCACATCCAAACCTTGAACCGTGACAAACTAGATGCCAGGGCAACCAAGTGTGTGTTTATGGGATACTCGACCACTCAAAAGGGATACAAGTGCTTCAATCCAGTCACTAAGAAGTGCACAGTTTCAAGAGATGTGAAGTTCGAAGAAGACTATCCCTATTTTACAAGTCAGGGGGAGGATTTAGTTGACATGTTCCCACTCCCTCAAAACTTTAATTATCCGATGTTGGAAAAGAGATCAGTCATTGTAAGTCCAGACTGTGAAGAAGTTCAAACTGACCAAATTACTGCCAGTGAGAGTGAAGACGAGCCCTACTCTGATCCTTCTCCGCCCTCTACAGAGTCTCAGGTGATTAAAAGAAATCCTCCTCGAATCAGAAAACCTCCAGCTAGGTTGCAGGACTATGTTACATATGCCTCACGACATCCAATCAATGAATGTATCAGCTTTAGTAAGTTCTCAACATCTCATGCTGCATTTCTCAGTGAAATTGATAAGCACTATGAACCAAGAAGCTTTCAAGAAGCTTCTCTTCTCCCACAATGGAACCAAGCCATGAAAGAAGAGATTCGTGCACTGGAAGAGAATTGCACCTGGAGCCTAGTTCAACTACCACCAGGAAAAAAGGCTGTTGGAAGTCGTTGGATTTACAAGACTAAATTCAAAGCTGATGGATCTATCGAGAGACACAAGGCTAGACTTGTTGCTCGAGGTTTCACCCAAACCTTTGGTGTAGATTATAAGGAAACATTCGCACCGATGGCCAAGATGAACTCAGTCAGGGTTTTACTGTCAGTCGCAATCAATTGTGGATGGTCACTCTACCAAATGGACGTGAAGAATGCTTTCCTTCACGGCGAGCTGCAGGAAGAAGTGTATATGCAACCTCCTTCAGGCTATGATGGTATTAAAGGCAACATGGTTTGTAAATTGCACAAGGCAATATACGGATTGAAACAATCACCAAGAGCTTGGTATGCCAAGCTCAGTTCTGTTCTGGAAAAGGCTGGATTCATGCGAAGTAATGCTGATTCTTCGTTATTTGTAAGAACTGGCACCAGGGGGAAGTTGGTGGTCCTCGTCTATGTTGATGATCTTATCATCACTGGAGATAATACCGTGGAGATTGAGGCACTAAAACTCTCACTACATCAAGCTTTCGCTATCAAAGATTTGGGGAGGTTAAAGTATTTTTTGGGGATCGAAATGGCAACATCTTCAAAAGGACTGTTTCTAAATCAACGGAAATATGTATTGGACTTCCTTCAAGAAGCAAAAATGCTTGACTACAAGCCTGCTATCACTCCCGTTGATTGTAAACTGAAGCTCAGCATAGATGGAGAAGCCATGCATGATGTAAGCTACTATCAACGATTAGTAGGCAAGCTCATATACCTCACTATCACTCGTCCAGATATCACATATGCAGTGAGCTTGGCTAGTCAGTTCATGCACTCTCCCACTGTTGATCACCTTAACCTTGTTAAGAGAATCCTTCGTTATCTTAAGGGTTCAATTGGGCAAGGAATTACAATGCATAACAATCAGTCCACTGTCATTAGTGGCTACACAGATGCAGACTGGGCAGGTAATGCAATTGATAGGAAATCAATCACAGGCTATTGTACATTTGTTGGTGGAAACCTTGTCACATGGAAGAGTAAGAAGCAACAGGTAATTGCTCGTTCCAGCGCAGAGGCTGAGTATCGAGCCATGGCAGCCACTGCGTGTGAACTCATTTGGCTTAAAGGGCTTCTTTCAGACTTAGGGTTTCCTAGTTCTACTCCTATGACGCTTATGTGTGATAATCAGGCAGCCATGCACATTGCTGCCAATCCTGTGTTCCATGAAAGAACCAAACATATTGAAGTGGATTGTCATTTCATCAGAGCTCAAGTTCAAACGCAAATCATCCGGACCATGTTCACACGAAGCCATGATCAACTAGCAGATCTTTTTACAAAGGCACTAGCATCATCTCAGTTTCATCGGTTATTGGGCAAGCTTGGCTCAGTGAATCCCCTCGATCCAGCTTGAGGGGGAGTGTTGGAAGAATGCATGAAAGTCATATCTTGTGTTAAAATGCATGCATGAAATAAACATGTTGGATGACTAGTGAAGTTAGGCTAGTCAACATTCTTTGTGTAAATTAGGCAAGTTAGGCAAGTTAGGAAATTAGGCAAGTTAGGCAAGTTAGGCAAGTTAGGCTTATGTCTACTTTCTTTTCCTATATATATGTTTCATTTGTAATTGTTTCTTCATGAAATACACATCAAAAATTCTACAGTGAGATTCAACGGATAGAGATATAACCGTTTTTAGTGCATAGTTAAAAACAATATAAAGATACAAAAATATATGATAAGAAATGGTTACCCTATAAAGAGACCAAACTCTAAGGCCTCCATCCTCCGACCCCTAAATCAGCAGGGAGCCATCATCCAAAAATACCGAGCAACTAACACCTGTAGATATTCCCCGACGAGCCTCCGCCAACAATGTACGTGCCGTCGCTGTTTGCAGCGAGCGGAGTAATTGGTTCCTCTGGGAAGCCATTGACATCAACTTGCGGCTGCACAGAATTCCCAAATTCAATTAAAATGCAAGCTTTATCAATTGAGCCAATTCATCAAACATGTTGTGTGCATAAGAAAGTATCGATGGATTGGACTGGATTGGATTGGATTGGATTGGTGAACTAGGGTTTCTCACTAGGGTTTTATGGAGCGTTTTGGAATCTCAGACAGAGTAACGGATACATAAACGTCGATGGTGCTGCTTTCTGAGATTTTTGCTAGGGTTTTTGAATGGCGCGTGGCCAGACAAAAAAGGCAGGAAAGGTTCTCAAAACGGGGCCGTTGGCAATAGTTTGAAAGTTTCTAATTTCTGTCCCAATTGTGGATTAATTTTGTATATATTTTCATTGTTCATATTTTCATATATGATATAACAGAAAATTGGTTTTAATTGTTGTCCATTATTGATTGATTCCGACATTTTTCACTGAGATCACTTGTGATTTTTTGTTTTTAATTCGACCAGGGTGATTTGAATTTTAAAAATTTAATCTGCATTCTCTTTTGTAATGGACGGAGAATAAAGGGTTATTGCGAGGTGGATGTCATCTTTATTCTTTTTTTTTTTTTGGTCACAGAATGTCATCTTTATTCTCATTCCCAATAAAAAATGGCATAAACTTATCATGTCTACCCTATCGGATAACAGTTAACAATTATGTCATTTTTTATTCATGCGATTTTAATTATGCAAAAACAACCTCAAGTGAGCCACGTCATTATTAAACAATATCACTAAAAGACACGCCATAATTTGCTAAGATTAACATGATGGCTAAAAAGATTGAAGGCTTGGGCATAGTCAAATTGGATAAATAAATGTGTTCTCCCTATACATCCAAGTTTAAACTTCTTTTTTTGTTTTTTCAAATTAATTTAATGTGAAATATCGCTTATATAAGATAGACATTAAACAAGAGGGGTTATATGAAGCAAACTTCAAGGCGGTAAACTGTAATTGCCCCGTAATGTATTTGCATTTTTAAGCAATGAAAGATAATTTCACGTATTTTTTACGTCTTATACACACATTTTTTTAACTATCAAATTGAATAAATCAATTTAAAGCAACGGCCATGATTAAGTGAGATGTTAAAAAATGTGTTTTTATCATTTCCATTTTCCAGGGCAATTCGTAGAGGCATTGTGCTCAAATACTGAGATTCGAATCTTTTAGAATCAAAGCAAATGTTTGTCATTGATGACTGATGCGTATCAGGTTACATTTAGGCCCAAATGGATCTCTTTTCGGTTGAACGAAATGGGCTTCCTTTTTCAGCAAGCATCTCAAAGTGTTCCAATATGAAGCACAGATGCAAAGAGCTCCGGACTTGTTTGAGGTCTTCAGTTGAAGTCAGAACCAAAAATGCAACACAAATGGTGACCTTAATACAACTTCCTGTATCTCAGAAAGAGATGTACGTGAGCAGATGTATATGTGACAGAGCCATGCTAACAGATAATTAAGAAATAAATTCACATTCGACGGCAACCAGTCGTGTACCATTGACTGAGCTACAATTTTGCTTAATTGGAGCGATGCTGCTTAGAATTTCGGTTGCTCTAGGCTAAGTATCTCCACATTTTTGTGTAGATTAACATTGCTCGTCGTCGCGTGTAGCTCAAATCTCGCAGATGCTTACCCACCACTATACGTGCATTTACAACCAAATATGCCAATGAACAAGCAAGACCAGAAATTAGAAATAGGCCAGAGAAAGGACCAGGACCTATTCCTTTTGGATCAGCATTCAAGTTGTTTAAAGAAGGACAGTTAGTTGAAGCAGATATCTTCTATTTTTGTTGTTCGAATTAATTTAATGTAAAGATATCAAAAACATAAACTCGATAATCTAGCAGACAACGAGAAAAGCATGACTTGCTCAGTTACCTCTAGCATTACTATCCTTTCAAAAGGATTTTTACACAACATGATCTGTAAATATGGTTCATGTAACAATATGCATAAACAAATTAAACATGACTATACGATGTTTAAGGAAGGGAGGGGAGAAACCAGCGAAACTACCGAAACAATGCCGGTTCATCAGTGTAAGCAAATTGTGCATGAACATGAATTTCTCATGGAATATTTCTTTGTTTGCATTGTAGTACAGCTTTAAATTTTGTAGTCTGCTTTTCCAGTGAAATGATTCTCAGAGAAAACAGCGAAACTAAGCACGGAGGACAGAACTAAACAGTACTGAATTGGAGGAAAATAGACTTACAGAGTCAAGCCAGTGTTCTAGTTTGTCAGTCCACACACAAAAAGTTCGATGTAAAATTTCAAGTTTTGCATGGAAGTTTGGAGTTTTAATCAGAAATCAGAACTGTAAGAGCGATGGAGAATGATTTTTCGGAGACGGGTGGGGATTATTGGCCTTGTGATCGCTGTACTTATGTCAATGACTCTTCTGCCATCGCGTGCCCGATGTGTGCAGAGGAGGAGTTTCCGTCTCCAATGCCAGCCGAGTGTGAATCCAACAAAAGACAGAACTCTACGGTGCATGATGCCAAGTCTGAATCCAAATCCAATAAGCGGAGGAAGTTGTAGGTACAAGGCTTTGTTGGATTGTTGCGAGGGACTTGACGGAATCAGAAAGTTAATTTACAATTTTTCAGAGAAGAACAAAGTTTTGCAACATATATACCAATTCAGTGATGAGAATCTGAACTCTCTTGTTGTAGTGTTGAGAATCACAGCCTTGTAATCGTAGTGTCAATCGCATATTAATTCATGATTTTAGGTTTCTAGCCTCAAGAAAGAAAAAGAACAGTAGTTGTATCATATATACGATGAACATAATTTTTCTTATGAGCAAATATGCGATGTATCTAAATATGTTCTAAGGCATTGCTGTACATGGTTGTTATGGTACACATACATTTTTGTAGAATGCCATCTTCATCTTGGTAGCTTCAGGCTCTATGTCGCACACTTTTTAATTAGACTACTCGTGGCAGGTAAATCTACTTATTATTAGGAAATTAGGCTCCCACTAGATGACATTACTTTAATTGAAACCTCGTATTTTTCAACTTTTGATCGAAGTCTGACTTTTTCTGTATTTTAGTTGCCAACTTAACACTTTATATTATTTTATTGTAAATAAGTATTGAATAATGTAATCGAGTGTTAAACTCTTTTTTTTTTCTTTTCTGGCAACTAATTGATTATCATCCTTTTTAATCAATTAAATTCTTAAATGCATTGGTTATATTTTCTAGGGAAATTTAGTAAAAAATCAATAAAAATTTTACCATTTAGTCATATATCAATAACATTTTTTTGTTTTGAACTTAATCAATTGATATATTTTAATTAATTAGGCATAGATCAATGATGAATTCTAATTGTGCTTAAGTCATTATACAAAGTGAGAATTTGACTCTTATATCCTTCTCTTTTTCTCTCTCTATGGATGCCACATGGGCTTTAAGCTAGTGTAAATAATTAGAACTTGACTAAATCATTCTCTGTCATGCCCTTGGATAACATAGAATTAAACTAAGAAAAAGTCTTCTTCTAGTTTTTAAAACACCTTGATTCGGTGAATAGACATGTTACGGAAGATTAATTTCCATCCAAGCCATCTCTGAGAGGAGAGCTGGTCCAGTTAAGTATATGAGTTTGCCAAGAGAAAGACAGTGAGATGAGAAAGCACATAGTTCAATGGTTTGCAATTCAGCAATGTCAGAATGCAAATGTAAAATAGAGAACTAGGAAACGAACATTGCAGTGCAATGTCTGAATTCAAATGTAAAAATCAAAAGTTGCATGAGGTGTGAAGCGTAAGAGGCATGTGAGTGATGGAAAAAAAAAAACCAGAAAATGGAAACTTCAACACTGTGTCTGAATCTAAAAGTAAAAAAATAGAACCATGAAACGAACACTGCATTGCAGTGTTTGAATCCAAATGTAAAAACGGACACATAAGACTAAGAGGTGTGTGAGTAATGGAAAAAACGAAACATAAAATGGACATTGCAATGTAGCATCTGAATCCAAATGTAAAACAGCTACTCAGAAAATAGACACATAGGTAACATAATATATATATATATATATATATATATATATGAGAAATGGGGTGCTAGTTGAAGTGGGTGCCAACTGTAGTGGCAGATTATGTAACTTTTGTTTGTTTTAGCTGTATTTAAGTATTACAATACATGGTTAACCTATTTATAATTAACATAAATATTGTTGATATATTGTCCTTTTATTGATTTTATATCAAATCACCCTATGTTTTCTAATCAAGCAGCCCATGGGCCTGCATCTCTGACCGACTGGAGGGTGAGCAATCTTTCTCGGACCGCCATGCCACCGCATGCATGATGCGTATAGAGGAGGAGTCTCCGTCTCCAGTGCCGGCCAAGTGCGAATCTAAGAAGAAACAGAAATCTCCGATGCATGATGCCATGTCGGAATTCAAATCCAAGAAGGAGAGGAGGAAGCTTTATGGTAAAAAGTTTGAATTTAAATTTTAAAAAGAACAAAAAAACTCAATAACTTGACTTTGTTTTCATCACCAAAACAATTGGTTTAGATTGTTTCGATGTTTTAGCAACAAGAACCAAAAGAACTATTGTATAGCTGATTTTACTCCAAATGAAATCATGTTATTATGTCTTGATTTAAAAATGTGATAATACACCAAATGAAGTACTTGGTAGACTGAAAAACTAATAATAAAAAGGTGAGTCCAAATGATGAGGTTTAGCTATTTTTTTCCTTATTTAAATATACTATGACTCTGCCACTTAGTACTACAGTCTAGTTGTATTTTTCTTTATTTGTAAGTGAGATGTCTTAGGTTCAATTGTCACAGCCCGTCCCGGAGGTACTTTTGGCGGGAATGTGAAAGGACAAAAATGCCCTTGTCAGGTATCAAGGTATGGGTGTATTACGTTTTGAAAATGCTTGGTCCCTAAACTTTTAAGAAGTTGTTTAAGTTAGAAATATTTTGGAAGTTGATTTTATATTTTTGTGGTTAGGGACTTAAGAGAGATTTTGGATGGTGTGGATTGGTTTGACCACACGAGATCAGTCCCTTTCTCTCCTCCCTCTCGATCACTCTCTCAGTCTCTCTCTCTCTGTCCCGACCTCACACCCAAACACACCCATTGTACGGCACACACCCAAAATCCTCCAAAACTCAACGGATCGAGGCAAATAAGGTATGTATCTTCATCGTTTTGACGTCCTGAGTTCATTGGTACTAGTTTTAGGAAGTGAAACCTTCGATTTCACGTAGATCCCGAACCTCCATTTTTGAGGTACTGTTCATGCGAATGTAAAATGTTGTGTTTCAGGAGAATTCAAGCTTACAGCAAGCTTTGTGAGGTCCTAAGGAAGCTCGGGGACGTTCGTTTGAAGGATTTGGACGTCGGGATCGTGAGTTCCATAGTTGGCCGAATCTTTGGTTTTTGCAAGGTGAGATTTCGTAGTTTTTAGGCCCTAAAACTAGTCCAACGTGATAGTACACTCTTAGGGCTTCAATTTGGTATAAAATACGAAGAAAATGGGTGAAAAACGAAGGAGAACAGTGAGTTTGAAAATCGGCCGGAGTTCTGCCGGAGTCCGGCCGCCGGAAAACCAGTCCAGCGAGGCCCTGCGAAGAAGACGACACGTGCTGCACGTGCTGCGCGTGGCCAGCGCGTGGACCCGTGCCACGTGTGGCGCGTGGGGGCGCGTGGGCAGTCAAAATTTTTTTCTAAAAATGTCCCGACGCTCGTGACGTCGAGTAGGTCGATGTGGTATATTCATATACCAAAATTGAGCATCGTATGAGAAGTTATTTCGAATTATTGGTGATATGCTTAAAATTAACGTTTTTATAGTTGTTTCGCATATAGGTGAGACGTATCCCGAGGACGACCGCATCCAGGGACGCCACGGGGGTTACGACCCGTCGACTTATCAGTGAGTGGGCAGTTTTGTTTTTGTATTACCTTTATACTATTGATTTTTTCCCAGAAAATGAATTTATATGAAAATATGCTTTAAAAATGCCATGCATAGAATTATTTGAAAATGTGAATTGTTATATGAATTATATGATTGATATATGATGCATACATATTGCATGGTGCTGTGGAGGCAAAGGTAAGTCAGGTGAGTTCATTTATGCATTGAATTGGTTGATATCGATATAATTTGAGCTCGGAATCTGCACCCTAGGTGTTAGTGCTTATATTATTCACCACACCGCACGCTCGCCTTGGATCCAAGTAGGTGGATGTCGTACAGACCATGTGAGGGTTCCGACATGCTAGTTGTACAGATCACTAGGCGTGATTCCGACTAGTGGGTGATCTTAGTTATGCGCGCTGATGATATGATGAGAGAAGCACTAGAGCGTATTTTTACACCTTTCATCGTATAGACTACCTTACGTAGTTCCGAGTGATGTGCAGAGTAGGGCCGTATAGGTCACTGTGGTAACTCCGGCTTAGTGAGATATTGAGCTATTGAATTAATCGTATAGGACCAACTGCAGGGTCTCCGATTGATTCCTTATTTCACCTGATTTATATTTTGATTTATGGCATGACATGTTTTCTTGAAAATGTTAAAGATTTGAGATTTAAGTTTTGAGATTTTATATGGTTATATATTTCTGGGAAAGTATACAGGTTTTTACGGCGAGGGGATATAATTGTTTTAATGAACTGTTTTGGAAAACTAATTTGTTTTACTGACCCACTCATTTTGTTTTGCGCCCCTCCAGGTTCTAGTTTAGCGGTGGTTGGCTCACGAGGTCCTTTCCGTCTTTCTGACAGACCTTGGACATGTAGGACTCACCTGAGGGTGATGTATTTTATTTTAGTCCTACTTGACTGCAGATAACCTATGCTCTGAACTTATGTGGTCACTTGTTAACTCGTCCGGTTATGTTCATAGGTGGTTATGTTTGAATTTGGTTTGAAATTCTGCTGATTTATGTTGCTTTTCCGCTTCCGTGTCGTGCTTATGGTTACGTCACGCCCACGTGACGGCCAGCACACCTGGATCCTCCGGATCGGGGTGTGTCATCAATTCTTATCAAAGGCGAATTCGAACCACGTTATTGCTAGCTCATCCCTCATCCTTAGTGTAGATAATATCGTTTCTTGAAAAAAAAATATATATATATATATATATATATATATTATGGCCTTATGGGGGTTTTTGCCTGGGGAGTAAGGGTTAGGTTTGTGGTTGCGGTGCTTCTACAAAAAAGCTTATTAAAAATCTGGAACACCAGATGTGTTTGGTAAAAAAAAAAAAAGGTGATTTAAACAAAAGAATTGATGTCAATACCATATCCTTTTAGTCATTATCAATTTCATATAAAAGTTTACCACACTCAAACACTTTTATTTTTATTAAAAACACTTTTACAAAAAAAATAATAATAATTACCAACATTGAACAACTTTTTTTACAAATATTTATTCTCACTAGTAAAAATAATTTTTCTAAATACAACAATACTAAATTAGCCTTAAGTGAGAGAAGGAAAGTACTTTGTCAAGTCAAAATGATGATGCGAGTGAGAGTGAGAGGAGAAAAGGACAAAAAAGAAGAAGAAAGAAGTAGGAAAGATAGAGAAAGGAAATGAAGTGTGTGACGAGTGAAAGATACACGCAGCGTATTGGATTTTGCTTCCAATTCGTGGTTTTACGACTTAAACCTGTTTGTGCGTATTTTTTGTTATTTCAATATAATTTTTTTATTAAATAAAGTGATTAGGATCTCATTTGACAGACTGTATTAAGCATCGGATATAATTAAAAATACGGAAGTTGGTGTTTGGAGACTTGTGTACTAAATAGTTGCTGGATTAACGAATCCAGTCCAAGTTGATTAGTACGCCTCGTACCCGCTAGTTAGTACGTTAAAAAAGCTCGGTATAATTAGTCGGCTTCAAAACTGAAAAATAGGTCTCGCACAGCTCTCGCATTTGCTCCGTCATCTCGCGTCTGTTGATGGAGATTCAGACCTAAAATCAGCAGAACCACTCCTGCTCACACCTGATTGCATCATCTTCCTCATGGGTGTTTTCTCGTTTCATCTTCATCGTCTTCCTCTTCCTGCAATTTTCCATTATTTTCCTCTTCTTTTTTTCTTTTTCTCTCCCTGTCTTGCATCCTTTAGTTTGTGATTTTTTTCTCTTTGATGGATCTGTGATTCTTATAATTTTTTATTTTTTCTATTTGATGGATCAGTTTGTGATTTTCGTTTGGTATGGGTTTCAAAGGGATCTGGAGTCTCTGAGCACTTCGTCTTCCTTATTCGTCTTTCTCTGGGTTTCTTTTGTTTTGGTATTTTTATTTTGTGAATTTTTTTTTGTTGAATTTTTTTTTTAAATTTGAATAATCATTCCAAAAATATGTGTGGTTTCCAATAGGTATAAATAGGGGTGGGTTCGGTACGGTTACCGTACCAAAATCCTTGTACCAATTACCGTACCAAACTTTCGGTTTGGAAAAATCTATTACCATTACCGTACCAAACTTTCGGTATACCGAAGTTCGGTATTGCCAAAAGTTCGGTTGGCATGGTATGGCAATGATAATTGCCATTTTGTTTTGGGACAAAATCTGTTTTTGTTTTTTTAACCCAATTTAAGGGCAAAACTTTTTTTTTGTACCTTTATCTCATACATTATAGATTAAATTCATCTATTATTCATTATTCACAATTCACACACATAATAATTCAAATGATGCATCAAGATTCATCATGAAAATTAAGCTTACAATCCAAATAGAAGTTACGAACCAAAACAAATAGAAGTTAACAATCCAAATAGAAATTAAAGTTTCAAACCAAATGAAAATTGGAAGTAAACTTCAAAAATGAGAATTCATTGATCAGTTATTCAAGCTTGAGATGTCGAAGCTTTTGGAGGAGGCATTGAACTTGTAGAAGATTGAGTTTGTGTCAAGCATACATTACAAACAAAGAAAACATATTAATTAGTAGCAAGAAGAATTAAAGTTGAAAACCATTTAATAACAAATTTACTAAAAAAATTAAAGCATATCTTTCTTGTTTTCTTTTCTTCCATTTCCTTGTAAAATTGAAGCATATCTTCCGTTGGTTCCTTGTAGAAATTTACTTCATCTGCCCTAAGTCAACCACTGGTACGCACTAGTGCCTCCATTAGGAGTCAAGGATACCCTAAAAGGGTCCACAACCCTCCTCCCTAAGCTAAATGCATTTTCACTAGCAACAGTAGAAGTGGGGGTTACAAAGATATTTTGGCTATTTGTGAAAAAATTATGAACTCTTTTGTGTTTGATTTCCACAATTTTAAGAGATCAAAGTCACCAACAACAATGCTAATATAAGTAGGGTTTTATTTTCAAGTTATTGGAATATTATAAATACGTGTTATATAATTATCTATTATATAATTTATAAATTATAAATTATATTGTATTCTCGGTATGGTACGGTAATACCGTGGTAATGATATCTATTACCAATACCGTACCATGAAATTTCGGTACGGTACAATACCGTACCATTACCGATTGGTACAAAAAATTTGGCACAAAATCGGTATGGCACGGTTGGCAATTCGGTTGGCACGGCAATTTGGCAAAAAAATCCACCCCTATGTATAAATACGAGAAAAGTACAAAGAAACAAATATTTGTCAAATTTTTTTTGTTCTCTTTTCTTATCCGGTTCAGTACCAAATACAGTATAAATAATACGGTCATTAGTTCGATACTGCACTAAAAGCCCGACTAATTTAATCAGTACTATCCGATGACTATTTATCCTATTCGGTAGAAATAGTGAGTACAGTTCAAACAGTCAAACGAGACCGCGTTTTTTTTTTTAAGAAAAAGTTTGGGGAAGTATTTTTCATTAAAGCTTCCCTTTACTTACAGTTTTTAGTTTTTATTTAAAAAAAAATTGAATATTTCAAGCGAACGGGATAAAATTACCAAGGCACGGCTTGATATGTCAGCATACTTAATTTAATATTTTGGATGAATATTTCAAGAAGAATTGAAAAGACAACGGGATAAAATTACCAAGGCACGGCGATTTCGTTTCCATTGTTGTAACTGTTCCTTTGGCATCAACCAAGGAACCTTGTCACAACCAGATTGTTCTTCAGTTTCAGATATGGATTCCTGGGAGGTCAAATCATCATTTTCCAGTAACAATGTGGAATACTTGTCATCCAGAGGTTTACACAAGCCAAATTCTGAAAGCTTCAAATGGCCAGTTTTATCCAGTATCAGGTTGTCTGGTTTTATGTCCCTATAAGAAGAACAAGGTCACGTAAGTTTACATGTTTTTACTCCGAAACAAGTACATTCTTTTTAAATAACATGTGGTTTCGTGTGCTTATGTGTTCCTTTTGTGTCTCTGTATGTTAACGGAAAGAACCGGCTAGAAAACTCAAATGTGTACACGTCTAAATGATATTTATATTTAACTAAAAGATACTACAGAAAAAAAAAATCGAAAGGAGAAAAAATTTGTTACTATTGGCTGAAACTGAAATGGTACACAACTGTCACACCTATGAATGTAGTTGTGTTGATGGATTGAGTGAATAGCCAGAATACCCTCTGCTATGTAAAAACGAGCAACATCTTCAGAAAGAGTATCTTCTCTCATCAGTAATGTCATAATATCGCCACCAGGTAAGTACTCCATGATAAGGTATAAAAAATCGGAATCTTGAAACGAATAATGAAGTTGTACAATGAACCGACTATCAAACTCTGCAAGCAAGTTCCTCTCAGAACGCACATGCTCAACCTAAATGCCAAAAGACAATATATCATGATACAAATTGATATAGTATGTCACGCAGTATCAGGACAAGTATCGTGTTAGAGTGACTTGATTGTAGTAGGTATCTTGGTACAAATCAAATTCTAGGATACTCAGTTTTCTGATTAAAACCAATTCTTCATACAACTGCTTACTATACAATAAGCTAATGGATACAGCAGCAAAGAAAGTCTTCTTGTATACCGCACGGAATAAATTTTAGAAGTAGACCGTTCTTAAAGTTTCAAACATAGCTACCTGTCCGCGACTAAGCATCTCCGATTTCTTCAATTTCTTCATGGCATAAATCTCTCCTGTACCTTTAGCACGACATAACCTTACCTGCATTTGTTAATTACAAAAGAATGGTACCATATTTTAGTGACACGGTATATCTCACTTCTATATAGGTAGGTCAAAACATCAAATTAAAAATCTCAGAATATATGTAACCACTTTTTTCATTCAGAATACACCCAAAATTGTCAAAGCTATGTCAAGGGGCTTACGTACTCATAAAGCTATCTATTTGAACTGGAGAGATTCTCATTTTTCGACATGGGAAAACCGAAATAGTTCCATGAAATATGATAGTTCTACCCTTTTACATACCTCACCAAATGCGCCTTTGCCAATCACAGTTAATTGCTCAAAATCATCAATGCCGATTTTACGTCTTTGCAGCCTCATATATTCTGTTTCCCGGCGTTCCAAAGTCCTCATCATCTCCTCTTGTTCCTCACTCGGTATCTGATCTTCTTGTGCTTTCCTTTGAAGCGCTCGACGTCTAAAACAGATAAATATATAATCTCAGTATCAACACATTTTCAATACCTTCTTTTTTCAGCACTCAATCAAACTGATCCGTAAATGCGAACAACACGTAATTTAAAGTTTACAGCTAATCGAGTAATTGTATCAGAATTAGTTCTTCCACTTGCTCGAGTTTTCGAAATGACAAACAGAAAACATAAACAGCAAAGGAAAAACTGAAACTGTGATTAATTTGCAAAGAGTGACTGCAAAAAAGGGAAAAATTAAGCATTTTTGATCGAGCTTAAACACACAAATGCAGCCTTAGCAGAACTGTGTGCACGAAATCGAAGACGAAGTTCGAGAATTCCAATTAGGACTACTGCTAACAAGCTGACACTATCACAATCAATACAAATTTTGACGAATTAAAAGCTAAAGCAATCGCAAAGTACCTCTCTTTGCGTTCCTGCAGACCTTGAAGGTAGTTCTTGTAGTGATTCTCAATGAACTGCTTTGCCGCCACCGCCTTCTGCCGCGTGACCGGCGACGAAACCGACACGTCGGGACCCGACTCGAAGCCGCCGACCCGATCCGGCTTCAAGTTGAGAGCGCCGAGCCTCATCGTCCCATCGCCGCCGTCCATTTCCCCCGACGAACGCGATCAAATCAAGCTCGAATCCACAGCAAAACGGATCAAAAGCTCAGCATTTCAGCGGCGGAGAAGAGAAGCTTCCGGTGGCAGGAATTCGAGGAGAGATCTGGCGCCCCCCCCCCCCCAAGTGTTTGCGTAAATGACAGAGTAAGAGGACACTAGGGAGTATGCACGGAAGGGAATCTCTTTCCGATCCCTTTCCGCCAATCCACTAATCCGGACCGTTCAAATTTAATTCAACGATTAAAATTATTATAACTTTAAAATAATCCCCTGTTTTTTATCATTAGATCAATTTTTAGAGAAAGATCCGAATTAATAAATTAATGGATTTGATGGAACGGATTCGGAAAAGATCCCACTCCCGCACTGACATGCTTGAGAGTTGAGAGTATAATATTATAAATATATTCAGTATTTATATGCTGACCGGATAAATAAATAAATAAATTAAATAATAATCATTTTTGTTTTTACATTTTCTGGATTTCTTGGGAATGGAGTGCAATCGACGGCAGCGTTTTACTAGCATGAACTGGAATTCTGACTTGTTAGAGAGAGAGAGAGAGAAGAAAAGGCGGAGATATGAATATGGCTGGAATGTACGAGTTTTGATCGAGTGCGTGAGACTTACGGTTTTGGGGGTGGACCTGGAGAGGACATAACCTACTTTGTACCTGGAAATTTGGAATGATGCGTCGGTGTTGGTATCTTGAGTTACTACATTGACCGGTACTTCAAACAAATTATGTGTATATGATTTGCGTAGCATGAATATAGTTATAAATAGACAAAAGTTAGAAAATGAATTTTTGTTAGAAATTGAAGTGGAACGGGAGTAATGTATTAAACTGTTTATTTTCGTAAATATATCAGATAATAAGTGAAAGTACAAAGAGGAGGGAGATTGGTATTCACTTTCTACTTTTGATCTTGTGGGATGGGGAAAATAAAGGTTAGCATAAATTGTTTGTTAAGAGTAAGTGGTCATTTACCACAGTGGTGGACAAATGTTGAGTCCTTGCATGACAGTGTGTGTTCAAATCCCGTTGGTGACTAATCTAACATATAATCAAACAAAATCTATTGTTTGACAAAAAAAAAAATGTTTGCTAAGATAAGTAGGTAGAAAGATGAGATAATTTTTACATTACAACCGTCCCCTTATATGGGGAAGTCTTACACCCATGGGAAAAAAATTGCATGATAAAAATGTCATCATCCAAGTTTACTATTTCACCTACTTTTTTAAATTATTGTCACCAAAGTCCATTTTGGTCTGCTTCTTCATACATTTATATATGTAACATTTAGACTAATACAACACAACTAAATCATTTTCTATCAAGAATACAACGACAAGAGTTTTTGTTTATATGACGTTATATTGTTAGCAGAGGACACTACATTGATGGTAAATCTAGATTTATGTCATAAATCTAGAGAACAATGCGAAAAAGAAGAGGAGGAGAGAGAAGTGCAAAGAACAAGAAGTATGCGAGAGATAGAGAAGAAGTATGAGAGAAAATTAGGAAGAAGAAGGGAAGAGAGGGAAAAATACGAAGAATGAGATGAAAGAGAGAAAAAGAATTGTATGATAGATACCTCAATTGTAAATGCAAAAACAATTAAAAAATAAATCATAACATCATTTGCTAGATGGATAAGTCTTGTACCTCTATAAAATAAACCAAAAACATGTCCCTCTAAACTTGTAAGTAAGATGTCTAAGGTTCGATTCTCGCTAAAAGCGAATTTGAACCACATTATTGTTAGCCCATTATGAGACTAAGTCCACCTCAACCCCTTAGTGCAGATAGTATCGTTTGTTATATATATAAATATATATATATATATATATATATAGTGTTATAATTTGGCTCTAAGTCCTAAATTCCTAATTAAGGTAGCAATGTTTTATTGGAACGGTGCGTTTTACGCCTCAGACGATATGGGGTTGCTCCTGATTTACGAAAATTTTAGGGTTTCTGTTCCTTTTCACACAAGGAATTTGGTTCACTTTTCCTAGTTGCCTAGGGATTCAATTCCTATATTTATAAAGGTTGAACCCTTACCAATCTCATTGCACACTTCTCTCGATATCAATCTCAAACTCGAGAGCTCTCACAAATACCGATTTCGTTGGTTATTTTTTTCATGGATTCGTGTTGCTCTTCGAGTTCTTCGCGCTATCTCCACCCATCGAGAAGTCTAGATGGATGGTTTGCGCAACCCGATTATGATAACATTAAGTTTGCTGAATACTTGAACGGATTTATGAGAGAATATCAATTGACATTGTTGCAGCCAAAGCTTCGATATACGGTTTTGAAAGAGGCAGATATCAGGGAACGCCAATTACAATGTATGACAGAGGTGTGCTTGAAACTGCGCGTATCGAGATCCTTGACAATTATCTTACTCCGCCACTGCAATTGGAATGTTAGCATGTTATTTGACAAGTGGTTTGAGGAGGAAGACGATGTTCGGAACAAACTGGGATTGTTTAGGAAAGTCCCACTTGTTGATCGAAGTGTTGGTTCGTTTACTTGCGAAATTTGCTTCGAGACTTGTGATGCTTGCGGTGATCATAGTATTAGCTCCGATTTCTGTGGCCATTTTTATTGTATTGCATGTTGGGCAGCTTATGTAAGTGAATCGATTAGCAACGATGGTGTTGGATGTTTGTCTCTAAAATGTCCTCATTCGGGCTGTGGCGCTGCTGTTGGTGAAGATTTGATTCTCTCTCTGTTGGCAACCAAAGCCAATGGTGACGCCGATAAGGCCAAGTATTCGCGGTACCTTTTGAGGTCTTATGTGGAAGATAGTAAGGGAAAGAGAAAGTGGTGCCCTTCTCCTAGCTGTGACTATGCTGTAGACTTTGTTGGTGGCTACAGAACTTGTGATGTTTCTTGCCTATGCTCTTACAGATTTTGTTCAAATTGTCACGAGGAAGGTCACAGTCCAGTGAACTGTGATACAGTGGCAAAGTGGATGATGTTGAAGAACGAGAATGATTCTGAAGGTGTAGATTGGATTCTTGCAAACACAAAGCCTTGTCCAAAGTGCAAGCGAAATATCAAAAAAGCAAACCAAGGATGTAACTATATGACATGCAGCGCGCCTTGTGGATTCGAATTTTGCTAGACATGCCTCGAATGGTGGAACTGGCATGGTCTTAATTGTTCTGGTAATGGTTTCCTGGAGGGGGTGGAGAGTGAGCATAGCAGGAGAAAGAAAGAGAAATGACAAACATATCTTTGAAAGAGATGTCGAAGGTGTCTTCTAACAGATTTGTTCGTTATTATGTACTTTGGGTATATAACCGCGTGTACAAGAAAATAGTCGTTGAAGATTTTCATCGCCTTGTGCAAGATGTTCATTTGAAGAAGCTCAGTGTGAAATACATAAAAACGAATCCGGTTCTTGATTTTGTCGTGGAGGCCTGGCAAGAGATTATCGAATGCAAACGGGTGCTGCAGTGGATCTATGTGTATGGTTACTTTATCCCCAAGCATGAGCGCTTTAAGAGGCAGTTGTTTGAGTACTTGCTAGGCGAGGCGGAGAGTGGCTTGGAAAAGTTATGTCATTGTGCAGAAGTGGAACTGGAAGAGCAGATTATCAATGCTGATCGATTTATTGAAGAGTTCTTAAAATTTCGAGGAAAGCTAATACAGCTGACCGTTACAATTGGAAACTACTTCAGAAACTTTGTAAGAGCGATGGAGAATGATTTTCCGGAGGTAGTGGATTATTCGGAGAATGATTTTCCGGAGGTAAGTGTGGATTGTTGGCCTTGCGATCGCTGCACCTATGTCAATGATTGTTCTGCCTCCGCGTGCTTAATGTGCACAAAGGAGGATTCTCCGGTGCTCGCCAAGCGCGAATCTAAGAAGAGACAGAAATCTCCGGTGCATGATGCTTAATCATCAACCTAGGCTTCAATAGTCATCACCCTAAGGTGCTTACTAAGCACCCTAAAAGCCCTACATGATAACACCTCAACTACATACTTTTCACCAACAAGTTAATCTAATGTCCTTGGGTCGGCATATGGAGTGAACTACGTGGCAAACTTTGCCACTCCAAGAAAGCCATTTGACCACACTTTCCTAGTCCAAAAGAGTTAATAACCATTTTATAAGGTTCGTAGTAAATTAATTTCAACCCAAACTTAACTAACCTAAGTTAAATAAAAATGTCCCCCTTTAAGCAATATTAAATAAAAAGAGAAGTCTAAAAGTTTAATCAAAATGAGCACGTAGGAAAAAGGTGTATAAAATTCAGAAATTATGGGACTCCACATTACCCCTCTCTCTTGCTACCACTTGGCAGTTTCCCACCATTATTTTATTTTATTTTATTTTTCCCAACAACTAAAACGTATCTAATTTCTTTGTTATAACTCCGTTTCACAAACGGTTTTCGCCTACGCACTCGTAGGATCGAACTCTATCCAAATAAGTCCAAAAACATAACAAAATATATGGGGATAAAATACGTCCTTGAAAATTTACATTTAGCCCCTAGGGCATTTTCGTCATTTCCACTTATCGAAAAAAAAAATTCTACATAATCACATATTTTAAATTTTTCAGGGTATTACAGTGGGTGAGTGGCACTGGCTTTGCACACATTTTAAGACCGAAAAGCTTCAGGTAACATTCATATTTTTTATTTTATATTGATTTTGATTTTGTTGTATATTTATTTTTATCTTGATTTAAACTAGTATATTTAAAAAAAAAATCGGCGCCTAATAAGGGAAACAAGGAGTAGAAGCCGTACGAGCACCACTCAGGTTCTCAACCCCTATCTTATCGGGTCTAGGAACAGCAGGAGGTTGGGGAGAACTTCCTGGAGGTGGTGGTTTGAGGGGAGACGCATGCTAACTATGGCGACGAGGTCGTAGATGGGATTTAAGTAAGTATTCTTCCATAACTGTGTATCTTATTTTTAAAAGCTTTAATTATGGTTTAAATTCCAATTGATCTAACTTTGTATTCTTTGTTTTTTTCAGGCTTCAATGGTATAAAAGAAGGACGAGTACCTCGCCACTCTCTCCTAGCAGTATCCTGATGTGCCTATGGTGGAGTTGACACCGACTCAAAGTTGTCTTTCCAGGTGCTGATGTACGGGGTTGGCTGAAAAGAATGGCAAGGAAATAAGTTGCCTTGAGGCGGGTCAGATCCGGGAAGTCGGCTCATGTTCTTCATCGAGCTCTACTGTAGTGACCCAGACCGACTCTCGACTTCAGCATGTGGAGGAGAAGCTGGCACGTCAAAGGGAATTAGTCTGCCAGTACTTCATGATCGTATCCTAGAGCTTATCAACTTATGACATCACGATTCCACCGTCGTCGCCCGAGCTTGTACAGCCATCCCAGGACCTCCCCTAGCTTACAATTTTTTTTTTTTTAATTTTGTATTCTATTTGAACAAACAATTTTTTTTGGGTTGTATATATTTAGTTTCAATTTGACCATAGCCATTTAGTACTACGGTCTAGTGGTATTCCTCTTCATTCATAAGTGAGAGGCCCTAGGTTCGATTCTTGTTAAAGGAGAATTTGAACCACATTATTAATAACCCATTGTGAGGCTAAGTGCACCCCATCCTTTAGATAATATTCAAAAATAATTTGACAATATAATTTTTTTTTTAAATCTTGGTATTTAATATTTTTAATCTCCAATTATATTTTTAATTAATTAATGCATTTATAAATTTTAATTTTTTAATATCATATAAATTTACCGGACGAAATAGTCATCTCTTAGATCACTTATTTTCGATGGACGATCTCTTCGGATTATCCCACTATTTTATTTTAATATAAAATGACAACCAAACAGAGTCCGTCGGTTGAGATCATCTCTGTTGCGTAAATTTATTTCTATGTGACGAACCTGCTTGTCGAGTAAAACAGTAGTTAACCGACGAGATCTCATGTATGTTGCATAAAACTTTGTGCGACGAGCTTGGCCTACGAACTTGGACCGACGACCTTCCGTTAGGTGATGGCAATGCAGACCAAGGGTGGACTATAAAAAATGAATGGAAAAACAACGGTTGACAACTCTGCTAAGCACTACTAAGGATGGGGGCCTGGTGCAGTGGCACTAGAGCCAAGAAAACTCTCAACTCATCCAAGGTTCGAATCCCCCCGCCTCCAAGTTTAACTAATGACAAAAAAAAAAAAAAAAAAAAAAAAACCCTCTGCTTAGCACAACTTGGTTGAACGGTGGACTATACAGACAAAGCTTTTTCATCTTTTAATATATTTTTTTTGTTCTGTAGTGTAAGGTGAAGAAATTTAAAAACTTTCGGTGGAAATCAACAGGAAGAGGGATCAATGTATGGCTGTCATACAAGTTGTTGAAGAAATAAGTGAGGGATGACTCACTTCGACCCTACCACTATTATTTGTCATGTTATTATACAAAATGGTCCCTAAGATTTGCATGATTAATAAAAATGGTCCATGAGATTGAAAATCAATAGAAATGGACCCTGAGATTGTCCATCATTCATGATTTTGGTCATTCCTTTAAAAACTCTTTAGGCAATTTTCAAAGTTTCGTAACTCAATCGATTTTTAACCGAATTTGACCCATAATATATCAAAATGAAGATAAGAAAGTGAAGAACAAGATTATACCTATTTGGAAGCCCAATGATTGCCGGAGATGGCCAGAAAAGAACCTGAAAGGTGACTAGTTCGTGGCAAAACTGGAAAACTTGCCGGAAACTGGATAAACTTTAAACGTGTATAACTTATTCAATACTCAACGAAATCGAGTGATTAAAAAAAAAATCATACTTCTCGACGAGACGAATAGAATGTGAGATGAAGAATTCCACTTTACTCAGAATCTGACAATTGTTTCTTCCACTACACCCGAGTTTAAAAGTCTTTGTGTGAATTGTCTATCTAACTTTTAACTTTTATTTTTGTTTAAAGTCATTTGGCTCAAAACGATGTCGTTTAACATAAAAAAAAAAATCTTCTTCGCTAAATACCTAATCATTGCACATCCATGGAGGCATAAACTACCTCTCCACGGCCATTTGTTCATATCATCAGAGGATTCTTGGAGTTCTTTCACATGCAAATGACAATCGATAAAAATGACAATTATACAATTAGTGCAATTTAACAAAAACACTTATGAACATAAATTCACAAAAAATTTCTCCCATGTTTCAATATAAATTTCTTGTTTATTTGATTGTTTTAAGTTCCCAGAAAATCGCGGCAAATTGCTCCTCCCCACGACAAATGGTGCTCGAAAGTCAAACAAATCAGAGATTGTGTAATTTAAAAGTCAAATCAACTGTGACCTCCGTACATGTCTACTCTGTTTTTACTTTCAATTCTCAATTGCTTTCCCCTCTTCTCTTCCCCAACTTCCGTTTACGGTTGTACCCATGTGAAAATTATTGGACATAGTCGGAATAATTGACAACGAAGTTTTTTTTTTGTTCAATGACAAAGAAGATTTGAAGCCGTGCTTTTACTCACAGAACAATTAGGAGAAATAATTCTTAATTACAGAGGTATTGTTTTGTTTTCATGTCTCTACTGCTTTAGTTGTTTGTTTAAATTTAGTACAAAACAACAGTTAACCACGCGGACTTAATATATATCAAAGTCAGCAAAGACTTGTCTTTTGCTCTTATCTAGATAAAATTCGAATAGTTGTTTGGATAACACTATTCTAGATAAAATTCGAATGTGCTTAAAAATACAGAGGGCAAAGAGTAAAAACAATACATGTATTAAACGTAAGATATACGTAATAATACATGTATTATACGCGAATCTGCTATCTCAATTATTGTTTGATTCGTGTGGCTGTCCTGACTCCTGAGTGCAATCGTACAACAGGAAAGAGGACCAATGTATGGCTGTAATACAAATCAAGTTGAACAAATGTCCTCTACCCTACCACTTTATTATTTGTCGGTTGTCACATCCATCTGAGCAACATCTCTAACTCCAGTAGCGGTGGGAAGAACAAATGTGATACCACAGCCTTCCATCCTGCACTTTCTCACTTCAGATCTCTTGGTTTTCTCTGTTTCCACTGCTAACCGAAAGATGGCCGAGGCACTCATTTCCGTGCTTCTCGAACAACTGGCTGAGGTAACTTACCAGCACGTCAAGGAAGAGGTGAAGCTGGTTTTGAATGTGAAGAAAGAGATTGAACAATTCGCTCACAACCTTGATTATATTCGTGATGTGCTTGAGGATGCGGAGCAGAGGCAGGTGAAGGAGAAAAGCGTAGGAAAATGGCTCGAGGATCTGACAGACGTGTCGTACAAGATGGACAATGTGCTGGATGAGTGGAACACTGAAATACTGAAACAACAAGTTGAGAAACAAGAAGAGCACGGTGGAAGTACTTCTCTTGTTACTAAGAAGAAGATGAAGGCGGTATGTTTCTCTATTCCCTCCTCTTGCTTTTCTTTTGGTCAAGTCAGACGGGTAATTCGTCATCATGACATTGCTCTTGAGATGAAACGTCTGAATGAAGATTTAGATGAGATTGCAAAGCAAAGAGAAAGATATAACTTTCGATTCACGGAGAGAGCGATCAGTGAACAACCTGAGCGAGTCGAAACTGATTCTTCTGTTGATGAATCTATCATATTTGGTAGAGAACAACAAAAGGAAGTTTTGGTTAGCAAGTTGTCGAATGAGAGTAGTCGAGAAGAGAGGGGCCTTCTTGTCATCCCTATTGTCGGGATGGGAGGAATGGGGAAGACAACTCTGGCCCAACTGGCTTTTAACGATGAAAATGTTAAAGCTTGTTTTGATATCAAAATATGGATTTGTGTTTCGGACCCTTTTGATGTGAACAAAATTGCCAAAGCCATCATTTCTGGTGCCAAAGGGGTCATCCCAAATTCAAATACTTTGGAAGATTTGTTTCAGTGTATGTCTGAAGTCATAAAGGGAAAAAAGTTTCTCCTTGTCTTAGACGATGTGTGGACTCCAGACTCAAAACGGTGGGAGAAATTGGAGTTGCGATTAATGCAAAGTGGCGCTCGAGGCAGTAGGATATTAGTGACCACTCGAAAACAGGAGGTTGTTGATATGATGGGAGCTCCCGCTCACACGATCTATTTGGAGAGGTTGAGCGAACAATATTGTTTGTCAATATTCAACTACATGGCATTTTTAAATAGGGAAAAGGATAGTGTGTTGGGAGACATTGGTGAAAAAATTTCAAAAAAGTGCGAGGGTTTGCCTCTTGCTGCAAAGACTCTGGGTAGTCTCATGCGTGACAAGAAAACGAGGAAAGAATGGCAAGAAGTTTTGAATAGTAAGATATGGGAGCTGGACGATGTTGAGGAACAAGTTTTCAAACCATTGTTACTGAGTTATTTTGATTTGGTACCTATGGTCAAACAATGCCTTTTGTATTGTGCTATTTTTCCAAAAGATCATGAGATCGATAAAGATCATTTGATTGAATTGTGGATGTCACAAGATTATCTCTATTCGAAAGGAAAAATAGAGAAGAAAATAATTGGCCAAAGGAGTTTTGATAATTTAGTAATGCGATCTTTCTTCCAAGACTTTGAAAAAGATCATGATGGAAATATCTGGATGTGTAAAATGCATGATATTGTACACGACTTTCTACAGTTTCTTACTCAAAATGAATGCTTTACAATGGAGGTTAAGGGTGGTAACGATACAATAGAGTCCTTGGGTGATAAGATTCGTCATTTGACCCTATTGCTTGCTCCCGAGGGTCCATTTCCACATGTTTCATTTTCCAACTGCAAAACTGATCTGCGTACTCTTGCAACTTTTGGTTCAAAATTCACCGTTGTGGACTCAACTTTGATGTCACAGTTGAAACATCTTAGGACATTGAATTTGAGTGGTAATTCTATTGAAGAGCTTACGGAGGAGATAGGTGGATTGGTGCATCTGAGGTTCCTTGATTTGTCTTACAGTCGTGGTTTGAAAAAGCTACCGAATGGGGTGTGTAATTTATACAATTTGCAGACATTGCGCCTTAATTGGTGTGGGAAACTTGAAAGTCTACCTCAGAGCATGGGAAAGTTGATTAACTTAAAGCATCTTTATGTTGAGGGTTGCGATGAGCTGAAGTACTTGCCGAAAGGGATTGGGAGATTAACAAATCTAAGAAGACTAGATCGGTGCCCTGTTGGCGGTGGTAAAGACGACGATGAAGCGTTCAAATTGGGAGATTTGAGAAACTTAGACCAACTTCAGGGTGAACTCTGGATAGAAATTGTTGGGGATGTGAAAGTTGCTGCGGGTGAGCATGAGAAAGCGTCACCCCTGGGGAACAAACAACAACTCTCAGAATTGAGTATAGAGGAGTGTGGGACTGCGGAAATACTGAATTTCTTACGACCGCATCCAAATTTGGAATATTTAAGAATCAAAGGCTATAATGGAAGCACTGCCCCCAACTGGATCATGTCATTAAACAATTTGAGAGTTCTTGATCTTGCGTGGTGGAAAGAATGTGAAGTTTTACCTCCTTTGGGAATATTGCCGTCCCTCGAAAGGTTGATCGTTATGGGTATGAAAGGAGTAAAAAAGGTTGGAGTTGAGTTTCTGGGAATAGAAAAGGAAACGTCATCAGCATCATCATGCATTAGTCTATTCCCAAAATTGAAAACACTCAAACTATGGTACATGGAAGCGTGGGAAGAGTGGAAAGGAGTGGAAGAGTGGAAGGAAGAGGATTCTCATATTACCATAATGCCATGCCTTTCTTCTTTAGACATTATCGATTGCTCTCAGCT
Source organism: Malus sylvestris (assembly GCF_916048215.2). Classification (NCBI taxonomy): domain Eukaryota; kingdom Viridiplantae; phylum Streptophyta; class Magnoliopsida; order Rosales; family Rosaceae; genus Malus; species Malus sylvestris. The sequence continues at coordinate 7,852,701 of NC_062267.1, read as the reverse complement.
AACAACTCTGCCAGACTTCTTGCGGAAAACACCACTTCAGATACTTCACATCATACACTGTGGTAATCTTGCACGAGGTTGCCAAAAAGGCAGAGGAAAGGAGTGGCCCAAGATTTCTCACATCCCCAACATATATATTGATTTTGAACGCATAGTGGAGGCAGAGGATGCAGTTGAGTTACCTGAGAGGCCTTCCACTTCTGATTCTGATGATGAGGGTGAAGGCATAGTCGAAGCAGAGGAAGCTGTTTAGTTGCATGAGAGGCCTTCCACTTCTGGTAATTAAGCTCTTTTCTATTTATTTACCAACTCACTCTATTCATTTTACATCAATCCAACTAGACAAGATTCCAACTAGACAAGCATAACTGCATATATAATGTTGCAAGGGACTTGTAACTCGGTTAAGACCATATTCCAGGTCCCAGAGTACGATTCCTCCTCTCCCAATGTTGTGATTTGCAATGCTCTAGTTTTATTTTACTTTTAAAATCTCTGGATTTGAGACTATAAGCAACTTTAAACCCAAAATTATATGCAAGAAAGTAATAGTTTATAGTCACAAAATTTTGCAGACCCTCCAGTCGTCTGATTTAGCTGCTACTAGTTACAGGGTGTAAAAACAATGCTGCCTGAAATAAACCAAAACCATTATATTGAAGCTGACTTTGCGCGGGTGCAAAAATCATCGAAAAGGAAGAGTGCAGAAACAGGTAATCTCAAAATTAATTGGGGTGTTTAGTTTATGCATGCATGTTTCGTTGACCCTTTGAATTTTTCATTAATCATACCCGCTTGACTGTTGCGAGTGCTGCTAATGGACGCAGGGCTAATGCATTTTGTCTTTAGAGGAAATGAGATGGAAAGGGAGAGAAGCCTGCATGCATTAGTAGGACCGGTGGTTGGCTGCTGCATTACAGATTTCAGCATAATGGTCTTTTCCTTTGCTTTCGGGGAGAATGAAGATCATCAAAAGCGTGTGTGTCGAACAATATTTCTCAGAAAAGTGTTGTCGAACGACTAGAATATTATTCACTGGACCTGCAGAGTACAGTGCAAATTTTATGTAAATACTAAACAAATTATCAAAAGTTTGGCAGATTGAACACAAACAACTGAGATCTTTGAATATAAACTGTATTATGAAATAGTGCTAATCAAATACAGCTAAATTTGCTTCAATATCATCAATATGCATAAACCCGGGGAAGGAAATAATTCAAATAGAATTGAGATAACCTTTTGCGTGTTTGAACACGCGAAGAATATTATGAGTTCTAGCATCCCAAAGTCGGACCACGCCATCTTCTAATCTAGAAATCAAATAATTTCCAGAAATGCCATATGCTAAGCAAGTAACAACTTTGCTGTTCAAGAGTCAAAAGTACAAAGTTGTGAGTAAAATGAGTTTTGCTCATTCAAAATATACTAAAATGAATGTTCCTCGATTCAGTTCGCCAGAATGCAAGGCCTGTCATAACTAAAGGTAGAATGCAGGGTTCTTAAAACGTGCAACAATCTTTGGCAATTATACTTTGAAAAACGAAAAATACACGGTTAAAAATTAGAGAGGTGTTAACTGAAGAAAACTCAAAGGTTGCCTATAGGAAAAGAGAGAAACCTGTGATTGAAGAAACAATCGATGATATGCAATCCATTCTTGCTGTTAAGCGGGCTCTCAGCACTAAGTGCACCAACGTATATCTTGCCATCTCTACCACTGGCAAAGAAGACATTTTCACCAGGATCCAGTGCGATGGCTCAATTAAGAAAGTAAAAGATCAAGAAGTCAAGACAAACAATCCACACGTGGATGGGGAATTCATGAATCGTTTTCTCTTATAGTATCAAGACCCCATTTTAACTAACTTTGTCATCATTGTTCAGTACATGATCCGTCCATTACTAAACATTACTATTATACCAAATACAGTTTATAACTTACTAAAGGCCACGTCATACCTTCAACGGATAGAGATATAACCGTTTTCAGTGCATAATTAAAAACAATATAAAGATACAAAAATATACGATAAGAAATGGTTACCCTATAAGAGACCAAACTCTAATGCCTCCATTCTCCAACCCCGAAATCAGCAGGGAGCCATCATCCAAAAATACCAAGCAACTAACACCTCTGTCGTGAGCATGCAACTTCTTAAGCAGTCTACCAGTATTAACCTTAATAAATACAAAAAAAAAAAATGTTCATTGGCATTTCAGAGCTCAAAAAAAGATAAATTCAAGGAGGTGAAAATAAATGATTAGGAAAGTTAACCTTCCACAAGTAGATATTCCCCCACGTGCCTTCGCTGTTCGCAGCGAGCGGATTGATCGGTTCTACTGGGAAACTCTTGACATCAACTTGCGGCTGCACATCAAAAATCCCAAAATTCAATAAAAATGCAAGCTTTATCAGTTGAGGCAGTTCATCAAACAGGCTGTGTGCGTAAGAAAGGAGGTGATCTTACCTTGCACCAGGACCAGTACTGGACAGAGCCAGAGGAGGCAGAATGCTCGCAGAGCTGAGAGGAGGCCAGGAACCGTTCGCCGACGCAGATGAGGCTGTGAGGCGGAGAGGCGCAGAGCTTGTAGCGGAGCTGCTCGGCGCCGGTGCGGAGGTCCCAGCAGCCGATGCCGGCTTCGAAGGATGACGAGGGTTTTTATTGAGCGTTTTGGAATCTCGGATAGAGTAATGGATACGTAAAAAACGTTGATGGTGCTGCTCTCTGGGATTTTTGCTAGGGTTTATGAATGGTGCTGCTCTCTGGATCAATTCTGTATATCTTTTCCTTGTTCAAATTTTCATATATGATAAAACCAACAAAAAAAAAAAAAAAAAAGTTCTTAGTTGTTGTCCATTGTTGATTGATTCGGACATCTTTCACTCACATCTCTTGAGGTTTTTCATTTTTAATTCAACCGGGTCGAGTTGAATTTTAAAAATTTCATTGACATTCTCCTAAACGGAGCAGAATCAAGGATCACTGTAGTGCTGGATGTCATATTTATTCTCATTCCCGCTAAAAGATGACACAAACTTATCATCTCTACCTTATTTGATAAAAGTTAGCAATTATGTTATTTTTAATTTTTTTATTAATGTTTTGATTCACGAGGCGTTTATGCAATTTTAATTAAGCAAAAACAGAATCTCCAATGAGCCACGTCATTATTTAATAATACCACTAAAATAAACCTTATAATTTGCTAAGATTAACATGATGGCTAAAAAGATTGAAGGCTTGGGCATAGTCAAATTAGATAAATAAATGTGTTCTTCCTATACATCCAAGTTTAAACTTCTATTTTCGTTGTCCGAATAAATTTAATGTGAAATATCACTTATATAAATTAGAAATTTAAAACAAGAGGATGCAAAGCGTTATATGAAGCGCATTTCAAGGTGGTAAAATGTAATTACCTCATAATGTATTGCATTTTTAGGCAATGGGAGATAAGTTGCACACATATTTTTTAGCTTCTTACACACTTTTTTTATTTTTAACTGTCGAATTGAATAAATCAAACGAAAACAATAACCATAATTAAGTGCGATATTAAAAGTTTGTGTGTTTATCATTTCCGGGGAAAATTTTTTAATGATTTTATATTGGGCCTGGGCTTTCGGCCCAAAATCCGGAAACAGAGGTGGAGAGTGGAGAACCTCGCGGGCATTTCCTTGTTTATCTGCTAAAGCTCTACAGACGCTGACTGCGACTGATGGGTCTTCAAGCCTTCAACTTCCGAATAAATTTAATGTGAAATATCACTGATATGAATTAGAAATTTAAAACAAGAGGATGCAAAGCGTTATATGAAGCACACTTCAAGGTGGTAAAATGTAATTACCTCACAATGTATTGCATTTTTAGGCAATGGGAGCTAAGTTGCACACACCTTTTTTTAGCTTCATACATGTTTTTTTTATTTTTATCTGTCGAATTGAATAAATCAAACGAAAACAATGATCATAATTAAGTGAGATGTTAAAAGTTTGTGTGTTTATCGTTTCCAGTGCAATTCATAGAGGCATTGTGCTCAAATACTGAGATTTGAATCCTTTAGAACCACGGTATATATTTGTCCCCCACGACTGATGCGTATCAGGTTTCATTTACGCCCAAATGGATTTCTCTTTTCGGTTGAACGAAATGGGCATCCTGTTTCAGCAAGCATCTCCAATTCGCAATTGATGGTCTTCGAACCAGAAGAGAAAAATCCAAGCTGAAAATGCAAGAGGGTATGGGTATGGATTGTAGTGATTTTATATTGGGCCTGGGCTTTCGGCCCAAAATCCGGAAACAGAGGTGGAGAGTGGGGAACCTCGCGGGCATTTCCTTGTTTATCTGCTAAAGCTCTACAGACGCTGACTGTGACCGATGGGTCTTCAAGCCTTCAACTTTTGAAGAAGGATGAGGGAAAGTGCTTACTAAAAAAAGCACCTTTTAGTCATAGCAACAAGTACCTCAGGGCGCGACAGCCATGGCATCTCTCTCCAGATCACCGTCGCTCATCCTCCGCCACATAAACTCCCTCACCTTCCACCCCTGCCCCCTAACTCTATCCTTCCCTTTCCTCAATACGACGTTGCCTCACCCCCGCCCCTGCGCCCTGAAGACGGGACCCGACAGGGGCAGTAGAATCAGGAGGCCCGAGACGCAGGGGCCCGACCCGGGACTGCTCCGAAAGTCGGTGGTGTCGTCCGGGAAGGACATGGACGGGATTTCGGAGGAAGATGGGGGAGAAGATGGGAAGTGGGTCGATTGGGAGGATAAGATTTTGGAGGATACAGTTCCGCTGGTAGGGTTTGTGAGGATGATTATTCATTCGGGGAAGTACGAGAGCGGAGATAGGTTGAGTCCTGAGCATCAGAAGACTGTTCTCGAAAGGTTGCTTCTGTTTCATCCTGAAGCTAAGAAGAATATCGGTTCTGGAATCGATTATATCACGGTATCTTCTGTTTCTTTGTTCGATTATCTCAGATTAAGCTGCTTTTGGTTTAAGCTTCTTTTGAATTAAGCTGCTCTGCAATTCTGGGGTTTAGTGTTTGGGGTGCCAATTTTGATGATTGGGTATTGGTCTTTAATCTTGATTGCCCATTTTAGTGTTTTGGTGCTTTTGAATTAGGCTGCTTTCAAATTAAGCTGTTTTACAACTCTGATGATTGATTACTTGATTGCTCATTTTTCGTTTGATCCCAATGACTTTAATTTACTATAGAAGTGTTTATAAGTGAGAGGATTTTGGCAACTGAGCATCTAGAGAAACATGAATGGCATTTGTTGGGATATGCCTGTTTCTGGATAGCTTCTCCTATGTTGCTTGTCATTTCTGTTTTGGCAATGATCAGACTTGATTGCTTTCGGGTTTTTTACTAATTTTGAACTGTAACTTTGATTCAAGTCTGGTCATTAAACATCATCCACCTTTTATCCTCCCAACTGAGCTACTGGAACTTGGGGATGGTGTAGGCGATGAATGTTATCTTCACCCTTCATATTTTAATATCGCTTCCCCTCCACAAACTCCCACACCACACTCCAATGTGGGACTGTTTTACCCTCCATCACTTGATTGTGGAAGGTGGTTGGAGCTCAATCTCTCTAGTTCCCCTTAGAGAACTAGTTATCTGCATTGTTTCTTATATGGCTTTACCAGTGAATGATAAGTAAGAACTGTTACATGTTAGTGTATGGTGTTTAGAAGGCATATAATGAATTGACCGAAGTAATGCTAATCAACCTCTAGTATCCCAAAAGGATCGTAGGGCATTGAGAAGTATACATGCTTTTAAAATGATGGAACTTGGCTTCAGGTAGTCATTTTCGAAATTTAAAGCCAAATACAAAAAACTTTTTCTGCATTCAACACTTCATCAAAGATGAGTGATTTGGGGTTTTTCTCAAGCATGCTGTATTTGTATTACAAGTAAATCTGATTCTCATGTGATCCATTTTTCTCGTTTTGAGTTGACAGGTTGGTTATCACCCTGATTTTGAAAGCTCAAGATGTTTGTTCATTGTTCAAAAGGATGGAACACTAGTCGACTTTTCATATTGGAAATGCATAAAGGGGCTGATAAGGAAGAACTATCCTTTATACGCAGACAACTTCATTCTCAGACATTTCGGAAAGCGCAGACGCGGTTTATGAAGCTAGATTTGTCGAATCCTTTGACTTTGTATAACTGTATGTCAACAACAACAACAACAAAGTCTTTTCCCACTAAGTGGGGTTGGCTATATGAATCCTAGAACGCCATTACGCTCGGTTTTGTGTCATGTTCTCCGTTAGATCCAAGTACTCTAAGTCTTTTCTTAGAGTCTCTTCCAAAGTTTTCCTAGGTATTCCTCTACCCCTTCGGCCCTGAACCTCTGTCCTATAGTCATCTTCGAACCGGAGCGTCAGTAGGTCTTCTTTGCACATGTCCAAATCACCGAAATCGATTTTCTCTTATCTTTCCTTCAATTTCGGCTACTCCTACTTTACCTCGGATATCCTCATTCCCAATCTTATCCTTTCTCGTGTGCCCACACATCCCACGAAGCATCCTCATCTCCGCTACACCCATTTTGTGTACGTGTTGATGTTTCACCGCCCAACATTTTGTGCCATACAACATCGTTGGCTTTATTGCTGTCTTATAAAATTTTCCCTTGAGCTTTAGTGGTCTACGACGGTTTATAGATATCAACCATAGAATGGTTTAGTACAAGTGAATGATTTAGTACAAATGACATTAGGAAATATTGTGGGAGAATGATCTCGTAATCACGAAACTTCTAAGTATCGGAGTGTGGTATCGTCTTGACTTGCCTTATCTGTCTCATAGGTAGATGTGGTATCTTCTCTGGAAGTACTCTTCCTCCATCCAGGGGTGGTATCTTTAACTGGTGGAGATGCACAAGGTAATGTATCAATTTCACTTGAAGCTTACTTGTAGTTTCAGGCTTGGTCAAGCGCGATACAAACCATGTAGTAGTAGTCCCCCAAGTCGCCCAGCTAAGGGATCTGCTGAAAGAGGTAACAGACAAGGTAAGCAATCAGAGCTCCGACTGATTGTTCACATTCTCCCTATCTTGCAGGCAGCATGAAGGATAAAGAGAAGAAAAATGAAAATAGATGATATGAGATACTTTTGCTTTTGAAGAAGTAACTTTCCACAGGCTTATTTTTGAACTGAGCTGGAGGGTTTTCTGGTTTCCTCCAGAGTATAAGGCCGACTGAATAATTTGAGGGTCAAAACAAGTCCATCAAATCTAGAGTACGTTCGACCTTGCTGATATGGGATACTTTTGCTTTTGACAAAGTAGTGGATGTATCGGCACGTGTGCTGTTACGCTTGTCTCCACATGCTTCCTTGTATCCTTCTCACTTGCCCTATCTGTTCCTCAGGCAGATGTAGTATCTTCCCTAGAAGCATAAGATGTTAAAGATGAGTACTCAAGAGCAATGCCAGGTAAGTAATCAGGTAAAGGGTTCCAGGCAGTCAGTTCCTGGCTGGAAGCTTGATTCCAAGTGCTGACTGATTGCTCTCTTTCTCCTTGTCTTGCAGGTAAGAACAAGGCCAAAGGAAAAGACAGGGAAAAAGCATGATATGGGATACTCTTGCTTTTAACCCTGATGATATGAGATATTCTTACTCTAGTATAGCTTGTTTGCAGAGGTATTATCGGGGGAAAGAAAGCTGAATATTTCGAAAGGCTTCGTTGGGAGTACCCTCTCAGATATGAGGAAGGGTTGAGCATTTTTGCAGATCTGCCTGTCCGTTGGGGATGGAGGTCGACATATATAGGAGTCTCCCTAACAACAAGTAGTAATGTTATTCATTTACCCTGCTTAGTCATAGCACGGTAGTGGGAGCTGCCAGCTTCACATGTTTTAACTCTATCAGAGCACTTTGAAAAAGTGGTCTGTGGTATCTAGAAAGCTGATGTTGCGTGTGAAGATTACAGACAAGCTTTATCCAAGGAGATCTGGCTCTTGAAGTTGGGAAAGTGGTGCCTCTTCGGTTTTCGAACAAGCAATCCTATCGGGAATCTGACTCTCGAGATTCGGAGAACGATGCATCTTCGATTTTTGAGAAAGCAATCATGCTGGGGGTCTGGCTCTTGAGATTCGGAGAGCGGTGTCTTTTCAATTTTTGAGAAAGTAATCATGTTGGGAGTCTGGCTCTCGAGATTCGGAGGGCGGTGCCTCTTCGATTTTGGAGCAAGCAATCTTGCTGGGAGTGTTTTCTCGAAAATGAGTAAAGGTTGGGCATGTTTGCTAGTCTACCTTGCCACGAAGCACAGACGTTGACACACAGGAACTTTCCAATTATCCAGCAATGGTACTGTTCATTTACCATCTCTTCGATTTTTGAGAAAGTAGTCATGTTGAGAGTCTGGCTCTCGAGATTCGTAGGACGATGCCTCTTCGATTTTGGAGCAAGCAATCTTGTTGGGAGTGTTTTCTCGAATGTGAGTAAAGGTTGGGCATGTTTGCTAGTCTACCTTGCCACGAAACACAAAGGTTGACACACAGGGACTTTCCAATTATCCAGCAGTGGTACTGTTCCTTTACCCTTGTGGGTAATAATATGGTAGCTAGACCTTCAAAATTTATGTGTCTAAACTTTGTTAGTGCTGTTTCTTTGCTATTCTTTTACCCTTCTTGGTCAGAGCGATGTAGTGGGAGCTGCAAGCTTCACGTGTCTCAACTTTGGCAGAGAACTTTGGCAAAGTTATCTGTGGTACCCATGAGCTACTGTTGCGTGTGGGAAGTGGGTGATTGAACAGTAAGATTCATGTGCTTTCTACTTCACCAGAAGTCTTCGACAGAATGCCCATAATTTCCGCAAAGCTAAGTGTGCGTGTGACAGGTGTTGACAAGGCTGGAAAAGTAGGTGCCTCTTCGATTTCTGAGATCGGCCCTCGTGGTCTCTAAACAGCCCAGCTTTTGAGAAAGCAAGCGCCTCTTCGATTTCTGAGATCGGCCTTCGTGGTCTTTGAGTAGCCCAGCTTTTGAGAAAGCAAACGTCTCTTCGATTTCTAAGATCGACCATTGTGGTCTCTGAGCAGCCCAGCTTTTGAGAAAGCAAACGTCTATTCGATTTATGAGTAGGCGCTTCTTCGATTTCTGAAGCTCCGTCGAGTGCAGATTTTTATAGGGGCTGACATTAAGTTCCAAAGCACACTTGAATCTCCACCAGTAGAAGCTCCATTCTTGCACTTCTAAGATCTTGATTTGTCCGACCTCTTCTCTTCAACACATTTGAAAATGTCTGGCCCCTCTGACCGTCGTTTTGACTTGAACCTTGTTGAAGAGGCAGCCCCGCCTTCTCCAGACAACATATGGCGCCCATCCTTCGTCTCCCCTACTGGTCCTCTTACCGTTGGGGATTCTGTGATGAAAAATGATATGACCGCTGCGGTGATGGCCAGGAACCTTCTCACTCCCAAAGATAACAGACTACTTTCCAAACGGTCTGATGAGTTAGCTGTTAAGGATTCTCTGGCTCTCAGTGTTCAGTGTGCAGGTTCTGTGTCTAATATGGCCCAACGCCTATTTGCTCGAACCTGCCAAGTTGAATAATTGGCGGCTGAAGTGATGAGTCTCAAACAGGAGATTAGAGGGCTCAAGCATGAGAATAAACAGTTGCACCGGCTCGCACATGACTATGCTACAAACATGAAGAGGAAGCTTGACCAGATGAAGGAATCTGATGGTCAGGTTTTACTTGATCATCAGAGATTTGTGGGTTTGTTCCAAAGGCATTTATTGCCTTCGTCTTCTAGGGCTGTACCGCGTAATGAAGCTCCAAATGATCAACCTCTGATGCCTCCTCCTTCTAGGGTTCTGTCCAGTACTGAGGCTCCGAATGATCCCCCTCTGGTGCCTTCTCTTTCTGGGGCTCTACCGACTGCTGAGACTTCTCCTAAGCAACCTTTGTGAAGGCTCCCTCTTGTTTGTTTATTTTGATTCATGTATATGTACATATTTGTAACTTATCGAGGAGATCAATAAATAAGTTTTCCTTCATTTCAACGTATTGTGTTAAATACACAAAAGTCTTCTTCGCTAAGTTCTTTGAATTTTCTTTTGTTGAAGTTTGTATGTTGAAGCTTTGTGAGTGGAGCATGTAGGTTGAGGTAATGTTCCCTTAATTTCCCGAGTGAGGAAAACTTCTCGGTTGGAGACTTGGAAAATTCAAGTCACTGAGTGGGATCGGCTATATGAATCTTAGAATGCCATTGTGCTCGGTCATGTGTCATGTCCTTCGTTAGATCCAAGTACTCTAAGGGGGCGTTTGTTACAGCTCCTTAGGAGGGACTGGCTTGGACTAGCTTAAATAGGACTATAATCCTGTGTTTGGTGGCTGGCGGGACTAACATTAATGGCACTAGGTGGGACTCGCTTTCACAAACTCCTTCACTAGCCGGTCTTAGCGAGAGACCCCGACACCCATAGGACTAGCTAAGACCTTCCATCGTCCTCTCTTGCCTTCGTCCACTCTCGCTGCATCTTTATCTCCTTCGTCTGCTTCGCTGCCCTGGGTTCATCGACCTCGATTTTCTACGGCATGGGATTCAATGAAAGCTGGAAGTTGGAGAGGCGTAGGGACAAGTAAGTTTACAGAGATTGGAGAAAAGGAAAATAGGAGGGAGAGGCGGAGCGACATGGGGAAAAAAGGGAAAGGAGGATGGAGAGGCGGAGGGACCAAAATGGGGTAAAAGGGAAAGGGGGATGGAGAGGTGTAGGGACAAGTTAACAGAGATCAGAGAAGGGGAAAAAGGGAAAGGAAGATTGGAGAGGATGATGATTATAGAAGAAGGAAAAAACAAGATAAAGTAATAATAAAATATTAATCAATATATATTAAATTAATATAAAATAATATAATATTGTAATCCTGCTTCTTAGTCTGACACTGCACCAAACGCTTCACTAAATTAGTCTAGCTTAGTCTAGTATAAGCCAGTCCAGCTTAGTCCCTGAAGCTAGTCCAGTCCGAGACAGTCCGGTGCAACAAACGCACCCTAAGTCTTTTCTTAGAGTCTCTTCCAAAGTTTTCCTAGGTCTTCCTCTACCCTTTCGGCCCTGAATCTTTGTCCCATAGTCGCATCTTCTAATCGGAGCATCAGTAGGCCTTCTTTGCACATGTCCAAATCACCGTAACCGATTTTCTCTCATCTTTCCTTCAATTTCGGCTACTCCTACTTTACCCCGGATATCCTCATTCCTAATCTTATCCTTTCTCGTGCGCCCACACATCCAACGAAGCATCCTCATCTCCGCTACACCCATTTTGTGTACGTGTTGATGCTTCACCGCCCAACATTCTGTGCCATACAGCATCGCCGGCCTTATTGCCGTCCTATAAAATTTTCCCTTGAGCTTCAGTGGCATACGACAGTCACACAACACGCCGGATGCACTCTTCCACTTCATCCATCCAGCTTGTATTCTATGGTTGAGATCTCCATCTAATTCTCCATTCTTTTGCAAGATAGATCCTAGGTAACGAAAACGGTCGCTCTTTGGTATTTCTTGATCTCCGATCCTTACTCCTAACTCGTTTTGGCTTCCATTTGCACTGAACTTGCACTCCATATATTCTGTCTTTGATCGGCTTAGGCGAAGACCTTTAGATTCCAACACTTCTCTCCAAAGGTTAAGCTTGGCATTTACCCCTTCCTGAGTTTCATCTATCAACACTATATCGTCTGCGAAAAGCATACACCAAGGAATATCATCTTGAATATGTCCTGTTAACTCATCCATTACCAACACAAAAAGGTAAGGACTTAAGGATGAGCCTTGATGTAATCCTATAGTTATGAGAAAGCTTTCGGTTTGTCCTTCATGAGTTCTTACGGCAGTCTTTGCTCCTTCATACATATCATTTATAACTTGGATATATGCTACTCGTACTCTTTTGTTCTCTAAAATCTTCCAAAGAATGTCTCTTGGGACCCTATCATACACTTTTTCCAAATCTATAAAGACCATGTGTAAATCCTTTTTCCCATCTCTATATCTTTCCATCAATCTTCGTAAGAGATAGATTGCCTCCATGGTTGAGCGCCCTGGCATGAACCCGAATTGGTTGTCCGAAACCCGTGTCTCTTGCCTCAATCTATGCTCAATGACTCTCTCCCAGAGCTTCATTGTATGACTCATTAGCTTAATACCCCTATAGTTCATGCAATTTTGTACGTCGCCCTTATTCTTGTAGATAGGCACCAAAGTGCTCGTTCGCCACTCATTTGGCATCTTCTTCGTTTTCAAAATCCTATTGAAAAGGTCAGTGAGCCATGTTATACCTGTCTCTCCCAAAACTTTCCACACTTCGATTGGTATATCGTCTGGGCCTATTGCTTTTCTATGCTTCATCTTCTTCAAAGCTACAACCACTTCTTCCTTCCGGATTCGAAGATAAAAAGAGTAGTTTCTACACTCTTCTGAGTTACTCAACTCCCCTAAAGAAGCACTATTTTCATGTCCTTCATTGAAAAGATTATAAAAATAACCTCTCCATCTGTCTTTAACCGCGTTCTCTGTAGCAAGACCCTTTCCATCCTCATCCTTGATGCACCTCACTTGGTTTAGGTCCCTTGTCTTCTTTTCCCTTGCTCTAGCTAGTTTATAGATATCCAACTCTCTTTCTTTGGTATCTAGTCGTTTATACATATCGTCGTAAGCCGCTAACTTAGCTTCTCTCACAGCTTTCTTCGCCTCTTGCTTTGCTTTTCTATACCTTTCACCATTTTCATCAGTCCTATCCTTGTATAAGGCTTTACAACATTCCTTCTTAGTCTTCACCTTTGTTTGTACCTCCTCATTCCACCACCAAGATTCCTTTTGGTGTGGGGCAAAGCCCTTGAACCCTCCTAATACCTCTTTTGCTACTTTTCGGATACAACTAGCCATGGAATCCCACATTTGGCTAGCTTCCCCCTCTTTATCCCACACACTGGGTGATTACTTTCTCTTTGAAAATGGCTTGTTTTTCTTCTTTTAGATTCCACCATCTAGTCCTTGGGCACTTCCAAGTCTTGTTCTTTTGTCTCACTCTTTTGATATGTACATCCATCACCAACAAGCGATGTTGATTTTTGCAATCTTTACAAGTTATACGATCCCCTTTCCTCATTAGAAGAAAATCTATTTGTATTTTTGACGACCCACTCTTGTAGGTGATCACATGTTCTTCTCTCTTCTTAAAGAATGTGTTGGCTAAGAAGAGATCATATGCCATTGCAAAATCCAAGATAGCTTCTCCATCCTCGTTTCTCTCCCCAAAACCATGGCCACCATGAAAACCTCCATAGTTGCCTGTCTCCCTGCCCACGTGTCCATTTAAATCTCCTTCTATAAATAACTTCTCCGTCTGAGCAATTCCTTGCACCAAGTCTCCAAGGTCTTCCCAAAATTTCTCCTTCGAACTCGTATCCAACCCTACTTGAGGTGCGTACGCACTAATCACATTGATAAGTTCTTGTCCTATTACAATCTTGATTGCCATGATTCTATCTCCTACCCTCTTGACATCTACAACATCTTGTGTCAAGGTCTTGTCCACGATGATGCCAACACCGTTTCTCGTTCTATTTGTGCCCGAATACCAAAGTTTAAACCCTGAGTTTTCTAGATCCTTTGCCTTACGACCAAACCACTTAGTTTCTTGTAGGCACTGATCGGATCATATTTATATATATTTTTACTTCGAATTCACTCGTCTTTTCTTAGTTAGTTCCTTATATTTTTGAGCTATTTACGTTATTTAAGTTTAATTTACTTCTCGTCAAAACCAAACCCCCCCCCCATTATTAAATTATATTATTTAGTTAGTTTTCATTGTTGTTAGTCTTTTAATTCAATTTCCGTCCATTTCAATTCCTAGTGTCTAATTTGATTGTTTTCATTATTTTGAGTCATTCTAAGTGTGTTTCGAGTTATTAGAGTTTTTAGCCTAGTTTTGTGTTCTTGAGTCTTGTTTAATTTTTTTAAATTAATTTAGAATAGATTAGCAATCCCTCCTAATCCCCGGCCTAGAACGATCCTTACTTACATACTTTACTACAATTGATAAAAAGAGGGTTTAATTTGTGTGTTTAGTTATTTTACGCATCAAATTTTGGCGCCGTTGCCGGGGATTAGCAACTTTGCTAATCCCTTTATTTTTGTTTTTGTTTATGTTTATATTGGTGTTTGTGTATTTTACTTTTGATATTTGATTTATTTTTCTTTCTTTGATTTTAGGTACAAATGGAGCAAGACATGGCACTTGCGACCATTCAAGCTCAATTGGCACAGCTCACTGCTCAATTGACTCATAATGCCTAACGGACCACAATGTCAAGTGTCCCTACACTTGATGTGCCCTATGGGCAATGATATCAAAGTCCTCAATTTTCTGCAAATGAAGATGTTTGGGGATATCAAGGCCATAACCAATCAAGGGGCAACATGTTTTCCAACGCTTGCAATTCAGATTGGAGAGGTAATTCAGATTATATGTGGGATGAACCTCAACAATTTCAACAAGGTGGATATTGGCAGCAAGACGAGTTCTATTCAAGACCTATGCAGCCACCACATCATCCCCCACAACAATTCCAATCAAATCAAAGTATGCCCGTGAATTATAATGAAATTCTTGAAGGACTAATTTCTTTGACGCAGGGTTCACAAAAAGAAGAACAATTGCCGCCATCAGAAGAGTTCTATCAGTGGCCATATGAACCGTCACATCCACCACAACAATCAACCCAATTCAATTCAGGTACGTCCTTGGATAATGATACACTTAATAAGTTACTCACCTCTTTGAATCAGGGAGTAGAAAATCAAAACCAGGAGATGCAAGACCGAGTCAAAAGAGTGGACGAATTGGATATGCAAGTTGGGCAGATTGTGGAATTCATGGCACATATTCGAGATCAAAGTGAACTTTCCAACTTAAACATTGCAAATTCAAAGACAGAAAGTGAAATCGATGAAGCCATCACTTTGGAAGGTGACATGAAGGATGAAGCTATCCCAGAACCATCCAAACACAGCCCGAACATGGATGAATTGCTGCTGCAAGCAGAAGAGGAGGAGGACGACCTGGGCAGTTTAGAAGAATTCTTGCTGCAAGCTCCTCAAATCCCTATGTCATCCAACTCAGGTGAGGAAGTTCTAAATTCACTTCATTCTAACATTATTCCACCGAATGTCATTTGTCCTTGCAGGTTTTTGATTCCAAATATCAAAGAGAGTGAAAAAGACATTGTGAAAGCTCTTCCAAAGGTGCAAAGTGATATCCCAATTCTTGGTGCACCAAAACAAGTTCCTGATGGTATTGAAACGTTCAAAGAACCTTGCACACCAAGAAAAGGGATTCAAGAGAATGAAGTGGTTGAAGCATATCAAGAATACATCCAAGAGGTTGTGCATGAGACAATCAAGCCCAAAGCAGTTGAGTTTGATGACACGGGACAAGCCACAACCATCATAGTAAACCTGGCCCAGTTCAAAGTCCCGGAAATGTTCAAAGATGTGGTGTTTGTCATTGAGTTTGTGTCGGAAAAAGAAAGTAAGCCATCTTCTCCAATTTCAATTTTAATTTATACTAACATGTTTCTGATTTTGATGATTCAGGCACCCACTCTTGAATTTAACCCATTGCCGAATCATTTCAAGTATCACCTCCCATTAAAAGATAAATTCCATGCTTTGGAGCCGAGGGGAGTTTAAAGGAAAGATTCGTCCAGCTAAAGACGTTAAATCAAGCGCTTCTTGGGTGGCAATCCAAGCATTCAACGAAGGGAGACTTTGGAATCGCTAACCAAATCAAATTTGCATTCTTACACCCTTATCTTTACTGTTTTCATTTTGTTTTGTTTAGTTAGTTGTGTTATTTGGTTGATTTCTGTGAGTTTGTGTTATTTAGTTTAAGTGTGGGGGAAGGTTAAACAAAGTCTTTTTACATTAATTTACATATAAAAAAATAAAAATAAAAATAAAACACTTAAAAATAAAAATATTTTACAATGATGTGTAAACTAATAGCATTCATTGGTCAGGTGGAGCTTCAGTATTCGGCGGAGCTTCAGCAGTTGGCGGGGCCACGGAAGAAGGAGGTATCGGAGGTTGATCAGTTAAAGCTTCACTACGCGGTGCCGCCCCAGAAGACGAAGGCAGATGCGGTTGGAACAAACCCACAAACCTCCAGTGATCAAGTAAAATCTGACCATCATTTTCCTGCAGCTGGTCAATTTTCCTCTTCATGTTTGTGGCATAATTGTGTGCAAGCTTGTGCAATTGTTTATTTTCATGCTTGAGTCCTCTAATCTCCTCTTTGAGACTCTGTATTTCAACCACCAATGATTCAACGTGACGGGTTCGAGCAAATAGGCGTTGGGCCATGTTGGACACAGAACCCGCACATTGCACGCTAAGAGCCAGAGACTCCTTAATCGCCAATTCATCAGACCGTCTAGCGAGCAGTCTGTTATCTCTGGGGGTGACAAGGTTCCGGGCCACCACCGCAGCAGTCATGTTATTTTTCATCACCGAATCCCCAACGGTAAGGGGACCAGTAGGGGATATGAAAGATGGGCGCCATATGTTGTCTGGTGAAGGCGGAGCTGCCTCTTCACCAATGTTCAAGTCAAAACGACGATCGGAAGGGCCATACATTTTTCAGAATGGTAAAGAAAAAAGAGATCGGACAGATTAAGATTTTGGAAGTGCAAGAAGGGAGTGTTTACAGGAGGGAGCTCAAGTGTGTTGTGGAACAAAATTAACGCCTCTATAAAAAGAAGAAATCAAAGAGGCGCTCCTCAGAGAAGCGTCCTCTCGCAAATCGAAGAGTCGGGGCTCCTTTATCAAAAGTCGGATTCTTTTCTCAAAAGAGGCGTTTCATTTCTTAAAAGTTGGGCTTACTCAGAAACCACGAGCCGAACCCCGGATTTCAAAAGATCAATTTGTCCAGACATGTCGTCACTCGTCACATGCAACTAGCAGCTTTGCGGAAATTACGGGCAGCTTTGTCAGAAAGCGCGTAATTTGTACTATTCATCCATCCACCGGCTGCCGAAAATGAGTGAAGGAATAGTTCCGGTTGTGAAGAAAAGTCCTATAAGTATCTACCTTCGCCTTCCCACAGCAAAGGCACACCCTCTCAACACTTCTTCATCTCCGAGAATGTATTCCCAAAGAAAGAAAGCAAGAGGTGGGCACTTGGAAAGATTGAAAAAAGAATCAGACCAACACAGCTATCTTGTGCCAGCCCGCGGTGCAAAAGAAACAAGCAGAGAAGAACTCAGCAAAAGGAGTGCGAGTTACATCCAAGAACTCGAGAAGCTTCCACAACAGTTGGAGGGCACCTTCGCTAAAGAGCAAAGCCTCGCCGTACAATATCATCAAATCATCACTTGCAAGTAAAAAGCTAAGTGTCACCCCGTTCAAGAGGAAAGCTGTGGAAAGTCAACAAGCACGACCAATGATCACTTATTAGTTCTATTCATTGTCTTTTATCGTGATTTTCAATTTTTTTTACATTTTCTTGCGTTACTTAACTGAATTATTTCTTTTCTTTGCAGGAACTTTTGGTTATTTCCACCATTGATGTTGATTGCAGAATTTTAGCTTGGGGGTCATCGCTTGATTTTACTGCAAATTAGGGAAGTTTTCAGTCCAATTGCTTTATTTTGTTTCTTATTATTATTATTATTATTTTTTATTTGCATTATAGTGTTTTCTGACATTGGGGACAATGTCCAGTTTAAGTGTGGGGGTAGACATCTCTAGAATTTCATTTGTTTCCGTGTTGTTGCTTTTTGTTTTCTTAATTAGTTTTGTTTTCTTTAAAAAAAAAAAATCGGAAAATTTAAAAATCCAAAAATATTGTCTTGTTTCCCTTATTGTTTTGAATTATATTTTTGTTAGTTTCCCGACCCAATGATATAATTGGATCAAATTTGAATCATGATTATCAAGAACTTAGTTAACATATGTTTTGTGAAATTCCTAATTCTCTTGTTAGTTTTGTACATGTTTGATCATCTTTGAAAAACCAAATGCACATAGCCTTGTTGATGTGGAACTAAAGCATGACTTAAAGCTTCATATGTGAATTTAGTGACCATACACATCCTATGTGAGTTTTTGAGCCTATTGAAAGTGTGTGCATTTTTCATACACTCCTATTTTTTTTCATGTGTGATGAACTTATGTGAGATACATCTCTAGAACTTGCGTAACGATCTTTCGAAATGTTTGTCATTGATTGCATGAATTTGGCAATGATAGAGGCATTAGGTTTACCATTATGGCCCAAATAACCATGTTTCCCAAAGAAAAATGATATCATTAGATTGCCAATTTGAGCCGTGTATGTTGAGCCTTTTATTTCTTATCACCAGATATATCTACTCTTATACTTGAAACATTTTTCCTTACCCTTTCCAAGCGAGCAATGCGAGATTGTCTTATGAGAAACGTTTGTGAAGTACTTTGAAGGTGTTTGGCAAAAGAATAAGTGTGGGGGTATTTCATGTTTGTATTTAAAAAAAAAAAAAAAGAGAAAAGAGAAGAAAAGAAAAGAAAAAGAAAGATTGTATACAAAGAAAATAAAAAGTTTTTCAAGTTTCAGTTAAGGGTGTGGTTGGAGGTGCTAGAAGAATCGCTGGAAAGATTGAGTTCTTATAAATCTAAACAAAAGAATTGCTTGCAATGTAGCTTGGAACTTGTGTTTACCTATTCTTTCATTTCAATAACCCTCTCCCTAAACCTCATTACATCCAATAAAAGTCCTCTTGATTTAAGTTTTGCAATTATAACTGTGGAGAAGTGATCTTTATGCAAGCTTATGGTAGAACTTTCACATTTGATTCTTTGAGCGAAACACATTAAAACTAAACACATGTGTGATTGAGTGCATATCCCGTGAGAAGGTCGCTAGTTTGCATATGATGATTTTAAAGATAAAAACTTGAAATTGCATTAGCATGGCTATCTCACACACTACACTTCAAGGATGATTTAAAGATTATTGCTAATATTTGAATAAGGAAGATGAACTTGGATTAGTTCCTTGATGCTAGCTATGGTTCTTGTTGATTTGTGTTCTCGAATGAAATTCTATGAGGGTCACATAGGGGGAAGCTAATGTTTTTCTTGTTACTTCTTGTTCTTGTTTTCTTTGTTTTGCTCGAGGACTAGCAAAAGTTAAGTGTGGGGGTATTTGATCGGATCATATTTATATATATTTTTACTTCGAATTCACTCGTCTTTTCTTAGTTAGTTCCTTATATTTTTGAGCTATTTACGTTATTTTTGTGTTTATAGGATTTGTTATGCAAAGAAAATAAAAATAGAACAAGTGAAATTTTAAGTAATAAATTCGTCAAAACTGTCTGTGTAGATCAGATTTTAAATTAAATTAAAAAATAATAATAATGATAAGTCATGATGATGTTTGAAACATCATCATGATTCATGTTGTGAAGGGGGAAGAAACAGCCAAGCTGCCTTTGGCAGCTCAGAAGAAAATAAAAAAAATAATATAATTCTAAAGTGGAAAGGAGGAGCTGCCTTGAGAGGCAGCGCCATGAGAGAAGCAGAATAGGGCTGCCTTGCAGCGTGAGCCTCGGGGGGGGGGGGAGAAAAAAAGAAAGAGCACGGGCAGCTGGGCAGAGGGTGCACAGAAAACAGAGGTGTGCACAGAGACACACTGCATAAAAGAAATTAGCAGTGCACATGGCAGCTCGCAGGGGTTCAAAGGCACGGACAGACAAAGCACTGAAGCACTCTCCTCTTTCGGCTAAATCTTTCCAAACTTATATTTTATTTCTGTTTTAATAATGTATAACTAAATTTATTTTGGCTAGAGGTTAATTCAAAGCCATGAATATATTTGTAATATGATTTGATTACATCCAGTTGTGATTCATAAGTTGTGAATTCAATTTACTTATCCGTTCGTATAAAAACTAATTTGTGTATGTTGGTTGAGAGTGCACGCTTAATTTTCATGCATGAATTTGACGCTAGAATATAAGGGAGTTTCACCTAATCGTTATGAACTTATATTCACAAGTAGTGAAGGTTGCTAGTCACAATCACGTTAAGTAAATTCTTGGCATAAGTTTCATGCAAATCATAGTAACGAGTGCCTTGTCAATGCTTATGTTTTTCATAGAACTTAATGATTCTTGCTTGTATCTCTATTATGCAATTCATGTAGGGAACTTGTAGGGAATGTTTTGGGTTGTCGTATGCAGTCATCCAACCTAATAACTTGTGGAAAAACTGAGGGTTAATTAGTGCAATTCACGGTTAATTTGGGACGTTGAGATTTACAATTTATTGAAAGAACAACTGAAAATCAATTTAGGTTGCATATGTGTCATGTGTGGAGAAGAACCCTCTAGCTAGTCTGTCACCTATCCTTTCACCTTAATTTCATGCTTTTGTCAATTCTGTAATTTATTTAAGTTTAATTTACTTCTCGTCAAAACCAAACCCCCCCCCATTATTAAATTATATTATTTAGTTAGTTTTAATTGTTGTTAGTCTTTTAATTCAATTTCCGTCCATTTCAATTCCTAGTGTCTAATTTGATTGTTTTCATTATTTTGAGTCATTATAAGTGTGTTTCGAGTTATTAGAGTTTTTAGCCTAGTTTTGTGTCCTTGAGTCTTGTTTAATATTTTTAAATTAATTTAGAATAGATTAGCAATCCCTCATAATCCCCGGCCTAGAACGATCCCTACTTACATACTTTACTACAATTGATAAAAAGAGGGTTTAATTTGTGTGTTTAGTTATTTTACGCATCAGGCACATAATATTTATCCTTCTCCTCACCATAACTTCCACTACTTCCATAGATTTTCCCGTTAAGGTTTCTATATTCCACGTTCCTAAACGCATTTTGCTCTCTTGAACTCTACCCTTCTGTCCTAGCTTCTTCATCCTTCCCCGTCTAATAGGATCAAAGTATTTCTTTTGTGTGTCTCGTGTAAAGTTGATAGGAGCATATGCTCCCAAACAACTTTGAGTGGAGTCGTTCGAAAAGAAGTTTCTATGGTCCCCTTGCTCATTTAACACTGCATCCGGGTGCCGATGGAGATACAGCGACCCTTGCTCACTTATCACTGTGCTCGGGCCACACAGTGAGCCACTTACGGGTGACGCCCTAGCTTTAGCGCGATTTCGTTCTGGATTCATTTTCATAAGGATTCGACGTGATCATGGAATGCCGGCTGTCGACTACCTGACGCCCTTCCCCTCCTCCTTTATCCGGGCTTGGGACCGGCAATATAAGATAAACTTACATAGGCGGAGTTACTTTGTATAACTGTATGTCAAGGAAAATTTTTTGTTCGTTCCATATTTCTCGTTATATGTCAATTTTAAATTGTTAGAGAGTAAGAAGTTGGAAAATAGCAGTAGTAGATATGGTAAATTCTTTGAAGGTACATGATGCGACTTCAGTAAAATGTGAGGCTAAATGCTGTGGTGAATAAAATTGTATTTGGCTTGTTATTGTTCTCTCTACAAAATTATTCATTTGGTGTGCATAAGCTAAGAAGTAATCTTGGTTAAATTGGACCATGAAATCTTCAAGCTAGTGGTTATGCTTATGTTCCGGCGGTTAGTAGTTTGAGAGGAGTTTTAGAACAGTCGCCCAATCACGCGAATGGCTTCTAATCATTGATCCATCGAGGCTAACACTTGCATCAATGATTGGGAGTCCCTCATGCACGTGCGCGATTGTCCTAGCACATTTCATAACTCTAAACTATGTTTTCCAGTCACCAGAGTGATTCGGGAGTCACATTAGGAGTAACTCACGTGATGAACCATGCTAATCATAGTTCTGTTGCGGTTAAGTCCATTTTTCCCTCTCTTCATTCTCTTCCTCTGTTTTCACCACTTTTTATATTTCCATCTCTTTCCATTCTCTTCCCTCCTCTCTTTTCTGAACTAAACAAAACTGATTAGACCAACCTAATACAGAATTAAGTCAATTATATTATTTTCTCTCATTTTCAATTTTAGAGGTGAAACAAACCGAACTAAGCACACCCATACTCATACTCTGAATGCTCATCTTTACTCGACAAAAAAAAGTGGGGTTGATAGACAGTTGGCATGCTACACTCGTCAAAGTATCCAAAACTTATTTTTCTTCAAAATTGGCAACATTGAGATTTTTTTTCCCTCACAATTAATGAGAAAAGAAACAAGAAGCAAAAAACAGTTCTAACTGCATTAACGAATTTCTCGGCAGAAGAAACCAAATTGGTAGCATCACAGTCGAGAACCAACAGCTGTCTCGTATCATTATCGTCTGTTCCAAATCCAGTGACAAGGATATCGAGAGAATTTCAATCCTACCTACACTTTCAGTTTCGTGTCACCACTGGAATGATCCTCAATTCATCAGTGCCAAGTGCCAAGCAAGCGATAGAGGAATCAACACGCCATGTGATGATCGTTATAAGAACAACTATCATATTTGTTTCTGTTACATTTACAGCTCGGCTTCATATTTTATAATGTTGCACGATGATCTAATTATTTATTTTCTAGATCATATTTAAAAATCAACTATATGAAAATCAATTAAATCTACAATATTTTAATCACATCTAAAAACATAAAACGAGAAGGTCTGACCGAGAAAGTTAGTAGCACCCTCAGCTGTAAATCTTATCTTCTCTAATCCTTTGGAGTTGGCACGCCCCGCACACAACCGAAGGACGTAGTTAGCTCATAGATTACTCGGCATGAGCGCCACGTAAGCTTGGTAGTTTTTAGGGTCAACAGGAGGATATAGCCATGTGTCACAAATGTATTGGAGGCTCTTGGAGTTAGTTATGAGTGTGTGGTATTTATAAGACAAGTCGGTCACAATTGAATGTAATGAAAAGAAGCTAAGATTTTCATTCCTCTCTCTCTCTGTTATATCTCTTCTATATTTTTCCTTCCATTGTTTTTGTGCATTACATACAATTACATCGTTATCAGCTCCTGGGGTTGAGAGGAGTCTTTTGGTGGTGGTAATCGACGGTGAAGCTCTCCAAAGCCACCGGAAAAAAGGTAAACCCGTCGGAACCACTTGTGGGTTTTTGGCTTCGATTCGTAAGTTTGGGTTAGAAAATTTAAAATCTAACACTATGGACACGTTAGGCTCAATGAGAGATTTCCATAGACACCGGAATCACCTCAATCGAACGTCGGACGGAGGAGTTAGAGGCGGGTTAAGAAACCGGGTCGGGTCGGGTTGCACGGATCCAAAAGGATCTGGTGCTCCCTCACCTCCCTCCTTTCTCTCCCTTCTTCCTATCCCTATTGGTCCTCCCCATTCTCCTTTTCTCTCTCGTATCCCTCATTACCTGTCACGCCCTAAAAATTTTTTTTTAGAGCATGAATAACAAGGGTAACTTAAAGGTAGTAACAGGTGTCTGTGTTGAACTAAAACGTTTCATTAAACAAAATAATTTACATTGTCATTACACATAAGAGAAAACGACAACAACTCCATAAAAAGTTTAAAACTATTTATAAGCAGTCTCTTTCTTCCAAGTCAGCCACTAGATTCCTGTCTCTTCTCCTGTAACACAACTAATAAGGGGTGAGCTAAAAGCTCAGTAAGGGCCCGAGGTCTCACGTGATTAATATTATGAATGTTATGAATATTTTATGAGTAATGTAATGCAAGAACAATACTTCTTTTCTACCCAACCCGTTAACCTATATATTGAAGCAACCAGACCTGCATGTCTCATACCATGCATTTTACCACTGTGGTCCCGAGTGCTTTAATATATAGAATAACCCTCATCAACTCACCCAAGTTCATAATCCCTTTTGCTAGTCATCTTATCTGATTCATTGATCTCCAACCCAAATCACCCACATCGACAATTTCCGTCGATATCCTATTCTATTGTGCACATCGGGCTCGCCTGGAACTGGTTTCACAATGAACAGACTCAACTACACAAAAGCTAATTTCCACATTTTCCCACAACACAAGTAACTCCTTTACTTCTTTGACAAATGATAATGATCATGCCAATATATAATATACCACATAACAATCATATCTAAGTCAATAGTTGAATACATCTCAAGTCCACATAACAATATTTCCCATAATACAAGTAACAAATGCAATCAATTAATTCCCCAAATTCCCCTACCTCGAATCCTCTCTTCTTACTCCACGAGTACTTCTTTTGCTTATCTCCTTTTAACACTCTCTTACACACTTTCTACATACGGGGCGTATTGCACTTTGCAAGAGGAAAAATCTAACACATATGGAGCATTGCTCCTATTTATACCATAAATAAGGCGGCAAAGTGGTTCTCATTGGTTATCAGTTTCAACATCAAATGCTACTCCACCATTCCACGTTAGCTATAGGCTTGCTTAATCATCAACCTAGGCTTTAATAGTCATCACCCTAAGGTGCTTACTAAGCACCCTAAAAGCCCTACATGATAACACCTCAACTACATACTTTTCACCAACAAGTTAATCTAATGTCCTTGGGTCGGCATATGGAGTGAACTACGTGACAAACTTTGCCACTACAAGAAAGCCATTTGACCTCACTTTCCTAGTCCAAAAGAGTTAATAACCATTTTATAAGGTTCGTAGTAAATTAATTTCAACCCAAACTTAACTAACCTAAGTTAAATAAAAATGTCCCCCTTTAAGCAAGATTAAATAAAAAGAGAAGTCTAAAAGTTTAATCAAAATGAGCACGTAGGAAAAAGGTGTATAAAATTCAGAAATTATGGGACTCCACATTACCCCTCTCTTGCTACCACTTGGCAGTTTCCCACCATTATATTATTTTATTTTATTTTTTCCAACAACTAAAACGTCTCTAATTTCTTTGTTATAACTCCGTTTCACAAACGGTTTTCGCCTACACACTCGTAGGATCGAACTCTATCTAAATAAGTCCAAAAACATAACAAAATATATGGGGATAAAATACGTCCTTGAAAATTTACATTTAGCCCCTAGGGCATTTTCATCATTTCCACTTATCGAAAAAAAAATTTCCACATAATCACATATTTTAAATTTTTCAGGGTATTACAGTGGGTGAATGGCACTGGCTTTGCACCCATTTTAAGACCGAAAAGCTTCAGGTAACATTCGTATTTTTAATTTTATATTGATTTTGTTTTTGTTGTATATTTATTTTTATCTTGATTTAAACTAGTATATTTAAAAAAAAAATTGGCGCCTAATAAGGGAAACAAGGAGTAGAAGTCGTACGAGCACCACTCAGGTTCTCAACCCCTATCTTATCGGGTCTAGGAACAGCAGGAGGTTGGGGAGAACTTCCTGGAGGTGGTGGTTTGAGGGGAGACCCATGCTAACTATGGCAACGAGGTCGTAGATGGGATTTAAGTAAGTATTCTTCCATAACTGTGTATCTTATTTTTAAAAGCTTTAATTATGGTTTAAATTCCAATCAAGGAAGAAAATATCGATAATATCAACGAAATATCGTCGATATTATTGTTTTTTTAGAAGTCCGAAATTTTTTTAACTATCCATATGATTTTCGTCAAAATATCGCAATATTATCGATAATATAACGATATTATCATAATTATCGATAATATCGTGACATAATACTAAAAAATACTTAAATATGTTAAGAAAACTAAACACATACTTCAATTGATCATAGCCCAAAGGGCGACCAAGATATGGCTTACTTAGCAAGGGAATATGGGTTTTATAGGACAAATTGCGAGGGCAGTGAGCAAGCATGGGCGATGTGGGACTCTCCCAATAGAGAAAATCAGAATTTCGGCCGAAAATTTACACCCACTTTAAACGGCCATAACTTTATCAAAACTCAACGAAATCAAGCAATAAAAAAACGAAAGTTGTAGCCCTCGAAGAGACGAAGAGAATGGTACCTCACACGACGTCTGAATCGTCGTGGTTTGGCCTGAAAATGCCTCGAAAGTCACTGAGATCGCCGGAAACTGGGCAAGATTCAAATGAGTATAACTTTTTTAATACTCAACGAAATTGAGTGAAACAAAAAGGAAAGTTGTACTACTCGACGAGACGAAGAGATTGATACCTTGCACGCCGGCCAACTCACCGTGATTTGGCCGGAAATTTCCTCGAAAGCCACTGAGGTAGCCGGAAATTGGGTAAGATTCAAATGAGTATAACTTTTTCAATACACAACGAAATTGAGTGAAACAAAAAGGAAAGTTGTAGCCCTCGAAGAGATGAAGAGAATGGTACCTCACACGACGTCTGACTCGTTGTGGTTTGGCCGGGAATTGCCTCGAAATCCACTGAGGTCGCCGGAAACTAGGTAAGATTCAAATGAGTATAACTTTTTCAATACTCAACGAAATTGAGTGAAACAAAAAGGAAAGTTGTACTACTCGACGAGACGAAGAGATTGATATCTTGCACGCCGGCCAAAATTCAATTGACACACTCCTGGCTTTCAAAATTCAATTCTTTTACTTTATATAAACTTGAAAAAACATAATCGGCATCCAAATTAAAGTTTAGTCTTATTCTTATGTGTAAGAAATTTAAAGTGTCAAATTCGGCACATTATTCTTCATCATTTTATTCACTTCCTTTTTTTTTTTAATATCCTAAATAAAACCTCCAAATATTGTACTAATTAATTATATATAAATGATTATGGTGTGTTTAAACTTCTTTTATTAATTACTACATATTTTCTACACTCACAATGTTTGCCAGCTCGCTATATAATCAACTTAAATCAGTTAAATCCATCATGCAATGCATTTCCTTCCAATTTTTGTGATAAACTAATAGATAATTGACTAAATAAACATCCTACAAAGTTTCATTAAAAATTTCCAAGTTTTTCTTACAATTTCCGTGGTTTCCATGTAATTTTTATCGATATCGATATTATCCCGATATTTCCATCGATATTTCCGTGTTTTCGGACTACCGATATTTCCGATATTACCGATATTTTCTTCCTTGATTCCAATTGATCTAACTTTGTATTCTTTGTTTTTTTCAGGCTTCAATGGTATAAAAGAAGGACGAGTACCTCGCCACTCTCTCCTAGCAGTATCCTGATGTGCCTATGGTGGAGTTGACACCGACTCAAAGTTGTCTTTCCAGGTGCTGATGGACGGGGTTGGCTGAAAAGAATGGCAAGGAAATAAGTTGCCTTGAGGCGGGTCAGATCCGGGAAGTCGGCTCATGTTCTTCATCGAGCTCTACTGTAGTGACCCAGACCGACTCTCGACTTCAGCATGTGGAGGAGAAGCTGGCACGTCAAAGGGAATTAGTCTGCCAGTACTTCATGATCGTATCCTAGAGCTTATCAACTTATGACATCACGATTCCACCGTCGTCGCCCGAGCTTGTACAGCCATCCCAGGACCTCCCCTAGCTTACAATTTTTTTTTTTTTAATTTTGTATTCTATTTGAACAAACAATTTTTTTTGGGTTGTATATATTTAGTTTCAATTTGACCATAGTCATTTAGTACTACGGTCTAGTGGTATTCCTCTTCATTCATAAGTGAGAGGCCCTAGGTTCGATTCTTGTTAAAGGAGAATTTGAACCACATTATTAATAACCCATTGTGAGGCTAAGTGCACCCCATCCTTTAGATAATATTCAAAAATAATTTGACAATATAATTTTTTTTTTAAATCTTGGTATTTAATATTTTTAATCTCCAATTATATTTTTAATTAATTAATGCATTTATAAATTTTAATTTTTTAATATCATATAAATTTACCGGACGAAATAGTCATCTCTTAGATCACTTATTTTCGATGGACGATCTCTTTGGATTATCCCACTATTTTATTTTAATATAAAATGACAACCAAACAGAGTCCGTCGGTTGAGATCATCTCTGTCGCGTAAATTTATTTCTATGTGACGAACCTGCTTGTCGAGTAAAACAGTAGTTAACCGACGGGATCTCATGTATGTTGCATAAAACTTTGTGCGACGAGCTTGGCCTACGAACTTGGACCGACGACCTTCCGTTAGGTGATGGCAATGCAGACCAAGGGTGGACTATAAAAAATGAATGGAAAAACAACGGTTGACAACTCTGCTAAGCACTACTAAGGATGGGGGCCTGGTGCAGTGGCACTAGAGCCAAGAAAACTCTCAACTCATCCAAGGTTCGAATCCCCCCGCCTCCAAGTTTAACTAATGACAAAAAAAAAAAAAAAAAAAAAAAAAAAACCTCTGCTTAGCACAACTTGGTTGAACGGTGGACTATACAGACAAAGCTTTTTCATCTTTTAATATATTTTTTTTGTTCTGTAGTGTAAGGTGAAGAAATTTAAAAACTTTCGGTGGAAATCAACAGGAAGAGGGATCAATGTATGGCTGTCATACAAGTTGTTGAAGAAATAAGTGAGGGATGACTCACTTCGACCCTACCACTATTATTTGTCATGTTATTATACAAAATGGTCCCTAAAATTTGCATGATTAATAAAAATGGTCCATGAGATTGAAAATCAATAGAAATGGTACCTGAGATTGTCCATCATTCATGATTTTGGTCATTCCTTTAAAAACTCTTTAGGCAATTTTCAAAGTTTCGTAACTCAATCGATTTTTAACCGCATTTGACCCATAATATATCAAAATGAAGATAAGAAAGTGAAGAACAAGATTATACCTATTTGGAAGCCCAATGATTGTCGGAGATGGCCAGAAAAGAACCTGAAAGGTGACTAGTTCGTGGCAAAACTGGAAAACTCGCCGGAAACTGGGTAAACTTTAAACGTTTATAACTTATTCAATACTCAACGAAATCGAGTGATTAAAAAAAAAATCATACTTCTCGACGAGACGAATAGAATGTGAGATGAAGAATTCCACTTTACTCAGAATCTGACAATTGTTTCTTCCACTACACCCGAGTTTAAAAGTCTTTGTGTGAATTGTCTATCTAACTTTTAACTTTTATTTTTGTTTAAAGTCATTTGGCTCAAAACGATGTCGTTTAACATAAAAAAAAAAAATCTTCTTCGCTAAATACCTAATCATTGCACATCCATGGAGGCATAAACTACCTCTCCACGGCCATTTGTTCATATCATCAGAGGATTCTCGGAGATCTTTCACATGCAAATGACAATCGATAAAAATGACAATTATACAATTAGTGCAATTTAACAAAAACACTTATGAACATAAATTCACAAAAATTTTCTCCCATGTTTCAATATAAATTTCTTGTTTATTTGATTGTTTTAAGTTCCCAGAAAATCGCGGCAAATTGCTACTCCCCACGACAAATGGTGCTCGAAAGTCAAACAAATCAGAGATTGTGTAATTTAAAAGTCAAATCAACTGTGACCTCCGTACATGTCTACTCTGTTTTTACTTTCAATTCTCAATTGCTTTCCCCTCTTCTCTTCCCCAACTTCCGTTTACGGTTGTACCCATGTGAAAATTATTGGACATAGTCGGAATAATTGACAACGAAGTTTTTTTTTTGTTCAATGACAAAGAAGATTTGAAGCCGTGCTTTTACTCACAGAACAATTAGGAGAAATAATTCTTAATTACAGAGGTATTGTTTTGTTTTCATGTCTCTACTGCTTTAGTTGTTTGTTTAAATTTAGTACAAAACAACAGTTAACCACGCCGACTTAATATATATCAAAGTCAGCAAAGACTTGTCTTTTGCTCTTATCTTAAATAAAGGAAAGTGCTATTTACACGTTTATTTTTACATTCTACACATTTTTGTTAATTTTTTTGCAATTAATTTTATTCAATTCTTTCGATCTAACAGTAAAAAATCGAAATAAAAAAATAAAAATAAGTGTTTGGATAACACTATTCTAGATAAAATTCAAATCTGCTTAAAAATACATAGGGGCAAAGAGTAAAAACAATACATGTATTAAACGTAAGATATACGTAATAATACATGTATTATACGCGAATCTGCTATCTCAATTATTGTTTGATTCGTGTGGCTGTCCTGACTCCTGAGTGCAATCGTACAACAGAAAAAAGAACCAATGTATGGCTGTAATACAAGTCAAGTTGAACAAATGTCCTCTACCCTACCACTTTATTATTTGTCGGTTGTCACATCCATCTGAGCAACATCTCTAACTCCAGTAGCGGTGGGAAGAACAAATGTGATACCACAACCTTCGATCCTGCACTTTCTCAGTTCAGATCTCTTGGTTTTCTCTGTTTCCACTGCTAACCGAAAGATGGCCGAGGCACTCATTTCCGTGCTTCTCGAACAACTGGCTGAGGTAACTTACCAGCACGTCAAGGAAGAGGTGAAGCTGGTTTTGAATGTGAAGAAAGAGATTGAACAATTCGCTCGCAACCTTGATTATATTCGTGATGTGCTTGAGGATGCGGAGCAGAGGCAGGTGAAGGAGAAAAGCGTAAGAAAATGGCTCGAGGATCTGACAGACGTGTCGTACAAGATGGACAATGTGCTGGATGAGTGGAACACTGAAATACTGAAACAACAAGTTGAGAAACAAGAAGAGCACGGTGGAAGTACTTCTCTTGTTACTAAGAAGAAGATGAAGGCGGTATGTTTCTCTATTCCCTCCTCTTGCTTTTCTTTTGGTCAAGTCAGACGGGTAATTCGTCATCATGACATTGCTCTTGAGATGAAACGTCTGAATGAAGATTTAGATGAGATTGCAAAGCAAAGAGAAAGATATAACTTTCGATTCACGGAGAGAGCGATCAGTGAACAACCTGAGCGAGTCGAAACTGATTCTTCTGTTGATGAATCTATCATATTTGGTAGAGAACAACAAAAGGAAGTTTTGGTTAGCAAGTTGTCGAATGAGAGTAGTCGAGAAGAGAGGGGCCTTCTTGTCATCCCTATTGTCGGGATGGGAGGAATGGGGAAGACAACTCTGGCCCAACAGGCTTTTAACGATGAAAATGTTAAAGCTTGTTTTGATATCAAAATATGGATTTGTGTTTCGGACCCTTTTGATGTGAACAAAATTGCCAAAGCCATCATTTCTGGTGCCAAAGGGGTCATCCCAAATTCAAATACTTTGGAAGATTTGTTTCAGTGTATGTCTGAAGTCATAAAGGGAAAAAAGTTTCTCCTTGTCTTAGACGATGTGTGGACTCCAGACTCAAAACGGTGGGAGAAATTGGAGTTGCGATTAATGCAAAGTGGCGCTCGAGGCAGTAGGATATTGGTGACCACTCGAAAACAGGAGGTTGCTGATATGATGGGAGCTCCCACTCACACGATCTATTTGAAGGGGTTGAGCGAACAAAATTGTTTGTCAATATTCAACCGCATGGCTTTTTACAATAGGGATAAGGATGGTGTGTTGGAAGCCATTGGTGAAGAAATAGCAAAAAAATGCATGGGTTTGCCTCTTGCTGCAAAGACTCTGGGTAGTCTCATGCGTTACAAGAAAACGAGGAAAGAATGGCAAGAAGTTTTGAATAGTAAGATATGGGAGCTGGACGATGTTGAGGAACAAGTTTTCAAACCATTGTTACTGAGTTATTTTGATTTGGTACCTATGGTCAAACAATGCCTTTTGTATTGTGCTATTTTTCCAAAAGATCATGAGATCGATAAAGATCATTTGATTGAATTGTGGATGTCACAAGATTATCTCTATTCGAAAGGAAAAATAGAGAAGAAAATAATTGGCCAAAGGTGTTTTGATAATTTAGTAATGCGATCTTTCTTCCAAGACTTTGAAAAAGATCATGATGGAAATATCTGGATGTGTAAAATGCATGATATTGTACACGACTTTCTACAGTTTCTTACTCAAAATGAATGCTTTACAATGGAGGTTAAGGGTGGTAACGATACAATAGAGTCCTTGGGTGATAAGATTCGTCATTTGACCCTATTGCTTGCTCCCGAGGGTCCATTTCCACATGTTTCATTTTCCAGCTGCAAAACTGATCTGCGTACTCTTGCAACTTTTGGTTCAAAATTCACCGTTGTGGACTCAACTTTGATGTCACAGTTGAAACATCTTAGGACATTGAATTTGAGTGGTAATTCTATTGAAGAGCTTACGGAGGAGATAGGTGGATTGGTGCATCTGAGGTTCCTTGATTTGTCTTACAGTCGTGGTTTGAAAAAGCTACCGAATGGGGTGTGTAATTTATACAATTTGCAGACATTGCGCCTTAATTGGTGTGGGAAACTTGAAAGTCTACCTCAGAGCATGGGAAAGTTGATTAACTTAAAGCATCTTTATGTTGAGGGTTGCGATGAGCTGAAGTACTTGCCGAAAGGGATTGGGAGATTAACAAATCTAAGAAGACTAGATCGGTGCCGTGTTGGCGGTGGTAAAGACGACGATGAAGCGTTCAAATTGGGAGATTTGAGAAACTTAGACCAACTTCGTGTTCTCAACATAGAAATTGTTGGGGATGTGAAAGTTGCTGCGGGTGAGCATGAGAAAGCGTCACCCCTGGGGAACAAACAACAACTCTCAGAATTGAGTATAGAGGAGTGTGGGACTGCGGAAATACTGAATTTCTTACGACCGCATCCAAATTTGGAATATTTAAGAATCAAAGGCTATAATGGAAGCACTGCCCCCAACTGGATCATGTCATTAAACAATTTGAGAGTTCTTGATCTTGCGTGGTGGAAAGAATGTGAAGTTTTACCTCCTTTGGGAATATTGCCGTCCCTCGAAAGGTTGATCGTTATGGGTATGAAAGGAGTAAAAAAGGTTGGAGTTGAGTTTCTGGGAATAGAAAAGGAAACGTCATCAGCATCATCATGCATTAGTCTATTCCCAAAATTGAAAACACTCAAACTATGGTACATGGAAGCGTGGGAAGAGTGGAAAGGAGTGGAAGAGTGGAAGGAAGAGGATTCTCATATTACCATAATGCCATGCCTTTCTTCTTTAGACATTATCGATTGCTCTCAGCTAACAACTCTGCCAGACTTCTTGCGGAAAACACCACTTCAGATACTTCACATCATACACTGTGGTAATCTTGCACGAGGTTGCCAAAAAGGCAGAGGAAAGGAGTGGCCCAAGATTTCTCACATCCCCAACATATATATTGATTTTGAACGCATAGTGGAGGCAGAGGATGCAGTTGAGTTACCTGAGAGGCCTTCCCCTTCTGATTCTGATGATGAGGGTGAAGGCATAGTCGAAGCAGAGGAAGCTGTTTAGTTGCATGAGAGGCCTTCCACTTCTGGTAATTAAGCTCTTTTCTATTTATTTACCAACTCACTCTATTCATTTTACATCAATCCAACTAGACAAGATTCCAACTAGACAAGCATAACTGCATATATAATGTTGCAAGGGACTTGTAACTCGGTTAAGACCATATTCCAGGTCCCAGAGTACGATTCCTCCTCTCCCAATGTTGTGATTTGCAATGCTCTAGTTTTATTTTACTTTTAAAATCTCTGGATTTGAGACTATAAGCAACTTTAAACCCAAAATTATATGCAAGAAAGTAATAGTTTATAGTCACAAAATTTTGCAGACCCTCCAGTCGTCTGATTTAGCTGCTACTAGTTACAGGGTGTAAAAACAATGCTGCCTGAAATAAACCAAAACCATTATATTGAAGCTGACTTTGCGCGGGTGCAAAAATCATCGAAAAGGAAGAGTGCAGAAACAGGTAATCTCAAAATTAATTTGGTGTTTAGTTTATGCATGCATGTTTCGTTGACCCTTTGAAATTTTCGTTAATCATACCCGCTTGACTGTTGCGAGTGCTGCTAATGGACGCAGGGCTAATGCATTTTCTCTTTAGAGGAAATGAGATGGAAAGGGAGAGAAGCCTGCATGCATTAGTAGGACCGGTGGTTGGCTGCTGCATTACAGATTTCAGCATAATGGTCTTTTCCTTTGCTTTCGGGGAGAATGAAGATCATCAAAAGCGTGTGTGTCGAACAATATTTCTCAGAAAAGTGTTGTCGAACGACTAGAATATTATTCACTGGACCTGCAGAGTACAGTGCAAATTTTATGTAAATACTAAACAAATTATCAAAAGTTTGGCAGATTGAACACAAACAACTGAGATCTTTGAATATAAACTGTATTATGAAATAGTGCTAATCAAATACAGCAAAATTTGCTTCAATATCATCAATATGCATAAACCCGGGGAAGGAAATAATTCAAATAGAATTGAGATAACCTTTTGCGTGTTTGAACACGCGAAGAATATTATGAGTTCTAGCATCCCAAAGTCGGACCACGCCATCTTCTAATCTAGAAATCAAATAATTTCCAGAAATGCCATATGCTAAGCAAGTAACAACTTTGATGTTCAAGAGTCAAAAGTACAAAGTTGTGAGTAAAATGAGTTTTGCTCATTCAAAATATACTAAAATGAATGTTCCTCGATTCAGTTCGCCAGAATGCAAGGCCTGTCATAACTAAAGGTAGAATGCAGGGTTCTTAAAACGTGCAACAATCTTGGGCAATTATACTTTGAAAAACGAAAAATACAGATTTAAAAATTAGACAAGTATTAACCGAAGAAAACTCAAAAGGTTGCCTATAGGAAAAGAGAGAAACCTGTGATTCAAGAAACAATCGATGATATGCAATCCATTCTTGCTGTTAAGCGGGCTCTCAGCACTAAGTGCACCAACGTATATCTTGCCATCTCTACCACTGGCAAAGACGACATTTTCACCAGGATCCAGTGCAATGGCTCAATTAAGAAAGTAAAAGATCAAGAAGTCAAGACAAACAATCCACACGTGGATGGGGAATTCATGAATCGTTTTCTCTTATAGTATCAAGACCCCATTTTAACTAACTTTGTCATCATTGTTCAGTACATGATCCGTCCATTACTAAACATTACTATTATACCAAATACAGTTTATAACTTACTAAAGGCCACGTCATACCTTCAACGGATAGAGATATAACCGTTTTCAGTGCATAATTAAAAACAATATAAAGATACAAAAATATACGATAAGAAATGGTTACCCTATAAGAGACCAAACTCTAATGCCTCCATTCTCCAACCCCGAAATCAGCAGGGAGCCATCATCCAAAAATACCAAGCAACTAACACCTCTGTCGTGAGCATGCAACTTCTTAAGCAGTCTACCAGTATTAACCTTAATAAATACAAAAAAAAAAAATGTTCATTGGCATTTCAGAGCTCAAAAAAAGATAAATTCAAGGAGGTGAAAATAAATGATTAGGAAAGTTAACCTTCCACAAGTAGATATTCCCCGACGTGCCTTCGCTGTTCGCAGCGAGCGGATTGATCGGTTCTACTGGGAAACTCTTGACATCAACTTGCGGCTGCACATCAAAAATCCCAAAATTCAATAAAAATGCAAGCTTTATCAGTTGAGGCAGTTCATCAAACAGGCTGTGTGCGTAAGAAAGGAGGTGATCTTACCTTGCACCAGGACCAGTACTGGACAGAGCCAGAGGAGGCAGAAAGCTCGCAGAGCTGAGAGGAGGCCAGGAACCGTTCGCCGACGCAGATGAGGCCGTGAGGCGGAGAGGCGCAGAGCTTGTAGCGGAGCTGCTAGGCGCCGGTGCGGAGGTCCCAGCAGCCAATGCCGGCTTCGACGGATGACGAGGGTTTTTATTGAGCGTTTTGGAGTCTCGGATAGAGTAATGGATACGTAAAAATCGTTGATGGTGCTGCTCTCTGGGATTTTTGCAGAATCAAGGATCACTGCAGTGCTGGATGTCATATTTATTCTCATTCCCGCTAAAAGATGACACAAACTTATCATCTCTACCTTATTTGATAAAAGTTAGCAATTATGTTATTTTTAATTTTTTTATTAATGTTTTGATTCACGAGGCGTTCATGCAATTTTAATTAAGCAAAAACAGAATTTCCAGTGAGCCACGTCATTATTTAATAATACCACTAAAATAAACGTCATAATTTGCTAAGATTAACATGATGGCTAAAAAGATTGAAGGCTTGGGCATAGTCAAATTAGATAAATAAATGTGTTTTCCCAATACATCCAAGTTTAAACTTCTATTTTCGTTGTCCGAATTAATTTAATGTGAAATATCACTGATATAAATTAGAAATTTAAAACAAGAGGATGCAAAGCGTTATATGAAGCACACCTCAAGGTGGTAAAATGTAATTACCTCACAATGTATTGCATTTTTAGGCAATGGGAGCTAAGTTGCACACACCTTTTTTTAGCTTCATACACACTTTTTTTATTTTTAGCTGTTGAATTGAATAAATCAAACGAAAATAATGACCATAACGAAGTGAGATGTTAAAAGTTTTTGTGTTTATCGTTTCCGGGGCAATTCATAGAGGCATTGTGCTCAAATACCGAGATTTGAATCCTTTAGAACCACGGTATATGTTTGTCCCTCACGACTGATGCGTATCAGGTTTCATTTACGCCCAAATGGATTTCTCTTTTCGGTTGAACGAAATGGGCGTCCCGTTTCAGCAAGCATCTCCAATTCGCAATTGATGGTCTTCGGACCAGAAGAGAAAAATCCAAGCTCGAAATGCAAGAGGGTATGGGTATGGATTTTAGTGATTTTATATTGGGCCCGAGCTTTCGGCCCAAAATCCGGAAACAGAGGTAGAGAGTGGGGAACCTCGCGGGCATTTCCTTGTTTATCTGCTAAAGGTATACAGACGCTGACTATGACTGATGGGTCTTCAAGCCTTCAACTTCTGAAGAAGGATCAGATGAGAGATAAGTGCTAACTAAAAAAAGTACCTTTTAGTCATAGCAACAAGTACCTCAGGGCGCGACAGCCATGGCATCTCTCTCCAGATCACCGCCGCTCCTCCTCCGCCACATAAACTCCCTCACCCTCCACCCCTGCCCCCTAACTCTATCCTTCCCTTTCCTCAATACGACGTTGCCTCACCCCCGCCCCTGCGCCCTGAAGACGGGACCCGACGGGGGCAGCAGAATCGGGAGGCCCGGGACGCAGGGGCCCGACCCGGGACTGCTCCGAAAGCCGGTGGTGTCGTCCGGGAAGGACATGGACGGGATTTCGGAGGAAGATGGGGGAGAAGATGGGAAGTGGGTCGATTGGGAGGATAAGATTTTGGAGGATACAGTTCCGCTGGTAGGGTTTGTGAGGATGATTCTTCATTCGGGGAAGTACGAGAGCGGAGATAGATTGAGTCCTGAGCATCAGAAGACTGTTCTCGAAAGGTTGCTTCCGTTTCATCCTGAAGCTAAGAAGAAGATCGGTTCTGGAATCGATTATATCACGGTATCTTCTGTTTCTTTGTTCGATTATCTCAGATTAAGCTGCTTTTGGTTTAAGCTTCTTTTGAATTAAGCTGCTCTGCAATTCTGGGGTTTAGTGTTTGGGGTGCCAATTTTGATTATTGGGTATTGGTCTTTAATCTTGATTGCCCATTTTAGTGTTTTGGTGCTTTTGAATTAGGCTGCTTTCAAATTAAGCTGCTTTACAACTCTGATGATTGATTACTTGATTGCTCATTTTTCGTTTGATCCCAATGACTTTAATTTACTATAGAAGTGCTTATAAGTGAGAGGATTTTGGCAACTGAGCATCTAGAGAAACATGAATGGCATTTGTTGGGATATGCCTGTTTCTGGATAGCTTCTCCTATGTTGCTTGTCATTTCTGTTTTGGCGATGATCAGACTTGATTGCTTTCGGGTTTTTTACTAATTTTGAACTGTAACTTTGATTCAAGTCTGGCTCATTAAACATCATCCACCTTTTATCCTCCCAACTGAGCTACTGGAACTTGGGGATGGTGTAGGCGATGAATGTTATCTTCACCCTTCGTCATATTTTAATATCGCTTCCCCTCCACAAACTCCCACACCACACTCCAATGTGGGACTGTTTTACCCTCCATCACTTGATTGTGGAAGGTGGATGGAGCTCAATCTCTCTAGTTCCCCTTAGAGAACTAGT
Organism: Malus sylvestris; assembly: GCF_916048215.2. Classification (NCBI taxonomy): domain Eukaryota; kingdom Viridiplantae; phylum Streptophyta; class Magnoliopsida; order Rosales; family Rosaceae; genus Malus; species Malus sylvestris. Next base: position 7,814,767 of record NC_062267.1, on the reverse strand, counting down.
TATCTGCATTGTTTCTTATATGGCTTTACCAGTGAATGATAAGTAAGAACTGTTACATGTTAGTGTATGGTGTTTAGAAGGCATGTAATGAATTGACCGAAGTAATGCTAATCAACCTCTAGTATCCCAAAAGGATCGTAGGGCATTGAGAAGTATACATGCTTTTAAAATGATGGAACTTGGCTTCAGGTAGTCATTTTCGAAATTTAAAGCCAAATACGAAAAACTTTTTCTGCATTCAACACTTCATCAAAGATGAGTGATTTGGGGTTTTTCTCAAGCATGCTGTATTTGTATTACAAGTAAATCTGATTCTCATGTGATCCGTTTTTCTCGTTTTGAGTTGACAGGTTGGTTATCACCCTGATTTTGAAAGCTCAAGATGTTTGTTCATTGTTCAAAAGGACGGAACACTAGTCGACTTTTCATATTGGAAATGCATAAAGGGGCTGATAAGGAAGAACTATCCTTTATACGCAGACAGCTTCATTCTCAGACATTTCCGAAAGCGCAGACGCGGTTTATGAAGCTAGATTTGTCGAATTCTCTGACTTTGTATAACTGTATGTCAAGGAAATTTTTTTGTTCGTTCCATATTTCTCGTTATATGTCAATTTTAAATTGTTAGAGAGTAAGAAGTTGGAAAATAGCGGTAGTAAATATGGTAAATTCTTTGAAGGTACATGATGCGACTTCAGTAAAAATGTGAGGCTAAATGCTGTGGTGAATAAAATTGTATTTGGCTTGTTATGGTTCTCTCTACAAAATTATTCATTTGGTGAATAAAATTGTATTTGGCTTGTTATGAAAATGAATCCAGAACAAAATCACGCTAAAGCTAGGGCGTCACCCGTAAGTGGCGCGCTGTGTGGCCTGAGCACAGTGATAAGTGAGCAAGGGTCGCTGTATCTCCATCGGCACCCGGATGCAGTGTTAAATGAGCAAGGGGGCCATAGAAACTTCTTTTCGAACGACTCCACTCAAAGTTGTTTGGGAGCATATGCTCCTATCAACTTTACCCGGGACACACAAAAGAAGTACTTTGATCCTATTAGACGGGGGAGGGTGAAGAAGCTAGGACAGAAGGGTAGAGTTCAAGAGAGCAAAATGCGTTTAGGAACGTGGAATATAGGAACCTTAACGGGAAAATCTATGGAAGTAGTGGAAGTTATGGTGAGGAGAAGGATAAATATTATGTGCCTACAAGAAACTAAGTGGGTTGGTAGTAAGGCAAATGATCTAGAAAACTCAGGGTTTAAACTTTGGTATTCGGGCACAAATAGAACGAGAAACGGTGTTGGCATCATCGTGGACAAGACCTTGGTACAAGATGTTGTAGATGTCAACAGGGTAGGAGATAGAATCATGGCAATCAAGATTGTAATAGGACAAGAACTTATCAATGTGATTAGTGCGTACGCACCTCAAGTAGGGTTGGATACGAGTTCGAAGGAGAAATTTTGGGAAGATCTTGGAGACTTGGTGCAAGGAATTGCTCAGACGGAGAAGTTATTTATAGGAGGAGATTTAAATGGACACGTGGGCAGGGAGACAGGCAACTATGGAGGTTTTCATGGTGGCCATGGTTTTGGGGAGAGAAACGAGGATGGGGAAGCTATCTTGGATTTTGCAATGGCATATGATCTCTTCTTAGCCAACACCTTCTTTAAGAAGAGAGAAGAACATGTGATCACCTACAAGAGTGGGTCGTCAAAAACACAAATAGATTTTCTTCTAATGAGGAAAGGGGATCGTATAACTTGTAAGGATTGCAAAGTTATACCAGGAGAGAGCGTGGCTAATCAACATCGCTTGTTGGTGATGGATGTACATATCAAAAGAGTAAGACAAAAGAACAAGACTTGGAAGTGCCCAAGGACTAGATGGTGGAATCTAAAAGAAGAAAAACAAGCCATTTTCAAAGAGAAGGTAATCACCCAATGTGTGTGGGATAGAGAGGGGGAAGCTAGCCAAATGTGGGATTCCATGGCTAGTTGTATCCGAAAAGTAGCAAAAGAGGTATTAGGAGAGTCCAAGGGCTTTGCCCCACACCAAAAGGAATCTTGGTGGTGGAATGAGGAGGTACAAACAAAGGTGAAGGCTAAGAAGGAATGTTGTAAAGCCTTATACAAGGAGAGGACTGATGAAAATGGTGAAAGGTATAGAAAAGCGAAGCAAGAGGCGAAGAAAGCTGTCAGAGAAGCTAAGTTAGCGGCTTACGACGATATGTATAAACGACTAGATACTAAAGAAGGAGAGTTGGATATCTATAAACTATCTAGAGCAAGGGAAAAGAAGACAAGGGACCTAAACCAAGTGAGGTGCATCAAGGATGAGGATGGAAAGGTTCTTGCTACAGAGAACGCGGTTAAAGACAGATGGAGAGGTTATTTTCATAATCTTTTCAATGAAGGACATGAAATGAGTGCTTCTTTAGGGGAGTTGAGTAACTCAGAAGAGTGTAGAAACTACTCTTTTTATCGTCGAATCCGGAAGGAAGAAGTGGTTGTAGCTTTGAAGAAGATGAAGCATAAAAAAGCAATAGGCCCAGACGATATACCAATCGAAGTGTGGAAACTTTTGGGAGAGACAGGTATAACATGGCTCACTGACCTTTTCAATAGGATTTTGAAAACGAAGAAGATGCCAAATGAGTGGCGAATGAGCACTTTGGTGCCTATCTACAAGAATAAGGGCGACGTACAAAATTGCATGAACTATAGGGGTATTAAGCTAATGAGTCATACAATGAAGCTCTGGGAGAGAGTCATTGAGCATAGATTGAGGCAAGAGACACGGGTTTCGGACAACCAATTCGGGTTCATGCCAGGGCGCTCAACCATGGAGGCAATCTATCTCTTACGAAGATTGATGGAAAGATATAGAGATGGGAAAAAGGATTTACACATGGTCTTTATAGATTTGGAAAAAGCGTATGATAGGGTCCCAAGAGACATTCTTTGGAGGATTTTAGAGAAGAAAGGAGTACGAGTAGCATATATCCAAGCTATAAAGGATATGTATGAAGGAGCAAAGACTGCCGTAAGAACTCATGAAGGACAAACCGAAAGCTTTCCCATAACTGTAGGATTACATCAAGGCTCATCCTTAAGTCCTTACCTTTTTGCGTTGGTAATGGATGAGTTAACACGACATATTCAAGATGATATTCCTTGGTGTATGCTTTTCGCAGACGATATAGTGTTGATAGATGAAACTCAGGAAGGGGTAAATGCAAAGCTTAACATTTGGAGAGAAGTGTTGGAATCTAAAGGTCTTCGCCTAAGCCGATCAAAGACAGAATATATGGAGTGCAAGTTCAGTGCAAATGGAGGCCAAAACGAGTTAGGGGTGAGGATCGGAGATCAAGAAATACCAAAGAGCGACCGTTTTCGTTACCTAGGATCTATCTTGCAAAAGAACGGAGAATTAGATGGAGATCTCAACCATAGAATACAAGCTGGATGGATGAAGTGGAAGAGTGCATCCGGCGTGTTGTGTGACCGCCGTATGCCACTGAAGCTCAAGGGAAAATTTTATAGGACGGCAATAAGGCCGGCGATGCTGTATGGCACAGAATGTTGGGCGGTGAAACATCAACACGTACACAAAATGGGTGTAGCGGAGATGAGGATGCTTCGTTGGATGTGTGGGCACACAAGAAAGGATAAGATTAGGAATGAGGATATCCGGGGTAAAGTAGGAGTAGCCGAAATTGAAGGAAAGATGAGAGAAAATCGGTTACGGTGGTTTGGACATGTGCAAAGAAGGCCTACTGACGTTCCGATTAGAAGATGCGACTATGGGACAGAGGTTCAGGGCCGAAGGGGTAGAGGAAGACCTAGGAAAACTTTGGAAGAGACTCTAAGAAAAGACTTAGAGTACTTGGATCTAACGAAGGACATGACACAGGATCGAGCACAATGGCGTTCTAAGATTCATATAGCCGATCCCACTCAGTGACTTGGATTTTCCAAGTCTCCAACCGAGAAGTTTTCCTCACTCGGGAAATTAAGGGAACACTACCCCAACCTACATGCTCCACTCAGAAAGCTTCAACATACAAGCTTTAACAAAAGAAAATTCAAAGAACTTAGCGAAGAAGGCTTTGGTGTATTTAACACAATACGTTGAAATGAAGGAAAGCTTATTTATTGATATCCCCGATAAGCTACAAATATGTACATATACATGAGTCAAAATAAGCACACAAGAGGGAGCCTTCACAAAGGTTGCTTAGGAGAAGTTTCAGCAGTCGGTAGAGCCCCAGAAAGAGAAGGCACCGGAGGGGGATCATTTGGAGCCTCAGTACTGGACAGAACCCTAGAAGGAGGAGGCATCAGAGGTTGATCATTTGGAGCTTCATTACGCGGTACAGCCCCAGAAGACGAAGGCAATAAATGCCTTTGGAACAAACCCACAAATCTCTGATGATCAAGTAAAACCTGACCATCAGTTTCCTTCATCTGGTCAAGCTTCCTCTTCATGTTTGTAGCATAGTCATGTGCGAGCCGGTGCAACTGTTTATTCTCATGCTTAAGCCCTCTAATCTCCTGTTTGAGACTCATCACTTCAGCCGCCAATGATTCAACTTGGCGGGTTCGAGCAAATAGGCGTTGGGCCATATTAGACACAGAAACTGCACACTGAACACTGAGAGCCAGCGAATCCTTAACAGCTAACTCATCAGACCGTTTGGAAAGTAGTCTGTTATCTTTGGGAGTGAGAAGGTTCCTAGCCACCACCGCAGCGGTCATATCATTCTTCATCACGGAATCCCCAACGGTAAGAGGACCAGTAGGGGAGACGAAGGATGGGCGCCATATGTTGTCTGGAGAAGGCGGGGCTGCCTCTTCAACAAGGTTCAAGTCAAAACGACGGTCGGAGGGGCCAGACATTTTCAAAGGTGTTGAAGAGAGAAGAGGTCGGACAAATCAAGATCTTAGAAGTGCAAGAATGAAGCTTCTACTGGTGGAGATTCAAGTGTGCTTTGGAACTTAATGCCAGCCCCTATAAAAATCTGCACTCGACGAAGCTTCAGAAATCGAAGAGGCGCCTGCTCAGAAATCGAAGAGGCGTTTGCTTTCTCAAAAGCTGGGCTGCTTAGAGATCACAAGGGTTGATCTCAGAAATCGAAGAGGCGTTTGCTTTCTCAAAAGTTGGGCTGCTCAAAGACCACGAAGGCCGATCTCAAAAATCGAAGAGGCGCTCGCTTTCTCAAAAGTTGGGCCCCCCAGAGACCACGAGGGCCGATCTCAGAAATCGAAGAGGCACCTACTTTTCCAGCCTTTTCCAGCCTTGTCAGCACCTGTCACACGCACACTCAGTTTTGCGGAAATTATGGGCATTCTGTCAAAGACTTCTGGGGAAGTAGAAAACACATGAATTTTACTGTTCAATCACCCACTTCCCACACGCAACAATAGCTCATGGGTACCACAGATAACTTTGCCAAAGTTCTCTGCCAAAGTTGAGCACGTGAAGCTTGCAGCTCCCACTACATCGCTCTGACCAAGAAGAGTAAAAGAATAGCAAAGAAACAGCACTAACAAAGTTTAGACCCATAAATTTTGAAGGTCTAGCTACCATATTATTACCCACAAGGGTAAAGGAACAGTACCACTGCTGGATAATTGGAAAGTCCCTGTGTGTCAACCTCTGTGCTTCGTGGCAAGGTAGACTAGTAAACATGCCCAACCTTTACTCACATTCGAGAAAACACTCCCAATAAGATTGCTTGCTCCAAAATCGAAGAGGCACCGTCCTCCGAATCTCGAGAGCCAGACTCCCAACATGACTACTTTCTTAAAAATCGAAGAGAGGGTAAAGGAACAGTACCATTGCTGGATAATTGGAAAGTCCCTGTGTGTCAACCTCTGTGCTTCGTGGCAAGGTAGACTAGCAAACATGCCCAACCTTTACTCACATTCGAGAAAACACTCCAACAAGATTGCTTGCTCCAAAATCGAAGAGGCACCGCCCTCCGAATCTCGAGAGCCAGACTCCCAACATGATTACTTTCTCAAAAATCGAAGAGACACTGCTCCCCGAATCTCGAGAGCCAGACTCCCAGCATGATTGCTTTCTCAAAAATCGATGAGGCATCGTTCTCCGAATCAATCGAAGAGGCGCTCGCTTTCTCAAGAGCTGGGCTGCTCAGAGACCACGAGGGCCGATCTCAGAAATCGAAGAGGCACCTACTTTTCTAGCCTTGTCAGCACCTGTCACACGCACACTCAGCTTTGCAGAAAGGGCATTCTGTCGAAGACTTCTGGTGAAGTAGAAAGCACATGAATCTTACTGTTCAATCACCCACTTCCCACACGCAACAATAGCTCATGGGTACCACAAATAACTTTGCCAAAGTTCTCTGCCAAAGTTGAGCACGTGAAGCTTGCAGCTCCCACTACATCGCTCTGACCAAGAAAGGTAAAAGAATAGCAAAGAAACAGCACTAACAAAAGTTTAGACACATAAATTTTGAAGGTCTAGCTACCATATTATTACCCACAACTGTAAAGGAACAGTACCACTGCTGGATAATTGGAAAGTCCCTGTGTGTCAACCTCTGTGCTTCGTGGCAAGGTAGACTAGCAAACATGCCCAACCTTTACTCACATTCGAGAAAACACTCCCAATAAGATTGCTTGCTCCAAAATCGAAGAGGCACCGTCCTCCGAATCTCGAGAGCCAGACTCCCAACATGACTACTTTCTCAAAATCGAAGAGAGGGTAAAGGAACAGTACCATTGCTGGATAATTGGAAAGTCCCTGTGTGTCAACCTTTGTGCTTCGTGGCAAGGTAGACTAGCAAACATGCCCAACCTTTACTCACATTTGAGACAACACTCCCAACAAGATTGCTTGCTCCAAAATCGAAGAGGCACCGCCCTCCGAATCTCGAGAGCCAGACTCCCAACATGATTACTTCCTCAAAAATCGAAGAGACACTGCTCTCCGAATCTCGAGAGTCATACCCCCAGCATGATTGCTTTCTCAAAAATCGAAGAGGCATCGTTCTCCGAATCTCGAGAGCCAGATACCACAGACCACTTTTTCAAAGTGCTCTGACAGAGTTAAAACATGTGAAACTGGCAGCTCCCACTACCGTGCTATGACCAAGCAGGGTAAAGGAATAGCATTACTACTTGTTGTTAGGGAGACTCCTATATATGTCGACCTCCATCCCCAACGGACAGGCAGACCTGCAAAAATGCTCAACCCTTCATCATATCTGAGAGGGCACTCCCAACGAAGCCTTTCGAAATATTCAGCTTTCTTTCCCCCCGATAATACCTCTGCAAACAAGCTATACTAGAGCAAGAATATCTCATATCATCAGGGTTAAAAGCAAGAGTATCCCATATCATGCTTTTTCCCTGTCTTTTCTTTTGGCCTTGTTTTTACTTGCAAGACAAGGAGAAAGAGAGCAATCAGTCAGCACTTGGAATCAAGCTTCCAGCCAGGAACTGACTGCCTGGAACCCCTTACCTGATTACTTACCTGGCATTGCTCTCGAGTACTCATCTTCAACATCTTATGTTTCCAGGGAAGATTCCGCATCTGCTTGAGGAACAGATAGGGCAAGTGCGAAGGATACAAGGAAGCATGTGGAGACAAGCGTAACAGCACACGTGCCGATACATTCATTACTCTGTCAAAAGCAAAAGTATCCCATATCAGCAGGGTGGAACGTACTCTAGATTTGATGGACTTGTTTTGACCCTCAAATTCTTCAGTCGGCCTTATACTCTGGAGGAAACCAGAAAACCCTCCAGCTCAGTTCAAGAATAAGCTTGTGGAAAGTTACTTCTTCAAAAGCAAAAGTATCTCATATCATCTCTTCTCATTTTTCTTCTCTTTATCCTTCATGCTGCTGCAAGATGGGGAGAAGGTGAACAATCAGTCGGAGCTCTGATTGCTTACCTTGTCTGTCACCTCTTTCAGCAGACCCCCTAGCTCGGCGACTTGGGGGACTCCTACTACATGGTTTGTATCTCGCTTGACCAAGCCTGAAACTACAAGTAAGCTTCAAGTGAAATTGATACATTACCTTGTGCATCTCCACCAGTTAAAGATACCACCCCTGGATGAAGGAAGAGTACTTCCAGAGAAGATGCCACATCTACCTATGAGACAGATAAGGCAAGTCAAGACGACACCACACTCCGATACTTAGAAGTTTCGTGATTACGAGATCATTCTCCCACAATATTTCCTAATGTCATTTGTACTAAATCATTCACTTGTACTCACTAAATGAGAGCTTGAACCTATGTACTTGTGTAAACCCTTCACAATTAATGAGAACTCTTCTATTCCGTGGACGTAGCCAATCTGGGTGAACCACGTACATCTTGTGTTTGCTTTCCTATCTCTATCCATTTATATACTTATCCACACTAATGACCGGAGCAATCTAGCGAAGATCACAAAAAGCGATCGTTTTCGCTACCTAGGATCTATCTTGCAAGAGAACGGAGAATTAGATGGAGATCTCAACCATAGAATACGAGCTGGATGGAAAGAGTGCATCCGGCGTGTTGTGTGACCGTCGTAGGCCACTGAAGCTCAAGGGAAAATTTTATAGGACGGCAATAAGGCTAGCGATGTTGTATGGCACAGAATGTTGGGTGGTGAAGCATCAACACGTACACAAAATGGGTGTAGCGGAGATGAGGATGCTTCGTGGGATGTGTGGGCACACGAGAAAGGATAAGATTGGGAATGAGGATATCCGAGGTAAAGTAGGAGTAGCCGAAATTGTAGGAAATATGAGAGAAAATCGGCTCCGGTGATTTTGAATATGTGCAAAGAAGGCCGACTGACGCTCCGGTTCGAAGATGTGACTACGGGACGGAGGTTCAGGGCCGAAGGGGTAGAGGAAGACCTAGGACAACTTTGGAAGAGACTCTAAGAAAAGACTTAGAGTACTTGGATCTAACGGAGGACATGACACAAAACCGAGCGCAATGGCGTTCTAGGATTCATATAGCCGACCCCACTTAGTGGGAAAAGGCTTTGTTGTTGTTGTTGTTGTTGTTGTGGTGTGCATAAGCTAAGAAGTAATCTTGGTTAAATTGGACCATGAAATCTTCAAGCTAGTGGTTATGCTTATGTTCCGGCGGATAGTAGTTTGAGAGGAGTGTTAGAACAGTCGCCCAATCACGCGAGTGGCTTCTAATCATTGATGCATCGAGGCTAACACTTGCATCAATGATTGGGAGTCCCTCATGCACGTGCGCGATTGTCCTAACACATTTCATAACTCTAAGCTATGTTTTCCAGTCACCACAGTGATTCGGGAGTCACATTAGGAGTAACTCACGTGATGAACCATGCTAAATCATAGTTCCGTTGCGGTAAACTCCATTTTTCCCTCTCTTCACTCTCTTCCTCTGTTTTCACCACTTTTTCTATTTCCATCTCTCTCCATTCTCTTCCCTCCTCTCTTTTCTGAACTGAACAGAACCTATTAGACCGACCTAATACAGAATTAAGTCAATTATATTATTTTCTCTTATTTTCAATTTTAAAGGTGAAACAAACCGAACTAAGCACACCCATACTCTGAATGCTCATCTTTACACGACAAAAAAAAGTGGGGTTGATAGACAGTTGGCATGCTACACCCGTCAAAGTATCCAAACTTATATTTCTTCAAAATTGGCAACATTGAGATTTTGTTTTTTCCCTCACAATTAAAGAGAAAAGAAACAAGAAGCAAAAAACAGTTATAACTGCATTAACGAATTTCTCGGCAGAAGAAACCAGATTGGTAGCATCACAGTCGAGAACCAACAGCTGTCTCGTATCATTATCGTCTGTTCCAAATCCAGCGACAAGGATATCGAGAGAATTTCAATCCAACCTACACTTTCAGCTTCGTGTCACCACTGGAATGATCCTCAACTCATCAGTGCCAAGTGCCAAGCAAGCGATAGAGGAATCAACACGCCATGTGATGATCGTTATAAGAACAACTATCATATTTGTTTCTGTTATAGGTAAATGTGCAAACTTTAGATATTTTCAATTGTATATTTGTGTCTACCTCTCTCGTCGTTCCAAGAGATTATACAACCAATTATAAGATAGATTCTCTTATATATTGTGTAAAATGTAATAGAAATGCTAGTAGCAAATTTCATTCGAATCTTCTCCTATTACCTTTACGGCTCTGCTTCATATTTTATAATGCTGCACGATGATCTAATTATTTATTTTCTAGATCATATTTAAAAATCAACTATGTGAAAATCAACTAAATCTACAATATTTTAATCACATCTAAAAACATAAAACCAGAAGGTCTGACCCAGAATGTTAGTAGCACCCTCAGCTGTAAATCTTATCTTCTCTAATCCTTTGGAGTTGGAGCGCATCAATCAATTCTGAATCTTATCATACCAAAATAAGCAACTGCTGCTTTGTTCTCCCACAATTAAATCCGGTGCTTCATTTGGCCAAGAAATAATTGGATGGGATGAGGTTTTGAACCTTGAACTGTTGCGCTCTCACTAATCACTAACTATGAGCAATACCGGATTCAATTTTCGAACGTTAGAGGGTCATAATGTTAAAAGTTTTAAGTCTTTTTAGATAGAAACAGAGCACGAAACACGCAAAAAATTTCAGCTCATTCGATGAGGCATTTCATCAAACACTTGGTAAACATGTTGTCGTCAATCGAATCATGTTGCGCACATGTCAACAAATATCGATAATATGCCAAAGCAATATGACTAGTGTTATAGAGAGAATTTGTCGAACGCACTCGACACAATCTGCCAAGTGCTGTCGAAATATGCATAGTATGTATTACATCAAGCACTTAATGAACGTAAAAATACTCATACCAAACATTCAAAAAGTTTACAAGAAATCTTCACATGTATATTTTTTTTAATGAAACCACCTTAATTTCAAAGTGCATTCGCCCTTGACTATAAGGGCTGGTTTGGTATTGATGTGCTTTGAAAAAAAAAACTGTTTCTGCTGTGTTGTGAGAATAAACTCATTTTTGCTGCTTTACGTTTTCAGTATTTTTTTTCACCTAAAACTGTGGAAATAAGCTATTTTTAAATGTTTACCAAACATATTTTTGAGCTCAGTTTTTTTGAATACCCATTTTTTATAAAAGGATTTCAATACCAAACCACTACTAAAAGATGCCATCCCATTTGAACTGAATCAACACGTATGCATTGTGCAGTCATGAACTCACACCTACGAAAGCAATAGCAATACTTTATGCCTTTTTTTTTATGTGTTTTTTATTTCTCCAAAATTGTGGATTTGTTTTAGGGAACGTGGCACCATACCATGGACAAAGATTACTTGCTAATAAAACCCTACCATTTTTTAAGCCAAAGACCACAACTACTCCTAAAAAGTTGCTAAATTACAACTACTTCTACCAATTATAGGATGCTAATTAAAATAACTAGCACCTAGAGAATTATTTTGACTGCGATAGACGGATAGGCTGATGAGTGACAACAAGATGAGTTTACAAGTCTTTCATTTTTCATTTTAGGGTTTTCTGCTATGCGGATTCATATCGCATGCGAACGCGTTTATATATGGTTGTTAGTTAAACGGGTTTACTCTTCTATATTAATATAAATGTATATATAACAAGGTAATAAATCAGTTATGTCATCCATAACACTTGTTTCGTCGCCACCTAACATAAACTATAGGCACTATTGTCACTAGTTATTAGTTTTGCTCTTGTAATAGGTGTATATTATCATCAGAAGTGATTTCTGCATTATTGTCAAAAGTGATTTCCGCACTCATTTTCTTTTCTTTTTACGCACTTTTGAATATTTCTAACATTTGAATGAATAAACATCGCAGCTGAAATCATTTCCCTTAATCATAACTTGTTGAGTTTTGTTTCGAGAATTCACGCTGAAGATACATTTGGTTAATCGTGTTTTGAAACTAATCCTTCACAAAGGATAAAGACTCCAACCCAAACGGGGAAAACGAAATAAGTAAGCATCGCACCAAAGTGTTCAATTTAGGAAATATTTTAGGGAGGAGGGCACATGCTCGACAACTTTTCTCCATTTTCTTTGCTTCCAATCCTCGACTGCCAGCAGCAACTAGATGTTTATGGATTGAATTTGTTTATATGAAATTGCTACGTGCCTGCAGTACGTGCCTTCCTTTACCTAAAAAGAATCAAAGTGCATGCTTTGTAGGTGGAGATAGCTAAGTACTAATTGACCTTTGCATAAATGGCCTTAGTCCACAAGCAAAAACCCTACTTCCACCAACATCAGCATCTTCACTTGAAAAGTCCACTATATAAGAAAAATACATGGTAGCATTTTTCACTTTTATGGCCATCGCAATTGTTTTTGCTAGTCGGGACTGGGCAAGATTGGAATTGAGTCGGAATCATTCTTTTACAATTTCGTTTATTTATATGAGACTTGTAAGACATACTATGTCAAACTATTGTTCAATTTAATAAACCAATTGCATACATTCATAAGTTTACTAAAAAATGGTCAGAATAGTAGTTTATTATGAACCTCGCAAACCCACACTTTCTTAAATTCAAAAAATTGACATTGTATGATAACACAAGAGTAAAATTGAGTCGAAGCCAATCTTATAGTCTCATCCCTTCTAGAAGAGATTTTTAAGACAAAATATGTTGAACTTATTCGATGTATAAAGTCCAATCCCTACATTTAGGAAGTTTATCAAACAACTGGCAAAACATTAATATAGTTTGACAGAACGAACTAGAACTTTCTTAGATTAAAAAAAAAAAAGTTTGTATGACTATGAACACACACTCAAAGTCTAAAGAACCCACACCGACCGTTGATTATTTAACAAAGTTGTAACAGTAGTAGGGTGAGACAATGAGATTGGATTGCCATGAGCTTCTAACTTTCTTCATTTGCTACAGTGTAAGGATCAATTAAATTATACGAAATTCACTTTTCTAATCAAATTAAAAAATATATATTATTGTATGAAATACTTCTGACCTTCAGTTTCAATACTCTTGGTCTTAATACATAGCACTAATTACGTACTTAATTCACAATTCCGTAAATAACAAGTTCTAATTAAAGTATGATTGATGCGTAAAATGTAATTTAAAAATCTTCGTCAGTACAAGATACAAATAAGACTGGATGCTACTTGATCGAAAATACTTACTGCAGTTAGGGGACTTGTATAATCATTCTCCTCATAAAACATATTATACCCGCGAAGGGTCAAGTACCTTTTTTGTCCCTTTCGGAAATCAAGGTTAGTGTATGCTTCCATTCGGCCTATTTTTAGAGATTTTTTAGTGTAACTTGAAACATCTCATAAAATAAGTGATTGAATACTTGAAATAAAATTTTAATTATTTATATTATAACATTCAGTATATCTAAATGTGTTTCTGGTATACCGAAAAATTTCTTTTATTTTTGATAGATCAGTATTACCATTTTTGGTGGATCATTATTGGGCTGGCTCATGCACTCAGTCCACAACCTTTTGAAACACTCCTTTATATGAATTAGTTTTTTTTTTTTTTTGTCCATATCTAGCTAACATCTAAACTACTAGATCATGCATGTCTACTATCTTTTTCGCTTCAAATGAACTTTTAGTTCAAGTTTTAATTTATTCGACCAAAAAAATTCAGTCATTCTTTTGAGTAAATGATTTTCACTTGTTTTCTTTTTGTACTTTTTTATTTAAATACCTTAATTTTCTTTTATCAACTTTATTTTTGGCCTTTAATAAATAAATAAAATCAAAGAACATAACTACCCTTGCAAAAATAAATAAATAAATAAAATAACAGAAGTGTAAAAAAGGAAAAAGAGTATGAAATTTATTTCTTCATTTTTTTTTAGTTCCTCAATTTTCTTTCAACACTTTTTATTTTACGTTCCTTTATTCTCTTTTGATCTAATTAATCCAGGACTACAAAAAAATAGGTAGTGCACAACTAAAAAAGAAAGAGAACAATGTATGTAAGGTACCGTTTGTTACGTGGGACATGATGGAACGGACTGGGACGTAGCACGTTTAGTGCACCTAAAACGGGTCAAACGCGTTGTTTTATAGGACGAGTTTTTGGTGAATTTTCGTTCCACCTCATCCCCTAGAACGACTCGTTCCACATTCGTGGAACACAAAATTATAGCCTCTTCGTCTCCTTTTTCTTTCTCCTTATTTCCATCCGAAAGCATCTTTGCTTCTTCTCTGTTCCGTCCCGTCCTATTCCGTCTGCATACCAAACGATATATAAGTCTCAAACTCTCCTCTCTCTCTTATGTAGAAACGAACCAAAACTTTTTCTCCCCCAACCCTCGATCACTTTCTTTGGTTGGGGTCGGTGGCAACCAAAATGTTTAAGCATGCTTTTCTCTCTCCCCAACCTCTTCTTCCTTTTTCTTTTTATTTTGGCTTTTACTTGCAAGTCTTAGGGCTGGTTTGGTATTGCTGTGCTTTGAAAAAAAACTGCTGTGAGAATAAGCGGCTGTGCTGTGAGAATAAGCGGCTGTGAAATAAAGCGAGTAGAGTGTTTGGTAAACGTTTTTGTGAAAGTGCTTTTGGAAAAAAAAGCAGGATGATAGTGTGTCTTTTTATTAAATGAGCACTGTAGCTCCGTGTGCTTTGAAAAAATTGGCTTTTTTTCAAAGCAGCAAATAGCAGCTTCAGCTTTTCCTTTGATTTTCAGCTTATTCTCACAGCAGCTTCCAAAATAAGCCCTTTTTTTTCAGTTTACCAAACACAAAAATGACCCTCAGCTTTTTTTCACAATGGCTTTTTTTAAAATCACCTCAATCCCAAACGGGGCCTTATCTCAGTTTGCTCCGAGCTTGTTATTGAAAATTACGAATAATTACAAGGGTATTATCGTACAAACATCAAACTGAAATTACAGATTTTTTCCTACGAAAATATCTGAAATTTTGTCCTGAAGACCTACCGTTGTCGGTTCAGCGCTTTCACGTGCACCAAACAAGGAAAAAAAAAAACCCTAAAAATATAGAAATTTAATGTTGTGGACGAAAATGCCCTGACCTAACGTGAGTGGACCAACCGCTTTTTCTGTGAGTGTACTGCAACCCACTTGTTCTTATCCCGTCGCCACCACTAACAAAATGCAAACCAACAAATCCGGCCCTCCATTCGAAAATACCCGGACGGTCCAGATCCTTCCACATCGCACAACCTCATTGGTCAGCGGTCAAATCAAATCCTCCCACTCTCATCTGATTGGTCCACGCAGCCCATTATTTTAATAATTTAGTAATTAAATAATAATAATAATCTCCCACTCTCCCCACTGCCGGGTGTCTTAAAAGGCTAAGGCGAAAGGGCAAAGGAGCAGCAGACACTTGGCGCTTCCACCAGAGCCCTAAGAAGGAGGAGGAACCGCAGCCACCGGACACATTTTACCAAAAATAGTAACAAGGTAAATTAAAAAAGATAAAAAAAAAGAAGAAAAACCCAATTCTGTCTACCCCTTCCTCCTTTTTTTGTTCATCTAAAATTATAATTTTTACTTTTTTAATGCTTTTGTATAATAGGGTTCCTCAAAATTTCAGTCTTTACTTCTTGATTCTTGCTGTGTGTTGCTGATATGTGTTAAGTGTTGTGCTTTTCGATCTGGGGATTTTTTATTTTTGCAAAAAATTGAATTTTGATACCTTTTTTTAGGCAGATTTTTCGTATTTTCGTGAAAAAAATATGAGCTTCGACTGAAATTTGATGAGGGGTAGCTGAGATTTTGGTCTGTGTTCTTCAAACTCTGTTTTTTTATGGGTGAAAGTTGACACTGTTGAGTTCCGTGAGCTGAAGGGAAGCTCTTTTAGTAAAACAGTCGAAGAAAGTGCAAGTAAATATCTGAACTGTATTTTTTTTTTGGGTCTTTGTTTTTTGGCTCAGATTTCACAGAAAATGGGAACCAACATGAACTTCAAGGGATTTGGGAACGAACCGCTGATAGCGAGGCAGTCGTCGATCTATACGCTGACGTTTGAGGAGCTGCAGAACACCATTGGAGGCTCAGGGAAGGATTTTGGGTCTATGAACATGGATGAGCTCTTGAAGAGCATATGGACGGCTGAAGAGACTCAGATTATAGCACCGGCTGCCGGCGGCGCTGGTGGCCAAGACGGCCTTGACCACGGCAGTGGGGGGTCTCTTCAGAGGCAGGGCTCTCTGACCCTACCCCGGACCCTGAGCCAGAAAACTGTGGATGAGGTGTGGAAGAACCTTTCGAAAGAAGGAACGGGTGCCGGCGGGTCTAATATGCCTCAGAGGCAGCCGACTTTGGGGGAGATGACTTTGGAGGAGTTTTTGTTTAGAGCTGGGGTTGTGAGAGAAGATGCACAAGTGGCTCCAAAGCCTAATGGTGCTGGTTTTTTTGGTGATTTGTCTCGTTTTGGTAATTCTGGTAGTTTGGAATTCGAGTTTCAGCAACCGAATAGCGGTGTTGGTGTGATGGGGAATCGAGTTTCTGAGAACAATAATCATCAAGGTTCGAATTTGCCATTGAATGCTAACGGGGTTAGATCAAGTCAGCATCACAATCAGCAGCAGCAGCAGCAGCAACACTTGCCACAGCAGCAGCAGCAAATATTTCCCAAGCAACAACCTGTGACTTACAACACTTCTCAGCTGCCTATGGGACCAAATGCTCAGTTGGGTAGTCCTGGAATGAGGGGTGGGATGATGGGAATCGGTGATCTGGGTATGAATGGCGCTTTGGTTCCGAGTTCAGGGATGGGAATGGTTGGGTTAGGAGCTGCAGGAGCTGTTCGTGTGGTGACGCCTTCACCTGCGAAACTGTTGTCATCTGATGGGATTGAGAAGAGTAATGGTACTGATACGTCGTCTGTGTCACCGGTGCCTTACGTGTTTAATGGCGGTTTTAGGGGGAGGAAGGGCGGCGGGCCTGTGGAGAAGGTTGTTGAGAGAAGGCAGAGAAGAATGATTAAGAACAGAGAATCAGCTGCCAGGTCCAGAGCTCGCAAGCAGGTGAATATATGTCTTCTTTGTTTTACTGCTTTGTCAGGCATATATGTACGGTTTCAGCTTATAGTAAATTTGAGATATTAATTACGAGAATACAGAATTTCAAGCTCTGTGAAATGTAAAAAGTAAATAAAGAACCATTGAATGGAGGTGTGAAATTTTATCAACTCACTATTTTATGTTTGAAAGATGGTATGTTTGGAGTTAAAGAGATTGTGTATGCGATCTTAAAAGTTTAAGCTTATAGGATCTGTGTTAAGCTCTAGCTTTGATACGATTAGTAGATCCTGAACTCAAATCGAAAGTCAGCTGATTCTTAACAGTTATACATTTCTCGTCCTTTCGGCGAAGATCAGATTTTAGTTCAACATCTTAATAGATTCAAGTTATAGAGCAGTTATACATTTTTTGTCCTTTCGGCTAAGTTATAGATCAAACTTATGGTGGACGCAGATGCAGTTAAGATTTTTTTCCGTGATTAGTATTTAAAAGTAGTTCTGGAGAAGGTTAGAAAAAAAAAATATTTACAGCGGCATCAAGATTGAACAAATTCATCTTGTTGTCGCCTTATCAAATTTGCTCGACATTGACCTTTCTGCATTCATCATCTAATGACATTTTGTATCCCAAAACTTCATGGAAGATTCATGCGGCAGAATGGTAAATGTGATAGCAATTCGACGTGTCAAAGAGATGAAAGATTTTGAGAAGTTACAGTCATGACAAGTTTTTAAGGATCATGTTTATTACAAGGTAATGGAAACGCTTGCTTTAAGGGTAATAACGTTAAGTAGTCGTGTGAATAATGTCGAATCGTTAGAGCACTGAATAAGTTCCACACCTTCGAACGTTAGTTCTGCTTTGAATAGAACTGCATGGGATAAAAAGAGGATGACTATATTATTGCATTTTATTCTATGTCGTAGTTTTCGTCATGGTTCTTATATTGTTTCGTCTTTGTGCTTCTGCCAGGCTTACACAACGGAATTGGAAGCAGAAGTTGCAGAACTGAAGGAGGAGAACCAAGAGTTGCTGAAAAAACAGGCTGAAATGGTGGAAATGCAGAAGAATCAGGTACTTCGATGGTTCTATTTGGGAATTCTTTTTTATTTGCAACTCCATTGCAGTACCTGAACTGCTCAATTGTTTCTATGCAGTTCAAACTAGCCAGAGCCTGAGCAGTTTTCCAAAAAGTTTTGTTATCAAAGTCCCTCGAACTATATTATCTTTAATAAATCGCCAAAATTTAGAATTTTCTGCAATCTGGTGTTACCCGTTGCTATAGTATTATTACTTGAAAAAGGCTCAAAACTGCATTAAAATTGCTGCTTAACAATTTATATGACTCTGGATACATGGACGTTTTATAATTTTTGATGAGTTGTTTGGAATTTGATCACTTAGCAGGACCTGGAGATTATAAACCTTCAACGAGGAAAGAAGCGATGCTTGAGAAGAACAATGACAGGTCCGTTTTGAAGTGTCGGGGCTGCAAGAGGAATGTGATTAGATGGGGGGTGCTGTACATATTCAAAGGAGCATATGTCTTTTGGTGTAGATTTTGAGAGAGTTTTAGTGTGCGCTGTAGATTTGAACTTTACATATCTATTTACTTGATATTCTTCTCCTCTGAGTATTGTTATGAAGAGGGAGGGAGGGAGGGAGGGAGGGAGGGAGTGAGAGTAGGTAGAAAGAGGGGAAGGAAGAAAAATATGGTCAGTATTTCACATGTTCAGTTTACTACGTTAGTCAAACAGATATCCTGACAGCATATTTGTGAGAGTTGTGCATCAAACCATTTGTGTTATCTTTGGTTTTTGTTACTTTTTTATCAAATCTATTTTTAGCTACGCTCCTTGGTATTTGATTGATTTGGATGCGCTTGGCTAATCAATTTCTTATTTTATTTTTTACATCTCTTCAATTTCTTATAAACTAATATTCTTTGATGGCTGAATGTTAATGTAACATCCCACATCTTCCAAGATAGTGAATCATGTAAGCCTTATATGTATATGGAACTCCGAAACTAAGTGAGTTCGCGCGAGAGCATTCCTAAGATGGATGACCCATTGAGAATGAGTTCGCGCGAGAGCATTCCCAGGATGGGTGACCCGTTGAGAAGTTCTCGTGTGAGTTCTCAAAAACAAAACATCGTGGGTGACCCATTGGGAATGAGTTCTTGGGAAGTTCTTGTATGAGTTCCCAGAAACAAAACATCATGGGTGACCCATTGGGAATGAGTTCGCGCGATAGCATTCTCAAAATGGGTGACCTATTGGGAAGTTCTCGTGTGAGTTACTAAAAACAAAACCGTAAATCCCATTGTAAATTCTCATGAGTTCTTAGAAACAAAACCTTGAGGGCATGGTCGAGGCCTAAAGCGGACAATATCGTACTACGTTGGAGTCGAGCCTAGATATGGCGAGAGCCCGGACGAGGGGGTGACAGTTAACGCATAATGAAGATTTATAATCAAATTTATTGCACATGTAACATAACCTTACAGAATGTTGGGTCTCACTTATGTTTTATGAGGCGACTTACAAGTTTCATAGAGAAGAGACAGTCCACAAGTCAAAACTTTACTAGTGACTTTTTGAGTTACAGAAAGCAATATTGTGATCAAAATGAAGTTCCAAGGAACAGCTAAAAATATCATTGGACCCGTCACAAACTCCAAACTCAAACGGTCAAAGTGATGCAATTTGACGATCCTAGAAAAATATGGTCGTTTCACGTTCACACATACATTGCGTTCCTAGTTGTGAAGGAATACTACTCAACGGTGGAAAATGAACTAAGAATAATGTTTTGAATGAGCAACAAGACTTAATTGTCAGCGAGTTGGTTTTTCCAACACTCGGCTGATCGGCTGCTCCAGCGGTCTAGTAGCGTTGTTATATTCAGATTCCGAAACTACAGGTCTAGTAAGGATAACCTAAGGTGCATTCCATGTCCTTTCAGGATATCATCTTCCTCCGATCCCTTCCTCTAAATGATCTGGCAGCAATCTGACCACTAACGGGCTTGCACAAACCAACATCAACAACAGAAGTATTGTCTCTTTTCAGAAGATGGGGAAGCTTCGTCCATGTAATAGTCGAATAACATTGCCAGACAACGAACCTGATGAGCTAAGATATTATTTTCTTCACTTTGAGGTAACATCTTCACCATATGCAAATTGACCTAGAAGAATGAAAGGGAAACTGTGAATTCCAATTTCGAAGAGGAACAAAAACTGTAGTCATAATCAATACACCGCAAGGTAAGGTGATCATATTGCTGTGTTGTGGTGCATATAAAATAAATGCAGTCTAGATCGTTTGCTTGTGAAAGTGCAATAAAACACGCCCCCGACTGATTTATTCATGATAGTTATTCCTATGTTATCAACTGCTTACCTCTGCTTCCAATGCACGAAGTTCATTGTAGCACTTAGACTCATCATTCTCTTTATGGTTTTCTCCGGATATAGTGCACAGACTCAATGCAAAAAAGGGTAGCCTCAAAGGATACTCCATGCTAATCTTAATCTGCCGCAATAGAAATGATAAAAATGTCAAAAGGTTTATGTTTGATGCAAAAGCACGAAAAAATATACCACATGAATCATTAGCTACCTTGGCTTCTAGCTTCATATTCCTCTTTTCCTTGTTTATTTTCTGGGTCAAAACAACACAATATTTTCTGACCCCAAAGTCCACCCATGAATTTCCAGAGCTTTCAACATATGCTAAATTTTCTTTCTCTAGCACAAGTGTAGGTTCGTCCAGGTCACTCTCTGTATCCAGAAAAAGATCTAAATCTACATCATGTTTCTTATAACTTAGGGATTTGGCCTTGTTGATTGGAGATCTTTTTGAAAGTTAAGACAGCCGTCTGGAGTGGTCAAGATTAGCTCCTTTATGGTGAGAAAGTGTGTTCTCATTGACAACGGATGCAGCTGGAACCAATGATGGAAGTTCCCCATCTTCTCTGATACTTTCCTGCTCTTCCTTTGAAGGACCAGACCGTCTAACCAAATTGACATCCATAGGTTCTTGACTCTGCTCCTTATCTATTACAGACAGAGATGATGCCACATTATGCGGAGGCCCTACAGATGAAAAACCATGCAATTTGCACAAAGGGGTATGCAAAGCCCATGGAACACTTTCACAAGACAAAGACGGCCATTTAAGCTTCGTAAGTGATTCAATCTATTCCCTGTAAGCCAATCAAAGAATGCCAACTTCTCAACATAGGGCATACCTAACCACTCACAAACAAAACACTAAGGGACTTGCAAAATAAAGAAAATATGTCTTGCATAGAAGTTATATACAGATAAAACGTAGTTAAGATCCAAAGAAAGGGGCAAGCACTAAAAGAAATAAGCATAACACAAATTAGCTACTTTATATCAGAAAAATGCCAATAGCAATCGCAACCAAGTAAAACAAAACATTGGAGCTAAGATTTGGATTTGATCACATTGTAGTATCCTTATCCTATAGATTTTCTAGAGTGTTCTTGATGATTCAAGACCTTATATATACTGAGCAGCGACTCACACAAGAGCCATCTGAGCTTTTATCCGAGAACGAATTCTTCGCACAACTGTCTGTATTCGATTCTGCTGGCGATAAAGTGACAGACCAGATATAACAGAATCATTTTTAGTGGTATCGTGATAAGAGCATACTTATGCGACTTAGTTAGCTTGTTTTCTTGCATTTATGTTATTAGTTCATAGTTATTTTAAGCTATTTTCGTGTGTTTGTAGGTCCAAAGGGCTAGCAAGAAAATGCATTTTGTAGCAGTTTTGGGCTTGGAATGATAGCACATGCATGGAGCAATAAGGATGGACAAAATTGAAGATCAAAAGATACTAGGATTATGATGAAGTTATGAAGAAAGTAATTCAAGAAAATGAACTGAAAAGAGGATCCTTAATTATTTTAGGACACTTAAATCATGATCCTAGAAAACATGTCCCCTTGCCACTTTTCCCTTTCTTTTTCATGCAAGGCAAACCTATCCCCTTGCCCTTTTCCTCTTGGATTCTGATTTGTTACCTTTTTCTTGGAGGATTTGGAGTCTTAAGACCTTCCTAATTTAATTCCCAGCCATGCTTTTCCTTCCCCTATAAATAAAGGATCTTGCCGCACCATTCAACCTATCCATTCACACTTTCAGCCATCATTCACCACTTAAACCACCTCCCCCCATATAATTCTACACCACATTCAGCCGCATACACACACCAATTCACAACCTTTGCCGCAACTATTGGAGAAGAAGAAACTTTGTCGTGGTTTTCATTGGAGGAGGAGGACCTTGTGCCGCAAGCCACCTACAACCATTGGAGTTCTAAGAGTTCTTTCTCCCCTCGTTTCGTTTCCATGTTTATTTTACTTTGCTTTTCAATTATTATGAACATAAGGAACTAAATTCCTTTTTAGTTAGAGGTGAATTTGAAGCCATGATCATATGTTTAATATGAATTGATTACTTTCAGTTATTGTTTCATAAAACATGAATATGATTTACTTATCTGCGTTATTGAGAACTTATTCTTGTGTGTTGATTGAGGATGCATACTTAGTTTGCATGCAGGGATTTGATGCTAAATTATAAGGGAATTTCACCTAATCGTTATGAACTTATAATTAAAAGTAGTGGAGATTGCTAGTCACAATCGTGTTAAGTAGATTCTTGGCAGGAATATCATGCAATTCATAGTCACAAATACCTTGTCAATGCTTATAATTTTCATAAAACTTAATGATCTTTGATATGTACCTCTATCATGCTGTTCATATGGGGAACTTGATGAGAATAATTTGGTTGCGATGCATTGTCCATTCAATTCAATGAACTTAGGAAAATCTGAAAGTTAATTAGTGCATTCACAATTAATTTGGGGCATTGTCATTCATGGTTTAAAGAAACAATACTGGAATTTGAGTTATGTTGCATATGTTCATGTGTGGAGAATGATCCTCTGGCTAAGTTTTTACCATTCAATTCACCCAATTTCATATCTAGTTTAATTTGTTTTGCAATTTGGTTAGTTTAATTTATTTTGTCCAAATCAATCCCCCATTTAATTAAGTGTGTTAGATTAGTTAGAAAAGTGTTCAAATATGTCCAATTTAGTGTTTTCAGTCTTAAATTCGTCTAAATAACTCCCTATAGTCAGTTTTGAGTCAATTTCACTTATTTGTGCTGTTTTGAGTAGTTTGAGTCAATTTTAAGTCTAAGTGTTTCTAAGTCTAGTTTTGTGTTTTTGAGTCATATTTGTGTTTAGCAGCCCTAGTTAATCCCCGGTTTAGAACTATCCCTACTTGCTTAATACTACAATTACATGTTTAATAGGGTTTAATTTGCATGTCAAGTTAATTTTCACATCAAACTTTGGCGTCGTTGCCGGGGATTAGTAAACTTTCTAATCTCCCTTGTTTGAGTCGCGTGTGCTTTCTTCTAGTGTCAAAGTGTGTGTTTGTGTTGTCTCTGCCGTGCCTTATACTTGGTTGCTGAGTTGTGTTTGTTTCTTTGTTTCAGATACTAATTTATGACTCGTAGTTCTTAACCTATTAATGCAAACATCTTAGAGTTCGATGACGATTTTGAACGAACTTTGAGAAGAAAGAGGAAGCAACCAGAACCTAATCCAAGTTCAGAGGCTGAATTTGAAGAAGAAGAACAAGTCATGGCAGTGGACAATCGTACAATCAAAGAACTTTCCGCCTCGGGGTTGGACAATGTCGTGCCCCTTTACATTCAATACCCCGTGGATGTCCAAGGAAAGACCGATGAGTTCGAGTTGAAGTCAAGCTTGCTGCATCATATTCCCAAATATCATGGGTTGTCCATGGAAGATCCAAACAAG
Organism: Malus sylvestris; assembly: GCF_916048215.2. Lineage (NCBI taxonomy): Eukaryota > Viridiplantae > Streptophyta > Magnoliopsida > Rosales > Rosaceae > Malus > Malus sylvestris. Next base: position 7,790,862 of record NC_062267.1, on the reverse strand, counting down.
CATTTGAAGGAGTTTGAAGTGATGTGCTCAAGCATGACACCCATCAACGTTGATGGGAGTATTTTGAAGATGAAAGCCTTTCCATTCTCTCTTTTGGAAAAAGGCTAAAGATTGATTGTACGAATTGGCACCTGGATCCGTTACTATCAGGTAAGGTTGTTCCCAATTCGACCAATTCTAATATAATTCCACCAAATGTGCATTTTCCTCGCAGGTAAGGATGATTCCACCCTTGCCGTGGCTTTGTCCATCTCCTCCTCTTTGAGCAATAGCTTTTTGTCCTCTTTTTTACTTGATTTGGACGTGTTTGGCTTGATTCCAACCTCTCTTCCACTTCTCAATGTGATGGCCTTAGCGGTTTCAAAACCTCATTTTGGATTGATAATGGTTGAACTAGGCAGTTTGCCTTGTTCTCTAAACTGTCCCATGAACTCTGCTACTTGCCCCATTTGTTTCTTCAATTCGTCCATCTCTTTAGCTTGATTTTGTATTCCCTGAGTCAAAGAGGCTAGTACTTGAAGAATTTTATCATTGTCCAACGACGTACCTGAATTTGTTGGGGCAGATTGTGGTGGTACTTGTGGTAGTGCGAATGGCCTTTGATAGAGCCCCGGAGGTGGCTGTCTATATCTTCCTTGTTGTTGAGGTTGTTAAGGCTTTCTCCACTTTAAGTTTGGATGATTTCTCCAGCCCAGATTGTAGGTGTTAGAGTATGGATCATTCCGTGACTGATTTTGACCTTGGTAGCCCACGACATTTGCATTTTCCCATCCTCCATTCTCTATCAATTGAGGGCATTGATCATTGAGATGCCCCTGCATAGAGCACACTCCACACATAGCCGCACCTTGCACTTTGGATCCATCAACAACCTGAGACAAAAGAACAGTGAGATTAGCCATTTGAGATTGAAGTTCAGAAATTGCACTTACCTCATTCACTTGTTGTCGTGGTGTCTCTTTGTCCAACTCCTTCATATTGTTGTGCATTCAAGGCTCGGTTTACAATTAAGATCTTTGTAGCCACCGGTGTTTTATCAACCAAAACACCTCCCGCTGAAGCATCAAGCATTTGCCTCTCCATTGGAATGAGTCATTCGTAGAAATATTGAATCAAGAGCTCTTCCTTCATTTGATGTTGTGGGCAGGATGCAACTAACGTTTAAAACGCTCATAATATGATGAAAACGATTCTCCTTAGTTTTGTTGGATTCCACTAATCCTCTTCCTCAAAAGAATGACTCTTGAAGTTGGAAAGAATTTCTCTAGAAATGCTCTCTTCAAGCTTTCCCAAGAAGTAACGGTTCCAGGTGCCAATTCGTACAACCAATCATTAGCCTTTTTCCAAAAGAGAGAATGGAAAGGCTTTCATTTTCAAAATACTCCAATCAACGTTGATGGGTGTCATGCTTGAGCACATCACTTCAAACACCTTCAAATGCTTGTTTGGATCTTCCATGGACAGCCCATGGTATTTGGGAATATGATGCAGCAAGCTTGACTTTAACTCGAACTCATCGGTCTTTCCTTGGGCAGCCACGAGGTATTGAATGCAAAGGGGCATGGCATTGTCCAACCCCGAGGCTGAAAGTACTTTGATTGTACGATTGTCCACTGCCATGACTTGTTCTTCTTCTTTAAATTCAGATTCGGCCTCTGAACTTGGATTAGGTTCTGGTTGCTTCCTCTTCCTTCTCAAAGTTCGTTCAAAATCGTCGTCGAACTCCAAGATGTTTGCACTAATAGGTTGAGAACTACGAGTCATAAACTAGTATCTGAAACGAAGAAACAAACACAACTAAGCAACCAAGTATAAGGCACGGCAGAGACAACACAAACACACACTTTGACACTAGAAGAAAGCACATGCGACTCAAACAAGGGAGATTAGCAAGTTTGCTAATCCTCGGCAACGGCGCCAAAATTTGATATGAAAATTAACTTGACACACAAATTAAACCCTATTAAACTTGTAATTGTCGTATTAAGCAAGTTTGGATCGTTCTAAACCGGGGATTAACTAGGGCTGCTAAACACAAATATGACTCAAAAACACAAAACTAAACTTAGAAACACTTAGACTTAAACTGACTCAAACTACTCAAAACAGCACAAATAAGTGAAATTGACTCAAAACTGACTCTAGCGAGTTATTTAGACGAATTTAAGACTCAAAACACTAAATTGGACAGATTTGAACACTTTTCTAACTAATCTAACATACTTAATTAAAAGGGGGATTGATTTGGACGAAATTAATTAAACTAACCAAATTGCAAAACAAAGTAAACTAGATATGAAATTGGGTGAATTGAATGGTAAAAACTTAGCTAGAGGATCCTTCTCCACACATGAACATATGCAACATAACTCGAATTCCAGTATTGTTTCTTTAAACCATAAATGACAATGCCCCAAATTAATTGTGAATGCACTAATTAACTTTCAGATTTTCCTAAGTTCATTGAATTGAATGGACAACGCATCGCAACCAAATTATTCTCATCAAGTTCCCTATATGAACAGCATGATAGAGATACATATAAAAGATCATTAAGTTCTATGAAAATCATAAGCATTGACAAGACATTCGTGACTATGAACTGCATGATACTTCTGCCAAGAATCTACTTAACACGATTGTGACTAGCAATCTCCACTACTTTTAATTATAAGTTCATAACGATTAGGTGAAATTCCCTTATAATTTAGCATCAAATCCCTGCATGCAAACTAAGTATGCATCCTCAATCAACATACAAGAATAAGTTCTCAATAACGCAGATAAGTAAATCATATTCATGTTTTACGAAACAATAACTGAAAGTAATCAATTCATATTAAACATATGATCATGGCTTCGAATTCGCCTCTAACTAAAAAGGAATTTAGTTCCTCATGTTCATAATAATTGAAAAACAAAGTAAAATAAACATGGAAACGAAACGAGGGGAGAAAGAACTCTTAAAACTCCAATGGTTGCAGGTGGCTTGCGGCACAAAATCCTCCTCCTCCAATGAAAGCCACGGCAAAGTTTCTTCTTCTCCAATAGTTGCGGCAAAGGTTGTGAATTGGTGTGTGTATGCGGCTGAATGTGGTGTAGAATTATATAGGGGTGATGGTTTAAGTGGTGAAGGATGGCTGAAAGTGTGAATGGATGGGTTGAATGGTGCGGCAAGGTCCTTTATTTATAAGGGAAGGAAAAGCATGGCTGGAAATTAAATTGGAAAGGTCTTAAGACTCCAAATCCTCCAAGAAAAGGGTAACAAATCATAATCCCAAAAGGAAAAGGGCAAGGAGACAGATTTGCCTTGCACGGCAAGGAAAGGGAAAGGGAAAAGTGGCAAGGGGATAGGGGACAGGTTTTCTAGAATCATGATTTAAGTGTCCTAAAATAATTAAGGATCCTCTTTTCAGTTCCTTTTCTTGAATTACTTTCTTTATAACTTCATCATAATCCTAGCCTCTTTTGGTCTTGAATTTCGTCTATCCTCCTTACTCCATACATGTGCTATCATTCCAAGCCCAAAACTACTTTAAAATGCATTTTCTTGCTACTTTAGCCCTTTGGATCTACAAACACACGAAAATAGCTTAAAATACTAAAATAAATATGAAGTAATAGCATAAATGCAAGAAAACAAGCTAACTAAGTCGCATAAGGATGCTCCTATCATATCGCCACTTGAAGCTTCAGGGGCAGCAAGCAAAGGTGACACCTCGGGCAAGAAATCAATTCCTGCCAAATGTTGGGTCCACTTATATGGACGGGAAATTCTCTTTTCATCAAATGCAGGAACATCACCAACAAGAAGCTTGGCTGACTGTATTAGTCATTACAAAATAAGTACGAGAATTGTGAACACTTAATAGAATAGACATCAGATAGACGAGGCACAAATATAACCAAATACCAACAAATAGAGGAGGCATTACTACCTGATGGGGAAGCTCAAGGCCAGTGTCATCTGGGAATAGGTTGCATAAGATGTTATTTTCCGCTGCGTCATGGGATCCTTCAATTCCAACGCATACAACATTCAACTTCAACAAAAACTCAAACTTGAGTGTGATAAGTTTTGCAGACTTGGGATCAGAAACCTCATCATCATAAATATGAAGGATGATTTTCAGCGGATGAACTTGATACAATCCTGACTGCTCAAGGTTTTGCTTGACTGGAACCCTCTATGGCCATTTTCTCCTTCTCTGCCCATCATCGTCCTCATCTGGTGCATCATCCCCTCCCTACTAGTCTCTACATTGGTAGCAACGCCTGTTCCATTACACAACATTAGTACTTATTCAACCAGACTAAGCTGACCGAAACCAAATCCAAAGAAAAAATCAAAGCACTCGAAAATTAAGTTTTCAATTGGGGAACTTCCAACCTACATGAAACATCAAAATTTATATCCTTATCTACATCGTAAGAGTCGAGCATTACTTACCGGTGTCCTTATTTGCTTGCTGGTGGGTAAAAGCTTGAGCATCCTTCACACTCCCCACTACATCCAACTCAATTTGTTCGTCAAACGCCTCCTTCTGCGCCATGAACTGCGAGTAAACTACATACAGAGCTGGCGGAAGCAACTCCGCTGAGTGGTGCTGCTTGAGCTTCTAGGTATGCTGAATCCCCAACTGGTTCTGCACCAGCAAAGAAACCTTCTTTAGCGACTTCAAGTGCGAAGGAAGGCTGGACAAGAACTTCTTCCGATTTGCAATCGTCTCCAACAGACCCTTCTTATGAATCTCCAGCTTCTCATGATGCTTGCAGAGCTCCTTGCGCTGGTGGAGCTCAAAATTGAGCCTCTTGAGCATAATGTCGTGGCTGGCATCATTCGACAGCATTGGCTCCTTGATATTGGCCGGTGCGTCGCGAAAGAATTCTTCTTCCGGCAGCAGCTCGATGTCCGGGTACTTGGACTTGAAGTCCTTGCAAGCTTTAATGGCTTTCACGTAGTGGCTCTTCTCGTACATCAGATTGTGGAGCTGCAGCGTTGTCAAGTCCAACGGCGCCTTGGCGCTCTCCGTCTCGGCCTTCACTCGGTCCTCCTCGAGCAAGATCGAGCGATTCGCCTGCAAATTCCAAATTCAATCAAACAAAATCCCCAACTTTCAACCACAAAAAACCGTAAAGCCCTAATCTTTTGATAAATGTGAAACCCTAGAAAGATTTCCCAACCTGGTGGAGGGTGACGAAGTTGAGGAACATCTGAGTGACGAGCTCGCGGAGCTCCGATTTAGGTTTGGCTTCTTTTTTAATGGCGATCATCTTCGCCACTATGTCCTCCACCGAGGATTTGCTGTCCTGAAGCATTTCGTAGGGCGACTTCTCCGGCTTCTTAGGCGGCGGCGGTGACGCGGCGTCTTCCTCCACTAGCATCCCCTCTCTGTCTCGTCGTCTTCCATTGCTTTCCCTTAATTTGATTTTCCTGTGCGACTCGCTTTGGTTTATTGAAAGGGGGAAAAGAAAGACAAAGGACAAAACAAGAATTGCACTTTAATAAATTTATGAGTTTATTGCATCTGTGCCCCTTTCATTTAGTAAATATTTTTCTCTGGTCCTAAATTTGATCTTCGTCCCAAGTTGGTCCATACTATGACACAGTAGTTTTTTTTTTTTTTTTTTTTTTGAAAACATGACACGGTAGTTTAGAGAATTAGCATTGCCTGCAATTTCATTCAAAATGTTTTTTGGATTTGAAAGATAAGAGAAATAAGATGAAATCATTTATTTTGTTTGTGATGGAAGTAGACACATGAGTTTAAGTTGTTAAGGTATTTTGCACGTGAATGTGAGACTTATACCATTACTTAAGTAGTGACATATACGTAAAAGAAGACACATAAGTCTAAATTATTACGATTCGAATTTAATGCTAATTATAAAAAAAAATCTCTAGTTTAAGAGAAAGTTTTTAATGTGTTTGAAACACAAGATGGTATATCATATGTCATAATATGATCGGAAGGAAAGTTTTTTTTTTCTTTTCAAATCTCTTTAATTGTATAATGACATATAGTATTCAGGGCCATGTTCTGGACACTAAAAAATCTCTCCCATAGGTCGATGGATGCTTTTTTTTTTTGTCATATTCTTGACTTATAAAACTAAACATGAAATAAACACACTTTGGTAAATTTTTATAAGGTCTTTTACAATGCGCTAGAAAAAGTGAGTGTAATATCAATATACTTAACTTATAAAGGAATCACACTTTTACACTAAGTTGAAAAATTGAGTAAGTCATGAGTTCTATATATTAAAATTCATGAGTGTTGTTGATGCACAAAACCGATAGTCTTGGAACAACGTAAATCCGACCGTGAATCTGCAAGAAAGTAAATAACAAAAGATGTATCGTGGTTCACCCCAAGGTTTGGGCTACGTCCACACTGATATTGTATTTCTGAGGGAAAGAGAGCTCTGAATATGAAAATGAGAGTTTTGAGAGAGCTTAGAGCTTAGGGGATGTGAGGAGGCTCGTGATTTCGGGTTTGTAAGGGTAAGGATGCCCTTTTATAGAATAAGGGCTCCTCCTCTTTTTACATATTTGCCCATTTCTTTATTACATAATTACATTTGAGTCTTCCAAATATTTATACGATATCTAAATACGGAGGCCCTAAGTATGGTATAAACAAGTGTAATATACCAATTTATGAAATTCACACTACTGTGTAGTGCTATAAGTATCAAACTCAGACTGTCTAATTTGTATATATAAGTATCACACTCACTCAAACTACCATGGAAGCCTAACAAGTGTTTTCTCATTAAATAAAAGAGGTATTAGTCAGTTAGTCCCACGGGCTTGTATTGAACTGCCAATTTCTCCCTTGAACTTTAATTTTAGCCGATTAGCCTCTGAACGTTTATAATTAGTTAATTTACCTCTTAAACTTTAACTTTAGACGATTATCTCCCTAAAATTTTATAAATAGCTAATTCCCCCCCTAATCTATCCAATTTTTCATTCTTTTTGCTCTCATATAGTTTTCATGTGTTGTCGTCGTGATCAAAATAGATAGAAAATTAGATTTTAAAATCAGTGAGGAATTTGGCTAATTATAAAAGTTTAGGGAGGTAATCGGCTAAAATTAAAGTTGAATGAGGAAATTGGCTAATTATAAAAGTTTAGGGAGGTAATGGGCTAAAATTAAAGTTGAATGAGGAAATTGGCTAATTATAAAAATTTAAGAGTTAATCGACCAAAATTAAAATGTAAACCTTAATCTAGCTGCAAGATTCAGTTACTTAAACTACAACCAAGTAGACACAAAACATCAATCCAAATAAAACCTAATTATACTAACCTGTAGAACTCCCGTTTGATGCAGTCATGGTGGATCTCGATCAACCTGAAAAGCACAGCAATTCTTCTTCTCTCTGTCAGGGTATTTATCACTCAAACTAAGAATAGGGCTTAGTTCCAAAAAAGCACACACCTGTGAGAGAAGAGTACACACATATCCTTCTCATATTAGAATATGGATTCCCTATTAAAATCCTTATGGAAAACTACTTAAGCCTTCCTAATTCAAATCAGTTTTTCCCTGCAATAGAGTCCTCTACTGCCAAGAACTGAATTCCATCTTCTTAGAGGCTTTCTTATTCGGATTGGACTCAAACAACTAATATCCGATCATCTTATCTCATGTTCACATTCTTACATTCTCCCACTTGAACATGAGACAAAGATCAAACCTTGCCGTCACCAATCATAAGAAGTGATCACATAACCTCATCTAAGATTTAACCATCATGACCACTGTCCCATTACATCTCAAAATATAGAAACAAGAATCTCATACCACAACCAAATTGTAGTATTAATTCAAGGCTCACATATATTCAATTTGTAAATATGACTCATGACTAACATAAACCGTCAAACATTATGCTCCCACTTTTCAAAAGATCACAACACACATTAATCTTCACAGAAAAGCAACATAGTAATTGACTATATAAAATCATTAACCACAAACTTAAAAACAGACAAACTGTTCTTTCAAAGTTACTAATGAAACTAAATTCTAACTCAGTCCAGTATCCGTACCTCAACACCTGAAAGCCAAAGTATCGAGTAGCAGACAAGGACACTTATTAAAACACAAACAACCTTAACAAACTAACTAAAGCAAGTTAAAACATAAACCATCCTTAGTTCAGCTTGTCAGAATTGCACATACAGTTCTTGAAACACATATACTTCTGCAATCCCAAGCCTTTAACACACACGTGATTACTCCCACTGATCAAAACCTTCTAGTACTCCCATTAAAGAAACATGTTTCTTGAATTCTCCAATTGGCAGTGCCTTAGTCAAGGGATCAGCAATCATCATAGTAGTGCTAATGTGCTGTACTTCAATAACTCATTTCTTGACTTGTTCTCTGACCTTAAGAAACTTCACGTCCATCAATCTAGATGCTGAAGTCCTTTTATTATTCTTAGCAAAAAACACAGCCGAGTTGTTATCACAGAACATTGTTACTGGTTTCTGAACCGAATTCACAATCTTTAAATCTGTCAAAAAATTCTTCAACCATGCTGCTTGTTTCATGCCTTCAAAACAGGCTACAAACTCAGCTTCCATAGTTGATGTGGCTATAATAGTTTGTTTTGCACTTTTCCACGAAACTGCCCCTCCATTGAGTATGAAGATATAACCCCCTGTGGACTTCCTGTCATCCACATCTCCAGCTAAATCCGAGTCTGTATACCCCCTGAGCTCCAAAGAATCAGTTCGGCCATATACTAACATGTGAGTTTTGGTTCTCTGCAAGTATCGAAGAACCTTCTTGGCTGCCACCCAATGTGCTTCTCCAGGATTTGCTTGAAATCGTCCCAGCATACCAACTATGAAGGCAATATCAGGCCTTGTACAGATAGTTGCATACATAAGACTTCCAATCAACGAGGCATAAGGCTTATCTTGCATTTTCTTCACCTCCAAATCAGATCTTGGACATTGAATCTTCGAAAACTTGTCACCTTTATTGACTGGAACCTGACCACAATTGCAACTTGCCATATGAAATTTCTCCAACACTCTGTCAATGTACCCCTTTTGAGATAAACCAAGGAGCCTCCTTTTCCTATCTCGAACAATCTCTATTCCTAGTACATAATGTGCTTCTCCAAGATCTTTCATCTCAAAGTTATCACTTAGCATTCTCTTAGTGCTATGAAGCAATTGGGGACATGAACTAGCTAGGAGAATGTCATCAACATAAAGTACTAAGAAGATGAACTCGGAACCTGAGAACTTAATGTATATACAATCATCCAGTTTGTTTTCTACAAAACCTTGTGCAGAGACAATTTGATCAAACTTTAGGTACCATTGCCTTGATGCTTGTTTCAAGCCGTATATGGACTTATTGAGCTTGCATACCAAATTCTCTTTCCCCTTTTCAACAAATCCAACAGGTTGTTTCATGTATATAGCCTCTTGTAAGTTTCCGTTAAGAAAAGCGGTTTTTACATCCATTTGATGTAAGTCAAGATCGAAGTAGGCAGCTAAAGACATGATAACTCGCATGGAGTCTTTGGAGGAAACTGGAGAGAAAGTATCATTATAGTCGATCCCCTCCCTTTGAGTAAACCCCTTAGCAACCAACCTTGCTTTATATCTTTCAATTCTTCCAGCAGCATCCCTTTTGGTTTTATATACCCACTTGCAGCCTATTGGCCTAATTTCAGAGTTGGATTCCACCAATGTCCAAACCTGGTTTTTGGACATTGAATCTAACTCATCCTTCATTGCATTGTTCCAAAGAACTGCTTGAGGACTTTCAGTTGCCTGAGTATATGTAAGAAGATCATCAATGTCACCAATATCGAACTCAGTCTCTTGTAAGTACACATAGTCATTGCTTGCAGTGGTTTTCCGAGCTCTTGTGGACCTTCTGATTTCAACTGGAGGTGGAACAGCAACTGGTTCACATGCTTCTGCAAAAGGAATTGTTGCAGCTTGTGTTGTGGAATCAACTCCTACAGAGTTGTCATCAGGAACTCCTAAATCTTCACTCATATCTTCAATGGCAATTGATGATTGATTGGGAAACAATGAGACCGGATTATAATCCATTGTCACATGGTCCCCACCATCTGAATGCATCTCTTCAAATATGAAATTTTCCCTTGACAAATGAGAGACATCTTCATCTTCTAGGAAAACTGCATTGTGTGTCTCTTGGATCCGAGTGTGACCTTGAGGGATATAGAACCTGTATCCTTTTGATTTCTCAGGATAGCCAATAAAATAACATGACTGAGTCCTTGAATCCAGCTTTCTTTCATTAGGATTATATAACTTAGCTTCTGCTTTACAACCCCAAACATGGAAATAAGTAAAACTAGGAACTCTCCCATGCCATAACTCATAGGGTGTGGTAGATACTGCCTTGCTTGGAACTCGATTCAATATATGATTAGCTGTTTTCAAAGCTTCTCCCCACAAGAATCCTGGCAATTTTGATCTGGACATCATGCTTCTAACCATACCAATAAGAGTCCTGTTTCTTCTTTCAGAAACACCATTCTGTTGAGGCGTTCCAGGTGTGGTGTACTGCGCCACAATACCATTCTTCTCGAGATAGAGAGCAAATGATCCCTTTTGCTGCCCGGATTCAGTGTACCTGCCAAAGTATTCACCTCCCCTATCCGATCTAACAATTTTAATAACCTTGCCTAACTGTTTTTCAACCTCAGTTTTGTAAATTATAAAACACTTAAGGGCATCAGCTTTTTCATTAATCAGAAAGGTATATCCCAGCCTTGAAAAATCATCTATGAAATTAATGAAATACTTGTTTCCACATATTGTCTTAACTGGAAAAGGACCACAGATATCAGTGTGTATGATTTCAAGTAACCCCTGGCTCCTTTTGGCATCTGTTTTTCTAAAATTGGTCATTTTACCCTTTAGGCAGTCAACACATTCAGTTGCAGTAGAAAGATCTAATTTTGGAATCAAGTCAGTTTTTGACAGCTTAATTATCCTTTCTTTAGAGATGTGTCCTAGTCTTTTGTGCCATAAAATGTATGAAGTATCCTGACCTATCATTTTCTTAGTACTAATGCTGAAAATCGTGTGATTGAGTGCCTTAACAGTGCAATTTAGATTCCATAAATTATCAGACAAAAAGGCAATCCCTAAAATAGTGTTAGGACAGTTTTTCTTGAAAATTTTGAGGCACTCATCATCACCAAGAAAAGAAAAACCATCTTTTACAATTTTAGAGGCAGAAATTAAGTTTCTTCTCATCTTAGGCACATATAGCACATCTTTCAACTCTAAAACATAACCAGAACATAAGACTAATTTGACTATCCCAACTGACTCTACTGCAACTTTAGTTCATTCCCCAACAAAAACATTATATGTAGCATTTCCCAATTCCTTTTGTTTTTGAAAACCATTTAAAGAATTAGTTATATGCACTGAGCATCCGGTATCAAACCACCAAGAATCAACAAGTACTTCACAAAGATTTAATTCAATACAGACAAGTACTTGTTCCTTTTCTTTGCTCTTTACATAATCTTTGAAAATTTCACAGTTAACTTTTAAATGGCCCTTAGTTTTGCACCAAAAACATTTTAATTTAGACACATCTTTAGGTTTAGCTTTAAACTTGATAGATTTTCTAGGGGAGTCAACTACTTTAGCAGAATTACTGAACTTATTAGAAGTTTTAAAAGGCTTAGAACTCTTACCAGAACCAGAAAAGCTTCTGTTGTTGAACTGCTTTTTGTCATTTATAGTTTGCACAAAGTTGATGTCCTCAACTTCTTTGCCTCTTTCTTGTTTTTGACGAGTTTCTTCTTGCACACACTGTGCAATCAACTGATCAATATCCCAGTTTTTGTCTTGAGTATTGTAGGAGATCTTCAACTGACTATATTTACTGGGAAGTGCTTGAAGAATCATGAATACTAACTGCTTTTCACCTATGTTTATGTCCATTGCATTGAGTCTTTCTGCAGCATCTGTCATCTTCATTATGTGATCCCTTATAGAGCTTGTACCCTCCATCTTGTAAGTAGTTAATAAAGACATATACTGACTCACTTCAGCTTTTTCAGATTCTTGAAATTTCTTTTCAATAGCTTTTAGGTAATCAGCAGCCAAATCGTGCTTCTTAATTCCTCCTCTGATTGTATCAGTCATGCCACTCTCAAGGATGGACAATGCTACCTTATTAGCCCTTGTCCATCTCTCAAAATCTGCCTTTTCAGCCCTTGTGCTCTGATCATTGACCACGGGTTTGGGATTCTCGATTGCTATATCAAACTCGTTTAGAGTCAACAGCAAACTGATTTCCCTTCTCCACTTCTTGTAATTTCCCCCACCAGTAAGAATTGGGATGTTAGCCAAATTCAGAGTCTTCATTGATATTGCAGACACTGTAGAACACAATGAAATCACAGAAGAACGTTTAGAGTTCCAGATTTCATCTCACAGTCCTTTGTACATCATATCATCAAAACCTTTTATCCATATATATAATCTTAACAATGAAGAATTGATAAGCACATATAGAATAAAAGATTTTTCCTTTTAAGAACACAGTTTTAGCAGATCTTTATCAAATGAACAGTTCTTCATAAAACTTTCTGCATAAAACAAGTGAAATCTGCAGATGTTCTTATCGAAGAACTCCCTTCCATAGATGGTTAGAGAAAAACGCATAAACATAGGACTAATCAGCATAAATAAGCATATTTTTATGCTCACTATTCGAATCATGCTGTAGAACATAATGAAATTCAAGATAAGATTGATTAAAAAAACAAATTTCAATTCAATGTTCAGGAGACATACCCGTTTGTTCTATGAGCATCAACACCCAGTAGCGGAAGCAATTAATATAAATTGTGGATACTCAACAACAATTCATATAACCCAGTTTTTCAAACCCCGAAATCGAAATCGATAGATGTCGTATAACCCAGTTTTTCAAACCCCGAAATCGAAATCGATAGATGTCGTATAACCCAGTTTTTCAAACCCCGAAATCGAAATCGATAGATGTCGATTTGTATTCCCAATTCGAAGAGAAGATAGTTTATTAGTTCTTAACGGTCAAGTATTAATCATCATATTTTAATCAAAACGCACCGTTTCTTCTTTTCCTAATTTTAACTACCAGAACCTGTTTCGAAGTCTGAAGACCGGAATTTTATTTTGGATTCAATCAATTTTATCGATTGAATTTAAGAACATGAATCTATGGCTCTGATACCACATGTAATCCTTAATCTAGCTGCAAGATTCAGTTACTTAAACTACAACCAAGTAGACACAAAACATCAATCCAAATAAAACCTAATTATACTAACCTGTAGAACTCCCGTTTGATGCAGTCATGGTGGATCTCGATCAACCTGAAAAGCACAGCAATTCTTCTTCTCTCTGTCAGGGTATTTATCACTCAAACTAAGAATAGAGCTTAGTTCCAAAAAAGCACACACCTGTGAGAGAAGAGATTGCCATATATATATATATATGTACACACATATCCTTCTCATATTAGAATATGGATTCCCTATTAAAATCCTTATGGAAAACTACTTAAGCCTTCCTAATTCAAATCAGTTTTTCCCTGCAATAGAGTCCTCTACTGCCAAGAACTGAATTCCATCTTCTTAGAGGCTTTCTTATTCGGATTGGACTCAAACAACTAATATCCGATCATCTTATCTCATGTTCACATTCTTACATAAAATTCATGAAGAAATTGACAGCTCTATACAAGTTCAGCTAGGGGTGCAAACATAAATAAAATCTCAAAAGTTAAAGATCAAATAGTAACCATAAAAGTTGTTGGACAACAATGAAAAACTCTCAGAACTTTAGTATGCAAATATACAATTAACCCTTATTTTTCTTAATTGGTTTGCCCTTTTTCCCTCCCGAAGCGAACGACTCGACGTCGCTTGGGATTCCGGCAGTGCTTTGGCAACAGGTGGAGGAATAATCTGAACCAGTTCACCGGCCATGGTGACTATGGTCGAACTGGAAGAGCAAGGTCCCGCCATGAGAGTTCTCGGCTCTCTCTTCAAGCTCACCGAAGTCTTTCTCTGGTTCGTCTCTTTGTCTCTCTCTGTCTCACTTTTTATCTCTCCTACCAAATATTAGGGCATTGACTTTACTCTCTGTGTATGCTTTGACAGGGACGACGGCTCAAGGGAGACGAAAGACAGGTCCTTTCCATGGGCCGGAACTGTAAGTCTTTGGTTCTTTTTCAGCTCATTACACTTTTGTTTCGAAAATTTGAACTTTGTACTGAATGCTTTGAATTCCGCCCGTAATTTCAGAAACCAGCTGGTGACGGCGGCGGCGGCGATGGTTAGTGATTCGATTTCATGCTTTCTTTGTTTTGTTTATAGCTATAGTTTAGTTACTTAAAGTGTATTTTGTGGTATTGACGGTATTAGTGGAAAATTTTGAGGTTTTAGAATGTGGGATTTTGCAAGAGGATATGGAGCTTACTAAACAGATGAATGCATTGGAGCTTCCAGTTTCATTCAACACAAACAAAGAGGTAAGTTAACATCCGTCTTCGATACATTTTCGTGCATGTCGACATATGTAGAGTGGTAACATTTCAACTGGAGATGGTTTACTGCTTCTTTGACACTCACATTTAGTATCACAAGCGTAAACTTATGTTTTTCGGACTGTTTATAACTTGATGCTGATACCAATTTGCAGAAGAGGAACAGAAAGACAGAAGAAAAAGAAAGGGAATGCGCCTGAAGCAACCGGACTGTTCTCAGGACGTTGTACGTGGAGCAATGGAGTCTTCCAAAGTGAGTGAGGGGGAGATTGTTTCTCCTATTATATTTGATGGTAACACAAGCACTTCTTTGTGTTGTTTTCCAGTGATGGGCCCAAGTGAATCATCTTCCTCTGGTGTTGCAGCAGACGTCACTAAATGCCAATGCTCCTCTGGTCAAGGAGATAGTCCTGCAAGTTTAATTGAGATGAATTGTGATGCTGTTAAGGCACAAAATCATGATGAAATATCGGGCATTGTTTGTAACGATGGCCAAGATTGTGACCCTTTAAACAGTGGTCTTGCGCCCAATGACACAGTGGAAGTTGCAGCGAGCCCAACTGATTTAGATCATGGAATTTGCCCACGAGGCTGCTCAACAGATGCGGCTGTTTGCAATGACGAGACAGAATCAAGTGAAAAATTAATTGAGCACAATCACTTTGAGTGTTCATTAGTGACTTGCCACGAAGCAGAACTTACCAAAACATGCTAGGACTATATCCCTGAACTGCCAGGGTTTCTGAGTCAATTTCGTATTCCATGTGTTCAGAAGTTCTTGACCCTGATGGAATTGACAGCCAAGACAACAGTGATTCCGGAGACTGGATGGTAATATTGGGATTCTTACTACATGAGAAATAGTTCTATAATATCAGAACACATACTTCCACATGGTATCCACGCCCAGGCATGGAATATTTAGCATCTCTTGACGCCATATGTAAGCCAAATTAAGTGATTTCTGAAGTAACCGAGATTGATGTTAGCACTGATTCAAAGGTGTGGTGCGAGTAAAATTGATTCATTTCAAGAATCAATTAATGAAGATGTTTCACAGGGTCAGCCATAGCCTGAGCTTTCAGGGGCGATTGAACTCACTGTTGACACTTCTATGTCTGATACCTCTTTGTCAGCTGTCACTGTAAGCAGATGTTCGGAACATTCACATGAAATCAATCAGAACAATAACTCCTGCAATGATGGGAACACATCATGCTTCTCATCAGATGTCCAGGACCACATAGCTAGGTATACTTATTTCTATGTTTCTCTTCTCCTGTTGAGATTAATTAAATTTATGCTTATGATGTTACTTCATGATGGTAATGAGACTTTGCTTTCATTGGATGGTGCTCACAGTTTTGGAAACAAAACCAAGCAGTTAATATGCGATAATGTCTGCAACAGTGGTTTGCGACCTGCTCTTGCTGAACAAATTGATGAACAGAATACTATTGAACTCAATAATGAGCCTAATAAAACTAATTGTTGCAAAAGATTGCGAAAGTAAAGAAATACGACATGAAGACAATGCTTACGCCACATGATGGGTGTGTTTGTGTGTTTTCCTCCACTTTCCTATGTTTTTTCTTTTAACTTTTGGAGTTGGTTATCATATTAGTTTCTCATCTTTTCTGGATCAATGTAACTCAGTCATGTATTTGTGCAGTTATTTTCTCTTTAACACTACGAAGGAAGTTGCTACTAGGATTATCATGTTTCTCCCAAGAAATGTTGATATCAACCAATTAGCAGAAATTGCTTTATCAAGGTCTCAGCCATGGTCATTAGAGGTACTTTCTTTTATATATATATATTTCAATTAAGAGCTGATTTTCAAATACTGTTGTTAGCCTCTCACGCACCCCTCCTTTGTCTTAGCCATCGGATTGAATAAATCAAATGGAAATAACGGACATGATTAAACAAGGTGTGTATGAGGAGATAGTGTGTTTATCATTTTCCTTCTCAGTTTGTACCGCTTTCAAGTTTCTTGTCCTCCCCGCTCCCCACCAATGGATAGCTCCTTGTGAGAATCATCGATCTAGAGTCCCCACCGTTGTTAACTTCTTTTCTATAAGAACGTTGCACCATTTTCCATCTATCACCAAATGGAGTATCATACTGTTATCTCTGACTATTGGGGTATTATTTGCTCTCAAGTTGAGAAAAACTTCTTAAACGGCAAGTTGAAGGGGATAATTGTTTACTTCAGTGAAACGGCCAGGAGATGATGATAATCTAGCTTTATCCATTAGGTGGTGAGATATTGAGCAGCACCTTAACGTAACTTCATGACTTGTGAAAAGCGATTAAATAGTTGCAGTTTTGAATAGTAGAAACAATTTGTCCGGAAAAAGGTGCGGTTGCTGATACCTTTATCCAAAATCCTGTGTTAGCTGGAGCCTAGCCTCATGCACTGAACACAAAGTTTCAGCTTTGAAATATTGTACAGTCCTGTAAGCAAGAAAACTATATATCTTTTACAGCAACAAAACTAACTTTGTTCTTACGACGCAGTTACAACACCAGGATCACCGGCAATATATAATCACCGTCCTGTTAACTCTACGCCGGTCGTGTACATCCTGTTGACCAATATGATGAGGGTAGATCAATGCTTGACAAATCAAGGTATGATAACTAGATTTAAGATCTTGTTAAATTTGACTTAATTAAATACAAAAATCTGACCACTAATTCTTCAGTCAGATTTACAACTTTCCATTAAAAACAGTAGTGGAAAATATAGGGAATTTATAATGTGATTTGAGCTGCATAAAACCGGTTTGAGCGGCACTTGTTTAGGTTTTTGTAGCTGCCATTGCCAATGCCATGGGTTGGACATAATGCTGTCTCTACTTCTTTATCGATAGTCAAAATATTCCCCACCTTTTATGCCTCAATTTTCTCATGGATATGAGTGACCAACATGAACTAGTTGTTTATCTACACTGAATACGTCATTATGAATTGTTTTCAACGATAACGCCTTGTTTATATGAAAAAGTTAAAATATATAACAATGCTCTATTAGTTTAAAATACTATCATTAGTGTACCTAATGCTACCAACTTGGCACCTCTACAATCCAAGAAATAGGTCTTATTTTTACCCATTTTCTTTGTTTGACTGGATTTCTCGTTGTGTTTTATAGAAATAAACTATTAATATGTTTCTGTAACTAGTATTATAATTTTGAATTTTTTCTCTATGAATGTGAAGTTAAATTTTATTTTTGTGAATGACAAGTTCGATACTTAATATTGACGAAGTAATAATTGTGCTGCGAAGGACAAAATATAGCACATAGAATATGGGGTCAATCTCAAGTGTCATGGATTGGACGTTGGGATGGTGATGGGGACAGGAAGATATCGGATGCGCCTGCCAAATGCCAACCCGTGGAGGGAAGGAGGCTGTCTTCTGCTGTTCGTCTTCTCTGCGTGTGTGTGTGAAAATAAACAAAGAAGACGAAGCAAGATTAAATGTTCTTTCCTTCAACACCATGTGAGTCTCTGACATTGGCTCTGTCTGTGCTCCCACAATTTCAACGATAACGACAACTGACCAGGAATTTGATGTAACGTAGGTTTTTACATTAGGTAAATCCACGACCGTAAAGTTAAATTCAAACTTTACAGGTCCGGTTACAATATTACGTTTCATTCCGTGTACAGACTTTTTGCTAAATTTAACGATTGAAAAATTGTGTTAAATTATTATATGCATGATCTAACAATTGATCTAACCGCATGAAAGAGAGTTGAAAACTTTACGTTTGCGATTTACTTTTGAGTGGTTCTACTGCACCTAAAAAACTCGGTCATTTTTCTTACTTTTCAATTTCAAACTTGCCCTTTAAATTGAAACACTTCCCCTCCAACCATATTCTAAACCACCGAAAGATGATTCGACCAAATAACCACCAACTATGATTAGTGGTTCCTTCCAACTAAAAAAGAAAGAAAGAATATGATTATTAGCAAATGTATAGCTTTAAACATAAGCGTCCTCGAGTTGAGAATCTAAGGAGATTGAGTATGGGGATTTGTCACTTAATCATCTTTCAAACAACTTTTCATTGACGGAGTAAGAATTTTATAACAATGGGTTATGATTTTGACCGATAGAAATCGTATTGCACTATTTCATCAAGTATCTGGTGGGCACTTATTAAAATCTACCCACATTCGCCGAAAGCTTGTGATGACGTCCATCGATAGCTAATGTGTTTGTCTAGCATCTACATTTATCAAGTGATGCCCAAGCTAGCAAATTGTCAAGACTTGCCTACCAAGGCTTTTTGAATGAAGCATTACGTCAAGCATGCGGTGCGCACAACTGGGTTGCACACAAGAAAAATGAGAAGGAAGACACGAGAAAGTAAAAAAGAAAATTGGAGAAGGAAGAAGCATCAATTTGTAACTCAACGTTATTCACTCTCTCCTTAGCTGGGGTTAAAGATAAATTTGTCACCAAATATATATGGGGTTAGGAAGCTGTTGGGAACATTAGCCGTCATTAACCCCAAACTAGCTCCTGCAACTGGTGATTGAGAAATCAAAAAATAAAGAAGCTCATTCCTACTATTAGTATCAGTATCTGAAAGATATCAACCTAAATTTTCGAACAGATTACCACTAATTATTTGTCGATGATGTAGGGTCAACTTGTTGATGCATTGATCACATTAGCTTTCGTGATAAGTAAATGATATTTATATGTGTCTAGTTTGTCGACTAGTCAAGTTAAAAGCAGTGCAAAGAAAAGTCATGCGAAAACTAATCAAGCAAGCTAAATCAATTAGTGACGATATCGCAAAGTTCACTCTAAAATCAAACAACATTATTACGCATGGGAAAATTTCAAAAATCATAAAATTCATTATAAAAAAAAATTCACCAAACAAAACACACATCATTAATTTGTCAATTTTATCAGGAAAGTATCATTCACACATTTATTTTACCTTTTACATACTTGTAAAAATTTTATAATTAATTTATTTTAATTCATTTAATCTGATGATCAAAAATTAAAAAGAATGTGTGAAAGTAAAATTAAGCACATGAACTTTGAATAGTATTCCCCTCATTACATCACAAATTCAAATTCCATGTCACCAAAACGTCACACACCAAAAAGTCCATGCACCATGTTACTTTGACCTACACTTCCAACCGGGACCCACCTCCTGCCACATGACACGTAGACCCCACTGTCATTTTTCCTCATTAAACCACTGTCATTTTCCCTTAGTCTAAGCTAGCTAATCAATGACCCAACATTAAAAGGCACAAAAAATTTTAATTAATCCACTTTAATTAAAGACCACTGTCGTTCCGATTCGATAAACAAAATCCTTAAGGGTGATTACCTTCGCTTAATGACAGTGACTTAATCGCATAAACAAATCCCTTTCCTTCCAATGCCCGCCATTTCACACTCCCTCCCCACGTCACTCAAACCGGAATCTTCAACGAACTCTGCAAGTTTGGTAATGTGAAAAATGCCGGAGCAGAGACCGGGTTTCCGGGTCCGCGACCCGAGCCCCGACTCCGTAATCCTCGCCTTAGAGTCCAACTTCAGCCTCTTCTCCTCCGCCTCCGCCAGCGTCGACCGCTGCTCCTTCGACCGCGACGACTCCACCGCCTCCGAGATCTCTCCGGTACGGATATCGAACCCGCATTTTCCGTTGGCATGGTTAATTAATTGACGGTCGAATTGTTGATGTGTTGATTTGGATGCAGCAGAACTCGGCCCCACACGATCGCCGCCACGAGGAAAGCTCGAGTGGTCCAGATCGCGATCCGGATCCGAACAGAATCCACGCTTTTCAGCACACTCGCCGTCTCTCCGCAAAAGGAGAAAAAGCCAAAGGTATTTACAGCTCACAAACGACGTCGCTTTTCCCCCATTTTTTCAATTTTCAAACTCTCACTGTTGCTTTTGGCTGCTTCGAGCTCTCGCAGTTCAAAAGAAGGACTCGGACTCGGATTTAGTCCTCGATTCCGCCAGAAGCTCCTTCTCTCTCGCCCTCAAAGGTAAAATACCAGCCCAAATTAGTCCAATCCCATCCAAACCATTCAAAGTTCTCAGCTTTAAGCTTTTGGGTTTTTGTCTGTTTGTATAGAATGCCAGGACCGGCGGTCCAGATCTGAAGCTCTATCGAAGAAGCTAGACCGGCCGAGACCCGCCTCGTTGGATTTGAACAACAATGCATCAGTGTCCTCGCCGAGATTAGGCGCGATAAAGAAGGGTTCAATGGCGTCTCGGAAATCGGCCAACTTCCCGAGTCCAGGCACACCGAGTTACCGGCACACGAGTCTCGGTGTTCAAAAGGGTTGGAGCTCGGAGCGGGTCCCGTCGCATGCCAGTGTGGGTCGGAAGAATACGGCGGCTGCGATGCTGCCGTTTAATAACGGAAGGACATTGCCGTCGAAGTGGGAAGATGCCGAGAGGTGGATTTTGAGTCCGGTTCAAGGGGATGGTTTGGTGAGGCCGTCGAATCAGCAGACTCAGAGGCGGCCCAAGTCAAAGAGCGGTCCGCTTGGGGCTCCTGGGGTTGCGTATTACTCGTTGTACTCGCCGGCCATGCCGATGTTTGATGGGACCAATGTGAGTAATTTCATGGCTGCTTCTCCGTTTTCAGCTGGTGTTATATCAGCTGATGGGTTGGGGTTCCAATCCGGTGCCCAAAATGGCGGCTTTACAACGCGGGCAGAGGCCTGCATTGCCCGTTCGGTTAGTGTTCATGGTTGCTCTGAGGTGCTGGAGCAGCAATCTTCACTGCCTGACTCTCAAGGTTAGTGTTTAATTTGCTAATTGGACATCAGTTTCTTGATTGAGCTGAGTGATTTTATTACCATCACTAGATTGTTACATGAATGAGCAATTAATGAAGGTGATTTAATTACCTTGTTTGGATTGTGTTAATTGATAAGCTTTTAGATATACTTTCCGAACAACGGATGTCTTTGATTAAAAGTTTGATGGCCGTGATGGTTTGTTAGAACTAGTGTACTTATGCATGGATGGTTTGTGTACATTGGTTTATTTACACCAGATGAAAAGTTTGATGGCTGTGATGGGGTCAAGGATGCGGCTACAAATGTATCTCGTGCCGTTTCAAGAAGGGATATGGCAACCCAGATGAGCCCAGATAGCGCTCACTCATCTCCCAGGGCACGGGCTTCTTTCTCTGCCTCCACTTCCTCTGGTCTGCCTATTATGGAAGTACAGAGTGTGGCTTCTTCAAAGTCGGAAGTCAGGGATGTGCAGGTAGATGAACGGGTCACTGTGACAAGGTGGTCCAAGAAGCATAAATCCCGAAGACCTGGGAAGGGCTCTCATTTTGGTGATAGTTGGAAAAAGAAAGATGCAGACGTTCGATCTGCTGCTTGGGATCTCTCTGACACATCGAAGAGCATTTCAAAGTATATTTGTCACCCAATTTTTTCATTGTTAGGAAAATAAATGTAGTGGTATTTCTTAATATTTTAAAATGTGTGCTGATTCATTTCTTTATTCTTCAGAGTTGATAGAGAGGAAGCAAAAATCACTGCTTGGGAAAACCTGCAGAAGGCGAAAGCTGAGGCAGCAATACGGAAACTGGAGGTCTCTCTCTCCATCCATCTCTCACACACATGCGCACAAATATTAGAGATGCAGTTTTTGTATGTATGTCCTGCAACTAGTGGCCCTTACTTGTAATCTGTTTCAGATGAAGCTGGAAAAGAAGAGATCATCATCCATGGATAAAATCATGAACAAGTTGAGATCAGCTCAGAAGAAAGCGCAAGACATGAGAAGCTCAGTTTTAGACGACCAAGCACAAGTTGCAAGAACCTCACGCAAAGCTTTATCATTCCGAAGAACTTGTCATATGGGTTCTTTGAGCGGTTGTTTTACATGTCACGTTTTCTGATGCCTTCCAGCCACATGTTGCTCCACTCGAGCGATAAAGCAAGGTAATTGGTCTCTGCAAAATAGTTCACCTTTTTCCAAAAATTAACTTCTCAATCTTTGTTGTTTTATATGATGAATCGTGAATGTTGATTGTGATAACGATTTAACAAAACACAAGCCATTGTAGTTTTTCAAAAAGTTTTTGAAATGACAACTAGCTGCTGATGCAGGTTAACTATAAACTACAACCTCTCCGATTCAATTAACTGCATGTGCTTGGTTTCATTGTGCCGTCTAATGAATGCTATGAAACCTTACGTGATTCTTATACTATGTTCTGATGCCGAATGGCAATTTATCTTCCAGCCTAAAATCAAGACACACATGAACGGTGTACAGCAGTTAGCAGCTACTATTTTGACACTTGATCAGCGTCAACGCAGTTTTATAGTGGCACGAAGCACCAATGCCTGAAGTTCAGTTTTAGATGACCCTACCTGGTGAGAAAATTCTTGGTGATTCAGTGACTAATAATGCTTGTGTGTATGTAAATCAAAGACTTCAGATTGTATACTATGTTCAATTTTTTTTCTAAACAATGAAGCTTCTTGTGCAAATGGAACTACAATCGTCTTCTCTATAGTTTTCTCAAAACAAGGATCAATTAGATTGCTCCCTTTACGATTTTGTGATCGATTTTGAACACTCACCTTCTTCGTACTCACATCTTCATGCATTAGAATTTTGATTCGATTCAATGTCGCGTTTAGTTTGTAACATGTTCAGTTACAACTAGCAATTTTGTAAAACAGAGATCCAGATTTTGTTCCGCCGTTCATACAGACCATCAAATCTAAAGCGTCTCGGTAAATAAAACCTTATTGCAGGATCTTTTAAGTTAGAAAAGTGAATTTTGCATATCTTTTTGTGTTTTACACGTTTCATTTCTGATCGTTGAATCGAATTAATCAAAAGAAGATGAAGGTCACTGAATCAAATTATCAAAAGATCTGGAGAGAAAAATAAACCATATTCCAGCATATGACATGGATTTTATAGGGTTCATCAATAATCGATATAACGTCGTATAGCATGAATCACTGTTATTGTCAGATGACAATGAATGGTTTACGTTTTTTCAATTCTTCTTCTTAATTATCAAACATTTGCAAGGTGTGTATCATGTTTCATGAGTATTTTAGTCTTAATCTTTTGATGTTATTAGCGGATTTGAAAACAGTTAGTCTGGTAATACTTCTCTTCCTAATGCTTGAAACATTGATCATCTACCGCCCATGATATGATGATAAAATGACAACATAATAAAAACTTACCATCTGTGACTAAATGTCAAGGTTGTTGAATCTCATATCGGCTGTAGAAAAAGAGAAGTAATAGTGTAAATATCCGAACCTTAATACCGTGACTTTTTGTGATAAAATCCCACACATGACAGATTATGTAAGTGGTAATTACCAAGTTGGAGACTAGTCCGTCTCTCTGATATTCTATAAGACCATCTCCAACCCTTGGGCTAAAAGCCAAATTTTTTAGCCCGGAAAATTTAGCTTTTAGCCCAGAAACATCTTTTCTGCTCCAACCTTTCTACCCTAAAATTTTAGCCCGGAATTATTAAAGAATGAACTTAAGCTAATTTTTTTCTTAAATCAATTTTTTTTAAAATAAATATGTAGATTATTGTAAATTAATTTTATGAACATTTTAATCTAAAAAAATTTAAATTCCGATAAACATTTGGCATTTAGCCCGGGGGGAAAGCTGGGGGGGGGGTATTTGGCCCAGAAATAGCATTTGGCATTTAACCTAAAATTTTAACATGGGTTGGAGAGTGTTTGGGGGGGGTAATTTGGCTTTTAGCCCAGGGTTGGAGATGGTCTAAAGGTTGCCCTTTTTTTATCCCAATTTTGCTGAAATTGACGGGTAGTCCCATGACCATTGATAAACATTGGGCCTTCACGTGGTCTGCAATCTCTGATCTGAAATATTTTCAGCGTGGAAGTATGACCAGGCCTCGCGCAAAGGCAGTAAAAGATGGCATCTTCTAAATACACCCAAAAATTGACTTGGTACACCCAAATGACTTTGAAAAAAAAATTAAAAAAACAGAAGAAGAAGAAACATTTCAAATTAGTTGAGCATGACATCCCTTTATTTTTATAGCAATTTAGTTACAATTTCATTGTGAAGCTTTCACCTCCTTTTCGACGTTTCCATTAATTTTGGTTTAACCCACGACAATAATCCTATTTACACAAAACAAACTACTTTATTAATACACTTCCTAACAAAAGTAGGCATCGCCATTTTAAGTGAGATATACTTGTATATTAAAGAGTGTGACAGTAATGCATGTAATTTATTTTGTGCGTCCCCAAGTAACATTTAATCATGCAAATATGGAAACCTAACTCGTAGGTGTAATCTTCTGCTCAATACTCTAGAATTGACAATCAAATTGTCTAACAACTCAATACTCCTAAATCGACAATGAAATTGCCTAACAGCTCAATACTCTATAACCAACAATTGAATCACATAATGTTGCATCATTCAGGAAAATGCGACATAATCCCATTGGCTAAGACTAAAGTGCTCAATAATTTGTATTAATGCAAAGTAGAACATCTCTTATAGAAAGGATAAATGTTTCAGTATGATGAGAACAGGGTCTGGTACACTATATGTCATAATACAATTAGTTGAACATGTCATAATACAATTAGTTGAACATTTCAATCAATTGTATTGTTATTTAGATGTATCCGGCCATATTCTCGGCACGCTGAAAATCTGTCGAGTAGCATTACTCATTGTGACAATGAGAGGTGGGTTTATCCATACTTCTATAAGTGGGATTGGGACAGATTCGATGTGGAGTTTTGTGTTGAAATACATACCACCAGCGAGAAAGGACAGAGGGAGGAGGAATATTGGGAAAAGGATCCTCGCGGGATCTTTTTCTAAGGAATCATATAGATCCCGTGATCTCATTTATTTATCGTATATCGTGATCTGATCCGGATCTTTTTCGTTAGGTATTATTTATATTTAATTTTAAAATAATTTATGATTACACGATATACGATGAATGGATGAAATCACATAATCTCTAGGAACAATAAGAAAATGATCGGACAATGATCTTTTTTTCGGAATATTCGGCCAAGAGATTAAGATTGTGTCACCCTCCGTCACTCTCCTAGTGGGCCCCTACCAAATCTAATCCGACCAACTAACGTGTCTTAGTCCCACTTTTTGGACTCTAGTCATTACTCATTTGGTTGGCCTTATCTTTTGCATATTCTACCCTTAATTTTATCTAAACCACCCCCACACACAAATTTAACAACAAAAATTAAGGAAATCGTTATTGACATTTTAAAATTTTGATTTGGTATTGTAAATTTTTTACATTTAGAAAGAAAAATACATTTGTAAGAAAGTACAAATTTAAATTTTTAAAATGCTAATAACAGTTCTCAAAATCAATATACTCCTCCAATATTATAAGGACTCGATGTGAATTCACCTATAGCATCTTGGCTTTTTATTTATTTATAGAAACGACACTTTTACACTAAACCATACATTATAAAAGAAATTTTGAAAACAGGAAAAAAGATGAAAGAAGGACGCTATATACTAGGGCAATTCCGCACTCACATTTCACATGCAATTTGTTTTGTTCTGTAAAACATAACATAAAATTAAAAATTTGAATTCTAAATAAAATCATGTTACACGTTTTATATTTTAATCTGATAATGCATGTTACTCATTCTGTCACTTAATTACATTTCCGATAAAAACAAGAAAGAACACTAATCTCTCTAATGCATGTAATTACTTAAATTGACACCAAATTCATGTTTTTGGTTGTAGGGTTTAGAAATTGAACCATTTCATTGCTTTGGTGCATGAAGTGGATGTATGAACGAGATGCAAAGCACTTGTGCGTTTTGGAAGGGTCTATGCTTTGTATTCGTAGGACAAGGGGACACCTCTTACTCCATTGAAGACGACCTTGAGGATGAGGATGTTGGGGACCATAGCCATATGTCTCACATGACATGGGTCTTCTCATTGTTTTTTGTTTGACCATTCTTATTTAGTAAAAGTTGTTAATATCTATATATTATCATGTCTATGTTTCCCTTATTTTTTATTTCCCCTAGATTGTGTTAGATTTGGTTGGAATGTTGTGGATGTAGGGAATAAATGGTTTTTTTTTTTTTTTTTTTTTTGGGGTGTTGAGACATTAGCACTTCCCTCTTTAGATCCTCCATTGGGAAGCAACCTACCCTTCATTTCTCTTTACTATATTTGCAAACAATATTGACCCCTTTTTCGGTAACAGAAAGTTTAGCGGGAGGGGAGACTACCTCATCTCACGAATCACCCTTTTTCAATAACAGAAAGTTTAGCGGGAGGGGAGACTACCTCATCTCACGAATCACGACAATAAAGTATTCTACAAGTTTATTTGAGAACTTATAAAGGGTCTTTTTTTGTTTTGTTTTTATAGAGCTCCATCAAGAGAGATTGCTGGCAACGAAACTTGAAATTAATTAGACCTTAATCTAGTAAAAAGAACGATCTTTACCAACTTAACTAACATTCATCGTCTATCGACCCCTTTTTGGAATGCATACAATATAGTATTAAACAAAAGTGATCTGTATATTTCCTCTTAAATTTGTTGTCATTACCATCTTCAAACTTGTATTTTAATTTTATTTTATATAGGGTTTGAATTCTTTCAGGAACTTAAGAGGTGCCCAATATTATCTCATGCGAAAAGAGAAACCCCTTCGAGTTGCTTCCGAGGTTGCACCTTATAGCACGTCTCAGACAAAAATGGATAAGAACCCTAAAATTAGAAATTTAGAAAGGTGTGGAAGTCCTCCAGAAATAGAAAGTCTTGAATATTTTTAACCCTTGAATGCCTCCAGAAGCCCCGCGTCCCTATGCAAATTCAGTAGCAAGTCATAGGAAAGTGGCACCTGTGAGGTGTTTTACACTCCTAAAACATATTGGGGTTAATGAATTAAATCATCAAATTTAATATTTCTGTGCACTGTACTAATTCTTATCAAGAACTGAGACGCATACATTCTGCAACGGCAACAAAGTTTAAGGGGAGTGCAGCAAGTGTTGTGTTGTGATGTGTTGGCACTATTAAGAGCCACGAAGGATTGCCATGTGGAATAGAGTTCACGTGTTCGTAACGGGAAGGGTGGCGAAGTGGTGATGGCTGAAAACAACATTATCACTTTGCCTAATCGTAAAAGCTACCACCACCGTTATGTCAGAGAACTTCACGTGGACCTCTCATGCATTCTCTATAATTCACAATCATAATATTAATTTCATATCTCTTTCCTTCTTCTTCTTCTCCTCCCATCCTACTTGCTATGTATCTCTCCCTAACTTTGAATAATATATGCTGTCATGGAATACATGCTCAAAATTTATTGGTATTTTAAACTGTTTATATTTGTATATATAATCTCAACGGATTTTCTAGTGTATCATAAAAAGAGTAATGTACTACTCGGATAAATGTGAAATTAACTTTTTGATAAAAAAAATACACGTTTAATGATCGTGTCAGATGATAAGATAAAATGAGATTTATTTTGTAAAATAATTGAACTTCCCCGTGTCAACAATATTTTTTTCCAACCATTCCATTGCACGCAGGGTCCATCAACATTATTGTTATCATGACCAAGCTGCTAGTTCTGAAAAGTGGGTATAAAAAAAATTAAGTTCAAAAAAATGTTTAATAAATATTTAAAAATAGTTTATTTTTACAGTTTTAGGTGAAAACAAAAATTGAAAACGTGAAACGACAAAAATAAGTTTATTCCTACAGCATAACATAAGCAATTTTTTTTAAAGTACAGTAATACCAAACCTGCTATCTCTCTTGATTTTTTTTCTTCTTACCAGGCACATAAAGATACATCCTAGTTTCCTAAACCTGACAACTCACTAAAGATTATAGTACATTATTGTATGTTCCCAAGGACCATATGCCAAAGTACACATGATTCCCCAACTGCAATTTTTCATAATTCTTTGATTTTACATGAAGCTCTCTTTGATAAAAAAAAATGATTAAAATTGAATTTTAACAATAAAATTATTAAATATCTACTACGTACACTGGTAACTAAATTTCGACGGATAAGGATTGTTTGCCCTCTACTTCTGGTGTCTTTTTGTGCTTTTCTGTTTTGTTTTGTGTAGTCACGGTTAAACCAAGTCAACATTTTATATTATTATTCATTTTTTATCTTATTATCTCTATAAAAAAACAATATAAAATATTGACGTAGTTTAACAGTGACCACACAAACAGAAGGGCATGAAAGAGCACCAGAAATAAGATGACAGACAATCCTTGTCTAATTCGACGACATATTTAAAGTTGATTCAATAATTAAGGTTTCAAACAATAATTTTTGCCAATTTCTCTCTTTCATGAAAACCAAGGGATGTTATTATTTAATTAATAGAAAAGAGAACATGGATTACAAGTAAGCTTAAAACTATGTAAGATCGACGAAGATCACAATAGTTTCATGCATGTTCCTAATTTACAACCCCAGAATCAAACAATTAACCAGTTGGACTAATTATTAATCAATAATTAAGCGTCACCGATCGAAATGCTGCACATTCTGATGATGATAAGCTTCGTAAACCTCAGACATAGAGTTAGAAATGTAGCTCCGACTAGACATGGCCACAGGAAATCCAATCCCGGTAGGCCTATTAGTCGCAGCTCTCTCCAGCGTTTGGACCTGAGTCTTCAAAAACTTGACATAGTGAATGGCCTCATCTAGCATGGAAGCGGTGTCCATTTTTGTCCCGCCCGGGACAAGTCTCTGCAGGATTCTAATCCTCTCACTAATCCTCTCCCTCCGATGCCGGGCCGCCACGCTCTGAGGGTCCTTAGAAATCTTCACGTTCCTTCTCTTTGGTGGCTTAACGGATTCTGGGTCGATGTTGATCGGCTGCATGGCTGCAATCCGGAATATCATCTCCCTCATGGCTGCCATCGAAGCACGTTTTTGCGACGGTGACGTGCCGTTTGTTTGGTCAGTAGGGTTTGTGTTGGTGAATGAAATGGTGGATGGGATTGTTGGGAGGTTTAGGAAGGATTGTGAGTTTGGTGAATGAATATTATTATTATGTGTGTTTTGGTCGGTGTAATGTGACATGGTGGCCTTGAGACTATTAGGACTAGTTGTGGTGGATGAGAAATTGTGATCGGACGGCGGCAGGTCGGAAACCACATTGTAGGCACCGCAGAGCTCAGAGATTTTTTCCATTTGTATCATCATCATCGTCATCTCCATCTGCTCCTCTGATTTGTACTGGCCAATATCCATTGCTATATATATGCGAAGCCTATAATTTTCTTTAAATTATATAAACTGGTAAGAAAAATAAAATTTAAAGTGTCTTGAGTGTCTAAGAAGAAAAGAGAAAAGCAAGGGGAAGTAGGGTTTGAAGGCTGAGAAGTGATGGAAAGTAGTACTGGAGGAGGTGCAGAGGGATGGCGAAGATAAAGAGTTACTGGAGTTTATCAGAAAATGTGCAGTGTGGAGTAGTGAAGGAGAGAAATACACAATGGTAATAGAGAAGAGAAGCCGAAGAAAACGAGTGAATGAAATATATTAACAGACCACCAGTACCCTGGGAACAATATATGGAGCCACCAATTTTAGGGAAAAGGATCGTCGCCGGATCCTTTTTTTGGGATCCTAAGAATTTTGTGATTGTAATCGTTCATTATATATCGTGCGATCATAAATCATTTTAAAATTGAAAATGAAATATAAATAGTACCTAACGAAAATTGATCGCATGATGTACGATCACGATCACATAATCCCTAAATGTGAGATCCTTTTCCCAATTTTAGGTTCCTTCACGTCAAATCGAATGTTTTATAATATTTGTATAAATATAGGCTTGACTTACATGGTGAAGTACTGAAGTGACGTTACAATTACTGCCCTTAATTCTCATAAACCGTGGTATATCGTCCAGAAAAAAAACCCATAGGTGGTATAAAAAATTATCTCTTAAAAAAAAAAAAAAAAAAAACTATTATTAGTAAGGGAAGAGGAGCTTGGGTCCGAAATTATTACAATAACTAGAGTCGACATCCACACGAGAAACCAGAAATTAGCGTCCTCACGTATATGTTCTTGGAATTTTGTGGTCAATCTTTTAAAGTAACAAAGCTGTTAGATCTTCTTTTTTTCCTGCCTTGATTTTTGGTTCCTTTCTTTATTGGGAAACAATTTCTTCTTTCGGAAGGGAGATGAAAAAGTTAAAAGGTTGATATCTGATTATTGCTTCCTGGATTTGGAAGAGCATCACAGCGGAGCATGCTGTCCATCATTTCCATCTGGACCCTTAGATTAACGAGTGGGACCCACCTAGCACTTACATGCAGTACCAATTGTCCAATGACCAAAAACCCTAATCAAATGCAGAAGATGGTCATTTTAGTTTCGGTGATTCTCACCATAAATCTAGGTCTTTACACCAAAATAGAAGCAATAGTACCACACAAATGTACAAGTGGTAAATGTGATGAAAGATAAAGGTTTCAGATCTACCAACTGTTTGAAGAAGCACTTAGCACACAATAAGTGCTTTTGGGGGTGGATGAATCTTTTTTTTTTCTTTTTTTCCTGAAAGTGTGTTTACAAACAGAAAAACACCATTTGAGTGGAACTGTCAACAGTCAACTGTGATGGCCTAACTTTGCCCTTAAAAACTTCACTTTCTTTTAAGGCCAAAGCCCCACAATCACATGACAGGGGTCAGAAATCTCACCAGACCCCCCTTGTAAATGACCGATACATTCCTTTCCTTTCCTGGCTGGCGGTGGGAATACGATGCCGTTTGATCAGGCCGGTGATGTGGGTGTGGGTGTGGGCTTGTTGCCTTTGGCAATGGTCCAATTGGAGAGTCCTATATAATGTAGCTTGTAAATATTTAGGGTTTTGGCTCCACACATATATGATGTGATATGATGTGATATGATGTGACGTGATATGATTTAGCTAGCTAAGGTTTTGTATTTTTTTGTATGATGGTAGCACAATCTTAAAAAAAAAATTCATTATGATCGGAGCAGGAGTGGTACATCACGTTTTTATATGAGTGGTGAGAAATTTTATTTTTTAAGTTATTAATTTTTTTTACACACATATCTTACAATTTGTATAATAACACGTAATGTACCACCTCGCTTACCCATCATATTGAAAAATCTTTCATAAAAAACCCATCTTCTCTTCTCTTGTTGCTTGGGAACGCGTTCGAGATGGATCAGGTATTATGATGCCTAAGGCCTCCTGATTCATTTGCTTGAATTCCCATCACGCTCGGACCATACAATTACCAATACCATGCAGCCTGCAGCTTGTGATGATCATCAAGTCGAATGTAAAACCTTTTATTTGCGGACCTATAGTTATTTGATACAGTAACAATGCTCTTGCTACAATCAAATGTTTGTTTACATGTACATCGATTATATATAACACTTTTTATTGATAAGAGAGAGGTTTTATGGTGAAAACTTAAATTTCTGTATAGTCGTACTAAAGGACAATGATTGTAACATCCTACATCGCACAGGAAAGTGGATCTTGTAAGTCTTATATATATATATATATATATATAGGCCCCCTAAGGGGGGTGGATTGTAACATCCCACATCACACAGGGGAGTGAATCATATAAATCTTATATGTATATTCTCATCTCTACCTAGCACGAGGTCTTTTGGAAGCTCATTGGCTTTCGGTTCCATCTTAACTCCGAAGTTAAGCGAGTTCGCGCGAGAGCAATCCTTGGATCCTGGGTGACCCACTGGGAAGTTCTTGTGTGAGTTCTCAGAAACAAAACTGTGAGAGAGTGGTCGGGACCCAAAGAGGACAATATCGTACTACGGTGGAGTTAAGTCCGGGATATGGTGGGGGTGCGGGCGGGGATGTGACAATGATAGACATGATCTCACAACTCATATCGCTGAATATATGTGTATATATATATATATATTGTTTACGTATTACCATTAAACTGTGGCACACGTGAATGAGCATGTTTAGAGAATGAATCTCACATTGAAAAATTAAGAACTTTATCCATGCTCATAAGGATCAGTTGTGCTACTCTTTAAATTTAGACCGCAACTATTCACTTGCTAAATATTAAAAAAAAATAAAAATCAAAGGTGGACCCTTGAGAAGGAGAAAAGGAAGATAGTAAAGGTTGTTTTAAAAAGTGAGTGGGTTGGGTTTGAATGGTTAATAATAAAATATTCAAAGTTTCATAATGTTGTTAGAGATGAAAAGTTAAATTGAGTAGCTAAAATAATTTTTTGACACTGTTCACTTACTAGTTTAACAAAATTTAAAATTTCTCTTCGAGATGCTGTAAGTTTTGTTAACAAACATTGTTTCAATACATCTATGTCAACAATACGTTTGCGCCAACTCTGCCATCAAAACTCGGGGTAGGCAAATATTTCCGAATTTTGTTAAACTAGACTGGAATTCAAAATGTCGTAAGACTTCTCATTTATAAGTGAAGAGAAATACCACTAAATCGTATTTCTAAATGGCTATTGGGTGGAATTTTTAACTTTGCATTATCACTGGTTGCACCACCTTATCTTCTTCCCCACATCAAATATTTATAATACTTGTACATAGCTTAGCCATACTATAATAATACTCCAAACCCAACAACCAAACACGTTTTCTCATGAATAAGAACCATATTTTACCTCCAGGACATGACATTGTTTCACTGTTTAAATTATAAGTAGAACCGTTTATGCTTGTTATCTTCTCTAAAAAATTTATTAAATTTAGAGGATGTTTAGTTATTCACATATGTTAAATAAATAAAAATTATACTACCAAATAATATTTTCATAATAAATTGTCAATTGTTATTATTATATATATAATGTTACAACGTCGTGTTGTTGACGACCAACGAATATATAATAAGTCAAGCTAGCAGTGCTCAAAGTATAACCCCCCCCCCCCAACCCTCTACTCCTTCCACACTACAAATTATTATAAAAATATAATTTACCCTACATTTTATATTTAATGAGAAATGGTCCCCTATTTGATCTCTTTGTTTTTCTCTCTCTGCAGGATTTTCATCATTTTTCAGATTGGGTGATGCGTTGCAGTTTTTTCTGGTGGACCAACTGGGCAAATCAGACAGTCAAACAGCATCTAGTGCACTTGTTTGGGTTCGAAGTTTGGTGTGTTCGTTTTCGAGATTTTGGCAACTCCCAGTGTCCTCTTTTTTGAAGGGGAAAAAAGGGTCGTGGTCGAGGAGAAAGGAAGAGAAGGCACTTTGGTTTGGTCCACGGACTACCGTTGCTGTTGTCTTGTGCTGTGCTGGAAATGGAGTATGATTTTCTTCCTTCTCTCCTCTTCTCGTACTTTCTATTTTGTCTTTTTTTTTCTCTATAAAAAAAAAGTTAATATAAGATATTAAGATGACTTAATCTTGACCATTTAAATAGGAGACGAAAGAAGAAGAAGGAAAAAAAAAAAAAACAGAGAATCCTACTCCGCTGATAAAAGGGTTTTGCTTATTTGGAGGTGTTTGCGACGTGATGTGTTCGGTGATCTCACATGATGTTTTTTTTGTCTAAAACAGCAAGTATTGAGATTTGGTCACATTGGAGTATGTGTTATACGACATCCTTCTAATCTGTTTGGCTTCAAACATGAATTATTTCGACAAAAAAAAAAGGACATGAATTATGATGATCATGATGTCATACTTCACATCAACAATAAGGGTTAATTGCATAAATTACACATGAACTTGCGCTCGTATTGTTCAGTTCAGTTCTCAAACTATATATAACATTTGTCAAGTTATCACTCTTTGATCCTTCGGAGTGTTTTTAAAGGAATGATTGATCATTTATCTTATTGCAAGTTTGCAACACGTAATGTAACGCTTCAAGTTTTGATTCACTTAGATAAGACCGGACAAGTTGAATCATGTTTAAATAAGTCTTGGTCGACCCGTTTCATAAGAGTTGGCTGGCCGACATGGGCTAGCTCGAGCTTGTCATTTGACCATCCCATTTTTAATTGATAGATTGTTACATATTGACAATATCATGCATTTTGTTAAGGTACAAACATACATAATAGAGCTAATAATTATTAGTTAGTTTAAAACTTTTAATAAATAGCTTGATAAAAAAAAAGCATTTTTTTATTAATACCCCACATAATGTTGAATACACCTCAAATTAAAATTTAATGTTAAATGACTTGTATGCCTTAATATGCAATTACTGATTTCGACTTCATAAGATTATAAAAAAATTAAAATAATTATAAATACATCCCAAATAACACATCTCAATATTATTTATCTTCTTCAACTCTCAAAACCATTCACTCTCCATTGTACGTAGAACAAAACCCTAATCAATAAATCTACAAGGACATTGACTGAAAACAATATTCATAAGAGAATCTTAATCCAAAACCAAATACACTTCACATTGATGATTGATATTCAATCAATTAATCCCAACTTTTGTCCCCATTTTCATATTCCTACTTGGGCAGTTGCCATCTTTCTGAAATTGTTTCCTTCAATCAAATCAATCTTATTTACCAAATCAAGTAACCCCTTAATTAGTCTTATTAGTTGGATGTTCGGCTCAGAGAAGCAATACAAAGGCCCTCATTTGCAAGTCTTGCTTTAAGGATATATGGTTTCCACATATTTTCGAGGAGAGCTCTGAAAGGTTGTCCCTTTCTTTTGTGTACACATCTTTTAGGTTTCACAACATTGTCCTACTGATCCTGGGTTGAAGTCCAAACAAAAAGAAATGGAGGAACTGAAGCACTGGTCTTTCCTTTAAATGTTGTAACCTCAAGTTTTTAATCAAAGCAATGTTACTCTTGAATCAACATTTGGCATGGCGTGGAAGAAGAAGAAGAATAATTGTGGCTGGTTCTTGCTGGAGAAGGGGGAGGGCTAAATTTTTTTTCTTTTTTAAGATATGAAGAGTGTGGGGGTATATGTAGAAAACGTGGGGTGTATGTTGAGGTGTGGGGTGTGAGGGTATTATGGAAAAGTAAGTGGGGTGTATTAAGATAAATTTTAATTAAAAAAACAAATGTGAGGTGTATTAAGTTTGTAAGGTGCATTCAACAATATGTTGGGAGTTGATAAAATAAGCCAAAAAAAAAGTTTAAATAACTTTTTATTTATTTAAAATAAAAAAGCCAGGCCAGCTTGTTTAGTGGCCACTCTTTACCAACCCGGGCTCATACGGGCCGCCCGGACCAAGCGGCCCTTTTAACACATCTCTACACAACACAAACACAAAAGACGTCAGTTTTAAAGTTGAAAACAAATTCTATAAATATTTCAAAATTCATTCAAAATTTTGTTCAATCAACCAAAAGACGGTATACATACTGTAGCATTAAGCTTGTACGTTGTCAGGTATGTATATATTCAAGTGGCATTTCCATTTGAGACACTTCCTTGATCACCATCCAAAAGCTCATTTACACAGAACTGAACGAAGAATAAAAAGATTCAAGGCTTGGCATAGTCAATTCGATGAATAAACGTGTTCTCCCTATTAATCTGAGTTTAAATTTCTATTTTTGTTGTTCAAATTAATTTAATGTGAAATATTGCTAGTATAAAATAGACATTTGAAACAAGAGGATGCAAAGTGTTATATGAAGCAAACTTCAAGGTGGTAAAATGTAATTGCCCCATAATGTGTTTCATATTTAGGCAATGGGAGATAAGAACACACCATTATTCGCCTTTTACACTCTTTTTTATTTTTTGCTATTAGATTGAATAAATCAAATAAAAATAATAGCCATAATTAAATATTAGCGTGTGAAATGCTAAAAATGGTGTTTTTACCATTTTTGGGACAATTCATAGAGGCATTGTACTCAAATACTGGGATTCGAATCATTTAGAATCAAAGCATATGTTTGGCCCTGATGAATATCAAGATTCATTTGGGCCCAAGTTGATTTCTCTTTTTGGTTGAATGAAATAGGCTTCATGTTTCAGCAAGCATCGCAATTGAATATTGGGCCATTGGATCATAAGAGAAAAATTGGTAGGACCGACCCAACAAGTTTTCACATAGAGATAAGAGAGCATAGACATGCAGGAGAGAGAAAAATTAGAGGAAAAAAGAGTAAGGAGGGATGGTTGCTGGCGTCATGGAGCCACCGTCGGTGGTTGGGTGGTTAGCTCGAATCGAAAATGGGCGTGTGGCGGTTGTTGGATTTGGATTTTTGTATTTTTCAGCACGTTGGTATTTTATCGGTAGCCTTTGGTATCAAATTCGCCTTCCACAAGATTCGAATTTAAGACATTTCGCTTCAAAATGAAGATAAATGTCACCAGATCGGAGTAGAGGATTACGGCCTTCCAAAAAGAAAGGAGAATGTTTAAACTCCAGACGCAGTGGGTTAAAAAAATTCGTAAATTGTCAAAGCATTTTGGATAATTACCATACTTCAGAGTTGTTGAAACATTTAGTTCAACATAATAATTCATGTGTTACTGATAAGCAGGATTACATTTAATTACTCACCAGATTATATGTTGGAGCATTCAAGTCTAGTAACATTTTAACATAACATGCATCAGATCAGCATTGTTGGCAATGGTAATGGCGGAAGCATTGCATGTCTTCAGCGGTATATATGCGCACCGTGACTTGTTTCCTTTGGTGTATTTCTTGACATAGATTCACATGTTTGCACGGAGCCCTGATTTGGAAACTAATTTCTGAATCATGTAGAACTCTCCTATGTAAAATAAGGGCGGATTTGGGTTTACCAAATTTTTTTAAAAGCAACTTCTTAAAAAAATTGGGACTTGATTATGTTTGGTAAATGAAAAAAAAAAAATGTTTTTTTCTTTCAAAATCATGAATTAAAACAGCAAAAAGCAAAATCAGCCTACACATGCTTATCAAATAATGCTTTTTCCATTGAAAGCAGGTGAAAATTGACATTTTGACAATCTTGCTCTTTTATTTTTGGGTAAATTACATAGTAGCCCCTCAGGTTTGAGCTTTATTGCAATCTCATACAACATCTTTAAAACATTTCACTTTCATACCTCAAGTACTATTTTATTTCAATTTCATACAACCGTTAGATTTTCCATCCATGGATCTGTTAAATGCTGACGTGGCTGCCACATATATGACACGTGGCTGCCAAATGTCTGCCACGTGGCAAATAAAATAATTTTTTAATTTTTTTTTAAAAAACCTGAAATTGGAAGAAAAAAAAAAGGTCCGAACCCAGAAGAAGAAGAAAGAGAAATAGAAGAAGAAGAAGAAAGAAGAGGGAGGAGAAAGAAGAAGAAGAAGAAGAAAAAAAAAAGAAAAAAGAAAGGGGTCTGAACCCAGAAGAAGGAGGAAGAAGAAGAAAGAGGAGGAGGAGGAGGAGGAGGAAGAAGAAGAAGAAGAAGAAGAAGAAGAAAAAAATAAAAAATAAAAAAGGGACCGAACCCAGAAAAAGGGGGAAGAAGAAGAAGAGAAGAAGAAAGAGGAAGAAAGAGGAGGATGAGGGAGAAGAAGAAGAAGAAGAAGAAGAAGAAGAAAAAAAAGGTCCGAACCCAGAAGAAGAAGAAAAAGAAAGAGAAGAAGAAGAAGAAAGAGAAAAAAAAAAGAAAAAAAAGAAAAGAACCGAACCCAGAAGAAGAAGGAGGAAGAAGAAGAAGAGAAGAAGAAAGAGGAGGAGGAGGGAGAAGAAGAAGAAGAAGAAGAAGAAGAAGAAGAAGAAGAAGAAGAAGAAGAAAAAAAAAAAAAAAAGGTCCGAACCCAGAAGAAGAAGAAAGAGAAAGAGAAGAAGAAGAAGAAGAAGAAGAAGAAAGAGAAAAAAAAAAAGAAAAAAAAGAAGAAAGGGACCGAACCCAGAAGAAGGAGGAAGAAGAAGAAGAGAAGAAGAAAGAGGAGGAGGAAGGAGAAGAAGAAGAAGAAGAAGAAGAAAAAAAAAAAAAAAGGTCCGAACCCAGAAGAAGAAGAAGAAGAAGAAGAAGAAGAAAGAGAAAAAAAAAGAAAGAAGAAAGGGACCGAACCCAGAAGAAGGAGGAAGAAGAAGAAGAGAAGAAGAAAGAGGAGGAGGAGGGAGAAGAAGAAGAAGAAGAAAAAAAAAAAAAAAAAAAAAAAAAAAAGGTCCGAACCCAGAAGAAGAAGAAAGAGAGAGAAGAAGAAGAAGAAACAGAGAGAAGAAAAAAAAAAGTGGCAGATATGTTTTTTTTTTTTTTTAATTAAAAAAATATTTTTATTTGCCACGTGGCAGACATTTGGCAGCCACGTGTCATATATGTGGCAGCCACGTCAGCATTTAACAGATCCATGGATGGAAAATCTAACGGTTGTATGAAATTGAAATAAAATAGTACTTGAGGTATGAAAGTGAAATGTTTTAAAGATGTTGTATGAGATTGCAATAGAGCTCAAACCTGAGGGGCTACTATGTAATTTACCCTTTATTTTTTATTTTTGCTAAAAACACTTTTAGCATGATAGCTTACGAAACATTTACTTGTTTTTTTCACAGTTATTTTTTGTTCTAAAAATATTGAAATATTTTATTATAATTATGACAAGTAAATAAGGTAATAAATAATACTTTAATTTGACATATTAGCCAAAGACTCACGCACCCACGAGGTGTGGGGGTGGGTTGGCCAATAGATCATGTCTAAGTCAATTTATCTGAAAAGAGTGAACGTTTAGAGCTATAGCAAAAGTTTACCTAGAAATTGATGAAGATGAGGTATTTTATAGGGTGGTGGCCGACCTAGGTGTATGATTTTGCCCTACACATGGTGGTTTCCCATTGGCCAATAAGAG
Organism: Malus sylvestris; assembly: GCF_916048215.2. Classification (NCBI taxonomy): domain Eukaryota; kingdom Viridiplantae; phylum Streptophyta; class Magnoliopsida; order Rosales; family Rosaceae; genus Malus; species Malus sylvestris. Next base: position 7,751,388 of record NC_062267.1, on the reverse strand, counting down.
TCATCCGTATGATGGACGAGGAAAGAATGATCCCAAAAATATTAATTATGAGAAATCTTGAGACGATGATGGTAGCATTCTTGATTGATTATGATGAGGATTTACTACTTTTTTGAATTGATATTCAATTAGGATAATATTAAATATATGAATTTGGTATTAATCATATCTTTAATGTCTTTGACTTTTGTTCTTATCGTAATCTGCTGCTCAAGCCTTCAAACATGTTTAGATTGAGCATGGAAATACTTGTGGGCCTTGCCCGTTTAATGAGGATATTCTTTTCTTCTTTGGAAAAAATTTCACATGCCATCTTTAAAATTTTTAGAATTATTTTTTGCTCTGCAAATTGTTGGAGTATGCCCGAAGAATAATTGATCATGAACTGTACCACTGGTTGATGGAAGAAGCACACGAAATTCATTAAAAAGATTATTTTTCTTTGTTTTCGTTGAAAAGAGCTAGTGGCGGACAACTTAACTGGTAGACTTTTGGAGTACGGGCAAACAGTGACAAAGAAAGAAAAACGCGGTTTTGGGCTGCCCAAGTGCCCGAGGTGACTGTTACTCTATTCACACCTTCTCTCTATTGTTTATTTGTTCTTTTTTATTTTATTTCATTGTAATTGTAAAAGTATGAAATTATTTATTTATAAAAGCCTCAATAATGCAGTTACATTCATTAGGTTAGGTGATTCGTAATTATTCTCTTTTCTTTTGCGGCAGCTATAAGCATAGAAGATCTGTGATTGCTTCGTAATCTAATAAATCTATTGTCTCACAAAATAAATAAATAAAAAAAATTGCTACGTAATTTTATTGGTATGTTTACTTTTTTGAACAAGAAAGTCATTAGAAGAAGTCGTGAATCGGGTAAGGAAAACAATGAATGTGAACAGATAAATTAGTGCCTAAAAATTCTTGATTTTTAAGGTACTAAATTATGAATTAGAAGGTGGTTTCAACGTTTTGTAGACATGTTATAGACAACTCGACTAAAAAAATAACACAAACAAACTAGTTTGGGTTGGCCATAATCATATCAACCCACACGCAATTAATTGTTCATGTGTTAAGTCAACTCACATAATTTAGAAAATAAAATGGTTTAATATGTTTTCTGCAACCCGTTAACATTAAACGACCTATATGACCACTGCAGTATATCACAAGATAATCTATTAAAATTAAAGATAAAATAACAAGTTTAAGTTTTAACCTTTTAATTCGAAAATATTCTTCCATGCTATGCGTGATATAAACGGTTACAATTGATTGAATTCCATCCAACGGCTGAAAAAAAAAACAGAGACAACTTGAAAAAAAAAAATGGGATGACCTGCTCAAGGCAAGTAAACGTAGGGCACACTTTGTTGAATAAAAAAGAAAGGCATGTATATATGTATGAACATGAATATGATGTTGTGGGAATCGGTGAAATGGAGGAGGAGGTTCGGGCTAAACCAATATTCTACTAGAAAGTTAATTTATTTAAACTACCAATTAATAAAGAGTATTTTTGCTTATCCACGTTAACTGTGGCGTATGTTCATCTTACACTTTTTAAGTTGTCATGTGACTTTCTACTTAACCTAGTTAACTCTTGTAATTCATTTTCAAAGAAATTTCAAAATTATAACTAAGATATAATTTGACATTAATCATATTTTTAATGTCTTTGATTATTTTTCATATCGTAGTTTGCTACTCAAGTCTCCAGGTATGTTAGATTGGGCGAGGAAATACTTGTGGCCCTACCCATTTAGTGAGGGTATTATTTTATTCTTCAGAAAAAATTTAACGTGTTCTTTGTTGAATTTTTAGAATTATTTTGAACTCCACAAATTATTGAAGTATGACCGAAAGGCAATTGACGTGGCAAGTTCATGAACTGCACCACTGGTTGATCGACAAAGAAGGAAGAAGCACGCACGAAATTCATTAAAAAATTATTATTTTTCTATGTGCTGGACAACTCAGCAATTAAAACCAGGTATATCGAAACCCTAATTAGTTGCTGTAATTGAAACTGCGTTGAATGCAAAAGCAATTAAAACCAGGTATATCGAAACCCATTCGCTAGAACTTGCACCGAGAATGGCCCATTGTCAAACATGAAGGAGATAAAAGAGATGGTGAAAGGAAAAGCATTTTTTTTTGGAAAGCAAGGAAAAGCATATTTATTGGGCAAAGAAAATGAACATGAATATTCTATTAGAAAATCTATTTATTTAAACTACCTATTAATAAAAGGAGTATTTTTGCTCATCCCTGTTAACTAAGGCGTCATATGCTTTTTTAAGTTGTCATGTGTCTTTCTTTTCATGTGGCTACTAGATGTTTTATTTCGTTAGATTGTCTCTTGCCTGCCCATAAATTAAGCAGCAGTTTGAAAGGTTAATTTATTCGAAAATCTTCGGATCTACATTTATTTTCACCTTCCTGAAGCATTTCGTCCTTTACTACACCCTTCATTGTCTAGGGGTGCCTAGGTATCAACTATAAGTCTTTCCTCATTTGTATTTTTCATGAGGGTATATGTGGTAAACAAATTCTTAGGGTTAATTGTTTAGTTAAAAAAATTGGAAAGCAAAAACAACACACTTTGTTTTCTAACTCGAAACCTTGGGTTAATATTAAGCAGCGAAAACAGTTGCTTCAAGATGAAGTTTTTGATGATTTAATCTAACTTATAAAATTTATACTCTATTGAAAACATATATGTATATATCACCCTAACGATTGCCCAGCTCGCCCTAAGCCAGGGTCGGGCCCTGGCCTCTACCCTACCATTATTATTTGTCTAGTCGACCCATATTCTTATGTCCAAATTTTCAATAGTAACAACCCTGCCTGACCATTCAATTTTTTTCATTAATCAATGACGTGCCAAAAAGGTCAACGTTCCGATCAAGCTCATGAGCTGCACCATTCAGCGGGCAGACTTTCGGAGCTCATGCAGACAGTAAGGAAAGAAACGAAAACGTAGTTTTTTGACTTTTTGGGCTGCCCGAGTTAGGGGTGGGCACGGGCCAGTCCGGGCTCAAAATTGGAGGGACCGGACCGGACCTGCTTGAAAATACAATGGACTACGCCGGAACGGATTTTACTATTTTAAAACTGAGAACCGGACCTAACTCGATCTGTATAAAACGGGTCGGTTCCTATGGGTACCTTTTTTTTTTCCTTCTAATTTTTAGCATCTCAGAACTCAGATTCCTAGTTGAATTTGCACTCGACCTAGTTCGGATTCAAGTTCGAAATCGAATCAGGACAGGAAGAGGGCGCCGCCAGAGCACATGCTGCACAGATCCAACTTCCTTGCTGGAGAGAGCTTGAGTTGACCACGTTGTGCGCCTTCACTCTACCACTCCCAATTGACTGAGTGTTTGTTTAGTCAAATCACTCCCCAAATCTCACTCACTCACTCACACAGCCAAGATGGGATATGTTTCTCTCAAGATCGGCGACAGAACTGCCAGATTCTGAAGAGCGTCGCTCTGTTCCTCCACCGTCAACAGCTCATTCTCGGCAAAGATTTGAAAACCGGGATCACGAAAATGGTGGTTTCCGTCAGCCATTCCTGCGAAAAACAGACCCAGAAACAAAAAGGCAGAAAGCATCAACAAACAGTTCCTAATATGCAAATAAATGAATAAACACATAAAAATTAAAATAATTAAAAAGTGGGAATAGAGGTAGGCGTGGCGCCATGAATAGATGTGATCTCCAGGTTTCAGAAGATCCCTCCCAAACCACCAGCTCCGAGAAGCTCATTCAATCTCAGAATCCCATGCAATCCGCCATGAAACGTCTCGGGAATGAGGACGCTCTCACAGGTTCAGAAGATGGACTGGAACGTTCTGGAGACAAAGATCGAGAACTAGTTAACCCAGCTGGGATTAAGAACTTGAAGAAGAAGAAGGTTCGGGGAGATAGAGAGACTGTGGGAGATAGAGAGGCAGCTGAGACTAAGAGAGTGAATTCTGTAACCTTGGACTCGGGTAGAAACTAGGGTTGAAACCAACAATTGAGATTGGATGATAGGTTATCATTCAATCTCGGCCGTTCATTATAATTAGAAACGGTCGATCCGGGTACTTGTTTTTCTAAATATCTGGACTCGGCTCGCCCCGTAAATGAAAAAGGCCCAGCCCGGCCAGCCCCGTTTGTTCTCTAAATATTAGAAACCGGTCCGTACTCGTCCTGAACAGTGATTACCCGCTTCAACCTTAGGTTCCTATACCCGTTTGTCCACCCCTAGTCCGAGTGCCCGAGATAGGTGTTGCTACTTACCATAGTCATACCTTCTATCTCTTGTTTATTTATTCTTTTTTATTTATTTTTATTGTAATTGTCAAAATATGAAATTATTTATTTATATATAGTCTCAATAATGCAAAATTCCATTTGCTAGGTTAGGTGATTTGTAATTATTCTTTTTCTAAATTTTGCTTCTTAGTTTTATTGGTATGTTTACTTACTTGAACGAGAAAATCATAAGAGGAAGTCATGAATCGAGAAAAAAAAAATGAATGTGAACGAATAAATTAGTGCCTAGATGATCTTGATTTTTAAGATATTGAATCATGGATTTTAAGGTGGTTTTTACGCTTTGTAGACATGTTATAGATAACCTGACACAAAAAATAACACGAAACAAACAAATTTGGGTTGGTCATAATCATGTCAACCCACACGAAATTAATTGCTTATGTATTTCTCTTCACTTTTAAGTGAGAGGTCTTAGGTTCGATTCTCGCCAAAGATGAATTTGAACCACATTATTGTTAGCCCATTGTAAGGCTAAACCCACCTCCTTAGACCATCTCCAATGGTGACCTAAAACCTAAAAATATTTAGCCCCTAAAATTTAGGTTTTAGCCCAGAAACAGCTTTCTACTCCAACCCTTCTGGCCTAAAATTTTAGCCCCAGATTATCAAAGAATGAATTAAGGCTATTTTTTTTAAATTAACTTAAAAAAAATTATGTAGACTATCCTAAATTAATTTTATGAATATTTTAACCTAAAAATATTTAAATTCCGATAAATTTTGAAAAATCACTAAATCAATACATGAAAATCATGATAAACCACATAAACTTAATACCAACGACATTTAATAAACCACATAAACTTAAAAAAAAAAGACAATTAATAAACCACATAAACTTAATACAATCGAAAACTCATAGACTACATAAACTTAATAATGATATCCACCATCTTGACTTGGTGATGGACTTGGGTGATAGTCTTGAGATGAATCAACATCTTGAAATATGCTCCTTGTGGCATTCCTTCGTAAAATTTCCTTTTGCTTACCACGTAAGTATTTCTTCCTCTCTAGAGTGTATTTGTTGAGGTCCTCCATTATCAAATTAGTTTCGTACCTTTCTTGCTCCCTATCCCCTTGTTCCTTCATGGCCAAAAACATTTGGGCCGATTCTTCTTGCCGACGGCACTGGTTTTCGTTCATTCTTGCCATTTTGCTAGTAAATTGTGCACGTATCGGATCTTGGGACTTCCCTTTTCTCTCGGCAAAATTCACACCTTCATTGACATCATTTGGGGGTGGGGCTTCATTATGAAATAATCTTCCACATTGTTGATTCGCATCGATTCCCCACCTCGGACAATCCTTGAGGATGTTCCAAGCATGATGCAACTTAAAAGCTTGATTTTTTGGTGTAGTTCTTGTCTTGTAAATTGCCATTGCTTTGTCACCCTATGCAACAAATACATAAAAACAATTAGTTGCAAAATACTATTATGTATATGACAACTAAAATATCAACAAAGAAACTCATAATTCTGAGGCGCCCCTTCCACTAGGCATGTCAACCATGGCTCTCTCCAAGCTTCCCTTCCACAAAGTGCATGCTTTGGTGATAATCTTCCACCGATCATAAACACCATCAACTTCCCTTCGACCGGCGTTGGAATTTTCATGGAACTTATCAACGATTTTACCCCACAAAACCTTTCTATTTTGATTGGTGTCGATGGCACCATCTTCGCTAACAGAAATTCATGCCAAACATACAACAATATCTTCGTCAAAGGTCTAATTACGACCTCTAACATGCTCTTTTGCCATCTTGAAAATTTTGGAAATGAGAAGAAATTGTATAAAGAAAAATTGGAAGAATTGTAGGAGAAAAGTGAGTTTGGTGTGGATGTTTGAACAAATACATAGGTATTTATAGAGTTTTTGGTTGAATTTTATGTTAAATAATTTTTTAAAATTATTCTAGCCGTTGGATTTAAATTTGGACCGTTAGATTTTTTTTTTACCGTTAGATTTGATTATATTCGATCTAAGCCGTTGGATTCAATAAATACATAAATATAAAACTAAAAAATAATAATTTGAACCTGGACCGTTGGATTAACCAATGGCCCATTTAAACGTAGCCGTTGGATTATAAAAAGTAGTCGTTGGGCTACTTATTGCACTAACAGGCGGGGGAACACCCCGACATTGGCCTGTTGGTTTTCTGAAAATGCCTAGCGCGTGTAGCGCGTAGGCGAGTAGGGAAAGGGAACTGGGCTTCATAACCCTGATTTCAGTCTCAGTTGGTGGGGCCCATTTTGCTTTGTGGCCTAAAACTGGGCTGGTATTTGACCCTCAAATGAGTTTTAGGTTTTAAGTTAATTTTGGGTCATGGGTTGGAGTGGATTTTTTTTGGGGGGGGGGGGGGGAGGGGAAATTTTAGGTTATAAGTCACCATTAGAGATGATCTTTGTGTATATATTATCGTTTGTTCAAAAGAAAAAAATCACCTAATTTCGAAAATTACATGCTTTTACATGTTTTCTACACCCTTTAACAACCCTATATGACCTATATAACCAATACAAGTGAGAGGTCTTAGGTTCGATTCTCGCCAAATACAAGTTTGAATCACATTATTACTTGCTCATTGTGAGGCTAAGCCCATCATTCTCTTTAGTATAGATAATATTGTTTGTTAAAAAAAAAGAATAAAATAACAAGTTTAATCCTTTTATTTGAGAAAATTATTCCTTACTACGTAGCATTAAATAATACTTAATAAACTACTTAACATTAAATAATACGTAATAAATTACGTAACATTAAACAATACGTAATAGATTGGTACGATTGTCTGAATTCTATTCAACGGTCGAAGAGAAAAGACAAGTTGAAAAAAATGAAAAACCGGATGACAACAAATAAACGTAGGGAGCACTTGGTTTTTTTTTTAATTTTTTTAAAGGCTAGCCCACCTCCATCTAGCTACACCTGCAATTTTTTGTTGGTGTGTGAGGTTTTGATTCAGGCTAGAGGGAGACGATGGAGGTAGCGGCATAATTAGGGTTGACGGCTTAACGAACATGGATGCGGGAGTTGAAGGAGGAGGCTTAGGCTAAAGAAATAATCTATTAGAAAATTAATTTATCTAAACTACCTATTAATAAATTCTTTTACAACTCTTTTTTCAATTAAAATTTCAAAATTTAGTGCTGATTTAGACATTTTACAAGAAGAAGAGTATTTAGGGTGTACATTGATAGGAAAGAGGATCCTTAGGCCATTTCTAACCGAGGACTGGTCAGAGGGCTCGTTTTAGCCATCTGGCCATCCATAATATTAATATTTTAATGAATGGTACATGGTCATATTTGCCTCTGTCTCCAACCAAGGGCCAAAGGACCAAACATAATTTATTATTTAAATTTCAAAACAACAACTTAAATTTGAAATAGAATGAAGTGAGATAGTATGCAAGGGTGAAAATTATGTGAGAAATAGTGTAGGAATGGCTTAGGTATTTATAGAAAAAAAAAAGGTTTAAATTCATAAAAAAAAAAAAATGTAAGGCAACGGCTAGCTGCAGTCAGCTAGCCGTTGTATTCAAAATTTTAAACTATTCGTGTAGGTTATAATCGACACGATTCTGCCGAGTCAAACTAATTCCTGCGATGCCATTTATATTCAAATTACTATAACCGACACGATTTCAATAATAAAAATTATTCCTGTCGGTTATAACTTATATCCAACAGGAAATCCGACACTTTTACACAAAATTCTGGCCAGCCCGGGGCTGGCTGGCTGGCTGGAAGGGGCCAGCCCTCTGGCCCTTTGGCCCTTTCAGATTCCGTCGGGCCCACGAGCCATCTGGCCTAGCCCTCGGTTGGAGACGGTTTTCGGGCTATTTTCGGCCTTCTGGCCCTCTGAACCCTTCGGTTGGAGATGATCTTATGTATAAATATTATTGTTGTGTGTGTGTTTTTTTTTTTATTATTAATGCTAAATTTTAGGTAGGGTGTAAATTGAAAGGAAAGAAAATTCAAATAGTAATAAACTTTAGGTAGGGTGTAAATATTAATAAACTTTAGAAAGGGTGTAAATTGACATCAAAGAGGATTTAAATATGAATAAACTTTAGATAAGTTGTAAAGTGACACGAAAGAGGATTTAAATATTAATAAACTTTAGATAGGGTGTAAATTGACATCAAAGAATTCAAATATTAATAAACTTTAGGTAGGGTGTAAATATTAATAAACTTTAGATTGGGTGTAAATTGACATCAAAGAATTCAAATATTAATAAACTTTTGGTAGGGTGTAAATATTAATAAACTTTAGGTAGGGTGTAAATTGACATCAAAGAGGATTTAAATATTAATAAACTTTAGATAGGGTGTAAGTTGACTTTATATAGGGTGTAAGTTGACATCAAAGAGGATTTAAATATTAATAAACTTTAGATAGGGTGTAAGTTGACTTTATATAGGGTGTAAGTTGACATCAAAGAGGATTTAAATATTAATAAACTTTAGATAGGGTGTAAATAGACGGACAAGGATTGTCTGCCCTTCCATTTTTCATGCCCTTCCGTGCCCTCCTGTTTTGTGTGGTCACGGTTAAGCAACGTCAACATTTTATATTATTTCTTTTATAGAGATAATAAGACAAAAATAAATAGTAATATAAAATATTAACGTAGCTTAACCGTGACCACACAAACAGGAGGCATAGAAAGTGGGAGGGCAGACAATCCTTATCCTAAATTGACACGAAAGAGGATTTAAATATTAAAAATCTTTAGGTAGGGTGTAAATATTAATAAACTTTAGGTAGGATGTAAATTGACAGGAAATAAGATTTAAATATTAAAAAACTTTCAGTAGGGTGTAAATATTAATAAACTTTGGGTAGGGGTAAATTAACAGGAAAGAGGATTTAAATATTATTGTTGCCTTTTTTGACTATTAGCACTGACCTGGTGTAAATTGATTAAGGTGTTCATATTATTGCTATCTTTTTTAGAAGAAGATTCTTTCATTTCCTAATCTTTATTTCATTCCCTTTTTTTTTACTTGAATAGTTACGGTTAAATCACATTAATATCTTATATTGATTTTTTTTTTATAAAAACAATAAAACAAAAAGCAAAGTGTGGAATGAGGGAAGGAAAATGAATGGAAATAGGAAGGTAGAAAATCCTACTCCATCTTTTTTAACTATTAGATGTTTAGGATGTAAAATGACTGGAAAGAGGATTTTTTTTAAGGAAAACTAATGAAAATGACTTGAAAACTTTGAGCTTTAACGATAAGAACAAAATAAAGGGTAAAATAAATAGTACTAGACTTGACTTTTTAATGTAAAAATATAATTTTTTGTTAAAGTAAACAGTACCGTTGACTTTTCGTTAAACCCCTTTGTGTTTTTTTAATGAGGATCAAGGCATGGCTGTTATACAAGTTGTTGAACAAATAAGTGAGGGATGACTCACCTATAACCTACCATTGTTATTTGTCTAGACGACCCATATTCTTATGTCCAGATTTGGCCAGAAGAAAATACCATACCAATCCTGCGCTTCTCAGTTCAGATCTCTTGGTTTTTTCTGTTTTCACTGCTAACAGAAAGATGGCTGAGGCACTCATTTCTGTGCTGCTCCAAAAATTGGCGTCGATAACTTACCAATACGTCGAAGAAGAGCTGAAATTGGTTTTGAATGCGGAGAAAGATGTTAAAGAATTCGAGGCCAACCTTAAAGCGATTCGTGCTGTGCTTGAGGATGCGGAGTTGAGGCAAGTGAAGGAGGCCAGCGTCAGAAATTGGCTGGAGGAGCTGACAGAGGTGTCGTACAAGATGGACAACGTGCTGGATGAGTGGAACATTGAAATACTGAAACAAGAAGTTGAGAAACAAGAAGAGCACGGTGGAAGTACTTCTCTTGTTACTGAGAAGAAGAAGAAGAGGGCGGTATGTTTCTCTATTCCCTCCTCTTGCTTTTGTTTCGGCCAAGTCAGTCGGGTAATTCGTCATGGTGAAATTGCTCGTAAGATCAAAAGTCTGAATGAAAATTTAGATGTGATTGCTAAGCGCAGACAAGCATATAACTTTCAATTCATAGAGAGAATAATCATTGAACAACCTGAGCGAGAGAAAACTTCCTCTTTTGTTGATGAATCTATCGTATTTGGTAGAGAACAACAAAAGGAAGTTTTGGTCAGCAAGTTGTTGAATGAGAGTAGTCAAGAAGAGAGGGGCCTCCTTGTCATTCCGATTGTTGGGATGGGAGGAATGGGGAAGACAACTCTGGCCCAACAAGCTTATAACCATGAAAAAGTTAAAGCTTGTTTTGATATCAAAATTTGGGTTTGTGTTTCGGACCCTTTTGATGAGAACAAAATTGCCAAAGCCATCATTTCTGGTGCCAAAGCAGCCGGCCCAAATTCAGATGAGTTGGAAGATTTGTTTCAATGTATGTCTGAATCCATTAAGGGCAAGAAGTTTCTCCTTGTCCTAGACGATGTGTGGACTGAAGACCAAAGACAGTGGGAGAAATTGAAGTTGCCATTAATTCAGAGTGGCGACATTGGCAGTAGAATATTGGTGACCACTCGAAAACATAAGGTTGTTGATATGATGGAAGCTACCACTCACATGATCTATTTGGAAAGGTTGAGCGAACAAAATTGTTTGTCAATATTCAATCGTAAGGCATTTTTTAATAGGGAAGAGGAACAATTTGGTGTTTTGGGAGCCATTGGTAAAGAAATTGCAAAAAAGTGCAAGGGTTTGCCTCTTGCTGCAAAGACTATGGGTAGTCTCATGCATTACAAGAAATCGAGGGAAGAATGGCAAGAAGTTTTGAATAATAAGATATGGGAGCTAGAAGAGGTCGAGCAACAAGTTTTCCAATCGTTATTACTTAGTTATTTTGATATGGCACCTTCGGTCAAAAGATGTCTTTTATATTGTGCTATTTTTCCAAAAGACCATCTGATCTATAAAGATTACTTGATTGAGTTGTGGATGTCACAAGATTATCTCTACTGGAAAGGAAACACAGAGAAAGAAAGAATTGGCCAAAGGTGTTTTGATAATTTAGTAATGAGATCTTTCTTCCAAGACTTTGAAGACGACGATGAAGGAAATATCAAAAGGTGTAAAATACATGATATTGTGCACGACTTTCTGCAGTATCTTACTCAACATGAATGCTTTTCAATGGAGGTTAAGGGTGGTAACAATACAATAAAGCCCTTGGGTGATAAGATCCGCCATTTGACCTTAGTACTTGCACCCGAGGGTCCACTCTCATGTGTTTCGTTTTCTAGCTGCGATCTACGTACTCTTGCAACTTTTGATTCAAAATTTAATGTTGTGGACTCAACTTTGATCTCGCAGTTGAAACATCTTAGGACATTAAATTTGAGTGGTAATTGTATTGAAGTGCTTCCGGAAGAGATAGGTGAATTGGTGCATCTGAGATTTATTGATTTGTCTCACAATCGTGATTTGAAAAAGTTACCGAATAGGGTGTGTAATTTATACAATTTGCAGACGTTTCACCTTGAACGGTGTGGGAAACTTGAAAGTCTACCTCAGAGCATGGGAAAGTTGATTAGCTTAAAGCATCTTTATGTTTGGGGTTGCGATGAGCTGAAAGACTTGCCGAAAGGGATTGGGAGATTAACAAATCTAAGAAGACTAGATATGTGCCCTGTTGGCGGTGGTAAAGACGACGATGAAGCGTTCAAATTAGGAGATTTGAGAAACTTAGACCAACTTCAGGGTGGACTTAGCATACATATTTATGGGGAAGTGAAAGTTGCTGCGGATGAGGGTGAGAAAGCATCACCTCTGGGGAACAAACAACTCTCAAAATTGGATATAATTTTTGAAGATCGAGAAGATGAGGAGGAAAGAAGAAGAAGCAGTAGTAGTGCAGAAACACTGAATTTTTTACGACCGCATCCAAATTTGGAAACTTTAATCATTAGAGGGCATAATGGAAGCACTGCCCCCAACTGGATCATGCCATTAAACAATTTGAGATTTCTTACTTTTTATTATTGGAACGAATGTGAAGTTTTACCTCCTTTGGGAAGATTGCCGTCCCTCGAAAGCCTGACCATTTGGAGTATGAACGGAATGAAAAAGGTTGGAGTTGAGTTTCTGGGAATAGAAAAGAAAACGTCATCAGCATCATCATGCATTACTCTATTCCCAAAATTAAAAATACTCCGTCTTTACTTGATGAAGGCTTGGGAAGAGTGGGAAGGAGTGGAAGAGTGGAAGGAGGATTCTCATATTACCATAATGCCATGTCTTTCTACTTTAAGGGTTGACTTCTGCCCTCAGCTAAAAACACTGCCAGACTTCTTGCGGAAAACACCACTGCAGAAACTTCTCATCAAGTACTCTCCGAATCTTGCACGAGGTTGCCAAAAAGGCAGAGGAAAGGAGTGGCCCAAGATTTCTCACATCCCCAACATTGAAATCATACCTCCACTTGATTCTGGTTTTGATGATGATGGTGAAGGCATAGTCGAGGCGGCGGAGGATGCTGTTGAGTTACTTGACACGCCTTCCACTTCTGGTGAGAGGGGTAAAGGCATGGTCGAAGCAGAGGAAGCTGTTTAGTTGCATGAGAGGCCTTCCACTTCTGGTAATTAACCTCTTTTCTATTTCTTTACCAACTCACTCTATTCAATTTACTTGACAAATTACAATATTCCAACTAAACAATTTATGGGGCTGAGCTTTTAATTTACTTGACAAATTACAATTTTCCAACTAAACAAGTGCAGATTACCATATTCCAGGTCCCAAGTTCAATTCCCCCTCACCAATATCGTGATTTGCAATGCTCTAGTTTTATTTCATTCCAAAAACATATATGCAAGAAAGTAACAGTTTATAGTCACAAAATTTTGCAGAAAGTTTCACAAGCACGCTTTTGGAAGGGCCGCAGACCTCAAAAAACTGGATTCACCAAGACCCTCCAGTTATCTGATTTAGCTGCTAGCAGTTACAGGTTTTACAAACAATGTTGCCTGAAATAAACTGAGACCACTACATTGCAGCTCACTTTGGCAGGCTGCAAAAATCATCGAAAAGGAAGCGTGCAAAAACAGGTAATTTCAAAATTAGTTGGGGTGTTTAGTTTATGCATGCATGTTTCGTTCATCTTTTGATAGCTTTTTTTTTTTTTTTTTGTTAATCCTACCCACCTGACTGTTGCGAGTGCTGCTAATGAACGCAGGGCTGACGCATTTTCTCTTCATGGGAAGTGAGATGGAAGGGGAGAGAAAGCTGCATGCATTATTAGAACCGGTGGTTGGCTGCTGCATTACAGATTTCACCGTAATGGTCTTTTCCTTTGCTTTTGAGAAGAATGAAGATCGTCTGAACATAGGCACATTAATTGTGCGCGTGTGTGCATACAGTATAATGCAAAGAGCTCCAGACTTGTTTGAGGTCTTCAGTTGAAGTCAGAACCAAGAATACAACACAAGTTGCAGCCTTAATACAACTTCATGTATATTTCTCAGAAAAATGCTGTCGAATGACTAGAATATTATTCACTGGACCTGCAGAGTACAGTGCAAATTTTATGTAAATACTTAACAGATCAGTAAAGTTTGTCAGATTGATCATAAACAACTGAGATATTTGAATATAAAATGTATTATGAAACAGTGGTACACTAATTCGCATTAAAGTTGCTTCAATGTCATCAAATTTGCATAAATCCAGGGAAGGAAATAATTCAAATAGCATTGAGATAGCCAGTTGCATGTTTGAACACGCGAAGAATGTTACGAGTTATGGCAAGTGCCTTCGCCCATGAGCGGTAGGACTCGGGTTCGAGACTTGGGAGCAGCCTCTCCATAAATGGGGGTAAGGCTAGCCGACATTCACCTCTCCCAGACCCTACGTAAAGCGGGAGCCTTGTGCACTGGGTACGACGACCATATGCTAAGCAAGTAACAGCTTTGCTGTTCAAAAAGTCAAAGTATAAAGTTGTGAGTTAAAAGAGTTTTACTCATTCAAAATATACGAAAAAGAATGTACCTTGATTCGGTTCACCAGAATGCAAAGCCATAACTAAATGAAGAATCCAGAGTTCTTAAAACATGCAACAATCTTCGGCAGTTATACTTTGAAAAACGAAAATACAGAGTTAATAATTAGAGAAGTTAACTGAAGAAAACTCATCTAAGGTCGTACCCAGTGCACAAGGCTCCCGCTTTACGCAAGGTCTGGGAGAGGTGAATGTCGGCTAGCCTTTCCCCATTTATGGAGAGGCTGCTCCCAAGTCTCGAATATAGTAGGGAAAACAAGATTTCTCAATAATCTCCCACTTCCTACGCTCCAAACCTAAGAAATGTACACCCAAATCAAAACTATAATACACATGCAGTTTCAAGAATGCATTGCTTTTTTGTTTATTGGAGACGAATACGAATGCATCAATACATAATAGGGCCGTAGGCAAAAGACATGTAATAGATATTGAGAAATTATACGAATACTGCTACGAAAAACCAAGAAGATAAAGAAAAATGATTAGGAAAAATGACCTCCCACAAGTAGATATTCCCCGACGAGCCTCCGCCAACAATCTATGTGCCTTGGCTGTTCGCAGCGAGCGGATTGATCGGTTCTTTTGGGAAGCTCTAGACATGAACTTGCGGCTGCACATCAAAACTTCCAAAATTCAATAAAATTGCAAGAATTCCCAAAATTCAATAAAAATGCAGACTTTCATCAATTGAGGCAATTCATGTGTGCATAAGAAAGGAGATGATCTTACCTTGGACCAGGGCCAGGACAGAGCCAGAGGAGGAGGAAGACTCACGAAACTGAGAGGAGGCGAGGAACCGTTCGCCTACGCAGATGAGGTCGTGAGGCGGAGAGGCGCAGAGCTTGTAGTGTAAGATTATAAGTATGATTCTTACAAGTCTTGGGATAATTGATATTATAAAGAAGTCTAAATCATGTTGACAAGAGTTAATCCAATCATATTGGTATATTGAGGACTCTTGTGTTTGCTCGTTTATAGGATTCATATTGATATAAGGAATTCAATCTTGTATTTCTTGTGGGATTGTTATAGGGCGATCCAGATCTTGTAGTATAAAACCACAAGCCCCTACTCTCACAAAGCGAGCGGATTGATCGGTTCTTTTGGAAAGCTCTAGACATGAACTTGCGGCTGCACATCAAAACTCCCAATATTCAATAACATTGCAAGAATTCCTAAAACTCAATAAAAATGCAGACTTTTATCAATTGAGGCAATTCATCATACAGGTTGTGTGCATACGAAAGGAGGTGACCTTACCCTGGACCAGGGCTAGGACAAAGCCAGAGGAGGAAGAAGACTTGCGAAGCTGAGAGGAGGCGAGGAACCGTTCGCCTGCGCAGATGAGGCCGTGAGGAGGAGAGGCGCAGAGCTTGTAGCGGAGCTGCTCGGCGCCCGTGCAGAGGTCCCAACGGCCAATGCCGGCTTCGATTGACATGACAGAATTAAGAGTCATTGCAGAGCTGGATGTCATCTGTATTCTCATTCTCGTCACTTTTCCTGTTCATGGCGCAAACTTACTATCCCTACGTTATCTGATAAAAGTTGGTAATTTATTCATTTTTTATTTTTTATTAATATTTGATTCATACGGCATTCATGCTATTTTAATTACGCAAAAACCGTAACTCAAGTGAGCCACATCATTATTTAACAATACCACTACAAGACACGTCACAATTTGCTAAGTTTAATATGATTGAAGGCTTGGGCATAGCCAAATTGGATAAATAAGTGTGTTCTTCTTATACAATTGAATTTAAATCTTCATTTTTATTATTCTAATTTATTTAATGTAAAATATCACCGGTATAAGTTATACGTTTAACAATAGGATGCAAAGCATTATATGAAGCACTCTTCAAGGTGATAAAATGTAATTACCTCAGAACGTATTGTATTATTAGACATTAGGAGATAACTTGCACACACCTCTTTTTTTTTTTTTTTTTTTTTTTTGATTGTCAAACTAAATAAATAAAAAATAATGGCCATGATTAAACGTAAGTACGTGAGATGGCTCGCTAGCGTCCTCGAGCCACTACTGGTGGTTGGATGGTTCGTCGAAAATCGAAATCGGGGATGTGGAGTTGTTGGATTTGGTTTTTTGTCTTTTTATTTTTTATTTTTTATTTTTTATTTTATTTTAAAATCTTAGTAAGAAAGAGGAGAAGGCGTAGGTGAATGATAAAAAGAGGGAGGAGGGGACTGTGGCCTTCGACGGGAGGGAGTGCCGCCAAATTGGAAGGGATTCATCTGGAAAAGAAAAAGAAGAAATTGTAAGAGATCAAGTAGCCCTCTAACCAATTGATACGGTTCTCAATTTTCATGTATTTGATTACAAATTGTAACTTAGAACTCACACTTTATTTTGGAAAAATTAGTATCCGGTCCCTAATTCTTATTGTTTATTGACTAAGACCTTATTAGTTCTCAAATTTTGATTCAAGTCCCTAACATTAATGTGATAATGAATTTACATGTTTATTATATAATTTTTTAATATAAAAATTAGTAATTAATTTAGGGTTTAATACTCACACCTCTATTAAACTTCTAATTAATTTTCAATTCAAACATTTCCAAAATAATACTAAATTAAATTAAATTAAGTTTGTACCTATTAGTTTTTTTTAAATATATATAAAAAGATTCTCAATTTTTTAATCTTAAATGTACCCATTCATATAATTTTTCAATTTTTTTAATCTTAAATGTACCCATTCTCAAATATATCAATTTGTTATATTTAAAATGTACCCTTTTTTTTTAATATAAAATCCTTTTAAATTTTTTAATCCATGTTTAAACTTATATGGATACATTCAATTTTTTTAATCTTAAATGTACCCATTCTCAAATATATCAATTTGTTATATTTAAAATGTACCCTTTTTTTTTAATATAAAATCCTTTTAAATTTTTTAATCCATGTTTAAACTTATATGGATACATTCTTTTTCGTTGATTTTGAGAATGTATCCATGTTTTGGTACAATAACTTTTTTTTGTTAATTTTGGTTAATGTACCCATACATATATGTACACACACACACAATATAATAGAGAGTATAATTTATATTTTATTATTTTTAATCCCATAAATTATGGGTTTTATTTAAAATCTCATTAATATAAACAATTACAAATTTCAATTTTTTATTTTTAATTTAAAAAATATAGTAACTTACATTATTACATTAATGTCAGAGACCTCAATCAAAAACTAAAAACTAACAAGGTTTCAATCAAAGAATATTGATAGTTAGGGACTGCATCCAAAGTGTCCCCTTTATTTTTTATATAACCTACTAAAAGTCAGTATGCATTGCTCACTGTATTTTTTTTGTAAAAGAAGTCGTGCATGATAAATGCATATGTTTAACTTACGATGGTTACTCACTTAGTACTACAATTTTATTTTTTATTTTATTTTTATTTCTAAGTAAAAAGTTTTAAATTTGATTCTCATATATCACAAAGTTAGATACGACTTGTTATAGAGTTCTCATTGAATAGCTTAGCCTAATGCCCCTATCCTTTATTGTATTAAAAAAAACTACGATGGTTAAAGTACAAAATTTGATTGTTTATGTATATTCAATAATTTCCCATAAACACATAATCAACTCTTATTTTTTTTAATACAAGTGAATTAGCAATATTATAATCGAAAGACTTCAGTTGCAGGTATAATCGCTTTAGACCAAGAGATTAGATTTTGATTCTCACACATTTTTTTCAGTTTTTTCGCAATCCTTTTTGTTCGTATCCATTAAATTGAACAAATTAAATAGAAATAATAAATAATAATTACATAATAATGCGTGAAAGATTAGAAAGAAAGAGTGTGTTTATTATTTACGAACAGCAACATATATGAGTATCTGGCAATTTGGCATATGACATGAGCGCGGTGCCAACTGTGATATGTCTGTCGGTTTAATTAGTTCCCATTATTTCGCCTAACCTAAACTTTCTCACCCACCGAGTCACAAACATTAATTCCCTAATTAAAAATTAATATTCAAAATTGGAGGTTTTGGGTTCAAAATCTGATGTTGGTGTGGAAACCAAACTTGTAGTCAGTAAAAAGCTGAAATGTCTTTGTAAATCTTATCGACCACCGAAAAAAATGATTAAGGATGACTTGTTACCAATTGTTTTTCTTAAAAAAATAAAAATAAAAATAAAAAGTAGCACCCCACTTTTGTGACTTTTGTCTTCCCTCGCCACCGCAGTAAGGTATAATCTTACTCCAAGATCACCACCATAACACTCGCTCAGCTCAGCGCAGCTTAGCTCCTCCATTAAAGCAACTCCGAATCGAAACCAAACAATCCAAAGTCCGCTGCAATGCACGCCAAGACCGACTCCGAGGTGACCAGCCTCGCACCGTCGTCCCCCACCAGATCCCCAGGCCGCCGCCCAGTCTACTACGTCCAGAGCCCCTCGCGCGACTCCCACGATGGCGAGAAAACCACGACGTCTTTTCAGTCCACCCCTGTCATCAGTCCCTCCGGCTCCCCTCCCCACTACCACTCCTCCATCGGCCGCCACTCCCGCGAGTCCTCCTCCACCCGGTTCTCCGGGTCCCTCAAACCCGGATCCCGGAAGATCAACCCCAATGACGGGTCCCGCCATAACCGGAAGGAACGGAAGCCGTGGAAGGAGCAAGCCGTCATCGAAGAGGAAGGCCTTCTGGAGGGAGAAGAGGGATCCAAAGGCTTCCCACGGCGGTGCTACTTTCCAGCTTTCGTTCTCGGTTTCTTCCTCCTTTTCTCCATGTTCGCTCTGATTCTCTGGGGCGCCAGTAGGCCCATGAAGCCCAAGATTACCATGAAGGTTCGTCCGATTCGCCATTGTCAATTATCAATCTCCATTTGGAAAATTGATTATCTGGGTAGTGATTAATTCGGGTTAATTTTGTATAATTGCAGAGTGTGACGTTCGAACAGTTCAAGATTCAAGCGGGTTCGGATTCCACCGGCGTTTCCACTGATATGATCTCAATCAATTCCACAGTGAAGTTCACATTCCGCAACACCGGCACGTTCTTCGGAATGCACGTAATGCCGAAGCCTCTAGATCTATCATACTTTCAAATCACAATCGCCTCCGGAACAGTAAGTCCAATTTCCAATTTCAATACATAACTTTCGTAGTTTCATCGATTAAGTCATCGATTAGATCGTTAATCTCAATTGGGTTATGCAGATTAAAAAATTTTATCAATCGAGGAAGAGTCAAAGAACGATCAGCGTTCGGGTATTTGGCGATAAAATACCGCTGTACGGTAGCGGCGCGAGCATGAACAGCGTGACGGGGACGACGGCGCTGCCGGTGCCGGTGCAGCTGAGCTTCGTGATCCGATCCAGAGCCTACGTTTTGGGGAAGTTGGTGAAGCCGAAATTCAACAGGCGGGTTGATTGTTCTGTGACTTTTGATCCCAAGAAGCTCAACGTTCCGATCAAGCTCACGAACTGCACCACTAGTTGATCGACAGAGGAGGAGGAAGCACACGAAATTCATCAAAAATTGTTCATTTTCTTTGTTTTCGTTAAAGTGAACAAGTGGTGGGACAACTCAGCGGGCAGACTTTTGGAGTTCGGGCAGACTGTGAGGGAGGAAAAATAACACGGTTTGGGACTTTTGGGCTGCCCGAGTGCCCAAGATGAGTGTTGATTTACAGGTTGTATTACTACTTACTATATTCACAAATTCTCTCTCATTTTTATTTTCATTTTATTCTAATTTTAAAAGTATGATATTATTGTAATTTGTAATTTTTTTTTCTTTTCGGTGGCTATAAGCACATGAGATCACTAATTAATTGTTTCGTAATTTTGGTACACTATTTTATAATGAAAGCATTTAAATTGATATTAAAATATAAGATGATAGAGAATTTATGAAGAACCACAATTTAATAGAACCTCTTTACATTTCTCCTTGTTAGTATATTGTATGAGAAAGTCATAAGAGGAATTCATGAATGTGAATAAAGGAAAGAATGAATGTGAATGGATAAATTAGTTCCTAGATGATTCTTGATTTTTAAGATACTGAATTATGGATATTAAGGTGGTTCTTACGATTTGTTAGGGATTCAATGGAAGTGGCATCTCCCTTTCGACCGCGGCGGGAGTTGTGATTGGTTGGAACTTGAACAGAGCTTGGGCCATGAGGACCATATATAGGGCGTGGGCCTAGAAAACCTTGTGGGTCACAAGAAATATAACATTAGGCACATGCAGCTAAACATGCTGGTTATGTGCCCCATGAAACACATTACCTTGAATTGGTGACATGTTATAGACAACCCGACTACAAAAATAAAACGAAACAAACAAATTTGGGTTGGCCATAAACATGTCAACCCCTAGCATTACGTGTAACAATATGCATAAACAGATTAAACATGAGTGTATGATGTTTAAAATCCAAATCCAACTTGTAAACGCGTTTACTTTTCACGTAGCCCTTGCAGTATTTTGCGATGAAGACTTTAGCATGTTTTGTATACTGCGTCACTTATGGAGGCAACACTTTTGATGTTTTTGGGTCTAAAATCTAACCATAGAGCCAGAACCAACCGAGCCCAATTCATATGCCAATTAATTATTTTAGGTTTTGTTTTTTAACTTTTGGATTAGCCTTGCATTAAATGCTTGGTATAAGTCTAGCTATTTATATTTCTTTTAGCATTTAATATGATTTGAAAAGTTAATATATTAAAATATAAAATAATATATTAGACACATTGGTTAGAGATGTAATTTTAGTATGATGTCCAAACTGCCATGTAGATCATCAAATTGAAATTTAGTGTTCAATATTTGACGTCTCTTTTGGAGATTCTCTTACCTTCTCTTAATTTTTTCCAACTTACAATTTTAATTTGAAAAAGCCCTTAGTATGAATGTTGCATGGTATGAAAGCGTTACCCTTTTGTTTGATATAAACCTTATGTAAGTTTGGGCTTGAACATTAACCCGATTCATAATATTTTTAGTAATCATGTGACTTTTAGTATTCGTATCGTGTTTTTTTTTTTCATTAAAAATGATTAGTTACTGGATTTATTATGGTAGTTCACTTTTTAGGAGGTCGAAAAGACTCACAAAAACATTTCAGTTTCTATTGTATGATTCACCAACATAAAAAATTGAACTCGGGAGTGTTGTGTTAAATACGGGCTACGAATTTATATTCATTCACTGGACCACTATGCGACATTGGTTTACTTGCATCGTTTTTGGGCTTGGAAAACAATTACTAATTATGTTGGGTTAGAAGAGACTGTACGTGTCCAATCCTTATCCACGGGAGCCCGACCTGACCCATGAACACCTTAATTGAGTCGTAAGACCATGTCAAATATCAACCCACAGGAATTATCATTATTACCACTTAGTATTACGGTTTAGTGATTTTTTAATGTCAAATTAAATTCAAATCTAGTGAGAGGTCTTAGGTTCGAATATTGTTGAAGGAAAATTCAAAGTCAAATTAGGTTTTTCATTGTGTGACTTAACCGAACTCCCCTTCCATTTAATGTAAAAATATCGATGTATTTAAAAATAAAAAAATAGATAAAGACTTACACAGTTTTGGTGCCCGTTGGTCTTCAAAACATGGACCGGACTGAAAATTCGTTATCAGGCCCGATAAAATGGGACCCAAGCTATTAGAGCAAGACTAAATTTTTTGAGATTTACCAAAAAAAAAGCCCACAAATAAGAAGCCTGATAACAAATGAGGACAAGCGGTGAAAAATAAAGATGGAATCTTCCTTCCCACGGCTAGAGATCCAGTTGTGCCTTTCACACAAGCAAGAAGCAACCTCTCTCTCTCTCTCTCTCTCTCTCTCTCTCTCTATCCATTTCTGTCCCGTCGGAGAAGGGAACTCTCTCTTTATCTCTCTAAAGCTCTCTGACTCTCTCTCTAGAACCTCAATAGCTATGGCTGTTCCCCAGCACCATTTCCAACAGCACTACCCACCCCAACAACAGCAGCAACAATCCAAGTCTTTCAGGTAATTATTTCATCAATTTCGTCTAATATTAATGACTTCTCCTTTTTTTATTTATTTTAATCTCGATTTCTTTTTCCACATTTTTGGTGTAGAAATTTGTACACAATCGACGGCCAGATGTCGCCGGCGGTGGCGTATTACGACCCCGGCAATTTACACGATCACCCCCAGCAGCAGCATCCTCCTTACGTTCCGCCCTGTAATTTCTCTTTCCTCCTCCTTTTCTTACATTTTCTTATGCTCTGTTTGGTTGCCCAGAATCTGTAACAAGTGACAAGCCAAAAAGTTTGGATTTTTTTTTTTTAAATCCAGTGCTCCAAATTCCGGAGGGTTTTAGTAAAAATCATCACTTTAGCGTCATTTCCGTGTTTTCGCTGCGAATTTGATCTGAATTTATCAAAATTTAATAACTTAATTGCTCAAAGTTCATGACTTTAATAATTCCGTGACATTTTTGTCCCCTATCTTTTCCTTGATTTTCTTAGCAACCAAACAGAGCCTTGATTATTTGATCTTGAGCTTGTGGAACATTACCTGAAATAAGTGGTCTCTTCTTTTTAGTTCATGTAGTAGGATTCGCGCCCGGTCCGGTGGCTGCAACGGATGGCAGCGATAATGGTGCCGATTTGCAGTGTCATTATGGGTTCGAATCCAAAAGGAAAAAGCTAAAGGAACAGGATTTCCTGGAGAACAACTCACAAATATCGTCCATTGATTTCCTGCAACCGCAATCGGTCTCCACAGGCTTGGGTTTGTCCCTTGACAATACTCGAATGGCTTCTACAGGGGACTCATCGTTGCTGTCACTTATCAGCGATGACATTGATCATGAGCTACAACGACAGGATGCTGAGATTGATAGATTCCTCAAGGCCCAGGTCTTGTTTCTTGGAAAATACCTTATCTTCTTGTTGCTTTGTTGAATGCTTTGTAGGAACTTTTTTAGATGCTTACTTAATCTGCTGATGATCAGTGTTCTTACATTATGTCATTGTCTTGATGATCATGCCATTTTTGTTGAGTTTATGTACGGGTTTGAACTACTAATAATTTTTTTATCGCAGATTCTTGGATTTCGTTTAGGATGATTTTCATCTATAAAATCCATGGTTTGATTTCAATTACTGATATGTTTGATTTTCATCTATAATAGGTTGTTAAGTTTAGTAGCAGTTTGGTTAACTGGCTAAGTAGTATTTCAACGATTCTCATACGCAAAAACTAGAAAATCAACATTTCTAGTGTAGCACAAAATTATATGAGTCTATTATCCCTTTGCCTTTTTTGAAATGGTCATTGATATTTATATACAGATTGTGTCCACGTTATTTACCATTACTTAAATGATTTGTTACGTTCAAGGCCATTATGGTTAGAGAATAGAGATGGCACTGCGTGTCATTTAGTTCAGTTCAAGATGTTAACCCAAAATATTATCAACTTCCCAAAACACATGACACATATAATGTTTGCATCCAATCATGATTCAATATCTATGACTAAAATATGTGCCATTTGTTAGTAAATTTATGGCACATCTTTTAATAGTAAAATGCTTCATCCGAAGGACTTTAATCTGATAAATTTTGATTCCTACTCTTCACAACTACGGATACAATCTAAATGTGAACTTGTATTTAGTGAATTGGAGTCATTACTTAAACAATGAGAGGCCGAGCCCTAATAAAATGAACTAGATTTTGCAAAACTCGGATAATGTTCTTAAGTATTCCATTTTGATGGAGGATCCTTGCGGCTTAGGTTGTAGAAGTGGTGGTGTGAGGAAAGTGTGGTTTGTAAATTTGTGGTTAAGTCTTCTTTTGCTAGTTAGATTCCTTGTGGGACCAGACTATGATTTTCTATTTGATCCCCTTGAATTCTTCACCCTTAGTAGAAGTGTGTAGTGGTACCGGATGGATGGTTTACGTGCCCTTAGCCATTCTGGAGGAGCTGTTGAGAATTGTATTGACAAGAAATGAATTACTAAGATGTTTTCTTATTCTGGCAAATTCTGTAACTTTTTTTTTTCTTTTCTCAAGAATCTCTCTGGGGTTTTCACGTTGGGCCTTCTATTTTTGGTTTGTTGGATATTTTGTGGGTCCCAATTGCTTTTTGGTGATTGCTTTTATGTCACCGTGTTTACTTACTAGCAGGAAACAACCATTCGATAGATTCTTGAACTGATTAAACTAACTCTAATTTCTTAATTTGTAGGGTGACCGACTGCGGCAAACTATCATGGACAAGGTCCAAGCCACACAACTTCAGACCCTCTCGGCTGTGGAAGACAAAGTTCATCGGAAGCTGCGAGAGAAAGAAGCAGAAGTGGAGAGCATTAACGAGAAGAATATGGAGCTTGAAGAGCGAATGGAACAGTTGACTGTTGAAGCAGGTGCTTGGCAACAGCTAGCCAGGCACAATGAAAACATGATCTCAACTCTAAGGTTTAATCTTCAGCATATATATGCTCAAAGTAGAGATAGTAAAGAAGGATGTGGCGACAGTGAGGTAGATGATACAGCTTCTTGCTGCAATGGCCGTTCAATCAATTTGGAAATGTTTTGCAAGGAGAATAATGATGGGAAAGAGATGATGACTTGCAAGGCCTGCCAAGTCAATGAAGTGTGCATGCTTCTATTACCTTGTAAGCATCTTTGCCTGTGTAAAGATTGTGAAAGTAAGCTCAGCATCTGCCCTCTCTGTCAGTCCTCTAAGTTTATCAGCATGGAGGTATATTTGTAATGTGTTACATTAGAAAGTTCTCATCTTTTAATTCAAAGCCATACATCATATAAATATTATCAAAGTCATATGCATTGTCGTTCTTATCTTTTATGTCAAGGCCATACATCATAGAAATATTATCAAAGTCATATGCATTGTTACCCTACGAGACAGGCAGTATGTGGGCATCCGAAAATAAGGATAAAGAGTAAAGAGTTGCATAGACATTAGCCATTTTTGACATTATTCTTAAGATTCTTAAATGGGAAGTGATTTATTTCAATCCAAATGAGAAACAAAGGGAGGAGTGCGGGGGAAGAAAAAGGGTTGTGCGAAATCACTTCCCTTCTTAATATTCCTATACATGTTTGTTTCTATTTGAATCTGAAATACTTTGTTTTGACTTGTTGAACGAAGATCGACTGAACAATGGTAGAAGCATGCTACTTTCCTTCATAATGTAAATTAGTGACATGCCATTTCTATATATCATTTGTGTCTGAAAATGCTATTTTTTTTTCAATCTGTTACATGCTTTTGTTGTCCATTTGGTTCCAAACCTTGTGTGGGTTGCCAAACTTAGAAACTCAGAGGTAGAAGAGTGGTTAGCCAACCTTGAACCATCCTGAGCAGGATTGCATTACGTGGCTGCATTTTATTGGTCCGTTACTGGCATAATATGTCGTAACGTAACGAAGGAGTTGATTGTTTCTTCTGCTTAGTTGTTAGTATTACTCAAAGAGTTGAGGTATAAATTTTGTTATGTTGCTTTCTTGCACAAGCTATTTGGTTATGCTTGGTGGACAATGCCGGATGGTTATATATGTAGCGTGCAAGGGTGTAAAACCCCAGTCGTACACTCCACCTGCTCAACCGGTTTAAGGGTGGGAATTGAAAAAATGTTGTATAAACTGGTTTAGTTAATTAATTGAAGATTAATTTGTTTTGGTTTGCTCTCAAACTTAATCAATTTGCGCACTTATAAACTTTTTATATTTAGAAAGAAAAATACAGTCATGAGGAGTGCACAATGAGATTTTTGGCGTACCAATAAAAGTTGTCTAATTTATATATATTTTTGGCATTTGCCTTAGAAATTTAACAGTTCAACCATGTTTGTTACCGAAGGAAAGATATATTTATAAATATAAAAGAGTTGAAATTTTATTGAGGTGAAATCAGAGTAAATTACACAGATAGGGAGAAGATAAAACTAGAACGAATTTGGATCTGGATTGTGGGGATCTTAGGGATTTTTATATCTTAGTCATTCATCGTACATCGTATGGTCATAAATTATTTGAATTTTATTACTTAAAATGAAACACAAGTAGTAACTAACAAAAATTGGTCTCACGATATATGATAAACGGCTAGGATGTGAAGATTTCTAGGATCCTTATAAAGAGGATCCGGAGAGTATCTTCATCCAATTAGAACAATACAAAGAAGATAAGTACATGAAAATTAGACCGAATGAGAGAAGATAAAATTAGAACAATATAGAGAAGATTAGTACGTGCTTGTGCAAGAATAATACGCATAAATTAAGAAGGGAATTATTATTGCACTTTAAAATTTTAATCGTGTATTTTTCATAAGAGCATTTTTTTTTATAAAAAATTTAGAGTGTATAATTAGATTTTTAAAATGTCAATAATAATTTTTGTATAAAAAGAAACACAATTAAAACGTCGATTATAGAGTCCGGCTCTTCAAGTATATGGGCCTCAAATAAAACAACTGGACTGGCCTGCAATTGGGAGATTATAGAGTCCGGCCCTTAATGACTAGAAATACTCTATTTCTTTCCATCCAAACAGAACCAAGAAACCCACATGGAGGCTTGAAAAGGACTTTGGAACATCTTAGGGTTCAGGGTAGCTGAACCAAGCCAGTTAACCGAAGAAACCCCATTCTGGTTTGATAATTGATTTCAATAGTAATAAACTGATCAAGTATATATAATAATTTCTATATTAAAAAAAAGTATATA
The DNA here is from genome assembly GCF_916048215.2 of Malus sylvestris. Lineage (NCBI taxonomy): Eukaryota > Viridiplantae > Streptophyta > Magnoliopsida > Rosales > Rosaceae > Malus > Malus sylvestris. The sequence goes on along the minus strand of NC_062267.1, from coordinate 7,724,261 downwards.
TAATCTCACATTATAGTATAATATTCTTACTTTTGTCAAGTTTCCGATGTGGGCTCTAATATCGTGTAAAATTACGTGAATTGAACGATCGTATTCACACATGTATATGTTATAAGAGTTGATTTAATCACGCATAAACAAAAAACGTGATAGAAAAGTAATTTGAATTGCACGAGAAGATTTGTCATCGCTCATAGATGATGTGTTAATAAAGATCTTACATTCTTCAAACACTATATAATACACGAGCTATTATGGCATGAGTCTTGGGGAGGAAGATTGTAGTTTAATTTTGGGAAAAAGTAAAGGGAGGGAATTGAAGTTTAATTTTGAGTGAGGGAGGGAGATTAGATGGATAAACTTTTATCTAATCATGCCTTAGAAAGTGATGACAAAGAGGAAAGTGAATATGCTTCCCCATGATTGTAAAACCATCCTCCATTATCTATCTAGCAACTAGCAACTAGCAAACTCCATTATTATTTCCACCTCCACTTCCACCACCGCAAACCCCAACCGAACTCAGTCCTGTCATACTCATCCTCATGCACTTTAATTGCCTTTTCCCTCCCTAATTAACTCATGATCCCTCTTTTCTTAATTTCCTAAACGGTTAGAAACTAGTTAATCATATCTAAATTTTACCAGTATAAAAAAGGGATTAGTTACAACTAAAGTGGTTAAGACCATTTATTTTTGTTTATATTGCCGAAGTTTTTAAGGATGTCATTTGATAACCATTTTGTGTTTACTTTGTAGTTTTATATTTTGTGTTGAAGATAAAAGAAAAGTATGTGGGAGAGATGAACGGAGGTCGGAAGAGAGTATGGAGAGAAATGACGGTTATGTAAAACAGAAACTTAAAAGTGAAATCAATTTTTTTTTCAGTTTTGTGTTTCTAGTTTTATTTTGTGGTCATTCCGTTCACATTTCTCTTACACTTCTTCCGTCATCCTTCACCATTTTCACTCTTCCTTTTTCCCATATATTTTTTACCTATCTGTAGCATACAAAATAAAAATGAAATAGACTATCAAACGATCATTTAGTTTGTTTTATTTTCCCTCCACTAAAATCGTATTTAGCCTACATAATATTCTATATTAATTTCAAGCTAAATCATAAATAGCTTTTTTTCCTTTTTCATTTTCAGTTTATTAATCATTCCAACCCTCCTCCTCCTTATTCCCTATAAAGCTGTGGATTTTATTTTCTTCACTTTGTTTTTGTTGTGGGGGACTTTGCCCAGCCTTTTCATTGCTTCATTCCACTTTGGATCTCTTTGCCTTCTTTTCACCAGACGTTCGTATGTTCGTGAAAGTATATTTAGGGCTCCAACTATATATTCTCTCTCACTGTCAAAAGTTATATTCCATCGATCCCATTTCATTCCAAAGTGAAAATCCGAGCTTTTCTGACCGCCATGCTTCCAGCTTTGAGGGTCTTTCTTTCTTTAAGTTTACTTTTTTTGTGATCTACATGTTCGTAATATAAATGTGAAAAAGTAGCCGTAATCAAATAGCTTGTTTGTTAATTAATCACAGCATTAAGAGAGTGATGTTTGAAATACAAGCCATTGCATTAAGAGAGTGATGTTTAGAAAAGTGGTGTAACTAGCTATAGGCTTATACTCAAATCACAAATAATCAAGTTGAACCTTGTTTGTATAAGGGAAAAGTAATGTAGAAAAAAAGGGCCGGTATAATATTGTTAGAAATTCTCCGACGAGGACATATTTAATTCGTCAAATATGAGTGGCCAATCGACCAATTACATTGTGTTGATTGACTGGCTACTCACCTCTCGCAACTATCCCACATAATTTATCCAACATTAGGTATAAAAAAGTCTCCAAAGAATTCGAAGAAGGTAATAATTAAGGAAGAAAGTAGTAGGGTTTAACAATTAAGCATCATTATTAGATAAACCAGATCCGTTGAAACCAACATGCACTATCAATACGATATACCCAATGAAATTGAAGTCTATATTATAATAATACACAGGAATGAATGTTTATTTATAGATATTTACATTATCCATATCCGCCAAAACCAATGCCTAGTTTTAGTGATTGCAGAAGAGAAAAGAGGAGGGTGGAGGCTTCGCATATCTCCATATGGTCTTTGCAATCTCCTGCTTCAGGATTCGTGCGTAAGAAACACTTCTGCTTCTTCTCCTTCTTCTTTCTTCTTCCATATTATTGTTGAATGCAACATATGTCAAATAACATATGAGTGTATGCATAATGCATGGTCCCCCCCCCCCCCCCAAAAAAAAAAAGGAAAAGACAATGTCTAATTCTACATAAGTCATCCAAATAGAACACTTTACAGTTCAAAGTTCCACAAGCAATATTAGGCAATTATCTCATATATTTATACGCATATTCCATGATTGATGTTTGGAAGGACGTGAGACAACTTCACCTTCTGTAAATAAACGCCAAAATTGAGAGTTTCACTTGGACATAGGTTGTTCAATTGTGGTTCAACTTTGAACAACAGTAGCTACTAAGATGGGGGTCCTAGAAATAGAAACCCACCTTAACTTCACGTCCTTGTCCATAAGCTCTTCAGATCTCACTTAGAAGCTCTAAATTAAGTGCTCAAATCTTAATTTATCTTAGCATCTAGTTTATATACCTAATTTCTTCATCTTCTTCAATACACCTTGGACTTGTTGCATGATCCTTTGCATGGAGAATTAACTAATTAATGTGCACTAGTAAAAGACTTCTTTTTAAAAGGAATAACTACATTTTGTGCATGCCATGACCCCATAGCTTTAGATTTTGATCCTCACCTTTGTGTTCACCTTTTGCACACTGTTTTTTAATTTTAATCATTATTTTTTATTTACTTTGTTCAATTCATTGTAAAAATTGAAAATGAGTGAGCAAAAATCATGTCCGTATTTTTTAACAATGAAGAATTTTAGACAACCATTCGACATAATATGACAACATGTTAGGATATGTAACACATATATTAGTGAAGGTAATACTTCATCTACTCAATTTTGTGTATTCATTTGAATGATTTGCATCAGATCACTTAGAAGCTTTATGTCTGACATGACATGATTGAGCAGCCAAAAAAGGTTCTCTTAGTGGATAATTAGGTGGCAATAATATTTGTATGATTATGAGATTATATGAAATAAGTAATAAAGCGAGAAAACAAATAATATCATTTAAAGAAAATTGGCCATGCAAATTACAATGGAAGCAGTTCAGATCAAGTTATCAACCTAGCAATATGCAAACGATCATGGTTTTGTGATGGTTCACAATAATTAATAAATCAATCGATGAGCAATCCACACAAGATCATGAATTACCATTTGGGTAATATGGAAATAATCATATTTCACCGAATTTCGATGAGATGGGGGTTAGGGTTTGCGATTTTTATATCATGCATTATTGGCTGGCATCAGAAAAAAATGCCACTTTAAGCACTTTGCTTTGTGTAAGTAAAATGGACGTGAGAAGGTGTGAGAGGTGGGTCTTCCCTGTATATGCATGAAATGATGGTGAGGATGATGGGGGGTCCCAGATCAGCTAAATATCATCATCTCACGGAATCCCTTGGATTGAGGAAGAAGAAGTAGTAGTAGTAGTATTGGCAAAAATTTCATTTGCAGCAGCAGCAGCAGCAGCCTTAAAGCCTGATGGGACCCTAATTTTTCAAACAAACTTTTCTTTTGTGAACGTTTCATCAGCCACAGTATAAAAAGAAGAGAACAGAGAGAAGTAGAAAAAGGAATGTGATGTGCATGTGATCCAACAGCCTTTATGTTCCCCCCTACTTCTTCTAATTCTTCAAAAACCACCATTCCAACTCCCCTTCTTATTGGCATGTCTTGTTTTTTCCTTTTCTTTTTTGACATTCGGTGACTCACACTTTTTTGGTTAATCATGTTTAGGTCATACATAGATTGAGATTGTACTAAACTTATTTAATTTGGTGTCCCATGGTCGGCCATGGTTTTCAAAATAGCACCGATTAAAAGTATGGTATTAGTGGAATCTTTGGCCCCAATATCACATCATGCATGTAGGCGAACGTGATCATCAACAGTATCATTGTCTTTAACTTGGTAAGATTTTAATTAATTAATTTGTAGTACATATATTTTGTAGAATATACTATGAAGTACTCTTATTTCTTTTGTGTATGGCTATTTTATAAAGTTCTTCGACCTTGTTGAGAATTAACGAATACCACATTGATAGGAGGAGAGATTTTGTATGAGCTTATAAGTAAGTTGTGATACTCCTTACATTGCTAATTGGTTTTATGGTGAAATACCAACTTTCTTCATGGTATCAGAGTATGTTGTGCCACATGTGAAGCCAAATGGCCATACGCTCTTCAGGTCACCTCATTATGTTATCCGCGTGTTAATCTATAATGTAGATCTCACATACACGTTTATAGAAGCATTGATTTTTAACGTAGAAGATGAATGAAAGTCTTTAACAAAGAAAGAACGAAAAGAGAGAAAAGGAAAAAAGATAAAAGAAGAAAAGAAAGAAGGGAAGAAAGATAATGGAGGAAAGACAAATCTTGTTGTTCTCTCCTTTTTATGTAATTCTAAAGTGAGCTAAAATTGGCTTGTTTATTCGTTGAAAAATAAAAGGAAGGCCATGCAAGTCGGATATTTCTTAACGTATTTTTTGAACAATTTATCTACTTTTGCATGGAGACTAAATCTACATTATTTCTAAAGTGTTAATTTCTTATATGTAGTTCACAAATATTTCATATTAATTAAGACCCATTTAAAAGAACAAATCTAACGAAAGTATTTAGCTCCTTGTTGTAAACATTCCTACTTTAAGTGTGATTGTGTAAATTTTAGATTAGATTTTATTCTAGTATTCTTCCCTATCATATCTTGTATTTCTTGGGGATGAAGGAATATCCTCTCTCTCCTTTTATTACTATAAATAAAGGCACAATGTAGGAGGGATAACAACACACACATTCCTCTACAATTCTACAAACAAACCTCTTTTCTCTCTTCTCCTTGCCGCCGGCAACCCTAAATATTGTCAAATAAAATAGACCACGACACTCCTGTAATAATTCATTTCTCTTTGCAGACAATCACATGACAAGTGCATATAAACTTTCACCATTTTGAGTATAAAATTCTTACTCGTGATTGGGGTGAGGATTTCCAAATGTAAGGAACCTCGTCCCTGCATAGTCCTAATGTATTTGTTGATATTTCGTTTGGGATCCATTTAGATATGATTTTCTCACGCACAAATTAAGAATGAAGAAGACATCAAAGCCTAACTCTTTTGCGTCTAATTGATTCATGTCATTCAAAATAAGAAGCAAATAGTGGGGGTTTTGCAAGTTCTAACTGATTAATTAGGACATGCTTATTCAAATCAAAGGTATCATATAAAATTGAAAGATAAAGAGTAGGGATGCAAAGGAAAACAGTATTCAAATCAAACCAAATTATTGTGACGATGAAATCATGAGATTCCTTTACCAAATAAAGTCAGTACCACCTAAAGCGCTAACAAGCTTTAGGAAACTACAAAGGGTTCGTAGAGGATAAGATCATATATTGCTCTATCACTAGGGTTTCATCCTTAGTGCAACATTAAAGGAAAATTTAGAAAATACAAATCTTTACCATATTGGAAAAACCATGCAGTAATATTTCACAACGAGAATTTCACCTCTCAGGGGTAATTAAATTATTTCGTCAGTACATTATACTTAAAGGAGTTCAAATCCTTCATAAATTAGATGAGACTTTTCACATTTTCTGCATGCATTTATGGAAGCAGGTTGCTTCGTACGTGTGACTGGAGATAAGGGATGTGATCGATCTAAAACAAGAAGCCCAGGAAGCCCAGAATCAAGGATAGGATAGAAACGTCAATATCATACCATTGGACAAAAATCTGGGTCTGAGAAACAACAAACTGGTAAATCTTGTCGGATATTTGTTGATCTGAAAAATGCATGCCCATTTGCTCGTGGCATCTATTATCCCCCTCGTGACCTTTATGTTTGTTTTTGTCTTTTATTAGATAAATATACATGATATAGCCCCCCAGTCCCTGCAGGATTCGAACCCTATAGCACTTTGTCCCAATACAATCCATGCCGTAAGAACCCTATATTAAAAAAAAATCCTAATATTCGCAAAATTAGAGTTAGCTATATATAATAATGTTTTATTGTGTAAGAGAAGGAAGATGCTAGTAAAAACGACAAAAGAGAGTGCGAGGAGAGAAGAGACAGAAGAAAGAACCTTGTAGCTTTGTCATATAGAATACAGATTTTGATTCTTTTTTCCAGTTTAGAAAGAAGGAGAAAGAGTTAGGGTGTAGTTTCTCTAATAATACAATAATTAAAAGTAATATTCACATTTAAAATATGTAGGGTTTATCCGTATTCACTCTGTGTTTTAAGTTGTCTCTCCTTGAAATTCTCGTATCGGATAATATAATAAGGCTCATTAATTAAGCAAAAAAATCCTTGTTTTTAAGTACAAATTATGGGGTGGATGCGACATTGGAATGCTATGTTCATGATATTGGTCAGTTAGTATCTCAATTACAAGGGGTGAGGTTTGGGTTTGTCAAGCGGGTTGGAAATGCCACCGCGCATGCTGTAGCCTCATATGTTGCCTCACATGGAGGTGCCTTCCATTGGGATGAGATTGGTCCGGAGTTTTTATTTAATGTTCTTGCTGAAGATGTAAACATTCCAATTCGAATCTAATAAAGTTTGCTATTTGACAAAAAAAAAACAAAGTACAAATGAATAAATATAGTTTTTTTTTGTATGGTATCGGCGGTGGTCATGTGAGGGGAGGTGGGGTTTGGTTTCACTTTCACTGCGTTTTAGAAATTAGAATAGAATCTTCTTGCTCTTCAGCACAGAGAGAGAGAGAGAGAGAGAGAGAGAGAGAGAGAGAGAGAGAGAGAGAGAGAGAGAGAGAGAGAGAGAGAGAGGTAATAGTAATAGTAGTGCATATGTGTGTTGTGTTGGGTGTGATTTTGGTAGTGATGGTGGTGGCGGGCTCGGTATAGGATCATGTCTGAATTGCTGACAACTTGTGAAAAAAAATCAGTCTTTGTTTTTCTAGATTTCCATACTCTGTGGACCCATCTAACGATTCTAACTCTTGATCCCTTGTTTCATATGTCTTACATTATTCAAGCAAGGGTTAAAACTGCTTTGTAATTTTACCTTTAGCCAGCTTAGTTAATTACTCAATCAACAAAAAAAGGTTGAATTAATGGGGATGCGTATAGGTCCTCCATAATGTCGTGAGAAAAACTTCATTAGGGACTTTCCATGTCACATGCCAAACTGAGTAACATGTACGTTTCAGTAACACATCGTTATGTATTGTATAAAACAAATAATGCACATGATGTGCTTTAACTTAATGAAATTTGTAGAGAGGCAGATAGATAGATTAAGGGTGTTAATTTAACTTATTCAACAATTCCTGGTTAGATTAAGTAAATGCTGAGAAACACTTCATTAGGGATTAACATAATGCCGAGAAACACTTCATTAAGGATTTCCATGTTATTACGTGCTAGTTGACTAAGGTGTACGTCTTAGTTATAATTTGTTATGTATTGCAGCAAACATATAACACATGATGTGTTTTAACTGCACAAAATGTATCAAAATGTATAAATGGATTAATGGGGTTAATTTAACGTGTAAAAATTAATTAATAATGTAGTGGATAGATGCCTAGATGGGTTGGTGGTGGGTATGTGTACACGGGTAATATTCCCGAAAATGTGTATGTAACACGAACAGGGAAAAGGGTGGTGGTAATAAATATATGTTATGCAAGGGAAAGAAACAAAGCAAGAATCACGAGAATGGTATACCTACACAGAACCTTCAAAATAAAAAGGACTGTCTCCATGTCAGCAGCTGAAACGCTTCAGAAGCTGCACAGAAGAGAGCTGCAGGTTTAAGATGCGTGAGCGATGAGCCGGGAATTAAGAAAGGAATGAGAGAGAGAGAGTCTGAGAGAGAGAAGGGCCAAGAAAGAAAGTATTAGAAGTTCTTTGATCTCATGCTATGGAAAAACCCTATTTCCCATTTTAATTGAATATCGAGAATTGAAGCTGAGACATTGTTTCAACTTATTTTTTATATTAGTTTGTTTTTCTTTTTCTAAATAGAAAGAAGCATATATATACACACACACACCCACACATACATACATACATACATATATATATACATAGTTATTCTGCAGTGTGTGCCAGTAGATCACATGCAGATTTAATTTTTACCTAAATATAATAGGGATATTTTTCCTTCTCTTTATTTTTTATTTTTTATGATACTGATATATGTTTACTGGTCCTGGGCATGCACTTGCCTATTCCTGTATTTTTCTGTTTGATATTTGAAATTTTTGTTAATAAAATGAACGTTCATTGTATTTTTCCAATTTTAATGGGTACATGCCCATTCTTGCCAAAACGGGAGATTACCACATAACCATAAAGAAAAGAGAGAGTAAGAGTATGTAGGACTCCCTTTGCTTTAGGTATATTCTTAAAACATAAACATTGCAGGTTATAAACTTAGGGTGTGTTTGTTTGACCTTACTAACAATTACTGGGCTGAACTACTTATTAGTCTAGTTCCGTATTTGTTATGTGCAGGGATTAAGATGAATGAGACTAAAGGGGCTCACATTGACAAACTTTTGCTAGGTGGTCATAGCGAGACACCCCCCACACAATATCCATGGTACTGCTAAGAGCTCTCTCCGCTTCGTTTGCTCTCTGCTCTCTTGCTCGCGTCTTATCTCTTGCTTTCTGTCCTCTATCCAGCGAAACCCCGATCCTGCACAACAATCCTTCTTGATCCAGAAAAGAAAAAATGCACCTTGCAAAATTCGTAACAAAAAAGCAAAAATGCACACCAATCGTTCCAACCCCTAAAATTCGAAACAAAATCGTTGTGCGTCTGAAACCAAAATGCACAACGATCGTTCCATAGTCGAGGACCTTGAAGTTGCATGAAGCTCATCGACTGGCTGGTGGGCTAATCCGAATGGCACCTGCAAATTCAATGAACAAGTTTACTGGAATGGCACCTGCAAATTTGAGTGAACAAGTTTACTAATTTGTCTTTGGAAGGAGACTGCGAAGTGAATCTAAGAGAGAGAGGAGAGAGATGCAGAGTTCAACGGAAACGAGGGTGAGATGAAAGGAAAGGTTGAGAGGGAGAGAGAGACAGAAAAAAAATTGTGGACTTAATAATAACAAAATATTAATAACATGAATTAAAATAAAATTTGGATCCTAAAAATAATTTAATTACTGACTTAATCCGACATTACATCAAACGCCTCATTATTCTTAGTCTGTGTCAAGTCAATCTAACTTAGTTCTTGAAGTTAATCTAATCCGAAATAGTTTTGTGCAACAAACGCAACCTTATAAATTTGTCTTTTGAAAAAGAATACACACACACAATATTTCCTTCATTTTGAAGATTGATAAAAGAGTAGTGGTACTTATTTATACATGTAATCAACAATACTATCGACATACTCTTTAATAAAAGTGAGAAATACAATAGTAGCTAGAGTTCGATTTTATTTTAGAGTCTCAAAAATGTATAAGAGCAACTCCACCCATGGAGCCTTTCCCCCTGGCAATCCACTATTGAATCCACCATTTTGAACAGTAACTGCCTTAAATGAATAGTAACTGCCATTAATGAACAGTAATTGTTATTTGCATCTCCACCCTTGGAGCCCTCCCCCCAGGCAATAAGCAATTAAAATAATAGTTTTTTTTGTTTGTTTAAATAATAAAAAATTACAAAAGCTCTCTCTCTCTCTTTGACACAAAAAAAATAAAAAATTGCAAAGCCCTCGGGCCACAGGCCCGTCGACTCCCCACCCCACCTTCGCTCGGGCTCCCACCGTCGCTCGGCCTCCACACGGCTGGACCTCTCTTCACCGGCCCTCAGGCCCTTTGTCCTCGCCTGTCGCCCGAGCAACCAGCCTCCGCTGGAATTGCTCTAAGCAACCCTATTCACTAGGGTTTTCCCCTTTAACTTGAAATCTAAGTAATTAATTATAAGGTGACCACTGACCAATAATCTTTTGTTGTATGAATTTCAAATGAGGGAAGCGCCGAGAAAATGTAAAAGTGATAAATTATAATTGTGGGGAACTGAACTGGGACAGTTTGATGGGTTAACTTTGTTTTTCCAATAGTTATAATCATTGGGCATGATCAAAATAATCAGGTGAGTATCTCTGTGAAATAATTAGCCATCATTTTCCTATTGTTTTCACTTTGCACCTGGAAGGCCTGATTGTGTCCCTACAATCCCTACCCCTCTCTACTCCTTGCAGTCAGTCTTTCACTTATCATCACAAAATAAAATCCATTCCTTACTTTTATATAATAGGATTCCTTAGTGCCCACTTATTACAAATGACTTTCATGCAATCTATCTTAACTCAATCTACCTTCTTCAAATATGGTCACATTACATTGTGACACGTCTAAGTACTAAGCAAAAATAAAAATAAAATAAAATGGGAACATGCATAAATTTGTTAGTTTTATACAAAACAAGGGAAGATATATATACACACACACACACATTTAGAAACTAGCACAGGGGTCATAACTACACCTATGAAATCAAAGATAAAATCATTTCAAGCACAATAGGAATAATGTGATTCTAGAAGTAAGTTCCGTTGGCCGAAAGTAATAATAGTAATAACGTCAATTAAGAAGTTTGCTTCATGAATAGATGCCTCTAAAATTGAGCTAAAGAAACTAAGTGACGAATATCTTCAATAATCAATTTAAATCTCCCATGGGAAAGAACATTAATTTTTTTTTGAGAAACATTAATTAAGAATAGTATCGATAGCAAGTTTTTGGTCTTCCTCCACACATTCAACATTTCATTGCTAATTTTTAGTTTATGATTTCCACCTTTTATTTGTATTTGTAAGGTGAAAAGTGAATCACTTTGGGTTGTGGAAGATGTCATTATTATCGAATCTCAATGGGATAAAGAAAAAAAAAAGATGAAACATATATATATACATGCCTCTTCATACTCTCTTTTCAGAGTCCGCGAGATAGATATAGAGTAAAAAGAAAAAGAATATTTCTTGGGCCATTACAAAAGAGAGAGAAAGATAAGAGGAAAAAGCTGTAATATTATTTTTGTTTTTTGGAGTTTATTCATGGAAACTTTTAGGGCCAATAATTCAATCACCTGGACACGTCAACAAGGAAGCCAAGCCAGCCGATGGTGGATATCAAAAGCAGCTGGCTGGTAGGGCGAGAGAGAGAGAGGAGGGAGAGGTGTTGTAAGTTAGTGAGCAAAAGGTGGAGAGATTTTTCAGTGTGATTCATACACGGAGTGGTATAACACGTATCATTATACAAATGATGAGATGTGTATGCTAAAAAGTTAATAATTTCAAAAATAAAATTTTCTATCATTTTTATTAAAACATGTAGTTTATCATTACAAAAAAAAAATATTTCTTCAAAAGGTTGTAGTGGTCAGAGAGAGCATGTCTGGCTCTAGCCCTATATTTTGAGGTTTGGAATATTAGGGTATGGCAAGAAAAATAAAAGAAGTAGAAGAAGAAGAAAGGTAGAGAGAGAGATAGAGAGAGAAGCAAATGGAAGAGAAGGTTAAGCATATAGAAATAGAAGAAGGGAAGAGGAAGAAAATGTCGTCACGAAGAAACAGGCTTTAAATCCCATCACGTAGTTCGATGTATCCTTTACCTTATATACATCTGCTAGAGAGAGAAAGGGTAAGAGTAAGAGAGAGATAGAGAGTAGAAAATGATGGGGAATAGAAATTGGAGACTGTTTGGTTTGGTGCCTCTTATTAAACAACAAAAGGAAACTTACAAATTTAAAAAGAGTACACTCGTTTGACGTGAACTTTCCTTTCCTTTCTTCTATCTTTTATTTAACATTTGCATTGCCCTATAACCAATAATATAATGTTCCTTGACCAACATACCTTCTAGGCTTCAACTGCTGGTTCTGGTGGTGTGTTTCGGAATTTTAAAGGCCAATTTTTTGAAGCTTTTTGTTCTAATATGGAGATTCTTAGCTCTGTTGCGGAGGTAATAGTAATAATTAAAATTATTAAATGAGCTTTAATTTGGGGTTGGAATTTTATTTGGTTGAAAGTTGGTTCTGTTTTGGTTCTTGACTTCTTGTGCTAAGCGGAGTGGAGGAATTGCTTGCATAGAATTTTCCAAATGCATTTTATGCGTTCTCACATATGTCGAAAAGGTAATCAAGTTGTTGGTGCCCTTGCAAATCATGATTCCTCTTCTACTGACTTTGTTTGGTGAGATTATCCTCCTCATTTTATTTTGCATATTATCATCGTGATTATGTAGGGCTTTCACACTACCACTTTCAATAGGTTTTCTTTTGTTGGCATTGTTTTATCTTGTATTGGTTGGTGAAGGTTTTGTTTGTTCTGCCTACTATCATGGTCATGCTAGGTTTTATGTTTCTCTTGATAGATTGCATTTTTCTTTTTCTTTTTTATTATTAAATCTACCTCACTATTACTTTTCTAAACAACAATGTTGAAGTGAGATTAACTTTGTAGTTTGCAAAAAGAAAAGCTTCTCCTCCAAGATTCTCTTCAAATAACCATGCATTCATTGTTCCTTGCAAAAAAAAAATTCTCCAATAAATTATTGGTTAGGGCCCAACATATACCTCATTGATCATGCGATTTACGAGTATTAACACATATTCCCGTTTCATTATAATGCATTAATTGTATTTGTTTCTCATGAGGGAATCAATTCTTCTTGCTAGGGTTTTTGTACTTAAAAAAAAAAGCTAGGTACTCAACATATTGCGAGTTTAACAATTCTTAGGTTACAATATTAGAAAAGAAATTTTTCAACCAAAGGCAAATATTGTGTAAAATTTGTGGGAGTGAGTAGGAAATGGAGATATTGAGTCGTGTCAATATATCAATTGTATTGTGTTAATCTATCGATTTTATGTTATATTAAAGCAGAAGTTCTTAATGCCAGACAAATTTGAGAAAATAGTTTCAAGATGTAAACAAGCGGTATATGAACTGCATTGTGTCATCAATTAGCTCACATCCCACCAAGTTTATCCTGCATTAGAGAAAACCCTACATTAAAGATCTCACTTGTATTACACAATGCAAGTACCATGTCAAAATTAATGTGGTTTTTTCTTTTGGGTTGGAAAAAATTGCTGAGAAGTATTTGGATTGGATATATATCTGTGCATACATGCAAATAATGCTATTTGTCTTAGGGTTGCATTAAATGAAATGGTACTACCACTAACAACAAAGCAGATTTGCAGATTGCAGAAGCAGCAGAATGGGCAGCAGAAGCAGAATCATCAGAACTACCATAGGAGGCACTACACAAGCTGAGGCCTAGCAAAAGAAAAAACAACCATTGACATGTATGGAAATACCTCTAAAACTTATGGCTTACTAATTAATATAGTAACCAATGAGACCAAGGGAAGGCGGAGAGGGAGAGGGGCAGTATAGTCAATTCACAAAGACAAGGGATACAGTGGTACTCCTGCACCATCCTCCTCCTCCTTGTGCGTGATTTTTAAGTGGGTGTGCGCGGGATCGATTGTCAGTACGAAGCCAGTGTATGAGAGAGAAAGAAAGAGTTAGAAAGAGAGAGAGAGAGAGGAGAGAGAAGGAAGAGGGTCACGGGTTTGTCTTGAAAGGCCCTTATTTCACAGTCCTAGACAGACAGACACATATTCTCTCTCACTACATAACCGAGGAGGGAAGCAAAAATTTTATAATATCACATATATCATTTCTAAATTATTATTATATTAATTATAAAATCCTAAAAGCAAAAGAAACAGAAAAAACAAAAACAAAAAGCAAAATAAACACAGTAGTAGTACTACTACTACTAGTACCACCACAAACCATCCCTTTTCTCTCCAACATTTTTATCCCCCCAAGCTTCTCACACACACACTCACAACAAAAACATTCATTCTCTCTCTCTCTCTCTCTCTCTCTCTCTCTCCCTCCCTCCCTCCGTCCTCTCTCTCTTCATTTCCTCATCAGATCTTCTCCTCTTTCTCTCCCTAAGGTTTTGAAAGCTTTTTCAATGGCGTTGATGATAGACAACTGCGAGAGCATACTACTCTCCCTGGATTCCCACAAGTCCGTCCCGGCGCCGTTCCTGACCAAAACCTACCAACTCGTCGACGACCCCGCCACCGACCACATCGTCTCGTGGGGCGACGACGACACCACCTTCGTCGTCTGGCGCCCTCCCGAGTTTGCCCGCGACCTCCTCCCCAACTACTTCAAGCACAACAACTTCTCCAGCTTCGTCCGCCAGCTAAACACCTACGTAATCCTCTCATCTCAAAAAATTCCTTCACATATCTATATTTATCTGCTGTTTTTTTGTGGTTTTTATTTAGTTTGCGCTGACACCTTTGTTTTTGGTTTTTTTAGGGTTTTAGGAAGATTGTACCGGACAGATGGGAGTTTGCCAACGAGTTCTTCAAAAAAGGAGAGAAGCATTTGCTTTGCGAGATCCACCGGAGAAAGACAGCTCAGCCACATCAGGTGGGTCTCAACCACCACCACCACCACCACTCCCCCCTCGGCATGAACGGCCACCACCATCCTAGCTTCTTCTCCTTCCCTAGTCGCGGCAGCATCTCGCCCTCCGACTCGGACGAGCAGCCCAACTGGTGCGAGTCGGACTCCCCTCCTCTCTTATCCCCAACCGGAGGTATTAACACAAACATTAACACTAACAACAATACCTTCATGAATATTAATCATAATAATACCACGGTGGCGGGTTTGGCGGAGGACAACGAGAGGCTGCGGAGGAGCAACAACATGCTAATGTCTGAGTTGACACACATGAGAAAACTCTACAACGACATCATCTACTTTGTCCAGAACCACGTCAAGCCGGTGGCTCCGAGCAACTCCTACCCTTCTTCCATGCTTCTCTGCAACCCACAGCCTCCTAAACCTAATGGTCCTAATGGTAATTTGAACCAACTTCAAGGGTACTATCCGGCTGCTCCTCCACCTAATGCCAAACAAAACCCTCATCACATCATGAACTCTTCCAGTCCGATGAGCAACACCACGTCGAAGAGCTCCGTGACGATTCTCGAAGATCACCACCAACAGCCGCCGAGCAGTAACAATGGGTGCAAGAACACTAAGCTTTTTGGGGTGCCGCTGCTTCACTCGAAGAAACGATTGCACCCGGAGGAATACGGCTCAAATAATCACCATGGGAACAACATGATGGAGGCCAGCAAGGCTCGTTTGATTTTGGAGAAGGATGATTTGGGTCTCCAGCTTATGCCTCCATCCACATGTTAATTAGTTCTAGCTCTTATTAATCACCAAATCCCACATTAGAAACTTTTGAAAGGTTTTATTTTAATTTTGTTTTAGTTTTATCGTTTGATTGTATTTTGGGTCTGATGAGATGAGATGAGTTTTTAGGATGATCTATACTCCTGATGGAGTGATGATCAAAAGTGTCCTGTGTTTGCGTGCGTATGGGTGTCTGTGATCGCGTACTACTACTACTACTACTCTGATCTCTCTGTATATATATAACTTTAGTGAAAATCTCTTAAATTTTGAGTTAAATTCAAATTTAAATGGCCATGATTTTTTTTGTTTTTGGTTTGGCTCTATATATACACACACACATATATATATATATATATATATATATATATATATAAATATATATATATCAGTGGTGCAATTTCTTGCTGATCTCGATTATCGGGTCTGTTTTTTCCTCTTTCTTCTTCTTCTCTTAAGTTTCTGATTGTAATCCCTGAAAGTTTCAGTTACATTAATGCCTCGGTGTGTGTTTGAGAGAGAGAGAAAGAGAGAGAGAGAGAGAGAGAGAGAGAGCGAGCTGAGAATTTACAGTCTGGGTTCTTTGAAAATTTACTCAGTCGACCCATTAATGGATCACACGTACAAGTGTGAGCGTACGTGACAACGGAAATACTGTTTCTACTATGCTCTGCTATATCCTATACTTCTGGATATCCTGAATTTCGGGTTTTTGAGCATTTACTACTTGATCATTAGTACTTAAGAGTCCAGGGGTATAATTAGAAATTTCGGAAAATAGTTGGCTTAAAAAAAATAAAAAATAAAAATGTAGAAGAAAAAATTTAGATGTAAAAATAATGGTTAAAATTGAAAAAGCAGCTGACACACAGCTGCAGCCTGCATGACAATTTGTAGTTAAAAAACAAACGATGATCAGTGCCATAATTTTATTATTATTATCATCTCATCAGTCTTGACTATTTTCGTGAAAAAAGAAAAGTATATATTTACTATATATCCGATGATTTACTGAAAAGAAAGCCATCATGTCATTTGATCAAGGTTATAATCTCTATTTCTCGTTTTCTATGAAAACGGTGTCAGTACTGCACGCAGGAAAAAAACAAAAACATACGTACAAATACACGAGAACGTGTTGTAGCTTTTTAAAATATGAAAAATATAGAGAAAGAAAACAAGAACAAAAAGAGTGGTTTTTTCGATGAAAGCGAAATGTAATAGAAACTGACTGAAAAATAAGGGTTTGAAATGTTTCTATCAAATGCTTCTATGCTTCTTCTCCTTCTTTGGACCAGAAACCTTTGCCTTTTCCCACTTTAAGTATCTCTGATCAAACTTCTTAAAACCCTAATTCTACTACTTTTATTTATTGCATGCTCTCATCACCTTCTCCCTCTCTCTTTCTTTCCTAAATATTCCACTTCTTGACCAGTAGTTTTTGGTTTCCATACATACACAAACTCTCTTTAATTTGCTAATAAACCCCCTTCTTTTCTTGGCTTTCAATAAAACTTTGACCAAAGCTTTATTTCCACAGCCACAGGTTACATATACAGCAATTTTCCCTGACCCTATTTTTGTTAATTTATTAATTTTGCGATGGCAAGTGCCTTCGCCCATGAGCGGTAGGTCTCGGGTTCGAGACTTGGGAGCAGCCTCTCCATAAATGGGGGTAAGGCTAGCCGACATTCACCTCTCCCAGACCCTGCGTAAAGCGGGAGCCTTGTGCACTGGGTACGACCTTTTTATTAATTTTGGGGTGATTTAAAAACTCTGCGAGTGTCTGAGAACTGAGACAGAGATCTATTTCAAGGGTCTCTGGAGAGATAAGGTGATGAAAATTAATATAGATTCAGAATTTGGAATATCTTTGTCGTACTCGTAAAATGGTTTTGGTTTTCGTCTTGTAGCAAAAACCCTAACCCTAGATCGACACAAGTCTCCATTGTGCCCCTTCCAAGCTTTTGTCCCTTATCGTGTCGTCGCACGTGACTAGAAATATATATATATATATATATATATATATATGTGTGTGTGTGTGTGTGTGTGTGTGGACGTGCAGTATTTGTGTGTATAGAAGTAATAAAATAAGAAGAAGAAGAAGAAATAGAAGTTTTTCGTATGCTTTTTCTGGTCCAAGGACTCCAATCCAATCGTAAGGAGTTACAGAGTAAAAGTGGGTGATGGGTTGCAAAAGTGGATACGGATCATCCGGGTAAAAAGATGCTTTATGGAATTTTAGGGTGATTATTTTTGTATGGACCACGAAATGGGCTGTTCTTGAAAGTGTAAAAAGGGAGAAAAGGAAAATGTGATTTTAAAAAGACATGTTTGCTACGTTTTAAGTCTTTTCCGAATACGCTTTGTTGACATCTTCTTGTTCTCTCTTTTGGTATATCACACTTTTTTGACAATATAAAGATTAATAGTGATATAATTGTGGATGCAAATTTCTTTCTTTTTGTTTTTGGACAAAATTGTACCTACAAAACAAATAACACCTTAGATCAAGGTCAAGAGCCTTACGCGTTCACGATGAATGGGGGAGCTTTGGCCGAAGAACCTCCGATACCAAAGTTAAAATTTTGAGGGAAAAATGTTTGGAGAATTTAGAGAGTTTTGCAAGAGTCAAGACCTCCCACTTTGAGGAGAATGATGGGGTTTAAATAAGAGAGTGGCCAGCCTCCTTGGGTGAGAGAGAACCGGCCACCTAGCTCCCTTTGTGGGCTAGGTTCTTGATTTGTGTTAAATTGGGAGTTATGGAATAATTACCTGATCAATTAGCTAATTAATAGAATAATTAGCTAATTGATTAGCTAATCAATATAATAAAAAAAGGAAGATTTGGGAGTTACCTTGTGGAAAAGATTGGATGAGGGATGGATGAAATAGGTTGTAAATAACTACCTATTTGGGCACTTTTGGATGAGGGATGATTGTCCATTGCTCGCGCGTAGGAATTCCGGTGTGCCTCAAGTGTAATTTTGTCTTTTTTTTTTAAATCCAAAAATCCATATGTCGCCTTGTTTTTATTTTTGACTCCACAATAATATTGCGGTTTTAAGGACACACGATTGCAAGGTTTTTAAATAGTACAGTATGTTCGCGAGACTTAAAGCATTTTAAAGTAGATTTCTTTTTGGTTAGGACAATGTATAAGAAGAATAAGACAAAAGAAGTAATCGAGATAAGATAGATCATAGATTCATCATATCATTTATAGATGCGCTCATGTTTTGAAATATAAAATCAAAATGCATATGTAATTCAATAGTTTCACCACTTCATTAGAGTACTAGCCTCTTGATACGTTTGCAACAAACGATTTAAAATAAGAGTGTTGTTATTGACACTTATAAGTATCATCATGTACTGCTCAGTGCTCACATGTGTTGGTGGGTTCTATCTATATTAGAAAAATGATATAAATGTGGTATATAAAAAATGTAATAAGTGTAGCGTTATTCCATTTTTAATTAGTTACTCGTTAATGCAATTCAGTTTTCTCTCTCTAACTCTAGAAGTTCTCTCTTCTTCCTCTCCTTCGTGCTTTGTTTCTCTCTCTAAAACCTCTATTGCTGTCCTGTTAAGAATAGTAAACAAATGGCAAATTTCACCCCAGTGTTTTGTAAATTGCAGCAATTCTTCTTTTTAATTTGTTTTCATGAAATTATTCTTTGTAAATTTTAGTTAAATGTAATTTCTAATATAGACAAACTCGAAACTCGAAGGGATGAAGAGGAAGTGAGCACCAAACTTGAAATGAAGGAAAAGGTAGTGTGCTGTGAAGTCCACGGCTGGTTATTGTTGGAAACCCAACCAAAACAAGAATTCAGACAAAAAAGGGAAAAAGGCCCACATCATAATTTTGGGTTTTTAGTTGACCCATGGGCTAAATAAACAAGGCCAACTTCCAGATCAAGAGTAGTAGTTGGCGCTGGATAGATGTTCTATTTCCTAAGAAACGTTTGACAACCATTTCAATTTTCCGTTTTTCGTTTTTCAGTTTTCAGTTTTCAGTTTAAAGAAAAATAAGATTCCACAATAAAAATAATTCGTAATATAAAGAGTACCTAACATACTTATAAGTACATACAAGATCCGTCATCCTATTAATGTAGGATTCATTCTCAACATGTCCCCCTCATGTGTGGCGAATTTTCAAACCAAATAGATGGACAACATAAACGGAGTGACACGGAGCACATGTGGTTATTGGGTTTCACACATGGGACAATATACTCTGATACCACGAAGAAAGTTGAGGTTCCACTGTAAAATCAATTAACAATATGAGAAGTAACCTAACTTACGTATAAACCCATTCAAGATCCCTCATTCCATTAATGTGAGGTTCATCTCAACAATAAAAAGTTGTTTGGTAAATGTTTTTAATGTTCCTCTTTTCTTGAACTTCTGTAGTGAAATTTTTTTGGGGGTGAAAATGTTAATATGAAGTCATAGAATGAAAGGGCATGAGACTTGAATATGTTGCATGTTTTTTGACGTCGTAGAATGTTAAATGAAAAAGGGGGAGCAAAATTATGGAAACAAAATTTGAAAATTGAAATTGGTTTAAGGAGATTTCAATTTGGCTTGATTATGAAATCAATTTTTATTTTATTTTTGAAATCTAAAACATTGAGATTAGTTATCAAATAAATTTTTAATTTTTAGTTATGAACCACTTAGTGCTGGGGTTTAGTGGTATTCATTTTCATTTGTAAGTGAAAAGTCTTAAGTTCAATTCTCGTCAAAAGCGAGTTTGAACTCATTTGTAAGTGAGAGGTCTTAAGTTCTGTTGATGCACAAAATCAGTGAGGACTTTGGTACAACATAAAATGTTAAGTTTGTGACCTTCACTAGATTGCTCCGGTCACTAGTGTGAATAAGTATGTAAATGGATAGGGACAGGGAAGCAAACACAAGATGTACGTGGTTCACCCAGATTGGCTACATCCACGGAATAGAGGAGTTCTCATTAATTGTGAAGGATTTACACAAGTACATAGGTTCAAGCTCTCCTTTAGTGAGTACTAGTGAATGATTTAGTACAAATGACATTAGGAAATATTGTAAGAGAATGATCTCTATTTATAGAAGAGAGTTTTTAGTTTCATTTTGACATTGACACGTGTCGTGTTGTGATTGACTTCTGATATTGACACGTGTCGCGTTATGATTGGCTTCTGATTTTGACACGTGTCGCGCTGTGATTGGCCTCCTGGTTGGAAGGAAACTCTTCTGGGTCCTTGACGGTATAACGTTGACCGATGGTCAGTAGTTTCGGGATTTGTCAAGTATGGTACAAACAGTGCTCCCCTAAGTTCCCGAGTGAGGGAAGCTCCTCGGTTAGGGACTTGCAAGATCCAAGCCATTGAGTAATCAAGAAACTTTTAAGTACCGAAGTGTGGTATCATTTTCACTTGCCTTATCTGTCTTATATGTAGATGTGACATCTTCTTTGGAAGTACTTTTCCTCCATCCAGGGATGGTATCTTTAACCGATGAAGATGCACAAGGTAATGTATCAATTTCACTTGAAGCTTACTTGTAGTTTCGGGCTTGGTCAAGTGCGATACAAACCCTATAGTAGGAGTCCCCCAAGTCACCGAGCTAGGAGATTTGCCGAAGGAGGTAACAGACAAGGTAAGCAATCAGACTTCCAAACAAGCAACCTGGATCGGAGGTTCGACTTCGGCTTATGGTTAATTGTTCTCATTTTCCTTGTGTCGTAAACAGCAACAAGGATAAGGAGAAGCAAATGGAGAAGAGATGATATGAGATACTTTTGCTTTTGAAGAAGTAACTTTTCACATGCTTATTCTTGAACTGGGCTGGAGGGTTTTCTGGTTTCCTTCAGAATATAAGGCTGACTCAAGAATTTGAGGGTAAAAACAAGTTCATCAAATCTATAGTACGTTCGACCCTAATGACATGAGATACTTTTGCTGTTGACAAAGTAGTGGATGTATCGGCACGTGTTTTGTTACGCTTATCTCCACATGCTTCCTTTTATCCTTCTCACTTGCCCTATCTGTTCCTCAGACAGATGTGGTATCTTTTTTTGAAGCATAAGATGTTGAAGATGAGTACTTGAGAGCAATGTTAGGTAAGTAATCAGGTAAGGGGTTCCAAGCAGTCAGTTCCTGATTAAAAGCTTGATTCCAAGTGCTGACTGATTGTTCTCTTTCTCCTTGTCTTGCAGGTAAGAACAAGGTCAAAGGAAAAGATAGGGAAAAAGCATGATATGGGATACTCTTACTTTTAACCCTGATGATATGAGATACTCTTGCTCTGGTGTGGCTTGTTTGCAGAGGTATTATCGGGAGGAAAAGAAGCTGAGTATTTCGAGAGACTCTGCTGAGAGTGCCCTCTCGGATGTGAAGAAAAGTTGAGCATTTTTTTTGTTTGCAGGTTTGCCTGGCTGTGGAGGATGAAGGTCAACATATATAGAAGTCTCCCTAACAACAAGTAGTAGTGCTATTCCTTTACCTTTCTTGGTCATAGCAATGTAGTGGGAGCTGCAAGCTTCACGTGTTTTAACTTTGTTAGAGCACTTTGAAACAGTGGTCTGTGGTATCTGGAAAGCTGATGTTGCGTGTGAAAATTGCAGACAAGCTTTATCTAAGGAAATCTGGCTCTCGAAGTTTAGAAAGCGGTGCCTCTTCAATTTTCGAACAAGCAATCTTGTCGGGGATCTGGCTCTCGAGATTCAGAGAACAACGCCTCTTCGATATTTGAGAAAGCAATCCTGTTGGGAGTCTGACTCTTGAGATTCGGAGAGTAGTGTCTCTTCGATTTTTGAGAAAGTAATCCTGTTGGGAGTTTGGCTCACCAGATTCAGAGGGCGGTGCCTCTTTGATTTTTGAGCACGTAATCCTGTTGGGAGTCTGGCTCTCGAGATTCGAAGAGCGGTACCTCTTCAATTTTTGAGAACGCAATCCTGTTGGGAGTCTGATTTTTTAGATTCGGAGAACAGTGTCTCTTCAATTTCTGAGAAAGTAATCATGTTGGGAGTTTGGCTCTTGAGATTCGGAGGACGGTGCCTTTTCGATTTTTGAGCACGTAATCTTGTTAGGAGTCTGGTTCTCGAGATTTGGAGAGTGGTGCCTCTTCGATTTTTGAGCAAGCAATCTTGTTGGGAGTGTTTTCTCGAATGTGAGTAAAGGTTGGGCATTTTTGCCAGTCTACCTTGCCACGGAGCACGGAGGTTGACATACATTGAGACTTTCTAGTTATCAAGCAGTGGTACTGTTCCTTTACTCTTGTGGGTAATAGTAAAGTAGCTGGACCTTCAAAATTTATGTGTTTAACCTTTGTCAAAGATCTTTGGCAAAGTTATCTGTGGTACCCAAGGAGCTGATGTTGCGTGTGGAAAGTGGTGCCTCTTCGATTTTTGAACCATCGGCCATGTTGCCTTTTCTTTTATAAGGGCACTAATTGTGTGCAAGAAGTACATTCAAAGAGTTATTGCTTGTAGGAATTTTCCCCTTACTTTAGTGATTTATTGCGCCTCATTTCTCCTTCATCATTTATGAGAATGTCTGGCCCATCCGACTGTCGTTTTGACTTGAACTTTGGTGAAGAGGCAGCCATGCCTTCTTAAGACAACATATGGCGCCCATCCTTCTTATCCCCTACTAGTCATCTTACCGTTGGGGACTCTGTGATGAAGAATGATATGATCGCTGCGGTGGTGGCTAGGAACCTTCTCACTCCTAAAGATAATAGACTACTTTCCAAACGGTCTGATGAGTTGGCTGTTAAGGATTCTTTGGCTCTCAGTGTTCAGTGTGCAGGTTCTATGTCTAATATGGCACAACGCCTATTTGCTCGAACCCGCCAAGTTTAATCATTGGCGGCTAAAGTGATAAGTCTCAGACAGGAGATTAGAGGGCTCAAGCATGAGAATAAACAGTTGCACAGGCTCGCACATGACTATGCTACAAACATGAAGATGAAGCTCAACCAGCTGCAGGAAACTGATGGTTAGATTTTACTTGATCATCAGAGGTTTGTGGGTTTGTTCTAAAGGCATTTATTGCCTTCGTCTTCTGGGGCTGTACCGCGTAATGAAGCTTCAAATGATCAACGTTCGGTGCCTCCTCCTTCTGGGGTTCTGCCTAGTACTGAGGCTCTGAATAATCACCCTTTGGTGCCTCATCTTTCTGGGACTCTTCCGACTGCTAAGACTTCTCCTGAGCAACCTTTGTGAAGGCTCCCTCTTGTTTATTTATTTTGATTCATGTATATGTACATATTTGTAACTTATCAGAGATATCAATAAACAAGCTTTGCTTCATTTCAACGTATTGTGTTAAATACACCAAGGCCTTCTTTACTAAGTTCTTTGAATTTTTCCTTTTGTTGAAGCTTGTATGTTGAAGATTTGTGAGTGAAACATGTAGGTTGAGGTAGTGCTCCCTTAATTTCCCGAGTGAGGAAAACTTCTCATTTGGAGACTCGAAAAATCCAAATCACTGAGTGGTCGTGAGACTTCCGAGTATCAAGGTGCAGTAGCATATGGTAAGAGTCCCCCAAGTCTCTGGTCGAGGGAGTTGATGAATGAGGCATTTCCTTTCTAAGTGGTAGCCCAAAACTCCTTCTTCATATATATTTGTTATGATAGTTGTTAGGCCCAAAAAAGAGGAGGCCTAGGCAATTTTTTTTTCGATTTTTTTTTTCGAATTTTAGAATTTTAAAATTTTTGAATTTCCAAAAAAATATATATAAATTAAAGCTTTGTAGGTGAAGCTTTGGTGTTGAAGCTTTTTAGGTGAAGCTTTGTTGGGTACGATGAATTGATTTTGCTTCACACTATCTTGATCAAGATAGTGTGAAGCTTTTGTAGGTGAAGCTTTTGTGTTGAAGCTTTGTAGGTGAAGCTTTTGTGGGTGAAGCTTTTGTGGTGGGTGAAGCTTTTGTTGGTGAAGCTTTTATGGGTGAAGCTTTTGTGGGTGAAGCTTTTGTGGTGGGAAAGCTTTTGTGGGTGAATCTTTTGTTGGTGAAGCTTTTGTGGATGAAGCTTTTGTAATGGGTGGAGATTTTGTGGGTGAATCTTTTGTGGTGGGCGAAGCTTTTGTGGGTGAAGCTTTTGTTGGTGAAGCTTTTATGGGTGAAGCTTTTGTAGGTGAAGCTTTTGTTGGTGAAGCTTTTATGGGTGAAACTTTTGTAGGTGAAGCTTTTGTGGTGGGTGAAGCTTTTGTAGGTGAAGCTTTGGAGTTGAAGCTTTGTAGGTGAAGCTTTGGAGTTGAAGCTTTATAGGTGAAGCTTTGAAGTTGAAGCTTTGTAAGTGAAGCTTTGGAGTTGAAGCTTTGGTTGGGTACCATGAATTGATTTTGCTTCACACTATCTTGATCAAGATAGTGTGAAGCTTTTGAGAATTTGTAGTTGTCCTCCTTTGATAAAGCTTTTGTTGGTGAAGCTTTGTTGCGTACCATAAATTGATTTTGCTTCACACTATCTTGATCAAGATAGTGTGAAGCTTTGTTGAATTTCCCATTTTTTTTTTTTAGGGAAACTAGAAATTTTAAAAATGTGGGAGAGACAACATATACAAATTTTGCTTCCACATTGTTGAGCAAGAGATTGTGATGCAAGTTACACCTTGTAGTAGTCGAAGGTTTGGATGAACCATATAAATTGAATTTGCTTCAAACAGTCTTGAATTTGCTTCGAAGGTTTGAGAATTGTAGTTGCCCTCTATTGATAAAGCTTTTGTTGGCACCATAAATTGGTTTTGCTTCACACTGTCTTGATCAAGAGTGTGTGAAGCTTTTGAGAATTGTGGTTGAACTCCTTTGATGAAGCTTTTGTTGGCACCATAAATTGGTTTTGCTTCACACTGTCTTGATCAAAAGTGTGTGAAGCTTTTGAAAATTATGGTTGTCCTCCATTGATGAAGCTCTTGTTGGCACCATATATTGGTTTTGCTTCACACTGTCTTGATAAAGAGTGTGCGAAACTTTTGAGAATTGTGGTTGAACTTCTTTGATGAAGCTCTTGTTGGCACCATAAATTGGTTTTGCTTCACACTGTCTTGATCAAGAGTGTGTGAAGGTTTGGAGAATTATGGTTGCCCTCCATTGATGAAGCTCTTGTTGGCACCATAGATTGGTTTTGCTTCACTGTCTTGATCAAGAGTGTGTGAAGCTTTTGAGAATTGTGGTTGAACTCCTTTGATGAAGCTTTTGTTGGCACCATAAATTGGTTTTGCATCACACTGTCTTGATAAAAAATGTGTGAAGCTTTTGAAAATTATGGTTGCCCTCCATTGATGAAGCTCTTGTTGGTACCATATATTGGTTTTGCTTCACACTGTCGTGATCAAGAGTGTGCGAAGCTTTTGAGAATTGTGGTTGAACTCCTTTGATGAAGCTCTTGTTAGCACCATAAATTGGTTTTGCTTCACACTGTCTTGATCAAAAGTGTGTGAAGCTTTTGAGAATTATGGTTGCCCTCCATTGATGAAGCTCTCTTGTTGGCACTATAAATTGGTTTTGCTTCACACTGTCTTGATTAAGAGTGTGTGAAGCTTTTGAAAATTGTGGTTGACCTCCTTTGATGAAGCTCTTGTTGGCACCATAAATTGGTTTTGCTTCACACTGTCTTGATCAAGAGTGTGTGAATCTTTTGAGAATTGTGGTTGAACTCCTTTGATGAAGCTTTTGTTGGCACCATAAATTGGTTTTGCTTCACACTGTCTTGATCAAGAATGTGTGAAGCTTTTGAGAATTGTGGTTGCCATCCATTGATGAAGCTCTTGTTGGCACCATAAATTGGTTTTACTTTAGACTGTCTTAATCAAGAGTGTGTAAATTGGTTTTGCTTCAGACTGTCTTGGCACCATAAATTGGTTGTCCTCCACTTTGAAAGAATGAGGCTTGGCCCCATAATCATAATAGTCAACGGTATGTTCACCTCTGGTTGTCTTGATTCGAACCTTTATCCCTCTTGTTATAATGGGCTTGCTGAGAGTAAAAATCCTTTCTCTTACCAAGAGACAGATACGTTTGGTGACTTAGCGAGTAGCTAAATGAGGCAGGAGATGATGCAATAGGTGTATGAATGGCCAAGATCTCCTCACTTGGTAGAACTTGACTTCCACTTCCCACTTGTTGATAGAGGTTAACCATATGGATGTTCCCTTGGTATGTCCTTGCTTCGGCGGAGGTGTGATTGTAAGCATGTGCCATCACCTCAGAGTAAGTCTTCCAAGCATTGGCATTGATCATGTACTTGAAGAAACAATCACGTAGGCTTGCCGTGAAGGCCTTGAGGGCGGTCTTATCATCTGCCTCAGCACAGTGAGAATACTCATGGCTGAAGCGACCGGCATACTCTCGTAGTGACTCGTCCAGCTTCTGGCGAATAGTGTACAAGTCATCTGTAGAATGCAAGTGATCGGTCTAGAAGATGTGTTGAGAAACAAACAGTTTCCTCAGTTCTTCAAATGAGTCTGTTGTCTCAGGTGGAAGATGGCAATACCAGTTTAGAGCTCCGCCAGAGAGGGTGGAGGGGAAGAGAAGACATCGCTCTTCATCGGTGTGCATCCGATATGCCATGGTGGACTCAAAGAGGTTAAAGTGTTCAATTGGTTCCTCCCTTCCAGTATATATATAGTTGTAAACCAATCTTTTGTTTTGTCTTCGCTTGAAGGGGGTGTCGAAGATTCTCCTTGTGAGAGGGCCAAGCCTGGGTTGGTTCCAATCAGGTAACTCGGCCTGACGTTTGATCTTCAACTTGTTTACTTCTTCAAGGAGCTGTAAGATAAGGGGGTCCTGAGTGGAGCCATGTACCACTGAAATTTTCTTTCGTAAGTCTACATCGCCTTTTGGAAGTAGGAAAGTTTGAGCAAGGGCGTGTGGTTTTTTCTTGGACTCACTGTACTGACTTTTAGGGCGAGTCTGTCGGAATACCTCAGAATCCCCTGAACCTTCATGTTCATTTGGGACCTGTTGTTCCTTCCCTAGATTGGCAGCGGGCCGGGGTCGTGGAAGGGGACCGAGTCTTTCAGAAACCCTTGGGTCATTGATCTTCGAGCATATGTGGAGGGGATTCTCTCGACGTTGCTTTAGGAAGTCTCGGCAGTCACGATAAACGATTTTCGATCCTTCCAACCCTTTTGCAAGGAGGTGTCTTCCTCCACTTCTCCTGCTTTGGATCGAAGCATCTGGGTTGAAAGAAGTCTCATGTTGATCAATGTTTTGATGATTAGCTCGCTCCTCATCAGGGATACCCATGTCAAAGGGAGGTGACCTTCCGTGTTGGGGGGTACCCAGATGATGGTTGATATCCACAGGGGCAACGAGCTCGCGTGTTTGAGTACGCCTAGTTTCGTGGAGCGTCTCAAAGAGCTTTTCATACTGCTCCTAGATGACCTCATTCTTCATTGCTATCTTATTGTTCTGAGCTTCTAGCTCATCGACTTTAGCTTGAAGAGCAACCATTTTTCCTTCATTCTTTCGTTGCTTCGCACTAGGTACAAGAAGGGTGTCATTATGTGTGTTGTGGCTTCCTTCGCTCCCCATGTTGGAGAGGGATGCCTGGTCAAACGAAAGTGTACGAATGGTGGAAACCAGCTTGGCAAAGCTGAAGAGAGTGGGAATAAGTGTCGTTCCCACAGACGGCGCCAAATGTTGATGCACAAAATCAATGAGGACTTTGGTACAACAGAAAATGTTAAGTTTGTGACCTTCACTAGATTGCTTCGGTCACTAGTGTGAATAAGTATGTAAATGGATAGGGACAGGGAAGCAAACACAAGATGTACGTGGTTCACCCAAATTGGCTGCGTCCACGGAGTAGAGGAGTTCTCATTAATTGTGAAGGATTTACACAAGTACATAGGTTCAAGCTCTCCTTTAGTGAGTACTAGTGAATAATTTAGTATAAATGACATTAGGAAATATTGTGAGAGAATGATCTCTATTTATAGAAGAGAGTTTCTAGTTTCATTCTGACATTGACACGTGTCGTGTTGTGATTGGCTTCTGATATTGACACGTGTCGCGCTATGATTGGCTTCTGATGTCGACACGTGTCGCACTATGATTGGCCTCCTGATTTGAGGGAAACTCTTCTGGGTCCTTGACGGTATAACGTTGACCGGTGCTCAGTAGTTTCGGGATTGGTCAAGTATGGTACAAACAAGTTCATTTCTCGTCAAAAGCAAGTTTGAACCACATTATTGCTAGCTCATTGTGAGGCTAATCTCACCCCATCTTCCTTAGTTTAGATAATATCGTATTTAAAAAAAAAATTAGTTACAAAGTAAAGTGAAAGTAAAAACTGAAAACAAAAATGGTTATCAGTTGATATAGAAACTGGCCTCATTTGAATGGGATTAGTTGTTTATATGCGCAATTATATTATCTTATTTTACATGTGTAGTTGGATGTCCCTGAAGGGACGCAGTTTCAGGACTTTAAGATGGCTTGATGATGTGCCTATAAAATGAAAATTAATGTAGCAAGCTATGAATTTTCCTTTTGTTATAAATGGGTAAATAATTTAATAAAAAAGGGCTCAGGCTCAAACCCTAAACTAAACCTAACCAAACCGTTCAATGTTAGCATGGTTTGGTTCGATTTCCTTTGTGGTATCCGTTAAAATTGAACCGTAACATAATCATTTTGTCAATATTAGTATGGTATCAACTTTGGATTAGATCCAATTCACACCGTGTTGATCCCTAATTATAGTTATATTACATAAAAAGAGTGAAAAAAAGCGCTGCAAAATTAAATAACAATTAAAATGTCTGTCTCAGTTAAACTATTAAAAGAGCATATGAAGTTGCACACGACCATT
The DNA here is from genome assembly GCF_916048215.2 of Malus sylvestris. NCBI lineage: Eukaryota > Viridiplantae > Streptophyta > Magnoliopsida > Rosales > Rosaceae > Malus > Malus sylvestris. The sequence goes on along the minus strand of NC_062267.1, from coordinate 7,694,994 downwards.
ATCGGCGATGGCATCACCTGGGAATTTTGCACACTCATCTCCCTAACATGTCCTAAAATTCATTGGCCTATTATCATCCTTTGTTTTTCCATATTTTCCAGTTTGTTTTTAACTATTAATTATCTTGCACAAATCAAGCGCGCGCGCACATATTATATTTCCATCTTCAAAGAGTAGCCACATGATGATGAGATATTGTTCGATCATCCAGTTGACTAGCTGGAATTAAAAATAGGAAGAAGTTGCCGAGTCTTATCGTCATATATAACAGACAAAAACGATGGATCAAAGTTCCTAGATTTTTGCATGCATTATTTGGGTTTTGTATTTTTCCTTGCAGATGATGTTAACACATGCAGTTTTGTGGACCTGAAAACGTGAAGAAAAAATTTCAGGCGATCATGGGTCATTTGATTCGATATCCATAGTCTGGCCTGACAAATCCCCCATGCTCCCTTCATATAGAGGATCAATATATCCCACATATTTATATCAGTTTACTGTTAGCACATTAGCATATAAATTCGTAAAAAATTTAAAACTAATAATGTGTGTTGTAGGCCTATTTAACTGAGCTATTCTAAGGGAATAAAGAGAGGGAGGCCAGCAGTAGTGAGAGAGAGAAGAGAGAGATTTAATTGTGATGTGTCAGTTGTATCACCTCATTATGCCTTTATTTGTAGTAGTAGGATGTGTATAATACTTACCCTTTTAGGATTAAAACTCTTAATAGGTAATCAACTCCTAATAGGAAAATAAAAGATACTCCTAGATGCACTAGGATTTACACAATTACATTTATATTCTAAATATGACTACAACACTCCCAATTGAGTGTGTAAATACTCAACAAACTATCGCATCAGATCTTCAACAGATAAGGTAGAACAGTTGATGAAGTCGGCAGCACAACGGGTGAATGCGAGTTTCAGATATAAGAAAGTATGCATTGGTAGTAAACTCACAAAACATCGCTATGGTAAAACCCAAGGCATGTGGAAAACCCATAGACTAAGGAGAAACATGAGAAGTATGCATAATGTCTAAAACAAACATCAAACAGGACGAAATTAGTGAACTCAACGGAGTATGATCATTGCAGGATGGGTGCCTCATCAAAACCTCATTAGGTAGCAAAAACCAGTGGGAAAAATGCTCTTAATCGTAGGAAAAAAGAGTATATTAAGATTAAGTGAGTATGCTTCTAGATACTCCCCCTGAGTTAGACATAACTTCCAAATAAAAGAACTACAAACAATTCAACTCAAATAATTTACGCATATTGATTCCTTGGACGAGCTTCTGAAAAGTAAACTTAGACAATGACTTGGTGAAGAGATCGGCTAGGTTGTCCTGGGAACGGATTTGCTTGACTTCAATGTTCTGATGTTGTTGTTGCTGGTGAGAATAAAAGAACTTCGGCGCTATGTGCTTGGTGTTGTCTCTCTTGATGTATCTCTTCTTTAACTGCTCGATATATGCTGCATTGTCTTCAAAGATTGTCTTTGGAAGGTCAACGATGGAAGTAAGACCACTAGTGCTTTGAATATGTTCCATGGTTGCTCTAAACCAAAAGCACTCACACAATGCTTCATGTAGGGCGAGAATCTCAACATGGTTCGAAGAAGTCGCAACTATTGCTTAGTAGACCTCCAAGATATAGCGGTGTCTCCAACGGTAAAGACATAGCCCGTTTGAGAACGTGCCCTATGTAGGTCACATAGATATCCAACATATGCGTAATCAACAAGGCGAGAATCAATCTGAGAACAAAGGGAGGCAGCAACACTCGAAGATTCATGGGTATAGAACAAGCCCAAATCCGTCGTACCCTTGAGGTAGCGGAAAATGTCTTTAACACCATTCTAGTGCCTGTGTGTGGGTGCATTGTTGTATCTAGCCAAAAGATTAACAGTTAAGGAAATGTCGGGTCTAGTGCATTGAGCCAAGTACAATAAAGTCCTAATTGCACTTTACTTCGGGTTCCAAAATATCTTCCTCATCCTCTTTTGGACAGAAGGGATCTCGTTCAGCATCTAGAGTTCGAACGACCATAGGAGTACTCGAAGGCTTTACTTTATCCTTATTAAAACGTCGCAACACATTCCGGGTATAGTTCGATTGATGTACTAGGATTCCATCAGAACAATGCTTGATCTCCAGGTCGAGACAATATCGAGTTTTCCCAAGATCTTGCATCTCAAATTCTGATTTCAAATGAGTAGCAATTTTCTCAAGCTCTGCGGAATTTCCAATGAGGTTCATGTCATCGACATAAGCTGCAACGATTGCAAATCCGAAATGTGACTTCTTTATGAACACGTATGGGCATAACTCGTTGTTCACATAACCTTGATTTGTCAAATATTCACTCAGACAGTTATACCTTATCCACCCGGATTATTTCAATCCGTAAAGTGACCTTCTCAATCTAATAAAGAGAGTGTTCCGTGGTCTAGAACTATTTAAACCAGTCAATGAAAGTCCTTCTGGAACTTTCATGTATATATCTGTATCTAGATCTCCATAAAGATATGCGGTTACCACATCTATAAGTTGCATATTTAGTTTTTCAAAAACTACGAAACTGATTTGGTAGCGGAACGTTATAATGTTCATTACGAGGAAATACATCTCCTCGTAATCAATCCCAGGGCGTTGAGAGAAACCTTACGCTACGAGGCGTGCTTTGTATCACACTATTTCATTCTTCTCATTATGCTTCTTCACGAAAACCCACTTGTAGCCAACAGGCTTCACATGTGGTTGAGTAGGAGCTACAGACCCAAACACCTTTCATTTCACGAGCGAATCGAGTTCGACCTAGATTGCTTGTTTCCAATTTGACCAATCTGTTCTACGTCAACATTCATCAACAAAACGTGCTAAGCATGATGTCACTAACTATTGTGTACGCAAATGCATCAACGAGTATATATGATCTGTCACCTTAGCTAGATCATTAAAAGCATCTGGCATGCTTTGAGTAATGCTCTAAAAACTATAATTCGTCACACCTCAGTTTCAGACTGAGCAGTGCGGGGATCTAAATGAGACACAGTGAGAGCATACCACGAAAATTCGCAACGTTCTCCAAGAATGTTAGCATATTTATCTCCCCCTAATGATGGGAAGACTATCTCATCAAAGTAACAATCTGCAAAACGTGCCGTAAAGAGATCTCCTATCAAGGGTTCTAAATAGCGAACAATTGATGGCGAATCATAACCGAAATATATTCCCATTTTTTCTCTAAGGACCCATTTTGGTACGTAGTGGCAGCGCTATTGGTACATAAACTGCGCACCCAAACACATGTAAATGCGAGACATCATGCTCGTATCTAGTAACCAACTGTAACGGTGAATGAGGTTGAGTAGCGGTGGGCCTTAGGCGGACCAGCATGGTAGCGTGCAATATTGCATAGCCTCAGGCAGATATCAGTAGTTTGGTTCGCATAACCAAAGTCTGAGCTAACAATTGAATGCGCTTTATGAAAGCTTTTGCCAGGCCGTTTTGAGTGTGAATATAGTGTACATGATGTTCCACATCAATCCCTTTTGACATGAAATAATCATCAAAGTCTGTGACGTAAACTCTTAGGCATTATCCAGTTGATTCGACTTGATCGGATAATCAAGGTGGTGAGCCCTTAGCTTAATAATTTATGCTAGGAGTTTTGCAAATGCAGCATTGCATGTGGACAATAGGCAAACATGTGATCATTATGTCGATGCATCCACCAACACCATAAAATATCTAAATGGTCTGTATGTTGGTTGGATAGGTCCACAAATATCCCCTTGAATCCTCTAAAGAAACTTAGGGGGGTTGTGAATAATCTTTGTAATTGAGGATTGAGTATTCAACTTCCCCAAAGAACACGCTTTGCATGGCGGGAATCCAATGTAGGGAGGTAACCGATGCCCATGTGATGATTTGAGGATACGGCGTATCATGTCAGGTCTAGGATGTCCCATATGGTCGTGCCAAAGCAACAAAGTTCCCTGGAACTCAAGCACAAGGTCGGCCACATGGTAAGCTTCTATGCCTCGAATGGTTATGATGTACAACACACTCAGGAGATGTTTCAACTTCTCGTGAATACGCTTCTAGCCATATTCATATGGAGTGATGCAAAGAAATTCAAAACCATTATCTTCAATGGTTTCAACATGATATTGATTATCTCAAATATCTATAAAACTCAGCAACGTTCTTCTAGAACGTGGAGAATAGAGTGCCTCTTTAATGGTTAAGATTGTACCACTGAACAACATGATACGGGCCTTTCCGTATCCTTGAATCAGGTTGGATGGGTTTGAAAGAGTTGTCATATGTGCTGTCTTAGGTAAAAAGTTAGTAAAATAATGTCACTCACACAATATGGTGTGTGTGGTAGCACTATCAGCTAAACAACTAACTTCCCCACTAGACATACCTAGAAATAAATTGATTGAATTGGTCATATGCATAAATATAATTTGATCCATTCAATTAAGCAATTCAAGAAACAATATCCATAAAATAACAATCCATAATTCAAAACAACCAAAACCAAACAAATTTCCAAAGACTTAGAAAAAATTCTTCAAAATTAAACCATAAACCTAGAAATTAGGGAGGGGGTCCGGCCACTCTTAGTGGGTTCGGCCACTAGGGGTAAAACACCCTAAAACATGTCTAAAATTTATTCGTCTATAAGAGCTGATGTCTTATGAAAATCCGATATCTTCATGGATGTAATAGCATATTCTGGATGATCCACATGTGCAAAGTTAGACTCACGACGGGAATGAATAGCCTCGGGGATAGCTTAGCATACGCATGACCAATGATCATTTGATCCACAGCGGTAACACATGTTCATTGCAATGGAAACCAGTTGAACAGTAGCTTTTCCTTTGCTCTTGAAGTTCGGGGCCTAAGGGGCAAGGGGTGGATGCTGCTGGGTCACATTTCCTCCCTTAGGTAGGCCTTGACTCTGTTGACCTTGGGCCCGTGGTGGGGCTTGCCGCCCATTGCCACGGCCACGACGATTCTTTCGTCGTTTGTGACTGCTAGAGTTTGTCGCATAAACTTCAGGCATGACGTTCGAGCCAGTCAGTCAAGCTTGATTAGTCTTCATCAAAAAGTGATTCTGCTGTTCAGCGAGAAGTAAAACAGAGATCAAATTCGAAAATTTGGTGAACTTATGTGCTTTATATTGTTGCTACAGGATAATATTGGTGGCATGGAAGGTCGAATAGGTCTTCTCCAGGAGATCTTATTTGGTTAATTCCACTTTATAGAACTTCAGTAGTGATCGGATTCTACAAACTTCATAGTTGTATTAATTCACGGACTTAAAGTTTTGGAAGCAAAGATGTTGTGTAACACCCCGGCCTCGAATAATTTATTTCGGATAATAATTTTCATGGTAGGCCCACTTTAAACTCTTGAAAATTTTCTATTCAAAGTTTAAGGTTCTTTGCTTTTAATTCCTTAATTCCACAAAATGGTCGAAACCATAATGCTCTCACCAAACAAACCAATATTCAATTATCTTACCAATTTATTCTCTTAGCTCAAGACTCCAACTAACTATTAATTCTTGATTATTTAATCTCACTTATTTAATGGCTGCATCTAACGTCTCGTTAGATTGCCTACGTACCCTAAACAAGGATCAAGCCATTCGTAGTTCACAATTCATTATTTACCAACTTTCAAACATATTCCAGTAACCACCATATTCAACACTAACCTTCATAATCCAATTCATATCAAATGGTTACCCATTATAGATTCAAAATAGTGAAATTTACATGAAAAATGGCAACGTCGGCTCCCTGGCCGTGTGCCGCCACACATGTCACTGCCAGTGGCAGTCGGCCGCCCCGAATCGTCGGAAAATATCAACTATTTCCAAAAATTACCAAATTTTACAGGAAAGTAGATCTTAATAAGAGGAACAACTTTCATACCTGGGTTGAAACCTAGTTCGATCGGGAAGTGGCCGGAAAAACCCATGAACCATCGGAAACCCTAGAAATGGGTATTCCTCAATTCATCAAAATCGTAGCTCTGCTGCCCCAAATCTTGCTTGAGCATTGATCCAGGCCTCAAAAGGAGTTGAACAAGGGTGGTGGTGGACGGTATCACCTGCAAAAATGGCGGAATTTCCGCCAACACCCATAAATCCCGTTGGGGTGTTTCCCACCAAAATAAACCCAAATTTCTTCTAATTATAGGTGTAAATGGAAGAGGGAATGCTAAGGAGTTGTTTCTAGGTAGTGGTTTGCCTTGATTTGCCGAAAAAAAATGACCAAATTTGGCCACGGTTCTCATCAGGTCACCCGGGTCAAGGGATGACCCGTTTTCCTCTCTTTTTTTCCTTTCCTCATTTCCCTCATTTCCCTTCCCCCATTGGTCACCTCCCCTCCTTCCTTCTTCCTTCCCTTCCTTTCTATTCTTTTCTTTCAATCTTAGTTGTCCATCATTTATTTTCCTTTCATCACAGCCACACACGTGGCACAACTTATTGCTCTAGATTTCTGGAGTCTTCTAAATGAAATTAAAATTACCAATATATCCCTAACTTTAAACGTTAATAACTTCATCGTTATAATTCCGTTTCATGAACGGTTTTCACCTACGCGCTCGTGGGATCGTCCTCTATCCAAAAATATAAATTGTGACTTCCAAAGGTCTACGGATTTTAAATTATTAATTCTCAAACTTCAAACTTCATAACCAGTTTAATTTAAAACTAAACTCAAATGAATTAATATAATTTCTCCAAAAATAACATAAAATCTCAATAATACAAACCCGTAACTTTTAATAATTTTTGGAAACAAAACTTTAAAAGTTCTCGATTAAATTCTTCATAACCATAAATCGATTTATTTTCGATTTTCTCCACATTTCATAATTATGAATATATATATATATATATATAATCTATATATTTAAATTTTCAGGGTATTACATGCTGCCGGTCGTGTCTTACTTCAAGCAAGTAGATGTTTTTCTGGTGATCGAGACGGTCAGCTAGAGCAAGCCATAGGTGCGTGGGTCTTCCTCTGTGAGGTACTCGGTTTGCAAAGCATCATAGATATGTCTTCGAATGAAGATCATTGCAGTAACTTTCTGAGCTTCGTTGACGAGTTCATTGTCGATTGGTTCCTTGATGATGGCTCTAAGACTCTTTGCAGTAAGATAAAGCTTCACATCTTGAACCCATTTCAGGTAGTTTATTCCAGATACTTCGAGAGTGGTGAAATCAAATCTGTTTAAGTTCAACATGTCCCTAAAACGGAGGGTACAATAAAACGTGGTTAGTCATATGGTAATCCATAAACATACATCGTAGAACATTCAGGTTTTATAGACATGTATTACTTTGAATGAAAACTTCGGATTTCAAAGGCACTAAATATGAAACTACATGTTCAATTTAGTTTTTATGAACGGTTAGTTCATAAAGGATAGGTTCTTGCAAGAAACACATAATGCAATATGCTGATTTAAATATAGTGGATTTGAGTTTCTTTGGGAACTCAAGTGTGAGAGTTTTGGGACTACGAAAGGATGTCAACGGTTCAAAATATAAAAAAAAATTATTGAATCGATAATATCCAAAAGCGATCTTCAGGTCAATAATTTTGAATTAATTATCAGATTAATGGATTGCAGGTCATTTTTAATTAATTCAATAGATCAGGACCAAACAGGGTCGATCGTGGAAGCAAAAATAATAATAACACTCAAGTTAAAATTATTTAAAATGCCAAAAAAATAGCATTGGATTTGAAAAACGATATCCCAATGGTATTTAGGTTGGGTTACGTGCATAAGGAAAAGCCTTAGAGGCTTTTGGGTTCGGGTTATGGTTGCAAAGGCAGCCCACATATGGTTGCAGGCCACGGGCCAAGAGACAGGAATCCCAGCAGCAAGCTGCTGGCGTGGTTGGGTCGCAGGGATTAAGCCTAGCCTCGTGGGCTGGCTGATTGAAACGCGGGCCGTGGCAAAGGTTCAACCTAGTAGCACAGCTGCTGGCATGGGCCAAGACAGAAGTACTAGCCCAGCATGCACTGGTGTGGGTTGGGGTTGCAGGCCCTTGGTAAGAAACCAAGCCAGGTTTATGGCCTGGTTATCCATAGAGGGGTTCATGCATCATGGGAAATGTTTTCATGCTTCGTGGACGTTCCAAATATCTTCTTTAATTTTAAGCGTACATGATTGGTAGAAAACAAATAAGAGCCTTTGATTTTTGTGGAAGATAGCCTCCTCCTACGATCTTTCAGTTCCTCATCTTCTGGTAAGAGCGTGCTAATAACGTGTTGTAGGCCTATTTAACTGAGCTATTCTAAGTGAATAGAGAGAGGAAGTCCGACGGTAGTGAGAGAGAGAAAAGAGATTTAATTGTGAGGTGTTTATTGTATCACCCATTTGTGCCTTTATTTATAGTAGTATGATAGGTAGAATCCTTAATCTTTTAGGATTACAACTCTTAATAGGTAATCAACTCATAATAGAAATATAAAAGATACTCCTAGATCCACTAGGATTTATACAATCACATTCCTATTCTAAATATGACTGCAATAATGTGTATAATAAAAGTAAGGGTAAATTACATAAAACTACCTCAACTATTGGGCCAGTCACAGTTTCATACCCCATCTTTAAAAAATTTCAATGTCATACCTCATCTACGAATTTTTTACAATTTCATATATTCCGTCAGTTTTTTGTCATTTCCTCTATTAAATAGTGACGTGGCTTGAGACGGAGCCCTGATTAAAAAATTAAAAAATATTAAAAAACTAAAAAAAATCATTTAATATTTTTTTGTATGAGGGACCCACCCCTTATCCCTTCACCCTTTCTTCCCCTTCTCGTCTTCCCCAAACCCAAACCAAGATCTCACCAACCCCTTCTTTCCTGCTCCTGTCCTTCACCACCCCACCACCGCCATCCAAACAGTCCCTTAAACCCAACAATCCACCCAAGCAGTCCCTTAACTCCATCACTCAGACCGATTCGCAAACCTCTCCACATTCTTATCCTTCAAATTCAAACCCACTATCACCTCCCCCAACCCACAACTCACATTCGCCAGCACATTCGGGTCCCGATAGTGCGTCACCACCTGCACAATTCATTCCTCCCTCACATTTTTCCCACCTCCCCATCTCAATTCATTCCCCAATTAATTTCTTTTTTTTTATTTTTGATTTGAATTTTTCCAAATTTTGATTCGATTTTTCGTACAATCCGATTCAGATCAGACTTAGAGAAAAAAAATGGCGGCATCTCGACGACTTCGGGACCTATAATTGTAGTCGGGGAATAAGACTTGTGTGGACTGCTCCCAAAAGAACCCACAATGGGCTTCGGTTTCGTACTACATCTTCATGTGCTTAGAGTGCTCCGGCAAGCACCGCGGGCTTGGCGTCCACATCTCGTTCGTCTGATCTGTGACTATGGACTCGTGGTCCAATATCCAAATCAAGAAGATGGAGGGCGGCGACAATGAGCAGCTCAACACCTTCCTCGCCAGCTACGACATTCATAAGGAGGGACCTATCCGTCATGAATGAGGCCTTAGGGTTTGGGAAAAAGAAGTCGCATTTGGACCAAGGTGGTGGCGGTGGAAGTGGTAGGGGAGGTGGTTTTGTGAATAATGGGGGGTGGGATAGTTGGGACGACAACGGTTTCAGATCGTCGAACGATATGAGGAGGGAATGAAGGAGTCGAGCAATGGCGTGGCGTGGGTGAGGTGGGTGAGTGACAGTTGAAGGTGGTTGGCAAAGTTAGAGAAGCAACGAGGGAGGTCGAAGGGAGAATGGCGGTAGTGAGCGGTGCAGAGAAGACAGGATGGGTGGGATCTAGTTAGTTTTGGGTTTGGGGAAGACGAGGACGGGGAAGAAAGGGTGAGGGTTGGGTTCCCTATGCAAAAAAAATATTAAATGATATTTTTTTTTAGTCTTTTAATATTTTATTAATTTTTTTAATAGAGAGTGGGCACCGTCTCAAGCCACGTCACTATTTAACAGAAGAATTGACAGAAAACTGACGGAATGTATGAAATTGTAAAAAATTCATAAATGAGGTATGACATTGAAATTTTTAAAGATGTGGTAGGGATGGCAACTGTTCGGTTTGGGGATGAAAATGTTATATCCATCTCCATAACCACAAAAATGAACCATATCCATAACCGTAAATTAACCATCGGGTATTATCCATAACCATACCCACCGGGTAACGGATTCATCATCAGTTAACAGTTATATCCATCTTAGTCAATACAAAAAATATATTCGTTCAATTGACGCATGATAGTTTGGTAAATATTAATTTCGTCATTAAATATTTGATGTATAAAATTATTTAATGAAAGGATCTTGTGGAGCATAAAAATTAAAGCTAAACATTGATAATGTTGGCTGATCTTTGATATCTCCCATAAGTACCATTGAATTCTCATAGATTTTGATTCATATAAATTTTTTTGAACTTTCCCATAAAATTCAACTCACACAATGCAATTTTTGTATTCTCAAGGTAAGGGATTTGGTGAATAATGAATATACATATGTGTGTGTGTGTGTGTATTATTTAATACTTTAATATTATATATAATTATATTATATATTATTCGGTTCGGATTCGGGAACGGATACGGATTGGGGACCCGTATAACCATATCTAAAACCATAACCAAGTAATATTCACAGTTTTTGCCCATACCCAAATCCAATCCATTCGGGCGGTTATCCACAATTATCGGGTTTAACAGTTTGAATTGCCATCCCTAGGTATGAAAATGTGATTGACCCAATAGTTGAGTTAGTTTTAAGTAAAATATATTATGTAACAGAAAAGGGGTTATTGAGATTTGCCTATTTGGGCACTGAAAGGTCTGCACCTTAGGCCATCTCCAACCGAATGGTCCAGAGGGTTAGAAGGCCGAAAACGGTCTCCAACCGAGGGCCAAGCTAGAGGGCTCGTTGGCCCCATTGGACAAAAAATGGCAAAATGGCCAGCCAGCAAGCCCCGGGCCGAGCCATATTACAAAAACTCAACGGCTAGCTGCTAACGTCAACTAGTCGTTATTTTCAATTTTTTTATTTTTTTACAAAAAATTTTTAAATAATTTTAAAAATTCTTTTTTCCCCTATAACTTCCTAAACCATTAAACATTACATAAAAAATAAATAAATAAAATATTTAACAACATGAAACTTAAACAACATTTTAAAAAACATTTAGCAATATAAAACTTAAACACCTACTCCATGTTTTTTTTTGGCCCAAAGATGTGCAACAAGATCATGTTGTAAGTACTTATTTGTGGCACGGGAACGTATCATTGTATAGCACCTCATGTACTCATATATAGAGATACTACCAGTTCTTGGATTGAAAGGCAAATTAGGCACATCATATATTTTTGCATGAGCCCTTCTTAACCTATTTGGATCATCTTGGTCGTCATCGAACTCTCCATTAATATACTCATCTCGCTCTTCCTTCACAATCATATTGTGTAATATGATGCAATACATCATGATGGAGTCCAAATTTTCTCGACTCCACCCTCTTGCCGGTTCGCTGATGATCTTCCACCGTGCTTGTAGAATACCAAAAGCTCTCTCAACATCTTTTCGATATGCCTGTTGGTGTAAGGTAAACAACTTTTTGGCGTCATTCTGAGGGTTTGGAATGGCTTGGACAAGTGCCGCCCACATTGGTTAGATGTCATCTGCCAAGTAATACCCCATATTGTACTGACGGTCGTTGATGTAGTAGTCAAGTTGAGGTGCTTTACCTTCCGTCAGGGTATTAAAGAGTGGTGAACGCCTAAGAACTGTAGTGTCAGTTTGGAATCCAGGGACTTCAAAGAAAGCATGCCAAATCCATGTGTCATACGAAGCAACCGCCTCTAACGCAACAGTTGGCTTTCTCAACCTTCTGCAGAAGCCTCATTGCCATCTGATGGGACAGTTCTTCTAATCCCAATGCATGCAATCCAATGACCTAATCATGCCCGAAAATCCACAGTCTTTAGCTTTACGAATAAGCCGATACAGATCTTCTTGATTTGGCTCGCAGAGGTACTCGTCTTTGTAAAGCTGAACAAAATTCAGCAAGAGTATCAAGGCATGTAGACTCAGACATACCATGCGTTTCGTATCAGCTGGGGAGCCATAGGCCATCATTCGGAGTGCAATAGTAACCTTTTGATAAGGTCTTGCTTTTGTCGAAAGTATGGATTGACCTACTAGACATCACAAAGTAAACACTCGAAGACATTATGCCTCATCTGAAAGTGACGTCTGAAATCCTCTTCTGTGTACACCGAGTTGGGGTTGAAATAGTTGTTCATCAGATTGGTATGTGTCATCGCTCTGTTTCGTGGTTTGTATGAGCGACTAGCAACAAAGCCACCCTATTAAGGTTGTTCCTTAGTTGGCTGACATACCATAGTCGCAGCCATGGCTGGTGCTCTGTTTTGTTTGTTGCGCCTTACTTCAGCTTCTTCATCAGACTCCTCATCTCCTCATCTCAGCTGCCCCCATTTTTCTTCCAATTTGGATTTGGATGAGGACCCCCAGTTGGAATCCAAAAATGATCCGAAGTTGGAATTCATTGCAAACTTGAATTGAAATAGATTGAATTCAAAGGTGTGTGAATTATAGCCTAATATCCACCCTATTTATAGCAAAAAGAAAAATCAAATCTAACGGCTAGCTGACGTCACTTAGCCAATGGATTTGAATTTAAGTTGTAATTTTTAAATAATAAATTATGTTTGGCCCTCGGTTAGAGACGGTTTTTTGTGACAGGGCTAAAACGAGCCCTATGACCCTTTGGCCCTTTGTTGGAGATAGAGGCAAATATGGCCATGTATTGTTATTAAAATATTAATATGTTGAAGGACCAGAGAGCTAAAACGAGCCTTCTGGTCAGTCTTTAGTTGGAGATGGCCTTAACTTGCAAAAAAACAATCTAACAAAATGATGACGTTGACGAAGACCTGGATGTAGACGAAGACGACGATTTGCTGCAATGTTTTAAGAGAGTGCTTTGTTAGCACAGCATGTCATGGAGCTACAATCCGAACTATTCAATGAAAAGAAAGGTTCATGCACATGTAATTGTATTAAAAACCAATATTTCAAGTTTAATTAGATCGCATTCTTTGCATTAAGTACAAATAATGCATCATGCACCAGAATTTTGATTGGACCAACTATGTGTCATTTAACAAAATAAACCAACTTCCCGAACGTAGCCCGTATATAACCCTAGGTGTAGGTCGGTCCCCCTATCGAAACATTTGAAGGGTCCTCGGAGGACCTTTATAGGTGTTTTTCTGGCATTCGAAAGATCCCGTAACCACATTGGTCCCTCTATTCTATAGATCAGCCTCCGCATGTGAATTTGCTTGGTTCTAATTATGCTGTTATGTCACTTTCTAATTCCATCTTTTGTGTTTCTTTTTTGCTGGTCTACTGTGAAACACAAATATTTAAGTACCGATCTTTCTTTGGCTCCAAATTCCACCTCCAATTATTGAAGGGAAAATTTCCCCAGTAGCTATAACAGATGTTACACCAACTTTTGAACGGAAAGAATCTCCCTAAACTAAAATGTTAATTGTCTAGAAAAATACGAGGATCTTAAATTTTCATGTCATTTCAGATAAAGAAATTTTTTCACTTAAAAAAGTTGTTCTATTCTGCAGCCACTTCCAACATTATCCTTCCAACTTTTCCTTAAAGGGAACTTCGATGTTTTTACGAACTATATATACATGATATTGGTATAAAGCAAGAAGCAAGTCCATGATAGTACAAAATAGAGTTTAGGTAAATCAAACTGTAACTTTCATAAAAAACAGATCTTGCTAAAATAAAACGTCTACTTAATTATTTTTAATCTTGAAAAATGATTTCGTTAATTGGTTCCCATTAAACACTATTGGAAGCTATTTACGCACCAAATTAAAGCAAAAGTTGTACATTTACTCCTAACTAGGGACATCGTGGAAATTATGTTGACACATCCTTGTTTAAAACTGTTCCCTTCCGAAAATCAGATATAAATAGCAGGGTGGGCATAAGTAGGGATGGGTAACGGTTATAGCGGGCGGATAACCACGGTTATTTACCCATAATCGTTTATGCTCATACCCGCATAACCGTTTACCCGTTGGGTAATTGCCTAAACAGTTATACTCATACCCATAACCGTTTATAAACAATTAACCATACCCATAACCGTATACCCATTTAACCGTAACCGTTTAATACCCGTTTACCCATTTATCCTTTTTAACCCGTTTATCTTTTTTTTTTACCATTACCCATTTTTCACCCATCTACATGTTTTTTAACAACTTGAAAATTAAAAAAAATTGTCATAATTTTTTTTTTTTACAATTAAACACCGTTATAGGTACATTCATCATACATTTCCATATTTTAATTTTTTTTAAGTCCTTATACCATTCCAATAATTGAAATAATAGTTTACGGACAATATTTTTAACTGTTACCAATGAAGGTAAATATAATATTTGCTAAGTATTATTGGGTTACAAAAATTGTTTAGAAGACATTTCTGTCAAAGCATTTATATCAATTTCACGGTTACCCGCAAAGAATTTAAATTAATTTGGCCAATTCCTGATGATGAGAATCATCATTCCTGTAGCAGTGTTATTGAGAGAATGACCGATGAATTCCTTGCTAATTTATTGGATGCTAAGTATTATTGGATCGAGAACATGGTTTGTGTTAGTTTTACATATATAAAATAAATGGGTAAACGGTTACCCGTTTATAACCCTGGTTAATACCCATAACCGCCCATTTAAATTTCACGGGTAAATGGCTATACTCATAACCGTTTATTTATTTAAACGGTTACCCATAACCGTAACCGTTTAATTTAAATGAGCGGGTAACCGTGGTTACCCATAACCAATGGGTATTATAAACTATATGATTTTTTATTTTTTTTTATTTTTTTGAGTTGAGTGATATTGTCGTTAAGTTAGAAATTAGATTTGCCACTGATGAGATTTGAACATACGCCATTATGCAATGGTTTCTCTCCTCTTCACCACTGTAGTAGAGGATCCCCTGCAAACTATATGATTTGTCAATGATTATTAAAAATAAGCATGTTAGTTAACATTTACCCAATAAATAAAAAACAAAAATAACACTTAAACAACGTCATATATTTTAGAAAATTTAACCTAAAAAAATTGATCACCCTAACATATTACCCTTAAATGATAGAATAGTTATCATATAAAAGTCATAGAATCTGGCCATGCTTTGTTGACGGGTACGTTTATGGATTGGGACCATGGAAATTGTTCTCAGTTTTTGTCGATAAAACTGATAGACGTACGAGTCATGAGTGCGACTTTCACATTGTCTGCTACTAATATTATTCATTCGTCATAATATAGGACATGATTGACATTTCGTAAACTTACAACATGATATAAATAAATAGGTATTGATGTTTTAACAGAAATATAACAGTAAAACCTCATCTAAATCTGACGATCGCACCAAAAAATACTCGACAAACACAACACATGCATGCAACTTAGATAAACAATCAAAGTTGATTGTTTATTTGTTTCAATGTGACAAAGTCGTCTCCAATGATACGTTCATCAATAAACAAAGCTATATCCTATATAGACTAACAAACACATAAAACCTTCACCGACGATCTGAAATCGCTAGCTGCCAGCTTTAATTAATCAGACACCAACCTGCTGTTAGCCTGACATCCTATATTTGAAACTGTAATTTTTTATTTAGGAAGGGAATGATCACATGCTTGCTAGAACAGGCAAGCTATCTCTGTTGCGACGCTATCTCTGAACTGATGAGGCTTGAAACCACGACGGGGCTTCTCACCACATGTTGACCACCACTCTCCACCCAACTCAGATAACCAAAAACCACTGCCTCTTTCATTACTCTTGGTCCTTTTATACTCAGCACAAAGCTCAGCTTCTCACCCTCCTCCTTGAACTCCAACTTCTTCGGAACGACTCCAACCACAAACCCTTTCAATGGTGTCACGCTCGCAACGTAGGTCGACAGTCCCTTTCCTATGTTGGTCACCGTCCTCCGGAATTCATGAGTAGATTGTACGTCCGAATTTGAGTCATTTGAATTGAAGAATGCTATGAAAGAGGGGTAGTTAAGATCTAAGGAAGGAGTTGAACAGTTGTTCGAGACTGATTTAGTGATGGTTTGGATTTGCTTGTTGGTGTAGTTGAGTGCACAAAGAAGGTTAACGTAGTCGTCAATATTCACATCGTAAAGGAGCCCGGGGTCTAGGGCCTTGTTAGGGTTGACATGCCCGGCTCCGATGGCTAGAGGACTAGCTGGTTGGTTAGCGTATCCAATGTCTTTTATGGGGCTACCGGTGTTATCCAATATGTCTGATGTCGTCATCATGGCGGATCTAATAGCAGCAGGGCTCCATTCGGGGTGCGCACCTTTCAGAAGCGCAGCTATTCCAGCTGCATGGGGGCACGACATGGATGTCCCTGACAGTAGATTAAAATTACTAAACAAGTCTTTCTTGCCCACCACGGCTGCGGAGATATTTTGAGGCCATGCAGCCAGGACTAACGACCCTGGAGCCACAATATCTGGCTTCAGGGTCCACGGGAAGCTAGGGGACGGCCCTCTAGACGAGTAGCTAGTAACACTTGGTGCTGGTTTAGCACCAAGAAGTGTTTTTTGAAACTCCAAGCTTGCTTTTGGCTGTGAGTTGCTCTTGATGTAACCTTTGATCACTTCACCTTCCTTTGGACTCAGAAAGATTGCGGGAAAAGAGCTTTGGATGAACAACTCCAAATCTGTGTTGTTGGTAATGAAGATACCTCCGGCAACATTTGCGCTACGTACATTATAAACTTGATCGTTCAGCGTATCATTTTTGTCCTGGCACACGACGATCTTCTTCCCCACCTGCTTCAGTGTTTTCGTATTGTTACACGCATCAAAGAAAACAACCGGAAATTGGGTTGAAGATGAATTTCCGGGATAGAGAGTAGACCCCGTGGCAGAGTTTCCATTTCCAAGATGCTCAGTTCCTTCGAATTCCCGGTCAATTGTACCAGCTGCAACCGTCAGAACCCAAGGGATACCATTGTGCAAGGTAGCAAAGAAAGGTCCTTCATTTCCTGCAGACGTGGACACAAAAACACCTCTCTCCAAGGCAGAAAATGTTGCTATGGCAACAGGATCCTCATACAAAGCAACACCATCTAACCCAAATGACAAAGACAAAACATCCACTCCGTCTATAATTGCTTGCTCAATGGCAGCAATTATATCCGACGACAATGCTCCCTCATCCCAAAGCGCCTTGTACATGGCCACATGCGCCCTAGGAGCCATGCCGCTGGCAACTCCTGGGGCGTAACCAAAAAAAGATGCCCCTGCCACGTAATTTCCTGCGGCAGTAGACGAGGTGTGGGTACCATGCCCTTCAGTATCCCTTGTTGAATTCACTTCAATGGTCAGATTGGGATTTTGGGCAATGAGCCCTTTGTTAAAGAACTTTGCCCCAATCAACTTTTTGTTGCACAATGAGGAATTGAATTGGGTGCCACTTTCACATTCTCCTTTCCATCTTGGTGGGATTTCTGACATCCCATCTTCGTTAAAGCTTTCACTTTCTGGCCAAACACCCGTGTCCACCAACCCGATGATCACATCTTTGCCGTAATTCGAAACCGGCCATGCTCCGGATCTGGAGTTGAGGCCAAGAAATTGAGAGGAGTGAGTTGTGTCTTTCATTACCGGCAAGTCTTTCACTGAAGAAATGTAGCCTAGAGAGCTTTTTAAGGCCTCAAGCTCGGAAGCAGTGAGACTCGCACTGAAACCATTCATGACATGAGTATAACTATAAATGAGTTTGGAAGAGAGGGCAGAGGAGGAGGAGGTCCCGGCGGTGATAGGCGTAAACTTGCCTAATGTGGAGTGTAATGTTGCCACGTACCATGAATGATGATCAGAAAAGGCTTTAGGCATCATTGATGAATCCATGTGGATGATATAGTTTTGGGATTGAGCAAAGGTTGAGACAATTGCGAGGTGTGAGATGGTGGTAATGGAAAGCCAGAAATACAAAACATGGTAGTAACTAGACATGGATGTTGAGCACAAGGGAGGAAGTGAAAAAATTAGAATACAAATGGATTCGCAAAGTTTGTAAACTTATAGGGTCGTTTAGGAGTTACGGGAAGCAATGAAATATATAGATATATTCCTCATCACCATCTGATTATCTCAACTTGGTGTATATGGGATCGACTATATAAGTTGTAGGGGACCCTTGTTATACATCATCTTTATCTATTATTCGTGCCCAATTGCCCGTGCATGTTATGGATAATATATGGACTGCTTAACCTCAAAAGTTAATTACATACTCCCCTAATCTAGAGCCGACACGCGTGCAAGCTAATCTTGTCCGTCGATGCATTAATTATAAGCTTATTCTCCTGACCTAGAAGACTGCTACAGTTAGATGTGCATACATGCGTGAGGTAATACTTGTAAACCTCTTAATACGTACATCAATGAACAATCAACACATACACCGACGAATGAGCGTAGCATCCTTCGCCCTAACATATGGACTCTAATCATTATGCTTCTTAACGTTTAGAACGCTAGATCTAGACCGTTCATTTGACAAGGCCTAGGAGACCATCTTGTCATTGTATGGACCGCCACAAAACAAGGGCATATGGTTAAAATGGCGTACCCAACGCGTGCCAAATGCAAGTGGAAGGAAGAAAACACAGTGAACCCATGTCCCTATCACCTTCATGTTCGAAGAGAAATTTCAGGAGCATTTTGGTTTTTTCTTTCAAAGTTAGAACACATAACAAAAACATTACTTCACTTTCACCCAATTTGGGATCAGCATGAGCTGGACTGTATTGTATTCAATTGTCGCATTTGAGCCTACCATGTACCCTCAATTCCACAACTTGGTTACATCCACTACAAAAATAATGGTAACAAACATGGAATAAGAGTGAATTTTTCTAGCGTAACTATTGCTAAAAATGACAAATAATTGTTTGTCACATCATTAGTAATAAGCTACCCTACTAACAACCACACTTGGTCATGACTATTGGTTGTAGCCCAACCCAAGACCTAATCACTTTTGATTGCAACGAGCTACAAGGAGACCTGGACCGACCGACCACTTACATAAAGACAATCATTTTGACTAATTATATTGTGCCAGCTTGGATTTGGCACATATTATTGCACAAATTATGTTGTTATTACCATACTGGGTTAAGCTTAAACTGTATTAGTTTACTCAATTATTATGTTCAAAATACAAGAACCCACATGCAATCATGCATCATTATCTTATATGTGATCACTTCTATGATAAATAAAAAGTATGCTGACTTATAAAATTTGTGATCGAAAATGACTTGAATTTTCAATTTCTTTCATCCCTCCAAGGCGAGGGTGACCCAAAGATGTTTCAGTTTCCACTGAGGCCAAATCAAAGAAGAGCCTTATATCTAGGGAATATGGTTGCTTAGTGCAGAGAATTCCAATGGACCACTGTAGCATCTTCCCTTATACTGGCAAAAACACAACCAATCAAGCATCGAGATTCTATAAAAAGCAATTTTTATGAATGGACGGTGCATTTTGATGATCATCTTGGCCATTCTCAGAGTCAACTACTGGTTCTGGTTGTGAACCTTTTCAATGTGAAGATCAAACCTGCATACAAAAACGTTACTTGCAAGAAACGGAATCCCTAAGTAAGAAGTAGACATCCAATGTTTCAAGAACTTATCTACACGCACTAATTCGTAACATCATAAATAAATGACATGATATGATGCTGTTTAATTTTCTCGCATAATGTCGCATTATAAGTCCAAAACGTGACTAATTGGAGGTAAGTCTCTCTCAATGTCTCGTGGTGGTAGCACTCAAAGCAACTTTCTTTATGTTTTCATTACTGAAAATAGAGAACTCAATATGTAGCATGTGGTCTCCACTCTTATATCTCAAAGCAAGGGTTATAAAGAAGAGGTACTTTCACAATTTTTTTTTTTTTTTTTTTTTTTGGTTTCTCACACATCCTCGTAATCTTTAGTCATTGAATTAAGATAAATCAGATAAAATTATAGTAAAATATTAGGGTTTGAATTGTTATTAATAAAGAAAATTGCTTACTCATACCAACAGAATCAAACAAAATCAACGAACAAAATTTAACTAAAGTGTATGAGAAGTTAAAAATTGTGTGACCATCGTTTTTCAATATTTAAATTTCCAATCATAATTAATTTTGGCTTGCCGATTGAACACATCAAACTAGATATTTTGGTATGATCCACTACCACTAGGCCTCCTCAAATTCAACATTTAGAAATCGGCTACCCATTTTGGTACAAGGCTCAACATTCAGATACGGTCTTATATATTTAGCCCAATTGAGTTCAAACAAGGACCCATGACAATAAAATTGCAAGGGTAAGAGAACAAGGATTCGAGCGATAGCGTGCACAAAAGTAATCAAAATCATGAATAAACTTTTGGGTGGCTTTGACAAAAAAAAAAACTTCTATGTCAAGTGTTTATATCTTTCTTATCGTAGTTAGGCGAGAGAATACACAAATGGGTATGTAAGTTTTCATTAGTCCGGATTACAGTCCGACTTTATATTCATTAAATTGGCAAATAAATAAAAATAGTAGTTTCTCAATTGAATCTTAACTGTTCATTTTCTGTACTATTGAGTAGTCCGGACTGTTAAAGAAAAATTGTTACAAACTATGTAATAGGTAAGTTTAGTTTCCCTCGGCTTTGACATTAAGGCATGCAGATTGGTTTTGACAGATAGGATTAGAACTCCAAAAGATTAAAAACCAATGAAAAGAACAAAACAAAAAAAAACAGAAGAAAAATGCAGGATATCAAGTCAGACAAGGCCTGTCCAATCTCTCCAAGTAACAACCACATAAACCATTAACCCCAGTAAGCTTTTGTTTTGACATTCACAAAATCGACCAGAAAATTGCATTCTAAACACGGACCTTGAACATAACGTTTTGTAATTAAATATCAACAATTGTTTCTTATAACGCTCGAAAATCCCTCTTACATCACGATCACACTTCTGTTGTTAATGCTGCTGCAGATCAACGATGCAGTATCGAATGTTGAGTCCGAATCTTTCTCAACGCACGAGGCGTGGCAGAAGTCCACCTTAAAATCAGTGTCGTCTTCGTCTCCTGCAGAAAATGATGACAGTGAAATGTTGCTGTACTCATACAGCCATGTCGTGCATGGATTCAGTGCCAGGCTTACTCCTCAGCTGTCTAGATTGGAGATATCCCCAGCTCATGTTGCCATGTATCCCAAGTCTTTTGGAAAGATGTTCACAATTCACAGTCCCAAGTTTCTTGGACTTAGACAGAACCTCGGCTCACGGCCTAATGCATCATTTGGCCAAGATGTGATATTAGGAATTATTGATACAGGAATTTGGCCAGGGAGTGAGAGCTTTGGCGATAAGGGAATGTCAGAAGAGCCAATAGGCGATAAAGGAATGTCAGAAGTGCCAATAGGATGGAAAGGCGAGTGTGAGAATGGAACTGCATTCGCCCCGTCTCTCTGCAATAAGAAGCTCATTCGTGCTCTATCTTTCAGCAAAGGGCAGCTGCAGACCAAAGATCATGACTATGATTTGCCGAGAGACTTCTTTGGTCACAGAACACACACACCATCGACAGCTGCAGGCAACCATGTATCATTTCTGATTCGCCGAGAGACTTCTTTGGTCACGGAACACACACATCATCGACAGCTGCAGGCAACCATGTGTAATTTCTGATATGCCAAAGGCACGGCAACAAGGGTGGTGCCGCATGCACTTGTTGCCATGTACAAGGTCCGGTATGGGCGACAG
This sequence comes from Malus sylvestris, assembly GCF_916048215.2. Taxonomy (NCBI): domain Eukaryota; kingdom Viridiplantae; phylum Streptophyta; class Magnoliopsida; order Rosales; family Rosaceae; genus Malus; species Malus sylvestris. The sequence goes on along the minus strand of NC_062267.1, from coordinate 7,672,977 downwards.
ATTCAGAAAAGAGTGCAGCTAGTGATGTGCTTGCTAGGATCGATCAGGCGATTTCTGATTGTATTTCACTGTCTCCTGGCTTCAACTTCCTTACTAGAACGCTATAATTGCCATCGGTTCTCTTTCAGCAGTTGAGAAGGGAACTGTTTTCGTATGCGCTGCTGGGAATAATAATGGTCCTTCTGATAACTCAACCTACAATGGAGCACCCTGGATCACAACAGTAGGAGCTGGCACACTTGATCGTACTTTCAGTGCAACCTTTACTCTAGACAACGGCTTCACAATTGAAGGATCATACTTGCACGAAAGCATTTAAATTGCTGATAAACCGTTGTACTACGGGGAAAGACTGGGAGCAAATCAACATGCGATTATGGGGCATTAGATCATAAAGAAGTGCCTTGAAAATCAGTCTTCTGTGATAATCCCAAGGGGGGTAACATTGATGGATAACTGAAAGAGGTAAAGAACGCAGGTGCTTACGCTGCAGTCTTCATGTCAGATACGTCAGACTTATACGCGGAAGACTTCACCATTCCTGATTTGGTTCTATCTCTTTGATTAAAGAGTATGGAACAAGAGCCAATGCAACTAAAGTTTAAACCCTTACCTTTGTGCACACCAATTTGGGGGACAAAACCGGCACCGCAAGAAGCGCCTTCTCTTCAAGAGGATTAGACCCCGTCACTCCAAGCATTCTAAACCCGTCATTCTTGCACCTGGGGTTGATGTGCTCGCTGCAGTTGCACCTAACAAGTTGTTCATGAAGTAAACAACTATAATTTGGCATCAGATTATCAACTAATGTCAGGGGCATCAATGGTAGCACCCCATGTTGCAGAAGTTGTAGCTCTGCTAAAGGGTGTTTACTGCAAATGGAGCCTTTCGTCCATTCGATCAACGATCATGACCACAACGTACAACCTCGACAATACTAGAAGCACCATAAAGAATTCGGTGCAAGCCACATTAACCCGAACATAGCCATGAGTCCCGGACTCGTCTATGACATGGATGTGCATGACTATCAAGTTTCTCTGTGACCTCGGGTACACTACGAAGCAGATGAGCGCTGTTATCCGACAAAATCAATGGAGTTGAAGGTCACAACCTACTAAGCTACACTACCCTTCTTTTGTAGCCGTTTTCAACAACACGGACAACTCTCCGAAAGTGAGAAACTTTACTATGGTTGTGACAAATGTGGGAGATGATGCATCTAGTTACATTGCATTTTTGGAGGTTCCGAAAGGAATGAAGATTGCAGTGGAGCCTAGCACTCTTATCATTCACCGGAAAGAATGAAGAACAAGGTTTCGCGTTAAGGGTAGAGATCAATAGCAACGCTCCGAAGGTGACATATAGCTATCTGAAATGGATTGATAAACATAACCGAATAGTATCAATCCCTGTATTGGTCGTAAATTACTAGTTCCTAAATCATGAAACAAACAAATGTTGTTTTCAACTTTGGAAGTTCGAGGGCAGTCGTCATAGTTTAGAATTGCCGGGTTTTTTTAGGTCTAGCTGCGGCTGGGATTGGTGGGTGGCTTTTTGTTTTCGTTTTTTCTTTGTTCTCCCCTTCCATCTGCTGATGTTTCTTCCAATTTTTCTCTCTGGCCTTCCCATTTCTTCAACCTCCTTTTGTCTCCCTTTCCATGGCCTTGCTTTGTTTTTCAGCCATGTTCTCTGTTGAGTTTGTGTGTAGAGTTCCAGTGTTGTATCCGGCTCAGGTGTCTCCCACACCACCATGTTCTCCTTGTTGTCTGCCGTTTTCGACGGTGTTGCTTGGGATTTTCTCGGAGCTTCTTTCATATGATTGGCTTCTCTCTTGCCGACTGTCTCTTGTTGATGGCTGTGCAGGTGGCGCATGTGGAGGGGATGTTCGGCGGTGGACGCGGATCTGGTGGCTGGCTGGTTCTTGGATCGATGGTGGAGAACAAAGTAGATGGTTCTCGGTTGTTCGTTTTTGTTTGGGCTTCACCGTTGTTGGGCTCATTTTCTGTGTTTTCTTTGTTTTTAAACCCGTTCTTTATTTGTTTGTAGGAATAAATTGAGCCTTTGTTTGGTTTGTAAGTGTGTTTGTTTTAATAAAAGTTCCTCGTTAGCGGTCCTTTTAGATCCCACTTCCAAAAAAAAAAAAAAGTGTTGACCTTAGTCACTGTTTTTCCGGCTTTGCCGTGTGGTCTCTCCATGCAAATAAAATAACTTCAAAATTCATAAAATTGGCAAAAATATTAACTAATTTTCATGTTTGATCGTCTCTCAGCTTTATCTTAGCTTTAAGACATTTGCATATGTATAATCAATCTTGTACTTAATTTAACAAATTACTTTCTACCGTTATTTAAAACATGATATTTCGCAGATGAACTTGTCAAATATTACTAATCCTTGCCCAAAAGTGACAACTTCTACGACGCAGTAATGTCTATAGCTTTGGGCAAAACCTCGGGTGTAACGGGGACTTATGTAACGCACGTAATGAGGGACTTGGATTCTCTGCCCTCCTAGTTGTGGTGCCCTTCCATGCCCTCCTATTTTGTGCGGTCACGGTTAAGCCACGTCAATATTTTATATTAATTTTTTAATGAGATAATAAGACAAAAAATAATAAAAATATAAAATATTGACGTGGCTTAACCGTGACCGCACAAAATAGGACGTCATGGAAGGGCACCACAACTGGGAGGGCAGACAATCTTTGTCCCGTAATGAGAGATGCATAAGAGGAGATATAGTCCCAACTTCTATTAGGCAGTAATGTCTATAGCTTTGGACAAAATCTCGGGTGTAACAGAGACATATCGAACCCAAGTGATGAGAGATACATAAGAGGAGATATAGTCCCAACTACAAGGTAAATGTGAGAGGCGACCCTCTTTTGGCAGACAAGTCACTTTTAATGTGCTGTTCTCTTTTAGTAGCTTGCATTTTCGTGGTTTATGCGACATGTAAACAAAGACCACAGATTTTCAGTCCAAAGGCGAAAGAAAACAAAATTCGAAACTACCAACAAATGCTTTTGGTGTGAGGTCTGGCGTGGGACCTAAAAGAAAACGAGGCAAAGATCAGAAGGGCCGGAAAGAAAGAAACAGAAGGAAGGACAGCCTAATAACTTTTACATTAACAACAAAACCAGCAAAACCGCATAATTTGAGGGGTCCAAGGGTTTCAAATGCCTTTGTGCACACATTTGACATCCTTAGCTGTCAACCTATGACATAATGCAGTAGGACCCGAATGTTTCTAACTAAACCCTAAACCTACCACGAATGCCGTTGATTTCGCCTCTTAACTGAAATGCCCTAGGGAAACCATCGGTAATTTTCGTTCTTTTGTCAAAGATTCAACAATGAGAAGTTACAGCTTACCTAACAGAGCGGAAAGACTGTCAAGGAACAAACTCAGGCGATAAGACTGCGATGGAAGACTCGGTATTTACTATTCTGAAAATTTCCTTATGACTGGCTCTTACGCAATAACTGAATCACCATAACAGAGCTGGTGCTGGAGAATCCACCGAAGTGCAAGCTCATATTGACATGAATGGGGCTATACAGGGGAAGTAAATAACAGCTAACTTAATTTAACTTGTCACCTAGACATAAGCACAAGGGCAAAACGAGGTGCGTCGATTCACCTTACACATGAAAACTGGTGATTGGTGAGGGGCTAATGCTCTTCTTCAACTTCTTGCTTTCTCCATAATGGCTTGTTAGTTTGGGCAGCACTCTCATACCCGCTACTATCACCTGATTCAATCACATGCTTGTCCATCCTTCCAGCGTCATGTGGTGAGCGTCCATATTCTCTTCCAGCCCTGCGATCCTGAAATTATTTGCACAAATAATCGTGGATGAGAAACTCGAATACGCGCTTTCATGTTTAAACAGTTCACGTGAAGCCAACACGCCCATTAGTTCATATTAACGTAGTGTAACATAAGTTGCCAACACGCAAAGCGCAACAAGTGACTGAGATGTTTACGAAATACGCTAGGTTTAAGTTTTCTCATCATTCAATAAATTAGCATTTAATGTGAAATCTAAATATCACGCCAATCCTTCATGATGTAGAAATGCTTGTACTTTTAGCTAAAGAAACAGATAAAAGGTTTTCGGTACTTGCAGAATGCAAGTCTATGAAGACAAATAACGAAACAGGTAGAAAGCAGTTTCAAACAAGATGTAGCATCATAAACCAGCTAGAAAACAGACATCCAGCTGGCAAGATTAATTAGGGAAAGAAATGAATGCAACTTACATCTCGGAAAGGGAAATCATCGGCTTCAAGCATATGTACCACATGCCCCATTTTAGGCCTCTTCTGAGCATTCGGGTCCACGCAACGCAGTGCAACCAAAAGAGCACGCTTCAGTGCCCTGGAAGAAGGCTTCTCTGGTAACCTTGGATCCAAAACTCCCTCAGCATTCCGATTTGTAACCATTGCCTTAAGCCATTCAACTAGGTTCACCTGAAGTTTGATCACTAATCAGTACCAGTTTTTCTGGTTGGAAGACAACGTTATCAAGTGAAGATCATGAAAACAAACCTCTCCTGGAGAGCGGCTATAGTCCACTGGGTTTCTCCCAGAAATTATCTCCATTATGAGAATTCCGAAACTATACACATCACTTCTCTCATTCAACATGCCAGTACTGGCATATTCTGGAGCAACATATCTACAAAGCAAAATCAAATGTGTGATTTAAGTGCGCCAAAACAAGATTATAAGTATCCATTCTCCAGATAGTAAGCAAGTAACAGTTACGTAGAGAGGCTAAACTCACCCAAATGTTCCCATCACTCGAGTTGTCACGTAACTCCTTTCTGAGCCAAGGAGCTTTGCTAAGCCAAAGTCAGATACTTTTGAATTCCACTGCTTATCAAGTAAGATGTTGCTAGACTTAATATCACGGTGAACGACCTTTGGCTCAAGACCCTCATGCAAGTATGTCAACCTAAAACATTTGCAGAGTTTTAGTTATGATAAACAACAAAGAATCGAAAGAACTGAGATCATTCAGTTTGAGGAATACCCCTTTGCTGTACCGAGTACTATATTCATGCGACTCTCCCACGTAAGAGGGCTTTTAGGCCCGACATCTCCATGAAGCCATTGTTCCAAATTTCCATTGTCGACATACTCATATACAAGCATCCTACAAAAACCCTACTGCATTAGCACAATCATTTAAGGAAAAGATAATAGGTAATCCAAAAAGAAGAAATAATCACAAGGATTCTTAACAAATTAGCCATCAAGAGAAGGTCATGCATTAAACAAGAGATCGAAAATCGAAAGTATACACAATATAGCAAATGAAGATCAAAATTACCTATGAGCTCCTTCAGCACAATAACCAAGCAACCTCACTAAATTCTTATGGCGAACACGGCCAATCGCTTCAACTTCGACCTTAAACTCCTTCTCGGCTTGTCCCCTGAACCAAGCGAAGTAAAATCATCAAGCTGTCTCATGCCAAATTACACAATACAAAGCTCATGCAGCAGTTAGAACAAAAATAGTATATTTTCCCCATCCATGAAAAATCTAACAAAATTACTAACTCCCCAAGCTAAAGGTCTCAAATTTCCCAACTGGGTTCTTAGTAAACATGATCGTAATCTCAAATTAACCATAATTAGTACGAAATTAAGCAATTACTGATAACTAAATTTGCAAAACGTAAACTACATACTTGTTGTTAAGCAGATTTTTTATAGCAACAATCGTATTATCCTCCAAAACACCGCGGTAAACAATCCCATAGCCGCCTTCACCAATCACATTTTCGTCGGCAAACCCATTAGTGGAATCCTCAAGCTCTCTGAGAGTGTACCAATGTCCCCACCCCAAGTGCGAAACCTCCGGCGCGGCGATCATCCCCTGGTCCCCAGACCGAGCCTCCCCGCTGCCATGCGACGACCCACCGCCGCCGCCCTTCTCCGGGTACGAAATCTGGTGGTCCTTTCCAATCTCAATGTGAATTCTCTGTCGGCCACCGCTCCCAGCCGGGCTGTCGTGGTGATCGTCCTGCTTGAGAAGCAGGGGCTGGGCTCTGGCGGAGTCCGAGTCAGCAACCGGGTCAGGGTGGCTCTGGTGGTTGATGGGTTTCGGGTCCGGCTGCGATGGGTTGTTCCGGAAGTCGTCAATTCGGATTTCTTGGATCTCTTTGGAGACGTTCGGGATGGCGGAGGAGGTGTGTGTAAAGTTCTTGGCTTTCGAGGAGCTGCTGCTGTTGCGGCGGGAAGTGAACCAGAGCGAGATGAGGAAGAGGACGAGAACAATGGCGGCTCCAACGCATATGCCCAAAACTACCCACAAATGCAAACCGAAAATGGAGGTCCTCTTCGAGAGCTGGTCGTTCAAAAACGAGTACCCGGACATCGTAGACTGTAATTTCACTCCTCCTCCTTCCTCACAGAAGAAGAAGACTGCTTAAAGAGAGAGAGGAGAGAGAGAGTGACGGTGGGGACTAAACAAATGGGGAAATTGAGAAATTAGGTTGGTGGTGGTGAGCTCAGCTTTGAGCGAGTTGGGGATGAGAGAGAAAGTGAGGAGAGAGAGCATGAATCAGATGATGAGAATGCTCCAGTAGCTACTGCTGCTTCTGCTACTGTATGCTTTTATTGATGTATTTACAAATGTAAAATCTAATTTCGTCTGTAACGTGTAAAATGCGCACGTATTAACTACAGATACTCTGTCCCCAGCAGAGCAATAAATGTAGCTTTTCCACGTTAACTATGTTTAATTGTAGAGAAAATGTTATTCTCAGTCGTCTTTTAGTCATTAGAATTCTTTCTAGATTCTCCTTGTAAGGATTCTGAGAATTCATAAATTGTGTCTGTTCAAATTTTGTTCGTTTAATTTTAAATAAAAAAAATTTAAATAATTTCTAATTGTCAATGTACGATGAACGGACACGATTCACGAATCCATGACATGCTCACAAAGAGGATCCGTTTTTGGGCGCCTCATTGATATGTGCACGTGGCACCATTTAAAGATTTACGGACATTATCTCTGCGTACATATGCGATTAAGTATTACAATCTTCAAGTGAGATACCTAACACATTAGTTATACCATTGCATAATTAATAGTACGACGTTAATATCTACTACCTACCAGCAAGGTCTAAAATATCGATATTATTTCGATATTTTCATTGAATTTTTCGTGTTTTTGGACTACCGATATTTCCGATATCATTGATATTTTAGACCTTGATAGGAACTCTATATGGTACTAAGTCACTCATGTATCTTACCATGCAATGTATAAAGTGTAAAATATTATACTAATCCATTATATATAAATGATTATGGTGTGTTTAAACTTCTTTCATTAATTACTATATATTTTATACACTCACAATGTTTGCCAGCACGCTATATAATCAACTTAAATCAGTTAAATCCATCATGCAATGCATTTCCTTCCAATTTTTTGTGATACATTAATAGATAATTGACTAAATAAACATCCTGCAAAGTTTTAATAAAAATTTCTAAGTTTTTCTTACAATTTCTGTGGTTTTTATTCAATTTTTATCGATATCGATAATATTCCGATATTTTCATCGAAATTTCCGTATTTTTAGACTACCGATATTTCCAATATCATCGATATTTTAAACGTTGCCTACAAGTTATTAGAACTATTGGTGTAACTATTGGTGTATCTAATCTAATTTGCTCCTCGAACTTTCGTATATTAGTATAAGTATCGGTTGCTGATTTGGCGGTTAGTATTTTTAGTATAAGAGTTCAAAGTATTAATTACTACATTTTAATTATAATTAAATATGGTCATTATGGTCGTGGCCCGTGAGCTAGGATTTGGTTCATCTTTGATCCAAATCCCGTGGGCTACTGACTTTCTTTGTTCATTGGATATGGTGTCACTAGTTTTCTATTCAAAGGTTCCAGTTATGTTAATGGGATCTCGATTCTCGTCTCGGTTTTACATTTTTTTATTATTTTAGGAAACAACTAAGAAACTTCTGCTTATCGGATGGCGTTTTAGTGCGGTGGTGAAAAATTATTATGCATATAAACGATAATATCAGTTCAATTTTTATCGATTTTTTTTTTTTTAATAATTAAATATCTAACTCATTATAACACGGTCGATCATAAAACAAAAGAAAATAATTGGCCAGTCCACTAATTCAGGAAAAAGAAAATAAATATTAAAATTGTGGGGGACGCCATAAATGAATTGTTTATTGTTTTAATTGTTTTATTATTTTCTTCTTGCAATGTTATGGAACTTTGTGTTTGACTCTTGTGGGATACTTAATTATAATTTAACTGATCCCAAGTTAGATTATAAATGTGATTAGGATTAGGATTAGGATTGAGATTGATTGGGATTAGGGATTTGGATTATTGGGGTTAACATCAAATGGGCTGTTTTATATGGGTCCACAAAGAACTGGACACTTGTGAAAAGTGGGCTTGAAGTCCAGTGAGGCCGTTAGCTGGCGAAAGCTCTTGCTCTTGTGCTATACTCTTCAATTACGTTTCTCAAGTTTTAAATCTTCTCAGTGTTTGTTTATGTGCATCGACATCATCACCAAGCGTTTAGATTTGTCAAAAAAAATTACGAACAATGCTTGGCTATTCAACAATGAGTAGAAATTTTTATTCAAAATTCTTCGTGATTGAATCACAGAGTGTTTTGCTTATAATTAGAAATATTTATATTATGAATTACTTTGTAAAGATCATATCTGCAAAAAAAATATTAAAAGAATGATCATTTAGTCAATTTACTGTAGCAAATATATAGACGGTTTGTAATGCTTTCACCAATTCCATTCATTTGTTTTTACAATTCGATAACTAAACGACCTTATTTTAATTTTTTTTTTTTTTTTTTTTTTTTTGCAGAGGTGATCTTTATAGGGTGATTTGTAATATGAATGGTTCGGATCATGAACATGAAATTGTAGAATCACCAACAAACAACTTTGAGGAAAAACTCCTACTCATCTTTTGAGTGGCCAAGTATTGTTCAAAAACTATTAGTGCACCGTAGTAGTGACTACTTTTCTACATCGACCAGGAAAACAAAGTCCTATATTTCACCAAAACGATTTGACAAAGTAGATCACATTTTACAGACAATTTTATATGGAAAGGGTTTAGAAGTATGAGCTATTATTTTGTACACTACAGTTTAGATTTCAGGACTAAAGTGAATTATTGATGCGTTTGTTTTTTCCATAATAATATTTTGAACTACTTTGTATTAGAAAAGAAATTTCAACTCAAGCATAAAAAGAAACTGACACAATTACTGAACCAATTAGCTTAACTTGCGTATGTAATTAAAAGCATATTATTTGAAACGAGTCACAATCTAACACATTTGCACAAGGGGTGGTTTGGTGTCATATTCCGAGATCATTGTTAGCATTTGCCAATATTTTACATGCTCCATTTGGACATCAAAGTTAGGTTTGGAAGTAAATGAGAGACACATTTTTTTCCCCTTAAAATAAAGGGAGGTGCACACTTTTTTTGGGACACCTTTTAATTGAGAGAGAAAAACACATAAAACCAAAGTTATGATGTGACCAAACAGTGTACTAGCCGTGTGACTAGGGGGCATATCACCTCCTCAATATCCTCATTGCCTCAAGGATTGAGACATGTCTAGTAATAGTTTCGAATATGATGGTAAATATTGGCTTCAGTACAATCTCCGCACTTGAGTCACGAAAGAAGTAAAAACGCTTTCAGATAACTAAAAATTGAAGTGTTTACGAGTTTAAAAGCACTAAAAAATTTGGTGAAATTTTTTAAATTTTCAGGAAACATTGGGAAGTTTTGTAAAGTTTCTATTACGTTCTACTTCTACTAAAAGTGCTTTTGAGCAAAAATAAGCACAGAAATAGCGCACAGCCCGAATCAGAACAACTACAGCCCATTGGGCTTACATGCTCTTGGCCGAGAAACACCAGCAAGACTACAGAACAACTTGAGTTAACTGAAGGAGAAGAATTCTAGTTGTAGCTAAGATGGAAGGAAAAGCTCAATTTTAAAGGCCATCAGCAAACACATATAACATCCACAACATTTTTCCTAAAAGCACTTCTAATAAAAGCTGAATTTTCCTAGCTTCTTCAAGTTCTATTCTAGCAAGGTGGTAATCACACTATCAAGTATATAACGGATCAACGTGACAAGAGCCACAAGTTCATTTCACTTGCTGCTAGCTTGAATGTGTCCTCCACTGACAATGCCTCCGGAAAATTATCACAAGCTCCGCCCACCTGACCAGCCCAGAACGAAAATAATTAATTAACTAACTAATGATCAATTGATCATTTGGCTTGCTAATGGAATTAACATGCAAGCTAAGTGCTCATATATGGATTCTTAGTCTACTTACTTGAGCATGGATCATGTACATGCAACGACATCGATCCGAGGAGATGTGAACAGATACTACATCCAGCTTATGCTTCTCCAGTATGTAAAACAAAGTAGTCGACATCCCTAGCTTCGGTGGTGAACAAACGCTGATCTGAGCATCGTTACCGGACATGTTCATGACAACGTTTGGGGAAAACCACGTCTGGAAGGAAGCAGGCGGTGGCGAAAGAGCAGCCGGCAATGCCAAGTTGATTGATGTTTGTGGACCCTGATGAAAATGATCAGCCAAAAACGCTTCCCTTGTATCACAAGTTAACTCTCTATATGATGCTGGCAATGCAGAAAATTTGTCAAGCCTTTGTGTTTGTGTTGTTTGGAGAATATGTTCAAGAGACTTGATGTATCTTATTGACTCATCAACAATGGTAGACTTATCTGCCTGCAAAATCATCGAAAAATAACATATATTAGCTTTGATCTTCTTTTTCTTCTTAATTCTGTAGTTCCCATTCCGGGATTTACTGCTCGAATGATTACTGAATCTTAATCAATAGTACTCCTTAACCTCTCTTAGAAACTAATTTAGAACATAACAGAGTACATTTTGAGCTAAATCAATAAATAGATTATGTTCAAATTAGTAACCCAAGTATAACATAAATATGGAGACCCTAAATTTAGACTTGCATTCGTAGTCAAATTCATTGCCGTAACTAGCATGTGATATTGTAAACTACTATAATCTTCGACGAGTATGATTCGAACTTAATGCAATGGAGCATTAGAATTTTCCTAATCAACTGATCCAACTCAAACCAGCAAACAAAAGTACCATGGTTCATCTAATAAAAGAACGCACCTTAGCTTAGCTACAAAGAGTAAGTTGGGTTTAGTGCTTGAAAGTCCCATAAATTAAGCTTTGAAAATATTTCATGATCTAATTAGTTAAACAAATTGGATTTGAATATGAATATTATTACCTTAGCCGGAAGATGAGGAAGCAAAGCATGAAGGCTAGAGAACATATTCCTCATCTTCTTCCTTCTTTCCCTCTCAGTCCAAGTGTGTACCCCATGATCCGATTCACCACCGGCGCGGCCGCCAGGCCCACCAGCCTTGTCACTGCTTTCTTTGATCTCCACCACCTCTTTCTTCTCCACTGGATTTGTAGGAGTGGGGCAACTAGAGCTCACATTTTCCAGCTTCAACAATTCATCACCACCACCACTGCAAGTTCTTGAATTGGGAAAAGCCCAGATAGATTTTTTCTCTAAACAAGACATGGGTAACCTATTTTGTCCGAATTAAATCTTTTTATACATATATATATATATATAGAGAGAGAGAGAGAGAGAGAGAGAGAGAGAGAGAGAGAGAAAAGATTTGGTTAAGAGCTTCAGTGGGACGTTTTCACAAACAGGAGGAAGGCGACGGAAGGTGGCGGGCTTTTGAGGACGTTATTTGGATGGGCGCTCTCTCTCTCTCTCTCTCTTTACGTACACAACAAAATACAATCATGAGACGAATGCCGTTATATGCCGTTTTTCGAAAACGATTTCTTAAGCCTCGGGGCCCTCCCCTATTCCGTTTACTCTTTCACCCTCATTCGCGCTTCTTATTACCCAATCACACCATCCCTCACTCTTAAATATTTTAACTTAGCGCAGGAGCAGTACGTAAATCTTGATCATTAGGCAATGGCGGATCAAGGATTATATATCGGGTGGTCATAATCAAGATACAATATGTACTAGTCGGGTGGTGGGTTGGGACATTGTTTCTATGTGCTTAGACAGTGTCTAGGCAGAGATTAAGCAGATTTAAGTAAATTTATTGTATATTATATAAATAAGTATCTATTTTTAATTAAAAAACTACATTTGTATCGAGAATTTGAAAACACAATTTTACTTAGGTTTATTATTTAACATATAACATAAAAAAACTATCATAATTTTTGCTTTAGTATTTTTGTGAATTTGATGGTATGAGATGAAAGTTTACGTGATTACGAGTTTGTAATACTTTATGGAATATTTTTCATGATGTTATATAGATTTATAGTGAATTTTAAAAGAAGTAATGGTGTCAAACATATGGTATAAAAAGTGTGGGTTGAGTAATGCACCATCCCTTTCTTAATTAGAATGATAGGTAGCACAACTTGATTTGAAAACGATTAAAAAAGGAAGAAAAAAAAAGGGGAGTTAGTCACCTGGGAAATGAAGAGAGAAAGTATTTCTTCTTCATTGGAACCAAGGTCCAAGAACATCAAAGTCATGGTGGTCTTTCTTCTTGATTCAAAACTTATGTTGCACAACATCTGCACAGCCATGGTGGTCTTCTCTCTTCAACCTACCCAGACTGTTGGGTTGTCCTCAGAGGTTCTCACAAGCGCTTCCTCGGACTTCCGGGCGGTCCCGAGACCACCCAGGTCCATACACGCATCCGCCTCTGCCACTAGGTGACCAAGAAAACGAAACTCTTAACGTGTATAAGTAGGCGTATGTAGCTACATTAGTTAGCTCAGACGTGCTATCTCTTATGCATTCAAGTTTAAAATCTCCCTCAAAGAAGGTACTGATTTAGAGAAAAATTGTTCTTCAAACATTTACCTTGTTTTAAACTTTTTATAGCTAGTACTTTGATATTGTCGAAAATGTATTGATGATATGTAGGTATGATTTATCTGCAACAATCATATCCACGTATTATTGATAAAAGATTGACAACGAATGCCTGTCCCATAACTAATAAACTCCAATTATGAATTTGGTTTTTCTTTTCATATAACGAATTGAACTTAGATCATGTAGGTCACCTTCTAAATGTGTGTTTATCAAACCATGGTCACTTTTGTTTGGCCCCAAAATAACCAAGTGTATAATGGCATGTTGGTAAATTGAATGAAGTTGGAGGGTGAATTGATTGTGAAATGCATTTAACGGCCGTTATGATATGCGTATCAAAAGAAAAGAAACATCTGAAACCGAAACGGGGGCAAAGGAAACGTTCATCATCTCCCTTGTCCTCGTTTCAATGGCCTTCATGTTGATACTTCAAAGTCACTGTATATAATTGAGATTTGATTTGGCAAGAATTTTACTATGCTCCGGTATATAGCATACACAAAATGAATGAAGTGCTGATGTGCGGCCAAAGATCTCGGTGCATACTAGAAGCGTTTATTTTGATCATGAACTACAGCAGTTGAGCCATCAATCTAAAGCTAGGAAAAGACCATGGCTTTATAAATACCAAGACTGGTACCAAGTATTTTTATACAAGTTAAGAAGCATCAACAGTAGAAATCCGACAGTCGAGTCAACTTGTTACACTTAGCAAATTACTAACAATTTATAACCTAATCAAAGTATATGAACGAGGACGATGATAGTCTCTTGCTTGGTTGAAGAAAAAGAACTGTATGAAAACAGGCTGCAATCTCATACATCAACATCCGATGAAGAGTTTTTCCCTGTCCGAATGGTATCTACTTTTGATTGTGGTTCACCGTCACTGAAGAGTTCCTTCACGGAGAAAGGAAATGATCTGCATTAGTTCTCAAAATTCTGATAAGTTACTTCTGAAATTCATGCTGGAGTTACCTTAGAGGATGAGGGGACACTGAAGAGTCTGTAGTGAGCTTGAACCGATGGTTCAAAACCAAATGTGGGTTCTGAAGTCGGGACATTTGCAACTGAGGGTATGACCATTGGTGGATTTGAGATCATGTATCCAGCGGATAAATTGAAAGCAGATTGCATTGAGTTCTCTCCACTTCCGTAAAAAGGGTTTATTCCTTTGCTGGATTTTGGGAATTTATTACTTCCTTCTTCAAAGCTTAATCCCATATGAGGCAACTGCATAGGCTGCATGGCTCCTGGTAAGCACATTGGATGCAAACTCAATCCATTTCTCATCGTTAACATCTGCAAGTGTAATCAGAAGCAAAGAGTACATCAGCGTTAACTCATGCACTAAACACAAGTCACACAACCTACTTAGCCATGGGGCACATGATGTCCCTCTTAAAGGCAACAGATAGAACGCCATAAATCATTCAGAGAACACCCAAATACTGTTACAGTCCAATTAATCAACTTTTCCCTCTTTAGATTTGATGATTTGCGTTGAAAATAAAATGGTGTATCGCCACAGAACATAGGTGTCACTATGTTCAGCTTGCAAGGTTAATGTTATCTGAGTTTGGCGCATGATGACCTTCATTCCTAAACCACATGGTAAGACCGAAAGACAAAGATGTCTAAGCCACGGAAATACAGCATACTTGATATAACGCCAGAACATGCATGAAAGACAAGCAGGTCCTACAGCTTTCAAGGCAGCCAAATTTGTCTGTCAGATTAGTTCAGTGGCTTCTACCATGAATCAAAGCAACACTTTTTGTTTGTCGAACGAGTATGCCAGAACAATGCTAAAATAACAATGCATACCATATGACACGTTATATAGGCTATCAATATTTTTTAAGGAAAACTAATGAAAAGGACTTGAAAACTTTGAATTTTAATGATAAGAACAAAATAAAGGGTAAAGTGAATAGTACCAGAATTGACTTTTTAGTGTAAAAATGTGGTTTTTTGTTAAAGTGAACAGTACCGGGTGCTTTTCGTTAAAGTTTCCTATTTTTTACTCAGAACTTTATGATTAACACTTTTTGAAGTCTACCATGTTTCCCCCAAAGCAAATGTTGGGCCATTTGCTGTTTGTTAAGAAGTACTGCAGCACAGTTTAGTCGGGCTTGTTCAGTCTGGCATGAATCAGCTTCACATAAATGCTTCACCAAGAGCAGTGTAGTATTTCGATAATTCTAAACTATTCAACAATTTCTATAATCTGATAAGTCATGTTTACTCAGTTCTGCTTCAGAGCCCAGTCTTAATGGTGCCGCATCTTATTGCCGGACCAAGCAGCAACAATAGCACTCAATAAAATACATTCTAAATTTGAATTTAGACAAACAGACCATCAGTGCATAGCTGAAGATTAATAATACTCAAGATGGCTAATCTTTGAAGGGATATCAAAAGCAAATGGTTTTAATGTCATCAGAATTCTATTCCGAAAACAGTGAAAACCATCTTACCTGTACTTGAAGCTGGAGCTGCTTCAAATACTCGATTGCTTCATCCAGCATCGAAGCCTTATCCGTCTAACAAAAGCACATGATCAAATTTCGCGTGTTATTAAGTAGCTAATCTCGCATAATCCTCGTCTCCTTATAAACAAAAAAGAACAAAAGACTAATACGATAATTTGAAAAATAAAGCACACAAAAGGCTGTAGAAACTTTTGGAAAAGAGTACCTTGTTAGAATTCGGAATCAGGTTCAGCAAAGCTTTCATCTTTTCGTTAATCCTACTCCTCCTCCTCTGTCAACCAATCAAATTTACAACCCAGAAATCAAAATCCCAATTTCTACATACTCGAATCGAAAACCTTCATACACAATGAAAAAAGATCCAACCTTTTCCGACATATTATGGACATCGGCAGCTCTGCTCCTCTTCGATGAACTCCGCGGAGGCGCTGAGTTCAATTGCACGTCCGGCGCCTCCTCCAGACCCTTCTAATTCCACCAAATCCCACAAAGATTTCAAATTTCTATGCAATTAAGGTTGAACAAACGGAAACAAACAGAATTAACACAACAAAAGTTCTCTTTTATTTTCTCTCTCTCTTTTTAGTGGTTCCTTCAAATTTTCCACCAAAGTTTCTCAGCAACCAAACAGAATTCAAAAGAAGAAAATGGGAAGTACCTCACTGTCACAGCTAAAGTCGCCGAGATCATTCTCAGACGAAATCCTCCTCCCATCAGGCCCCATACCTTCTTTCACCTCCGCCGTGAAGTAGCCACCGGAATCGGAGAAGTAGAACCCGGACGACGACTCCAACACACCAGCAGAGTTCGAATTTCCTCCCACTACTCGCTGGTCCGTGCCAGACCGGTCCACCAATTGAGCAAACCGGCCATGATCCTCATGCCTGGCCTCCGGAATCAAGAACTCGGACTGCGTCGCCGCCTGGAGTGGCAGCGGCACTGACGAATGCAGCAGGTGCATGTAAGTGGGCTTAAAGGGCATGCTAGAAGAGGCTGAGGAAGCGGAGGAGCCGTGACCGTGGAGGAGCTCGCTGATAATGTTCGAGATTTCTTCCGAGTCCGGCGCTGATCCGTACAGATCCGCCATAGCTGAAATTCGTAACCCTTCAGAACCCGAGAAAAAATCAAACAATTTCACAGAGCTGCCGCTGCTCAGCCGGAGACGGTGAGGTTTTTGTTTGTTGTTAGAATCGTTCCCAATTCGCCCTCGCTGCTCTGCCTCTCTCTCTCTCTCCTATGTCTTTCTCTCTCTTCTTATTCTGTGCTGTGCCTCCGTGATTGCCAATTTCCATGAAACTCTTTTAAAAGAAGGTTTAAACCTGTAAAGCTCACAATTTGATTACTCTCCCGCGCTAATTGTCAAATGCTCAGTCACATGTTGACGTCATCATCGCAGAAATTTCCATTTATTTTTTCATAAATTTGTGGAGTTTCCCATTATTTTATGTATATTGCAGACCGCCGCCCCTCGTTTTCTGTTATTTACCATATCGGATCATAGTTAAGCACAATTTTTTTAGTTGTTTCACTTTAGTTTTCAAACTTTAAAATCTCAATTTAAAAGGATGACAGTGAGGCCTAATCACAAAAATTAACATAAGTGATCACACATGATTCATGTTTAGTCTTGCGCTAGGGGCGCTTTGGCTTGTGTGTTGGGTAATGCTACAGTTAATTTATAAGTTTGAGCATTTTTCAATACTATCAACCATTGACGATTATGCCAATTGCATTAAACCATGAGGAAACATAATTATAAAAACAAGGGATGTAAAGATCATGGAATAGATCAATTCGCTTTTAAGCCGCTAGTTAGTTGTTCAAATCTATAGTCGAACTACATGAATAACTCTTCGGCTCGTAAGTCAATGTTGTTTCAAGTATGAAACAAACAGAACTAAACCTAATCAGTTGGTCTGAATTGGACAATATACCCCACCTCTAAACGTGACTACTTCTACAATTTTTATTTATTTTTATCAAACGATAGATTTTGTTAGATTAGTTACCAACGGGGTTTGAACTCATGTCGTCATGCAATGGTTCAACACATTTTCACCACTATGATAAATGGCCACTTGCAACTACTTCCATAATTGAAGCCGCTTACTTGGGAAATTTTTTTCAGTGTACCTGGAATATGGACACATACGCCGTATGTCATTATACAAATAGAGGGATACTTGAAAAACAAAAAAAAAACAAAAACTTAGAACTACTTGTATATTAACATATATCGTACAACCCATGTTCCGGGCATTTTGAAAAACCTCTCCTAACTTAGGACGCAAAATATTTGAAAGACCAAAGCGAAAATGCACCAAAAATTTTGGGGCCAAATTTGCAATAAACCCTAGAATATGTGCATTGTTCAACGTCCGAATAGGTTAAAGTCAAACACAACATGCACTCCTCCACCGTCTTATCCAACCAAAAACGTCACCTTTGCCTGTAGAATTTAATAAGGGGACACCAAAAGGTGCAACTCCCGAGGCTCCCTTCCTTTTCAGTGGCGTGTTCTTGCCTGCTACCTACAACCTCTGCATCACACGATTTCAAATCCCTTCTCTTTTTTCCCTAACAAGAAAAATTCACTAGGGTTTGCCAACACGCCCTAAAAAGTGACCTAAGAGAAACTCACAAGGAAAAAGGAAGGTAGAAAATTCAAGGGCACAAGAACATTCCCCACGTTTCTTGTTCTGCAATTTAATTGGATCCAAAGGTTCCCAACCACGATCAAACATCAACGTGATTATACCAGCATGTGAAATTGTGAATGATATCAACATCTTGATTCATGAACTTGATTAAAGCTTTGAGTTTTTCGAGGTTTTGCTCGATTGATGTGAAGTTCCATTATGATTTGCAATGAGTATGATACGTTAATCCAACCGGGTGTCAATCTAATTATAAACCTACTCATCATTACAAAGGGACCGGCAAAGCCAACAAGTTACAAGGGAACCAGCAAACCTAGTTCACAGCTACACTTCCACTATGCTTGGACCACATTAAGGCATGTTTGAGATTGCTTCTTGTACGGTTAAGGCACTTTCTGACAACTATAGCGCTTCTAACCACATCTAGCAAAAAACCTTAAAATCACTTCTTAGTCGTAAAAGCGTCTCCTAAAGTATTTACTATGTCACCTCCAAGTACTTTGTCAAGAAGCACTTGGTTTTGTAATGAAACTGGTCATGTTTATACTAAAAGCACTAATGAGCATAAGTGATTCCTACACAATTAGTCTCAAACACTTGGATTTTTAATAAAATTTGACACTAATACTGAAAACACTTAGACCAAAAGCACTTACAAGCAGAAGTGATTCCTAATAGTACAGTCTCAAACAAGCCCTTAGTTGTTTGCACGTAAGACCAAAAGATGAGCCTAATTAAGCAAAAATATCAAAATGGGAGCCTAGTAGTAAAGATTAAGATCCAAGACATGTCTGCATTGCATAGATTGAACAAATAAACCTTGAACAACCCTCTGCTGCAGCACCAAGGAATTGCAAAGTAAGTCGAAACAGAGAAACAAAAATCCTAGAACTAGTTACGTTTTCTATCAAGCCCTCCGAAAAGGAATTCGAGATCTTGAAACCTATAGGTATATCAAAGAACCAGCAGCAGAAACAGGATCAAACCATAACAAAAAAACATAGAAGCCTAATCATTCATTGATAAAATGAAAAGTCAGTATCAGTTTTGCTTTTCCAACTTCGAAATGTGATGCCTCCAATAAGAGGCCTGGTTTTAAATAAAATAAAAAATAATTAAGGTAATTTTCCGCTCGGCGCTTGAAGTAGTGCTTTGGACCAACTTCAACTCGACCAACACGGAAAGGTGAAAGCATCGAGGCATTGGGACTCAGTGAGCCCATATGTAGGCAGACTGATTCCATAAGCAACCCTCCTTACCTAATTTGAAGAAAAACTAGCCTGCAAAAACATTTGACGTCGTCGACCTCATGTTGCCAGGGCTGTAGTTTTACAGATGGGGCACAAATTCTTGTGCATCAGCCATTGTTTTATGCACTCGCTGTGGAAATCATGTCCGCATTCGAGCGTTCCAAGATCTTCTCCACCATTGTATTCCTCCTGCATATTAACAGTATATATAAATCAAGCATAGCAAAAACATGAAAATGTAACACAGATTGAGCATTATGCGGTCATTACCTGGCATACACAGCATGGCTCTGTATCTGCCGAAGATCCTACTGCAATATACTTCTTATGTTTCAAGCGCTTTGATATGGTTTCTTCACTTAATCCAGTGTTCACGTTTCCGATACGCTCTTCCAGAGCCAATAATTCCTACAATAATCAGATTTTTATGTCTCAATAATCTCATTTCTACCAATAGGGGAGCAGACTGTTATTGTATCTTTTGAGGAAGCGGAAGGTTGGGTGAATCAATTACCTCATAAGACATGTTATCAACATCAAGTCGCATGTCTCTATGTCGGTCGTGAATATCTGCCACCCCAAAAAGGACTGACTGATCAAGAATCATAACATCCTGACACAAAGAAGTACAAGCCAAATGTCAGACCACAATTCTAAAAAGAAAATTCTCACATCTGTTAACAGCCTTTAGTTATGATATTCTTATTTCTTAAACATGAAAACAGAAACATTGAGTCCCCAAATATATAAGGAAAGGATATATATGCCTTAAACTTCCAAAACCAGAATCCCGTATCGAGAATAAGGCATTTGTGCCTTATCAAGACAGATTCTTTTTCAAAACTGCGAGTATACTGAGGTGCTTCAATATAAGCAAATAAAATTCTAACCTCAAATCGCAAGCTCTCACCCCTTCGCATGAGACCCAGGACATTGCAAATCTGCTAAAGAGAGAAGAAAAACTTCATAAAGTTTAGATGAATATCTCTTTTTCCCATAACTAGCAAAATAATATAAATTTAGCAGCATTAGAGTAACAGAAAACTTGAATAACAAGAATTATGATGTAACCAGTTGAAGATGACAAATCACATAAACGGTTAGAAACATAAATGATTTAAAGGACTGAAAAATTTATCTTTTTTTTTGAACATTCATGATTGACTAAAAGGATAAAGTGATTGCATATCCCGTATCATTGTGGTCATAATTATATTCAGACATCTGATGGTATCACATCAATAGGTGATTACGCACAAATGTGGGTTCTCCCTGATATTCATCAAAATACTTTAAATAAAAGGTCGTACCCAGTGCACAAGACTCCCGCTTTACGCAGGGTCTGGGAGAGGTGAATGTCGGCTAGCCTTACCCCCATCTTATGGAGAGGCTGCTCCCAAGTCTCGAACCCGAGACCTACTGCTCATGGACGAAGGCACTTGCCATCGCACCAAGTGCGACCTCTCATCAAAATACTTTAAATAATGGGATAAAAAAAAATATTCTGAAAGAAAAACCTCAGCCAGAGAGAGTTCTACAACACACCTCAGATACCAGCCTGCTACTTCCTTCACCGCCTGCAGCAGCCAAAGTCCGTAATGAATATGGAAGTCCAAGTCCACCATCGCCATGTCTCTCCATCCAAGATGCTGACCTTGGGTGAGACCGATGATGACTTTGGTTACCAGTACCAGATGAACTCTCAACCTCTGGTGATGATGCAGGACCCGAATGCAGAGGCAAATAATTAGTGCCCTGACTCCCAGGCTCACTACCAGAACCAGAAAATAATGATCGGCGAACATATTCAGATAATCTTCGAGGAAATTGCGGATGAGAATTGTGAGGAGGAACCCACGTAGGTGCAGCTGCTGGATTAACACCTGAACTTGTGCCAGTCCGGGATGCTGAAGCAACATTACCAGGAATACTTGCATTTCCACCAGGCAAATTTCTGTTAGATGCACCTGCAGGATGCCGAGCTGAATTTCTCAATTCAGTTGCTGGTACGAAAATAGGATGATCCAAAATGTGTCTCGCCATGCTTCTTGAGCTCCCTTCCTCACGTGGTGGAGGCTGTGGAGCATCTCTGTCTCCATAAACCACAGAATTTGATAAGCTGCCAGTTCTTGAGCTAGACCCTCCACTCCATCTCAACGATTGCACATTTTGCGGCAAAGCAGGAACATGGATGACAACTGGCTGGTTCTGTGAACTCATATTATCTAGTGCTGGTGCTGGTCTCAGGTCCATATTATGATCAACTGGAAGAAGACTTGGTGAATGATTCGAAGAGGAAATACTAGAATGCCTAGCAGCCCTCCCTGTCAAGAACCTATTAGAGTGTATAGAATTTTGCTGATTTGAAGGGTTTATCCTCACACGGAAGTTCCTATGAGTGCTTTCTGAGCTTCTTCCAACATTTGAATCAGGAAGGCTGTCGGAAGTAAGTGCTCCCCCAACTACTCCAAGTCTTGAATTCCCCGGTTCTGATGGAGTAGATATGCTAAGGCTGCTGACTGCATTATAGTGAGCAGGAACAGAAGTCCTTCCACCACTGTCTGTATGCTGAAAGTAACTGCAACTTCCACTTAGAGAAGACTGCCCTATATTTCCCTCCATGGCCTTTCTTTTACAAGATACACGACGACCCTCCAATGAACTACCCGATCTGCCATCATTCTCTCCCATTAAAAATCCAGCACTTCCAGAAGGAAGCATAAAGGAATTAGAACTGCTAGGAGGGCGAATTTGCTCATTTTCAGAAACATTATACTTGAATGTGTTAGGACATTCCATTACTTGACTATTATCACCACCATGGCCCGCAAAACCTGCATTCAAGTTCAGATTCTGTGGGATTGCATCAGAACTGGAACTTTGTGTAAAAAAAGTATTCACATTGTTGTCCAGTGAAAGGTTATTAGTTGATTCATAGTGTCGCTCCTCTATTCTTGAAGCAGCTTCTACACAAGGATCCACTGAAGATGACCATCCAAGATCTGGTTTCCGCTCATCAGTACTTGCCTCACTCTGTGAGTTGCTAGAACTAGGTTCACCTAGGCACCATCTACTCAAGTGTTGTCGCTCCTGTCCCATAGAATTCACAAACC
The DNA here is from genome assembly GCF_916048215.2 of Malus sylvestris. NCBI lineage: Eukaryota > Viridiplantae > Streptophyta > Magnoliopsida > Rosales > Rosaceae > Malus > Malus sylvestris. The sequence continues at coordinate 7,650,429 of NC_062267.1, read as the reverse complement.
CAACATTCATATCACCGGGTGATTGTACATAGTCCAGAATCCTTTCTGCAGGATTCCGTGGATTCCGTGTGCTATTCCAGCAAATTTGCTGATCTAGAGCAGCATCGTTTGATGCACTTCCATGGTCAAAATCTAGGAATTCAGGCAAGGAACCAATAGTACCCCTCTGCCCTTGCATTAGGGCTGATATGAATCTTCTTGTAAAAGAAATGTAAAGAACTTGAAGAAATCTTCAGTATAAATAATACGTTATTTGTACTTTGGCAGACCTGACAAAACAAAGTAGAAGAAAGGTTATGAAGTTTGAATATCTTTAAAGTAAGTTATAGGTGCAAAATTATGCTATAAAAGTAAGAGCAACAACTTTTTTCTTCTCTTTTATAGGTGAAGCGCAAACTTTCCATACAGTTCAAATTGTTCTCGGACATTTATGTGTTCCATGTGTGAAACACTTCAATGCCTAACTGAAGGAAGAAGCTAGAGTGTGAGTTGCGTTGCCTACTGGCAATGCCTTTCTTCATGTTACTCTTTTTAACCCCTCACTTATGCTTCAACAAAATGTTTTAACTCTAAGCTCTTGGGTAGGTGTCGTGGGAGCACGGCGGGTGATAGTTGAATCAAAGACTAGTATCCGTATTTGCAATGACACCAGAACACCTACTTGACCAAATGGGTAGACACACGCTAAGCTTAGACTAGCGACAAGGTAATGAAAAATCACCCATGCTATCCTGGCCAGAAAGCAGGCGAACACCAAGATAAAATGTTCATTATCATGTTGCTGCAGTAAAAGAGTGGATGACTGAATGTGCAGCTATATCAGGTAAAACAAGCATCCTTCAATTCATACAAACACAAGCATTCCCACATATAAAAAACCCCAGCCAAACCAACTCCCACAGCTAAAGCAAAGAATGATCGAAAAACTAAACCCGCTCCTGAAACACTTCCGAGGCAATCAAATTCACATATATTAAGGTACCCACCAGCTGAAAACATGAGACTTTAAAGCACAACAACGCAGTACAATCGAAAGGTGCAAGCTTTCGGACAAGCAACTGACCACACACCCGGTACACAATGAATTATCATCTGTATAATCAAAGAATGACTTATTAAACCTATTTGTAAAAATTTAGAGATCGGTTCACCCACTGAAAAGGTCAAATATGGATGGCCAAAAACCTCGAAAGCCAAAATCTCATTCCAAATTCCAGAAGCAGATGATATCAAAAGTGATTCACATAATCAAACGACAAAGGGCAACCTAGAACAAACAGACATCAAATGTTAACAACACAGACGAACAAAAACCCAATAACAAAGTAAGAATCTTGGGTTTGTTAGGAAAAGTTACAACCTTTATATTTCCAGCTGCAGAGATTAAACACAAGAAGCACAAACAAGACCAAAACAAAACCCAGAATCCAAAAACCAAGTCTTTTCAAATCCAATCATATCAGCAACCGACCGATTGAAAACCCACAAAAGTTAACGCACAAAATCGAAAAACAAAACATACCCAGATGAAGAAACCGATCTATGAAAACAATCCGGAGCAGAAAATCGAAAGAACTGGCCCAGATAATCCGGGTGGGTGATGAAAAGACCTTTCTTTTGTTTATTTTTCTGGAGAAAAATATAAATAGGTGAGAAAAATGGAAAACAAAACCCACTGAGAGCAATGGGGGTTGGGAGGAAAGGGAGAGGCCTTGGCCCTTTGGGTGGATGGAATGAAGTTGAAAGGAGAAAAGGAGAGAAAGAAATAGAGATTAAAGAGGACAGTAATCTTTAATTTACGAAACAACCCACAGAGAGAGAGGAATGGTCATAGAGGGCAGTTTCCTAACAAAGAAATTGAAATTAATTGAATATTATAGAACATAATTAAATTAGATTAAAAACTAATTAACAACACCACCCACTAGGTGTTGGCGAGGAGGGTTCAAAGGGGTTAGGGGGATGTGTTGGAGTAGAGGGGGCCGCTTACCAAAATGGCTCACGCAGGTTGTCCTGATTTTTCCATTTTTTTTTGGGTTAAAAAACCTAAAACTTGGGCTAGGAGTTTTATTATAACACGTTTAGTTAACTGGAATGGAAAACTTCGTGAATTAGGAAAGAAGATATAAGAATTATAAACGTTGTGAATCGGGAAATAAGATATAAAACATATAATTATTTGCGCTTTTAATCAATTTGACGTATTTATCTTTTTTGAATCGGAAGAGTCATGAATTTAAATGTTTATTTTGTCAATATAAAAGCAAGGATATGGGCTCGTGTGAGTAGGAAACAAAAATTATATATTCTAGTTGTATTATTAGCTATGTTTGAATCTAAAGACGAATTCTAGAGAATGTTTGATATCCTGAAATTTGCTTGTCTTTTTTGTATGATAAAGAGAGAAAAAAATTGGGCCAAAAGAAAATGCCAATTTAGAGTTTTTATCAACAATTTGCTTGTGTAGGTAGAGATTTGATTTGGTAGTTTCATTCTTTCTTTCTAAATGCGAAGGTAAGCCATGAATGAAAGTGATACCTATTCTTGGTAAGTAAACTGTCTATAACATTTTCAAGTATTGCATTATGGATTGTAATTAGAAGATACATATTTTTTATTTATTTTATGTGTTACTAAACACATAACTCAATAATCAGAGTAATTGTAATATTAGTGTGTTGTAAACATGAGAAAAGTAAAGCAGCGAGGTTGTAAGTTTCAACTTGGTTAATTAAGAACATTCTTTATTACACTATCGACTTGAGTTCGAGTTCTCTTTTTTCAATATTATTTGTATAAAGAAAATACAATCGCAAAGTTAATAATATGAATCATTCGAATCTTATTTTTACTTTTAAGTAAATATGTAATCTCGCTCAGAAGAAAATAAAGAAAAGAAAGAGGAAATGGCTCCCAATTGCAAGCCCCACAAGTGACGCTTTCACGCCAAGCACCTGTTGTTGGCTGTTGCCTCGTCTCCTATCAATATTATCACATTTTATGTCCTCCTCTCTCTGCCTTTACATTTTCTTGAGGAGCCCTTTCTGAATTCTGACTTTGTGAACCTTTAAGCTCTGTTCGAGTTGTGAGTCGTGACACCTCACACCACCCCCCAAACGTTCAATGACGAGATACGAGAATGATTTGAACTCGACGCAGGAAATTAAAGTAAAAACACTTTGTTTGTAATTTTACTAATTTAAAAAAAAAATAGAGAACTCACGTGAGTACACGTGGCATGCAGCATGCTACGATACAATGGACCAGGATCCTCTCCTGAGCTAAGGATGAGGATCCTCCTCATCAAGGGGTTTGGGCCGTTGAATGAAAATCCAACGGCTACAAACAGGATGATCCCTTTACAGTTATAATCCAACGGCCTAAATCCCTTGATGAGGAGGATCCTCATCCTTAGCTCAGGAGAGGATCCTGGTCCCGATACAATGGGGTCTCATATGTTTGTTTGATTTGTTTAGATTTTGCTCACCTTCCTAAAGATATGGCTTTTTGTGCTTTTGCAATACAAATTTTGACTGACTATTTGGGGACAATCTGTTTCTTATCTCTCACGGTTGGTGGAAGGAAAAAAAAAACTCAAAAAAGGAAAAACAAAAATCAGTGTTTTGGGTAAGAGGCAATAATGGTGCACCCAAATTGAGTTTTACCATAAGTTATGGGTCATCTAATTATTCTGTCGGTTCAATTTTAGGGTCAAATCAAATGGGTAGATAGCTGATTTGGTGCTTGATCAATGTCAAGACAGGAAGTGCTGGTTCAAACTGCTTATGTAGATTTTTCTTTTTTGTTAAATTTTTATTAAAAATTCAAAAACTTTTTATTAAAATTTCTACAGCCCATAAATGATTTTAAGTTTTTGTCTAATGTATAAATGCTTTCAGTTGTATATAAAAAAAAAACATTTTTAACCTTTCCATGAGTAGTCTCAAACTAATCTAAAGGTCTTCCACAATGACAAAAGTTAGTTTGATTCTTATATATAGAAATTAAGCACCTTGAATTTGTGGCACCTTGAGTTTGATCTCTATAAAATTATTGTAATAGTGGCACGAGTTGATAAATTTGAGCACAATCTATTAATTGTGAGACATGTCTATTTGCGTATCCTCAAAATTACTCAAAATTACTGGTCAATTTTATGAATTTGATTCCTATAAAATTGTAATTATAACTCAATTTTCGTGTCTATTATAGAACACCAGAGTTATTTGGTAAAATAGGTACATGTAGAATCAATTATCTTTTTTAATAAAAAATAGAACTAGATAGACATTAAATTGTGTTATATATATGACCCTAATGCGTCTTGAGTGATCTCAGATTTGTATCCTTTTTTATTGAAAATTTGTAATCAGTTATATTCGTCCATATTAATTTATCTTTTTTGTTGCCTTTTATCTTTAAGATACACTAGGAGGGATGACTTTTTAGTGTGCCGAGAACACGTTTCGCTACACCAAATATCATAATACAAGTAGTCTAACCACTTATATATGACACTTGATATATTAGTTTGTGTTTTCGGCACATTAAAAAATAGGAAAACTAATGAAAAGAGCTTGAAAACTTTGAGTTTTAATGATAAGGACAAAATAAAGGGTAAAGTGAATAGTACCAGGATTGACTTTTTAGTGTAAAAATGTGGTTTTTCGTTAAAGTGAACAGTACTATGTGCTTTTCGTTAAAGTTCCCTTAAAAAATAGGAGTCTTTGTATTGATGTATGTGCATTGTAAAACTTAGCTGAAGAAAGAGGTGTGAAAACAAAGACCAATAAATGTCCCAATTAAGTATCCAAGCAAGGTTCTCTCTTTCTTCCCATAACTTGTTCTTTTATAAATCCTTCTCGCCTACCGTTCATATCTCAATCGTGGGCCTCTTCTCCTTTCTTTTCTTACGTTTGTTTTGGTTCTATTTGTTCTTTTGTTTTTCTATTCTCCTCTTCTCTCTTGCCCGTTCAAAGGTGGTTGCTTCGGCTTTGCTTTTTATCTTGCTCATACGGTTTTTGTATTTTAATTTGAGGCCACGAAAACAAGCTAAAGCTCCACCTCCATGTCGTTTCTATTTTTAATTTTTTATGAACATCGAAAACACAAGTCACGTAATGTGTCATTTCACGCGTTATGATAAAAGTGAATGATATAACTGATGTGTTAATAAAAAACAGATTCACACGTCAAATCTTAAGTAGAATAGTAATGCTCATGTGTCTGTGTTCATGATATACAAAAGTAGTAGCTCGCCCATTTGAACTTGCTTATGTAACCAAACCCATCATTAATTATTAATAATATATATCTTAATTTACTAATGGGATAAGATTGACGATTCCTCCGCCAAGGAGAATATTAGAAATTTTTGGTGCTTTTGAGATGGGAGAAAACTTGGAAAAGGCTAAAAACCCTAGGTACACGCCAAGGGGCTTTGGCTTAGTCCAGAAGAATATTTTTGAATAGTCTATAATAATATAATTAGGCTTCAATTATGCATCAAAATTCAAGCACAAACCTTAATGACTTGTGCAATTTCACATTTGCAATAAACAAAATTTGCTTCAAGTTAGTGGAGTGATGAGGTGAGATTCAAGTTGTGGTGGTTGTTGGCAAGTATGCATATATAGGAACTAAAATTTGCAATTAATCACTTAAATCTTTCTTGCTTCAGTTTCTTGAGAGGTATGTGGCATACCAGATAAAGTTTAGTAGGGCTGCTGTATTAAGTCTTATTCAGACAACTCTTTTGCTGGTAGGACTAAATTATAAGGGGATTTAATAGTTTTGTGACACGTCCATTATGAATGACTTGGTTGATGTGCAAAACCAAAGGTTATACTAATTTCCTCGAAGATGTGTTTTTGTTTTGTACTATATATTATTCTAAATTACGGAAAGGAGATGAACTTAAGTGTAAAGGAACAAGCACATTATCCTAGCTAATTGACTTAACTTACATTTGATTAACGGTATGGTTGGGAAATCAAATTTATGCCTAGGGAACAAAACCCATGATCCCTAGGGTTTGCAAATAACACAATTTCATCAGCTGGTGTGGGCATATGGGCAAAGGTGGGAATCGAATGTGGGATAATGATATTACACATGGAAGAAAGCTCTTTATATCTTTTTCCCTAATTTTTGTATATGAACACATGAAAGAGAGGCCAACTGGTGGGAGCTGTTTTAATAAGTACTTTTTGAATAAGTGCTTTTGAGCTGAGGGAGCAGGATTGCCACATAGCAAGGAAATGAGTTTCTGATACAATTCAATTTCCTCAAGACAAGATGATGAAATGTGGCACGAAAAGTACACACAGATTGCACATTTGTAAAAACCGAAGCAATGGCATTAAAGTCTAAACCAAATAATTTGGCTAAGGAGAGAGCATGCCAGTGCTTTTGTGGTTGATGGGGAACTGACATATCTGAAAAATATCAAAATAAAAAAAAATAAAAAGATTAGAGATGAATCAGCATTCCACAGAGTCCACTTGCAAAATTTTGGGTCAGAAGCAATCACCAAAATTGACTTGTGAGGGCTAATTAACAAATGCAACTTCCTCCCAATACAATTTGAATGAATCCAGATTAATTTATGGTACCAATTTGTCAGCTTTTAACTTGCACAACTCATATAGTCTGGACTCCTAACTAAAGTTGATCAGTAATGAATGCATTTACCAAACAACTCTATTTTTTTTATTTAACTGTAGCTGAACCGAGATCTATATATTGACATTACGGTAGCAAATTTTCATCGTCTTCAATTTTGATAAAACTGTACATATAAAACAAATAACATTTTTACTCAAGGTCAAAGACTCAAAGCCTCACGTGCCCAACGAGATTGAGGGATTTGGCCAATTGATCTCTGATGTCTAAATCAGTTTCTCTATAGAGTTTAGGGCTTAATTGTGTAGTAAAAGCTTACCAAAGATTGGTGAAGATATGATATTAATAGAGCTAGGGTTGGCCACATGTGTAGGGCTTTGCCCTGACATGTGACTGCATTCGATTGGTCTAAGGGAGTTTGACGATGTTGTAGTCAGTTGCTCAAGCCTCCTGAAATATAGGACTGCGTGTTAAAATCTTGTAGGCTTTGTCAATTTAATAAGGATTATTTTTTGCTTCACGTACACAATATCAACTATCAGTATGCCAATTTATGTTTTTGATGTGATTATACGATTGTCGACACGAGCGTCCAAATGCATCTCCTTCCGACTACACTTTAGCGGAATCTTTCTTAAAATATCTGATATGGCTCCAACATTATCAAAAACACGTGTTAGTTGTAAAAGAGACTCGTTCAAAGTATATAAAGAAAAGACAATAGTAAATTTCAATAATTTCCACATGGGTAAACAGAAATTGGGGAAGAGAAGAAGGGAAGGCACTTGCGAATTGAAAGGAAAAACAAAGTAGACATGTACGAGGCCACGGTTGATTTGACTGTTGGATAACACAATCCCCGATCTGTTTGACTTTCGAGTATCATTTGTAATGGGGAGAAGAGAAATTTGCCCCAATTTTATGGGAAATTAAAACAAAAACATATTCGCCCAGCTACTGCAGCACTGTCTCAACGCCATATGTGACTCCAATTGTCACGCCTCCGATATCGCTTTAACCAAATTAACTACAAATTTATACTGGAACACGGGAGAATATTTACAGCCTTCTGTGAATTTCTGTTTATAAGTATTTTTATTAAAAGTAAATTGAAGTTTTTATTCAAACTCCAAATGCATTTTTAGGTCACAGCTAAAAGCTCTTTGAAAATCTTTTGCCAAACATTTTGTCACGAAGATAACAATTTTTCTTTGGTGCAGATCGCATTGTGCCAAAGTTTTTCTGGCCGTCCGACATCATCCAAGGGCTAAGATGCATCACCTGGTAACATGTTGTTCCTAATCTAATTGCAAAGTTGGGAATTATGAATAAGATGACACAAAAGGCAAGCAGAACGTAAAATCTCAAAAGTTTTGAATTGTCCAGCAAGTTTCTGGCCGAATTTTGACGAATCGGCCATGCATGTCGCTTTCTGGTTCGTTTTGAAGGCAATCGAGAAAAAAACCGAGTTGTGCATTTTTCAGCGAGGCGGTTTCTGGATAATCGGCACAAAACCACCATGTACCAGTGAGATTGTCTCACTCTCATTTACAAATTCAGATTGTGGTTTTCTCATTAAATAAATTTTCGATAGATGTTTTTCGTTAACAGAGTGGGAGAAAAGCAAGATCAAGATCTTCTGGTTGAAAAATTGTTTGATTTGGAATTCATCTTAATTTGCAATTTAATGGAAGGTAATGTGGGTGTTGCTCTTGATCTTAGAGAAGGAGTGTTGATTCTCAAAGTTCCAAAGTTCGCTTTGATGACAAGCGAAAGTCTTTCATTGAAAGATGACAAACTTTATGTTGCTCTCAATGCTCATCACGCTCTCTCCTCTACCAGGTGTGTTTTATCACTCATTTGTTATTTTGAAATTTTGATACGCAATTGTTTAATTTTGCTGAATTGAAAAACTCAGTTGTTTGTTTTTGATGGAATTAAATTACTTTATCATTTTCATGCTATGAAATGGGGCAAAAGAAGGGAGATGGGGGACGGGGGAATCGTTATATCAAGGAGTTAGCTCTTTCTAATTGCTCTAAGTGGGAAGAAAGTAGCCTACTTGTAGTTGACAACTAATCTTGGGGTCTTGATTCTTTCTTTCTGCATTGTGTGGGTTTAGAGAGTAAGATTTCTACTATTGCAGTCTGACGGCCAAGCCTTATGCGTAACTCGACTCGCATAATCAATTATCATCATTTCATTAAAAAAAAAAGAAGGGAGCATGAGAGAGAAGTGTGAAAATTATCAAAGATAAAATGTATTTTCGTAACTTACACTACACATATAGAAAGTAAATGATGTCATATTTTACATATATTAATTTTTATCTCTCTATGAAATGTTTAAAAAGTATTGTCTCAATATGAACTTAAGTATTAAAAATATACTCTCTAAGTGTAATTTTTCTCATCTAAAACCAGCCCAAAATGTCAATCAATCAAATTAAAATCCCTAAACTTTGAAATTTAAGAATTATAATTAAATAAAAACTGACTTAATTAATTGGATATCCCGAAGGACAACTGAAGTAAGAGATACAAGACAAAGTAGTGTGATGAAAAACCCAGAAATGTCTCATTTGAACATTTTAGTAATACATATCCATGTGTGGATACAAGACAAAATAGTGTGATGAAGAACATCCAAACTTATTTAGGGTTCATCTGAACATACTTAGCGTAGTCATTCTAGCAGGCCGCTTAATTAGAAGAACGGCAGCCATTGCTGGTTGGGTGTCCCATAGTATGGATACAAAATGATCTGTCGCAGATACACATCGCTGTTTTTCACATCCATAACCAATTCAGCATTAGGGTTTAAAATGGAACCGTCTGTCTTGAACACCCAGCGCTGGTCGCCCCTTTTTAATTCACATTTGAGGATGATGATTACATTTGATGAGTTGTGACCATTGGATGTCACACATAGGGTGCGATCGCTATTTACTCGGATAGTGCCTTCACTATAGAGTGCCCATTGTTGTTGATTCTTGCTGGGCACACAATACTCCATCCATACTCGACTCTTATCGTCGTTGGCAGTAAGGCACATGTCATTATACCCAATTATGGAAGTCACTGTGGGTTCCACATCATCTGCCACTCTCCAACCTTGCTTAGGTGAATGGCTATTGGTAGCTATAGTTAGGGTGGTACCCTGCGTAGCTTCATGGGCAGTGAGAACGAGCCCCGAGCGACGATGTGTGATTGTGCCGTCGGTAGATAATGCCCACTTAGTTGCTTCCGGAACAGCCGTAGTACAGTTGTATATCATGACATAATTTTTAGGGCTAGAAGTACTATATGCAGTCATGCATTTTTCCATTGACCGGATCGTCTCATCTGGTTGGAATGTCCACTTCTGATTGCGCTGTTGCCCACATGGCCAAATTTGGACTAGATTCCCGTCGTTGTCGAGACCATTCTTCACGTCAATACACAATCCTTCTAGACCGCTTATGCGTGTTGTGCGGTTTTGTACCGCACATATTTCACTGTCAATTTCCTTGCCCATCACAACGTTAACAGGCATTTTGATTATGTTGGGAAAGGTCACAGCATAGCAGTTGTAGAATAAGAATGCGACACCGGCCATGATGCTTGAACTAACACTGTCTACAAGGAAAAGATTGTTGTTGGTAGAGCGAAGTTGAATGGACTTACTGAAGACTCCGTTAAGTGCATGTTGAGTCTCCCAAGAGATAGCCAACCAATGGTTCTCCAAGCTCAGCATTGCAGGGTCTGGTATAAAGTTAGCTTTGGAACTTATACTGTTGCGAACTCGCTGCTCAATGACCCTGAACCTTGCTGCTTCAAAGACCGTTTGAATGATCACAAGTAGTGACACTGCAGCCTCTTCCGACTCTTGATTCCACAAGCTGGTGATGGCGTTATGTAGTGGAGTGAGTCCCAATGGGATTTTGTCCCTGGATTTCTCTGCGGCTTTCTCAAGGTCAATGTAGTTGCTTGTGAATGGAAGAAAAAACCCTCTGGTATCGTTGAATAAAATGTCCAAAGCTTCATCAGGGGCGTCAGCAAGAAAGTAAGGTCTAGCTGCACGTGCGCGATAAGCCACAACAGAAGCATTCACCACGTCAATTGCCACGGTTATGGTGTTGTTGCCATTGTTAGAGAGATCAACCAAGAGGAAGCGTTGTGAGTCCGGCACAGATGGGTTCAGGACAGGTATATCATATATTGCGGTCGCTCCATTTGTGAGTTGGGCTCGCAGTGCTTTTATGAACGTGTTGTACGAGTTGCTTGTAGCTCCACTTGTGGAGAATGAGATGTTGCACTCGGTGCCACAGAGAAAGAGGCTAAATGCGAGAGTAATGTATATTGCTAACACTCTCGTCATTCTGCTATATATGTAGACACGTAGTAGTGTATTTCTGTTGGTGATCAGCAAGGTAATATGTGTCTGATTTTATAGTTGGTTCAGATAGTATTTTTCGCATTTGCAAAATGTGTTGGATACAATAAAGTAAATGAGTGATAAAGCGAGCAGTTGGAGGTGGCAGTTGTAAAGAAAAATTAGTACCTACTTCTTGTTGGAAGTTATGCATTAACCAGACCTTAAAGTCTTGGAGCCTTTAAATGGAATTGGGCCTAACACTAAGCCCAATGAATTAAGTATTGGGTTCATAGAGAGAGGAACAGAGGGCAGTTTCCTAATAAAGAGATTGTAATAAATCGCTAGGTGTTGGGGAGGAGGATTCAACAACAATGCTTAGCTACTTAAGGATGAATATGAATTTCTATTCAAAATATTTTGTGTTTGAATCACAAAGTTTTGTGTTTATGCTGAACAGTTCATATTATAAATTATTCTGTAAATATTATCTCTAAAAAAAATCAATTAAAATTAAAGTCGTTTAGTCAATCTATTATAGCAAATACATAGATGATTTGTAATACTTTTACTAATTCTATCATCCTTATACAATTCGATTACTAAATGATCTTAGTTTTAATTGATTTTTTTTGTAGAGACTATCTTTATATGGTGATTTATACGATGAACGATTTAGATCATAAATATAAAATTCAATGAATTGGCAACGAACAATTTTGAGTAAAAATTCATACTCATCTTTTGAGTAACCAAATATTATTCAGGATTCAAGAGGGTTGGGGTGGGTTTTTTTTTACTTGGATGGGGTTGGGGGGGGGGGGGGGGGCGTGGGGAGAGGGGTTTGAGTTCGGGGGCCGCTTAGGTTGTCTTGATTTCTGCATTTTTTTTGGGTGGTGGGTGGGGGAGGGGTTAAAAAACTTAAAACTTGGGTTTTAGTTTTATTATAGCACGTTTAGTTAACTGGAATGGAAAACATTGTGAATCGGGAAAGAAGATATAAGGAAAATAATCAAATTTAGTTAACTAGAATGGAAAACGTCGTGAATTGGGAAAGAAGATATAAGGAATATAATCAAGGCTTATTTTTAGCTACGTCATCTGAAACTTAATTTTAATCTCATTTTACTTACTGTAACTCAAAAGTCGTCATTTTACTCCTTGAAACTCAAAGTTCGCTCCACTTTACCCTTGGAACTCGATTTTGATCCCATTTTGCCCCCTGAAACTTGAAAGTTGTTTATATAAGACACAAAATTAACTCTACATTGTCTTAGATTTGTTTTTTTTTCTTCTTATGTTTGATTTGGATGCGTCAGGCTAATAAAATTTTCTTTTCCATCTCTTTAATTTTTTTTAACTTAATATTCTTTGATTTTTTAACGTTAATGCATAATGAAGATTTATGATCACATTTATTTTATATGTGGCCTAGTCTTATTGGGTGTTAGGTCTCACATATGTTTCAAGATGCGACTTATAAGTTTCAGAGAGAAGAGGAAGTTCACAAGTCAAAGTGACCTGGTTGAATTAAAAGTGAACAACATCAAGACTGGTGTAGCCTATTTTATTTGACAAGGTTAAGGGGGCCAGTGGCAAAGAGAAGAGAGAGTGAGAGAGATATGTTTGTAGAATTGTAGGGAAATGTGTGTGTTATCCCTCATTCATACTGCATTTATTTATAGTAGTAAAATGAGAGAATATATTTCTTCATTCCCAATGAATATAAATTGTAATAGGAAAATATAACTAGAATCAAATCTAATCTATGATTTACACAATCACACTTAAACTAGGAAGTTTACAACAAGGACAACGATTAAAAACCTTTTTAGTTTTGTTTATATCATATATGAAAATTTGAACAATGAAAAAATATACAAAATTAATCCACAATTGGTACAACAATTATAAATTTTCGAACAATCGCCAACGGCATCGTTTTGAGGACCTTCCCGGCCTTTTGTGTCTGACCACACGCCATTTAAAAACCCTATCAAAAATTTCAGAGAGCAGTACCATCAACGTTTTATGGCTTTTTTTTTTTTTTGGAGATAGGTTGTCTGCCCTTTTTTTCCACATCCTTCTTATTCTCTCCTATTTGTACGGTTACAGTTAAACCACGTCAACATGTAATATTCCTATTACTTTTTGTTTTATTATCTCTATTAAAAAATTATATAAAATGTTAACGTAACTTAACCGTGACCGCACAAATAGAAGGGGATGAGAAGGGCATGGGAAAGGGAGGGTAGACAATTTTTCTCCTTTTTTTTTAGGAAGTTTTAATAAAACACTTTTGGTACTATTCACTTGTAACGAAAAATCACATTTTTACCTTTTCCTGGTACTATTTACTACCCCTTTATTTGTTATTTTTCATTAAAACTAAAGTTTTTTGGACTTTTCGTTAGTTTTTTTTATTAGCACCCCACTTAATGTTGAATACATCTCAAATAATCCAAGATTATTTATCTTCTTCAACATTCAAAATTCCTCTCATCCTCCATGGTGGTGATTCCAACTGTTAAGTTTCCCTTCAGTGAAAAATTCTCCAACCCCATTAAATGCTACAACAACTGTAAACAAGTTGCTAATTCTGCAGTGAGTTTGAAGTTGAACAAATAAAGTTGAAAATAGAGAAGTTTGTTTTAGCCAGTCGGACAAAAAAGTAAATTACATAAATTCTTTCTTACACACTTTAAGTACACTATTGACAAAAAATAAGCCATTAAATGTATTCCCTCAGCTTTTAGAAGGAAAATATAATTCATAAGCTTTATCTTAAGAGACTAACATAAATGATCGCGATATTGAAAAAAAAGTTGAATTAAACTCATGACTTCGGGGGCAAGATGCATTCTCTAAATTATCAAATACAAGTAACAAGATGCATTGTTACTAGTTTACTATAAAATATTACAAATTCAACAACTATTGTAGGGTATGTAGATAAATTTTATGAGAAAATATGCGGGATGTATTAAAATAAATTTTAATTAAGTAAATGTGGAATGTACTAAATATATATTATGTATTCAATAATGGGTGCATTTTTACTCATCCTCATTAACTTTGGTGTATACTGACTAGGGATGGAAAACGATTATGGCGGGAGGGTAACTGCGGTTATTTACCCATAACCGTTAAAACTTTTACCCGCATAACCGTTTACCTGTTGGGTATTTACATAAACGGGTATACCCATACCCATAACCGTTTATAAACGGTTAACCATACCCATAATCGCATACCCATTTACCCATAACCGCATACCCGTTTACCCATTTTTTTTACCCATCTACCTATTTTTTTAACAACTTGAAAATTAAAAAGAAATTTGTCATAATTTTCTTTTTCTAATAATTAAATACCGTTATAAATACATTTAACATGAATTTTTGTATAACGGCAATATTATTTATGAATATATGCGATGTCTCACAATTATTTGACCGTCAATCTATTACAAGAATCATGCATGGTTGTAGGTTAATTAATATTCTTGTATACATACAAACATACATACATACATATATATAAATACATATATATAAATATATATATATATATATATATATATATATATATATATATGTAAGTATGCATTAGTTTGCTAATAAGCTAATTCGATAAATATTTGGATTTTTATTTAGAAACATATGTTCATCTATCCAAGCCATTTAATTGATTTCTAATTTTTGGGTCAAATACTTATTGAAAACTCAAGGCCAATTAAATATATATATATATATATATATATATATATATATATATATATATATGTAAGCATTAGTCGACAATAACATGTTTCTAAAAGATCAAGGTAATCATTATCTTGAATTGGCCAAAGCTCCAAAAGACTCCAAAACAAAAATATCGAATACTCTAATGCTTTAGTACATTCAATCACATATATTAAACATTGGTCCGTTCTATCAACTATATTTTTCCCTCAAGTGAGGCATATATATATATATATTATGGCCCTTTATAACCAAATATGTTTCAGGATACAAAACTTAGCTAGAAACTATTTTTTTTTTAGTTTTACATATATTAAAATAAATGGTTAAATGGGTACCCGTTTATAACCGTGGGTAATACCCATAACCGCCCATTTAAATTTCACGGGTAAACGGTTATACCCATAACGTTTATTTATCTAAACGGTTACCCATAACCGTAACCGTCAAATTTAAATGGGCGGATAACCACGGTTACACATAACCAATGGATATTTGCCCATCCCTAATGTTCACCATACACTTATATGCCTACCATCTGTCTCATTCCCTAATCATAGTTAACTTTTTTATTAAAATACTTTTTCAATTTTTAAAAGTAATTTAAAATACTGATTAAACAAAAACAAAAACAAATACAAACCTACCCCATTCAGCCAAGCCAACCCAGACAAACACCACTCATGCCGTCGTCGCCGGCGACCATCTTTCAACCCCAATTCCTTATTTACCCATCCCTTAAAGCCACTCCACTCCAAGAACATCAATGGAAAACCCTTTCTCTTTTATTTCCCTAAGGGTCCAAAAATCCCAAGCTGAAGAACTCAACCTAAATCCAAAAATCCCAAACCCTTATCTTTCAACCGAAGTACTCAACCTAAATCCATTTATCTCACAAACCCAATTGAAAAACTTCCAAGCCTTCACGGGTCTTTATCCAATTTCTTCAAAACATAGATTACTGCTACATCGGTGGTAAGTGATGGGTATTAGGACTCGGATAACTAGTTCTCCAACTCACTAGACCACCGGTTGGCCAAAACGAGTTGCAGAACCTAAAAAGGCAAGAGAAATAGAAAGAGAGATGAGACAGGAGGAGAATGGTGAAGAAGAGAAAGGGAGACCGTGAACATATGGTTTATCCGACCACCAGACGGAGAGGTGATCACGACGGCGGAGTGCTAGGTGTTTGCAGAGTTATATGGGTGTGTAATTTGAAGTGTAATGAGATTGTTTTTATTTTTGTTTAATCTCAGTGTTTTAAATTAGAAAAAGAATATTTAATAATGGAATTAACTATAGTTATAAGATAAGACAGATGGCAGACATATAAATATATGATAAACATACACAGGTTATTGTGGGTGAGCAAAAATGCAGCCATTCAATAATATGTGGCGGGTTAATATACCAAGGTATCCGTTACTCTGTCCGAGATTCCAAAACGCTCAATAAAAACCCTCGCGAGAAACCTCATCGGCTGCTGGGACCTCCGCACAGGCGCCGAGCAAATCCGCTACAAAATCTGCGCCTCTCCGCCTCACGGCCTCATGTGCGTTGGCAAACGGTTCATCGCTTCCTCTTAGCTCCGCGAGCCTTCTGCCACCTCTGGCTCTGTCCAGTACCGGTCCTGGTCCAAGGTAAGATCACCTCCTTTCTTATGCACACAGCCTGTTTGATGAATTAACTTAATTGATAAAAAGCTTGCATTTTCATTGAATTTGAGGAGTTTTTGCAATTTTATTGAATTTTGGGAGTTTTGATGTGCAGCCGCAAGTTGATGTCCAGGGCTTCCCAGAAGAACCGATTAATCCGCTCGCTGCGAACAGTGAAGGCTCGTACATTGTTGGCCGAGGCTCAATGGGGGGAGGTTAATTTTCTTAATCATTTTTCTTTATTTCTTTGAATTTATCTTCTTTTGAGCTCTGAAATGCTAATGAACATTTTTTTTTTTGGGTACTTATTTAGGTTAATGCTGGTAGACTGCTTAAGAAATGGCATGCTCACTAGTCACTACAGAGGTGTTAGTTACTTGGTATTCTCGGATGATGGCACCCTGTTGATTTCGGGGTCGGAGGATGGAGGCTTTGGAATTTGGTCTTGGGTAACCACTTCTTATCTTATATTTTTGTATCTTTATATTGTTTTTAATTATGCACTGAAAACATATCTCTATCTGTTGAATCTCACAGGTTATTTGATGATAATCAAAGTCAACAGGAAAGCAACCTGTGCATGCATAGCTTTACGGAGCACACTCTGTTTAACGGTTGTTGTCGTAGGATATGGTGGATGCAAAGCCATTATCGTGTTAGCATCTCAGGATCACACGTGTAAGTTACCATCCACGCGTGGATTGTGTCTTGACTTGTTGATCTTTTACTTTGTTAAATGCTCAGATTTATGTTCTCGGTTTTTTGTAGCATGTATTCCTTGTAAGTCCCTCAATATGTATTACATGTCTTTTGCGTGTTATGTACTGATGCATTCTTATTCATCCCCAATAAACAAAAAAGAAATGCATTCTTGAAATTGCACGTGTATTATGGTTTTGATTTGGATGTACATTTCTTAGGTTTGGAGCGTAGGAAGTGGGAGATTGTTGAGAAACATTGTTTTCCCTACTATAATTGATGCGGTTGCACTGGATCCTGGTGAAAATGTCTTCTTTGCCGGTGGTAGAGATGTCAAGATATACGTTGCTGCACTTAATGCTAGAGCCCACTTAACAGCAAGTATGGGTTCCATATCATCGATTGTTTCTCGAATCACAGGTTTCTCTCTTTTCCTATCCGAACCTTTTGATGAACTTACTGATATTCCAGTTTGCACTTTTGTTTGGTATTCAGATGAGTTTTCTTCAGTTAAGACTTCTCTAATTTTTAACTCTGTATTTTCGTATTTCAAAGTATAACTGCCAAACATTGTTGCACGTTTTAAGAACCCTGCATTCTTCATTTAGTTATGATAGACAGGCTTTGCATTCTGGTGAACTATATCGAGGAACATTCATTTTAGTATATTTCGAATGAGTAAAACTCTTTTAACTGACAATTTTATACTTTCTGAACTGCAAAGTTGTTACTTGCTTAGCATATGGCATTTCTGGAAATTATTTGATTTCTGGATCAGAAGATGGCGTGGTTCGAGTTTGGGATGGTAGAACTCATAACATTCTTCGCATGTTCAAACATGCAAAAGGTTATCTCAATGCTATTTGAATTATTTCCTTCCCCGGGTTGATGCAAATTTGATGATATTAAAGCAAATTTAGTGCTAATTAGTGTACCACTGTTTCATAATACAGTTTATATTCGAATATCTCAGTTGCTATGTTCAATCTGCCAAACTTTACTAATTTGTTTAGTATTTACATAAAATTTGCACTGTACTCCGCAGGTCCAATGAATAATATTCTAGTCGTTCGACAACATTTTTCTGAGAAATATATTGAAGACCTCAAACAAGTCTGGAGCTCTTTGCATAATACTGTACACACACACACACACCGGTTCTAGTAAAGGAAAAGACCATTCCGATGAAATCTGTAATGCAGCAGCCAACCACCGGTTCTAGTAATGCATGCAGGCTTCTCTCCCTTTCCATCTCACTTCCTCTAAAGAGAAAATACGTTAGCCCTGCATCCATTAGCAGCACTAGCAACAGTCAAGCGGGTAAGATTAACGAAAAAGTCAAAAGATCAACGAAACATGCATGCATAAACTAAACACCCCAATTAATTTTGAGATTACCTGTTTCTGCACTCTTCTTTTTCGATGATTTTTGCTCCCGCCCAAACTCAGCTCCAATGTAATGGTTTCGGTTTATTTCAGGCAGCATTGTTTGTACACCCTGTAACTACTAGCAGCTAAATCAGACGACTGGAAGGTCTGCAAAATTTTGTGACCATAAACTATTATTTTCTTGCATCTAATTTTGGGTTTAAAGTTGCTTATAGTCTCAAATCCAGAGATTTTAAAAGTAAAATAAAACTAGAGCATTGCAAATCACAACATTGGGAGAGGAGGAATCGTACTCGGGACCTGGAATATGGTCTCAACCAAGTTACAAGTCCCTTGCAACATTATATATGCAGTTATGCTTGTCTAGTTGGATTGATGTAAAATGAATAGAGTGAGTTGGTAAATAAATAGAAAAGAGCTTAATTACCAGAAGTGGAAGGCCTCTCATGCCACTAAACAGCTTCCTCTGCTTCCACTATGCCTTCACCCTCATCATCAGAATCAGAAGTGGAAGGCCTCTCAGGTAACTCAACTGCATCCTCTGCTTCCACTATGCCTTCACCCTCATCATCAGAATCAGAAGTGGAAGGCCTCTCAGGTAACTCAACAGCATCCTCTTCCTCCACTATGCTAGAATCAAGTCCAGGGCTGATATTGATGTCAAGTCCAGGGTTGATATTGATGTTGGGGATGTGAGAAATCTTGGGCCACTCTTTTCCTCTGCCTTTTTGGCAACCTCGTTTAAGACAGGGAGAGCCATCGATGGCAAGTGTTTGAAGTGGTGTTTTCCGCAAGAAGTCTGGCAGTGTTTTTAGCTGAAAGCAGCTCCGAAACTGTAAAGAAGAAAGGCATGGCATTATGGTAATATGAGAATCCTCTTCCTTCCACTCTTCCACTCCTTTCCACTCTTCCCACGCCCCCATGCGTTCAAATGTTAGTTCTTTAAGTTTTGGGAATAGAGTAATGCATGATGATGCTGATGACGTTTCCTTTTCTATTCCTAGAAACTCAACTCCAACCTTTTTTACTCCCATCCACTCAAGCCTCAGTGTTTCGAGGGACGGCAATTTTCCCAAAGGAGGTAAAACTTCACATTCATTCCATTCATAGAGATGGAGAAATCTCAAATTGTTTAATGACATGATCCAGTTGGGGGCACTGCTTCCATTATAAAATTTAATGCTTAAAGATTCCAAATTTGGATGCGGTCGTAAGAAATTCAGTATTTCTGCACTTGTTCTACACCCATGAAAATGTATTGTCAAATGTGAGAGTTGTTGTTTGTTCCCCATGGGTGATGCTTTCTCATCCTCACCCGCAACAACTTTCACATCCCCATAAATAACTATCTCCAGTTTACCCTGAAGTTGGTCTAAGTTTCTCAAATCTCCCAATTTGAACGCTTCATCGTCGTCTTTACCACCGCCAACACGACACCAATCTAGTCTTCTTAGATTTGTTAATCTCCCAATCCCTTTCGGCAAGTACTTCAGTTGATCGCAACCCCGAACATACAGATGCTTTAAGTTAATCAACGTTCCCATGCTCTGAGGTAGACTTTCAAGTTCCCAACACCTGTGAAGGCGCAATGTCTGCAAATTGTATAAATTACACACCCCATTCGGTAGCTTTTTCAAACCTCTATTTTCAGACAAATCAATGAACCTCAGATGCACCAATCCACCTATCTCCTCCGAAAGCTCTTCAATAGAATTACCACTCAAATTCAATGTCCTAAGATGTTTCAATTGCGACATCAACGTTGAGTCCACAACGGTGAAACTTGAATCAAAAGTTGCAAGAGTACGCATCTCACTTTTGCAGTTGGAAAACAAAACACATGAGAGTGGACCCTTGGGTGCAAGCACTAAGGTCAAATGGCGGATCTTATCACCCAAAGCCTTTATTGTATCGTTGCCACCCTTAACCTCCATTGTAAAACATTCATTTTGAGTAAGAAACTGCATAAAGTCGTGCACAATATCATGCATCTTACACCTCTTGATATTTCCATGAACATCTTTTTTAAAGTCTTGGAAGAAAGATCGCATTACTAAATTATCAAAACACCTTTGGCCAATTGTTTTCTTCTCTATTTTTCCTTTCGAATAGAGATAATCTTGTGACATCCACAACTCAATCAAATGATCTTTATCGATCTCATGATCTTTTGGAAAAATAGCACAATACAAAAGACATCGTTTGACCATAGGTACCAAATCAAAATAACTCAGTAATAATGGTCGGAAAACTTGTTGCTCAACCTCTTCTAGCTCCCATATCTTACTATTTAAAACTTCAAGCCATTCTTTCTTTGTTTTCTTGTAACGCATGAGACTACCCAGAGTTTTTGCAGCAAGAGGCAAACCCTTGCACTTTTTTGCTATTTCTTCACCAATGGCCTCCAACACACCATCCTTATCCCTATTATAAAATGCCATGCGGTTGAATATTGACAAACAATTTTGTTCACTCAACCTCTCCAAAAAGATCGTGTGAGTGGGAGCTCCCATCATATCAGCAACCTCCTGTTTTCGAGTGGTCACCAATATTCTACTGCCATGGGCGCCACTTTGTATTAATGGCAACTTCAATTTCTCCCACTTTCTTTGGTCTTCAGTCCACACATCATCTAGGACAAGGAGAAACTTCTTTCCCTTAACGGATTCAAACATACATTGCAAGAAATCTTCCAACTCATTTGAATTTGGGCCGACACCTTTGGCACCAGAAATGATGGCTTTGGCAATTTTGATCTCATCAAAAGGGTCCGAAACACAAACCCATATTTTGATATCAAAACAAGCTTTAACTCTCTCATCGTTAAAAGCCAGTTGGGCCAAAGTTGTCTTCCCCATTCCTCCCATCCCGACAATAGGGATGGCAAGGAGGCCCCTTTCTTCTTGACTACTCTCCTTCAACATCTTGCTAACCAAATCTTCCTTTTGCTGTTCTCTACCAAATATGATAGATTCATCAACAAAAGAAGAAGTTTTCTCGTGCTCAGGTTGTTCACTGATCATTCTCTCTGTGAATCGAAAGTTATATGTTTCTCTTTGCTTTGCAATCTCATCTAAATTTTCATTCAGACTTTTGATCTTAAGAGCAATGTCACGATGAAGAATTATCCCACTGACTTGGCCGAAACAAAAGCAAGAGGAGGGAATAGAGAAACATACCGCCTTCTTCTTCTTATTCTTGTCAGTAACAAGAGAAGTAGTTCCACCGTGCGCTTCTTGTTTCTCAACTTCTTGTTTCAGTATTTCAGTGTTCCACTCATCTAGCACATTGTCCATCTTGTACGACACATCTTCCAGCTGCTCCAGCCAATTTCTGACGTTGGCGTCCCTCACTTGCCACAGCTCCGCATCCTCAAGCACAGCACGAATCACTTTAAGTTTGGCCTCGAATTCTTTAACATCTTTCTCCGCATTCAAAACCAGCTTCACCTCTTGTCCGACGTGTTGGTAAGTTACCGAAGCCAGTTGTTCGAGAAGCACGGAAATGAGTGCCTCAGCAGCCATGTTTCGGTTAGCAGTGGAAACAGAGAAAAACGAGAGATGAAGTGAGAAGTGGAGGATTGGTAAGACATCACCTTTCTTCTGGCCAAATTTTGAGATGAGAATATGGGTTGGCTAGACAAATAATAATGGTAGGGTAGAGGTGAGTCATCTCACTCACTTGTTGAACAATTATTATATTTTAAGCAGGAATCTTATCTCAATGTCAGACAATTCACACAAAGACTTTCAAAGTTGGGTGGCGTGGAAACAATTGTCGAATTCTGATATGCTAGACAAATAATAGTGGTAGGGTCGAAGTGAGTCATCCCTCACTTATTTCTTGAACAACTTGTATGACAGCCATACATCTATAATGCATAGACATATACACGAATACAGGGATACGATACGACAAGACATAAGGATACGTTAAATTTCTAAAAATGAAGACATGATACGGCAAAATACGGCAATTAAAAATAATATAAATAAATAAATATATCTAAATATTATAAAATAAGCATTCAAATATACCATTCAAGTTCAAATTTATTTTGATAAACGCCAAATTTACTTCCACAGTGTACCATGATCATTTTCAACATTCTCAACTGATTAACATTAGTATTCGCATGATTATCATGATTTATTTTCCTAAATTATCAACACGTAAATCGTAAGAATCAATCCAAAGTAGTCGCATAAAAAGTTACAAGTCAAATTTATGCTAAGAGATCAACAAAGCAACATAAAAACATATATAAATATATTATAATCTAAATTATTCTAGATCACTAACAATAATATTATTATAATATGCAAAAACAGAAAAGCAAAAGAAGCTTTTCGCTTGGCTTCAGAAAAGCAAAAGGTCTAGTTTAAACTGCTTATGTAGATTTTTTTTAATTATAAATTTTTAATAAAAATTCTAAAACATTTTATTAAAAATTCTACTACCTATAAACAATTTTAAGTTTTTGTCCAACGTATACACTTTTAGTTGTCGTAAAACAATTCTAACCTTTACATGAGTTGTTACAGCCCGTCCCGGAATTTCTAATATCCGAGGACGTGAACTTACAAAATGCCCTTAAACGGGATTAAGGTGCGTAAATTCGACATTTAGTTTTATCCAAAGTTCCTAAACTATGGTTAATTAGAATGTTAATTTATGTTAGGGACTTAAACTAGGGTTTAGATTTACATTTGTATGATTTATTTATGTTGTGTTTGGGTTAAGGTGGGATCCTCATACCCTCAAAACCTTCCCTAAAACCCGTAACCTTTCCTTCTCTCTCTCTTCCTCAGATCTCTCTCTCTCACCCTCTCGAACGTACGGGCAACCACCCAAAACCACCTAAAACTTCCACCAACGACGGATTTAAGAGTGCCATCGTATTCCTGAAGACCATACGATCACGATGGTACCCATTTCAAGTAAGTTTGACTTCGGAAAACCCTAGTTTCAATGTCACCGTGATTATGTATTGTTCACGAACTTCGGATTGGCTTTGTTTTAGGTGAAACCAAGCTCACAGTGAGCTTTAGAAAGTCCTAAGGAAGCTCGGAGTGCTTCGTTGGCATGGATTGGACGTCGGGATCACGAACTGTAAGTTTGGCCGAATTTTGATATTTTTGAAAAGTTTGATTCCGTGATTTTTAGACCCTAAAACTAGTCCAACGTGATAGTAGGTGTTTAGGGCTTCATTTTGGTATAAAGTACGAAAAAAATGGACGAAAAACGAAGGAGAATAGCAAGTTTAAAAATTTTCCAGAAACCGGCGAACAGTCGCCGGAGAAGACAGAGAATATTCCGTCAGTTTTGACGGAATATTCTAACGGCGTTGACCGACGCCGTTAGTTATCTAACGGAATATTCCAGGAATATTCCCTAACTGCCGTTACTGTGCCGTCGGTGTGCCTGGCACGTGGCCGCGCGTGGGGGGCGCGTAGGTCCGTGCCACGTCAGGCGCGTGGGGGCGCGTGAGACCTCCAAAAATTATTTTAAAAATATGGGGATGATCCTGAGGTTGTGTAGGTCACAGTGGTATATTCATATACCCAATTTGAGCAATATATGAGGAGTTATTAGCTAAGAGTGGGATTATGCGTTAAATAACGTCAATTTGGTTACTTCTCGTATAGGCGAGGATTATACGGACATTGGGCATGGCTAAGGGAGGCTCAGGGACCTTCGACACGTCGATGTATTCTGTGAGTGGGCAGTTTTGTTTTCCGTATACATATATACTTGCCGTTTTCCCAGAAATCGAAAATGCATGAAATTATGCTTTAAATGAAAATGTATAAAAGTATATGAGATATATTAGTTGAAATGCCATGCATAGAAGTATGCGAAAAGTATATAGAATTATATGAAAAACGTGAATCGAATTGCCATGCATGAAATGATATGAATTGATATATGATGCATATGTATGAATTGGTGCGGCGGACGCACAGGTGAGTATCAGGTGAGTAATTAAATATTGTTATGATGATGTTGATATATGTTGAGCTCATAAACTGCACCTTGGTATTAGTGCTTATATTATTCACCCTGCATCGTATGCTCACCTTGGATCCAAGTAGATGCTAGTCGTACAGACCACCGGGGGTGGTTCCGACATGCCAGTCGTACAGACCATTAGAGGGGTTCCGATTGGTAGGTGACCTTAGATTATGTGCACAAATGATTGATGAGAAAAGCACTAGAGCATATTATTACACCATTAAGTCGTACAGATTACATTAGGTAATTCCGACTTATGTGCAGTGTAGTGCCGTACAGGTCATACTAGGTGACTCCAGCATAGCCGTACAGGTCATAGTTGGTGACTCCGGTTAGATGAGATTTGGAGCTCTAGGTTCAACCGTACAGGGCTATTAGAGGGCCTTCGGTTGATTACTTTCTTGCACCTGATATAATTATTGTTGATGCATCCATACTTAATTGTTGAATTAGACATGGCATGGCATGATTGATAAAGAAAAATGTTGAGATAGTAAAAATGAAGTTTTGAGAATATATATATATATATATATATATATATATATATATTGATATTTTACATTTCTGGGAAAGTATACAAGTTTTACGAAGAGGGGTTACAACGTTTTGAGAAAAGTTGGATTTGAAAAGATTTGTTTTACTGACCCACTCAATTTTGGTTTTGCGCCCCTCCAGGTTCAGGAATCACAAAGGTGTGGTGACTACGAGGAATTCAGCGGGGTTCTGACAGAATGGACCAAATTAGGACGCACCTTCGGGTGTATTAACTTTGAAGTTGTATAATTAAAGCTTCCGTACTGTGCAAATGGTTACGTCACTCACGTGACGGCCAGCATGCCCTCCTTCGGGATGGGGTGTGTCATGAGTAGTCTCAAACTAATATGAAGGTCTTCCACAATGATTTAAGTTAGTTTGATTCTTATATATAGAAATTAGACGCATTGAGTTTGTGACACCTTAAGTTTGATTTTTGTAACATTATTACAATAGTAGCGTAAGTTGATAAAGTTGAGCCCAATCTATTGATTGTGGGACCTGTCTATATGTGTTTTCTCAGAATTTCTGATCATTTTATGAGTTTAATTCCTATAAAATCGTAATTAAATTCAATTTTCTAGTCTATTGTGGAACACCCAAGTTATTTGGCAAAATAGACACATGTAGAATCAGTTATTCTTTTTAATAAAAAAATAGAACTTGATAGACATTAAATCGTGTTATATATATGATTGTAATGCATCTTTAGTGATCTCATATTTTTATCGCTTTTTTATTAAATATTTGTAATCAGTTCTATTAGTTCATACTAACTTGTCCTTTTTATTGTACTTTTCCATTAAGAGACTAAGAAGAAGATTTTTCAGTATGCTGGAAATACGGTCTCGTACATCAAGTGTAATAATATAAGTAGTTGGACATTTAAAAAAAAAATTTAACCACTTATATTATGACACTTACTGTACCAAACCGTATTTTCGATGCGATGGACCAATTAAATATCCAAGCAAGGTTCTCTCTTTCTTCCCCTAACTTCTTCTTTTATAAATACTCCTTGCCTACCGTTCATATCTCAATCGTGGGCCTCTTTTTTTTATTTAATTTTTTTTTTATTCTTACGTTTGTTTTGGTTCTATTTGTTCTTTTGTTTTTCTATTCTCCTCTTCTCTCTTGCCCTTTCAAAGGTGGTTTTGCTTCGGCTTCGGCTTTGCTTTTTATCTTGCTCACACAGTTTTTGTATTTTAATACGAGGCCACGAAAATAAGCTAAAGCTCCACCTCCATGTCGTTTTTATTGGTAATTTTCTTTATAAGTATCGAAAACACAAGTCACGATATATCATTTTACGTGTTTTGATAAAAGTAAGCGATATGATTAATGTGTCCTACTTCTAAAAGTATGTCAATAAAAAACAAATTCACACGTCATATCTTAACTGGAATGGTAACACTTATGTGTCCATGTGCAGAATAACCGAAGCAATAACTAGCCGGTAACCAAATCCATCATTAATTTTTAATAATATACATCTTAATTACTAATGAGATAAGATTGACTCCTCCACGAAGGAGTATTGGAAAATTTTGGTGCTTTTGAGATGGAG
This sequence comes from Malus sylvestris, assembly GCF_916048215.2. NCBI lineage: Eukaryota > Viridiplantae > Streptophyta > Magnoliopsida > Rosales > Rosaceae > Malus > Malus sylvestris. The sequence goes on along the minus strand of NC_062267.1, from coordinate 7,623,847 downwards.
AAAACTTGGACAGGCTAAAAAACCTAGCTAGAGTACACGCCAAGGGGCTTTGGCTTACTCCAGAAGAATATTTTTGAATAGTCTTTAATAATATAATTAGGTTTCAATTATGCATCAAAATTCAAGCACGAACCTTAATGACTTGTGCAATTTCACACTTGCAATATACAAAATTTGCTTCAAGTTAGTGGAGTGATGCGGTGAGATTCAAGTTGCGGTGGTTGTTAGCAAGTATGCATCAGCTGGTGTGGGCATATGGGCCAAGGTGGGAATCGAATGTGGGAAAATGATATTGCACATGAAAGAGAGGCCGAGCGGTGGGAGTTGATTTAATAAGTACTTTTTGAATAAGTGCTTTTGAGCTTAGGGAGCAAGATTGCCACATAGAAGGAAATGAGTTTTTGAGACAATTAAAGTTTCTCAAGACAAGATGACGAAATCAAAATGCGACACAAAAGGACACACAGATTGCAGATTTGTAAAATCAGAGCAATGGCATTAAACCAATTATTTTGGCTATGGAGAGATAGCATGCCATGGCAGTGCTTTTTTGTGGTAGATGGCAAATTGACATATCTAAAAAATATCCAAAGAAAATAAAAAAAATAAAAAGAATAAAAAGATTAGAGGTGAATCGGTATTCCACAGAGATCCACCCGCAAAATTTAGGGTCAGAACTCAGAAGCCATGGCCAAAATTGACTTGTGAGGGCTAATTAACAAATGCAACTTCCTCCCAATATAATTTGAATGAATTTGTCAGCTTTTAACTTGAACAGCTCATAGGCAGGACTCCCTGCCTAAAGTTGATCACTAATGAATGCATTTACCAAACAACCAATGTTTTTTTTATTCAACTGTAGCTGAACCAAGATCCATATCGATAGTCATAGTTACACTATATCAATTATTGAAAGATTTTTTTAGCTAAAATTATTCCTAAGATAGACATAATTCCTTACTTTGATATCTAATATTTGAAATCGATTAAAGTGAATTTTGAGTTTGTTCACCGTCAATCATTTTGGTCATTCCGCTAAAAATTTCTATTAAATAAGGACTAAAATGACAAACATGTTAACATATCAAAGATTCTGCCATTGATGAAGGCAAGAAGCATTGATATCACAGAGCCTTATACTCGAAGAAATGAATAAAAGTGAAAGAGACAGAGACAGAGAGAGAGAGAGAAAAGAAGGAGAAAGATTATCTTTGTATTTATTTTCAGAACTTGAATTCTACAGTAACCTTACAACCTTCTTATATAGACCCTTAGTCCTTAAGCTTGCTGACAGTTACTAACTAACTAACCATTTATCTGAGGTGGCATAACAGAATTGTTGACATAGCATCTAATGTGGCACTAGCCACATCTCCAACATCCCCCCGCAATCTCAACTGGGATTTCCAAGTTGAAGATTGTAGCAATGACGATTGAATGCTGGACTATGTAACCCTTTTGTGAAAACATCAGCAGTTTGATCTGCAGTAGGCACATACACGACTTCTAAATCATTCTTCTGTACTCTCTCCCTAATAAAATGATAATCGGTGTCTAAATGCTTTATCCGTGAATGAAACACTGGATTGGCACTTAATGCTATGGCTGACATATTGTCACAATAGAGGACTGGAGGTGCAGACAAGTGAACTCTCAGATCCTTCAAAACATTTCTCACCCATGCCAAATCAGCCGCAGTGTGTGCAAAAGCCTTATATTCAACTTCAGTTGAACTTCTGGAAACTGAATTTTGTTTCTTTGCTTGCCAAGATATGGGATTGTGCCCCAATAACACAACATAACCAGTCACTGATCTTCTAGTGTTTAGGTCCGCAGCCCAGTCTGAATCCGAGAATGCACTGAGACTAAACAATGTATTTGCAGTATAGTTAATGCCAGTGTGAATAATACCTTTCAAATATCGGATAATTCGTTTTACTGCACCAAAATGTAGCTCTATTGGAGTATGCATGAACTGACAAACTGAATTAACTGCAAAGGCAATGTCTGGTTGTGTGAAAGTTAGGTACTGTAATGATCCAACCAAGCTTCTGTATAAAGATGGATCTGCCATTGGAATCCCTTCGGCATTAAGTAATTGATTGTGAGGCTTACAAGGTGTATTTGCAGGTTTGCATGACTCCATTCCTGCCTTGTGAATCAAATCTGTAATATACTTTGACTGATTAACAAATATATCACCATTGGCTTTATATTGAATCTGTAAACCTAAAAAATAGGTCAACTTCCCCATATCCTTCAATTCAAACACTTCAGACAATTCTGTAATAATATGCTGAACCTTGGACGAATTTGATCCTGTGAGGATGATGTCATCCACATATAACAGTAACACAGTTGTATCAACACCATCATATTTAACAAACAAACTTGTATAAGAAGGAGATGCAATGAAATTCAATGCAACTAAGTAGCTTGTGAACTTGGAATTCCATGCGCGGGGAGCTTGCTTTAAGCCGTATAGTGATTTGATCAGTTTACAAACATGATTAGGTTTATCAGAATCAACAAAGCCTTGAGGTTGTTTCATATATACTTATTCTTGTAAATCACCATGCAAGAAGGCATTTTTAATATCCAATTGCCTTAGATCCCACTTATTGACTGCAGCAACTGCTAGAATGATCCTTACGGTTGTGTGTCGTACTACAGGACTGAAAGTATCTAAGTAGTCAATCCCATGTTCCTGAGAAAAACCTTGAGCCACTAATCGGGCTTCGTACCTTGACACAGTTCCATTTGGATTCTTCTTAATCTTGTAAACCCATTTACTGCCAACTATTGATCGATCATTTGGTGGTGGAACCAATGTCCATGTTCCCTGTGCTCGGAGAGAATCATATTCCTCTTGCATTGCCAACTGCCATTGTGGCATACTAGCTGCTTTTCGAAATGTACTAGGTTCTGTTACATCCCTAATTGCAGAAATTAATGAGAACCCTCCAGTAACTAAGTCATCTTCATTTAACTGTAGAGATTGCAATTCAGGTAAGGAAGCAACCATGGCTGCATAATCTTTTCTAGAAATAGCACCACTTCTTAGGCCCCGTTTGGGATTGAGGTGATTTTAAAAAAAGCCACTGTGAAAAAAAGCTGAGGGTCATTTTTGTGTTTGGTAAACTGAAAAAAAATGGCTTATTTTGGAAGCTGCTGTGAGAATAAGCTGAAAATCAAAGGAAAAGCTGAAGCTGCTATTTGCTGCTTTGAAAAAAAGCCAGTTTTTTCAAAGCACACGGAGCTACAGTGCTCCTTTAATGAAAAGACACACTATCATCCTGATTTTTTTTCCAAAAGCACTTTCACAAAAAAGTTTACCAAACACTCTACTGGCTTTATTTCACAGCCGCTTATTCTCACAGCACAGCCGCTTATTCTCACAGCAGCTTTTTTTCAAAGCACAGCAATACCAAACCAGCCCTTAGTCTAGTGATAATAGACTCTGTAGGATTGGTAGTAGAGACATTAGAATCTGATTCTAAGTGTACCGGAAGAATAACCTCAAGTTGTGATGGAGAATGGACAGGTAACATGTGATTTGTATTAGAGTGATGATGACTAGGAGATTGGTGCTGATTGGGAGATACAGATTCCATAACAATTGAAACTCTGTCATTTGGCTCACTGTGACTTGAATTAGTACTATCCTCCATTCTTGTTTCTTCATTACTCACTTGGCTATTCATACATTCCTGTCGTTGCGTTTGAGCATGTTTATCTAGTTCAGGCAAATGAATCACAATATGTGATTGAGTTGATTTAGACATCTCTTTTGTAGTGGTAGTACATGAACCTGTATTAATCTTCTTCGTGAAAGGATATATATCCTCATCATGGATAACATGCCTTGACAATATGAATTTCCTGGACTTTATCTCAAAACATATAACCCCTTTGTATCCTTGAGTAAACCCAAGAAAAACACACTGAACTGATCTTGATTGCAACTTATTGGCATTGAAAGGCCTGAGTAATGGATATACTGCAGTACCAAATATCTTCAAACTGTGAATTTTTGGATCTTGATTAAACAGCACCTGGTATGGAGACTTCATGCCAAGTACTTTACAATGCATTCTATTTATAAAAAATGCAGCATGTGAGCATGCATGATACCAAAATGGTACAAGAACACCTGATTCATTCATCAATGTCAAAGCTGTTTCCACTAAATGCCTGTGTTTCCGTTCTGCAATCCCATTCTGCTGTGGGGTATGTGGACATGATAACTGATGAATAATACCCTTATTCTGCAGAAAGTCCTTAAACACCTTACTTCCATACTCTCCTCCACCATCAGACTGAAGACATTTAACATTTTGATTGAATTGAGTAGTCACAAACACACAAAATTTGACAAAGATTGAGAATGCATCAGATTTATTCACCATAGGAAAGATCCATACAAACCTAGAATAGTCATCTATAAAGCTGATATAATACCGATAGCCTTCAACTGACTTTTGAGGTGATGGACCCCAAACATCAATGTGAATCTTATCAAATACAGCTTTGGATCTTTATGATCTTACATGAAAAGGTAACTTGCTCATTTTCCCTTGAATACAAGCTATACACAATGAAGTACAGTCATCTATACTAATTGGTAACTGATTATGCTGTAGCATAGACTTCAATATTTCTTCAGATGGATGTCCCAATCTTTTGTGCCAGGTAACAACTTTAACCTTCCTTCCCAAGAAAGCAGCACATCGTCCCAATCTCTCAGCAAAAGATCTCTGAAAAACATTTACTGGAATCTGGAACAATTCTCCACCATCACTCTTTCCTTGGTACAGCATCTGATGTGTTGCCTTGTCCTGTATAAAGAATACCAAATCATCACATATAAACCATCAGCCATTGTCTTTACATAACTTCTTTACAGATAACAGATTCATAGCTATCTTTGGCACATGTAATACATTATGCAAAATGAGAGACTTAGAAGATGTATTAATAACAGATGAGCCAATATTAGAAACTGGTAAGGCGTCACCACTTCCAACAGTAATTGTAGCATCACCAGTATAAGGAGTTACTTGACTTAATATATCTAAATGAGCAGTCATGTGGTGAGTTGCACCTGTGTCAACAACCCAAGTGTCTGCACCTGAGAACTAATGAATCGATGGAGGTGAATGTGAACTTGGTATATTTGGCCCTTGTGCAGTCATTCCTACAAGAGATTGAGGTGGAGTTCCACCTTGATAGGCATAGTTGTTCCTGTGATAGCACTACAGAGCTGTATGTCATTTCTTTCCACATATTTGGCATACCAGAAAACCATTTGATGAAGGAACATTGAAATTATGTCTTTGATAACAGTTTGGAGCTGTATGACCTCTTCTTGAACAAATTTGACATTCGGGTGACACTGTAGACTTATAATTGGTGTTACCATTCCAGTTGTTTCCTTGCTTAGAACTGCTTCCAGAGAAATTGTTGTCAGAACCGGAATTAGTATTACCAGAGAATGAACCATTTGCTGCTCCATTTGTGCCATGTTGTGGACTTTTCCCATTATCTGTGTATCCATTTCCTTATCTATTTCCAAAGTTTGAAAACGACCTGGTATGATTGTTGTTACCATAAAACCTCCTGTTATTGTTGTTGAAATTATTCCGTTGCTATGGATGAAAGTTCTTTCCTCCATTGCCAATATATCCAGATCCACCATTAAAGCCTTGAAATTCTTGAGAATTCGAGCCCTCTCCATGTTCATAATTCTGAAAACATCCATGTCTTCCTTGTGTATGCGATGACTCTCCTTGCACACATAAAGCAGACATAGAAGTAGTGAGATTTGTCATTCTTGACTCAATATATCTTTCTGCACCAAGAAGCTGTGCTCGAAAATCTTTTAATGATATACAAGAATCCCTTGCCAAGATTACTGTTTTAATGACTTCAAATTCTGGTGGCAACCCAGATATCGCAGCAATTATAAAGTCATTATCAGTGATCTTTTCTCCAGCAGAAACTAGTTGATCTTTGATTGCTTTCAACCTTAACAAGTACTTATCCACCGAATATGTGCCTTTCTGTATGGTATGAAATTCAGACTTCAATTGATTCACCCGAACAACAGAAACTGATGCAAATCGTTCTTGAAGACATTCCCAAGCCTCCTGAGATGTTTTACAACCCACAATATGATCCATCGCCTCATCAGAGAGAGTAGCAATTAGCAAACTTAATAATGCCAAATCTTTCTTCACCCATTCTTTATATGCAGTTGTTATTTCCTTTGTAACCCCAGTTTCTGTACTCACAGAATACTTTGATGGACATTGAGACTCACCAGTAAAGAACTCAAAAAGATCATACCCTCTTAGCACAGATTGAAATTGATAACTCCACTTTGTAAAATTGTCATCTTGAAGCTTCACAGTTATCATTCCCAAAAGCCCTTCAATCTTTACAGAGTTTACCGCCATTTTATCCAATTTCGAACACCTTTCTCTCCCAGATTCCTTATTTCTTCTTCAAATTAACACCAACCAAACAACAATCAAACAAACACACTTGTAATCAATTTCAAATCTAATACTTATCACACTTTGGCATCGGCCTTTTTCAAGTGTTAATCAAGAAACACAACTATATCATTGCAATCACACTTTGGCATCGGCCTTTATCAAGTGGATATCAGAAAAAAAAACAACTTCACAATTATATCAAAATTATCAATAACGGCTTCGGCCTCGTATTGATGATTCACACATCAACTGACATTTACACAAACACATAGAGTGCAGTAACTTCAAACATACCCTGAAAACTCCACGAATCTTGAATCATGAACCCCAGATAGCATAGCACATACTCCATATCCATTGCATAAAACCCTGATTCCTGAAAAGCACTTTGCAAAAAATACCCAAGAACACCAACATATTACCCTTTCAAGCTATCTGCAAAAACCCCAAAGCTATCAGCAAAAGAAATACCGAAGAACACCAGCAGAAGACACTGTAGATCGTGCAAGAATCACCAGCGGAAGAAATCACCAGTAGAAGAAATCACCAACGAAAGACCGTCCTGGGCGATTGATACCATGTTAACATATCAAAGATTCTGCCATTGATGAAGGCAAGAAGCATTGATATCACAGAGCCTTATACTCGAAGAAATGAATAAAAGTGAAAGAGAGAGAGAGAGAGAGAGAGAGAGAGAGAAGAAAGAGAAAGATTATCTTTGTATTTATTTTCAGAACTTGAATTCTACAGTAACCTTACAACCTTCTTATATAGACCCTTAGTCCTTAAGCTTGCTGACAGTTACTAACTAACTAACCATTTATCTGAGGTGGCATAACAGAATTGTTGACATAGCATCTGATGTGGCACTAGCCACATCTCCAACAAAACATACCCTCAATTTAATAAATAATTAGTTAAATGATTTGACAAAAATTAAGAGTATTTTTGTTATTTTTTTCCTTATTTAGAGGATTTTTTTTTTTTACTGAATGATCAAAATAATTGACGTGTACAAGGTCAATGTCTACGTCTATGGATTATACATCGCAAGAACCAAAACGAGTAGTTATGTCAATTTTAAAGACCATCTTAAATAAAAAACCATTATTGATATGTTAATTTATGTTATTCATATGAGTGTCGAAATGAATCCCGTACCAACTACAATTTAGCGGACCCCCTTAAAAGATCGGATGTGGATGTAAACATAATCAGTCAGAACATGTGTTAGTTGTAGAAGAGACTGGTTCAAAATATATAATTAAAGCACAATAGTATTTTCCAATAATTTTAGCGAAGAAGCTTTTTTTCATGTTAAACGTCATTTTGAGCTAAATAAGTTTTTTTTTTTTTAAATAAAAGACTAATTGACTTGACTGTGACCATGGACAGAGTAAAATTTTCCCATAACCTCTATAGACCCAAAGATGCTACCGTGACTTGCCACTAGTTATCCCATTTTTTAATAAAAAAACAAAAAAAGAGAATTTGCAGAAGATAAGCGTTTTAGTTGACAGAAAACAATTTTAATCAAACCAGGGGCATGAATTAAAGGGAACTTTAACGAAAAGCATCCGGTACTGTTCACTTTAACGAAAAACCACATTTTTACACTAAAAAGTCAATCCTGGTACTATTCACTTTACCCTTTATTTTGTCCTTATCATTAAAACTCAAAGTTTTCAAGCCATTTTCATTAGTTTTCCTTGAATTAAACTAGTTAATAAATATATTTTTGCTTCTTTAATGGTGTCAAAAAAAGATTTCATCACAAAGCCCAAAGGAAGGCCCAAAGCCAGCCATAGCTGAGGCCGAACAGCTAAGAAAAAGGTACAGCCCAAAGGTAACAGCAAAGACACTAGAAAAAAACCAGGAGGACTTTACAGACATAGAAAGCTAACAGCAAAGACACTAGAATAAAATCAGGACGACCTTACAGACATAGAAAAGTGAAGAAGATGAAGACGACGGACAAGCGTATCAACAATGAACATAACCTTCTGCAAAATGACGGGAGTTGGCGATACAATAACAACCTATATACGAATCATAGCATTTCCAGAAAACGTGACATGATAAGAAATTGTATAACGAATTATCAAAGCTGATTTCCCGCAGCTATTCATCATGGAATTGCATAACATATTATCAAATGAATGTCATCATCATTATGTCGAAATTACTTAAAACCCAGAAATGTTTTCTATCAAATCTTTGGAATATGAAAGAGAGATGAAAAACAGATTCAGACAGCAAAATAAGCTTACTAAGGAAGGCGCTAGACAACGGAAAAACATAACCTTTCGACAAGTTCAAAGTATCCAAATGTAGATACAAGGCAGCAGGATTGAAACCCACTGAAGCGGCTGATACTAATAGATTCGCTATCAGATTTACCATCATCAGACATATTAGTCTTTCTTGTTCCAGTGAAGCCCTTGCCCCTTTTTAGGCACAGAGCAAATCTGCATCCCCAAAAGAAAGCAAATGAATATTTCCTGGCATGAACTGAAATACAATACGCTGAATGATTTATGTAACTATTTACCTTTACAGGTGTTGGTGCCCGCCATTCATCTCTCTCCACTTCGTAATCAACAGTATACTTTATCCGTTAATGTTTCTTAAAGGGTTTTCAGTACTTAAACCCTTCTCATCCTCTGCTGTGCATTTAAACAGAGCGTATGCACAGTTTGCCTCAAGTGAAAATTTAGCACCTCAGTAATTTAATCTGAAAATTTAGGTTGATTCCACGTCTTTGAGATCCAGAGACTCCCTCTAATAAGAACGATCCGGTTGCTTTACTATTTATATTGGATGCTCAATCGATGAGATCATCCAACTCTATAAAATCACCCTCCATAATGGAATGTAAGTGCTTGGCTGCCAAATTATCAAGAAATATTGGATTTCTACCACCGAGCACAGATGCTGGCACCTGCACAGAAAGAAATCCAAATAATTTAGCAGAAAAAATTATAATTTAAAACAGGATCAGACGAACCATGTAAATGTAATGTAACAAGACGTAATGGAATCACTATTACACTTGTATTACATCAGCGTCAGAAAATTTCAAAAGCCACCTGTGTCTAGAAAACTTCAGACTCCGATTAATTCAATAATTTTGAGACACGAAGTGCATAAAATAACAAATGGGAAATTTCTAAGGATGGCAAAATGAGATTTTTTAGATTGTCAAGACTCCATCCATAGGTTTTTACTGTTTTCATCTGTTTGGAGGCATATGGATATTTCTGACCGCAAAGTGCAAAACTATCACAAAAAAGAGCATCAGAAAATGTCTCAATGCTATTTGATTTATTTCCTTCCCTGGGATTATGCAAATTTGATGATATTGAAGCAAATTAAGTGCTAATTAGTGTACCAATGTTTCATAATACAGTTTATATTTGAATATCTCAGTTGTTTATATTCAATCTGCCAAACTTTACTAATTTGTGTAGTATTTACATAAAATTTGTACCGTACTCTGCAGGTCCAGTGAATAATAGCAATTTTCTGAGAAATATACTGAAGATCTCAGACAAGTCTGGAGATCTTTGCATTATACTGTGCACACACAGAGACAAATAATGGGCCTATGTCCAGATGATCTTCATTATGCCCGAAAGCAAAGGAAAACACCATTCCGATGAAATCTGTAATGCAGCAGCCAACCACCGGTTCTAGTAATGCATGCACCTTTCTCTCCCTTTCCATCTCACTTCCTCTAAAGAGAAAATGCGTGAGCCCTGCGTCCATTAGCAGCGCTCGCAACAGTCAGGCAGGTAGGATTAACGAAAAAAACTTCAAAGGGTCAACGAAACATGCATGCATAAACTAAACACCCCAATTAATTTTGAGATTACCTGTTTCTCCACTCCTCCCTTTGGATGATTTTTGCACCAGGCCCAACTCAGCTCCAAAGCAGTGGTTTTGGTTTATTTCAGGTATCATTGTTTGTACACCCTGTAACTGCTAGTAGCTAAATCAGACAAAGGTTTGCAAAATTTTGTGACTATAAACTGTTACTTTCTTGCATATAATTTTCGATTTAAAGTTTTGCTTATAGTCTCAAATCCAGAGATTTCAAAAATAAAATAAAACTAAGGCATTGCAAATCACGATATTGGGAGAGGAGGAATCGACCTGGGGACCTAGAATGTGGTCTTTACCCTTGCAACATTATAAATTGTTACTTTCTTGCACATAGTTTCTGGAGATTTTAAAAATAAAATAAAACTAGAGCATTGCAAATCACGATACTGGGAGAGGGGGAATTGAACTCGGGACCTGCAATATGGTCCTAACCGAGTTACAAGTCCATTGCAACATTATATAGTTGGAATAATCTTGTAATTTGGCAAGTACAATAAAAGCTCTACCCAGAAATTAGAACATTGATGTAAAATGAATAGGGTGAGTTGGTAAATAAATAGAAAAGAGGTTAATTACCAGAAGTGGAAGGCCTCTTATGCAACTAAACAGCTTCTTCTGCTTCGACTATGCCTTCACCCTCATCATCAGAATCAGAAGTGGAAGGCCTCTCAGGTAACTCAACAACATCATCTGCCTCGACTATGCCTTCACCCTCATCATCAGAATCAGAATATTCAGGGAAGATTGTGATCTTCGGGATGTGAGAAATCTTGGACCACTCCTTTCCTCTGCCTTTTCGGTGACCTTGTGCAAGATAATCACTATACATGATTTTAAGTGTCTGAAGTGGTGTTTTCCACAAGAAGTCTGGCAGTGTTTTTAGCCGAGGGCAGTTGTGAATCACTAAAGAAGAAAGGCATGGCATTATGGTAATATCAGAATCCTCTTCCTTCCACTCTTCCACTCCTTCCATTCTTCCCACGCCTCCATTACGGTAAATCTGAGTGCGTTCAATTTTGGGAATGTAATGCATGATGATGCTGATGACGTTTCCTTTTCTATTCCCAGAAACTCAACTCCAACCTTTTTTACTCCTTTCATACTCCTAAGATCCAGTCTTTCGAGGGATGGCAATCTTCCCAAATGAGGTAAAACTTCACATTCATTCCATTCTTGGAGAGTAAGAAATCTCAAATTGTTTAATGACATGATCCAATTAGGGGCATTGCTTCCATTATGACCTCTAATATTTAAAGATTCCAAATTTGGATGCGGTCGTAAAAAATTCAATGTTTCTGCACTTCTTGCACAACCAACAACCCTTATATCCAAGTTTGAGAGTTGTTGTTTGTTCCCCAGGGCCGATGCTTTCTTACCCTCACCCGCAGCAACTTTCACTTCCCCATAAACATATATGCCGAGTTCACAAAGTTGGTCTAAGTTTCTCAAATCTCCTAATTTGAACGCTTCATCGTCGTCTTTACCACCACCAACAGGGCAACCATGTAGTCTTCTTAGATTTGTTAATCTCCCAATCCCTTTTGGCAAATACTTCAGCCGAAAACAATGCTCAACATAAGGATGCTTTAATTTAATCAACTTTCCCATGCTCTGAGGTAGACTTTCAAGTTCCCTACACATATTAAGGTGCAATGTTTGCAAATTGTATAAGTTACACACCGCATTTGGTAGCTTTTTCAAAGGATTGTTGGACAAATCAATAAACCTCAGATGCACCAATTCACCTATCTCTTCCCGAAGCACTTCAATACAATTACCACTCAAATTTAATGTCCTAAGATGTTTCAATTGTGAGATCAATGTTGAGTCCACAACATTAAATTTTGAATCAAAAGTTGCAAGAGTATGTAGATCGCAGCTGGAAAACGAAACACATGAGAGTGGACCCTCGGGTGCAAGCATTAAGGTCAAATGGCGGATCTTATCACCCAAGGGCTTTATTGTATTGTTACCACCCTTAACCTCCATTGTAAAGCATTCATGTTGAGTAAGATACTGCAGAAAGTCGTGCACAATATCATGCATTTTACACCTCCAGATATTTCCATCACTGTATTTTACAAAGTCTTGAAAGAAAGATCGCATTGCTATATTATCAAAAAATCTTTGGCCAATTATTTCTTTCTCTATGTTTCCCTTCGAATAGAGATAACCTTGTGACATCCACAACTCAATCAAATAATCTTTATAGATCAAATGATCTTTTGGAAAGATAACACAATATAAAAGGCATCGTTTGACCGCAGGTGCCAAATCAAAATAACTCAGTAATAGTGGTTGGAAAACTTGTTGCTCAACCTCTTCAAGATCCCATATCTTACTGTTCAAAACTTCTTGCCATTCTTTCCTCGTTTTCTTGTAACGCATGAGACTACCCAGAGTCTTTGCAGCAAGAGGCAAACCCTTGCACTTTTTTGCTATTTCTTCACCAATGACTTCCAACACACCATCCTTATTCCTATTATAAAATGCCATGCGGTTGAATATTGACAAACAATTTTGTTCACTCAACCTCTCCAAATAGATCGTGTGAGTGGGAGCTCCCATCATATTAGCAACCTCATGTTTTCGAGTGGTCACCCATATTCTACTGCCATGCGTGCCACTTTGTATTAACGGCGACTTCAATTTCTCCCACTTTCTTTGGTCTTCGGACCACACATCGTCTAGGACAAGGAGAAACTTCTTTCCCTGAATGGATTCAGACATACATTGAAAGAAATCTTCCAACTCATCTGAAATTGGGCTAACAGCTTTAGCACCAGAAATGATGGCTTTAGCAATTTTCATCTCATCAAAAGGGTCTGAAACACAAACCCATATTCTCATTCCAAAACAAGCTTTAACATTTTCATCGTTATAAGCAAGTTGAGCCAAAGTTGTTTTTCCCATTCCTCCCATCCCGACAATAGGGATGACAAGGAGACCCCTCTCTTCTTGACTACTCTCATTCAACAACTTGCTGACCACAAGATCCTTTTGTTGTTCTCTACCAAAGATGATAGATTCACCAACAAAAGAAGAAGTTTTCTCTCGCTCAGGGTGTTCACTGATCATTCTCTCAGTGAATCGAAAGTTATATGTTTCTCTTTGCTTTGCAATCTCATCTAAATTTTCATTCAGATTTTTAATCTTAAGAGCAATGTCACGATGAAGAATTATCCGACGGACTTGGCCGAAACAAAAGCAAGAGGAGGGAATAGAGAAACATACCGGCATCATCTTCTTCTCAGTAACAAGAGAAGTACTTCCACCGTGCTCTTCTTGTTTCTCAATTTGTTGTTTCAGTATTTCAGTGTTCCACTCATCCAGCACATTGTCCATCTTGTGCGACACATCTTTCAGCTGCATCACCTGGTAACATGTTGTTCCTAATCTAATTGAAAAGGCAAGCAGAACGTAAAATCTCAAAAGTTTTGAATTGTCCAGCAAGTTTCTGGCCGAATTTTGACGAATCGGCCATGCATGTCGCTTTCTGGTTCGTTTTGAAGGCAATCGAGAAAAAAATCGAGTTGTGCATTTTTCAGCGAGGCGGTTTCTGAATAATCGGTAGAAAACCACCATGTGCCAGTGAGATTGTCTCACTCTCATTTACAAATTCAGATTGTGATTTTCTCATTAAATAAATTTTCGATAGATGTTTTTCGCTAACAGAGTGGGAGAAAAGCAAGATCAAGATCTTCTGGTTGAAAAATTGTTTGATTTGGAATTCATCTTAATTTGCAATTTAATGGAAGGTAATATGGGTGTTGCTCTTGATCTTAGAGAAGGAGAGTTGATTCTCAAAGTTCCAAAGTTCGCTTTGATGACAAGCGAAAGTCTTTCATTGAAAGATGACAAACTTTATGTTGCTCTCAATGCTCATCACGCTCTCTCCTCTACCAGGTGCGTTTTATCACTAATTTGTTATTTTGAAATTTTGATACCCAATTGTTTAATTTTGCTGAATTGAAAAACTCAGTTGTTTGTTTTTGGTGGAATTAAATTACTTTATCATTTTCATGCTATGTAGATATTATCAGTTGTTTGTTTACTATATGAAACGAGAAAAAAAACGGGGAAAAAGAAGGGAGATGGGGGACGGGAGAATCATTCTATCAGGGAGTTAGCTCTTTTTAATTGCTCTAAGCGGGAAGAAAGTAGCCTACTTGTAGTTGACAGCTAATCCTAGGGTCTTGGTTCTTTCTTTTTGCATTGTGTGGGTTTAGAGTGTAAGGTTTCTACTATTGCAGTCCGACGGTCAAGCCTTATGCGTAGCTCGACTCGCATAATCCATTATCATCATTTCATTAAAAAAAAAAAGGAGCATGAGAGAGAAGTGTGAAAATTATCAAAGATAAAAGGTATTTTCGTAACTTACACTACACAGATAGAAAGCAAATGATGTCATCTTTTACATGTATTAATTTTTATCTCTCTATGAAATGTTTAAAAAGTGTTATCTCAATCCGAAATTAAGTATTAAAAGTATACTCTCTAAGTGTAATTTTTCTTATCTAAAACCTGTTGGAGCAATATTAGAAAATATGAAAAATATAAAAGAATTCCAATGATAATAATCATAAAGAAATTCACAACATCAATTATATATGAGATTAATATAAATAACTAGGGAGAAAGTTAGAAATACTAACAAACTTGGAGATTGAGGCTTGCATAAATGCAATGTCCTAAAGATAGAATTTCGCTCATACTCTTGTGCTTGTAGTTCGGTAGGCGTCCATCTCCCAGGATTCAACAATCTATAATCCGAAGTCAAAGCACTTCAATCTTCGGACTCTGGCGAACTTCATATATTCCGTACTCTCAAGACACGACTCGGAATTTGACACACGAATCATTTGAGAAACAAAGTGGGGAAACCCCATTTCTCAAGAGTAAAAATTAACTCTAATTTTCTATATATGAAGACTAATTAAAAGACTTCTTCTGCGAATGAAGTGCCTGAGTTTATTTATAACTCATGGCACCCTTTCATGAATTATATGTGTCCAGTGGTTATAAACCATCTGACACTTGGGAATGCACCGACCCCTTTTCAATTGAAGAGGTATCTGCACAAACTGAAAGCCACTTGATGACACCAATTAAATTCAAAGTAAATAACCTTTCAAAAAAAGACGGTTCACACTATTTTTCATTCAATTATTAAAATTATATATTACAATATTTTATACTATAATATATAATTTCTAACAATCCCCCACATGAATGAAAAATCAGGAAGAATTTGAGAGTACAGACGGACAAGAGATGCATCGGGATAGGTGTCTTTTGGACTTGAACCTACCCTAGTGAATACTTATCGGATTTACTTGGTGACGCAGTGGATGTAGAAGATCTTGAACTGTTCACCGCAGCAGTAAACCGAGACAATAAGCAACACACATCACTAATCCTAATATATTACGGTTCATACGGTTGTGTTCATTTTGGTCCTGAACAAATTCCAGATTCATGAGAGCTTTAGAGAATTTAGCCATCTCGTTCTCATAGAAGCGACCCACTTCTACTCTCACATAGGTGACCACTGATTAAGAATAGTCTGCTCTATTCCTCTTATTTATAAGATATCACTGTCATTAAGTATAAATATACACCCTGAAACTTCTGCAGACAACACACTTCTTCCATCATAGGAATGAGGTACGTAGTGTGTTAACTTCTTTGAATCATGCCCAACTAGTTTGCCTATTGAACTTAGACCATGGGATCTCCAATCAACTAAGTTAGGTTTCCGCCCGGTTGATTCATTAGTTATGTTGGCTTTAGCCTCATTCCCCTCGATGATCAACTTCCTCTCTAGTCTAACCTTTAATAATGGGATCCACTACTAGGTTGACTATCTTTAATAGTGTGCACAATCCATCTTATGAAATTGAATTTCATATGAGAGTAGTTGTTTGACATTGTTTGAAATGTCAAGTCCTCAAAATTATATTAGGACTTAATTACTATGTAATTTGCTAGGAAATAGACTTCCCCCACATTTAAGGTATTTGAAAGAAGGTCTCAAACCTCTTCACACCTTAAAACTCATTCATAATAAGAGAATTACTTATTATCTCTTTTACATGCAAATTACTCTTTCTAATTTGTTCTTTGCCTTATTTGCAAACCATCATACGTTGACAAATTTGAACGCACTTCTTTTGGCCGGTATGCAAGTGTATGTACACTTTCTATGAACTTGCACCTCTGACTAGTTGCAACCTGCATGTAGTTAGACAATGTCTCTTATTTTGCAAGATAATTTGAAGACTTAATCTTCCAGTATCTCAAATAAGGACATGCTTGAAGACTTAATCTTCCAAATTTTGCAAACATGTATGTGTCTAACTTGTATAACACATTCTAGTGCCTATCATTTAATGATAGGAATGGGTTAGGTTCCATTCCGTTTGGTTTTTAACCCCAAACACACACAATTTGGTTGAAGAGGAAATACACTAAAAACCTCCAGGCCCTCATGCCCATTAGATTTTACTAGTGTTGTATTTTTCTCATGACCAACAGCCTGGACAAATGCAAGCATTATATGCTTCTCAAATATTCTTGCACAAATTCAAGTATTTATGTGTATGAAATGTTCATGTTTATCTTGTCAGCGAAAGCAGAATACTGCTTCGCAATGGATACATCCATTCAAATGGAGACCCATGTATGTTCCTCGTTTCACTACCAAACCTCACCAATCATAACTGATTGTGTTGGTTAAAAGCACAAAATGCCTTTTCATGAAATTGTGTTCCGTAAAAATTAAACACCAAATCCGTAGGCAAATCCAATCAAACGAGCGCCTTAAGGCAAACCCAGGAAAGAAACATGCATGCATACTTATAAATACATGCAGTGCCCACAAACATACTTATCAGTTCCTTCCTGTAATCTTTTCGCATGTCGAAGACAAATAACTTGCCTTATCCTTGTCACAACCCACCCCACACAGGGTGGCATATATAATTCAAGTAATAAATGAATTAAACACAACGATTGAAGCAGCCATGTATTTCAGAGAAATACATTCATGCAAGGTCTAATCCAAGTGCATCAGATCCTTCAAACCAAAGACATGACTGAGTATTGACTTACAAACTGCTCATGATGCTCCATAACGGAGGTAATACACAACTCCACATTGTTCTTCGAATAAAAAGATACGATATAACATATATATGTGATTAAATGATAGCATGATATAGGTCAGGAACTTGTAAACCTAGAAAATTATTGTCGGCACAGACTCGTAATAATGAAATATAATCATACAATACATATGTGGTTTTGAAAAGCAAAAGAAATTATTTCCAATATGCCAGTGTAAATTTTTGGTGAATCATTCTGCATTGAGAGGCTTTGAATTGAAATGCACACATTTTATCATGTTTTGTATTCATAACCCACACAAGATTATTATAATCCATCACACAATTATAAAGTGATGACCGGTTATATTATCAAAGTGATATAACTCACTCAAGGCAAAGCAATTTTTCCAGAATTTGGAACTCCACTTTACCCCAAACAGCACCGTCAATTTGCGTACTGATCACTTATCAATTGCAATGTTTCTTCAATTCAAAACCAGTCCCTCACTGCCAAGTGATCTTTCGCTGTTCTGTATACTGAATATACAACAAGCAACTTGCATCTTGCCAAAAGATCTAATACCAGACTCATCAAGAAATACTCAACTTCCTTGCTGCTTTCTTTGGTTTTCAATTTAATTCTCACAACCATATTTTCCAATTATTGCATAATTAAATTTCTATCTTTAGATTGTTGGAGCAATATTAGAAAATATGAAAAATATAAAAGAATTCCAATGATAATAATCATAAAGAAATTCACAACATCAATTATATATGAGATTAATATAAATAACTAGGGAGAAAGTTAGAAATACTAACAAACTTTGAGATTGAGGCTTGCATAAATGCAATGTCCTAAAGATAGAATTTCGCCCCTACTCTTGTGCTTGTAGTTCGGTAGGCGTCCATCTCTCAGGATTCAACAATCTATAATCCAAAGTCAAAGCACTTCAATTTTCGGACTCTGGCGAACTTCATATATTCCGTACTCTCAAGACACGACTCGGAATTTGACACAGAATCATTTGAGAAACAAAGTGGGGAAACCTATTTCTCAAGAGTAAAAATTAACTCTAATTTTCTATATATGAAGACTAATTAAAAGACTTCTTCTGCGAATGAAGTGCCTGAGTTTATTTATAACTCATGGCACCCTTTCATGAATTATATGTGTCCAGTGGTTATAAACCATCTGACACTTGGGAATGCACCGACCCCTTTTCAATTGAAGAGGTATCTGCACAAACTGAAAGCCACTTGATGACACCAATTAAATTCAAAGTAAATAACCTTTCAAAAAAAGACGGTTCACACTATTTTTCATTCAATTATTAAAATTATATATTACAATATTTTATACTATAATATATAATTTCCAACAAAACCAACCCAGCATGTCAATCAATCAAATTAAAATCCCTAAATTTTGAAATTTAAGAATCGTAATTAAATAAAAACAAACTTAATTAATTGGATATCCCGAAGGACAATTGAAGTAAGGGAAACAAAGACAAAGTAATGTGATGAAAAACCCAGAAATGTCTCATTTGAACATTTTAGTAATACATATCCATGTGTGGATACAAGACAAAATAGTGTGATGTGATGAAGAACATCCAAACTTATTTACGGTTCATCTGAACATACTTAGCGTAGTCATTCTAGCAGGCCGCTTAATTAGAAGAACGGCAGCCATTGCTGGTTGGGTGTCCCATAGTATGGATACAAAATGATCTGTCGCAGATACACATCGCTGTTTTTCACATCCATAACCAATTCAGCATTAGGGTTTAAAATGGAACCGTCTGTCTTGAACACCCAGCGCTGGTCGCCCCTTTTTAATTCACATTTGAGGATGATGATTACATTTGATGAGTTGTGACCATTGGATGTCACACATAGGGTGCGATCGCTATTTACTCGGATAGTGCCTTCACTATAGAGTGCCCATTGTTGTTTATTCTTGCTGGGCACACAATACTCCATCCATACTCGACTCTTATCGTCGTTGGCAGTAAGGCACATGTCATTATACCCAATTATGGAAGTCACTGTGGGTTCCACATCATCTGCCACTCTCCAACCTTGCTTAGGTGAATGGCTATTGGTCGCTATAGTAAGGGTGGTACCCTGCGTAGCTTCGTGGGCAGTGAGAACGAGCCCGGAGCGACGATGTGTGATTGTGCCGTCGGTAGATAATGCCCACTTAGTTGCTTCTGGAACAGCCGTAGTACAGTTGTATATCATGACATAATTTTCAGGGCAAGAAGTACTATATGCAGTCATGCATTTTTCCATTGACCGGATCGTCTCATCTGGCTGGAATGTCCACTTCTGATTGCGCTGTTGCCCACATGGCCAAATTTGGACTAGATTCCCATCGCTGTCGAGACCATTCTTCACGTCAACACACAATCCTTCTAGACCGCTTATGTGTGTTGTGCGGTTTTGTACCGCACATATTTCATTGTCAATTTCCTTGCCCATCACAACGTTAACAGGCATTTTGATTATGTTGGGAAAGGTCACACAGTTGTAGAATAAGAATGCGACACCGGCCATGATGCTTGAACTAACACTGTCTACAAGGAAAAGATTGTTCTTGGTAGAGCGAAGTTGAATGGACTTACTGAAGACTCCGTTAAGTGCATGTTGAGTCTCCCAAGAGATAGCCAACCAATTGTTCTCCAAGCTCAGCATTGCAGGGTCTGGTATAAAGTTAGCTTTGGAGCTTATACTGTTGCGAACTCGCTGCTCAATGACCCTGAACCTTGCTGCTTCAAAGACCGTTTGAATGATCACAAGTAGTGACACTGCAGCCTCTTCCGACTCATGATTCCACAAGCTGGTGATGGCGTTATGTAGTGGAGCGAGTCCCAATGGGATTTTGTCCCTGGATTTCTATGCGGCTTTCTCAAGGTCAACGTAGTTGCTTGTGAATGGAAGAAAAAACCCTCTGGTATCGTTGAATAAAATGTCCAAAGCTTCATCAGGGGCGTCAGCAAGAAAGTAAGGTCTAGCTGCACGTGCGCGATAAGCCACAACAGAAACATTCACCACGTCAATTGCCACGGTTATGGTGTTGTTGCCATTGTTAGAGAGATCAACCAAGAGGAAGCGTTGTGAGTCCGGCACAGATGGGTTCAGGACAGGTATATCATATATTGCGGTCGCTCCATTTGTGAGTTGGGCTCGCAGTGCTTTTATGAACGTGTTGTACGAGTTGCTTGTAGCTCCACTTGTGGAGAATGAGATGTTGCACTCGGTGCCACAGAGAAAGAGGCTAAATGCGAGAGTAATGTATATTGCTAACACTCTCGTCATTCTGCTATATATGTAGACACGTAGTAGCGTATTTCTGTTGGTGATCAGCAAGGTAATATGTGTCTGATTTTATAGTTGGTTCAGATAGTATTTTTCGCATTTGCAAAATGTGTTGGATACAATAAAGTAAATGAGTGATAAAGCGAGCAGTTGGAGGTGGCAGTTGTAAAGAAAAATTAGTACCTACTTCTTGTTGGAAGTTATGCATTAACCAGACCTTAAAGTCTTGGAGCCTTTAAATGGAATTGGGCCTAACACTAAGCCCAATGAATTAAGTATTGGGTTCATAGAGAGAGGAACAGAGGGCAGTTTCCTAATAAAGAGATTGTAATAAATCGCTAGGTGTTGGGGAGGAGGATTCAACAACAATGCTTAGCTACTTAAGGATGAATATGAATTTCTATTCAAAATATTTTGTGTTCGAATCACAAAGTTTTGTGTTTATGCTGAACAATTCATATTATAAATCATTCTGTAAAGATTCTCTCTACAAAAAATCAATTAAAATTAAAATCGTTTAGTCAATCTATTATAGCAAATACACAGATGATTCGTAATACTTTTACTAATTCTATCATCCTTATACAATTCGATAACTAAATGATCTTAGTTTTAATTGATTTTTTTTGTAGAGACTATCTTTATATGGTGATTTATACGATGAACGATTTAGATCATAAATATAAAATTCAATGAATTGACAACGAACAATTTTGAGTAAAAATTCATACTCATCTTTTGAGTAACCAAGTATTATTCAAGATTCAAGAGGGTTGGGGTGGGGTTTTTTTTCCTTGGATGGGGTTGGGGGGGGGGGGGGGTGGGGAGAGGGGTTTGAGTTCGGGGGCCGCTTAGGTTGTCTTGATTTCTGCATTTTTTTTGGGTGGTGGGTGGGGGAGGGGTTAAAAAACTTAAAACTTGGGTTTTAGTTTTATTATAGCACGTTTAGTTAACTGGAATGGAAAACATTGTGAATCGGGAAAGAAGATATAAGGAAAATAATCAAATTTAGTTAACTAGAATGGAAAACGTTGTGAATTGGGAAAGAAGATATAAGGAATATAATCAAGGCTTATTTTTAGCTACGTCATCTGAAACTTAATTTTAATCTCATTTTACTTACTGTAACTCAAAAGTCGTCATTTTACTTCTTGAAACTCAAAGTTCGCTCCACTTTACCCTTGGAATTCGATTTTGATCCCATTTTGCCCCCTGAAACTTGAAAGTTGTTTCTATAAGACACAAAATTAACTCTACATTGTCTTAGATTTGTTTTTTTTTCTTCTTATGTTTGATTTGGATGCGTCAGACTAATAAAATTTTCTTTTCCATCTCTTTAATTTTTTTAAACTTAATATTCTTTGATTTTTTAACGTTAATGCATAATGAAGATTTATGATCACACTTATTTTACATGTGGCCTAGTCTTATTGGGTGTTAGGTCTCACATATGTTTCAGGATGCGACTTATAAGTTTCAGAGAGAAGAGGGAGTTCGCAAGTCAAAGTGACCTGGTTGAATTAAAAGTGAAAAACATCAAGACTGGTGTGCCTATTTTATTTGACAAGGTTAAGGGAGCCGGTGGCAAAGAGAAGAGAGAGTGAGAGAGATATGTTTGTAGAATTGTAGGGGAATGTGTGTGTTATCCATCCTTTATAGTGCATTTATTTATAGTAGTAAAATGAGAGAATATATTTCTTCATTCCCAAAGAATATAAATTGTAATAGGAAAATATAACTATAATCAAATTTAATATAGGATTTACACAATCACACTTAAACTAAGAAGTTTACAACAAAGACAATGATTAAAAACCTTTTTTAGTTTTGTTTATATCATATATGAAAATTTGAACAATGAAAAAATATACAAAATTAATCCACAATTGGTACAACAATTAGAAATTTTCGAACAATCGCCAACGGCATCGTTTTGAGGACCTTCCCGGCCTTTTGTGTCTGACCACACGCCATTTAAAAACCCTAGCAAAAATTTCAGAGAGCAGTACCATCAACGTTTTATGGCTTTTTTTTTTTGGGAGATAGATTGTCTCCCTCTTTTTTCCACATCCTTCTTATCCCCTCACCGTGACCGCACAAATAGAAGGGGATGAGAAGGGCATGGGAAAGGGAGGGCATACAATTTGCCTCCTTTTTTTTTTTAGGAAGTTTTAATTAAACACTTTTGGTACTATTCACTTGTAACGAAAAATCACATTTTTATCTTTTTCTGGTACTATTTACTATCCTTTTATTTGTTATTTTTCATTAAAACTAAAGTTTTTTGGACTTTTCGTTAGTTTTTTTTATTAGCACCCCACTAAATGTTGAATACATCTCAAATAATCCAAGATTATTTATCTTCTTCAACATTCAAAATTCCTCTCATCCTCCATGGTGGTGATTCCAACTGTCAAGTTTCCCTTCAGTGAAAAATTCTCCAACCCCATTAAATGCTACAACAACTGTAAACAAGTTGCTAATTCTGCAGTGAGTTTGAAGTTGAACAAATAAAGTTGAAAATAGAGAAGTTTGTTTTAGCCAGTCGGACAAAAAAGTAAATTACATAAATTCTTTCTTACACTTTAAGTACACTATTGACAAAAAATAAGCCATTAAATGTATTCCCTCAGCTTTTAGAAGGAAAATATAATTCATAAGCTTTATCTTAAGAGACTAACATAAATGATCGCGATATTGAAAAAAAAATTTAATTGAACTCATGACTTCGGGTGCAAGATGCATTCTCTAAATTATCAAATACAAGTAACAAGATGCATTGTTACTAGTTTACTATAAAATATTACAAATTCAACAACTATTGTAGGGTATGTAGATAAATTTTATGAGAAAATATGCGGGATGTATTAAAATAATTTTTAATTAAGTAAATGTGGAATGTACTAAATATATATTATGTATTCAATAATGGGTGCATTTTTACTCATCCTTATTAACTTTGGTGTATGCTGACTAGGGATGGGAAACGGTTATGGCGGGAGGGTAACTGCGGTTATTTACCCATAACCGTTAAAACTTTTACCCGCATAACCGTTTATCTGTTGGGTATTTACATAAACGGGTATATCCATACCCATAACCGTTTATAAACGGTTAACCATACCCATAATCGCATACCCATTTACCCATAACCGCATACCCGTTTACCCATTTTTTTTTACCCATCTACCTATTTTTTTAACAACTTGAAAATTAAAAAGAAATTTGTCATAATTTTCTTTTTCTAATAATTAAATACCGTTATAAATACATTTAACATGAATTTTTGTATAACGGCAATATTATTTATGAATATATGCGATGTCTCCCAATTATTTGACCGTCAATCTATTACAAGAATCATGCATGGTTGTAGGTTAATTAATATTCTTGTATACATACATACATACATACATATATATAAATAAATAAATATGCATTAGTTTGCTAATAAGCTAATTCGATAAATATTTGGATTTTTATTTAGAAACATATGTTCATCTATCCAAGCCATTTAATTGATTTCTAATTTTTGGGTCAAATACTTATTGAAAACTCAAGGCCAATTAAATATATATACATATACATATACATATATATATATATATAGGTACGCATTAGTCGACAATAACATATTTCTAAAAGATCAAGGTAATCATTATCTTGAATTGGCCAAAGCTCCAAAAGACTCCAAAACAAAAATATCGAATACTCTAATGCTTTAGTACATTCAATCACATATATTAAACATTGGTCCGTTCTATCAACTATATTTTTCCCTCAAGTGAGGCATATATATATATATATATATATATATATATATATATATATATATATATATATATATTAAGGCCCTTTATAACCAAATATGTTTCGGGATACTAAACTTAGCTAGAAACTTTTTTTTTTTTTAGTTTTACATATATTAAAATAAATGGTTAAATGGGTACCCGTTTATAACCGCGGGTAATACCCATAACCGCCCATTTAAATTTCACAGGTAAACGGTTATACCCATAACCGTTTATTTATCTAAACGGTTACCCATAACCGTAACTGTCAATTTTAAATGGACGGATAACCACGGTTACACATAACCAATGGATATTTGCCCATCCCTAATGTTCACCATACACTTATATGCCTACCATCTGTCTCATTCCCTAATCATAGTTAACTTTTTTATTAAAATACTTTTTCAAATTTTAAAAGTAATTTAAAATACTGATTAAACAAAAACAAAAACAAATACAAACCCACCCCACTCAGCCAAGCCAACCCAGACAAACACCACTCATGCCGTCATCGCCGGCGACCATCTTTCAACCCCAATTCCTTATTTACCCATCCCTTAAAGCCACTCCACTCCACGAACATCAATGGAAAACCCTTTCTCTTTTATTTCCCTAAGGGTCCAAAAATCCCAAGTCGAAGAACTCAACCTAAATCCAAAAATCCCAAACCCTTCTCTTTCAACCGAAGTACTCAACCTAAATCTATTTATCTCACAAACCCAATTGAAAAACTTCCAAGCCTTCACGGGTCTTTATCCAATTTCTTCAAAACATAGATTACTGCTACATCGGTGGTAAGTGATGGGTATTAGGACTCGGATAACTAGTTCTCCAACTCACTGGACCACCGGTTGGCCAAAACGAGTTGCAGAACCTAAAAAGGCAAGAGAAATAGAAAGAGAGATGAGACATGAGGAGAATGGTGAAGAAGAGAAAGGGAGATCGTGAACATATGGTTTATCCGGCCACCAGACGGAGAGGTGATCACGACGTCGGAGTGCTAGGTGTTTGCAGAGTTATATGGGTGTGTAATTTGAAGTGTAATGGGATTGTTTTTATTTTTGTTTAATCTCAATGTTTTAAATTAGAAAAAGAATATTTAATAATGAAATTAACTATAGTTATAAGATAAGACAGATGGCAGACATATAAATGTATGATAAACATACACTAAGGTTATTGT
The DNA here is from genome assembly GCF_916048215.2 of Malus sylvestris. Classification (NCBI taxonomy): domain Eukaryota; kingdom Viridiplantae; phylum Streptophyta; class Magnoliopsida; order Rosales; family Rosaceae; genus Malus; species Malus sylvestris. The sequence goes on along the minus strand of NC_062267.1, from coordinate 7,598,049 downwards.
GGGTGAGCAAAAATGCAGCCATTCAATAATATGTGGCGGGTTAATATACCAAGGTATCCGTTACTCCGTCCGAGATTCCAAAACGCTCAATAAAAACCCTCGCGAGAAACCTCATCGGCTGCTGGGACCTCCGCACAGGCGCCGAGCAAATCCGCTACAAAATCTGCGCCTCTCCGCCTCACGGCCTCATGTGCGTTGGCAAACGGTTCATCGCTTCCTCTTAGCTCCGCGAGCCTTCTGCCACCTCTGGCTCTGTCCAGTACCGGTCCTGGTCCAAGGTAAGATCACCTCCTTTCTTATGCACACAGCCTGTTTGATGAATTACCTTAATTGATAAAAAGCTTGCATTTTCATTGAATTTGAGGAGTTTTTGCAATTTTATTGAATTTTGGGAGTTTTGATGTGCAGCCGCAAGTTGATGTCCAGGGCTTCCCAGAAGAACCGATTAATCGCTGCGAACAGTGAAGGCTCGTACATTGTTGGCCGAGGCTCAATGGGGGGAGGTTAATTTTCTTAATCATTTTTCTTTATTTCTTTGAATTTATCTTCTTTTGAGCTCTGAAATGCTAATGAACATTTTTTTTTTTGGGTACTTATTTAGGTTAATGCTGGTAGACTGCTTAAGAAATGGCATGCTCACTAGTCACTACAGAGGTGTTAGTTACTTGGTATTCTCGGATGATGGCACCCTGTTGATTTCGGGGTCGGAGGATGGAGGCTTTGGAATTTGGTCTTGGGTAACCACTTCTTATCTTATATTTTTGTATCTTTATATTGTTTTTAATTATGCACTGAAAACATATCTCTATCTGTTGAATCTCACAGGTTATTTGATGATAATCAAAGTCAACAGGAAAGCAACCTGTGCATGCATAGCTTTACGGAGCACACTCTGTTTAACGGTTGTTGTCGTAGGATATGGTGGATGCAAAGCCATTATCGTGTTAGCATCTCAGGATCACACGTGTAAGTTACCATCCACGCGTGGATTGTGTCTTGACTTGTTGATCTTTTACTTTGTTAAATGCTCAGATTTATGTTCTCGGTTTTTTGTAGCATGTATTCCTTGTAAGTCCCTCAATATGTATTACATGTCTTTTGCGTGTTATGTACTGATGCATTCTTATTCATCCCCAATAAACAAAAAAGAAATGCATTCTTGAAATTGCACGTGTATTATGGTTTTGATTTGGATGTACATTTCTTAGGTTTGGAGCGTAGGAAGTGGGAGATTGTTGAGAAACATTGTTTTCCCTACTATAATTGATGCGGTTGCACTGGATCCTGGTGAAAATGTCTTCTTTGCCGGTGGTAGAGATGTCAAGATATACGTTGCTGCACTTAATGCTAGAGCCCACTTAACAGCAAGTATGGGTTCCATATCATCGATTGTTTCTCGAATCACAGGTTTCTCTCTTTTCCTATCCGAACCTTTTGATGAACTTACTGATATTCCAGTTTGCACTTTTGTTTGGTATTCAGATGAGTTTTCTTCAGTTAAGACTTCTCTAATTTTTAACTCTGTATTTTCGTATTTCAAAGTATAACTGCCAAACATTGTTGCACGTTTTAAGAACCCTGCATTCTTCGTATAGTTATGACAGACAGGCTTTGCATTCTGGGGAACTGAATCGAGGAACATTCATTTTAGTATATTTCGAATGAGTAAAACTCTTTTAACTGACAATTTTATACTTTCTGAACTGCAAAGCTGTTACTTGCTTAGCATATGGCATTTCTGGAAATTACTTGATTTCTGGATCAGAAGATGGCGTGGTTCGAGTTTGGGATGCTAGAACTCATAACATTCTTCGCATGTTCAAACATGCAAAAGGTTATCTCAATGCTATTTGAATTATTTCCTTCCCCGGGTTGATGCAAATTTGATGATATTAAAGCAAATTTAGTGCTAATTAGTGTACCACTGTTTCATAATACAGTTTATATTAGAATATCTCAGTTGCTATGTTCAATCTGCCAAACTTTACTAATTTGTTTAGTATTTACATAAAATTTGCTGTACTCCTCAGGTCCAGCATTTTTCTGAGAAATATACTGAAGACCTCAAACAAGTCTGGAGCTCTTTGCATTATACTGTACACACACACACACACACACACACAATTAATGTGCCTATGTCTAGGCGATCTTCATTCTGCCCGAAAGCAAAGGAAAAGATGATTCCGATGAAATCTGTAATGCAGCAACCAACCACCGGTTCTAGGAATGCATGCAGCTTTGTCTCCCTTTCCATCTCACTTCCTCTCCTACGTTCATTAGCAGCACTCGCAACAGTCAGGCAGGTAGGATTTACGAAAAAAACTTGAAAAGGTCAACGAAACATGCATGCATAAACTAAACACCCCAATTAATTTTGAGATTACCTGTTTCTGCACTCTTCCTTTTAGATGATTTTTGCACCCGGCCAAACTCAGCTCCAATGTAGTGGTTTTGGTTTATTTCAGGTAGCATTGTTTGTACACCCTGGAACTGCTAGTAGCTAAATTGGAGGTCTGCAAAATTTTGTGACCATAAACTGTTACTTTCTTGCATATAATTTTCGGTTTAAAGTTGCTTATTATAGTCTCAAATCCAGAGATTTTAAAAATAAAATAAAACTGGAGCATTGCAAATCACGATATTGGGAGAGGAGGAATCGACCTGGGGACCTAGAATATGGTCTTTACCCTTGCAACATTATAAATTGTTACTTTCTTGCATATTTTTTGGAGTTTAAAAATAAAATAAAATTAGAGTATTGCAAATCACGATACTGGGAGAGGGAAAATTGAACTCGGGACCTGGAATATGTTCTTAAACCGAGTTACAAGTCCCTTGCAACCTTATATATAACAACTTGTCTAGTTGGAACATGGGATCTTGTCATTTGGCAAGTATAATAAAAGCTCAACCATGAAATTAGCGCATTGATGTAAAATGAATAGAGTGAGTTGGTAAATAAATAGAAAAGAGCTTAATTACCAGAAGTGGAAGGCCTCTCTCTCATGCAACTAAACAGCTTCCTCTGCTTCGACTATGCCTGAAGTGGAAGGCCTCTCAGGTAACTCAACAGCATCCTCTGCCTCCACTATGCGTTTACCATCAATTGTGATGTTGGGGATGTGAGAAATCTTGGGCCACTCTTTCCCTCGTTTAAGACAGGAAGAGCCATCGATGTCAAGTGTCTGAAGTGGTGTTTTCGGCAAGAAGTCTGGCAGTGTTTTTAGCTGAGAGCAACTGATAATCTGTAATGAAGAAAGGCATGGCATTATGGTAATATGAGAATCCTCTTCCTTCCACTCTTCCACTCCTTTCCACTCTTCCCACGCCCACATGGAGACAAAATCGAGTTGTTTCAATTTTGGGAATAGAGTAATGCATGATGATGCTGATGACGTTTCCTTTTCTATTCCCAGAAACTCAACTCCAACCTTTTTTACTCCTTTCATAAACCCAATGCTCAGGCTTTCGAGGGACTGCAATCTTCCCAAAGGAGGTAAAACTTCACATTCTTTCCACCACGCAAGATCAAGAACTCTCAAATTGTTTAATGACATGATCCAGTTGGGGGCAGTGCTTCCATTATAGCCTTTGATTCTTAAATATTCCAAATTTGGATGCGGTCGTAAGAAATTCAGTATTTCCGGAGTTCCACACTTCTCAAACTCTATACTCAATTCTGAGAGTTGTTGTTTGTTCCCCAGGGGTGACGCTTTCTCATGCTCACCCGCAGCAACTTTCACATCCCCAACAATTTCTATGCTGAGAACACGAAGTTGGTCTAAGTTTCTCAAATCTCCCAATTTGAACGCTTCATCGTCGTCTTTACCACCGCCAACAGGGCACCCATCTAGTCTTCTTAGATTTGTTAATCTCCCAATCCCTTTCGGCAAGTACTTCAGCTGACCGCATCCCTCAACATAAAGATGCTTTAAGTTAATCAACTTTCCCATGCTCTGAGGTAGACTTTCAAGTTTCCAACACTCGTGAAGGCGCAATGTCTGCAAATTGTATAAATTACACACCCCATTCGGTAGCTTTTTCAAACCTCTATTTTTAGACAAATCAATGAACCTCAGATGCACCAATTCACCTATCTCTTCCGGAAGCACTTCAATAGAATTATCACTCAAATTCAATGTCCTAAGATGTTTCAACTGCGACATCAAAGTTGAGTCCACAACATTAAATTTTGAATCAAAAGTTGCAAGAGTACGCATCTCACTTTTACAGCTGGAAAACGAAACACATGAGAGTGGACCCTCGGGTGCAAGCACTAAGGTCAAATGGCGGATCTTATCACCCAAGGGCTCTTTTGTATCGCTACCACCCTTAACCTCCATTGTAAAGCATTCATTTTGAGTAAGAAACTGCAGAAAGTCGTGCACAATATCATGCATTTTACAGCTCCAGATATTTCCTTGATAATCTTCTTCAAAGTCTTGGAAGAAAGATCGCATTACTAAATTATCAAAACACCTTTGGCCAATTATTTTCTTCTCTATTTTTTCTTTCGAATAGAGATAATCTTGTGACATCCACAACTCAATCAAATAATCTTTATAGATCAAATGATCTTTTGGAAAAATAACACAATATAAAAGGCATCGTTTAACCGCAGGTGCCAAATCAAGATAACTCAGTAATAGTGGTTGGAAAACTTGTTGCCCAACCTCTTCTAGCTCCCATATCTTACTGTTCAAAACTTCTTGCCATTCTTTCCTCGTTTTCTTGTAACGCATGAGACTACCCAAAGTCTTTGCAGCAAGAGGCAAACCCTTGCACTTTTTTGCTATTTCTTTACCAATGGCTTCCAACTCACCATCCTTATCCCTTTTATAAAATGCCATGCGGTTGAATATTGACAAACAATTTTGTTCGCTCAACCTTTCTAAATAGATCGTGTGAGTAGGAGCTCCCATCATATCAGCAACCTTCTGTTTTCGAGTGGTCACCAATATTCTACTGCCATGGGCGCCACTTTGTATTAATGGCAACTTCAATTTCTCCCACTTTCTTTGGTCTTCAGTCCACACATCGTCTAGAACAAGGAGAAACTTCTTTCCCTTAATGGATTCAGACATACACTGAAAGAAATCTTCCAACTCATCCGAATTTGGGCTGACAGCTTTAGCACCAGAGATGATGGCTTTCGCAATTTTCATCTCATCAAAAGGGTCTGAAACACAAACCCATATTCTTATCCCAAAACAAGCTTTAACATTTTCATCGTTAAAAGCCAGTTGGGCCAAAGTTGTCTTCCCCATTCCTCCCATCCCGACAATAGGGATGACAAGGAGGCCCCTCTCTTCTTGACTACTCTCATTCAACAACTTGCTAACCAAAACTTCCTTTTGTTGTTCTCTACCAAATATGATAGATTCATCAACAAAAGAAGAAGTTTTCTCTCGCTCAGGTTGTTCACTGATCGTTCTCTCTGTGAATCGAAAGTTATATCTTTCTCTTTGCTTTGCAATCTCATCTAAATTTTCATTTAGACTTTTGATCTTAAGAGCAATGTCATGACGAAGAATTATCCGACGGACTTGGCCGAAACAAAGGCAAGAGGAGGAAATAGAGAAACATACCGCCTTCTTCTTCTTCTTCTTGGTAACAAGAGAAGTACTTCCACCGTGCTCTTCTTCATTCTCAACTTGTTGTTTCAGTATTTCAGTCTTCCACTCATCCAGCACATTGTCCATCTTGTACGACACATCTTTCAGCTTCTCCAGCCAATTTCTGACGCTGGCCTCCTTCACTTGCCTCTGCTCCGCATCCTCAAGCACAGCACCAATCGCTTCAAGGTTGGCAGCAAATGCATCAACATCTTTCTTAGCATTCAAAACCAGCTTCACCTCTTGTTCGACGTGTTGGTAAGTTACCGAAGCCAGTTGTTCGAGAAGCACGGAAATGAGTGCCTCGGCCATTTTTCGGTTACTAGTGGAAACAGAGAAAACCAAGAGATCTGAACCAAGAATTTCAAGATTGGTATGGTAATAGTATTACCGTTCTGGTAGCCAAATGTTGAGATTAGAATATGGGCGTGTTAGACAAATAATAATGGTAGGGGCACAGGTGAGTTATCCCTCACTTGTTGAACAATTATTCTCTTTTCTTCCTTATACAATTGCACTCAGGAAGAAAGTACGAATCTTTGCTCAGAAGTTAGATAGACAATTCACACAAAGAATTTTAGAATTGAGTGGCGTGGAAGAAACAATTGTTGATTTCGTTGGCTTCGTATCATCTTCGACTCACGAACAAGAAAACTGAGAGTCGATTTGAGATGGGATTCCATGGCTATGGTCTCCAAGGTCGACGGGTGAGTGGGAAAGAGGGCGAGAGGGATTCCATGACCAAATGAAGGTGCTTTTCTTTACAGAATAGAATAAGTCTATGTCCTGGCTATATGCAGTTGTACATGCACAAGTAATTAAGTGATAGAGATGATGCTTTCACTATGATACAATGTTATTGAGCAGTAGAAATTGTGTTGAATAATGTTGAACTTGCATTTCAGGATTTGCATTTTACATAATGTTGTGTAAGTTTGGTTGGTTGTCTCTCATTTTGAAAAGGAATCTTTGAATATTTTGATGAGTAAATTAGGCATTCCTCTTCCACTGTTTTAAACATATTTAGCAATGGAGGAGGAATATTTATCTATTTTTAAATTAATATCTATCCCTACGAACTAAACAATGTTTCAAATTTGGATAATTAGTATTAAAGGCATACTAAACAATGTTTCAAATTTGAAATTTGGATAATATTTTGATCAGTAAATTAGGCATTCCTCTTCCGCCTAGGAATATTTATCTATTTTTATATTAATTATCCTTGCCGGATCCCCTTTGTGAGGAGAAGAGCAATTGGGGGAGGGGGAAAGCACAGTTGATTTGACTTTTAAATTACACAATCTCATTTTTGTTTTGACTTTCGAGCATCATTTCATTTGTTATGGGGAGGAGCAATTTGCCGCGATTTTGGGAATTTAAAACAACCAAATAAACTAGAAATTTATACTGAAACATGAGAGAAAATTTTTGTGAATTTCTGTTTGTAAGTGTTTTTGTTAAATTGCACTAACTGTATAATTGCCATTTTCATTGATTGTGATTTACATGAAAGACCTCCGAGAACCCTCTTAACGATTTGAACAAGTGGTGGTGGAGAGGTAGTTTATGCCTCCATGGATGTGCAATGACTAGGTATTTAGCGAAGAAGATTTTTTTTCACGTTAAACGATGTTGTTTTGAGCTAAATAAGTTAAAAAATAAAATTAAAAAACTACTATTGCTAAAAAAAAATAAAAAACTCCTATTGCATGACCGGCTACACATTCCACTTTTACTTTGTTACTTATTTTTGGAACAGTGCATTCGGCACAAAAGCCGATGTACCCAAAAGAAAAATTGCAAACTACGGCTCCCAAGCACAAATGCTGGCACCTGCACAGAAAGAAATCCAAATAATTTAGCAGAAAAAATTATAATTTAAAACAGGATCAGACGAACCATGTATATGTAATGTAACTGGACGTAATGGAATCACTATTACAGTTGTATTACATCAGCATCAGAAAATTTCAAAAGCCACCTGTGTCTAGAAAACTTCAGACTCCGACTAATTCAATAATTTTGAGTAGACCTGTAAACGGGTCGGGTTTATTGGGTTTAGATCGGGTTGAATCCGACCCGTTAAGTTAACGGGTCATCCGAACCCAACCTGTTAAGCTAATGGGTCACCTGAACCCGACCCGTTAAGCTAATGGGTCATCCGTTTCACCCGTTAACAATTATTATTATTATTTTTTTTGCATAAATTTTATTTTTTGTTCTTAAGACTTTACTAAAATTACTAAAATATCATCAACTAACGGGTGCTAACGGGTGTTAACGGGTCCTAACGGGTCTAACGGGTTGACCCAAAGTGACCCGTTATTTAACGGGTTGTTAACGGGTTCATCCGTTAACGACCCGACCCGTTAAGCATCCACCCAAATACAAATATTAACGGGTTGGGTCGGATCGGGTTAACGGGTTGGGTCCAAAATGCCAGGCTAATTTTGAGACACGAAGTGCTTAAAATAACAAATGGGGAATTTCTAAGGATGGAGGCATATGGATATTTCTGACTGCAAAGTGCAAAACTATCACAAAAAGAGCGTCAGAAAATGTCTGATGCTAATGAAAGACCGCTTAGAACAAGTGTCCCAACAGAAAACGATAATTTTTAACCAGTTTATCAAGGTAACAAACTTCACAAGATGTCCTTTTGATTCTAAAAAAATAAGGCATAGTACCATTGATGTGGCAGAATGAAAAACAAAGTAAATTATTGAAACAGGTAGAATATATCAACAATTGAAAAATGAATTCTATTGAACAGCTATGTAAGACTCTGTCGTTGTTAAATAGTATAGTATATCAAGCATATGAATGATGAAAGTAGCACTAACAGTAGTAGCACAAGAATTTGTATAAGGTGCACTTACCTGTTCATTAGACTAAATTCTTGGGACAGAAACAGGCCTTGTCATGACTCGATCATCTAGCTGAGGGTACAACCTCGGATATTTTGACATCTCATTTTTCCTAGGCACAGAAGTGTCACCATACACTTCATTTTCACTACTACTGGGAGTATGAAATCCATCATGCTGAATTCCAATGTGACGAACAGTGCAAGCACTTTGTTCAGCATAAGAACTTAAACCATGATCTGATATTCTATTTCCACTACGAGATCTCACCAAAATACGGCAAAGGACAAAAGCAGCCTGCACATGAACAGACATATGAGATGTTACTCATGTGAACACACAACATTATATTTAGCACCGTGCAGTAATGACTAAGGGGAGTATCAATCGTATGGCATAACGCACAATGCTTAATCAGCTAGAGAGCTAGACCATGGTTCAAGTTTTGGACGCTATAATTCATAACATTCTTTGCTTGTTCAAACATGCAAAAGGTTAATCTCAATGCTATTTGATTTATTTCCTTCCCTGGGATTATGCAAATTTGATGATATTGAAGCAAATTAAGTGCTAATTAGTGTACCAATGTTTCATAATACAGTTTATATTTGAAAATCTCAGTTGTTTATGTTCAATCTGCCAAACTTCACTAATTGGTGTAGTATTTACATAAAATTTGTACCGTACTCTGCAGGTACAGTGAATAACAGCAATTTTCTGAGAAATATACTGAAGATCTCAGACAAGTCTGGAGCTCTTTGCATTATACTGTGCACACACAGACAATTAATGGGCCTATGTCCAGATGATCTTCATTCTGCCCGAAAGCAAAGGAAAACACCATTCCGATGAAATCTGTAATGCAGCAGCCAACCACCGGTTCTATTAATGCATGCAGCTTTCTCTCCCTTTCCATCTCACTTCCTCTAAAGAGAAAATGCGTGAGCCCTGCGCCCATTAGCAGTGCCCGCAACAGTCAGGCAGGTAGGATTAACGAAAAAAACTTCAAAGGGTCAACGAAACATGCATGCATAAACTAAACACCCCAATTAATTTTGAGATTACCTGTTTCTGCACTCCTCCTTTTGGATGATTTTTGCACCCGGCCCAACTCAGCTCCAAAGTAGTGGTTTTGGTTTATTTCAGGTAGCATTGTTTGTACACCCTGTAACTGCTAGTAGCTAAATCAGACAAAGGTTTGCAAAATTTTGTGACTATGAACTGTTACTTTCTTGCATATAATTTTCGGTTTAAAGTTTTGCTTATAGTCTCAAATCGAGAGATTTCAAAAATAAAATAAAACTAAGGCATTGCAAATCACGATATTGGGAGAGGAGGAATCGACCTGGGGACCTAGATTGTGGTCTTTACCCTTGCAACATTATAAATTGTTACTTTCTTGCACATAGTTTCTGGAGATTTTAAAAATAAAATAAAACTAGAGCATTGCAAATCACGATACTGGGAGAGGGGGAATTGAACTCGGGACCTGCAATATGGTCCTAACCGAGTTACAAGTCCATTGCAACATTATATAGTTGGAATAATCTTGTAATTTGGCAAGTATAATAAAAGCTCTACCCAGAAATTAGAACATTGATGTAAAATGAATAGAGTGAGATGGTAAATAAATAGAAAAGAGGTTAATTACCAGAAGTGGAAGGCCTCTTATGCAACTAAACAGCTTCTTCTGCTTCGACTATGCCTTCACCCTCATCATCAGAATCAGAAGTGGGAGGCCTCTCAGGTAACTCAACAACATCATCTGCCTTGACTACGCCTTCACCCTCATCATCAGAATCAGAATATTCAGGGAAGATTGTGATCTTCGGGATGTGAGAAATCTTGGGCCACTCCTTTCCTCTGCCTTTTCGGTGACCTTGAGCAAGATAACCACTATACATGATTTTAAGGGTCTGAAGTGGTGTTTTCCACAAGAAGTCTGGCAGTGTTTTTAGCCGAGGGCAGTTGTGAATCACTAAAGAAGAAAGGCATGGCATTATGGTAATATCAGAATCTTCTTCCTTCCACTCTTCCACTCCTTTCCATTCTTCCCACGCCTCCATTACGGTAAATGTGAGTACGTTCAATTTTGGGAATGTAATGCATGATGATGCTGATGACGTTTCCTTTTCTATTCCCAGAAACTCAACTCCAACCTTTTTTACTCCTTTCATATTCCTAAGGATCAGTGTTTCGAGGGACGGCAATTTTCCCAAAGGAGGTAAAACTTCACATTCATTCCATTCATCCAAGATAAGAAATCTCAAATTGTTTAATGAAATGATCCAGTTAGGGGCAGTGCTTCCATTATGCCCTCTAATATTTAAAGATTCCAAATTTGGATGCGGTCGTAAAAAATTCAGTGTTTCTGCACTTCTTCCACAACCAACAACCCTTATATCCAAGTTTGAGAGTTGTTGTTTGTTCCCCAGGGCTGATGCTTTCTTACCCTCACCCGCAGCAACTTTCACTTCCCCATAAACATATATGCCGAGTTCACAAAGTTGGTCTAAGTTTCTCAAATCTCCTAATTTGAACGCTTCATCGTCGTCTTTACCACCGCCAACAGGGCACCCATCTAGTCTTCTTAGATTTGTTAATCTCCCAATCCCTTTTGGCAAATACTTCAGCCGAAAACAATTCTCAACATAAAGATGCTTTAATTTAATCAACTTTCCCATGCTCTGGGGTAGACTTTCAAGTTCCCTACACATATTAAGGTGCAATGTCTGCAAATTGTATAAGTTACACATCGCATTCGGTAGCTTTTTCAAAGGATTGTTGGACAAGTCAATAAACCTCAGATGCACTAATTCACCAATCTCTTCCTGAAGCACTTCAATACAATTACCACTCAAATTTAATGTCCTAAGATGTTTCAACTGTGAGATCAATGTTGAGTCCACAACATTAAATTTTGAATCAAAAGTTGCAAGAGTATGTAGATCGCAGCTGGAAAACGAAACACATGTGAGTGGACCCTCGGGTGCAAGCATTAAGGTCAAATGGCGGATCTTATCACCCAAGGGCTTTATTGTATTGTTACCACCCTTAACCTCCATGGTAAAGCATTCATGTTGAGTAAGATACTGCAGAAAGTCGTGCACAATATCATGCATTTTACACCTCCAGATACTTCCATCACTGCATTTTACAAAGTCTTGAAAGAAAGATCGCATTGCTATATTATCAAAAAACCTTTGGCCAATTATTTCTTTCTCTATGTTTCCCTTCGAATAGAGATAACCTTGTGACATCCACAACTCAATCAAATAATCTTTATAGATCAAATGATCTTTTGGAAAGATAACACAATATAAAAGGCATCGTTTGACCGCAGGTGCCAAATCAATATAACTCAGTAATAGTGGTTGGAAAACTTGTTGCTCAACCTCTTCAAGATCCCATATCTTACTGTTCAAAACTTCTTGCCATTCTTTCCTCGTTTTCTTGTAACGCATGAGACTACCTAGAGTCTTTGCAGCAAGAGGCAAACCCTTGCACTTTTTTGCTATTTCTTCACCAATGACTTCCAACACACCATCCTTATTCCTATTATAAAATGCCATGCGGTTGAATATTGACAAACAATTTTGTTCACTCAACCTCTCCAAATAGATCGTGTGAGTAGGAGCTCCCATCATATCAGCAACCTCATGTTTTCGAGTGGTCACCAATATTCTACTGCCATGCGTGCCACTTTGTATTAAGGGCAACTTCAATTTCTCCCACTTTCTTTGGTCTTCGGACCACACATCGTCTAGGACAAGGAGAAACTTCTTTCCCTGAATGGATTCAGACATACATTGAAAGAAATCTTCCAACTCATCTGAATTTGGGCTAACAGCTTTAGCACCAGAAATGATGGCTTTAGCAATTTTCATCTCATCAAAAGGGTCTGAAACACAAACCCATATTCTCATTCCAAAACAAGCTTTAACATTTTCATCGTTATAAGCCAGTTGAGCCAAAGTTGTTTTTCCCATTCCTCCCATCCCGACAATAGGGATGACAAGGAGACCCCTCTCTTCTTGACTACTCTCATTCAACAACTTGCTGACCACAAGATCCTTTTGTTGTTCTCTACCAAAGATGATAGATTCATCAACAAAAGAAGAAGTTTTCTCTCGCTCAGGGTGTTCACTGATCATTCTCTCAGTGAATCTAAAGTTATATGTTTCTCTTTGCTTTGCAATCTCATCTAAATTTTCATTCAGATTTTTGATCTTAAGAGCAATGTCGCGATGAAGAATTATCCGACGGACTTGGCCGAAACAAAAGCAAGATGAGGGAATAGAGAAACATACCGCCTTCATCTTCTTCTCAGTAACAAGAGAAGTACTTCCACCGTGCTCTTCTTGTTTCTCAATTTGTTGTTTGAGTATTTCAGTGTTCCACTCATCCAGCACATTGTCCATCTTGTGCGACACATCTTTCAGCTGCTCCAGCCAATTTCTGACGTTGGCGTCCCTCACTTGCCTCAGCTCCGCATCCTCAAGCACAGCACCAATCACTTTAAGTTTGGCCTCGAATTCTTGAACATCTTTCTGCGCATTCAAAACCAGCTTCACCTCTTGTCCGACGTGTTGGTAAGTTACCGAAGCCAGTTGTTCGAGAAGCACGGAAATGAGTGCCTCAGCCATCTTTCTGTTAGCAGCGGAAACAGAGAAAACCAAGAGATCTGAACCAAGAATTTCAGGATTGGCAAGGAATTTTCTTATTGCCAAATTTTTTAGCTAATACTAACGGCAACAACTTGTCTGACAACCATTTATTGATGCTAATTAGTTGACCATTAAAAAATCCCTCCTTCCTGTCAATTAAAACCTAAAGATGTGCGCTAACAACACAATTTTTTATGGCAAAATATTCTCTTTCTTGTCAATTTTAAACCTCAAGATCTGCGCTAAGCTAGAAAATATAGAATGCTAGCCATGTGCCCAAACGTTATGCGTGTAAAAAAATTTATCGGGTAAAAGATTGTTTACCACCCTCATGTTTCGTGGTTTTCAACATTTAGTAATCGTTTTTTTCGTCCCAGAGTCATACCTAAAGTGTAAATTTTGGAACAATTTCATACATCTGTTAGTCAAACTGTTAGTTCTCCCGTTAAGTGATGACGTGGCATCCTGATTGGACGCCACGTGTCATTAAAAATATAAAAATTTTATTTAAATAATAAAATATTAAAATAATAATAAAATATATATATTTTTCTTCTTCTTCTTCTTCTGGGTTCGGTTTTTTTTTTTTTTTTTTCTTTCCTTCTTCCTCCTCCTCCTCCTTCTTCTTCCTTCTCCTTCCTCCTCCTTCTTCTTCTCCTTCTTCTTCTTCTTCTTCTTCTTCTTCTTCCTCCTCTTTCTCCTTCTTCTTCTTTCTCTTTCCTCCTCCTTCTTCTTCTCCTTCTTCTTCTTCTGGTTTCGGTTTCTCTTCTTTTTTTCTTTTTTTTTTTTCCTTCTTCCTCCACCTTCTCCTTCTTCTTCCTTCTCCTTCCTCCCTCTTCTCCTTCTTCTTCTTCCTTCTCCTTCCTCCTCATTCTTCTTCTCCTTCTTCTTCCTTCTTCTTCCTCTTCTTTTCTGGGTTCGGTTTTTTTTTTTTTTTTTTTTTCCTTCTCCTCCTTCCTTCTTAAGAAGGAAGAAGAAGGAGGAGGAAGGAGAAGGAGAAGGAGGAGGAAGAAGAAAAAAAAAAAAAAAAAAAAAGAACCAAACCCAGAAGAAGAAGAAGAAGAAGAAGAAGAAGAAGAAGAAGAAAAAAAGAAGAAGAAGAAGGAAATTTTTTTTTATTATTTAAATATTATTTTTATTTAAATAAATTTTTTATTTTTTTAATGACACGTGGCGTCCAATCAGGGCGCCACGTCATCACTTAACGGGAGAACTAACAGTTTGACTAACAGATGTATGAGACTGTCCCAAAATTTACACTTTAGGTATGACTCTGGGACGAAAAAAACTTGATACTAAATGTTGAAAACCACGAAACATGAGGGTGGTAAACAATCTTTTACCCAAATTTATCTGTTATTTTGTACAAAAACAAGGGAATGGTAGGGCGGACAAGGTCTGCCCTCCACTTTCGATACTCTTTTTGTACTTTTTTTTATTTGTATGATCATAGTTAAGCCACGTTAATATTTTATATTACTATTTATTTTTGTCTTATTATATCTATAAAAAAAAATATATAAAATATTAACGTGGCTTAATCATGACCATACAAAACATGAGGGCAAGGAAAGGGCATCGGAAGTGGAGGGCAGACAATCCTTGACGTTTTGGAGAGGTTACAGCTAGTAAGCAAGAAACTTTTGCTCGAATTTTAGTATAAACTAGCAACATTATCCGTGCGTTGCTGCATTATCATCTCACACTAACTTCTTGAACTATTATTATCTTTTAAGCAGGAATTTTATGCAAGATAGGGTCGAAGTGAGTCATTCCTCACTTATTTCTTGAACAACTTGTATGACAGCCATACATTGATCCTTTTGCCTGTCAATTTACACCCTAAAGTTTTTAAATTTCATCATCTTACACCACAAAATAAAAAAATATATTACAAGACGAACAAGCTTTGTCTGTATAGTCCACCGTTCAATCAAGTAGTGCTTAGCAGAGTTGTCAACAGTTGTTTCTCCATTCATTTTTTATAGCCCACCGTTCGTCTGCATTGCCATCACCTGACGGAAGGTCGTCGGTCAAAGTTCGTAGGCCAAGCTCGTCGTCGCACAGAGTTTTATGCAACGGACATGAGATTCCGTCGGTTAACTACTCTTTTACTAGACGAGCAGGTTCATCACATAAAAATAAATTTACGCGATGGAGATGATCTCAACCGACGGACTCTGTTTGGTTGTCATTTTATATTAAAATAAAACTATGGGACAATCCAACGAGATCGTTCATCGGGAATAAGTGATTTAAGAGATGACTGTTCCGGTAAATTTATATGATATTAAAAAAAAATCTAAATGCATTAATTAATTAAAAATAGAATTGGAAAATAAAAATATTAAGTACCAAGATTTAAAAAAAATTATATTGTCAAATAATTTTCGAACATTATCTACAATAAAGAAAAGGAGATGCGCTTAGTCTCACAATAAGTTAGCAATAATGTGGTTCAAATTCGCCTTTAGCGAGAACCTAAGGCCTCTCACTTACTAATGAAGAAGAATACCACTAGACCGTAGTACTAAGTGGTTATGGTCAAATTGAAACTAAATGTATACAATCCAAAAAGAAATTGTTCGTTCAAATAGAATACAAAATTTAAAATAAAAATAAAGAATTATTAAACGACGTCATTTTGAGGCACATAAGTTGAAAAAAAAAATATAAGACTACTATTGCTAAAAAAATTAAAAACTAATATGGCTTTGTTACTTATAATATAAGACTACTACTATTGCTAAAAAAAAAATAGTATAAGACTACTATTGCTGAAAAAAAAATAGTATAAGACTACTATTCCACTTTTACTTTGTTACTTATTTTTGGGACAGTGCATTCGGCACAAAAGTCGATCTACCCCCAAAGAAAAATTGGAGGCTGCGACTTTCAACTAAATAAAAAAATGTGAAAGATTCTAGGTTTGATATTTTGAATTGATGAGTTTGTTTGAAAGATTCTAGGTTTGATATTCTGAATTGATGAGTTTGTTTGATCTTGACCACGAACAAGGTAAGATTACCCCATAACCTCTCTAGATTCAAAGATGCTACCGTGGCTTGACACTAGTTATCCCAATTTTCTAATAAAATTTTGTTGCAGAAGATAAAAGTTTTAGTTGACAGAAAACAATTTTAATCAAACCAGGGACATGAATTAAAATAGTTAATAATATCCAACAGATACTTTTGCTTCTTTAATGGTGTCTAAAAAAGATTTCATCACAAAGCCCAAAGGAAGCCACAAATGAGGCCGAACAGCTAAAGAAAAAGTTATAGCCCAAAGCTAACAGCAATGACACTAGAATAAAACCAGGACGAACTTACAGACACAGAAAGGTGAAGAAGATGAAGACGACGGACAAGCGTATCAACAATGAACATAACCTTCTGCTAAATGACGGGAGGTCACGATACGATAACAAAGTAACCTATATATACGAATCAGAGCATTTCCAGAAAATGTGACATGATAAGAAATTGTATAACAAAATATCAATGCTGATTTTCCGCAGCTATTCATCTTGGAATTGCAATCATATTATCAAATGAATGTCATCATCATTATGTCGAAATTACTTAAAACCCAGAAATGTTTTCTATCAAATCTTTGGAATATGAAAGAGAGATGAAAAACAGAATCAGACAGCAAAATAGGCCTTTCTAACGAAGGCACTAGACAACGGAAAAACATAACCTTTCCACAAGTTCAAAGTATCCAACTGTAGATACAATGCAGCACGATTGAAACCCGCTGAAGCAGCTGATACTAATAGATTTGATATCGGATTTACCATCATCAGATGTATTAGCTTTCTTGTTCCAGTGAAGCCCTTGCCCCTTTTTAGGCACAGAGCAAATCTGCATCCCCAAAAGAAAGCAAATGAATATTTCCTGGCATGAACTGAAATACAATACGTTGAATGATTTATGTAACTATTACCTTTACAGGTGTTGGTGCCCGCCATTCATCTCTCTCCACTTCGTAATCAACAGTATACTTTATCCTTTAATGTTTCTTAAAGGGTTTTCAGTACTTAAACCCTTCTCATCCTCTGCTGTGCATTTAAACAGAGCGTATGCACAGTTTGTCTCAGTGAAAATTTAGCACCTCAGTAATTTAGTCTGAAAATTTAGGTTGATTCCACCTCTTTGTGATCCAGTCTTTAAGACTCCCTCTAATAAGAACGATCCAGTTGCTTTACTATTTATATTGGATGCTCAATCGATGAGATCATCCAACTCTATAAAATCACCCTCCATAATGGAATGTAAGTGCTTGGCCGCCAAATTATCAAGCAATATTGGATTCCTACCACCGAGCACAGATGCTGGCACCTGCACAGAAAGAAATCCAAATAATTTAGCAGAAAAAATCAGGATCAGACGAACCATGTAATGTAACAAGATGTAATGGAATCAATAGTACACTAGTATTACACCAGCATCAGATAATTTCAAAAACCACCTGTGTCTAGAAAACTTCAGACTCTGACTAATTCAATAATTTTGAGACACGAAGTGCATAAAATAACAAATGGGAAATTTCAAAGGATGGCAAAATGAGATTTTTGAGATTGTCAGGACTCCATCTATAGGTTTTTACTGTTTTCATCTGTTTGGAAGCATATCAACAACTGAAAGATGAATTCTATTGAACAGCTATGTAAGACTCTGTCGTTGTTAAATAGTATAGTATATCAAGCATGTGAATGATGAAAGTAGCACTAACAGTAGTAGCACAAGAATTTGTATAAGGTGCATTTACCTGTTCATTAGACTGAATCCTTGATATAGAAACAGGCCTTGTCATGACTCGATCATCTAGCTCAGGGTCCAGCCTCGGATATTTTGACATCTCATTTTTCCTAGGCACAGAAGTGTCACCATGCACTTCATTTTCACTACTACTGGGAGTATGAAATCCATCATGCTGAATTCCAATGTGACGAACAGTGCAAGCACTTTGTTCAGCATAAGAACTTAAACCATGATCTGATATTCTATTTCCACTACGAGATCTCACCAAAATACGGCAAAGGACAAAAGCAGCCTGCACATGAACAGACATACGAGATGTTACTCATGTGAACACATGCCATTATATTTAGCACCGTGCAGTAATGACTAAGGGGAGTATCAATCGTATGGCATACCGCACAATGCTTAATCGGCTAGAGAGCTATACCATGGTTGAACATCATGAAGAATAAATTTGCAAAAGAGAGTGTCAACACCTACACTTCTACTCATGTCTCACCGAATGAAAAAAATAATAATCGTCTATGCTTACACAGCCTATTGGGTTCTAATGAGACATTTCCGATAACTATCTACTCGGCAAACAAAACTCAAAATTCTCAACAGCTCAATAGACATGGAAAATTATTCGTCCAACTCAAATATTCAGCAATTTAACCAAAGAAATAAAAAAGGAATAATGCCTCTTTCCCTAATTAGCCGAAATCACGCATATATATGACATTGATACAATACAACAACAACAACAATAACCAAATTATACAAAACAAGAACAAATATACCATGAATTCTACAAGAATTTCAAACCCTAATAAGACAATTGTACAAGAACTTCAAAACCTAATAAGGCAATGCCCCTTCATCCAAACCGAAATGCGAAAAATCGACAGTGTACGAAAATTACCTTAACATGATCGACCTGAGCATACTGATGGAGAACCAAATCAGTCCTTACGGCGTCGTTTGGCGAATTCCCCAAATAAAACACAAAACTCGACCTCCTCCCCAGAACCACCGTCCCAACGCGGCCCACCACGTCCCTAACCCGCCCTTGCCTCCGCCAATACCCGCTCTTCGCCCTCCTCTTCTTCAAGATCCTAACCGTGTAGCAGAACCAGTGCCTCTTCCTCCCTCCGTGGCCATACGAGTAACATGCGCTCTCCGGCAAATCGAACGGATCGTGGCCGTACAAATCGAGCTCCCTGATCAAATCGTACCCGCCCGATTTCCCCGCCTCGGCGGCGTTCTTGCTGGAGAGGTAGTAGCAGAGGAGCTGCTCCTCCGAGGGGTAGAATCGGCAACCGGGGGCCAGCGAAAGCAACGACGTCGCTTTAGGATCTCCCATGCGTAAATGGAGATCGTCAGCTTGTTCTAGGGTTTTTCCGGAATTTCCGATTCGAGCTTCGGAGGTTTTCGATTGCGAGAAGAGGGGTTTACAAAACGGAGACTCGGGGGTTTATGGAGTAAACGAAATAGCGTACCCCTGAAGCTTTCCAACGTGGCGATCCGGTGCGGCCGAGCTGTACGTGCTCCCGCGCATTCCAGCCTTTCAGATGACGCTGTGGGTTTATTTGGATTACGTGGATGTTGAATGTAAAACGACATGTCGTAAAGTGGCGGGTGGCGTGGTCATAGCGGAAAGTGAACGGTTCTGTTGGGTAAGATATTGGGTTCGGTGACATAAATGCAGACCGAAAATAGAAAACAAAAAGACATTGAAATTTCCAAAACCGAACAATTTTGTAAGTTAAATTATTGGTCGGGTTGTACGAAGTGTGACATATTTGGCTGGACGGGCACGTGCCGGTCAAAACTCCTGCAAGGTAGACAGAACAAATATTTTAGAAAGCGAAATTCGCCCTCCAAAAAGTTGTTGTTGGCTCTCGTGCTCGTCAACATGTCATGTTTTGCTTAAAATAACGTTTTAATGAATCTAATTTTCTACACTTACCGGTTACCAAATCCTAATCATATATAAACGAACGAATCTATATAAAATTGTGCAACGCAAGAATTGCTCTAAATTTTTTTATTCATAATAAAATGTTGATTGAGTTTGTAAGAATTGTTCTTTTCGTTAGACCAAAACTTAGGTTTGAGTATCGGTACAAGTAATCTCTCTTGATAGACAATCTGTAAAAACTAAAAAAGGCTAAAGCTCATTTTATAAGTTCTCAAAGAAGCTTGTGGTATGTCTTGACCCCAGGATGGGGTAGCCTCTCCTTCCTCTAATCTTTTTATTAACTGTAAAAAAAAATTAAAGAAAATTATAGGAATGTTTCTATTAAAGATGAATTCGAACTTGCTATTGACATTGTCTAGTTCTTATGACCCGATGTCTAGTTCTTAGACCAGCTTCAATGCGTAATGCAGAATGTTTTAAAATGGGTATGTCATAATTTTTCTTTGCTAGAAAACTTTGCTGTCATGTTTTTAGTACATAAATTTTTTAGTGGAGAACATCATTAATGTGAGTTATTCCATTGATGGAGAAATTCTTCGGTTTGGATACCGGACTAGCTATTATTTGGGAGCAAGTCACAAAAATTTTCCATTTGCCTCCCACCTTCTTCTCACATAACACTCATGATTCACCACCGATGATGGCCTTTTCGAGTTTACTTGTGGGATAAAACTATTTTGTTGTCTAAAAAAATGCTCTTTTATTTGCCCTTATCATAGAGGCTTTAACCTCTAAACTCTTGCCTTGTTATTTATCCATAAGATAAAAATAAAACAAGTAGGCCTAAAACCCAAGCCGATAAAAATTAAAATTCTATATCCGCGGGTATTCGCAATTGTAACCATGACCACCCGTCTATATATTTTCGGTTGAATAGGTATATTCATACTCATGTAATTGCATAAGCGGTCAACAGAAATCATTAAGTTTTATTGGATAAATAACCGCGGGTACCCGTAACCGTGGTTACTTAGTACTAACCAAGGAGAAGTCTGAACTTATGCAAGCAGCTCAACCCCATGCGCCGTAAGACAAAGCAGAGAAATGCAACCAATTAAGGAATGCAGTGCGGAACGAATGTTGATGACACATGATCACTAATATTGTGGTACAGATGCAAATTCCATGAACTCCTCATCACATTCAAGAGCACTCATTGCATCAGGAGGAAGACAAACCTCCAAGTCTATGCTTCCCCTTTCCCTTCCTTCGTACGATGAAACTTTCCCGCCAAATTTATTTGCGTACCCGCTCCGCAGCGCCACCGCCTTTCCCATTCCGAATTCGTTGCCGTACATGTTGAACCTCGGCGAGCTGCCCATCATCACCATGTACGGATCGAAAAACTGGCCGAGTAGGTACACGGTCGGAGACTGCAGCCAGGCGTCAACGAATCCTCGTATCTCCCTGTCGTCAAGCTTCACCACCGCCTCGTGCAGCTTCCACGCCGCCCACCCGAGGCTGTGTTGGAGGAGTTCACCGGCCGTGACGGCTTCCGAGTTGATCGGGTGAATCGAGTTCCCAAAGTAGTCTCCGGACAATGGCGGATCTAGCCTTGCTCTGTTATTCGCAGCCAACCTAATAACAAAAATATGGAAATCTAATGTGAATCGCATTATAAGAAATGGAAATTTCGAGGATTCTTTGAAGTTTTGGAGGATACCTGCATCTGGTTGACTGATTGGGAGGAAGACGCCGTGCACGGGTGATGGACCGCCATAGAAGGGCGGAGAGGGACTGGAAAGATGAGATTTTGGTGGCGTTGGACTCTGAGTTGGCCTTTGCTTTGAGTTTGGCTATGGATTCTGAGGAGAAGTGGAACACTCTCTCTCTGAGTTCGGGAGCTTCGAATCTTCCGATGAACTCATCTGGGTTTGTGTAAGGGAGGCTGATGATTGGGCCGTGACCGTCCGGAAACCACCGCTTGAGGACCGGCGGTCTGGAGATGCCGGGGACGATGGTATTGTCATGCGCTCCTTGTGTTATTGCTTGAAAGAGCTCGGACCAAGTGTTGAAGAAATGCCAGAAAGAAGTCCCATCACAAAGGCAGTGATTCATGGACAGCCCTATGAATATGCCGTCCACAAGCTCCGTCACCTGAACCGTCAGCAAGGACGCCGTGTGGCCGTCGTGGTTAACAGCTCTGTCGTGATCGAAAAACGACTGAACCACCAAGGGCACGTCAGTTGGAGAAAGAATGTCCAAAACCGACACATCCAGAGTTGCATAGATGAACCTGGCTCCGGGGCTGTTGCTGCAGTCTACATAAACCAAATACAGAGGTGGGTTTTCTTCTTTCTTCGTCGCGAAGCGGCCGGCGAGCGGGTAAAAATGAACAAGGGCGAGGGAGAGAGAGTGCTTGAGCTTGCCCAAAAGAGAATTGACGAACTCCGCCTTGTGGCGGCGATCCATGGCTTCCGGAGGTTTGGCAAAGAGGAGGCCTTTCTGGATATAGTGGACAGAGAGCATGGCGAGGTCGGTGGGTGCCAAGTACAATGGCTGCTGTGATTCCTCTGAGACATGGTGTGGAATGATAAAACACTCTGATATGTGTTTGACGCTTTGAGAGTTCATCTTCTTCAATAACCTATTGGATAAGGAATTGCTCTGGCTTTTTGTATAGAGTGATGGCAGACTTGGTGAAGTGTTTATTTGAAGAGATTTGTAAAGTAACAGGTGAAATTTTTGTATATACAATGGCTTTTATATATGTTTTTATATAAACGGTGAAATTTTTGTGTTAAAAAATTATTAATATAAAAAAATTAAATTTTATACTATTTATATAATAATAAATGATATACTATTTATGTTAGAAACCTCTTGTTTATTTGGAGGCATTGCAGGTTAGGTCCTGAATTTTATAATTGTTTTGTGCATATGGTTTTCTTCTAGGTGCTAAGATTTCTTTTAATTTTTCTATGTGTTTAAAGAACACAACTTTTCAGCCTTTGTCCTGATCCCAAAACGTCAAATACTAGCCGTGCTAACTTTAATTGTGAAAATTTGGCTTTGATTGCCCAAGCCTCCAAGTTTGAACAGAGTGGTGGAAGGAATCAAAACTAGCACAAATATTAATGATATATATTTTTTATTGGCTGAATTGTTTAGGTTTTTTTTTTCTTTCTTTCGGTTATATCAAATTTCTAATCTCTAACTTTAATAAAAATACATCTACAAAACAATCAACATTTTAAATCAAAAATCTAAGTCCCACGCCTCCGAGGTGAGGGGGGTTAGGCCAACATTTCTGATGCCTAAGTTAGTTTATCTGAAAATAGTAAGTGTTTAGGTTTTTTAGGGTTGTAAAAGTCTACTGAAATTTCCTAGAATTAGGGATTTATATAGGGGAGAGAGCCAGCCATAGTGTTAGAGTTTTACCCTACACATGACGGCATTCCATTGGTCAAGGTTTATAGAGAAATATTCTCAAGATATTAAATAAAAAATAATATCTTGAGATAATAGAGTAAATATCTTTAATTAATTTAAATAGGATTACTTACTTGAATTGAATCAATCTTTAATTGAAAATGTATTAAATATAGGATTTGGGTAATTAATTCTTATTTTTAATGCTTTGACTTTTTCCCGCGCTGTGGGTAGTCCTATTAAACTGCAGAAACCTTCAGGGGTGTGAGCTGCGTGTGAGAATATATAAGGAGTCTACCCATTTAGTGAGGACAATTTTATCATTCTTGTGTAAAAATTTACATGTCACCTCTAGAATTTTTGAAATTATTTTTAACTCCACAGGTTACACGGGAGAAGGAGAGAGAGATAGGCAAACTAAGAAACAATTAATCTCGCTCTAGTAACACAACAACAATCAGATGAGAAAAGTTTATTGTTTTAGCCATGTTCAAACCCTAGTACAACTCCCCAAGCTCAGCCCATTAGACCAGCCAAGGCACCATCCACAGTCAGTTTTAAAATCCAATGAAGATGAGGAGGAAAATGACTCTCTCCAAGTCCAAATAGTAGCAAAAGTAGAGAAAACATGTGAAAGATGATCAAGGGAAGAATTACAAACCTGGCAGAATTTTTTTTTTTTTTTAACAAACGATATTATCTAAATTAAGGAGAATGAATGGGCTTAACCTCATAATGGGTTAACAAAAATGTTGTTCAAATTCACCTTTTGACAATATTCAAATCTAAGATTTCTCACTTACAAATGAAAGAGTATCACTAGTCTGCAGTGTTAAGTGACGGAAGAAATCGTTGTTAGACTAGAATTACCAAAAAAAAAAAACAAAAAAAGGAAATTACAACCCTATACATATTTGGTAAGTTCATGATTACAACTTCTATCAGTGAACGAATTTTCTACCCTCCTAGTCTCCCTTCCTTGCACTCCCGTCCTATTTAAATGGTTATAGTTAAGCCACGTTAATGTTTTGTGTTAATTTTTTAATAGCCAGATGTTTGGACCCGATTTTACATCATCAGCCCGTGCAATTAAAGTCGTTGAGTGATCATAGCTCCTAACTGTCGGATGAAAAAATGAGGATAATTTTGTTATTAAAGGATAATATTATGGTTTTTATCAGTAATTATTTTTTAATATGAATTATCTTGGCGTATTCTTAAATGGGATAAATAAGATGCAAATTATATCTCTAAGCAAGTTGTACAGTTCAAGTTAAGTTGGGATGTGTGTGGACGTGTGGATATGCTGCAAAGCTGGAATTCAAGAAAGAAGGGTCAAGATGCATGCATGGATGGATGAGTTTAAAGGTGATAAGGTAGGAAGCTTAGGTAGCCTAGGCTTGGTGACATTAATGGGATGTGATAAGGCTTTCAAGAGTTAGCATTGCAATTAAATTGCATGTGCTTACGACATACATAATTCACATGCATGTGGAGGATTTGGCCGCCAAGCAGCATGGAGGGTTTGAAATTAATGAGAGTTCTATTGCACGTGGTTGGTATCAGGCATTTCGAATATGTTGCCTGACTAGCACCAATTCAGGTTGTGATAATTATTAGCAAAAGGATTGGCTTATCAAGAGTAAAAATATGGTGGTGATGCCGTGCGTTAGTGCGTGGAGGGAGTTTAATTTTTAGTTGGACTCTATGGAATAATCCAGGCCATGCCAAACAGAAAATATGACTACTATAAATACAAGGCTGCAAACAACGTGTAAAGCCCCTCCAACCCAACACACAAACTACCCTGCGCAAACCCTCGCTCTATGCGAAACCTCTCAACAACCTTGAGATTTTTATTTTCTTTTTCTGCCAACACATCTTCAGTTTGGATAAACAGCGCTGTAAAGGCAACCGACAAACATCTTCAGTTTGGATAAACAGCATTGTTGCCGTAGAATCAGCCGACCGTGAAGTACCTTCAGTTTGGATAAACAACACTGCGTCGAGTACGACTGGTTATCTATCCAAGTCTCAGTCGAGAAGGATTTTCGAATCTTTATTGGCAGATGTCATCTTATTAGCCTTCTCGACGAAGTGAGGTGTTACCATGTTACTACATTCAGCACACTAAGAGCCGAATTTGATATTGAATTTTGTAAAACTAGCAGCATTGTCTTCAGGCTCTAGAACCCGAAGGCCGAGACCTGTTCCTTCCTCGGCCGCAATCGCAAGATCAAGAAGTCAACAGCGCACTCAACGCCATATCAACATATTTTACTCGCAGGCCGAGTTTGGCTGACGAGTTGGCACACCCTGCACACAACCGAATGACGTAGTTAGCTCATTAGTTACTTGGCCTGCGCGCCACGTAGGATTGGTAGTTTTTAGGGTCAAGATTTTGGCACGCCTAGTGAGACCCAGTGCTAAAACTACGAAGTTCACATGATAGATCAAGATCTCAATCAGGTTCCGTTGGAGATTTGGCGCTAAGTAAAGAATTGCTACAAAAAGAAAGCAAAACTTCTTGAGAAGTTGTCTAGAAGATGAGGGCAATTTTCCGCTCCAGCAACAATCAAAATTCGGCCTAGGAAAATTGTCAAGACAACCAAAGAAAAACCTAGGCCACTTATTTTTTCGGTCGAGACTGAAAGTTTAGTTGGCTTAGAAGAAAATTTTCAAGTTTTTGAGCCAAAAATCGACTTAGAAAATGATTCGTCAGAGGAGTGCTCCAATGAAGAACAAGGCCGAGACATAGGCCTAGCCGGAAAACCACGCCAATTGATATGATTATTGGTGATAGAGTTGATATAGAGAAATCTCGTTCGGCTAAGCTGTTTGAGTTAAAAGCCGAAATTATGCATAGGGCATAATAATTGTTCAACACATTCGGCGGCCGAAAATGAAAATTTTTTCGCCAAGTTACAAATATTTGGAGAAAATCCTTTATTCGGCCTAGAGCGAAATCAATGTGAAAATTTTGGTATAAACAGATCTTGGCTTGGAATAAAGCATCGTTGGCCTCCTCCTGATTATGATCCATCCAATTTCATGTTCTTTTGCTAAAAAAAAAAAGGAATGAATAAATTATTTTCTTAACCATTTGGCCTTTCAGGCCGATGTATGAGAAAATAAGGGAACAACATTGATAGTCGATGGCTCAGGTTTGTTTGCTGTGTTGCTGAGATATTCGGCATAATATATATATATATCTCACCCTGGTTTTGGGTCGACCTTCATTTTTTACCACCGAGGTTAAGGAAATTAGAGGCTGATTTGATTGCCGAGGCCAAGGACATAAGGGGTCGAGACAAACTTTTGGGCCAAAAGTCGAGAGTAGGTTGACTAGTCGAGAAAAGTGGATTGAAAAAAACCATTAATTAAAAAAATATATATTATGATGTCTGGAATCATGATTCCACTTTCCCTGACATGATGTCAACTTTCCCTTTTTTCTACATTTTATAATATAGCTGAAAGGTAGGCCACTTTTTGGTGAAGCAGAGAGATTTGATGTGACTAAAATATGGTGATATTATTGTGACCTATTCGGTGGAATAGTCTCGGCTTGTAGCGGTGTGTTTGTCGAGCTCAATAGTGCTTTCACTTTGTTTCTGCTTGCCTTCGTTCCGAGCTTCTCGACCTCGGCTCAGTATATATATCTATATAGGCAGGCCGAGCTGCTAAGAAAAATTCTGCTCGACCTCGGTTCAGTTTTTCTCGGCAAGTTACTAAGAATCAAGTGCATGACAACAGGTTCATCTCGGCATGATAGGTAGGCAGTCGATGTACTCCTAATTGGCTGGAAAGACTTAATTTCCTTAACCATTCGACTTACGAGCCGAAGCTCAAGGAAATTGGAGGCAATGTTTGGACCCGATTTTACATCATCGGCTCGTGCAATTAAGGTCGTTGAGTGAGTATAGCTCCCAACCGTCAGATGGAAAAATGAGGATAATTTTGTTATTAAAGGATAATATTATGGTTTTTATCATAGTAATTATTTTTTCATATGAATTATCTTGGCGTATTCTTAAATGGGATAAATAAGATGCAAATTATATCTCTAAGCAAGCGGTACAGTTCAAGTTAAGTTGAGATATGTGTGGACGTGTGGATATGTTGCAAAACTGGTATTCAAGAAAGAAGGGTCAGGATGCATGCATGGATGGATGAGTTTAAAGGTGATAAGGTAGGAAGCCTAGGTAGCCTAGGCTTGGTGACATTAATGGGATGTGATAAGGCTTTCAAGAGTTAGCATTGCAATTAAATTGTAGGTGCTTATGACATACATAATTCACATACACGTGGAGGATTTGGCCGCCAAGCAGCATGGATGGTTTGAAATTAATGAAAGTTCTATTACACGTGGTTGGCATCAGACATTTCGAATATGCTGCCTGACTAGCACCAATTCAGGTTGTGATAATTATTAGCAAAGGGATTGGCTTATCAAGAGTACAAATATGGTGGTGATGTCGTGTGTTAGCGCGTGGAGGGAGTTTAATTTTTTAGTTGGATTTTATGGAATAATCCAGGCCATGCCAAACATAAAATATGACTACTATGAATACAAGGCTGTAAACAACGTGTAAAGCCCCTCCAACCCAACACATAAACTACCCTGCGCAAACCCTCACTCTATGCGAAACCTCTCAACAACCTTGAGATTTTTATTTTCTTTTTCTGCCAACACGTCTTTAGTTTGGATAAACAGCGCTGTGAAGGCAATCGACGAACATCTTCAGTTTGGATAAACATCATTGTTGCCGTAGAATCAGCCGATCGCGAAACACCTTCAGTTTGGATAAACAGCACTGCGTCAAGGCCGACTGGTTATCTATCCAAGTCTCGGTCGAGAAGGATTTTCGAATCCTTATTGGCAGAGGTCATCTCATTAGCCTTTTCGGCGAAGTGAGGTGTTACCAGGTTACTACATTCGGCACCCTGAGAGCTGAATTTGATATTGAACTTCGCAGAATTAGCAGCCTTGTCTTTAGGCTTTAGAACCCGAAGACCGAGACCTGTTTCTTCCTCGGCCGCAATCGGAGGATCAAGAAGTTAGCGGCGCGCTCAACGCCATATCAACATATTTTACTCGCCGACCGAGCTTGGCCGATGAGTTGGCACGCCCCACACACAACCCAATGACGTAGTTAGCTCATTAGTTACTCGATCTGCATGCCACGTAGGCTTGGTAGTTTTTAGAGTCAACACCAGAATAAGACAAAATGCAATTTGTGAGAGTATGAGAGCATATGGGAGGGAATAGGATGAGAATAGGAGAGGAGAGAATCCTACTCCATCTTTGAAATAATCAACCACTAGAGCCCTTGACCCTCCTTCCATACACCACAACCATCTTTAAGTCTGAAAACTGTTTTTCTTCCTCTTATTAAAAGTTGACAAATGAAAAACTTTGGTGTTCCTACTGGCGTCTTTAAGCCATGAAACTCTGGATTTTGTTCCCAAAAACTTGCGTCCTGATTTAAGAGAGAATAATAATCTTGGAGCAGCTTATCTTCTAGATCAATGAGAAATTGAGAATGCCTGACCATGCCTACAGCTGGTTCCTTGATCCGGCGGTAGACATCGCACAAGTAATGGTCTGCCAAAAAATGGTAGATAGGGGAGTCTGATATTGTTTTGACATTTTGGAACTCATTTTCTGGAAAAAAAATCACACACAATATTGTTTTAATTTGTCTGATTAACGTATGTAAAGATCGGATGACTTAGTCACGAGTTAAATAGCAAGTACATCCCACAAGTTATTTTTTAGGGTGAAGTGCCGATTTAATCCATGAACTATCATCTCAGTGAAAATTAGGTCCCTGAATTATTTTTTCGGTAAAATAAGTCCCTAAATTCATTAGAAATTGTTAATTTCATCCCTACTATTATATTCAAAGCTATTTTATCAAATTTTCATCAACATAAATCACTTGACATACTTTAGAGTGTAATACCATATTTTCTTATCTATAAGCCCTTAAAATTTCATATAGATTGCGAATTTAATGTCTAATTTACCCTCAAAAGTTAACTTTTACTATTTCTTTATGAAAAACTACCAACTTATCCTCCAAAGTTAACTCCATACACTATTTCTTTATGAAAAACTACCAATCTACCCTCCAATGTGTATCACATGCAAGTAACGTGACTTAAATTGATGGAAAATTGAATATAGTAGCTTCGAATATAACATTAGGGATGTAATTGGCTGATTTTTGTAATTTAGGGACTAATTTTTCTGAATAAAGTAGTTTAGGGATCTAATTTTCACTAAGGTGATAATTCAAGGATAAAATTGGCAGTTTCCCTATTTTTTAATACAAGCGATATTGAGGAAGAAAAAATCGAAAGTATGAGCTCGGGTGCAACACATTTTATTCGTTTTGATGGATCCAACTATGAATCAATTGGTCGAAGGAAACAATGTATACTCCTAAACCCTAAGGTACCACTACCAATTTACATGTGTATGTTTTTTTTTAGTACATCGATATTTTTACATTAAGGAGAGGACAATTCGGCTAAGCCACACAATGAGCAGGCTAATTTGGTATTGAATTCGCCATCCACAAGATTCGTACCTAAGACCTCTCACTTCCAGGTGAAAAGAAATACTACCAGACTCTAGTAATCAGTGGCAGTTTACATATGTATGTTGTATCCTCCATCATTGATGTAGATGTTGATGCATGTGGACTAATATAGAGACAATGTAAGTAATTATGTCTAAACTTTATTGCGAAAATGGTTTTATTCTCCGTTTACACCTTATTCAAATGTTTCGAAATAAGCACTTATTCAAATGTTTTTGAAATGAGCATTTATTCATGAAATATGCATTTATCACATTTGTTTCTCACTTCTCCGCTTTTGAAATAAGCATAGTCATGCTACTGTGTAACTCTGCTTTAAAATTGTTGACATGGCATGATCCTTAACTTGCAGCACACAAATTTTGCAGATGAACAAGCCATATATCTAATACTGCGATACGGAGGCGGCTTCCATGAACTCCTTGTCACATTCAAGAGCACTCATTGCTTCAGGTGGAAGACACACCTCCAAGTCTATGCTTCCTTCTTCGCGTCCTTCATACGATGACACTTTGCCACTAAACTTGGTTGCGTATCCACTTCGAAGTGCGATCGCTTTTCCCATTCCAAATTCATTTCCATACATGTTGAATCTTGGTGAACTCCCCATCATAATACTGAATGGATCAAAATAGCTTACTTGGTACACAGCGGGAGACTTCAGCCACGCATCAATAAGCTCTCGTATCACGTTGTCATTGTGGTTAACCACCGCCTCTTGCAACTTCCACGCCGCCCATCCAATCCCATGTTCAAGCAACTCACCTGCTGCAACAGTTTCTGATTTAACAGGGTAAATTGAGTTGCCAAAATAATCTCCAGACAATGGTGGGTTTATTCTTGCTCTATTATTCGCAGCCAACCTGTACAAGGTATTGAATATCCGTGTTAATGATGGTTATCAAGCAATATATCGAAAGTTAAATGAAAGAAGAAATTTTGAGGACGTTATCGTAAAATTAGACTATGCCTGCAGCTGGTTCCTTGATCCGGTGATAGACAACGCGCACGAGTAATGGAGCGCCAGAGAAGGGCAGATAAGGACTGGAAGGAAGAAATTTTTGTTGTCTTGGACTCTGCATTGGCCTTTGCTTTAAGTTTGGCTATGGATTCCGAGGACAAGTGAAACATTCTCTCCCTGAGAGGGGGAGCTTCAAATCTGCCAATGAACTCATCCGAGTGTTTGAAACGTAGGTTGATGATTGGGCCATGACCATCCGGAAACCAGCTCTCGAGAACAGGTGGCTGCGAGATATTGGCTACAAAATCATTGTGACGTCCTTGTGCTTGTGCTTGAAAGATTTCAGACCAAATGTTGAAGAAATGCCAGAACGAGGTTCCATCACCAAGGCAGTGATTCATGGAAGGCCCTATCAAGATTCCATCCACTAGTTCCGTGACCTGAATCGTCAGCAAAGACATGGTGTGCCCGTCATGGTTTACTGCCCTGTCATGATCGAAGAACGATTGGACCACCAACGGGACATCAGTCGGTGAAAGAATGTCGGAGATTGACATGTCCAGAGTTGCATATATGAATTTGGCCCCAGGGCTGTTGTTGATATCCACATACACCAAATACAAAGCCGGGTCCTCAGATTTCTTGGTAACCAAGCGACCTGCAAGCGGGTAGAAATGACCAAGCGCAACGGAAAGAGACTGCTAGAGCCTTTCCAACAGAGAATCGGTGAAGTTTTTCGGATCTCATTTAGCTTCTGGAGGCTTGTAAAACAGAAGTCCTTTTTGGATATAGTGTACAGAGACCATGGCAAGACCACCTGGTGTCAAGAAGAAGGGCTTATCTGACTCTTCAGAAGCATGGTGTGGCTGGACAAAGCACTCTAAAATTTGTTCAACATTGGGGAATCCATTTTTCTTCATTCAGTGTTGCTTTGGATTGCAGAATGTTGCTACCTGATCTGGTCTTTACACTCAATATATGATTGTTTAGTCCAAGTGTATGTAGAGATTAGAGGCGATATTGAACAAATCCGTAACCCAAGTAATTTTTTTTTTTATACAAGCGATATTGAACGAAGCAGAATTCAACACATGAGCTCGTGGACGGCATATTATTCTATTTGACAGTAGCTAAGACTTAGTTTAGCATGAATAACAAGTTAATCACAATGTAGCCTCTTAAGGTTTTGTAGCCGTTCCGGCATTCTCGTTTGTCTAATAATATTTCTATTAGTTTGTAGTTTTGTTCGTTGCGCACTTTGATATTCAACTTGGTATCAAGCGGGTTCGATCCTTAGGGTTCAATCTGTTCTTGTTGGTATCAATTGGTCTGCCTTTATCTTCTTTCGTTTTAGATTTGTTAGTTGGTATTGATTGTTTGCAAGGAAAAAAAAAATGAAAGAGGGAAAAAAAAAAGTTTTGCTTGCAGATGAGAAGATTCCCCAGCAAATAAAAAAAGGGGATGAAGGAGAAAACAAGGAAGAAAAAAAAAAAGAACCACGGAAAGGAAGAAGAAGGAAGAAAAAAGGGAAAAGAAGGAAGGAAAAAAATATGATTGTTGAAGGAAAGCATTCGAAAAAGTCCTAGGAGGAAAAAAAAAGTAGAAAAGAAAAAACATTGGCTTTTTATTTGAAGGCCCACACAAGTTGTTGGCGTTGTTCGTTTGTTGGTACAATTGAGATATGAAATCTTGTCCATTTAGTGACAGGTTCTCTCCATACTCTCAACATTAGCCAGTTTGAACCAGAATCAGCTTGTTAGCAAGAATCAAGAATCAGTTTGCTAGTCAAGTTAAGTCAAGTAAAGTTTACATGCCTGCCGGTCCACTTAACGAAGCCAGTCCGCATATGCTTGTTTGCAAACTCATGTCGTATACCGCTATGAGATTGACGGGGGGTGTTGGAAAATATTAGTATATATGTTTATTTTAGTATTTGAGTTTTGCTTGTTAGTTAATATATGGGCCTAGCCCATTCGAATTAGGGTTTCTAGGTTTTGCTCTCTATAAATATAGTTGGAAAATATTAGTATTTATGTTTATTTTAGTATTTGGGTTTTGCTTGTTAGTTAGTATATGGGCCTAGCCCATCCGAATTAGGGTTTCTAGGTTTTGCTCTCTATAAATATAGCTTATAGTTTAGTATGAATAACAAGTTAATCACAATGTAGCCTCTTAAGGTATCAGAGCGGGTTCGATCCTTAGGGTTCAATTCGTTCTTGTTGGTATCAATTTGTCTGCCTTTGTCGTCTTTCATTTTAGATTTGTTAGTTGGTATTAATTGTTTGCAAGGAAAAGAGAAATGAAAGAGGGAAAAAAAAAGTTTTGCTTGCAGAGGAGAAGATTCCCTAGCAAATAAAAAAAGGGACGAAGGAGAAAATAAGGAAGAAGAAAAAAAGAACCATGAAAAGGAAGAAGAAGGAAGAAAAAAGGGAAAAGAAGGAAGGAAAAAAATATGGATGTTGAAGGAAAGCATTCGAAAAAGTCCTAGGAGGAAAAAAAAAGTAGAAAAGAAAAACCGTTGGCTTTTTATTTGAAGGCCCACACAAGTTGTTGGCGTTGTTTGTTTGTTGGTACAATTGAGATATGGAAATCTCATCCGTTTAGTGACGGGTTCTCTCCATACTCTTAACATTAGCCAGTTTGAACCAGAATCAGCTTGCTAGCAAGAATCAAGAATTAGTTTGCCAGTCAAGTCAAGTCAAGTCAAATAAAGTTTGCATGCCTGCCAGTCCGCTTAACAGAGCCAGTCCGCATCTGCTTGTTTGCAAACTCATGTTGTATACCACTATGAGTTTGACGGGGGGTGTTGGAAAATATTAGTATTTATAATTATTTTAGTATTTGGGTTTTGCTTGTTAGTTAGTATATGGGCCTAGCCCATCCGAATTAAGGTTTCTAGTTTTGCTCCCTATAAATATAGTTGGAAAATATTAGTATTTATGTTTATTTTAGTATTTGGGTTTTGCTTGTTAGTTAGTATATGGGTCTAGCCCGTCCGAATTAGGGTTTCTAGGTTTTGCTCTCTATAAATATAGCTTATAGTTTAGCATGAATAACAAGTTAATCACAATGTAGTCTCTTAGGGTGTGTTTGTTACATCTCCTTAGAAGAGACTAGCAGGGATTGGCTTAACTAGGACTATAGTCCCACGTTTGGCATGGTCTTGGATTAGAGTTAATGGGACTCGCCTCGACTACGAGGCGCCCCGCACTTCAGTAAACCTCAATATCTAGTCCCACCGTTTCACTTGGTATTAAGCAGGATTAACAAAGAAACGAACCGACGACCTCAGCCCACCCTTTCTCCGCATGCGTTTCTCTCTCTCTCGTCACAAATCCATGTGATGCAGCCATTCCTCTGCAACCCCCAAAATTGATTCCCCCACTCTTGCGGTGTAGCCTTTCCTCCGCCGGTGGGAAACGGCGGTTACAACGCCATTTTTTTTTCTGGGAAGCGTTGTTGATGGTGCTGGGTGTGTGGCAGCTTACAAAACTGGGTATTTCTGGGTCTCTCTCTTTGGGGTCTGGTTATTTCTGGGTCGATTGGGTCTTCGAAAATCTGTTGTCGCAGACTAGTGAGTTGATGCGGTAGGGAAGCAATTGAATCGCTTTAATAGATAAACAATTGAATTGGGATAGAACATCTGGGTATTTCTTTATTGTTGGTGTTGGTGAGTTGCTGTGATAGGAAATTAAAAAAAATTGCTGGCAATTGAATTGGTAGACGAAGCATCTGGGTCCTTCTTGGATAGAGAATAGAGAAGCAATTTAATTAGGTTTTTAAAATTTAAAATAACTACAAAATAACATTTTATAATATAAAATTTAATATTTTTTCATTTCTGGCTTATTAGTCCGGCGTCATACCAAACACTTCACTATTTTTAGTCCTACTTAGTCTAAGCCAAGCCAGTCCAGCTTAGTCCCTGAAGTTAGTCCAATCCGAGATAGTCCAGTGCAACAAACGCACCCTTAAAGTTTTGTAGTCGTTCCGACATTCTCGTTTGTCTAATAATATTTCTATTAGTTTGTAGTTTTGTTCGTTGCGTACTCTGATTTTCAACTTGGTATCAGAGCGGGTTCGATCCTTAGGGTTCAATCCGTTCTTGTTGGTATCAATTTGTTTGCCTTTGTCGTCTTTCGTTTTAGATTTGTTAGTTGGTATTGATTGTTTGCAAGGAAAAGAAAAATGAAAGAGGGAAAAAAAAAGTTTTGCTTGCAGAGGAGAAGATTCCCCAGCAAATAAAAAAATGGGACGAAGGAGAAAATAAGGAAGAAAAAAAAAAGTAGAAAAGAAAAAACGTTGACTTTTTTATTTGAAGGCCCGCACAAGTTGTTAGTGTTGTTTATTTGTTAGTACAATTGAGATATAGAAATCTCGTCCGTTTAGTGACGGGTTCTCTCCATACTCTTAACATTAGCCTGTTTGAACCAGAATCAGTTTGCTAGCAAGAATCAAGAATCAGTTTGTCAGTCAAGTCAAGTCATGTCAAGTTAAGTCAAGTAAAGTTGGCATACCTGCCAGTTCGCTTAACGGAGCCAGTCCGCATCTGCTTGTTTGCAAACTCATGTCGTATACCGCTATGAGTTTGACGGGGGGTGTTGGAAAATATTAGTATTTATGTTTATTTTAGTATTTGGGTTTTGCTTGTTAGTTAGTATATGGGCCTAGCCCATCCGAATTAAGGTTTCTAGGTTTTGCTCTCTATAAATATAGTTGAAAAATATTAGTATTTATGTTTATTTTAGTGTTTGGGTTTTGCTTGTTAGTTAGTATATGGGCCTAGCCCATCCGAATTAGGGTTTCTAGGTTTTGCTCTCTATAAATATAGCTTATAGTTTAGCATGAATAACAAGTTAATCACAATGTAGCCTCTTAAGGTTTTGTAGTCGTTCCGGCATTCTCGTTTGTCTAATACTATTTCTATTAGTTTGTAGTTTAGTTCGTTGCGCACTCTGATATTCAACTTGGTATCAAAGCGGGTTCGATCCTTAGGGTTCTATCCGTTCTTGTTGGTATCAATTTGTCTGCCTTTGTTGTCTTTCGTTTTAAATTTGTTAGTTGGTATTGATTGTTTGCAAGGAAAAGAAAAATGAAAGAGGGAAAAAAAAATTTTGCTTGCAGAGGAGAAGATTCCCCAGCAAATAAAAAAAGGGGATGAAGGAGAAGATAGGGAAGAAAAAAAGAACCACGGAAAGGAAGAAGAAGGAAGGAAAAAAGGAAAAAAATATGGCTTGAAGGAAAGCATTTGAAAAAGTCCTAAGAGGAAAAAAAAAGTAGAAAAGAAAAAACGTTGGCTTTTTATTTGAAGGTCCACACAAGTTGTTGGCCTTGTTCGTTTGTTGGTACAATTGAGATATGGAAATCTCGTCCGTTTAATGACGGGTTCCCTTCAAACTCTCAACATTAGTAAGTTTGAACCAAAATCAGTTTACTAGCAAGAATCAAGAATCAAGAATTAGTATGCCAATCAAGTCAAGTCAAGTTAAGTCAAGTAAAGTTTGCATGCTTGCCAGTCCGCTTAATGGAGCCAGTCTGCATCTGCTTGTTTGCAAACTCATGTCGTATACCGCTATGAGTTTGACGGGGGATGTTGGAAAATATTAGTATTTATGTTTATTTTAGTATTTGAGTTTTGCTTGTTAGTTAGTATATGGGCCTAGCCCATCCGAATTAAGGTTTCTAGGTTTTGCTCTCTATAAATATAGCTTATAGTTTAGCATGAATAACAAGTTAATCACAATGTAGCCTCTTAAGGTTTTGTAGCCGTTCCGGCATTCTCGTTTGTCTAATAATATTTAGTTTGTAGTCTTATTCATTGTTACTTTGATATTCAACTACTATTTTGTTTTATGATAAATGGACACTGTTTCCTCTTCCTTTCCTTTTACAAAACGAAAATATAGAAAAGTCGCATCTCTCTTCCTTTTTATTCATTCTTAAAGGTTTGATCATCCTTTATTGAACAAAAGGTCAAATAATTCTATTGAATTCATCTAAAGTAGGGAGAAGATTCGAACTTGGGTGCATAGAGTAGAGCACACGGCTCTAACCGATTTGGCTAAACTTCTGGTCTGGATTGTTAATGGCTTGATTTACTTTGCCTAATTGTTCATCAACACTAGGAGAGTGCTGATCCCTTTGCGACAAAGTTCGTATTTCTCTTCATCAATTAGAGTAGTTTATCATATCATCTTTAAACAAAGAAAATTCATTACATATGGTTTCACAAAGCAGAGATTCATGTAATTTGATTTATCCGTAACTGAACATTGTAAACAATAGCATTATCCACAATCTGTAGCATTTTAGTTTGCACATTCAAGAGCTTTCATCGCTTCCGGGGAAAGACGCTTCTAGGTTAATGCTTCCGCCTCCTCGGCGACCAGGGTACAATACTACTCTCCCGTCATACTTATCCACCCACCTACATCTCGTCGCCAATTGTTTCCCCATTCCGAATTCATTTCCCTACAGTTATCTCGAAGAACTGCGTATGGTCACAAGATACGGATCTAGATGCTGTCCAAATTGGTACGCGGTAGGAGACTGCTGCCATGTATCAATACGTCGCGGTATCGCACTTATCAATGTGGTTCACCACTGCCTCATGCAACTTCCGGGCAGCTCATGCACCAGTTCCCCAGCTGTGCTAAATCCCTTTTAAGGCACTGACAAAGTTGCCAAAATAATGTTGGGACAAGGGTCGCTCTAGTTTTGATCTCTTATTGGAACCCACCACACAAGTGGTTACCTGGCCTGAAGTTGCATTACACGCTTGTGTAATGCACCTCCAGACCAGAGCAAACAAGGACTGGAATGAGGAGATTTTGTTGGGACTAGAAGAATAATTTGCATTTGCCTTGGCATTGAGTTTTTAGTACAAATTCTGAAGAGAAGTGGAAAACTCTTTCTGAGTTGCGGACCCTCGTATCTGCCCGTGATCTTCATATCTGCATAAGGACGGTAGGAGACTGCAGCCATTAACGTCTGGAAACCAGCGCTCGAGGGCCGGTGGTTGTGAAAATACTGGGTGTAGTTTTCTCATTTACTTGTGCTTGAAAGATGTGAATCGTCACCAAAGGCGTCGTTTGACTATCGCCATGGACTGCTCTCTCATGATCGAAAAAAGACTGAACCAGCAGTGGCACATCGGTTGGTGAAAGAACGTGGACACCAACAGGTCTAGAGATTCTCCGGACCACCACCAGCGGAGAATGTATAATATCAGCCTTCTGAGAAGCCATGGATTTTGGAGGGTTGGCATACATTAGGCGGGTATGTTGCCTAGAAAGTGCAGATATCCGATGGATACAGGTAGAAGGGCTGTTTCGATTCCTCTGAAACATAAATGTGGCCGCACAGAGCACCCCAAGATGCGTTTTTCGACACTTCAAAGAGATTCATCATTTCAGGGTGTTGATATAGGCAACAAGTTGAACATTATAAAGAATTTTACCAGAATACGCGGGTCACCGTAACAATGAAGCAAGCCAAATGTCTAGTCATTAACCAAAGGCATGAAGCAAGCCAAATAAATGTAACAATAGTGAAAATCCTACACAACCCGAAAACACAAAAACGCAGGAAAACTGAATTAAAGTCGAAGTTCCAATTTCCAAAAAACTACGATAACTCAAACTCCAAACGATATCTTCTACCAGTCTCTCTCCATGTTACGAGAAAACATCACCAGATGCCGTTCATCACATTCAAGAGGCAAGGTTGTCATTCAAGAGTTAACGAAGCTAGTTGATCAGCGCTGCTGTTAGCCTGCTGTTGGGCAACATTCCTCAGAACATCCATGGCCTCTGCAACCTTCGCCTTTAGAGCCTCTGGCGACTCGAGCAAATGCAAAACTTCGGTCTGGTCCATCTCCAGAAGCATGCCAGTCACCTTAGCAGCTGACTCATGCTCCAGCTGGTCAACGAGGGGATATAGGGCTTCACCAAGCATCTGCCCACAAAACCAGAAATCAATTCGCTTCGTTAAGCAAGTTCAATCCTAATATCACTTGTACAGTTTAAAATCGAACAAAAAGGAAATGGGGCTTACCGTCCGTTGCTGTTCAGTTGAAGCATTTGCAAGGGCAGTAGCCAAAGCCGGAACGCCCTGGCCTCCTGCAGCATCACGAATAGGAATGGGACCCATGTCATATGGAACTGAATGCATGCCACCGCCGACTCCAGAAAATGGAACTTCCTGCATGTTGCGACCAGGTGGATAGCGGTACACACGTCCCCTAGGCAGCATCTGAAACGCAAAGCAAAATGGGAATATCAGGAACATGAGCAAAAATTTAAATATTAACATCAGTACAGAAGTTGTATCTTTTCAACTGACATGCTGCTGCATCATTGGCACAGGCTGCTGGTTTGGTTGCACAGGACCTGCACCACGTCGGCCTCCTGGGCGTTGGCCCTGCTGACCCTGCTGAACCATTGGAACAAAGAAGTTTGGCATTGGTGCACCACCAGGCCTTAATCCAGGCACAAGCTGCTGTTGGTAACCAAATCCAGCCTGCACAATAGAGAAAAAGGTTGAGAACAAAAAATCAAACAAGAATCATAATCAAAGAAAATCAACATAGAAAATGGACAAATCATTACTTGTGGAGGAATTATCGCTGGAGGTGCTTGTCCATACATAAATTGTTGCCCTAGGCCTGGAGCACCTGGAGGGAACATTGGCATACGTGGAGCCACCGAAGGTGCCATAGCAACTGGCCTCATTTGAGAAAACTGAGCCTGATAAAAAAAAATGTATTAATTAATGGTAAAAAGAATGAAAAACAGATGAACAAAAAAGTTCCACCTAACTTCAGTGAACACTGCAAGCTAATCCTACCTGTAACCTTGCTTTCCTCTCTTCTTTCCTTTGTGCAAGTGCAACATACAGAGGCTTGCTAACAACCATTTTGCCATTCATCTCAGCAAGCTGAAAGTACAGAATCAAAGTAAACCAAACGTAGTTTCGGATAACAAGTTTTCTGGTTTTATTCTTTTAAACAAACTCAGAGTTAAAAAACATACAGCTCGAGAAGCTTCTTCAGCAGTTGAAAAGGCAACAAAACCAGAACCCCTGCTGTTTCCATCAGGATCACGCATAACCTATGAAATCCAAAAATAACATGTTAAATCAGATCTCTACCAGCATAGGTAACTAACAAATCAAAGAAGTATATTCACCAACCTTGCATGAACTAACAGTACCATACTCCGAGAACAATTCCTTGAGTTTTTCATCACTGATGCTGTCATCCAAGTTCTTGATGTACAAATTGACACCTTGAAACTTATCGCTAGCTTCCTTCATGCTCTGCTCAAATCTCTCCTTCAGTTCAAGCTCTCTCTCGTACTTCTTCTGAGCTTTCCCAACATACCACTCCTTCTCGTCGATCTTCTTTCCATTCAAAGCGTCAACAGCTTTAGCAGCAGCTTCTGGATCCTCAAAGTTGACAAAACCAAAACACCTTGATTTGCCTTCCCCGTCCCTCATCACTACAACACTGGTTATTTGTCCATGTTCACCAAAAATTTTGTTCAACTCATCTTCCGTTGTAGATTCGGATATATTCTTGACATAGACATTGTTAAATTTAGTCTTATTAAAATTTCCGTCCCTCTCCTGCTTGCGCAGAAAGTGTCCCACAAATACTGGCTTATCATTAAGCAGCATCCCATTTAACTTATCTATTGCACTCTGAGCAGCATCCTCACTATCAAATTGCACAAAACCATAGCCCTTTGACTGGCCAGTGGCATCGGTGGCGATCTTGCAAGAAAGAATATTTCCAAAAGAAGAAAACGTCTCATGCAATGCTTTGTGGTCAATTGCCTTGTCCAGATTCTGCGCCCACCCGAAAGAAAAAAGTTAACATAAGGCCAAAACATATAAAACACCACCATACTTCATGTGAAGGAAATCTCAGCAATATCAAGAAGGGAGCTACCTTGATAAATATGTTTCCGGTTCCACTCTTTCTAATACTAGGGTCCCGGTGCGAATACATAATCCTGATTGATTT
Source organism: Malus sylvestris (assembly GCF_916048215.2). Taxonomy (NCBI): domain Eukaryota; kingdom Viridiplantae; phylum Streptophyta; class Magnoliopsida; order Rosales; family Rosaceae; genus Malus; species Malus sylvestris. The sequence continues at coordinate 7,557,197 of NC_062267.1, read as the reverse complement.
GTTATTCAGTGGAGTGAAGTTCAGAACTTCCAGTGCCCTCGCAGCTGCAAAGTTAAAAAAGATAAAATCAAATACAGCACATAACCGCGTCAATAACATTAGTAAATGCCACTACAGAAATACCTCTCCAACACAACCAATACGCAAATAAACCCATCAAAAATACACAAATTCCAAAATATTAGCCCTTCCCAAATGTGCTTCTAATCAACCTGACTTAGCATATTAGCATAAAGCCTCGGGCTTCGAAATCTCATCCAACGTATTGTCTCTAATTGCTATCCATTTTGACTAATCAACAATAATAATCAAATTAAATTTATTAATTTCCTCCTAAATTCATATTAAAAATGCAAACTTTAATATGCAAATAAAACATTCTCCAAAAGTAACCAAAAAATAAATTAATCTAAAAACAATAACAGTGAAATTAATCAGAAGACTGACCATCCTGAGGACCGCTATAGTTGACGTAACCATAGCCGAGAGATCGGCGAGTGCTCAAGTCCCTGCAGACCCTCACCGACACGACCTGACCGACCTGGTTGAACAGATCGTACAGCTGCGAGTCGGTTACATTCTGGTCGAGATCCCCAACGTACAGCGACGTCGAAACAAACTGAGGGGCGCCACCGCCGGCGTTCGCCGCCACAACGTTCGGGCCGCTCGCAGGAGGCTGCTGCTGGTGCTGAACTTGAATCTGAGCCATGTCACACCAAAATCACAAAACCCTCACTTCAAAATTTCCTCTTTTTGTTGGGAAGATTTTTCTGCAAACTCAAAGGATCGAAACTAAAAATTTAGAAAAACCCATGGACCGGAAGTGAAACTCTGGCTGATTTTTTGGTTTTTCTGAGATTTTTTGGGATAAATCGTCCGGGATCCGAACCGGGCGCGACGGAGTAACCGAACGGAAAACCGAAATTTTTATTTTTTTGGGGTTTTTGGGGTGGAGGAGGGCAGAGTAGAAAAAACTGCACCGCACCGGCTGAGGATTTAACTGCTTAACTTATATAGGGTGCGTTGGTGAGGGTGTGGGCTTTCGGAAACCCTAGTTGTTTTTTGGAAACTAAATACGGGCCGTCGGATCGGGTTTTTGTGTGTTTTTAACGGCTAAAACGGTCATCGGATTTTGCACAGTGACGTTGTGTTAGGTAGACCTGTAAACGGGTCGGGTTTATTGGGTTTGGGTCGGGTTGAACCCTACCCGTTAAGTTAACGGGTCACCCGAACCCAACCCGTTAAGCTAATGGGTCACCCGAACCCGACCCGTTAAGTTAACGGGTCACCCGTTTCACCCTTTAACACCCGTTAACAATTATTATTATTTTTTTTTTGCATAAAGTTTATTTTTTGTTCTTAAGACTTTACTAAAATTACTAAAATATCATCAACTAACGGGTGCTAACGGGTGTTAACGGGTCCTAACGGGTCTAACGGGTTGACCCAAAGTGACCCGTTATTTAACAGGTTGTTAACGGGTTCATCCGTTAGCGACCCGACCCGTTAAGCATCCACCCAAATACAAATATTAACGGGTTGGGTCGGGTCGGGTTAACGGGTTGGGTCCAAAATGCCAGGCCTAGTGTTAGGGCATGTGACGCACCAGGCCCACAAGAGTTGGGCTTGATAAAGGCCCAAAATACTTACCTTGCAAGCCTGTGTTTGAGTTGGGCTTGATAGATTACTTTTGGTCGGGGTATAATTGAGTCCTGGTCCTATGTATCTTCATGAAGATTGGGTTGGACCAACAACTAGCTAATGGTACTGGGACAATGTATATCTCGCATGGGATCCAAACTTAAAGACTTTGAAACCTTATGGGTTGATTTTGAATCGGGACTCCAACGTGCGAGAATCGGATTAGTTCCATTCTTGTTTTTTCGATCAATTAAATTGTTCCATTCAATTTCGTTGAAGAATGTCAATTCCAACTTTAAAGTCGAATACAGCGGAATACAGTTCATATTGAGTGGCTTAATTATTGTTTGCACCGACTTCTTTTGTCTTAAAATCCTACTAAGGTCATATGATTTTGCACGGATCTTAAGTGGTGGATCTGTTAGAGTAAATGTCGAAATATAGAGAATAGTTCGAAGAAGACTTTAAGGTACGATTTGAATCGTTTTTTTAAAGTGTTATTTGCCCCCACTCGAATGAGTTTGCTAAAGGGTTCTTGGCAAATTACTTTCAGTATACAACAAAGTATGGAATATTCGATTAGCAAAACTGAATTATATTCTCTTAGAAATAACTAGAAAGAAATTGTATGAATGCGATGGAAAGAGAAGAGAACAAGGAATGTAGAAACAAATTTCTAAAATTATGTTTGAAACATTATGCCACAATAGGTATTTATAGACATTAAAGCACCTGTTCATCGAGTCCCTTCATTTTAGTTGAAATTATACAACCCTTCTTAATAGTGTTGACCCAAAAGACATGTTTTCTATTTATAATTTTCAGAAAATAATTATTGACTAATTACATCTTTTAACTCTACTCATACAATTTGAATAAGCATTATGTCTTTTAACCAAAAGTTGCAGTTCAACCAACAGGTACAAGGTTGAATTAAATCCAACATTTCTATACATATGTTGCCGCACACATTCTGCGGATCGTAGCAGCACTAGGTCATATATATCCATATATTATATATTAATATATATAATAATTGTTGAAATCTCTAACAGGATCCCCAACATTTCTTTTAAGGGAGTTTTAACGAAAAGTCCGCAGTACTATTCACTTTAACGAAAAACCACATTTTTACACTAAAAAGTCAATCCTGGTACTATTCACTTTACCCTTTATTTTGTCTTTATCATTAAAACTCAAAGTTTTCAAACCATTTTCATTAGTTTTCATTTCTTTTAACCCACTATGTTTCAAATTCAAACTCTCTCCTCTCTTAATAATTTAAAGTAAAAATATTGCTTGTATGTCGGACCGCCTCACTTATATGGTGACAATATTTTCATTTAAATGAAATCCAATTGAATCATGCTATGAGTTGTAAAATGCGACACTTGGTACTTATATTTCGTACGCATGCATTAAGATGAAGCATGCACAGCCTGCACGATCTATTCATCAAATATCGGTGCATGATAAGTCAATTTATGCGGTCGTGATTGGACTGAATCGCCGCACTAGTACATAACCTCATTCATATTTCCGATCAGATGGACAGAGGTTTTGAGATGTTGTCTCTTTTGATGCACAAACAAAAGTTGATTGGCATTTGGCATATATAGTCAACTGTGAGATACTGCCATGATTGCCATATATATGCTTGGCCCATCAAAATCTAACTTATGATGTGCGTTGTTGCATGAAACCAATTTCATGCAATAATGTATTAGTTGTGTTGGAGGACATAAAATAACCTACTTAATTAGCACTAAGCAGTTGCAAACTTGCAACACACACATGTATATTAGCTCTCTATCGGACGTAAATATTAAAAAGCCGTTGCATGCATGCACAAGGCACTCTTTGTTTGGTTATATATGGTGATCCTAAAGCTCCATTAAATAATGTTGTTATAATTCAACATGTACACTTCATCTTGGAATGTTTGATTGGGTATTTCAAAATATAATTCATGAGTCAAAGCAATTCATTGGTCATAATAATATCATTCTTAATGATTTCTTTTAATTTTAATTTAGGTTTTGTTTGCAAACCAGAACTGACGCATTAAAGGAGTTATAATGTTGGGGCTCTATATCACATTTTATCTTTGAAAATGCCATCTTGATTAACCCATTAATTGGACAACTATATAGTAACGTTTTCCACATTCAATTAGCTAATTATATGTCTCATGTTTAATTACCCATTGCCCCATGTAAACTCCCCTTGACGTTGTGCCAAAGAGATATACCATTTTGATTTCTTATATATATTTCATCGATTTCTTTTCCTCTCCAATTCTGTCATGTCCCGTTGATGGATTCTTCATTCTTTCAAATGTTGATATGGCATTCCATTGTTGTACCAATGGAAGAATCAAGTTATTCATCCGATTTAAGTACTGCGAGTGTATGCTTACTAGGATTATAGGTATTTGTATGTTAAAGGGTATGGCGTCATAATCTGCTACACCGAGACATTATCTCCAAGGGGCAAAATATACTATTAAGGATAGTGAACTTACACACCTCAACCTAAAATTTTGTTTTAATCAAGTACCGATGAAAAAACATTTGTACCTTGAAAAATATTAGTATTTTGTTGTTGTTTCATTATTTTATACTATTGACCATGTCAACATAAAGTATCATTTACTAATTAATATTTATCTTGTGTGATCTGTTGTAGGAAATAGCATCCACATCGCCAATATTTCCAACACTTCAATCTTAATTACTTATTTGCATTCTTTTCACCATATTTTTACAATTTTGCTCTTTTCTTGTCACATATGTAATATAAACGTGGATTTCACGTTCTTAATTACTAGTTTGAAGTTGTTATAAAAAAAATAATAGGGAACTTCATTTTAATCCTTGACAAAGATGACTTTTAGACTAAAATCATGAGTAAGATCAAAATCTAAATTTAGTCCCTTGATACATTAATCACCTCATTTATTAATTACATTTTGATGTTTTAATTATTTCTCTTTTTCTTTCTAATTTTAATGTATTAATTTTTCATTTCATTCATTGTAATATGTTTTGTTGTAAACATTTAGATAAACTAATTTTTGTTATACAATATATTTCGATATGCTTGGTCTTCTTCATTTAGGTACATTAAATTCATTATAATACATTTCGGTGCATACATTTAGGTACACACATTTTGCCACATACATTTCAATACAAACATTTAGGTACTTACATTTCGGTACTAACATTTCGGAGCATACATTTCGGTACTTACATTTAGGTACATTAATTTAATATAATACATTTCGGTGCATACATTTAAATACATTAATTCAATATAATACATTTCGGTACTAACATTTAGGTACATTAATTGAATCTTTTAAGTTTGAAGAATGTTAAATAAAATTAATAAATTAATAAAAAAAATTTGTCAAAAAAAAATTAGAATGTGTATATTAATAAATTTAAATATTTAATGGGAGACATTGAATAAAATACACATTAATTATTTTGAATTAAGGACACATCAAGGGACTATAATCAATATGTAATCTAACACCAGATTTATTTTAAATTTCAAACTTCTTCAAGGATTAAAGTTAAAATCCCCCTGAAAAAAAATACTAAACGACAAGTTTGAATTATATGGCTAATTAAATTTTGAAATAGATGGATCATACTTGAGAGATTCAAAATATCTGTCTATTTTGCCACTTAGTATTACGGTTTAGTGTATTTCTCTTCACTTGTAAATAATAGGTCTTAGGTTCGATTTTCGCCAAATGCGAATTTGAACCACATTATTGCTAGCACATTGTGAGGCTTAGCCCACTTCCCCACCTTTTAGTATAGATAATATCGTTTGTTCAAAAAAATAAGGGTTTAAGGTTTAGGAGTTTGTCAAGTATAGACTGCTGCATGGTATAATCGAGATTATATTATTAATTGTTGGATCCTAATCATTGAATCTCTGATTACACACTCAGCCGTTCATTCACTTGATTCATACTATGAGATAATCGGTTCCAAAATTTTCGCTATTTCAAATTGTATATGATCTTTCATTCTTTCCCTCCCTAAAGCTAATCACTTTCCCCACAGTTAACAAGTGATAATCCCACTCCCACCTAGTTCCACTAGCTATAGTAAAAGAAAAGAAATATATGGAAGGCAATGATGAAAAACTAATAATAATGCACGTCTCTTAATAATCAATGACAATGATAGGGCAACTTTTATGAAAGTCATATAAGTGGTGGATTATATTAATATAATTTTTTGACATTGGCGCTAGAAGACATTTCTCTTTTCCAATTTTTGAAATGTAGAATAATGTTAGGGAAACTAAATTTTAAAAACTAAGGAATTTGTAAGTTGATGATTGGTTTATTACTTAAACGTTGATAGACATGCTCATTTCTATTAGTGACATATTATTTAGTTTACAATTTTAATCTATAAATTTAATCTCTCTATCATTACTCGCAAAGATCCAGATGAAAGGAGACGTACGTTACCACTTACTACGAGGGTTAAGAAGAAGTAGGTGCGTGGACTTCAGTGTCCTATCTTCAGCAGGCTTCCCGCTTTTAACCTAAAAAAGCTTCGATTCAACGTTTTAAGTTGCTGTAGTCAAAACAGTGACATCCACCACCACCATCACGGATAGAGATAGATTGGAATAAAAGTGCTTTTGGTTCCAAAAGGCAGAATTAGAAGCAGAGCTAGCTTTCAGTACAAATTAAGAGACAATTACTTGCCTTTCTTCTTTCCCGAAACGAATAAGAAAAGAAGAAAACCAAGAAAAGAAGGAAAGCACATGACATTGTCAAATTAAGCATATCCCATCATTTTCTTCCTTCTGGATGTAATGGGAAGAGTTCCAGAGTCATAACTCCAACACTACCTCCCTTAACGGCGTCGTCGTTGTCGACCTTACATACTACACTACCATGGTCACCCTCTACCAAGCAATCAAATCCCCAGCTCCTACACTTTCTCTTGTACGGACTATCTTCCTCTCTTTCCACTACTATTTCTCCCAGCTACAAAAACACAACATATAATATACATAAGTTGGATGAATGTGTAAAATAAAAACAATAAACAACTTTTTTTTTGTTACAAAGGAAGATTTTAAACCTTGTATCTCTAGCCTCGCTACCCCTACCCATCCCCCTTTCCACACTTATTACTGAGCTACCCCAGTGGCTGAAATAATAAACAACTTCATTTTATGACTAATTAGGGTTACTTACGGTGGTAATTACAGGAGTCGGTGTTCTTGGAGAGTGGCTGAGGCCGAGGCTGCTGCGCTTTTGCTTCTGCCTCTCACGTGCCTTGTGATTCTGGAACCAGTAAAACACATTCTTTCCTTCGATCTTGCCGTACTTGCCAAGTTGAGCCGTGATTTGCTCTATTTGTTGTGCATTAGGAGTGCGCATTCCTCCTCTATACAACATTTCAAGTATCCCTATCTGTTCTTGCGTAGGGTTCCAGCGTGTCCCTCCCGGGTGCGTCTCTACCTGCACCATCATCAATTTTTCAGCAAACTCATTTTATTCTCCTTGTCTTAGTCGTATATTAAGCATGCAGATTATGAACAAAATTTGCAGTCTAAATTCACAGTTTAACACTCTTGTTTGTCAACCTAGTTTCTTCAGGTAACTTAGGTGTTGAGGGCATGTAAGAAATGTATGATTGCATGATAAATTTAGTACCTGAGGGTGGGGGGAATCTTTCTTCTCCTGAAGATGGTCAGAAGATCCAAGTTTTCTGGGGCCACTTTCAGGTCTGATGAAACTCTTGAGATCGAAAGGAGCGAGAGTGGTAGTAGTGTCGGAGGTGGCGGCCGCGGTGTTGGCCAGTTTGGGAGCAAGAGGGCGTAAGCGTTTGGTGCAGCCAAGCGTAAGGGAGGGTTCGTGCTCCCAGAGTCCACGTGCGAACTGATGCACCTTCATGCTGCTCATTCCCATATGTGGTGAGTGGAGTACTGAATGATAGAGCCTTAGAGCTAGATAGCAAGTAATTATATAAGAGGGCCAAAAACGAAGATCATGATCACAGTTATTAAAGTGACAAAGTGGGAAATGAGGTGGTGTTTGGAACAACCAAGACCAAATGATGAGGTGAGGTTGACTTGGGATTTTCCACCTAAAAATATGAAAAGATAAAGCAAGAAAAAAAAGAATGTTGTGTTTGTGTGTGAGAGAGAGAAAGAGAGAGAAAGAGAGACATGTATGCATGAGAGTTAATTAATTATGAGAAGGTGGTTATGGAGAAATTTAATTTTTATACTAATAGATTATGGTCGTTTTGTGTTAAACTACAATTACATTGATTAATTTACGAGTTGATATTTATTGTCACTATATTTGAACATGCATGCACAATAGTTCTATAAAGCGATTTTGTTTTAGTAGTGCACAATAATTTTTTGTTATGTTTTAATAGTGCATAATAATATTTTTGAAGTTACGAGCTTATAGATTAGTTGTTATGTTTCAGTACCACATCTGTAATTACAAACGTGTGGGTGTGTGAGTGCGTATGTGCGTCCGTGTTGGCCCGTGTTGGCCCGTCAAATCTTGTCAATTTTTTCTTGCTTTCATGATAAGGTGTCCATGCTTTTCGGTGGCCTTCCTTGGCATTGGCTCTTTCTCCAGCTTTTCCACAAAAAAAGCTAGCCAGGAGGACTACTCTAATCAGAGGGAGGGAGAATAATAAGAAAAAAAGGTTTCCTCCAATCCCAAAACTTGAAAATGGGAACTACCCTTTGCCCTTTTGCCATTTGCCTCTTTGCTTTTTCAAGATACGAATTATATAAATATATATTTGTGAATGCCGTCGTAGTCTTTGGTTTCACTCTTTTAGTCGTATACAGCGTTGAAAAAACTTCCTCACAATTCGACCTTCCAAATCTATCTGAATGCATGCCAAGCCAAACAGGTGCGTCATGCCATTTCCCTATATTTTGTATCCTTTTTGGCTCTTTCTTTTGGTGACTGTACGTAGTTCCAATTTCCCAAATAGTATTATAACTATAAAACCTCACATTCCCCCCAACCTCGCTTTCTGCCCAAATTTAATTTAACATTTGTTTGCCAATATCTTGACAGCACCAAAGCCATATGAGAAACATTATATACAGTGTCGGCTCTAAGCTTTTCAATGTACTGTGCGGCGGCACTACCTGTATTTTCAGAGCCGTCCAAATTACGTACATTTCCTACATATATGTATATATGTACGTACGTTACAGAGTTGCATGAATGTGATGAAATAAAATTTCCAGCCCAACATATAGAATGATGAGTTTTGGGGTAATCTAGATAATAACTGTGAGCAATCACGCACAGTTAATTTTTGGAGAGTAATTGAGCATAACACGTGTGATGGATTGTGCAGATATATACCTTATTCAGTAGGAACAAACATTTCAGTCAATATGAATCATCACAAACACCTGCGTGTGCTCTTGATATGAAATTCATTTCATGTTGCATGAGGGCCCAAAAAGTATGGAGGAGTTGTTCTAGCAGTTTCATGTAGGAATGAATGCTCTTCAGACATAATTTGCAGTACTTTAATCATGTAAATTTCGAACACCACGCGTGGAAGCAAATTTTCCCCAGAAAGCTTTACTATATTTATAGGAAACGTATCTGTGATACTACTTTTTTTACACAAGTTTTTGTAGAGTCATTACGTAATGTATTTTAACGATTCAAACCATCTATCTTTTAGAACATTATTCATAGATCATCCTTGTAAAAATTAGATAAATATTAAACCATTAAGACATTCATTAATAATAAAAAAAAAGACAAAATATGGTTCTACAAAGAAACCCTAAACTTGCAATCCAACAGTCATATGGTTTCAAATTTGGGTAATTTTTGATAGACATGATCAATAAATGATGTTCTAAAGATAGACAGTTCAAATAATTGAAATACATCAAGGAATAAGTCCCACAAAACCTTATATAAAAAATTGTGGACAAAAAGTGGTGCCATGTATTTTATATTCAACTCTTATCAAACCCTAAAAAAAAATTAAAATACTATTTTGAAGAAGATGATTAATGAAGTACAGTACGAGGCCCCAGGTATATCCGAATTACATATGAACACGCTAAGATATTTGTTGTCATGGAATTAAGCTAATAACTATAATAGTCAGTTCATACCCTTAAGTGAGTAGTTAATCAACACCAAATGTGAATGTGGCTATATAATTGAAATTAAAGGCATGCATGACTAATATCCCGATGAATAAGGGTTCATGTGTCAAGATTTGTTTGCCTGATGTGACTCAAGGTTAAGGGACCGTACTACTTCGAGAAATTTTAGGGGCTTTACATGTTTTTATAAGGAGTTGAACTATTTTCAAATACTACTACTACAAAAAAAACATTTTGCGTGACAAATAAGATTTGTTGCGTAAAGTATGATTTTGTTGTTCAAAACCTTGAGAGAAGAAATTTTTGTCATGCATGATTAGTCGCGCAAAGCTTCTTACGATAGGGTTTGCGTGACAAAAATAAATATTCGTTGCACAAAGTAATTGTCACATCCCGGCTTGGCACGCCTCGATTTAGGTCGGGGTGTGTCAATTTTTAGTTTTTTTATTTAATTAAATTAATTTAATATTTTACTCGACAAATTAATTGTCTGCGAGACGAAATATTTTGTTGCGCACGGTATTTTATTTTAATTTAATTATAGTACTTGTTTGTGTGACGAAATATTTGGTAGCGCAAGATTTTTCGAATTTTTACTTTTTTTTTTAATTTTATTTAATTTAATTGTATCTTTATTTTTTTTAATTACCTTAATTTAAATTGAAATATTCAAAATAAAATTACATATGAAAAATAGTGATAAAATTATCCATAATATATATTATATTAAAAATGACACACCCTGATCCTAGAATCAAGGCGTGCTGGCCGTCACGTGAGCGTGACGTAACCAAAAGTGCGACGCGGAAGCAATAGATAAGAACATACAAGTAATAAAAACCAGATACTAGCAGAATAACCAAGTAACATGCTAGAATAAGTTTAAGTGTGAAACACACATATTCAAAGCCTAAGAACTAGGTGTAGTCAAGTAGGACCATAACTAGATTACAACACCCGCATATGAGTCCTACATTTATGTAGTCTGTCAGTACGCCGTGGGGATCCTCGTGGGCCACCAACGCTGCTAACTAGAACCTGGAGGGGCGCAAAACAAAATTGAGTGGGTCAGTAAAACCAAAGTTCCAAAATATTTCATTTAAAACATTTCTAACCCCTCACTGTAAAACCTGTATACTTTCCCAGAAAATAACATAATAGCATAATATTTGATCAAATCTCTCAAAACATTAATCTTTACCAAAATCCAGCAATATGCCATGCAATAATGTCAATGACAGAATATGGGTGCATCAATATAACAGGGGTTATAATGAAACAACCAGAGACCCCGCAGTTGGTCCTGTACGGTTCATTCTATAGCTCAATATCCAACCCAGCCGGAGTCACCACGGTGACCTGTACAACACTACTCTGCACATAAATCGGAACTACCTAAAGTAGTATGTACGATAAGAAAGGTGTAAGAATACGCTCTAGTGCTTCTCTCATCAATCATCTGCGCGCATAATCTAAGGTCACCTACTAGTCGGAACCACCTTTAGTGATCTATACGACTAGTATGTCGAAACCCTCACATGGTCTGTACGACATGCACCTACTTGGATCCAAGGTGAGCGTGTGGTGCGGTGAATAATATAAGCACTAACACCAGGGGTGCAGGTTATGAGCATTCAACGCAATTCATATTACAATAAATCGTATGAATAACATGAAACTCACCTGATACTCATCTGTACGTCCATAGCACCAATTCACATATATATATGCATCAATTATCAATTCATATAATTCACAATATGCATGCATGGCATTTTAAAACATACTTTCATTTAAACTCAATTTTTGGGGAAAATATCAATAATATATTGGTATAAACAGAAATACTGCCCACTCACTGGTAAGTCGATGGGTCATAACCCCCGTGACGTCCCTGGATGCGCTCGTCCTCGGGATAGGTGTCACCTATATGCGAAACAACTATAAAAACGTTAATTAAAGCACATAATCGACAATTCGTAATAACTTCTCATACAGTGCTCAAATTGGGTATATGAATATACCACATCGACCTACTCGACATCACGGACGTCGAGAAATTTTTAGAAAAATTTTCTGAGGCTGCACGCGCCCCCACGCGCCTGGACATGCACAGGTCCACGCGCCCCCGACGCGCGTCTCCTACCTCGGGCTAGCCGGACTGGTTTTTCCGGTGGCCGGAAAACTGGAGATTTTTCAATCTCCTTGTTCTCCGTCATTTCTCAACCACTTTCTTCGTATTTTATATCAAAAGGAAGCCCTAAGCATGTAGTTTCACGTTACACTACTTTAAGGCTCTAAAAACTATGAAATCTCACCGGAGAAATTCCAAGAAAACCGGCCAATTTCGAACTCAATGATCCCGACGTCCAAAACCTTTAAACGAAGCACTCCGAGCTTCCTTGGGACCTCACTAAGCTCACTATAAGCTTAGAATTCCTTGAAAATCAACATATCACGAATGCATGAACAGTGACATAAAACTGAGGTTCGGGTTTCACGTGATTTCGAAGGTTTCTCGTTCTAAAACTAGTACTAAACGACTCAGGAGGTCAAAAGGATGAAGAACCTTACCTTTTTGGCGTTGATCCGTGAAAGTTCGAGGGTATTTGGTCTCGTCTGTAAGGTTTCGAGAGGGAGAGAATGAGACTGAAACGGAGATGAGAGAGAGAGAGCACGGGGGAAAGGAAAGGGGAAGATGTCCCGTGTGGTCCAACCAAAACAATCCAAAAACCAAATTCCTTTAATCCCTAACCACACAAATTTACAACCCAATTTTAATCCAACTTAATAATTTTCCAAAAGCTTATGAAATATGTGTATTTAGTCCAAATAATATGTCACACACACACACACACATACCTTAATACCCATCAAGGGTAATTCCGTCATTTCACGTCTCCGATATATAGAATCCCAGGACGGGCTGTGACAAAAAATGTACACATAAATTAACAAAGTACAATAATAAAATCCTAATACAAGTCTAATGTGGTGGTAGTTGAGGGGGATATGGTCCGATAGCGTCATAATCCTCAACTTTCGCCGTCAAAGTCTTATTGATTCCCTATGAACAAAACAAACATGGTCAAATAACCAAAAAAAAACATAAAATAATACCAAAAAATGGGTATAATCTCCCCTAAAATTGGCATACCCCAATCCAACCCCAAAATCCACCCCACACCAAACCCAATTAATTAACTCCAAAAACACATATTAATGGAAAAAAAATTAAAATTTGGGGAGAAAATACCTTTTGGCAAGATTGAGAGTGAGTGAGAATGAGATAGAGGAGTGAGTGTGAGAGAGTTAGAGGAGATAGTGAGAGAGAGATGAGAGAGTGAGTGAGAGTAAGAGATAGAGAAGAGAGAGAAAAGAGAGACTAAGTGAAAGGAGTGAGTGTGAGAGAGAGGGTTGGATTTGGGGAGAGGGAAAGAGAGGAGAGGTAAGAGAATAGAGAAAGACATTGAGAAAATTGTAGAGGAGTTATTTTGGTTTTAAAAACCATATCACTTTGTGTGACAAAGGATACGAGTTTACACGACGAAACATTGGTCGCGCAAAGTCTTAAAAAAATTTAAAAAAAATATTCATGCGTCCCATTTTTGGCGCCCGCCCAAATTCTTAGGTGCGTGATGAAGTGTTGGTCGTGCAAAGTTTTGCGCGATGAAGGATTTGTTGCGCAAAGTTTTTTAAAAAAATTCTCGCGTCCCATTTTTGGCACCCTCCCAAATTTAAGGATTTTGTGCAACAACATATATGTTCGTCCTGCAAAATTTAAAATATTAATTTTTATAAATTATTTAAAAGAAAATAATTTTATTTTACAATTTAAAATATAAATAAATTAAAATAAATAGGGTCTAGGAGACCAAATGTTGATTCATCGCGCAAAGAAAATAATTTAATTTAACAATAAAATATAAAATTAAATAAAAAAAACAAGTAAATAGGGTTTAGGTGACGAAATATTGATATACGTCGTGCAAAATTTTTAAAAAATAATAAAAACTTATGAAAAGAACTATATTTTAAAATTTATAATATAAAATTAAATAAAAAAAGAAAATAAATTGGTTTAGGCAACGAAATATTTAAATTTCGTCACACAAAGGTTTTAAAAAAATACATTGCGTGACGAAGTTTAAAGTTTCGTCGCGCAAAGTAACTTTGAGCGATGATGTTTGTTTCGTTGCACAAAATTTTGTAGCACAAGACTTCACGCGACAAAGTTATTTCGTCACACAAAGTGACTATGCGCGACAATGTGTGTTTCATCGCGTAAAATTTCGTCGCGCAAAGGGTTTTTTCTACAATTGAGATTATCAATTGGTGTTAGAGTTTTTAGCTAAAGTGGTATCTAAGATTGTCATAACTCTTGACTTTAGTTCTTAAGATTTAAAATTGATAGAAGTAGTTTTTGAGTTTGGATATCGTCAATCATTTTTGTCATTCCATGAAAAATCTCCGTTAAGTAAGACCAAAATGACAAAAATTGTCACATCCCGGCCCAGGGCGGACCACTTCCCGGGCCCGCTCCACCACCGTAGCACGATATTGTCCGCTTTGGGCCCCGACCATGCCCTCACTGTTTTGTTTTTGGGAACTCACGAGCAACTTCCCAGTGGGTCACCCATCCTGGGAGTGCTCTGGCCTCCTTCTCGCTTAACTTCGAAGTTCCTACGGAACCAGAAGCCAATGAGCTCCCAAAAGGCCTCGTGCTAGGTAGGGATGGGAATATACATTTAATGATCACTCCCCTGGGCGATGTGGGATATTACAATCCACCCCCCTTAGGGGCCCGACGTCCTCGTCGGCACACCACGGCCAGGGTTAGGCTCTGATACCAAATTGTCACATCCCGGCCCGGGGCGGACCACTTCCCGGGCCCGCTCCACCACCGTAGCACGATATTGTCCGCTTTGGGCCCCGACCATGCCCTCACAGTTTTGTTTTTGGGAACTCACGAGCAACTTCCCAGTGGGTCACCCATCCTGGGAGTGTTCTGGCCTCCTTCTCGCTTAACTTCGAAGTTCCTACGGAACCCGAAGCCAATGAGCTCCCAAAAGGCCTCGTGCTAGGTAGGGATGGGAATATACATTTAAGGATCACTCCCCTGGGCGATGTGGGATGTTACAAAAATACCCTCAAATTTGTCAAATCATTGTGGTCAATTGTTTATTAAACTGAGGGCATTTTTGTCATTTTGTCCTTAATTAATAGAGTTTTTTTTCACGAGAGGACCAAAATGATTGATGGTGGACAAACAGAGAAATCACTTCTATCGATTTCAAATGTTATGAACCAAAGTGAGGAGTTATGACAATCTCCGAGACAATTTTGACTAAAATACAATTGATTTTACAGTAGAACATCAATTTTCTTCACCAACTGCAAGTCTTGGATCAATGCACGCTTGGAGAAGTTAAGCTTTCCCATTAGTAATTACCGAGTTTCTATTCGCAAAAGCTACAATATTACTATAAATTTAAGGCAAACATAAAATGCATCAAAGCTAATTCATTGCAAAAATAAAAAAATATAGCAAGAACTGTACTTTTTACATTGTCTGAGTAGGCAACCACTAATTGTACAGTGTTTTGTCTATTATATGTGTGACATTTTGTTTTGAGTTATGTGGACAAACTTAGTTACTAGATTATCAAAAGAACTTTAGTAGTAATTACTAGCTGAAAGATTTTTTATTAAGATTGGGGACAGCTCACTTCATTGGGGTGAACTCATGGTGGACTTTAAACATTGGACAACAACAAATTAGTCTCACCAAATCTCATCCCTTTATCATTCTCAAACATACAAGATTTTGTTACTAAATTTCTTATCACTCCACGATCCAAGTCGTATTAGGTAGAATTTTGGCAGTACTAAACAGTTCGTGAAAATGATCCATAGAAAAATATGTTCCAAAGCCTGAAAAAGTTAAGATTAGAGAAGTAATAACTATGATTGGAACTTATAGGAACATATGTTCTATGCCAATAATTTTTCTACAACCTTAGCCTCAACGTAACCTTCTAAAAATAAACCCAGAATTTTCCCCTAATTTTCATGAGTAGGCACTAATGAAACTGAATTACCTGTTACTGTGGTGGCTAAGCGAGGAATTTCTTGTTACCGTGGTGGTTGAGGCTCATAAATGAGAAATTTTTTAATGTGTTCGGAATATAAAAAAGAAAATAACATATTATTATACAATTGAAGAAAAATTCTCTTTCAAATGTCCTTCAATTACGTAATGAAATGTGGTGTTCATTTCCGTGTTCTGTACACAGTTGAAAACCTATCTACATGAAGAAGTAAGTTTCATATACGTGGTGAAAAATAAAAAATCCAATCTGAATCTTGAAAAACTCCAAAAGTAGAAGATCGTTTTTGAAAGAGTGACCCCAATGTAATTATTCAATTGGACAGATGTCATTCTCTTCTTTGACGTATATGCGTGAGATAATGATACCGTCGTTGAAAATGTTTAAGATTATGAGCTTGACTCCACATAATTCCATGGTTAATTAGCTAATATTTAATTAACTATAATTAGCTATATAGGAACTGACTCATTTAAGCACATAAACCTCCAATTTCTGATCATTACATCCTATCAGCTTCCTTCAATCACGACAGCATAAAAAATTTCCTCTGAAAACATATATCTGCTCCTAGACAGGTAGGTGTCCATCATTCTGTACCTAACCCAATTAAGGTTAACTACATGCATGCAAGTAACTACGACCACTCAAACCCTTTTAACCTACAGATATTTTGCGGTAACTTAACTACAAATTAACCCAATTATTAGACATATTTGCCACTAAACTTGTCAAGCTAGTAATTTGAATTATTTGTGGGCCGTACCCGTACCCTTGAGTAAGTAGAGAAATTAATTTAACAAACAGAGATTTATGTTTCCCACAAATAAACGATATTGATCTGACATGAGCATGTATAGAGAAAAACCCAGCTGCTAGTGAGAAAAATAAAGAAAAATTATTTTGTATTGTTCACCCATATTTAATAAGAAAACTAATGAAAAAAGTTTAAAAATTAGAAGTTTTAACGATAAAGATAAAATAAAAGGTAAATTGAATAGTACTATGATTTATTTTTTAGTGTAAAAATGTACTTTTTCGTTAAAGTGAACAGTATCATGAGCTTTTAGTTAAATTTTCTTATTTTAATTTGGTCCTGAATTGACAGTTGCTCAAAGTTAAGACGTCAATTTTTGTGTTTCTAGTAATTTTATTAGAGGCGACTCATAACAATGTTTTTTTGGTAATGATTGTAAGATCACCAAAAGATGGTGCCTTCACGATAGTTAACAACTTGCGAAGTTTAGTTTGCATGAGTGTTATATATGTCATTCGATCAAGGGTAGCAATCTATACAGGGGTGGGCTAATTTATTTTTCTTGTACTATGGAGTGAAATTTAGGTGTTTTGGGGTAAACTAAATTTCTGTTTTGTGCAATATTAAACTTAATTTTTGGGATGTGCTATCCACACATCCCATTTTACTTCTCACACAACCTTGATAATTTTTAACTGTTGATCTTCTTCAATTCATCTGATCTGATGGCCGAAAATTAAAAAAGTGTGTAAGAAGTAAAATGGGGTGTGTGAATATCACACCCCTAATTTTTTTTCTTTCATAAAATGCTTATTTTAACACCAAAAATTTTCAACTTTTAAAGCTTGGAGCGTGTTAGAGCCCCGGGCAGCCGCTAGCTGGCTCCGCCCTTGCATTTGATGCTAAAGAATTATATCGTATTTATGATAAGTTTGTAAGTATAAAGTGGTGGAATTTTTGGTAGCGTATATGATTTTGTGGTTAATTTGCACATGTCTATCATATATCATCTAGACCATTCTTAATAATTTTTCATTTGATCTTTAAACAAATTAAAGACTCTCTTGAAAGTTTATTTCTATAACTTACTAAAAGTGATCAAGGCCCGGCCAATAATTTACATCATTGTAATCCAATATTGGCCAAAATGTTACGTACTAAAGCATTATTTTTATCAATTTCCCGACATCCCAATTCATAAACATGTAAGCTCATCAGCTGGATCGAGTGGCGAGGCGTGAGGAGGATATTAACAGTAACAAGATTGAGATGATCGATATGGAGATGGTATTTTGTCGGTCAAAGAAAAAGAGGACATGCAAATTGTGATGGAAGTTGGGTCGCATGATAGGAGTGGGAACCCACGCAGTGGAGGAAGCGGTGGGAATCCATCATTAGCCAAGACAATGCCATCATTTGCACGTGTCAATGGACCACATTCAACTCCCTCAATTTCTTGTTTATTTTCACTCCCCCTCCCCTTACACATAGAGCCAAACTGTAGCTTTAAACCCTATATACTATTTCCTCCACAATTTGATTGTTGACGCACGTACTCACAGTCGCACACAAAATGCACAATTGTGATTGAGTTCTGCTAACAACCGTGGTTTGTGTGGTAATTATAAGCTGTAGATATTGATAAGTATACAATGTATTAACGAATACAATAGTCGTTTGTGTGGATAACCATCAGGAGTTGATATTAACAACTATATTGTATCGACGATTATCAATCAACTGTAATCGGCCATACGTATGTGAGTTAACAATCACTTGCATCGGCTGTCAGTTGGTGAGTAGTTGTCAATTATTGATTAAGTATACATAACAACAATAGATAACAATCACTTATTATTGGCGGGGTGGTTGATAGGTGATTGGTTATCAGTTGTTACTTACATAAGTATACAATGCAACAATTGGTAAAAATCACATGTAGTTCGCCATTAATAAGTGAGAATGTGATTGTTAGTTATATATTACATCAACGATTAACAACATTTGTGGTCTGCCATCGATGCAGTGTGTAATTAATTAGTCTACCATGGTTTGGTACCCTCTCACTTTATTTTTCTTACTGAAAATATGACTTTAGCCCCTGCAATTTAATTTTCTCCACATAAAACGCATCATAAGTTTTTTACTCAAATAAAACCCATTAATTAGATTCTACATTAGTAAATTCATTAATTATATTTGACTTTATACATTTAAAATTTTTTGATGCCCAAGAGACCCCTATTTGAATGTTTGATGTACACAATTAGTTCCATATATACAAATTGTAAGGGAGAATTAATGATTTTATGAAAATAATAAATAATAAATTTATTGCCTAATATATAATAACAACAAAACGTGCCTAATATACGTAATAATACATGCTTAGTTAAGTCAACAAATTATATTTTACATATAAATGTAGGTAAATTATACACACACATATATATAACAAAAAAAAAAAACATGCCTGGTATATGTAAAAATTCATGCAAAATAATTTACCTACAAAATATGTTATTTGATCCAGTGCACCTACTATTCGAAATTTAAAATGTTAGATTGCTTAAAAAAAAAGCAAAATAATTTCCCCACTATATATTTTACACATAAATGTAGGTAAATTACTTCACACACATATATATAACAAAAAAAGCCTGGTATACGTAAAAATTCATGCAAAATAATTTACCTACAAAAAATTTTATTTGATTTAGTGCACCTTCTATTCGAATTTTAAAATGTTAGATTGCTTTAAAAAAAGCAAAATAATTTCCCCACTATATGTAAAATGTATGTAAAATAATTTACCTACATAATAAAGCAAACCCAATGTATGTAAAATACATGCAAAATAATGTACCTACATAAAAAAATTATTATTTTATTCAATACTATTTTACCTATTATTTTGTACATATAATAATAAAATGTGCCCAATATATATGATGATACATACAAAATGTAACATCCCACATCGCCCAGGGGAGTGGATCATGTAAGCCTTACATGTATATTCTCATCTCTACCTAGCACGAAACTTTTTGGGAGCTAACTGGCTTTGGGTTCCATCGGAACTCCGAAGTTAAGCGAGTTTGCTCGAGAGCATTCCCAGGATGGGTGAATCACTGGGAATTTCTTGTGTGAGTTCCCAGAAACAAAACCGTGAGGGCGTGGTCGGGACCCAAAGCAGACAATATCGTGCTACGGTAGAGTCGAGCCCGGGATGTGATAATTTGGTATCAGAGCCAATCCCTGTCCGGAAGTGTGCTGACGAGGACGTCGGGCCCGTAAGGGAGGTGGATTGTAACATCCCACATCGCCCAGGGGAGTGGATTATGTAAGCCTTTTATGTATATTCCCATCTCTACCTAGCACGAGACTTTTTGGGAGCTCACTGGCTTTAGTTTCCATCGGAACTCCGAAATTAAGCGAGTTCACGCGAGAGCATTCCCAGGATGGGTGACCCATTGGGAATTTCTCGTGTGAGTTCCCAGAAACAAAACCGTGAGGGCGTGGTCAGGGCCCAAAGCGGACAATATCGTGCTACGATGGAGTCGAGTCTGGGATGTGACAATTTATTGTAACATCCCACATCGCCTAGGGGAGTGGATCATGTAAGCCTTATATGTATATTCTCATCTCTACCTAGCACGAAACCTTTTGGGAGCTCATTGGCTTTGGGTTCCATCGGAACTTCGAAATTAAGCGAGTTCGCTTGAGAACATTCCCAGGATGGGTGACCCACTGGGAATTTCTCGTGTGAGTTCCCAAACAAAAAACCCTGAAGGCATGGTCGGGGCCCAAATCGGATAATATCATGCTTTGGTAGAGTTGAGCCCGGGATGTGGTAGGGGCCTGGGCCGGGATGTGACACAAAATATATGGTATTTGCCCATCATAAATTTACATATAGGTAGATTAATTATTATAATATGTTTGATCATATATGTTGTACTGTGCATACATACATATTGAGCTGATGGTAGTACTATATACATTTGAACATATATATGTATATATATGTGTGTGTTAGGGGTAATAATATGCAATAAATTATTTGTTCATTGTAATTAAGGTGAGTAATAATATTTATTGATTTATTTTGAATATTGTGGTACAATTGTAAATATTTTGTATTAATAGGTCAATTACTTTCCTACATGGCAATCACTTCTAAATTTGGGTTCTATTTGGATGTTTATAATTAGGTGAGTTTTTATATAGAAAATAAGAGTTGCAATGGTCTATATCTAAGGAACCTTTTTTCTTATTTATATCTTTGTTACCATCAAATTGTATGTATGTTCACTTGTAGGGTGATAGATAAAGGTCATCCTCATCTACTTTTTTTAGCTAATGACTTCAGATTTTCTATACTCTAGTCCTCATCTTGGTTGGAAGCCTTTTTAATATGGACATTGATAGAAAGATGGACATTGATAGAAAGGGATAGTTGATCGATCGAATTGCAACATGCCACTGATCCTTCACTCTTTCTATTATGCCAAATAAAGTGAATTGGGGGAAGCCATCATTGTTTGGATTGAAATATATTCCCAACTAGATTTAGATGGGACATCTTTATAGACTGAGACCATGACTTTATGTTCTACAGTTTCATTCCCCTTTCTTTTTCATCATCCTTTTCTCTTTTCAATTTAAAATTTTTCTTTCGGGAAAGAAAGAAGGTTGTGAAGTAATTTTTTGATGTTCGAAACATAGTCACGTAACGATATTATTTTACTTAAATTACAACTTGTGAATTTATTTATTTAATATAAATATACTTTAAAAATGAGATATGTCAAGTCATTCATTCACCCATATTATAATACATGAAATGACACATTACGTGACTTGTGTTACTTGTATTATAAATTCGAAAGTTGAGAGGGGGTAATGAAGGAGAACATGATCGCATGGTGACAAAATGGTCGTGTACATGTAAGGGAAAGTGGGTGCAAAATGTGTAGGGAAAGTGATGGAGTAAATGGATGACAGTCCAAACACAATTAAGTGAATTGATGGCACTGAAAGATCCTCACTATACAAACTTTTCTTTCTCTTTTCTTCATATATTCTTCTTCCCCTTCCTTTTTCTTTTTCTTCCAATGCGTTTTTAACCTCTTTTTCTTTCTTTCTCTGCTGTCTTTGCGGTGCCATGGTGTGGTGTTTTGCACAAACTCAAAGAGGTAATATTTTTGACAGCTCTCACTTGTGAAAGTCTAAAACGTACGTCCCTCTCTTTCATATTTTCTTGTCATCTTCTTATCCTTGGAGACTACTTTTCTTGTCACAGTATTTTCTAAGGCGTTTGAAATCAACATCCATTTAGACGTCCTCCAAATGCTACGTGGCCCTCTTTGATAAGTTGAACGGATTTCACATGTGAGCACAGGCTAACTAGGGCAAAAGTGAAATTAGGGTTTTATTTGTATCATATTAACCTACCATGTATGTTGTGTATTATATATATACTTTCACTTTGCGCGAGATGCTAATAACCATGGACAAGTGAGATTTAGTGTGGAACAATATTTGGCTACTCAAAGATGAGTAGGAACTCTTACTTAAAACTCTTAGTGTTTTAATCACATAGTTTTGTGCTTATGATCAGAACCGTTCATACTATGAATCACAATGTAAATATCATCTCTGCAAAAAATAAATTAAAAGTAAGGTCGTTTAGTCAATTTATTGTAGCAAATGCATAGACGGCTCATAATGCTTTTACCAATATAATTCATTTGTTTTTAAACAGTTTGATGAATAAATGATCTTAGTTTTAATTGATTTTTTGCGAAAGCAATCTTTATAGGGTGATTTATAATATGAACTGTTCTGATTACAAAAACGAAGTTCTATAAATTGACAACGAACAATTTTGAGAAATTTGGAATAGGTGTTCCTATTCATCTTTGAGTAGCCAATTATTGTTCTTTATTGTGGATTTATAAAAGAAATGGTATGTCATTATGCGTCTACACATAACTGATGCTAGTATATTCCTTTTATGTTTAAAAAAAAAAATTAGTATCTGGTCCATAGTTTCTATTGTTCATTGACTAAGACCTTATTAGTTTTTAGATTTTGATCAAAATCCCTATCATTAATATATTAATTAATTACATGTAAGTTACATAATTTTATAATAAAAATTAGTAATTGATTTAGAGTTTTAATACTCACACCCTTATTAAACTCCTAATTAATTTTCAATTCAAACATTTCTAAAATATAAAAAATAAAATTAGAATAAGTTTATACCCATTGAATTATATGTACCCATTCTTAAATATACCAATTTGTTATATGAAAATTGTACCATTATTTAATATAAAATGTACCCATTTTTTATATTCTCTCAATCTTTCTCTAATCCATTTTTTAAACTTATATGGGTATATTCTATTTCGTTGATTTGAGAACGTATCCATGTCAAGTTTAATAGAAGAAATTTAATAATGTTATTAAGCCTAATATCTTTTTTTTTTTGTGTTTTTGAAAAATGTACCCATGTTTGGGTACAATAATTTTTTGGTTAGTTTTGATGAACGTACCCATATATATTAGAGAGTATAATTCATCTTTAATATTTTTAAACCCATAAACTATGGGTTTCATTTAAAATCTCATTAATATAAATAAATACAAATTTCATTTTTGATTTAAAAATATAATAACCAGCATAGAAATATATTACATTCATGCCAGGGACTTCACAAACTAAAAAACTACAAAGGTTTCAGTCAAAGTACATTGGTAGTTAGGGATGACATCCAAAGTGTCCCTAAAAATCATAGTCTATTATTGGTGTGGAGGCTTATAATTTAGTAATTAGGTGTATTTGGGTGTGTTTGAAAACATTGTTAAATAGCTGGAAGCGCTTTTGATGAAAATATTTTTGGAACTAATCGTTAGTAAAAATGCAAGTGAATCCTAGGAAAACAGTACTTAAAGTGTTTCTTGCAAGAAGCACATAACTAGTGGTTCTTCCAAAAAGCACTTTAAGTGCTTTTGGAACCCAAAAACGTTTTCAATCATTTTAAAACACTTCCAAACAAGTCATTTATCTCTATATATAAGAGGTTTCATTTTGCTGGATAAAAATTATGTACTCTACGTCATCCTTTATTATACTATAGTTTTACTTGAGCCCACAATACAAGTTTGGGCCAAGAGCAAGTAAAGTGCAGTGAAAGGCTTGGTATTTGGCCCAACATCAGTTAGAAAATTCCAAGGTGCTTCAGTCCAAGACAACGATGGCCTAGCCGAGTCCTTATGACTAAAGGACTGAAGAGATTACATAGGGTTTGGTCGAGTCCTAAATAGACTAAAACTATTAAAGATCAATTGATTCTAATAAGGGTTGTTTAAAGGATCATAATTCATGCTTAATCAGATAATAAGGAATTAAGTTCGTAAAGTGACTAGGTTCAAATTCCTGATTCCAATGAAAAAGCTAAGACTGAATCATGATTAAGTTTCAGCTAAAGAAGGGTAGGTTGGAGTATTATGGGAAATGTTGAGGAGGCTCAGTCTTATCAGGACTTTACCTTGGTAAACCTGCTCATCCTTAAGGCCTTGTCATAAATAGAAGAGGCTTTGTAACAAGAAAAAGATCTTCAACTCAACATACAAATCAATGCTTTATGGAAACGCTTTTACACCCTGAGAAAAACACTAATTGCTTGTTAACCCCTCCATGTTGGCAGATAATCAGTTTGGTTAAACATCATTGTGTTAACAACCGACGACACCCTTAGTTTATTAAACAGCACTAGAGCCGTAGAACCTACCTGGCCTAGGAGTCCTTTAGTTTGGTTAAACATCAATCTTCTATCCTTGTTGGTTATCTATCTAAGTTTCAGCGAACGAGGGACTCTCTCTTCTTTTGTCTCAAGAGGCCATCTCATCAGTCTCGGCCAAGTAAGTTGTTCTTAGGTTGTCCCTTGTTTAGCACAACGAACGCCAAATCATTTATTGAACTTCATGGCCAGATTAGCAACATTGTCTTCATGTTTGTAGAACCCTAGGCCGAGAGTGTTCCTTTCTCGACCATAGTCGCTCGGTCCCGAAGTCAACAACGCGATTCGACACCATCACCACATTCATCTCATCATCTGATTCACCTCGACGGCTAATTGGCATGCTCGCATCAACCACAAGAAGAACGTAATTAGCTCTTAGTTACTCGGTTTGCGAGCCACATACGCTTGGTAATTTTTAGGTTCAACAAGTTCATATTTCATAATAATAGCATCCTATGCATCATATTTTATCTATGGAGCAGAGTAACTAAATTGTATAAGTTTTTTGTGGTACAACACAATTTTATAGAGATGAATGGAATTAATTTAGTTAAAAAAAATAGAGATTTATTCAAACAAATATTTTTATGCAACAATATATTTCTATTGAGTGGTGTGAAATTTTGACTAAAGTCACACCATGAGTCAATCATGTCTCAGTAAACGTTATTTTAGAATGTATCAGTTTTGTTTGAAATCGAGTTAATGAGGAATCAATGGGCATTTCCATATATATCACTAAAAATAATCGATACAATACACCTAGTCGATTGAAAATTGATATTCCTTATAACTTTTTGGTAAAAGTTTCTTGCTTGAGCCTAATATTCTGTGGTTATGTTTTTATTTCTCAGGGATCCCTTATTTTGGTGAAGTTTATGTGTGACAAAAAAAAAAAAATGTAACCGAAAAATAATAATAATACTAAAAAGGAGTTTAATTGGGCCCCAAATTTTCAATTGTTGGGTCGAGGGCTAACGACCGAATCAATACACGGGTGTTTTCAAAAAAGAAAGAAAGAAACAGAAAAATAAAAAATAAAAATTCAATACACGGGTTTGTTTGTTCAATTCCTCAGCTCTACTTTTGAAAGCTACTTTTCGATTTGCACCCGATTGCATGGTTAAGCTTAATCGATCGGGTCATAATTTTCAGATTTTTTACAATTCATGATTTTTGTTTCCTTGTTCCAACTGAGCTGAATCTACAAAATTGCATCTTCATCTTTTAGTCATTTCAATTTAATAATATCTATATCATCCAACAAGTTAATTAGAATGACGTGTTAAGCTAGTTGGACAAGACAATTGCAACATGCTCGCCCGTCAACCAAGTTGGAATTCTCTCCCTATAGATTATAGTAGAACTAGGGTTGCGTGATTGTTGGCATGTGTATGGTTATATAGGGTGTATGATATTCAAAGTTGGGTGGTATTTAGTAAGAAACATTGACAAAGAGGCAAAGATTAATGTAGAAGTCTAATATAGCTGACAGAAGACAAATTCATTTAAATTTCACGGTTTGCTTTTTACGTGCATTGGCTAATGCATTGTGTCTGCATCTACTATTGGGAATTGAATCTGGTGTAGTGAGACGAAACAAATACATGAAATAGCTACTGCAAAAGTCACATAAATATATCTACAAACTCGTATTTAGATCTTAGCATTTTGAGCTATTTTCTCTGAATAAGTGTGGGAAATTGGAATCAACCGTTAAATTTCATCAATATACGCAAAAAAAGTTGTTAAGAGTGTCAATCAATCATTTTTCAGCTTGTTTGCCTATGTGTCAGACTTAACGGTCCTACATTACTCCACGTTATTCCGTATGAATTGACATCTGTTAGATACTGAAAACTCATTTTACATAAAAATTTCTAGTATATTTTAGGATCTTATGTATTTTGGAGATTTTAACCATCATATCATTAATCAAATGCATTTACAGTAACTAAAACTAATGATTAAAATGTTTGAAGTACATAAGATACTCCAAAGCAGTGGTGGAGCCAATATGAGAGCATTGGTTGCCACTGATCCCAACAACTTCAATTATCTCTCATTTGAATTTTTATAGGATAGTCCTATTCACAAACCCATTTTTACGTTCTATATACCTTTACTAATTTTTTTTTCCATTAATTTTCTTCAATTCATCATTTCTGATGGCTTGAGAGGGGTGCGAGAGAAATAAAAATTGGTGTGAGAATAACACTACTGTTATAAACCCTCCTAGTTTTAGTGTGATTGTGTAAATCTTAGATTAGATTTGATTCTAGTTATTGTTTCCTATATGGACTTGTATTCCTTGGGGACGAAGAAATTCTTCTCCCTCTTATTACTATAAATAAAGGCACTATGTGGGGGAGAATAACACAAACATTCCTCTATACAATTCTACAAACACATCTCTCTCTTTTCTCTCTCTGCCGCCGACCCCCTTCCCCTTGTCAAATAAAATAGACTACAACACGTTATCAGCACGCTCCTACCGCTGTGCTTAGGAATCTGATGTTGATCAGGTTCTCCTAAAACAACAGTTTTTATCTCGATATTTTTGCAGCCCTGATAGCATGAACATTCACCATAATGCATTTCAAATTTTAGATTCTACATAAATTGTGTATGCATTATATTCATAATTATTGAATTTAATTATTGAATTATGTGAATTTGATATTGCCATGAATTGCATCAAATATATGTTCATTCATTCACATTATTTATGCTTTGAATTAATTGAAAAAGAAAAAAGAAATCGGAAAATAATAGGGTTCTTTGAACCCATCACTTGAGCTGTAACTTGAGGCGCTCGCCCATGCTTGCAGCTTGTATGGTCGAGCCGCGAGACCATATACCAGAGCCATGGGCTTCTAGTTTGAAACCCAGAACATACACGACACCATCCATGGTGTTTTCTTCCCTTGCAGATGGGCCTGCAAACCAATACTGATATTGGGTTCTCGTCGTGACGACCTGCAGATCGTTTTTTCCCCCTTTCTGGACGAGTTTTTAGCCAAGATTCATTTTGAATCTCATTGGTTTTTCTTTGAAATTTCAATTAATATTCCTAGGGTTTCTAACACAAATGTTGAGTGTCGTCACTCTCCGTTTACTTTTATAGGTTGCCGTCGAACCCACGGTTCTTTCCATTGATTTTTGCACCTAGACATGACCGTCTGAAGCAGTGTCGCCGATCGTCTTCTCAGGCAAAGTTCACCCAGCGTACACTGGGGTGTCTGGTTAGAAACCCAAGCCTACATGGGCTTGGCCCGTTCTCGATGAGCACCAGCCTGTTAAGCTTTAAAGCTCTCCACAGTGTTCCCATGTCTCGCACCACAGAGGATCACATCACATGTGGTTGTTACAGCTCCTATGTATCGCGACGCACAGGATTGCGTCCTCCCCCCCAGGTACATGTGTTCGCGAAGCATCAGATCAGAGCCCGTTTGGGCCTCTATTTTTTGGCTTGCACCTGCATCCCATTTTCTGTAATGCTGAGCCAATCTACTTACTAGGCCCGTGCCTACCCCAGCCTAGTTTTGGGCCTGAACCTCATGGCACTAGTTTTTACTCAACCCACCCGTGGGTTTTGGTCCATGTTTTTTGGGCCCCGAGTTTTAATTGCCTAATATTTTAGGCCAAATGGGTTTTATATTTTTTCACCCACACTTTAAATTTGGCCCGAAGTCCAAATAATTAATTCAATTTTAATTATAGACCTGAAGTTCTATTTGCATATTTTCTTGTTGCATATTTTGTGTATATATTTGCGTTTGTCTGCAAGAACATATGAACCTAAAGTTCATAATTATTGCGAAACTTGAAGGTTCTAAAAACATGCCTTAGTTGAAAACCTAAAGTTTTCCTTAAAAATACCACCCATGAAAACCCGAACACTATGGGTTGCTTTGAAGATGAGATGGACAAACCAGTTGGCCAAGCTAAGAAAGCCACTGCCATGATCTTCATTCAGAGACATATTCATGACGCACTACAAACCGAGTACCTTGCTGAGGAAGATCCGCAAACACTATGGGTCGTTTGGCTGATCGTTTTGATCACCAAAATGACATCTTCTTGCCTGAAGCAAGACATGACTGACAGCATTTGCGCTTCCAAGACTTTAAGTATGTGAATGAATATAATTCTGAAGTTTGTCGAATCCGAACACTTCTCAAGTTTTGTAACAAGACTTTGACCGAAGAAGATCTTTTGCAGAAGATCTATTCGACCTTCTCTGCTACTAATATTGTCTTACAACAACAATATAGAGCTCAGAAGTTCACTAATTTTCGAATTTGATCTCTATTTTACTTCTCGTTGAAAAGCAGAATCAGTTGTTCATGAAAAATCATCAAGCTCAACCTACTAGGGCGACTGCTGTGTCTGAAACACATTATAGCACTACCAATGCCCAAAAAGGTCAACAGAGCCAAGCCCATCTAAGGGAGGAAATAAAGCCCATAAGCGCCCTAACCTTGCTCCCAAGGCCCTAAACTTTAAGAATAAGGGCAATGCACCTAAAACCATGGATGCAAACATGAGTTATTGATGTGGTTCAAAGGATCATTGGTCTCGTGTTTGCTGAGCTCCCCATAAGGTTTTAGGAGCATATCATTCTCATCGTAAGAAATTTGAA
Source organism: Malus sylvestris (assembly GCF_916048215.2). NCBI lineage: Eukaryota > Viridiplantae > Streptophyta > Magnoliopsida > Rosales > Rosaceae > Malus > Malus sylvestris. The sequence goes on along the minus strand of NC_062267.1, from coordinate 7,528,058 downwards.
TCAAACTTTATGCAAGTGGATGAACCAGAAAGTACCAAGATGAAGGTTTCTAACTTTCAAGAGAGCGTCACCTCTATGGAAGATTAGAATCTTAACTATAAACTATTTTTTTAGTTGAAATTTAGACATTGGGGTCGAATTCCACCTAGTGGCCGAACCTTTATTGTGTTTTTGGTTAATTTTTGAATAATTTTCCTTTATGTTTGGATTATTTGTTTGTGATTTTTTTTTAGATATTAAATTTTTACTTAATTTCCGTCCTTGAATACTTAAAATTATTTTAGTTGGATATTTGTTTTAAGAACTTTTATGCATGTGATCAATTCAAATTAATTTTCATTCTAGGTATGACTAGTGGGGAAGTTAGTTGTCTAGCAAATAGTGCAACCACGCACATCGTTTTGCGTGAAAGCACCTATTTCACTAACTTCATACCTAAGAATGCAAATCTGACAACCCTCTCAAGCCTACCCAACCTGATCGAAGGATATGGTAAGACACATATAATGTTGTCCAATGGTACAATTTTGACCATTGATGAGGCACTTTATTCTCTGCGTTCCAGAAGAAAGTTGTTGAGTTTTAAGGATATTAAAGATAATAATTACCATGCTGAAACTTATGTAGATAACAAAGTTAAATTTCTATGCATAACTTCCTACGAATATGGCCAGAAGCGTATTTCATAGAAGATGAAGCGTATCTCGAGTGGTATGTATACTATGACCATAAGCCCCATAGAGAGCCACTATGTGGCCGACCTTACCTCTGGGACCGCGCACGAAATTACACTTTGGCATGATTGTTTGGGACACCCTAGACGAACAGCGATGCGCCATATCCTCAAATTATCACACGGGCATCAATTAACTCGAAGCTTAGGTTCGATTCAAGGAATCGTATGTCAAACATGTTCAATGGGAAAGCTTATTACTAAGCCTTCTTATGACAAGAATCGTTTGATTCCTCATATTTTTCTACAAATGATTTAGGAGGACATTAGGGGACCGATTCACCATCTATGCGAACAATTTATATATTTTATGGTTTTGGTTGACGCTTCCACACGTTGGTCACACGTGTGCTTGTTGTCCACAGGGAATGCTACATTCTCCAAACTGTTGGCTCATGTTATGAAGCTCAGGGCTCACCACCCTGATTATCCGATCAAATCTATTCGATTGGATAACGCTGGAGAATTCACATCTAAAACTTTTGATGACTATTGCATGTCAGTTGGGGTTGAAGTTGAACATCCAGTACCCTATGCTCACACCCAGAACGACCTAGCAGAGGCATTCATTAAGCGTTTACAAATGATTGCTCGATCGTTGGTCATACGTACCAAGCTCTCGATCGCTGCTTGGGGCCATGCAATATTGCAAGCAGTTATGTTAGTCTATCTAAGACCTGTTGCGACCCAACCATATAGTGCACTTCAGTTGGTTACCGGATATGAACCCGACATATCGCATCTATTCATTTTGGTTGAGTAGTTTATTTGTCGATTTTGCTGTCCTAACGTACAAAAATGGGGCCTCAGTGAAAAATGGGAATCTGTGTCGAATATGATTTTCCTGCGATCATTCTTTACTTAGAACCTTTGATAGGTGATTTATTTACTGCTCGTTTCATGGATTGTCACTTCTATGAGACAGTCTTCCCGTCGTTAGGGAGAGATAAGAACGTCAACATTCTTGAAGAACGAAGCGAATTATCATGAACGACTCCCACTTTGTCTCATTTAGATCCCTGCACCGCTCAATCTGAAACTGAAGTGCATTGCATATTAGATCTTCAGAGCATAGCTCAGAGCATGCCAGATGCTTTCACCGATCTAGCGTGAGTGACAATATCACATATTCCAGCTGTGAATGTGCCTGCAAAGATAAATGTACTAGATGTATGACGAACTTCCCTCATGGAAGCCCATGACACCAATTTTGGTGATCTATGTACATTAACGGCTAGCCAATCATTTGGCCTTACACATAAGCGTAGTAGACCTCTTGGTTCAAAGGATTCACATCCCGGGAAGAGGAAACCCACGACATACACACCTGAAGAGCTTACCGTGAATCTGACTGTTGCTTACTCATTATATCCAACTTATGAGGAAATTCTAGATTACGAAAGCATCATTGAAGAGACGAATCCACCTCCCGAGAATCGTGAGATTTCGGTCTATTATGCTAGCTTAGATAATGTGTGGTGTAGAAATGAGATGATCATCGACGATGCATTAGTATATACAGTAGCTACTGAGATCATGTTGAGCGATGACATTGAACCCCGTTATGTTGATGAATGTCGACGTAGAACCAATTGGTCAAACTGGAAACAAGCAATCCAAGTTGAACTCGATTCGTTTGCGAAACGTAAGGTGTTTGGACCTATAGCTCATACTCTTCCACATGTGAAGCCCGTTGGCTACAAGTGGGTTTTTGTTCGGAAGTATAATGAAAAAAGCAAAATTGTGCGTTAAAAAGTTCGTCTTGTTGCATAAGGCTTCTCACAACGCCCCAGGATTAACTATGATGAAACTTATTCACGTGTTATGGATATGATTACTTTTCGCTACCTTATCGGTTTGGTAGTTTTCGAAAAATTGGGTATGCAGCTGATACATGTAGTAACTGCGTATCTCTATGGAGATCCTGATATGGAAATTTATATGAAAGTTCCTGAATGACTTACATTGATTGGATCAAATATTTCCAACCCCGGAACACGCTCTCAATTTGGCTAAGGCGTTCACTCTATGGTTTGAAGCAATCCTGAAGAATGTGGTATAACCATCTAAGTGGGTATTTGACTATTCAAGGATATGTGAACAACGAACTATGCCTTGTGTTCATTAAGAAGTCACATTCCGGTTTTGCGATAGTTACAGTATATGTCGATGACATGAACCTTATCAAAACTCCTAAAAAGCTCGTGAGAACTGTCGCGCACCTGAAGTCGGAATTTGAGATGAAAAATTTAGGAAAGACTTGATACTGTCTTAATCTTGAGATACAGCATTGTTCGGATGGAATCTTAGTACATCAATTGAACTACATCCATAAGGTGTTGCGCTGCTTTAACGAGGATAAAGCGAAGCATTCGAGTACTCATATGGTCGTTCGATCACTAGATGCAAAACGAGATCCCTTCCATTCGAAGAAGGATGATGAAGAGATTTTCAAGCATGAAACTCCTTATCTAAGTACGATAGGCGCTTTATTGTACTTAGTTCAATGCACTAGACCTGACATATATTTCGCTGTTAATTTTTTTTGCGACATATAGTAATGCACCAACACGCAGACATTGGACTGGCGTAAAAGACATATTCCGTTACCTTAAGGGTATTATGGATCTGGGCTTGTTCTATCCCTATGGATCCTCGAGTGATGTCGCACCATTTGCTTCTTGAGTTAATTCTCGCCTTATTGGTTATGCCGACGCAGGATACTTATCTAATCTGCACAAGGCGCGTTCTCAAACGGGTTATGTCTTTACCGTTGGAGGCACCACAACCTCTTGGAGGTCAACTAAACAAACCTTAGTTGCCACTTCATCTAACCATGCTGAAATTCTCGGCTTACATGAAGCAACTCGAGAATGCTTTTGGTTGAGAGCAGTTGTGGGCCATATTCAAAGCTCATGCGATCTTTACCTCGTCGTTAATGTCCCGAGGACGATCTATGAAGATAACACAACATACATCAAACAGCTCAAGAAGGGTTACATCAAAAGAGACAACACCAAGCACATTGCGCTGAAGTTCTTCTTCTCACATCAACAACAAGAGCATCAAAAGATTGAAGTCACACAAATCTTTTCACAAGACAATTTGGTTGACCTCTTCACCAAATCATTACCGAAGGCGACGTTTCAGAAGCTTGTTCAAGGAATTGGTATGCGTAAACTTTTTTAGTTGTAACATTTCTAGTTCTCTTTGGAATTATGTCAAACTCAAGTGGAGTATCTTGAAATATATTTGCTTTCTTAATGTACTTTTTTCCCTACGATTATGAGCATTTACCCATTAGGATTTTGTTACCTAACTAGGTTTTAACGAGGCACCCACCTTGGGTTGATCATATCCCTGATGACGTCTCGTAGACGTTTCTTTTAACTTTGCATTACTCACACATTTTTCCTTAGACTATGGATTTTGTCCCTACTCGGGGTTTTGCCATAGCTATAGGGTTTTTTGTGAGACTACCTCTTTATGCAAGTTCTTACCTTATTAAGAATAGTTTGATCCCAGAATCAGTGTCGATGAGTCAACTTCCTCAACTCCTACATGATGCCGAATCTACCTTGAGTATTTACACACTCAAGGATGAGTGTTATAAATTTTCCTAGTTTAAGTGTGATTGTGTAAATCCTAGATTAGATTTGATTCTAGTTATTCTTTCCTATATGGACTTGTATTCCTTAGGGATGAAAGAATTCTTCTCCCTCTTATTACTATAAATAAAGACACTATGTAAGGGGGAATAACACACACATTCCTTCATACAATTCTACAAACACATCTCTCTCTTTTCTCTCTGTCGCTGGCCCCCTTCCCCTTGTCAGATAAAATAGCCTACAACAACTACCCTTTTATATGACCCTATAATAGCTAAGGTAAACAAAATAGAGAGACCCTTTATTAATATTTTTTTATAATTGAAACATATATACCAAAACTACAACCTTTCCAAAATAGGAGAGCTTTTTTAGTGATCAGTATTGTGAAGAATCCAAATCGAATGAAAAATTAATTGTTGAATGCTAACTTAGTTATACACAATGAAAAATATATATTTTTTCTATTAATAATGATGTTGTACACGACGTTTTTAAAAAATGCGAACATGTCATTACCAACAACATATGAAAGTATGTTTAGTTTTCAGAAGTTTCTTGTTCGTGAACCATGTTATAAATTTTTTACTCCTTCACTGCTCCGAAGCACCATTTTCGTGATTTAAAGATGTCAAAATTGTTTGTAAATTCAAATTAGTACTTGTCAGCTAGGCTTGACAAGATGCCAGTTTGTTTTGTTCTACACATACAACAAAGCATCAAGCTTGGTGATCTGTCTTGTCCTAGTTAGTATTCTTTGATCCACTATCCACTATCCACTATCCACTATCCAGACACATTTGAGTGGCAAACAACAGTTTAGATTTTATCTCAAATAAATAAATATATAAATGATTCTGATTCTGGTATATATGGCCGTTAGTGATCAGCTTATAACTTTTTCACTGCTATTTAAGATTTTCAACTGCAAGTTTAGAATTTTTAACCGCTCATTGGGTGAAAGCAACCTGTATGAAGTATGCTTTCTTCAAAATGCAAATACTGCATAAGTCCTAAACAGATGGTGTGTCCTTATACTTGTCGGTTTGTATATCTTGATTGCGTTGAATGCTAAGGAGAGGTTGATGGTAACTGACCATATATATATGCTGATTCTTTTGAGTTCCAGCGTTGATGCTTTGGCATTTAGTATCTATCCCTCTCTTGGGGTATTTTAGTTTTGCTCAACTGCTATACATCCGCTACCACTAGCTTGCATTATTGGGATAATTAAATTAGTTTTTGAGATATAACTTCCGAACACCATTTTTCTTCTTTTGCACGTTCCTATTTACTTTCTCTTAGTATTCAATCTAAAGGCCAAAATAAATATAAGTGTGAAGAAAAAGAAGAAAATATGTGTTAGAAATTACATCCCTCTATTTTTTTATATTGTTCTGTCAACTAGAAAGAGGATTCAAAGCTAAAATAATGCCTTGTATAATTGTAGATGAGGATGAGGCTATCTGAGTGCAACATTTTATATAAACAATTGCAAATTGCAGCTTTTCTTTAATACATTTAGTAGTTAGTACACTTATCTCACTCTTATCCATCTCAAGATGTATTATATAATCTCTTTTTCTTGAAAGTGTTTGTTGAAGAAGCAACTAACATAAGTTTTTGCTGAAGTCTAAGTGCTTTTGTTGCCTGTAAACACTTTTAAATATTGTTTGAAACGCTTATAATTATCTCAAAGAGATTTTAACAATTATAGAACCACTTCTAAACATATCAACCTGGGACATGAGGCTGTGATCGATATTTGATATTTCGTTTGAGCTTTGGAGATGTCTGTTCGTTTGTAGACCATTGAATAGTATATGCCTCTTACATTTTGTTGGTGGGGAAGCACTACCTGGTTTTGCCCCATAGCTGGGGTACTCTATCCACAAAATATTCTCTCCATATCTTTGGGATTCATGAATTAGGTCTAGCATTTTCTTAAACAATTAGGTCTAGTTTTTTTCACTTGTGAATAAAGGTGACAACCTGGCTACAGTAAAACGACACAATGGTACGAGAAACTTGACCAAAATTTTCTTCATGTCTTCGATTAAAAAGTAGAAAATTCATATACTAACGTTGTATTTCTACTATTTGTAATGAGAACTTACATAAAACAAGTTCACAACCATATAGTATTCTAGCCCACACAAGTTGCTCTCGCTTTTGTAACAAAATGTTGTTTTGAGTGAGAAGCAAACTAAAGTGTGTTTTTATTTTAGAAATTAATTAATGTTTTTATTGATTAAAAAAATGCATGTTATCTGTAAAGGAGAGTCTATCCACTGCCCACACACGCCACTGAAATGCTTCCTTTTCTATTAAGTCAAGTTATATGGATACGCATTTCTAATGAAGAAGAGGGATAACATTTTATAAAAGACATGGGCAGACATAGTATATTTGATCAGGTTTAAGCAGAAGTTGTAGAAGATCCTGCCATTCATTTCTTCATAGGTTTACCAGCTCATCTTGAATCCTTGATTGGTTGTTCAGAACATATAATACACACACACATATAAAGAGTAACCACTTTGCCGTTGAATTATCATTAATTCATATCATATATCTGACAAATTATATTATCTTCGAGTTCTTTTTGTATATGCATTTCTGATTATAACACTTGGAAGCATAACACGAGCATCTCCTAACAGTTCATTATGGTACTTGAAGCACAAAAACACTAACTAATTTTTCATGTTCTAAATTACTTAAGAACTTATGATAGTATTTGTTTCAGTCGTATCTTTTGACTAAGACATGATACCGCCGATACATAATTACCCAAAAGCATCTGTGATTAATAAAATTGGTGAACTTTGAACTTTGATTCCCCAATAAAGTTTATCATCAGATTATACTAAGCACAACTCAATCAATTGACTAAAAGACAGTTTAAGCAGATTTGTAGTGGTGGTGCATTAACAATTAAGACGATGGATTATTGGCCCTGCAAGATCCATAAACACCGTGTAGATTAAATTTAATTCTAATAAGAAAATGAAAAAAAAAGAGAAAAGTCAAAATTTGATTACAAAAGACAGTTAGGAGCAGCCGCAGAGTTTGGCAAACAAATTAAGAAGAGAAAAGGAATCACCGTCCACCGTCCACCGTCCACCGTCCATCGTCCATCGTCCATCATAACATATCAACCTCCATTAAACAAAACATGTCGTAAGCTTCCATTATAGTATGGAGTATATTGAGTCTAATGACAGTGACAACCTCTCTGATTGAAGGACCATCTTCGATTTCTCCTTCAATCATACTTCACACCACAAGCACGTCATCACTTACCCGTCCTTGGTGCCCCAACTCTCCCTTATCTCCTTATCTTCTTCTCTTTGTTTGGCAACTCCAAACTCCGAAAAAGTTATTGAGTGTGGTACGGTAGTACTGAAACGCGGTCGCATGAAATAAGTTAAAAACAAAACTTAACAAATTTTGTTAATTTAACTTCTATTTCGTTACACTGCCATGCAGTATATAAAATTAATACATTGATTTTATGGGCATGATAGTTACGCTAAAAAACTTAAAACCCTACTGCCCCAGAGCAAGCAACGTGCAAAGCGATGACCATTCTAGGCCTAACCACCATATGCATACCTAACAAAAATCTTTTAAGATTAGCAACCAAAGAATTAAAGCATATATTAATCGATTCGATTCCACAATTAAATATTGTTACGTAGAAGTGAAACAGTAATATCACTTAAGTAATACTGCAACTCCGCTTTCCGTTTTCCGTTGCAAGAACCATAAAAATCAAAGACTAGAACTTCAAGAAAGGAAACAATATTGATTGCCTTTCAGCTGGTTTGTTGTTGTTACAATTGAGAAACTATAACAAATTACCAATCAAACGGAATTCTTTTGATTCCATTTCCTGATCGGACCCAATAATACCTCCTCTGTATTTGCACTTTATTGCACACACAGTCACCTAATTACCTATTCATATCAACTAAGATATATAAATATCAAAACCCAAACCCCATAAAAAAAATTAAAAAAAAACATCTAAAAAGAAGAAGACAAAAGAGCTAGAAATTTAGATAAATATTATGAACAGTTGGTGATCGGTCGGCCTCATCCCTAAAGCTCTGTTCTGTTCTATTAACTTTCATCGGAGTTTTCTGGGTCTGGGTACTCATTTAAGTCGGGCTTCTGAGAGCCACCCCGGCTCGACGCCGTTTTGGATGGAGACGTCGGCGATGAGTGGAGAGCGGTTTGGGCAGCGTCGACCTTAGCCCCAACCTCCGTCGCCTTCTTCCGTATCGAAGCCGCCGACATGTCGTGGGGCTGCTGGCCGTCGTCTTGGAAAACAAGTTCCGGGAAGTTGAGGCGGGCAGAAGGGCCTCGCAGATAGAAAACGGCGGTGTCGTACGCTCGGGCGGCGGCAACGGGGGTCGTGTAGGAGCCGAGCCAAATTCGAGAGCGCTTGTTGGGTTCTCGAATCTCCGCCACCCACTTCCCCCACTTCCTCATCCTTATTCCTCTGTACTGCTTTTCTTGGTGGTGATCGGGATGCTTGCGCTTCTCCATGCTCATGGACGTTGAGGAAGAAGACGACGAAGAGCAGCAGTAATCTCCTTCCATGGCAAAGAATTTAACCTATCTAAAATATGACTAATATGGATCCAAAGATTCCAAACCCTTAGATTTTCTGATGTCGTTGTGGTTTTTTCAGAAGCTATATATCCTAAAAATACAAAACAAGAAAACCCAAATGAAAAAAAAAAAAATCAGAAAAGAAGTTGAAATTCCAGGAGTTAAGATTGTATAATATTTCAGAGGGGAATTTATACAAAAGATAAGAAGGCATACAGAAAGAGGGCGTTAGTTTTCGCACTTGGCTGCTAGTCTGTCGTCAGGGCACGGCCGCCACGTTGATATGTATCTTGAAGATGAATCCAAAAAATGGCCGACATATTCCATCAGCTCTCTCGCCCCCACACCCTTTCTCTCTTCTGCTCTCCCCTCTAAACACTGCGTTTTATACTCTCTATCTTCTTCTTTCTTCTTTCTTTTGGTGTGTCTGAAAAGGCATTTGGTAGTTTATTTATACGAATGTGGGACCAACATAAGCGGTTTTGTGGGCATGTGAGAGTCGACGTGGACGGATGTTTACACCTCTTATACGCAATCCACTTTGTAGTACTAAAAAATCTATTAATGAAATTGTTTCTAGGTTTTGTTTGTCGAAGCTGAGAAATTATGAGTTCGACGGTGATGTATTTAATGTTATTAATTCACGAATAATAATATAACTAATGCTATTGATTGTATAAGTTGAATTTGAGCTTTAATGTAACTAATACTCAAAAGTACTCGTATTGAAGCAAATGGCGCTGCTAAGTTATCGTTTAAGTTGTTTTGATGCATCTGAATTTGAGCTCATTCTTTGTGAGCTGAACGATGTTGCTCATTGCTTAATAAAGTTTGCGTTTTTGCTCAAATGTGAATTTAGAATGTTTTCAAGTGTTATATGTGAACGTATAGAACGTCTTCTTCAATTACCATATCAAAATCGTTGGTGAGGAACGGCTTCTTAATCTTACGCATCATGTTTACTATTTTAAATTAAATTAAAAAATGGAGAAATTAGATTCTCATCCTTCATTTTGCTACTTCATTGATTAAAATCCTATTCATTTTCAATTTTTGATCAAGGTCCTTGGGTATTAATAACATCATTAATTATTTCAATAATAAAATATTTTTTTATTTCTAAATATATTCATTTAATATTAAAAATGTTACAATTAGTATATTTATATTTATGACTAAATTTTTTATCATATCTTTTTAGTTTTAGTTTGTACCCATTTTTAATTTGTAATTCTTTTTTAATTTGTACCAATTTTCTTTTCAGTTTTAATTTGTACCCATATATTAAGAGGGGTGTATTCAATTAGGATTCTGAGAGAGTTTCAGGGAATTAATAATTCCAGGGATATTCAATTAGGATTTTAAGTGATTCTCTGAAATTCTAGGTGTATTCAATTAGAATTTCAAAATAGTTTATTAAAATCCTTAGAAATCTAGGTGTATTCAATTAAGATTTTAAAGAAGTTTATAACATTCCAGATGTATTCAATTAGAAATTGATTTTAAAGAATTTGAGAAAGTTAAAGAATTAGAGGGAATTGGAGAGATTTCGTAGTGTATTTTAAGTATCCACAAATCTCACCTCTTTCCATGAGATTTCGAAGGAATTGAATCAAAATTTTATATGGAATCTCTACAAATCAATTAAACTCCATAAAAATCCATGGATTTACAAATCCATTAAAATCTCTCACATTCTCAATTGAATACACCCCCCCTAAAATTTCTTTTTGTGCCCATATTTTTTAAAGTTTATTTGTATTTGTACCCATATATTTTTTTTATTTGTACTTTTTATTTTGCTAAATGTACCCATGCTAATTATATGTACCCCTTCATGTAAAACTTTGTAATCTTAAAATGTACTCCTTCTTAAATATACCAATTTGTTATATGTAAAATGTACCATTTTTTTTATATAAAATCTATTCAATTTTTTTCTAATCCATTTTAAAACTTATATGGGTACATTCTTTTTTCTTTGATTTTAAAATGTGTCCATGTCAAGTTTAATCGAAGAAATTTATTAATGTTATTAAGCCTAATATTTATTTATTTTTTTGTGATTTTGAAGAATGTACCCATGTTTTGATACAATAAATTTTTTGGTTAATTTTGATGAATGTATGCATGTTTATATATATATATATACACACACACACAAACACACAATAGTATATTTATATTTTAATATTTTTAATCCCACAAATTATGGTTTTTTTATTTAAAATCTCATTTATATAAACAACTAAAATTTCTAATTTTTAATTTAAAAAATATAGTAACGTACATAGAAATAAATTATCACATTAATTTCAGTGACTTCAATCAAAAATTAAAAACCAACAAGGTTTCAATCAAAGAATATTCATAACTAAAGACCGCATCCAAAGTCTCCCTTAAAAAATTTAACAAGAGTTTGAACTTGTGACATAATGAGCGATAAAAAATAACTTATTCACAAAAGATGTTTACCATTTACACTTAAAAGTATTAGTGAAAATTTACTTGTCAAAATCCATACATTTTATATTATTAGAACATAAATAGTCACAGTCGGTTATTTTTTTGTTGGCCTCGCAGTATCGCGAAGTATATAGGGAATTCAGGACCATCAAAATTATGAAAGAGGTCGGTGACGGATATGGACGGATGGCTTGAATTGTGGAAAATAGGGAAATATTAAAACGATAACTACATAATCAAGTTTGGTTCAAGTTATTTCCAACGACCATGTCACTTTTTTTTTTAAATAAAATATATTGAAGTGAAAAAGACTACAAGCAAGCAGTAAAGAATTGGAGTCACAAAAAAAGTGTGCTATTCACACCGTTTGCTTTTTACGTATTTTTATTAATTATTATTTTTAATTCAACACAAGTAAAAATTAAAAAATAAATAAAAAGTGAAAATAAATATGTAGATATATGCCTAAAAAATGAAATATATACGTGGATAGCACTGCCAATAAAATTATCAAAAAACATAGGCCAACACAACCGCAGCAAAGCAGCAACAAAAGAGGGAAAGAGCACGGACACTCTTCCACGTGTCAAATGTAATATGTTTTTTTTATGAGTAATGTTAAGAAGATTAAATTTAAAGATTAAATTTTAGAAATTAAAAAACATAAATATTGATTATTGGTTTATTAATTAAACGTTGATAGACATGCTAGTTTCTATTTATGACACATAATTGAATTTGCAATTTTAATCTCACTAGTATTACGTTTTTTATATTATTTTAATGTCCAGACCACTGCCTCCACAAAATTGTTTTAAAATATTATCCTTCTTTTATATTAGTTTATTGGAGAGCTTTACTTTCCAGGGCGGCACCTAAAACAATGATTTTTCTGGCACGTGTAAGGTTTCCAGTGGTCTCGGATAAATTATTTGTGGGTGGATAAATTATTCGTGGGTAGTCAAATTGAGTTTTGACTTCAAATGTCATGAAACTTGTGTCAAAAACCCACCGGGCACCGCCTTAATTCAGAAATAATAGAATAAGAAAGCGCTATTTACGAACTAATTTTCATCTCCCACTTACTCTTGTTGAAAGAGTTAAAAGTTAATAAAAATGTGTGAGAAATAAATATAAATGTGTAATGGTAGTATCTTAGAATTAACAGCCACACCATTTATCAGAGAAGGATGAAGGAGGCAGATTGTCTGCCCTCCCATTACCAAATCTTTTTCATCATCTCCTACATTATGAGGTCACGGTTAAGCAATGTTAACATTTTATATTGATTTTTTTATAAAGATAATAAGACATGTTGATACGGCTTAATCGTGACCGTACAAATAGGAAGAGATGAGAAGGGGATGGTAAAAGAAGGGCAGACAATCTGCCTTCGAAGGATGAATGCAGTTACCGTCCTGTCTGTTCACTGCGTTGAGTGCAGAACTGGGATGACATTCGCTGCCTTCTTCGTAGCATTCGTTGTCCGAGTGCAAGTACAGTAAGTTCCGGCTGCATAACCCTAAGGAGTCGCTTCGCAACCTTTTTGTGCTTTCTGTCACAATGATGTTGAAGACACGGACCATTTGTTCATCAAGTCCCATTTTGCCTTAAAAACAAGTATGGAGATGTGCCAAATAATATCTTATATATATTCAACGTATATTAATGCAACGTGAAATGACAGTGTGAAATTTAAAAAATTGTTATTCACACTCTGTAGAAGACTCTCACACAAAAAGGTTTTTTCTCTATTTTCTCTATTTACTAGTCCACTTGTAGTTTTCGTACGTTCTTATTATTAGAAATTTTTATTTGCAAAGATTATTTGATACAACTTGAAAGAGAAATACAATGGCTAGAAATTTAGAAAATTCCACAAGTGAAAATTCAAATATTCAAGAAATGGGACCGCGGCGATCCACAAGACTAAATGTGATCTTAGGAGGAGCGGCACCACCACCACAAGGCTCCACCATGGCAACCACGACAATCACCCATGGCGAGGTCCATGACTCCACCACCACGGCCTGAACCATGTCACTCTATGCCTAACGTAAGCCCTATGCGTTGCCAAGCCGAGCTCAAGCCTCGCATTCGCGAGCATCACACGCCGAGCAGCCTGCTCTCGCAGCCCTGCCTCCCATGGTTTCCCAAGCAGCTCAAGTTGGCTTGAGAATATCTCAACTATCTGGAGCAACCATCGAGCCGGGGGCATTTTCACCATATTTCTCCGCAGATTTGACATTTCCCAATTCAAATCTTTCACCTGGAGTCTACCACACTTCCATTGCTCAAGGAGGCATATTCCTTCCAAGCTCTTCCAATCTAAATGGCGAACAACACTTGTCTCGACAAGTCATAGAGTTGACGAGCACCCTTACACAACAGACAACCTTGGTGAATCAACTCTTACAACGCACCGAGATCCAACGTGCCCCAGATGAGGTGTCCTGAAGTAGGACAAGGGCAGACGAACCTATCCACCAGCATACCGACAAACAACCCTTTAACCAGCCACGTTCCGAGCGTTCTGGCAGTTCACGTTCCCGCTTGGGTCCTTGAGATAGCATATACTCTCGTCTTAGCGCGCGGAATAGCGTGCATTCCCAATCAAGCCCACGGATGAGCATACGTTCACGGTTGAGGTCACACTCCGATTATTAACATGGACAACCTTCTAGGCGAAATGTTCATTCATAACTAGGCTTGCAATGAGCATTCTCCACCTCACATCGGAGTAGGCAGCACAGCAGACGGAGAGAAGCAGTCACTCAATCCGACTCAAGTTCAACCGGCAGCCTGTTTACCTGTCAGGTACATGCCACATGCACCGCAGCCGCGACATGGACAAGTCGAGCATAGGGAAGAGCAGCCTAGACCCATAGATCACGATTGGAGGCAATCAAAAGTTCCACTGCCCCAGCGGAGGCAAATTCAAGAAGAAGTTAAGAGGGTCATAACTGAACCATTGCACAATTTCCAACATAATGAGGCTGCTGACGATGCGATTCAACGTGACATGACAAATATAAGCATGTCACCATTCACGAATGAGATCGAGCGGACAAATCCACCTCGCGGGTTCACTATGCCTCACTTCATTCCTTACAAGGGATACGAAGATCCAGATCGACATCTCAAGCATTACCGTAGTACCATGATCCTCTACAGGAATAACGATGTGCTTATGTGCAAAAATTTTACCATAACTTTACAAGGCAAAGCGCAAGACTGGTTTCACACTCTGCCGCCGCAGTCGATCTGGAGTTTCAATCCTTTGTTTTCACTAAGGAATATTCGTCTAACCGCTCAATCAAAAAGACATTCGACCATCTTTACAGCATCGTAAAAGACTCTTGGGAGACAATTCGTAACTATGTCAAGAGGTTCAAAGCGGAGAAGGCCAAGATTGTTGGTTGCAACGAAGACATAGCAACGGCAGCATTCATAAATGGACTTCCCACCGAACATCCTTTATTCGGAAAACTGATCATGAGAGAAGAACTGACCCTAGCAGCTTCATATGCTTTGGCAGAAAAGCATGCACTATGGGACGAAGCCAAGCAGTCTAACAAAAATGAGTCGGAAAAGAAACACATGGAACGTTCCCTAACCAGAGAAGACTCAGTGCCTGAAACATTCACCAAATTCATAGTTCCAATCGGCCAAATTCTCCGCAAGCTCAAGAACGAACCTTGGTTCGAGCTGCCGCCACCCATGAAAGTCGATCTTACCAGGCTGGATTATATAAATTATTGCGCATTCCATCAAGGACCAGACCACACTACCAACGGCTGCCTAAAGTGGAAGCAGTACCTTGAGAAGCTGACATATGAAGGTCGATGCGATGAGTATCTTAATAGGTTAACAGAACAGCCTACCCAAGCAGGCGAAGTCTTCATCACCCCCTGAACCCCGTTTGGGCTTTTCCCAATAAGTTCGAAGTCTCAAGCAGCATGACGAACAAGGCCTCGCAAGCCAAAGATTATCCAGTTTGTTATGCAGTTTCTACCTTCCAGCACAGTTGATTTATTTCTTTATTCTCAATGAAGATTCAAGAAGTTACTTATAAGCCTGGCTCAACTGATGTCCACAACAACTGCTAAAAACCCTTTCTGGGTCTACTCTCCAGTGCGAGAGGATAAACCAATTGCTCTCCAGTGCGAGAAGGTAAACCAATTCTCCGACACCCATATGGGTCTACTCTCCAGTGCAAGAGGATAAACTAATTGCTCTCCAGTGTGAGAGGGTAAACTAATTCCCCGACACCCATATGGGTCTGCTCTTCAGTGCGAGAGGATAAACTAATTGCTCTCCAGTGCGAGAGGGTAAACTAATTCCCCGACACCCATATGGGTTTGCTCTCCAGTGCAAGAATGCCACATAGTTCAAAAGATTGAATGTTTGAAGATCAATTAAGCAATAAATGGTTAGGGGGTAGCAGCCACTTTTACACTTAACAGTTCACTCATCCGACACTTTATCTTTAGAGACTCTGATCTTGGCAGCTTCATCTGTGACTGCTCCATCTATGGCAGTTGAAAAATCAAACTCAAGCAATTTCCTCATTTTCAGCAGGCAGCCCAGACGTGGTAGCCCAAAC
The DNA here is from genome assembly GCF_916048215.2 of Malus sylvestris. Lineage (NCBI taxonomy): Eukaryota > Viridiplantae > Streptophyta > Magnoliopsida > Rosales > Rosaceae > Malus > Malus sylvestris. The sequence goes on along the minus strand of NC_062267.1, from coordinate 7,512,019 downwards.
AATTGCCCATTCCATGCTACTTCCTTGGCCCATGCCGGATCAATCCTTGGCTTCAATCAAGCCGAGTTGCTCAAGCAATGGCCTCTGCCACATCACATCCTTAGCCTATGCCAAGCCGACTCCTGGTCCCGGCCAGCTGACGTGTCGCACCACCCTGACGACTACCCCGTGGCAGCACCACCCAAAAAAAAGACAAGAAGAATTAAGTTTTTATTGGTGCGGCACGGAGAAGACGAAGAAAGCAACGAAAGACGATCATTTGTAAGGGCAAGATGTAGAAGATTGCTAGAGGAGGGGGAACAAATATCTTCTAAGCTTTCTCTCTCTCTCTTGTAGGGTAGAATAAATCACTTTCCAAAGTTGATTTAATAACCCACTTAAGGTGGACTTAAATAGGCTTTGAGAGAAATTTATTTCCCTTTCCTAGAAGGATCTAATTTCATATTAAAGAGAGAATCTACATCAAAACAGGAAGCAGTCCTAAATTTCCTAGAGCAAGAAGATCTCTACACCTGCTGCCCTTTCCTACGAGCAACCCAGCAGGTGTGGGGGCATTTGTGGAGCCAAAAATAATCACAAGGCAACACGTGGATTTTTGGGTGAAGATGACAAATTTACCCTCGAGGCATACCGGGTCTCCTACACGCGAGCGGTGGAGAATCATCCATCAACCAAATCAGGAGTACCCAAAATAGGTAACAAGTTCAAATTTGTCTCATCCATCCTCATTCCATAACCTTCAAAACCCTACATACAAATTAGATTAATTAGGCTAATTAATGGATTAATTCCTAATTAATCCATTAATCACCAAACTAATCACCATTTTCACACAAAATCCTTTAAGGGCCGGCCACCTCATTCCCTATATATAGGACCCTATTTCTTCTAAAAAGCTAAGTCCACACTCTTGCAAAACTCCCAAAAACTCTCCAAATACTTTTCTCTCTAAATTCTAACTTTGGCATTGGAGGTTCTTTGGCCAAACCACCCCTCCCTCCAAATTCATCGTGGGCGCGTGAGGCTCTTGGCCTTGACCTAAGGTGTTAATTGTTTTGTAGGTGCAATTTTGTCCAAGAAGAAGAAGACGGAAATTTGCATCCACAACAAGTAGAGGACGAGGTTACGAATTCATATCTGTTCGATTTCTTAATCTTCATTTGAAGGTTAGTCGTACAAAAAGTTATTTCAATTGGAGGTAATTTAGTCATTCAAATATGTAAAACAAATCGATGGTCTAGGTACTAAGTAACATATTCATAATAAACCGTCTATATATTTGATATGTTTAGATTATTAAATGATCTCTCATTCGAATGAGTTTTTATAAGAGTGGTATTCAAATGAAGATCAATAAATTGAACAGTTCTAATCATTGATTTTAGTAAGTCATCATATGTTATTAATAACTTTAAAAAAAAATATGTGCATCCACACATGATAGGTACGCAAGTATTATTCATGAGAAATTTTCTTATTTCTGCGTGATCACTTCACAAAAATCTGTATCCAATCATTGATACATTGTGAAATTAAAAACCGCATTGGATATAGTCGCTCATTCGCACTGACGATTGTTCCTAACAAATTCATTGCATCATCCTCCTTTTTTCTGTTATTTTGGCAGTTGGAAAAAGCAAAGTAAGTGAAGAGAAAACTGGGAAACTTAGTTCAAGTTTGACATTGATGAAATCAAGTGGCATGAAATGCTAAGGATATTCTTTCAAAAATGGGTTTTCATAAACTTTCTCTGACCTTATATTTTTAAAAAATGAGGGTATAGTATTAGTATGAAAATTAACGTTAAACTGTGAAATTTTTTTTACTATGAAACAATATTCATAGTATTTCCCTATAAATAGTGCCCATTTTACGTGTTATAAGTTCCAACTTCCCGTTGCATGTAAGTAGGTCACTTCTTAAACCATCTTTTTCTTTTTAAAACAAATGATATATTATCTACACTGAAGAAGTAGGGGAGTGGGCTAAGTTTCACAATGGCTTAGCAATAATGTTATAAATTTGTCTTCGCAAGAATCGAATCTAAAATATCTTAGATACAAATAAAAAGAAAATATTATTAGACCGTAATACTAAATGATATCTTTTTTTTATTTAAGATACAGAGTCGACAAACTTTTTTTGGCACTTACAAAATGAAATTTATTAGGCGGTGTGAATGAGTTTCTGTACTTCATTTTCTAATTTATTATTATTATATATATTATTAATTGTATATTAAAACTAATTTATTATTATTATATATATTATTAATTGTATATTATATTTGAGAGATATATATTTATTTTTGAAATTTGAGAGAGATGCATATATAAGTGGGATGTGGTGGCTGACCTAAGTGGCCAACTTGGTAGATTTCCAGTCGGCAGCAGAAAAACTAATGGAAAAAGTTGGAAACTACCTACCGAAACCAATAAGAATGTGAAAAATTATTAATACAATAAAAAATAAATAAGTTTATTTGAGGTTGTCGCTGCTGCTTATCAGTTTGTGTCATGGAAAGGAATAATAATCATGTTTCTGATTATTTTAAGTATCAGATAATTACTCTATTATTCTTTAAATCACCAACTAATTAACAGTATAAAATTAAGCCAAAGAGAGAGTTGTCGACAATCATGGAAATATTTACGTCTATAATTTCCCCATATAGCCACTTATTACAAGAGCAGTTAGGGCAACTGAGCTGTTTGATTTCTTTATAGTACAAATATATTAGGTGTTCTTCGAGAATAAAATGCTCAACAACTGATTCGACGTCGACCGAATCGAACCCCAGAAGCTTAATGCCGTAAACCTAGGCTGATTAGGGTTTCTATCTCCGGGGCCAGAGCCATAAGGGTCGGAGTGGTCCGGGATTCATCCTGACTACAGTGTAAGAAAAATCCCGGCGACTACAAGCCTGCAGTTGCCTTGAGACGTGAAGAAGAAGATAGATTGTTATTTGTGAAGAAGCTGAGTGGAACAATGTCATCGTCTTCTCATTCTAACAATTTTGTTATTGTAGTTTAGTGAAACAATGAGTTTGTAGATGAGAATTTTAAAATATACTTTAAATGATTTCTAAAGCTACCTAATCAGCTATTATTGGAGACCTCCTCTTTTCCCTCCTATCAAACGATGCAAGCCACAACTTTTTTGTATGTTCTTTCTATATATATATATTTGTTTTTTAATTTTTAGTGGTTACCCTGCACTCTACCTCCCACTAAGTTGTATTGCACAGTAATTCTCTTTATTAAATTTAATAAAAAAATTACTTCAATTGCTTATGTTATAAGTTTAATTTTTTTCTAGGCATGTAAAAGGTCATCCTCACATAAAATTCTGTCTCTCTCCAAGCCTACATGATAGAATTCCATGATATTGTTTTGGCACACCACACAAGTAACATTGGATGGATTGGGTTTTTTTTTTTTTTTTTTTTTTTTTTTGCATTGGATCGATAGTTCAACATTAAACTTTAAACTAGAAACATTTCATACATTACTTGGTTGCTTTAAAGTGGCTACTAGATCGGACAATTCGTAGATATGTTGAAAATAGCGGTGAATAAATTTTTTATTTTGATGAGATTATAAAGGATTAGACACGACTAGACATAAATAAACTTATGTGGAACTACTCATGCAGGTGCAGTCAAGAAACACAAACTATAAAAATATAAAATAGTTCTGTAATTAAAACAATTTCAGTAAAACCATTATCTCCTCTTTTTTTTTGTTGAAATAATTAAAAATTATCTCTTGAAAATTACAATAATATTTTTTTTTTCAACAAACGTCATTATCTACACTAAGGGAAAGAGAGTGAGCTTAGTCTTACAATGACCTAGCAATAATGTGATGCAAATTCATCTTTGGCGAGAATCAAATCTAGGACCTCTCACTTACAAGTGAATAGAAATATCATTAGACCATAATACTAAGTAGATACTATAATATTTGTTAGACACGCTGTTGACCCTAGAAACTACAAAGCCTACGTGGCGCGCAGGCCGAGTAATTAGTGAGCTAACTACGTCCTTCGGTGAATGCGGGGCGTGCCAACTCGTCGGCCGAGCTCGGTCGAGGAGTAAATTTGTTGATGTTGCGTTGGGTCGCGCTACTGACTTCTGCGTCTTGCGATTGCGGCCGAGAAAGAAACACGTCTCGGCCTCTTGGGCTCTCGAACCTGAAGACAAGGTTACTATTCTTACGAAGTTCAATATCAAATTCGGCTTTCAATGTGCCGAATGTAATAACTGTAACACCTCACTTCGCCGAGAAGGCTGATGAGATGACCTCGACCAATAAGGATTTAAAAACCCTTCTCGACCGAGACTTGGATAGGTAATCAATCGTTCTCGCCGCAGTGCTGTTGATGCCAACGGAAGATACTGCGAGACCGACTGACTCTACGGTGACAGAGCTATCTATGCCGACTTAAGATATCACCGGTTGCTTCCACAGTGTTGTTGATGCCAACGGAAGATGTGTCAGCGAAAAAGGAAAAAGAAAAATCACAAGTTGTGAGAATTTGCGCAGGGCAATTTTGTGTGTTGAATTGGAGAGCTTTTGAAGGATGTGCAACCTCTTCTATTTATAGCAATGGCTCCCCCAAGGTCGAGTTAAAAACCTACTCGGACTAGGTTTTCTTCCCCTGATCAGCATCAACTCGACCAGTCCTACCTTCACTAGGATTGTGAACCTAGTCCCTAACTGAGCCGGATTCACTTCCGGGTCCTGCCGAGACTCCTTATTGCACTAGGATTCGACCTCTTGCGTTATGACCTAGCCGACCTAGGTTTGGAGGCCCATGTACTGAACGATCCATGGTATTCTTGTCGCAAGGCTTTCCGGGCCGAGAATGACCCTACACTCGCCCCAAACTGTTATTTTGGGCCCAAACATTGCCCCCTCGCTTCTGAGGTCCTCGGCCTGAATTCTTTGGCCGAGTTTCGGCCTTGAAGAAGGGAATCTACCACCCAGAACCCTAATGCCCGAGTTCCAAGGCGCATTTATTGAACATGATTGCACGATCTTGATCCTGCTAACCAAACTCGCCACGTGGCGTCCTTTAATACGGCCAACTCCAATGATGACGTCCAAGGCGTGCGGCTGCCTGAACCGTCGACATTATAACCACTACCTCAAACCGCGAGCCACTTCCTCAGTTCGTGAGCCCACTTGTCATCGTGCAGGCGTCAAAACGTCTTCCGCCATTAATTTCGCCGTCACACGCAATCGTGCGCCCCCAACACCTGAAACCTTCGGTCTTCTCAACTGCATTTCCCAAATGTTCATCATGATCAACGATTCTTTCGGTCGATTTTGCCCCTTTGTTTTGAATTTCAAACGATTACCCTTCCTACCAAAAGCCTATAAATACTGAAAATCTCTCATTCGCACTTTACGCTCCCAAAACTTTCTGAAAAACTCTTGCTCTTATTCTCCAGCACCTTTCTTTTTCAAGTCTTCGTTTTCAAATCCCTAACCCAGAAAATCCTTTTACGCCGTGCCTCCTTACAATGGCGTCCTTCATCTCCAAGCTTTCCAGGGAGTGTGACCAGCATCAGAAGATTCTTGATCGGAGCTCGATCAAGACTATACGTTTTGAAAATGACATGAGCACTCAGCACCAAATCCTGGGTCCTCTCTTCAAGGCTGCAATCCCACCGACCATCACCTGTCTTCTCCAGGACCACTGCCTAACACCTTTGCTCCAAGGGTTTGAATGGTCGCGATGGGATGCGGCGAAACCCCAAGGTTCCTGGCCCTCGACGACCACAACCTGGGCAGCCTGGGTTGTTCGAATGGAACGACTCTTCGGCGAGCAATGGAAGGCCCTCGGCATCTACGACGCCATCCTCCTCTCGTCCATGGAAATCGTCTTCGACAAGGAGCTTCTCCTAGCCGCTCTGTGCTTCTGGTGCTCGGCCACCAACACAATGGTTCTTCCTCTTGGTCCTATTGGTCCTACCATCTTGGATATCACCGCCATTCTGGGGACTTCGGCAACCGGGATCCCTGTCGACGCGACCCTCTCTGGGTACCCGTCGAATATCGATCTGAAGACGCTTTTCGACCGTTGAGCTTTCGAGACCCTGAACCGTGACGGTCACATCCCGTCGAAGGAAAACATTCAAAAGCTCCACAAGAACTTCTGTAATTACAACACACTCTATCTTCACTTCACCGGCCGAGGAGAAGAGGACCTGCGAGAGGGAGAGCATGAAGCCTTCCTCTTCTATTGGTACAACAAATACATTTGTTGTACCAAGTCAAACAAGTGTTTGGTCGAGAACATGCCGGTAGCCGAAGCCCTGGCTAGTGGTCACGTCCTGGCACTGAGTTCCAACATTCTCGCCCAACTTTTCCGTTGCCTGGCCGAGGCGACCCTCCACAAGGTCGACCCACACCAGAATGGTCCCCTCTGGGTCTTCCAACTCTGGTTGCAAGTATACTTCGCCTCCCTTCGGCCGGCCATAGCTGACTTCTTACCAACGGAGGCTCTTGGACCTCAGCTGGCTTCCCGACCAACACCTCCTCATCAAGCCGAAGAGGTATTTCGGTACCTCTTCGCTCTCGACGACTTCTCCAACGACGAGTTCCTGATATGTCGTCGTCGAGACTATCCTTCCTCCATCAGGCTGCCTACCTCTACGTGGGGCGCGGAAGAGGACGCCGATCTTCGCCAGACCTGGGGGTCGTTTGTGCTTGCTCGCGACCTCCCTCTCGACTGCGATGGGAAACGATCGGGTTGGGAAGTATATCATCCGAACTTCCTTGCCCGACAACTCGGCTATCTTCAGGGCTGCCCCGTCCCCCTTCTCACCTCCCGAACAGTCCTAAGCAGTGGACGTGAACCTCGTTCCTCGGAGAAGGAATGTAAAACTGCCGCGAGGGAGTTCCAAGAGTACTTCCAAAAATTCCGCCTTCGACCGGCCACCCCAGAAACCCATTGCACTGACACCTTCGGTGAGTGGTGGGAAAATTACACCCAGGAGTTCTTTGGTGCGCCGGTCGAAGATGTGCTGAGCAGACTCTTCGGTGACCGACCTAAGAAGGCCTCGGCCCCCCATACTCAAGGTACCTGTTCAATTTTCCTCTTTTCCTTCAACCTTGCATATTGATTTGCCTTACTGAATTGTCTTTATCTTCTTAGGTAGTCGGCCCTTGAGAAAAACGGAGGCAGTTGCCGCTGCCATGGCCGAGAAAAAATCGGTCGTGGCCAAAAAGGACAACCCCGCTGGTCGGGCCGTGCTGATCAAACGGCCTCGCCAAGGGGCCGAGTCGGCTGTCGAGCCTTCCCCGCCTGCCAAGCGAGTCAAAAAACTGGCGAAGAAAGGTACACGGGAGATCCACGTCATCTCTAGTCACACTACAGGGACGACGACTCCCAGTGCTTCCCCGTCTCCAGCCGCCGGCCAACCCTTGGTCGAGAAACAGCCGGCTTCGGTCACAAAGACAGCCCAAGCGCGGCATGTCTCTGTGGCCGGCGCACCAGTCGTACCTCCCTCCGTCGAGAAGGCACCTGTCCCACAACAGGCGGTTTCTACGACCGAGGGAACCTCCCCAAAAAATCCAAAGCCTTCGGTCTTCGTTCTAGAAGAGAGTGAGGGGAGCGACGAAGTCCCGCTAGCACACCGTCCTCATCTTCGCCGACAACCTCCTCTAGTGTCTAAGACGGCGGTTCAAGCCAGCCCTTCCACGGCTGATCGCGGCAAGCGTCTGGTCGAGGAACCAATGGTGGTGGCTGAACCCCTTGCTCCCTCTCAGGAACAGGGTGTTCCTGCCTCCGAAATGGCTGTCCCGGTCGGCCCTTCCACAGCCGACCGTGGCAAACGACCGGTCGAGGAACCCGAGGCAACGGCGGAATCGCCCGTTCATCCTCAAGACCAGGGCTTCCACATTCCTCCGCAAGAGGCTACTTCGGCATTCGTAAGTATCTTCTTACGTCTTTCCTTGATTGCTTTTCTACTTTAGAATTCTAAACGAGGACAATACTAATGTCAGGTGCCCTTACATTCTTTTCACCGCCAATTCTACGCGCCGAAGGGCGTTATCTATATTTCTTGGCCGCCTCAGTGGCCATCAAACGTAGATAACCTCCATCGGTCGCGTGAATTGAGAAGCAATCTGAGACACTGGGCTCGGCCATTGAGTTCTTTAGGTTCGAGCAACGATCCTGGGGACATGGCCGAGGTCTCCTCTCGGCAGGTTAAAAAAACGAAACCTTCTTGCTATTCTTGTCATGACTTCCTTTAAGCCTAACCTTGTTTGTACGTGCAGGCTTCGTGGGAGGTCGAATTCAAAGCCCTCCTCTCCAGCACAACTGCAGAGTCCGGTCCTTCGGCCATTCCGACTGAAGCTGCCGATCCAAACGCTTTAACCCAGCTGCGAGAAGTTCTGTCGCTCTCCGCGTCGCAAGTGCTAGAGCGCAATGGTCTTGATCGGCTTGGCGTATGTCTGAACGATCTTGGGGTCGACGGTCGCCTAAGTGGAGAGGCCATCGTTCGGGCGTCGTCTGCCTTGGAGCAGGTTCGGGAGACATTTAGTGTCTTCCAGACCGCTCTAAAGGCCGAACAGGATCTACAGGCTGCCACGGCCGTTCAAGACACTCTCCGCCCGAAAATCGATGATTTGAGGGCAAAAGGAGAAGTACTAGCCGAGCTCGACCGTCAGATGGCCGAACTGGCAAAACATCGGTCGGCCATTGCTTCCGAGCTTGCTAAAGACTTTGAGTCGGGTGGAAAGGATTGCCTTACTGAGTACGCGACTACAACAAAGCGGGTCGAGCGGTTGAAGCTGGATAAGAAGAATCGGCAAGCTGAAATGATCATGGCCGACGTGCGGTGGTTGGAGTTAAAAGCCCTGCTCAGCACTCTTCTACCTTCTTCCCCTTGATTGTACTTAGTTTTAACCTGACTAACTTAGCTTGTACTTGCTCATCAATCTTAATGAAATAAATTTGTTTATTCTCGCATTTCCCATGTGACCGGATAATATTTTTTTAAAAACTTCCCATTGATCGGTAATTTGTGAACTACACCGGTTCGATCTTTAAGATGATACGCCCCTTTTCCGTATACTTTATGCACAATGAACGGCCCATCCCAATTCGGCGACCACTTGACGAACCTAGGATCTTTTAGTCCTACGGGCAACACCGTTTGCCACACTAATTCACCCTCGCCGAATGTTTTCTGTCGCACCTTTTGATTATAAGCTCGCTCGGCAATTTGTTTTTGTGCCACCAATAAGTTATAAGCGTCAAGTCGCACTTCTTCCAAATCTTCTATTTCCTGTCTCATGGACTGATTATATTCGGCGCTAAACAAACTACTTTGTTCAAGTAATCGCAACGAGTTTATGCTCAACTCGACTGGTAGCACTGCATCGTGTCCGTAGGTTAGTGCGTACGGGGTTGTCGCAGTCGCCGACCGGGGCGACGTTCGGTATGCCCATAATGCCTCGTTCAACTTCAAATGCCACATGCCAGGCCTTTCTTTTATTATTTTTTCGAGGATGCCGATCAACACTTTATTACTTGCCTAGGCCTGCCCATTCGCCTGTGGATAATACGGTGTGGACTGTTCCAACCAAATTTTTAAATTTACCGTGTATTCTTTAAACCTTTCGGCTGTGAAGATTGTTCCATTGTCGGTTATGATCGTTTCCGGTACACCGAACCGGGTCACAATGTGTTCCTCCACGAAGTCGCAAACCTCTTTAGATGTTAACTCGGCGTATGATTTTGCTTCGACCCACTTAGTAAAGTAATCAGTTGCGACTATTATCCATGCATGCTTAGCAGCTCCAGAAGTCGGCGTGATTTTGCCAATTACGTCCATGGCCCATCCTCTAAACGGCCATGGTTTAATGACCGAATGTAACGATTCGGCCGGGACCCTTTGTATTGGCCCGTGGATTTGGCACTGTACGCATCCTCGTGCAAACTCGATACAATCCTTTAGTATCCTTGGCCAAAAATAGCCGTGTCGTCGAAGTAACCATCGCATTTTCCGTCCGGATTGATGAGCTCCGCAAACCCCTTCATGAACTTCCGAGATCGCCCGAGCACCCTCTTGGGGGCCGAGGCATAGCAGTAGTAATCCATCCTCCCCTTTTCGATACAACTCGTTCTGGTACGTGACATAGTTCGTGGCGTGAACTCGTGTCTTGCGACTATGTTTTCCATTGGGATTGTCAAGGTACTGCATAATGGGTTTTCTCCAATCATCTGGTATTGCCTCGACGGTGCAAACCTCTATAGTATCTTGTCGGTCTAACAACGAAGGTAAAGACATGACTCGAGTGCGTATTACATCGTCGCGCCGGAGGATTTGCTGGTTGACCAAGGCCGGGTATAATTGTCGTAGCACCGGTATTTCTCGGCCTAGCTTGCCCCCCAGGAGTTGTGCGCCAGAGGCAATTTGAGCCAACTCATCTGCGTCGGTATTATGGATCCGGGAAACATGCTCGAACGTAATACCGTCAAAGGACTCGGCCAAATAGCTGGCAACCATGTGGTAGGGTGCCAGGGTACAACTCATGCAGCGAAAAGATCCATTAAGTTGGTTGATCACAAGTTCAGAGTCACCGAGGACGAGGGCACGGGTGGCCCGCAAGTCATGAAGGAGGCCAAGGCCGATGATTAAGGCTTCATATTCGGCCTGATTATTGGTGCAGTCAAAATCCAACTTAAGCGAAAAATACCAACGATCATGATTAGGAGATTGAATGACAACTCCAACGCCGGCCGAGGATGAAGTACTGGACCCGTCAAAATACATCGTCCAATAGTTGTCGCGTGCTTCAACCAGGTCGATTTCGACCTCGGTGTCCCCAAAACCATAGGGGGAAGGATGGTGAGCCAGGAAATCGGCCAATGCTTGGCATTTGACAGCTTTCTGAGGCACGTATTGTAGGCTAAACTCGGACAACGCCATCGTCCACTTCCCAATTCTCCCTTTTACGATCGGCCGGGTAAGCATGTACCGGATGACGTCGGTCTGGGCAATGACTTGTGTGACCGACGGAAGCATGTAATGCCGGAGTTTGGAGGCGGCGAAGAACACGGCAAGACAGAGCTTCTCCACGGCGGAATAATTGATCTCCGGTGGATTAAGATTTCGACTGAGGTAAAAAATAGCCTGCTCTCGCCCGACATCATTGTCTTGGGCAAGGAGGCAGCCGATGGACTCTTCAGCCGCCGAAATATATAGTTTGAGGGGTTTACTGCGCCGAGGTGGAACAAGAACAGGCGGCGTTGTGAGGGAGACTTTGATTTGTGTGAATGCCGCCTGATGCTCGGTAGTCCACGCAAATGTATCTGAGTCCTTAAGTTTCAAAAGCGTGGAAAACGCGTTCATTTTTCCTGCCGAGTTAGCTATAAATCGGCGGAGAAAATTTATCTTGCCGAGTAAGGACTGCAGCTGTTTCTTCGTAGTCGGTGGTGGAGCACTGATGATTGCACGTGCCTTATTCTCATCGACTTCAATCCCACGATGATGTACGAGGAAACCAAGAAAATTCCCGGCCGATACACCGAAGGCACACTTGGCAGGGTTCATCTTGAGGTTGTGCTGACGCATGCGGAGGAAAGCCTGTCGGAGATCGTCCAGATGTGTCCGTCGGCGTTTAGATTTGACGACAACATCGTCGATGTAAACTTCGATGATGGTGCCAATTAAATCATGGAAGATGGTGTTCATTGCCCGTTGGTACGTGGCGCCGGCATTCTTGAGGCCGAATGGCATGACAACCCATTCGTAAGTGCCGAGTGCCCCCGGGCAACGGAAAGCAGTTTTGTGCACATCGGCTTCGGCAATAAATATTTGGTTGTACCCGGCATGTCCATCCATAAAGGATAAGATCGCGTGATTTGCCGCAGCATCGATTAACAGATCTGAAATCGGCATTGTATACTCATCTTTGGGAGTTGCCAGATTCAGATTTCGAAAATCAGTGCAGATGCGCAGTGCACCATTTTTCTTTAATACATGAACGATATTCGCCAACCATTCGACATATCGAGCTGTCCGAACGAATCCGGCTTTCAAAAGCCGAACTAATTCGTCCTTGATACTGAGTTGTACTTCGGTCGAGAATCGACGAGGTGGCTGACGGAAAGGTTTAAATCCAGGCTTAATACGTAATTCATGCTCGACCAGAGTACGATCTAGGCCGGGCATTTCATGATAACTCCAAGCAAAACAATCTTTGAATTCCGTAAGCAAGGTACGAAACTCGTCTTTCATTCGTTGGGGAAGTAAAGCACTAATAAACAAAAGCCGTGGGTCATCGGCCGTCCCAACATTAATCTCTTCTAAAGGGTCCTTAACTAGGGGCCGATGATCTTTGAGCTCGGCCGGGGCGGCTCGAATTTTATCAAAAGGTAATACAGGCCCATTATCTTCCTCAGCAAGGAACTCGACGAGGTTGACGCCCGAATTTGGTTGTTTAGATATCGTATACCAATGGGCCAGCAGCCGTTCCATAGTAGATGAAACCGCGGCCCGGCGTGTTTCCCGATCGGTGTCAAACATCGGCTTCGGGGAGGAAGTTGGCTAATCCGAGTCTCGCCGAATCCTGCTGGACAGTCTCGGCGCCAACCTCGATAGCTTTCTGAACGGAAATCCGAATCGGCCGTCCCTCTTCATTGAAGCCTTGCAAAGTAATGTAACCGACGTGATCGTCATAATACCGTGCTTGGATCATGTTAGCTTCGAAGGGCTGGCTATCAGCCGGATGAACAGTGACCGATTTGCCGTCCCAAAAGACGAGCACTTGGTACAATGAGGAAGGAATATAACTGGTTTGATGAATCCAATCTCGGCCGAGCAATGCATTATACTCGGTTTTGGAATCAACCACGAAAAAGGCAGTCATGTGGGTGCGACCGGCAATATTCACAGTTAACGGAAGTACACCTTTGGTGTGGGATTTGTCGCCGACAAAACTACTCATTGTGATTCCTGACGGAATAAGTTCGTCATTTGAACGACATAAGGCCTTCATGATGTTCAGAGGCATGATATTGACGGTAGCTCCACAATCGACAAAAACTTTAGAAACTGGATATCCCTCGATGTGAGCCGTCACATATAATGGCTTTAAATGGTGAAGCTTGGCCGATGATGAACGAGGGAACAATTTGGCCAAAGCGGCCTTTAGACTATCATCTTTTGCTGTTGACTCGCCTTCAGCAATCGATACAAAATCAACATGGCCGGGTTCCTCGGCAACCACATCTCCATCAAGGAAATTTGGTTGAGCCGTGCTTGATTGAAAATCGGCAGGTAACACATGGACCATACTGATTTCCATATTATCCAGGACTGACGGGCCCATCTGGTCAAGACCCTCCTCGTTCGGTTGGTCGGCGACTACGGACTCAGTTGTCGTCAAAGTCGGACAACGAGATTCTTCTGTCCCTTCTTCAATGTCGTCACTCGGCGGAGCTGCTTCGGCCACTTGTTGGTTCTGCGTGACCGCCTCAGGTAAGGTTGAGATTGACAATGAACCTGGGGTCAGGACCTGAACCTGCTCCTGGTAGTGTAGCCGAGCATCCCTAGTGTCGAGATAAGCATCCAGACGGGCAATACGTGCGATTTCATTGGTCGTAAGGCCGAAGAGAGAAACCGCCGAAAATACTTCAAAGTGATATCGTAAATACTGAAGGTCCTCCAGAAAGAAAGGAAGGTCGGCTACATCGATATCAGTGTACGGGTCGACTTCAAATCCAAAGACACGAGCTTCTCGTATGTGCTGGAACCTTGCTTTCAAGCCTGGATATGAGGTCTTCTGGATGATTCGCTCAGCATCCGGACAAGTCAGGACAAGATCAATGGTGTCCTGGCATGCCTTCGGCAAACCATACAGATCGTTGGCCGAATGTTTCTTATGAAATTCTCGCATATATTCCAAAGACTCCCCAAGGAACGGGGGATGCAAATTCCGTCGAAATTTGACCAAAGGTTCTTGTATAGCCGGCGGGGATAATTTGCATTCGGCCTCTTGCCTGAAATGTTCAAGGCGTGCCTTCATCTCCCCTGGTCGAATGAGAAGTTTGATCCGTTTATCAGCTTCTTCAAACGTGGTCTCGACATCTTGATCGACCAACCGTTTCCCCTGAACCAACTCTGTCATAATTGCTGGAGGTGGTCGCTCATCATCAGTGGCAGCTGTGTCCTTCGGCCGCCACTTATGGGCCGAAGTTTCTTGGGCTGCTCGTCGGCGAGCCATGCAATCTATCCGTTGATGCCGGCGTTTCTGAGATTTGGACAACGCAGTGTAGACGCCCTTCGAAGAATGATATGTGTACCAACGTTGATCTCTAGGCTCGGGAGGCTTGAAGGTCTTTTGGCTTCGCGATGATTCTGAACTGCTAGAATTACGCTTATGGTAATCATCGTCATAGAATGAAGCATCAAAATCGAGGCGCCGCCTGACCGGGGGTGTCTCTTCCATCCGTACTTTAGGACCGAGCCTCTCAAAAACCCCGTGATGTTGGCCTTCATTGGCTACCTTTTGCCAAGTTGCGGCCACAGGTTGCGAAGAGGGCTTCTCCTCTGGTTCACTGTCGACCTTCGCTCTACATTTCCTGCACAAAACCGCCGTCCCACTGTCTTCATCGGTGCTATAATCCATCATAGGTTTGACAATAGCGGGCCCCGTTAAAGCCGTAGGTGGTTTGTTTGAACGAAAATCGGCCATGAACCGTGGCCGAAAATTCTGATTCCGCGGGCATTGCGTCTCAACCACTTCGGCCTTGCCTTTCCCTTTGTTCTTGGGTAGGTACGCGTCGACCATATTTACTGTTGCCGTGGGGAACGGATCAGTATCAACACTCATCCTCTTCTCGGGAAACTTCAGTTTGCCATTATCAATCCAGCTTTGGACGTTATCGCGAAATACAACGCAATTGTTTGTCGTATGTTTGCTTGAATTGTGGTATTTGCAATACACCTTTCCTTTAAGCTCTTCGGCCTTAGGAATGTTATGACCAGGCCGAAGCTTGATGATTCTTGCTGATAACAGTTGGTCAAAAATTGCGTCAGCCTTGGTAATATCAAAAGTATAAACCTTTGACGGTTTCAATGTCCCTTCAGTGGCCGAGCGACTTTTGGCTTCTCTAGAATCAACCTGAGTCAACGCCTTGCAAACGTATGGCTTATCTATCACTATCTCAGCCGCATCCACACTAACGCATTCATCCTCGGTTGATGCATAATTGACAGTAGGGTTCTTGTAAATCGTTCCCCGAGTTGGAGTTTTCGAAGTCTTTTCCTCGCGGAGTAAATAATCATACTGCTCGACATGTTGGGCTAATTCGTACATATCCCGAAAGTTTGCCCCCAAGAATTTCTTTTTGTATTCAACGTCGAGGCCGTTCAAAGCAAGCCTGACAAATTCGACCTCGGGTAAAGGCACTCGGCACCAATTCCTAGCTGATTTGAACCTGGTAAGATAATCCATTGGTGACTCATCAGATGCTTGGGCCATCCGTGCTAATGAAGAGACTGACATCTCCATCCCCGGCCGATAAAACTGCTCGTGGAATTTCTCGACCAACTCCTCCCAGTTTTGGACGGAATTAGGAGGAAGATTGATGTACCAGGCAAATGCCGAGCCGGTCAATGAAAAGTTGAACAGCCGTAACTTATGGAAATCACTATTAACATCTCCGCATTGCGTGGTGAAACGAGCCACGTGTTCCAACGAAGACAGGGACGATTCACCGGCGAAAAGACTAAAATCTGGGATCTTGAAACCCTTCGGGTATCCAAACGTTTCCATGTAAGCTGGGTACGGATGAATAAACTTGGGAAACTTCGGCCCTTTCTTCATGGCCGAGTCAATCATCCGCTGAACTTCGGTTATATCAACAGGTGTTGCTTCGATCCTCTGGTCGGTTCCGTCTGACCTACTATTCGGCCCTCCTCCTTTTTCCAGGTTAATTGGTTTGAGCGGAGCAGGAATAGGCTCGGCCGGTACAATCGGTACCGGGTTATTTCCTGGTGGACAATGTTGGAGAAGCTCGAAATGCCTGCTGCCACCAACTTTACTAACCAGCATTTCGAGCAGCCTGGTTTGTCGATCATTGGAACTAAGTATCGCGTCATGCAGCTTGTCAATGCCTCGACTGAACGTCTGCTCGACTGACCGAGACTGCTCGTCTAGTCGCTTTCGGAGAAACGACCTCGTTGGTGGGTTAGATCCTTCACCACCATCCTCATCACACTCCTCTACTATCCCTTCATTGAGAACGCATGTGTTTCTGTTAGGGATTTCTAAACCACGGAGTTGACCGCCGAGATTAACTTCTCTCTCTCGGCGAGTCGCGCTCGTGGACTCAGGTGTCACAGCGCTAAGGGGATTCTGCGCCTGCGGCACACTTTGTCCCAGGCTTTGATTCGGCAAATCGGTTGTCGACTTTCCCATAGTTGTTTTCTTTTTTACCGATCGTGTTTCTATTGGCATGAACTTCGTAGTTTAGCACTAGGTCCCACCGGGCGTGCCAAAATGTTGACCCTAGAAACTACAAAGCCTACGTGGCGCGCAGGCCGAGTAATTAGTGAGCTAACTACGTCCTTCGGTGAATGCGGGGCGTGCCAACTCGTAGGCCGAGCTCGGCCGAGGAGTAAATTTGTTGATGTTGCGTTGGGTCGCGCTACTGACTTCTGCGTCTTGCGATTGCGGCCGAGAAAGGAACACGTCTCGGCCTCTTGGGCTCTCGAACCTGAAGACAAGGTTACTATTCTTACGAAGTTCAATATCAAATTCGGCTTTCAATGTGCCGAATGTAATAACTGTAACACCTCACTTCGCCGAGAAGGCTGATGAGATGACCTCGACCAATAAGGATTTAGAAACCCTTCTCGACCGAGACTTGGATAGGTAATCAATCGTTCTCGCCGCAGTGCTGTTGATGTCAACGGAAGATACTGCAAGACCAACTGACTCTACGGTGACAGAGCTATCTATGCCGACTTAAGATATCACCGGTTGCTTCCACAGTGCTGTTGATGCCAACGGAAGATGTGTCAGCGAAAAAGGAAAAAGAAAAATCACAAGTTGTGAGAATTTGCGCAGGGCAATTTTGTGTGTTGAATTGGAGAGCTTTTGAAGGATGTGCAACCTCTTCTATTTATAGCAATGGCTCCCCCAAGGTCGAGTTAAAAACCTACTCGGACTAGGTTTTCTTCCCCTGATCAGCATCAACTCGACCAGTCCTACCTTCACTAGGACTGTGAACCTAGTCCCTAACTGAGCCGGATTCACTTCCGGGTCCTGCCGAGACTCCTTATTGCACTAGGATTCGACCTCTTGCGTTATGACCTAGCCGACCTAGGTTTGGAGGCCCACGTACTGAACGATCCATGGTATTCTTGTCGCAAGGCCTTCCGGGCCGAGAATGACCCTACACTCGGCCCAAACTATTATTTTGGGCCCAAACACACGCTTTCTCCAAGCATTTGCTAACTAATTTGTCATCAAAATCTAGCATCAACAAAGTTTTTTTTTTTTTTTTTTTGAGATTATAATTTTCTCTCGTGAATGATATGAAGACTACATTTTTCTTTAACTACGAGTGGTATCATACGATAGGACATTGGATTTGATTGTCACAGTATTTTAAGACGGTTAGAGCAATGTATATGTCTCCAAAAGCCCGAGTTCAAAGGAATTGTGCATTGTCAGAGGAGTTGAAAGGTTGTCAAAAAGGAACAAGTGGAGACAGATAAATTTTGGTAAGAGCTTATAGTACAAATGGATTTCAATAGGGGCTCTAAGTGTTATAGTACAAATGGCAAAAGTCCTTAGCGGTGACTGATTTGGTTAAGAAATTCATGGGACAAACTTCATAGTTTTCGCAGACTGTTATGCTCGCTTATCGAACAAGCAATTTGATCTCAGAAATGATCATGATAGAAATCACATGAGAAACCGAGGGAAACAGAGAATCAGAGAGGTTGCTGAGGCATAAGAGAAGAGCTGGCGAGGGGTACACAACAAGGATCGGGAAAAAACAAAGATGATAAGTCAATTGGCGCGGATTACAGAAAAGAACTGGCAAACAGAGCAATAAAAGCTAGGTTGCAAACAGGATTATTGTGTGCGAATGTCAACAAGTAGTATATCTTCTAACAGTTGATAGGATGCCCGAAGTTACAGCAGCCAAAGTTTCACTGAGCTCTTACAAAAGCGGCAGGGACGAAGTTTGGATCTAATTGGCAAACCGAAGTTTTAACTGATGATTGCTGGTACGGTTTTTTTACTAGGAGATGGGGCAGCTCTAAAGAGGTTCATCTAATCGGAAGTACGATGTTGTGATCAACTGTGCAACAGGCATTCCTTGGCCAAATTGTGAGCCTAACTCGAATGCAAAAGGGAATAATTGCATCATCTCCGATTACTCACAAAATGGCCTTTTAAAGTATAAGGATGCAAAAGCTTAAACATCAAACAATCGTATCGAATTCATACTAAACTAAATGTGACATGAAAGAAAGTTGGAACATTTGAATTGTGTACGAGGAAGAACGAAAACCTGGTCATACACTTTCGATTGTGTAAACCACCAGTTGTATTGCATCCTTCCTCTCCCCATGTATTCCTATACACCCCAATGCTTAGTTGTTCAATTTCACCTAGTTGTATCAAATTTCCATATCAAAAAAACCCATCTTCCTCATCTGAATCCTCATTCTCACTATCAAGCAGATACTCCTCACTATCCGAATCGTCTTCCACCCAGTCTCCTCCTTCCAGTTCCCCTTCCGAAAAGGCGGAAATCCTCAGTCCACCAGACTGAGAACTTCTCACTAGTTCCTCAACCACATTGTCTAATCCACTCCCACCATCAAAACCAAAATCCGAAAACAGCCCATCACCATTTTCCTCCTCATCCCCATCAAAGAACTCGCTTATCCTCCTTCTGGGAACCAAATCTTTCTCCGAAACCTCCCCATTTTCGACACCAATCCAGGGCACCCAAACATCAGCATGCCTTCCCAAAGCTCTATCCATGTCCCCAACCACTACAGTCCCCAACTTGGCCTCCCTAGCCTTCCTCAACATATCCGAAAAGTCCGAATCGTCGGAAACCAAGAACAACCAATCAATCCCTCGGCTCATAGAATGCTGCATTTGCCTCTTCAACGCCCAATCCGCCGCCTGCGGCTTATCCTCCACCGTCTTCACAAAAACCCCCGCCCTCCGCAACTCCGACGCCAATCCGTACCCAACCTTCGGCTTGATCAAAGACCTCGCCGCCTCATTGTACTTGTGATTCCCAGAAACAAACCTCTCCTTAAAACGCTGGCGTTTCTTCCCTTTCAAAGACCCCATCCGATTCAGCTTCTTCTGCCTCTCCCTTTCGTGCAGCTGCTTGAAATGCTTCTTCAAATCCAAATTCGTCTTGCACTTCCGCCCGCAGACGCCGCAGACGTACGGATCCGGCGGCGTAACCACACCCTTGCGCTCCAAAATGTCCAGTTGCTTCCGCTCGCGGCGCTCCTCGATGACCCACTGCGGCAAATGAACAAACGCGTGGCGGTTGGCGTATGCCGACGCGTCGACCACCTCGCCGAAGCGCTGGGCGAGCTGTTTCAGCGCCATGGCCGCCTGGTACGGCGGCCCGCGTGGGGGTTTGTTGTCCAGGTCCCACAAGATCACAACTTTCTTCTGCTTCGGCGTGTATATTCCCTGCTTGTTTTGCACCATGTCAATTTCGGAGCTTGCGGATGACTTGATGACACCGCGGCGGCAATTCCTGGTGGTTGAGGTTGCAGCAGTGGTGGCGATGGGTTGGGGTAGAAGCGCGCGTTTTGAATGAAAGAAAAGGGAGCGAGAGGAGTGGAGGGAAATTGGAGGGAAGGGTTTGTAGGGGAAGGTGTGGATTGGGTTGCAGAGGAGCTTCATGGTTCATTTATGGCGGCAATTCTGTCACTGTGTGAGTGAGTGAGTGTGCCTTCTTCTTCGTTGCTAGGATTGTCTGTGAATTTGTCGTGGATAGAATGCTTCAGAAAGTTCAGATGATCCGTTTGGGATTTATGGGTATATCCGAATTTGATCCAATGAGATCCCAACTTAGCATGAAAGCCTGCATAGATAACAATGGGCTTTCCTTCAGTTTGCTGGGCCATTATATATTATGGCCTTTAAAAAAGAACTCTTTGAACTACAAACGCAATATTACTTCTCAAAACGACAGCAGAATAATCAACTACTTTCAAGGGCTCTTTTTTTCATCTTTTTTAATTTATACAAAGCAATAACGAAAGAGTGAGCCGTCAAACAAATTACTTGCACTACAAGACTTGTAGGGAGAGAAGTTGCGGCATTCCATGCTTTATACACATTGCCTTTGTTTCACTTCTCAGGTAATGAGTAGAATGTACCACTGCCACTCTTCACTAGAACCAAGTTGCCTCTTTCTTATTTTCTTATATTTACACATGTCGTATTTTATTTGTATTTCTTGACATATTTAAAGGTTGTAACAACTGAGTTTACGTGGTCTTGAACTATATATGTAACTATTAACCGCTAGAATTGGGCTAACTAACTAGAGAAAATGAAAACAAAAATGGAAAGAGATCCTCTCCAGATCTTTCCCTCAAAGACCCAGGGATTAAGTGATCCGAGCCTTTAAAATTTAATCCAACAGTAAAAAATTATTACAACTTTTAAAAGTTTTTACTAACTTCTCTGTTTTTAGCCGTTAGATCAAATTTTAAAGGCCCGGATCACTTAATCCATGAACTTTGGAGGAAAAGATCCGAAGAGGATCTCTTTCCAACAAAAATGGCAGCGTAGGCTCAAACCAGCCTAATCAAACCAAACCGCCTAACAATGGTTTGATTTGATTTGATTTCACTATTGGTTTTACTTACAGCAAACTAAATCAATATGGTATATAGTAATTGATTTAGCTGTAATTTAAATGTGAAATTGATCCAAGCCAAACTGTGCTTGCGTACCCTACTTCATTTATTTGTAAACATCAAGATGCGTACTGATTACATAGTGATGCAGTTTTGACGTTTAGGACTCGAAGTATGATTCTTTCCTCTCTCTTTTTTCCTCCCCTTCCCTCTCCTCCTATTTGAACGATCACATTTAAGCCACATCAATATTTTATAGTCTCTTGTTTTCCCAAGTCCTAGATTTATCCTCCTAAGAAACCCTAACCAATCATAGCTTGTGGCAACTTTGTCTACGAGAAGAGAGACAAATGAAATGGATGAGCTCGTACTTACATGGTTTTGCTTGGGAACGTCGTGCCATAAAAAAGGCTTTACTATTTGCCGGTCATTATCCTTAATGGTGGCTTTCCATTCTTCTCTTTTGCTCTTTTATCATAATGCGCTTTCTCTTTTCCTTTTTCAAAACTTCTTTTGCCATTTTCAAGTCCATAAAACAATCTTTTCATTACCCATTCCATTAATTATTTCGTTGGCGTAGTCACAGTGACTAGAACATATGTGATTCATACTCTTGAATTAGAATCTCACATCCTCAAGAGAAATGCTAAGGAGACTTTCTCAAAAGTAGGACTTCTGTCACCTCATATTTTTTGCATAATATTTTATAATATTGGCACAAAAATTGACGCTAAACTGTGACTGTGAGTCTCACTTTAAGAGAGTCTTCTTACCATTTATCTCAGTCAAGGAAGAAAATATCGGTAATATCGGAAATATCGGTAGTCCGAAAACACGAAAATATCGATGGAAATATCGGGATAATATCGATATCGATAAAAATTACATGGAAACCACGGAAATTGTAAGAAAAACTTGGAAATTTTTATTGAAACTTTGCAGGATGTTTATTTAGTCAATTATCTATTAGTTTATCACAAAAAATTGGAATGAAATGCATTGCATGATGGATTTAACTGATTTAAGTTGATTATATAGCGAGCTGTCAAACATTGTGAGTGTAGAAAATATGTAGTAATTAATGAAAGAAGTTTAAACACACCATAATCATTTATATATAATGAATTAGTACAATATTTTACACTTTATACATTGCCTGGTAAGATACATGAGTGACTAAGTACCACATAGAGTTCCTATGAGGTTCAAAATTTTCACTATCTTCATCATCTCTATGTGTAGAGTAAGTGTATTGTGAAGAGTAGTCAGCAACCATGACAATGGCTTTCAAGAACCGAAACCCAAAAGTCAATAGGAAACCGAATACTTCGGTATTTTTCGGGATTTCGGGATTACCAAACAAATGGGATTTGGAAACCAATCCCATATCGAAAATTTCGGTATTTTTCGGGATGGTTTTGGTTTGGGACTTTTTCGGTTTGGTTTGGGATTTTTGGGATTTTTTTCCAACCATACATGTAAGTGACCAAATAAAAAATAGAAAAATTAAAAAACACATGCCATTGACTAAGTAATTAATTGACACAATTTAAAATATAATACCACAAAAAATGAATATGTGCAAATTTGTTTCTTGCAAAAAGTATAGTGGTCAAGGCGCTTAAGGAGTTAGATGGGAGGAGTTCGAATCCCTTTATGTGCATGTTTGAGACTTTTCAGAAATTTTCAAATATTTTTAGGTTCATATCGCGATAATATCGATATTTTCGCGATATTATAGCGATAATTAAAAGAATACTCACGAAATATCGTTATTTTCATCTATGATCTCAGTACAATATCGCTTATATAAAACATTTCAATTTTTAAAGACTTTTTAGCTAAAATATTCCCTGATATTGGTATAACTTTTCACTTTGGTCTCTGAGATTTGAAATCGATAGAAGTCGTTCCTGAGTTTGTCCACCATCAATGATTTTGGTCATTCCGTAAAAAAATCTCCATTAAATAAGGATAAAATGACAAAAATATTATCAAATTTTGTCAAATCATTTTGACCCATTGTTTATTAAATTGAGGTATTTCTGTTATGTTGGTCCTTATTTAACATAATTTTTCACTGAAAAGACCAAAATAATTGATGGTCGATAAACTCAAGGACGACTTCCATAAATTTCAAATCTCAGAGACCAAACTAAGGAGTTATGCAAATCTTAGAGATCACTTTGACTAAAAAGCCTTTTTAATATTTATTTTAGGCATGAGAGTTGCCTAAAACCACAAAGAATTATTATAAGCATGAGAGTGCCATAACACCAATTCAATATGCATTGGTTAAGTCCTAGAGGACTGTGGATTAATTAGTACTATCCATGCAGTGTGCTTAGCATAAACAAAAGCCAACCATCCTATTAAGGATCCATCAACGGTCAATTTAATCTTTGATTATGTCCTCCTTGATTCATGGCAGTTTCGTCAGAAAGCAAGTTAAGTAAATAACATAATTGAGATGATTAGTCACAAGATGATAACTAATAGTTTATGTCACTAATTTAAAGTATTCTGATGAATGATAAGGAATTAAGTGAACAACTTTGGTGGGTGTTCTGTAGTTGAGTAGCTACCAATCCGGTTTGCAAAAACATACCTGAAATAATGAATAATAAGGCCCCATTAGGGTTATATTTTATGCAGACCATTTGTTTTTTATTTTTGGTTAGTAAAGATAGAGTTCTTTTAGTCTTTAAGCAAATAAAAAACTGATTCTTGAACCCCTTCACCCTCATGTCATGCCAAGGTACTGCAGAAGAAAAAAAACTGCAAAATTTGATCCAAATTATCGTAATCGATTAGTTAACATGTTGATTAACCGTATTCTGAAACGCAGAAAAAAAATCATTGACTAATTAGATTATCTATCAGGTTTTTTGAAGTTTTAAGGTTTTGCATGTTCTTAACTTTTTACTTTTACACAATTTGATTAGCTTTCTATGCAAATGTGTAACGTTACATATACATCAACAGATAACAGTCACTCACTCGTTCATGGTTTTCCACTTTTGTTTACCAATTTGATTAGTTGCCTATGCAATGTGTAATTTTACATATGTATCAACGACTGACAGTTACTCACGTGCACGTGAACACTTCTCACGTAATGACAAGAATAAGGACATCATTTTGAATTTTCAAGTACCCTTTTGACACGATTATATATAGAATGAGGTAGTCATTAGTGGGCGGCTGGATGTACCATGGATATCGAATCCATTCAATGACATTTCCTCTTATAAGATTTAGTTGTGTTTTGAATTAGCTAGGGTTATCACTGTGAAAATATGGTTGACCACTACTTAAAGAGAGAAAAAAAAGGAGGAGGTCAAAATGTATTAAGTACAATTAAGGCTCGTTTGGAAGTACTTTTAAAATGATTGAAAGTAAAAATACAAGTGAATTTTGAAGAACACTTTAAGTGCTTTTGAAACCAAAAAACAATTTTATTAAAAACGTTATCAATTATTTTAAAAGTATTTTCAAACGAGTTTTTATACAAATAAGTGCAACGTATAAATAAAGAAAAAGGGGAGGTCGATAAATATTAAATGCAATTATACAAATTAGTGCAATGCATGTTGAATGTTGAATCCACTACCCCATTATGCATGCTGGATCAAAAGACAAGATAGTGGCTAGTAGGAGGTGTCACCTCATTCTAATAGAGGTTATGGAGTCTTGCCAACCTTTTTCAAAAGCCAAAAATAACCACAAAATGAGACAAATATGTTATTTTATGTGGACTTTTCTTTCTAATTTTAATTCCATTACAAATAAAGTACCTCATTTGTGAGAGATTTTTTAGTGTGTTGAGAATATAGTTCGGTATATCCAATATCATATTATAAATGGATAGAAACTTCTAAAAAAAATTCTTTTCCACTTGTATTATAACACTTGGTGTTCCAAGCCATATTGCTGGTACACTGTAAAATCTCTCCTCCTTTGTAATTACATTCTGGTTTAAACCTTTTAAACGTGGCTTAACTTTTGAGTTTGGGGATAAGCATATATTGTAGCCATGCTAAGCATAAAGTTAGTAAAATCAAATTAACTACCAACTGCTACAAATTTATACAGTTTAACTCTTTTCCAACTTCATTTTAACAGCCTCATCCCGTCAGGTACCCAACTCCTCAAATGTCCCCTCTCCTCCAAATATACCAGCCAAGAAAATAGTGACAAAAATACTACTAGAATATTAATCCTCCCCAGCAAACAGTTTTGACCTTTTCGCTTTCTAGAAGAGCATGCTAATGAACACAAACACATATGATACGACCCTAAGCAGCTTTCTATGCCGACAAATTAAACTTATCGTATTACCGGTTATACACAAATACCAACATATTTCAGACACAGAAACGATAAAGTCATGATTTGAATAATGTCTGACTATTCACGTATGAGATAAACATATATAATTGGTGGAGAAATTTTTTAGTGTGTCAAGAACACGGTCTAGTTGTAATAACATAATCGGTTGGAAATTTGAAAAAAAAAATCTAACCAATTGTATTATTATTGATACTTGGTCTACTAGTCCTTATTTCCGGCACACTTCATACTTGGCGATATGATACGCCTAAGATCCTAAGCATTGGTAGATTTGAGAAAACCTATCATATAACTAGTTGTACAATATTATGAGCATATTTCGAAATTAATAAGTCATAAGTTGAACGATACATAATTGTTCAAGTATAACTATTTATCCTCTCACCATTTGTGATGTGATAATTTGAACGATATATAGTTGTTCCGAAATTAATAAATAAATAAATAAAAGTCTCTGCCTTTGAAAAAACGTTTTGCCCGTCTCTCTACTCCTACAACAGATGCCATGCCCACATTTTGACCCCATTAATTTTCCTTTCTTTCTTCTCCTCCTTCTCCCTGCCTTTCTTGAACCAAGTCAGTCCACGCCCTCTCCCTTCCGGCTCCTCCGCTTCTTCTTAAAACGTCTCCGCCCTAAAAAATAAGAAAATATTTTACCGAAAACACAAAAATTCTCGTTAGCCCATTTGAGAGAAGATCGAAACACATGATCGGATTGAAGCATGCCGCGGTGGTTGCAGTCAGCGCAGGAGTTGTTGCGGTGGTTGTTTTGATCGTATTATGGCGATGGAATTGTTACAAGAAACGTAAACAAAATGCTGGCAGCGGCGGCATGACAACGGCGGCTGCAGCGACGACGGTTGTTAGAACACAGAGCCTGCAGGATGGAATTGCAAGGCTTCATCACCACCAACCAAGCAAGAGCATGTCGACCGGGAACAACTATTACCGCCGGGGGGTTTCTGGAAAGCCGCTGTTCAGCTGGGGTAATCATCCGACGTCCATCACGGACGCTGTGGAAAACGGGTGGTCGCGATTCGGCTTCACAAATTATCAATCTTCCGGTTCGACAAGGTCGAGACTTTTGGGGATGTGCGTGGCCGGCGATCAACGAGTTAGGGAGGCAGAGCCGGAGATAAGCTGGGAAGTGTGTCAAGGATCAGTCGATTTCATGCAGAAAATTCGACTCAATCCTGGGTTGAAAAAAGTGCTTAATTTAAGCACTTCTAGTTCTGCTTCTGCTGCCGCCTCTGTGATCAAAACTGCTCTGCCTCTGCCGGGCCCTCCTCTTGGAAACAATTCCTTCCCGCAAGAAGCTTATTTCGAGATCACAATTTTGAGTTCGCACGACGGCGATGACACAAGTCAGTCGATTGTTAAGGAAGGAGAGAAGATTAAATTGATTCAGGAGAGATACGATGAGAATTCGAGTTCGGATTCTTTGGTTCATGTGAGGAGTAGTAGTGAGAGCATTAGCAGAATTGAGGAGTTGAAGATTAGAGTTAAGGATGATATTCATCATGCTAAAAATGAAGCTGCGTTGCTGTCGATTGGACTCTCCGTCGGCGGCGCTCTTCCTCTCAAACTGCCGGGAAGTTATCCGGGAAGCATCGGATTCGGCTCCAATGGCTCTGTCCATCTTGATGGTAATTCTTGAATTTCCCTCGTCTTTGTCATTGATGTCACTGTGTGCTTGCAGTGTGCATTGTCCTATGTTAAAAATCATGAGTGCGCAAATTATTAAGGGTAGCGATTTTCACATTCTCGCTTTAATCGTTACATTTTCAACTGAATATTTTATTAATAATTGTACAGTAAGGCATGATGACTTTATATTTTACCTAGAAGGACTGATGAACTAATCTAACCATAGAAGAACAAAATAACTTAATATACGTGACCCAACATATTACCTCTTCACGCGCAGCAGGATGTCATGAAATTTGGAAACTAATGTCAGTATGGACCCATTACATGCTGCCATGTACTTGGTTTCATCTGAGTAGGTTTATAGTTGTTGCTAAAACATAAACATACAAAAAAAAAACTTAGTTTCTTACGTATAAGGAGTCATTCTTCACTGTAGAGAAAGTAGAATTTCGAATCGTACATAAGCCATTTCTTTTAATAAATATCTTTATGTATGTGTCGGACTGGCAGTAAGAAGAAATGACTTCATTACCGTAAGGAACGAAACAATTATGAAAATGAAGAATAGATTATAGAGCATTAGGTGTTTGTTGCAACACTATTCCTTACTTCACCTGCAATTTTGAATAATATTTGGCTACTCAAAAGATGAGTAGGAGTTCTTACTTAAAATTGTTTA
The DNA here is from genome assembly GCF_916048215.2 of Malus sylvestris. Classification (NCBI taxonomy): domain Eukaryota; kingdom Viridiplantae; phylum Streptophyta; class Magnoliopsida; order Rosales; family Rosaceae; genus Malus; species Malus sylvestris. Next base: position 7,484,438 of record NC_062267.1, on the reverse strand, counting down.
TTTCAGATTCATAGAAAATCATGTTTATGATTAGAACAATTTATATTATAAATCACTCCATAAAAATCGCGTCTACAAAAAATGAAATAAAACTAAGGTCTTTAGTCATCAAACTCTATAAAAATAGATGAACGGAATTGGTAAAAGCATTACGGATCGTCTATGTATTTGCCACAATATGTTGACTAAAGAATCTTAGTTTTAATTCTTTTTTTTTCTTTTTGCAGGGATAATCTTTATAGAGTGATTTATAATATGAACGATTTTAATCATAAGTACAAAACTCTGTAATTCGAACACGGATGATTTTGAGTAGGAATTCATACTCATCATTAAGTAGCCAAGTATTCTTCCAAATTTTTGCAGTTTACTTCAAATTTTTAAAATATTTTTAGAACATTGCATTCACTTGTGCTTATGTGATTAATTTTAGGGACTTGGGTTTTTTTTTTCAGGGATTAAACTTGTGTTTGAATCAGAAAAAGCAGCATGGGGACAAAGAGACAGAGTGATTGGATGCGGGTTTGATCCCAGACAAAAGAAGGTATACTTCACTGAGGAATCAGAGCTTGTGCACGTGGTCCACTGCAAGTCAGAGGAATTCGGCACTCCTCTCTATCCAACCCTAGCAGCAAACACTGACATTACTGTCCTGGTCAACCTTGGTCAAAGTGCTTTCAAGTTTGCCCCGGCCAATGCCCAGAGGACAGCTAACCCTTGCTTTGTGGGCCCTCTTGTGAGATCCTCTGCTGCTGCATTCTATGAAGATAGCATGGAGCTTTTCTCCATGGACAGATCAATTGACTCCCAGTGGCTCAACAGATGCACAACCAAGGGCAGCCGAAACCCTAGTCACGAACTGGAGTTTGATGAGGAATCTGATGCTGATTTGTTTGAGATTGTCTTGGAGAGTAGTGGAAGATCCCCACACACGATATCGTAGGAGCTTATTGACAACATATTAGTAATATATCGACACCGATATTTACATAGTATCAACAATGATACGATGTTGATATCATGGTCGATATATAAGGTTACTAACCAGTGCCATAAATATCAGCAAAGATAGATTTTAGAAACAGGGTTCATATCCTTCTAAAGATTTTTTCATTTGTTTACTTTTTGCAGGAGACCATATGTTCCCCTTTGTATATATTTCAAGCCTTCTTATGTTCAAGTTGTATCTGAGATTTGATATGCCTTGTTTTGATGAAACTGAAGGTCCTTCTATAACAAAAGCCATGTTAATTCATTGGTTATCACTCGCAAATTAATTGTTGGAATTCAGCATCTCCAAACGAGTTAGTTTTTCTCTTAAAAGTGTCATTTGCGAATCCATTTGGCACTTTTATGGCACTTTACAATCTCTTTACTAAACAATACTTTTGAAGAAAATATACTGCGAGACTCAATTTGCTAACATGAAGAAGTATCAACTGACTCCGTAAATTCTTCAGTTAGATAGTTGAGAGTTACTACAACCGCTGGAAATGCAATTTTCCTGCATGACATGGCAAGTTTAACTTTGCTACCCAATTCTATCTCTGTTGGACATGCTCTTAGGATTATTGTCGAGTACACCAAAAACTACTCCTCGTCACTAGATACTTCCCTTTATATGCATCACTACAAGTGACGTGTAAGTGTTAAGAGAGGATAATCTCTATGGTAGGAGGAAGACTAGGGATAAATCGCTTGGCCATCATAAGTTACTTGCGATATATGATTTTCTTGACAACACGCTGACAATTATGTAATCAAAGTATTAATAACTTCAATCATGTGACCAACATGACAATAGTCAATAACATGTTCGTATTCATCGATGCATGTTGATGTTAGATAGTCGGACCAACCAACTAGTAAGCAACCGGATCAATATTTTTCCTCCCTTGTAGGGAAGGGTACTTCTCGTAGTGGAAGCGGAAAAGGACGCTGGGTCTCATCAGTCACTAGAAGGATGCTAATAAGGAAAAGGACTTTGAATGGCCAGTTGGACTTTGGAGTACTACATTACAGACATGCAGTAGTGAACGAGAACGACCGAAATGGGGAAAGAAACAAAACACACGAATTATATGAAACAAAAGTCTAACCCCTAACCTCCCAATTCTAAATATAGGCCCCATTAAATTCTCTAGAAGGGAGTAGAAATGAAGAAGTCCAAATTCCGTCACGTTCTCCGATTGTAACACGGGTAGTGATTTTCACACTCCTCATCCTGTTCTTATCTCTTCATTATTGTTTCGTTTGTTTATTACATAACTCTTACAAACTATAACACATGCCATGGCTACATCCGGAACACAAGTCAATGTCATGGCTACATCAGAGAGAGATGAAGAAAAAAAGTGAGTTTTGAAGTATTAATTTGAATTTTGAAGTGCGTCAGAGCTTCCAATAATACAAAGAGAATAGCCGCAAACATAACACCATGTCCACTGCCAGAACAGCAATGACTATAAAACATTAAAAACAACGCCATATCATATTTGCAATTCAAATGAGAACCAACTTATAAGGTTGATCACGTCTAGCAGAGAGATTTAAGCATGACCTTCTTGACCAAATCAGTGAGTTTATAATCATATCTAGTAAAAGAACAATGCATCATATAACAGGTGGATATTGCTTTGCCTGCTGTCGCACTCTTCGCTTGTACTCCGCTGGTTCCTGCAAGTCAGGACAGAAATCGTCAAACACAGTTCATATTTCATGAACAGTCACAGGAGTGAATGAGAGACGGCTAGAGATCAAGACAAACCTGGATAAAGAGTTGATAACCTTCAGTTTGTGCCGGATCAGCAGGATTAGGCTGGCCTAGCAAATCCTGAATGCCTACTAGGATTTGCTTCACTGTGATGGCCGGCCTCCAACCCTAAAAATAGAAATTGATGTTAGGACGACTTCATCAATGAACACAATCTCCATATACATGGTACAGCAGGAGATATTGCTTACTTTGTCCTCACTGAGAATTGAAAGACAAACAGTTCCAGAAGGATACACATTTGGGTGGAAAAAGCCCTGTGGGAACTTGCATTTTGGGGGCTTGCTGGGGTAATCCTCAGTGAAGTTAAGTGTAAGTGGAAAGTAGCCACCTTCCCAATCAGTCTGCAATACCAGCAAGATCAATACCGAAAACAATATATTGCAAAAATTTCTTGTAAGGATGTTACGCCAGCAACCAAGCAACCACCATCAGTCTATCATATAAATAAGCATTCCCGTCAGCATTATGAAGCTCTTGAACATTGTTCTAAAAATCCCGCTTAGGAGCTAGGCGGTTGGCCACTGCCACAATTATTCCCTAGGCGTTAAAGAAATAAGAAAGGGCACTAGACCTGCCTAGAGACCCCCTAGCCCGCCTAGACCTTCCCAGTTTCAATACGTTCCTCCCTCCAGCATTCATTGATAGACCCTCTAATTGATTTCAGATATTAACACTGACTAGAATATAAGTGCCGAAAGCTAAATCCTACATGTTATACACTATCCGAATTGCGCATTGTATACAAGTGCCGATTTACCAAAATTGCAAGCCAACAGGCAAAACTAAACAGAAGTACGAAAAAGCAGTCCACCAAACAACTTCTGAAAAAAAAACCCACATGCAATTCTCTATAGAAATTTATGCAGTCAAACATAATTAGAACAAAATAGAGAAAAACTAGAAAATAACCCCCATAAAATCTAAAACCCTAATACCCCGATTGAGGGGGCTAACTGATCAAGCAAGTCAAATTCGGAATTAAAATCCCAAAATCCCCAATCTTTAACTATCTTCAATTGCATGTCTTACAAAATTCTCACCAGGAGAAAGAAATAGAAGAAGACTCACAGATGGTTTGCCGGGGATGATGCACTGCCACACCATCAAATTGACGGAGCCATCCGGAGCAGTCTCCGGCTTCGCCACAAAACCCTAATTTAATTAATTAGCCACGAAAACGACGTCAGGCGATGCAATTAACGGCGAATGAAGATTGAATTGAAAATAACATAGGAGAGAACAGAAGAGAAGGACGATGGTCGGTACGGACATGTGGGTGGTTCTTGCGCCACGCTTTTCGCTCCTCGGCGAGACGACCGCGCGCGATTCCTCCAGACATTCTCTCTCTGTAGGTAACTGATACTTCTAACGTATGGCAAACAATCAGATCAGATGGACTCGGTCTTTCGAATGTCGACGGAGTCTATGTTGTTTGTCGGTCAATGATATCAGAAATCGCGAAATTATAGATTTGAGTAAATTCTCTAGAAACTTCCGGGCTGCGCCCAAAGCAATAGGTCCGTACTCTACAAGATTCCTTACGCGGCTTCAAAAGGCGAGCGCGTTTTCCTGTTCTTTTTTATTCGTCTTCGACCCCAAAAGTAAGTTTATTTAAAATCTAGCCCCCCATTCAATAAAACACACAACTAATATTTCTCCTTCAATTTAACAATCACACCACCAGAAATCACAAACTTGTAATTAGAGACAACGCGATACTGTAACAACCTCATCACTAGCTCGTAGATCTATATAATCAACAAGCTAAATTCTTACGACTGTTGAAAACGTTGGCATTTTTATGAATGCCCACACACACACACATTTTCAATACCCATAGAGATTGAAATTGATTTTGGGGACGCAGGAGATCATATTGTCCAAAATGGTGCTGTAAATTTTCAACGTATAATTAATGCATCAGTATTAGAGTTGCTCTATAAATAGAGCACTCCGTATGCTTTCAAAAACACAGACAGAAAGAAAGAAAGAAAGATCAATAACATCATCTATTCCTCCATATTTTATTTGTTATCCTCTTGTGCTATAGTTTCAATGTAACATTTTACACCTGCTTCGCTCCATTCAATAAAAAGGTTATCTCTCTAACTTTTACATATTTATAACACGTTATCAGCACGACTGTCTAAATATTACTATTCCTCATTTCTCTTCGCCAAAAGAAATCATTTCTCTTTGCCGAAAGAAAAAATGTTTCCTCTAAGATTTTTACTGTTCATCTTCTTCCTCTGCCTCAACTGCGCGATATACCTCACGACGAACCATTTGCTCCATGCCTGCTTTTAGTTCTCAACTTAACAGTTACATATATCTTTGATTTCTTGTTTGGTGTAGATCTTGATTACTAACCCAGTATTTATTTATGTTAATTTTACTGCAATCCAAGATGGTGCGGTACAATCGCCCATCTTGAACTGCAAATGTAATCTTACTGCAATCCAAGATGGTGCGGTATCATTGCCTATCTTGGACTGCAGATCTAATTTTACTGCAATTTAAAGTGGTGCGGTATAATTGTCCACCCTACTCTACGTATTAAAATTTTTCCTGCTACTTGAGTGGTGTAGAATAATCGCTCATTCTATGTTATATTATTTCAATGAGAATGGTGCGGTACAATCCCCCTCCTCATTCATCCTGAAAATCTCAAGCCAGAATTTTCGAGTACTTATCATTTTGGCCTGAAGATCAAAATGAAAAATTCGTAAGAACCAGAAGTTCTAACACTATATTCCTTCAGGAATACATATTATTGCACGCTCTTACATATCTCATTTTTCTTTCAGAAAAGAAAATGGCGAACTTGACAAAGCTTGATTATGCTGCCCCGGACATTACCAGGAAGAATTACCTTACCTGGGTACTGGATACCAAGATCCATGTGCAATCAGGGAATCTTAGAGATACCATCACGGAAGAGAACAACTCATCCTCTCAAGATCGGGCGAAAGTCATGATCTTTATTCGTCGTCATCTTAATGAGGGACTAAAGAGCAAGTACTTAACGGTTGAAGATCCGTTAGCTCTCTCAAATGCCTTGAGAAACAAATACAATCACCAGACAACGGTGATTCTTCCAAGGGCTCGCTATGAATGGACTCACCTAAGGATCCAGGATTTCAAGTAAGTGGCATAGTACAATTATGCGTTGTTCAGAATTACATCTCATAAGAAACTCTGTGGGGATACTATTACTGAGGAAGATTTGCTGGAAAAAGACTTTCAACACATTTCATGCCTCAAACATGCTCCTGCAGCAGCAGTATAGAGCACAAGGCTTTACTGAATACAACCAGATGATATATGTGCTCCTAGTAGCTGAACAGAACAATGAGCTCCTGATGAAAAACCATCATTTCCGACCTACTGGATCTGCACCATTCCCAGAAGTGAATGATGTTTCCCTCGAAGTGAACGCCACATTCTCTAGTGGCGATAATCATAAACAAGGACGTGGCCACAAGCGAAGTCGATGGAACAGGAAAGGCAAAAACCATGGTGGTCAATTTCACAACCAAGTTCCAAGGCATAATTCAGGCCCGAGTTTCAAAAATGTGAATCGTCAAAAAGGCAAAGCTTATATGAACAATGCTCCTAGGAACTCTGAACGAGCCTGCCATAGGTGTGGTGACAATGGGCATTGGGCGCGTACTTGTTGTACCCCAAAACAATTGGTGGATCTGTATCAAGCCTCCCTCAAGGAGAAGGGTGTCAAGACTAATTTTCTTGACCAGGCTAAACCAATGGATATACCTTATCCAATGTGTGACTTATCAGGGCAGTTAAACACAACTCACCTAGACGTTGCAGACTTTGTTGTGGAAAGGGGAAATGAAGTATACCGGTCCGACTGAATCGTTTATGTTTGATGTACTTTTATTATGCTGAACTTGTAGTTTAAAACTAGCATTTCAGATTCAATAAAAATGGTATGTAAATTTCTTGTTATAACTTGCTTTTAACTCTGATTCCCTTACTTAAAGAGCATGGATAAAAACTATGGTTATTCTCAAAACATGAGAAATGGTGAAGATATTTATCTTGCAGACTGCGTAACTACGCATACAATACTTCGAGATCAAAAGTATTTCTCAAGATTGATGCTTACAAAAGTAAGGGTAACAACAATATCAGGACCTTCACGTGTAATGGAAGGCTCAGGGAAAGCCCATATTATGTTACCAAATGGAACAATATTGTCTATACATAATGCGTTGTACACTACTCGATTTACTCGAAATTTGTTGAGTTTCAAAGACATACGTTTAAATGTATACCACATTGAAACGAAAAGTGCAGAAAATGTGGAGTATCTATGCATTACCTCCAATGATACCGAGAAGCGTATATTGGAGAAGTTGCATGGTTTGTCGAGTAAATTGTATTATACATACATAAAGATAGTTGAATCACATACTGTCATGAACCAGAAGTTCATTGATTCAAAAAGTTTACATGTTTTGGCATGACCGTCTGAATCACCTAGAATCTACCATGATGCGTAGGATCATTACCAATTCTAATGGACATGCATTATTGAGCAGACACATTGCTATCTTAAATGATAACCCTTGCAAGGTTTGTTCTCAAGGGAAATTGGTAATCATACTATCACAACTAAAGGTTGATGTTGAATCCCCATCAAAGAATTCAAGGGGATATTTGTGGACCTATTCAACCATCTTGTGGACCATTTTGATATTTTATGGTTTTGGTTGATGCATCTACCAGATGGTCACATGTTTGTCTCTTGTTTACTCGAAATATAGCTTTTGCGAGACTTCTTGCTCAGATAATTAAGTTATGTGCACAGCTCCCAGATTACCCCATTAAGTCAATCCGACTTGATAATGCTGGTGAATTTACGTCTCAAACTTTTGATGATTATTGCATGACATTGGGCATTGATGTTGAACACCTTGTTCCTCATGTCCATACTCAAAATGGTCTAGCAGAAGCATTGATCAAGCGATTTCAGTTAATAGCTCGCACTCTGCTCATGAAAACAAAATTGCCAGTTTCTGCATGAGGACATGCCATCTTACATGCTGCATCATTGGTTCGATTAAGACCTATAGCCAACCACCAATACTCCTCAGTACAACTTGTGTTTGGGCAACAGCCAAACATTTCACATTTACAAGTTTTTGGTTGTGTTGTTTATGTGCCTATTGCCCCGCAACGCACTAAAATAGGACATCAGTGTAGATTGGGAATTTATGTGGGTTTTGATTCACCATCTATCATTAGATATTTGGAACCTTTGACTGGTGATATGTTTACAGCTCGTTTTGCTAATTGTCGTTTTAATGAGACGGTATTCCCGTCGTTAGGGGGAGAAAAAACCATTCCTGAAGAACGGAAAGAGCTGACATGGGTTGTTCCCACATTGTCTCATTTTGATCCACGTAGCACTCAATGTGAAAATGAAGTGAAAAGGATTGTTCATCTTCAAAGCATTGCCAATCAAATGCCAGATGCATTTAATGATGCTATGAAAGTGACAAAATCACATATACCAGCTGCAAATGCACCTGCAAGGATTGATGTCCCTATTGGACAAAATAAAGTGGCAGCAAATGATTCATCTGGTGCATGCCTGAAGCGTGGTAGACCCCCAGGTTCAAAAGATTCAGCCTCTCGAAAGAGAAAGACAAGGGCACAGCTGAATCCAAATGAAATCATTTAGGAAAAGAGAATGATTGACAAATCTACAATTCATGATTCTGAACTTCCAGAAAAAGAAAATGTCATTGATGAGACACATGTCCCTGAAGAGACAACAGTACATGAGAGCAAAGAAATCTCCATAAATTATCCATGTACTAATGAATTGTGGGATCAGAATGGAATAATCATTGATGATATGTTCGCATTCGCAGTAGCCACTGAAATCATATTAAGTGATGATATTGAGCCCCCCTCTATTGATGAATGTAAACAGAGACAAGATTGGCCTAAGTGGAAAGATGCAATCCATGCATAATTAAATTCCTTGGAAATGCGACATGTTTTTGGACCAGTAGTACAAACCTCGCCTGGTGTAAACCCCGTGGGTTATAAATGGGTATTCATAAGGAAAAGCAATGAGAAAAACAAGATTGCAAGATATAAAGCACGACTCGTTGCACAAGGTTTTTCGCAAAGACCTCAAATTGATTATGAGGAGACAAACTCTCATGTAATGGACGCAATTACGTTCTGTTACTTAATAAGTTTAGTAGCTTCAAAAAAACTTGACATTCGACTTGTGGATGCCATCACCGCGTATCTATATAGAGAATTAGATACTGACATATATATGAAAGTCCCAGAAGAACTTATGTCGCCTGAAACAACTAACAAATCACGAGGTATGCTCTCGATCAAATTAAGGCGATCATTGTATGGGCTAAAACAATCTGGACGAATGTGGTACAATCGTCTTAGTGAGTATTTGATCAAAGAAAGATATATCAACAATGTCATTTACACTTGTGTGTTCATTAAGAAATCCAACTCTGGATTTGCTATAGTGGCAATATATGTCGATGATATGAACCTAATTGGAACCTCTGAATAGCTCAATAAAACTGCTGAATATCTGAAAAGCGAATTTGAAATGAAAGACATTGGAAAAAAGAAATTTTGTCTCGGCCTGCAGATCGAGTATTGTGCTAGTGGAATTTTGGTTCACCAATCAACTTACATTGAAAAAATCCTGAAGCGATTTGGTATGGACAAGGCTTATCCACTCAGCACGCCATTAGTCGTTCGTTCTCTGGACATTAAGAAAGATCCATTCCGTCCAAAAGAAGATGATGAACTGCTTATTGGTCCAGAAGTACCATATATGAGTGCAATAGGCGCTTTATTGTATTTAGCACAATGCATTATACCAGATATAGCTTTTTCAGTTAACTTGTTAGCAACGTATAGCTCTGCTCCAACAATTCGTCATTGGAAGGATGTCAAAGATGTATTGCAATACCTTCGTGGGACAACAAACATGGGTCTCTTCTACTCAAAGAACTCCACAAATGACTAGGTCTTTGTTGGATATGCAAATACTGGTTTTCTCTCTGATCCGCATAAAACCCGCTCACAAAATGGATATGTGTTCAAGAATAGAGATACAACAATCTCATGGCGCTCAACAAAGCAAACATTAGTTGCTACATCTTCAAATCATTCAGAAATACTTGTTTTACATGAAGCAAGTTGTGAATGTTCTTGGTTAAGATCAATGATCCATCATATTCAGAATTCATGTGGTCTACCTTCAAAGATAGACACTCAAATTGTCATTCATGAAGATAATGCAGCCTGTGTTGCCCAAATGAAGGAAAGATTCATCAAGGGCGATAAAACTAAACACATATCTCCAAAGTTTTTTAGTGCACATGAGCTTCAGAAGGCTAAAGTTATTAAAGTAAGACAAATCCATTCTAATGAAAATCTGGCAGATTTGTTCACCATATCTCTACCAAAATGCATGTTTCAGAAGTTAGTGCAAAGTATCGGATTACGTAAACTTACTAAACAACTAAATTTGGAGAATGCGGAATCAGGGGGAGCATCCATGATACATGCATGTTGTACTCTTTTTCCTTTGATTATGATTTTTCCCACTGGGTTTTTCCTATCAAGGTTTTAACGAGGCAACATAAGATACTTAACACTATATCAACAATCCAGGTAAAGTTGTACTCTTTTTCCTTCGCTATGGTTTTTTCCACTAAGTTTTTCCTAACGAGGCAACTGATGTTGGTATGTGGGCATCCAAGGGGGAGTGTTGAAAACGTTGGCATTGTTATGAATGCCCACACACACACACATTTTCAATGCCCATACATATTGAAATTGACTTTGGGGATGCAGGAGATCATATTTTCCAAAAGGGTGCTGTAAATTTTCAATGTATAATTAATGCATCAGTATTGGAGTTGCTCTATAAATAGAGCACTCTGTATACTTTCAAAAACACAGACAGAAAGAAAGAAAGATCAATAACATCATATATTCATCCGTCTTTTATTTGTTATCCTCTTGTGCTATAGTTTCAGTGTGACATTTTACACCTGCTTTACTCCATTCACTAAAAAGGTTATCTCTCTAACTTTTACATATTTATAACAATGACATCATTTGTATTCCTTCATTTTCCAAAATGGCGTCTTATTTTTCCAACCCTTCATCCTCTATCCCTCTATCTATGCCACCAAATGTTTCCAACTTCCTTACAATCAAACTGGATCGTACACATTACCCTCTCTGGCAAGCCCATATGCTTCCCTTGCTTCATAGCAAGAATCTCACCTCCTATGTTGATGGCATTAGCAAATGTCCTCCCACCTTACTCAATGATGCTTTAGGCAATCTTACTGATAATGTGAATCTCGAGTTTAAAGCATGGATTCAATAGGACGCTATGGTTATGTCCTAGACCAATAACTTTGTTCTTCCCAATGTGCTCGTTGCCCTAAAACTAGTTCTCATTTTGCATGGACCTGTCTGCGTGAAGGTTATGATTCGCAGTCCACTGGTCGTCTTCTTCAACTTTGTAGTGAGCTGATGAATGCTTACTTTGGTGACTCCTCCATTAATGAGTTTGATAAGTTCCTTGATCGTGTTAATCGCCTTGTTGACACCCTATCCTTGTCTGGTGCTTCAATTTCTGATTCAGACTTTGTTGCCATCATTCTGAACAATGTTGGACTTGTCTATGAAAGTAATGTAGATTTTGCTCAAGCTCATGAAGAAGTCATCTCTTACAGTGCTTTAAAGGTCTTTTCTGCTTGGTGTTGAATGTCGTTAAAAAATGCATATTGTCTTCTTTGCTGATATAGGACCTGCTGCTGCAGCTGCTACTCGTGGCACGGGTGGTTTTCGTTTGTGGGTCAGGCTAAGGTGGTTTTTGTGGTGGTCGTGACTCCCATAACAGTGGTCATGGCTCCTCATTTCATCCTAGTGGGTCGAGCTCTAGCTCTCACTCCCATTCTAGCAGTGATGGATTTCTTTGCATTGCTCATTCTCAAAGACGTACTATGTTTTCCCCTTCTGGACGTATTCAAAGACAAATATGCAATTGCCATGGACACTATGCCATTGACTGTTTCAGTCGCCTCAATATGGCGTACAAGGGTTGTGTTCCTGCAACACCACTTCACGCTTATGTAACTAGTGCTTCTCCTTCCACATATGCCACATATCTTGCCCTCCATAATTAGTTGTTTGATATTGGTGCAAATACTCATATAACCAATTATCTTTCTCATGTGTCTAATTCGTGAACCTGCAATGGAACTGATCATGTCAATGGTGTTGTTGGCGACATAGGTTTGAAAATTTCTAAAGTTGGCACTTCTTGCATTCGTACACCTCATACATCATTTACCTTATCTGACACTCTATTGCCCAAATGCATCCACCAATGTGATATTTATTCATCATTTAACCAACGACAATCAATGTTCCCTAGCCCTCTATCCTAATTCCTATGTTGTTCAGGATCTCAAAACGGGGAGGACGACTTTCCAAGGCCAGAGTAAAAATGGATTCCATCCATTTTCAAGCATTTCTTCTCAAAATAATGGTGTTTTTCCTTTCTTTAGAGCTACAGTGTCGAATGTTGTTTGGAATTCTAGATTAGGTCATCCTTTTGCTTCTATTTTAAATTCTCTAATATCTCAGAAGAGTAATTCTAGGGAGAAATTAAATAGACTAAATTTGGAAACTAAATGATGTGTCACCAATGACAAATAAACACTAAGTAATAATCTAATCATCAACTTCTATGTCATTGAGTTTACAAAATTTAGTTTACAAATTTAGTCTTCCCAGCATTACCCATCTAAGAATATATTACTAGTCTCTAGTCATGTAACTCAGGATTTTTGTCATTTATGTCCTATGGCCAACAGTCGCAAGTTTCCATTTTCTTTATTAATTCAATGTCATCTTTTCCATTGGAATTAATCCATTCAGACATGCTCTATGGGACATGACTTTTGCCCTATGGAGACATGGTAACTTGATAAAGGAAATGGTAATTTGTTATTTTGCCCATAGGACACAAATGACAAAAATCCTGAGTTACATGACCAGAGAGGCGGAGACTGATAATTTATTCTTAGATATTAAAAACCTTAAAACAGAAGCATAAGGATGACCTATTTTAAAATGCCAAAAAGCATTTGACACTCTAGCTCCTAAGAAAGCAAAAAAACGCCATTAGTTTTTAGAAGAAACACTTGAAAATGGGTAGAATCTGTTTTTACTCCAGCCTTGCAAAAGCGTCATCCCCGTTTTGAGATCCTGGACATGATAGGAATTAGGATAAAGGGTTAGGGAACAATGATTGTAATTGGTTAAACGATGAATAGATATCATATTGGTGGATGCAATTCAGCAATAAAGAGTGTTAGATAAGGTAAATGATGTTTGAGGTGTACGATTGCAAGAAGTGCCAACTTCAGAAATTCTCAAACATGTGCTGCCAACAACATCATTGACGTGATCAATTCCGTTGTAGGTTCGCTGATTAGACACTTGAGCAAGATCATTGGTTATATAAGTATCCGCACCAGAATCAAACAACCAATTCTGGAAGGCATGAGCATTTGGCAGGCATGGAATGAGGAGCAGCAGTTGCAAAAGCCTGAAGGCTTTATGCAAGAACACGGCCCTCATACGCCATATTGAGGTGATATAAACAGTCAATGGTAGAGTGTCACTAGCGATTGCATATCTGACATTGAATATGTCTAGAATGGGAAAGCACAATACCTATTTGAGAATGATCAACGCTAAGAAGCCCATCACTGTTGGAACGAAGAGTGAGAGCTACAGCTCGAGCCACAAGGACGAAATGTGGAGCCACGACCACTGTTATAGGAGCTAAGACCACCATGAAAACCACCGTAGCCTGGCCCACGACCACGGAAACCACCTATGCCATGACCGCCACGAGCAGGAGCTAAAGCAGTAGGCCCAGTATCAGCAGAGAAGAAAGCATGGATTTTTTATGACGTTCAGCACTAAGCACAAGGGCCTCCAAATGACTGTAAGAGATGGCTTCTTCACAAGCCTGAGCAAAAGCCACAGTGCCATCATAAGCAGGTCCAAAATTGTTGAGAATGAAGGCAACAATTTCTTAATCAGAAACTAGAGCACCAGACAAAGATAGGGTGTCAGCAAGGCAATTGCCATGATCGAGAAACTTAGTAATGGGAGAGTCACTAGGGTGAGTGTTCATCAACTTACTGCGAAGTTGAAGAAGACAACTAGTGAACTGTGAAGCATAATGTTCATGCAGACATGTCTATTCAAAATAAGAATTGATCTTTCCTAATTCGGACAACGAGCACAATGGGATGAACAAAGCTATTGATCCCAGACACACCATAGCGTCATGTTGAATTCATGCTTCAAACTCGGGATTCACATTATCAGTAAGATTGTCCTCACCATCCTTGAAAAAGACTGGAGGACAATTGCTAGTGTCATCGACATAGGAGACGAGATTCCTGCTATGAAGCAAGGGAAGCATCTGGGCTTACCAGAAATGGTAATTAGTGCGATCGAGTTTGATTGTAAGGAAGTTGGAAACATTGGGTTCCATTATAAAACTAATTGGCAGTATGAGGAGTAGCCTAACTTCTTATAAACCCTTGCATGGTTTCTTCTTCCACCGATGTAGGACTCTTTTACCTTCACATCCTCACACTCCCCCTCAAGTGTAGCAAATTTGCAAGCCAAACATGTGGACAATGCGTGGAGCACGTGTGATAGTTGAGCTTCACATGTGGGGCAACCTGGCTATGATACCATGAAAAAACTTGGGGTTCTATTATAAAACCAATTGGCAATATGAGGAGCAATCGAACTAAAATTGGGGTTCTATCATAAAACCAATTGGCAATATAGAGAGTAGTAGAACCTCTTATAAGTCTTTGCAAAATTTCTCATGCGACTCTTTTACCGTCAACATGATCAAGAGCATGCATACTCACACAACAATAATATCATTTTTTTTCTTCTGGCAAATGCTGCAATGGCATTGAACATTGCAGACAGTCGACAAATAGAGAATCACGTCGGGAGTTCCCAAAAAGTTTGCTATTCTTGCCTCGCAAGCAAGGCGGGCATCTGAATCTGATGCAAAATAAAATGAAATGAGATGAAATAAACAGATGTATGAAAAGAAAAACCAAATTCATCTCAAGTAGTGAGGAATACCAATTGTTTCATAAAATCCACGAGGACTGCCAGAATCCTGAGATCAGACAGAGGTACAAATGATCTGCTAAAAAATATACATAAAAGAAAATAAAACGTCGTCTTACAAGCAGGTTCTCATGTCCTTTCAATGGCAGATAATTTGCTGCAACGAAGTTCACGACTTCTTTGCCATTGATTATTGTATGTGTCCCTGCAGGACTGAATAAATTCTACTCTTTAGTGGGATCCCTTAGAACAACCAAGGCGGGGGTAATTAAATTGCTTAATACTCGTTAGTTTTGAAAACCTTAATATTCTCACTAACCTTTCCAACGCTCTGGGATCATACAACTTCTCTTGAGAGGTAGGAGGAATAAGAGGTTCACATACACCAGCAAAGGTCGGTTAAGAAACCAGGAAATCACAAGCATATCATACTAAATCATTTGGGATGGAAGTTAAATTGTGACAAGTACAAAAACATGTATGTATATAAATGGGCAGTGAAAACATGGAGAGAGAGTAGAGCCTGATGATTGAGAGCGGGTGAGACGGCGGAGATGGTGACGGTTTGGGGGCGACGGAGCAACGGATGAGGATTCACATGTGGTTGTTTCTTCCTCTCCCTTCGCTTCTTTTCGTGTTTTGTTTTTTTCGATGGCATTTCTGATAACAAAAATAATTTCAAAAGATCAGGACTTTACGGAAACATGCAATTCTAGTCTGTATCAAACTCCCACGTACTATGTTTTGTATAATTCAAATTCTTATGTTTCCTGTTTTTAAGTAAGTACGTAACTCAACAAGAAATTTCCTTGCCTGTCCAATTTCTAATGAACCCTAACTCTGACTTGAATTTAGGATATAACTAAGCAAGTCCAAGGATATCCGGATTATGATAACATTCCATTCGTATTTGGATAAATGTTACCTTATGACAACACCTTAGCGAACAAATTTAATATGAATACAACACTAAAAGAGCATGTTCATGTTGTAACATGTGGATTTACTTGTCGATACTACATTTAGGTTTTGATATCAACTGTGTCGTTCACTCATATCACATGTGACGATACATCAATAGTTAATAAAACAAAACAAACACACTCGCTACATTGTAACGGACAAATAATACCATGGGATGATGTTCCGAGTGGACAGATTAATTCCTCCAATAATGCGCAGTTAGTGTTGGGGTAAAGTCAATTTTGAATGACAGGCGTGTTAGGATCCGAAATTCATAGTTTGCATAAAATTAAGCAACAGATCATATTTCATCTAGTCATTTCCAACAAATCAAATAGACACACACTCATGTTATCGACTAAACTTCATGCTAATCTCGTTCACAAGTCAAAACGCGACAAAATGCAAGTATAATTTAATCGTATCAGTATGGCATAAACTATCGACACCCGGATACGCTGCCTTTCTTTGTTAGTCTGCATCACAAAACTGATCAACCATCGAAGGGCTTCGTAAAGATGCTGGACGTGCTCCTGCACCATGATCATGTCCGCATGGATGCGAGAGCGAGAGAATTCTGGGATCCACCAGTTAAATATGATCCTTCAGCACCAATTCTGCAACGCTTTTCAGTGATGCAGCTGCCTTGAGCAGATCGGATTCTGTATGCCCAGCGGAGACGAACAATCTAATTCCTAATGGAAGACGGCATTTATCAAGTGTTGACTTTTGGGAGGTGACCACGAAAATGGAATGCTCCTTTAACAACTGCAAAACCGCAACCCTTACGGTTAAGAAAGAAGAGTAGCAGAAATTGATTCAGAAAAGTGTAATTAAGATAACCATTTACTTACACTGTTAGCAATATTTTGAAGGAGCTGAAGTTGCAGTTCATTCTTCAAAGAGTCTGCTTTCTCTAGTCTGAGGAAGACAATCGGTGATTCTGGACTGCTCGCGAATGAGAGGCCCCGTATACCTGACAATCCTGCACATCACATCATATTTCTCAATCAAGAGCATCACAATGCAAGGCAGGCGGTAAGTGCTCTGACAAAGTAAAGGAGATACCAAGGAAATTGAACAAGGGATGGGTAAACCACAACACATGGATATATATGCACATGAATAGGAGATCAAGAACATACCCTTCCATAATTCGGCAATGTTTTTCTTCAGCTTCGTTATCAGGTCAGGGTTTTCCTCGAGGATATCAATAGCAGTAATGGCAGCACTCGCAAGATATGGGGGCAAAGAAGCAGAAAAGACGTAACCAGAGCTGCTCAATCGCTGCCAAATACCATATCCAAAATTTATCATTTAGATACCTTTTGAATATTTTTGTTTAATAAATGCATGTACATACAAGTGTTCGTGGGCAAATAGTTATAAGAATTTATTAATATAGAAAGATAAGAAAGTGATTTTCTTGTTACAAATTCCATCTGTCAACACAGACATCATATAATAACTTGTTAGTAGTATGTATTCAGTAACCTACTTGGTGATCAGTGACCCTAGCACTTCCAGTGCAGAATCCTCCTTCTGTGGCTAATGCGTGTCCCATTGCAGCAGTAATAATATCTATTTTTTCAACCTGCAAAACCACACCACCAGAAATCACAAACAGGTAATGGATCAATACTCAATAGTTACGAGAGATTGGAAAAAAAGAAGGGTTTCTAAAAATACCGGAATCCTACAGTATTCAGTGAGACCTCTTCCGGATTTTCCAAGCACGCCAAACGAGTTACTCTCATCCAATAAAACACGAAACTTATATTTCTCCTTCAATTCAACAATCTTGTCCAAGGGGGCTATTTGGCCAGAATTCTGCAAATTTTATTAAAAGGAGCAAAAAAAGTCATATAAAATCAACATGCTAATGACAGCGTTGAAGGCAGAACAGACAGTTTGCTTTTCTATTTGCCAGTGATTCATGAATTTCATTAGAGATAGAAGTTTTCCTCAAAACGTAACATGACGCCAAGACTTTATGTAAAACCTTGAAAAAATTCAACCATACCAGGAGGATTGATTTCAAGAACCATCTTCCACCGTTATTAAAGGGGTGAAGGTGTCATAGGCCCTAAGACCACTA
This sequence comes from Malus sylvestris, assembly GCF_916048215.2. Classification (NCBI taxonomy): domain Eukaryota; kingdom Viridiplantae; phylum Streptophyta; class Magnoliopsida; order Rosales; family Rosaceae; genus Malus; species Malus sylvestris. Next base: position 7,466,373 of record NC_062267.1, on the reverse strand, counting down.
GCGGAGGCAAGGTGGGTGCAATGGGATTCATTGACCCCAATAAGTTTGTTGGGCCACTGTTTTTCTTTTGGTGCAAAGAAGAGAAAAAATGGGAAGAGGCATTGCTTTGGTTTTTTGAAAAATAAAGAAAAAGAAAAGCTGATGACTTTGGTTTTATAATGGGGGAGAGAAGGCAGAGCCTTTTGTTTGGGCAGCATCCAATATATATTAAGGCATTTGTAATGCCTTTTGGTTTTGAGCGGCAGCAGAAGAGAGATGAGAGCCACACCAGGGAGAGCATTCGGCTCTTCCATTTGAAAAAGAGTGCAGTCAGGTCTACCATTGTGAGAGAGAAGCAGACGCAGAGAATGAGAAAAACATGGGGCACTATTTAGAGAAGGCAGCAGCAGATTGCTTCACTTTTTGCTCTCCTTTGAGCAATCACTCATATTAGTGCTAGAGAAATTTGTTATGTATTTTCGTATCTACTTGTTCTTTGTTTGAGTGAGAGCTATGGGTGTATGTGGGATTTGGGATTTGAGTTTGAAATCTATTTTTAAATGAAAGCATGATCAATTTTTGAAAGTTATTTTTTGACCCCATTGCTGTAAATTCCTGGCTCTGCCACTGCCTAAGACCATTAGCTGTTAAATTGTGTGTGCTGAAGTATAAGCAACCTATTTTGTGAAAGTGGATGATGCTGGATTGAATCATAAAAGAGCTCACAACATATAAAAACATAATTAAATAAATTTTGATATTATGGAAGAGAATGGGATACCTGGTATACAGCTTCAACTACAATGTAGCGCCGCAATTTCTTAACTCGCTCACTTTTCTTATTTGAAGTGAGTTCCTTCAGAATTTTCCTTAAATCTTCCATGTCATTGTGCTTGAAATACTTGATTGTGCTCCTAGAAAGATGAAGACCATTTTGTATTCCCCAATGGACACCTTCATCTCTAGAAAAAGGAAAAAGAAACCGCCTTACATGAATGTGTGAATAGAAATTTTCATGAAATCTTTTTAGCAGCATAAGGTCCATCGATACTAAGGCACAAGATCAAAATTATAGACTCGTGTAAAAATAGAACGAAAACATACATAGTATTTGAAAAATATGAAAACAAGAGCTAACGTATTGAACTCCATGCATATGAATATGAACAAGGTCATACAAACCGAGTGGGAATAAAATTTCACTAAAATTTATTCCATGTCATGCAAATACATCAAACAAAAGAAATACTGTCACAGCTTTACATCAGCAAAAAGGAACAAAAGTAATGAAATAAAGGCAGAAGTAAAACATAACTTTCATGATTACCACTTAAGTAAATTCAGAAGTCATTTCATTGTCAATTTGAATCACAATCAAAGATAACTGTTAAACGATCCAAGCATTTTCTTAACGTATAAGACATTTGCAACGAAACAAGTTCTACACAGGGAGGAAAAGACTGCAATAATTACGATGATCAAGATTATGCATACTATTACTCACACAACAATAATATCCCCCTTCTTGGCAAATGCTGGAATTGCACTGAACATGGTAGACAGTCCATAAGAATATAGAATTGAGTCCGGAGTTCCCAAGAAGTTTGCTATTCTCGCCTCACAATCAAGGTGGACATCTGATGCAAACCAAAATGAAATGAAATAAATAAATCAATTAAATGTATGAAGAAGAAAAATCAACTGTATTTCAAGTAGGTGAAGAATACCAATTGTTCCATAAAACCCACGAGGACCACATGAACCAACACCATATTTTTCCAATGCAGAGGTACATGACTCCTGAGATGACACTGCTATAAATGCTCCATTGAAGAAAATATACATATAGAAAAATGTACTCAGTGATACTATGCAAAGCTCCGTCTTACAAGTAACTTCTCATGTCCTATCAATCCCAGATAATTTGCTGAAGCAAAGTTCACGACTTCTTTACCATTGATTATTGTATGTGGCCCTGCAGCACTGAATAGATTATACTCATTTAGAACAATGAAGGGACTGGTAAATTTTCACCTTAATACACAAATCATTAAACATCCACTAAAATGATTTTTCCTACACAATATTTGTACGAACACAAAATCTTCCACAATGAGGGAAAAATGACTAAACATAAGAGGGACCATCATTGAACTCCAGGCTAGACATACAGAAGATAGCCAGGACCAGTTTGTAATGCACCACTACTAAAGGAACTCATCTAGCTCTCTCTTCTGGAAAATTAGGGAACTGATCATACGAATCAAAGATTACATTTTGACCAGAAAAACATGGGATCAATTTATGACAAGATTAGAATTAATCCCACGAACCTTTCCAACACTGGGGGTTCATACAGCTTCTCTTCAGTGATAGAAGGAATAAGAGGTTCAGGAGCCCATTCCTCACATAGCTCATCTTTTTCCTACATATATCAGATACACCAGCAAAGTTCAGTTGAGAAATAAGGACACACCTCAGATACGAATCACAACTCAAGCACATCATACTAAATCATTTAGAAGGAAAGTTAAAATGTGACAAGCACGATACACGCATAGAGGTATCATTACATTTCCATTCACCGAGTAAACTCGTCAAATCTGTAAATCGCATATTTTTCATATAAATTGGGAGTCCAATCTAGTCATAACAATGCCTTGGAATTTCCCTCACTAGGTAAGGTACTAAGAAACTGTGACAGATCATTTGAAAAAAAAAACGATGGAAAATAAAAATGAGGCATGCATGCAAACTGGATGTTTAGTTGTTAGGCTCCACTTACCATGAAAGAGTAACCAGAGAGAAGTTTACTGTTACATATACTGTTATATAACATAGAAGATTGTATAACACAGATTTTGGGTTTAAGCCTCTGATGCTCTCCGTAAGGCGTTAACTATACATGGAAAAGGAGTCTAAGACTAGATAAACCTAATCAATAGAGATGGACATCTTATCTCAAAGAGTACTAAATAATAGTATCATCTATCAGATAGAGTCCTATTAAAGGAGACAAAGGGTTAGGGTTGCAATCTAAACACGAACCTGCTCTGTTAAAGGCCGCCTAGGCGGTCTGTAACTGTTCTGGGAAAATAAATAAACGATGACTAAGAAAAGCAGAACTTCTACAAATAAATGTCCTGCAATAAAAGGGTTAAACAAAACTTTGTTAACACAAACATTAGTTTTCAATAGTAAGCAATAATAGCCAAAAAAGGGAGACAAACAACAGAGGCAGCAATAAGGATCCGGTAAGCTACCGCCAATTGGAAATCCGAAAATAACAGCTCGAGAAGAGGGAGCATCTAAAGTCGCCGTCACCCAATCTACAGTAGCATTCACTATGTTCAGAATGCTTGATGACATTTTACTCGATATCTCGATTCAATTCACAAATAGGCCTCAAACATCACTTGTCTAGAAACTAAAGCACTTCCATCATTGAGACCAAGTTCCCTGCACGTAAATACCGATTATTCACCAATTACTAATCCAGTAACAAAAATTTACAATGTTATGAACTAAAACCCTTCAAGTTTTCCTTATGAGCTAAAACTAGCATTAGCAGAATTGAAAGTTCGAAACTCCGCAAAAGATAAAATTTACATATAAATATATTTTCTTTATCATCGTCCACGGAATTGCCAGAAAACACGGTGATCAATGAGATCCAACAGCAAACAAAACCCTAAAGTCGCCTCCAAAAATAAATAAACCAGAAATTCGGGGCCTTTTCGGTTCGCAATTCAAAACAATTCTCAAAACTGTGAGCTGTGTTCTGATTAATATAAATATCATTCGCGTAATCTATACATATATATGTGCGTGTGTGTAAATCAATGGACGGAGACAGTGAGGAGATGAGTGAGACTAGTACCTGACGATGATTGAGAGCGGGTGAGACGGCGGAGGTGGTGACTGTTGGGACGACGGAGCAACAGAAGAGGAGGATCGGATGTGGTTCTTCTTCCTCTTCCTCCGCTTCTCTTTCTCTATCAGATTCAGATGAAAATGCGTGGGACGGCGTTCAACCGAGTTGATTATTCGTTGCCAGATAATATTTTTTGTGTTTTTATTTTTCGTTGTTGGTATTTTTGTAGGGACCGTTTGGCGCGTACAAGGACAGAAAAAGAATAAAGGGCAAAAATTGTTTACTACCCTCAAGTTTCGTGGTTTTCAACATTTGGTACATGAAATTTTTTTCGTCCCAAAGTCATACCTAAAGTGTTAATTTTGGGACAGTCTCATACATCCGTTAGTCTGGCTGTTAACTCTTCCGTTAACTGATGACTTGGCGTCCATGTGGACAATGACTAGATGCCACGTGTCATTAAGGGTCCACGTGGAAATTAAAAATTAAAAAAATTTGGCTTCCTCCCTTATCCCTCCATTCTCTCCTCTGCACCAACCCACCAAACCCTCTGTCCTCTCCTCTCCATTCTCTCTGCCTCACTTGCATAAGCATCAAAAGCCTTAACGCAATCCGGATATTCCATATCAAAAAACTTATCAAGAAAAATCTTCAAAACCTCAATTCTCTCCATATCAAAACGCAAGAGGAACCTGCTCCACAAACCTTGACTTGGGCTTCGAGAACGTCGACCAGGAAAACGAAGCTCACCGGGAAGTGGGTTCGGCTGGGATTTTCGGCGGCTTCCCCAGCTGCGGCGAGGGACTCGGCTTTGGGATTTCTGGAGAAGCAGAGTTGGAGACCCTGAGGCTCTGTTAGTTGGAGAGAATGGTGCGGCAGAAATCGTGCGACTGCCAACCCTTCTCTCTCCTCTCCTCTCTCTCTCCCCCCCTCTCCCCTCTGTGTTTCATAACATCAGGCTTTCTCTCTCCTCTTCCTCTCGGAGAGACATATACAAATACTCCCTGGCACAGCCCCTCCCTCAATTTTTCCTTTAATATTTTTTTCAATTTTTTTTTTCTAAATCTCACCCATTCGAACCTAGCTGCAGCAGTACAAAGTTCTCAACTTTTCCCCATCCAAGCTGCTATTTAGGTAAAATCTCAAAGCTCCCCCAATTTGAATTTCAATTCAAAATTTCAATTTCTAGGGTTTATTTCGATTTGGGTTTGTTTGGAATCTGCTCTTTCTTTGGTATTTTTGGTTATTCCATCGTCGGTTATGGCCTTCTGAGATGAAAGGGCCATGGGCGTCCATGGCTGCTGCCATGTTTGCTTAATGTGAGAGGTTGATTTGCTTTTGGGTTTGTGTTTCTCTTGCTAATTTTGGATATGTTTGGATTTTGTTTTGCTGGGTTTGTCAAATTTCTGTAAATTTTCTATGAAGAATTGAACATTTGTGCCTGTCTAGGGTTTAGGTTTCGGCTGAAATGTTAATATCCAGGTTGAGATTTAGAAAAAAAATTGGGTTTTGAGTTATGTGATTGGATTTTTTTTTAGAGAGAGAGAGAGAGAGATTTAGTAGGATTTTATGGAAAAGGAGTGTGTAAGAACCGATCCAACAACCTCTGCAAATGACCCATTTTCGTGAAAATTCGCTCCGACTTCATCTCCCTCAATGGTGTCGCGTACACGATCTCGTCACCGAGCACCGGGCCTTTGACGATGGACTGGGAGGAGAGGAGAAGAGGGTTTGGTGGGTTGGTGCAGATGAGAGAATGGAGGGATAAGGGAGGAAGGGAAGCTCGGGGGTGAGGTACAAGATGACAAAAAAAAAATTTGAAATTTTAATTTACACGTGGACTCCTTAATGACACATGGCGTCCAATCATTGTCCACATGGGCGCCACGTCATCAGTTAACGGAAAAGTTAACAGCCAGGCTAACGGATGTATAAGACTGTCTGAAAATTAACACTTTAGGTATGACTTTGGGATGAAAAAAACTTGATGTATTAAATGTTGAAAACCACAAAACTTCAGGGTAGTAAACAGAGTTTAACCCAAGAATAAAATATATTCAAGGTTGACGATGCCCCACTAATCTCATGATTTAAATTTGTAAATCATTGTATTAGCGGGCATGTATCACTTTAACTACAGGTTGCCATAAGTATAGATTTACATAGAAATTTATAAATCGTGATCTACAAGAACTGCTGGTAGCGAGACTTAAATATTAGTGAAGCGACACATAAAGCAGGGATCTTATAAATTGAGTCAATCCTCATTGGTACCTTGTCACATCTCTTAGGTACCGTTTGGTACGTGGGATAAGACGGAACGCGGTGGGACGGGACACACTGATCCCACGTTTTGTGAGTCAATTTACTTGGGACGCGTTATCCCGTGGAACAGATTTTAGTCAATTTTTTGTGCCACCCTCCCCCTTGGAACGACTTGTTCCAGCCCATGAAACACAAAATTATAACTTTTTGAACAACAATACCCCTCCTTTTTTTCATTAATTTCACTTTGAAAATTAGACAAAATTAATCAAAATTCCAGATATCTCTCCATTTATGCACAATTAGCATAAAATATTCATTAAAAATCGAAATTTACCTCAACAGATAAACTCAAAAACTGAGTTCTCTTGTTTTTATGGGATATCAAGCTTCTTTGATCGCACTTCAAATTTCCCAGGAAATTGAGTGACAAAAATCCAACAAAAAGCAATTTTCTTTGCATTTGATTTCTATATTCAAAGAAGAAAAACAGAAAAATGAAGGAACCTAGATTGGATAAAAAGTTTCTGAGAAAGCCAAAGAGAGGAAATTTTATGGGGAAACAAACAGGAAGAACATAAAGGTACCGGGGAAAGACGGTGAAAGGACAAGAGTTATGAAAGGGAGTGGAGGAAGAAGTGGAAGAAGTGGAAACCGATAAGGGGTAATCTGTGAAGGTTACGATTGTCATTTAATCCTTCGTTCCATTCCTGCCTAAGCGTACACCAAATGTAGCATGGAACCTCCATTTCGTTTCTTTCCGTTCCATCCCATTCTGTCCCACTCCATTCCATCTGCGTACCAAACAGTACCTTAGTGGACAAATCCCACAAAACATAGTTTTGTTCTACCAACATTGCACTAACACTTATTATTCCTAACAAAACCGTAAAACCTAATGCTAGGCGGATGTGTGATTGGAAGTGAGAGTGCAGCTTTATATCATAGCTCGTGGATCCACTTATCGACTTTATCTACGTCTTGAGGCGGTTAATAATACCGCGTGACGATGTAACTATAATTGCTGTAAAAAATACCTCCAGGATAAATGAATATCGTGGGCTGTTATCGACCAGGGTCTTTTCTTGATTAGTTGGATTTGCAGTATGAGGGATGGGCCTCCATAGCACCAAAACTAATTGGCCCAATAGCATAGGCCGAGCTAAGATGATAAGAAGCCTGAACTAGATTTCTTCTTGGCCTAAAATGTACAACTTTTGCCTTGGCCCATTGCACCAGTGAAAACAATTGACTTTGGAAAAGATTAGGATTATCTCTCATTCTCTTTCTATCCCCTTTCATCCCCTTCTCTCACGTTCTCTATTTTATCTTTCTTTTTCTATTAAAAATTAATATAAGATGTTAACGTAACTTAACCGCGATCGTTCAAATAAGAGGAGAAGGAAGGGGAGAGAATCCTACTCCTTTTGGAAAACCATGGCATGAAGATATGGCAAGAAAAAGGACCACAATTCTTAGTGATAGTGGGAAATGGGAAATCGAACTCTTCACTTAAATATTCGTAATTTATTGAGCTATAAATTTTTTGTTAAAAGTATTAATCATACATCAAAAAAAAAATTTGTATGTACTTATAAGGTAATTGAACTAATCCTCAAATTGTCAATCAAGTTTATGGTGGAACTTCAACATTGTTTGTCTTTTACAAGATTAGATTTCTATTACCTTTACAAGTCAGAGTACAACTCTTGTTGAAAAATACGAAGATCTCAAATCGCAGTTGACATAATGACATGTAATTATACTTAGCGATTCTATTTCTTACGCACCAAGCTCTTTTTGTGATAAAATCTTCACCCTTGTCATGATGTGCTTGTAAAAATACAAATGTAAATTATAATATTAGTATAATTAGTAGTAAATTACTGATTTACCTTTCTAAACTGACACATCCTAGCTGTGCAATTTTTACATATCCAAGCAAAAAAGTAATCAAATTGCATTACCAATCATCAAATTGCATCCTAGCTAATTGACCCAATAGCATAGGCCGAGCTAAGATGATAAAAAGCCTGAACTAGATTTCTTCTTGGTCTAAAATATACAACTTTACTTGTCTCTGCCTCCTCTCCCCATGCCTTGGCCCATGGCACCAGTGAAAACAATTGACTTTGGAAAACCATGGCATGAAGATATGCCAAGAAAAAAGACCACAATTCCTAGTGATATTGGGAACTTGGAAAACGAACTCCGCACTTAAATGTTCGTAATTTATTGAGCTACAAATCTTTTGTTCAAAGTATTAACTACACATCAAAAAAAAAAAGATCTTGCATGTGTTTATAAGGTAATTGAGTTAATCCTCATATTGTCAATTAGTTTTATGATGAAATCTCAACTTTCTTCGCTTTTTACAAGATTAGATTTCTATTGCCTTATAAGTTAGAGCACAACTATGGTTGAAGAATATGAAGATCTCAAATCACAAATTGATTGAATGACATGTACTTATACTCAGCGGTTCTATTTCTAATCGCACCAAGCTCTTTTTGTGATAAAATCTTTACCCTTATCGTGATGTACTTGTAATAAATACAAATGAAAATATAATATCAATATAAGTAATAAATTACTGATCTATCTTTCTAAATTCTGACACATCCTAGCTATGCAATTTTTACATATCCAAGCAAAAAAGTAATCAAATTGCATTACCAATCATTAACGTTTTAATGTGAATGGATACCAGTGAAGAGGATTTGCCCACAACCCCAAAACCCACCCAAAAAAAAAAGATGCATAGTGTCATCCATTAACCAATTCTAACTAAGACCAAACTTTGATGGAAAGCTAATGATGAAAAATTTGCAAAACTCCACATGCTTTGTCTCCTCCTCCACTCCCAAATGCCCTTTTTCTCTTTTCTTTTTTTACAACTTAAAGGGCATGAAATTGCAGGTTTTATCCAAGACAAATATGATGGGAGTGCAAAGCACAATTAGGATTTGGATATTCACTTTGAGAAGACAAGAGGGCCACACTAATAATTGTGCTATGTATGAAACGATAATTCAACTACTAATGTACATAATCTCACTGTTTAGTGACTAGGAAGTGATTGATTAGACTGCGTAAGATAGTCCAAAACCGGGATAATTATTGGGGTTAATGATTTTGTAAATTAAGAGAGGACTCAGAGGAGGATTGGTTGTGACTTGTGAGGATGAAAAATAGGGAGATTGGGATAAAAAGAAAGGATTGGGAATACTTATGGTGTAATGTAAAGGTGGTGGAAGCATGTGATGCAAAGCTCCCACATCCACATGGTAGAAAGCACAAGGATATAAAGGTGAGGGGGTGAGAGGGACACACTGTAAAATTAGGCTGCTGCAACCTATGAAGCATATGGATGAAAAATAAAGGGATTTTATCACAAATGGTTCGTGATATTAACCCACATTATTAAGATGTTTTCTAAAATTGAAAATCAATTAATGTAGTTTCTAAAAATAGGTGTCGCAAATCAATGTCGTCATTCCTTCAGAATTTTGTCAAATATTATGTTATACATTGATGTGACATATAAATGGGTCCTATAAGATTTACGGGTTTTTATGATTTATTACAAATAGTTCTTGAAATTGACCCACATCATCAAGATGATCCATTAAATTGAAAATCAATAAATTTAGTCCTTGAAAATAAGTGTTGCAAATCAATATGGTCATTTTGTCACAATTTTATCAAAAATTTAGTTATGTGCTAATGTGGTTTTAATAATTTAATAATTAATTAAAAAAGTTGTCAAAACATCTTTTTGCACAATGAAATTGTCTCAAGGCAGAGCTCGATGTTCTTCTCGTCACTAAGATCACTGGAGGAGTGTCCAACAAGCTCTCCAAGATAAAGGTAGTGAGGATGTCGATCGTCCAAATTTTAACTGTGATGTCACAGAAGTCGTCGTCAATCCATACTGTCACCAAAGGCGCCATATATCCAAGTCTAATTCGGTGAAGGGTGTCGAAGAGAGTAAAGATGGGTGTCTTGAGAATTTTTTTCTCAGAGAAGAGACGACGAAGGCTACTATAGATGGAGGTAGAGGAGTGTGGGGTGAGATCGAAGGTGATTGCGGGAATGGGGTTCTGGGTTGATAACTTTTTTACTTAATTATTAAATCATTAAACGTATTTTTAATTTAATTAGACTTGTGAGACCTATTTATGTGTCACACCAACATATAATAGAATTTTTTACAAAATTTTGATGGAATGACCACATTGACTTGAGACAACTATTTCTACAACTACATTGATCGATTTTCAATTTCAAGGATCATCTTGATGGTGTGGATCAATTTCAAGGACCATTTGTGATATATTAAAAAAAAATTATGGGGCCCATTTATGTGTCACATCAGCACATAACATAATTTTTGACAGAATTGTAATAAAATGACCACATTGATTTGCAACACTTATTTTCAGGAACTGTATTGATCAATTTTCAATTTTAGATATCATCTTAATTGTGTGAGTCAATTTTAGGAACCATTTGTGTAAAATTAAAAAAAAGTTAAAAATTATCAAAATAATTAAAGAATGCATTTAGTTTTCTCCAACCATGTGGCTGGCCAGTTTCAATTCATTCCTTTCTCTCATATCTGTAGGGAGGTGAATTTTGTTGTTGATACTCTTGCGACGGTTGGTCAAAATGCTTATGGTGCTTTTAGGTGGTTGCCGTCTCCGGAGAAAGCTGAGTTAGCTTGCCATTGAGATTGCTTGTCTTCTATTTGCCCTAGGGGGCTTTCGTTGTAATTTTGTTTTCTTATGATGGTTTAAGAGTGTTGGAGTTTCGTGGATTGATACAAGCTGTAGATGTTGATGATTCATTGCTAATAGGATCAACATCTTTTATGATAAAACCTTACGCTTGAAAACTCGTTTGGTCTATCCGACCAATAAAATAAACCAATGTAGGTCCGTCGCGTAACAACGAGAAGCTAGCTAGTGTTGGAAACTTGGAGTATAGTTATTTTGATGGGGATGCATGTTAGGTGCCTTGTTTAAATGCAAGTAACACATCATGTTTCATCTACAGACTCATTTCCATATTGTCAGGTGAGTTGAGTTTTTTTGTTACCTCAAATTCCTGGTTTAGTACTCAAAATATCATTATCCATCACAAGTAAAGTTGTTTAGACTTCAAATTCGTTAAGAGTGAGGTGATTAAGCTACCTTAATCCATATTTTTCGATGTTGATTAAGATCATCTTCTAGTTAGGAATATTGAGATTTAGATCACCACAGTTAATCAACAAACTGTACTAGTGGGACCTTGTTCTAGTTGCTTGGTCTGCATCCAGACCCAACGGTCGAATTCAGAAAATTGAATAGTTGGGGAGTTAGGTTTGGAACAGATGGAGGAAACTTCAAACTTGGGTGTGGTGATGATCATTTTATTTTATTTTATTATTTTTCCCCTTCTTGCCTTCATTCTCACTAAAGGAGAAGTTGTAGGACTGCAGAAACAACTGCTTTTGCTTAACTTGCAGTCTACCACTTCAGAAAAAAGCACCGATGCTGCTGCTACAAAGTGCTGAATTAGGTGATCCCGTAAAAAAACGCTTCTATGATTCAGTAGTATTTTTGAGTTAGTAAGAAACGCTTTTGATTGTATGAAATTGTTTTTGGTAATTTCAAAAATAGTCTAAAAAGATAAAGGAATGATTTACCTACACCAATCACAATTGTGACATTTCGACTAATAATACATATTAATGTGTTAGCAGAAATATTTGTCCACATTATGAGTGCGAGCTTTGTCGCAATGGAAAATATGTTCCTTTATGATCGAAAGGTTTGAGTCGTGAAAACAACCGCTTTACAAAGTAAAGGTAAAGATCCGTATGATAAAGTTCCTCCCCTCCCTCCCCTGACGAAAAGCAAAAATGCTTCTTGACTCGGGTCCCCTTATTTGTCCACATTATGCCATGGGACTGTACTCATTTTTTGTTCAAACTTCTGTACTGCAAATTCCTACAAAAATGGAAAAATGAGGTTATATCTCAGTTTTGGCCCACCAAAAAAAATGTTTGGCACGCTGCAGGATATGGGGTGGTGCCATGGATTTCTGACTAGGATAATCTAGCCGACCTCCTTTGTCTACAACATTTTATGTTTTATATGTATGTATTGGATATTTTGATCCTAATTTCCATGTTTGGTTCTTTGATTTGATTAATTTAACCCAATAATACAACTATCACAATCTCAGTTTTCCGTTAAGGTTAATTGCGCTTTTAAAAAAGTAAAGTTGAGTCTATTGACTATATTTCGACATTTTTCGTGTTATTAACCTTAATATCGACATAAGTTGAGACTTACACTCTAATATCGAAGTTTATGTGTAAATCCTAATATCAATAATGTATTAACGACAAATTTGCATTTTTAAATATACCGTTGATAATTAATCAACATCTACCATCAAAATCAGAATGCATACCTTCAATAACTCTTACCTTTGATGCCATTGATGGCTCTTTCTCATCTACTTTGTAACAGTTTCTTTAAATCCATCAAAATTTGTAAATCCACAATGCAACCACCACGAGGGCTTTTAACCACTGCCTAAGTAATGTGCATTACTGTTTACCAGACTTTAGACTGCTGAAGTTTGTATGGATTTAGACCCATAATTGAAAATTCCGTCAAATTCTCTACTAATTATTAGCACGTGAGCCACACAAATGAGTCTAAATTGGAACTCTCCGTTAATCGTTAGAACGTGAGGCTAACATGTGAGGTTGACTTTATCTTTTTAGCCTCACATGTGAGCTTCATGTGCTAATAATTAACAGAGAGTTCATGAATTTTTTAATTTTGAATCTAAATCATAACCGAGCTCACCGCATGAACTTAAATTCTAATTTTTTTACATTAAAAACTATCTTCTGATTATCATATCACTACGGAAACTATTAATCGCATTACGCCATTTAAGTATGAACTATGAATAGGACACGATGCACTGGTTTTTTTAAGAAGTCACACTGGAACACGATCTCTTGAAGTGAGTTTTTTTTTCCTTAACTGCCACAAATTCTGTAAAATGTGGGACCATCATCATCGGAGTCTATGAATGTGTGTTGTGTTCTGAGCCCGAGCCCGAGCTATCTGACTGGAAAGAGTGCGCCCAGCAAGGTTAGGATTTGGATTCTCTGCCCTCCCATTTCGGTGCCCTCCCGTGTCCTCCTGTTTTGTGTGGTCACGGTTAAGCCACTTTAATATTTTATATTATTTTTTTATAAAAATAATAAAACAAAAAGAAATATTAATATAAAATGTTAACGTGGCTTAACCGTGACCACAAAAACAAGAGGGCACGGAAAAGGTACCAAAATTGGAGGGCAGAGAATCCAAATCCGCAAGGTTATGGACTCTAAATTGCCATGTGATGTGGGAGACCACAAGCTGGCTGCGTCTAATTTGTGTGGGACTGTCCTTTCCGTCGACTCGCTTTACTCCTTTGGGTCCTCCCTAATGCCTCTCTACTGTCACTTTTCACACTCGATCGCCCCCCATTGTCTATAGACGCACTTGCCCTGCTAAATACCGGATTTGGGACATTTGTCGACGTTTGGGCTCCGCGTATTAATAACTGTATACGTATTATAATTCGAGTGAATTTTATTAAAGGCAACCTTGACGTTAATCGTCCAAAGCATGACTTGTTTTTTTATTACAAGAATTATATTTTGTATGAGTTGTCCATGTGCATGTGAGTATTTGATCCTTGACTTTTGTCATCCTCTCAAAGAGTTTGTTAACATTTGACAAAAAGAAAAAGAGTTTGTTAACATCATTCGCTCTTGTGAACTATACTTTCTACGTCTTTATTGAATGTAGACGAATAATCATAAGAAATGTTTGTAATTGTGTTTGACACCAAAAAAAAAAAAAAAAAAAAAACTTAAAATACTCATGTCATAAAAATATTTTATCTCATCGAGAAACAAATACTTTTTCACATATTCAGTTCCAAACGAGCCCCTTTCAGTCTAGTTTGCCCAAACTCCGATTAATAAAAGTTGAAGACTCAATGTCACGTGGCTCCCTGTGGCTAGAGTACGCTATTGCCCGTCGCTTTTACTTACCAAATTCCCGCCCCAAAACGGCACCGTCAAACCAACCCATAACAGAAAAAAGGGCAAAGGTGACAAATCACACCCGGACACAGTCCCTTGCGGGAAAGGTGTAGGACGAGAGACCGTTGCAAAAGCAGAAGAAGGGGCATTTTGGGAAAGAGTGGGACGAAAGTTTGGGGAAGGGAAGAGCTGTGTGAGTAGTGAAGCGGAAGGAAAATGATAGTGGTGGTTGTGCCCCCAGCAAGCAGTTGCCCGCCCATTTCCCCAACTACCCTTACGGTCCCCATTTTCTCTTACTATTTTTACTTTCTCTCTCTAACACTCCCTCCTCACAACCAGCTGTTCAGCTTTCTCTCTCTACTCTCTCTCTCTCTCTCTCCTTTTCTTTTCTGGTTCTTGTAGTTGTCGTTTCACTTTCCAAGTCTCTCAAATTCTCTCCCAATTTCTCAGGCAATGAGAACGGTTTGATCTCTCTCTCTCCTCCTGAATTGAATTCTCCAAGTGTCTCTCTCTGTGTCTTTCTCTCTCTAGCTATCTGGCTATCTTCCCCTGTAGCAATGGAAGCAGCAGGGGAGGATTGCTGCGTCAAAGTGGCGGTGCACATCCGGCCGCTCATCGGTGACGAGAAGCTTCAGGGGTGTAAAGACTGCGTCACTGTCGTCCCTGGGAAGCCTCAGGTACTCCCTCCGCGCTTTCACTCTCAGCCATTAATTCTACTGCAATCTCTCTCTCTCTCTCTAAGTAACTAATTGTGTTCTAGATTAACTAACTGAATTCGACGAATCGATCTTTTGGGAGATCTAGATCCAAATGTGCTTACTGGGTGAGCATCAGGATTGCATGCTTCACTCGGCAATTTGATTTCGGATCATAATTCACACTTTTACCTTAAATTCATCTACTTTATTGAGTTGTAGAATTATGTAGAACTGGGAGTTATTTGATTCGAGCGATATTCTAATTTAATCTAAACTACGGGGTTGGGGATTCGAGCACACTCTCGAGCCAACTTAGAACTGGGAATTATTGATTGGTTGACATTGGGAGCTAATGAGTAATGACTACATTTTCTTTCATTTCAATCCTGAAAACTCGTGACTTTTCATGGAAGTCAAAATTTCTTTATCGGGTTTGTTAATATTTTGGAAGATTTTCTGTTGGTTTTAATTATTTATGAGCAAAAAGGACCTCTTTTTGTAAAATTAAATAAATTTTCTCTTAATTTGGTATTTTAAGTGTATATGTTGGGTTTCAATCTTATGTACTCTCGGATTACTGGACATTTCAAGGTTCTTAACACCTAGAGCAATGCTGATGCATGCTACGGACCAAAAGCACGAGTATTTATGTTTAATCTCCGTGCTGATGCGACAATGGTGCAGGTACAAATTGGCACGCATTCGTTTACTTTCGATAATGTGTATGGGAGTACCGGTTCCCCCTCATCTGCAATGTTTGAAGAACGTATCGCTCCACTGGTTGATGGTTTGTTTCATGGATATAATGCTACCGTCCTAGCTTATGGTCAGGTAGTTATATTTTTCGCGGAGAGCTGAGATTGCGCGTCTGTAGTTTACACTCATTTGTTAAGCTTTCCTTACAATTTACTGGCCTATGGGTTAACCTTTTAATTCTACTGCAGACGGGTTCTGGAAAAACTTATACCATGGGCACTGGTTTTAGAGATGGTTGCCAATCGGGAATTATCCCACAAGTTATGAATGTATTGTTCAGCAAAATTGAAACTTTGAAGCATCAAACTGAATTCCAGTTGCATGTGTCTTTTATTGAGGTTTGTCAAAGTGTATACCATGGGACTATTTGTTATGTACCTGCATTACATTATTGAAATCTAACTTGGAGATTTTGATGCACAGATTCTAAAAGAAGAAGTACGAGACTTGCTCGATCCTAGTTTTTTGAGCAAACCAGAAGGTGCAAACGGGCATGTGAAAGCAGCATCCCCTGGAAAGTCACCAATACAAATTCGAGAATCATCAAATGGTGTTATTACTCTGGCTGGATCCACTGAACTCAGTGTTAGTACACTAAAAGAAATGGCTGCTTGCCTTGAACAAGGATCGTTGAGCAGGGCAACAGGGAGTACAAATATGAACAATCAATCAAGGTAAACTATGTGCCTTCCCTTTCGCTTAAGTTATATGTATTTCTCCTTAACTATGGAATGTACACCAAGTGGTAATTGTTCTTTGCTACGTGAAAAGGACTTTCATTTTTTCCAAAACTTTTGTTAAATGTCTAAAGACAATATTTTTTTACTTGTAATGCTTGAGAAAGAGTTGGTACATTTTAAAAAAAAAATTGTTTTATTATCATCTGTCTGAGATTCTATTGTCTACTAAGATGGATTCTTCAGTACGTGCCACTGGTTTCAATTAATGACTCGTTCCTTTTCTTTTTATGTTTATAGTCGTTCACATGCCATCTTCACCATTACATTAGAGCAAATGCATAAGGTCAACTCGGCATGTAATGGAAACAGCGGTCTTGATGGGAGTATGAACGAAGAATATCTGTGCGCCAAGTTGCATTTAGTAGATCTTGCTGGGTCTGAGCGAGCCAAGAGGACAGGTTCTGATGGCATGCGTTTTAAGGAAGGTAAATATCCTTCTTTTTATCAATTTGTGTGTCTAAAGCGCATTTCTGTTATACATTTTCATCTGGATATTCTTTTATATTAAACAGGAGTTCATATTAATAAGGGTCTTCTTGCCCTTGGGAATGTTATCAGTGCACTTGGTGATGAGAAGAAGCGCAAAGAAGGTCTTCATGTGCCTTATCGAGATAGTAAACTTACTCGGCTTTTGCAGGTTTGGTTCCATTAAAAAATTTGTAAAACTTTGTGGTAAAGTGTTTGACAAAATGTTCCATTAAATAAAATGTCCATGAAGCTCCTATTAACTTTTTCTGTTTTTATTATATTTGAAGTTTATACTAAATATAATGATTTTTTCAGGATTCGCTTGGTGGTAACAGCCGAACTGTTATGATAGGTAACTTTATTTGGTTTGAAAGTTGTAGTGTAGAAAGTTTAGTTTTGCTTAATGACAGGATACATGATACCTATCTGCATGGTACATGATACTACTATGTTTTTCCTTATGTCATACAGCCTGTATCAGTCCTGCTGATATCAATGCTGAGGAAACCCTGAACACGTTAAAGTATGCAAATCGAGCTCGCAATATCCAAAATAAGCCTATTGTAAGTTGTTCAGAATAAATGCTTATTCATGGTTTTCATTCAGAGTCGTTACCATTGTAGATACAGAATTTCTGCCTTTTGTAACGGTGCCATTTATGTAGCTTTTCTGATTTGTTGTAACAGGTAAATAGAGATCCCATGTCCAACGAGATGCTAAAGATGCGCCAACAGCTAGAGTTTTTGCAAGCTGAACTTTGTTCACGTGGAGGAGGATCTTCTTCTGATGAAGTACAGGTACGACTTCAATGAAGCTTTATGTCTGATTTTTTCCATTGACGGTCAGAGTTACCCGGCTGTATTATTGTATAGCCACTATTGTTCCATGAAAGAAAAACCGCAAATGATAAAACTGTGAATAATGTTTTTGTTACTAGGATAGATGTAATTGTTATTTCTTTCATATCTTAGGTATGAATATATAAGTTTCTAAGTGATTTTACCAATTATCTAGGTTCTCAAGGAAAGAATTACTTGGCTTGAAGCTGCTAATGAGGATCTTTGCCGGGAACTTCATGAATACCGCAGTAAATGCAATGGTGTAGAGCAGTGTGAAAGAGCTTCTCAATATGTGGTACACGCTCTAGTAGAAATTGACACATTTCTTTCATCTTGTTTCTTTCAAGTACTAATATATTTAATTTTGACTTGTAACTTGTCTTGGTTTCTTATTTCACTTTGTAAAAGTATATATTGAGCGTGTATGGTCAGCTAGAAAGACACGTTTACAAATCTAAAACATCATTTTACAGGATGGTAGCCCCTGCTCTGTAAAAAGTGATGGCCTAAAAAGGGGTTTGCAAAGTTTAGAATCGGCAGACTATCAAATGGGTGAAGCAATAACAGGTATCACTTATCTCTGGTTTAGGACTTTGCCGAAAACAGTTAATTCATAATTAAGTCATCTGCAACTGTGTAAATTTTGTTGTTTTTGTTGTACTATGCATGTAAGCACCTATAGGCTAGCTCATTTGCATCGGTAGTGTTGGGGAAGTTCTTTGAAGTGAAGATGTTTTTACTTAAAGCTATTTTATATACGGTAGGGTTTTCTATTTTAGCAGGAGATTCCCAGGACATTGATGAAGAAGTAGCAAAAGAGTGGGAGCACAACCTTCTGCAAAATACCATGGACAAAGAGCTGCATGAATTGAATAAACGTCTACAGCAAAAAGAGGTACCATTTGCGTGTGTGTATTGCTTTGTGTTAAATTAAAATCAAATTAATGTCTTCTCAGAATTTATGTGTAACATTGCATTTGACATCGGTGCAGTCAGAGATGAAATTTTTTGAAGGTTCTGACACTGAGGCACTCAAGCAGCATTTTGGAAAGAAAATTTTGGAATTAGAAGATGAGAAAAGAACTGTGCAGGTTAACATAAAGCCTTTATACTTGATGGTCTTATTATTGAGGGAACCAATATTCAAGTTTGTTCTTGTTTCGTACTGCAGCAAGATAGAGACCGTTTGCTCGGTGAAGTTGAAAATCTTTCTGCTGGTGATGGACAACCACAAAAGTTGCAAGATGTTCATACCCAGAAGTTAAAGGCACTTGAGGGACAGGTAACCATAATTCTTCTTACGATTGGATGACTATTTCTCTTTGGTTAAGCAGTGGACTTCGTTGTAATCCAATTGTGGCATCTTGTTTAATGTTTTATACCAGATTTCGGATCTTAAGAAGAAACAAGAGAACCAGGTTCAACTTTTGAAGCAAAAACAAAAAAGTGATGAAGCAGCAAAGCGGCTGCAAGATGAAATCCAGTCTATAAAGGCACAAAAGGTTTAGACTCATCACTCATATTTTTTTCCTATTAAGGCTAATATTTTCTCTGCATCTACTGATATTATTATTATTATTATATATGTATATATATATATATATATTTTTTTTTTTAAATAATAGGTTCAACTGCAACAAAGAATAAAACAAGAAGCAGAACAATTTCGGCAGTGGAAAGCCTCTCGAGAGAAGGAAGTGCTGCAGGTATTTACTTCCTTTCTTTTTCTTTTTCCACTGAACTTTTAAAGTTAAATGGAAGCTCACAAGTGGATTTTCATTTAAAAGGAAACATGTATTCTATGAATTATTATTCTGTATTAATTAATCTATCCGATGTAATGAGTGCGAATTGGAAATTGCAGTACGACTTAGAACCCAATTACCTGTATATTTACTTATTAAGTAGTTTAGAACCCAGTTACCTGTATATTTACTTATTAAGTAGTATATGCGTGTCTATAATTTTTATGAAGTGTGAGCACCTTCTATTTGGATTTATGCATCAATGCTCTAACAGTAAAGGGTGGAAATGAGTGCGTCCATGTTTTAATCATTTTCTAGTCTGAATTGGATTTCCTCTATTACTTATTGCTCTGAACTTTGATTTACGTTTTCTATAATAGCTACGGAAAGAAGGCAGGAGAAATGAATATGAAAGACATAAGCTGCAAGCGTTAAATCAACGCCAGAAAATGGTGAGTATATCTCAGTTGCTTTTTTCTCTTATTAAAACCAAATCAAATTGGGAATATTATCTCAATTGCTGCCTTCATCACAAGCTCTGTGGTACAAGACATTGAATTATGGTAGTTGAATTAAATACTGTCCATTCTTTCAGGTTCTTCAAAGAAAGACTGAAGAGGCTGCAATGGCTACCAAGAGGCTGAAAGAATTGCTAGAAGCTCGTAAATCTTCTGCTCGTGACAGCTCAGGTATGCTTTTCATTGCTGCAGTTCTGGACACTCGTTGCATTCATAATTGCATTTATTATCTCCAAGGAGCTATCGAAATATGAAATTCACCTTCATATGTAATTACCAAGTTTCTAAAATTACCTCATATGTGGAGAAATGCCTTTTTATAACATAGGGTCTTCACGCTTCACAGTTCACAGCACAGGTCTTCTCCTTTAATGTTAAACTTTCTAATTGTGTAAACTTTTACCAGTTGTTGCCAATGGAAATGGGACACATGTACAGGTAATGGTCTTTGATTCCTCTTCTTTTCGTACGTTTTCTGTTCTACCCTTTGGATTTTGAATCATTCTAACTCAAGTTGAACCACTAGGGCAATGAGAAATCCCTGCAACGGTGGCTTGATCATGAGCTTGAAGTTATGGTGAATGTACATGAAGTTCGTCATGAATATGAGAAACAAAGTCAAGTGTACGCATAAATATATGTTTGTTTAATACTGCATTTATCAGATATATTTTTGGAGATTTTAATTATTAAAAGCTGTGATATCCAGACGAGCTGCACTGGCGGAAGAGTTGGTCATGTTGAAGCAATTAAACGAATTTGCTTCGAAGGGCCTTAGTCCTCCAAGAGGAAAGAATGGCTTTGCCCGGTGTGTTTGATGTTAAACATTTGCGTATTTATAATTCTGTCTTCTTCCACATTTTATAGTCTGCAATCTGATGTAATGGTTAACATGAAACATATAGAATCATAGAAACTTAAAATTCCTCTCTCTGGTGGTTTATTTGTGTATTTTGTTTGTTCAGAGCATCCTCCATGTCACCTAATGCACGAATGGCCAGAATATCATCACTTGAGAACATGCTTAGCATAACATCGAACTCAATAGTAGCAATGGCATCACAACTTTCAGAGGCAGAAGAACGGGAGCGTGCCTTTACCAACCGTGGGCGTTGGAGTCAATTGCGCTCAATGGCAGATGCAAAGAACTTGCTTCAATATATGTTCAATTCTCTTGCAGATACAAGGTTTTTTTTTCTTTTTTGACCTAATGTTCTGGTGTGGTTTTACTTTACCTTTTGTTTTTCTTATGGAATTCTAAGTATCATTTCACATGCTGACAGGTGCCAATTGTGGGAGAAAGAAATGGAAATCGATGAAATGAAAGAGCATCTCAAAGAACTCGTAGGTTTGTTGCGGCAGAGTGAGACACGAAGAAAGGAAGTTGAGAAGGAACTGAAGGTGAGAGAGCAAGAGGTTGCAACTGCATTGGCAACAGCTGCCTCGGTGAGAATATTAGTCATTGTGTGAAGTTTCTTCTTGTACTCTTCTTAACCTTGACTCAAGTATGTGAAGGATTTTCTGTATATCTTTGTTACTTTTAGGCTGTCAATGATCAGGAGAACTCACGAAATTCACTGAAACACTTTGCTGATGACATGAATGGTCCCTTGTCGCCAATCTCCGTGCCAGCACAAAAACAGCTGAAATATACAGCAGGCATTGCCAATGGCTCAGTCAGAGAATCGATAGCTTTCATAGATAAGACACGAAAGGTCAATTTCATCCTCCTTTAAATTTTAGAGTTGTGACTTGTTTTCTGTCCTTGGCTAGGAAAACTAAGAAAGTGCAAGTTTCTGTTATTACAGATGGTACCCATCGGGCATTTGCCAGCAAAAAAAGTCGCAGTTATAGGGAAAGCTGGGAAGCTATGGAGGTGGAAAAGGAGTCATCACCAGTGGTTAGTCCAATTCAAATGGAAATGGCAGAAGCCTTGGAGACTCTCGGAATGGATTAGGCACAGCGATGAAACTATCATCAGGTCCAAACCTCGCTTACAAGCTCGGTCAAATGTGATGTAATGTTCTGCAGTCATCTGCCTATTGTTGCCCAAATTTCATCCTTGACCTATAAGCATCGTCCCAACGCATAGCATAGGGAAACCAAGAATCAAGTACAGGTACTATAATGTCACACAAATTATGATTGAGAATCTCATATCATTGAAATAACTTGTTCAGCAAGATAACTAAGCACATCGATTAACCTAGTTCGACTGTTTTGAATACTGCAGTGTGCTATAAGTAGCCGTTGAGGATCTTTGCTACTGTCAAGGATGGGATCATTATGGAAAGCATGGGGTTTTTATTGAAAGTTTTGGAATGGTTACTGCGCTCGGAGCATCTTGTAAATTTGTGTTAATGCTGCCGATGATATACTGTGTAGCTAGAAGATGACGCAATGGTGCAAGACTGCAACTGGTGGATATACTGGTGAACGGAGAAATCGAGCGAGCTGTGTAATGTTATAGTACATTTCTGTTGATAACAACATAAAAGGAGAGGAAACATCCTTCAAGTTTCAGAAATACGTATAAAAGGTCTCCGTCGTTTTCTTTTTTAGAATGTCGTTTGCGTGTAGCGTTTTCTGTTGCATCAAAGTTTTCGACGAAAGGGAAAACTCTTATAGATTTTTTTTTCCTTGTGTAAACACCGCAAGAGATTGCTTCTATTGTATGCATAATATCTGTAATAAAACAAATGGAATTGAATGAACGTCGCCGTCTTCTTTCCCCTTTCGTTTATATGGCGTTCGAAGATAACCCAAACGACAAGTTGAGGCTGTTTGAAAATTCCCTTGAAACGTATGAAATCATTCTTGGTTTGATGTAGCCGCAGCCGCAGCCGCGTAAGCCGAAGCAATAAGAAAAGCTTCGGTAGGGCAGCTCTCTCACCAGATAAGATCAGCATAGGGTCGATGGGACCAAAATACAGGTATTACAAGATTCTGTATTAACCATACAAGGGAATGCATTTTATCGATGTACTCCAAACCAACCGATACACAATCTCGACATCCTTAACCAAAATATTCATATATTCGACTTGCTGCTAGTCTATATCTGACAATGCTGACCATTTGAGAGGAGCTGGAACCGGTAGTAGCTACTCTGGAGACTCACAGAAGTTGAATAATAGTACAGAATCACACGCGTTGAGAGTAGCTTGCAGAAGTCGGCTTGTATCCATACTAGGAGCGTGCACGTCAAGTTTGGCAGCACCAGTATGCGTAGTGCTCGTCTTTGCGGTGATTGCTAACAAGACCTCCGCATTGTAAACAAATGAAGCTACTCCCATCTGAAAATGCATCCAAAACAATCTGCATCCTGCCAGTTTCCGCCAGTATGGAACTTTCTTGACCATCGGGTCCAAGACCAACCGATGGACCACCCATGTTACATGCTGCTTCTGGTTCAGTCTTCGAAGGATGAGCTTCGGCAATTGCACACTCGGCAAACAAAGAAGCTAGTTGATCAGCAGCAGAGCTTTCTTGCAATCTACTTTTGTACAGCTCACGAGCACGATGCAAGGACTGAAATACAGCCTCGTCCCCACCTCTTGTTCTCATTGCCATAACAACCTGTGCCAAAAACGAAATTAGCATGTGATGAAGGTTCTCAATGGACACTGCTTCTCATCATTCTAAGGCTTCTAACAACATACATATGTCATCTCTTCGTAGCAGCTCAATGATTTAACATTAAACGTAAATGCAGAAGCATCTACAGACATTCATTAGACATACATTGGAGGTTCCAACATCTAGATAGGACTTCATCACACTAGACTAAACCCCACGGAGATAAAACAAGCAAATGATAAACACTACATCTCTCTATATCAACCATTCAGGCAAATCCCAAATGCGAGGAAGATCCTAAATGTAACGTCGACTTTGGTGTCATGAATTTATTAGATAACATTTGGATGTGAATTCGTAGTGTGATCGAACAATCAGACGTTATTAGTCAAAAACCGTGAAATGAATTCTCTAGCTAAGAAGCTTAATCTTTGTTCAAGAACCCCTCTAAGGCGGTGCTTCGTGATCTCCAAAATCACGACACGAACGCCACAACTATCGACCAACACTATCATTTTGTCAATCTTTAAGTAATAAGTACTAGACAATTAAGAAGTAAGAGAATTATCTTCCTCATCCAACTATTTACGCGAATCGCTTGTGTTCAGCTTCGAAAATCCAAGATATGGTAACATGAAAATCCACTTTTGTTCCAATTTATAAGCACCATATAATGTTCTCTTTACAGTTTACACATTCATACATGATTCCAATCATTTTCTCAACAAAAAAAAAAAAAACAAGAACAAAAAAATCAGTACAAAACTGGCAGGCAAAATAGTATAAACCCTAAAATTCAAAACACATTAACAAGAATTAAATAAACGTCACTCAATTTCTATGAACGATGCGAATCAAACCGAAGAAAAATTTGAGGAAGCTGATAAATTATAAAAAAACAAATAAACAAGAAAATGATGAAGTTGAAGATTACCGCTTGGAGGGCCTGGGAGGGCTTGCCTTGATTGAGGAGCTGGCGAGACAATGTGAGCAAGTCCCTGGCGACGTCACCTTGGCCGGTGCTGGACGGCAGCTCCGGCCGCCCAGCCGCCGTCGTCTCCACCTCCATCATTTCCATATCCGTATGGTTCATGTTGGCATTCTCTAATCTCCAAATTGCACGCCGATTTCGTATTTGGGTTTTAATTTTTATAGTCGGAAATGTTTGACGAAAGAAAGCTGGAGGATTCTAGCAAATTCTTCAGGTTAAAGATGTCGGCTTCCTCGCCATCTCTCTCTCTCAGAGCGGTCCCAGATGTTTTGATGTTGTGGGCTTTCATTTCAGATCCTTTCTTTCTGGCCTTTTTGTTTATTGGGCTTTTGGACCCATAACAGCTTCTAGTCCAATACACATTTTTGAGCAATTCTTTTTTTGCTATTTTAGCAAAAAAATTGTCATTTAGATTGACATAACTTCTCACTTTGGTATCTGAGATTTTGAAATCGATAATTGGTCCCTGAGTTTGTCTACTATCAATCGTTTTGGTTCTTACGTGAAAAATCTCCATTTAATATGGATAAAATGACAAAAATATCAAATTATTTTGGCTCATTGTTTATTAAATTGAGAGTATTTTTGTTATTTTGGTCTTTATTGAACAAAATTTTCACGGAATGACCAAAATGATTGATGATAGACAAACTCAGGGACCACTCCTATTAATTTTAAATCTTAGGGATCAAAGTGAGAAGTTCTGCCAATCTCAGAGATCATTTTGGCTAAACAGTCTTCTTCTTTTTTGGGGTTGGGGGGGGGGGGGGAGGGGGTTCGACGGAGTAGAATTTTCTCCCCTCCAAATCTACTCCCCTTCGCTCCCCTCCTCTCTCACTTCTCTCTTTATTTTTCTTTCTATAAAGAAGTGAATACAAGATGTTAATGTGATATAATAGTGACTGTTCAAATAGGGGAGAAGGGAAATGGAGGAGAATTTGAAGGGAAAAGAATCTTACTTCATGTTCGATAGCTTTTGTCCCACATCTAATCAACTTAGCAGCCGATTATGTTTGGGGCAAATATTGATGTTGAACCCACTAGTAGCGGATTGTTGGAAGGACACTACTTGGTTGCTGAAAGTTTAACGGCCGCTCCTGCTAATGCCCAATCACATTTAGACACGTGTCCAATTTGTATTACAATTTCAATTATTTAGATATGCATCCAAATATAATAGAAAGTCACTATGATGTTGAGTGGGACCAAGGCAAAATTAGGTGGGTCCACTCATTCACCTGAGAGCTTGAGAAGAGTGATGTGTGGGACCTCAAGTGAAAACTTAAACGAAAAATAGCAAGAATGTAATCAGTTAAAAACTTTCGACCAAAAAAAAAAAAACCAGTTGAAAACACAATCATACGCTGCATTCATGTTCACCACCTAATTTCTCTGAACTATAGTTAACTCTTCATCAATTGAATTTACAACCTGTTTGGCTGTCTCTACACCCCCAGCTGACAGTCCTTGTCATTACCTTATCATTTATGACAAGTCCGACAACCAATCATTCATACACATTTCTTATAGCGGTATCTCAACCCAATTAAACATTATGACTTGTTTGAACTTTCTCACTAACAGTTCTGGAATGATTTGAGTCCTTCTATGGTATCTCAACCCAATTAAAAATTGTGACGCGTTTTAACTTTCTCACTAACAGTTCTTGAATGATTTGAGATACCGTAATAATGACGATATGGTTTCAGTTTTCTCTCTATGCATAAGGAAGCTAAAGATCACAAACAATGTAGCAGAGCAAAAGTGACCATTAATAATTAATTTACCATAATCATGTGTGATGAATCTATTTCTCTCCTCTACAAAATAGTTAATACTCTTAGGTGACTGATCTAGTTAGCTACCATGTGTGTTCATCCCACTTCATTTTCAACCTCCTCCATGGATGATATTGTCTCCTCTTTAATCTCCTGTAACATCTTCAACACCTGCCACATAGTCGGCCTCTGCTCCGGCGAAGTTGAACTGCAAGCGATCGCCACCTCCAGCAGCATTGCCATCTTATCATGCCCATCATTTTGCTCATCTTCCCTCAAGGATCTTACCCATTTCATCGTATCATTGGGCGGCAAAACCAAGTGCTGCGATGGAGGCTTCCCCGTGAGAAGCTCCACCAACAAAATCCCAAATGCATAGACATCGGACTTTGAAGTTGGTTGCTGCTGTTGATCATGATGATCGTGATCATTTGATGAGTTCGTGCGAGTCTCTGGGGCTTTGTATGCAGCTGAATCTGGATCCTCCTCAGACGTTGGGGTAGTTGTGGCGAGAACGGAGAGGCAATAGTCGGTGAGACATGCTTCGAAGTCGGAGCCAAGTAGGACGTTAGTGGACTTGAGATTGCCATGGACAAGTCTCCATGCTTGGTGGATGTAAGAGAGGCCTTGTGCTACGTCCTCTGCTATTTTCAAGCATGACGTCCAGTGCAGCGGCTTTGCCCTAGTTGATTTTCCTGCAACACATCGATCATTAGAAACTTGGTTTAAGGTTAATCAATTAACAAAAGTATTTTATTTCAGTTAATTACTACCCTAAAAAACAAGAAAATGTAACGTTCATGCACATGTTGCATGCAACGCGTGTCCCACATTCACGATCACGTGCTACTCACATCATGTAGCAAATGTAAGACAGTCATTCCATCAACGAGTGCCAGAGAGTTTTAGCCTTGAAAACGCTAATCAGACATGTAATTTCAAAACGTAATCACGCCCAAAACCAAGAAATCATGTCCAATAGGACAACTGTCGCATCAAGTGATAAGCAATAGGCTAATCAGACCAAAGTAAGCAGTCAATTTCTGAGATTATGGAACCAGCCAAAAGAGGAGGAAGAAAAAATCGAGACATCCAAAATCCGTCAATTTCTTATGAGGAAAAGGTCAAGCAAGTAAATGTGACTTGGGATTGCAAGCCAACATACAATCAATATGAAAAGAGTGCATCACCATGATTCTATGAACACTATACAAATATAATCATTATGTCAATTCCTAGAGAGAGACTACCCTACACCTTTCCTTTGGCATGTTAGCGTGCCGTTTTATTGAAAAGTTAAAATACATGACACCGTATTATTAGTCTGAATCTCAACCCCAATTCCTAACGCTGTCTTAATCAAAGGAGATTCTTAGCTATCTCGAGACGTGTCTATAAACACAAACAAAAATACAACTGGTTACTAAGCAGATTGTCCCATTTTATTCACAACCAAAATTCTCGGCGTCGATAAAGCAAAGAGGTGAAGAAACAACCAAATCTAGTACAATCACCATGTTCTATAACCTAAAAAGCATGTAAACATAGTACTAAAATGTTGAGATTAAGTACGCTTACGTGTCAAACTCGTATTGGCTCCCCTAAATTCTTCATCCACAAAATAGTCAAAGAATCGAACAACAGTCAAACCGAGTCAACCCAACTCACTCACTCACCCACTCAACTGAAAGATTTGAACATTACCGTGAACGAGAGAGAAGACGCTGCCGTTGGGCTGGTAATCGTACACCAGCAGCCGCTCGTCCTTCGCCTGAAAATACGCTCTCAGCGGCACCAGATTCGGGTGTCTCAGCGCACCCACCGACTCCAGATGCCGCTCGAACACCTCTCTGTTAGTCCCACTCAACTTCCCGGCATCGAGCCTCTTCACGCTCACGATCAAGCGGTTGTCCAGCACCGCCTTGTATGTCGTCCCGATGGTCCCCTTCCCCAGCAGCTCCGCCGACGCCCGCATCAGCTGGTCCAGCGAGTACAGCTGCGACTCGCCCGCGCAGAACATTAGGCTCCCGCTCTTCACTACTTGAATCCCCTGCGCCCTCTTCACCTTCTGCTCCAGCTCCTCCTCTATTTCCACCACCGCTGCCGCCGTATCCTCCGCCGCAGTTGGTCCCCCAGAATTAACGGCTTTTCGGGTTTGGGATTTCCTCTGTTCCTTCACCGCAATTGCGAAACAGAGGAGCGAGCAGATCAGGACGAAGACGCCAGTGGAAAACCCGATAATGAGGGCGGTTCTTCTTGGGATTTTGTGACTCGGCTGAGTCAACTCAACGCCGTGGATATTTTCTGCACTGCTCTGCCCGAGCGCCCTCGTGGGCGGCGGAGCTTCGTGAACATGAGTTGCGCCGAAAAAGGGTCTCGTCCGGTTGCATTCCTTATTCACAATCTCGCCGCAGAGGCCTGGGTTCCACGAGAAGGATGATGCACCGAACCGCAGCAGAGTCGGAGTGACGGGGATTGCGCCGGTGAGGTTGTTTCCGGAGACATTGAATGTCTGGAGCGTGGACTGGTTTAGAGGCGGGACCGGTCCACTGAACCGGTTCCAATCCAGCCGGAGGTAGTACAGCCGGTCCAGACCAGTGATTAGAAATGTGGGTAGTGTTCCGGTGAGGTTGTTGTACGAGAAATCGAGGGTTCGGAGGCGGTGGAGGGAGGAGAGCGACGGCGGGAGGGAACCGGCGAAGGAGTTGTGGTCGAGGAAGAGCGTTTTGAGGTTCGTGAGTCCGGTGAGGTCTGGAAGCGGCCCGGTGAGCGAGTTGTTCTGCAGACTCAGGACTCTGAGCTGGTCTAACCGAGTCAGGGTGTCGGGCGCGAAAATGCCGCCGAGGTTTTGGGACTGGACTATGAAGCGGACTAGTTTGTACCGGGCGCCGCATTGGACGCCAGTCCAGCGGCAGAAGGACTGGACGGCGGTGGCGTTGGAAGAGAATGGAAGGGCGCCGTGTAAATCCGCTTTGGATTTGAAGGCGACGAGGGCGAGAGCGTCGGGTGGGAGTGATGGTTGCGTGCCTGAAGGCCTAGAGGAAGTAACAGTGAAGGTGGAGAGTGAGAGAAGAAGTAAAAAGATGTGCCATTTCTTGAACATTGTTGAAGAAACGGAGCGTAGCTGTCTGTGTGTGGTTTGTAATTTGCAGAGAAGGCATGGAGAAGAAGAGAGAGGGCGAGGGTGCAAGCAGAAGGTGACAAAAGCATGCAAGGAGCAGATGTCGGACTGCAGAGCCCAGAGTCACGTGAAAGTAAGTTCCCAAAGCCAGAGGTTAATATGGGTGAGGAGTTATCTGATGACGTTTCAAACTAATCAGTGAATAGTAATTATTTTTCGTATCTCTAAATCTAAATAGAATAACTATGTTAATAGGCAATAAAATATTAATGTTTTTAATAAAAAATAATTTTATTTAATTTGGAATATGATTTTTAATCGATCTCATCATATCTATGTGTTATTATCCAAAAGTACAATTTTTGTAGATAGATTTCGATAAGATTTTTAACTAATTATGTCGCACGACGTGTCCTTCCATGTTTAAAATTGTTGAAATATTGAAATGTGGTGTAAGGTGGGAGAAAATGGTAAGGTATTTATAGAAGAAGAAAAAATTATAATTTTAAATTTTTTTTTTTAAATTTCTTATTAACTTAATTAAGCTGAACTGTTAGATTACTATAAAAAATTTGAAATCCAATCGTCCAAATTGTGACACGTGTTCCCCCGAAACATTTCTGTTTTTTCTTATTTTTTTTAATTTTTAAAATAAAAAATCTGAATCGTTGATCTGGAAATCAAACGGTCCAAATTCAACTGCTACTTAGTGGGTTGCAAAGTGGGCCCCAGCGCCTAAAATCTTGTCAATAACACGCCCCCACGTGCTCGTGTTATGCATGCGCCTAATACAAAAAAAAATTATAACGTGGCTGACGTCAGCCTTGCATCACTTCTCCTTAGGCGCTCGGGTCTTGGACTTGTGCATGAGCTCTCCCACGGGCTCTCCCTTAGTCCAATTGCCCGAATGGGCTGGCGCCACTTTGAGAGGGGATTGGATTGCAAATGGGGCTTGTCCATAGGGTAAAAGAGCACGGTGGAAGTGCTCTCATACAACGGTATGTGAAAAATTTAAAAGAATAATACTTGGTTATTCAAATATAAGTAGGAACTCCTACTCAAAATTTCTCAAAATTTCTCAAAATTGTTCGTTAGCAATTTATAGAACTTTGTATTTATAATCAAAATCATTCATCTTATAAATCATTCTATAAAGATCGCATATGCAAAAAATCAATTAAAACTAAGTCATTTAGTCATCAAACTGTTTAAAAACAAATGAACGGTATTGGTAAAAACATTATGAACCGTCTATGTATTTGCTAAAATAGATTGACTAAACGATTTTAGTTTTAATTTATTTTTTGTAGAGATAATCTTTATAGTGTGATTCATAGTATTAATAGTTCTAATGATAAGCACAAAATTCTGTGATTAAAACACTAAGAGTTTTGAATATATTTGAGTATCGAAGTATTGTTCAATTTAAAATGTGTGCGTCATATTGTTTGTTCAGCGAATTATTGATCATCTTATCATATTTTAATTAATTTGAAGATCATTTAGTTATTTATATGTATAAACAAATGATGGTTTTAATTTAATGATTAAATGAATTTAACGGTTAAGATTTGTCTAAATACGTAAAGTTGCACAAATGTAGAGATTCGGGATCAACCGTACAAAACATAATATAATTTATTGCATTTGGTTTTTTGTCAATTGATTTCAGTTACCCTAATTAACAAAATCATTAGTGCCTGACAAGAACACTGATCAATGTGTTTAGTTGTATTTAAGAATATTAGTGCAAAATAACATGATTTAGACCAATATTATATAAACAGAAACATTGTTAAGTATGAATTTCCACACTCTTCCTCAAACTTTATGTGCACGTTAAAGAGTAAGAATATGTGAAAGTGTGTGTCAGTCAAACAAGAAACATTTTTTTAAGAGAACCTCGGGGTAAAAGTTTGTTTATTAATATTGTTTGTACCATATTTAGAGCATCCGTATTTATATCTTGTATAAATATTCGGAAGACTCAAATGTAATTATGTAATAAATGAATAGGCAAATATGTAATAAGTGAGGAACCCTTATTCTATAAAAGGACTCCTCAATCTCCTCATTATGAGAGGTCAAGGTTTAGGTCATGGGAAAAGAGAAAACATCTTAGAGAGGGCAAACACATAAAATAGGCTAGAAAGCACACTGTCTCTAGCCTTCTTGTATATTCATCATTTTTTTTTTTTAACCAAAGATAGAAATATATTAAAGACGAATAGAAATGTTTACATCCTTAGCAAGAATATTAAACAGAAATTCAGGGCCAATACAATCCCAAGAAAAAGATCGGCCCTCCTTAAAGGCATACTTAGCCACCGAGTGAGCAACACGATTGCCCTCTCTAGGCACAAAAGCAAAAGAGACAGTCCTCAGCTTATGCACTAGAACCTCAATGTCGCCAAGAATACACTCAATACTAAAATCTACCAACACTTCCTTCTTCAGCATTTTAATAACCAAACTTGCATCAGATTCAATGATGATGTCATTAAACCCATGTTCGATACAGGCCAATAGAGCAAACCTGATGGCAGAAGCTTCAGCAGCCGCGGCAATATGACAGAAACCAGAGCCAATCCCCCCAGCCGCTTGGAGAAGTCCCGCAAAATCCCGACCCAGCCAACCCAAACCCATACGCATCGTGTCTTTACACCAGGCCGCGTCGGAATTAATCTTAATAGTTCCGAACCTAGGTTTCTGCCACTTAGTACAAAAAGATTCTGAAGCCTTAATTGTCTTCGGCAGCCTCGGTCTGTTGTCATCTTCTTCCCGCGCCAAACAGTCTTTGTACTCGCTAGTACTCTTCCTCCAGGCCTCCAAGATATCCAAAGGCTGGCGATATATCCTTTTGAATATCACATCGTTTCTGTTCTTCCACAATCTCCACAGGCCAAAGGCAAATTCTTGACGGATGTCATCCGCATTGTTCCTATCCTTCACTTGAGCACAAAAGTTGCTCCAGCTTTTGAGAAAGTCACTTCCCTCCAGGGCGTGAGAATTGAGGTGCAAAGGAGAACAAAACCAGAAGACATGGCTAAATTCACAACGGAAAAACATATGGTTTTCAGTTTCATTAATGGCGTTACAAACACCACAAACATTGTCAATTCTCATATGACGTCTTTTAAGATTCCGTCTAACCGCCAGAGCATTGTTGCAGCATCGCCAAATGAAGCATTTGATCTTATTTGGAACCTGCAGACTCCAGATATTATTCCATACCAGATTTAAATTGTTACTTTCACTAGGGGCACCGCGCCCTTTCCTTCCCAAAGCACATTCTTCCATCAGTTTTAAAGCCAAACTGTACCCAGTTTTAACTGAAAAAATCCCATTGGTAGTGTAGTGCCACACCAGTCTATCATCTATGCCAGCGTGGCTGAGTGGAATGCTTAAGATCGGTAATACATCTTCCCGCTGAAACCCGAGCTCGATCAAGTCCGTTCGCCAAGAGTTAGTAACAGGGTCGATCAGATCACATACCATTGTTCCTTCCAGAATTGGTTTCGGGATGACTTTATAGGTTGAGGGTTTAGGGAGCCACGGATCCTTCCTGATGTTTATGCTTTTCCCATTTCCCACCCGCCATCTAAGACCAAGTTTAAGCACTTTCCGGGCTTCAAAGAGACCTTTCCAGCCCCATGAGGTATTCTTCCCTTTCAGAGCTTCTCCAAAACTTTTCCCCAGGAAGTATTTATCACTCAAAACCGAAGCTAGGAGGGACAAAGGGTTTTGGGTGATTCGCCATCCGATCTTGGCAAGAAGAGCAAGGTTGACACATTGGATATCCTTGAATCCCATTCCACCAGCCTTTTTCTGTTTCATGAGACGATCCCAGGAGACCCAGTGAATGCCCTTACGTTGTTCATTACCACGCCACCAGTAATTTCGAATAGCTCTTTCAACATCCCGACACACTCCAATGGGGAGTCTGAAACAACTCATAGCGTAGTTAGGCAAGGCCATAACAACTGATTTCACAAGGATCTCCTTTCCCGCCTGGGACAGGTACTGTTCAGCCCATCCAGACATACGAGCTTCAATCTTATCCCGGATTTCCGCAAAGACAGCTTTTTTTGAGTGTCCGAAATCGGCCTGCAGGCCAAGATATTTCCCAAATCCCTGTTTACTTTGTATCCCCAGGGAGTTCACAATTTTGGCTTTCTGACATTTCGGGGTATTAGCACCGAAGAAGACCGAACTTTTGGCCATATTAATCATCTGCCCGGAGCCCCGAGCATACGTCTGTAGAACTGCCATTATGCTCTCCGCCTCCTCCACAGAAGCGTTTCCAAAAACCACAGAGTCATCCGCGAAAAGGAGATGCGTTATCGGTACACCAGTAGGAGATACCTTGAAACCGTGGAGGGCACCCCTTTCCAGGCTTCTCCTGATTAACATTGAGAATCCTTCAGTACAGAGGAGGAACAGGAAAGGAGATAGTTGATCGCCTTGTCTGAGCCCCCGATTCGGCCGGAAGAAACCCGTTGGGGACCCGTTTATGAGGACACTAAATGATACGGTAGAAATGCATTCCTTAATCCAGCTGCAGAAGATAGGTGCGAAACCCAGGCTAGCCATCATTCCCAAGAGGAAATCCCATTCAACCCGATCGTATGCCTTGGCCATATCAAGCTTGATAGCCATCCCAGGTTGGTCTCCTTTATTCTGGTGGATTAAGGAGTGAAGGACTTCGTGCACCACAAGGATGTTATCTTGGATTTGCTTCCCAGCCACGAAGGCAGATTGGTTCTCCCCAATCACTTTCGGCATCACCTTCTTAAGCCTATTAGTGAGAACCTTGGCAATAATCTTGTAGATGGCGTTACATAAAGCAATAGGCCTATATTACGTCATATTTTTTGGGCACTTCACCTTCGGAATAAGCACAACATTGGTGTGGTTGAGTTTACGCAGCAGGGAACCCGAGTGCCAGAATGCTTTAACAATCTTGACTACGTCCGACCCGACCGTGTCCCAGTGATCTTGGTAAAAACAGCCAGAGAAACCATAAGGACCCGGAGATCTAGTAGGAGGGATTTGAAAAGCAGCCTCCAAAATTTCACATTCGGAGACCATAGCAGTTAAACCTCGGTTGTCCTCTAGGGAGAGCCGACCCTCCATGCAACTCTGAACTTCCGCCACCAGATTAGGCTGACAGGATTGAAAAAGTTCAGTAAAATAATCAATAGCCGTATTACCAATACCTTCAGAACTTTCCTGCCAGATCCCCCGGGCGTCCTCTATTCCTCGGATCGTATTAAACCGGCGCCTTTTTAGCGTTTGAGCATGGAAAAATTTGGTGTTCTTATCACCCTCGCGTAGCCATTGATTCCTGGATTTAACTTTCCAGTAAGCCTCATCCTTCTGATGAGCAGCAATGAGCTCCCTTTTTTTTTTTTTAACATCCTTTGAGGCAAACTCATTAGTTTCGTAGGCCGCCCTTATCTCTTCTTTCAGATGCTGAATCAGTTTCAACGAGTTCCTTCCTCTTCCTTTGTACCAGGCTTTTAAACTTCTTCTGAGATATTTCAGTTTTTCACAAAAACGGTACGCATGTGAGCCATAAACCTGAACTCTCCAATCTTCTCCAACCAAATTACGACACTCTTCCGACTTGCTCCAGCGCCCATCGAATGAAAATTGCTTTCCCTTCCATTTCGGACCTTTATCAGTCGAGAGAATCAAAAGGGCGTGATCCGATCCTTCCAATATCACATGCTTGATTATTGTGTTGGGGTACATTTCATACCAGCCTAAGGTCGCCAACCCACGGTCAAGGCGTTGCTGAATAGGCAGAGACTCTCTTTTATTTCTCCAGGTAAAGGGGTAACCTTCATAGCCCAGATCCATGAGTTCATCACGAGCCACAAAATCTCTAAAGTCACGTAGACTAGCAGCCGGTCTGTAATTCCCTCCCTCATTCTCTTCGTTACAAAGAATATCATTGAAATCTCCTAGGAGGAGGCAGCGGTCCCGTTCTTGTCCAATACGCTTAGAAACTTCTTGCCATTGCTCCATTCTCTTCTTATCATCCGTACTAGCATAAATAGCGAATAGCCTCCAGTTACAGTTCATCTTCTCATCCCACAATTTGAGTTCCACCAAAAAGTCCTCCGATTTCATTAACACCACAGAGGTCGCATCTCTCCAGAAAACACATAAGCCACCTCCAATGCCGCGAGGCTCAACAGCGAACCAGTGTTCCATACCCAGTCTCCTTTTCAGATGGGCAAAACTCCTACTTTTATTCTTAGTTTCCAGCAGAATAACCATGTCAGGGGTGTGAAGCCGGTTCTGCTCCAGCAGGTTGTCAACTGTCAGGTCACCCTTGATACCCTGACAGTTCCACGTGATTATCTTCATGGATGTGTGGGGGACCCCTTACGGCTGGTCTCCTCCGCCTCTTTAAAAAAACACCCCTTCCTCGGTCTGGTAACTAGTGGCTTCTCTGTAGTAGTAGTCGATGAGAGCTCCATTTCCTGAATGTTTCGTTTTCTCCCTTTCTGTTCCATAGTTATTGCCTGAATGATAGGACCCAGTTGAAATGGGTCATCCTCCGTACTAATTCCATTCTCACCAGCACCGTCTACACTCACCATCCTACCCGCCTCCTCTCCGTTGTCTAGAATTCCATCACCAATTCCCTCCATAATGAATGGATCACTATTCAAGTCAAAACTCTGCCCTGTTGCAGTTGACACCCCGGTCAAGTTCCCATAGATCTCCTGTTCAAGGATTTCATGGAGAATAACGTTTTCCGCACCTTCCGCAATCACTCCTCCAGGTCCAATTAGTCCTGCATCGAAAGCTAATTCTCTAGCCTTTCTTGCATCCTCTTTCTCCTGACGTTGGTGACGAATTTTGTCAGCTAGGTTAAGTCTCTCTTTATTCAGTCTGCTTGAAGACCAGCGGGGTTTGTTTGGTGATATGGCAGTATCAGCCTCTTCCGCGAGAATCGTGCCCGTATAGTCACTCCCACTGAACGATCTCGAGGCCCCCAGTTGTGTGTGACTTCCCATACCCGAGGCTGTGGATGATCGGCCCGATCGTTTTCCTCCATCTTGTTCCTCACTACGATCATCTTTCCATCTTCCAGTATCCTTTCGTCCTCCACTAGACCCTCGAGGAGTCCTAGTACTGCCCCCCGCGCCTAATAATTTACCCCTCAGATCCGTGAGTGCATCCAATCCCTTAAACGCAAACCCCTCCCCCAACTCCTCAGAGGTTTCCCCTTCAATCATCCCTAGCTCCTGGGAGCCTTTGCACACACGAGTAGCATGTCCTAATAGACCACATATGAGGCAGTATTTAGGAAGCCCTTCATATTTAAAATCAACCCACACTCTGCCTTCATCAAGGAAATTAACAAAAGTACCTCGCATAAGGGATTCACGTACATTGAAATGAATTTTTACTCGAAGAAATCTTCCAATGCAGTCTCTACTGCCGGATTTATCCACCGATTTAACCGTCCCGATTAGGCCTCAAATGGATTCCGCCACCGCTTGAGTCATGCTTAGAACAGGAACATTATGAATCTGCACCCAGAACGTTCCTGAGGAGAGAGAAGCCCATCTGTTGAGACCACTGTTCGTCCGCTCCGCAACCATGACAAGATCATTTTTAAAGTGCCACGGTTGATCTGCATCTACCACTCGTTGAAGATCCCTTTGACCGGCAAATCTCGTTAGGAATCTCCGGTCACCAATGTCCCTAATAGAAACGCCTTCCCTCCCCCGCCACAGGGACATGAAGCAATCTATGAAAGCTTCCCCATTTACCTCTTTCGAGGTAAGGACTTCTGCAATCAGAGTGTATTGGAGTCCCACTAGAGCACCCTCTACATCTTTCCTCTGAATACATATTCCGCCAAGCTCTTTCTCGGACTGTTTCAGCTTTGCCCCAAACCGAGAGCCCAGATCCTCTAGGTCCTTCTTGGGTTTATCCTCGCCCATGATCGCACCTTCCCCTTCTTTCCCGGACGAGGCTAATCCCCCACCAGGAGTCCAGATCCCGAACACCAGAGACTAGGAGCACCCCCCAGAGCTAGACCCCACCAATACCCTGATAGCCCTAGATCCCGCCCGAAATCCTAACAATCTCTTTCCCAAACGCCAGAGCTCTCCTCCCACCTGCTCACCGAACAAGGAACCCGAGATTCACCGACCACCACAAGAAGGAACAGAGCCGAAGCAGTCGAACCCCCTCGAAGTCTCCGCCGCTCCACCCACCTGCTCGCCGAACAAGGATACCGAGATTCACCGACCCAGCACCGGAAGGACCAGAGCCGAGGCAGACGAACCCCCTTAAGATCTCCGCCTACCCCCTGGAAACCCTAGATCCCGCCAAAGATCCCCTAAATTCCCACTTCCAGACCTCCTGAACTCACCTCTCAACTACTCACCTAACAGGGGTACCAAGAATCCAGAATCACAGCCCCAACACGAGACGGGAGAGCCTGGACAGGCGAAACCCTTCCAGAGATCTAGACGGAACCCCTCCGGTGGTTAGACGAAACCCTCCTTTCGAGGAACGAGCCTCTTACAGTTGGCAGCACATGTATATTCATCATTTAGAGTGAAACAATATCAACATTAGTGTGAACGTAGCCCAAACATTGGGGTGAACCACGATACGTCTTGTGTTCTTTACTTTCTTGCAGATTCACGGTCGGGTTTATGTTGTTCCAAGACCCCTCCGGTTTTGTGCATCAACAAATACAAAAAAAATGATTACACATAATTACGTTATAAAGCAAGAATCATAATAAAATACAAAAAAGAAGAGGGGGACATATGACCAAATTCCTCTAAAATAAAACTTAAAAGGTAAGAGCATGTAGAGCAAGCTGCAAAACAGAAATGAAAATTTACAGTGATTAGGTAAAAAAAACACACACACATTAAAAATGGGAGACTTATATATATGCTGACATGCCCAAGAAATTTGAATGCAAAAAAGGAAGAATCTTTATAGGATGAGCGAATGTCAAACAAGTGAAAACGAGAGCAGCCCTAAACAATGTTTAAACTTTCTTATATTTCCATGAAAATCTCCACAAAATAAGAGAAAGTTATGGAAATGGGGGTAAAGTCTAAAATTCATCTTATATCGGACAAACTCTTAAGTTTAGGCTAAAATTAACATATATCGTAGATATTTTTGATAAATTTGTTAAATTCGGAAAAACTCTTATATTTCATCTAAACCAATGTTTGACAATTCCTAAAGTTTCATTTTAAGTTTCCATCATTTCTATCGAAAACAACTAATATCAATATCGATATTTCCACAAATTTGCATTTCGATATTTTCACCGATACCGATATTTTAAACACTGGTCCTAAATTAACTAATTTATCAGCAACTGCATTCATTTCTTGAGATGTATGAGAACAATAGAAAACCATTTGCTGCAATTGGAAAATACAGTTTTCCATCGAACCCAAACAATCAAGGGAGAAGAAAAAGAATCATAAGCAAAATGCTATGCTAAAATTTAGTTAGATCTAATTTCAACCAAAACTTTTTTTTATTCAGTTACGAAAAAAGTTTTCGAACCACTAAATTTATAAACCCCAAAATGTACTAGTTCTTTTGATTTAATTTTCCGACAAATTGTGCTATCAAAGAAGCAAAAACGTGCGAAGAACCTGGGGTAACCTGAACTAAAGAAGGAAGGCAAACAAGCATGTTACAATTAAAGAAGAAATTCGAATCAATGATTTTCATATTCTTGTTTTTTTTATTCTGCACTATTCCTTTCGCATTAATCTCTTAACTTTTCAATTTAAATTTTTTTTATAAAAAAGTTTAATGAATACGGTTTGAAAACTTTGAGTTTTAACGATAAAAACAAAATAAAGGATAAAATGAAGAGTATAATGATTGACTTTTTAATGTAAAAATATAATTTTTCGTTAAAGTAAACAATATCATAAACCTTTTGTTAAAATTCTCTTAAAAAAAGACGGAAGACAGCAGAGTGCGAAATCACTTCTCTGACCATTTCTTACCTGACAAGAAAAGAAAAGAAAAATAAAAGAAAAAGGTTATTGTTTTAGACACGGATTCCTCATTGCATGTGTGATTTGCCCTAACCTGTTACCTATGTATCCGTCTAGTAGACTAGTAGTCTATCACCGTGCTTTTTGTCCAATTGGCAATGTCATTTAAAGGATAAATTTTTTATGGTTAAATTATATAATAATTCATTAGATTTGAGGTCTATTACAACTCTATACAATATCTTTAAAACATTTCACTTTCATACCTCAAGTACTATTTTATTTCAATTTCATACCTCCGTTACATTTTCTATCAATTA
This sequence comes from Malus sylvestris, assembly GCF_916048215.2. Classification (NCBI taxonomy): domain Eukaryota; kingdom Viridiplantae; phylum Streptophyta; class Magnoliopsida; order Rosales; family Rosaceae; genus Malus; species Malus sylvestris. The sequence goes on along the minus strand of NC_062267.1, from coordinate 7,426,573 downwards.
ATCTGTTAAGTGTTGACGTGGCTGCCAATGTGGCACATCATGTGACAAAAATAATATTTTTAATTAAAAAAACCTAAATTTTCTATATATATATATATTAAAATTAAAAAAAAAAAACATATTGCATATCCCCGTAACCCCCCCCCCCCCAACCCCCAAAAAACAAAAACCCAGATCTGTCTATCCCTCAGATCCCCGTAACCCATATACCCCAAAAACCATATCCCTGGTGCGACGCTCGTCACCACAGCGCCCCCCACCCCGGGCGATGCAGGTCACCTATAACCCGACCCCATCCCTTCTCTCATCTGCAACCCCACCACCCACCCTTTTCTCCTCTCTACACACACCTTACTCTCCTCTAAACACCCCCCACTCCTTAAATCTACAACCGTTCCACGAACCCGACGATGGCGAGACGGGATCTGGGTTTTTTGTTTTGTTTTTTTTTCTGGGTTGCATGTAGGGGGTCAGGGAAGAAGATGAAGATGGGGGAGAGGTTTGGGGGTTGTGGGGAGAATAGAGGAGGATGAGGGGAAAAAGGTTTTAGTTTTTTCTTTTTTTTAATTATTTTTTTTAATATTTAGAAGATTTAGTTAAAAAAAAATTAAATTTTTTTTTTTGTCAATTGGCACACATTTGACAGCTATGTCAGCACTTAGTAGATCAATGGATGGAAAATGTAACGGATGTATGAAATTGAAATAAAATAGTACTTAAGGTATGAAAGTCAAATGTTTTAAAGATGTTGTATGAGATTGTAATAAACCTCAAACCTGAGGGGTTACTATGTAATTTACCCCATTTTTATTGTGACGGGAACACAAGTAATACACTACATGTTTTAATAGGATGGTGAGAAATTTTATTTTTTAAGTTATTAATTTGTAACACACATATCTCACAATTTGTATAATAATACATGATGTACCACTCTGCGTATCGATCACATTAAAAAATCTCTCAATTTAAAGGGCGATGCATTGCACTCTGCTTTGATTTGCATGCAAAACACGTTACTGTATCTTTCTTCTTTTATATGGACCGCTGTCAGCCTAAGCTTAAAATCACTAAAACTTTGGGCCTAGTTACTACATGTCATAAACAAGTCGTGTTGAGCTTCCTTTGCAGCCCAAATATATTTTCTCTATTTAATTTGAACGATGATTATATATATATATATATATATATATATATATATATATATATATTTATTTATACACGTATGCATATATATGGGGACAGATCCGTGATATTATTTTTTTATACAATTTTTTTACACAAATTTTTATAGAGCGCACTCCGTAATATATTTCAACGATCCGAACCGTTTATATGAATAAAAAAAAGGTATATACATATATAAATGGGGAAGACAAAAGGAGTAAGGCTTTCATAATCTCATAATTATCCTCCTCTCATAAGAATTAAAAAAAAAAAGACATTAACAAAAAACCTAGAACTCACCAACGTAGTGGGACTGTGGATGGTTAGTAATTTTATTATTTTCTAACTAAAACAAGTAAAATTAAAGCATTAAAAAATAATAATAAGACAAAAAAAAAATGATGAAATAAAAAAGATACGTTTGAGACAAGATGCTAGTATATATACTAAGAGCCAATCCAAGAGGTGTGGTGATTAATCCTATTGAGGGGTTAATTTGGTGCGGCATCATCAACTCCTAGAATTTAGAGCATGAACTGCTACAAAGCAGCAGGTCGCTACTCCTTGTGAGGAAACTGAGGATGCTCTCTTTGCTGGACGGCATGTTCGATGGAGGCGGCCCAACTATGGGGTATTAAAGGTTAACCGTGACGCGGCCTGGTGCGGGGAGTCTATGAAGGGAGGATATGGTTGGGTAATAAGGGACTTTGCAGTGCTGTTGCAATTGGCAGGTGAAGAAGGAGGCTTATGTTTCAACATCGCGGCTATGGTTGAAGCTGTGGCGATCCGTGCAGCATTGATGGTATGCATAGAGATGGGTTATGCTATGGTGGACGTTGAGTCTAATTCTTAATTGTTAGTTCGAATGCTTAATGGGGAGTATGCTGTGGTGGACGTTGTGTCCCAACTAGGAGAGGTGAGGTTTTTGTTTGTAGAGCAGAAAGAAAATGTCACTGCTCATGCTGTAGTCTCATATGTTACCTCACATAGAGGTGCTTTCCGTTGGGGTTCTCTGGGTCCGGAGTTCCTATTTAATATTTTTGCTGAAGATGTAAACATTTCTATTTGTATTTAATAAAAGTTATCTCACAATATTTCCACTTAAAACTCTCTTTCACAATGAATATTTACTTAAACCTTGTTATAAAGAAAAATAATACCTAGACTTAAGTGTTATTGCACTCGACTATTGCCTTATATATAAGAGGCTTTTTTATCTTGATTCTTACAGTCATCTTCTAATATTATTAAATTTTCCCGGAGCACATACATTCATCAAGTACACAAAATTTCAAGACTAAGTTTTCGCACTATTATATCTCTTGGGATGTGAAGCTTTGAAGTGCCACCGCCCCTTTATCTTGTAAACCAAGCAACATTAGAACATTTTCCATCCTCATCCCCCACGACGTTTTCCAGGAGTGCTCCTACCCATTTTAGTGACCTGATAACAAAAAGAGATTCTCAGTTCCATATTTGTTTCCAAGCACTGTAAGTTTGTGAGTGTCAAGGAGAATGACTTCTAGTTCTCGACCAACCTGTAATTCGGTTTTGAGTTATCACGTTGAGAAGATTACGTACTTACTTGGCTGAGATTGGGAGTCCTAATAACATGCAACTATGTTCAAGGAACCTTATCATGTTTTGACAAGAGTTCCTTATGGAATAGGACTATATCGAAACCCTAATCAATATAGAATATCCGGGTATCAGTTGATAGGCCTGATATCAAGGATGGTTGGCTATATATTAGGAGGTCCCTACACTCACAGCATTATTCCATTACGAGCGTAACCCTATTCTAAGCTTGGAACTTCGGGCTGTTGAGTGTAGAAGATCTCCTCCTTATCTTCCTTCTGCAATGGCGAGTTCTTCTCCAGGTAAGCATATTTATTTTATGTATGCATCCTTATATGTGCGTGTGATTCTATGCATGCAGGGTTTTAATGGCTTACAAGCACTTCCAAATTTGCACCATCCCAACCTTCATCTTGGAAGCATTTGTTCTCCAAAAATAAAACTCGACTGGAAACATATGCCAAAGTGACGGCGTAGTTGGATTAGAGGTGTACAACGAGCCGAGCAGCTGAGATCATGTAATTGGTACACTATTTTTGCTTCCCACTTGGTAAACTACTTTTGCTTCCCACTTGCTGAATCCAGTGCAGCTCTCCAAATCTCCATTAACAAACAAATAGTAATTTAACAGTATATAAAACTCAGAAAAGTGAACAGATTTTAACATTCGAAATTACAGAGGGGCATATAATTGGTGGTGAGTTCATTGAATCGTCTGACTTAGCTCACTCACTCAGCTAGGGCATAGGGGACATTTCCTACCTAACAAGCACTTGGCTCATGAAAAAGGTGTCCCTAGAAAGTGACATCGCTAAAAAGGCCTTCAAGGCTTGCAGGTTCTTCTAGGATTGTAACAGAGGCAAAGCACCATCTTCTTTCTCTGTGTGGACAAATTTTTGGGACCATAGTTTTTGAAAAAGCACCTTTCTCTTCTTTTGCATTTGTCCTTCCCCACTAACTACGATTGTTAACTTATCGCAAAGCGTGAAAATTCTGAATGGACAAGTTGAATGAACAGCTAGATGTGTGATAAAAAATTTAATGACTAAAGATCCAACTGTTAAGGATCTGGTGCATACTATACTCTGATCCATATTGGAAAAACCTCACAAAGTGTGTTATATAGAAATACTCTTTGTAGGACCTCCATCCTTTAACAAATGATGGTTTTGTATCAATAATGTCAATAATGTATCAATAACACACCTGTATATGTTTGGCTATTAAAATGTTACCTAACAATGTTATTCACACCATAATCGATGTTCCGCCATTTAATAAAGAACGGATGTCCTATGCAAAGAACTGATAGAGGTGTCTTGTCCTATCCATTCGTCTAAAAGAAAAGCTACAATAATCATTGGTTTCTTAATGATACAAACAATATTGGGGGAGGGTGGAATCAAACTTAAATTCTCAGGTGCATGAGTGACCAACTGAGCTAGAAGCCCCTTACCAATCACTGGTTTCTTATGATCACAAAATCATGAAGGAAACATCTCATTAATTCTCATGTTAAATGTACCATGCATTATGTTACACTGAAATGAGCGAAGAGATTTAATCACCATGTTTACATTGAAATTTTTTACACCCATAAGCCTTGGAGAAGATGAACAAAGTAGGTCAAGGTGAAGGAGGAGGCAAATGAGGAAACAAAGAACCAAAACGAGGAAGCTTACATGGAATGTAAGTATAGGACCCCATGAAGGGACAGAACCTTGGGTGTGCAAAGAAATCTGCACATTCCTCTATCGGTCTTTGAAACGGAAGATCGGGAAGTCGGAACGCAGCTGTTCATAACGTCGAGCACTCCTTTCCCGATCAAGCTTCTACAAACAGGACCAACATTTGTGAAATCATTATTGGATAGCAAAAAGTTTGCCAAATTCTGCAGGTCATGACATACCACCTCAGGCACCATGCCATGCAACAAATTCCCAGCAAATTTCAGCTGCTCCACGTTTTCGAGGCAGGCCAATGAGAACGGTAATGGCCCGGTTAACTGATTGTTTCCAACGTCAAAAAATACGGCGTCTTTTATCAACCCTATCTCATATGGCAAGCATCCTGTGAGCTGGTTGTTTAGGAGCAGAACCTCAGTCAGAGCAGCGAAAGCTTTGGAAATGCCCGATGGAATCGAACCTGTGAATTTGTTGTTTGCTAAGGTGAGGAGGAGAATATGAGAGGTGCCGAGAACGGCGGAGGGAAACGCCCCGGAGAAATGGTTATTGCTTATGTCAAGCTCGTAAAGGTAGGGGAGGTTGGCAATGGCGGAGGAGACGGTGCCGGAAAAGTTGTTGGAGTTTGCATGGAAGAGGGCAGTGTCCGGGAGCTGGTCGAGGAACCCATTGAGAGAAGAGCCCCCAAGTTGGAATCCGTTGAAGTCTATCGAGGCGAGGGCAATCGCGGAGCTGTTGTTTGGAGGGCTGTCACAGTAGAAACCTCTGTAGCTGCAAATGTCGGAGCCTACCCAAGTTTTGGTGATGTTTAGAGGATCTGAGGTGATGAGGGACTTGAAGTTTTGGATAATTGGGTAGACTATTTTGAGCCTTTGATCTGCAAATACAAGTTCTTGGGTGTCTGGCAAATTTGTAGGAGGTGCTTGCGGTGGTGGTGGTGGTGGAGGTGGTGGTGGTGGTGAAGGTGGTGGAGGTGGAGGTGGTGGTGGTGATGGAGATGGTGGTGATGGCGGTGGTGGTGGCGGTGGTGGTGGTGGAGGTGGAGGTGGTGGTGGTGATGGAGATGGTGGTGATGGCGGTGGTGGTGGCGGTGGTGGTGGTGGTGGTGGAGGTGGAGGTGGAGGTGGAGGTGGTGGAGGTGGAGGTGGAGGTGGAGGTGGTGGTGGTGGTGGCGATGGTGGTGATGGTGGCAATGGTGATGGTGGTGAAGGTGGAGGTGGAGGTGGAGGTGGAGGTGGTGGAGGTGGAGGTGGTGGTGGTGGAGGTGGTGGTGGTGGTGGTGGTGGTGGAGGTGGAGGTGGAGGTGGAGGTGGAGGTGGAGGTGGTGGTGGTGGTGGAGGAGATGATGGTGGTGGTGGTGGTGGTGGTGATGGTGGTAGTAGTCGGTGGCTTTTGTCTTTGTTGCCTCTTCTGCGGTGGCCAGCTAAAACGAACTTGAGGGTTTCTTTGTTGGAGTAATCTGTTGTAGGAGAAGAATTTTCATGCAACGAGGATGTCACTACTACACAACCGGCAATACAGAGATAGGTTAGAAGAAAAAAGAAGGTTGAGAATGAAACTAGAGCTTTGATGGAAGCAGAGCTTCTCATCCTTTCCTCAGAGAAAAGAAAAGGCTATAATTTGCTTAGGCTAGATCAAATGGAAGAAGACACTCCCTCACTGCAGGGGTTTTAATGCCAAATTATACACGCTTTTTCATAACTCATATTTTTTAGGGTATGTTGTGGGTTGTGAATTTAGGCTAAATAATATGAGGGAGTGTATTCTCCAAATTACACACATTTTTTCATAACTCACATTGAAAAATCTCTCGTCAATTTCTTCAAAGTCTCAAATTTTTATATTGAATTTTGAGCACATTGAAAAATCTCATCAATTATTTTAACTCTGCAGACTTATCTTAAAGTTTTGAACAAACATGAAAACACGGCAAGGATCTTGATCTTCCCGGATCCTCAGTCCACTGCAGTAAAAAAGATACAGAATAAAGCCAAAGCAGATGCTTAACAAGTCAATGTTAGTGGACCTCCAAAATGTTCATTGTTAATATTTAAGTCTAAATGAACAACTGGGTTTGGATTTTTTCGCTGTTATTTTCTTGTAGGTAATAAGTCACTTGACAAGCGAGAAAGAGTGCGGTGAATTCCTAATTACAACCGATATTTTGTTGGTTTTGTGGGGGCATGAGCAGGTTTATAAATCCACTGATATTACAGTTGACCAACCGACGCCAGTGGGGGCTAATGCATCATTTTGTCAATAATAAGAGCAGCTTGTTTTGAAACTTTTGAAATCTTGATGGAAATAGACAGGAATTTTTGTTTATTTATTCATTGCCAACTTTAGATGAAGAACTAACTGGGTTTAGACTTGGATCTTCAATACTAGGCCCAATATTCTTCTGGGCTTGTTCTGGGCCATCCAGCAAAAAGTTTGTATGACCAAAAACCCAAAAGAGGAAGGGGAAAATGAGGAGAAAATATGTCACGTAACACTGATTAAGGACTTATTTTGAAATATTTTTAAAATGACTGAAATCATTTTTAGAGAAAAAAATTGAAGTTCTAAAAGCACTTGAAGTGCTTTTTATGTGCTTCTTCCAGCAAGTACTCCAAGTGTTTTTCCAAGATTCACCTGAATTTTTATTAAGAATTAGTTTCATAAACAACCAAAAGCGCTTTCGGTCATTTTAAAAACACTTCCAAACAAGCCGTAAGAAGACTAATCATCCCAGTTTTGGAATTTAGTGATCTGATCTAATTTACCAAATGTTCCAACCCAATGAAATTGGATTGAATAGGTCTGCTTAGCCGGATTGGTTTGAATCTTCAACAATCAGGTTAGGAGAGATCTTTTCAGGTACCTGAAACATCACACGGCGTAATATAAATGAAAGACATATTTTTCAACATCCTTCACTTGTATTATAGCACGTGATATATAGCCTTGTGTTATGGTTACTTACGGATGCAGACCTTGCATGAAATATATCGTTCCTCTCTCCACTTTTGGAACTGGAAAGGCTTCAAATGTGTGCAAAGTTTATTCTTCATTGAACAATTAGTGTTGGAATTAAGCTTGCTTCGAAATTAAACAAAGTAGGGAAGACATTAAAAGACAACCAACCTATCCACACCCCAACCGACCACATTGACTTTGCCAAATTCTTACTAATTTCTGCGGATCATTCATGACCTTCTAACAAGTCCTACCACACGAGAAATTTTTTCAAGTTCTGGGCTCATATGACCTGGAATTCCACCAATTATAATTTGACACCTATACACATTTAAACATCATCCGCTATTTAAAAATTTAAAAAAAAACATATTGGGATGTGGGCCCCACTGGTCTCTTTTTCCTCTCTCCCTTCTTCGAAAACTAAAAGGTCTATTTGTTGACCAAAAAAAATGAAAGCCTTAATGAGAAATTTTTCCAGGCAATCTCCAACCAAAACGTCCCCACCACCTACATCCAAACGTCTGCCACTGCCACAGCCAAGATCACCCACTTGATGTTAATGCCCTCCACAGAACAACCACATCACTGTGAACCCACCCGAAACTCCAGTATCGCCCAACTGAAACATGACTTTGAAAGAGATTGGATAATTTTGAAATTAAATTGTTGAGTTATGGTTTTGAATAATTTAAATGCAAAAATCCTTGACGTTTTGGTATGAGATTGCTTGGTTGTTGGTGTGCATATAGATTGCGAAGGGAGAGCAAGAGTGTAATATCTCAATAATTTATTATTAAAGAAGAGAAATATTTGGAATAAAAAAAAAATGTTGTGCCTATTTATCAAAAAGGTTTTCATATGAAGGTAGTAAACGTTATTTCGAGTTCGTATCATTTTTCGGATTAATTTTTGGGACTCAAATGAAATTTTGATAGAATTTCCAAGCCTGACAAATGTTAGAACACCACATGGCAGCCAACAAGTGGCTAGATTGCCAGGTGTCAGCTACTGGAGACAACAGCAAAAGGATGTGATGGCTAAATGCCAAATCTACACTTGGCAGGTTTTCTTAAGAAGAAGAAAGAAACAATTCGGAGGCTTGACATTTGGCAAGCTGCCATTGGATCCATATATTTTATAAAAAGAAAATTTGATGCAAGCGGTGCATCAGATGGGAATAAAAACAGCAGCCAGCAAGTTCTTTCTTTCTTCTTCCTCGAAGCAAAATCGAGAGAGACAAAGAGAGAGACAGAGAGAGGGCAAGGATGAGAAAAAAAAAGAGGAAGAGGTCCTGGAAGAACATGGGTCTGAATCATGAAACATGATTTCTTATTTGTTAAGTTATGGCATGCAAAGCTTTAGTTAGGGTTAGGGAAGATGCGGTGGTGTGGAGGAGATAGTTGTGATTGAGATTTTCAATTCAAGAATGGTGAGGGCTATGACGCTGCTTATATATGACGGGGATGTTTGATTAATTTGTTTGAGGGAAAGCTCTCTCGGCCGGTCCTCTTTCCTAAGGGTAAGAAAGAAAGGTTTTAAATGTTACTTTTCCTATTTACTTGTGAACTTACATAGATAGATTCTGTTGAACAGGAGAAAGAGAACTGCATTTATATGTTAGCAGTTATATATATATAACCAAACCAGTTTTCACGACTTACAAGCATATGCTTACTATATATATGTGGTTTCAGTTATAAATGAAATAAAACATATATGTTTTAGAGTTGGAAATGATTAATCAGATTACATATATATATATGGTAAAGCTTTTGTATAACTATATAAGCTATAAGTGTTTTGGTTGATGTACTGGTATTATGGTGAGCTATACATATGCACCTATTTTCCAGAGAGATTTATAGTCAAAACATATGTTGTCCTAGACAACCAAAATGACATTTGAATTGGTTGGTGTTCAATTAGTAATACCAAGTTATTTGACAAGAGTGGGGATGATTGTCAAGCTTCTTAGTGATGGCTTGTAATTGTGAATAGGAGCTGGTCACGGTGGTGGACAATGAGTTCGAGCTATGTTTGCTTTGGAATCCAGGTAGGGGAAATAAGGCAGACCTTTACAGAAATTGATTTTATTAAATTTCGTGAAGTGCTATAATATTCTTGATTTTTTGGTTAATTTATATGATTGCATTTAATTGGCTAATTGCTTCAGTTAAGTGTTTACTTGTTAATTGGTTATATGTGTATCATTGCTTGATTCGAATGTTCGTAGAGTTGTGATTGTGAACTGTTGTTGGAATGTGTTCATTGGTGATATATGCAGAATATGAAATGAGATTAATTGTGCATCATTCATGATGTGTTATGTGGTTGGAGTTTCAGTGTTGAGAAAGAATTGGAAATGAGGGTAGTTGGAAAGAATCTTTTGTGTAGTTGAGCCAAACTCTTAGTAGGTACCAAGTCTCAGGCGAGCCCACAGTGCACAGTTTCTTTGAGGGTAATTCGGGATTGGCGACGAAGGGTTTTGGCAAGATGACTAACAAAAGGGGTAATTGGGATGATTGAGTTACATGGGCTTAATTTGTATATTAAAACATTCGAACCACCACTGCAGAGGTAAAATGCATGGTATGGGACGTGCAGGTCCGCGTGTTTTATTATATGAATTAACGGGTAGAGATGAAGAGTATTGTATTGCAGTCATGCATTGTTGACGATAATGATTTGGTACTTGATTACATGATTTTATTACACTTAATTTAATATTGTCAATTTACTGTGATAAGGTTATGTCCCTACTGAGCTGTTGAAGCTCACCCCTCTATTGTTATGCAGGTTTACTAACTAAACTGTCAAAAGAGTAGACGGGATGAGATCGAATTAGATGTGAGGCTAGAATTGTATTTATTTATTTTTAGCTTTGTAAAGAATTCTGGATTTCTTTTTATAAGAGGAGTTTAATTTTCCAACCCGTGTCAATTTCCTTTTATTTATTTAGCTTTTAACTCGCGTTTCGGACTCGGGATCGAGTTTTTACTACCGACCCCAGGTTCGGGGCGTGACAAAGAGAGAAGGCCGACGTTTTGTTCACAAAAAGGCCCTTCAGTTTCCCGAAGAAGGAAAGAGAGGAAGGAGAGACTAGTGGAGCCCTTACCCCAATATGTTTAATTTGTTTATTTTTCAAACAGTGGATGGTGTTTAAATGTGTACAGGTGTCAAATTATAATCGGTGGAATTCCAGGTCAACTTACGAGCCTGGAACTTGGAAAATTTTCTCTTAACCACACAAACATTTCGAAATTCTCCAACAAAACTAATTACAGCCAAGTCGTTTGTCTTGGAGAGTCTTTCCACATCTGTCGCTGGTTTTGGGTGCCTATATCAGCTAATACGGACGCAAATAAGGTGGTGTTGCTTAAATTTTTAGAGATGAGCGTTTATATTTGGATCTATAGACTCCTTCCCCACAAGGATGGTCTACCTTGTCCCCCTTCGAACTAAAACTTGTGTGGTGTAGGCAGGGTGACACCTTTGCAATCGTTGCAATGTCCCTCTTCACGTACCCCCCCCCCCCCCCAAAAAAAAAAAACACCTCCTTTATCTATATGGTTTATTAACTTTATTTATGTCTTCTTGTTTGCCCCATCGTGGGCTTTCAGTGTACTCTTAGATTTGCCCTAGTAATGAATTTCCATTTTGTCCAAAAAAAAAAAAAACTAATTACAGCCAATGCAAGTTTGAGAAAGTGTTCGTTTAGGGTTTGGCGCATGAGGCATCAATCTGTTCACAAAATAATTAAATACATGCGCGTCAAATCCAATTATATTCTATGTGAATGTGTTGTCTCATGCATCAATCTTACGTGATACTCTCACTACTAAATTATATTCAACATGTAAACAAAAGCAAAACTACTCAAATGTGCATGCATTGTCTGACATTCAATATTTTAAATAAAGTAAAATAAAAAGGTGAATAATGAAGTCATATATATAGTGGGAATTGGAACAATTAAAAGTGGGCATCCTCATCAAAATCCACCACCATCATATATTAAACAACCCTAATAACAACTTAACAAGTATTTAGGAATATAATTAAGTAAATTAAAATTAAACAAAACCCACTAGTAAGCATCATTGACTTCCATCCAAATCCTAATCCTATTTTATATTTAATTTCTAAGGAAAATTATAAAAATAATGAAAAAATAAACCCAAAAAACTAAAAGAAAAGGAAAACGACGAATCTAATTTTGTATTGGGGGTACCCACTAATCCTCTTGGAGACGGTGAAAAGCATGATCGTTGACAATTTTGCCGCACAAAATCATGATTTTCTTTGTTCTTCTTTTAATTCGAATTCTTTTAATAAAAGAAGTCGATTTCAGGCCGTTGGATGAGTTGACTTTTAAGAGGATTCGAGGACGAGGGCGGCCGTTGGTTCGGTGACGCCGAGGGAGTGATCGTGATCGCCTTCGTAGGTCACGATCAGCATGGTGGGATCGTCTACAGCGCGCTCCACGTGCTTGCGTGCAAGGCAACCTCTCTGGCTGCTACACTTGTAATACCCTCTGCATCGCGACAAAAGCAACCGCACATTCAGAATACAACGCGGCTACGTTACTGAATCGATTGACTCACAAGAGAGAAAACAATGTTCCATGTGTGCAAAGATTCTAAAAGTGAAAGGCATTAGTCAAACGACGGACTATGACTTAGCGTTTAGGATGTTCATGTTAATGAATCGATTGACTCACAAGAGAGAAAACAATGTTCAATGTATGCAAAGATTTTAAAAATGATAGGCGTTAATCGGACGACAGACTATGACTTAACGTTTAGGATGTCCATGTTAATGAATTGATTGACTCACAAGAGAGAAAACAATGTTTAATGCATGCAAAGATTTTAAAAATGATAAGCGTTAGTCGGACGACAGATTATGACTTAACGTTTAGGCCGGTTAAATTCAGCAATATCATGTGCTCTGAAATTCAACAGTGAATTTATGTACAATCAAACAAGAATTCAATAAAAAACAAAATCAATTAATGAATAAAGGAAGAAATAATACCTTGGATGAGGGGAACCCTTGATGGGTTTTTGACCGTACTTTCTCCAAGAATAATCATCAGGAGGAATATCAGCCAGTTTCATACTAATTGCAGGAACCCTAATCACTCTTTTCACTTTAGATTTCCTGCTCAATGCAATTAACCAATTCAAGTTAATAAAAATACATAATTTTGAACCAAAACCAAGTTAAAAATCATGATGGTTGATGGAAAATTTAACACTGACCAACCTTTTCTTAGAGCAGTGGCAGCGGCCGGTAGTAGATCCGCACCGGAGACGAGAAACATTGTCGACGGAGCTGCACTTTCTTTTCAACGATGACGAAGACAGAGGCGGCCTACCGGAAGATGACTGTGACATATTTGTAAATTGAAACCCAGAAGAGATCGATTGCTCAGCGGGGTCCCCAGTAGTTAAAGACGAAATGAACGAATTTGCGACAGAAATGGGCGCCGAAGGCGAGAAGTTGATGGTGTTGGCAGCAGCAGAATCCATCTTTCTCTCAGAGCACCCAATACCGTTTGTCAGCACAACCGGAGTGGTTTTCAGATGGGGATTTTGCGGCAGCGGCGGCAGGCGAACCACCGGCTTCGGACAATAAACCTTAAAAGCAGAAGATTGTTCTGTTCTGAAAACAGAGGTTTGCTCTGTTTTTTGATCATGGGGTTCTGAAATTGAAGGTCTCAGAATCTGGGTTATCGTCTTCGGAGGCACCAGCGGCGGGGGAGGCGGAGATAGAGTCACCGGAGCTTTCCGAAACCGGGCGTGGCCGGTACTTCCTTTGTCCAACAACGAAATGACCTTTCTGAACTTGGTCACGGCCATGTCCGCCACGGCTTTATACTCCGTACCAGCTTCCGAGTTCGACGACGTTGATTGGTGGTGTTCCGAAATCAGGCTAATGAACTTCTCGACGCTCTGGATTCCGGCGGAGGCCGCCTCCTCCACCGCATTCTCCTCCATCCTCGCTGCAAAACTGTCAACCAATCCCATCATTAGTTCCACGCCCATTTATCGCCGACGACACGGCATATAACTCCGTCGAGAAACCAGAACGACGGGTTGTTTGAACTTATAGAGATCTTTGCTTGCAAATTAGTACAACGGCTGAAGAAAATGGAAAACAAAAGGTCGAGGAAAACAGAGGAAAAGGGGAAAAGAGGATTCGAGTCAAACAGAAGATGCCCAGCCTCATAAGGATACAGGGCATTGTCTCTCTCTTTTGCTTCTGTTTTGTTTGCAGTCAAAGGCAGAGGCCAGTGATTTGTCTCCACGTGGCAGAGTTTTGGCAGGGTCATTGAACCGCTTGGAGACCGTGTATAAATGATGAGAGAGAGAGAGGGATAAGGTCAAAAGGCTAAGAATAGCCGTTGGATCGCTGACTGAAGGGGGAGAAAAGGGTTAATTGGAGACAGTGAGGTAGAGTTGACCTTTTACATCTTTTAATGCAAAAGTCATTAGAGTGAAGCGGTGGGGTTGATTTTTGAGAAAAATTTCATTGTCACTATATATGATAACGGTGATATTCATCATTTTATTTATTAATGTTAGATGAATGTAAAAATTTTATGTATTGCATAGATATAAATTTTGAAATTTAATCTAATTCAAAATTGATAAATAAAGTAGTGAGTATTACCACTACTTGAGAATAGTGGATAAAAACGTACCCTTGTTTTCGACAGGAAAACCAAAACACCAACATAATTAGAAATAAATATTTAAAAAATATAAACAAATGTGTATATGAATTTGAGAAAATGTGAAGCATTCTGTGAGAATTTTCGTTAAAGTCAAGTATGTTATACAATTGAATTCTTAAAGGGGCTCAATGCCTTTTGTGTGATTAATTTGAAAGCGTTGGCATGAAGGATCAATGCTCTACATTTTTCAAAGGGGTTTTAACGAAAAGCCTACAATACTGTTTACTTTAACGAAAAAACACATTTTTACATTAAAAAGTCAAATCTGGTACTATTTATTTTACCCTTTATTTTGTCTTTATCGTTAAAACTCAAAGTTTTCAAATCATTTTCATTAGTTTTCATTTTTCAAATTCATATTTCAGTTTTTATAAATGTCTAATTTAAAAATCAAAGCTACAATTTGGTCATAATCGAGAAGGACTTTCATGACAATTGGCACCACCAGCATAACACCCTGTGTCTATAAATATGATATGCCACAATAGCAATATGGCCATTTCATGATATGCACATAAATTAAGGGTTCAGATTTAAGTGAAATTCTTCTTGTCATCAACAACAATAGTTACAATATACCAAATATGGTCCATCACCAATGGTTGGATGAATCTGAAACCTATTCGGAGCCGTTGATGCTACATTGCGTAGTTCGAATTTAGGTTGAGAAGTTATGAACAATTATGAACTGACTTTGAATCCCAACCATTGGTGTCTAACTTAACAACTAACTCTTACTTGTGTGCATGTCAAACAATTTGTTGCTAACATGCTAGGTTTACTCATCTACGCACATTTAAAAGATTCGTGTGTAGTATATCTCTCATTTTATGTACACAATACAACATCAAATCATTCTTATGTTAGAAATAAATTTGTGATTAATGGTCGTTATACATGTTTAGGTGGTTAAGTAAGTTTTGTCATCTGTGTTGACAAACCTTAGATGCTTCAATGGTACTAGTTAAACACAACAACAAGCTAATATGACTAGCCACGAAATCAGTGGCAAAGTCAAGATTTCATGTGTGGAATGACCTCTCACATACATAGGTAATTTAAACCGAAACATGAGAGGTCAAGTAATTTGCATAAAAATTGAAAGATCCTAAATTCTATAGAGAGAACTAAAAACATTGCACAACCCCATAAAATCAAACATGAGTTCAGGAGTAAGTCTTTTTTTTTTTTTTAAAATTTAATTTTTAAATTTTAAATTTTATTTATTTTTTGATCGATTTCTATTTTGTTTCTAATGTGGCAATGTCCTTTAGTTTGGTCAAACATTCTCTTTTTAGATGGAATTCAAGCTGTGTAGTATTAGAATTTCATAAGTAATCACCTCTATTTATGAAAAGTATTTATATAGTCATAATTGCTATGACGTTGATAATTCTTACTCTCCCTTTAATTTTGTATTTTATTTACATTTGTGTTCGCGTGGTTTTTCATTATTTATTCCGGCTTTCCAAAAATAAGAATTTTACATTATCCATGTCGTTAATAATATGGGTGCGTTTGGTACGCGGACGGGACGGAACGGAACGGGACGGGACGGGACGGAACGGGACGGGACGGGACGGAACGAAGGTGTAATTTTTGAAAAAGACATGGGGTATATTTGTCTTAAAATGGTAAAACATTGTGTTCCACAGACGTGGAACAAACCCGTTCCAGGGGGGAGAGGTGGAACGCAAAAACACCCAAAATCTGTCCCGTGGAACAACCCGTTCCACCCATTTTTAGCGCACCAAACGCGGGACGGAACGCCTCGTTCCGTTCCGTCCCGTCCCGTCCCACGTACCAAACGCACCCATAATGAACACATGCAATTTTTTTATTTGATATTGTATTACTAGCATTATATATAATAATAACAATATACTCGTATACACGTACGTGATTCTTCTTCGTAACACCTTTGTCCTTACTTTTCATCGACGAGTGGAGACGCTTTACCGTTGTGTCGCTGTGAACACAGAGGCTGACCTTTAAGCTTTTGTTTCTTTTATAACTATTCTATATTATTATAGGAGCATCTAGCCTGTAGACTTCTTTTAAGCTTCTTCGCAAATCAAGCATAAACTTTGGCTAACCTCCAAGTTTAAATTTATTTATGTGTATCTTAAATTTTTTTAAAACAGCTGGTTGCCAATGGCTGACAATTGCTGCTCTGCTTTTAATATTGTTGTTATTGTCATAATTAAAAGTTAGATAGCAATTTAAAATTAAACCAATGCGCAAGACTTTTTTGAAGTACTTTTAAAATAACTGAAAAAGCTTTTAGAAAAAAAATATTTTTGGGTTTCAAAACCTGTTTGGGCCCAAAATAATTGTTTGGGCCGAGTATAGAATCATTCTCGGCCCGGAAGGCCTTGCGACAAGAATACCATGGATCGTTCAGTACGTGGGCCTCCAAACCTAGGTCGGCTAGGTCGTAACGCAAGAAGTCGAGTCCTAGTGCAATGAGGAGTCTCGGCAGGACTAATAACCCGGAAGTGAATCCGGCTCGGTTAAGGACTAGGTTCACAATCCTAGTGAAAATAGGACTGGTCGAGTTGGTGTTGATCAGGAGGAGAAGACCTAGTCCGAGTAGGGTTTTAACTCGGATTCAAAGAGATCCAGTGCTATAAATAGGGGAGGCTGTGCATCATTCAAGCCCCTGCAAATCAATACAAAACTGCCCTGGGCAAACTCTCAACAACTTGAGATTTTTTCCTTCTTTTTCGCTGACACATCTTCCATTGGCATCAACAGCACTGTGGAAGCAACCGGTGATATCTTAAGTCGGCATAGATAGCTCTGTCACCGTAGAATCAGTCGATCTCGTAGTATCTTCCGTTAGCATCAACAGCACTGCGGCGAGAATGGTTGGTTACCTATCCAAGTCTCGGTCGAGGAGGATTTCCGGGTCCTTATTGATTGAGGTCATCTCATTAGCCTTCTTGGCGAAGTGAGGTGTTACGGTATATCGAGCTCGGCGCTTTGCATGCCGAGTTATTTTATGATTGGATATTCCCAAGTGGGATTTAGAGTTCGGCATTCGGACGGCCGAACCACGTTTACCATTAAAACTTATATTTGCTTTGAGTATTTGTGCCTTTACATTTTGGTGTCGATTCGGCGTGAGTTTACTCTGACGAATAACATCACTGTGACTGAATCTGACGACGACGACTCGTGAACTTCGTAAGAATAGTAACCTTGTCTTCAGGTTCGAGAACCCAAGAGGCCGAGACGCGTTCCTTCCTCGGTCGCAATCGCAAGACGTAGAAGTCAGCCGCGCACCCAACGCAACATCAACAAATTTACTCCTCGGCCGAGCTCGGCCGACGAGTTGGCACACCCGCATTCACCGAAGGACGTAGTTAGCTATAGATTACTCGGCCTGCGCGCTACGTAGGTTTGGTAGTTTTTAGGGTCAACATTTTGGCACGCCCAGTGAGACCCAGTGCTAAACTACGAAGTTCATGCCAATTGAAACACGATCGGTAAAAAAGAAAACAGCTATGGGAAAGTCGACAACCGATCTACCAAATCAGAACATAGGACACAATGTGCCACAAGCGCAGAATCCCATCAGTGCCGTGACACCTGAGTCCACAAGCGCAACTCACCGAGAAAGGGAAGTTAATATCGGCGGTCAGGTTCGCAGTCTTGAAATTCCCGACAGGAACACTTGCGTTCTCAATGAAGGAGTAATAGAAGATTGTGATGAAGATGGTGGCGAAGGATCCGATCCACCCACAAGGTCGTTTCTTTGAAAACGGCTTGACGAGCAATCTCGGACGGTTGAACAGACATTGAGTCGAGGAATCGATAAGCTTCATGACGTGATACGCAATTCCAGTGAAGCACAAACCAGATTACTCGAAATACTGGTTAGTAAGGTCAGCGATGGTAGAACTTTCGATCTTGCCCAACATTAACCGTCGAGGAATAATCTATTATCAAGTGCACCGGCCGAGCCAATTCCTGCTCGGCTCAGGCCAATTCAATTGGAAAGAGGAGGAGGGTCGAATAATGGGTCAGACGGATCCGACCAGAGAGTGGAAGTAATGCCCGTCGATATAACCGAAGTTGAACGGATGATTGATTCGGCCATGAAGAAAGGGCCGAAGTTTCCTAAGTTTATACACCCGTATCCAGCTTACGTAGAACAGGTCGAATACCCTAGAGGTTTCAAGATCCCGGATTTTAGCCTTTTTGCCGGAGAATCATCTTTATCCTCGTTAGAACATGTAGCTCGCTTCACCGCACAATGCGGAGACGTTAATAGTGACTTTCACAAGCTGCGACTTTTCAATTTTTTGTTGACCGGCTCAGCGTTCACTTGGTATATTAACCTCCCACCGAACTCCGTCCAGAGTTGGGAGGAGTTGGTCGAGAAATTTCATGAGCAGTTTTATCGGCCGGGAATGGAAATGTTAGTATCCTCACTAGCAAGGATGGCTCAGGCGTCCGACGAGTCACCAATGGATTATCTTACTAGATTCAAATCAGCCAGGAATTGGTGCCAAGTGCCTCTCCCCAAAGTTGAATTCGTCAGACTCGCTCTGAACGGTCTTGACGTCTAATACAAAAAGAAATTCTTGGGGGCAAACTTTCGGGATATGTACGAATTAGCCCAACATGTCGAGCAGTATGATTATTTGCTCCGCGAGGAAAAGATTTCGAAAGCTCCATCTCGGGGGACGATTTACAAGAATCCTACTGTCAATTATGTATCAACCGAGGATGAATGTGTTAGTGTGGATGCAGCTGAGATAGTGATAGATAAACCATACGTTTGCAAGGCACTGACTCAAGTTGACTCTAAGGAAGTCAAAATCCGCTCGGCTACTGAAGGAGCACTGAAACCGTCGAAAGTTTATACTTTTGATATTACAAAGGCCGATGCAATTTTTGATCAACTGTTATCAGCAAGGATCATCAAACTTCGGCATGGGCACAACATTCCCAAGGCCGAAGAGCTTAAAGGAAAGATATATTGCAAATACCACGATTCACGCAAACACACGACAAACAATTGCGTCGTGTTTCGAGACAACGTCCAAAGCTGGATTGATAATGGCAAACTGAAATTTCCAGAGAAGAAGATGAGTGTTGATCCTGACCCGTTCCCCACGACAACAGTAAATATGGTCGATGCCTACCTAAAGACAAAGGGAAAGGGAAGGCCGAAGTTGTTGCGATGCAACGCTTTCGGAATCAGAATTCTCGGCCACGTTTCATGGTCGATTTTCGTTCAAACGAACCACCCACACCTTTAACGGGACCCGCTATTGTCAAACCTATGATGGATTATAGCACCGATGAAGACAGCGGGACGGCGGTTTTGTGCAGTAAATGTAGAGCAAAAGTCGGCAGTGAGCCAGAGGAGAAGCCCTCTTTGCTTATAACGGAACGACCTACGGCCGCAACCCAGCAAAAGGTTGCCAACGTAGGCCTACATCAAGGGGTTTTTGATAGGCTCGGTCCTAAAGTGAGGATGGACGAGACACCCTCAGTCAGGCGGCGCCTTGATTTTGATGCTTCATTTTATGACGATGACTACTATAAACGTAATTCTAGCAGTTCGGAATCATCGCGGAGCCAAAAAACTTTCAAACCTCCCGAACTTAAAGATCAACGTTGGTATACATATCATTCTTCGAAAGGCGTCTACACCGCACTATCCAAATCCAGAAACGCCGGCACCAAAGGATAGATTGCATGGCCCGCCGACGGGCAGCCCAAGAAACTTCGGTCCCTCAATGGCGGCCGAAGGACACAATTACTACTGATGATGAACGACCACCTCCAGCTATTATGACAGAATTGGTTCAACGGAAACGGCTGGTCAACCGAGATGTCGAAACCACGTTCGAATAGGCTGATAAACGGATCAAACTTCTTCTTCGGCCGGGGGAGATGAAGGCACGCCTCGAGCATTTCAGGCAAGAGGCCGAAAGCAAATTAGCCCCGCCGGCCATACAAGAGCCTTTGATCAAAATTCGACGGAATTTGCACCCACCGTTCCTCGGGGAGGCTTTGGAATACATGCAAAAATTTCATAAGAAACATTCGGCCAATGATCTGTATGGTTTGCCGAAGGCATGTTAGGACACAATTGATCTAGTCCTGACTTGTCCTGATGCCGAGCGAATCATTCAGAAAACCTCAGACCCAGGATTGAAAACAAGGTTCCAGCACATACGAGAAGCTCGTGTCCTTGGATTTGAAGTTGACCCATACACTGATATCGATGCAGCCGACTTTCCTTTCTCAATAGAGAACCTTCAGTATTTACGATATCACTTCGAAGTATTTTCGGTTGTTTCTCTCTTCGGCCTTACGACTGATGAAATAGCACGTGTTGCGCGATTGGATGCTTATCTCGACACCAGGGATGCCCGGATACACTACCAGGAGCAAGCTCGGATCTTGACCCCAAGCACACTGTCGATCTCAACCTCACTTGAGGCAATCACGCAGAACCAACAAGCTGCCGAAGCAGCACCGCAGGATCAAACCATTGAAGAAGGGGCAGAAGAGTCTCTTTGTCCAACTCTGATAACAACGGAAGCCGTAGTCACCGACCAGACGAGAGATGAGGCTAGCGAGGAGGATCCTAACCCGATGGGCCCGTCAGTCTTGGATAACATGGAAATCAGTATGGTCCATGTGTTACCCGCTGCTTTTCAATCAAGCACAGCTCAGCCGAATTTCCTCGATGGTGATGTAATCGCCGAGGAAGCCGGCCATGTTGATTTTGTATTTGTTGTCGAAGTTGACTCTACAACAAAAGATGACAATATCAAAGCAGCTTTGGCTGAATTGTTTCCTTGCTCATCATCGGCCAACCTCCATCATCTGAAACCGTTGTATGTCACGGCCCATATCGAAGGGTATCCAGTCTCTAAAGTTTTTGTCGACTGCGGAGCGACGGTCAATATCATGCCTGTAAACATCATGAAGGCGTTGCGTCGCTTCAATGACGAACTCATTCCTTCAGGGATCACAATGAGCAGTTTTGTCGAAGACAAATCACAAACCAAAGGGGTGCTTCCTTTAGCGGTAAATATTACCGGCCGAAATCATATGACCGCCTTTTTTATCGTCGACTCCAAGACCGAGTATAACGCTCTGCTCGGTCGAGACTGGATTCATCTAACCAGCTGTATTCCTTCATCCTTATATCAAATGCTAGTTTTCTAGGACGGCAAATCGATCATCGTTCACCCGGCCAATAGTCAGCCCTTCGAAACTAACATGATCCAAGCACGGTACTATGATGACCACGTCGGTTATATCACCCTACAGGGTTTCAATGATGAAGGACGGCCGACTCGGATTTCTGTTCAAAAAGCTATCGAGGTTGGCGCCGAAACTGTCCATTAGGATTCAGCGAGACTCGGATTAGCCAACTTCCTCCCCGAGGCCAATGTTTGACACCGATCGGGAAAAACGTAGGGCCGCGGTTTCATCTACTATGGAACGACTACTGGCCTACTGGTATACTATATCTAGACAACCAAATTCGGGCGTCAACCTCGTCGAGTTCCTTACCGAAGGAGATAATGGTCCTGTCTTATCTCTTGACAAAGTTCAAGCCGCCCCGGCCGAGCTCGAAGATCATCAGCCCCAAGTTAAGGACCCCCTGGAAGAGATTAATGTTGGGACGGCTGATCACCCACGGCCTTTGTTTATTAGTGCTTTACTTCCCCAACAAATGAAGGACGAACTTCGCGCCTTGCTTACGGAGTTCAAAGATTGTTTTGCTTGGAGCTACCATGAAATGCCCGACTTAGATCGTACTCTTGTCGAGCATGAATTACGTATTAAGCCCGGATGTAAACCTTTCCGTCAGCCACCTCATCGATTCTCGACCGAAGTGCAACTCGGCATCAAGGACGAACTGGTTCGACTTTTGAAAGCCAGGTTCATTCGAACAGCTCGATATGTGGAATGGTTGGCGAATATCGTTCCTGTCTTAAAGAAAAATGGTGCACTGCGCATCTGCATCGATTTCAGAAATCTGAATATGGCAACTCCCAAAGATGAGTATACAATGCCGATTTCAGATCTGTTAATCGATGCCGCGGCGAATCATGCGATCTTATCCTTTATGGATGGACATGCCGGGTACAACCAAATTTTCATTGCCGAAGCCGATGTGCACAAAACTGCTTTCCGCTGCCCAGGGGCACTCGGCACTTACGAATGGGTTGTTATGCCATTCGTTAAAAATGCCGGCGCCACATACCAACGGGTAATGAACACCATATTTCATGATTTAAGTGGAAGCATCATCGAAGTCTATATCGACGATGTTGTAATTAAATCCAAACAACGGCGGACTCATCTGGATGATTTCCGACAGGCTTTCCTTCATATGCCCCAACACAACCTCAAAATGAATCCTGCCAAATATGCATTCGGTGTGTTGGCCGGTAATTTTCTTGGTTTCCTGGTACATCACCGGGGGATTGAAGTGGACGAAAATAAAGCACGTGCAATCATCAGTGCTCCACCCCCAACGACGAAGAAACAACTGCAGTCCTTACTCGGCAAGATAAATTTTCTCCGCCGATTTATAGCTAACTCGGCAGGGAAAATGAAAGCGTTTTCGACGCTTTTGAAACTTAAGGACTCAGATACATTTATGTGGACGGACGAGCATCAGGCAGCGTTTACACAAATCAAAGTCTCCCTCACGACACCACCTGTCCTTGTTCCACCACGGCGCGGTAAACCTCTTAAACTATATATCTTGGCCGCTGAAGAGTCCATCGGCTGTCTCCTTACCCAAGATAACGATGCCGGGCGAGAGCAGGCTATTTTTTACCTCAGTCGAAATCTTAATCAACCGGAAACCAATTATTCTGCCGTTGAGAAGCTCTGTCTTGCCGTGTTCTTCGCTGCCTCTAAGCTCCAGCATTACATGCTTCCGTCGGTCACACAAGTCATTGCCCAGACCGACGTTATCCGGTACATGCTTACCCGGCCAATCGTAAAAGGGAGAATTGGGAAGTGGACGATGGCGTTGTCCGAGTTTAGCTTGCAATACGTGCCCCAGAAAGCTGTCAAAGGCCAAGCATTGGCTGACTTCCTTGCTCAACACCCCTCTCCCTACGGTTTTGGGGACACCGATGTCGAAATCGGCATGGTTGAAGCACGCGACAACTATTGGATGATGTATTTTGACGGTTCCAGTACTTCATCCTCGGCCGTCGTTGGGGTTGTCATTCAATCTCCTAATCACGATCGTTGGTATTTTTCGCTTAAGTTGGATTTTGACTGCACCAATAATCAGGCCGAATATGAAGCCCTTATCATCGGCCTTGGCCTCCTTCGTGACTTACGGGCCACCCGTGCCCTCGTCCTCGGCGACTCTGAGCTTGTGATTAACCAACTTAATGGGTCTTTCCGCTGCATGAGTTGTACCCTGGCACCATACCACATGGTTGCCAGCTATTTGGCCAAGTCCTTCGACGGTATTACGTTCGAACATATTTCTCGGATCCATAATACCGACGCGGACGAGTTAGCTCAAATTGCCTCCGGTGCACAACTCCTGGGGGCAGGCTAGGCTGAGAAATACCGGTGTTACGACAGTTATACCCGGCCTTGGTTAACCAGTAAATCCTCCGGCGCGACGATGTAATACGCACCCGAGTCATGTCTTTACCTTCGTTGCTAGAACGACAAGACACTGTAGAGGTTTGTGCTGTCGAGGCAACACCAGATGATTGGAGAAAACCCATTATGCAGTACCTTGACAATCCCAGTGGAAAACATAGTCGCAAGACACGAGTTCACGCCACGAACTATGTCACGTACCAAAATGAGTTATACCGAAAAGGCAAAGATGGTTTGTTACTGTTATGCCTCGGCCCCCAAGAGGGTGCTCAGGCAATCACAGAGGTCCATGAAGGGGTTTGCGGAGCTCATCAATCCGGACGAAAAATGCGATGGCTACTTCGACGACACGGCTATTTTTGGCCAAGGATATTAAAGGATTGTATCGAGTTTGCACGAGGGTGCATACAGTGCCAGATTCACGGGCCTATACAAAGGGTCATGGCCGAGTCGTTGCATTCGGTCATTAAGCCATGGCCGTTTAGAAGATGGGCCATAGACGTAATCGGCAAAATCACGCCATCTTCTGGAGCTGCCAAGCACGAATGGATAATAGTCACAACCGATTACTTTACTAAGTGGGTCGAAGCGAAATCATATGCCGAGCTAACATCTAAAGAAGTTTGCGACTTCGTGGAGGAACACATTGTGACCAGATTTGGCGTACCAGAAACGATCATAACTGACAATGGAACAATCTTCACAGCCGAGAGGTTTAAAGAATATACAGCAAATTTGAAAATCTAGCTTGAACAGTCTACACCGTATTATCCACAAGCGAATGGGCAGGCCGAGCCAAGTAATAAAGTGTTGATTGGCATCCTTGAAAAAATAATAAAAGAAAGGCCTGGCATGTGGCATTTAAAGTTGAACGAGGCATTATGGGCATATCGAACATCGCCCCGATCGGCGACTGCGACAACCCCGTACGCATTAACCTATGGACACGATGCAATGTTACCAGTCGAGTTAAGCATAAATTCGTTGCGATTAATTGAACAAAGTAGTTTGTTTAGCGCCGAATATAATCAGTCCATGAGACAGGAATTAGAAGATTTGGAAGAAGCGCGACTTGACGCTTATAACTTACTAGTGGCACAAAAACAGATTGCCGAGCGAGCCTATAATCAAAAGGTGCGTCAGAAAACATTCGGCGAGGGTGAATTGGTTTGGCAAACGGTGTTACCCGTAGGACTAAAAGACCCTAGGTTCGGCAAGTGGTCGACAAATTGGGAGGGGCCGTTTGTTCTACATAAAGTATACGAAAAATGGGCGTATCATCTTAAAGACCGGACCGATGTAGTTCACAGATTACCAATCAATGGGAAGTTTTTGAAGAAATACTATCCGGTCACATGGGAAATGCGGGAATAGAAAACCAGTTCATTAAGATTGATAAGCATGTACAAAATGAGTAAGTCGATCGGTTTACATTCAAATACATTCAAGGTGAAGAAGGTAGAAGAGTGCCGAGCAGGGCCTTCAGCTCCAACCACCGCACCTCGCCCATGATGACCTCGGCCTGCCGGTTCTTTTTGTCCAGCTTCAACTACTCGACCCATTTTGTGTTCGCCGCATACTAGGTCAAACAAACCTTGCCGCCCGACTCGAAGTCCTTGTCAATAGGGGTGGGCACTTGGAACCGAAAATCGAAACCGAAACACGAATCGAATCAAACCGCACCAAACGGTTTGGTTTTGCGGTTTTGAAACGGTTTCGGTTTCAAAACCGAACCGCAGCACACAAAACGGTTTGGTTTCGGTTTTGGGTTTTCAAAACCACACCGAAACCGAAACCGAAACCGAAACTGCACTTTTTTATTTTTATTTAGTTCATTCAACTAGGTTATACTTATACATTTGGTTTTGTGGTTCTGGGTTTGCACCGAGTAGGTGAGGGACAGCTACATAAGGGCAACCCTTGATTTTGATGGGATTTTCATGCTATACTCTTACCCGAAAAATTTCACTGGAATCGCAAATTGGAGTAGTCCTCTGTGGTATCAGCCGGTTGATATTTGCCAAGCACTTATGGAAGACATGGGCGTTGGTGTTTGCGGATACAACAGTGTCTGTAAGATGAATCAAGATCATAGGCCAACCTGCGAATGCCCAAGAGGGTTTTCTTTTCTTGATCCCAATGACTTGTACCGAGGCTGTAAACCTGATTTTATACAAGGCTGTGAAGGAGATGAGGTACAAAGTCCTAGAAAAGATTTGTATGATGTCGAATTGCAGACAAATATTGATTGGCCAACCTCAGATTATGTGCGGCTAAAACCTTTTACAGCGAAGAAGTGCAAAGAGTCTTGCTTTCAAGATTGTTTATGCGCTGTTGCTGTTTTCCGGTCTGAAACCTGCTGGAAAAAGAAGTTACCTCTCTCAAACGGGATAGTGCAGTTCAATCTTAATTCACAGACCTTCATCAAAGTCCGAAAGGATAATGTAACTCTGCAGTTTCCTCCAATGCCAATTCCAGATGATAAAGAGAAGAGCAAGACCACTGTTGTACGTGTGGGATCAGCACTATTAGGTACCTCCATATTTGTTAATGTTGCTGCTCTCTGTCTCGGTTTTTTCTTCATATTCCGGAAGAAACCGGTAAGATCTAGTACCGATATTGTTTTGGACTCGAATTTGCGCTCTTTTAGCTATGAAGAGCTACAAGAAGCTACAAATGGATTCAAGGAAGAATTAGGAAAGGGTGCTTTTGGAGTGGTTTTCAAAGGGGCGATGCAAATTGGTTCTGGTGTCAAAGTGGCGGTGAAGAAGCTACGCTATGTTATGCAAGATGTCGAGAAGGAGTTTAAAATAGAACTGAATGTAACTGGTAAGACGCATCATAAGAATCTGGTTCGTCTTTTCGGATATTGTGATAAGGGGCAACAGAAATTGCTAGTTTATGAGTTCTTGAGCAATGGCACACTGGCAAGCTTTCTTTTTTCTGATATCAAACCAAGTTGGAAACAGCGAATTGAAATCGCTTATGGCATTGCGAAAGGGCTTTTGTACTTGCATGAAGAGTGCAGCACGCAGATTATCCATTGTGACATAAAGCCACAAAACATACTTCTCGATGATTATTACACTCCTCGGATTTCTGATTTTGGATTGGCAAAACTTTTGATGATGAATCAGAGCTAGACTCATACCGCTATCCGAGGAACAAAAGGTTATGCTGCACCTGAGTGGTTTTGCGGTTCTGGGTTTGCACCGAGTGGTGAAATTTTGGTGCATATTCATTAATTAATATACAAGGAAAATAAGACCATCTTATGCATAAATATGTGTATATTTTAAATTGTACATTTTTTTCTCAAAAATCAAACCGAAACCGTTTGAAACCGCACCGAACCGAACTAAACGGTTTGGTTTCATTTCGGTTTTGGCTTCAAAACCGCACCGCACCGCACCGCAAAAAGTTTCAATTTCGGTTGTGGTTTCACTCGAAACCGCACCAAACCGCACCGCGCCCACCCCTACTTGTCAAGCTCGGAGGCAATGGCCGACTGGCGTTTCGCCAATTCGGCCATTTGACGGTCGAGGTCGGCCAAGGCTTCTCCTTTAGCCTTTAAGGCGTCAATCTTTAGACAGAAGGTATCTTGAACGGCCATGGTAGCTTGCAGGTCTTGTTCAGCCCTTAGAGCGTTCTCGAAAATACTGAAAGTTTCTCGAACCCGCTCCAAGGCGGTTGACGCCCGAACGACAGCCTCGCCGCTCAGCTGACCGTCGGCTCCAAGGTCGTTTAGACACACACCCAGCAAATCCAGACCTTTGCGCTCAAGGACTTGCGACGCCGAAAGTGACAAGACCTCTTACAGCCGAGTCAGAGCAGTTGAATCAGCAGTGTCAGTTGTGGCGGCCGAAGGACCAGACCCTCCAGTGGTGCTGGACAAAAGAGCTTTGAATTCGACCTCTCACGAAGCATGCACACACAAATCAGGTTAAGCTCAAAAGAGGTCATGAAAAAGATAGCAAGAAGGTTTCGTTTCTTTTAACCTGCCGAGAGGAGACCTCGGCCATGTCTTCAGGATCGTTGCTCGAACCTAAAGAACTCAATGGCCGAGCCTAGTGTCTTAGATTGCTTCTCAGTTCACGCGGCCGATGGAGGTTATCTACGTTCGATGGCCACTGAGGCGGCCATGAAATATAGATAACACCCTTCGGCGCATAGAAGTTTCGATGAAAAGAGTACGCAGGCACCTGACAATATTTTTCTGGTTTAGAGTTTTATGGCAGGAAAATAATCAAGGAAAGGCGATAAAAGGCACTTACGAAAGCCGAAGTAGCTTCCTGCGGAGGAATGTTGAGGTATTGGTCTTGAGGATGAATGGGCGTTTCCACCGTTGCCTCTGGTTCATCGGCCAGTCGTTTGCCACGGTCGGCTGTCGAAGGGCCGACTAAGACAGCCGCTTCGGACGTAGGATGGACATCCTGGTCCTGTGGAGGAGCGGGCGTTTCGGTCGCCGCTACTGGTTTCTCGGCCGGTCGTTTGCCACGGTCGGCCGTGGAAGGGCCGACTGAAACAGCCACCTCAGACCCAGGAAGAGGTTGACGGCAAGGATGAGGGCGACTCGCCACTGGAACTTTGTCGCTCCCCTCGCTATCTTTCAGAACGAAGATCGAAGGTTTTGGATGTGCGGGAGAAGTCTTCTCGGTCGCAGGGACTGCCTTTTCTAGGACAGGCGTAGCCTCGACCGATAGAGCTACGACTGGTGCACCGACCTCAGAAACAGGTCGTGCTTGGACTGTTTTTACGGTCTGAGTTGGCTGTTTCTCGGCCAAGGCTTGGCCGACGGTAAGAGAAGGGGAAACACTGGGAGTCGTCGCCCCCGTAGTTTGACTGGAGATGACGTGGATCTCCCGTGCTCCTTTTTTTGCCAGCTTTAAGACTCGCTTGGCAGACCGAGGGGGTTCGATGGTCGGCTCGGCCTCTTGACGAGGTCGTTTGCTCGGTAAGACAGACACAACGGTTTTAGCCCTCTTCGAGGCAACCAATTTTTTCTCAGCCGCAGCTACAGCGATCACTTCCACCTTTTTCAAGGACCGGCTACCTGGGGAAGCAAAAGCAAGTCAGCAAAGTAGATCAGTAGTTCAAAATTGAAAGAAAAAGGTAGAAATAAACCATTACCTTGGGTTTGGGGGGCAGAAGCCTTCTTAGGTCGACCACCGAAGAGTTTGGCGAGAACGGTTTCGACCGGAA
The DNA here is from genome assembly GCF_916048215.2 of Malus sylvestris. Taxonomy (NCBI): domain Eukaryota; kingdom Viridiplantae; phylum Streptophyta; class Magnoliopsida; order Rosales; family Rosaceae; genus Malus; species Malus sylvestris. The sequence goes on along the minus strand of NC_062267.1, from coordinate 7,397,617 downwards.
CACCAAAGAACTGTTGGGTATATTCTTCCCACCAAGCACCGAAGGTATCGGTGCAAAGAGTTTCTGGAGTGGCTGGTCGAAGGCGGAATTTCTGGCACCGTTCTTGGAACTCCTTTTTTGCGTCACTGCATTCCTTCTCGGAAGAACCAGTTTCGCGTCCACGGCTTAGGACGGACCAAGAGGAGAGATGGGGGACCGGGCAACCTTGGAGGTAGCCAAGCTGCCGAGCAAGGAAGTTGGGATGATACACTTCCCAACTCGCTCGGCGGCCCTTACAGCCGAGATGAAGGTCGCGGGCAAGCACGAAGGACCCCCAAGATTGACGAAGGTTGGCCTCTTCGTCCGCGCCCCATGCTGATGTAGGAAGTCTGATCGACGAAGGGTATTCTCGACGACGACAGATCAAGAATTCGTCATCAGAAAGGTCGTCAAGAGCGAAAAAATATCTGAACACTTCTTCAGCTTGGTGGGGGGGATTGGCCGAAGAGCCAGTTGGGGGTCGAGCGCTTCCTTGGGCGAGAAATCGGCCATCGTTGGCCAAAGAGGGGTAAAATAGACCTGCAGCCAGAGTTGGAAGACCCATAGGGGCCCATTCTGCTGCGGATCGACCTTGTCTAGAGTGACTTCGGCCAAGCAGCGTAGGAGATGTGCGAGAATGGCCGGGCTGAGTGCCAAAGTGTGACCGCTAGCTAAAGCTTCGGCCACTGGCATATTCTCGACCAGACACTTATTAGATTTGGTATAACAAATAAATTTGTTGTACCAATAGAAGAGGAAAGCCTCGTGCTCCCCTTCTCGCAGAGCCTCCTCTCCTCGGCCGGCAAAATGGAGATAGAGGGTGTTGTAGTTGAAGAAGTTCTTGTGAAGCTTGTGAACCTCTTCCTTCGAGGGTGTTTGGCCATCACCGCTCAGCGTCTCAAGGGCCCGCTTGTCGAAGAGTACCTTCAAATTGAGGTTCGACGGGTACCCAGGGAGGGCAGCGTCGACTGGGATTCCAGTTGGGGAAGTCCCCAAGATGGCAGTGAGGTCGAGGATGGTGGGGCCAATGAGGCCGAGAGGGAGAACCATGGTGTTAGTAGCCGAACACCAGAAACATGAGGCCACCAGGAGGAGCTCCTTGTCCATGATGATATCCATGGACGAGAGGCGAATGGCATCATAAATGCCTAGGGCTTTCCATTGCTCGCCGAAAAGCCTTTCCATTCGTACAACCCAGGCTGCCCAGGCTGTAGTGGTCGAGGGCCAGGAGCCCTGAGGCCTCGCCACCTCCCATTTCGACCATTCAAATCCTTGCAGCAAAGATGATAGACAGTGCTTCTGGAGGAGCCCGGTGATGGTTGGTGGCACCGCCGCCTTAAAGAGAGGACCCAAGATTTGGTGAGAGGTACTCATGTCACTCTCAAATCGGATGGTCTTGATTGAACTCCAATCGATGATTTTCTGGCATTGGTCACACTCCTTAGAAAGCTTGGAGATAAAGGAGGCCATGGTGAATGGTTTGAAGGGATGACAAGAAAAGAATTTTCTGGGTTTAAAGATTGAGGAACGAAGACTTGAGAAAAAGAACTGCACTGGAGAACAAGGGCAAGAAATTTCAGAGATATTTTGAAAGCGTAAAGTATGAATGGGGGATTTCAGTATTTATAGGATTTTGGAAAGAAGGGCAATTGTTCGAAATTCAAAACAAAGGGCAAAATCGACCAAAGGAATCACTGATCATGATGAACATTCAGGAAATGCAGTTGAGAAGACCGAGAGTCTCAGGTTTTGGGGGCGCACGATTGTGTGTGATGGCGAGATTAATGGCGGAAGACGTTTCGACGTCTGTACGATGACAAACGGCTCGCGGATTGAGGTAGAGTGTCTATGTTCAGCCATAAGGTCATGATGGCATGACGGTTCAGGTGGCCGCACGCCTTAGACGTCATTATTAGGGATTGGCCGTGTTAGAAGACGCCACGTGGCGAGTTGGTTAGCAGGATCAAGATCGTGCAATCGTGCTCAATAAATGCGCCTTGGAAATAGAGCACTAGGGTTCTGAGGATTACATTCGCTTCTTCAAGGTCGAAACTCGGCCAACGAATTTAGGCCGAGGACCTCAGAAGAGAGGGGGCAATGTTTGGGCCCAAAATAATAGTTTGGGCCGAGTATAGAATCATTCTCGGCCCGGAAGGCCTTGCGACAAGAATACCATGGATCGTTCAGTACGTGGGCCTCCAAACCTAGGTCGGCTAGGTCGTAACGCAAGAAGTCGAGTCCTAGTGCAATGAGGAGTCTCGGCAGGACTAATAACCCGGAAGCGAATCCGGCTCGGTTAAGGACTAGGTTCACAATCCTAGTGAAAATAGGACTGGTCGAGTTGGTGTTGATCAGGAGGAGAAGACCTAGTCCGAGTAGGGTTTTAACTCGGATTCAAAGAGATCCAGTGTTATAAATAGGGGAGGCTGTGCATCATTCAAGCCCCTGTAAATCAATACAAAACTGCCTGGCGCAAACTCTCAACAACTTGAGATTTTTTCCTTCTTTTTCGCTGACACATCTTCCGTTGGCATCAACAGCACTGTGGAAGCAACCGGTGATATCTTAAGTCGGCATAGATAGCTCTGTCACCGTAGAATCAGTCGATCTCGCAGTATCTTCCGTTGACATCAACAACACTGCGGCGAGAACGGTTGGTTACCTATCCAAGTCTTGGTCGAGGAGGATTTCTGGGTCCTTATTGATTGAGGTCATCTCATTAGCCTTCTCGACGAAGTGAGGTGTTACGGTATATCGAGCTCGGCGCTTTGCACGCCGAGTTATTTTATGATTGGATATTCCCAAGTGGGATTTAGAGTTCGGCATTCGGACGGCCGAACCACGTTTACCATTAAAACTTATATTTGCTTTGAGTATTTGTGCCCTTACACTTTGGTGTCGATTCGGCGTGAGTTTACTCTGACGAATAACATCACTGTGACTGAATCCGACGACGACGACTCGTGAACTTCGTAAGAATAGTAACCTTGTCTTTAGGTTCGAGAACCCAAGAGGCCGAGACGCGTTCCTTCCTCGGTCACAATTGCAAGACGTAGAAGTCAGCCGCGCACCCAACGCAACATCAACAAATTTACTCCTCGGCCGAGCTCGGCCGACGAGTTGGCACGCCCGCATTCACCGAATGACGTAGTTAACTATAGATTACTCGGCTTGCGCGCCACGTAGGTTTGGTAGTTTCTAGGGTCAACAAAACCATTTAAAGTGTTTCACTCAATGTAGAAAATACTTCAAGTGTTTTTTCAAGATTCAATTGCATTTTTACTAAAAATTGGTTCTAAAATTATTTTCACAAAAACTGCTTTCAACCATTTTAAAAGCAGTTCTAAACCGCCACTCAGTACTACGGTTTGGTGGTATTCCTCTTCACTTGAAAGTGAGAGGTCTTAGGTTTGAATCTCGTGAATGATGAATTCGATATCAAATTAAGCTGCACATTGTATGGCTTAACCGAACTCCCTATCCCCTTAGTGTAAAAATATAATGTACTAAAAAAAAAAAAAACAGCTCTAAACCAACTGTAACTTAGTTCATTTGTGATGCTTATTACTAGAATCAATGCCAGAACTAAGTTGCTTCAATTACTATCTTTTAAAATCATATTACCACTCCAAAACCAAAAAACTTCAATATGATTCAATGTAGCCAAAGTTTCTTTCAAATTACGTGAGAATTATTATTCAGACCTATCTTTTAAAATCATATTACCACTCCAAAACCAAAAAACTTCAATATGATTCAATGTAGCCAAAGTTTCTTTCAAATTACGTGAGAATTATTATTCAGACTATCTCAAAAGTAAGTTTCAACAAATGCAGCTTTTGTGGTAAAATTTATGTTACAACTTGGACTCTTTATCAATTGAAAGTGGGATTAACATATTCCTAGCAGAGCAATAATATAATTTCAAAATAGTAAAATAAAAGGACTACCATTCTTTTTTTTAGTGAGCAATAACGTTAGTAAGTTAGATGTTAAATTAGCTAACAATGAGATTCGAACACATGTCTTCATGTAAAGACACAACACATTTCTACCACTATGGTAAATAGCCACTTGCCAGACCATTCTTTTTAGAACCATTTGCCTTCACTACTAAATCTCAACTGCTAATGCAACTCCCACCAATAACCATTCATTTATAGAATCCAAAATAATAAAAAGCAATGAACGACAATAATTAACAAACCTAGTTAATTATTTTAAACAAAAAAAATTAGTTAATTACTAATTTACAAAAAAAAAAAAAAAAATAGTGCAGTTACCTGCTTGGATGAAGAATTAAAGAATGCATTGAGAAGCTTTCTGGGTTTGTCCTTGAATAAATCATCAAATCTGAACGCCACTGAGAAAACTGTTATCGTTTCACCTCAAAATAAAAACTGAACGCACTGAAAGTTTTTCAATTGCGTGGAGTTTCTTTCTTCCGATTATTGCATAAAGAACAAGAACAATGACGAAGTGATAGAGAAAATAATGGAGGAATATATACAAAAAGTATAAGACATACAGAGAAGAAATTTTAGAGTAAACGCGTGGAATTGAAGGGTGAAAAGTGGTCAATGGGAGGTCAAATGTATTGATAAAGTTTTATTTCCATGGAATATGCAATGTTTCCAGGTAATTTTGGAGCCCCCAGTTTTTGACTTACAAAGTTTTCCTCCATGGAGACGTTATTTGATGAAGACTTCCCGATATGGGATCCTTGAAATTGGCTTAAACGTCGCCCACCCAATTACGAAAACACTACCATTTTCAGAAGATTCTGGTTGGACGTCAAGCTCATCATATTTCTACGTAATTACTGCATGCGTGCCAAAGGGCCAGGGCCGGCCCTGAGAATTTGGGGGCCCTAGGCGAGCCTTTGAAATGGGGTCCTAGAGTTCTCTGACTCTCGACCATTTGTACATTGACATGTGTAAAAAAAATTCACTAAATACATGAAAAGTCTATTTCTACATCAAATATCATTAAAAATTAATATCCAAAAAATAAAGATATACAAACATTACTCAAATATTAGTATATTACCCGTCTCGCATTTTTAGATGCAAATGCACTTATTAAGTTTACATAATCTAATTTTTCAACCAATTCAAACCGAAAAAGAAGTCCTTACCCATTACTCCAAATTCCAATCATTTTTCTATTGTTACAATGTTACTTATTACATTCAACAAATGAATGAATGATTGGATTACAGAGACAACATCTTACAACTAGGAAAAATACTAGAGTGAAGAGGATAGTAATTTTCATATACGTGCCTAGGCGGACGAAACAGATTTGAATAATATATTACATATTATATAAACTAATTAATTAGAACATTTAATAATGTCATTTTTCTAAAAGGTGAGAGTTGTAGGCCCTTTAGGTACATAATAATGATATATGTGGTGTGATCTTAAAATAGGGTAATAAAACCCCATAAAAATAAACATAAATATGATATTTACGAGAGAAGCAAAAAAGTAAAAATAAGATGGTGAGGACTATTTAAAGGGAGAAGACGTGCATATATATAAATAAAAAAAGATGGTGGGACCATCTTTAGTAAAATCGTGCTATTAAAATAATGTTGGGAATATGGTTGTCTTCTTTCTCGTGCGAGGCCGACTCTGCAACAAAAGATTTCCAAATTCCGGCTTTTACATATAAGCCCGCATAGCTCCCGTCCATCATTGTCCATATCCGTCTAACTCTGCCTAAAAATTGGGGGCCCTTCCGAAATGGGGGCCCTAGGCGGGCGCCTACTCCGGCTACCCTTAGGGCCGGCTCTGCAAAGGGCCTTCGGGTTATAATGATATTTTTAGCGTTGTTCAATTAGATAATCTATGCTTAATTTGTCTAAACTACGGTCTAAGGAGAAATGAATTTGAATTTGAATGCAGAGAAGTAAGTGGCTCTCGCCAACTTGGCGCCTAGGTTTGCTCATTTGGTGATTTGTTTGAATGGATGAATGAATTTGTCGATGAAAGAACTGCCTGAATTTCATGTTCTTTTGATCATGTTTTATATGTACAACATCTCGCATTTTTTAACAAAAATAACGTTTTTGTTCTTAAATTTCACGTTTGAGTTATAGATAGGGTTTTTCAAACTCTTCCATTGATTATGTCATGTGTTCCTTTTGATTCAAGGGCGCATGAAGAGAAGTTTGAAGCATCCTTCCTTTATTATAGAGTGGACCAAAAGGCTATAACAAATTCAACGTGTTTGCTGCACATGGCATGCATGTATTTCTGGCGAAATTTTTCACGTAATCGTCAGTCACCTTCGCAGCATTTTCCATAATATCTTTATTAGTTGTGCGATAGTCAGTGGTAGAGCCATCATAGAGTCATTGATGGTGGAGCCACCATGGGGTCATTCAAGTTTTTTTCAACTTATTACGTTTCGAGTTCAAAAGACCACTTGTAATAAAAAAAAAAAAAAGGAGGAAAGATCAACTGCAATTTCATGATATTTTTCAAACAGTGATATGTATTGTTTCCTATTGTAGCTTATTGTTTTGTTAAAACCAGATATTGATCTCATTTTCAATATTTGGATGGTTGTTCTTTGCAACTTAGAATCTGTTTAGTATTTGATCGAATACCGTGATAGTTGGGGTTCAAATTTGGCTATATTCATCCCTAACTAGTGATTCTCTCTCTAGATCCCTAATTTCTTTCCATTATTCTTCTCATTTGGTTGAATAAGAAATTAAGAGTGTTAAAATATATTTAGAGTACCATTTAGTCTCTGAAAGATTACAAATATATCAACGAGTTCAATGTGAATATTGTATGGGTGTGTGTGTGTACATATATATATATATATATATATATATATAAGTACATGTTATCTCAATGCATAATAGGATCAAATAGATTAGAGGTTGTAAGAATACATACAACTATAGAAATTAAGAAATTAAAAATGCTAGATATGATTATGTTAACACGACGTTGTATTCATATGGAAGAAGTTTTACACTTGTACTAAAGAGTTGTGATGAGCTTATATATATGATTCAACCTTTGTAAGAAAATACATTTTGTTGAATGTTTCGCCAACATACTTCCTATAAACACTACATTGTGATTGAAAGTGTATCGTAGTGTTGGTTAGAGAATTGGATTTCATTTCAGTCATATAATACAATAATATACAATTAATAAATGAGAGTTTTCACCCCTATTATCATCTAGGCATTTGTTAATAAAACTTAACACATAACAATAGGTAGTTAAATAGAGACTACATCAATGATGTTGGTGGTGGACCTAATAGACCTTTAAAGTTTATCTTGGTATCAGATTAGCCTATTCTTTCGACATATCCTAGGCCTGATTTATTGGGCTCAAATTTGCCTCCTTAAGTTGGGTTTTCGAAAAGTTGCACTAGCTCCAGTTTAAGGATATTGACGTACTACAAAAGACAAAAAAAAGGCTTTCCAAATGACTATCCAGGCTAAATTTTTGTCACGAAAGGTCAAACTTCTTCGGTAAAGATAAATTTTTCCCATAAAAGATTTCGTCAGCATATCCTTGCCATCAAAGATCTTGTCTAACGGCTACAGTAAGTTTTACCGGAAAAATCTCTCACGATAAATCATAGCTAGCGAAATGAAGCCGCATGTTAACCGATTTCGTGGGCATAAATTAAAGTACCTATCCCGAAGAAGGGTTCCTCGCCTGCTGGGGAAAGGTATCTCTGGCGACGAAAAGTTCGCTAGTCAAGGTAATACTTCGCCAAGAAATATTCCTCCTCCACTGCTAAATATGTTTAAAACAGTGGAAGAGGAATGCCTAATTTACTCATCAAAATATTCAAAGATTCCTTGTCAAAATGAGAGACAACCAACCAAACTTACACAACATTATGTAAAATGCAAATCCTTAAATCTCAACATCATTCAACACAATTTCTACTGCTCAATAACATTGTATCATGGTGAAAGCATCATCTCTATTACTTCATTACTTGTGCATGTACAACTGCACATAGCCAGGACATGGACGAATTCTATTCTGTGAAGAAAAGCACCTTCATTTAGTCATGGAATCCCTCTCGCCCTCTTTCCCACTCACCCGTCCACCTTGGAGACCATAGCCATGGAATCCCATCTCAAATCGACTCTCAGTTTTCTCGCTCGCGAATCGAAGATGATATGAAGCCGACGAAATCAACAATTGTTTCTTCCACGCCACCCAATTCCAAAATTCTTTGTGTGAAATGTCTATCTAACTTTTGTGACAAAGATTCGTGCTTTCTTCCTGAGTGCAATTGTATAAAGAAGAAAAGAGAATAATTGTTCAACAAGTGAGGGATAACTCACCTCTTCCCCTACCATTATTTGTCTAACACGCCCATATTCTAATCTCAACATTTGGCTACCAACGGTAATACTATTACCATACCAATCCTTGAATTCTTGGTTCATATCTCTTGGTTTTCTCTGTTTCCACTGGTAACCGAAAAATGGCCGAGGCACTCATTTCCATGCTTCTCGAACAACTGGCTTCGGTAACTTACCAACACGTCGAACAAGAGGTGAAGCTGGTTTTGAATGCGAAGAAAGATGTTGATGCATTTGCTGCCAACCTTGAAGCGATTCGTGCTGTGCTTGAGGATGCGGAGCAGAGGCAAGTGAAGGAGGCCAGCGTAAGAATTTGGCTGGAGAAGCTGAAAGATGTGTCGTACAAGATGGACAATGTGCTGGATGAGTGGAAGACTGAAATACTGAAACACCAAGTTGAGAAAGAAGAAGAGCACGGTGGAAGTACTTCTCTTGTTAATAAGAAGAAGAAGAAGGCGGTATGTTTCTCTATTCCCTCCTCTTGCTTTTGTTTCGGCCAAATCAGTCGGGCAAATCATCGTCGTGAAATTGCTCGTAAGATCAAAAGTCTAAATGAAAATTTAGATGGGATTGCTAAGCAAAGAGAAACATATAACTTTCGATTATCAGAGAGAACAACCAGTGAACAACCTGAGCGAGAGAAAACTTCTTCTTTTGTTGATGAATCTACCATATTTGGTAGAGAACAACAAAAGGAAGTTTTGGTTAGCAAGTTGTTGAATGAGAGTAGTCAAGAAGAGAGGGGCCTCCTTGTCATCCCTATTGTCGGGATGGGAGGAATGGGGAAGACAACTCTGGCCCAACTGGCTTTTAACGATGAAAATGTTAAAGCTTGTTTTGAGATCAAAATATGGGTTTGTGTTTCGGACCCTTTTGATGAGATCAAAATTGCCAAAGCCATCATTGTGGGTGTCGGAGCTACCAACCCAAATTCAGATGAATTGGAAACTTTCTTGCAATGTATGTCTAAATCCATTGAGGGAAAGAAGTTTCTCCTTGTTCTAGACGATGTGTGGACTGAAGACGAAAGAAAGTGGGAGAAATTGAAGTTGCCATTAATACGAAGTGGCGCCCATGGCAGTAGATTATTGGTGACCACTCGAAAACAGAAGGTTGCTGTTATGATGGGAGCTCCCACTCACACGATCTATATGGAGAGGTTGAGCGATCAAAATTGTTTGTCAATATTCAACCGCATGGCATTTTATAATAGGGATAAGGATGGTGTGTTGGAAGCCATTGGTAAAGAAATAGCAAAAAAGTGCAAGGGTTTGCCTCTTGCTGCAAAGACTATGGGTAGCCTCATGCGTTACAAGCAAACGAGGAAAGAATGGCAGAAAGTTTTGAACAGTAAGATATGGGAGCTAGAAGAGGTTGAGCAACAAGTTTTCAAACCACTATTACTAAGTTATTTTGATTTGGCACCTGCGGTCAAACGATGCCTTTTATATTGTGTTATCTTTCCAAAAGATCATTTGATCAAAAAAGATTATTTGATTGAGTTGTGGATGTCACAAGATTATCTCTATTCAAAAGGAAGCACAGAGAAAGAAATAATTGGCCAAAGGTTTTTTGATAATTTAGCAATGCGATCTTTCTTTCAAGACTTTGAAAAAGACAGTGATGGAAATGTCATGAGGTGTAAAATGCATGATATTGTGCATGACTTTTTGCAGTTTCTTACTCAAAATGAATGCTTTACAATGGAGGTTAAGGGTGGTAGCGATACAAAAGAGCCCTTGGGTGATAAGATCCGCCATTTGACCTTAGTGCTTGCACCCGAGGGTCCACTCTCATGTGTTTCGTTTTCCAGCTGTAAAAGTGAGATGCGTACTCTTGCAACTTTTGATTCAAGTTTCACCGTTGTGGACTCAACCTTGATGTCGCAGTTGAAACATCTTAGGACATTGAATTTGAGTGGTAATTCTATTGAAGAGCTTCCGGAAGAGATAGGTGAATTGGTGCATCTGAGGTTCATTGATTTGTCTAAAAATGATGATTTGAAAAAGCTACCGAATGCGGTGTGTAATTTATACAATTTGCAGACATTGCGCCTTCATGAGTGCGGGGAACTTGAAAGTCTACCTCAGAGCATGGGAAAGTTGATTAACTTAAAGCATCTTTATGTTCGGGGTTGCTTTAGGCTGAAGTACTTGCCGAAAGGGATTGGGAGATTAACAAATCTAAGAAGACTAGATGGGTGCCCTGTTGGCGGTGGTAAAGACGACGATGAAGCGTTCAAATTGGGAGATTTGAGAAACTTAGACCAACTTCGTGAACTCGACATAAAAATTGATGGGGAAGTAGAAGTTGCTGCAGGCGAGGGTGAGAAAGCATCACTCCTGGGGAACAAACAACAACTCTCAAAATTGGCTATAAGGTTTGTTGGTTGTGGAAGTAGTGCAGAAACACTGAATTTCTTACGACATCCAAATTTGGAATCTTTAGACATTAGAGGGCATAATGGAAGCACTGCCCCCAAATGGATCATGTCATTAAACAATTTGATATTTCTTCGCCTTGAGGAATGGAATGAATGTGAAGTTTTACCTCCTTTGGGAAAATTGCCGTCCCTCGAAACACTCGAGCTTATTGGTATGGAAGGAGTAAAAAAGGTTGGAGTTGAGTTTCTGGGAATAGAAAAGGAAACGTCATCAGCATCATCATGCATTACTCTATTCCCAAAATTGAAAACACTAACATTTGCGTTCATGCTGGCGTGGGAAGAGTGGAAAGGAGTGGAAGAGTGGAAGGAAGAGGATTCTCATATTACCATAATGCCATGCCTTTCTTCTTTAGAGATTGGGTACTGCAGTCAGCTAGAAACACTGCCAAACTTCTTGTGGAAAACACCACTTCAGACACTTAACATCGTGGACTCTCCGTTTCTTCAACAAGGTTGCCAAAAAGGCAAAGGAAATGAGTGGCACAAGATTTCTCACATCCCCAACATCGAAATTGATCCGCCAATTTATTTTGGTTTTGATGCTGATGGTGAAGGCATAGTCGAGGCAGAGGATGCTGTTGAGTTACCTGAGAGGCGAAGGCATAGTCGAAGCAGAGGAAGCTGTTTAGTTGCATGAGAGGCCTTCCACTTCTGGTAATTAACCTCTTTTCTATTTATTTACCAACTCACTCTATTCATTTTACTTCAATGTGCTAATTTTAGGCTTGAGCTTTTATTATACCTGCCAAATTACAAGATTCCAACTAGACAAGTATAACTGTATATATAATGTTGCAAGGGGACTTTTCAGCTCAGTTGGTTGAGACCGTATTCGAGGTCCCGAGTTCAATTCCTCCTCTCCCAATATCGTTGTATGGAAAGAAAAAAAAACAAAACAAAACGAGTATAAGCTATAAGGTCATGGGTGCGTCAATATCGTGATTAGCAATGCTCTAGTTTTATTTTGTTTTTGTTAATCCTACCCGCCTGAGTGTTAAGAGTGCTGCTAATGAATGCAGGGCTCACACATTTTCTCTATAGGGAAAGTGAGATAGAAAGGGAAGAGAAAGCTGCATGCATTACTAGAACCGATGGTTGGCTGCTGCTCTACAGATTTCACCTGGACATAGGCACATTCAAAAGCTCCATTATGTGTGTGTGTGTGTGTAGTATGTATATGAGGTCTTCAGTTATGTATGTGTGTGTATATAGGCACATCCAAAACTCCATTATGTATGTGTTTACAAGAACTTTAGCCCCTGCGTTGCCGCATGAATGTCAAATTGATTATAAGCATTGTACGTAAGTGTTAGAATGAGGAACTAAATGTGTTGTAAGCGTTGTCTGTAAATATGTAAAAACTATTTATACAGAACATGTACAAAGTATTTATATAAAATATATAGTAGTTGTTGACAACTCTACATACATATAAAGAGTTGTTCAAAATCTAACAGCTCCTATTTTACTGATATACAAATTGATGTTAGCACGAAACTTATAAGAAGAAAATGGTGGGAGGGAAAGAGGGAGAGTGAACTTTACAGGTGCGCAAGCCCATTGTATACTTGGTGTGGCTTGTTGGAGTCGTGTAGACAGCTGCAATACTTCAGCAAATAAACTGATAATGCTTGTGCTCTGTTCTTTTGCAAGCTGATCCTACAAACAAAAGCACAAACAAAACTTGAAAAACGATGCCAATCAATGAAAGCTAAACACCCCCATCCTGAATCTTTTATAAAGCAAAACACCATGGAAATTTTCAATAATAAATGTTTTTTTTCATACCAAAAACGAAACATTTGAAGTAAATGTTTTACTTTGAAATTTCAACATTGGCTTAGTTCAGACAATATCATCTTACTTTGAAATTTCTCCCACGGAATGTGACTACAGTGTTTGTAGATGACCGTTGTAGAGTAGACATTAGGTGGACAACTCTTTGACTATGTCAGTAGACACATTACAAAAGCTTACTTTCCATGACCTTTGCATGTAACTTACAAATTCCCAACTACATTTGTCATTTATGCGTCCTCAGCTTTCATTGCATAACCACGTTTACGATTGAAACATTAACCAAATCCAAAAAAACAAAAATGTGACACACTCTCTCTCTATGGCTTTCTTACTACACAAAAAATTAAGTTATCCCCCACATGAAAAAATAACACCAAAAAACAGAACAAAGGCACTATATTTGTACCAGCCAAGGCCAGCAAAAAAATTCAATCCAAAAAGTAGCCAAGCACGCTTCCACCGATATGCATCATGAAACACATTTTAAGCTATCTGGATAGACTATCCAACAATATTCTCCGATACACTGTTGCAAATATGCCTCTATAAAAAACACAAAACGTTGAATTCCATCACCTTGTTGTTATTGACCTCTTTCTCGGTCGGAATTGTCGGAGCTTCGGAATCCAATCCGTCAGCCGGAACTGTGGCGGAAGAGACAGTAGATCAGGGCCATGTCGCCTTCAAGCGCCTGCGGCTAGAGCTGAAGAGGGGAGTCAGAATTATAATATATCATACTGACAACAGCATTATTTTGAATTCAGTTTTGCAGAATTATTTTGAATTCAAGAAATAATGTTCGTATAACATGTCAATAAGCTAAACAGAATTCTCCTTGTGAGAGGAACCCAAATAATGTTCTAGTTATACAATTTGTTGGCCTAATTCGACAGAATTCCATGATCTTAGAAGATGGAAATTATATAGTAACAAACACCAAAGTCCAGATTTCCAAAGTTTTAGGAGGGTGTATTCAATTGGGATTTTGAGGGATTTTAAGTCTTTTAATGAATTTAGGGGTATTCAATCATGATTTTAAGTGATTCTCTGAAATTCAAGATGTATTCAATTAGAATGATAGTTTATTAAAATCCTTAGAAATCCGGGCGAATTTAATTAAGATTTTAAAGAAGTTTATAATATTCTAGGTGTATTCAATTAGAAATTGATTTTAAAGAATTTGAGAAAGTTGAAGAATTAGAGGGAATTGGAAAGATTTCGCAGTGTATTTTAAGCATCCACAAATCTCACCTCTCCCCGTGAGATTTCAAGGGAATTTCAAGGGAATTGAATCAAAATTTTATATGGAATATTACAAATGAATTAATCTCCAAAAAAATTCATGGATCCATAAATCATTTAAAGTCTCTCAAATTCTCAATTGAATACATCCCTAACCTTTTAAGTGAACTAAGTGTCCATGGCTTACAAATCCACAAAACATTGAAAATTACGCAGGAAAAATCTACCGAAAATAACGTAAAACACAAAAGCATCCAGAATATCACAACCCAGAAGTTAAAATTACCAGATAATCAGTATCAAAAACCCATAACCCAAACTTAAAAGCAAAAAAAATTAATAAATAATTATAAATAAAAAATAAAAAAAAACCAATGGTACCTGCTCTGTTACACGTCGTAAAATCAGAATCTTCATGGCCATGAGCAGAGGCTTCTTGGAATCGGAACCGTCCTACTGCTTCAATACAGTGATCTCGCCGAGCTGGGGACTGAAATTCGAAAAGAAAATTTTAGGTCCCTGCAGGTCGTAATCGGCGAGAGAGTTTGGGTGGTGGGACGTGAGGAAATTGGGTGAGTTGCCGTCTACAAGAAGAAGAGAGAGAGTTTGTGTGATGGGAGAAAATTGGGTGGTGGGAGGAGGAGAGAGTGTTTGGCTGGTGGCAGGTGAGGAAATTGGGTAGGTTCGGTGAGAAGAAGAGGGCTTTGTGAGTTGAGTGAGGAAATTGGATGGGTTCGGTGAGGAAGAAGAAGATTGGGCTTTTGTGGGTTCGATGAGAGAATTTATTGGGGTTGGAGAAGAAAACACTTAAAAATACAACACACTTATTAAAACTTAAAAAAAATTATTTGTGAATACCATTCGTCATTCTCTTTGTCCTTGTTTTTTTTCCAGCGAATGAATTTGTATAAAGATAATTATTATTTAAAGTGAATAATCAGGACAATTTCTTTACCAGTGCTTTTGCTTTATTCTTGTTTTCTTAAAACGGGTGGAGATACTCTAAGGGCACGTTTGTTTGACAGGATTCGCTGGGACTGGACTGGACTAGACTATAGTCCAGTGTTTGGTGGGCACCGGGACTAGCTTTTATGAGCTTAGGTGGGATTCGCTAGGACTAAGGGGGGGCTTAGCCGTTCTTCACGAGGGATCCCAATTTCGGGCGGACTCGTAAGCCAGAGAAACCGCGTCTTCCCACATCTCACATCCCACATCGTCCTCATCTCTGCGTCTGCCCTCGTCGTCGTCCTTGCCGTGCTCCGACATCGTCCTCACGCTCATCGTCGTCCTTGCATCTGGTCGCTGTCATCTGCCTCAAGTTGGTAAGCTTCGAATCTTGGATTTTTTTCGTCGATTTGTGTGGATTTGTTTGTGATATTAACTGAGGTTTATTTGATTTTGTTGTTTTGGGTTTGAGAAATTCATAATATACAAGTGGATTTGCAATTGAACAAATTAGGGTTTTGATATTTAGGTGAAATTGAGATTAGAATTTGGGGTTTTCATAAGATGAAATTGAGATTAGTCTCAGGTGTGTGCTCTCTGTGTGTGTGTTTGTGTGTACCGTGTGTAATTTGTCTGTGTGTTTGTGTGTGTGTGTGTGTGTAATCTGTGTGTAACCTGTGTAATATATGTGTGTGTGTGAGTTGTGTGTGTAAAATGGGAGTGTAATCTATCCGTGTGTGTGTGTGTAACCTGTGTTATTTGCAGTGTGTGTGTGTGTGAGTTGTGTGTGTAACCTGTGTGTGAGTTGTGTGTGTAAAATGTGTGTGTAATATGTCCGTGTGTGTGTGTGTAATCTGTGTTTGTGTGTATGTGTGTGAGTTGTGTGTGTAACCTGTGTGTGTAAAATATGTGTGTGTGAGTTGTGTGTGTAAAATGTGTGTGTGAGTGTGAGTGTGAGTGTAAGTGTGCAGTGTGTGTGTGTGTGTTTGTGTGTGAGTGTGAGTGTAAGTGTGTGTGTGCGTGTGTGTATGTATGCAGTGTGTGAGTATGTATGCAGTGTGTGTGTGTGTGTGTGTGTGTGTGTGTGAGGGTAAGAGTGTGTTGCACTCTGTCCCCGTGTGTGTGTGTGTGTGACTGTGTGCAGTGTGTGAGTGTGAGTGTGTGTGCAGTGTGTGTGTGTATGCAGTGTGTGCGTGTGTGTATGTATGCAGTATGTGTGCAGTGTGTGTGTATGTGTGAGTGTGAGTGTGAGTGAGTGTGAGTGTGAGTGTGTGTGCAGTGTGTGTGTGTGTGTATGTATGCAGTATGTGTGCAGTGTGTGTGTATGTGTGCAGTGTGCGTGTATGTGTGACTGTGTTTGTGGGTGAGTGTGAGTGTAAATGTGAGTGTGAGTGTGTGTGAGTGTGAGTGTGTGTGCAGTGTGTGTGTGTATGCAGTGTGTGTGTGTGTGTGTATGTATGCAGTATGTGTGCAGTGTGTGTGTATGTGTGAGTGTGAGTAAGTGTGAGTGTGAGTGTGTGTATGCAGTGTGTGTGTGTTAGTGTGTTGCATTCTGTCCCCGTGTGTGTGTGTGTGACTGTGTTTGTGGGTGAGTGTGAGTGTGTGTGAGTGTGAGTGTGTGTGCAGTGTGTGTGTGTATGCAGTGTGTGTGTGTGTGTATGTATGCAGTATGTGTGCAGTGTGTGTGTATGTGTGAGTGTGAGTAAGTGTGAGTGTGAGTGTGTGTGCAGTGTGTGTGTATGCAGTGTGTGTGTGTGTTAGTGTGTTGCATTCTGTCCCCGTGTGTGTGTGTGTGACTGTGTTTGTGGGTGAGTGTGAGTGTGTGTGAGTGTGAGTGTGTGTGCAGTGTGTGTGTATGCAGTGTGTGTGTGTGTGTATGTATGTATGCAGTATGTGTGCAATGTGTGTGTATGTGTGAGTGTGAGTGTGAGTATGTATGTGTATTTTGCACATTTGTCCATGTGTGTGTGTGTGTATGTACTTGGTTTATAATCATGATATTACAATGTGAATGTTTTGTATTGTGTGGGGTTGATGCTGAATTGCAATTTTTTGTGGTTGTTGGTTGCA
This sequence comes from Malus sylvestris, assembly GCF_916048215.2. Classification (NCBI taxonomy): domain Eukaryota; kingdom Viridiplantae; phylum Streptophyta; class Magnoliopsida; order Rosales; family Rosaceae; genus Malus; species Malus sylvestris. The sequence goes on along the minus strand of NC_062267.1, from coordinate 7,380,731 downwards.
GAGAATAGGAGCATAAACAGAAGGCTAAGGCTAAGGCTAAGGCTAAGGCTACTGCATTAAAGGTGTCCTTTAGTTCAAGGTACTGCAGATCATACTGACATAGCTAATGAACTTGAAGCAATGGGTCTCTCTCCTATGGATCAAATTGATGCATTGTCTCTTATTTTGGATAAACCAAAAAATGTGGGAGTGTTCAGGGCAATCAAACCGGAACTCAAGAAAGTGTTCGTCCAAAGGCTTTTAAGCGACAACGCAAGCGGATGAAGATTTTGGCTAATGTTAACATGGATGTATTTTATTAACGTTAACATGGATGTATTTTATTAATCATACAATCTTATGTTATGACTTATAACTTAGCTTTGCACTAGTATTTTGGCCTATGTTAACTAGCCATTTTGTAAATTATGGAGATCTATTTTGGCTAATGTTAACTAGGATTTTCTAAATTATGGAGATCTTATGTACTTGTATTTGTTGAAGTTGCATGTATTGGCCACTATTATTTTTCTTATGTTGGGTGATAGAGTTTAAATCAAGCTACATTTGCAAATTAAACCCAATTCTATTAGCAGGTAATAGAAACAAAACAATTGTCAATTTTTTTTAAGATTCATAATATACATGGCAAAAATATGCTCCAATTAACCCATATCATGAGATTTGTAGCATTACTCTATTACACAATGGTAAAAATTTGTAGTCCTAGTCTAAGCAAACACAAATCTGGTGAACAGTACTGTTTTTCTTATCCTGCTTCTTAGTCCGAGACTGCACCAAACGCTTCACTAAGTTAGTCAAGCTTAGTCCAGTCTAAGCCAGTCCAGCTTAGTCCCGGCTGTTAGTCCAGTCCGAGACAGTCCAGCGCAACAAACGCACCCTAAGAGACCAACCGCATCTTGTTTCCAAGGACAAATGGCCACAAATGGCCCAAAACAAGAAGAAAAGGGCCTAAACCCTCCTATGCAAGATGGCAAGGTAAAACATATTGAGGCCTATGCCCATACAGGAACGTGACATTTATCCCCTTAATTTGGTTATCAAGCAATGTATGATGTGTCTTAGTGGAAATTGGAATATTGATAGTTGGAGGTGGTCCAGAGATGCAGAGAAGGACCGATGGGAGGCAATTCGAAGATAAAGATGCACATGACACCCCAATCTGCCCATCAATATCGTATGCATCATGTTGTTAAACATTTCTTCTTAAATCTTCTTATGCTTCTAATCTCTATCTCTATGCATATACAAGCATTCTCAAGAATTACTACTTCTTTTCCTAGATATTATGTTTTTTTTGTCAACAGTTAAGGGCCTGTTTGGTATCCTATTTGAAATTTTTTATCATTTCTCAAAATATTGTTTAAGAACATTTCTTGAAAACAGTTTTTTTGAAGACTCAAAAACTTGATTGGTTTCTAATTTAAAATTTTTAAATCTTGCGACTTAAACTATATCAAAGAGATCTAAAAAGAGGAGGTCGCAAGAGAAGTAGAAAGAGAAGAGAGGAGGAAAGAAAGTAAGATATGATTTAAGGAAAAAGAAAGAACAGAGAGAATCAGACGAGATAAAGAGGAAGATGAATGAGAAAAAGAACCTAAAGAATAAAAAAAACGAATTGGAGGAGAGACGAAAAAGATTAAAAAAAAGGATAGAGAAAGAAGAAAAAGAGAGATTTGGAGTGAGAGTGGAGGAGGAAGAGAAAAGAAAGAGTGAGTTTAAGTTTAAAAACTCTAAAAACTCACTTTTTATGTTTTTAGATAATAGACTATATTTTTGAGTTAGTCTTGAGTTCAGTTTTTGAAAATAGTCCTACCAAACAAGTTTTTAAGGCCTAAAACTTGAAAATTGTTTTTGAGTTTAAAAAGTTGGATTCAAGTACACTACCAAACAGGCCCTAAGAGATTCGAATTTGACACTTTTTTTACATTGAAAAAGGAAAAATATCACTTGACCAATTGACCTATACCTAGTTGATTTTGGTCCACCACATAACACTTAATTATGTTTTTATTGTTTTTTTAAAGGAAGGGTTGATGGCTTCGCCGCTATGGCAGTCCACCTTTCTAGAGGTTGGGAAGACTCACAGAGGCATTTCAGCTTCCTCCTGGCCACCATCGTCTGATTTACCAATGTCAATAATCGAAACCAGGAAAAGCCATGTGAAATATGAACTTGAAGATATGTTTTTGTTGATCGTTCAATATGTTATTTTGCCTGCAAATATAGCAAATAGAGTAGGGAAGTCGACATCTAAAATTTTCTTATATATCATATTTTATTTTATAAAATAGATGATTGGTATTAGTTCTACAAAATGGGCAAGTAGGTAGAGTAGAGGTGGAAGCTGCCCGCCCACTCACAGTTGATCGGAAAAATGCATCAGAAATCTTCAAATTGCACTTTTTGCAAGGAAATCACAGCTTCCATGCACCCTAAAGAGTAATCAGCAGCACAGCAGTAAAGAGCAGGAAGATGGGAGTTTGCCAAAAAAACGAAAAAAAAAAGAGAGCAGGAAGATGGGATATCATATCAGATCATATGGGCGACTAGATTGATGACTGCATGTTTCTGCGTTCTAGTGGAAGAGACAAGTTGCATTCAGCAAACGGTGCTCACCGTCCCACTTTATCGGATCTGTGATAACTTACCATGGGCTTGCGGGCCCACTACCCATCTCATTTCCTCTCCTGAAGAACGAGATCTATATACATAAAACAGATTTATCGCTATCATAATATATCGATTCATGATTAATATCATGTATATATTTTTAACATAAGGTTACAATATAGCCAGGGGCGAACTCATGAATAGGCAAGGGCGTCAGCTCACCTTCTGAATCTAATGAATCTCCATGGATGACTTAGGTGTTGTCCCTTCAAAGGTTGGAGTTGCCCTTCATACATTACCATTAACTGCTTGGTATAATGCCTTGAATAGGGGTTGTCCTTATTATTATTATTTTTTAAATATTACATAACCAAAACGGCGTTATTTTGAGCTAAGTTATTTTATTAAAAAAAATTATATGCATGCTGTAGCAAAACCCCTAACTCAATTCCAATTCTTTAATCTAAATCCAACCAAACTCAATCCCTAACGCCCAAACTCCTACCACCCCATATTGACTTTGGTTCTATTAGTTGGTATAACTTCAGTGCAGAGAGTTTTTTCGCTATGAATATTGTAAAAAGTATGTTGTGTTACCGAATGGGAGATCTATAGTTGATTGATAGCATGATTGTTTATATTGAGAGCATGTTTTTTCTTTCATTGATAATGAAGCTATGATGCGGCGTTTTCAAAATATGAAAATACGTCGTGGACAATTGTAACTTATATTGTTATTTCTTCTATAAATTATAAATGATAAAGTTATGGTTTAATTTTTAAAGTTCTTATATTTTTAAGGAATATTTATGAACTTTTACATGATCCTCCAAATATATTTTTTTTCTAAATTCACAAGTATATTTTTCTTTATAAATATAAAAATTTGGAGTGTAAAATGAAAAATTTTAAATGCCAATAATAATTTACTTTTTAAATTGAGAATTGTAATAGAGATTATCGTGGGGTTTGTTTTGTTAGGCTTATAGCTTTTAAAATGTGGAATCAACGTTGCATCTTTTGGACCCCCCCTGCCCACCAATATGTCTGGAATCTTTATTTGACCCTACTGTTTCCTAATTTCTCACGTCTCTCATTATTATACATTAGATTCGAAAAAAGTTTAGTTTTCACACTAATATCAATTAACTAGGTGTGATTATTATCTTTAAACTTGAACTTTATTCAATGAAAATAACCAAAAACAAGTTGAAAAATAATTTACGTGAAATTACTCTACCGACTAAAAAGTGTCATCTTACTCAAAAGTTAAATTGATGGACACGCAGAAGGGGCAAATTTAAAACTTTGTATACATATGAAATTATAAGGGCATGTTTACTTATTATAAATGAGATAAAGTGAGAAACTTAAGAACAGGGAGATTAAGGAAAGAAAATCAGATCAACTAGTATTCTAGTTGATTGATTGATTTATTTTAAAAAAGGGAACTAGCTAGTGCTTCGTCACGGTAGTCCATCTTTTTGGGAAGACTCGCAGTGACATTTCAGCATTCCTTAGCCACCATCGTGCATTCACCGTCAGTAGGAATCGAACCCAGGACATGCCTGTGGAATACGGGCTTGGAATTCGTCCTCAACCGCTGGGCCACCCTGTGTTGGTTCTTCTGTTTATTTGTTCCTGATATTTAAGTATTTGATTACGAATTTTAAGTAAAAGTTAACACTTTTTTATATTCTTAATTTTTTTTAGAACAACAATAATATGAATTTAAATGTTAATATGAAAATTAAAATTAAATTATAAAATAACAAAAAATTCATAACGAGTTTCACTTTAAAATAATCTTCTTGGCGTTCTCGGAAGCTGAATTAGAAGAACTTAGATTCTTCATTTCTAAGGGAAAAAATATGTGGATTCATGTTTGTTGCCTCAGCCTCTATCATACAGTGCTCACCTAAAACCACTTTCGTGTCGTGTGTGGGTCTTTTGATTGGAATAGGGAATTTTGGGTCCACCTGCATAAAATATCTACTAAATTTTCACGATGATTCATGACCCCACGGAAGCAGCAATTAACCTTTTTGTAGTTTCTCAATTATTATTCTTGGGCCTATATAATTCAATTTCCTAATGGAGGACGTATGACCGTAATTAAGAGCTTGAAGACGGGCGAATTCATTTTTGGTATAAAATATGAATCTCACAACAAAAAGCTACGGCCCCATTCGTTGTATGTGTGACAAATAGATATTCCAAACCAATCTGCGTAATCTTATAAATTATAAGTTTTTGTATATTTTTTTTGGAATTGACATGTTAAAGAGATTTTTTATAATACAGGTAACATCTGAAGAGAAGGAAATCAAATTCAAGATCATAAGTGCAGGTGATCTACTTAAAATAAACGCTCTTATCATCACCGTGATGTTTGAGTTAAAATTTAATGTCAAGTAAAAAGATATTTACCGATGCCACGTAGCGATGAAAATTCATTGGTAAGTTTTTCATACAAGATTCTTTGAATATGGATAAGATATTCTTAATCAACTAAGCTCCACGTCATCATAACACATATGATAGGAATTGGCTAAGATTTGGCTGGTTCTATTTAGGCCTTTCCTTTTAAATAGTTTAAAATATGGTCACATAACGAATGTATAATCCCAACTTATTTAGTTGGTAATTAACTATATACTTCATTTAAGTTGGAATTGGTGCTAAATAGCGCAAATTAAATCTTAAATTAAATCTTAATCCAGTCAATTAAACGTCCCTAAAGGGTTGTATGTTGGAATTGGTGCTAAATAACGCAAATTAAATCTTAATTCAGTCAATTAAACGATCCTAAAGGGTTGCAAGAAAACATGAAAGAAATTTATTTGCCTCCATCTTTTAATTCGTTGAATATTTGGGTCTTGTCCCGTGATGAACGAAATTGAAAGAATTATATTTACATGGATTTGAAAAATAAAAATTTACAATTGAGGTGACAGTGAGTGTGGAAAATGAAGGGGGAGGAAAGAATTGAATTGGCACAAGCAACATGAAAAGTCTCTCCAGATAGTGGGACGAATGGAGCACTCTTTCCGACACTCTACCAACTCATACAAAAATACAACGCTATTCTCCAAACCAAACTCTGACTACGTGCCCAACCCACCACCATACAGTAAATTCTCTGTTTTTTGTTATGTTGTGAAAACATAAAAACCGATGACAAATTAAGATTTATTCACTTTTTTTCGGATTTGGAAAGATTATAAGGAATTCTACATTACATATAATTATAAAGAAAACTAATGAAAATGATTTGAAAATTTTAAGTTTTAATGATAAAAATAAAATAAAGGGTAAATTAAATAGTACCAGGATTGACTTTTTAATATCAAAATATGATTTTTCGTTAAAATAAATAATACCAAAAATTTTTCGTTAAAGTACTCGTAATTATAATCAAATAGATTCACCAGTTCAAAACCCTTAACTTGAGTTAAAAGGAGAACAAAGAATTTTAACGGTGGTCATATTTATGATTTTAAATCTCATCCTAACGGGTCCCACACTGTCTTGTCGGACCGTGATTGGCAGCGGGCTTGGACTTGGGCTTCTCCTCCAGCCTATCATATCTCATCCTGATGGTCCCACACTCCTTGTTGTATTCCTATCATCCACTTTCTTATTTTCTCAATAATAAATGACTCTTTTTTCTCTTTTTTTTTTTCGTATTCTCTTAATTTCTTAAAAATAAAAAAATAGAAGAAAAGAAAGTGAAAGCAAATAGCCATTTTCTTAATGGGAAGCTTTTTGTATATTGTTTTGATGAAGTTGAATTTGTCTTAAGCCTCTACACGATAAATTATCATCTCGTTACAAAAAATTTAGTTTCAACAAAATAAAGAATTTAACTTAGATTGGTAACAAAAATCAACACAATGATTAAACAACTTTTACTATATAACGTTGTGGCGTTGATGGGAGTGTGACAATAGAATCGTCTCCGGTGTATCTAGAGTCTATGAATAAGAAGATTCAGAGCGTTAAATAGAGATATGAATTGTTAGTTTATGTGACGTAAGTCAGTAAAATAGGCTATGATGGCCACCAATTTTAAAGTGAATGATCTAAATCTTCTGATTTTTAGACTCTAAACACAAAGATCCGAAGATGATCTTAATTCGTGACAATAAGGATGTGCAATTCAGCTTTTGCCAATTGTATACCAATAAAGTTACAACATTCTATATTTTCTATTCTATTAAAAATAAATCTCATCCAATTATTCTGAAAATTAATATAATTTTAATAAATATATCCAGCGACCCCGCATCATACTTTTCCCTTTATAAGCACCCCACCACATCTCCGCCTTTCTCGCACACATTCATTTCCTACTTCTCACAACTCCCACCCTTCTCTCTCTGTTAGTATACAAACACAGCAAAAACATGGGGCCGTACCGATCGTCGCCGGCCGTGGCGGTCCTCCTCCTCACGATCTTCACTGTCTCATCGGCCCTCGACATGTCCATCATCTCCTACGACAACAACCTCGGAGACGGCAAGTCCACGGGCAGCTGGAGGACCGACGATGAGGTGATGTCGATTTACGAGGGGTGGCTGGCGGAGCACGGCAAGGCATACAACGCCTTGGGAGAGAAGGAGCGGCGGTTCCAGATCTTTAAAGACAACCTCAGGTACATCGACGAACAGAACTCCAAGAACCTCAGCTACAAGCTCGGTCTGAACCGGTTCGCCGATCTGTCGAACGATGAGTACCGGAACACTTACCTTGGCACCAAGACCCGCGCTCAGAAGAAACGGCTATCCAACAGGAACACCAAGAGCGACCGGTACGCGCCGCGTGTCGGCGATTCGTTGCCTGACTCCATTGACTGGAGGGAGGAGGGCGCAGTTAACCCAATCAAAGACCAAGGCAGCTGCGGTAATTTTTTATTCTATTTATTTAATTGTTTTTACTTTTTTTGTTAATTAATTACGAAATTATTTTGTTTAATGATTAATCGTTGATGTTTCTCTTGTTGCGTGGTCATAATTCGTTTAGAATTTTGGGTTTGCTTGGTGATATATCAAAGGTGTGTGATTAGGGAGTCGTTGACTTTGATAATCTGGTTGATTATTGCTTAATCAAAGGGGTTTAACCTAAATCAAACATGGAGTATTCACTTAGACAGTTGATTATTCCGAAATCCATAGTTTCAGACATGGATTTTGCAGTTTCCATGTTTCAAGGAATTACCTTATACTTTGAGACCAAATACGTGAACATAATTCCAATTTTTTGTTTGTAAAGATGAAAAAAATTAGAGAAAAATATTTTCCTTCTTTTATGGTAGGAAAAAAATAACAGGTAAAAATATCCGACAGAATAATCTGGGTTGCCTGCGTTAATGAGGGGGAGGATTTTTACAACTTATTACTGTTCTTGTTTCCAAGAGGTCGCACTTGGTGCGATGGGCGATGGCAAGTACCTTCGCCTATGAGCGGTAGGTCTCGGGTTCGAGACTTGGGAGCAGCCTCTCCATAGATGGGGGTAAGGCTAGCCAACATTCACCTCTCAGAACCTGCGTAAAGCGGGAGCCTTGTGTACTACGACCTTTTTTATTACTGTTCTTGTTTCCCCTTGGATTATATTTTTTTGGGTTATGCTAGGGAAACCATTTATTTAAACTAAATTTTGTAAACTATATCGTGTGATTATTGATGATTGGATTATTATTAAAGTATTGTGTTTATTTTTTATCTGTGACGCATCATATGATTTTCAAATTTGGTTTTAAAAATTAGTCTACCTAGCATTTTTCTATGTTTTTTTAATTGTAGGTTCATAGGAATAGGAATAGAGCACGACCCGAGCAAAAAATAAATAAAAATTCAGTTGATTCACTTGATGGGTTTGTTTTGCACATGTCAATAGATATTGGCATACACCAAAGTAATCTGATGAGTCATGTAAATAGAACTTGTCGAGTGATGTTGATGCAACATGTCAATGTATGTCTAGCACGTATTACGTTAAACATTTAGTAAGCACAAAAAATGGCCAGTATCAAACATTCAGAGGGTCCTTGTGTCACGGGATGACTCTTTAAGCCTTCCGCCCGTGCGGCACTTAGACTTGAATACCTCGATGAACAAGCTAAGTAAGCCTTCGAAGCCTCGCTTCCCCGGATCGAATCACCAAGAAAGCTAAGATAGCTTGGAGAATGCTAAAATCACTTAGAAGATGGGAGAAAGGAAGCTTTGTATTGAAAGTTAAGAGAACTTTACAATTGCTTACAATTCTTGGATTCTTGGATGGTTTGGCCAAATGGCCTTACCTCCTATTTATAGGCCTAAGTCACCTCCTCAATGGAGGGTTCTAGAATCCCCTACTTACATCCAAAAATATCTAGCATAGTTCTAGATACAACTTGCCTAATCTAGATTATTCTAGGTGAGGCTTAAATATGTACACTTGTGTGGAATGTTCCGGAATGCCCTAGATTATCTTGAATGCTCCGCCACGTTCTTGATTTCTCCGGGACGTTCCAGAAGCTTCCATGAAGACATGGCTTCATGGGCTTAGATATATGATGTCTTGGGCATTTTCTTTGTTTTTAACATGCGGCCCGTGACATCCTCCCCCACTTAAGCCGTCGACGTCCTCGTCGACTCTTGCCTCTCGAATGTCTGAATCAAGTCCTTATATTGCCATAAGGACGTCTCCTTCTCCCAGGTTGCTTCGGAGTATGGTAGCCCCTTCCATTTGACAAAGTACTCCACATGCTTTGGTTGTCTTGGTCGCACCACGACACGCTTGGCTTCAATGCTCTCCACTTCTTTGTCAAATGCCTCCGTCATCAAAGGGGGTGCTCGATGAGACTCACCTCGACTTGGTTCCTCATCGTCCGCATGATAAGGCTTCAAGTTGCTCACATGGAACACCGGGTGAAACTTGAGGCGGGGTGGGAGTTCCACAACATACGCGGCTTTGCCAACCTTATTGATGATAGGGAATGGTCCCTCATATTTCCGCAACAAGCTCTTGTGCAAGCCACGAGTACTCTTGTGCTGAGACGCATTGAGCTTCACAAAGACTTGGTCGCCAGTTTGGAACTCCACATTCCTTCGCTTGCGATCTGCCCATTTCTTCATCTTCTTTGAAGCCTTCTCCAAATGAGCTCGAGCAAGTTCGTGGGCTAATTGCCACTCCTTAGCAGTTTTGAAAGCGGCTGGACTATTCCCCGTGTAGCCAGTCACGACCGTGTTCGGGGTCAAGGGTTGTTGCCCTATAGCCAACTCGAACGGACTTTTCCCTGTCGACTCCGAACGTTGCAAGTTATAAGAGAATTGGGCAACATCAAGTAACTTAGCCCAATCTCGTTGATTGGCACTAACATAGTGCCGCAAATAAGTCTCCAACAATGCATTAACCCGCTCCGTTTGTCCATCGGTTTGCGGATGAAAAGCTGTGGAGAATTCTAACTTTGAGCCAAGTAGCTTGAAGAGCTCCTTCCAGAATCTACCCGTGAAGCGAGCATCTCGATCACTGACTATGCTCCTCGGAACTCCCCAATACTTCACCACGTGCTTTAGAAACAAGCGTGCAGCTACTTCGGCTGTGCACTCCACAGGTGCGGGTATGAAGGTGCCATACTTGGTGAATCTATCGACCACGACGAAGATAGATCCACATCCATCAGACTTGGGCAAATGTGTGATGAAATCCATAGTTAAACACTCCCATGGTCTTGATGGGGTGGGAAGTGGTTCCAACAGTCCTCCCGGTTGCCTTTGTTCCACTTTGTCTTGTTGGCACACAAGGCAAGTCCTCACGTATGAATCTACATCATCTCGCATTTGTGGCCAATAATAAGCATCGCTCACCAAAGCCAACGTGCGGTGAGTGCCAGGATGTCCTGCCCACATTGAGTCATGGCACTCCTTAAGGATTTCTTTCCTTAAGCTTCCCCACTTTGGGACATAGATCCGCTTGCCTTTGGTGTATAGCAAGCCGTCCTTAAGCCAAAACCTTCTTGTCTTCCCTTCCTTGACAAACTCCACAATGTTCTTGGCTTGGACGTCATGTGATAAACCTTCTCGGACACGGCCCAAGAGATGGCTTTGCGGCTTGAGTACCGTAGCCATTAACTCTACTCGTCTACTTAGAGCATCGGCCACCACATTCTCCTTTCCTTGCTTGTACTCTAGCTTGTAATCAAACTCCGCTAAGAACTCTTGCCACCTTGCTTGCTTAGGTGTGAGCTTTTGTTGGGTTTGAAAGTAGCTAGTGGCAACGTTGTCCGTCTTGATGATGAATGGGGTACCAAGCAAGTAATGCCTCCAAACTCTAAGGCAATGGACGATGGCGGTCATCTCCTTTTCATGGGTCGTGTACCTCTTCTCGGCATTGTTTAGCTTGCGACTTTCATAGGCTATCGGATGTCCCTCTTGCATCAACACTCCTCCTATGGCAAAGTCGGAAGCATCAGTGTGCAACTCGAATGGCTTACTAAGGTCGGGCAACCTTAGTACAGGCTCCTCCATTAGGGCCTTCTTCAACCTCTCAAAGGCCTCTTGACACCGGTCCGTCCATTCCCATGCCTTGTTTTTCTTAAGAAGGTCTGTTAAGGGTGCCGCTATAGCTGAATACCCTTTTATGAATCTCCGATAGTAGTTGGCTAGCCCCAGAAAGGATCGTAGTGTTGGTACCTTGGTCGGCGGTTCCCACTCTTGAATGGCCTTGATCTTGCCCTTTTCCATCATAAGTTTCCCTTCCTCTATCTTGTGGCCAAGAAATTCTACTTCTTTTGTAGCAAAGGAGCATTTCTCCTTCTTGACATAGAGTTCATGCTCCCGAAGGGTCTTGAACACTATGCGCAAGTGCTTGACGTGCTCCTCCAATGTCTTGCTATAGACAACGATATCATCAATGTAAACCACGACAAACTTGTCAAGATAAGGATGGAATACCTTATTCATCAATGTGCAGAATGTTGCGGGGGCATTGGTCAGACCAAATGGCATGACTTTATACTCGAACGATCCATATCTGGTCACCATCGCCGTCTTCGATTCGTCTCCAGGGGCTATCCTCACTTGGTAGTATCCCGATCGAAGATCTAACTTTGTGAAGTACCTTGCTTCACCAAGTTGATCGAATAAGTCGGCGATCAACGGAAGTGGGTACTTGTTCTTGATGGTAATCTTGTTCAATGCTCTATAGTCGATGCACAACCTTAGGCTACCTTCTTTCTTGCGTTGGAACAAGACGGGTGCACCATATGGGGACTTGGAGGGTTGGATGTAGCCAGCATCAAGTAGCTCGTTGAGTTGCTTCCTTAATTCCTCCAACTCGGGTGGCGACATCCTATAAGGTGATTTGGAGGGAGGCTTAGCACCAGGCTCCAACTCAATCGCATGGTCGACCTCTCTCCTTGGTGGCAACTTCTTTGGCAGTTCCTTAGGCATCACGTCCGCAAACTCCACAAGGACGTCTTCCACTTGTTTCGGCAAAGGCCCGTGCTTCTCCTCCCCTTCATTCAACATTAGGGTTGCAAGAAATGTGGCCTCGCCTTTCTTCCAAGACTTGGCAAATTGAATTGCCGACAAGTGTTGGGTACACTTCTTGGCTTGCCTTTCCAATGGCACCAGGCAAGGTTGTCTTCCGTTGGCCAGGATACAGAAAATATTGTAGAAGGGAATGGGAAAGGCTCGTACCTTGTCCATGAACTCTAACCCAATGACTACGCCATAGTCGTCCATCTTAACTACGGTGAAGTCGATTGTTCCCTTCCATGTGCCAATGTCTACGTGTACATTGCGCGCAACTCCAACAATGGGGGTGGCAGCGGAATTTACCGTCTTCACGCTACCGGGCTCCTTGGTGACTCGGAGGCCAAGCCTTGTGGCTTCCTCCGACGTCATGAAGTTGTGTGTTGCTCCCGTGTCCACCAACACACGCGTCGTCTTGTCACCAGTCTTGATGTCGACGAACAATGATCCTCCCCCAACTTGAGCCTTAGGTTGTGGGAGGGTTGTCTGGATGGCATTCAGTAGACGGATGCATCCCATCGTTGCATCGTTACTCTCCTCGGCCTTGTCCTCCTTGAAAGCCATGGCCTTAAGGGCCTTCTTTTGTGGGCAATCTCGCATCATGTGAGGGCCGTCGCATAGGTAACAGTTGGGTTGCCAAGACTTACCCTTGCCTTTGTCATGCTTATCGGCTTTCTTCTCCTTCGGTTTGCTTGTCTCGGCCTTATCCTTCGGCTTGTGTTCTCCCCCACTTCTCTCATGGTTACCCCTCTTCCCCGTGGATTTGGAATCACCTTGGTGGCTTGATTTAAACTCAATCAAGGATTCGGCGGCGGCAATGGCATCAGACAATGTTTGCACGTGTCTCCTTTGTAGTTCGAGTTTTGCCCAATTTTGCAGTCCACTCATGAAGTACATGAGCTTGTCTTCCTCTAACATGTTGGGCACCTCGAATAACAAGCTCACGAAGGCGTTGACATAGTCTTTGACGCTCCCCGTTTGCTTGAGCCACCTTAGTTTCTCCTTGGCTTCGTACTTGGCATTTTGGGGATAGAAGTGCAACATAAGATCTTTCTTAAATTCATCCCAAGTGGTGAGAGAAAACGTACCTTGCTCAATCTCCATGCTCCGACGACGCCACCACATAAGGGCATTGTCAGCTAAGAACATGGTTGCCGTTGAGATTTTGGACTCGTCATCTTCAAGCTTCAGGTACTTGAAGTATCGCTCCACGTTCCACACGAATGTGTCGAGCTCCTTTGCTTCCCTCTTCCCATTATAGGATTTGGGTTTAAAGGAGTCGATTACCTTGGAGTCCAACGCCTTGATTTCCCTCGACCCTTGCACGAATTGCTTCACGACTGCTTCTTTACAAAACGCCACATCTCCCTTGAGTTCCCTTGTGTCCTTTATCTCTTCTTGAAGCGCCACAAACCTTGCCTCTATGTTGTCAAGGTGAACCTGGACTTCCCTCCGCATCTTGTCTGCCATGGTGTTGAGAGCGCCAAGGAGCTCATCTCGTAGCCCTTCCACCAAGCCACGCAGTTCATCCTTACCATTGTCCACCATGGTTTGGATTTCCTCCTTGTCGACAACGTCCTCATCAAGTCGAGTATCGAACTCGAGTATGGTTCGTTCCACCTTCTCGAGTCGCTCTTCCATGGTCTCCATCGATGCTTGCAAGTCCTTTAACTTTGGCTTGCTCTTGGCAACGTCTTGGACCTCGGCAGTACGCTCCCTTAGGTCGGAGACTCCGGACACCATCTCTCCACTTGCCATATCCTACTTTCCTTCAAGTGATTCACGAGCTTGGCTCTGATACCAGCTGTCACGGGATGACTCTTTAAGCCTTCCGCCCGTGCGGCACTTAGACTTGAATACCTCGATGAACAAGCTAAGTAAGCCTTCGAAGCCTCGCTTCCCCGGATCGAATCACCAAGAAAGCTAAGATAGCTTGGAGAATGCTAAAATCACTTAGAAGATGGGAGAAAGGAAGCTTTGTATTGAAAGTTAAGAGAACTTTACAATTGCTTACAATTCTTGGATTCTTGGATGGTTTGGCCAAATGGCCTTACCTCCTATTTATAGGCCTAAGTCACCTCCTCAATGGAGGGTTCTAGAATCCCCTACTTACATCCAAAAATATCTAGCATAGTTCTAGATACAACTTGCCTAATCTAGATTATTCTAGGTGAGGCTTAAATATGTACACTTGTGTGGAATGTTCCGGAATGCCCTAGATTATCTTGAATGCTCCGCCACGTTCTTGATTTCTCCGGGACGTTCCAGAAGCTTCCATGAAGACATGGCTTCATGGGCTTAGATATATGATGTTTTGGGCATTTTCTTTGTTTTTAACATGCGGCCCGTGACACTTGGAAGACCTTCACATATATGTATTATGGACTCAGGTGGTCCTGAAGCCACCTTGGTCCTTATTTCCATCCGTCCCTGGGAGGACCCTCATAGTTTTAAAGCATCTCTAAAGGAGAGGCTAAAAATCCTACTAGGACTGTTTTGACAAAAAATGGTGCCTTTTTTTTTTTAGTTTCAAAGGAGATGTCAAATCCTACATGAATCAACATTCTCTACTTTGCTGCAACTTTGATTTTTTTTTTGTTTTATTTTAATGTTGGACCCACATATTTCTTTATTTTTCTTCATTTTTTGATTAATTTATTATTAAATTTTGACCCAATAACAAAAAACATTTTAATTTGATATTTTGGTTAGAATAAGAGGCTATACAAAATGTTATATTGCCACATCGACTATAAAAATGAAATTTGATATGGAGGTGGTCTCAATGCCCGACCGCATGATGATTGTTATTTTTTCGAAATATTTCTTAACTCTATTGAAGTAAAAGGGTCCTCTTTTGTCATCTCTTTGTAACTCGATGGTTTTGTGATATATATTCAACTAACATTAGATAATTTCTCGGATTCGACTAGTACCCGGTTGGATCAATGTATCATAATTACCGGAAAGATAATTGTTTGATGCATTTGCTCTAATCTTACAATGTGTCGCTAGCAAGTGATATATAGCTTCACATATTGTCAAGTTACCTTGGAATCCTTTTTCGAGTAGTAACCAAATCAATTTGATTGTATATTACAGGGAGTTGCTGGGCATTCTCAACTATCTCCGCCGTGGAAGGTATCAATAAGCTAGTGACCGGCGACCTTATCTCACTATCTGAGCAGGAGCTGGTAGACTGCGATACAACATACAATGAAGGATGCAATGGAGGTCTCATGGACTACGCCTTCGAGTTCATCATCAAAAATGGCGGAATTGACAGCGAAGAGGACTATCCTTACAAAGGATACGATGCCACATGTGACCCCTACAGGGTCAGTATTTTTTGTCATTTGCTTAGCTGAAATATTTTTAAAGAGGAGCTAAAGTTCTCACTCATTTGGTCATTTGTTTTCTTCTGTGCAGAAAAATGCCAGGGTGGTTTCGATTGACACTTATGAAGATGTTCCTGTAAACAGTGAGGAGGCATTGAAAAAGGCTGTTGCCAATCAGCCAATCGCCGTTGCCATTGAAGGAGGTGGCAGAGACTTCCAGTTGTATTACTCCGTAAGTTTTCTTCATTTTATATCACAAAATCTCTGTGATAAAAGGAGAAATGTTCTCTTGTCGGACTTATGTAGTAAAACAAATACATATGCTGATGAACAATCTGACAAGAGAACGCGTTGAAGAATATTTCATTATTTATTATACCAAATAAAGTAGTCAGCAGCTCAAGTCAGTGTGATATGATTGTTTTGACGGCTTCCGAAGAAAATGCATGAACTAATTTACCACATGGCTTCAAATGCTATTTCAGGGTGTATTTACAGGACGTTGTGGGACGGCATTGGACCATGGTGTGACAGTTGTGGGATACGGCACAGACAAGGGGCTCGATTACTGGATAGTGAGAAACTCATGGGGTGCAAGCTGGGGAGAGAAGGGATACATCAGGATGCAGCGTAATCTGGGCAACACTGCTAATGGAATATGTGGAATTGCCATGGAGCCTTCTTACCCGATAAAGAAAGGCCAGAATCCCCCTAACCCCGGTCCTTCTCCTCCATCTCCGATAAAGCCCCCGTCAGTTTGTGACAACTACTACTCCTGCCCTGAGAGCAACACGTGCTGCTGCATCTACCAGTATGGAAACTATTGCTTTGATTGGGGATGTTGTCCACTTGAAGGTGCCACCTGCTGTGATGACCATTACAGTTGCTGCCCAAGCGAATATCCTGTCTGCGATGTCAATGCCGGAGCTTGTTTGATGGTAAGAACACCCAAAGTCCCCATTTCTGATAACCATGTCGTTTTAATTTTTCATTTTATTTCAGTTGCCGCTCGTTAATTATTTTCTTACATAGTTTTACTTTTTTGTTGAAACAGAGCAAGGGCAATCCCTTGGGAGTGAAGGCATTGAAGCGCACCCCCGCGAAACCCCACTGGGCTGTGGGTGGCGGAAGGAGTAGCAGTGCTTAAGCAAAACACTCAAGCCTTGATGCATTGGTTTAACAAAAGCTAAGAAGGAAGAGAAACATCCAAGCATGATTGATAATCTTCTCCTCCGTTTATCGTTACTGGCGGATTACGCTCTTAATCGTAATTTATATTCCAAGAAAAGGATTATTTCAGATGCTGATTTGTATATAAGCCTGTATTTATTATTTATAGCATTTGATCAGTTGAAAGACAATACATATTGTTGTCAATTTAGCAAATATGCTCTGTAAATTGTCATGAATTTGGCATTGGCTTTTATGAAAAGTGCTTCGTTCCGAATCCTTAATGTATTTGCTTAATATATGGAATATGATATTTCATTTGGCCGGAATGTGCTAATACCTACACAGGTTAAATCCTTGCGATAAACTTTTGTGCTTCACAAACCGGCAATTAATTAAGTAAACAACATATGAAGACTACACAAGGGGAATGTTGCATTAGTGTTACTAGTTGTACAGGACGTCTTCCGTTCAATCTTTCCCCTTAATATTGTATGGTATAAAACAATTAACAAGATTTAAGGCCTTTTTTTTTATAGTCAAAAGTGTTTTTGACCGTGTTTGGTACAAAAACTTAGAAACAACAATATATGCATTGTTAAGACCACAACTTTAATTAAGAAACACGTGGTGGGTGTTATTATAAGAAGCACTTGCATTTTTAATAAAAATATGAAAATGCTTATAACAAAAACACACTTTTGCTAACCGAAACCCTTGTGACTAGTTTTGGTAAAATAAATAAATAAATAAAACCTTAAAATAAATTTTCAAATTCCGTTGCATCCCATTCTGTCCTGCCTATGTACCAAAGGGCACCTAAAAGACTAATATTTTTCCAAGTTAAAAGGTCTGCAATTTGCTTAGTAAAGGGAACAAGATATCTCATTTGGAAAAAAAATGTGCTTAAAAAAATGTTGAAATATTATTTATATTATTTGTTCTTCAGCTTCACAGTCAAATGAATCAATTAAAACTCATACGACCAGTTATTCTGCACTTTGAGGTCCTCTAAAAAAGAATTGATAATATTTAGAAGACAGATCGCTAATCGCTCGATATTACCATTAGTATTCCAACTCTTTAATTAATTGAAAAGAGTTTCATGGAAAAACAGCAAATACACACTTTCCTAGCTAACAAATTTAAAGCAAATTAATTCAGACATCCTCGTTCCTCGGTATACTAAATTGATGCGACTCTTGATTCTCTCCTTTCTAACAAGGGAACAAGGATTGTCTGCCCTCTCTTTTTTCATGTCCTTCTATGTCCTCCTGTCTGTGTGGTTACGATTAAACCAAATCAACATTTTATATTACTATTCATTTTCGTCTTATTATCTTTATAAAAAAATATATATAAAATGTTAACGTAGCTTAACCGTGACCACATAAAATAGGAAGGCATGGAAGGGTATGGAAAAAGGGAGGGCAGACAATCCTTGTCCCTAACAAGGTTCAGTACCTATAAATAGTGTCAAATGCAAGAGCAGGTCCTGCTTATATAGTAATGGACAGATTTAGTAATCTCCCGGATGAAGTTTCTCATCATATTGTTTACTTGATACAAAAGACCTCACTCGTCTTGGGACCGTGTCCAAAAATTGCAGAAGATTTCATTTATCAACTCCAACAATAAGAGTTTATCGTTGTTTTGTTGTGCATGATTCTGTTGATCCGCATCTGTCAAATTTTTTGAGTTCTTTTGATAGATTCTTGATTCAGCGTGGGAATAGTAAGATACACATCTTTTCTCTTAGGTTGTGCCGTGTCTTCTCTGCCAATGCCACAGCACGGGGTTTTGATGAAGAGCTCTATCAAATATTTTCGTGGATTTATAACGTGGTAAGATGTAATGTTGAAGTACTTGAATTTGAGTTGGTCGAAGCAGGTTACATACAAGATTACGAGGGGGCACTGTTAGAATTTCCTTCTTGCGTATTTTCTTGTCGTTCTTTGAGGTCTCTACGTCTGAGTTTAAGGTACGGCATTATTAAATCACCATTATCCTCTCCCTCCTCTAATAATATTGTGTTCTTGAGATTGAACTTTGTTACTTTAGAGGAAGGTTTTTGCAAATGGATCTCATGTTGTTGCAAATGCATTAAGGATATCCGGCTTGAAAGTGTTAAGGGGATAGAAAATATCACCATTGAGAGTTCTTTGGAATCATTTGAGGTTTCTGGTGTGGGCCTCCTCTATCTAAAAGTTTTTGGTGAGGAACTTGAACGTATTAGCATTGACTGGTCACATAATTCCCCTAATGACAGATTATTTGTTATGTCTGCTCCAAATCTTAAGTACTTGAGTTGGATAGGGAATGTGATGAATAACAATCTGAATTTTGGGGAACTCTTGCGTTTAGAGAAAGTTAAGCTCTCTCATCGATTTGGCGTGTATGACTTGGACAGTGCATTCAAGTTCCTTTACAGTATACGCAGGGTTAAATTTCTAATTCTGGACGAAGCGACCATGAAGGTACGTGAAATGAGAATTCTACCATTGTTCTGCTAGTTGGAAAGAATAATCGGTACATAATATGATTTGTATTTTAATTTTATGTTTGCAGGTTCTGTTTAGAGGTCTTGTGCCAGGACCATTGCATGACGTTACATTTCTGCGTATAGAATTTGAAGAACTCATTGAAGATGACATAATCCCGACACTGGTCTCTCTTTTTAAAGCAGTGCCAAACTTAAATACTTTGCATATAAGGAGAAAATTCTTTCGCTACCAAGAAACTCATGTAAGTGAAATTTTTATACGTTTTTTGGCCTTTTAAATACTTGTTTTATGCGCAACTTAGTTTTTACCATGTTTCCTTGTCTGTGTTTTTCGGTTTTGCAATCAATTGGTTTTTACTATATTAATCTTTCTCTTTCCTTTGCAGTCATCTTTGTTTAGTAAGAGTTATTGGGAACTCCAGAACCTTGCTTTTGTTTCTCAACTTAAGCAGGTTACTATGGATCTTACTTACGAGTCGAATGGGATTGAGTTAGCAAAGTATTCATGTGATGATCATCCAAATTTGAAGCGAATCTTGACTGAAAGCACGATTGCTTCCAAAGCTACAGTTGTTCAGGATGACATAAAATGGCTCCATAGTTGTTATCTTTGTGGGCTTAGATGGTTTGAATGCAGCCTTGGCTTTAGATGCAATGTCAACTCTCGCGGTTTACGCATGAACTCTCTCGCAGCATTTGATTGAATTTGGAGATGCTGGTTTTACTTTCTGTCTTTATGTACTTCATAGTTATATTTGTATGAAGTTTACAATTATGTTATTACTGTTGCTGATATGTAGATTCAGTCATGACTTTGGCTGTGGCTTTTGGGAAGTGCTTTCTATTGTAATTTGCTTAATGGATGGAACATGATGTATTTCATTTCTATTGGCCAAAATTTGCTTACATCATGCAAATATTAAGTAGCCAATAGAAATAAAATACATGTCTCAAACTTGGTTTTCCTTTATCCTCTCCTCAATATTGCTTGTGTAAAAATATTAAGTTCAAAACACAGAGAAAGTTAAATAGCGTCTACATTTGGTTAAGTTGTTTCCACCAAAATTCTGAAATTTCGGCGAGGCCAAATAATTGTTCAATAATTCGGTATATGTTGCCTAACGTTGTTTTCAGAAGCAAATTTTATTCTTTTTAGGGCCTTGTGTTCAATGGTTATTGATTTTCCGGAAAAATGGTTTGAGAATCTATAAGCTGAATTTATTTATCCTTTCATGATTTTATGTACTGCAGTCTGCGGACATGCTTTGAATATCAAATCGTCTATTGCTTTTCATCCCCTTTTTCCTTTTTTCTTTTTTTTTTTTGTGAAAAGTTATTTTTGCTTCAGCTGATGCGCATATGATGGGAAAATTGGAAAAATATATACAAGCAACACCAAGTAATTATATTTGAAATACAAACTCGATCAAAACCTTAATTGAGAAAGTAATAATGGGGAAGGCTCTATTTATGTATTGCATTTGATCAGTTGAAAGACATACAGATTCTTGTCAATTACCAATATGCTCTGTAACTCGAGTCATGAATTAGGGGTTGGCTTATTGAAAACTGTATTTTCATTACGTAATCAATAAGATTACACACAAGTATTTATATACAAAATACTAACACTCTTGTATTGACAACTCACCCTAACTAACCAACTATACAAAATACAACTGAAATAACAAAACTTAACAATACTAAGTTTTGTCATTTACAATATTACCCCTAATATCCCCCTCAAACTAAACTTAGGGAATCTTAGTGAAAGTTTGTCTCGAAGAAGAAGAAATCAAGCTTTAGGCAAATATTTGGTGCAAATGTCTGCTATTTGATCTTGAGTGTAGATGAAATGAAGAAAGACTTCCTTGGAAAGAACTTTCTCTCGAATGTAGTGGTAATCAATTTCCACATGTTTGGTCCGGGCATGAAAAATGGGATTCTTTGCAAGAGGTATAGCAGAGATGTTACCACACCAAAGCCTAGGAGGACAAGATAGAATCAATCCAACATCAGTTAATAACTTGCAGATCCAGGTGATCTCAGCAACAGTGTTAGCAAGAGACCTATATTCAGCTTCAGTTGAGGAGCGGGCAATTGTTGGCTGTTTCTTGGCACTCTAACTTATGATAGAATCTCCCAAAAAGATGAAACCCCCCCCCCAAGAGATCGTCTATCTATATGGCAACCTACCCAATCTGCATTCGAGAAAGCATTGATGCAAAAAGGTATTGAAGACTGGAAACCAAATACCAAGGTCAAGAGTACCCCTTAGGTACCTGAGAATCCGTTTAACTACTTTAAAATGTGATTATCTGAGATGTTGTTTTCTCAAAAATTGAAGAGGCACCGTTCTCCGAATCTCGAGAGCCAGATCTCCTACATGATTGCTTGTTTGAAAACCGAAGAGGCATCGCTCTCCAAACTTCGAGAGTCAGATTTCCTTGGATAAAGCTTGTCTGCAATCTTCACACACAACGTCAGCTTTTCAGATACCACATACCATTTTTTCAAAGTGCTCTGACAAAATTAAAACACATGAATCTTGCAGCTCCCACTACATTGCTATGACTGAGAAGGGTAAAGGAACAGCATTACTACTCGCTGTTAGGACAATTCCTATATTTGTCGACCTTCATCCTCCACAGCCAGACAGACTACAAATAATAAAAAAATACTCAACTTTTCTTCACATCCGAGAGAGCACTTTCAACAGATTCTCTTGAAATACTCAGCTTCTTTTTCCCCTAATAATACCTCTGCAAACAAGACACACCAGAGTAAGAGTATCTCATATGATCAGGGTTAAAAGCAAGATATGTCTTTTCCTTTGCCCTTGTTCTTACCTGCAAGACAAAGAGAAAGAGAGCAATTAGTCATCACTTGGAATCAAGCTTCCAGTCAGGAACTGATTACCTAGAACTCCTTGCCTGATTACTTACCTGGAACTCATCTTCAATATCTTATGCTTCCAGAAAAGATATCACATCTGTCTGAAGAACAGATATGGCAAGTGAGAAGGATACAAGAAAACATGTCATCAAGGTCGAACGCACTCTAGATTTGATGGACTTGTTTGACCCTCAAATTCTTGAGTCGGCCTTATACTCTGGAAGAAACTAGAAAAACCTCCAGCCCAGTTCAAGAATAAGCCTGTGGAAAGTTACTTCTTCAAAAGCAAAAGTATCTCATATCATATCTTCTCCTTTTTCTTCTCTTTATCCTTCTTGCTGCCTAGAAGATATGGAGAATGAGAACAATCAGCCGGAACTCGAAATCAAACTTTTGATCTGTGATTGATTGCTTGGAACTCTAATTGCTTAACTTGGTTGTCACCTCTTTCGGCAAATCTCCTAGCTCGGCGGCTTGTGGGACTCCTACTACATGGTTTGTATCGCGCTTGACCAAGCCTGAAACTACAAGTAAGCTTCAAGTGAAATTGATACATTACCTTGTGCATCTCCACCGGTTAAAGATACCAACCCTAGATGGAGGAAAAGTACTTCCAGAGAAGATGTCACATCTACCTATGAGACAGATAAGGCAAGTGAAAACGATACCACACTTCGGTACTTAGAAGTTTCGTGATTACTCAGCGGCTTGGATCTTATAAGTCCCCAACCAATGAGCTTCTCTCACTCGGGAACTTAGGGGAGCACTGTTTGTACTATACTTGACCAATCTCAAAACTACCGAGCACCGGTCAACGTTATACCATTAAGGACCCAGAAGAGTTTCCCTCCAACCAGGAGGCCAATCACAGCGCGACACGTGTTGACATCAGAAGTCAATCATAGCGCGACACGTGTCAACATCAGAAGCCAATAACAACACAACATGTGTCAATGTCAGAACAAAGCTAGAAACTCTCTTCTATAAAAAGAGATCATTCTCCCACAATATTGCCTAATATCATTTGTACTAAATCATTCACTAGTACTCACTAAATGAGAGCTTGAACCTATGTACTTGTGTAAACCCTTCACAATTAATGAGAACTCCTCTACTCCGTGGACATAGCCGATCTGGGTGAATCACTTACATCTTGTGTTTGCTTCCCTGTCTCTATCCATTTACATATTTATCCACACTAGTGACTGGAGCGATATAACGAAGGTCACAAACTTTACACTTTCTGTTGTACCAAAATCCTCACTGATTTTGTGCATCAATAGAAATAATTATAGAGCTTGTCAAAGGGTACGATGGAATTGAGTTTGCAAGGTATTTGCTTGAGCATACTCATAATTTGGAAAAAAAATGATCCTAAGTTTTTTTCAGAACGGAGATAGTTAGAATTCCCTCCTCATGAAATTAAATGCCCATTTTTAATGCGCAGCTGTCTAAGAAGCAAAATCCTTGGACAAAGAAAGGTCTTTCTAGTTTCAAGAACTGAGTAAATGTAAAGCAACCCAATATTGATTGCTTTGTCTATCCCCTTCCATAGTTTTCTAGAAGGGAGTTGATTATGAATATTTATATGTTTTACCCTGTAGCTCTTCTATAGAGTGTGAGTAACAGAAAAATAGTGAGTACATCCAAGAGTTTGTGAGTGCTCTTGAGTCAGTCAGCCTCTAAATTTAGAGAGAATGGTGCTTGTAATCCCATTTCAATAGTGGAAGTATTTTGGACTTTGTCCTGTGGTTTTTCCCTTCACATCGGAGGGTTTTTACCACAAAATTCTGGTGTCTTTTTGTTCACTTTTAATTTCTGTTTACTTGTGTTTTATTTCCTGTGATTTACACCAGCAGCAAGCTGCTGTTTTCGCTGCAGCAAACTCAACAAGATTCCCTCAGAAAGTTGAATAAAAGCAAGATGTTTTCCAAGCAGAAGTTGCCTTTCAGGATAGAAGGGAAGTAAGAAAACATTGGTCAAAAGTCATGCAATGATACTCTAGTGATGTATATTGCAGTTTCTCGGTCATCGACTGGATATATATATATATATATATATATATAGAACATCCTTATATTCTCATTTGGTCTAAATTTGCTTACAATCTGATAATTTTGAAATTTCCTAACATGCTATTTGTGCTTCACTTGAGGCGATTGAATTAAATAAAAACACATTTGAAAATATAATTTGCAAGGAGATTCAGGAGTGGTTATACTTTCACTTGAGCTCCTTAGCCTCTTAGACTTTGAACAAAGTTGAGGTTCCATCCGAACATGAGCTTACAATATTCGGAGTTGCCCAAATCGTTATAAGCTCTTTCAACTCTTTAATTGAATTAAAAAAAAATTAAACAAAATAGTCTCTAAAGACCATAGTCTAAAATATCGATAATATCGACGAAATATCGAAGATATTTCGGTTTTTTCAAATCACGGAAAAAAGGGAAAAAAGGGAAAAAATGGAGGAAAAAAAAAACCAAAGGGGATTTGAACCCCTCCCATTTTACTCCTCCAACACCGTAACCACCATATATCACTTATGTTTTAGTGATAATATGCTAAAATATTTATATATATATGAGTGGCATGTTAACAATTACATGCAAAATTATTTTGGGGATTTATCATTTGATGAATACTCTTCACAATAAACCTACTCTACACATAGAGATGATGAAGATAGTGAAAATTTTGAACCTTATAGGAACTTTATGTGGTACTAAATCACTCATGTATCTTACCATGCAATGTATAAAGTGTAAAATATTGTAGTAAATCATTATATATAAATGATTATGATGTGTTTAATCTTTTTTTTCATTAATTATTACATATTTTCTACACTCACAGTGTTTGCCAGCTCTCTGTATAATCAACTTAAATCAGTTAAATCCATCATGTAATGCATTTCCTTCTAATTTTTTTTGATAAACTAATAGATACAACAACAACAAAGCCTTTTCCCACTAAGTGGGGTCGGCTAATAGATAATTGACTAAATAAACATTCTTCAAAGTTTCAATAAATATTTCCAAGTTTTTCTTACAATTTCCGTGGTTTTTATTCAATTTTTATCTATATTGATAATATTTCGATATTTCCATCGAAATTTCCATGTTTTTGGACCACCGATATTTCTGATATCATCGATATTTTATACCATGCTAAAGACTAATATGATAATACATTTTTCACAACAAAAAAGCTCCATATCGTTATATTATGAGTTTGTCCACGATGATCTAAATATTTATTAGAAGCGCGATATAAAACACGATGATCTAAATATTATTGATGATGAACGCTTTCGAATCATGACGTGGATTTACATCATTCTCAATTAGATTATCCAAAATAGTCCTTGAGATTGGCATACTATTCACTTTGGTTCTTGAGATTTAAAATCGATGAAACTAGTCTATGAGTTTGTCCACCATCAAACATAATCTTTGTTAAATAAGAAGAAAATGGCAAGAATACCGTAATTTTTGTCAAATTATTTTGTCTCATTGTTTATTAAATTGAGAGTATTTTTGTCATTTTGATCCTTATTTAACAGAGATTTTTTCACGGAATGGCCAAAATGATTGACAATAGATAAACTTAGAGACTACTTCTATCGATTTTAAGTTTTAGGAACCGTGAGGATTTGAGTTATTTGTTTGGTCATGCAGACATCCTTAATTAAAAAGGAAAATTGGAATGTCTAATCACTAAAAAAAAAATGTAACTCTTGAAATCAAAATCTTGTTATGACCATCTATTGTATGACTTAGCTAAAATTTCCGACCTTCATATCGGTCTTTTTTTTTTTTTGACAGGGTCACTTCGATCTGTAAGTTTTGGTCCGTATTTTTGCGAATGCATGAGTGCGTGTGGACCTTCTTCTAGATGTAAAGTTTGCACTGTCTAATAAACCCACTTGCTTCATTTGTCAAAAGGAAGGCAATTCGCTTTTCGTTTGGTTACGAATTCCTCAATCAAATTGGATTGGTATTGAAAACTTACCAACTAAAATGGGTCCGTCCTTCTTATCAATTGTGTGGGGATTTCCAAACGGCAAGTTGCACAAGCACATATCCAGTATGTAGTACTAAATACGACATTCAAACAACCGGACCATTTGTCTAAACGATATGTCAAATGACTTAAACACAGCCACATAAATAGTATCTTAACTTGCTTTCTTAGAATCATATTTACTCTATAACATACTACTCTTAGTTCGGTGATATTTTTCTTAATGTTGAAAGAGATTTCAAGTACACATCCACCTCCGACCAATAAGATGAAGAAAAATTGGGAGATTGAGGGTTTGGGACCATTTATTTTGCCGGGAGGTAGATACCATATGTCTCATGCAACATCTTTGATCCAACCCTACAACAATCTCTGGTCAGTTTCGGTCCTCATTGGGTTTTGGGGACCATGGAAACATGGAAGACCACTCCCCCAAAGGGATAGGGATAGACCACATTACTCTAACCCTACCACCAATCCTCAATGAGTGCACATGTAGTAGAATTAGGAGGAGATGGTGCCACATGATCATCAGGAGTTATAAGCACCAATAATTTGAACCCTAATTTTGTATTTGATTTGCATTTGGTCTCCCTAATGATTGAAAATTGGACCCAAATCAGGAGACAATTAAATATTCTCTTATGTTGCAGACATTATTATTTCATGAAAGAGTGATTACATATATATTGCTCTATGACAATAGCTTGACAAATCAATAAAATTAAGTTACATACGTGGATTAAGCCAGTTGGTCAAGACAATTTGTCCACCTACTTAGGCTTAAGTTGTAATAAAACTGAGCTGCAGCTTCGTAATAAATTAAGTTTATAACTCTCTACGTCCGAAGTCTCTTGTTTTCGTACCGGTCCGAATCTAAGTCTACCCCTCCTCCATTTTCCAAACCCAAATTAGGGTTTATGGAACTGTGCTTTTCTTCATGAGCTACATCTAAATGACAGGATGACTCTATTTTCATAATGCCACCATTAACCTTCTGCATCTGATCTGCACAATTGTTCCTGTTGTTGCTCATAAGCATGTCATGGGCTTCAGCAGCATTATACGATGGAATATTAACCGAAGGCAGCTTCGATAGGAGAGCTCCAAGGCTGCAAGAAATAGAGGGCAGAAGAGGAGCAATTGGCCAAGGTGGTGATCCTGCTAATCCATTTTGTGGTGTGTTCCAGCCTAAGTTTATGGACTTGATTTGGGAATCATCAGGAACTTCACTGAACAATCTTTTCACACCGGTCAGTTGGTGCTTTTCGTAGACTGATAAAGCTGTTAGATCTTGAGTTCCAATCATCTGAGGATTTGGTTTGAAGATGTAGGG
Source organism: Malus sylvestris (assembly GCF_916048215.2). NCBI lineage: Eukaryota > Viridiplantae > Streptophyta > Magnoliopsida > Rosales > Rosaceae > Malus > Malus sylvestris. Next base: position 7,353,333 of record NC_062267.1, on the reverse strand, counting down.
ATGTTGGATTGGTAGGTACGGTCTTTGCATGGCAAAAACCCCTGGTATGCTCTGAAGGTAGCTGAATTTCCTCTGTATACTGATCACCAAATTGAGATCCTCCAATACCTGAAAATCCCAATGAGTCAATCGATTGATGCTTCACCGAAGGCTAGTAATTTTAACACTTCTTTTGGTCACCCACGCTCACTTCTTAGTTCTTATATGAGTGCAGATAAAATTGTGAAATATTCAACTTGGAGTGCAGATGGCTAAAGATGGGGTTAAAATTGCTAATCTTGCTGAAATTTGAAGGAAAAATGAGGGAAGACAGACACAAACCTTGTCGAATGAACCAAGTTGAATTATGCCTTCTCTAACAGAAATGATGGCAATTGTCTGCAAAATTTCGATATAACAAGCCAGTGAATCGTGTTACTAACATTTTATTTCTGTTTCTATAATACTGAGATTTAGAAAGTGAACCTGTATGCCTGATTGGAATTGAAACTCCCATGCCCTTGGTTGCTGCATGTGAGAATGAATAAAGGGAAATTAAGGATTTAAATGAAGAAAAAAATAAAATTCATGCTTGCATTTTTACTTTTGTAAGACGAATAACGTAATGAATTGGCTTACCGGTTCAGTGGATGCATTCCAAGAGGAAATGAAGTTAGGATCACCTTCATTTGCGGTATCTCTGAAAATCCATCTGTGACTATTATCTGCTGCAACTTTCCCAAGCAATCTGCAGCCAACTCAATGCAAATTAATTTGGAATTACCTTCTTGCCAACAAAAATATTAGAAGGAAGATGCTTTTTCCGACAATGTGATACTTTGAACTAATTTAATCTTTGTGGAGGGAAATTCAAACTCGGATGCAAAGGACAGTTAGGACGGGCACACTGCACAACTAACTGGCTTAACCAACATCACCAATAGAAAGTAAATTCTCACCCTTCTCCATAATTATATACTTCATGTGACATTTTGAAGAAGATGTCAGCTCCAAACCTCCCCTTAATGTACCCACTTCCTGCTTGCTCACATTCATAGAAATCACAGAACCCATCTTCCCAAACAAGAATCCTGCAACCAAAAATTCACTTAAAAACTCGAAAACCATTGAAATCAGAAACATGGGTTTTGTTTTGTCACAGTTCCTTGTTAATCACTTTACCAGTTCCTTCTGTTTCCCTTGGATCGATCAAGAGCACTCCCTCCATAATCCCACCTGAAAAAACCAAAGCAATGTGACTTGTTTCGTGAAAGTAGCTTTTCATGTGTAGTGTGCTATATATTCTGTTTACATAGTAAAATTTTCTTACTTTGGAGGAGGATAGTTCCGAGGCAAGATTCTCCAGAAGACAGCATAAACCCACTTGGAGGAATTGGAAGAAGAATCTGAACATGAACAGAGGCTCCTCAGCGTGTGCTGCAAGAGACAATTAAGCATGGGAAGTCCACTTTCCATTGCCACACACAGAAACAGAAACACAGAGAGAGAGAGAGAGAGAGAGAGAGAGAGAGAGAGAGAGAGAGAGGGATGGGATTTTAGAGTGAAGTTAAGCTTGAGTGTGCTGTTGTTTCCATCACAATTAATAGGAAAAGAGGAAACTTGGGAACAAACAACCAATGTCCGCTGGCTGTGTTGGGACTTAGGAGTGAGGCTCCAACCAAACCCACCGCGTAGAGGACCACAGGGATCCTTGGAGTTTGTTTCACAGTGGGACCTGGATATTTACAACTCAGAAAGGAGCAGTTAAGAAGAGTGTCCTACAAAAGAGAAATAGACAATACAGATATACAGTCGGAGAGAGCTAAAACCCAAGAACCTCCCGACTAACTTGCGCTGTGAATCAGTTATTATGCTATCATGTACGAAATACCAATAATTTTCTGTGCGAGCTTGAAATTTTATTGGGGGTTTTAACAAAAAATCTGCGGTATTGTTCACTTTAACGAAAAACCACATTTGTACACTAAAAAGTCAAACATAATACTATTCACTTTACCCTTTATTTTGTCATTATTGTTAAAACTCAAAGCTTTCAAACCATTTTCATTAATTTTCAAATTTTTTATAAGCTACCTAATTTTTTGCTATTAGGATTAATTTGATTAACTAACATTCAACATTAGCATTATTATTGGCACCTGGGCTATAGCTCATGGTAGCCTTGTATGTAGCTTCACCATTGTACTTGTGCATGGTTAAAGAACAGAAGTTCATCGGCATTGTCAACAATACATCAATAACACATCAGTACATATCAAAAGTCCATTATTTAATAAGGAATACGAATAGTCGGACTATATAAAATACCATTTCAGAATTTTCGGGAAAATCTTAATCAAACTCCCATCATGAATCAAAACATAAGTAATAAAAAAAAAACCCAACCAGGTGTAGGCTAATTAGGAAGGTGCAAGGTTCAAAAAAATGTTAGGAGCTAGTCGGGCAACGGATTGGTGCCTAGCGCCTAGGCAGTTAGGAGGGGTCTAGGCGGGCGCCTAGGCTACCTAAGCGGATTTAGGTAAATTTTTTGTATATCTTGTAAATAATTGCATATTGACACTTACAAAAAATTATACTTGTATGTAATTCATGGATAAGATAATAAAAGAATGATAAAATGCAAAAAGAGTATCCAACAAGTCCAAAATTTAAAAACACATTAGGCATATATGTCATATAACCATAGTGAGGAGTATTGTAGGATGACACATATACAACAAGTTCACAATTTAAAACCACATAAAATGCAAAATAGGAGGAAAATAAGGAAATATAGTAATGTAAGAATACTTGCAAATTTACAAAGCTAGGCATCAAACTCTTCTTCACCATATCCCTCCATGACTCTCTCCGTGTCAGACTCAAACTCAACTTCTGTTTTGTTTGTGAAATTAGGGTAAGAGTTGCAGGGCACGACACTTAGACTTAGATAGGATTTTTTTTTAATTTCAAAAAAATAAAAAAATAAAGATCACCTAGCCGCCTAGCACTGCCTAGCCTACTTAGGGCCGCCTCAAGCCCAACCGATTTACAAGAAAATGCCTCGGGTCACGACCATAGCCCAGCACCTAGGCCCTTTTTTAGAACAATGGGAAGCTTACAACAGCAATCCTTGATTTGTCCTGAACGCTGAGCAGTGTTTAACAGCTCACCTTGCCTTAATGGTTTTGTCTATTGTTTTTTGCAGTGGTCCTCAAATCCCTACTGGTTTCCACTTTCATCAAATAAATGGCACCAAACTTTGTCCTTCTAATGGCCCCTCGTCTGCAACGGCGATACGCATGCATGTTTAATCAGCTCTAAACGTTTTTTTTTTTTAACTTGAGTCTTCGTTTGGGGGTTGGATAAGTTGTAGGATTGGATTACCAATCCAAAAATAATCTCACCCTAATCCTATCATGTGCATTTACATAGGATTATTTATCCTGTGAAAACTTGAGATGCTTCAATTTCACCACTCTAATTTGTGCTTGAGACCTTAGACACGAAATCCAAACCCAGTACTCTGAGACTCAAGAGAACAGACCCAGTGATCACAGCACCCTAAATCCATACTGAAGAAAATCAAACTCGAAATAGTATATTTCAACTAATCCAAACTCCTTTGTCTTGTGTATATCACTAAACACAACACTGGATTAGTGCTCCTCCAATCTCAATCACTAAACATGATATGTGTCATGATCGCCCTTACTGTAGACGTAAATCTGGACCACCTGCCAACTTGGGTACACAGAGCATGTACACCATGGGTTGCCTGTTCGTGATGGGACTTGCAAGAAATTAGCATTTGGTCAGTATTTATCAATTGGAGTTGAGATCTTCTCCAAATCTATGTGCTGACAGATTCGAAAATTTGGGCCATTCAAGAAAGAATGATAGATCTAGGCCGTTAAGGGCTTGATTTTGTGTAAAGTGGGTCGGTATGATGGGCTAACGAAGGCCTGAGATTTAAATTGTGTGGTCCAAACTTTCTAGTTCGTCGACTTTGAACACAGTATTTACATAATCTCTGGAAAGTTTTTTTTTGTTTTGTTTTTACTTTTAACCTTCATCATGTTATTCAAGGTCAAAATTATAGCAGAAGGTCCAGCAACACTGCTAGACTAGACGAAGTGAAGTCAAGTGAATGGCTACATTGTGGAATGGCCCAATGTGTCGACTCCAATGAAAAATCCTTCAACTTTCCCAACAACTTATTTGTAACTCGCACTACCTAATTTTTGACAATCCACATTTGTGACTTTCCAATTCACCCATCCTCCCCAGAAAATGATGGATCAGAAAACAACCAAGCATTTATATACCACAGAGAAATGGAAAAAAAAATTCGAAGTGTCAGTTCGTATTCAAGTGGGTACTTATGTGTTATAAGATAAGTTTAGAATACGAAAAATATATATTATTTTCTTCACTTGTATTATGACATTTAAAGTATCACTTTAATACTTGGTACTTAAAAATATCTCTCATAGAAATTGATGGTCTAAAAAGGCATGCACATTCATGAGAAATAAGGAGAAAACACAATTCGTGGAAAAAAATAAAAGATGAAACGTATGATAATCACTATTCTAAAAATCATTGCCTAGGCGTTAGGCGGATGGTCACTGCCCTGATTAATGCATGGACGTTTGAAAATTAAGAAATGACACTTAGACCTGCTGAGGCGCCCGCCTAGACTTCCTAGGCACTCGCCTAGCTCGCCCAGACCCGTCTAGATTACGACTCACTTAGACAGAAAATAGATAACTTTCATTTTGCATTTTATTTTTTTCCATAAATTGTAAGAGACTCGTTGAATACTTACACAAACAGACATCATATGCTTATTCCTCATGTTTTCATTATCTTCCAATACTTCATAATATATATGTCATTCTATTTTGTAGTTTATGATGTAATTATTGATTTTAAGTATAAAGAAACAAGTATTTACACGAAATATAATATATTTATTTAAATACACATAGTTCGTCCAGCCGTCTAGATGTTAGGTTCTAACCCACCGCCGATTAGCATCTAAGGTCTTTTAGAACCTTGATGATAAATTCTTGTTGTATGCAAGTTTCGAAGCCCTAACGAGACAATTAAACTTACGAACCCACAGAAAATTAAACTTAAGTTGGGATGGCATCACATGACACCTGCCAGCCATAATGATTAGGAAAAGAAACTTTGATATGTTTTACACTAAACTAGGATTTTATTTGTATGTTAAAATCTCGGAGTTGGGTCACTCAGAATTATAGTGTAGTAATATTCTTCTTTACCTGTAAGTGAGAGGTTTTAAGTTCAATTCTCACCAAAAGTAAATTTAAATTACATTATTACTAGCTCATTATGAGACTAAACTCACTCAATCTTCTTTGGTGTAAATAATATATTTTGTTAAAAAAAAAACAACTCGAATTTGGAGTTTTCTATTTTAACCAACACCTTTCGTTTGAGTTAATTTTTTTTTCTTTTTTTTTTAATAAAAAGGGAGGTCAATTGGTGGCCTCAAACAACATTAGAGATTAAAAACCTTAGGAATATATGTCAAAATTATTAAAAGGGACACTTTGGATGCGGTCCCTAGTTATCAATATCCTTTGATTGAAACCTTGTTAGTTTTTAGTTTTTTATTGAGGTCCCTGATATTAATGTAATAATGTAAGTTACTATATTTTTTTAATTAAAAATTAAAAATTGAAATTTGTAATTGTTTATATTAATGAGATTTTAAATAAAACCCATAATTATGGGATTAAAAATAATAAAATATAAATTATTCTCTCTATATATTGTGTGTGTGTACATATATGTATGGGTACATTAACCAAAATTAACAAAAAAAGTTATTGTACCAAAACATGGATACATTCTCAAATCAACGAAAAAGAATGTACCCATATAAGTTTAAACATGGATTAAAAAATTTGAATGGATTTTATATTAAAAAAGGGTACATTTTACATATAGCAAATTGATATATTTGAGAATGGGTACATTTAAGATTAAAAAAATTGAAAAATTATATGAATGGGTACATTTAAGATTAAAAAATTGAGAATCTTTTTATATATAAAAAAAAAACTAATAGGTACAAACTTAATTTAATTTAATTTTTTATTATTTTGGAAATGTTTGAATTGAAAATTAATTTGAAGTTTAATAGAGGTGTAAGTATTAAACCCTAAATTAATTACTAATTTTTATATTAAAAAAATTATATAATAAACATGTAAATTCATTATCACATTAATGCTAGGGACTTGAATCAAAATTTGAGAACTAATAAGGTGTTAGTCAATGAACAGTAAAAACTAGGGACCAGATACTAATTTTTCCTTATTAAAATTACAAAATAAAAGGTTATACACATGTATCAATTTATGATTTGTCTATAATGAGAATGAGCCAAGTATTTTGTGCTACAATATGAGCCTTCTCAATGGAGCCACTAGTTTTGTGTTTCAGGGACCCACCTGCATCCAATTGTATGTTTGCCTCTTAGTAACGTGATTAGTTTCCAAGTGTCGTTTTTCTTTAGAGCCTTTATTTCTTAACCTAACCCAATATATCCTAATCGGATTCTCTTATACTAACAGAATGACAAGCTTGAAAGGTTATTATTGTAATTGTATGATCGTCTAACTTAGCTCAAATTTTCGTCTAAAATATCGTTGTACCTACCAAAGGCAGCCTTGAGACTTTGGGGGTCCTAGGCTATCACAGCCCATCCCGAGTTTTTCATATCGGGAGTGTGAAATGACGGAAATACCCTTGACGTCACTAAGGTGTGCGTGTGACATGTTTTAGATATTTCATATTTTTCCTAAACTATTGGAAATATTATTTAAGTTGGATAAAAATATTGAAAGGTTGGATTGTTTGTTTGGTTAGGGATTTAGAAAATGGAGGGTGTGGATTGATTTTGGACATCAAAACCCTCTCTCTCTCTCATTCCTGTAGCCTCTCTCTCTCTCCTCCATCCCGACTCTCTCTCACACACCCATACGTACGGACACACCCAAAACCTCCCAAATCTCGGTGGATCGAGGCAACCAAGGTATGCATCTTCATCCTTGAGTCATTTTAAGTCAATTGGTACTAGTTTTAGGAAGTGAAACCCTCGGAATCACGTGAAACCCGAACCTCCATTTTTGGTCACTGTTCATGCAAACGTCAAATGTTGATTTTCAGGGAATTCTAAGCTTGTAGTGAGCTTAGTGAGGTCCCAAGGAGGCTCGGAGTACTTCGTTTGAAGGATTTGGACGTCGGGATCACGTGGTTCAACTTTGGCCGATTTTCTTGGAAATTTTCCGGTGAGATTTCTTGATTTTTAGAGCCTTAGACTAGTCTATCTTGATTCTACATGTTTGGGGCTTCAATTTGGTATAAAATACGAAGAAAATGGTTGAAAAACGAAGAAGAACGAAGCATTCAAAGTTTGGCCGGAAACCGGCCGCCGGAAAAACCAGTCCGGCGAGCCGAGGTTGAAGATGATGCGCGTGGGGGCGCGTGGCAAGCCAAACAATTTTTCTAAAAATTTCTCGACGTCCGTGACGTCGAGTAGGTCAATGTGGTATATTCATATACCCAAATTGAGCATCGTATGAGAAGTTATTTCGAATGATTGGTTATGTGTTTAAAATTAACGTTTTTATAGTTGTTTCGCATATAGGTGACACCTATCCCGAGGACAAGCACATCCAGGGATGCCACGGGGGTTACGACCCCTCGACTTATCAGTGAGTGGGCAGTTTTGATTTCGTATTACCTATATACAACTGTTTTTCCCAGAAAATACGTTTATGTGAAAATTATGAATTTATTTGCCATGCATGCAATTGTTGAGATATTTAGTTTGATAATTGATGCATATATATGTGAATTGACGCGGTGGACGCACAGGTGAGATTTATTATTATTCAGCTGAGTTATTCTATATGAATTGCATTGAAAGCTCATAAGCTGCACCTAGGTGTTAGTGCTTATATTGTTATTCACCACACCGCACGCTCGTCTTGGATCCAAGTAGGTGGATGTCGTACAGACCATGTGAGGGTTCCGACATGCTAGTCGTACAGATCACTAGATGTGATTCCGACTAGTGGGTGACCTTAGTTATGCGCGCTGATGATTGATGAGAGAAGCACTAGAGCGTATTTATACACCTGTCATCGTACAGACTACTATATGTAGTTCCGAGTGACGTGCAGAGTTGGACCGTACAGGTCACCGAGGTGACTCCGGTTGGATTAGATGTTGAGCTTTAGAATCAGCCGTACAAGACTATTGTAGGGTCTCCGGTTGATGTATTATTTCACCTGATTGATATTGATGCATTCTGATTATATTTTGGGCATGGCATATCATTTCTGAGATGTTATGATGATGGATATGTGCTGAGTTATGATGTTGCGTATATATATGTTTATATACTATTTTATGGGAAAGTATACAGGTTTTTGCGGTGAGGGGTTAGAAATGTTTTAAATGAACTGTTTTGGAAAACTCTTTGGTTTTACTGACCCACTCATTTTGTTTTGCGCCCCTCCAGGTTCTAGTTAGCGGTTGGTGACTCTCGAGGTCTTATTCTGGCTTTCTGACAGACTCTTGACATGTAGGACTCACCTGAGGGCGATGTACTTTTATTTTAGTCCTACTTGACTGCACTTAAACCTATGCTCTGAATTTATGTGTTTATCTTAACCCGTCCTGTTATTCTAATAGGTTGTTCTGCTAGAGTTGGTTTGAATTTCTTCTTATGAATGTTACTGTTTTGCTTCCGTGTCGCACTTATGGTTACATCACGCTCACGTGACGGCCAGCATGCCTGGATCCTTCGGATCGGGGTGTGTCATAGGCGGCCTTTCAAAGCGGGGCCCTAGATTTATTTGATCTCTGATCCTTTGTACATTGATCTGTATAAAAAAAATCGCTAAATACATGAAAAAGTCTATTTCTACATCAAATATGATTAAAAATTAATATCAAAAGAAGGATGGTATACAAGAATTACTTAAATAATACACATTTTGCGTTTTCAGACGCAAATGTACTAATTAAGTTTAGGATAAATTGGATTTTACCACCTCAGGTTTGAGGTCTATTGTAATCGCATACAACATCTTCAAAACATTTCACTTTTATATCTCAAGTACTATTTTATTTCAATATAATACATTCATTACATTTTCCATCCATTGATCCGTTAAGAACTGACGTGGGCCACTTCCCCCGCAACCCCCCATCCCAGTTTTGTCCTATATCTTTCAAGCTAAAGCTGGGCACCAAGCTAGTGACCTTAGAACGAAACCAGGAACTATGGAGCTCTGTATGGGCGTCGTCAATGGTGTCTCCATGTTTGTCGTCAGCATAAACCCATCACCCCCTTCATGATCTCTTCTTTCCCCAAGAAACCCCATTTCTCTTCATCCCTTCACTTCCCTCCGACCCCCCTCCTCTTTTTCCCGGCAATTCCAATATCTCCAACCGCACCATTCCCTCGCACGGCGTTCCGGCTTCTCCTTCTTCTTCGACGACTGTCAGCGACGATAAAGATCAGCTTCCGACGGACATAATTGTCACAGAGAACCGAGAACCCAATTCTAGAGTAAAATCTTCTTAATTGCCAATTTTTCTAATTTTGATTTTAATCTTGCGGAGGCAGGTGAGGTGGGGTGAGGTGGGTTTTTGGATGGAGGAGAGGGATGTGGTCGGGGGATGGGTTTCTGGGTTTTCAGTTTTTAATTTTATTTTTTAATTGAGTAAATTATTAAAATATTTTTAATGTATAAAAAATTATTTTTTTGTCACGTGATACAAATTTAGTAGCCATGTCAGCTCTTAACGGATAAATTGATGGAAAATGCAACGAATATAGTATATTGAAATAAAATAGTACTTGAGGTATGAAAGTGAAATGTTTTGAAGATGTTGTATGGGGTTGCAATAGACGTCAAATCTGAGGTGGTAAAGTGTAATTTACTCTTAAGTTTACATAATCTAATTTTCAACCAATTTTTTTTAATTGCCTATGATTTTAATTTTTAATATTTTTATGAATTTGGATTGTAGAAATATATATATATATATATATATATATATATATATATTTATTTATTTAAAAAATAAGGAAGTGTTATTGGCACTTCAAAAATTTTATTCTACATTTCTCACAAATGCATTTTTCTTTTCTAATATAGAAAACTTATAATGTAAAATAAGTTTTTATGAATGCTAATAACAATTCCCTAAAAAGTATTGGGTGTCTAGGCAAGTGCCTAATTCGGCTACCCTCAAAACCGACCTTGGTACCAACTGAAAAGAATTTGTTAATATTTTACTTTCAATATGTTTTGCGTCTGTAATAGTTAGTTATTAAAAAAAAGAAAAATTGATAACATCAAACCTGCATTAAGATCAATAAACATAATTGTTTTCCAATATCAAATCAATGTGAACTTTTTTTATATAGAACTTTGTAAAAACTAATTGTAAATTGAATAAAATGCAATTACCAAAATTGAGATTTTGAGAAAAATCATAAAATGGTTGGCGTACGCGCGTCGGTAAAAATACTGAAAGCACCTAAAAGTCATAACGTAACTGGGCTCTCAGTCTTCGACATATACGAAGTTCGTGTCTTGGAGGAGTAAAAAAAACAGCAAAGGATCTCCATTGATTTGACGCAGCGATGAAGGTCCTAGGAATCGATTTCAGCTGCGCCTTGGGGGCCCTCGGCGACGGCCACTTCCCCGACAAAGATTGCTTGCTGCCCCTTATTTCCAAGCTCCTCGGCTACGCCATCGTCGCCGCTTCCACCACCGTCAAACTCCCTCAGGCACGTTCTTTCTCCTCCCTTTGCTTTTCGCCTATCATCGTTAATTACTTAAAGCAATCACCTTTTGTTTTCGTTTCACAATCTCTGTTGAAATTGTTGTATTTTATAAGAACAGAAGGCAGATCTCTGATATGGGCACCATCGATTGATGGGTTAAAAAAGGATTTTATGGTCTCAATTAGTGTTTGTTTAGTTATTTTTTTGGTAAAGATTTGAAATTGTTGGATTTTGAACTAAAACCCAAGTCCCTTTTCCCAGAAAATTATCTAAATATTTGAGTTTTCTAGCTTTTTTGCCTTTTTTTGCTGACCCATTAAGTCACTAGGCTTTGTGTTTTATGTTCAATCACTCAATTCGTTGTTAAATTTCGACAGTTTAAACTCGATACCAGTTGTTTAATGCCCGCAGATCCTTGAAGTTTTATTGATAAAGTGTTATGGAATCCGAACTGTTGGAAGGAATAGAATTTTTTCTTTCTCTTTCAATTCAAAGTCATTGTTAAATTGCCACTCCTCGAAACCGGTAGTTTAATTCCCGCATATCCTTCAAATTCGATTATTGACGATTTATGGGATCTAAACTGTTGGAAGGAACAGAATCTTCCTCTTTATGTTTAAGTTTAAAAATGATTATGAATTTCTTGCTAATTAAATAATTATGTGCCATCGCCGTATTGTGTCCTCGTGTTTAAAAGCTTTGCACCGTGTTATGTAGTCTTTTGAATTTATTTTTGACTTTGTACACGGTATGGTGCTTTTGTTCTTTGATTGCAGATAATAAAAATTTTGCAAAATGGAAGTGTCAGAGGTCTTAGTATTATCTCTTTTGAGCTTGAAGTAGTTGGTTACACCATTGCTCTGGCGTATTGCCTTCATAAAGGGCTGCCGTTCTCAGCTTATGGGGAATTGGCCTTTCTTTTGATCCAAGGTATGTCAAAGGCTTCTTGTACTTTTCTGTCAATAAACGTATACCAGGGGATTGCTTCATAGAGATATGAGAGTGAAAGTAGTACAGAAGCATGATTTTGACGGTATAGTTAGTTTTATCAGATTAGCCATATGTGATTGAACTTTTAGTTTTGTGGCAAACAAAGAGTTGTGGTTTGTTGATTATACCTTTATGATGATTTTGACACGTATAGATCTAAACTCTTGGTAAATTTGTTGGGCATTTTGACTTCAATTTTATGGCATTAGGATGAACTAATTTATAGCACTCACGCAGGATCTAACACAATTTGTTTTATGTTTCTCTTTTACAGCTCTCATATTGATTGCCATTATCTATTATTACTCCCGACCTATGAGTACCAGAACAATGATCACGGCATTACTGTATCCTTTCTTGAGAATCAGTTCAGCCTTCGCTTTTTTTTTTCTCCTAATCTCTCACTCTGTGTAAGGGAGAAATGTGGTCAACTTCTTCCTTAATATGATGGTTTTCCAGATATTGTGCTGTAGCACCAACCATACTAGCTGGCCAGATTGATCCTGTTCTCTTTGAGGCTCTATATGTAAGTAGCCGATTTCAAAGGCGCCCTGGCCTATAAACTGTTGGGATGACAAGCACTTTTCCTTCCTTCCCTTGCCTTGTATTCATTTCCGTACTCAGCTTTTTTTGTGCGTAAATGTAATCTTTTCTCTTATCTATATGGTTCTTTATGCATAGATGTACTGATGTGGAAACAATCTGATACAGGCATCCCAGCATGCAATCTTTCTCGGTGCCAAGATCCCACAGATATGGGCGAACTTCTCTGTAAGTCAGATTTAATTTAGACGTTAGTCTAGTACTCTTTGTTGATGTGAGCATGGATGGTTTGACTGCTTGCCCGAAGTTGTAATTCTGAGTTTGCACGATCTCTGGCATGGCAACCAGTTTATTCTCCTACTATATCCATATTCAGTTCTTTCGGTAATCTCAACCTGTTTTAGCTATTTTTCTGATGCTACTTAACAATTTCTTGCGCAGAATAAAAGTACAGGGCAGCTGAGCTTCTTAACGAACTTAATGAATTTTGCAGGTTCCATGGGTATGTTAGACATATTAGTAGGGCTATAGGCGTAGAATATAACTGATATATTGGCAGACTCACAGAGTTCTTAACGTTCTTTTGCAGTGAGAGTTTTCACCAGCATCCAAGAACAAGCACCCAAAAGTGGTATCCTTTTTTCATATCTGTCAGATAAGTTGTGTTTTTATTGAAATATAATTCAGCAAAAAAATTATTATTGTTTTCATAGTCTTAGTCTGTGTAGAAGTAGCAAGTTCTCATGTTCGCGCATCTTGATTGGGTTCCCTCAGGACCTAGTTACCGCTAGTTTCTTTCTCGTTCCCCTGAAATGACCGACAAAATTGAGCTCCCCGTCAAAGATGATCATGACTAGTGTTTGTTTGCATCACCAAAAATAGACACTAAATGTGCACATATGTATTCGTTCATTTGCTTCTCCTTAATCGTCTACTAGTTCTGTTGGGCTCTGTGATTGGCATCGCAACGAATTTCACCCTCCTGAGTCAGATACTGATGTACCAAAAGCAAAAGCCGCGTGCTGGGAAGGGAAAGAAAACGGAGTAGAAAACTGAACCCGAGATATGGGTAGGTTTGCTTCGGTTAAAGATACCAACAGTTCCAGCAAGGAAGTCAGCGAAACACTGCAATTGTGCTCAAGGAAGGAAATGAGCAATCATCGTCCAATTCGTAATATATATTTTTACAGGGTGTTAGCCATTAGTTTGTAGAAAGGAGACGACGTTATCCATCAAACTGTTAGTATTCTTTTTTTTTCTTTTTCTTTATGCAAAACTTTGAGATTAACATGAAATTATGGCAGATTCTCCTTTTCTTTTTTACAATGCTTTTTAGCTAAAATTGTCCCTGAGATTTGTGTAATTGTTATCTGAAATTTGAAATCAATATAATTGGTCTTGTCTACCATCAATCACATTGGTTTTTCTGTGAAAATTTTCCATTAAATAAGAATAAAATGACCAAAATGTTCTTGCTTTTTGACAAATCATTTTGACTCACTGTTTATTAAATTGAGGATATATTTGTTATTTTGGTTTTTATTTAACATAATTTTGCACGGAATGACTAAAATGATTAAGGTGGACAATTTTAAAAATCATTTTTATTGATTTCAAATCTCAAATATTAAAATGATGTGTTACGTAAATTTTAAGGATCATTTTGGCTAAAAAAACCTTTTTTTTCCAAAGTGAACACTGACTCCTTTTATCATTCTCACTTTAATCTTTACATGTCACTACTCGTTTTATATGCTTTTGCTTTAGACCGGACTTCTTTTGGATTTGTTTTGATTAATGACGGCTGGTGTTAATAATCATGAATCGTTTACAAATTCAAGGATAGAAAAGGAATTTCTCATCGTTTGGGCGACGCGAGAGTCGTCGTCAAGCGCGGGAGTCCTTGCCCGTAAGCAACGGGAAAGCCTCTTCCGAGAGAAATTATCAGTTATAACCAATGTGGGATAACTTTCAACATGCGCATAGTTTCAATTAATCTTACATGGAAGAAACCTTGTCACACAAACCCCCATTAGCCTGCTTTGCTGCAGAAAGCAACCGGCAAGATTGTTGCAATCAAATAGCCTAAACTGGCCTTTCTCACCTAATACAATATTTTAGGTTTTGGTTTGGATAAATATGTGTCAATATCTTCCAACCCAACACCTATGACACAAGTGAAGTAACACAAAAGTTACGTGCATGCCTGATATCCAAGAGAATCTACCTTGTAGTCGGCTACATTCCTTTATCCGGTTTGTGAGAGAATCATATGAAGGTCTTCCGAGAACCCTTGAATGATTGATATGAGTTCTTTTTGTACCCATCAAATGTTTAATGTAACGCCTGCTGGATATATTTTAACAGCACTTGGCAGGTTGAGTCAAGAGCACTCATCAACTTGCTTCCGCATATGTAATGGTTTGGCAGACAACAACAATCCTACCAAATGATCGACGAAATGCCAATAAACTAAATTTTTTTGCACGCACTGCTTGTAGCCGGGTTTTACCGGCTAGTCACAAACGGAGAAAAGATCAAACAGACCAGCTCTAGTTAATCAAGAGATCACTCACTCGTCACACCCAAGGCCCTAAGTTCGATTTTCCCTCCCGACATCGCTTGTACCCAAATATTACCCAACAAAGACCAAAACCTTATACACAAATCAAATGGGAACATAAAAGCAAATTCAAAAAAGTAAGAAAATTCGATTGAGAGAAGGCAATAAACAGCACACAAACATCAAATTAAGTACATAAAAAAAGGTCAGAATCCAAATAATGCAGCAAAAAAGTGAACAATGAACAAGGGGAGGTTTTGCTGTATGGTTCAATTTGAACAACACTTAACTATTATTCCGATTCGACGCCCACCTTCTCAGAGTGCAAGCCACAAAACCCCTCCCCGTCAAAAGCCCTAACCTTGACTTAAAGGTCGGCCGCCCAGCACTGCTTGAGGCAATGTCCGGAAACGCCGGTTGGATGGCCAACGGCGGGAACTCGACGGAATCATCGTGGGCCGCAACGGAGGTATCAATGGCGGCCTCTTGGATCGTTTCACCTGTATCCAAATTCACGGCCAATAAAGGCCTGCTCGCCCTCAACCAATCGGCTCCCTCTGCTGTTACTCCTCTGCATTTCTTGAGCTTCACTTTCACCATGTTAGGGCAACCACTGGCCAATGCTTCGAGGCCGATGTCCGAGACGGGACAGCCCTTAATGCAGAGCTTCTTCAACGCCACGCATTTCACAGCAATGCACGAAATCTCGGCATCGCCCACGGTATCGCTTCCGCACAATGCCAATCTTTCGAGATTGGGGCAATTCGAAGCTAATGCCTCCAAGCTCACTTTTGTTGGATTAACACCAATGAGCACCAATTCCTGAAGGTTAGCGCAATTCTTTGCTACCGAGACCAAACCCTCGTCACCTACTCGATTAGCCTTCCATCCGTCAATGTGAAGCTTCCTTAGCAGCTTGCAGCGTTCGGCGACGGAGACCAATCCTACATTGGTGCACTCAGGGGTCTTGACCAGGTGCAGAATCTCCAGATCCAAGCAATTGGAGATGGCGGTGAGGCCTACATCGCTAACCTGAAGCTTTTCAAGATGGATCTCAACCATGGAGGTCACTCGCTCAGCTATCACTTGGAGGAGCTTGTCCCAATCGCCCGAGCACCTGAAGAGCTTCAGAGTCCTCAGTTTCTTCGCGCCAATTATCAGAGGACCAAAGCACTGTCCATTGTAGAGCTCTTTGAGGCAAATCGTTTTGAGCGACGCGGCAGCCACACCGGGCCCGATCGGCTCCGCCGCGGATCCATCGGTGATGCCGCGAAGCCGCTTCACCGATAACTCTTCCAGAGCCGAGCAATTGTCGAGTACGGCGTTCATTCCTTTGGCTCCGAACGTGCACGACCCGCACGACAGCTTCTTCAACCCTTTGCAGTTTTTGGCGAACGACATCATCCCGGCGTCGGTCAACTCGCGGCACGCGCGGAGCTTTAGGCGCGTGAGGTTGCGGCATCGCAGAGAAATGAGGACAAGCGCCTCGTCGCCGACGCTCACGCATCTACGGTCGCATTTGAGGGCGAGTTTGGTGACGGCGTCGAATCGGGAGAAGAGGGAAGGGATGATAGGGAGGAGATCCGATTGCGCGTGGAGGGAGAGACGGTGCCGGCTCTGTCCCTCGATCCTCAGCCACCGTCGGCAGACCAGAGAGCATCGTTTCCGGTCGCCGGAGCCGAGGGACTGGAATATGCAGGCCAAGCACTCGTCGGGAAGATCGGAGATGAAATCGGTGGCACAGTCGACGATCTCAAAGCCTTCCTCGTCGGCCTGCAGCATCGGGGAGATCGCGGCCGTTGCTTTGGACTTGGATCGATGGATGCGGTTGTTGCTCTCACGGCGGCTTGAATTGGCGGCCGCCGAAGCTGACTGGCCCATCAACTAAACCACCCGGAAATCAACGGCTGAGCTCTGCCACGTCAGCGCGGTTAACCGTAGACAGCGTCGTAGAGGAGCGATTTTTCTCGCAACAACCTCTCTGTGGAAATGTATGAGAGGGCGGACTTTGAAATCCGACTGCACTTGGCTTCTTCTGGAAACTATTCTCCGTGCTTGGGTAATGGTATAATAGTAATCTCCACTCCGGAGGAAAAATCAAAAGCGGGCGCTTTCATGTGATTATCGTGTGGACTCTTTCCTTATTTTGCTCGTTGGCTAGTGGGGCCCGCGATCTTGATTTGAATTTAAGTTTAAACCTGTTAATTGGTTTGATTAAAGCTTTGGGCGACTAGTAAAACCAAAACTAAATTTGAAGTTAGGAGTGTGGATAGCGACAATTCAGGTGTGTCGTCGTCCGTGGGTGTTAAATCAAATATAGAAACTACGATGCAATATACACCGAAAGTTCTAAAAATAAAAAATTGGCAATTAATACGATCGTGTTCACAATTGTTGTAACTAGATTTGTAAACGGATTGGTTTTATTAAATTTTGATCAGGTTTGACCCGATCAGTTAAGTTACAGGTCACTTAAACTTAACCTATTAAGTAATTGGTCAGTCAAACTTGACATTTTTAATGAGTAACCTATTTCACCCGTTATTTTGGTTTTTGGTGTTCTGCCAAAGGGTTTGAATTTTGACAAAGATTGAAACTTTGCATTTCGAAAATTTTGGGGCTTCAGATTGGGATTAGGGAGTTTTTTTATTTCAAAGGATTCGAGCAATTCTCAATCTCAACCAATTGCAGCGAATAATGAGAAAATTGTGAATCTCACATGGAAGTAGCGAATAATTTTTGTGATTATGATTTTTTTCTTTAATTTTATGATTTTCGAGTTTGACCCCTATTTCATCCTCATAATGAAAAAGGGTGTGATATCCACATATTCCATTTTACTTTTCATACATCTTTTTTATTTTCGACATTCGGATCGAATGAATTGGTGTGTGGATAACACGCCCCTAATGGAAATTTAAATGTAGAATATCAGTTTTACTGAAGAAAAAAAATTGACTCTATTATTTATTGAGGAAAGAGAATTAAAAGTCATAAAATGTGTAATATCAAAACTTTATCAAATTATTTTTGACAACGTTCTGGATTCCATAATATGATTGAGATATTTTAATCTATATGTATAAGGATTAACGAAAATTTGGAGGTAAGAAAGTGAAACAAATCAACTGGTTCAACTTAAATTTACATTTCTATAATGCTAGATACTATTCACACGTTAGGTGCATCACATACATAATCCACAATTTTTTTCTCTAGTTTGATTGTCTAGACGATACACATTAAACGTCACATGAATAATTTTTTTGCGATTACGATGGTACAACTACTCTACAAAATTAATGTTTATCAAATATTTGTCCACCATTATCCATTAATGATTGTCACATAAAATACAGCTTAGTATTCTAGCAGCGGTTTTGTTCATATGTCATAATCATCATCCCCATTTTATCCAATAATGCAAATTTTGTATTAAAAATCTTAACTTATTATTTGATGGGGAAGTGTTATTGGCACTACAAAAATCTCATTATACACTCTTCACAAGTGTATTTTTATTTCAAAATATAGAAAGTTTGAAGTGTAGAATGAGATTTTTGAAGTGTCAATAACAATTCCCTATTTGATGGGGCTCTCCATGTACTTTTTTCTTTGATAAGCCTCTTCCGTATACGACCATTTCAATTGCACCACTCTTACATCACTTGGAGGTTGTGGGAACACGTGTGACGATTAGTATACAACACATGAATGTCGTAGTTTTGAAATCATATCAGGATGTGGAGATACTGACTAAAATACTTGCATGTATTTACTACACTAAAATACTTGCGTCTATTTATTACAATTATCGATAATAATTAAATATAATTCATGTGAATGTATATATTTAGTATAATTATCATCAGAATATCGAGATGATGATTGGATTAATTATTTGTAACTACTGTTGCGAAATTAAGTGAGTTGCAAACTTAATTGATAAAGAGACCGGGCTTAAAATTATTTAAATATCATATACATATTTTGTGACGTGAGTGAGAGCACACAAGTTGTTAGCTCAACACATAAACTAAGCTGCTTTGACATGCATATATAGCTAAATGCGAGTTAGTGCATGTTTAGCGGAAGAAGAACATGGTGGCAGATGACCCTGTTAATTTGAGCTATAATATGAATCTTGAGTACCATTTTTTTTGGAATCCTCCTGATTGGATTGGAACTCAATTATTTGATAATATGATGAGTCTTTAAGACTAAAATTAATGTAGTAACGTTTTGAGCTAGTTTTTAGGGTTTCAACCTCCTATGTTACAAAAAAAAAAAGCTACTTTCATACCATTAATAAAATAAATAGTACCTAGACTTCTTACAAATACTTACAAAACTCCTTAACGATGTGAGATTCATACTTTCAACTCGCATTTCGATTTCAAAATCTCTGTCACTTATCTGTAAAGTTCAAAATTTTAAAACTTTGAACGATACACAAATCCAGCAGTGTGGGCCACGTATTTTCACTTCGTTGGACCCTCGGACAACAGAAAATAAAAACAAAGCAAAACACGTGATGGACCCATCAGGCATCAGATAACACATCCATCGGCCCCACTACTTATCTCCATCACAAATTGGGCCTAATACTGGGCCTGTGATTTTACTTATTTTCCAAAAAAACCTAAACAAATATCAGAATTCCCACAAAGACCACCGCATCAGTCGCGACTCACTGAGTCATCATCACCACCGACTCGGACGAATCTAGTACAGTCACTACCATGATCGACGATACACTGGTGCCACTCAGACAATGAGATGACGACGACGACGCGAATAGCGACTCTGAATCCGGCGCTGCTGCGAACAATTTCGTTCCTCTGCGCGCGAGTCCATCACCGACGCCTGGGCCTCGGGCTTGCGGTCCCGAGCGGCAGGGCGTGGTGCAGCGTGGCAAGCGAGTCAACTCGGCCGGATAGTCTATCGTCCTCGGCGGACAGTTCCGCGCTGAGAGGAGTGCTGAGCGTAAAGGAGCCGCCGAAGTACCCTCGCTGGGACGACCCTGACTACTGCAAGTGGAAGGATAAGGAACGGGAGATTTTAAACGACATCGAGCCCGTCGTTTTGCTGGCCAAGGAGATTCTGCACTCTGATAGGTATTGTCACTGTGAGCTTAGCTCGCAACGACGTGGAGCCCCGTCGTTTTACTTTGTGAATTGGTTTTGGTGGTTTGCAGGTATATGGATGGTGAGCAGCTGACGGAGGAAGATGAAAAGGTTGTGGTGGAAAGGCTTCTTGCTCATCATCCACACTCGGAGGATAAAATTGGCTGCGGAATTGATTCTGTCATGGTACCTTTTTTTCCTCCACCATTTACAGTCTGAGATTGCCTTGTTATATTGTCTATTAATTGAATTTCTTGTGTAGAATTTAGGTTTTGATTGTAATCAAATATATATAATATTGAGGGTAAGTAACTCATTAGTCATTGCCAATATGTTTGCTGTGGTGCAAATGATGATTTTTTGAGCAATGGTGCATTCGTTCTTTTGGAATTGAGCCCCGAATTAGTTATATATAGTGTTGATACTAATGCACTGATCAAATTTTGTGCGGGCCGAAAATTTTAACTAGAAATGGGTGTCATCAAATTATTGACTAGGAAGGTCTATTTTAAATTTGTAGTAACTACCAAGTTGTTTGTTGAAGTGTGAAGGATGGTTTGGAAGACGCACTTTTGTGTGTCACAAATCACCGTTGGTGTGATTGCACAATGTGTGCCTTCTTTTAAGTATGATAGTTTATGTTGTATAGACAAACAAGCCTGTTGATGTTTCCATGAGCGGTTCGGGTTAGTGGAAAAATGGTTTCAAAGGTTGAAATCGTAGAATGAGGGTTTAGGGTTTGTGTATTAATTTTGTGGTGAACATATTGAGTGTTGAAGACTAAAACTTGAACATGTTCGAAAGGAATGCAGTGGGTAATTTAAAAAATCATGGTTGTTCTGAAGTATAAGGAGGCCTAAATGTTCGTCCTATTTGCACCAATCTCTTACTCATCGCTTCTTAAAAACATTATGATGCCAATCATATTACCCTCGTTGATTCAATTCCTTATCTTTATATGCCCTTCTCTCCCTGTTACCTCCTCCCTTCCCCGTCCACTTCCTTCACCTCTTCTTCCCTGAGAACATTGGCACTTGCCTTTACGGTTATCTATTTTAAGTTTAAAAGAAAGAAATTGAAAATATTGATGAATAATATGAGAAAGTTAAACAAACTTTAGGGAGGCAAGTATAAAGATTAAAAATGTCAGTCTAAATATAAGCACACTTAAGGAAATATCCAGTGAACTCAACATTATCAGAGTACCCCTAACTCCTTGAACTAAAACACTAATGTCTTAACAAATACCAGGACGCTTATTTTTTAACAAAAGCTTTTGATGTTGTTGCTCTTCTAACGTTAAGGAGTGTTTTTGAAAACAGATTCTCTAACCAATCAAGTGAAATGGTGTCATACCTCCTTGTTTTCAGCCTGTCTTTTACTATTTTTAATATGCTATTGCTGACGCGTCATTCCAGTTATTGTTTCAACCAAAAGATCTAATAAGAAATTGGTGTTACCAACCTATGTAATAGGAAACCTTGGATGAATGCAAGATTTTAACTGTATTTTAAGTTGCAACTGAATAATAAGAGAAACGATTGAAGTATCGTTGCACAAACATAACGACTAAGAAGATTATGGCATCTCTTAATGACTATGTGAGTAGAAAAGCATTTATCTAGGCTGAAATTAACTTTTTCCCCCTGTGTAAGATGAAGTTCAATGGGAGACCAGTCACAGGTGCTATAGCTTAATGAGCTACATGCCTTTGCATTTTTCCCTACCACTTTAACCTTTTTTAGTGCATGTCCTAAGCAATTGGGCAAGGGTTTGGAACTTTAGATCTGCACGTTCATAACTTATCCTTGACTATTGGGGTTATTTTTCCTCAATTATTTTCTACAGATTGTTTATTTCATACCTTTTCAATACAATTCAATGATAGCGGAAGCTGGAAGTGTAAACTCTTAAAATTTTGGTCTAATTTTTTTCTACTGTTTCTTTGGCTACTTTTTCATTAGGACGTTGGTTCAGACATGAGTTACGAGTGTAATATGTAACAGTAGATAAAGCTCTTTCTATTATTGTTTCTGTGTATTTCTGTGACATGAAATTACCTGGTGCCAAAGCTAAAGCTAGGGGGTCACCCGTAAGTGGCACTTCCATGTATTGAGTGTTGAAGACTAAAACTTGAACATGTTCGTTATGTATTTGTGGTCTTTATAGATTTGGAAAAAGCGTATGATAGGGTCCCAAGAGACATTCTTTGGAGGATTTTAGAGAAGAAAGGAGTACGAGTAGCATATATCCAAGCTATACAGGATATGTATGAAAGAGCAAAGACTGCCGTAAGAACTCATGAAGGACAAACCGAAAGCTTTCCCATAACTGTAGGATTACATCAAGGCTCATCCTTAAGTCCTTACCTTTTTGCGTTGGTAATGGATGAGTTAACACGACATATTCAAGATGATATTCCTTGGTGTATGCTTTTCGCAGACGATATAATGTTGATGGATGAAACTCAGGAAGGGGTAAATGCAAAGCTTAACCTTTGGAGAGAAGTGTTGGAATCTAAAGGTCTTCGCCTAAGCCGATCAAAGACAGAATATATGGAGTGCAAGTTCAGTGCAAATGGAGGCCAAAACGAGTTAGGGGTGAGGATCGGAGATCAAGAAATACCAAAGAGCGACCGTTTTCGTTACCTAGGATCTATCTTGCAAAAGAACGGAGAATTAGATGGAGATCTCAACCATAGAATACAAGCTGGATGGATGAAGTGGAAGAGTGCATCCGGCGTGTTGTGTGACCGCCGTATGCCACTGAAGCTCAAGGGAAAATTTTATAGGACGGCAATAAGGCCGGCGATGCTGTATGGCACAGAATGTTGGGCGGTGAAACATCAACACGTACACAAAATGGGTGTAGCGGAGATGAGGATGCTTCGTTGGATGTGTGGGCACACGAGAAAGGATAAGATTAGGAATGAGGATATCCGGGGTAAAGTAGGAGTAGCTGAAATTGAAGGAAAGATGAGAGAAAATCGGTTACGGTGGTTTGGACATGTGCAAAGAAGGCCTACTGATGTTCCGATTAGAAGATGCGACTATGGGACAGAGGTTCAGGGCCGAAGGGGTAGAGGAAGACCTAGGAAAACTTTGGAAGAGACTCTAAGAAAAGACTTAAAGTACTTGGATCTAACGAAGGACATGACACAGGATCGAGCACAATGGCGTTCTAAGATTCATATAGCCGATCCCACTCAGTGACTTGGATTTTCCAAGTCTCCAACCGAGAAGTTTTCCTCACTCGGGAAATTAAGGGAACACTACCTCAACCTACATGCTCCACTCAGAAAGCTTCAACATACAAGCTTTAACAAAAGAAAATTCAAAGAACTTAGCGAAGAAGGCTTCGGTGTATTTAACACAATACGTTGAAATGAAGGAAAACTTATTTATTGATATCCCCGATAAGCTACAAATATGTACATATACATGAGTCAAAATAAGCACACAAGAGGGAGCCTTCACAAAGGTTGCTTAGGAGAAGTCTCAGCAGTTGGTAGAGCCCCAGAAAGAGAAGGCACCGGAGGGGGATCA
Organism: Malus sylvestris; assembly: GCF_916048215.2. Classification (NCBI taxonomy): domain Eukaryota; kingdom Viridiplantae; phylum Streptophyta; class Magnoliopsida; order Rosales; family Rosaceae; genus Malus; species Malus sylvestris. Next base: position 7,329,735 of record NC_062267.1, on the reverse strand, counting down.
TTTGGAGCCTCAGTACTGGACAGAACCCTAGAAGGAGGAGGCATCAGAGGTTGATTATTTGGAGCTTCATTACGCGGTACAACCCCAGAAGACGAAGGCAATAAATGCCTTTGGAACAAACCCACAAATCTCTGATGATCAAGTAAAACCTGACCATCAGTTTCCTTCATCTGGTCAAGCTTCCTCTTCATGTTTGTAGCATAGTCATGTGCGAGCCGGTGCAACTGTTTATTCTCATGCTTGAGCCCTCTAATCTCCTGTTTGAGACTCATCACTTCAGCCGCCAATGATTCAACTTGGCGGGTTCGAGCAAATAGGCGTTGGGCCATATTAGACACAGAACCTGCACACTGAACACTGAGAGCCAGCGAATCCTTAACAGCTAACTCATCAGACCGTTTGGAAAGTAGTCTGTTATCTTTGGGAGTGAGAAGGTTCCTGGCCACCACCGCAGCGGTCATATCATTCTTCATCACGGAATCCCCAACGGTAAGAGGACCAGTAGGGGAGACGAAGGATGGGCGCCATATGTTGTCTGGAGAAGGCGGGGCTGCCTCTTCAACAAGGTTCAAGTCAAAACGACGGTCGGAGGGGCCAGACATTTTCAAAGGTGTTGAAGAGAGAAGAGGTCGGACAAATCAAGATCTTAGAAGTGCAAGAATGAAGCTTCTACTGGTGGAGATTCAAGTGTGCTTTGGAACTTAATGCCAGCCCCTATAAAAATCTGCACTCGACGAAGCTTCAGAAATCGAAGAGGCGCCTGCTCAGAAATCGAAGAGGCGTTTGCTTTCTCAAAAGCTGGGCTGCTTAGAGATCACGAGGGTTGATCTCAGAAATCGAAGAGGCGTTTGCTTTCTCAAAAGTTGGGCTGCTCAAAGACCACGAAGGCCGATCTCAAAAATCGAAGAGGCGCTCGCTTTCTCAAAAGCTGGGCTCCCCAGAGACCACGAGGGCCGATATCAGAAATCGAAGAGGCACCTACTTTTCCAGCCTTTTCCAGCCTTGTCAGCACCTGTCACACGCACACTCAGTTTTGCGGAAATTATGGGCATTCTGTCAAAGACTTCTGGGGAAGTAGAAAACACATGAATCTTACTGTTCAATCACCCACTTCCCACACGCAACAATAGCTCATGGGTACCACAGATAACTTTGCCAAAGTTCTCTGCCAAAGTTGAGCACGTGAAGCTTGCAGCTCCCACTACATCGCTCTGACCAAGAAGGGTAAAAGAATAGCAAAGAAACAGCACTAACAAAGTTTAGACCCATAAATTTTGAAGGTCTAGCTACCATATTATTACCCACAAGGGTAAAGGAACAGTACCACTGCTGGATAATTGGAAAGTCCCTGTGTGTCAACCTCTGTGCTTCGTGGCAAGGTAGACTAGCAAACATGCCCAACCTTTACTCAAATTCGAGAAAACACCCCCAATAAGATTGCTTGCTCCAAAATCGAAGAGGCACCGTCCTCCGAATCTCGAGAGCCAGACTCCCAACATGACTACTTTCTTAAAAATCGAAGAGAGGGTAAAGGAACAGTACCATTGCTGGATAATTGGAAAGTCCCTGTGTGTCAACCTCTGTGCTTCGTGGCAAGGTAGACTAGCAAACATGCCCAACCTTTACTCACATTCGAGAAAACACTCCCAACAAGATTGCTTGCTCCAAAATCGAAGAGGCACCGCCCTCCGAATCTCGAGAGCCAGACTCCCAACATGATTACTTTCTCAAAAATCGAAGAGACACTGCTCCCCGAATCTCGAGAGCCAGACCCCCAGCATGATTGCTTTTTCAAAAATCGATGAGGCATCGTTCTCCAAATCAATCGAAGAGGCGCTCGCTTTCTCAAAAGCTGGGCTGCTCAGAGACCACGAGGGCCGATCTCAGAAATCGAAGAGGCACCTACTTTTCTAGCCTTGTCAGCACCTGTCACACGCACACTCAGCTTTGCAGAAATTATGGGCATTCTGTCGAAGACTTCTGGTGAAGTAGAAAGCACATGAATCTTACTGTTCAATCACCCACTTCCCACACGCAACAATAGCTCATGAGTACCACAAATAACTTTGCCAAAGTTCTCTGCCAAAGTTGAGCACGTGAAGCTTGCAGCTCCCACTACATCGCTCTGACCAAGAAAGGTAAAAGAATAGCAAAGAAACAGCACTAACAAAAGTTTAGACACATAAATTTTGAAGGTCTAGCTACCATATTATTACCCACAACTTTAAAGGAACAGTACCACTGCTGGATAATTGGAAAGTCCCTGTGTGTCAACCTCTGTGCTTCGTGGCAAGGTAGACTAGCAAACATGCCCAACCTTTACTCACATTCGAGAAAACACTCCCAATAAGATTGCTTGCTCCAAAATCGAAGAGGCACCGTCCTCCGAATCTCGAGAGCTAGACTCCCAACATGACTACTTTCTCAAAATCGAAGAGAGGGTAAAGGAACAGTACCATTGCTGGATAATTGGAAAGTCCATGTGTGTCAACCTTTGTGCTTCGTGGCAAGGTAGACTAGCAAACATGCCCAACCTTTACTCACATTCGAGACAACACTCCCAACAAGATTGCTTGCTCCAAAATCGAAGAGGCACCGCCCTCCGAATCTCGAGAGCCAGACTCCCAACATGATTACTTCCTCAAAAATCGAAGAGACACTGCTCTCCGAATCTCGAGAGTCATACCCCCAGCATGATTGCTTTCTCAAAAATCGAAGAGGCATCGTTCTCCGAATCTCGAGAGCCAGATACCACAGACCACTTTTTCAAAGTGCTCTGACAGAGTTAAAACATGTGAAACTGGCAGCTCCCACTACCGTGCTATGACCAAGCAGGGTAAAGGAATAGCATTACTACTTGTTGTTAGGGAGACTCCTATATATGTCGACCTCCATCCCCAACGGACAGGCAGACCTGCAAAAATGCTCAACCCTTCATCATATCTGAGAGGGCACTCCCAACTAAGCCTTTCGAAATATTCAGCTTTCTTTCCCCCCGATAATACCTCTGCAAACAAGCTATACTAGAGCAAGAATATCTCATATCATCAGGGTTAAAAGCAAGAGTATCCCATATCATGCTTTTTCCCTGTCTTTTCTTTTGGCCTTGTTTTTACCTGCAAGACAAGGAGAAAGAGAGCAATCAGTCAGCACTTGGAATCAAGCTTCCAGCCAGGAACTGACTGCCTGGAACCCTTACCTGATTACTTACCTGGCATTGCTCTCGAGTACTCATCTTCAACATCTTATGTTTCCAGGGAAGATTCCGCATCTGCTTGAGGAACAGATAGGGCAAGTGCGAAGGATACAAGGAAGCATGTGGAGACAAGCGTAACAGCACACGTGCCGATACATTCATTACTCTGTCAAAAGCAAAAGTATCCCATATCAGCAGGGTGGAACGTACTCTAGATTTGATGGACTTGTTTTGACCCTCAAATTCTTCAGTCGGCCTTATACTCTGGAGAAAACCAGAAAACCCTCCAGCTCAGTTCAAGAATAAGCCTGTGGAAAGTTACTTCTTCAAAAGCAAAAGTATCTCATATCATCTCTTCTCATTTTTCTTCTCTTTATCCTTCATGCTGCTGCAAGATGGGGAGAAGGTGAACAATCAGTCGGAGCTCTGATTGCTTACCTTGTCTGTCACCTCTTTCAGCAGACCCCCTAGCTCGGCGACTTGGGGGACTCCTACTACATGGTTTGTATCGCGCTTGACCAAGCCTGAAACTACAAGTAAGCTTCAAGTGAAATTGATACATTACCTTGTGCATCTCCACCAGTTAAAGATACCACCCCTGGATGGAGGAAGAGTACTTCCAGAGAAGATGCCACATCTACCTATGAGACAGATAAGGCAAGTCAAGACGACACCACACTCCGATACTTAGAAGTTTCGTGATTACGAGATCATTCTCCCACAATATTTCCTAATGTCATTTGTACTAAATCATTCACTTGTACTCACTAAATGAGAGCTTGAACCTATGTACTTGTGTAAACCCTTCACAATTAATGAGAACTCTTCTATTCCGTGGACGTAGCCAATCTGGGTGAACCACGTACATCTTGTGTTTGTTTTCCTATCTCTATCCATTTATATACTTATCCACACTAATGACCGGAGCAATCTAGCGAAGATCACAAAAAGCGATCGTTTTCGCTACCTAGGATCTATCTTGCAAGAGAACGGAGAATTAGATGGAGATCTCAACCATAGAATACGAGCTGGATGGAAATAGTGCATCCGGCGTGTTGTGTGACCGTCGTAGGCCACTGAAGCTCAAGGGAAAATTTTATAGGACGGCAATAAGGCTAGCGATGTTGTATGGCACAGAATGTTGGGTGGTGAAGCATCAACACGTACACAAAATGGGTGTAGCGGAGATGAGGATGCTTCGTGGGATGTGTGGGCACACGAGAAAGGATAAGATTGGGAATGAGGATATCCGAGGTAAAGTAGGAGTAGCCGAAATTGTAGGAAAGATGAGAGAAAATCGGCTCCGGTGATTTTGAACATGTGCAAGAAGGCCGACTGACGCTCCGGTTCGAAGATGTGACTACGGGACAGAGGTTCAGGGCCGAAGGGGTAGAGGAAGACCTAGGACAACTTTGGAAGAGACTCTAAGAAAAGACTTAGAGTACTTGGATCTAACGGAGGACATGACACAAAACCGAGCGCAATGGCGTTCTAGGATTCATATAGCCGACCCCACTTAGTGGGAAAAGGCTTTGTTGTTGTTGTTGTTGTTGTGGTTGTTCTGAAGTATAAGGAGGCCTAAATGTTCATCCTATTTGCACCAATCCCTTACTCATCGCTGCTTAAAAACATTATGTACCAATCATATTACCCTTGTTGATTCAATTCCTTATCTTTGTATGCCCTTCTCTCCCTGTCACCTCCTCCCTTTCCCATCTACTTCCTTCTCCTCTTCTTCCCTGAGAACCTTGGCGCTTGCCTTTACAGGTATCTGTTTTAAGTTTAAAAGAAAGAAATTGAAAAATATTGATGAATAATATGAGAAAGTTAAAGAAACTTTAGGAAGGCGAGTATAAAGGTCGTACCCAGTGCACAAGGCTCCCGCTTTACGCAGGGTCTGGGAGAGGTGAATGTCGGCTAACCTTACCCCCATTTATGGAGAGGCTGCTCCCAAGTCTCGAACCCGAGACCTACCGCTCATGGGCGAAGGCACTTGCCATCGCACCAAGTGCGACCTCTTTTAGGAAGGCGAGTATAAAGAGTAAAAATGTCAGTCCAAATAGAAGCACCCTTATGGAAAATGTCCAGTGAACTCAACATTATTCAAGTACCCTTAACTCCTTGAACTAAAACACTAATGTCTTTACTATTTTTAATATGCTATTGCTGATGGGTCATTCCAATTTTTGTCACAAGCAAAAGATTTAACAAGAAATTGGTGTCACCAACCTATGTAATAGGAAACCTTGGATGAATGCAAGATGTTAACTGTATTGCAACCGAGTAATAGAAGAAACCATTGAAATATCGCTGCACAAACATACACAACTAGAAGTTTGTGGCATCTCTTAATGATTATGTGAATAGAAAAGCATTTGTCTAGCCTGAAATTTATTTTTGTCTCCTCTGTGTAAGATGAAGTTCAATGGGGGGCCAGTCACAGGTGCTCTAGCTTAATGAGCTACAGGCCTTTGCTTTTTTCTTACCACTTTAACCGTTTTTAGTGCATGATAGGAACTTTAGATCCGCGTTTTCATAACTTATCCTTAACTATTGGGGCTTGTTTTTCCGAGATTATTTTCTACAGATTATTTATTTCATACCTTTTCAATACAATTCAATGATAGCGGAAGCTGAAAGTGTGAATTAATAAAATTTTGGTCCACTTTTTTTCTATTGTTTCTTTGGCTACTTTTTCCTTAGCACTTTGGTTCAGAAACCAGTTATGAGTGTAATATGTAACCGTAAATAAAGATCTTTCTATTATTGTTTCTGTGACATGAAATTATCTGTCTCTGTCTCATTCTCAAAACTTCTCTTCTTGAGTCTGATCTTTACTTGAGTAGAACTTAAACTGACTGTTTGTTGACATTGAATTTGTAAACTATTTATTAATTGAATTTCAAGTTCTTATTGATTTCTGAACCAGTCCTCCTTTCTATATATGATCAACTGTTATTTTATGCGATGTGGATTCTTGTGTTTGTCCATGCAAACTAACCACTTTCTTTGTTACTCGTCTTGTTGAAGGTTGATCGGCATCCCCAATTTAGACACTCGAGGTGCCTATTTGTCATAAGAACAGATGGTGTATGGATAGACTTCTCCTACCAGAAGTGTCTTCGAGCATATATCCGAGATAAGTACCCATTCCATGCAGATAGATTCATTCGGGAACATTTTAAACGTGGTAGTGGCTAAACATGCGTTACTCCTTCCTAACGCTTGTGTTGGGGGTTTAATTTTTGCTTTGGTAATTACAGATGCGTATGAAATGATATTCCAATTATCCATTGGAAGGGGAATGTCTTTCGGTTTCAGATCTTCAGTGACCCACATGTATCTTTAAGAATGACAACAAAGAAAATTATTGAACTTCACTTTGTTGACTTGCATCTCCTTTCCTTGGCTTTGAACATTTTTTTTTTCAAAATTTTTTTTATGACTTTTGGGTTTTTCTGTCTTCCTAGGACCTGCTTTTACTAGGGTTGTTGATTTACTTAGAAGTCCTCAAAGCTCATTAGATAACAACCTGGCTCTCTCTCATTGATTAGAAGCTTTGTCAATCGTTTTAGCTTAATTAGAGAATTTAGGTGGAGGAAAATATGGGAGTCCTTCGTCGGGTATTCAGGACTTGTGCCAATATGGTCCATCAGTCCGAAGACGTTCGATGTGGTGATCACTGATCTTGTAGCTTTTTGGTTGACCTACGATGGAGATAATAGCATTGCATTGTGATAAAGGATGATGATAGGAATGTGTGTCCATGTTTGGCTGTGATTAACAAGAGAAAAACTTCGGTAAGGTAAGCTGACCCCAACTTTCTCATATGGTGGGTCGGGTGAGAGCTTCCCTCGGATGACATAGTCGAGCACCCTTTGCCTACTTTTTATCGTGTTTAATGGGCCGGCAATGGATGGTCCATCCAATAGGACTTGGTCTTGATCAGTTTAGGTAGTATCATGAGTGAAGATATGGAAATTTTGTGTATCCTGACAGCTTAAAAGTCTGATAATTTGAAGTTATTTGCCAACGTGGTCCCGCACTTTTTACCAACTAGTAGAAATCGAGTAGTTGAGACTGGTACTGTTAGTCAAAAGAGTCAAGCTCTCACAGATGGATGCTGTCTAGACTTCAGGGGACTTTCTTGAGTACTCCGGAGCATCCAAGATTATTTGCGCTGTCAAAACCGTGAAATGGCTGGCTGCAGGAATGTGGTTAATGTTGAAGACGAACATCATATTTCTGGTGGTAAATTATGCTCAGAAGAAATGCTCCCTATAGGCAGTTACCCTACAAACATTTTTATTCTTTGAGGCATAGAAACAAAGACTTTCCTCACCCATAAGCTTTTACGTTCGTTAATTTTTGAACAACACACTAATATGGTAAAACCAACTGTTTCCCCCCCTCTTTGGATGTGATATATAAACGCACTCAAATTTCAACCTTCCTTTTATTTCTTGTACTATTCAAAAAGAAGGGAATATCAGCCAATTAATCTTTCTTGAGGATCATATATGGTTTAGTTTGAACGTCACTCATTTGAGGATAGTAAATCAGTGCTAGAGTCAATCATGCATGTTGACTCTAGCACTGATTTATTGTATTATTAACACAAAATGATAAGATAACGACCTAATTGTGCTTAGTAAGTTACTCTCCATCACCACAAAATCTACCAACAAATCCATGAAAATCTGATTTTATGCAGAGTCCCGCTCTACAACCTGCAATAGCACCAACATGTTTTGTACTCCCTTGGCTCTCTAGCTTCATTTCTTGGCGAATGTACCACAAGTAGGAGAAATAAGACTATGAAGACAAAGATGAAAGAAAAACAAAAATAAAAGAAAGCCACATCTCAAAACAAAAAGACCTAGAAGCCCTCCACGTGTCCCCTTTTCTTCCTTTCCTCTCATTTTGTTTGCATGGCGTAGCGGGAAAAGCACAGAAACTCGGAAGACTCCCACTGATACGCGCAAACTGTCTCTCTCTTTTGTAAATGAGGCGGGAACGAGAATAAAGATGACATCCAGTGCAACTTGCAAGACCCTTAATTGTGATCCGTTCGATACAAACAAAATGCCAATTAAATTTCTAAAATTCAAATCGCGAATGAAAAACGAAAAACCTTAAGAGGTGTCGGTGAAAAATGTTAGAATCAATCAACCATGGACACTAATTAACAATTTTTTTTATATATCATAATGGAAAGGTATACAAAATTAATCCATAATTGGGAGTCGGAAAATTTTATTTGAACTCGTACAATCTCTTTTTACATCTAACTTACTCACTACACTTATATTATTTTTAACTAAACTATTAATATCTTTTTGAACCCAAATTTATTATTTAAATCACGCTCACAAATCTAATTCAATATGTAAATTTATATTTACACCCATTAAAAAAATAAAATAATCAAATAAATTCATTAAACTTTTAAACTTACCAAGTTCATAATATGTAATTGCCACCAAGATTCATTTGCCCAATAAATTAAAAGACTATTTTCGGATTAGCTTTAGATTCAACTACCTTCAGATTGACAATATACGTACGGTGTTCGTTTTTGAGAACCTTTCCGGCCTTTTATGCCGGGCTACGAGCCATTCAAAAACCCTAGCAAAATTCTCAGAGAGCAGCACCACCATCAACATTTTACCTATCCATTATAGGAGTGGGCATTTGGAATCGAAAATTGAAACCGAAACACGAAACAAATCGTTTCGATTTTGAAACCGAACCGCAGTGTAGTAAACGGTTTGGTTTTGATTTTGGCTTTTGAAAACCGTACCGAAATCGAACCGCACCGCAAAATTTTAATAAACATTTAATTAAATGTCTATATTAGATGTCATGTTTAATTGGTTGTTTTAGAGTCCATACATTTAGTATGGATTCAACCACACCAGAATATCATCATTCATCACTTTCTTTCTTTCATTTATTTGAAGTACCTTTCTTATTTTATACCATCACACACACACACACACACAAACATAAATGAATTAAAAGTTGGGAACTTTAATGAAAATCTCCCGTACTGTTCACTTTAATGAAAAAACACATTTTTACACTAAAAAGTCAATCTTGGTACTATTCATTTTACCCTTTATTTTGTCCTTATCATTAAAACTCAAAGTTTTCAAGTCCTTTTCATTAGTTTCCTTTTAAAAGTTATCCAACTTGTTTTGTGTTACACCTTGTACGTGACACTCTTTTGTTGCACAAACTTATTTTAACATCACAAATGCATGCACCATGCGAATTGTATCCATAACAAATGTATTTTTCCTGTTGTTGTTGTTACACTAGGTGCGTACTAGCATTTGTTCTAATCAAACTTCTTGATGTTTTGCAGGAATTATTGTTAAATGTAACTTTTAAAATTTGTATATGGAAATGCATATTAATATGTTAAATTTTAAACTGTATAATTTTTTTTCTTAAAAAAATCGAATCGAACCAAGCAGTTTGATTCATTTTAATTTTGACTTTAAAATCGCACCGAACCAAACAGTAAAAAATTTCAATTTCAATTTCAGTTTCGCTCAAAACCGTACGGAAACAAACCATTCGCACCCTAATTCATTACTCTATTCGAGATTCCCAAACGCTCAATAACCTTGTGTGAAACCCCAATTCACCAGTCCAATCCATCGATACGCCGCTACAAGTTGAATATCCAACGAACCATCGGCTGCTGGGACCTTTGCACCGGCGCCGAGTAGCTCCGCTACAAGCTCTGCGCCTCTCCGCCTCACGGCCTCATATGCGTCGGCGAACGGTTCCTCGCCTCCTCTCAGCTCCGCTAGCCTTCTGCCTCCGCTGGCTCTGTCCAGTACGGGTCCTGGTCCAAGGTAAGATGACCTCCTTTATTATGCACACAATCTGTTTGATGAACTGCCTCAACTGATAAAGCTTGCATTTTAATTGAATTTTGGGAATTTTGACGTGCAGCCGCAAGTTGATGTCAAGAGCTTCCCAGATGCACTGATCAATCCACTCGCTGCAAACAGCGAAGGCATGTACATTGTTGTCGGAGGCTCATCGGGGAATATCTACTTATGGGAGGTTAACTTTCCTAATCATTTTTTTTGTCTCTTTGAATTGATCATTTTTTGAGCTCTGAAATGCTGATGGACATTTTACGGAGCACACTCTTTTAGTCCCTCAATATCTATTACATGTCTTTTGCCTATTATTTACTGATGCATTCGTATTCATCCCCAATAAACAAAAAAGCACTGCATTCTTGAAATTGCATGTGTTTTGTAATTTTCATTTGGATGTAAATTTCTTAGGTTTGGAGCGTAGGAAGAGGGAGATTATTTAGAAATATTGTTTTCCCTACTATAATTGATGCGATTGCACTAGATCCTGGTGATAATGTCTTCTTTGCCAGTGGTAGAGATGGCAAGATATAGGTTGCTGCATTTAATGCCGTGAGCCTACTTAACAGCAAGTATGGCTTGCATATCATCGATTGTTTCTCGAATCACAGGTTTCTTGAATTTCCTATAGTATTTACATAAAATTTGCACTGTACTCTGCAGGTCCAGTGAATTAACATTTTAGTCGTTTGACAGCATTTTTCTGAGAAATATATAGGAAGTTGTATTAAGATCACCTTTTGTGTTGTATTCTTGGTTCTGACTTCTACCGGAGACCTCAAACAAGTCTGGAGCTTTTTGCATTATACTACACACACCACGCAATGGAGCCTTCGAATGTGCCTATGTCCAGACGATCTTCATTCTGCCCGAAAGCAAAGGAAAAGACCATTCCAGTGAAATCTGTAATGCAGCAGCCAATCACCGGTTTTAGTAATGCATGCAGCTCTCTCCATTTCCATCTCACTTCTTCTAAAGAGAACGTATGTGAGCCCTGCGTTCATTAACAGCACTCGCAACAGTCAGGCGGGCAGGATTAATGAAAAAAAACTTGAAAAGGTCAACGAAACATGCATGCATATAGTTTTGATGATTTTCTATAATTTTGTGACTATAAATTGTTTTGAGATTACCTGTTTCCGCACTCTTCCTTTTCGATGATTTTCTATAATTTTGTGACTATAAATTGTTACTTTCTTGCATATAGTTTTGGGATTAAAAATAAAATAAAACTAGAGCATTGCAAATCACGATACTGGGAGTTACAAGTCCATAGCAAATCACGATATTGGTGCACTTAGTGTTGAGAGCCCACTTAACAGCAAGAATGGATTGCATATCATCGATTGTTTCTTGAATCACAGGTTTCTCTCTTTTCCTATAGGCAACCTTTTGAGTTTTCTTCGGTTAACACTTGTCTAATTGTTAAATCTGTATTTTTCGTTTTTCAAAGTATAATTGCCCAAGATTGTTGCACGTTTTAAGAACCCTGCATTCTACCTTTAGTTATGACAGGCCTTGCATTCTGGCGAACTGAATCTGAGGAACATTCATTTTAGTATATTTTGAATAAGCAAAACTCATTTAACTCACAACTTTATACTTTTGACTTTTGAACAGCAAAGTTGTCACTTGCTTAGCTTATGGCATTTCTGGAAATGATTTGATTTCTAGATTAGAAGATGGCGTGGTTCGAGTTTGGGATGCTAGAACTCATAATATTCTTCGCGTGTTCAAACATGCAAAAGGTTATCTCAATTCTATTTGAATTATTTCCTTCCCCGGGTGAATGCATATTTGATGATATTGAAGCAAATTTAGCTGTATTTGATTAGCACTATTTCATAATACAGTTTATATTCAAATATCTCGGTTGTTTGTGTTCAATCTGTCAAAGTTTACAAATTTGTTTAGTATTTACATAAAATTTGCACTCTACTCTGCAGGCCCAGTGAATAATATTATAGTCGTTCGACAACACTTTTGTGAGAAATATTGTTCTGACTTCAACTGAAGACCTCATACAAGTCTGGATCACTTTGCATTATACTAGACACACACGCTTTTGATGTGCCTATGTCCAGACGATCTTCATTCTCCTCGAAAGCAAAGGAAAGGACCATTCTGCTGAAATCTGTAATGCAGCAGCCAACCATCGGTTCTAGTAATGCATGCAGGCTTCTCTCCCTTTCCATCTCACTTCCTCTAAAGAGAAAATGCGTTAGCCCTGCGTCCATTAGCAGCACTCGCAACAGTCAAGCGGGTAGGATTAACGAAAAATTCAAAAGATCAACGAAACATGTATGCATAAACTAAACACCCCAATTAATTTTGAGATTACCTTTTCGATGATTTTTGCACCCAGCCAAAGTCAGCTCCAATGTAATGGTTTCGGTTTATTTCAGGCAGCATTGTTTGTACTCGGGACCTGTAACTAGTAGCAGCTAAGTCTCAAATTCAGAGATTTTAAAAATAAAATAAAACTAGAGCATTGGGAGAGGAGGAATCGTACTCGGGACCTGGAATATGGTCTTAACCCAGTTACAAGTCCCTTGCAACATTATATACATGCAGTTATGCTTGTCTGGTTGGAATCTTGTCTAGTTGGATTGATGTAAAATGAATAGACTGAGTTGGTAAATAAATAGAAAAGAGCTTAATTACCAGAAGTGGAAGGCCTCTCGGGTAACTCAACAGCGTCCTCTGCCTCAACCATGCCTTCACCCTCATCATCAGAATCAGAAGTGGAAGCCCTCTCAGGTAACTCAACTGCATCCTCTGCCTCCACTATGCGTTTACCAGGTATGATTTTGATGTTGGGGATGTGAGAAATCTTGGGCCACTCCTTTCCTCTGCCTTTTTGGCAACCTCGTGCAAGAGTCCAAGAGTCAGAGATGTCAAGTGTCTGAAGTGGTGTTTTCCGCAAGAAGTCTGGCAGTGTTTTTAGCTGAGGGCAGTACTCAATCTGTAAAGAAGAAAGGCATGGCATTATGGTAATATGAGAATCCTCTTCCTTCCACTCTTCCACTCCTTTCCACTCTTCCCACGCTTCCATGTACCATAGTTTGAGTGTTTTCAATTTTGGGAATAGAGTAATGCATGATGATGCTGATGTCGTTTCCTTTTCTATTCCCAGAAACTCAACTCCAACCTTTTTTACTCCTTTCATACTACTAAGGATCAGTGTTTCGAGGGACGGCAATATTCCCAAAGGAGGTAAAACTTCACATTCACCCCAATGTTTGAGATAGAGAATTCTCAAATTGTTTAATGACATGATCCAGTTGGGGGCAGTGCTTCCATTATAGCCACTGATTCCTAAAGATTCCAAATTTGGATGCGGTCGTAAGAAATTCAGTATTTCCGCAGTTCCACACTCCTCAAACTCTATACTCAATCCTGAGAGTTGTTGTTTGTTCCCCAGGGGTGACGCTTTCTCATGCTCACCCGCAGCAACTTTCACATCCCCATCAATTTCTATCCAGAGTGCACCCTGAAGTTGGTCTAAGTTTCTCAAATCTCCCAATTTGAACGCTTCATCGTCGTCTTTACCACCGCCAACAGGGCACCCATCTAGTCTTCTTAGATTTGTTAATCTCCCAATCCCTTTCGGCAAGTACTTTAGCTCATCGCAACCCTCAACATAAAGATGCTTTAAGTTAATCAACTTTCCCATGCTCTGAGGTAGACTTTCTAGTTTCCGACACCCAACAAGGCGCAACGTCTGCAAATTGTATAAATTACACACCCCATTCGGTAGCTTTTTCAAAGGATTATTGGACAAATCAATAAACCTCAGATGCACCAATTTACCTGTCTCTTCCGGAAGCACTTCAATAGAATTATCACTCAAATTTAATGTCCTAAGATGTTTCAACTGCGCGATCAAAGTTGAGTCCACAACATTAAATTTTGAATCAAAAGTTGCAAGAGTACGTAGATCACAACTGGAAAACGAAACACATGAGAGTGGACCCCTGGGCGCAAGCATTAAGGTCAAATGGCGGATCTTATCACCCAAGGGCTTTATTGTATTGTTACCACCCTTAACCTCCATTGTAAAGCATTCATGTTGAGTAAGATACTGCAGAAAGTCGTGCACAATATCATGCATTTTACACCTCCGTATATTTCCATCGCCATCTTCTTCAAAGTCTTGGAAGAAAGACCGCATTGCTAAATTATCAAAACACCTTTGGCCAATTATTTCCTTCTCTGTGTTTCCTTTCGAATAGAGATAGCCTTGTGACATCCATAACTCAATCAAATAATCTTTATAGATCAAATGATCTTTTGGAAAGATAACACAATATAAAAGGCATCGTTTGACCGCAGGTGCCAAATCAAAATAACTCAGTAATAGTGGTTGGAAAACTTGTTGCTCAACCTCTTCAAGGTCCCATATCTTACTGTTCAAAACTTCTTGCCATTCTTTCCTCGTTTTCTTGTAACGCATGAGACTACCCAGAGTCTTTGCAGCAAGAGGCAAACCCTTGCACTTTTTTGCTATTTCTTCACCAATGGCTTCCAACACACTATCCTTATCCCTATTATAAAATGCCATGCGGTTGAATATTGACAAACAATTTTGTTCGCTCAACCTCTCCATATAGATCGTGTGAGTGGGAGCTCCCATCATATCAGCAACCTTCTGTTTTCGAGTGGTCACCAATATTCTACTGCCATGGGCGCCACTTTGTATTAATGGCAACTTCAATTTCTCCCACTTTCCTTGGTCCTCAGTCCACACATCGTCTAGAACAAGGAGAAACTTCTTTCCCTCAATGGATTTAGACATACATTGCAAGAAAGTTTCCAATTCATCTGAATTTGGGCTGGTATCTTTTTTGACACCCTCAATGATGGCCTTGGCAATTTTGATCTCATCAAAAGGGTCCGAAACACAAATCCATATTTTGATCTGAAAACAGGCTTTAACATTTTCATCGTTAAAAGCCAGTTGGGCCAGAGTTGTCTTCCCCATTCCTCCCATCCCGACAATAGGGATGACAAGGAGGCCCCTCTCTTCTTGACTACTCTCATTCAACAACTTGCTGACCAAAACTTCCTTTTGTTGATCTCTACCAAATATGATAGATTCATCAACAAAAGAAGAAGTTTTCTCTCGCTTAGGTTGTTCACTGATCATTCTCTCTGTGATTCGAAAGTTATATGTTTCTCTTTGCTTAACAATCACATCCAAATTTTCATTCAGACTTTTGATCTTATGAGCAATCTCATGACGAAGGATTACCCGACTGACTTGGCCGACTTGCCCGAAACAAAAGCAAGAGGAGGGAATAGAGAAACATACCGCCTTCTTCTTCTTCTTGTCAGTAACAAGAGAAGTACTTCCACCGTGCTCTTCTTGTTTCTCAACTTGTTGTTTCAGTATTTCAGTCTTCCACTCATCCACCACATTGTCCATCTTGTACGACACATCTTTCAGCTGCTCCAGCCAATTTCTGACGTTGGCATCCCTCACTTGCCTCAGCTCCGCATCCTCAAGCACAGCACCAATCACTTTAAGATTGGCCTCGAATTCTTGAACATCTTTCTCCGCATTCAAAACCAGCTTCACCTCGTCTCCGACGTGTTGGTAAGTTACCGAAGCCAGTTGTTCGAGAAGCACGGAAATGAGGGCCTCGGCCATGTTTCGGTTAGAGTGGAAACAGAGAAAAACAAGAGAGATGAAGTGAGAAGTGGAGGATTGGTATGGCATCACCTTTCTTCTGGCCAAAGTTTGGGATGAGAAATTGAGAATATGGGCTGGCTAGACAAATAATAATGGTAGGGTACATCTCACACTCACTCGTTGAACAATTATTATCTTTGCTTTTAAGCAGGAATCTTATCTCAAAATCAAAAGTTAGATAGACAATTCACACATTCAAAGTTGGGTGGCGTGGAAGAAACAATTGTCGGATTCTGAGTAAAGTTGAATTATTTATGCTTTTGAGATACGAATATGGTAGACAATTAATAGTGGTAGGGTCGAAGTGAGTGATGCTCACTTATTTCTTCGACAAGTTGTATGACAGCCATACACTGATCCATTTGCCGGTCCATTTACGCCCTAAAATTGCAATCTGGAGGAAAGCAGGAATCTTTATTTCTAAAGTCAAAAGTTCGATTGACAATTCAAACACAGAATTTTAAAGTTAGGTCGCGCGTAAGAAACAGTTGTTGGATTCGAGTAAAATGGGATTTCCTCATCTTGAACTTTACTCCGAAAATTATGTAAACGTAATTATTTACGCTTTTAGATAAGAACTAGAAATTATTGTCCGCGCGTTGATGCGGGATTAGAAATTGTACAAAGGATTTTGTTTGGAAGATATGAAAGATAGTGTCATAGAAAGTTAATACTATTTAGATTGAGAAATTTTTTACATACAAAAGATTTGATCATATCGTGAAATGAAAAGTTATAATACTTATTGTAGGGATGACAACGGTTTGATTTGGAGACGGAAATGCTATATCCATCCCCATAACCACAAAAATTAACCATATCCATAACCACAAATTAATCATCGGGTATCGTCCATCTTCGTTAATACAAAAAATTATTTGTTCAATTGACGCATGATAATTCAGGAAATATTAATTTCGTCACTATATAATTGATGATAGAATTCACTCGTGGAGCATAAAAATTAAAGCTAAGCATTGAGAATGTTGGCTAATCGTTGTTATCTCCTATAAGTACCATTGAATTATAATATATTTTGATTCATTTAAAATTTTTTGAACTTTCCCACGAAATGCAACTCACACAACGCAATTTTTGTATTTTAAAGGTAATGGATTCGGTGAATAATGAATATAGATACACACACATATATATACATACATATATATTCTATTTCATATTTTAATATTATATAATTATATTATTCGGTTAGAATTCAGGGACGGATACAGATTGAGAACCCCTATAACCATATCCACAACCATAACCGAATAATATTCACGGTTTTTTTCCATACCCAAAATATACCCAAATTTTCATACCCAAATTCAATCCATTTGAGAGGTTATCCACGGTTATCAGGTCTAACGGTTAAAATTGTCATCCCTATACAAAACCCATTGGGAGTTATGGCCATCCCTAACTATTTTCTTGATAAGACTAATCATTTAACCTCGGGGGTTAATCATAGTTTTCTTTATCACAATAAATATTACATTATGCTCGATTGAGAAGCTGAGAATAGGACTGGACCGTTCAAGCAGAATCGTAGCTTTTTCAGCTTGAGCGTATCTCCTTACTACAACCTTCCTTTTAGACTACTGGTGAGCTACTCGATAGCTTCCGTTTCGACTATTTATTTGTACTCGAAATGTAGTGATGTATTAAATAAAATCATATCTTAAATAGTGAAACGATATACACAAAATCACAGATTGTTAAGTTCAAATTCAAGTAACTATTCAATTACCATCAACCTCAACAAAATTTATCATATTCACCAACAGTGTCATCCCGAGAAACCATGCAATATAACCTACAATGAATACTAGGCTTCAAACTTTCTTTAATTAACTGGGGATTTGAAGTTTCCACTGGTCTCTAAAACTAATACAAATTTGTAGAGGCTATTATCTATTATTTCTTAACCAATTTAAACAATCAAGAAACAATTAGGAGTAAGATATAAATGAAAATTGCATAAACAGTGAATATGTGATATCTAACGACAAACCAAGATAAAGAGCTAATTTTATGGCAATTATCCATATGGAGCAAAACAAACAATAGAGAATAAGCAAAACCCTTACTGCATCGTTGTTTGGGAAAAAAAATGATTCAAATTATTCCCAAATCTTACTGTTCTTACCTAATCATTTGCAGGATCCATAAGGGGCAAAAAATCTTCTTTACTTCTCTAGTGCCACAAATTTGGATTCCACCTCATCCAAGCAAACGAACAGTCATTATTTTACTTACTTTTTTAAGCATGCCTACACCAATCTGAAAAAGAAAAAACACTATTTAACAAATTTAATTTTTATACTTCGATATATTTGTTTGTCAAACTCAACGCTCAAACTTCAAACGCATGTTTCCCAAAAGAAAAGAAAACGAAGAAGAATTGAAGCACTGACTATTCGAAGCAAAAGAGCAGCCATTCTTAGGAGCCAAAACTCATTCCTTAGTCTTCTCACCCAGGTACGTGACTCTGTAATCCTCGCTCAGTATCGTTAGCTGAAATTAGGAGAGAAATACAAAAGGACTTTCATAAATTGTCTTTGAAGCAGAGGAATACAATCCAAATTACATAAGCACACTCATTGGAACCAAATCCAATAACATTAATAGATGACCTAAAACCTGTAAGGACAAAGACTTGGTAAAACCATTTTACCAACCTAGGAAGCCTCTGCCCATTCAAATTTAAGAGAATGACCTTACTCATGTTAGACCCAAATCAAACACAATCACCATAAAACATTACCCAAAAGAGAGAAAGAACTTACAGAAGTCATTTCTACTCCCTCAAGATTTACATATCTCGAGGAGTCATCCCACTTGTTGCTAATCCCATCATGGCCTAAAAGAAATTCTCAGCCATAAGTTTTACCTCCATAGTAATAGGCAGTAGATGGATAACAGTTCAGTAGATAGCATATAGATGGATCCATGAAATCAGGTAACAAAGGGTAACAGAGCGCTCTGATTGGATCTGTCCATTTGCAGCATTGCCAGAATTAATAGACCTGTATTGGTTAACAAAAGGCTGCATGGAAAAGAAATCAACCTTAGAACCACATATAACGTAAATGAATGAATGTTTAAAATGCAGTTTGTTAATACTTTTTCACTATTCAATTCTTGTGCTCAAATTTTCATGTTCCATTTAAGTTAAGCAAATAGTTATCATAATTAAGATTTATTAAGAGAATTTTAAAATCATTTATCCAATCTCACAAAGATATCGCAATCAAACAGTTGGTATTCGATTGTAAACTTATAATATTAAAAGAATGTTTTGATAGTCATGAAATAAGTTTATGGGTTTGCTAATATAGATGATATTAATTGATAATAGTTTTGCTCAACGCAAATAGAAAATATAGTAGTAGTGTTCAACTGCATTGCTAAACAAACAAAAAAATTTATTTTCTATGGATATAGCAGATTCCTTCATGTAATAAAAGCCAAGAACATATAAAACTCCCATGTAATGCCAACTTAAGTTCGATCAGCAAAAGTTTACTGTAAACATTTAAGATTTCACAACGACAACATTTAAACCCCATTTCACTAAAATTAACACATAATCACACCAAAATCAGTTTAATAAACATAATTCACGAAATTAAACACGAAAATAAACAAAACCCCATTTCACTAAATTAACAAATAATCCATAATCTCATATGAGTAAAATAGAAGACATGCACGTCAAATCCAGTCTTAAATAATTTAATGTATGAATCACCTCTTTTTATGTTGGAGGTTTGTTTGCTTTGCAATTTTGACTCTTTAAGGACGTCTTTTGGATCTGTCTTTCCTGCATTATAAACGTATCTAATGAGGAAATTTGGCAAAAACTGCCAGCAAGAGCAAGAAGGATCATATCACCATACAGTTATCAGTGATTGCAGCTAGGAACCTGAATCCTTGGGAAGTGTCTATTTGTAGTCACTTTACTTCCATAGCTGTTCATATAAGGCACTAATCAAACCATTCTGAAAGTAATTCTATCAACAAATTGCATGTTTTACATGTTCATGTATATTTGTCAGTACTTCTATTCAACTCTCTAAACGATGGTGGATTAACATAAAGTTGATAAGATGATAAGGCATTGTACCATTGGCAACTAAAGACCACTGGTGCATTGCTTCTACATATACACCCCCCACACATACACACATACCAACCAGTAACTAAAAATAGTAGTAAAGAAAGATCAATTAGGAAAGAATGATATTAACATGCAACCCTTGATTTTACATGACTTTAAATAAAAGAAGACCATATTCTTATAAGATAAGAAAACGTCTCACTCTTCAATTCGTCCTAACTTCCACCCAGCTGTATGTTTAGATTCTATAGTTCAGTCATGGAAAGGAGCTTATTGTGGTGCCTAGCTACACTAATAATTCATAACCCGACAAAATTAAAGATGAAAACTCTTGGTACCTGTAGGCAAAGGCTCAATCCACCAGTCTCCTCCTAATCAAAACCAAACATGGTATTCACAGCACCCAAACTTGAAAGATCTAGCTCCAATCCCTAAACAGATTGGAGTATAGTCCTACTTTTTGCAACAAAACAATCCTTTTGTTACAGAACAAAATTACAGGAAAAACTAAAATTAAAATTATGTCAAACGATTAAAAGCCACAACATTCTTAGACCTTACACAAAAATAAATAAATAAAAAATCATAAAACGCAAACAAAAGAGAAAATAATAACATGGAATTGAAAACCCATAACCAATTTATTAGCTAATTTTTGACGTAGATCACCAAGTCTCCATCTTAATTGATTAAATTGATTAAAATTGCCCAATCTCTTGTATCTGACAGTACCCTCCCAACCCAGAACGGTAAAAGGTCGTACCCAGTGCACAAGGCTCCCGCTTTACGCAGGGTCTGGGAGAGGTGAATGTCGGCTAGCCTTACCCCCATTTATGGAGAGGCTGCTCCCAAGTCTCGAACCCGAGACGTAACGCTCATGGGCGAAGGCACTTGCCATCGCACCAAGTGTGACCTCATGCATGTCAAAAAATTCTCAGTCTCTTATATCTCATAAATTGAAGCACATGCATGTCAATTTCAGCTCTTAAAACCGAAAGAAAAGATTAGGGGTTCTTAGTTTCTTACCCAAATCCATAAATATTTTAATCAAACCTCTTCAGCCCAGCTTGAAATCCGTTTGAATGACCTCCACGAACACGAATCTTATACATGCAGAACATTTTAGGTGAAGTTGTGAGAAGGAGTGATGATGAAACTGAGGAAACAACCAAAATCCAAACGAAGTTTAGACATGCTTCAAAATTTTGAACAAAGAAAAAGAGAACCAAAAAACAATCCCGAAACAAATATGTCGAAAACTCACCAGGAAACTCCAGCTTTTCTGGGTTTAAAATTTCCTAAAATCAGAACTGGAGCCAATTGCTTTTCTGGGTATATAATTTCTTCAAATCAGAGCGGGATTCAACTTTGATTTTCCCAAGATTCACTAATCAAATGACAAAAAGTTAATCGCAGCAAACGTAGTGCAGAATTTGTCCAACGCAACAGATGGATCATTCCTGCAAAGGAAATTCGATCACGAATTGAAAAAAAAAAAGGTGTGAGACAGACAGAGACAAACCTTCTTGCGGAAGCCAGGGTTCCTGGCTTGAGCTCCAGAAAAATCTGTTCTGGAAGCGAATCGAAGAAAGTGGAATGAGAAAGACTCCCCAACTCCCCCAACCGTTCCATGTTAAGATCCCACGTCGCCTACACCAAAAATAATGTAGTGGTTTCCTTGGGTCCTCCCACCCAATGGCGAAGTTAGGAATGGTTGGGTGGAGGGGCGAAATTTTTCGAATCCTTACGTCCAATTAGTAAACCATTTCTCAATTAAGACATTACTTCCATCATTTCTCGCTTTATTAAAATTACATTTGAAAAGTAGCAATAACCGCAAAATGCTACATCTTTTGCTATACTATTGTGAACACGGAAAATTCCTGAAACGAAAGAGACAAGAACGACGTGCGCAAACAAATATTTGTATTTGATGATTTTGGGTTACAATCTCTCTCTAATTTGATCCTCTGATTCGATCTCCGTAAGGTGTGTATTTGTGGGATGTGCGATTGATCCAAGGGCCGTCGAGGCTTGATCTTGGATGAACGAGGATGAACGGATCTTCAAGGGCTTTTGGGCTTGATCTTAAAGAATGGTGATTGACGGATCTTCAAGGGTTTTTGGGCTTGATCTTGAAGAACAGTGATGAACGGATTTCCGAGGGCTTTTGGGCTTGAACTCGAAGAACAGTGACGAACGGATCTTCGAGAGCTTTTGGGCTTGAACGGATCTTCGAGGGCTTTTGGGCTTGATCTCGAAGAACAGTGATGAACGATGAACGCTTTCTTCAAGGGCCGTCGGGGCTTGGGCTTGATGAACAGCGGATGAGCGGATTTGTTGATGTTGTCGATCCAAAGGGGCTGTTGGGGCTTGATCCTTGAGGATGAACAGTTGATGAACGATGAACGCTTTCTTGATTCTTCGGGAACCTGGATGCTTGAGAGCTTCGGAGCTTCGGAGCTTCAGAGCTTCAAGGTGTAATATGAATTGGTCCCCCTCAAATGAATGAAATGGGCTTGTATTTATAGAATTTTCCAAGGCCTAATTTTGAATATAATATCCCAGATGAAATAAGTCGTTTCTGCCAGGTGTTGACACGTGTCCTATTTGATGACTTTTCCAACTCATTTCAATTTTCGTTGAGTCACACGCTACGTGCAAAATTTATGTAATACATGAGCGTTGACACTTTGATTTATCGGTCAACATTTATTTACGAAATTTCGATGTCTACAACTATACTTCAATCACTCAAAATTATCAAACTAACGGGTGATAAAACATCGATTGTCCTTCCCCCATAACTTATAGTATCATTCCATTAACTAAATGTATAATGGAAAGAAAAAAAGTCACTTAATCCTATAGTAGAGTCTACTACAAGTAATAACTAATTAGACCAACAATTCAGTTAATTAATATTAATAATTATATAAATTTATTAATAGTCAACAATTAATTTAATCAAGAATCAACAATTCAATTAATCAATAATCAACAGTTAAATTCATCAATAATCAACAATTCATTCATCAATAACCATACAATTCATATCAATTATTCTATATCAATTAAACAAAAATTTATATTAAACTATCAATTAGGGATAATTAAATTTTAAAAAAAACATTAGACATTTACATTAAAAGTGGCTATGGAAGTCGGCTTGGAAGATGTTGGCTTCGAGGCTCCTTGGAATGGAAAGTGGAAGCCGCTGGCTAAGGCTTGAAGGCTTGAAGCTGGAATGGATGGGGACACAGACAAATGGAAGGTGGTCCCCTTATCTTTTTAACTTTCAATGATCAAACGACGCCATTTTTAGCTTCTTACTATTTTTTTAGTACACCGAAACGATGCCGTTTTGCTTTAGGTTTCTTTTTCATAAACCCAGGTCCAAAAGAACAGACACCCGCTGCGCAGAAGCATGAAGGAAAAATGATGGTTTGCAAGTTTTCCGACGATCTAAAGGGGGCAGCAAGTTGCTGCTGATCATCATTTCTTGAGAGAGGAGGGGCGACCGCCCCTCCTTACGCCTACGTAGCTTCGCCCTTGCTCCCACCGCACTCATATTTTGGGTTAGGCTCTTCTTGTAATACCTAACATTGGTGTCAAAGCTTAGGTTCCCGAAGTTGCAGGACTTGGCGAGTGGTGCCACCTCGTGGTGCCGCCTTGGGAGTATGGGCTCTCAAGGGACTTGGCGACTGGTGCCGCTGTGGGCGTCGGATCTTCCGAAGGATGGTGTAATGTTATGATCTCATATCAGTTACATAAAAAATGGTGTAGTGGTTCTTAAGTCCTTGTGGTTCTTAAGTTCTTAAGTCCAATAGGCTCCGAAAACATTCCGGCTTTCTTCTCAGGTTGGCCCTGAGAATTTGGGGCCTAGGCGAGCCTTTGAAGTGGGCCTTAAAATTCTCTGATCTTCGGTTCTTTGTATATTGATTTGTATAAAAAAGAATTTGCTAAATATATAAAAAGTTCTATTTTCACATCAAATATCATTAAAAATTAATATCAAAATAAGATAAATATACAAATATTATTTAAACATTACACAATTCATGTTTTTAGACACAAATGTACTACATGTTTGCAGTCAAGAGTTTAAGATTGAGAGTGAAAAATAATAAAACTTGATGATCAAGAGAGTTAATAACAATAAAACTTGATTGACGAGTATAATAAATCCAATGCTAATTGTTTATCTTGTATTTTTTTTCTTCTAAAATCAACATCACACTAATGAATTGAATATTAAAATAATCCATTGAATAAAAAATTATTGAAAAAATATATATATAAAATTCAAAGTTTTGATTACCTTAAAGTACAATCTTTAAGACCATATAATAGTTGGTTTAAAACATTCAATAGAAATAAAGATAATAGGAAGTTGATTTAAACATTCGATAGAAATGGACAGAATGAGAAGTTGAAGGAAAAAAGATCGCAAAGAGACTTGAGTTTTATAACTTTATATGCATTTGAATAGATGGATTGGGAGTTGGACAGATGAATTGGCAGTAAATTTGAAAACTAAGAAAAATCTAGTGACTAAAAGGCAGCTTTGTGTTTAGAATTCAACACCCCAAAAAAAAAATAAAGCCAACATTTCCATTGCACTAACAAATAAATTATGATATTTCTTACTTTTTTTTTATTTATATGTTCATTACAAGATATAAAAATTTTTTGGGGGCCTTTCCGAAGTGGGGGCCCTATGCGGGCGCCTACTTGGGCTAACCTCAGGGTCAGCCCTGTTTCTTATGTTCCTATATGAGCAACACGTGTACTCCTTCCCTTCCTAGATGACCAGCATGCTCACATTCAGCCTCATTTCCTTCTTAGATGACCAACATGCATACATAAGGGGCAAACCAGTAAAATTCATTGTGCAACACAGATAAAAAGCTTGAGAATAGACAGCAGCTGAGGGGCATTTTCGTCCACGCACTGTCGGTGAACAGTGCACGCTAGTTTGGGTTTTAGTATAGGAATAATATGGGCCTGCTAGACAAATAATATGGTAGGGTAGAGGTGAGTCATCCCTCACTTATTTCTTCTCACAAACATTATTGATCATCTTTCTTGTCAATTTACAACCCTAAGATTTTAAATTGCATCATGTTATGACTTCCGTTAGCTTAATCATTATGTATGCCGGTAAATTGCAATGTTTTCTTTGACACAGTCAACTCAAAGATTCTTTATTTCATTTGGAGGCTCGGTAATGAGATAATCCCTACTGGAGAAAGGTTGCAGTTCCGACAAGTGATGAACAACGCTAGGTGTTGGCGTTGTCAAGGGGAAATTGAAACTACAATTTATGTTTGCATCTGAAAATCTTTTTGGACTAGTATTGGAACTATTTTTCATCTGTTTATGGGCACTTTGGAATGCTAGAAATTCTTTCTACTTTGAAAATGTAATTTTTGATGCAGAAAATTTAAAACAATTGGTGAGGAACTATGCTACAGAGGTGATGAATGATGCACATAGGAGAACTTCCTCATCTGAATGTCGGATCAGTTCATGGATCCCCACATCAATGCGGTTTTTCAAGTTAAATGTTGATAGCGGGGTGGATACTACGAATGTATGCCATGGATAGGGATCTCTCTGTATATATGAGATGTTATTCTCCCTACGCAGTGCTTTTATTTATAGTAGTAAAAAAGTGAGAAATACTTGTCCTCCAAGTAAATACAATCTAGTAGGGAAAGAATAACTAGTAACCAAATCTATCTATGATTTATACAATCACACTTTAATATAATATCTATAACATGTTACATGTAATTACTAAATCGCCTATGATTTTTATTTTTGTTTAGCATTGGTGGAGAGAGTTAATGACACCACAACTCGGAATGTCCACTTGGACTCCAAATCAAGCTCTGCTGGTCGACACCCGGAAGATGACAATGCCATAAAGTGTAGTAAAGTGGAAAAATATGAATAAATTTAAACCTAAAAGTTACTATTACAAGAGCACATGTGAGCGAGTTTTAACTCATCTCACATTTGATGTTAGAGCATAAGTAAAGTATAATAAAAGTAAAATAAAAATTATACCAACCCAAAGAAATCTCCTATATCAGCGTTTGCCAGAAATAATATGGTTAAAATTCGCTTTTGGTGAGAATCGAACCTAAGACCTCCCAATTACAAGTGAAGAGATCGTAGTACTAAGTGGTAAAAGCAGGTTAATCACTAAATTTTTTTTTAAAATATAAAAAAGTGTACAATTCTGGTTTGCATCCTTTAATAGGAGGAAGGCAAAAAAGACGTATGCGAATAATATTTGATTAGGTTGATTTAGAAACAGTATTAAAATCTATTTTAATAATCTTATCTACAAACTTACCGTTTCATTAAACTACAAAGACAAAACAAAAGATGTGGTTCGACCCGACTTTCTCATAAGCAACAATTCATCTTTCTACTCATGTCTCACGACAACTGCAAGCTTGGGACCATCGGAAAGTTTCCAACACCAAAGCTATGTTGGGCCCAAGACCATCCTGGTCCATTAGTGACTCCGCTCTCGACGTGAACTGTTGGCTCAACATGTAAACTAAGCTACTTCGTTATCATGACAGAAATTAAAAGTATACCATACAATTAACTGACAACATATAAACAATACCTAAACTTTTTATAAATACATACAAAACTCCTGAATTATCTGAGAATTCATACTCTCTTTCAAAATCTCACTTATTTGTCAAGTTCAAAGTTTCAAACTTTGAATGATTACCCAAATCCAGCAGTGTGGGCCACGTAGTTCAAAGCAAAACACGTGATGGACCCATCAGGCATCAGATAATCCATCCATCGGCCCCACTACTTATCTCCAATACAAATTAGGCCTCATAGTGGGCCTGTAATTTTATTTATTCTCCCTAAAACCCGCAACAAATATCATAATCCCCACAAAGTCCACCGTATCAGACACGACTCACTGAGTCATCATCACCGCCGACTGAGACGAGTCTAGTACCGTCACTACCATGATCCACTATACACTGATCCCGCTCAAACAATGAGATGACGACGACGACGCTAATGGCGGCTCTGAACCCGTTGCTGGTGCGTACAATTTCGTTCCTCTGCGCGCGAGGCCACCGCCGACGCCTGGGCCTCGGGCTTGCGGTCCCGAGCGGCAGGGCGTGGTGCAGCGGGGCAAGTCGACTCGACCGGATAGTCCATCGTCCTCGGCGGACAGTTCCGCGCTGAGAGGAGTGCTGAGCGTGAAGGACCTGCCGAAGTACCCTCGCTGGGACGACCCTGACTACTTCAAGTGGAAGGATGAGGAATGGGAGATTTTAAACGACATCGAGCCCGTCGTTTTACTGGCCAAGGAGATTCTGCACTCTGATAGGTATCCTTACTATGAGCTTAGCTCGGAACGACGTCGAGCCCCGTCGTTTTACTTTGTGAAGTGGAAACTATGTGACTGGTTTTGGTGGTTTGCAGGTATATGGATGGTGAGCAGCTGACGGAGGAAGATGAAAAGGTTGTGGTGGAAAGGCTTCTTGCTCATCATCCACACTCAGAGGATAAAATTGGCTGCGGAATTGATTCTATCATGGTAACTTTTTTTCCTCCACCATTTACAGTCGGAGATTGCCTTGTTATATTGCCTATTAATTGAATTTCTTGTGAAGAATTTAGGTTGGATTGTAATAAAATATATAAAATATTGACTGTAAGTAACTCATTAGTCATTACCAATATGTTTTCAGTGGTGTAAATGATGGTTTTCGAGCATCGGTGCATTCGTTCTTTTTGAACTTAGCCTCAAATTAGTATTACCCTTAGTTATATATGGGGTTGATACTAATGCAGCAATGAAATTTTGTGTCGGTCGAAAAGTTTAACTGGAAATTGGTGTCATTGAATTAGTGACTATGAAGGTCTGTTTTAAATGTGTAGTATCTACCAATTTGTTTGTTGTAGTGTGAAGGATGGTTTGGAAGACGCGTTGTTGTGTGTCACAGACCACTATTGGTGTGAATGCACAATGTGTGCCTTCTTTTAAGTATGAAAGTTTATGTTGTATAGAGAAACAAGGCTGTTGATGTTTTCATGAGCGGTTTGGGTTAGCTGAAAAAGGGTTTCAAAGGTTGAAATCATAGAAAGAGGGGGTTTAGGGTTTGTGTATTAGTTTTGTGGTGAACGTATTGAGTGTTGAAGACTAAAACTTGAACATGTTCGAAAGGAATGCGGCAGGTAATTAAAAGTCATGCTTGTTCTGAAGTATAAGGACGCCTAGATGTGGGGGAATGTGGAATATAGAGATTTAATTGGGGAAAAAAAGGCAAGTGATTCGGGTGGGGAAATAGGTTAGAAAAGCTAGCAAGTTGATGTTCATCCTATTTGCACCAAATCCATACTCATCACGGCTTAAAAGATTGTGATACTAATCATATTACCCTTATTTATTCAATTCCTTATCTTTATACGCCCTTCTCCCATTCTCTCCCTGTTAAATCCTCCTTTCTCTCCTTCTCCACTTCTCTCCTTGTTTTCAGCCTGTCTTCTACTATTTTTAATATGCTATTGCTCATGCGTCATTGCAATTTTTGTGTCAACCAAAAGATTTAACAGGAAATTGGTGTCACCAACCAATGTAATAGGAAACCTGAGATGAATGCAAGACGTTAACTCTATTGCAACCGAATAATAAAAGAAATGATTGAAGTATCGCTGCACAAACATACACAACTAAGAAGTTTATGGCATTTCTTAATGATTATGTGAATAGAAAAACATTTATCTAGGCTGAAATTTATTTTTGTCCCCTCTGTGCAAGATGACGTTCAATGGGAGGCCAGTCACAGGTGCTCTAGCTTAATGAGCTACATGCCTTTGCATTTTTCTTACCACTTTAACCTTTTTTAGTGCTTGTCCTAAGCAATTGGGCAAGTGTTTGGAACTTTAGATCTGCATGTTCATAACTTATCCTTTACTTTATGGGCTTATTTTTGCTAGATTATTTATTTCATACCATTTCAATACAATTCAATGATAGCGGAAGCTGAAAGTGTAAACTATTAAAATTTTGGTGTTAACTTTTTTCTGCTGTTTCTTTGGCTACTTTTTCTAAGGATGTTGGTTCATAAACGAGTTACGAGTGTAATATGTAACTGATGTAACTGTAGATAAAGCTCTTTCTATTATTGTTTCTGTATATTTCTGGGACATGAAATTATCTGTCTCTATCTCAAAACTTCTCTTCTTCAGTCTGATCTTTATTTGAATAGAACTAAAATGACTATTTGTTGACATTGAGTTTTTAAACTATTTAACATTGAATTTTAAGTTCTTATTGATTTCTGAACCAGTCCTCCTTTCTATACATGGTCAACCTGTGTTTTCTGCGATGTGGATTCTTGTGTTTGCCTGTGCCAATTAATCACTTTCTATGTAACTTGTCTTGCTGAAGGTTGATCGGCATCCCCAATTTAAACACTTGAGGTGCCTCTTTGTCATAAGAACTGATGGTGTATGGACAGACTTCTCCTACCAGAAGTGTCTCCGAGCATATATCCAAGATAAGTACCCATCCCATGCAGATAGATTCATTCGGGAACATTTTAAATGCGGTAGTGGCTAAATGTGCATTAATCCTTCCTAACGCTTGTATTGGGGTTTAATTTTGCTTTGGTAATTACAAATGCGTATGAAATGATATTCAAATTATCCCTTGGAAGGGGGATGTCTTTCGTTTTTCAGACCTCTAGTGACCCACATATAACCTAGATCTACAAAATGTCAATGTAGTAGATAATCCTTGACTGAAACTCACATGTATCTTTAAGAATGACAACGAAGAAAATGATTGAAGTTAACTTCACTTTGTTGACTTGCATCTACTTTCCTTGGCTTTGAACATGTTTTTTTTATTTAATGACTTTTGGTTTTTTTCTGTCTTTCCTAGGACCTGCTTCTACTGGGGTGGTTGATTTACTTAGCTTTGTCCTGTAAGTCCTCAAAGCTCATTAGAAAACAACCTGGCTCTCTCTCATTGGTTAGAAGCTTTGTCAATCGTTTTAGCTTAATTAGAGAATTTAGATGGAGGAAAATATGTGAGTCCTTTGTCGGGCATTCAAGACTTGTGCCAGTATAGTCCATCAGTCCGAAGATGTTCAATGTGGTGATCAATGATCTTGTAGTTTTTTGGCTGACCTTCAATGGAGATAATAACATTCCACTGTGACAAATGTTGATGATGGGAATTTGTGTCTATGTTTGGCTGCGATTAACAAGAAAAAAACTTTGGTAAGGTAGGCTGACTTGGGGAACTTACTCATATGGTGGGTCGGGTGAGACCAAAATACATAGAGTCCATGAGAGCTTCCCTACAGTTGACATGGTCAAGCACCCTTAGCCTAGTTTTTATCGTGTTTAACGGGCCGGCAATGGATGGTCCATCCAATAGGACTTGGTCTTGATCAGTTTAGGTAGTATCATGAGTGAAGATATGGAAATTTTGTATAGTCTGACAGCTTAGAAGTCCGATAATTTGAAGTTATTTGCCTTCGTGGTCCCGTACTTTTTACCAACTAGTAGAAATCGAGTGGTTGAGACTGGTACTGTGAGTCAAAAGAGTCAAGCTCTCACAGATGGACGCCGTCTAGACTAGGGTATTTTCTTGAGTACTCCGGAGTATCGGATAATCCGAAGCACCCAAGATTATTTGCACGGTCAAAACCGTGAAATGGCTGCAGGAATGTGGTTAATGTTGAAGACGAACATCATATTTCTGATGGTAAATTATGCTCAAGAGAAATGCTCCCTATAGGCAGTTACCCTTCGAACATATTTATTCTTTGAGACTTAGAAACAGAGACTTTCACTGGAGGATGTTTAATGCTATGTGGTCTAAAAATGTTTGGAATATTCTCAACTTTAATGTGTCCCCACCCATAAGCTTTTACTTTGCATTAATTTTTGAACAACACACAAAGATGGTAAAACCAGCTGTTTCCCCCCTCTTTTGATGTGATTCATAAACGCACTCAAATTTCACCCTTCCTCTCATTTCTTGTACCATTCAAAAAGAAGGGAGTGAATATTAGCCAATTAATCTTTCATTTCAGGATAGTAAATCAGTGCTAGAGTCAGTCATGCATGTTGTTCTTGATTGTTAATGCTTGTGAGATTTACGATGTATTAATGGCCAGAATCACCTCATGCCCGCGCCATCGACTTGAAGCATTGGCTAGAGGGTTGAATGGTGGCTAGGAGGTCTCACTATAGAAACTATGGGGTAATGAAATAATGGGAAATCTAGTGTAATTAATTATAGGTTTTTTTTAGCTAAAGTGATCATTAAGATTGACATAACTCTTTATTTTGGTCTCTGATATTTAAAATTGATAGAAGCAGTCCCAAATATTGTCTACCATCAATTCTTTTGGTCATTTTATAAAAGATTTTTGTTAAATTGAGAGTATTTTTGTCAAATCAACATATTCACTAGAATTTGTGGTTTTTCAATTTAACGGAGATTTTTCAATAAATGATCAAAATAATTGACAATGAATAATCTTAGGGACAACTTTTATTAATTTTAAAACTCAAAAATCAAAATGAAGAGCTATGCAAATGATCATTTTTGCTAAAAAAAAAGTCTTAATTATATAATGCATGTATAAACTATGGTGATTAGGGGGATTAAGAAAAAGGTGAATAAGAGGGCAGGTTGCTCATTTAGGTCAACTGTCTTCCATTATCGTGCATGGTTATAGTCAACATGAGCAACTTCTGTTGGGTGGTGCCATAATTACGGGACAAACATTATCATTAGGTTCTCGTACTGTACTTGGTGGGCCTCTCGCTAATTCGAGAGTGCCACACAGCTGGAAGGGAGGATCCATGTGGGACCTAACCCCTCACAGTCCATACACCACATTAGTTTTCTCTTTGCTTGCTAAACTTGGGGATTCAAAGATCTTTAGCGATCTCAAATCATAGACTTTCTTTGGGACGTTACTGTGGTGATATTTCAAGTTTAGATTGCACTTGAGGTGTTTGAACAGCCTGGTTGGGACTTTTAAGAATTTAATCGTGCAAATCTAACCGTCTGATTGTACTGGTGATGCATGTAAAATATTTTTTCTCGCTCATTTGAACTTTAACGCATGACAGCACGTTATTTATTTAAAATACCATTACAATAGCGATCCGAATAAGTAGGGCCAGTATGCGTCGATGGTGAAGCATAGCATTTGAAGGGTTGTGATATGTGCTAGGGTCTAATCAACTAGCAACCACGAGCTATGAGGATGGTTTGATGAGTTCCAATAAAGGCCATTACTTTCCGTTGCGGTGATTGAAATGTATGCAAGGAAAATGAACAACTTTCTGAGTTTTCAGAGGAGTGGGCATGTCTGACTTTGACCAGAATTATGAAAGAGGAGGTGTTATTGTTTACAAATCTGAGAAAACAAAACAAACAAAAAAAAAAAGAGAAAAGAAATTGCCAATGATCGTATAAAAAGTAAAAGGAAAAAAAAAGGAGATTGCTTTGAGCCTTTGAAGGCTTTCTAATAGTAAAACAGTGCCAACCTTTGTTCAGTTCTGGTTGATTTTTAGAGGGGTATTTTTGGTATACGATAAATTCCACTAATCATCCATGTTCATGCGATTTTATAAATAATTATTTCGTGCTTAAGTCCGTTACTAATCTTAGTATACATCGAATTTTGCACTGAAATTCTTTTGCATAGGTAAATTGATCTTTCAAACATGATTTATATGTCAAACACGCTTACATGGGCTCAAAGGGCAGAGACATTTCTGCTCTTGAAAATGATGGTCACATGATAATTCACATGAGCAAAATGGAACCTTTCTCGAGGTTTGTTCAAATAGCGAGAGAGAATTGGGTAACTCATTAGATTAAAATATATTTATAATTCTATAATCATAAAAGTGATAGAACTTAGATGTAAGGTTCGTTTTAGATCAAGATTTGTAACCGAGTGATTTAACGACATAGTTTGACTACACAGAAGTAACGTTGACGTATGAATTGACAACACACTACTGTGATGATTTGTGCAATTTTGCCTTTGTTGTATTGCGTTAATAACTCAACCACCACGATAAGGATTTTTATGAGACGGATACACCATTGTTTTGATGTTCAGTGTCAATAATATAAAATGTCGTATGGGTTTTTTTTATATATTATTATATCATTAAGACGAAATGTTAAGATAACGTTCTAACTCTGCTTAGTAAGTTGCTGTCCACCACCACAAAATCTACCAACAAATCCATGAAAATCTAATTTGATGCAGAGTCCCACCCTACAAACTGCAATAGCACCCACACCTTTTGTCCTCCCTTTGGCTCTCTAACTTCATTTCTCGGAGAATGCACAACAAGTAGGAGAAATAAGACTAAGAAGACAAAGATGAAAGAAAAGAAAGAAAAGAAAGAAAAAGAAAATAAAAGAAAGCTACATCTCAAAAGAAAAAGACCTAGAAGCCCTCCACGTGTCCCCTTTTCTTCCATTCCTCTCTTTTTGTTTGCATGGCATAGCGGGAAATACACAGAGAAACTTGAAGACATACACTGATACCAAGATTTAAAATATCGGTAGTTCAAAAATACGAAAATTTCGATAGAAATATAAAAATATTATCGATATTGATAAAAATTGAATAAAAACCATTGAAATTGTAATAAAAACTTGGAAATTTTTATTGAAATTTTGCAGAATATTTATTTAGTCAATTATCAATTAGTTTATTACAAAAAATTAGAACGAAATGCATTTCATGATAGATTTAACTGATTTAAGTTGATTATATAGCGAGTTGACAAACATTTTGAGTGTAGAAAATATGTAGTAATTAATGAAAGAAGTTTAACTTTAAACACATTATAATCATTTATATATAATGAATTAATACAATATTTTATACTTTATACATTGCATGGTAAGATACATGAGTGACTTAGTATCATATAAAATTCCTATCAAGATCTAAAATATCGATGATATTGAAAATATCAGTAATTCAAAAACATAAAAATTTCAAAAAAAATATCGAGATAATATCGATATTTTAAACCTTGATTGATACGCACATACTCTCTCTCTCTCCCTCTCTCCCTCTCTCCACGCCTTGTCTCTCTTCTGTAATGGTTTGCTGCTGTAAACATAATGGTTGAGTGCAGTGCAGAAAGAGAGAGAGAAGAGACTGAGAGACCAACTTTTCGTACAAAAGAGGAATTGAGTTGTCCTGCGCTGCCGGTGGGATAGTAAATTCTACTGGGAAGTGTGTAATTGCAAGAAATATATATACAGATAGACACACACACACATATATAATCGATTATACAAATAGATAATGGTACAGTAAATTTTAACCTTAAAAAGAATGAAGTTTTAACGAAAAATCACGATACTATTTATTTTAATGAAAAATTATATTTTTAAATTAAAAAGTCAAATCTAGTACTATTTATTTTACCTTTTATTATGTCTTTATCATTAAAATTCAAAGTTTTCAAATCTTTTTCATTAATTTTCCTAAAAAAAACATAAAAAAAGATAATTAATCTAATCTTAAACCTTAATTAGTTGAACTCAGTTGTATACTAGAGTTTTACAACACACTTTTGTTGCGTGTAAAGTTTGAGTAATAGGTTCGTCACGCAAGCAAACTTTTTTGAACAATTAACGTGGAAGAGCTAGATATAGAAATTTGAAAGTTACGTAGTTCATGTGATTAAAGCATTTATTCTCGACACTCAAGTTTCTATATTTGGTTCAATATATTATCTTTCCTTCAATATTGTTTGTATTATACCAATCATTACACTAGAATGTCGCAAACAAGGTTGAAAACTTGAGAAGATTACCCTAAACCCCATGCTAAGAATACGATCGTCAAAATTAAAAGTGAAAAACGAGAAAGAAAATAAAAGAAAAAGGAAAGAGTTTGCTCACGGATGCCTTTACTTCTGTGCTCTGGACTAAAGCTCAAAACTATCTGCCTAAAGTTTTACTTTCCCTTTTACCCAAACCAATCAACGCAAAAACTTTATTATTGATTTTTGAGGTATTCATCGATTTTTCCTCTAACTTATAATGAGCTGTCAATTTTTTTTCATTAATTTTAGCAGATTATTTTTCTGAACTTCTATAATCAGTCAATTTCAACCATGAACGTTAATTTTAACCGATTATGCTCTAAACGTTCATAATTGGCCAATTTCTAGTAATAAATTTGTTGAGATGAGTAATTACTTTTCTTATTTGAATTTGGATCTTGATTTAAAATAGGTGAAATGAGATGGTCATGTGAATCAAGTCACAAGGAATGCTAAGGAAATTGCATCACAATCCCAACATTTTCTGAAAAAGCAAGACCGTGGAGAAGATTCATAGTTGTCTGCATTAAAGATAAAATTCAAACAAAAAGTGTACAGAGTGAACTAGTAGAAGAGAAGAGGAAAAAACAATATGTTGTCCACATTAGGGATAAAATTACATTTTTTACCTCAAACAATTGTTATGTACCGTGTATGTGACCAAGATGAATGAAAAATTTCAAAATCTAACGTCAGAGGGGAAATTGACCAATTATAAAAGATCAGGTTGTAGTCGGCTAAAACTTCAAGAAGATAATTGGTTAAAATTAAAGTTCATGGAAGAAAATTAACACCTCCTTACAATTTCGAGAAAATTTGACAAATACTTTTTTATTTTTTTATGAATTAAAATCATACATAGTCAATGATAAAAAGCTAGCTATTGACCTGTACACGGGTGTATATTACCAAAAGATGTAGTGGACATGCGCACATGTATACTACCATACTGGCACCCAGTTTTTCTTAAATGCGCGCATTTTCACATAGTTCGACTAGTACATTACACATGGTCAAGTAAGGTATGATATGATAACATCAACGTTTTGAAAGACACTAGGCGCTTATTGGGTGATGAGTTAGGGCCAAACGCCTAAGTGAACTAGGCAGATTTAAGTAAATTTATTGTATTTGTTAAATAAGTGTATTTATAAACAAACACATAATTGTTTTGGAATAGATAAATTACAAAATAAAATGACAGATAGATATAAAGTATTAAAGCATATTGAAAACATGAGGAACAAATATATAATGAGTGTTCATCTAAATATTCAACAAGTTTCTTGCATTTATATTTTCAATAACATTTTATTGAAAATATAAAATGCAAAGTGAAAATTATTTATTTTCTGTCTAAGTGAGACTCGTGACCTAGGTGAGTGCCTAGGGGGGTTTAGACGGGCTAGGCACGTGCTTAGGCGGATGCCTAAGAGGGTCTAACCGCACTTTCTTCATTTTCAAACACTTAGAGACCAATCGGGATGTGACTAGCTGCCTAGCGCCTCGAAAATTTTTAGAACCGTGTATAACATAATACAAATATGCACGAAAAATATATGATTAAGTCAAAGCCTTTTCAAAATGTGGTAAATAAATTGACACGATAATAACACATTAGGCAACCGGTTAGATGGATGTTCACTCACAAAACTTTATCGAATATCCTTTATTTATCTTTTCTTTTGAAAAATCGTTTTAGCATATAACTTACTTCTTTTAGGGATGTTTTCTTCGGAAATGGTTGGACATCTGCTGTACTTGATATTTATGGATGACTTTTATATTATAGTTGATTGATTGACAAAACAAAGAGAGAGACATGTAAACGAATAAAACACGGTGCGACGCGTAAAATTTGTGATGAGTTTAAATTTATATATTTGGCCATGATAAGTTAACATGTGAATTTGAATTGTGCATAATCTCACATAAGACATGACACTAGCACGATTGTAAGGTCTACACTACTCTCTCGAATTAGTCACTTTGTTCTCGGAACTAGTACATTATCACTTCAAATACAATACTGCAACTCTAAGGCATCTCCCAATAGTTTTGTAAATTTTTTTGCTAAATTAGCTATTAAATAGTGTCAAATTTTTAAAATAGCTAGTCAATTTAACTTATCATCTTCAACAATAATTTATTTCAACAAACACTATGAGATAATATTTTATATGCACCAAAGTGGAATCGAATTCTCAATTTGCGCAATTGATTTTAAATGCAAAGTGAGTGATCAACTTTTAAAAGGTTTAGTATCGAATTGTCGTCCTTTTATTATTAAATTTGGTCTTGTGAATTTGACCTATTTACAGTCAAATTTTTTTGTTGCTAATGATTTGGCTCGTTTTGATTTGTCATGTAATTTAAGTTCAGTCTTTAGCAAACTCATCTTTCTTGTTGTTAATTGTTAGTTGCAAATATAACTAAAATCTCGTTGCTTCGTGATGTTCTTATATAATTTTTTTAATTTTTTTTTTGCTCATGCCCCAACGTCAACTAAAAATATAAAAATAAAAATAAAAATACAGAGTTTTCAGTGACAGTGGAGAAAAACAAAAACCCACAGATTATAAAACACATATTTGGGTAGTGGTCTGTCCCTTCCCTCCTCTTCCCCTATTGCTCTTCAATCAGAGACAGAGTTCTTTAGAGAGAGATTAAGATAGAGAAAGAGAACATCTCTTTCTCCTTCTTCTTCCTCACACTCTCTCAGCCTCTGGCTTTTCAATGAAGTAATGAACCCAGAATCAAATCTCTTCTTCTCAGAAGAAGATGGATCGAAAACATCATCATCAACTAGTAGAATCAAGTGAAGAACAAAACCCAGTTTTCCTTTTGGACGCTCTGTACTGCTCGGAGGAGCATTTGGTGGATGAGCAAGTGAGCCCAGTGGATTATTTCCCAGAAGAGGAATTAGTAGAAGACAGCTTTAACAGCAACGTTTCTTCGTTTAACCCAATAAAAGCTCCAATCTTAGTCGAGCAAGACCTGTTCTGGGATAATGAGGAGCTAATCTCTCTCTTATCCAAAGAATCGGAGCAAAACGAGCTCCAAAAACCCCTCCAAATCAGCCCCTCTCTGGCCGGAGCTCGCAGAGAGGCGGTGGATTGGATGCTGAGAGTCGCTTCCCACTACTCTTTCTCCGCCCTCACGGCGGTGCTCGCGGCGGATTACTTCGACAGGTTCTTGTCCAGCCTCCAACTTCAGGTTGAGAAGCCGTGGATGACCCAGCTCGCTGCCGTGGCTTGTATCTCTCTTGCTGCCAAGGTTGAGGAGACCCAAGTTCCCCTTTTGCTGGATTTCCAAGTATGTTGTTTGGTACAATGTTTGTCCTTGGTTTCTTGAATCTTGTCCCATGTTTGTGTTTGGTTGTTGAAATTTGTTGGGTTTTTTTGTGTGTTTTTAAGGTGGAGGATAGCAAGTATGTGTTTGAAGCTAGAACAATCAAACGAATGGAGATTTTGGTGCTCTCAACTCTCCAATGGAAGATGAATCCTGTCACTCCGATTTCATTCATCGATTACATCACCCGAAGACTCGGTCTGAAAAACCATCTCTGCTGGGAAGTCCTCAAAAGATGTGAGCTCATCCTTCTGAGTCTAATTTCAGGTATCCAAATCTTGTTCTTCTCTCATTAATTCGATTTGTTTTTCGTAATAACATGATCGAAAACAAAGTAAAGTTGCGATCTTTACGCTTTGTCTTACAATGTTGTTGGAATTTTGAACCTTTTTTTTGTCAACTGCAGATTCTAGGTTCATGTCTTTTCTTCCATCTGTAGTTGCCACTGCCATAATGCTGCATGTTGTCAACAACATAGAACCGTGTCTACTTATGGAATACCAAAACCAGCTCCTGGGAATTCTCGGAATCGATAAGGTTTGCTAA
This sequence comes from Malus sylvestris, assembly GCF_916048215.2. Lineage (NCBI taxonomy): Eukaryota > Viridiplantae > Streptophyta > Magnoliopsida > Rosales > Rosaceae > Malus > Malus sylvestris. The sequence goes on along the minus strand of NC_062267.1, from coordinate 7,291,021 downwards.
TCATTACCCTTAAATCTCCGAAAAGTACTAATCTTTTCCATTTCGAACGCGAAATTTTGAAACTTTTATTGAAGTCAGATTTCAATTGAATCTTAAACAGGACAAAGTGGATGAATGCTCGAAGCTCATCTCCGAATTAACATCTTCCGGAGGCAATGGCAGTGGCAAACAATCCAACAAGCGTAAGTTTGGTTCAGTTCCATGCAGTCCCAGTGGAGTGATGGATGTGTCATTTAGCTCTGATAGCTCGAATGATTCGTGGGCCACTGGATCATCGGTCTCATCCTCGCCGGAGCCTCTGTCGAAGAAGAGGAATTCCAACCACAACCGTAATGCAGATATCCTCGGCATCATCCCTCGCTAGTTCCGAAATTGGTTCCAATTTTTTTTTCTTTAAGGACCCAAAAAAAGTCTTTTCTATGTCTAATAATACTCTTCTTATGTGGATTTGTTAAATGGCCTACCATCTCTGAGTTTTCATCCTAATTTTCCCAATCCAATCCAATCTAGTGCAATCCAAACGATCCGATCCTTGTGGGAAGGTGGATGTATGGGATTAGGAAACGGAGATGGTTGACATTTTATCTGGAGGAAAGTTTTTAAGAACATAGCAATGAAGAGAGTACTTGCAGCAGCTGCAGGGCAGTAATAATTATGTATCTCTCATTTTACTCTCTTGCATGGCCTTTTTCAAGGGAAAAAACAAAAAAGAAAACAATAATACTTATGTAGCTAACTCCACATTGTTTATAATTGCTCATCATTCTCAATTTGTTTAAATATTATGTTGTTAAAAATCCCTAAAATTGTGTTTATATATATATATATATATTTAGATCAGCATTCAGTAGGGAGGATTAGGAAAGGGAGGGAGGGGTTGAATGTAGAAAATTTTCAATGTGTCAGAAATACAATTCAATATACCGAGTGTTATATACAATTGGTTGGAGATTTGTTTCTAAATTTACAAACGTATTATTACATTTGATATATCAGACCGAGCTTCTTACACATTAAAAAAAATCTGACGATTGAATGCATCTAGTTAGAGGGAATTGGATCCCTTCCGGATTTTAGTGTTCGGAATCTATGAATCAATTCATCTGGACCATACAAATTCAATCCAACGGTCTCCATTAACTTATTTTCTTGGCTCATCACACAAAATCAACGATTCTGATTTCTTTTATACACCAATCAACGACTCAAATGAATTGATTCTTAGGATCCGGGCACTAAAGCTCCGAACGGATCCAATTCCTAGTTAGAGAAACATGTCGTCGGCCAATAGTATTTTTGGTGTTCTAAATAAGGTTTGACCTCGATGGATGAGCTAAAATCTTGTATGACTTGGGGTTTGAAATTTTGCCCTAACGCTGGAACAAAGACCAACAGTTGTAAACCACCCAAATCTGCAGCAACACCGTCCACATCGTGTTTCAATGCACACCTATTTGACTAGTATTGTTGCCTATTTAGCATTTATGCTCTATTTTAGCTTAATTCATGATATAATTACTTTAAAGCGCATACGGACTAAGGGCTCGAATGAAAATGCCTACGTGTAAAACGCTTTTGTGTAAACTTTTGCTTTGAGCGCTCTTAACAGAAGCACAAGAAAGTTTTTACTAGCTAGCAAAACAAATGCTTTCTAGAAATGTAGTTCGAAGTGCTTGATGATCTGTGTAATTTTTTAAAACACGATGGTGTGTTTTTATTGTTTAGTAACAATTGTAGTTATTTATGTCAAATACTGTTAGAAACGCTTTCTGATAATCAAAAGAAATATCAAACAATTGCCCTATGAGTGACCCTTCAATATTTCCAAAGAGCAAAGGGGACATGTAGTAGCACACCCCCACCAAACAAGTGAAGACCTTTGTACTTCATTATGGTCATATATATATACATATATTTTCCTCAAACCCTTTAGTTAACTTAGATTTATATATGACCGTTGTAACTAAATATTAATATCCACTTACTTAATGTTTTTATAAGTTCTATCCCAATCTTTTGTTTGTTCATTAGATTGCTGCCACTTGTAGTTAAGAATTGAATTTACCAATTGATCTCACTAATTAATTGTCGATAATGCACAAAAGACACTCACAATAAGCTGGTAATGTTAGGAAAACTAAATTTGGAAAGAGTTTTGAAAACTAAAGGACATGAAAGTTGATGATTGATTTATTACTTAAATGTTGATAGACGTACTTATTCTTATTGGTGACACATCATTTAATTTGTAAATTTAATCTCTCTAGCATTACTCTTAATCACAATAAGCACTGCATGTGCTTTCTACTTACTTCCCCTTTTGAGAAAAATTGCATGCTTAGTGTTTAAGCTTAGCTTAGGCACAATTGAATAATTAAATATGTTGATTTGCTCATGCACCGCGATTGTCGGAGTATTATAAAATATGAAAGATACAAAATTTTAAATGAATGTTGTAGAAGAATAGATTTTTTAATGTGATTGGTACATAAGATGATATATCACATGCTATTATGTAATTGGAGGAACACTTGAAGAAAAAAAAAAAAACTTTCTTTAAGTTGTATAATGATATGTGATGTATCGTATTTCAGTTACACTGAAAAATTTCTATTGTAAAACATGTTAGTTAGACATTGAGAGATGTGCAAGTGCAGTGCATGAAAGGTGGGAATTATGGGAAAGAGGAACCAAAAAAGAAAGTGGAGAATTAAGCCAGATTATCAACATAAAGGGGATGGATTAGCACTTATAAGAAGATTAAAAAGAAATAATTTTACATAACCAAAAGAACATGGATAGAAAAAGCAGAAAAAGGTGAAAGGGTGGGGTGGAGGGGGAGATTGCTGAAATCAGGGAACAATATTTTTTGATTTTGTATGAGATGTCTTTGTTGTTCCTTACACTTTGGTTTGCTTTTAGGGCAAAGACTGTAGCGTATTTCAACCTAAAAAGAAAAAGGTAGCAAGACAATGATAAGATATGAATTGTTGATAAATGTCCAGAGAGAACTCAGAGAGAGAGAGAGAGAGAGAGAGAAATGGGTTCCAGAGGTATAATATCTCTTCTTTTATGGCCGATGTGCTGCTGCATGCCATCTTTGAACTCTTCAAAGTTTACCCTTTTCTTTTCTTTTCCCTTAATCAGATATTCAGCATCCAGATTAACAATTTGCAAGCTCCTTGTATATATGTTTACTTTGTTAAGTACGCAATTAGTAAGTATACTACATGCAACATTATACTTTATCGAGATTCAATTTATATAGGGTATATTGTTGCATGCATATTCAGTAAATACTATATATGTAACATTTTTTTTTATGTTAAGATTAAGTTTATGATGATATGATATGATATATGTAACTCGCTAGGGTTTGACAAGATTGTAAGCTCTATTGTGTTTCATGCTTATTAAAACACCATAAGAGAACACGTACACGAGGATAGGGTAGGTGAGGGTTCTTTTATGGACTTCTGCTCCTTAGTCACGAACTTATGGGGAGTTCTAGGGTTTGTGATTATAATAGCGGTATGCATGGGAACCTCTTCCTTATCCAGTGCTCAATCCTACCCACCAACGGAATGAGCCTATAACTAGAATACTAAAGTCCATAGGATTACTTTCTTTACAAGAATCCCTTATTGCCTTAGTAATTAAAACCAGTCATCAATATTACTTGTGGCACCAAAAATAGCTAACCATATACAACCCTAACTCTTATTTATCTCGATCACAACTATGTAAATCAATTAGAATTGAGCTTTAGAGTTCAATTCCAACAAGGGTGAGAACTTGATAACTATGTACCCTATAATATGATACATACGTCTCATAAAATGGAAAGTCACGTAAACAATAGTTCTAAACACAAAAGAAAAGATTGCGTATGTACCGTATAAACATGATCCAACAATCATATCAAATAAGGTTGTAAAATTTAATGAACAATTGGAGGGGATAAATATTTAAAACGTTTTTTTTATTGTTCTATTATTGTTCATGCTGATTAATTTTGCCATGCATGCAGGTTCATTGGGTTGCGAATCATATGGAGAACAGTTGTTGAGATCAACCAAAAGGCTAGCAATTTCAATCAGTTTCTATGATCATGCAATTATTCGATTAGCATTCAATGTGAGAACTAATTATTTTCTGAGTGGATACTGAATTATAACTACGGAGATTGGAGACCCTCAATTATGTTTAGAATTATGGAAACGGTGAAAACATTGTCCTTGATTCAAAACACTAGTAACACGAACGCGTTGCAAAGTAGAATTGGGTCAGAAATGATCCTCAAAGACAGTTTTAGAGGGAATATTTTTGCTCACCATCCTGAAGTGGTGATGATGTTCACTACTCTATTTAATGCCGTTAGATGAATTTAAATTTCGAGATTTATGTCGAAAAATGTGTAATGGGTAGATACAAATCTCAAAATTTAAACTTATCCAAATATTATAAGTAATGTAACGAGCACTACCACTACTTGAGGGCCATGAGAAAAAAAATGCGACAAATTCAATCACACTCCACCAGCACACTACTTATTAATGAGGAATGCCAGTTATGTTCTCTTGTGTAGTTACTACCTTCTCCTTTCCAAACAACAATGAGACACTTTAATCACACCAATACCTTGGATGCTTATTATCCAGCATGATCTATGATTCTCTACCTACTAAACCAGGCACGTCTGTTGAGGTTAACTATATGAGTCACGTATTTTGTTGAAGATTATCTATGACAAAATTCAACCAAATTTGAAATCAATTAAATGCAATATTTCGATTAAACATTGGATTATCACAATATTAATCAAATAGTTAATGATTAAGAATTTTATGAATGTTATTGATCAATCTCTTACCACCATATATTGCTACAAAAGGTTCTTCAGATTGTGATATGAACAACATTATTGTAAAAAATTTATTATTAATAATCTCATGTTTATGCATACATGACTTTCAATTATTGATGCAAGTGCGAACTATGTGTGCATGGTCAACTATCCCATGCACGCACTATCAACTTAAAATTTCTATATTTTCAATTAATGTTCTTAAAAATGAATTGTTTCAGTCATCATACCGCCACTAGAACCCTAATCTAGATTCGAAAGTGCATGCACGCAGTGGACCCATTGTTCCATAAATTATTACAGATATGAGAGACGAGACATAGGACATTGAAATCCATGAATATTTTGCAGATGAATTTAGAAGAAGAATGCACATTCGACTCGTGAGTGGTTAATGGTATACTTCTTCTATGTTTTATCCCTCCCAAGTATATCCAACCGGACGGTTTAAATTTGCCATCGATCTTTATTCCAGGTTTTGTTGCAGTCTTGCAGTTGTAGCAGAAGCAGCAGATAGCCAGTTGGATACGACACAAACCGCAGGATTGGTATCCAATGGCCTTTGCTGGGCTGGCTCCTTAACAAGTCACTGTCTCATGAAATGCCAAACGTACAATTTTATAGAGTCCATAGGGAGGGAATGAAGACAGCTCTGCAATCCTGCTCTGCCTTTCGCTATGGTTGTTCTTAATTTGTTGTTTTAATGGAAGATATGCAAAATAAAACAAACTCCATTATTTCTTGTACAAACCATGCGCCCAATGCCATCGACAGTACGAGGTGGTCCATATGACATGATTATGATTTATGATAGTGTTGTGGTCCAATATTGCTCTCGGTTTAGGTAATTTTCTGTTTCATTTTATGGGTTTCAAATTTCCCAACAAGCATTTGAATTGAAATAAGTAATCTGAAAAATGCGTGTTAGATCAATTGGTTAGTCTATGGTATAGTGTTTGTCCTCTTACATACAAGTTTGAATTATTCTCTTCATAAATTAAGGTAGTTTCGGGAAATAATTTTTGCACTCCGTTTTCTCCCCCCGTGCTTCTCCTCTTTTCTTATAGTCGTTGAATTGAATTAATCAAAGAAAATCAACCGACATAAATTAGTCAAACTCCTCCTATTTTTCTTTTCTTATTTAACATTTTGCTGTAATATATGAGCTTTTTTCACAAGGAGATTCAAGGTAAAAAGCATACTAATAACAAGTACACTAAAACAGAATCATAACTGAGTGTTATGGGGGCAGTAGTGTTGTACTGTGGTGGCAGGGATACAAAATTCGAGCTAGTACCATCATAAAACTCTATCAACTATCTCTCAATTTAGCCTTCTCAAGTGTTCAAAGGAAAAAGAACGCAAAAGTACTGAATTTTATGTAGGTGTTTCAAGTCCACCTCTCGGGATTAGGATATTGGTGATAAGCAATAACCATATATATTTTCCATAAGGTCACTGTGCTAATTCAATTTGGCAGCTTGTCTGACCCTGTATCGGTAATTATCTCAAGGGTATATGTGCCCCACAGCCTTGTGCCTTAGGCCTTATTGAACGTATCCTGTGTCTGTTTTCTCACTTTTCTCCATCCTTCTCTTTGTCTCGTGCTTGTAAGTTCCGATCTAGAACCCAGAAACCAGCCAATTTTCACTGTCAGGCTAGTGATCATAAATTTACAAATATGCAGAGATCTCGAAAAGCTGTCCGTTTGGATTGTTTGTGAGGAATACTTGTCTATATAAGTGTTTTCCTAAAAACATCTTAAAAAGAACTTCTATGACTCAGAAATATAGGTTTTTTGAGTAAATGTGAAATTACTTTTAATTGTCAGAAATCGTTTTTATCTCTTTCAAAAGTAGTCTCACGTAAGTTCTAAAGCATGTTATAGTTAATGTGATTAACAAAAAAAGAGATGTAGATGTAGTTCTATTTTTGTGAAAACCATATGATCATGAGATATTCCGTATTTATCACTTATTCAAATTTTTGGGATCCGACACTGAATTTGCCCAGCGATTAGTAGAGATAAAAGAGCAAAAAAATAGAGGGGGCATCAAACCGACCAAAGTGATCGATCAGAACTTTTTTGGTCAGTTTAATTTGATTTTGACTAAGAAAAATGTCAGGCAATTTAAAAATCAAAGCGAACCAATTTTTTTTGGTTTGATTCATTTTAATACTTTTGAAACTGACCAAAACCAAACCGAACATATAATATATCTTTTAATCATTAATTTTATTTATTTTACACATATTATAAGTTATTTGAGGTCTTACCCTACACATTATTAATGCCAACATAAGTAGTATTCACAAGTACGAGATTTGTTTCTATTTTATGTTTACGCAATTGTAACTAATACTTTGTTAGCTAGCATGAGATTTTATTTAGTTGAAACTAGTCTTACTTGATGACATTTTCATGTTTTGAAAAACTAAATCTATTGGTCGAATTGAAATGTATGGATATTTAAAAAAATTAAAAGCCTACAAATGTGGGACATTTTTATTGATGTGTTGAAATAAGCTTAAACCAACCGAACTACCAGTTTACAATAGGTCTGTTTGGTTTAGTCTTAATAATAGTATTAATCAAAACCAAACCAAAACGAACCATTAAATGTTTTAGTGTCAAACTAAATTAAATTGAATAGCGCCCATCCAAAATGTTCTAAAAGATGCCCTGCGGAATTGAATTAAAGCCCACGGAAATATATAGACATTCACGGATAAAGCACCAAACTTTGGCCACAAAATTGGTCAATAAAATGGTGTTGTGATTAGCCTCAGGTTGACGAATCCAAAGCCCAAACAGAGTAACGCACACTGAAACCTGCGCAGATGAATTAGACAATAAAACTTGGGCTTCACATGAAAGAAGAAAACTAAGGGACAAACTCCATCGATCATCGTTTGAAATGAGAATGTTTAAATTTGTAGTGTTGAGCCCATTACTAAGTCCAAGTACGCATTCATTGTATCCCTCGTCTTAACTATTTAGGTCAATGGACCTCTTGGTGCGAGGTTTAAACTTACAAGTCTTGATGCAGTTTGTAATGGATTACCTACTTTTAATCGGTAGATTGTTGTTGAATCAAACTACTCCAACAATCTCCAACTTAGCAAGATTCAAGCCAAGATAGCCCCTGTACCACTTTCCTTAAGAGTGACATGGTCCCTTGCTCCAGTTAGTTAGTCTTACCGCCCCTAGGATTTCCTTAAGCTCTGCTCCACCAGCTCTTGCTCAATTAGCATGCTCCAACTTTCTTCATCGGTTTGGGAAGTTGCTTAGTTGCCTCTGAGTGTACATGGTGAAGCCATGTAATAGAGCCATGCTCTAATCCGCCTTTTTAGGTCTGGTTTGGTAAACATTATGCTTCAGTTTTTTTTCACAGTTTTGGGTGAAAAAAAGTCAAAAACAAGAAGCTGCAAAACCCAGCTTTGAAAAACCGGCTTTTTTCACATCTGTTTTACATAAAAGTTTACCAAACACTATAATACTGTTTTTTTTTTCAAAAGCATTTTTACAAAAAAGTTTACCAAACACTCTACAGTTTTATTTCACAGCTGCTTATTCTTACAGCACAACAAAAACAACTTTTTTTTTTTAAAGTACAGCAATACCAAACCAGTCCTTAATCTAGTACGACTATTTGATTGAGTTGCCTCTGCGTGTACGTGGCAAACCCAGTAATCACAATTTCGAAGCAGGCTCTAATTAACATCCATTGTTGTGTCACGAGCCCGACCATAGTCCACTACTAAGTCCAAGTATGCACTCATATTCTCTTCACCTTAGTCATCTAGGTCCAATACATTGAACATGTTCTTCCTAAACAAGGGCTCCAGGTGCAACCGCCCATGGCTTCAAAACCAAAGGGGCTCCAAATTTTATTCGATGCAGAGGTCATTTGTTAAAACTGTTTTTTTGGATAGTGCTATTTGCACACATCTTTTTATATCTCACACACTCATGTGAATTTTTGTCCATTGATATTATTCAATATATTTGATCCTATGACTAGAAATTGGAAGGGGTGTGTGAAAGGAAAAAATTGATGTTTAGATTGCACAACCCTTTTTTTTTCTTTTAATGACCCAACTACAGGCACCACTTAGTGGAATAATGTTTTTTTTTTGTTGTTGTTGTAATGACCCAACTCTTATGTGGTATTCTTTTTCATTTAAATCATTTTATTTTATTGAAGCTATGTTGAGCCAAAGAATCATGTACGTATGAGAAATAAAAACTGTATTAAGTCTTTGCAGGTTTTCGTCCTGAGCCACTGGAAACTCATGAACATTCTAACAAACCTCTATGTGCGGGGTTGTAACTCAAAATGCTTCGTTGCAATTAGTAGCAGACCACCTATGTACTTTCAGACTATATATAGTTGACTAGTAACAGCACTCCTGTAGGACTTGCACACTAGCAGCAGACCACCTACCGTTAAACCCTAGGTTATTAGTGTAAGACATATTATGAAATCACAACAACAAGCCATTAGGATCACGAATAAATCAAATCAATATGAAATAGAGATCGACTAATTATATTGAACTTATCTGTAGAATTCGGAAGACATGGTTATGAAGGTGAAACCATTGATCCTTACGAACAAAGTAGAAGTAGTCTTCTACTTCCAGTACCTCTCAATGAACTCTACTATTGAAATAGGCTTATAGTTTCCGTGAGTTTCTATCGGTATGGAAGCAGGGACTGCTCCTAGGTTATATAGCTAGGGTTTCAATCAATTCCTCCCTATTATCGGAAAGGATATCAACCCAAATCATATCTGATCAATTATAGTCCCATCATGACTCTTATTCCTTGTATTTACTTAATAAAGGCCCTTAATTGATTGCATGTAATTAGGACTCCAATATGTTTATTTCCTTAAGGCACCGAGAGTTCTAGAGATTTCATTAACTTGATTGCCAAGTCAATATTCCCTCAATTATTCTCGGCATAATCATTGTCATTCACAAAATGGTTTTACAATTAGTACTCCTCCGATCTACGACTAATACACCATGGCTTCTAGTATCAAAGCTAAACTAACACCAACAAACTTCTAGTAAGTTAAGCTTGTTATACACCCTCCAAATTGTGCGGACTTCATCTTAACGTAGTAGTGCATGTAATTGGATGGTGAGGAATAAATCATATTAGTTGTGGGCTTGTTCTCCCACTGGCCGACCTCTCTGGCTGTGTTATCTTTTTCTTTCTTTCTTTGTTCTGGAAGATCCATGCTCGTTCAGTGTAGTCCACCGGACTTTGCCATTTCTGTTTCAAGCTACCTGTTCCGTCTCTTTCAAAATCTAAATTTTATCAGCTCCAACTATACTCAAAGATTTTAAAGAGCCAAGTTGCTTTGGATTGTTTTCAATGAAATTTAGTTATCACGATTGTTGTCCCACGTTTTGGCTCTTCGCGAACCCGACCGACCCACTAGCAATGTGAAGGATTAAGTTTGAACACTCAAAATTTGAGCAATATTGTACAAGTTGTTTTGTATATAATTATAGATAGTATATAATATAAAGCACCTGTCCTATTGTGTCCTATCATTGATAGGTAGTTAATTGCATGCGCACCTCACGCCTGCACACTGTGACAAATATGTATTGGGACCTTAGTGAACCATCCATACATGTGACATCCTATTGGTTCGTTCGTTGATATTTAGGTTAAACCAAACAAAATTGTCATTCCATGTTTGCCCTTTTTTTTTTTCAGAAGTCCAAGTGCAAATTCTTCCTTCTTTTTATTTTTCAGACGGTGATAGGAGAAATTGACATGCTTCATTTTGTAAACTGAGCTCTCTCTCATGGTCTTACCATAAAAGCGAGGGAATAAACTCTATTTTTGGAAGGCCAAGAACAAAACTCATATTTTGACATATATAATATGTATATAACTTAAATAAAAAATATATTTGATTTGTCACAAGAAGAAACCAAACTTAATTATTTGTCTCCAAATTTTAGATAGGATAAATATATACCTACCTAATTAGTCTTTTGTTTTTTCAATTTCTAATCCCCAGTGAGGTGAAAGTTAATGGTTCTTTCTACGTCCATCAAATTTGATAATCCAACTAGGTTACAACTCGCAATGTCTTATCTAATCGGGGATGATAATAAATCTAAGTTTTGAGCAATCACTGACACTCCGACCTAAAAGTATAGACCGGGCTTGTGGATGGCTCTATATAATGTGTTTGGTGTTTACAAACATCTTGTTGTAACATGTGTTTAGTGCTAACCAACATGGTCAATTTTGCTAATTTCTTGTTTACTTGTATAATCTAATAGGTCTCTTGACGCACTGTATAATCCTAATCAATTGTTAAAAAAAAAAAAAAAATCTGCCCATACATTTGAGGAAGCCACCATACGGTAAATTGTGTTTGGTTTTGAAAATTTTAGCTCATAAGTGAGCTATTATTGACATTCATGCACTCCTAGAGAATTTTTCAAAGTGTCAATTTCAGATCATAATATAAATTCTTAGTTTAATATCAGAATTAGAGTTGAGATATTTTAATTTCTAATGACAAAGACCTCTGGATTTTTCCAAGTAAAAAAGGTAGTGCTAATTTCGTTGAGTATGTGCCACTTATTAAGAGACTTAACTCACTCCTCACCCTATAATATAAATAATATCGTTTGTTTAAATAAATTAAAAAATTTCGTTAAGTACCTACGTCGAATATAATTGTCAAAGATCTGTGGATCCATTAGCAAATCAAGAATCTTACACTGCACATGAGATTCGTCATGAGTTTTTCATTTCCCTAATTACGGGTTTTGTTAAACATATCTTCTTTGTAGTCACTGTTTAAAGAGAAAAAAAAATAACTTTAATTGCCCCACCCCAAAGACACGAAAAAAAAAAGGAAAAAAGAATATAAAAGGGCCAGGATTAGGGGCCAAAATTAGGAATCCGGATCCTTCTTGTGAGGATCTGAGAATTCGCGAATCATATCCGTTCATCGTGTGGTTAGAAATAATTTTAAATATTTTTATTTAAAATAAAATATAAATAGTACCTGACAAAAATTTATTGCACAATGTACTTTGAACAGATACAATTTACGAAACTCTAAAATCTTCACAAAAAAAAATTCGGAAAGAATCCTGTTGGCAAAATTAGGAGACAAAAGACACTTTAGTTAAATTAATCAATTAATTAAGTTGAATATTTTAACTCGGCGGCAGAAGTTTCACACCGAGTAGCGGAAAGTTGGGAGATACTCTGCATGGCAATAAGACAGAACATGTGATGCGAATCTTTTGGAGCGCACAAAAACAACACAAGACAGCACACTGGACACTGTGGGGCCATCAGTTACACAGTAGGAGCCGTGGCCAACTCAGCAAGTGGGTCCTGAAAGCGATTGGGGGAGAGGAATCATCTTCGTGGATTCCGTGGCTGTCAGTGTGAAATTCTAGTGTACGAAACCTCAACACCGGATCTTTTCCACCCACATCCAAATAAAAAGAGATTTTTTTAGTATGATCGGTACATGATGTGATACACTACATATTATTATATAAATGATGAGATATATGTGCTAAAAAATTAATAACTTAAAAAAATAAAATTTCTCATCACTTTTATTAAAACACGTGGTATACCACTTGTATTCCCGTCATAATTAAAAATTTCTCTCAAATAAGGACCCACTCGTTAGTGAGTATTTTGTGTACTCTTTTTTTTTTAAATTGGAGTAATGAAAAAATTTCTCTTGTTCTCTTTTTTTTTTAAACTTAAGAAAAATTAATAATATATCTATTATTTTCTAAAATAATAAAAAGAAGTGTTGAAAGAGTTGAATATCAAAGTGCTACAAGACTACAAAATAATAAGAATATTATTAAATAAAAAGGAATGCTGAAACGGCTATAAAACTTCAAAATGGTACATCGTCTACCAACTTGTTATTCATCCAATAACCATAAAATACTAATATTTTTCCAACAAAAATATGATACACAAAATTAAAAGGTAAGTACTCACAAGTGAGTACCTAAGTGATATCCTTAATAACCACTTAGTATTATGGTAAAATGATATCCCTCTTCACTTATAATTTAGAGGTCTTAAAGTTCGATTCTCGCCAAAAAGGAATTTGAACCATATTATTGCTAGTTCATTGTGAGATTTAGCCAACTCCCCCACCAACCTTTGTGTAGATAATATCGTTTGTTAAAAAAAATTATTATCCTTAAAAAAAAAAAACCTAATGAATAGTACTTGAAAAAAAATTACTATCGAAACCTAATCCGTGAACCGCAAACTACAACACATAACTATGAATTCCCAAACTGTCCAAAAAATGGGACAATTCAAGAATTAATTGGACCGCAGTCATGCTTTTGCATCCATGCACGAAATCCAACTAATTCTCAAACGGGAAACTAAGATTTTCTTGAAAAAAGTGTACGAAGTTAAGTAGTATTAACTTCGTACAACACAAAACAATTTTGTACGTGATGTACAAAAATATGTGCATACAAATAAATTAAAGGAGTAATTAGGTTTTCATCCTTATTTTTACTACTCTATTGTTTAAAACCTTGTTACTTTTCAATTTTTGATCAAGGTCCTTTGTATTAATAATATCATTAATTATTTCAATAATAAAATATTTTTTATTTATAAATATATTCATTTAATATTAAAAATGTTACAATTAGTATATTTATATTTATGGCTAAATTTTTTATCATATATTTTTATTTTTAGTTTGTACCCATTTTTAATTTGCAACCCTTTTTTAATTTGTACCAATTTTCCTTTCAATTTTAATTTGTACCCATATATTAATTTCTTTTTGTGCCCATATTTTTTAAAGTTTTATTTGTATTGTACCCATATTTTTTTTATTTATTTGTACCCATTTTTATTTTTGCTAAATGTACCCATTTTGAAGAATGTACCCATGTTTTGATACAATAATTTTTTGGTTATTTTTTATGAATGTACCCATGTTTACACACACACACACAATAGTATATTTATATTTTAATATTTTTAATCCCACAAATTATGTTTTTTATTTAAAATCTCATTAATATGAACAACTATAAATTTTAATTTTTAATTTAAAAAATATAGTAACGTACATAGAAATAAATTATCAATTAATTTTAGGGACTTAGATCAAAAATTGAAAACCAACAAAGTTTCAGTCAAAGATTGTTCATAACTAGGGACCGCATCCAAAGTCTCCCTAAATTAAATCACAATAACTAGTGAAACTAAATAAAATAGATACAAAATATTAATACTTCTAAACTATAATGTGATGGCCTTAGTTTTTATTTGTTTATACTAATTATATCATAGAATATACATATTCTAGTTAGTTACACTCGAGTAATTTTGGTGGTGAGATTAATGTATTGTTAGAATATGAACACAAGTGTACGCGTATTTTGGCTAGATATTGGTTCTAAAAAATCTTATTGAAAGATGTTTTGGTTGTCTTCAAGTTTACAAAGGATTGAGACTGAAAATGAATCCTTAATTACTTACTTGTATTAAAATTGGAAGACGATATTAATTTTCTACAAGGATTTAATAGGAGAATCGTAGCCATTGTTTATCTACATAAGTATGGCATATGCTCACAAAAATCAACCCCCTCATTATTGAACTAAAACATGTTGTCTTAGCATTGAGAATTTAATAGTGATGATAAGATTAGCTTTGAAGTTCATGGCTTTTGTAGGTTTTCTATATAATTCTTAATTACCTACGGTGCATTGGATTTACCCTCAATTCAACCGTATAGCACAAATTAAGGAAATTTCAAGGGGAAACCAACATTTCTTACAATTTCTTCTATGTAAATATATAAGTTAACCCATATGCAAAATTAATAAAGATTACTAAAGGGCATAGCAAGTAGGCAAAAGTACCTAATAGGTAAAATTAATAAAGATTACTTCAAAATTCAATCTCACAAAACTCAAACCATTACCAAAAAAGGGCATAGCAAGTAGGCAAAGGTACATATACAAAAATCCCATATGCAACATGAAGAAAATACCTTCAAATTCGTTCTTCAATGATAATTGTATACAAAAATCCTGTACAAAACAAATTTAGTAGTTTTAGTTTGAATTCTCAATTCAAAGTTACATATACAAAATCAAATCGCTTACCAGATAGAAAAAGATTGAGGAAATGAGAGAATTGGAGAATGTTTTGAAGAGAGATGGGGGAGGGAGGTAGCTGCTGCAACTAGTTTGCAGCTTCTACCTCCCAAACTGATTAAATGAAGTAAGAAAAAGTCGTTGACTTTGCGCGACGCCACTTACGTCACGCAAAACAGCTTTGCGTGACGTAGGTCAACCTCCGTCACGCAAAGCTGTTTTGCGTGACGTAGTGGCCTTGCGTCGCGCAAAGTCAACGAAAAAAGCGGCCTTTGCGTGACGACAAGTTGCGCGACGTCGATCTTGGTCGCGCGAAACAAGTTTGCGCGACGTAGGTTCAGTTGAGTCGCGCAAAACACTTTTGCGTGACGTCGGTCTTCGTCGTGCAAACTGCCGTCGCGCAAAGTCCGTTTGCGCGACGCTTTGTGTTTAACGTCACGCAAACATACTTTGCACGACGAATTTGGCTGCGTCGCGCAAGTTTTCGTCGCGCAAAGTATTTTTTCTACTAGTGTTGAGTTTTAACGATAAAGACAAAATAAAGGGTAAAGTGAATAGTACCAGGATTGACTTTTTAGTGTAAAAATATGATTTTTCATTAAAGTGAATAGTACCGAAAGCTTTTCGTTAAAGTTTCTTGAAAAAAAACCCCGACCTCTTTGATTTGAGACTCAGTCTTACTCCAACTTTTTACCCCACCTCTCACCCAATTCCCATTATGTCTTTCGCAGAAGAATCACTGAAGCGTTGCGAGAAGGGCTTATGTGCGGGAGACAAAGTGAGGATGGTACGAGAGAGGGTGTGATAAAACAAAATGAGATAATTGTGGGTCTCAATTCAAGAGGTGGGCATGGACTTTTTCTTAGTGTGCTGTCGGAATTCGGTAGTCCGTTTTCCCTAAACGCTAAAATTTCTCCTCACAGTGGCCATGACCGACGTGACATTTACCAATTTACAACGTACGTCTTCAAGTTCCCCTCAAAAGCGTTTGTAGTATTTATGTTTATGTTTATATGTTTATTGCCAATGCAGATATGCATGATTGGCTCGAATGCACCACCACCTTAAAGGTCTTTGGAAATGCGTTCTGCAGAGTTCTCCATTAAGTTTACAACTTGCTCTACTTATCTAGCTTAGCTTCTTGATGTTGATCGTAATAGTATTATGTATAATACATTACTTTTTTCCTAAGTTAGTGGAGATGTTAGCATCAGTCTCAATGCAAATGTATCTCATGCTAGCATTAGTCACGTGTAGCATCAGTTGTGCTTAATACAAGAACACAACCCTTATTTAATTTATTCGTGTTTTTATTTCCAAGTTTTTTACTAATTAATTAACCTAGTGTACGTACCTCTCACATTAATCTATGTACTATTACGTATGCACACTCTATAATGCATGATGTCACTACCATAATTTTTTTTCCAAATTGTATGGTAAATTTCAGTGAAAGTTCACTCCTTTATTCTTATTATTAATTATCATATGTTATGTTTCCACCATTTTACGTCAATGATTATGACACTACCCCATCTCCTTGGAACTCAGCATGCATGCTTACATATTAATAATTGTGTTGCGTGGTATGTTTAGTGCCGAGGAAAGTAGCACAAGGTCCAAACCCACGTCCGAAGACGGCTGTCACTCTCCAACAATGACCTTAGTTGGCAAAAAATGACGTACATACAGTCATACTTTAGTTGTGGGAAATACATAAGCTTGCACTAAATATAACGTGTGGATTCCAATTGGTCCATCATTTAGTGATGATTAGGTTGAAATTTGAGTTGAATTAAAAAAGTTTTAACGAAAAACTTGCGGTACTGTTCACATTAACGAAAAATAAGGTTCTAAAAAACGCTAGGCGCTAGTTGAATTAAAAAAGTTTTAACGAAAAACTTGCGGTACTGTTCACATTAACGAAAATCAAGGTTCTAAAAACGCTAGGCGCTAGTTGGGCGGCGGACTAGCGCCTAGCGCTTAGGTGGCTAGGAGGCGCCTAGGCGGATTTAGGTAAATTTCTTGTATATCTTGTAAATAAGTGCATATTGACACCTAAAAAAAAACTATACTTGTATGGATAATAAAATAATGATAAAATGCAAATTAGGTACACTATTTCCATAAGTATTGGATGAACTTTTAGTAAATCCATCATTTGCAAATTAGATACACCATTTCCATAAGTATACCACCATGAAACCAAAAAAGAAAAAAGCATGCAATTAATAAAAAAATAAATTAAAAAAAAACCTCCTAGGACCGCCTAGGAGCGCCTAGGATCGCTTGGGGCCGCCTAGGACCGCCTAGGACCGCATAGCCCGCCTAGGACCGCCTAGCCCGCCTACTCGCCCAGCCCGCCTAGGCCCAACTCGATTTTTCCTCCCAATTTGGCCAAAAACGCCTCGGTTGCTAGGCGCCCAGCGCCTAGGCAGCCGCCTAGGGCGTTTTTTAGAACACTGACAAAAAATCATATTTTTACACTAAAAAATCAATTCTAGTACTATTCACTTTACCTTTTATTTTGTCCTTATCGTTAAAACTCAAAGTTTTCAAGTCATTTTCATTAGTTTTCCTTTGATTAAACCTCATAATACATCTGTAATAATTTGACAACAATTCATAAAAGTTAAATTTACGACGTCCCATTATAAGTGGAAGATTTATACGTCACAAGATTTAGCGGATGTTTACATGTTCAATAGGCATGCAACAATTCTAGGGAACAAGTAACAAGGTACAAAACGAAAATTCCTAACAGTTACAAATGAGGCTAGCTCTAATTTTTCAGGCTTTTCCCCCACCTATTGGAAAGCGAGGCCAAGATAAATAAACCATAGATGGCATACAGTATTACGTACGGGGCAAGATGACACTTCGATAAAGGAAAATGTTATTTTCTCAACCTACATGATCACACTACACCCACACATTTTAAGAGGAAGAAAAACTAACTGCATCGATCAACACATGTTAGCTGGTTACTTTGGTTGAGAAAAACAGAAAATTGTTAGTAAGATGATCGGGTTGTACATAAATAGCATTGAGTGATCATAATTTCCATGTAACACACATATTGTTCTACTAAATGGAGAGCTGGACACAAATATTGTTTTACTAAATTGAAAACTTGATGTTAGATATCCTTCTTCCAAAGTTATATTCAAGTTTTATTGTATGCATATAAGAAAAAAGGTTGACGATAATTTACATCCTCTATGTTAGGGTTTTTAATTATAAAAAAATAATGACAATGAGGTTTTTAATCTCTCACATTACACCCTAAGATTTTGAAAACATACTCGTTTATCTTTCGTTTGTTTGTTTCTAATCCCCCGTTAAACTGATGAGGATTCATTTATTGTGCAAAATTAAACCACACTTTCACCACTATAACCAAATTGTACCATTGTTTATTGTTTTTGGGATACGAAACGTCTACTATGATAAAACTTGATGATGGTTATTTTTGTTCCGGGTTGTTAATTCCACATTAACCTATAAATGAGTCCTCATGATCATCATGTCATCAACTTAACGAATGACCACAAAGTTCAACATCTAAACCGCATAAATTGATATGATTTTAAAACATCATAGTACAATGTTAGCAAATTAGATCCATTTCGAAAATTACAAGGTGTAGCATGCAATTAACCTTAAAAAGAATATAAGATATATACTAGAAAATTAACTAATTACAAAGATATCGTTTGCATTGGTTTAAAAGAGTGCAAAATATGATAGGCATGGATACATATACCTATATATTCATGTGCACAGATATACGTATACCTGTTAGATTTAGGTGATGTAATTCGGAAAAGAAGATGAATGCACTGATAGAAGAAAATGGCTGCTGCTTCTTCTCTCTGCAAATCACAGAGGAATAATTCTTTTTCATTGATTACTACTCTCACATCACACAAGGTGTGTAAAAAGAGAATAAAACCGTTAGGACTCTTTGCTGGATCACTCTCTCTCTAGAGGTGAATCACAACCATTCATTTAGCTAACAACTAGGATCATTACACATGACACTCATGACCTTACATATTTGAGCCCTACACTTGGCAGTTTTAGCACAAGTGAATACACAATTCAGCACATGGCTTATTTTCAAAATCCTAATCCTCACAGCTTATAATTCAACACTCCCCTTTAAGCTTTGAGCTGATTTGACTCCAAGCAAATCTCTGAGGTAGTTGAATCGGTCCTTGGTCAAAGCCTTGGTGAAGATATCTGCCAATTGTTCACTTGTAGGGCAGTACACCAGATCAATTATACCATCCTGAAATGCATCCTTGATGAAGTGATATCTCCTATCAATATGCTTTGTCTTTTGATGAAACACTGGATTCTTAGTGATGGCAATTGCATATGTGTTATCACACTGCAATGGAATTGCTTCAGTTTGAAGTTCTCCAAAGTCCTCCAGTACAAATCTTAGCCATATTGCCTAAATTGTAGCTTCTGATGCATTGATATATTATGCCTCTGCAGTTGAAAGTGCAACATAACTTTGTTTGACAGATGCCCATGAGAACACTCCGCTTCCAAAACAAAATGCATAGCCTGAGGTACTCTTACTGTCTTCAATTGATCATCCCCAATCACTATCACAGAATCCAATTAGAACTGCTTTCTTCCCTTTCACATACTCCAAGCCATAATCCAAAGTTCCCTTTATGTACCTAAGTACTCTCTTAGCAGTTCAATAATGTTTGTTAGTAGGACAATGCATGAATCTAGCAAGTAGACTAGATGCATACATGATATCATGTTTGGTAACAATGAGATACAACAAGCTTCCCACAATGCTTCTATATTGTTCTTCATTTGCAGATCCACTCCCATCATTTTTACTCAATTTCTCAGTTGTTACAAGTGGTGTAGTCACATATTTGCATTCATTCAAACCAAATTTATTCAACAGAGAAAAGTCATACTTCTTTTGATGAATAAAGATGTTGTAGTTAGTTTGAATAACCCCCATTCCTAGAAAATGGTGGAGTATACCCAAATCTGTCATCTCATAATTCATCATCATGTCCTCTTTGAATTCTCTCAACATCTCCATGATACTACATGTGTAGACAATGTCATCTACATAGATATAAACAATTATGTATCCTATACTCCCCTTGACTTGATATATAGTGTTGGTTCACTTACGCTCATTTGAAAACCACACTATGAGAAATATGTATCAATTTCCCCATACCAGGCTCTAGGTGCCTATTTCAGTCCATAGAGAGCTATGGAGCCTATACACTTTATCTTTCTTGCCTTTCACTACAAATCCTTTGGCTGATCCACATACACTTCCTCCTGCAATGCTCCATTTAAGAAAGAAGATTTAACATCAAGTTGGTACAACTTATAGTTCTTCTAAGCAGCTAAGGCAATGAGGGTTTTAATGGTGTCCAATCTAGCCACTGAAGCATAGGTTTCATTATAATCCAAACCAAGCTTCTGAGCATAACCTTTGGCATCTAACCTTACCTCGTTCTTTAAGACTGAGCCATTAAGGTTTAATTTGGTTTTGTAAATCCACTTAACTCCAATAACAGGCTGCATTGTTGGTCTGTCAACTAATTCCCATATGCCATTCTTTTCAAACATGGTCAACTCATCCTGCATTGCTTTTAACCAAGATTCATCTTAAGCTATTTTTGCATATTTTTCTGGCTCCACAATGCACTAATTGTATTGAGCAAGAACATCATTCAAATTCCTCTATTTCAAAGGTGTGTGATCATAAGACTGAGTGACATAAGTGATTTATTGACTGCTACTAGTTGATTCCCTTAAATGTGGAACACAACTAGATACTAGTGTTCATTCAATCTCATTCATTCTACGCTCAACTTCATTCTGACTTTCTAAGTAGGTTACAGAGAATTGGCTGCTACTAGTTAACTTCCAATCCTAGCTTGAGTCTTCATCAAACACTACATCTATAGACAAAATTAGATTCTTAGAGTTTGGATCAAATACTTTATAGCCTTTCTCACATGTTGCAGATCCAACAAACACCTCTTTTATGCTCTTCGATTCAAGCTTATGTCTTAGTTCAGTTGGAACATGTACATAACACTTTCAACCAAATATTCTCAGATGAGCAATACTTGGTTTTCTCCTACAATAAGCTTCAAATGGAGTGATGTTGTCCAAAGATTTTGTAGGAGACCTATTTAGAATGTAGACTATAGTGTGAACGGCTTTAGCCTAAAGATAGTAAGGCATTCATTTATCATGTAGCATTGATTTTGCCATTTCCACCACTATTTTATTCTTTCTCTCTACCACTCCATTTTGTTGAGGAGCGTAGGCTAGTGTAAGTTTCCTTTGAATGCCTAAATCATCATATGATTGAGTGAATTCAGTGGACATAAACTCTCCCCCTCCGTCACTTCTCAAGCATTTCACTTTGAAACTAGATTGCAACTCAGTCATAACTTTGAACTTCTTAAAACAGCTTAAAGCTTCAGATTTGTGCTTGAGAAAATACACCCATGTCATTCTGGTGTAATCATCAATGAGCAACATGAAATTCTTATTCCCTGCAACATATTCAGTTATCATAGGTCCACATAAGTCTACATGCACTAACTTCAGTGGTGCACTAGCTCTCCATGCTTGTTCTTTTGGGAAATCATCCCTATGCTGTTTTCCAAGTTAACACCCTTCACACACTTCACTGTGTTCTTCTAGGTATGGCAAACCATGTACCATATTTTTATCCCTTAACTCATTGAGCCCTCTAAAATGCAAGTGACCCATTCTTTTGTGCCAAATCCTTGTTGAATGAGACACATTGGTTTTCAACACCATCTGATCATTTGACGACAGTGACTAAGGATAACATCTATTTCACTTCATTTCTAACTTAACAATGAGACAATCAAGTGAAAGTCCATCAAATACACAACACATATTTCCTCCAAACAGTAAGTAATAGCCATGCTCATCCATTTGTCCAACACTCAATAGATTTTCTTTTAGGCCAGGTAAATACATAACTTCTATAATGTATTTCCTGCCTTTGTTAGTGTTGATCACTAGTGAACCCATTCTAGCTACATTCACCAGTGCTCCAGTTGGAATTTGTACCTTTTCTGCTATATTTATTCTCACATCAACAAGAAGATCTACATTTCCTGTCATGTGATTACTACAACCACTATCAATATACCAATGACCATTCACATTTGACTTTGAGATAACATTATTTGCATAGAAAAGGTTCCATGTCACTTCCACCTGATTTGCAGAGTTTGCCTTTTGCATAGTCTTTCCTGCAGTGCATTCTCTAGCCCAATGACCAAATCTGTCATAATTGTAACATTTTGGTTTCCCCATATGCCTACATTCTCCAAAATGAACTTGGAGCACACTTTGCATTGAGGTTTTGCACATGCTTGACTCATAGATTGTGATGAGTTCAAATTTTGTGCAAGTGTGCCAAATGGTTTTTGTTGAAACCTTGGCTTTGAATCCCATTTCTTGCCCTTCGAGTTCCAGTTTTTTTTGTGCCTGATAATTACTAGATTGAGTATTGCTCTAACTCTATCCATTGTTACATATAGATAAAGAAGCAAAAACCTTCTCAGTTGCATCAGATGAGTGTAAATCAAAACGATGCTCTTGACTTTTCAAAATTGCAATCACTTATTGTAGCTCAATAGTTTCAAGGCATTTAGTATTTTCAATCACAAGGCATATAGGATCATAAGCTTTACTCAGACAAATCAAAACTTTATGTACCATTCTTTCATTTGAAAATGTTTTTCCAGACGTTTTCATTTGATTAATCATCTCATTTAAACGAGTAAGATAACTAGACAAAGATTCACCATCTCGCATCCTAGCATATTCAAACTCACGCCTGAGATTTTGAAGTTTTACCGATCGTACCTGATCACCACCATGGTATTCTCCATACAATAGATCCTAAGCCATTTTAGATGAGTCTGTGTTAGCGATTCGAGGGAAAATCTAATCGGAAACAACATTTTGAATAATCTCGAGAGCTTTGGCATCCTTCATGAACATCTTAGCAATCTTTTCATCATCTTCATCCACAATTTCAGCTTCATCAACCTTCGTTTTCTTCTTCTTTGAGTCATTAGGAAGTGTAATCATTTTCTCTTCCAACTTCCACAGTCCATGAGACTTGAAAATCATTGTCATTTTGATTTTCCAGAACTCGTAGTTTTCACCGAAGAAGATCAAAGTCCTTACTTCTGAACTTTCAGATCCGGCCATCATGGGCTTCGATGTGATAGGAAAACAAACTCGATTTTGATTTCTATGGAATTCCGGCGACTTTACTAGAACGGGAGTAAGCTTGAATGTAGCTCGAATGCTTCAACGTCAATGACGTTTTCAGCTTCACAGTCTACACCCATATATCAATTGATCCAACCTAGTTGTAACATTCCGCATCGACCAACGGAGATGGGGTGATGTGCCTTATATGTACATGCCCACCTCCATATAGCACAAGGCCTTTTGGGAACTTACTGGCTTCAGATTCTATCGGAACTCCAAAGTTAAGCGAGTTTGGGTGAGAGCAATCCTAGGATGGGTAACCCACTGGGAAGTTCTCGTGCCAAAACCTAAAAACAAAACCGTGAAGGAATGGTAAGCCCAAAATGGACAAGATGTGACATAATGGTATCAGAGCCATTCTGTCTTGTGGTGCGATTGTGCCAACGAGGACGTCGGGCCCCTAAGGGGGGTGGATTGCAACATCCCACATCGACCAACGGAGAGGAGGTGATGTGCCTTATATGTACATACCCACCTCCCTATAGCACGAGGCATTTTGGGAACTTACTAGCTTTGGATTCCATCGGAACTCTGAAGTTAAGCGAGTTCGGGCGAGAGTGATCCTAGGATAGGTGACCCACTAGGAAGTTCTCGTGCTGAAACCCAAAAACAAAATTGTGAGGGAATGGTAAGCCCAAAGAGGATAATATCATGCTATGGCAGAGTCGAGACTGGGATATGACACTGGCTCTGATACCTTGTTAGGGTTAGGTGATGTAATTCGGAAAAGAAGATGAATGCATTGATAGAAGAAAATGGTTGGTGCTTCATCTCTTTGCAAATCACAAAGGAATAATTCTTTTCATTGATTACTACCCTCACATCACACAAGGAGTGTAAAAAGAGAATAAAACCGTTAGGACTCTTTGCTGGATCACTCTCTCTCTAGAGGTGAATCACATCCACTCATCTAGCTAACAACTAGGATCATTAAACATGACACTCATGACCTTACATTTTGAGCCCTACACTTGGCTGTTTTAGCACAAGTGAATACACAATTCAGCACTTGGCTTATTTTCTAAATCCTAATCAGCTCACATCTTATAATTCAACAATACCAACAAAGGCAAACCTTAAAGAGAGCTAAGCTAGGGAAAATATCATGATATTATTTATGAAGGGTACTGTTAAATATGGTCATGTGGCATTGTATAATTAGCTTATGTGCTGATTTTATAAATCAAAGATGAGCCCATCTATTCCGTGCATAATGATGTATATATTAACATTGTAAAAGTCTTGGTTTTTTTTTGGGGGGGGGGGGGGGGGGGGGGGGGGTTGGAAACAAATGTATTTGTTCATGTCCCACCGACGATACACAAGACAAACTATTAGTGGGTACGACGTCCATGAGCAATAAAATGTGTAGCTCTCGTCCCCAACTTTGGGAGTTGATGCATGTTGCATCAATCAATATTTGTTTAGTCTTATGGTAAGCATTTTAAAAGTCCCCGTTGGCAGGCCACCGTCATAATTCTTGGATGTTTAAAAAAAGAAAGTCGTTTAAATTTGTTTAGGTGTCCGTTTAGCTCGTTTAGACTCGTCTAAACCACATAACTAGGTCGCGACTTTCATTTAGACTTAAAATAGAAAACTTCCATTTTGTACTTTATTTTTTCATATATTGTAAGAGACTTATTGGATACTTGGATGGCGACTAAGCAGCCTAGCTAGGTTGTGACTCTCACTTAGATAGAAAATAAATAACTTCAATTTTGCATTTTATTTTTTCAATAAATTGTAAGAGACTTGTTGGGTACTTGGATGAATACTCATTATATGTTTAGTCCCCATGTTCTCAATATATTCTAGTACTTTATAATTTATATGTCAATTCTATTTTGCAATTTATAATGTATCACAATACAATTATGTATTTTTTTTAAGTATAAGTAAACATTTATTTGTATTTTATATGATTATTTTAATTAAAATTAAAAAACTGCCTAACCCTTCGCCTAGGCCCGGTGCTTTAGCTAAACCCTTGCCTACCGTCTGACTAAGGCTTAATACCTTTTAGAACCTTGATAGCAAGAATTAAAATTTTTTATTTAAAAACACTTTGTGTGTGTTTGTATGCAAAGAGAAGAAGTTCTTGGGTGCGTCTGCCTCTTAAGTGAGATCTTTAGGTTCCATTTTACCTTGATAGAACTGCTCCATGCAAAAGCTATAACAAAGAATCTTCCTATAGATATATACTTGATGCCCTAATATACGTACCCATGAAAATCAACGTTGTGGAGTTTAATTGATGTAATCTTTACGTAATTAGCTAAGAAGGTTTGAATGACCCTTATGTATATCCGCCAGCTTCATCCTCAATACATTGTCATCAGCCTAAGCAAGACCATTTAACCAATCATCATCAGTCTTATCATCTCATTATCCAGTGCTAATTAGATCGATTATGCTCATGTGGGGATATACTTAAACAAAATACAGAAATAATCCAGCACCGTTGGGACCCATCTCACCTTTGAATTTATGAGTAGGTGTCCGCCGCCAGGCCCGCCATACCTACTCCGGCTTTATATATGGAAATGAGTAGAAGAAAGTCACATGAAATTACCAGAAATTTAGAAGTCACATGAAATTTGAAATGTTTAAAGCAAGTGACTTGACAATAAGTGGTTAAATGATATGTAAATCCTCCAGGCAGAAATTAATAGGGTAGCACCTATAGCATGCAAGTCTAGGTCGGGGCTGGTTAACATCACTTTCATAATCAAATTCACGAGAATTAACATTTGACTGTGAGATGACAAATAGTTTATAAAAAGTTTTTTTTTTTTTTTAAGAGTCCACTTAACATTTCTCTTCATATTTAAGCATGAAGGCAAGATAAATTTTTTTGTGTGCTAAAAATACGGCTCTGTACACCAAGTGTGTAACAAACAATTGGTAATTTTTTTTTTTAAAGTTTCCAACAAATTGTATAATTACACTTGGTGTACCGGCTGTATCCCCGGCACACTAAAAAAATCTCTCCGCAGGCATGGCAGTGAAAAATTACAGATTTCTGTTTTCAACTATAAATTTATACAGAGAAAACCTACATATACTGGGCATTATATTTGAAATTAATGAAAAAAATTAAAATCGTCTTCAGCGATCAATATAAAATATTATCAGATTCTGTAAGAACTATAAATTAATAAAATAAAATCTGTTCATATATATAATGCATTTGCAGTAAAAATCTACATATACCAGGCATTATATAATTCGAGTCACGCCACAAACAAAGGAAGAACAAACGAGAAGAAAAAATCAACAAGGAGAAAAGAAAACAAAATAGTTTATGATAACGATGATTTTTCTACTAAACTATTGTAAAGAGTTCTTGTACGTATCTGCACGACATTCAAAGAAAAAATGTATTTTTTCTCAAAAATACGATTTACTTGCGTACAGGTGTTTAGTTGTTCATGACCAGACTGCCCTGGCCTGGCCACTCCATAAGCTGCTCCAAACCAGATCGCTCTCGTGAGTTGGAGAAAGTTTTATGAATTTGAAATTTGTAAAATCTTGAAATATATAGTGTGGATGCACTCTTATAGTAACGTTTATCGCCAAAGTATAACGTTATTACAGAGATAAACTTACATACACTATTCTATTTATAAAATATCATAATAATTGTATATCCGTTTTATGTAAGTTTTTATAGTGAAAAATAATCCTTTTTTCTTAATTGGAAAACCCACATAAGTCATTTCATTTAACTCGCTTCCTTATCAAGTAAATTTGAAATACATGCAGTCAATGGTAAAACTTAAATTGGTTCTCAAATTCCAAAATTACCTTCATTGCTCAATTTCATGCTAAGGAGACTCAAAAGTCTATTGATTATCCACCACATCATGTTTTTGGTACAATTTTAATGCTAACATTATAAAATATTATGTCAAAAACATGAGATGATGGAGAATCCATGATAATCCAGTTTTTAAGAGAGTCTCTTTAGCATTTCTCTTTCACAATTGGGTTGGGCTAGGCTACCCTTGCATGCTAAAAATTCATGACATTAGTGGCAAAAACAAATTAGATTAGAGCATTTACGTAAAAACAAAAGATGTATTGGGGCCGGCTAAGAGATTATAAGTTGGTTAAGGGCTAGTTTGAGATTGTGGTGCATTTAAAAAAGGCCAAATCGGATAAATGATCCATGTGGTCATAAAGTATTTAGAAAATAGCCCATGTGCTAAAAAAACTCGGATCTAAACCCCTGCGGTGTACTTCGTTAGCAAATTTAGTCCAAAAGTGATTTTTCCGTTAACTGTTTGTTAATATATGGGTAAAATTGTACTTTGATGTGTGCACCTTCTTCTTCCTGCATCTCCCCTACGCAACCCCCAAACCCACTTCGCGCAAGAGAAAAAGGAGAGACCATTTTCAGTTTTTCACAGAGCTACCACCGCAACCATGGCGGCCATCGTGTCCCTGTGGGTGCGCTTAAGTGAGTTTTCCACAATTGGGGTTTTTTTGAACCCCTGATTCTGATGCGATTTTGGGCGACTTCAGAGGAAATCGAAGCCGTCTCAGCTTGGGTTTTTTTTATTCAAACAATTACAACCTTTTGGGGTGTTTTGTTCTCGAATTGGTGTATGTAGCATAGGAAATCTCTGTTTTCGCATAGGTGTGATATATTAGATGTGAAATTTTCTATCTTCCTGTTTGGTTGCCTAGAAAGTCCAAGAAAGTAGAGAATGATCAATCAAACAATTAGAGGGGGGATAAAGTTTCTGGGATTGATTTTGTTCTGTCTTTATTTCTGATTTAGTAAACTTAATCAAATTATTATCTCGTTTCTACAAAATATATGTGTGCGTGTGACTTTGATTAATAATTTGGGTAACTTTTGTTTTCCAATTAAATTGAGGTTTAGTGTGTAAGATGAACAATTTTATGATTTTCCTTGGATCTGGAAGATGATGGGAAAGTTTATCTGATTCGTGATTTTCTTTGGTGGGCTGTGAAGAAAAAGGTGGATGCATGAAGAAGAAGATGCACATGTCAAAATACAATTTTACCCATGTAATAACATATAATTAACGGAAAAATCACTTTTGGACTAAATTTGCTAACGAAGTACACCAAAAGGGTTTAAATCCAAGTTTTTTTAGCACATGGGATATCTTCCGAATACCTTATGACCACATGGATCATTTATCCGATTTGGCCTTTAAAAAAACTAGCTTATTATAAAATCTGCAACATCAAACGTGTTTTGTAAAAAAAAAATGTTTTTTTTAAAAAAACAAAGTAGTTGTCAATAACAGTATAAAAGAAGAAGCTAAAAAAGTAGATTTTTTTTTCAAAGCAGAGTAATCAGTCCCCATTTAATGAAATTTTCAAATAGCAAATATACCTCACATGTTTTACAAAATTACAATCATTGCCCCTACTTTAGGTTCTTTTTAGCCAAAATGGTCCATGAGATTTGAAATCAATAGAAGTGGTCCCTAAGTTTGTCCACCATCAATCATTTTGGTCATTACATGAAAAATTATATTAAATACCAAAATGACAAAAATACCCTGAATTTAATAAACAATGGGCCAAATGATTTGACAAAAATTGAGGGTATTTTTGTCATTTTAGCCTTATTTAATGGAGATTTTTTATGGAATGACCAAAATAATTGATGATGGACAAATTCAAGGACTACTTCTATTGCTTTCAAATCTCAAGGACTAAAGTCAGGAATTATACAAATCTCAATGACCATTTTGGCTAAAAAAACCACCTACATTATTCTCTTTGACAATTATTATATCACATTAAATACCATATCCTTTTTAATCATTTAACATATCTACAACAATTTATATAAAAGTTTACCGTACAATCAAACACATTTTTTTGTTTTGTTAAAAGCACTTTTACAAAAAAAAAATTATCAAACATTTAATAACTTTATTTTTACAACTGTTTATCCTCACAACATAACATAAGTAGTTTTTTGTTTATTATTGTTTTAAACACAACAATACCAAACTAGAGGAAAAGACAACCCAAAAATATGGAAGACCGCAAAGTTTTTTTTTTGGGAACAAAATGAAGGGTTATTAAACCTTAAACACAGATGGGTTGGAGATTCGTGCGTCCCGTCGTTCCCCATTGGACACAGTTAACACTAGAATAACTTCCCGCAACAAGTGGGGCACAAAACAAATGCAACGCAGGGGAATCCTAATTAAGTTTGATTTTAATCGAGAAATCTTAATAAAATTAAACGAAAATAACAAATATGATTAAACATAGGTGTGTAAAAGGACATACAAATGTGATTTTGGACTCGTTTGGAAGTGCATTTAAAATGATTGAAATCACTTTTGATGAAAGTGTTTTGGAACCAATTCTTAGTAAAAATACTAATGAATCCTGGAAAATCAAATGACGTGCTTCTTGAAAGAAGCACATAACTGATACTCTTGCATAAAACATTTCAAGCGCTTTTCAAATCCAAAAACAATTTCATCAAAAGCACTTTCAGTTATTTTAAAACACACTTCCAAATGAGTCATTTGTCATTTTTCATTATTCAAAATATAGAGAATGAATATGAACTTGGAGACATATAAAAGAGCACATTGTGCTAATAAACTTAGTCAAGTCTAGGCCTATAGAAAAATCCACATATCCTATTGTTTTACTCCTTCATATTGATTTGTTATTTATTTTATTAGCAGAATGATAGAGTTAGTGGATTAAATAGTTAGTTATTAGGAACGAAGAGAAGTAGTGGGATTAAACTCCCACCAAGTACATAGTTATGATTTGTTGTCAATATTTTAGTTACAAGATGAGTGGGCATACATATGCTCTTTAAAACTAAGAATTATTTTCGCACGCATTTGATCTCTCTATCATTTTTCAAAGGCCTAATTGGATTGTTAGTCCTTGTGGTAATAAGGTAGTCGGAAGATATTCCATTAACTCTCCGTTAATTATTAGCACGTGAGCCACATATATAAGGCTAAAACAAAATTCTCCATTAGTTGTCAGCACATGAAGCTTACATGTAAATCTAATTTTATCTTTTAGCCTCACATGAGCCTCATGTGCTAACAATTAATGGATAATTGATGAAATTTTTAATTTTGGGCCTAAATCTTAACATACTTCACTACAGGGGCTTAAATCCTTAATTTTTTGGACTAGGTTTATCTCTCCTCCTCTTTCTATCTCCTTCTCTCCCCTCCTCTCACATTCTCTATTTTGTCTTTCTCTTTCTATATAAAATTAATATAAGATGTTGACGTAGCTTAACCGTGACCGTTCAAATAGAAGAAGTAGGAAAGGAAGGAGAAAAAAGATAGGAGAGAATCCTACCCTAATTTTTTTACTACATAAGCAATTTTTCGACCACCTGAGCTCTTTTCAAATGAAAAAGGTAAGCAGCATTCCCTTTTTATATTCGGGCCAAACCTTGGAAATCAGCACGCCCCAATATAATTAAATTTTAGGATCCGACCCCAAGAGGCAATTTGGAATCCGCCCCTGCCTATAAAATCACCGCAACCTGGCATTTCGTAGCCACAACACAAACAAAGCAAAAAAGAGGGCGCGCACATAGAGAGATCTAGAGTCGCACCAAAGCAAGTCCAGAGAGGGACACAGAGAGAGCTAGTAAGAGGCAGAAAAATATGGGTGGTTGGGCAATTGCGGTTCACGGCGGAGCGGGTGTCGACCCAAACCTCCCCATGGAGCGTCAGGAGCAGGCCAAACAACTCCTCACCCGGTGCCTCAATCTCGGCATCTCTGCTCTCCGCTCCGATCTCACCGCCATCGATGTTGTTGAACTCGTTGTACGTCTCCTCCCTCCCCCTCTTGACATTTCTCTCCATTTCAATCCCATAAAAATGGCATTCATGTTTTCCGTCATATCTTACAAGACGGTATTTTGAACTACCCTAATTTATAACATGATATTAAACTCAAACCCAGCTAACCTAACTTGCATCTGCATTTTTATTCTTTGCTTTTATCCCTTTGATTTTCATGTTCAATATCTTTTACTGCCGATTTAATCCCATTTCTGTGTTTGTCTTATGTGTTTTTTACATGACCAAACAAGCCGTAATGATTTTCCAAACACTGAAAACTTTCTTGTTATGTTTTCCGAGTTTTTAGTCACGTTTTTAGTTTGCCTGGTTACCCTAAGCTGGCGGTGCATGATGCATGCTGGAATTTCTCTTCTAGTTTACACTCCTCAAAAACTATTTTATTTTTAATTATTTTTTAGGAGTTTTAACAAAACACTTCCGGGGTACTGTTCATTTTTAATGAAAAGCCACCTTTATATATTTCTCTTGTACTATTCACTATACTTTTAAAAAAGATTTTTCATTAAAAGAGAAGTTTTTTTGAATTTTTCATTAGTTTTCCTTTATTTTTTTTCACTGAATCTTGGTTTTATTATTAATTTTTGTGAAGTGGTTTTGTCAAAAAATAGGTTCGGGAATTGGAAACCGATCCCTTCTTCAACTCTGGCCGTGGATCCGCTCTCACCGCTAAAGGGACGGTTGAGATGGAAGCCAGCATCATGGACGGACCCAAGAGACGGTGCGGCGCCGTTTCGGGCTTAACCACGGTTAAGAATCCCGTTTCACTCGCCCGCCTCGTCATGGAAAAATCCCCTCATTCCTACCTCGCCTTCTCCGGCGCCGAAGACTTCGCCCGACAACAGGTTTATAATATTTTCACTTTAACCCCTTTCATTATCTATAATAATATTTAATACGCAAATGCAGAACCAAAATTCAAATTTGGATTCTTGAAAAAAATAATAAATCCTTATACCAAGAAATTTGAATAAAATATAAACTCGTGTCTTGTACTGCAGGTGTAATGAATCTGAATCTAGTGCAAAGATTCCACCTTACTGTTCATAGTGTCACACGTTTACTTAATTATTATTTTAGTTGATCTCCTTCCACTACTATCTCATATAGAAAAATAATATGAACTTTATTTTTAGATCCTATTTTGTAAACTGAGTATAACGATAGTTGATTGTTATATTTTATTATTAATCGTTAAATCATGTGGTTTACAAATATAATCTGAACAAAGATTTCATTTGTATATATTATTTTTCTGTGGAATCTTAATGGGGTTTCGTGTAATATTTTAGGGCGTTGAGGTCGTGGACAATGAGTATTTCATCACGGAGGATAATGTGGGGATGCTCAAATTGGCCAAGGAGGCCAACACAATTTTGGTACGTATATTCTGTTTTCATCAAGGGTAATTAATTAACGGATTAAGTACTTAGTATGTTTTGGGTCCTATATTAATTAATTTTGGTCGCGTGCAGTTTGATTATAGGATTCCATTAGGATTGGAGAGTTGCAGCGCAGGCGTGGAGAGTCCGTTGGTCATGAACGGGCTTCCCATTAGAGTTTACGCCCCTGAGACCGTTGGGTGTGTGGTGGTAGATAGCCAAGGGCGTTGCGCTGCAGCTACATCCACCGGTGGGCTCATGAACAAAATGACTGGTCGAATCGGTGACTCGCCACTCATTGGTGCCGGTACCTATGCATGTAACCTTTGCGGGGTCTCGTGCACTGGAGAGGGCGAGGCAATCATACGCGGGACACTCGCGCGTGAGGTGGCAGCAGTTATGGAGTACAAGGGCCTGGGGCTGCAAGATGCAGTGGATTTTGTGATCAAAGAGAGGCTTGATGATGGCAAGGCCGGACTCATAGCTGTGTCTAACAAAGGTGAAGTAGCTTATGGGTTTAATTGTATGGGAATGTTTAGGGGGTGTGCTACCGAGGATGGGTTCATGGAGGTTGAGATTTGGGAGTAGGGAGGGATTTTGAAAGTGAAAAATCTCTCTGGGTTTGCTTTGTTGGGAGTCTTAGATACTAAATAATCCGTACCTAGGCTTTGTTTTGATGTTGGCGGAGGCTTATATCAGAAATGGATGCCTTTCATTAGGTGTAAACTTTAGTTGAAGTGGGACGTATTTTTCTGATTATCGTTAAATAAACAGCCAAAGCATCTCCGTAATCTTCATTTCTTTTTAAATCACAGCACAATATTAATTCTGACGGCGTATATTCTAAATTATTCTTATTTACAGAGACAGAATTTGAATTTGAAAATAAAAAGATCTGTTGGCAGACGTATTTCATTGACGAACTAACATGACACAACTTTTCGTAGTCTCTACTAAAATTAGATGCCATTTCGTGATTGAAAGGTACAGATTTTAGGTAGGGCATCCGAAAATTCTTGTTGTCAAAAGTAGCCAACTGAATGAAGATTCCTGAAACCACTTTTATCATGAACCTGCTGAGGCTTTGTGTTTGCCAGATTGCTGATGGTGATTCCTCTGACATGTTTGATAATTTAGGTCATCTTCAATCAACAGGACTAAAGGTTTAAAAATAAAAAAAACATCTAATTTGTCTAAAATCTTATCTCCATTTATAATTGGGCTATAAATTATGAAGCCCAACAGGTTATTATTTAGTCAAAAGGGCATCATGCTCGACAAATGTAGCCTTCTCTTAGTAATTTATTTGGGCCTCGCTCCTCATTTTCAATAATTGATTAAAATTTAACGATTATATTTGAAAACATCTAAAAACAGTATAATTAAATTAACCAATAAATTTAAAGTATAAACTTAAAATAATAAATTATCAAGAAGGCTATATGCAGTCATTCGGTTACCGATGATATACAAGACATGACACTATTTATTTACAATAATTTTTTTATAAAACTATGATTTTAAACATAACTATATTTAGCCCTTTCCGTGAATACAACCAAGGACCTCAAACAAGTTAGGCCTGAAATTCTCATCAGAAGAATATGAAAAAGCAGAAAGGGATTCACATGTATTGCTGGCCCATATTGTTTGTACTAGAGACTCACTCACACAATTTACGTCCGATGAAACAAAAGATTTCAGAACAATATGGTCCTTTGGACAGTGGTTAGTCGGCCATAGGCCCATAGCTTAACGTGTCAAGATTTCAGATGAACCTGCCAATTACCACATGCGCAACACTGCACGTGTGAGAACTACGGAAAAGATGGCACTGAGCTAAAAGTAGGAAAGGGATCTTCTCCAGATTCCTTCATCCTAATCCATCAAGTTCGGAGATCGGATCATTGAAATTTGATTCAACAGTTAAAGTTATTATAACTTTTATAGTATGTCCCTGTTTGTAGTTTTTGGATCAAATTTCAACGGCTCAGATCCCCGGACTTGGTGGATTAGAAGGAAGGAATCTGAAGAGGATCCCTTTCCGTAAAAGTAAGGTTTAGAAATACTAAGAACATCTTCAAATGAGATGTTAAAATTCTAGGTGTAATGCCACTATTCATATTTGACATCAAAAGTCCCTCCAACTGAAGTGTTATTTGCTGACTGAATTTGGAGGCTTTGTGTTTTGGAGTTAAATTTGACATCAATGTCAAATTTATTTTTAATTCATTTTAATGGTGGGTCTCTTATTCCACTAACATTTTAACCAATAAAAATTTTGTTTCAACATTTTTTTAATAATAATTACAACCATTTAAAGTTCTATTTAAATAACAAAATAACATTTGATAATTTAGTTGGAAAAGTACAAAATTTGACATAATACTTTAGATTGCCACATCAGTCATCAATTGTAATTTGACATTTCCTTTGGAGATGGTCTAATGAGACTCTCAAAAGTATGACTCTTTTTGGACTCTCTTTATAATAATAACATGTGAATTAACGTTAAATTGTGAAGTGTCAGAGAGTTCATGGAGAGTCCAATTTTAAGAATCTCCTTAGCATTTCTTAAGTAGGGTTTAGTAAAGTAGCCTAAATTTGAGAGTGACTCTATAGGCTTGTGGCTTATGCATGTCCTCTCTCACATTGGAATCTAATGCTGTTAATTAGGTGCTTACAAGAGCGTGGAAGAGATGATAGATGATTAACACCAATACTATCCTAACTTAATCATCTGCTAGCCCAATAAGAGTGGGGTTATATCTTAAATGGCCTGAGTGTCATTAGGAACAAAATCATATAATGAGAAGTTGTAAATTGTTTTGTCAAGCTTCCGATATTAGATTTCCAACAAAGAAGAAGATATGAAGCAATTGATTGAGAATGCGCTAATGCCATATGTACTGGAGCAAACGTAGAGGGACAAGGATTGTCTGCCTCCCTTTTTCCATGCCCTTCCATGCCCTCCTGTTTGTGTGGTCACGGTTAAGTCACGTTAACATTTTATATTACTATTCATTTTTGTCTTATTATCTTTATAAAAAAAATAATGTAAAATGTTAACGTGGCTTAACCGTGACCACACAAAACAGGAGGGCATGGAAGGGCATGGAAAATGGAAGGGCAGACAATCCTTGTCTGACATAGAGAGATATTTGATCTGAAGCTGCAATATGCCAGCACATTCGTTAGCTAGACACGCCCTAATAACTTGTGCTGCATAATCATGTCAATCTTCCGAAGTTCTGGCCTTGTATCATTTCACGTGAAGGACCCGGCTTCTCTGCCCTTCCACTCCTCATACATTCACATCCCCTTCTATTTTGTGCGATCACGGTTAAGTCACATCAACATTTTATATTAATTTTTTATAGAGATAATAAGACAAAAAGTAATAGTAATATAAAATATTAATGCAACTTAACCATAACCGTACAAATAAGAAAGGATGAGAATGTATAAGAAATGGAAGGGTAGAGAAGATAGATCCTCACGTCAATCCATGGAAACCAGTTTTACTAATTAGAAAAGATGACTGCCCATTTGTAACGTCCACGTACTTTCAATTGTTTGGGACACGTATTTTGACTGACATAAATAATAGCGCATATTACATTGATATTGTTGCATACTTTACCGTACATTCAATATTAGATTGGACATGCTCAATACACATCTAGGTGTAGGGTGTTCGTCAAAGAATCGTTGCACTACGGAGAGGGCAACCACATAATGTGCCCAGTCACGTCAATTTTTTTGAAGTACGACGGATAATCAAAGATTCCTTAAATCAGTTGCTATTTGGTACTGGATACGATCACGACACTCTTCATTAAGTGGTCACAAAGGAACATATTGTCATAAATACCCAATCTGAAAAATAAAAAGTCTCTACGATCACATCAGGAATGCAAGTGCTACCAATTTTACGGAATAAGGTAGGATAAGTGTATAAGGCTTGGGCTTTGAAGTATATTGAGTTTCATGAAGAAAAAAATGTTTATTTAGGCTCAAAGGGGCTTACTAGTGAGTAAAATAATAGGACATTGGCAAAAAATGACAATGGTGATAAGTCCTAAGTGCCTTTATTATCTTTAAGGTATCACAGGAATTGAAAGAAGTTCATGAGGTTTAAAGCAAGTTCTAAAGATATATAGAGTTAAAGATACACAATTTTGCATTTTAATATGCCATGCCACAAGGTTGTTTTTTTTTTTTTTTTTTAGAAGAAACGATAGTATTTCATTAACATAACCAAACACTTACAAGGATGTCAGACGGGTACATATACTTCAGTGATCAATTTCTTGATCTGAAGGTAATAAGCACAAATACAAATGATTTGAAAGACCCCTATACGGCCATCACACAAAACACACCACTGGAGTGAGGAGTTCCGAGATTGACATAGTAATGGCAAGAAAAAACAACAACGACATGGGTTGTAAAGGGGTTGCCAAGCCAATACCCCCCATGCCACTGAACCGCCATCCCCACCACCACCACGAACCCAAAGATGACATAGTGATAGATCTAAGGGCAAAGCCCTCGGATGTCCAAACAACCGAGAGAAAGACGCTGACAAATATGCACACTCACCCAACAGGAGACCAGAAGCCGCCACCGGGCAACTCCGTGAGCAAACCCCACCCATGAGTTACACGAAGCCGAAAAACAACACCCCTGGAGGCGAGACCGCCACCAACCATGAAAGAGGCCACTGCACAAATTTGGAGTCCTATCAACAAGTCAAAACAAGGCAGCGGAGCTGCACAGCGAGACCCCGATGACAAAGACCCAGATCTGGAACAACAGTGGACAGGCACAGGAAGGCGGAGCATCCAGGGGGCGGCACGGGGAAGGGGAGGGAGTGAAAACGCGAGGGGAAGGGGGCGGCGAAAGATGGTGGGAAAAGTCGAGTGTGGTGAGGGGTGGAGAATGGCTGAGATGGGGAAGAGGGGAAAGAGGAAGAGAGGAGGAGCTAGGGAAAGAAAGGGAGAGGCTACCACCGGCCCCCAACCATAGCCAGAGGCCGGCGTTGATGGGGAAAAACTAGGGTTTGGTTGATGCCACAAG
Organism: Malus sylvestris; assembly: GCF_916048215.2. NCBI lineage: Eukaryota > Viridiplantae > Streptophyta > Magnoliopsida > Rosales > Rosaceae > Malus > Malus sylvestris. The sequence goes on along the minus strand of NC_062267.1, from coordinate 7,253,327 downwards.
GTTGTTTGCCATATAAAAGCATATTCCTTAGGTGCGTCCAATCCGTATCTGAATAACCTGCAATTTCAACATTAATCAAATGAATAGTAAATTTCATAATTCACTGTCCCACGTACATATCTTATTATTCTTTTCACAACAGTGAGATGAGATTCTTTGTGACATAATTGAAATCTAGCACAAACGTCAATGCTAAAAGAGATAACAGAACGACTAGTTGTAGGTAGAGTAAAGTAAACTCCATATCATACTCCTGTATAGTGTAGGAGAGCCATCTTTTCCGGATGAGTCCTTGTGAAGTTTGGATGTTGTGCTCATGCGATTGTTGTCTGATGGTGCATTTTCCAATCCAACTTTGATACTAACCTTTTTGCATTCTTAGATTGAGATAGAAACATCCCATCTTTTAATGGTTGAACCTGCAATCCAAGGAAGTAAGTTACTTCACCACTCATACAGTCATACTCATTTCAAATTTATTGTGCATAACTTTAGTAACTTCAGAAACTAAGGCATAAGAAGGTGAAAAGAAAAAAAACAATATCATCCACACATTTTTGTGCAACCATTAGATCATTGTCTACATTTTAGACAAACAAAGTTTTAAACTCAGGAATCTCTTTCTGAAGTAAGTGCAGTGATTAACTTGTTTTGGTTTGATGGATTGGACCTTATACCATTTCTAACTTTTCAATCCTGTCCTTTTCATTAGATTTTTCATTTTTTCTTTCAAATCAAAAACTGTGATTTCTGAATTTTTTTATAGAGGCTAAATAAAGCTCCTTGTATTCGCAATAACCTCATCAGCATTAAATCATCTGACTCTTCCGATTTATTAGAATTAGTGAATGCAACAGCGTCTTTTTCCGAATCAGTGTCATCGTCAGACTCGCTGTCACTGCAATTGTCATTCATTCATTTCTTCTTCTCATATTTTAGCCCTTCAAGAGTGTTTGCAGAATATTTTGCGTCACGACCATAACCTCAACACTTATAGCACTTTTTCGTATCTTGTTGATTTGCAAATTTTAAAGTCTTATCAACATTAAACTTTTCAGGTTTGGATTGGTTAGCTCCTGATCCAACGTTCTTACCTTTAAAGTTTTTAGTCTTCAAAAACTATAAAAATTGACGAGAGAGAAGAGTAAACTGCTCATCATCCAATTCCTCAACTCCCCTCATTTTCATTTTTTACAGCTTTTAAGGCCATGTTCTTACTCTTCTTACATCAAGAAACTCTATTTCATAGGTTTCATAGGTTTGCAAAGCACCATTTAAATCTGCAATTTTTTGTTGAAACCTAGTAGGCAAAGACCTAAAAACTTTCTTTACAACTCTAGCTTTAGGAATACTCTCATCCGAGTTAGCAAATGGAACTTAATTTTTCATAAAATTCCGCATAAGTTTCATTCTCACTCACCTTAATAGTTTCAAGTTGAGTTGTGAGCATTTGCAATTTTTAATACTTTTACTGTGTCATATCCCTTATGAGTGACCTGTAAGATATCCCAAACCTCCTTGGAAGTCTCAACCTTGAGATATAATTGAATTGATCAGCACACGAAGCAGTGAATAGGGTCTTCAATCCTGTTTTATTGCTTATGCAATGAGTTTTCTCATCAAGAGACGACTAGCAGTTTTAGGAACAACACTTCCAGTTATGATAACTTCTGCTTCACTTTCACCAACTTCTGTTTTCTTTTTCCCTTTATTTTCCAGAGTTTTCACAGGTGCAGTGATAGGCTTTTTACCACACGCACAAAAGGGTTAAAAAAAACCTATAATACTTACAAGAATGACAAGGATATTATAGTATAAATAGTTATAGCAAGGTCGTTCTCCACAAGATTATTAAATAATTCTTATCAAACCAAATTTCGGTTAATTATTGTAAAGCCAAGATTTTGGGATGCTTGATTTTATGACCTAACTTAATAAAAACGAATTTAATTAAAGAGAGTAGACAAATCTGCAATATTTAAAATGAGGAAAAGGAAACAGTTTTTTAGAAATCAAATTAAGAAAGCACTAAGGATCCGTTGTCACCTTAACAATCCTATATAGATCTTCCAATTACTTATGACCGATACATGCATATTTCGAAGGTTAGGTTTTCTTATTATATGCCCACCTGGACCCTTAAAATAGAGCATATATCAAACATGCAATCCGTCTGTGGTATTCAAATCAAATCTAAACATGCATGACTCATTAAGTTATGTGAAACCTTTTGAAAAACCATGCAACCATTGAGACGTGTTATTCATCCTAAGTGAACTTGCACATGTTAATCACAAGAAGCCTTCGTCAATTTTAGAGACCGGCCTTTGACCAAAATTGTATCAAATTACTTTTTTAAATATCCTGATGGTCACGAATCACTAAGACAAATAGATAGTTTAAACCAGTGATTAACAATTCAAAACATGCATGCATATAATCATAAGCAAATTGAAGAAAAACTACATATTTATGCTAAAGCTTGTGGCCTCATCCTAGCAATTATGGAATTAGTTATGCATATTCATAACAAAAATCATAAAGTTATTTATTTAAATAATAAAAGATCGAACGTAAAAGTCTGAAAATCTCTACGCTTGGTTAATTTCCTCTCTCAACATGACACAGAGAAGAAGAAATTAAAGTTAGGGCCGGCCAAGCTTATTTATCCTACTAAAAATTAAATCCTCCTAAAAACAGGCCTTCCAATAAGACTAGGAAACCAAATAATTAAAATAAAGGGTAAATTACATTTTCATACCTCAGGTTTGGGGTCTATTTCAATTCCATACAACAACTTTAAAACATTTCACTTTCATACCCCAAGTACTATTTTATTTCAATATAATACATCCGTTAGATTTTCCATCCATTGATCTGTTAAATGTTGACGTGGCTGCCACATATATGCCACGTGGCTGCCAAATGTCTGCCACGTGGCAAATAAAAATAATTTTTAATTTTTTTTAAGAAACCTGAATTTTCTCAAAAAAAAAAGAAAAAAATTGAAATCGACATCTGCAAGAAGAAGAAGAGGAGGGAGGAAGAAAGAAAAAGAAAAAAAAAATAGAAACCCACTGCAAGAAGAAGAAGAAGAGGAAGAGGAAGAAGAGGAAGAAGAAGAAGGAGGAAGAAAATTAAAAAAATAAAAATAAAAATAGAAACCCAGATCTGCAACAAGAAGAAGACGCTAGGCGCCGGGGGGGTCGCTAGGCGCGTGCGGGAGGGGGGGGACGAGAGGAGGGTCGTCGGGCAGGAGGGGGTACGGGAGGAGGGTTGCCGGGGGGGGGTTCTTCTTCTTTCTTCTTCTTCTTCTGGTTGCTGGGGGAGGGACAAAATTTTTTTTTTCTTTTCCTCCATCTTCTCCTTCTTTTCCTCCTTCTGATCGTTGGTTGCAGATGTGGGTTTCAATTTTTGAATTTTTTTTTTGTTGAGAAAATTCAGGTTCTAAAAAAAATTAAAAAATTATTATTTTTTGCCACGTGGCAGACATTTGGTAGCCACGTGGCACAAATGTGGCAGCCACGTCAGCATTTAACGTTATTGTATGGGGTTGTAATAAACCTCAAAACCTGAGGGGCTACTGTGTAATTTACCCTAAAATAAAATAGGAAACATTACCCTAAATTAAATGGTAAAATTTGTTTAAAATCTGCACAGTCACGTTTTGGACCCATATCTGCTCCAAAACTGGCCCAAAATAGCTAGATTTAAAGCTTGGAATATTATGAACACTTCTTTAGAAGGCCACGAACCTATCAGATGTCCTCTTGGGCTCCAAAAATCGCAATTAAGCCCATAAACGTCATTTTCCAACATTGCACACTGCTTCTTTATTCCATTGCCAGAAAATAACAGTTTGGTAGAAAAATCCCAAATTTTGATACGAACACATCAAGGGACACAAGAACGTCCTCCAATTTAAATCACTTCAAAATTCGTTCGTTTGACCATGTTTTGGTCCAGAGGAAGTTGAATGTTTTATATTGAAAATATAAAACAAAGTATTAAAATTCTACCAAAATATACTAAAAATAGGATAATTGTTGTAAACATTCCTAGTTTAAGTATGATTGTGTAAATCCTAGATAAGATTTGATTCTAGTTATCATTTCCTATTACAACTTGTATTACTTGGAGGAGAAGGAATATCTTCTCTCCCTTTACTACTATAAATAAAGGCACAATGTAGGAGGGATAACAACACACACATTCCCCTACAATTCTACAAACACACATCTCTCTCCTTTCTCTCTCTGCCGCCGGCCCTAGTCCCTCTGTCAGATAAAATAGACCACAACACGTTATCAGCACGCTCTTCACGCTGTGCTTAGAAGAATTTAAAGAGAATTTATTCGTCTACAATCAGGGGAGTATTACGTTTCAATTATTTTTAATTGATTAAATCTTGATTTTATTGAATTCATATATTGTTATTGATTCAATTTATTTTTCTTCTTATGTTGAACGTGATACAAGCTTGAAGATGAAAGCCGAAATTGAAGAAATAATTTTTCTGCATCAAACCAGTTCATCTATATCATCACGCAATCAGGTTCTTTCTAAACAACGGCTTTTAACTCGATATTTTGCAAGCCCTGATAGCATGAACATTCACCATGATGCATGACCAAACTTTACGTTTAACGTATTTTAGATTCTACATAAATTGTGTATGCTTCATAATCAAAATTGCTACAATTATGTGAATTTGATATTTGCCATGAATTGAATCTTACATATGTACATGCATTGAAACTATTATTTGCATATGCATCAACGTAAATATGTGATTCATTAAAATTATACATGCATATAATATAATTGAATACAAAAAAAAAAAAAAAAAAAAAAAAAAAACGAAAAAAAAAAAAAAAAATTTTAGGGCTGCACACAGCAGCCCATTCCCTTCTCCTCACCCCGTGGGCCTGTAATCCCACCCGAGGGTTCTTGGCCTATATTTTTAGGCCCCGAGATTTTATTATTTAATTTTTTTTTAAATAATATGGGTTTTTATATTTTCACCCACACTTTAATTTGGCCCCGAAGACCAAAAATAAATTAATTCACTTATCATTATACAATATTTCTGCATATATTCTTTGCATATTTGTTTGCATATATATTTGTGTTTGCCTGCAGGAATATATGAACCTGAAGTTCATAATTACTTTGAAACCCGAAGTTTCTTCTAAACATGCCTTGTTTGAAAACCCGAAGTTTTCACTTAAATATATCACCCATGAAAACCCGAAGTTTTTCATGCAAAATTAAACCAATACATGTCTATTAGAACCTGTATGTTCTACTCCTATGTGAATGGATTGATTTTTCTCCATTACACTAACCACATCTTGTCCATCTATTTTGTGATAGGAACATGTCGAATTTGAACAAACTCGACTTCACCGCTTTGGAGGTTTCTGGAAGGAACTACCTCAAGTGGGTTCAAGATGTGAAGCTCCACCTCACTGCAAAGAACTTGCGTCCTGCTATTGAAGAAGCAACAGATAAACCTGTTGGCGAAGCTGAAAAAGCCACTGCTATGATCTTCATCCGAAGACATATCCATGACGCTCTACAAACTGAGTACCTTGCTGAGGAGGATCCACGTGCATTATGGGTCGCTTTGGCTGATCGTTTCGATCACCAAAAGGACATATTCTTGCCTGAAGCAAGACACGACTGGCAGCACTTGCGCTTCCAAGACTTTAAGTCTGTGAATGAATATAATTCTGAAGTTTGTCGAATCCGATCACTTCTCAAGTTTTGCAATGAAACTTTGACTGAAGAGGATCTCCTGGAGAAGACCTACTCGACCTTCTCTGCTTCTAATATTGTCCTGCAGCAACAATATAGAGCTCAGAAGTTCACTAAGTTCTCGGATTTGATCTCTGTTTTACTTCTTGCTGAAAAGCAGAACCAGTTGTTGATGAAGAATCATCAAGCTCGACCTACTGGGGCTACTGCTGTGCCTGAAGCACATTATAGCACTAATCAGCACCCAAAACGCCAAAAGAGGCGTGGTAAGGGCGGCCAGAAGCCATCCCACCAAGGTCAACAGAGCCAAGGCCCATCCAAGGGAGGAAACAAAGCCCAGAAGCGCCCAAACCTCGCTCCCAAGGCCCCGAACTTCAAGAATAAGGGCAAAGCACCTGCCACAATGAATGACGATATGTGCTATCGTTGTGGTTCCAAGGACCATTGGTCCCGTATTTGCCGTGCTCCCAAGAAGGTTGTGGATGCATATCATTCTCGTCGTACGAAGTTTGAATCAAACTTCCTGCAAGTGGACGAACCGGAGACTACAAAGATGGAGGTTTCTGACTTTCAGAAGGATACCACTCCTATGGAAGATTAGAATCTTAGACATAGACTTATTTTTCAGTTAAAATAAGACAATTGGGGCCGAATTCCACCTTGTGGCCGAACCCCACCTTGTTTTTTGGTTGATTTTGAACAATTTTCCTTTATGTTTTGGATTATTAGTTGGCGATTTATTTTGGATATTAAGTTTTTTCCTTGAATAAATGAAATTATTTTGAATTGATACTTGTTTTTATAAACTTTTATGCATGTGACCGATTCAAATTAATTTTTCATTCTAGGTATGACTAGTGGGAAAATTAGTTGTCTGGCAGATAGTGCAACCACGCATACTGTTTTGCGTGAACGCATCTATTTCACTAACTTCGTACCTAAGAATGCACCTCTGACAACCCTCTCAGGCCCATCCAACCTGATAGAAGGATACGGTAAGGCACGTATAATGTTGTCCAATGGTACAATCTTGACCATTGCTGAGGCACTCTATTCTCCACGTTCCGGAAGAACGTTACTAAGTTTCAAGGACATTAGAGATAACAATTACCACGCTGAAACCCACGTAGAAAACGAAGTTGAATTTCTGTGCGTAACTTCCTACGAATATGGCCAGAAGCGTATTCTAGAGAAGATGGAGCGTAACCCGAGTGGTCTGTATACTACGACCATACGCCCCATAGAATGCCACTATGTGGCCGGCCCTACCACAGGGACCGCGCACGAAATTACACTTTGGCATGATCGTTTGGGACATCCTGGACGAATAGCGATGCGCCGTATTCTCAAAACTTCACACGGGCATCCACTAACCCGAAGCTTAGGTTCGATCCATGAAATTGCATGTCAAACATGTTCTATGGGAAAGCTTATTACTAAGCCTTCTTATGACAAGATTCGTTCGAATCCTCCCATTTTTCTACAACGGATTCAGGGGGACATTTGTGGACCGATTCAACTTCCCTGCGGACCATTTAGATATTTTATGGTTTTGGTTGACGCTTCTACACGTTGGTCACACGTGTGCTTGTTGTCCACAAGGAACGCTGCATTCTCCAAACTGTTGGCTCAGGTTATCAAGCTCAGGGCTCACCACCCTGATTATCCGATCAAATCTATTCGATTGGATAATGCTGGAGAATTCACATCTAAAACTTTTGATGACTATTGCATGTCGGTTGGGGTTGAAGTTGAACATCCTGTACCCCATGTTCACACCCAAAACGGCCTGGCAGAGGCTTTCATTAAGCGTTTACAAATGATTGCTCGATCGTTGGTCATACGTACCAAGCTCCCGATCGCTGCTTGGGGCCATGCAATATTGCACGCAGCAAAGTTGATCCGCCTGAGGCCTGTTGCGACACAACCATTTAGTGCCCTTCAGTTGGTCACCGGATGCGAACCCGACATATCGCATCTGCGCGTTTTTGGTTGTGCGGTCTATGTGCCGATCTCGCCGCCCTTACGTACAAAAATGGGGCCTCAGCGAAGGATGGGAATCTATGTCGGATATGATTCTCCTTCGATTATTCGTTACTTAGAACCTTTGACAGGCGATCTGTTTACCGCTCGTTTCGCGGATTGTCACTTCTATGAGATAGTCTTCCCGTCGTTAGGGGGAGATAAGAACGTCAACGTTCCTAATGAACGACGCGAATTCTCGTGGACGACTCCCACTTTGTCTCATTTAGATCCCCGCACCGCTCAGTCTGAAGCTGAAGTGCAGCGCATATTAGATCTCCAGAGCATAGCTCAGAGCATGCCAGATGCTTTCACCGATCTAGCGCGCGTGACAAGATCACATATTCCAGCTGCGAATACGCTGCAAAGATGGATGTACCAAATGTACGACGGACTACCCTCCTGGAAGCCCGGGACGCCAATTCTGGTGATCCACGTACATTAGCGGCTAGCCAATCATCTGCCCCTACACAAAAGCGTGGCAGACCCCTTGGTTCAAAGGATTCACACCCCCGGAAGAGGAAAACCACGGCACAAGGTCCTGAAGAGCCTACCGTGAATCCGACTATCGCTTACTCATTTTACCCAACTCATGAGGAAATTCTAGATTATGGAAGCGTCCTTGAAGAGACGAATCCTCCTCCCGAGAATCGTGAGATTTCGGTCTATTATGCTAGCTTAGATGATGTGTGGCGTAGAAATGAGATGATTGTCGACGATGCATTAGCATTTGCAGTAGCTATTGAGATCATGTTGAGCGATGACATTGAACCGCGTTCCGTTGATGAATGTCGACGTAGAGCTGATTGGTCAAACTGGAAACAAGCAATCCAAGTCGAACTTGATTCACTTGCGAAACGTAAGGTGTTTGGACCTGTAGTTCCTACTCCTCCACATGTGAAGCCCGTTGGCTACAAGTGGGTTTTCGTTCGGAAGCGTAATGAGAAGAACGAAATTGTGCGTTACAAAGCTCGTCTTGTAGCACAAGGTTTCTCACAACGCCCCGGGATTGACTATGACGAAACTTACTCACCCGTTATGGATGTGATTACTTTTCGATACCTTATCAGTTTGGTAGTTTCCGAAAAACTGGATATGCAGCTGATGGATGTAGTAACCGCGTATCTCTATGGGGATCTTGATACGAAAATTTATATGAAAGTTCCCGAAGGACTTACATTGACTGGTTCAAATATTTCCAAACCCCGGAACACGCTCTCAATTCGGCTGAGGCGTTCACTATACGGTTTGAAACAATCCGGAAGAATGTGGTATAACCGTTTAAGTGAGTATTTGACTAGTCAGGGATATGTGAATAACGAACTATGCCCTTGTGTGTTCATTAAGAAGTCACATTCCGGATTTGCGATTGTTGCAGTATATGTCGATGACATGAATCTCATCGGAACTCCTGAAGAGCTCGCGAGAACTGCTTCGCACCTGAAGTCGGAATTTGAGATGAAAGATCTAGGTAAGACTCGATACTGTCTCGGTCTCGAGATAGAGCATTGTTCGGATGGAATCCTAGTACATCAATCGAACTACACCCAGAAGGTGTTGCGCCGTTTTAATGAGGATAAAGCGAAGCCTTCGAGTACTCCTATGGTCGTTCGTACGCTAGATGCAAAGCGAGATCCCTTCCGTCCGAAGGAGGATGATGAAGAGATTTTGGAGCCTGAAGTTCCTTATCTAAGTGCGATAGGCGCTTTATTGTACTTAGCTCAATGCACTAGACCCGACATCTCCTTCGCTGTTAATCTTTTGGCAAGATACAGCAATGCACCAACACGCAGACATTGGACTGGCGTGAAAGACATCTTCCGTTACCTTAAGGGTACTACGGATTTGGGCTTATTCTATCCCTACGAATCCTCGAGTGATGCCGCACCCTATGCTCATCGGGTTGATTCTCGCCTTGTTGGTTATGCCGACGCTGGATACTTATCTGATCCGCACAAGGCGCGTTCTCAAACGGGTTATGTCTTTACCGTTTGAGGCACCGCAATATCTTGGAGGTCAACTAAACAGACCTTAGTTGCCACTTCGTCTAACCATGCTGAAATTCTCGCCTTACATGAAGCAACTCGGGAATGCTTTTGGTTGAGAGCAGTAGTGGGCCATATTCGAAGCTCCTGTGATCTTCATCCCGCCGTTAATGCCCCGACGACGATTTTTGAAGACAACGCAGCTTGCATCGAACAGCTCAAGAAGGGTTACATCAAAGGAGACAACACCAAGCATATTGCGCCGAAGTTCTTCTTTACACGTCAACAACAAGAGCATCAGAAGATTGAAGTCACGCAAATCCGATCACAAGACAATCTGGCCGACCTCTTCACCAAATCACTACCGAAGGCGACGTTTCAGAAGCTTGTTCATGGAATTGGTATGCGTAAACTTTCTGAGTTGTAACTTTGCTATTTCTCTTTGGAATTATGTCAAACTCAGGGGGAGTATCTTCTAGATACTTGCTTGATCTTAATGTACTCTTTTTCCCTACGATTAGGAGCATTTTTCCCACTGGGTTTTTGCTACCTAACTAGGTTTTAACGAGGCACCCACCTTGGGCTGGTCATATCCCTGATGATGTCCTGTAGACGTTTCTTTTGACTTTGCATTTCTCACGCATTTTTCCTTAGACTATGGATTTTGTCCCTACTTGGGTTTTTGCCATAGCCTTAGGGTTTTTTAGTGAGACTTACTACTTATGCAAGTTCCTACCTTATTGAGAATAAGCGTTGTTCCTTGGAATCAATGCCGACGAGTCGACTTCCTCAACTTCTGCATGATGCTGAATCTACCTTGAGTATTTACCCACTCAAGGGGGAGTGTTGTAAACATTCCTAGTTTAAGTATGATTGTGTAAATCCTAGATAAGATTTGATTCTAGTTATCCTTTCCTATTACAACTTGTATTACTTGGAGGAGAAGGAATATCTTCTCTCCCTTTACTACTATAAATAAAGGCACAATGTAGGAGGGATAACAACACACACATTCCCCTACAATTCTACAAACACACATCTCTCTCCTCTCTCTCTCTCTGCCGCCGGCCCTAGTCCATCTGTCAGATAAAATAGACCACAACAATAATATATATATAATATGAAATTGACCCGTAATTTACCGCCCAGCGTAAATTCTTCGTTTTGGCTTTCCGTGCTACATAATTTTCACCATTTAAAAATGGTGAGTATGTGGCTGACCTAGACACTAGATCTATCATGAACCCCTAGGATCTCTCTAAAAGCACATTTACTAATCCGTAATTAAAATAAAAGAAATTAAATTGTAGAGGAATTGAATTGAGAAATAATCAGAATCAAATTTTTATTAAAGCTGTTTACTAAAACTTTATAAAATAGAAATATGAATAATATTAATTTATATAAATGGTTTACTAATTCACATGAATCGGAATGAAAATTAATGTTATTACTAAAATGTCCTTGTGCCAGGTAATTTTTTATTTTTTATTTTGAATTGAAACACCCCAAAACAGGGCCAGCCAGAACAAAGAGGCCATCAGTTTCTCCGATACCAGCCCTCGTTCTGCCGTCGCCACCACCACACACAAACTCTCTCTTATCCATACCAACCCTCTGTTTCGTCTGCATCTCACCAGCTCTTCTACCCGAAGCACCTCCTCGCCAATACCAACTCGCATCGTACTTCCCAATCCACCCTGCAGTCCTAACGCCCAATTCCTTTTCCATCAAATTTGACCTTTGTTTCACCAAATCATACACAAAATACAAGATAGAATTGTTACCAGGTCTTATTGACATATATAAGGTGGATTGTGCTGGGAAAGTGCTACAACTGGTTGTTGCAGGTGTGTGGGTCAAGATGGGTCATTGGTGGATGGTTGTGGACAAACAGAAAGCAGAAAGCAACTGTGGTGGCTAACGGACGAGATTGAATGGTCGACTCGGCGGATGAGTCGAATCAATTTTGGCGTTCTTGCTGGTGTGTGTAAGGGCAGTGTCATGATGGTGGTCAAGGTGCAAGGACTCGGCGGAGGAGAAATGAAGGAGAGGGTGCGCTGCTGGTGGAAGGTACAAGGGTATTTTGGGTAGAAATGTTTGATTCCAGAAGGAGACATCCTCCGGAAATTCAATTCCCACCTCCAGTAATTGAATTCGGGAAGATTAAGGAATTCGATTCCGGATTTTAAGTGAGCCCCACTTACTTTTTCATTCCCTGAATGTTTAATAAACGCTGGAATGCTTGGGAGGAATGCGATTTCGTTTCTTTCCGCTCCAAATCCCGTGTGGTAAACACGCTGTAAGTGCGTCCAGAGATGGTTCTAGTATCAATTAAAATCGCAGATGGATCGTGAAAATCAAATCAGACCAAACAGATAAAATACGTGGGATTGAAACGCAGTTCAAATCCTGCGACGCAACAACAAATATAAAGATAAAAATCATACAAAACAGAGTTTATGAGGGAAAAACTCTGCAGCAAATGAAGATAAAAATCTCAGAGCACATCGCTCGTAAACACATTCCACCAAGAAGACTCAAATTTGATAAGACACCAAAATCAAAGCTTTACCAAATCCTACTGTCTTGCAATACTCCATCTTGCTTTATTTTCTCTTGAATGAACGTCACGTACAGAAGATCCTCCTCACGAACACAGAGATGCACACAGCTTGATGAAGGAATGAGATGGATGATAAATCTCTTAAAAATTTGCAATCGCACAATTTCTAACAAATATTTGCAACAAAAGTAAACCATATAGGTTACCAGGTCGACATATGAACAGATCTTATGCCTAACAAAACAAGTACAAGGCAACACAAATATATGTGCACAGCGCCAATACAGTTTTTATTTCCGTCGAATAACAAGCACACGTTAATAATATAATGTCATCGTGCACCAGCTGCTCTCACTCATTCAGTGGTCTTATCATCTTTGGATTCTTTGGCATTGCCAGAGATGGCATCCTTCGCTGATTGAATGGTGTTTGCCACTGCAGCAGCTGCACCTGCAAAAGGGTGAACACCCTCACTCTTTGCTCCGCCGTCTCGAATCTCATGAACCACTTCAACGTCCTCCTTCTTGGCTTCTTTGTCTTCTCCCGCCGGTGATCGATAATCCACTGTCTCCACCCTGATTTCCTCTTTTGTTTTTGCCATTGATCCCTACAAAATTTAACCCAATTAATTAAAAAACCAGACGTAGAATTACTACGCTAACAAAACATATAGCACAAATAAAATGATGGATGAAATTCCTACCTTTGAAGCATCCATATTGCAAAATTCAACTCGGACAATTCTCAAACTTCCACCTACAGATTATATGAAATTAGTTGGCTAATGCACCTAGATATATAGTTTACTTCGTCGAGTTGAAGGCGTACCAGCGCCTGACACGTATCTTGTGAGCTGCCCGATTCGTGTCCACGTATCTCTGTGTAGCAGGTCCGCACATATTTCTTTTGCTTTTTTTATTTTGTAATGGACTGATGTCGGTAAGCAAGACATTGTGACGGAGGTTAAAGTCACAAGAGATTTTTTGAAAGCATTACCAAATTACCAATGGGCCAATGGAAATCTCGCACCTGCTATAATTTGGATACGATAACACAACTTTTAAAAGCTACCGGCCATCTACTTTAGGATAAGGATTGTCTGCCCTTTTACTTTTGGTGTTCTTTTGAGTTCTTCTGTTTTGTTTGATCACGATTAAATTAAGTTAATATTTTATATTTTTTTATAGAGATAATAAGACAAAAATAAATAGTAATATAAAATATTAACATGACTTAACCGTGATCACACAAATAAAAGGCACGGAAGGACATCAGAAATGGGGGCAAACAATCCTTGTCCCTAGTTTAGTTCCCTCATCTGCACCAGGGAGGGAAGGGATTGGGGATGACTCGTAGGTACCGTGGAGTCTTCTGCCAACATCAACCTACTTTTTAGATAACTATCTTAATACAACTACTTAATCAAATTATCTTAAAACATGTAAAGCTTCAACACATGTATGCCAATCTTGGAACTAGTGTTTTGGCATATGCTTATAGAAATTATTTTTGAAACGTTTATAGATACTAAACCAAATAGATCTACTAAAATGTCTTCACTCTTTCCTTAAGAACTCACGGAAATATCTTCACAACATTAGTAGATTGTGGAAACTAGCTCGTGATTAAGGATTCAACCAACAATTTGACATCCTATAAATTTGATGCAAGATAATAAAATATAAAATCATCATACCTCACGTGGAGTTTCAAACAGTCGATTTGATGTTCAGCTTCGGACAATCGATTTCATCTTCCATTTTTTTTCGCTAAAATGTTGTAGTCTTTGTGTACATAGTTGTAAAGATTTATTTTGTTATACAAAAGCAATGAGTATGTGCGGTAAGACTAATTTCAAAATTTAAAATTTAAAATTAAATATAAATAGTATTTAATGAAAATTGACCGTACGAACGATCATGAACGCTAGGACCCTTAGGAAAAAGATCCGGCGATTATCCTTTTCCATATCTAAAGGCCTCACTCATTTGGTGATCCTTGGCTGACTCGAGGGTATGTCCAACTGCAGCAGTTGCATCAAGATCAACAAAGTCACTACCTCCTCCTGCAGCTCCCTTATTTCCACCATCTCGAATCTCATGAACCACCTCAACCTTCTCCTTCTTGGGCTGTTTATCTTCCCCTGCCGGATACCGATAATCTACTGTGTCCACCTTGATTTCCACTGCTCCTGCTCGTTTATTTCTTCAGTTCCCTACCAAAAAAACTATTCAAAACAGAACGCAGAGTTAATAGATAAGTTACTTTAAAAAATTCAAACAAATATTAAACATATGGTATAAAATTAATAAAACGATGAATGCATACGTTTGAAATATTCATGTTGCGAAACTGAACTTAGTCTGAAACTTGCACCTCCAAACATAACATGATCAGCTGGCCAAGTCGTAGATGATAGATATAGTTTAGTTCGTCGCGGTCAAGCCATAGTGTGGAAAGAAGGGGGCACCAGGGACGGGCACGTATCATGTGAGCTGTCCGCTTTGCGTCCACATATCCCATGATAAAGAATACCTACTTAGAATAAGTTCATAGTCATGTGATATTCTTGTCTAATTAATAGTATTAGGTCGTTATAATTTTTTCACATAAAAATATAATATTAATAAAAATACTATGTGATAATGAACTCGTTTTATGTAGATTATAAAAAATTAGGTATTTTTATCGTTTTAAAATATTTACATAAGTGGATACCACAAAATCTTATGTTATAGTTAATGAAAGTATAAATAAACTCTAAGTGTTAGTGAATCTATCGTTTGGATGGGATACGAATTTTATGAAACTAATTTCAATGATCCAACCGTCAATCTTGTTTGTATATGCTTCGAGATCGCATATGCCAAAAATCACAAAAAACAAACATTCAGAGATCAAGTAATCAGACAAAACTTTTCGACGGTTATAAAACAAAAAATCACGATTTAACGGTTATTTTAACTTCGATTTTGATAATTTTTTACAACTACACTTGTTGACCCTATATGAATACAATGAATGAATTCGATCGTCAATTTAAAATATTTACACAAGTGGATACCACAAAATCTTATTTTATACTTTATGAAAGTATAAATAAACTCTAAGTGTTAGTGAATCTATCGTTTTGATGGGATACAAATTCTATTAAACTAATTTCAACGATCAAACCGTCAAACTTGTTTGTATATGCTTCGAGATCGCAAACGCCAAAAATCACAAAAACCAAACATTCAGAGATCAAGTAATGAGACAAAACTTTTCGACGGTTATAAAACAAAAAATCACGATTTAACGGTTATTTTAACTTCGATTTGCATATCCTTGCACATTTAACTTCGATTTAACGGTTATGACTCTTTCATTTTGTATATCCTTACACATTTAATATTTTGTAATAGACTAGTGTATGGATGTTTTTTTATTAGGCTCTTATTTTCGAGTGTAGATGTAGTACTTAAATGACAAATATGTTTTAATGTTTTGAAGTAATATTTATGTGCTAATGTGTGGTATGTGCAAATTTAAGAAAAAAATATATTTTTCTTAACGGGTCATAACGGGTCATAACGGGTCGGGTCATTTTACCCGTTGGGTAAAGTGACCCGACCTGTTAAGGACCTGTTAAGATAACAGGTGTGACACGACACGACCCGTTAAGATAACAGGTGTTACACGAAAACGACACGAACACGACAGACACGACTCGTTTGCCAGGCCTAGTTTTAATCAACATTTAACAAGTTTTTTTCACAAAAAAAAAATCGATATAATTAACTGTAGATAAACTTATGAACCACTTCTATCGATTTCAAATTTTAAGAATTAAAATGAAAAACTATGTCAATTTCAAAGATAGTTAAAAAGGAAAATTAATGAAAAGGGTTTGAAAACTTTGAGTTTTAACGATAAAGACAAAATAAAGGGTAAAATGAATAGTACCAAGATTGATTTTTTTAGTATAAAAATATAATTTTTCGTTAAAATAAACAGTACCGTGAGTTTTTCGTTAAAATTCCTAATTAAAAAGCGGTCCATCATCGTTCCTCGTCATTTATATTCCTAGTCTTGCTTGATGAACATACGTTGTCAGAAGCCAGAGACTTCCCATTATCCACAATACACAGAATTGTTAGGCCTCATTCGGATTGAATTTAATTGGGTATTTGGATATATGGGTTGAGTTCTTGTCGCTTTTAGAGCCAGCCCATGATCAAAGCAGGAACAGGTATATTTTTATGCCAAATTACCATACCAATCGTACCATATTAAAGTTGTGCAAAAAAATTTGTACCATTGGTAATGGTACGATATTTGTACCGTATTATATATTTTTGGTACAGTAATAGTATTCAAAATCATTATCAATAGTATACCGTACTGTACCATTATTATTAATATTATATCATTTATTTATTCATTTATATATAATTAGATATTATTATTATCATTATATATGCACTTTATATATATATATTTTTTCATTTATCCAAAATCATCATCTCACCATTTAACCTCTATTTTTCCAATAAAAAGACCTAAGCCTTCTTGCCTTTGCGAATTCATATTTTCACTCATTTTGTCATCGACTTCATCTCTGTTGCTCCCATTCCGGCGACTCTCTCTCTCTAGTAGTTAGGAATCTTTGTACTTTTTCTTTAGGAATGCTGAGTTCTTTCAGCAATTCTTTCATCTATTTACTTCTTTTTTTCTTGAATGAATCTCTATAAAATTCGCGTAATTAAATAAAAAAAGTTTTAGAAACCCAAGAGGAGTGGCCAAAACACGCTTGGGCCTTGAATTGGGTTGGGAAAAAAAACCAAATTTTAGCCCAAAACAAAGTGGTAATTGTCATTACTTTACCATGCCAACCAAACTATTTGGCATGCCGAAATTCGTTATACCAAAAGTTTGGCACGGTAATAGTAATAGATTTTGCCATATAGAAAATTTAGTATGGTATGTACATGGGTTTTGGTATGGTAATCGTACCAATACCACCCCTACTTACATAGGCACCCAATTGACTCGGTTTAATGAGGGGAGTTTTCACGAAACATTCTCGATACTGTTCATTTTAATGAAAAATCACATTTTTACCTTTTCCTGATACTATTCACTACATTTTTATTTGTCTTTTTCATTAAAACTAAAGTTTTTTGAACTTTTCATTAGTTTTCCTTTTAATGAATTGTTGGGCCTTTTGGATTTGAGTTCTTCATACTTTTTCATCTCAGTTGATGAATTCGTACCATTTGATAAGCGCATTAGAGCATCTCTAACAAAAATTCTATTTTTTTTTAACTAATAAATGAACAATATAAAAAATTATTATTTAGCTACTCAGTTGACCTTTTCACCTCTAACAACAAATTATTTTAACAACATGAACAGTTACACTCTAAATTTAAAGAGTGATTGTTCATTTGCTATAAGAGAGACTATTTTACAACATGAATTTTTTGAATATGACTATTTAATAGAATATTTTTTTTTAACAAGTTTAAAATAGAGTATTAGTTGTTTTACAGCATCTCTTGGAGATGCTCTTTTAGCTATTATTTACCATGCTAATGCTTGAAGCACAAGGATCATAAAACGAAATTAATTAGCAGAGATGAAACAATTTTATGGTCAGTTACTACTTATTGCATGCGCTACAAAAATAATATGTATATCATTAGTGGCGGAGCCAAAAATGCATTACATGTATAATTAGAAAAAAAGTAGTTACAAGTATAATTAATTGGAGAACAATCTAAGGTTTTTTGTTGTTGCTTTGTATTGTCATGAAAATTTTAATCAAACAAGAATGATGAAGCTTTAACATTTGTATGAACAAAATTAGTATTGAGTTCATTATATCATAAGAACAGAGCTTGTTTACGAGCTTTAATAATAAAAATGATTAACATATTAGATTTGAACAAAAAATTAAAGTCATGGTTGGCTCAAAACTGTTACTATGAGATTTTTCTTTCAACATAATTAGATCTTCCTCTAAATTGTATAGATGTTGTTTTATATGAATTGACAAAAAAAAAAAAGGAATTAGTTTAAAAAAATAAAAAGGTTATTGGCATCAGAAGGCTTATATGATAAAACAGAAGGCTAGTTATAAAGCTTGATGGTAAAAGAATCAGAAAATTGTTTGCATAAAAAAGTCTCAAACCCATGGCTCGTTGGAAACTTTAAACTCTACTCCACCAATGGACCATATACTCCTTATTGAATATACCAGGAAACAACACGTCTAAATGGGTGAAATTCCAAAATAGGTCCTGACATATTCTAGCCTCCATGTAGCTCCGCCCTTGTATATCATAGTACAAAGTCAATCATAAGATAGTAGCCTGGCCATTACCCTAATAAATACAAACATTTCAATTTGTAAACACTATGAATCAAGCAACAAGTTAGCTAGCTCGTGGTGAGAAATTTCAGTAGCAAATAAAGTACAAAATGGAAAACATAATTAGGGTATGTTGCAGGAGCATTACTTATGGCGATGGGCAGGAACTGAAGATACGCATCAGCCAACATTTTCCCAAGTTCAACCTGGGCAGGGGTAGTGAGGTGTAAGCCATCAGGCTCCAGTGGCAGACCTTTGGCATCGACGGTTCTCACGTTTAGAAGGTCGATTCCCAGCTGGGCTTCTCTAACTATCTCTATCAGTGTTGCTTCATACCCGGATGCTAGAGCCACCTATATAACCAACACACATCCCGCACTGTTATTTCTAGAGTTGCAGACACACCATTATCAACCAACTAATTAGTCCATCACTAATTTATATAAAGTCATATGCTATCTGACCGGAAATTCTCTTTGCAAGACGTCCATTGTTTTAAGAACATTTGAAGTTAAACGCGTTCGTAACATCAATTCAATTATGTCTCTTCATTTCAACTCTAAGCTTAGATGTGAATTCCCTTATTAATTTTTTTAACCAGTTCAATTGGATATAATTCATATCACACTAAGAAATACCAAGTTGCACTAGGTTTACCTAGGAATCGATCAAACTTGTAATTAAATTAGTTAACAGTGATACCGACTTCAACAACTTACATTTTAAAAATATCTAAACCTAGCTAACAACGTGACATCATACAGAAATTAGGAAAACCTGCCTTTGCTAAATTTGGATTAACGAGATCAAGGAATAAATGGAAGCTAAGGCAAGAAGCTGAAAATTTAAAAGAGCAAAACCAAAGTACTAATGTGAGTTGCGCGAGTCGGCGGTGTGTTCGTCCTCTTACATTGGAATGCCACACCAGAATTTTATCGTTTGTATAAACAAAAACTGAGTACTTAATTAACAATACTAAGTAATCGTACCTGGATTATTGGGAGATCAGGAGATTGCAGATCCAAACGTACATCCCCAAACAAAGTTTCCAATCTGTTTTTATAAGACAGAGCGTCTTCTCTACTAGCTGTATCGCTCTCGCCCTGATACCACAGAAGTGCTCTGATCGAACCACCATTCTGCAACGAAGCCTTGGCCCTCCTGATCATCTGGTTGTACAGAAAGGAGCCACGTCTCCACTGGGTTATGTTAGTACCGCCGATCGCACAGGGAACTAACCCAATCTGACCAACGGTACTAGAGTGATTGGCCAATACCGCATTGGCAAACGCCATGCCGGGTCCAATCCCATTGGTCTTCTCCACGTCAATGTCGGCATGGAGAGGCTCGCTTGCTTTAACCCACGTGAGATTCACATTGAGCCGGAAGACTGATGGGTTGGGGCGGCACTCTGGCGGCACAACACCGTCACAGGTGGCAATGCCTGTGGTGGTGTCGTTAACCACGCCGCCTCGACCCGCCATGTTACTCTGTCCGGCCAGGATGAATATGCTTTTGAGATGTTGATCTGTTTTTTTGTTTGGTTGTTGGGTAGTTGGAGATGCTGAGCAGGCTTGAGCCACAAGAGACAAGACCAACACGAAAAGCAGCATTGTGGGACAGGAAACTGTGGCTTCTTTCTCTCAAGCTTGAAGGCATTTTGAAAGCAGAGAGTCTTGCATTTTTAGGAGGGTGTATTCAATTGAGAATTTGAGAGATTTTAATGGATTTATAAATTCATGGATTTTTATGGAGTTTAATTGATTTGTAGAGATTCTATGTAAAATTTTGATTTAATTCCCTCGAAATCTCTTGGGGAGATGTGAGATTTGTGGATGCTCAAAATACACTACTAAATCTCTCCAATTCCCTCTAATTCCTCAACTTTCTCAAATTCTTTAAAATCAAATTCCAATTAAATACATATGGAATGTTATAAACTTCTTTAAAATTCTAATTGAATACACCCGGATTTCTAAGGATTTTCATAAACTATCTTAAAATCCTGATTGAATACACATTGAATTTCAGAGAATAACTTAAATTCATGATTGAATACCCCTAGATTCATTAAAAGAATTAAAATCCCTCAAAATCCTAATTGAATACACCTCCTTAATATTTTTATGTCCAGTGATTATTCAGTTGAGGCAGGAATCTTACTCCACACTCATATTTGACATTCAGTCGCATAATCAATTGCAATTTAAAAAGTGCATATCAAAATTTTAAATTAAATTTTGTAAACTAAATTATGTAGTTGTTGGTTATTGAATTATTATTGAAGTGTTGGTTAACGTATTTATTGTATTGTATAAATATCACCTCCTTATAAGAAGAATAGAAGCATTATTCTCAAAATCGACTAGCACCAACGCCTGTTTAATAAAAATAAATTAAATTTCAAAACCCTAATCCTATGTCGTGTTGCTCTGTTTGAGCGACCAGCCCAAAAAACGCAAAAAACAGCCGTTGCTTGATTCCTCTTGTCTTCGATCCTCTGCTTTGACTGAGCAGGTCTACTCGATTCGATCTCCAGGAATCGATTGTTTACCGCTCCAATGGTAGAGAAGTCCAACACCGATACCACCGAAATCCAGTCTTTCGTTGCCTCGGTTGTTGTTCTGTCAAACAACTCAATTTTAATATTAGAGTGTTGCAAGATGAACACAACTATGACCTATGAGCACTTCTCATTGAGATGCATATAGTCGGAAGTAGGGATAGGCAAAATACACATGAGTTTGATGGGTTTGGATAACGACGGTTACCCGTCTATTTAAAGTTCACGATTATGGTTATGGGTAACCTTTTAGACGAACAAACGGTTATGGGTATAACTGTATATCCTTGAAATTTAAATGGGTGGTTATAGGTATTAACCGTAGTTATAACGGATATTAATCAGTTATCGGTATTACCCGCGGTTATATTATGTATCCATTTACCCATTTAATTTAATAGGCCTAATCGGATAAATAGTTCCCGTGGTCATACGGTATGCGGAAGGTAGCCCCTGTGGTAAAAAGATTCAGATTTAAACCCTTGTGGTCTAAGTCTGTTAGGATTTATACCTAAAATTGAAACTTCCGTCATTCCTATGTTAGTATCATGCATGTGAGTGTCACATGTGAGGATAAGATGGTCATTTCATCCCCCATTTCATCGCTTCCATCTTGATTGATGCTGTTACTCCTTCTTCAAAGGTAACCGACAAGCGATGGAATGTGGAATCCAAAAAAGCAATAAGATTTGTTCTACTGCTATTAAACAACTAATTGGGTTTTTGCCTTCTAGTTTGCTTTGTTTGTTTCCTTTTTGTTGCCTTCTTCTCTTTCAAAACCCTACACATAAACCCCTATATATACCACTAAGAAGGAGACCGACTAGAAAAAAGAAAAAACTTTCAAGCATAATAAGGAGGAGACCGACTGGAAAAAAAGAGAAACCGACTGAAAAAAGGAAAAGCCTTTGAAGCATAATAAGGAGGAGACCGACTGGAAAAAAGAAAAAAACTTTCAAGCATAAAACTGCACATGGTGGATATGATTACGAACAAACCATTTTCAAAATAGAACAATCACCTAAAGTTATCAAGATTGCAACAATACCTGAGTATGTTGGTGCGCCGTCTCCCTCAATTCTTCGCTTAGCCATCGATGTGGCTTTTCAAACAGGAACCAAACCTTTGATTTCAATAAAAGAATTTTGTTCGTGCTTTAGAATTGGGAACGTCATGAGGGTTTTAGCTAAGCTATTGGCATGCTACTAACTATGAAATGACCATCTTATTCTCACATATGAGACTCACATGCATGCTACTAATGGAGGAATGACAGAAGTTTTAATATTGGATATAAATCCTAACAGACTTAGACCACAGGGGTTTAAATCATAATTTTTTTACCATAGGGGCTATGTTTCGAATACTTTATGACCACGGTGACCATTTATCCGATTATGCCTAATTTAATATATGTAAAATTTAAAAAAAAATTAAAAACCCTAAATTTTCAATCTTTCCGCCAGACTCAGAGTCTCAAATGCCTCGTCCCTCGCTGCCCTTTCCCCTCTCCAGATCTCACTCTCTATCTCAACATCAAGCCGAGCAGAGGACTTCAGCAGGGATTCCGAGTGGACCAGCACAGCTGATCAGAGCCCAGGTGAACACGGGTTTGTCTATGTCGTGTTTAGTTATTTTATTATTGCTTGATGCGGTGCGTTTTGATTCCCTGCCTGAAACGTGCAAACCCCATGAATATCATCAACTTGCTTTGATCAATTGCTTGTTTCCTCCTTAATTTAATTACATTTGAGTCAGTAAAGTTTAAGTATTTCAAGTGAGAATTTTCATAATTTGTGTATTTGTCAATGTTTAATGTTTAAGATACATTACTGCATGCTGGCATGAGTCAGTAGATGAGCTAGAATTTTATGTGAGAAGGGGCCTCATAACATGAAAAGTTGTAGTATATTGCACATTTGGAAAACCAATCAAATTTAGTACAAAGAACTAAAAACATTGTACAAACTCAAACACTTGAATACGAGTAAGAGTTAAGCATGAAAGATTTGAAAATATAACAGAAGGACTAAAGAAATGACAAAGAAAAGTTGATAGCAAAAGGAGGGGAAATGAAGTCTGCACTGAAATAAGAATGATGGAGTGAAAAACGGGGCATGTAAAAGGAAAAGAGAGTTTAGATTAAAAAGGGGCACACTTGAATTTAATAGTATTCCACTGATAAACAGCAGCAACAACAATATGTTATTGTATCAAGAAAAAAGGCAGAATGGGCCCATGACTATTCTGGTCCCTTTGTAGCTCCGCCTATGGCATGAGTGTAACCACATTGACTAGAATGGATGTGCTCCCTCGTTGCACCTGGATAAGCAAACTTGTTTAATGTCAGAAAACGAAAATTATGACAAATTTTCTTTTGTAATTTTCAAGTTGTTAAAAAAAAAAAAACATGTAGACGGGTGAAAAAAATGGGAAAATAGACAAAAAAAAATTGATAAATGGGTTCAAAAACGGGTAAACGGGTATGGTTATGGTTAAATGGGTAAACGGTTATGGTTAAATAGGTACACGGTTTTAAATGGGTACATGGTTATGGGTATGGTTAACTGTTTATAAACGGTTATGGGTATGAGTATAACTGTTTATGCAATTACTCAACAGGTAAACGGTTATACGAAACAGTTATGGGTAAATAACCACGGTTAACCTCCCACCATAACAGTTGTCCATCCCTAATCGGAAGAAAGAAGTTGCGATATTTTTGTGGCTCAAGTAAGGCTTCAGCCGAAGACAATCCTATGTACGATGATTGGTACTCTGAGGACCAGAAAGTCAAGAACTGGCTTCTATCCTACATGAAGCCAAAACTGATAAAGCAATATACTCGATTACCGACTGTAACTGACATTTGGAAAGCCTTGAAGGTTGCTTTATTTGATGAGAAGAATGAAATGCGAGTTTATACCTTGAGCATCTCACCTCCAACCAAATGGGAAGCCTGTGTCTACTTACTTTGGTGAAGTCACTGAAAATTTTCAGGAGTTAGATCACTACAGTAAGGTATCCATGAGTTGTGAAAAGGATATTAAGATTTATCAAGAATCATAGGAGCATCAATGAGTTCATCCTATCCTGGGAGGCCGTGATGATAAGTTTGAACAAGTTCGTGGTAAGGTTCTGCACAAATAACCAACCACGAGCCTTCAAGCATCCTATGCCTTTGTACGTCGCGAGTCAGACGGATGCTATAAAGGGCGAGGGGAAAAGAGGGAAGCGATGGTAGTTTGTAACCGTCCTTCCTCAGAACTGTCCAATTCATTTGGTTTAGGAGGTCGGCCTTATACCGATTCATCCAAATGCACTACGCATAGCAAGTGTGCCTATTGCAATCTTCTTGATCACTAAAAAGCCAAATGCTACGTGTTGGAAATTTTGAGTAGAATTTCATTGTCCCACATTGCTCACCACCATAAGGTTCCCTCACTTTATAAGACTTTGTCCCTTATAGAAAGTGATTAGAGTGATGGATCGTGGAGAATAAAATTAGGTTCATCCTTGGGATTGAGCTTTGGGATGTGATAATTAATTATAATTAATATATAATTAAACCCTTTAATTATATATTAATTATCAAAAGATGGGCCTTAGGCCTTTGGGCTCAGGCTTTAATAATTAAATACGTAAATTAATTATTTTCGGATTTAATTAATTATTTTAATTGATTATTTATTTATTTATTTTAATTAATTAATTATTTTTAATTAATTAATTAATTAATTATTGTTTTATCAACATACTCATCCTTTCAGATAAAGTCTGAAGTGTGAAAGAACGCAGAAAGAAAACACACATATGAGAAGATGTCTTCGAACACATACATCATTTCCTCATACCTGTTGCGAACATGCATAATCATATTATATATACATCCATCTGCATGGCATTTAGAACACAGAAAATCTAGATTATTCTTCTACAATCACAAATATCTTTTATGAGAGAACCACACAGAAATTCGTCAGAAGTCAAGTTTTCTGGTGCTGGAATTCTGACTTGATCGTTGAATCCTGGTGAATCAGACGTCCGTATAACTATAAGCACTGAGTAGGGATGAAATTTCTGTTTCAAGAATATTGCGGTACGCAAGCCTCGATCTTCAATATTTCTGTTAAATATTATCTCATTTTTCATACATAGTTTGCATTTTATTATTTATTAGCATATATAAATTTTCAAATATATATATTCAAGAAATCCTCAAATATTATTTGATATGTAGAAATCTTGGAGAGTCACTAGTAGAAAAATATGTTTGCGCGACGGAATCTCGCGCGACAAAGCAAATTGCGTCGCTCAAAGTATGTTTGCGCGACGCAAAACACAAAATGTCGCGCAAAAGGCCTTTGCGCGACCGCACTTTGCGCGACGAAGACTGGCGTCGCGCAAAACAGCTTTGCCCGACACACAAGTTCCTGCGTCGCGCAAAACAACTTTGCGCAACGGCATCCTTCGTCGCGCAAAGTTCCGTCGCGCAAGATCTTGGCGCCAAACAAAGAATGCTTTACCATTTTTTCTCCAACTTTGCGCGACGTTGATACAACTACGTCGTGCAAAGTCTTTTTTTTGGGGGGGGGGGTTCTTGCATTGCCTTTTTCTCTTGTGGTATCCACTTGTGTAAATGTTTTAAATTGATGATCGAATTAGTTCATTGTATTCATATAGGGTCAAAAAGTGTAGTTGTAAAAAATCATCAAAATCAGAGTTAAAATAACCGTTAAATCATGATTTTTCGTTTATGACCGTCGAAAAGTTTTGTCTCGTTACTTGATTTCTGAATGTTTGTTTTTTACGATTTTTGGCGTATCCGATCTCGAAGCATATACAAACAAGTTTGACGGTTGGATCGTTCAAACTAGTTTTGTACAATGCGTTTCCCATCAAAACGATAGATTCATTAACATTTGGAATTTATTAATACTTTCATCAACTATAGCATAAGATTTTGTGGTATAAACTTGTGTAAATATTTTAAATTGACAATCGAATCAGTTCGTTGTAATCATATAGGGTCAATGAGTGTAGCTGTAAAAAATCATCAAAATCGGAATTAATATAACCGTTAAATCATGATTTTTCGTTTACAATCGTCAAAAAGTTTTGTCACATTACTTGATCTCTTAATGTTTGTTTTTTTTGCGATTTTTGGTGTATGTGATCTCAAAGTATATACAAACAAGTTTGACGGTTGGATTGTTGAAACTAATTTCATACAATGTGGTTCCCATCAAAATCAATGATATATGTATTTACTAAGTACATTTTCATTTATTTATTTTGTACTCATAAGCAAAAGGGTAAAAAAAAAAAATTTAAAAAAAAGACCTTGCACGACGTAGGTACAAGGTATCCACTTGTGTAAATGTTTTAAATTGATGATCGAATTAGTTCATTGTATTCATATAGGGTCAAAGTGTGCAGTTGTAAAAAATCATCAAAATCAGAGTTACAATAACCGTTAAATCATGATTTTTCGTTTATGACCGTCGAAAAGTTTTGTCTCGTTACTTGATCTCTGAATGTTTGTTTTTTACGATTTTTGGTGTATCCGATCTCGAAGCATATACAAACAAGTTTGACGGTTGGATCGTTCAAACTAGTTTTGTACAATGCGTTTCCCATCAAAACGATAGATTCATTAACATTTGGAATTTATTAATACTTTCATCAACTATAGCATAAGATTTTGTGGTATAGACTTGTGTAAATATTTTAAATTGACGATCGAATCAGTTCGTTGTATTCATATAGGGTCAATGAGTGTAGCTGTAAAAGATCATTAAAATCGGAATTAATATAACCGTTAAATCGTGATTTTTCGTTTACAATCGTCAAAAAGTTTTGTCCCATTACTTGATCTCTGAATGTTTGTTTTTTTGCGATTTTTGGTGTATGTGATCTCAAAGTATATACAAACAAGTTTGACGGTTGGATTGTTGAAACTAATTTCATACAATGTGTTTCCCATCAAAATCAATGATATATGTATTTACTAAGAACATTTTCATTTATTTATTTTGTACTCATAAGCAAAAGGGTAAAAAAAAAATTTAAAAAAAAAAGACCTTGCGCGACGTAGGTACAACGACGTCGCGCAAAGCCATTTTGCACGACGCAGTGGCACATACGTCGTGCAAAGTCTTTTTTTTTTTTTTTTTTTTTTTTGGGGGTTCTTGCATTGCCTTTTTCTTTTGTGGTATCCACTTTTGTAAATGTTTTAAATTGATAATCGAATTAGTTCATTGTATTCATATAGGGTCAAAGAATGTAGCTGTAAAAAATCATCAAAATCAGAGTTAAAATAACCGTTAAATCGTGATTTTTCGTTCATAACTGTCGAAAAGTTTTGTCTCGTACTTGATCTCTGAATGTTTGTTTTTTACAATTTTTTGGCGCATGCGATCTCGAAGTATATACAAACAAGTTTGACGGTTGGATCGTTCAAACTAGTTTTGTACAATGCGTTTCCCATCAAAACGATAGATTCATTAACATTTGGAATTTATTAATACTTTTATCAACTATAGCATAAGATTTTGTGGTATCCACTTGTGTAAATATTTTAAATTGACGATCGAATCAGTTCGTTGTATTCATATAGGGTCAATGAGTGTAGCTGTAAAAAATCATCAAAATCGGAATTAATATAACCGTTAAATCGTGATTTTTCGTTTACAATCGTAAAAAAGTTTTGTCTCATTACTTTATCTCTGAATGTTTGTTTTTTTCAATTTTCGGCGTATGCGATCTAGATGCATATACAAACAAGTTTGACGGTTGGATCGTTGAAACTAGTTTTGTACAATGTGTATCCCTTCAAAACAATAGATTCTCTAACACTCAGAATTTATTTATACTTTCATTAAGTATAATATAATATTTTGTGGTATCCACTTGTGTAAATATTTTAAATTGACGATCGAATTAGTTTATTGTATTCATATAGGATCAAGGAGTGTATCTGTAAAAAATCATCAATATCGGAGTTAAAATAACCGTTAAATCGTGATTTTTCGTTTATAACCGGCGAAAACGATTGTCTCGTTACTTCATATCTGAATGTTTGTTTTTTGTGATTTTTGGCCTATGCGATCTCGAAACATATACAAACAAGTTTGACGGTTGGATCGTTGAAACTAATTTCATACAATGCGTTTCCCATCAAAATCAATGATATATGTATTTACTAAGTACATTTTCATTTATTTATTTTGTACTCATAAGCAAAAGGGTAAAAAAAAAATTTAAACAAAAAAATGACCTTGCGCGACGTAGGTACAACGACGTCGCGCAAAGCCATTTTGCACGACGCAGTGGCACCTACGTCGTGCAAAGTCTTTTTTTTTTTTTTTGGGTTCTTGCATTGCCTTCTTCTTTTGTGGTATCCACTGGTGTAAATGTTTTAAATTGATGATCGAATTAGTTCATTGTATTCATATAGGGTTAAAGAGTGTAGTTGTAAAAAATCATCAAAATCAGAGTTAAAATAACCGTTAAATAGTGATTTTTCGTTTATAACCGTAAAAAAGTTTTGTTCCGTACTTGATCTTTGAATGTTTGTTTTTTTCAATTTTTGGCGTATGCCATCTCGATGCATATACAAACAAGTTTGACGGTTGGATCGTTGAAACTAGTTTTGTACAATGTGTATCCCTTCAAAACAATAGATTCACTAACACTTGGAATTTATTTATACTTTCATTAAGTATAACATAAGATTTTGTGGTATGCACTTGTGTAAATATTTTAAATTGACGATCGAATTAGTTTATTGTATTCATATAGGATCAAGGAATGTATTTGTAAAAAATCATCAATATCGGAGTTAAAATAATCGTTAAATCGTGATTTTTCGTTTATAGCCGTCGAAAGTGTTTGTCTCGTTACTTCATATCTGAATGTTTGTTTTTTGCGATTTTTGGCGTATGCGATCTTGAAGCATATACAAACAAGTTTGATGGTTGGATCGTTGAAATTAGTTTTGTAAAATGCGTACCCCATCAAAACAATAGATTCACTAACACTTACGAGTTTATTTATATTTTCATTAAGTATAACATAAGATTTTGTGGTATCTACTAGTGTAAATATTTTAAATTGACGATCGAGTTCATTCATTGTATTCACATAGGGTCAAGGAGTGTAACTGTAAAAAATCATCAAATTCGGAGTTAAAATAACTGTTAAATTGTGATTTTTCATTTATAACCGTCGAAATGTTTTGTCTTGTTACTTGAGCTCTGAATGTTTTTTTTTTTTGCGATTTTTAGTGTATGCAATCTTAAAGGATATACAAACAAGTTTGATGGTTGGATCGTTGAAATTAGTTTTGTAGAATTTTATAATAATTTTTAAAATATATATGTATAACTTGCGCGACGCCTAAATGGGTCGTTCCGCAAAAACACTTTGCGCGACGTCGAAATGTATACCTGCGTCGTGCAATGTTAAAAATTTGGCGGTAGTTTTGTAAAAATTAGGCGCTTTGTTTTTATTTTCCGAAATTTGGTCTCACACGGTCTCTCACATCTCGCGTAGCAGCCTGAGCCCTGAGCCTTGAGCCTCCTCTCTCTCTCTCTTTCTTCAATCACTCTCTCAAACTCTCTGTCTCTCATTCCCAACACCATCTCTCGATTTCTCTCTATTTCTGCCTTCATCCAAAAAAATTTCACACACCTCCACCTCGGCCAAGCTCGCGCCCCCGTCAATTTCGATGTCCTCTTCAGGTTCGCACATTCAATCTCATTATTTGCATATTTAATTTAATGATTGTGGTTAGATCCATGGTTGAAAAGGATGGGTCTGCAAAGGGAATTGTTTTCAGCCAGTTCACATCGTTCTTGGATATTTCAAGGTTCGAATACACCTAGATGAACAAGTCCAACGACAACGATTGGTTCCGAATCTCCGCCGCCAATCCCAAGGGTACACGATGGACTGGCAAGTGCTGGTACGTCTACAACCTCCTCAAGTACGAGTTCGATCTCCAGTTCAATATCCTCATCACCTACCCCAAAAGGTCGGCCTTATTTTGATTTTACGATTTTCCCTCTTCCCTCATTTTTGTTTTCTTATTGTAATTCAAGTCCGTTAATTTATGGGTAATTTTGGATTGGTTCAGATGTATAGAGGGGGGAAGATCTGCTTGACAGTGCATTTCAAGCCGCTTTGGGCCAAGAACTGGTGATTTTTCTATCTTGCTGTCTTTAATTTGTTGTATGTGTCGAATTATTGTGAATTTTTTATCTGTTTGGTCACTGAGAAATTATAAGAAATGGAAGGAAAGTTGTTTTTCTTTTTTTTTTTAATTTTTTGTTGGGAAATTTGTAATATTTGGTTTACTTGAGATTTCGAAATCAGCTGTGAACTCGGCTCTTAATTTGCTTTAGAAGATATGACATAACAGAACAATAAAAACTCAAATGTTGTTGTAACTGACAAAGAAAACCCGAAATTTGTTTGGCTTTTTTATTATTTGCTTCGAGCAGAAAATTAGGATGCATGGTTTGTATATTTCAATATGTTAGTCTTCTGTTTCTGAAATCAATTTATGTATTTAGATTAAGTATCTTTGCCTCTGTGAAAGGAATTTCTTTTCGCATAACATGACTTACCTTGCATTTTCCTTGTGGAAGAATTATGCTTGTATTCTTTTCTGTGGATGAAAAATAATTTGTGCAAAACTTACGCAACGCATTTTCTTTTTCCTTAATTTGAATTGTAGTGAGAAACATCCGTCTGTGGAACTTTTGTTTTTCATGGCATTCATATGGTAATTGATGACCATGAAAGTGTTAGTCTCCCTTTAATCTCCAACAAGGAACGTGCTCTAATCTCTTCTGGAAAGCATTAATGCAAACAAACAACGTGCTCATTTGTTTAATTAAACATGTTTGGAGTTATCGGCTAGTAGTACTTATGATCTTTCTCATGTTATACAGTCCAAGTTTGGTATGGCACATGCACTTTGTTTGGGTCTTGCACCATGGCTTGCTGCATTCATGCTTATAAGAATAGCACATGGTTTTTCTTTTTTATATGAAGTTTATGAAAAGAGGATTGTGGCTGAAGCTGGATGCTTCACAGTATCGTAAGAAATAATGTTTTAGCATAAATTTTCTACGGTTTTGCATCTCAGTTATTAATATTAGAACAGAAAAAAAATTTGGGCTTCCAATTGCTGGTTTTAACTAGTTAAAGGTCAAGAATCATATAGTTTTGTTGCCTAATGACCAATTTTAGATATCTTCAAATTTGCACCGTCTCCAACGACCCTTCTCAGTTAATATTTGACATACATATGCACATATACACCATACAGAGGGACATAGTCCAACTCTTAGAAACTTTGTTCGAGTATTAAGCTCTAGTGATAAGCCACAGGATATAGTTTCCATAGCATAATCAAATTTTCGAGGTTTTGATTTAGAGGCAATATATGCATCAACGTTAAGGCTTATGTGATCAGTTAATATCATCGAACGTTAAGGCTTATGTGATCAGTTAGTATCTTTGAATGTTGAGGCTTTTGTGATCAGTTAATTTCTTTGAATTTCATCATATCTTGATTATTCTAAGCCTTCTTTAGTTGAATACTTGAATAAGATATGTGGATTAAACTTTGAAGGTTGACATTTTCTAGAGGGACTTCATCCTTGATCCTTATTAACTGAGAAAGGATAAGGTGAAGGGTGCTAACCTCATGTGGCTTTACCCACATTTGTCTGTCATACCATCCACTCTCTTCGTAAGGTATAACTGCTGATAGTAACCTATTTACTTGCTTTAAAGATTCTACAATGAGAGACGTTCTACTAAACAAATATTAAGCATGAAAATTTCTTGAATGTGCTTGTTTTTCTTTCTTATTGCTTACAATACTACTGTTTAATGTCTCAATATGAAATTTCAAGCCTTGCATTTGTTTTCATGCAATTCATACATACCGGGGAACCTGTAGTAATATATGTTCTCTGGTATTCGGGGCTGGTAGAATTGAATCCATGGCTGTTTATCAAGTTCATAATCTATCATGTGTTTATCTTTTCTCAAAGGATCCCCCTTAATATAATTTTTCAAGAGTTATACCTATACAAGTACAAATTTTTTTCTTGATCCATATGCTTATGTCTGTGCAGATAGAGAGAGGCAACAATTGATGAGGCTCAAGCATTAGGGGCAGTAGTTCGTTCTCAAGGTCCTTTGTTTGGAGGTGTTAAAAAAATTTGAAGGCTTCAAGTGACAATGTCCTTATTTGTTGGTCTCTGGATAGTTTGATATTTCTTTGTATATCTTATCGTTTTATTGTTTATTTTAGAAGATTACTTGTTTTTTTCTTTTTTGTTCAGACATCTTGTATGTACATTTTCATATATGTTATAATTAAATACTTTTGGTTGGTTAATTAATTATTGTTTAGAATTTAATTACAATATTTATAAAAAATTAAAAAAAAATATATATTTTTGACCAAAACAAAAAAAAGGGTTTGCGCGACGCATGTCCTACGTCGCGCAATATTTATCACAAATTACAAATTTTTACCAAAACAAAAAACAAGGGTTTGCGCGACGCACGTCCTTCGTCGTGCAAAGTCACTTTGCGCGACATAGGACGTGCGTCGTTCAAAGTGACTTTGCACGACGTAGGACGTGCGTCGCGCAAAGCCACTTTGCGCAACGCATGTTACTTGTTCGTCGCGCAAACCCTAGCGTCACTGCCTTGGCGCGACGGTTATGCGCGACGAAGGTTGCGTCGCGCAAACCTTTAGGCAACGATTTTTTACAGTGTGATCCGTGCCACAACAAACGACGTGCTGCATTGGGATGAACCAAATATTGTTTTATATTTGTTTATATATTACAAATTTTCAAATATATATATATACAAGAAATCCTCAAATATTATGTGATATGTACAAATTTTCCATGTTTAGTTCAACTGAAAATGCATTCCAATCATCGCGGGGGGGTCCAACTCCTACATTGAAGCACTTGTAGAAGATCCAACGGCAGGGTTTCGTGATCAATACGAGTGTTGCTTCCTATACGGCTGGATGTTTCCTTTCCGGTTCTATTTCACCACTTGTCGAAACGAGTGGACCAAATCGCAGCATTCGCAGAGCGATTGGAGCTCCGGACCTGGATTCGTATTATAGGGCAAAAATGAATAATTTGGACGATGAGTTTGCCTTAGAGTCACTGCTTAGATCTGGTATCCAAAAGACTAAGGATAATACATGTAAGCTCACTCAGCGCCAAACCCACAAAATCCAACAGTTAAAAAGAAAATGGGATATCCACCAACTGGACGCAACATGGCATCTTTGCATGAAAAGAGTGGACGCTGCATGGGAAAACTTGATTCTGAAACCGAGTTTGACCATCGTCGGCAATTTCTTGAAGAAAAATAATCAAGTTGTTTCAGAAATCCATTTTCAATGTCATGTTTAGGCCCCTGCCCTTTACAATAAAGCTTTTTATTATCAATGGAATGCTTGTTCCTTGTTTCCTTTTCCCTACAAATAATAGTATTCATTTTTTTTTTGTCAAATTCAAATAAATATTACATACTTGCATGGACGGAGCCAATGAAGGTTCACTGGGGGCAGATGCCCCCACTCAAGTAATTCGTTTGTTAAATTGCAGAATACAGTTATAAAAAATACACACGTTATCTTTGAAGTAAATATAGTATCTAATATTCAACATACCTTCATACTACATCACTCTATATCAAATATTATATGAGCAAAAGTGCATTTGTTTTGTCATTCAAACCAACAAACCCCTCTCCCTCGCCTATCTATAGTAAAAAATTTCTCATCACTTTGCTACTTTCCACTACTAGTTTGAAATTTTTGTAACATTGAGATTGTAATACATCATCATTTGAAATCACCCCTATGATCGTATTGGGTATAAGCCATTCTATAATAAGATCTTCTTAATTGTTTTTCGGATTGCCCCCACTAGGAGAAATTTCTAGCTCCGTCTTTGCGGACTTGTATCATGTTTTGACAAAAAAAAAAAAAAAAACTTATAACGAGATAACACTACTTGGCTCCTTAACTATAAAATAAATATTTACTCGTTCAAGTGAAACCCACACATCCCGGGCTCAACTCCACCGTAGCACGATATTGTTCGCTTTTGACCCCAACCATGCCCTCACCGTAGCCCTATAAAATAAATATTAATCGTTCAAGTGAAACTATGAGTGTCAAATCCCGGCCCGAGCCCCCACCATATTCCTGGCTCGGCTCCACCGTAGCACGATATTATCCGCTTTGGACCCCAATCACACCCTCACGGTTTTGTTTCTGGGAACTCACACGAGAACTTCCCAGTGGGTCACCTATCCTGAGATTGCTCTCGCAAGAACTCACTTAACTTCGAAGTTCCGATGGAACCCGAAGCCAGTGAGCTCTCAAAAGACCTTGTGCTAGGTAGAGATGAGAATATACATATAAGGCTTACATGATACATTCCCCTGGACGATGTGGGATGTTACAACGAGTCTATAAAATAACTCCTTAGTTTAGAGCATATCCACCAATGGCAGCTAAATTTGTAATGAGATTGAATCATTTGGATAACTGTTCACAAAGCGAGATCCGGATAGTCCATTGAAGAGGTTTATTAGGTGTGTTTGAGGAGTCAAATTTCTAGTAAACAACCTTCAGCTAGTCTGTTAGAGATGCTCTTTTTAAATTCATACATTTCCAAAAAGGTATTGGTCGGTTTGCCCCCTAAACTTGTGTAGAGTTGCCAATTTCTCTCATGAACTTTAATTTTAGCAAATTACCCCCCCCCCCTAAATTTTTTTAATTTTAGCCAATTACTCCCCCCAAATCTAAATTGCCAATTTTCCTCTAGTTTTAGATTTTAAAATTTTAATCCAAATTTCATTTTTTTTGCGACCATGCAGTTGTCATGTGTTGTTTGCTAAATAGATAAAAAAAAATGGATGAAATTTTAAAAAAAATCTAGCGTCATGGGGGAAATTGACTACTTATAAAAGTTCACGGGAGTAATCGGCTAAAATTAAAGTTCAAGGAAAAAATTGACTAATTAAAAAAATCAAGGAATAATTGGCTAAAATTAAAATTTAAGAAAAAATTGACATCTTAATACAAGTTCTTGGGGGAATGGAGGGTAAATCGACAAATATGTCATTTCCAATCTATGCTTTATCCATCATCTCATGCTATTATGGTCTGAGCCCCTTATATATCAGCTTAATTTTAAGTTGGACCTGTTGAGCAAATACCTGTATCTTGTTTCATCAATGTACTGGTTTGGCCCACACTAAATTTTAACAAAGTCTTGGCCCAATACTAAAACTCATTTCGAACTTAAAGTCTAAAACACTGTTCATAGAACAGTGTCCTACCACATTTGCCCTCACATTTTTACCCAATCTCGATTTTGCCCTCCTTTATACGTGTTTGTCATAATTTCCATTTGCAAATCTGCTTCATCTCTCTCCTGAAATGGGGAAAAGAAAAAAAAAAAACTGAGTTCATCCAAAGAATCCCGAAACCAAAATTCATCCAGATCGTTTCCAATCTCCAACGACAAATTGAAATACCCACTCACTGGTTTTCTTTTTTGTTTTCTTTTTCTTCCCTCTCCCTCGATGCTCTCTGGCTTCTCTCTCTAAAATACCCACTCGCCATTTTCATTTTTATTGTCAAAATAATTTTGAGCTATTGCTCCATCCATTATTCATAATAAAGAGAAATGCACATATTTTGTCATTTATAAATAATGTATCTTCACCATATAAATGTCATGCTCGAAATCGTTCAATTTCTTAAGCTACATTAAAGATCATCTCTACATAAAAGCGTTAGAATTAGAGATGGTTTATTCATTCAAATGTATCAAATAAATAGACAATTCATTGAAAATATGTTACTTGTGTCCCACAGTCGATAACAATCTTCAATTCAAAATTTTTTTAGTAAGAATTATCTTCAAATAAAGATTAAAAAATTGAACGATTTTGATTATGAAATTTGTATGATTAAGGTTTTGCAAATGGGTGGGGTAACTATATACAAGGACTCTCAATATATAGTAAGAGGATTTATTTTCTAATATAAGAACATCTTGTTTCAAGGATGCAATCAATCGACTACATTATAATTGTTTAGCTATTTAATCATTTACACTCTTATTTCATCCTTATGATAATTTTGTTTAGATAACACTTACATGAGAAACTAAAATAAAAATGGTTAAGGCTTTTTATTTTAAAACCCCACATAATATTAAATGCACCTCACATTAAAATTCAATATTAAATGACTTATGTACCCTACTATGCAATGATAATTTCGACCTTATTAGATTTTAAAAATATAAGAAATTTCTAAATATACCCCACATCACTTTTAACGTGTTATTTATTGCGTATTTGGCATTCATGATATTCGAATTTAAAAACTTTTTATTTAAAAATGAAAAAAAAATATATTAGATTGTAATATTAAGTGACTATCATTTATGCCGTTAAAATATGGGGCGTTTGTTGCACTGGACTATCTCGGACTGGACTAGCTGCAGGGACTAACCTGGACTGGCTTAGACTAGACTAAGCTAGACTAGCTTAGTGAAACGTTTGGTGCAGTGTCGGACTAAGAAGTAGGATAATAAAATTCTTTTTCTTTTTCTTTATTTCTTTTTCTTTTCATTTTCTGGAGCTCTATCTGTTTTTCTTTTTCTTTTCTTTTGTCTTATTATATTTAATTTCTAGAACTCTCTTCTGTTCTCCGTCTGTTTTTCTTTTTTGTTTTTTTTCTTCTCTTTTCTTTTCATTTCTAGAACTCTATTCCCTTCCCCCTTCCATTTCTTCACCCGTATTCCCCAAGTTAGTCACAGTGCACATATTGATAATTACAAAATGGAAACATGCCTCACCTTCAATTCTCAATTCCTATTTTTTTCCCCAAATTTCCAATTCCCACCAAAAACCCCAATGTTGCTTCTTCCAATTCCGTCGGCGGCCATGGTGAGTTTTCCTATCCGACAACCTCTCTCTCTCTCTTTCCTTTGTTTTCTCATCTAAATCCATCTGACCAAATCCTTCTCTCCCCAAATTCCGTCGGCAGCCATGGCGAGTTTTCCCGTTTTGGTGGTTCTGGTTCTAAGATTTTTGGGAGTTTTGGGTCGTAATCGGATTCTGGGTAATTATGCACTCCTTTGCGATGCAAGCTTGTGGTGGTGGCTGGAGGGATTTTGGGAAGACAAGGGGCAGTGACTTAGTCCTAGCTAATACCAAGGTTTCAGTCGGGATTAGCTAGCGACGCTTAGAGAAGTCCGGAGTCGAGACGAGTCCGACTTAACGTCATTTAATCTTGTCCCTTGCTACACCAAACACAAGACTACACGAACTGTTAGTCCAATCTTGTCCAGTGAATGCTAACAATGTCAAACAAACGACCCCTAGTAGTATTATACATGGGTTTGGTGGTTTCTGGGTTCTATTATTATTTTCATTGAAAGTTTGGAGTTACGTGGATAAATTTTGTTTGTGCGTCTAAATTATAAAATTGATGTGTTCAAATAAAATTTATCGTAATTTGACAAACAATATGATCTATAGTATACTAAACTTATCTAAACTACCACAAGGGTGAAGGATTTGAACCCCAAACGCGACTAGAACGAAAGAGAATTCAATTCTATCAAAGTTCTTAGCTATCAAAACCTCTCTCACCCTCCCTTGTTGAGCAAAACTCTAACTGACACACCCTGATCGAAATCAGGGCGTGCTAGCCGTCATGCGAGAGTGACGTAACCATATGCACAGTGCGGAAGCAAAATTGATATAGAGAAATACGAGTGAATAAAAAACCAAACTACTAGCAATACTAGCTAAGATAAAGTGCTAGTGCGAGATTAAGTGTGCAATACACAACCATAGCATAAATAGCCTAAGTGCAGTCAAGCAGGACAAGTACTAAATATAGAACACCCAAGGGTGATCCTACATTTATTATGTTCTGTTAGAACCACCGACGAAATCCTAGTGATCCACCATAGCACTTCTACCTAAAACCTGGAGGGGCGCAAAACAGAAAGTGTGAGTGGGCAAAAACAAAGCTTTTCAAAATCATTCTGGAGGGGCGCAATTTGAAATACCCACTCGTCATAAAACCGGTATAATTTCCCAGAAAAATATAATATATGCTATATCAAAATTCAAGCTTAGGATGAAAATCCATAGAAATATACCATGCTAAAGTATCTCAAAGAAATGCTATAAGTAATCCAATCAAAATGTATTAATGCCAAATATCATATCAGCCAAATCCATCTACGTGACCTACACGGTTGAGTCTATAGCTCATAACCAATCTCAACCATATCAAATCCTGTACACGAGTTGGAACTACCTAAAGTGGTTTGTACGACAGAACTAGGTGTAAAATAAATATGCTTTAGTGCTACGATCACGTGAAGGCTGTGCGAATGATCGCGGGTCACCTACGAATCGGAACCACCTAAAGTGGTATATACAACAAGCATGCGCACCTAACTTGGATCAAAGGTGAGCATATGGTGCGGGAGGTGAACATCACGTGAAAGACTGTGCTCTAACTCTGGGCGGGAGCACTAACACCGGGGTGCAGGTTTATGAGCTCTCAATGCATCACATCATATCTCACATAACTAAAGCAATTTCATATCTTTAACTTATGAACTTACCTGACACTTACCTATACATCCGCATCACCAATCATAAATATATGCAACTACTAATGCATAAATAAAATAGGCAGATACTTTGCATGGCATTTGAAAACATATAATCATTCAAATTCATTTTCTGGGAAAATATCAAGTATATAGGTATATACGGAAAACCAAAAGCCCACTCACTGGTATGTCGAAAGGTCGTAGCCCCCGAGCCTCGATTGATGGCGCTTGTCCTCAGGATATGTCTCACCTATATGCAAAATAACTGAATAAACATTATTTAAAGCACATATACAAAACTAGGAATTAACTTCTCATACATTTCTCAAATGGGGTATTTGAATATACCACCATGACCTACTCAACCTCAGGAACATCCCCATATTTTTAGAAAAAAATTTCATGACCCCACGCGCCCTCACACGCCAGCCAAGGCACGGCCAAACGCGTGGCTCATAAGCAGGCACGTGCTTAACACAGGGGACAAAAGAGTTAACGCCGTTAGGGAATATTCCGTTAAAAACTAGAATATGCCGTTATATTTACCTGACGGCGTCAGAATATTCCGTCAACTTTGACGAAATATTCTCCTCCTCTTTCCTTAGATTGCCGGAGCCAGGCGCCGGTGCCACTGCTATCTCCGGAAACTGGAAAATTATTCAAACCTTCATATCTCTTTCATTGCTTAACCGAAACTCATGAAATTTGTCTCAAAATGAAGCTTAGGACTAGAAGAACAAAACCTTATCAATTTTAAACCCCAAAATCCACATAATCGCACCGGAGAAACCTCGATATTTCGTCCAAAATTGAAACTCGCGAACTGGGACTTCCCGACGTCCAAAACACTCCAACTTTCTTCCCTGAGCTTCGTGAAGATGTTTTAAGGCTTCCTAGAACCTTAAAACTCCCTGAAAACTTCACAATCATGATCACATGAACTATGCACCAAATCGGGGTTCCTGGTTCTCGGATTTTCGAAGGTTTCACGTCCAACCAATGGCATGGATGAGCTTCTAGACTTACAAGGAACACAAAGATCACTTCCCCAACTTCGATATGTGACTGGAAGTGAAGGTTTGAAGTTTGTCCGTACACTTGTACGGAAATGGCAGAAAATGCGAGAGGGAGGAAAGAGAGAATCAACGGGTTACTTTGGGAGTGTGTGTGGTCCAGTTTAGGGCATCCAATCACAAAAAACAAAAACTTAAGTTCTAAATGGGTCCAAACACTTAGGAACTTATCATATAGGTCCATGTCTAAAAACATGCCGCACATAACACATCTCACATCCAGGGTACTTTAGTCTTTTCACATCGCTGTTGAAATAATTCGGGACGGGCTGTGACACTAACTAGTGAAACTATAAACACGTTAATTAAGAAAAATTATTTTAACGAATAGAACACGAAATCAATATTTCGGAAGCTTCATATGAAGTAAGATTTCATATCTTTTTGGGATTACTTTTCCTCTGTTAGGCTCATTCTAGTAGAATTTGGTGATACAACCTCTCTCTTCCCGCCACTAAATTTCCTAAACATACCCCAATACATTGTGAAAACTGCTAAAGAAAATTGTGAAACAAGGAGGTTTGTGTTTGATGCCTCAAGGATTGCTGCTCTCCAATCCGAAGCTGCCAGTGCCACAGTGCCAAGCCCAACGCGAACTTAAGCCATTTCGACACATTTGGAAATGCACAATGGAAGCATGAAGATCCAGACTAGGTTATGGAAGATATATAGACTACTACAATTGCAGCAGTTGGTTTAGGTTGCAAAAAAATTAGGTGTTCGTTGAGAATGTGGGTTGTAAGGGTATTATGGAGAGTATTTGGAGTTTATTAAGATAATCAAAACCACCAATTAATAAAACCCTTGTTGTCAATCAAAACTCCATGAAATTACCATTTTAACCTCCTCATCAAAACTGAACTCAAGTAAAAAATATGGGCAATTTAGTAATTACATGAACCTGCTGTTTTTACCTCAATTTCACAGTCAAGTTAGTATGACATGCCCTATTTAAAAATAAAAAATAAAAAAAAATAAAAAGTAAAAAGTATTCACGCGT
Source organism: Malus sylvestris (assembly GCF_916048215.2). Classification (NCBI taxonomy): domain Eukaryota; kingdom Viridiplantae; phylum Streptophyta; class Magnoliopsida; order Rosales; family Rosaceae; genus Malus; species Malus sylvestris. The sequence continues at coordinate 7,212,277 of NC_062267.1, read as the reverse complement.
TAGAAGAAACCACTCATCATTATTCCAATTTTCATAACTGATTTTTTTTTTTTAAGAATTTTAAAAACTAATCCCATTTCATAATAAAAAGCAAAATGAACACATTGTGCGTTGGCATCTGCTAGTTTTTAATTAAAAAGCAAATGTGAAGTGGCATCTACTAGTTTATAATTTAAAAAGCAAATGTGAAGTTTATTCACAACATGCGATATGGTCAATATAAAAAGTCAATGATTAATTATCGTACATTTTTTAACGTAAGAAATCTCTATACATACATATGGTCAATATAAAAAGTCAATGATTAATTATCGTACATTTTTTAACGTAAGAAATCTCTATACATACATATGCAAATTAGACAATAAAAAATTCATACTCAAGGACTGGGAAACATCGTTGGGTCTTTCTATAATATGCAACTAGGAACGTATTAAGCATTATTAAACAAGATTCCCACATCAAATTGATTTGATTATCCTCAAAGACTCGACTTTTCTTTTTGTTTAATAATTAATCTGCAGATCGAGAGGAGATGGGAGGAGAGGAGATGAGGGAGCCGAATGTAGTTGCACTTTGAAAGGTACACATTACAAAAACGAAAAGACCGCACACTGCCGCATTTGTCCCACAGACGTACGTAACTAAACCCATTGGAGAAGGTATTGCTCGTAAAGAATCCAAAGTATATAATTGAGTTGTTGCATAAAACCATGCAATCCATATGTGTGCCCACGTTTTTGGATATTTCTTCCATCTGCAATATTCTCCAAAATCCCCCAATCACTTCTTCTTTTGCTTTTTAATTATTTTTTACTTTTTCAATACAAGAGATATACTACGACGAAAAAAGCAATCTCGAGACTTTAGACGTGAGAGTGAAAATTCATATCAAACTGAACTACAAGTTTTTAACCAAAAAACACGATTAAAGTTTAATTTTCCTTTTAATTAAAGCCCTAGTATTAGGAAGATATAAATTCAACTTTCGTCGTAAATAATTTATCATCTTTATTCAATTTTGGGCTCTCCATTTTTATGTTTAACAATGTTACAATATAATGACAACATTTAACATCTGAAATATAAAATATATATTTAATGATGATGAGTAATATGAATGACAAATAAGAAGGATTACACCAAATAGGAGAAAACTTAGGACTAGTTTGGAATTGCTGTGCTTTTTTTCCAACACTACTTCTGCTTTACTATGAGAATAAACAGCCATGACAAATTATTAGGTTGCTTATTGTGTCCAAACTCTTTCTCTCCTTAGTGTAAAATATATCGTTGTACTAAAAAAAAATTATGGATGTAAAATAGTGGAAAGCACTACCCATGATTCTAAAAAAAACATTTGCTCAAACTTACACCCACAATTTAAGCAATCACAAACCAACCCTTAATCAATATCATAGATGATTAGGTGAGTCTAATTACACATCAAGATTCAAATTGCGTTTGTCAAAGCAACCTACACCTTTTCTTGTCTAGAGCCATTGGAAGGGGTCATGCCACTATGATACGAGCTAAGAAAACTCAATTACTATTAAAACCCATCATTGAATATTTAAGGTTACACTACAATTATCAAACTCTCAATCCAATACTACATAAATGATGAGGTTTTACTTATGACACAAAACATTATTACTACTATAACAAAAATAGTGTGACTATAAAATTATTATTACTTAATGACACAACATTATTTTACGATGCTTTGTACGTGAACGTATGTGTCTTATAAAACAAGTGGTTATTTACTACCGTGGTGAAAAAGTGTTAAGCTATGGTGACGTGAGTTCTAACTCTATTAGTGACTTATCTAACATCTAATTTAACAAAATATATTGTTTGATAAAAAAATAAAAGAAAATAAAAAATAAAAAGGCAAAACTCATTGCCATTGGCATAACTTGGAGGTGGATTGTCTGCCCTCCCATTTCCATACTATTCCCCTCCCCTTTGTTTCTCTGGTTACGGTTAAGACACGTCAACATTTTATATCGATTTTTTTCTAAAAATAATAAAACAAAAACTAATAAAAATATAAAATGTTAACGTGGCTTAACCGTGACTACACAAAACAGAAAAAGATAAAAAGAGTATAGAAATTGGAGGGCAGACAATCCACCTCCTTGCAAGTTGTAATATATTAGGGGGCCACCTTGGGCAGGTGGTGACTTGACCAGTACCGACTGTACCTTCCAGTTCCCCTGTTTAATCAAGTGGTGGCCGTGCGGGGCGTGTTGGGGTGCGCATCTCACGTGAGGTGCACTCGTGTGGCAGAGGAGGTCACGTGAGGAGTACGGCTAAAGGACAGGGTTAGGTTGCGAAGGCAGGTGAGGGTTGGCACGTGAGCGAGTGTGGGTAACAGTGTGGTCCTACGTGTACGTGTTTGTTAGACAGCTGTTTCCCGCGTAACGAAATTTGCAAGTTGGTTTAAGTTACAGAAGTGTTGAACTTGAAGGTAGGGGACTACTCACTAACCTCCCTCCCTCCCTCTTTTTCTTACTTTCTGTTTTTGTTGCTTTTCTCTCTCTCCTTTTCCGGTTTTTCTGTTTCTCCTTTTCCGTTCCATCCTCACTCTCTTGTCTTGCTACACCTCACACGCACCTCGAAACTTATAAATTAGGCTTTTTTTTTCTACACATTCTAGAAGTCGATTTTGATTTTATTTTATTCTATAAAATTCAAAATCGTCATTTTACTTTTTGAAATTTAAAGTTCGTTATATTTTACTCTTGAAGTTCGATTTTGCTCATTGAAACTCGAAAGTCATTTCTACAAAACTCAAAATTCATTACATATTGATTTAGATCTGTTAGTTTCTTATGTGATTTTGACTTGGGTGTGTTAGGCTAATTGATTTCTTTTTATATTTTTGTCATTCCTTCAATTTCTCTTAAACATAATATTCTCTAATTGTTGAATGTTAACTTGTAATGGAAACTTGTAATCAAACTTATTTCACATACATCATAGTCTTATTGGGTCCCACATATGTTTTAAAAGACGACCATAAGTTTCAGGGAGAAAATAGAGTTAACAAATTAAAATAGAAACAATTTTGAATTTCAATGAGTAAAGTAATGATTTTTTAGTTACATGGGCATAGTAAGATTAAAATAGAGTTTCAAAAGGCGTAGCAATAAAATAAACTTATAAATTATTGTGCAGTCTAAACACGTGTCATGTTCAACTAATTTCACTCAATACTTCCCAAATTCTCTCTATATGTTTTATATGTACATGATTTTAATTTTTGTATCTTTGTTATTTCAAGTCAATTGAACAAAAATTTGATGAGTTAAATTTTTAAATTTAACTCTTAATACATTGTATCGAGGGGTAGAAGAAAACACATACGTTAGTTAGATTTTCTTTTCAGTATTTAATGAGCGAATGCTAAGTCAAACCTGCTAATATTAACTGTACCTACCTTATATAAATTTTAGATTTCCAACCAATTATATGCTACATGTCACACCAAACTAACTTGTTAAACCATTATTTGATGGATCCATTACATTCTATATATTAATAATTAGATTTGGTTTAAGTTGCAAAGATGTAACACGTTACTATAATTATTTCCTACCAAAGTCCAAACGGATGAAAGCAACCAGGAAGGAAGCAAACAGCGACCCATTAAATTAAGCCGGTTAGACGGTGGAGTCGGTTATGGCAGTTCGGTTCCAGGGGAGAGGTGTGGTGGGAGCGTGACCGGCACGTGGAGGTTGGAGAAGTAGGCAGTTAGGGAGATAGGCACTGCCCGCTGGCGTGTGGGCCTAGGATTTTACAGGCTGGACCTGTCAGTTTTGCAGTACGTTCATCACCCGATTCTACTGCTCAATTTTGTCGTTTTGTGAGCCAGCTCAGCAGTTCCGTGCGTCCGTTTTCTATTTCAATTAAAAAAATCATTTTCTCCCCCGCCCCAAAATGCTCGCCAGCCTGGCTTTTGGTCAAAGTCATCCGTTTGCTTACGCTCCCCATCCATTTCCGACCCCACCTCCCAACTAAACCATACCGTACACCTTCCTGTTAATTTAATCCAATTTCATTTTCCAAAATTTCAATTTATTTATTATTATTATTATTTTTTGCGATAAAGACGATAAGAGTTATCCAACAAAGTTTAACGAGTGCAGTTGTCGTACTGTTACGTGATGTTCGTAATATTATTTTAAGATTTTGAGATTATTTTGTCTCATCATATTATATTAGTGCGTTATTGATAAAATGTGATTGCTTTGATTGCGACACTCACATATATCCGTTATCTAAAATTCTACATTTAATTTTAATTTAATTATTAAAGAAAATGAGTTTTTTGTTGTTGTAATATTTAACAAAATAAGTTGAACGAAAAAGAAATTCTAATAACACCACATTTCTGGTCCTTGTCTAACTTCCAAAACGGTCGTTCAACAATTAAATGCCGCGGTTTTAGACGTCACACATCTCAACTGCTTACTGTAACAGTTTCCACCTCTCACTTACCATTTAAAGTTACTCAAATAAATATTTATCTTGAATGTTTATGTTAAAATTTATATTAAAAACAAAAGAAAAAAAGTAATTAAAAACATATAGTGAAATTAGACCCGCCGTATTCACAAAAATACTAAAATTATACAAAATAAAATTTAGGAAGGTGTATTCAATTGAGAATTTTAGAGATTTTGATGGATTTATAAATTCATGGAATTTTATGGAGTTTAATTGATTTGTAGAGATTCCATGTAAAATTTTGATTCAATTCCCTCAAAAAGGGAGAGGTAAGATTTGTGGATGCTTAAAATACACTACGAAATCTCTCAAATCCCTCGAATTTCTTAACTTTTTAAAATTCTTTAAAATCAGTTTCTAATTGAAAACACTCAGAATGTTATAAACTGCTTTAAAATCCTAAGTCAATACACTCGAATTTCTAAGGATTTTAATTTACTATCTTAAAATTATGATTGAATACACTTGAAATTTTAGAGAATCACTTACAATCCTAATTAAATACCTCTACATTCATTAAAAGAATTAAAATATCTCAAAATCTTATCTGAATACAGCCCCCTTAAATTTAGATATAAAAAGCGAAAAACGATCTTAATCAACTAATACAACTCACGTTTATTTGTTCAAAAAAAAAAAATACAACTCACGTTTAAAACATCAGTAAAATGGACGGTGATAAGAATTATCCACTTGAGCGGTTGAGGGCTCCACCATCTCGTAGCCTATCGTTCAAATTTGAGATGACTTTATAAGATTCTACTTCAAAGAGTAGGGCAAAGAGTAGCCGAAGCTAATTTGTTTTTCACTTTTATTTTAATTTTCCATTTGTTTTATTTCACATATAAAAAAATAAAAAGGCAAAACAGATGGACTGATTATATTTTTCTGCGTGCAAGTTAGAGGGAAAAAGAAGCGACGCGTGTTAGTTATACAGCTGTAAGCTAGTAACTGCCTTTGCCTGGAAGAATCCCTACTCGCAACGGCTTAGACCGGTTACTCAGACCGGCTATCCCCGGTCACCGCTATCCCCTTCCTCGTATACTATATATACTCACCCATACCTGCATGACCCTCTTCTCTCTCAGAACACGGTGAGGCTCCGCCTCAACCACCGCCGGCGCCGCTTCCTCCTCCTCCTTGAACCCTCCAGCCTCTCTCAAGAATCTAATTTATCTTTAGTATTTATTTTTAATTTGAAGATTTTGGATTGATTTCTATGGCTTCCACAAAGAAGGTGGTGGATCGGATAAAGGGTCCATGGAGCCCCGAGGAGGACGAAGCGTTACAGAATCTGGTCAAGAACTACGGCCCGAGAAACTGGTCGCTGATCAGCAAGTCGATTCCCGGTAGATCCGGCAAGTCTTGCCGTCTGCGGTGGTGCAACCAACTTTCTCCGGAGGTGGAGCACCGCCCCTTCAGTCCTGAAGAGGACGACACCATAATCCGGGCCCACGCCCGGTTCGGAAACAAGTGGGCCACCATCGCCCGGCTGCTCAACGGCCGGACCGATAACGCCATAAAGAACCACTGGAACTCCACGCTTAAGCGCAAAAGCTCCTCCATGTCGGAAGATTTGAGCTCCGACGTCCAGGCCCACCCGCCGCACAAACGATCCGCCAGCGTCGGCGCCGTTCCGGTTACGGGTCTCTATTTCAACCCCGGTAGCCCGTCCGGATCCGATTTGAGCGATTCGAGCTTGCCCGGCGGTGTGTCTCCGTCGTCTCAAGTTTTCACGCCCTTTGCGAGACCCCTACCTCCACCCATTGCTCTGCCGCCGATGGAGGCCGTGACATCGGCTATGGCCGTTGATCCGCCCACATCGCTCAGCCTTTCCCTTCCCGGATCCGAATCGTGTGATGGGTCGAGTCATATGGCGTCCGGATTCGGAACCAATCCGATTGTCGGGCCCGCCCAGATTGTACAGCAAGCGCCAGAGGTAACAGCTACACCGCGGGCGGTTGGGTTGCCGCCAGCGCCGCGTCAGAGCAACCAGAACAGCGAGACGGGGCACGATCAGCAGTTTTTCAGCTCGGAGTTCCTGGATGTGATGCAGGAGATGATCAGGAAGGAGGTGAGGAACTACATGACGGGGATTGAGCAGAAGGGGCTGTGCATGCACACCGAAGCCATCCGAAACGCCGTCGTAAAGCGTATCGGGATTAGCAGAATCGAGTAGCGTGAGGAAGGAAGGAAGGAAGCAGATATAATGACGTAGTAGTCCTAGTGATGACGATCATCAAGATGATCGAGATGATGATTCCACTCCGAAACCAAGGAAAAAGATCGAAGCTCTGTTATTAAATTTCCGTTTTATTTTTTTTGGTTTTATTTATAATTAGTGAAAATAATTTGGGTAGTGTACAAAGGACCAACTGCGGATGTTGATTAATGGAGGGCAGAAACGGGGAGTTGGAAATTTCAAATTTTACCAATCTCAAGAACTAATTTGTTTTCAAATATATTAATCAGTTTTAGAAATCAATTATAAAAGACTTCTAAAATTGTTTTTTATTGGCATAATTTCTTACTTTACTATGAGATTTAAAATTAATATAAGGGATTTTCGAGTTCGTAATATTAAGAAGATTAAATTTTAAAAATTAAAGGATATGGAAGTTGATGATTTGTTTATTACTTAAGCGTTGATTAATATATTATTTAAGCTTTGATAAACGTGTTCATTCTTATTGATGACATATCATCTAGTTTATAAATCGTCTTCAAATTTAGTTTTCCTACCACTGCCCTTCTGAGCTTGTGGTGAATAAACTCAAAGACGAGTTTTATAGATATTAATTCTTAGGAAACAAAGTGAAGAGTTATGTGAGTCTTATTATTTAGAAAAAAAAAACCTAATATAATAAAATGAGTAAAAATTAAAGTTTGTCGATAATTTACATTAATTTAGAATAGAACATCGTTCGTAAAAAACAAATTATTAAGTTTAAGGATAAAACTCTGTTTACTATACTCATATTTCGTGGTTTTCAACATTTAGTAAATCAAGTTTTTTTCGTCCCAAAGTCATACTAAAGTGTTAATTTTGAGACAGTCTCATACATTCGTTAGTCAAACTGTTAAGTATGTTGTTAATTGATGACGTGATGGACAATGACTGGGCGTCACGTGTCATTAAGAGATCCACGTGAAATTTTTTTTTTTGGTGAAGGGGTTAAAAAAAAATTCAAAAATTCAAAAAAAATAAAATAAAATAAAAAACCCAACCCCCTGCGTCCTTTCCTTCCCTCATCCTCTCACACCATCTCCCTCCCTTCTCTCTTCTGCAACCTGCAACTTGCACCCTTTGCGTACCTTCTTTCTTCTACAACCTGCACCACCCTCCTTTCTCTCCTCATTCCTCCCTTATCCCTCCATTCTCTCTGCAACCCGTCGCGGTCGCAGTAATCGTTGAGGAAAATGATGAGGGCAGTGGAGAAATCAGATAGGTCGATGGCGGATTCAAGATCGTCGATCCCTGCACAAATCCAAACCTTTCAATTCATCACACATCCCATCCAATTCAATCTGATTCGACTCAACAATTTGTGATATCGGGATCGAAATTCAAAATCAAAGATGGTACCTTGAAATCGGGGCCGGAGAGGTAGAGGGCGAGGAGCTTGACGGCCTGGAGAGGTGTGGCGGCGGAGGCGTCAATCTCATTGATTACGAGCTGGCTGCTTACACCTTTGGCTTTGAATCCATAACCAAGCACCATCCTAAAACTTATAACCCAGAACTAGACTCCAGATTTCCTTCTTAGTCATTGTCGATTGATACCCTACTTTTTCACCTCATGCCATCCCCAGCATCTCTCTCTCTCTCTCTCTCATTAAAGTCTGCAATTATTTTGAACTTCAAAGTTCCAAACCTCTTGTCTTCCATAACCTCCAATGTCACGGATTTCCACAACCTAATTTTACTGAGCTAAGATCTAGGGAGGTTGAAATTTGAGAAATAGGGATTATAATTTGGGGAAGTTGAGGCAGGCTATGGATCAGAAGGGATGAGGGTTGCATAGGAGAGAAAGGAGGGTACAGGTGTTGACCGGCGGGGGGACCCCCTTAAGGCCCAAAGCAGATCTGGTGCGGTTTGCAGAGGTGAAAATGGAGGGTCTTGCAGGTTGTTGAGAGAATGGAGGGATAAGGGAGAAAGGATGAGAGAAGGGAGGGTGGTGCAAGTTGTAGAAGAGAGAAGGGAGGGAAGGGGTCCGGGTTGTAGAAGAGAGAAGGGAGGGAAATGGTGCGGGGGCATGAGGGAGGGAGAGGGCGGGGGGTTGGGTTTTTTTTTTTTTGTATTTTTGAATTTTTTTTGAACCCCTTCTCCAAAAAAAGAAAATTCACGTGACGCTCAATCATTGTCCACATAGATGCTACGTCATCAGTTAACGGCATACTTAACAGTTTGACTAATGAATGTATAAGACTGTTCCAAAATTAACATTTTAGGTATGACTCTGGAACGAAAAAAACTTGATGTACTAAATGTTGAAAACCACGAAACATGAGGTAGTAAACAGAGTTTAACCCTAAGTTTAAATAGAATATTGCTCGTGAAAAATGAAAAGTTGGGTAACATTATTGGATGGAGAGGGATGGAAGAAAATTCGAAGTGTTGTGTTTGATTGAGGTGCAGATTAAGACCCGGATAGAGTTTATGGAGTTGTAATGGTGACGGCAGGGTTAAGTAAACGCAGTTGTCAACGCTTAATTAGGGGATGGCCCCCAGTCGAGTCATCATGTTTTCAATCTCGTTCACGTGATTTGTACCTCTATAATCTTTTGGGGAAAGACTATGCATCTACAATATTGTCACACCTTTGGCACTACATTTTGTCACGAGATTATTTGGGTATAAAGCTTGTGTTTATTTTATGGGAACTCAAATTGCACGACGAACTCGCTTATGACGTTTTACGACATTAGCAAAAAGTAATCATGCGTATGTATTTTGTGCGAGTTCGATTCTCACCGATTCCCATCTTCTTTCAATCAAACTAAAAAATTTCATTTTTGATGTCATCTATCTAGAAGTCAATCGTAGAGGAAAGGAGATTAGTGTGTTAGAGATTAGAGATAATGGTGAAATGAGGCTCATGTAGATGGCCACTCTCTTTCAACTAGTCAAATATTCAACACTCATAGTAGGTCTAGCACCTTTGTCTTCCTCCAAACTCTGAAGAGCCGCTTTCATTAGAATTTCAATTCTACCCGGTTCTCCCACCTTGCTCTCTGCCTTTTCAAACGATGCGGTCTAATATTTTAATGGATAAAGTATTGTGTTTCTACCTATGTGTCAAGGGTTTGAAACTCTCTCTTTTTAAAATTATTGTAATAATTTCGAACTCTCTCATCTCCCTTAATAATAGAAAAAAAAAAGAAAAGACGACCTATATCTTGTGTCTCCCCTCCACCTGCTGATGATTGAAAACCTTCTGCCGGGTTCTTTCCGATGAGCATTTCCAACACAACAATCCCGTAGCTGTAACACTTTGTAAGTGATGGGTATGTTGTGAACCCACTCTGGTTCCATATAAACCTCTGGTTTCTCGTATCCTTGAAAATTTTGAGTTTCTAAGCTCACTTCGGTTTAACAGGTTGGACAAGCCAAAATCCGCCACTTTCGGGTTCTAATTCGAGTCCAAGAGTACGTTTTGAGGCTTCACATCGCAATGTAAAACCCATTGGAAGCACTCCTCATGTAAATAAGCCAAGCCTTTTGCAGTGCTTACAAAAATTTCAAACCTTTGCTTCCAACCAAGCACATTGGAAGATGACTTCTCGGCCAAGGAACCAAGATCTCATACACCAAAAGCCTATGGTTGTCTTCCCCACAATACCCCCACATTTCAATCAAGTTCCTTTCGTAAAGCTTCCCAATGAGGCTCACTTCTGCTAAAAACTCTGCTTCCCCTTGGTTTGCAGCATTCAATTGCTTCGCAACGCGCTGATCAGACAATGTGCCTTTGTAGACAACTCCTCCCCACCTCTCCCAATCTCTCCTTTGAAACCTCGTGTCGCCTTTTTCGGCTCGGAGTAACTAAACCTACTGAATCTGGTTACAGCATAAAGGTAAACCTTGTGAAACTACACATCCGGCTCTTCTCTCGTTTTGCTGCTTCGCGTCACAAAACACCACAGAATAAAGATGCAAAGAATTTCAAGACCCCTCAATGCAGAAGAAGGGTGTCGGTTGGGGAATCAAAGTTCTGCCACAAAACGACATAATCGTCGGAGTTTCGTAAAACCAGATTGCCGGAGCTGTGGAGGGTTAAGGGAGAGCTTTGAGCGTTTTCCATTGACAGGACGGTAGAGATTGGCCTTCCAGACAACGGTGGGATTTTGGTGGCTGTCGGAGGATGGTGAAGTCTCGGAGAACCAAACGGCAAAGCAATATGAATTGTTGCCAACTTGGTGAAAGACGGCGGTGAAAACTCCATCAGGTGAAATCAGAACGTCTTCTGGTTTCTCGACAGAGAGGGAGGAAGCTCTACTCAGAATGTCGGAGGTTGAAGACGAAGTTGGAGAATTAATGGTGAGAACGAGAAGAAAAACGAGAAACATAGTAGCCTTTTGAGATGAGAGGGGGGGATTGGCTGCAGAGAGCTGAACTAAATTAAGAGAACATGGTCATAAACTATCGTATGTACATACGTAGTTGTAGGATACTAGGATCACACCCACATAGATTTTTACTTTCAAACGATCTCGATCTTGACCGTTTGAGAGTTCGCAACAGGCAAGACAGTCGTACGACTCAAGCTACACGGCTTCGAATTGGACGATGGGAGGCCAAAGACCCATTACCCAATTAATGTTCACAATCTCACAAGGATCAAAAGACAACGAGAGGTACCTGTCACAAAAGAATAGGACAAGACGGCAATTTTGACGAAATGATCTGCATAAACTTTTTGTGTGAGTGCAGGTGACGGTGTTGAATGACAAAGTTCCTCAATTATTTGATGTCTGGAATGAAAGAATTCCAAAACTATTTGATGTGATAAGATAATTTCCCACCCTTCATTATCATGGAGGTGCTAGAACATTAGACACACCCAAATCGATCAGCACGGTTGCATAATTTGACAAGAACGTCGATGTATCGAATCTCCCGGGCAAGAAACTGATTGTTTGTCCCCGCCCCAAATTTGCAAACCAATTTTGTTCCTAGATTAATCACAAAAGATACAACCTCAACCGCGAAGAACCGCAGACTTTTACAAGGCATCGGGCACGAACTAACTAGATATTTTACATATGATAAATTACTAGATTTTTGAAGTATCAGTTGCAGGAACAAAAAGGATTATAATATCTGCACCACGAGCACATTCAGTTTCAACGGCTTTTCGACCTGATGCGATATTCAAAATGGTGCCGAGACATCATGAACAGCAGTTCTTTTGCGGTATTATGTACAAAAATGTAGCAAGTGTGCCCGCGCTTAGACACCTGGTTTGTTGGTGCTGGTTTCAATGTCGTCTGGTACATGATAGGTAGAGAGGAAAAACGCACTCTGGTTCTTCTGTAGGAACCTTCATGACAAGATGCATGATCAATCAGCTAGTGTGAAAATGATGTCGAAAAAGAAGAAACTCGTGGGATTAAGAAAACCTGCCTACTATTATGAAATGATAAAATTTCGGATATTTGTGTAGGAGAGCAAGTATAAGTACGTACTTGAGAAAGTCGACCAATTTTTTCTGCAACACTTTCAGTGTCTCCTCTTCAATGTTAGCATCCAACAATAACTCGGGTAGTTTAACTACAAAATATCAAAAAATTACATCTCAAGTCCAGATCCTATGATGATTAGCTCTTAATATAACAAAAGCTTGAATGTATACTATTATAATTACAAAAACATGAGAAACCACAAAATCAACAGCATGCCCAAGAATGATATGCATTTTTCAATACAATTCTATTTAGAAATACACCATTTGGTTACGCAGGAAAGTATGCTCATACCAAAGAGACGTAATAGATGCTCAGCACCATAGACAGATGAAGGAGAGACATCATCTGTGATTGCTTTCTCATACTGCTGACGTTCATTTTTGTACAAAAGCATCGCCGGCAGTGCTTTGTCAAAGTAACAACATAATCCTTTCAGAATTTCTTCAATAGATTGAGCTTTCTTACTGGATTCACATTAAGAATGGTCGATCAGCTAAAATCAAGTGCATATCTGCAAACCTGATTCTAGAAAATATAGAAGTTGAAATTTATGGATGTTTGAATTAAATTAGACCCCCAAATTCCAGTTGATGACCGGTAGAATGTATGAGAAGCAACATTGGTAATCCCTTCCATCTCCTCACTCTTGTGAGAATAAAATTTTAATTTACTCTCAATAAAAAAAATTCAAAATGGATATATCTTGTAAAATGGAACCCGAGAAAAGAATTTAAAAAAAGTAGGATGCCAAAAGATGGAAGAAGGAAACTTACATACTGTCCTTCTTTGATCTGTAGTCGAGATACTTCTTGAATATGTCATTCACATTTGGAGTACGTGGAAGTTTAACAAGCTGAAATACAATATTTATATCATCAACTCGGATTTCATCATGAATGAATAAAGGTCGTACCCAGTGCACAAGGCTCCCGCTTTACGCAAGGTCTGGGAGAGGTGAATGTCGGCTAGCCTTACCCCCATTTATGGAGAGGCTGCTCCCAAGTCATGAATGAATCAAAGGTATAAATTCAAGTTTGAGTAATGAATCCACAATACCTTGCCCAGATCAGTAATGAATTCACAATCATCAACTAGTTGTTTCTTTAGTGGTTGTGGCATTTGAAGCAAGAGATCTTCCATCGGTATGGCATCTTTGTCCTAAAATTTGAAAACAAAAGAACTCAAAAACTGCAAAAGTTCATGCTGGCTTCTAATTTAAATACAATCTAAGGATAGATTACGTAACAAATGAACAGCGAATACCTTATTAACAGAGTCATTCTTTCGCTTCTTCCCTCTTGACGCTACACATAATTCCAACAATAAGAACAATGCATATTATATACACATTCAAATTGCTAGAGAAGTTAACAAAAGAGGATATATTTTCAAACCTAAGCTCTTATCATCCTAATTCAAGAACCATATTCAAGTTATAATCATGAACGAAGAAAGCATGTTGTTAAATTCGTTAACTACATTGTTACTTTTGAAGTTTCCATAACCCTTATATTGACTCCTGAAACGACTTTCTTGCCACCTCTTCATAGGGTAACACTTACGTTCATGTGACATGCCAGAACTTACACACCATACATCTAACATACAAGAATAAATCCAAATATCAGGATTGGGCAACAACAAAAGAAAAGTTCAATATTATAAAGCCAACCATGATAACTTTTTGGTTTAGTCTGCGACATGTGTTTTAGCTTCGCATTCTTGTCTGCTCCCTGTTTCTGTTTGATGGCCTCTTGTTTCTTCCTATTCTCTTCAGTGTTTTTCATCAGACGATCCACCCCTACCCACTCATCCCAACTGTTAGAGGAAAATAAGAGAGAAAAGGTCAATAAGATAAATGAAATCCAAAGTTTTGAGACATAGTAATTACATGAGTAACCAATGAAAATCACAGAGAAGCTTAAGCATTAGCCTTCAATTCCGATAAACCTCCATCATCAGAATCTGCCGTGGTCTAAAAAGCATATCTTTCAACGACATTACACACAAAATAATTAAGGTGAAAAGACCACTTGAACTGAAGCGAGATGGCAAATGATAACTGAAAAATAAAAAACACACAAACTGAAGTAGAGCATGCTTCCAACGTCCACCATCTTGGTTCAACGAACATGAAACCAAAATTCGGAAACTTTAAGCAGGAAGGCGGGCTCACTTTTTGCTCCATCCCTGCAGGACAGAAGAATATACAATCAAGAGATGCTATTACAACAATTATCCGCTCCTACAGAACAAAAATACAAGTCTATATCACCTAAAAAGGCAACTACATTCAGATGGAGGAAATGCCGAAAGAAGACTAATCGAAATCCGAAGGCATTTCACTTCCGGAAAAGACTTCAAAAAGTACAAAATTTGAGCTTACAAATAAAACGATCGCGCATTTAATACATGTTTGATCGAAGAAAATAAGAAATTAATAGAAAATTAGCGTTAATACTTACAAGGTAATGAACATAAAACTCCCATTCCATCTTGTATCGGATATTGGTCACCTTGCAATCAAAACGCACAGCATCAGCGATCAAACAGCAAAAAGTTGCAATTATTTCACATTTAGGCAAACAAAACCCTAAATATCATACAGAATTGCAATTCAAACGCCGGCAGGAAAGCGAGTACCTTGGCCGCGTACAGTCGATGGTTGTGAAAGGCGATGACCTTCTCGCCCTCGGCGAAGGGGCAGGAATCGGAGGAAGGGGAGGAAGCGTCGTCGTTTTCATTGTCGACCATGTCGGAATCGGTCTTGGTCGCGGAGCTGTCGGACTCGGTGGCGGACGAATCAGTGTCAGTAGTATCACTCACCACACTCTTGGACTTGGAGCCTCTGCGTCTCATTTTTTTGATTTAGGGGCGCTGCCGCTGATGCTTAATTACGATTAGTTATTAATCAATTAATATTAATCTCTTGTCTTGGCGTTAATCCTTTGCATCGCGAACCGTGAGGTATTTATAGTTATGGCGGTTGTTCCTAGTTACAGATGCAGAGAGCACGAGAACGATGGAGTAACTGAAAAACTGGGGTTTTTACTGTTTGGTTTTGGGTTGTCGTTTGGTTTCATCGGTTTCCTGGTCCGACCAAACGACGTGGCTTAATGGAATTTATACCGCGATCAGGCTAAAAAGCCAATCGCGTGATCAGAGAAATTGTACGAGTGTTGAGAAATTATATTTTTTAATTTATTAATTTTTTTTGCACATATATTTTAGTATTAGTACAGTGACTCGTCAGTACTACTTCGTGTTTCAATCATATTAAACAGTAAAATTTCTCGTGAGCACGTGCAATGCGAGGTTGTAGTTAGAGATGGCAAATCAAGTTATTGGGTTGTTAATGGAACCTCTTCAGACTCATTTTATTTGATATCAGCGTAATATAGAGGTGTGATTGGTAGTAGTAGTAATAATGGTGTAAGGTGAAATCAAAATAAATAGATCTTAATAGATGCTCATTACCAACGACAAAATTGTGATTAGTCACCTCTAGCTGTAGCGTAATTACGAACCATGTGGCAAGTGGGATAGCTGGGGATTTTCAAGTATGGCCTTATACTGATTGGGCTTTTCATCTTTTAGCTATAGGCGTGGTTCGATTCAATTAGAGCTTAAATTGCGATTGAATCGTTTTTTTTAGGTTGTAGGTGTGGACTTGATCCGGTTAGTTAGATCTTAAACTGCAAGTAGACTAGTGCTAATGTCAAATTTCCCTCAAGCGTTAAACTAGTAGCGTAATTGAAACAATAAACACTTTAGTAATCGATTTGATTCGGTTTAGGTCTTTAATTGCAAATTGATTTCCTTGGATTAAGCAAATATTTCGTACCATAAATTGAATAATGGTTGACACCTCGACCCCATTTTTAACTTTTCCCGTGATGAAAAAGTTGTTAAACTTATCATGCTTGTTGTGCACCCATTACAATCTTCTATGTCAAGAAAGTTGGGGTTTTGAGAATCCCTCTTTCGTGAGAGTTCTTCTCACTTGTGTGTGTGAGTTTTTCCTTCTTGTCAACCTTGTTGTAGCCGCGGGTCCAGCGGCAATCCACCTTTTGCTCTTTCTTTTCCCTTTTTTCTTTCTTTCCAGTTCCTTCTGCTTTCTTTTCCATCTGTCTGCCATATCGATCGTCGCTGTCTTTCAAACCCAATTGTTGCCCATTTCATCATTATAAACCCCCGCATCAGATTCCCTTTCTCTTTCATTCCTTGTCGTCCATCCATTTCCATGTCTTTCATCAATCCTTCTCATTTCGATTCTTCCCTTTTCTTCACTCAATTTCCTATTTTGCTCTGACCTTCATCGTTTCTACCCCAATTCTGATCTGCATACACTTTTCTTCACCGTGCTTTGTTGTGGTGCTCTCTGAGATGTGTAGAGCTCTGGCTCGGGTGTTCACATTCATCACCTTCACTCGGTTTGCCTTTATTGGCTCTGTCACTGATGGGTTTCTTATTCCCATTGACTTCTTTTGTTCTGTGGATGCGATCAGAGGGGTGTTCGTTGCAAGATGCGGGAATCTCTCTTTTCTTCACTTCTGGGGAGTTAATTTCTAGTAGCCGTTGGGGATGCTGTCTAGCGGGGATTGGGAGGTACTGTTCTGGTGGCATCGTTGGTAGCAGGAGGCTAGGTTTTTTATTTTGGTTTGTTTTTGTTTTTGGGCTTCAAAAGTGTGTTTTGAGCTCTGTCTTGTTTTGCTTTAGGGTTCATATATTTTGCTTTGTGTTAAACATGTAATTGGATCTTGTTGATGCACAAAACTGGAAGGGTCTTAGAACAACGTAAATCTGACTATGAATCTGCAAGAATGTAAATAACATAAGATGTATCGTGGTTCATCCCAATGTTTGGGCTACATCCACACTGATATTGTATTTCTCTATTTGTGAGAGGATTGAGAGGGTAGAGCTTTGCTCTGAATATGAGAGGGGATGTGAGGCCTCTGGGGGTGAGGAGGTTTCCCCTAATTGTGAGGGTGAGGAGTCCATTTTATAGAATAAGGGATCCTCACTTATTACATATTTGCCAATTTCTTTGTTACATAATTACATTTGAGTTCCTCCGAGTATTTATACGAGGTCTAAATACGAAGACCCTAAGTATAGTACAAACATACCTCTTATGTATATTTGCTTTACTATTGTACTTTGTTGAATTTTGCCATAGAATGCTATTTGCAGTTTACCAAAAAAAAAAAAGAAAAAAAAAAAAAAAGAAACTTGGGTTTCCCATGAACCAATTAGAGAGTAACACAATCTCTTATAAATCTTTGCAAGATTTCTCTATTCATTGATGTGGGACACTTTTACCTTCACATCCTCATACATCTCTGATATGTGGTGAATTTTCAAGCAAAAGATCTAATTACAGTATTGGCTTGCTAATTTAGTTTGGAAGAAATGAACTTAGTTGCCTATAGAGAAGGAATGAAACGAGTTCATTGTTAGTGTGTAAGTTTCTCTCTACATACCATTGCATTGTTGGCTTAGAACACTGCAAGACGATAAATTTGCTCTATGTAAATTGTTCTCCTGCTCGTGGGATTCAATACTTCACTAATTCATTCTAGATAAATTTTAGAACCATGTAGGCTGCTGGTGCTAATCCATTTGTCGGTAAACATAATTTGGATAATACCTGCACTCTTTTCTTGCAAATGACGTATACAAACTGTATAAATTTCATAATCGGTACTATTTATTTTCTTAATTTTCATTTGAAGATCATACTTTACAAAAATCTTTTCAATTGGAAATCACCATTCATTCAAATGTATAGAACAAATCGACAATATAAGTACTAAGTAACATATTCATGACGAATTGTTCATTTATTTGATACGTTTTGATGATTAAGCGATCTCCAATTTAAATGATTTTTTGTAAGATTGATCTTCAAATGCAGATTAATAAATTGAACGACTTCGATTGTTGATTATATTTAGCCAATATATATTACTAAATTTGCAAACCAAATGATGTGATTGTGGATGATTGAGTTATTAATTAAGTGTCGATTAACGTATTTGTTTCTTATTGATGACACATAATTTGGTTTGCAAATTTAATTTAAAAATTTGATCTTCCTAACATTATCCTTATTGGTACATGGAGGAATACGTGCATCACAACAACGGCATGCAAGTATTGTCTCCTACCAACCCATAGATAAAGAAAGCGTGGAAAATTCTTCAATTTCCAGGCATGACTTCAAACATTAATGGATCTATTATGTTCTTACACGACTTTGACAAAACCTTGACATAGCTTCAGTATGGGATACTTAATATTTGAAGAATCCTCTTACAACATTCTGCGACAGAATATATTTATTGAAATCAAAGTGTATTTTGTAACCAAGGCTACTCTGTTTCTCATTTTTCTTCTCTCTAGCTTCTCCACCTTCGTCTTTCAACCTCCGACACTATGATTAAAGTCTCCTTCCTCTCCATCGAGAAACCAGAGAATGTTCTAATTTCACCTGAT
Source organism: Malus sylvestris (assembly GCF_916048215.2). Classification (NCBI taxonomy): domain Eukaryota; kingdom Viridiplantae; phylum Streptophyta; class Magnoliopsida; order Rosales; family Rosaceae; genus Malus; species Malus sylvestris. The sequence goes on along the minus strand of NC_062267.1, from coordinate 7,193,573 downwards.
GGAGCTTTCACCGCCGGCTTTCACCAAGTTGGCAACAACTCATGTTGCTCTGCCATTTGGTTCTCCGAGCCTTCACCCTCCGACCACCGACAAAATCGCATCGTTGTCTGGACGGCCAATATCAACCATCCAGTCAACGGTAAACGTTCCAAGCTCCCCGTCCTCAAAACTGGGTATCTCAACTGATGCCGGAAAGTCCACAGTTTGGGCCACCACCACCACTTCACTCTCACCGGCTCACTTAACCCTCCATAGCTCCGGCAATCTGGTATTACTAAACTCCAATAATCATATTGTTTTATGGCAGAACTTGATTCCCCAACTGACACCTTTTTCCACTCCAACCCTTCACCAGACATGCAATGCTTGTATCCGCAAGAAGCCACAGCAACTTCTCCACGCGTTTCTATAATATTTTATTCTACGATGACAACCTTCTCTTCTAGTTTTCGAGGGTTTTGAGATTTCCAGTGCCTATTGGCCCGACCCTTCTCGCGTGAGCTGGGACAATGCAAGGTCCACCTACAACAACACCAGAACAGCCATGCTGGATTCGTTAGGCAGCTTTGTCTCATCGGACAACTCGACTTTTGAGTCAACTGATTACGGTGTGAGGTTGCAGAGAAGATTGAGGATTGATATTGATGGCAATGTTCGATTGTATAGTCGGGAAAGGGCAGGAGAAAAATGGGTGGTTTCAAGGGAGGCCATTTCGGATACATGCACGGTTCATCGGATTTGTGGGGCTAACAGAGTGCAGCTACGCACTGTTTTGGTAGGAAATGCTCATGGGTGGTTTCAAGCGTGCTGCCTTCTTGTAATTTTCTTTCCATCATGTTTACTTGTGTTTTCAACACGAACACGAGTAGGGTCAACTCAAACACATGTTATCTGAAGATGACAAGATTAACTTGTTTAATATACATAAGTTCAAAATTTCCCATAAAGTTCATATTTAAGTAAAAACTCATAAAATAAGTTTAAACTTGTAATTTCGCTTTCAATTTAAACAATTCATCTCACATTTATAGGGGTCGTATATAGGTTTACATGTTATAGGATTAAGTAAACCATTTAAAACATGTCAGGGTTTGGCAGGTTGACTCAAAACAACAAGTACTTAATAATTGTGTTAAACGAGTAACACAATTATGACACAAAGCATCATTAGAACTACTCCAAACTTGCTTATTTCGTATCATTTTTTAATCCTATTATCGTGTTGGAGGCAAAATTGTCACTCTTATTCACTAATAAGGTGAAAGAACAATAGAAACAAGTTTTTAAGAAATTACAAGAACTAGTTAGTATATGATCTAGAGTATAATTAAGACAACCTCCTTCTTGAACTGCCGTCTCAGGATGGCATTAATATCCCCCTCCGTGTTCAACATCGGACACTACTTCAAACTAAATATAAAAAACTCAAAGCTAATTTTTGGACGATAGAAATTTCATTCAATACGGACGGAAACGTTTCCATGGACAAGTGAAGTGACATGGAAATGAAAACGAGATTGTTATCAAAAGACTTACATGTTATCATGATGGGCAAGTGACGACATAGGATTCATGAAAACTTTTGTTCTTGCTGATTGGTTGTTTTCATGGTGGCATTGTAATAAGTAATTACAATAATCAATTACAAATTTACTTATCTGTAGAATAAATACATGACTCTTGTGGATGATACTTATCTGTAGAATAAATACATGACTCTTGTGGATGATAAAGGAGTCTTCTACTTTCGGCAAATGAGAGTGTTCCATCAATAATAAGGTTTGCTCGGAATGGAATGTATATTTTGTGAAAGTGGGGGCTGCCTATATATAGTGATGAGGCTCCCTATAATCCGGCCTATTAGCTAATTATAAGCAATATTCCAAATCAATTAGGATTTCATTTGAGTCCTAAATGGTATTGAACTCTTTGCAAATCAAATAAGGTTTCTTGATTAATTGCACAAAATAAGAACTCTTAATCTTAACCAAAACAAGACACCAAGATTTTCTCAACTTAATAACTCATTGACCGAGTTACTTGCACGTTAAGAAACAATAAGATCATGTTCTTTGGCACTAACAACTTACAGGGCTGTTATATGGACAGGTGTTTCTTAAGGTTTGGTTTCTTCATTTGACGGTCGAAAGCTCCATCCTGACTGAAGCAGAACCGCCCCACACTTTGTAGGTTCGGATAAAGTTTCCATAAACAATTGATCCCAAAATTTCACGGCGGCATGCTTGTTGTTAGGAATCCAATTGGACCTGAACCATTTGCTATTTCACCTCCATGACAATGATGAAACTACGTCGTCTTTTAGGAGAATTTATATATCAAGAATATAATACCACGCGGTATTCTGTATTAATAAAAAAAATATATGAATAAAAATACTTTATATAATTTTATTTTATTAGCATGGGACATCATTGTGACAATGTACTCATGCTGTATATGTCATCCGTTTTAAGAGTATCCTACATCCATGGATGAAAATCTAGTAATAGAAAACCAACTTATGTGCCTAGACATAGTCTAGGTATTACAAATAAAACATACTTTTTTTATTATTTTATGATGAATATTACATCATAGCTGCATTACATTACATACAAATAAAAGAAGCGGAACTTGTTTAGCTAATGCTTTATTATAGGGCTAGACAGCATGTTCTACATGTTACACGAAAATACACCTTATTATTGGGATACAAGTATTTATCTTAAACATAATGAAAGAATCAATCACTAGTACGCAGCGGCGACAATGGCAAATGGCTACTGCGATCAGTGTCCCTCACCGCCAGAGCTAGGACCAGATTTGTTCCCTCCTAGGGTTCCCGACTCGGTGAACGCATGACCCTGTCCGTCGCTCGGACCATTCTTCATAGTTCCAATATACAACCCATCAAACACACTCTCCATCTCTTTGTCTATGTTCCCCAACTTAAGAGAACGAGCCTCCGACGTACACAAAATCAAAGAGCTTACGACGAGGACAGCAACAAGGAAGGAGTACAAGGGTTTCAAACTTTTAGCCATCTGAAGAAGAATATATTGCTAAATGATCGATGATGCTTGATCGGACTATGCTTCTAGCCGGTGTTTGAGTTTTCGGTTTGATTTGGTTTGGAAGAAGCGAGTGGGGATTTGGCTGCTATAAATAGTAGTGTCCGAGTGTGTGGGGAGGAGGTGGGAATGTGAGCTTCGTATTTTTGACTTGGGAAGGAGGAAATGAGTGGGAAAGTGCATGGCTTCGTTCAAACTACACGAGGGTTGGTTAAAGACCTGGACGATTCATTTGGAGGACGTAATCGGATGGACTCAGATACGGCAAATTTAGTCTAAGTTCGGAGGAACGTAGATGTTGAATATTAAATTTGTGTTGACCGGAGAAATTTTTTGTTACAGTTAACTTTACCCTTTGTCTTTTGATTCCGCCTGCCTAACTGCCTGTGTAAGATTGAAGGGAAAGAAGACAGCAAAAGGGTCGGAAGGCCAAAGCCCACAAAATATTGATCGGAAATTAGTTGTTTCTGAATCTGCACATAACTTGTGCGGGGTAGCCCAGCTCAACTAAGTATATTTAAAAGAGAATTTTAACAAAAAACTCATGTTACTGTTTACTTTAACGAAAAATCATATTTTTACATTAAAAAATAAATCATGGTACTATTCATTTTACCCTTTATTTTGTCCTTATCGTTAAAACTCAAAGTTTTCAATCAATTTTTATTAGTTTTCCTTATTTAAATTGTACAAGAACGCACATGAAACTGTAACTCATGCGATTAGGAGCACTTAGCACCAATTGCTGTTTTGTTCCCGTCTACTCGATCTTGAACGGCCAGGTGGACTAGACTTGAAGATGGGCTGAATCGAGTTTTTATCTAATTTTCGATTGGTTGATGTCAAACCTTAAAGCCTCAATTAGCTATGGACAACTGGGCATTGGTTGACTCTCCCACGAAAAGAGCCACCCATTTGTGCAAATCATGGTTTGTAACATGCACAAATAACTCGTCAAAGTCATAAAAGGATTTTTTCTTAGGAAAACTAATGAAAATGACTTGAAAACTCTGAGTTTTAACGATAAGAACAAAATAAAGGGTAAAGTGAATAGTACCATGTTTGACTTTTTAGTGTAAAAATGTGATTTTTCGTTAAAGTGAACATTACCACGAACTTTTTGTTAAAACTTTTTTTTTGTGCAGATGTTTCAAAAATGTGATGAGAGTATTTGTTTGACAAGTCTCATACGAGTGAGATCAACGTAGAATCAAGATATTATACTACATAAAATCAATCTTATTTTTGTGAAAGACATATTACAAATGACGTTTCTACTCAAAGAAATGAGCCAAAGAGTCTACTTCATATTTGACCTAAACTCTTGAATAAAAAGGTGAGCGGAGAACCCCTTTCCACAAACAGATTTGAATTACGGGTCAAAATTTCATGTTATAAGTAGAATCCGTACCATATAACAAGCTAATTTGACCTACCAAATTGGACAAATTTGTGATTTTATTTCTATACCAAGAATATTGTGACATATGGAGTTACAAAAACAACTTTAGAATCCTGGGAAGTTACAAAAAGTAAGCAGCGGTGAGTTTAAACATTGACATATGGAGTTACAAAAACAACTTTAGAATCCTGGGAAGTTACAAAAAGTAAGCAGCGGTGAGTTTAAACATTGACATATGGAGTTACGTGGCAAGTCTTCATACGGTGCCGGTGCCGGTGCCAGCGAATTCCAAACGAGCACAATCCACAACTGGTTCAGAATTCAGAAGAGCAATGAGTAATGGTCTGGAAATTCTTGGTCCAAATGGAATAAAAATACACCTTGAAAGGTATGATTGCCAACTTGCCAACCAGAAGACCAAAGAAAATATTTGCTCATCACTCACCACATTGGTTATCGTTACCGCGCGTGTTGGTTGAATTTCGAGTTTTGTATAGTAGCAACAATTAATATAATTGAAAATATGACTTTAGTCCTTGAAACTTAAGTTTCTCCACATAAAAGCCGATATAAGTTTTTTATTGGAATAAAACTCATTGACTAGATTCCACATCAGCAAATTCTTTAATTATATTTGATTTTACACATTTAAAAAATTTTGATGCCCAAAACACCCCTATTTGAATGTTTGATTTACACAATTAATTCCATACAAATTGTAAAGGAAAATTAATGATTTTACAAAAATAATAAATTCATAGCATAATATATAATAACAATAAAACATGCCTAATAAATGTATTAATCCATGCTTAGTTAAGTCAATAAAATTATATTTTACGTATAAATGTAGGTAAATTATTTCACACACACACACACACACACACACATATATATATATACACATATATACATATAACAACAAAAAAAAGCATGCTTGACATACATAAAATTCATGCAAAATAATTTACCTACATAATAAAGCAAACCCAAATATATGCAAAATAATATACCTACATGAAAAATGTTATTATTTTATTCAATACTAGTTTACCTATTATTTGTTCATATAATAATAAAATGTGCCCAATATATATAATGATACATACAAAATAAAATACCTACATAATAAAGAAATGCTATTTGATTCAAAATTAATTTACATTTACTTACAAAATAAAGCAATTATTTTTTTATTGAAGATTAATTGACCTATTATTTGGACATATATCTTATAATAATAAAATGTGCCAAATATATGTAATAATACATGGAAAATAAATTACCTACGAAATAAAAGAATGTTATTTGATTCAATATTAATTTATCTGCAAAATATATGTTATTTGCTCATCATAAATTTAAATATAGGTAGATTAATTAGTTTAATATGTTTCATCATATATGTAGTACTGTGCATGTATATGTATATGTATGTGTGTGCGTGTGTGTGTATATGTGAACGTATAGTAATATTATATACATAGGTAAACTATATATGTGTACATATATATGTATATATTGAGCTTATGGTAGTAATATATACATTGGAACGTATATATGTGTGTGTTTGGGTAATAATATGTGCAATAATTATATGTTCATTGTAATTAAGGTGAGTAATAACATTTATTTATTTTTATTTTGAATATTGTGGTACAAATTGTAAATAGGTCAATTACTTCTATATTTGGCAGTCATTTTTAAATTTGGTTTTTATTTGGATATTTATAACTAGGTGAGTTTTTATCTAGGAAATAAGAGTTGTAAGGATTTATATCTAAAGAACCCTTAATATAATAATGATGCTCATCACCAGCTTAGATCGGTGAGCAAAACTACACTAAAAAACTAAATGCGAAAGAAAACCAAAAGGAAAATAGAGATCTGACAAAAAACTAATTTCAAGGAGACCAAAATTCTGGAAGTTATACCGGCCAAGAAAAAAGAAAAGGGGGATTGAGCAAAGGGACGGCACAAAAGACTAAACAGTGAGTTCACCAACATCTATCCATTCTCTCTGTTCTGTTGTGTCGTAGGCTTCAACGCTTTGCTTGCCGTCAACGAAGTGCATCCAAACCTCAGTATATTACCAGTAAAAATAACCCATCGCCTGTTGGTCACGGGTGAAGATACTGTAGCTCTGAGTTTTTATGCAGTACGTACCCATGGAATGGAACATGTAATCGCTTATCCACAGATAGTGTTTATGCCTTTTCATGTAAAAGCATAGAACTTTGCATGTACAAGGTTATTTTCTTCTGCAAACTTGAGAATTGACGTTTCATATCTACGTCCTATCCATGTGCCCATACCATGCACTTCATATTAGAAGGAAGAGATTCGCCATGTGGCAAATATTATTGGATTGGTGACTCACTTTATTTATATGTGACAAACGTTTATTAAACATATAGTGCAACTGGCAAGGGAGAATTTATGTATTAAAAAGGAAATTTTTGGGTCCGAATACTTGAACTACGTAAGTCATGTGGCTCTACTTACATAATCAATAGAGACCCCCTATATTTTGTTTCACCCGCTTGAAGTTAGTCACACATCATACGTATGATGTAGTCCACCAGAGGACTAAAGTTCATGCTTTTGAGCTTATGTCTAATTGTAGAAGCGCATATGTACTAGGTTAGTTCATAAAAAAAAAATTAATATAGCGCTAATCACTTGTTTACACACAATGTTGGCCCATCATATGAAAATCACCTTGCACAAAGTTAGTCAAATGTCTTTTATAAATACCGTATAATGAAGCTTTACCCGTTACAAGAGTATTTACCTAATTTTGTGCACAAACCTTTGTAATATTATATAACAATCTTCCTAGATTTTGCCTATTGACATAACTTCTATTCTTTCTTATTAAAAAAGAAAAACTTTGTAGGTTTACTTCATTATTAACTTTAAACGTGTATGATTGTACCATCCTGAATTTTTTTACAATTGTCAATCAGTGGCCAGTCGCTTTGAAAAAGTGAATTCGTTATTGGTTCCTGCAACATACATTCTCATAAACCAAAAACAAATTTTAGGGGTGAGTTCAAAAAAATCAAAAACTGAAAAAACTGGCCTGAACACCGAACCGAAACAAAAAAATTGAAAAAAAAAACCAAACCGAAAAAGAAAAAATCGAATTGAACCGAACCTTATTGGTTCGGTTTCGGTTTTGGAGGTTCGAAAACAAAACCGAATCCCTTTACACTTTATGAATGAATGCCCATTTTTGTGAAACTTTGTTGCCAAGTTTGAAATTAAGCCTAGGGCTTTTTTAAGGAGCATACTTAGGGAGGATATTTCATTGGTTATGGAGGAAAGTTTTAGAAGGTTTTAGAACTTAGAAGAGCTTCTCTATTTGTTTGTATTTTGAATGGATACGGTGATCATTTTTCTTTGCAATTGAGGTTGTTGATAGCATAGGATTGGTTTATATGATCTTTTATATATACAACTACCTTCCCACTTTCCCATTTTCCCCATTTTCTTATTATTAGTCTACCAATGCAAGCCTCTTTTTCTAAATTCCATATTAAAAAATGATCAAGTTTTATAAAATAAAATAAAAAACCAAAACTGAACCAAATAAAACCAAACCGAAAAAATCGAAAGAAAATTGAACTAAACTGAAGTTTCGGTTCAATTTCAATTTTGGCAAACCCCCCCCCCCCCCACCCCTAACAAATTTATGGGAGCAAATTTACAATTATCTATGTTGATGCACAAAATCAGTGAGGACTTTGGTACAACAGAAAATGTTAAGTTTGTGACCTTCGCTAGGTTGCTCCGATCATTAGTGTGGATAAGTGTGTAAATGGATAGAGACAGGGAAGCAACAACAGATGTATGTGGTTCACCTAGATTGGCTACGTCCACGGAGTAGATGAGTTCTCATTAATTATGGGGTTTACACAAGTACATAGGTTCAAGCTCTCATTTTGTGAGTACTAGTGAATGATTTAGTACAAATGACATTAGGAAATATTGTGAGAGAATGATCTCTATTTATAGAAGAGAGTTTCTAGTTTCATTAGGACATTAACACATGTCGTGTTGTGATTGACTTCTGATGTTGACACGTGTCGTGCTATGATTGGTTTCTGATGTCGACATGTGTCGCGCTGTGATTGGCCTCCTGGTTGGAGGGAAACTCTTCTGGGTCCTTGACGGTATAACGTTGACCGGTGCTCAGTAGTTTTGGGATTGGTCAAGTATGGTACAAACAGTGCTCCCCTAAGTTCCCGAGTGAGGGAAGCTCATCTGTTAGGGACTTGCAAGATCCAAGCAATTGAGTAATCACAAAACTTCTAAGTACCAAAGTGTGATATCATTTTCACTTGAAGCTTAATTGTAGTTTCGGGCTTGGTCAAGTGCGATACAGACCCTATAGTAGGAGTCCCCCAAGTCGCTGAGCTAGGAGATTTGTCGAAGGAGGTAACAGACAAGGTAATCAATCAGATTTCCAAGCAAGCAACCTGGATCGGAGGTTCAATTTCAGCTTCCAGTTGATTGTTCTCATTCTCATTGTGTCATAAATAGCAACAAGGATAAGGAGAAGCAAATGGAGAAGATATGATATGAGATACTTTTGCTTTTGAAGAAGTAACTTTCCACAGGCTTATTCTTGAACTTGGCTGAAGGGTTTTCTGGTTTCCTCCAAAGTATAAGGCTAACTCAAGAATTTGAGGGTCAAAACAAGTCCATCAAATATAGAGTACGTTCGACCCTAATAATATGAGATACTTTTTCTGTTGACAAAGTAGTGGATGTATCGGCACGTGTTTTGTTACGCTTGTCTCCACATGCTTCCTCGTATCCTTCTCACTTGCCATATCTATTCCTCAGGCAAATGTGGTATCTTCTCTGGAAGCATAAGATGTTGAAGATGAGTACTCGAAAGCAATGCCAGGTAAGTAATCAGGCAAGGGGTTCCAGGCAGTTAGTTCTTGATTGGAAGCTTGATTCCAAGTGTTGACTGATTGCTCACGTTCTCCTTGTCTTGCAGGTAAGAACAAGGCCAAAGGAAAAAACAGGGAAAAACATGATATGGGATACTCTTACTTTTAACCCTGATGATATGAGACACTCTTGCTCTGGTGTGGCTTGTTTGCAGAGGTATTATCGGGAGGAAAAGAAACTGAGTATTTCGAGAGACTCTGCTGAGAGTGCCCTTTCAGATGTGAAGAAATGTTGACTATTTTTTTTATTTGCAGGTCTACCTGGCTGTGGAGGATGGAGGTCGACATATATATGAGTCTCCTTAACAACAAATAGTAGTGTTATTCATTTACCCTTCTTGGTCATAGCAATATAGTGGGAGCTGCAAACTTCACGTGTTTTAACTTTGTCAGAGCACTTTGAAAAAGTGGTCTGTGGTATCTGGAAAGCTGATGTTGCGTGTGAAGATTGCAGACAAGCTTTATCCAATGAAATCTGGCTCTCGAAGTTGGAGAGTGGTGCTTCTTCGGTTTTCGAACAAGCAATCTTGTTGGGGATCTGGCTCTCGAGATTTAGAGAACGGTGCCTCTTCGATTTTTAAGAAAGCAATCCTGTTGGGAGTCTGACTTTTGAGATTCGGAGAGCATTGTTTCTTCAATTTTTGAGAAAGTAATCCTGTTGGGAGTTTGGCTCTTGAGATTCGGAGGGCGGTGTTTCTTCGATTTTTAAGCACGTAATCCTGTTGGGAGTTTGGCTCTTGAGATTCGGAGGGCAGTGCCTCTTCGATTTTTGAGCACGTAATCCTGTTGGGAGTTTGGCTCTCGAGATTCAGAGAACGGTGCCTCTTCGATTTTTGAGCACGTAATCCTGTTGGGAGTCTGGCTCTCGAGATTTAGAGAGCGGTGCCTCTTCAATTTTTGAGAAAGCAATCCTGTTAGGAATTTGACTCTTGAGATTTGGAAGGCGGTGCCTCTTCGATTTTTGAGCAAGCAATCTTGTTGTGAGTGTTTTCTCGAATGTGAGTAAAGGTTGGGCATTTTTGTCAGTCTGCCTTGCCACGGAGCACGGAGGTTGACACACATTGGGATTTTCTAGTTATCAAGCAGTGATGCTGTTACTTTATGCTTGTGGGTAATAGTAAGGTAGCTGGACCTTCAAAATTTATGTGTCTAAACTTTGTTAGAGATCTTTGGCAAAGTTATCTGTGGTACCCGAGGAGCTGATGTTGCGTGTGGAAAATGGTGCCTCTTCGGAATCCAGAGAGTGGTGCCTCTTCTATTTTTGAACCAACGACCTTGTTGCCATTTCTTTTATAAAGGCACCAATTGTGTGCAAGAAGTACATTCAAAGAGTTATTGCTTGTAGAAAATTTCCCCTTACTTCAGAGATTTATTGCACCTCATTTCTCCTTCATCATTTTTGAGAATGTTTAGCCCATCCGACCGTCGTTTTGACTTGAACTTTGGTGAAGAGGTAGCCATGGCTTCTCAAGACAACATATAGCGCTCATCCTTCTTATCCTCTACTGGTCTTCTTACTGTTGGGGACTCTGTGATGAAGAATGATATGATCGTTGCGGTGGTGGCCAGGAACTTTCTCACTCCCAAAGATAATAGACTACTTTCTAAACGGTCTGATGAGTTGGCTGTTAAGGATTCTCTGGCTCTTAGTGTTTAGTGTGCAGGTTCTGTGTCTAATATGGCCCAACATCTATTTGCTCGAACCCGCCAAGTTGAATCATTGGCGATTGAAGTGATAAGTCTCAAACAGGAGATCAGAGGGCTCAAGTATGAGAATAAACAGTTGCATAGGCTCGCACATGACTATGCTACAAACATGAAGAGGAAGCTCGACCAGCTGCAGGAATCTGATGGTCAGATTTCACTTGATCATCAGATGTTTATGGGTTTGTTCCAAAGGCATTTATTGCATTCGTCTTCTGGGGCTATACCACGTAATGAAGCTCCAAATGATCAACCTTCGGTGCCTCCTCCTTCTGGGGTTTTGCCTAGTATTGAGGCTCCGAATAATCACCCCCTGGTGCCTCTTCTTTCTAGGGCTCTGCCGACTGCTGAAACTTTTCCTGAGCAACATTTGTGAAGGCTCCCTCTTGTTTGTTTATTTTGATTTATGTATATGTACATATTTGTAACTTATCGAATATATCAATAAACAAGCTTTGCTTCATTTCAACGTATTGTGTTAAATACACCAAGGCATTCTTCACTAAGTTATTTGAATTTTTCCTTTTGTTGAATCTTGTATGTTGAAGCTTTGTGAGTGAAGCATGTAGGTTGAGGTAGTGCTCCCTTAATTTCCCGAGTGAGGAAAACTTCTCGGTTGAAGACTTGAAAAAATCCAAGTCACTGAGTGGTCGTGAGATTTCCGAGTATCAAGGTGCAGTAGCATATGGTAGGAGTCCCCCAAGTCTCCGGTCGAGGGAGTTGACGAAGGAGGTGTCTTGCTAGTAGCCAAGTTTCCAAAGTAACAAGACTTCACAATTTTCCTTTCTAAGTGGTAGCCCAAAACTCCTCATTTATATATATTTGTTATGAAAGTTGTTAGGCCTAAAGAAGAGGAGGCCTAGGCTTTTTTTTTTTTTTGAATTTTAAAATTTTCGAATTTCTAAATTTCTGAATTTTTGAATTTTTGAATTTCTGAAAAAGAAAAAAAAAATATATATATATATATATTTTTTTAAGTTTTGTAGGTGAAGCTTTGTTGAGTACCATGAATTGATTTTGCTTCACACTATCTTGATCAAGATAGTGTGAAGCTTTTGTTGGTGAAGCTTTTGTGGTGGTGAAACTTTTGTTGGTGAAGCTTTTTGTGGTGGGGGAAGCTTTTGTGTTGGGGGAAACTTTTGTGGGTGAAGCTTTTGTTGGTGAATCTTTTATGCGTGAAGCTTTTGTAGGTGAAGTTTTTGTGGTGGGTGAAGCTTTTGTGGGTGAAGCTTTTATGGTGGGTGAAGCTTTTGTTGGTAAAGTTTTTATGGGTGAAGCTTTTGTAGGTGAAGCTATTGTGGGTAAAGTTTTTGTAGGTGAAGCTTTTGTGGTGGGTGAAGCTTTTATGGGTGAAGCTAGTTGAAGCTTTTGTTGGGTATCATGAATTGATTTTGCTTCACACTATCTTGATCAAGATAGTGTGAAGCTTTTGAGAATTTGTAGTTGTCCTCCATTGATGAAGCTTTTGTGGTGAAGCTTTGTTGGGTACCACGAATTCATTTTGCTTCATACTATCTTGATCAAGATAGTATGAAGCTTTTGAGAATTTGTAGTTATCCTCCATTGATGAAGCTTTGTTGAATTTCCCTTTTTTTTTGGGAAACTAGAAATTTGAAAATGTGGGAGAGACAACATATACAAATTTTGCTTCCACACTGTTGAGCAAGAGATTGTGATGCAAGCCACACCTTGTAGTAGTCGAAGGTTTGGATGAACCATATAAATTGAATTTGCATCGAACAATCTTGAATTTGCTTCGAAGGTTTGAGAATTGTAGTTGCCCTCCATTGATGAAGCTTTTGTTGGCACCATAAATTGGTTTTGCTTCACACTGTCTTGATCAAGAGTGTGTGAAGCTTTTGAGAATTGTGGCTGAACTCTTTTGATGAAGCTTTTGTTGGCATCATAAATTGTTTTTGCTTCACACTATCTTGATCAAAAGTCTGTGAAACTTTTGAGAATTGTGGTTGTCTTCCATTGATGAAGCTTTTGTTGGCACCATAAATTGGTTTTGCTTCACACTGTCTTGATCAAGAGTGTGTGAAGCTTTTGAGAATTGTGGTTGAACTTCTTTGATGAAGCTTTTGTTGGCACCATAAATCGATTTTGCTTCACACTGTCTTGATCAGGAGTGTGTGAAGCTTTTGAGAATTATGGTTGTCCTCTATTGATAAAGCTCTTGTTGGCACCATAAATTGGTTTTGTTTCACACTGTCTTGATCAAGAGTGTGTAAAGCTTTTGAGAATTGTGGTTGCCTTCCATTAATGAAGCTTTTGTTGGCACCATAAATTGGTTTTGCTTCACACTGTCTTGATCAAGAGTGTGTGAAGCTTTTGAGAATTATGGTTGAACTTCTTTGATGAAGCTTTTGTTGGCACCATAAATTGCTTTTGCTTCACATTGTCTTGATCAAGAGTGTGTGAAGCTTTTGAGAATTATGGTTGTCCTCCATTGATGAAGCTCTTGTTGGCACCATAAATTGGTTTTGCTTCACACTATCTTGATCAAAAGTGTGTGAAGCTTTTGAGAATTGTGGTTGAACTCCTTTGATGAAGTTCTTGTTGGCACCATAAATTGGTTTTGTTTCACACTGTCTTGATCAAGAGTGTGTGAAGCTTTTGAGAATTATGGTTGCCCTCCATTGATGAAGCTCTTGTTGGCACCATAAATTGGTTTTGCTTCACACTATCTTGATCAAAAGTGTGTGAAGCTTTTGAGAATTGTGGTTGAACTCCTTTGATGAAGTTCTTGTTGGCACCATAAATTGGTTTTGTTTCACATTGTCTTGATCAAGAGTGTGTGAAGCTTTTGAGAATTGTGGTTGCCCTCCATTGATGAAGCTCTTGTTGGCACCATAAATTGGTTTTACTTCACACTCTCTTGATCAAGAATGTGTGAAGCTTTTGAGAATTGTGGTTGAACTCCTTTAATAAAGCTTTTGTTGGCACCATAAATTGGTTTTTCTTCACACTGTCTTGATCAAGAGTGTGTGAAGCTTTTGAGAATTGTGGTTGCCCTCCATTGATAAAGCTCTTGTTGGCACCATAAATTGTTTTTGCTTCACACTGTCTTGATCAAGAGTGTGTGATGCTTTTGAGAATTGTGGTTGAACTCATTTGATGAAGCTCTTGTTGGCACCATAAATTGGTTTTGTTTCACACTGTCTTGATCAAGAGTGTGAAGCTTTCTACGAGTTGTAGTGTTTGCATTGTTATAGAGGGGAAATGTCTGAAGCAGATGCAAGAGGGCTGAATAGCTTGATCTTCATATGCCATGCACTGAAGTTGTTGTTGGCTTGCAATAAGACTTTGTTGGTGAGTATAACTCTTGTTGGGCATAAGTGCTCCCCTAGTTAAGTTGTCAAGCTTGATGGTTTTTGATTATTTGTGAATGCTAGGAGTTCATATGTACAAGTTGTACCACTCGTCTTCTGGTAGGTGAAATGAATGGTGAGTTTCTTTCATCACTTGGTTGGTGGTACGAAGGTCAGTTCCTTCATCACCTTTCATCACATTTCATCACTTGGTTGGTGGCACAAGGATAAGTTTCTTCTTCACCTGGTTGGTGGCGTGAATGGCAAGTTGCCAAATGATATTAGAGTATGGGTTGTACATTTCATCACCTGGTTGGTGGCATGAAGGAGAGTACGAGTTGTACATTTCATCACCTGGTTGGTAGCATGAAGATGAGTTCCTTCTTCACCTGGTTTGTGGCACGAAGATGAGTTCCTTCTTCACCTGGTTGGTGGTATGAGTGGCAAATTGCCAAATGATATTAGATTATGGGTTGTACAGTTCATCACCTGGTTGGTGGCATGAAGGAGAGTACGGGTTGTACATTTCATCACCTGGTTTGTGGCATGAAGATGAGTTCCTTCTTCAACTGGTTGGTGGCATGAGTGGCAAGTTGCGAAATGATATAAGAGTACGGGTTATACAATTCATCACCTGGTTGGTGGCATGAAGGAGAGTACGGGTTGTACATTTCATCACCTGGTTGGTGGCATGAAGATGAATTCCTTATTCACCTGGTTTGTGGCATGAGTGGCAAGTTGTCAAATGATATTAGAGCACGGGTTGTACATTTCATCACCTGATTGGTGGTATGAAGGAGAGTACAGGTTGTACATTTCATCACCTGGTTATGGCATGAAGATGAGTTCCTTCTTCACATTTCATCACCTGGTTGGTGAGAATAGGGCAAGGTGTCGAGGCACATTGTAGCAAGTGTCAAAGACACAAAGTATGTTGAACCATTTCAAAACACAGTTGGCTTATGTATGGATGTGTTGGAATGTATGATGTTTATGTATGAATGTGTTGGAATGTATAATGTTTATGTTGATTGATATGAGTGATGCTTATGAATGTTTTGCTATGCATGAAGGGATCCATGCTTTTGATATGTGAGCCATGTTGGTTGTAACACTTAGTATCACATACTTTGTGTCAAAGTACGCATGTTGAAGCTCTGAGTTGTAGTATAAGGGTAGGTCAGCATAGACCAAGTGTTCCAGTGCTAGGAACGTAAAAAACTTAGAAGAAGTTGTCTAAATTCCCTCTTCTTTAAATATTTGCCGAATGGCTTGTGTGACAAAAGATCTCAAGCGATTAAGAGTCAAAACATTTGTAATGTGTATGCCTTCTTATAATAGCATTTCCTTCAATACCTAGTCCTCTACTTTGAAAGAGTGAGGTTTGGCCCCATAGTCATAATAGTCGACGGTACGTTCACCCTTGGTTGTCTTGATACGATTTTTTATCCCTCTTGTTGTAATGGGCTTGCTGAGAGTAAAAATCATTCCTCTTACCAAGAGACAAATACGTTTGGTGACTTAGCGAGTAGCTAAATGAGGCAGAAGATGATGCAATGGTTGTCTGAATGGCCAATATTTCTTCACTTGGTAGAACTTGACTTCCACTTCCCATTTGTTGATAGGGGTTAACCATATGGGGGTTCCCTTGGTATGTCATTGCTTCGGCGGAGGTGTGGTTGTAAGCCTGTGTCATCACCTCAAAGTAAGTCTTCCAAGTGTTGGCATTGATCATGTACTTGAAGAAACAATCACGTAGGCCTGCCGTGAAGGCCTTGAGGGCGGTTTTGTTATATGCCTCAGTGTAGCGAGAATACTCATGGCTGAAACGACCAGCATACTCTCGTAGTGACTTGTCCGGCTTCTGGCGAATAGTGTACAAGTCATCTGCAGAATGCAAGTGATCGGTCTGGAAGATGTGTTGAGAGATAAATAGTTTCCTCAATTCCTCAAATGAGTATACTGTCTCAGATGGAAGACAACAATACCAATTTAGAGCTCTGCCAGAGAGGGTGAAGGGGAAGAGAAGACATCACTCTTCGTCGGTGTGCATCCGATATGCCATGGTGGACTCAAAGAGGTTAAGGTGTTCCATTGGGTCTTCCCTTCCAGTATAAAGTTGTAAACCAAGCTTTTGTTTTGTCTTCGCTTGAAGGGGGATGTCGAGGATCCTTCTTGTGGAGGGCCAGGCTTGGGTTGGTTCCAGTCATGTATCTTGGCTTGACGTTCGGCCTTCAACTTGTTTACTTCCTCAAGGAGATGTAGGACAAGAGGGTCCTGAGTGGAGTTATGTACCACTGGAATTTTCTTTCGTAAGTTTCCATCGCATCTTGGAAGTAGGAAAGTTTGAGCAAGGGCGTGTGATTTTTCCCTGGACTCGCCGTACTGACTTCCAAGGTATGTCTGTCGGAACATCTCTGAGTCCCTTATACCTTTGTGTTTCTCTATGACTTGTTGCCCTTTCCCCAAATTGGTAGCCAACCTGGGACATCGGAGGGGACCGATTCTTTCAGAAACCCTTGGGTCATTGATCTTCAAGCTTACATGGATGGGATTGTCTCGACGTTGCTTTAGGAAATCTTGACAGTCGCGAAAAACAGCTTTCGATCCTTCTATTCCTTCTGTAAAGAGATGTTTTCCTCCACTTCTCCTACTTCGGGTCGAAGCAGCTGGGTTGAGAGAAGTCTCATGTTGATCAATATTTTAATGATTAGTTCGCTCCTCATCAGGGATACCTATGTTGAAGGAAGTCGACCCTCCGTGTTGGGAGGCACCCAGATGATGGTTGATGTCCACATAGGTAATAAGTTCGCGTGTTTGAGTACGTCTAGTTTCATGGAGCGTCTCAAAGAGCTTCTCATACTGCTCCTGGAGGACCTCATTCTTCATTGCTATCTTGTTGTTCTGAGCTTCTAGCTCATCGACTTTAGCTTGAAGAGCAACCATCTTTCCTTCTTTCTTTCGTTGCCTCGCACCAAGTGCAAGATGGGTGTCATTCTACGTGTTGTGGCTTCTTTCGCTCCCCATGTTGGAGGGGGATGCCTGGTCAAAAGAGAGTGTACGAATGGTGGAAACCAGCTTAACAAAGCTGAAGAGAGTGGGAATAAGTGTCGTTCCCACAGACGGCGCCAAATGTTGATGCACAAAATCAGTGAGGACTTTGGTACAACATAAAGTGTTAAGTTTGTGACCTTCGCTAGGTTGCTTTGGTCACTAGTGTGGATAAATGTGTAAATGGATAGAGATAGGGAAGCAAACACCATATGTACGTGGTTCACCCAGATTGGTTACGTCCACAGAGTAAAGGAGTTCTCATTAATTGTGAAGGGTTTACACAAGTACATAGGTTCAAACTCTCCTTTTATGAGTACTAGTGAATGATTTAGTACAAATGACATTAGGAAATATTGTGAGAGAATGATCTCTATTTATAGAAGAGAGTTTCTAGTTTCATTCTGACATTGACACGTGTCGTGTTGTGATTGGCTTCTGATGTTGACATGTGTTGCGCTATGATTGGCTTCTGATGTCGACACGTTTCGTGTTGTGATTGGCCTCCTGGTTGGAGGGAAACTCTTCTGGATCCTTGACGGTATAACGTTGACCGGTGCTCAATAGTTTCGGGATTGGTTAAGTATGGTACAAACAATCTACAAAAAAAAAAACAAATAGAGAAACGAAGTTAGATTAACGCTGGTGTGGTGTTAGTGAAAGCGCTTCCGATGCCTAAGTCAAAAAGACTGTAGGAAGTAATAAGATTGTAGTGAGAGTTCTTAATTAATGAAATAGAGTGGTTGACCTTGACTATTTATTGAGAACTGAGAATTTAATCCTAGCATCTAGGTTCATTGAACCTGTTAGTCAAGTGTTACCTGGGCAAATTTAGTACACCATGTGGCATGTGTTAACAATAATAATGAAAATTTGTCCTTGAAAAAATCTAGGCCCTACGGGGCAGAGGTTGCATCCTTTGTCAAAGATCTAATTACAGCATTGGCTTGCTAATTTAGTTTGGAAGAACAAACTTAGTTGCCTATGGAGGAGGAAAGAAACGAGTTCATTGTCAACGTGTAAGTTTCTCTCTACATGTCATTGCATTGTTGGATTAGAACACCGCATGAAGATAAATTTGCTCTATGTAAAATGTTCTCCTGCTTATGGGATTCAATACTTCACTAATTCATTCTAGATAAATTTTAGAACCATGCAGGCTGCTGGTGCCAATCCATTTGTTGGTAAACATAATTTGGATAATATCTGCACTCTTCTCTTGCAAATAACGTATACGAACTATACAAATTTCATAATCGGTACTATTTATTTTCTTAATTTTCATTTGAAGATCACGCCCTACAAAACTCTCTTCAATCGAAGATCACCATTCGTTCAAATGTTTTGAGCAAATCGATGATATAAGTACTAAGTAACATATTCATGACGAATTGTTCATTTATTTGATACATTTTGATGATTAAGCGATCTCCAATTTGAATGATTTTTTGTAAAATTGATCTTTAAATGCAAATTAATAAATTGAACGATTTCGATTGTTGAATATATTCAACCAAGATCTATTACTAAATTTGCAAACCAAATGATGTGGTTGTAGATGATTGGGTTATTAATTAAGTGTTGATTAACATGCTTGTTTCTTATTGATGACACATCATTTAGTTTGCAAACTTGGTTTAAAAATTTGGTCTCTCTTGCATTATTTTTATTGGTACAAGGAGGAATACGTGCATCACAACAACAGGATGCAAGTATTGTCTCCTACCAACCTATAGATAAAGAAAGCATGGAAAATTCTTCAATTTCCAGGCATGATTTCAAACATCAATGGATCTATTATGTTCTTACACGACTTTTACAAAACCTTGACATAGCTTCAGTATCGGATACTTGATATTTGAAGAATCCATCTACAACATTCTGCAACAGAATATATTTATTGAAAATCAAAGTGTATTTTGTGACCAACTCCGATCCCCCCTCTAATTTCAAATGGCTACTCTGTTTCTCATTTTTCTTCTCTCTAGCCATTAATTCTCCACCTTCGTCTTCAACCCCCGACACTATGATTAAAGTCTCCTCCTTCTCCATCGAGAAACCAGAGGATGCTCTAATTTCACCTGATGGAGCTTTCACTGCTTGCTTTCACCAAGTTGGCAACAACTCATATTGCTTTGCCATTTGGTTCTCCAAGCCTTCACCCTTCGACCGCCGACAAAATCGCACCGTTGTCTGGACGATCAATATCAACCATCCAGTCAACGGTAAACGTTCCAAGCTCTCTGTCCTCAAAACTGGGTATCTCAACTGATGCTGGAAAGTCCACAATTTGGGCCACCACCACCACTTCACTCTCACCGGCTCACTTAACCGTCCACAGCTCCGGCAATCTAGTATTACTAAACTCCAATAATCATAATGTTTTATGGCAGAGCTTTGATTCCCGAACTGGCACCTTTTTCCACTCCAACCCTTCACCAGATTGTTAACTCTTAAATCCCATGAAAGATTCAGTTACTTGAACTACAGTCAAACAAGACACAAAACATCAATCCATATAAGACTAAAGTATGCTAACTTGAAGAATTTCCATTGGATGCAGCCATGATCGATCTCGTCCAATCTGAAAACGCAGCAGTTCTTCTTCTCTCTGTAAGGATACTTATTGCTCAAACTGAGAATAGGGTTTAGTTCGAAAAGAGCATGATCCTGCAAGAGGAGAGTCTGCCCCCCCCCCAAAACACACATATTAGAATGTGAATTCCTGATTAGAATCCTTATGGAAAGCAACTTATGTTTTCCTAATCCACTTCAGTTCATCACTGCAATAAAATAATCTATTGACAAGAATTGGTATTCACCTTCCTACAAGGCTTTCTTATTCTAATTGGTCTCAAATAGCTAATGCCGATCATTCAATCTAATGTTCATATTCTTACCTTCTTCCACTTGAACATTAGTCAAAGATCAAACATAACTTTCACCAATTATACGAAGCGATCACATAGCCTTGTTCAAGATTTCACCATCATGACCATTGTCCCATTACATCTCAAAATACAGAAACCAAGAATCACATACTACAACCAAAATGCAGTATTGATTCTAAGCTCACATGTATTCAATCTGCAAATACGACTCATGACTTAAAACAACAGTCCGGATTATGCTCCCACTTTTCAAAAGATCACAACACATATTAATCTTCAATGAAAAGCAACATTTTAATGACTGCATAAAATTCATTAACTTTAAACTTTAAAACAGACAAACTGTTTTCCAAAGTATCAAATGAATCTAACTTCTAACATAGTCCATCATCAAAACTACATTACTTTCAAAACTAAAGCATTGAGTCTTGAGACAAGAACACTTATTAAAACACAAAATCAAACTAGCAAACTAGCTATAACTTAACCTCAGCTTGTTAGAACTGCACTCATTGTTCTAAATCATTCACAACTGTAACCCCGAGGCCTTAAAACATTCTTGATTACTCCTACTAATCAAAACCTTCTAGCATTCCCATCAAAGAAACATGCTTTTTAAATTCTCTAATAGGCAATGCTTTAGTTAACGGATTAGCAAGCATCATTGCAGTGCTTATGAGCTGCAATTTAATAACTCCCTTCTTGACCTATTCTCTGACATTAAGAAATTTCACATCCATCAATCGTGAAGCTGAAGTACGCCTATTATTCTTGGCAAAGAATACAGCCGAGTTGTTATCACAAAACATCTTAATAGGCTTCTGAATTGAATTCACAACCTTTAAATTTGTCAAGAAGTTCTTTAACCATGCTGCTTGTTTCATGCATTCAAAGCAGGCTACAAATTCAGCCTCCATAGTAGATGTAGTTATGACAGTTTGTTTTGTACTTTTCCATGAAACTGCCCCTTCATTAGGCATGAAGATATAACCTCCTGTTAACTTCTTGTCATCCACATCTCCAGCCAAATCCGAGTCTATATATCCCATAAGTTCCAACATATGAGTTTTGGTTATCTGCAAGTATCGCATAACCTTCTTGGCTGCCACCCAGTGTGCTTTACCTGGATTTTCTTGAAATCTACCTAGTATGCCAACAATAAAGGCAATATCTGGTCTTGTACATATAGTTGCATACATGAGACTTCCAACCAATGAAGCATAAGGTTTAGATTGCATTTTCCTTATTTCTAAATCAGTTTTTAGACACTGATTCTTCGAGAACTTATTACCTTTATTGACTGGAACTTGACCATTGTTGCAGCTTTCCATATTATATCTCAGCAATACTCTGCCAATATATCCCTTTTGAGATAAGCCAAGAAGCTCCCTCTATCTATCTCTAACAATCTCTATTCCTAATACATAATGTGCTTCACCAAGGTCATTCATCTCAAAGTTATCACTCAACATTCTTTTAGTATTTTGAAGCAATTGAGGACTTAAACTAGCAAGAAGACTATCATCAACATAAAGCACCAAGAAAATAAATTTGGATCTTGAGAACTTAATGTATATGCAATCATCCAGCTTATTTTCCACAAAACCTTGTTCAGAGACAATTTGATCAAATTTCAAGTACCATTGCCTTGATGCCCATTTTAAGCCATATATTGACTTATTGAGCCTGCATACCATATTGTCCTTCCTCCTTTCAACAAATCCAATAGGTTGCTTCATGTAGATATCCTTTTATAGGTCTTCATTAAGAAAAATCGTTTTTACATCCATTTGATGTAACTCAAGATCAAAATAGGCAACCAAAGACATTATAACTCGTATAGAATCTTTAGAGGAAACATGAGAGAAAGTATCATTGTAGTCGATTCCCTCTCTTTGAGTAAACCCCTTAGCAACCAACCGTGCTTTATATTTGTCAATTCTTCCATTAGCATCCCTTTTAGTTTTATACACTCGCTTGCAACCTATTGGCCTAATTTCAGAGTTTGACTCCACCAATGTCCAAACTTGATTCTTGAACATTGAATCTAACTTATCCTTCATAGCATTGTTCCAAAGAACCGATTGAGGACTATTAATTGCCTAGTGTATGTGAGAAGGTCATCAATGTCACCTATATCGAACTTACTCTCTTGCAAGTACACATAGTCACTGATTGCAGTTGATTTTCGAGCTCTTGTAGATTTTCTGAGTTCAACTAAAGGTGGAACATTAATTGATTCTTGTGATTCTGCAAAGGGAATTGAGGTTGCATGTTGTGTTAATTGGTCAACCTCCATTGTGTTATCAACATGAACCCTTAAATATTCACTCATATCTTCAATGGCAGGTGACAATTGATGAGAAAATAGTGAAACCTGAGTGTAATCCATTAGTGCATGGTCATCACCAACTTGTTGCATCTCTTCAAATACAAAATTTTTCCTTGACAAGTGTGAGACATCTTGATCTTCTAAAAAGGTTGCATTATGTGTTTCTTGGATCCAAGTGTGACCTTGAGGGACATAGAACCTGTATCATTTTCATTTTTCAAGATAACCAATTAAGTAACATGACTGAGTCCTTGAATCCAGTTTTCTTTCATTAGGATTATAGAACCTAGCTTCTGCTTTACAACCCCAAACATGGAAATAAGTAAAATGAGGAACTCTCCCATGCCATAACTCAAAAGGTGTTGAAGAGACTGCCTTGGTTGGAAATCGATTCAATATATAATTGTTTATTTTCAAAGCTTCTCCCCACAAGAATCCTGGCAATTTCGATCTTGACATCATGCTTCTAACCATGCCAATGAGAGTCTTGTTTCTTCTTTCAGAGACACCATTCTGTTGAGGTGTTCCAGGTGTGGTGTATTATGCCACAATGCCATTCTTCTCGAGATAAATGACAAATGGACCCTTTTGCTGCCTAAATTCAGTGTACCTGCCAAAGTATTCTCTTTCCTTATCTGATCTAACAACTTTGATGACCTTTCCTAATTGTTTTTCAACTTCAGTTTTATAAATAATAATGCAATTAAGTGCATCTAATTTCTCACTAATGAGAAAAGTGTAACCAAGCATAGAAAAGTCATCAATGAAATTGACAAAGTACCTATTGCCATAAATTGTTTTGACTGGAAAGGGACCACAAATATCAGTGTGTATGATTTCTATAATCCATGACTTATCTTAGCATCCATTTTTCTAAAATTAGTCATTTTGCACTTCAAACAATCAACACACTTATTTGCAGAAATGAAATCTAATTTTGGAATCAATTCAGCCTTTGAAAGTTTCATTATTCTGTCTTTAGAGATGTGCCCTAGCCTTTTGTGCTAGAGAATATAAGAAGTGTCAATTTCTAGCATCCTTTTGGAACCAACATTCAATACTGAGTGATTATTTAACTCTACTAAAAATTCTAGACTCCGCAAATTATCAAACAGAAGGGTAGTACCCAAAATCGAATCTCGACAATTCTTTTTAAAGATTTTCAAACACTCATCATCAGCAAGAAAAGCAAAACCACCTTTTACAATTTTGGAAGCAGAAATTAAGTTTCTTCTCATCTTTGGCACATAGAGCACATCCTTTAGTTGTAAAACAAAACCAGAAGTTAGTCTTAAATTTACAACCCATATTGAATGAACTGCAACTCTAGTCCCTTCCCCTACATTAACATTGTACAAAGTATTTCCAACTTCCTTTTATTTTTGAAAACCATTAAAAGAGTTAGTTATGTGTATTGAGCACCCAATATCAAACCACCAAGAATCAATAAGTACTTCACAAAGATTTGACTCCACACAAACAAGTACTTGTTCTTTTTCTTTGCTTTTCACATAATCTTTAAAAATTTCACAGTTAACTTTTAAATGTCCCTTAGTCTTGCACCCAAAACATTTAAGTTTAGACACATATTTTGGTTTAGCCTTAAACTTGTTAGATTTTCTAGGGGAGTCAACTACTTTAGCAGAATTACTGAACTTATTAGAATTATTACCGGAACAAAAAAAACCTTTATTGTTGAATAGCTAAAGTTGACATCCTAAATTCCTTTGCCTCTCTCTTGTTTTTGACGAGCTTCCTCTTGCACACATTGTGCAATCAACTGATCAACATCCTAGTTTTTGTCTTGAGTGTTGTAGGAAATATTTAACTGGCTATATTTGTTGGGAAGTGCTCGAAGAATCATGAATACAAGTTGCTTTTCATCAATATTTATATCTATCAAATTGAGTCTTTTTGCAGCATCGGTCATCTTCATAATGTGATCCCTTATAGAACCAGTACCTTCCATCTTGTATGTAGCCGATAGGGACATGTATTGACTCACTTCAGCATTTTCAGATTCTTGAAATTTCTTTTCTATTGCATTCAGGTAGTCAGCAGCCAAACCATGTTTTTTTATTCCTCCTCAAATTGTATCAATCGTACCACTCTCTAGGATAAACAATGCCACTTTATTGGCTTTTGTCTATCTCTCATATTCTGTTTTTTTTTCAACTCTAGTGCTCTGATCATTGATGACAGGCTTGGGATTGTCAATTTGCTTGGGTTGAAACTTAAATTTTGGGCTTAGAAGGGAGTTAGCCCAGATAAAGAAGGAAAAGCCCGAAGCTCAGCCCAAACCCAGAAAGCAGAGAAGGCCTTTTCTGACTAGGTACAGATCATTGCAGATCATTTGCACCACTTGCTCACCTACCCAAGGGCCAAGTGGTATAGACCAGCCAGCTAATTAGCCCAAAAGTACTTTATAATGGCAGTACAAGTAAATAGCTAATGAGTCATTATCCTTCAAAACCGCATTCGGGCAAGATTATTGCTACAGGAGGCCAAGCCAAGGTGTCTATAAAAGGAGAAAGAGAAGTCAGAATCAAGGACACTCAAACAAACAAATACAAGCACAAACTCTGCTCAAAGCCAGATTTGCCTTCAAAACGAAGTTGTAGTCATCCCAAGCCTTCATCCCTTTCGGGATAAACCCTTTGTAATAGCTCTGCTACCCTGTTCAACTCTTGCTGTAGTATCGATCTCCTTTCTGTAAACTCACCTCCCAACCCTAGCTTTCAAACCTCCTGATAAACCACAAAGATAGGAAGTTGCAAGACGATCAGCCTTGCCCGACCCTCTTTGTTATTATCTTTTCATTCATTAGCCTAGCAATATGTTTATACTACAAGTTGTATCCAAGTTATTTCTAGTAATATGGCTATTAAAAGATTCTCCCAGCACTTTAATCCGATTTGAATATGTCTTCACAGTTCAAGCCAGATCTAAGTTCTAAGCCCTGGGCATATAAGATTTGACCATTCTAAAAGTCCTTGGCCTCAAGGCATAAAAAAGAACCTGATGTGGACTTAACCCATCCACGAAAAGCTTTGATAACAAGAAGTCCGAAGTTACTTGAGGCGTAAGTAATCGACCTGTCACTTAGTTTTATTGCTGTTATATTATGTTTACCATATAACGTTCATGGACGGGATGAATTCTGATAGGAAGCCTCATGGCCTACTCAAGGCCCCACAAAGGCACCTATTTGGATTCATCCTATTTCTCGGGCGAGTACATTAAGTATAGAAGGAATTCTAATGGGAAGCCTTAAGGCCTATTCAAGGCCCCACAAAGGCACCTATTTGGATTCATTCTACTCTTTAGGCTCAGGTAATCAGAAGTATGATGGTTATAAGACTCATAACCAAGAAAAGGAACCTTATGTGTTCGAGTACTAAGTGAGTTATTTATGGGAAGCCTCAAGGCCTACACCTAAGGCCCCACAAAGGCACCTGTCAATAACCAACATAGTCTATCGAATATATATAATTAAAACTCAAAACATCCGTTCTACATCTGCCATGCTGAAGATGGCAGTGGCACGCCTGAGCACTTAAAAGTTAATCTTGATTGTGAGCCTCAAGGCCTACACCTAAGGCCCCACAAAGGCACCTCTCAAAGTTAACTCTGTCCTTCTCTTTCAACCTTGCCTGACAAGCCCACCAGTAAAGCAGGAGCCCGACAGAAAGCATCAACTGGCGTCAACCTCTCGGGGAGCTGTGTGCTTGTCGGCCAGGAAGCATCCCCCACGGAAATTCCCGTCACGAACATAGTTTTGGCACGCCCGGTGGGATTTCATTTGTGTAGATCTTGCATGTCCAAAAAGAAAAGCCATACACTTTGCAGAAAGAAAACGAAGAGCGATTCTTCTCAACTTTTGCTAGCAATGACAGATCAATAAGGAAATCCTTCTTTCCCATCAGGACAGGTGGTCCTAGAAAGCCAATTTTCATCCGGGAAGTCGGAAGGGAAATGAACTAATGAGGAATTACAGGCTACTATGATACAAGTATTAAGAAGCATGGAAAAAATCTCTTTAGAGACCAAGGGGGAAGTCAGTAGGTTGTGTACCTTAACAGGGAATTTACAGAGAAGGCTCAATCTAGAGTTTTCCACTCCAAAAGGCGCTCAAGGAAGTGGGATGAGCCAGGTTACCATCAGAAGTGAGCCAGTTATTCCCCTATTTCCACTATTAGAAGAAGAAACAGATAGGGGAAAGAAGAAAGCAGTTCCTAAAGGAAGTCAACCTGTGATGGAGCCGGTCATGGGGAAAGAGTTTCCTAGCTTCCCGTTGTTAACATTTAATAACAGGAAGTAAAGCGAGCCCGAGAGGACAAAGTATGGGATGCCCATAATAACAGGAGAGTCCAGCCAAAAAGAAAGCTCTGCGGCCCCGAACAAACCTCTTCCCTATAGGCCACCCCTATTGGCTCATAAGGGAGGGGGAACCAACTGGAGAAAGCCTGAATCAAAGAAAGAAGCATTCATAGGCAATGACCGAAGCCCGAAAGACAAGTCCGCCCTTCTTTTCTAGAATAATACAGCTACTTAACAAATAAGGGATGAGTTGGCCGAATTGAGGAAGCCAGTAGTTCAAAATGCTCAACCACGAGCTCGCCCAGTGTTCAGGATTACTTATCAAAAGCCTTATCCTGAATACATTGATGAACAGAATCCACTTCCTCCCAACTTCAAGATGTCTGCATTCCCAACATTCACGGGTGAAGACAGCAGTGTATCCTCCAGAGATCACATTTTCAAGTTCTCTAATCACTGTGTGGCATATGAAGACAACCCAAACTACAAGTTAAGGTTGTTTGGGAATTCGTTGGCAAGACTTGCATCCCAGTGGTATTCTCTATTACCCTCTCAACTCTATTGCCAACTGGGGGCAAATGGAGATGGCTGTCCATGAACAATTTTACAGAATAGAACCAGAAATGACTATTAATGATTTGGTTGAAGTCAAACAATATAAGCATGAGTCCACAGAGGACTTCATGATGAGGTTCAATTAGACAAGGATGAGGTGCAAATTCCCTGTTAACCAAGCTCAGCTCCTATCAATTGCTCAAAGGGCTCTGAAATTACCTTTGAGGAAAAGATTCTATGATACACAATTTAATGAGCTACATGAATTGGTCATTGCTGCCATAAGATATGAAAAGCTATTGCTAGAAGAACAGCAAGTGAAGCATACGTCCAAAACTCATCCCTTCTACAAAAACAAAGCTACGATACATCATGTGGAGGTAGGAGAAATTGGGCCAGAGCAGGATGACGATCATGATAGATAGGAGATCGAGGTGTGTGCTGCTGAGATGACTACACCTTTCAAACCCTTGACGATAAAATGATTAGTTCAGCCCATCAAGGACCAGAAGATTGTGATGAACGATGGAGGCTTTGTCCTAATGAAACCTCCCAAATATCAAAGTTATTCATTCGATTTGGCCAAGGCACCTGAGATTTATGAAGAGCTGGTGCGGGCAAAAGTGATTGTGCCTGACAGTACAAAAAAGATGCCCAAACCAGAAGAGCTGAGGGGAAAGAAGTATTGCAAGTTACATTATACTTCAACCATTCTATAACTAATTGTGTCCAGTTCAGAGACTGGGTACAAGACCTTATAGTGAAGGGAAGGCTGTTACTTGACAAGCCACAAGCTAGTATGATGGTTGATACCAAACCTTTCCCGGAAGCTCCTATCAATGCGATCCATCTGGTTTAGATGGAGAAGCCAGTGTCATCGGCTGGTACGACAAAAGGGAAAGATGGATCTCGGGTCGTCACAACACCTTCGCTCAAATAAAGAAGAAAGTAAACAAGGGGGCAAAAAGTTGCCCGAAAGAAGTTTGGATAAGGGCCAGAAGCAAAACGAGCAAAAGACAAGTACATGTTCATTCCACTAAGAGAAGGGTTACAAGTGATCCTAGTCTAATAATTTTACATCTTCACTTAGGGTGATTATTCGGGAGTGATATGTCTGCATAATTGTAAAAATCCTATTAGGTTCGGCCAGGACGGTGTGGCTATTTGCAAGCTGAGATCTAGAATGCTCCAACTCCGAGTTTGTCTTCTTCACTTCTTCGATTTGATTTTCGAGGGTGTCCAGAAGAGTTGCTTGCTCAGCCTTGAGAACAACCCAGTTGTTCCTCTAGTTTTTGGGTTTCAGGAGTCACCACTCCAATTCTTTCTTTCGTTAATGAACCATCATTCATCAACTTGTCTACATGAGCAGAAGTACTTGATTCCTTCTCCTGGAAACATCTTACACGATTGGCTTATCTTTCTTCCCTCTTATGTTGGTCCCGAAGAGCCCTCAGATTTTCGAAGAATGAGAGGAATGAATCATGTTGGGTTTTTGATAGTTGGCCAGCTCTGAAAAGCTCACTTGTAACCTTTTCCAGATCATAAAGGGCCTTAAGGCTAAATGAAGCGGAGAAATCCTTCCTTGCCCATTCTTGGAAAACTCACTTCTGCTCTGGAAAACCTGAAGGTGAAGAATGCTTCGAGGATTTCAGCCTTGTCTCGAGCTGCCCGAATTTTCAAACAATTCGAGCAACTTAGCAGTTTTTGAAGCTAGAGAAGCAGGATGGGGACTTCTCACTCCAGTTTCCTCTAATGAAGTAGCGCCTACTGATGGGGCAGTTTTTAGCTCTCCGGCCTTCTCCATTCCAGGATGAACAATCCCAGCACTCCCAATAGTTAAATGAAGTCGGGAGGACTTTGGTTTACGAATCAAGCGAGGAGGAGAAGTTTCTTCAAGAACTTGCTGCAAAGACCAAAAGAATATCAGATTGTTAGATGGACAATTTGAAATGAAGAAAAGTTTGGGGAGGAAGAAATATACCTGACTAAGCCTTGGAGTCTCAAAGGAAGAGTACTAATTCCTAGTTGAGGAGAAAACTCCCTACCACTGACGGGGGAAGAAGAAACTGCGCCTGAGCCTTCACCAATACCCTGGAAACACCCAGGAATGGCAATAATGGTTAGTAAGCAGATGGTAAGAGAAGAACAGGAAAGAAATATCTCCTTACCAGAGTTCGACCCTGAGGAGATGAAGGAGGTTTATCAAAGGTGACTGTCGGGCAGGCAAACACCTGAAGAGTAGTTGCTTCTGAAGTTACAGGAATCTCAGGGACTATGGGTTCGTTACTTGTTTTTGTTGCCACTAATGGATTTTGTCTTGAATGAGGCTGAAGAAGAAGTAAATAGAAGTTAATATTGAAACAATGTATGGGGATTCACTGTAAGGATGGTTACTCACCAAATTACTGTCCTCATCCACGAAGTGCAACATTGCTCCTGTGGATGGATCAAATTGAGAAGATGGAGTTGCCTCCAGGACAGAATGAGAAATTAAAGGAGAACCTTGACTAGGCAAGGGGGCAGATACCCCGACCTGGATGAAGTCAGAAGAAAGAAAAAGATCGAGCATTACCTCCAAAAAATCATAAAGTTACCTAAGGTTTAAGAAGGGGAGTATACCTCTAAATGATCAACCCGAGGGGGGGGAGGTTTGTTTCTTGAGCAAGTGGTGAAGAGACCTCGGGCGGATGGAGCTTTTCGTTTCTTGCAGCCCGACTCAAGTAACTATGCTCAGGGTTTTTGTGAAAACAGGAAAGATTATGCAGACATAAAAGTAGATTATACCTCAAGTTATTTAAGGGTGAGGATTCTCAATTCTTCAGCCTTTTTATACATTGCAGCTCCTAAGGGTTCATCCTTGGAGGCGATGGTTGGTTTCTTTGATGCTTGAGGTCATGTGTTCAAGAAAAATATAGGTAACTAGATAAAGAAGAAAGGTGGCAGCCTAACAGAAGGGAAGACAACTCACTTGAAGATTTTTGCTTCTTTCTGCCAGCCTCAACAACTGGAGCAGGTGGGTCTGAAGACTTGATAGTTTGGACGGTTCTGGTTCTTTTACTCTTTCTAATAGGAGTAAGAGTTCGTCGTTTAGTCTGGGGGGGATGCAGGATCAGAATCTGAGTTCTCAATCGCAACTGTTTTCCTTCGCATAGACACTTGGATGGTAGCTTCATGCGCTTCTTTTTCAGCTCCTGAATCTTCTGAAACATCCCCACCTTCTCCAGTTTCTCGCCTTTCAGCCTCTGCCGTAGCTCCATGAAGAACTACTGCATCAGCTGAGTCATCCTCGGACTCAGTAGGTACTGATTCAACATTCACTTGGGTTGCAGGGTTAAGAAGGAAAAAAGTTAAAAGGGTTTAAGAGAAGGGTTATGGAATCGAGATAAGAAGAAATGATACCTATCAGAAGAACTCAATTCTTCTCTTGAATTATCTCCTTCCAATTTTCAAGTTCGCCCGAACTAGGGTATGATTTAAGAGAAAGTTGACCGAACAAGCGATCATGAGTCTCTCTCAAGTCTCCTCCATATTTCTTGGTCCATTTATCTTCCCACCAAGAAGAGAAGAGTGAAGTGCATTCAAAATTGAGGATGATGGACTTTTGGGCAACCTGACTCATGAATTCAAGACTGCGTCGGGCAGCTCTGAAGGTCACCTCAGAGGGAGATATTAAACGAAAGAAGTGCCACAATGAACATAGTCAAAGAATGGGATAGGGATGGTTTGCCTAAAGCCTAATTGCCTGCTGCAAAAGTTAGGGTGATACACCTCCAACCTTCGATCGTATCGATTGCCCCGAACTCCCCAGGCCATATCTCTCGATTGAATGCAACTAATAAATTTTTCCCTACAAGAAGAGGTGGCATTTTCCCCAGGAGCATCTTAAAAGGCCTGGTCAGAAAACCAATAATATCTTCTCAAAACTGATGCACCCAATTCCAGGTCTGATCGAGTCCTACAAACCCTGAAGAAATAAAAACAGGCGAAGGTGGAGTGATCAGTAGAAGCAGCTTCGGCTAGGATTCGAGCAGGGGCTACACCTTCTGGGAACTTTAAGTTGGCAGCCCGAAACTCTGGAAAGTACCATTGGAGCCATGTTTGTATCATCCATATGGGTCCATTCAGGTTAGTCTCAAATGGCTCGCCTTGAGTCATTTCGAAGAGAAGATGATAAAGATGAGAGAGAAGGAATGAACCTGTTGCCACATCGTCGAAGTTATGAAGAGCTTCCACCAAGGGGATCCATTCAACCTTCAACCATTTAGATTTGTTGGGGAAGATATGTTTGTTGAGCCAGTATAAAAGGAAATACATGTATGGGAAGAACCTACTCCAAAATTTTCTTTTACAAAAGGATGAATCCCTTGAACGAGGTCCCGTAACTCTTGAAGGCTGCAGAGTTATATTCCAGAGAGAGGAATGATGTGGATGAACTTGAGCTTTCAACAATCGAGGGTAGAGCCCAGTCTTGAGTAACGTCTACTATCCTGCCCGATGGCCTTAGCCCGAAGACTTGAGCCATATCTAGAATAGTTAGAGACATGGGACCCATGCGAAAGTCAAAAGTGCTTGTGCCCGAGTTCCAGAAAAGAAGAGAGAAAGCAAGCAGTTCGGGCTTGGGAATAATGGTGGTTTTTGAGAGCATTATCAACTCATAAATGCCATTATTCATCCATTTCTTTTTAAAAATCAGCTCTAGTTCGTCAATCCATTAGACCCAAGCTGGATCATTCATCAATGGAAAGCCTCGGCGATATGACGACCACTTAGATGAAGAAATGCCCGACTTAGCCAAATAGGGATTTGGAGAAAACCAGTTATCCTTGGGCATATTATCCTCTACCACTGCAGGGACCCGAGAAATCCATGCAGGACCCAATGATTGTACTCCATGTACTTCAAAGAAAAGCTCAGAATACAAACCTGCTCTAGGGCGATGCAGGTCATTGAGTAAACGGCGCAAAGTGGCGATACCTTCACCCAATTCATATGATAGATGGATTTGGCTGGATCGCGAAGTCATTTGATGAAGTTTGGAAATGGAACGACAAGGAAGAAGCGGCTAGAGGATTAGGAAGTTTTCGATTACGGAAATAAGAAAAATGCAGGGGATTCGGGATTGATGAGATTAACCAAAAAAAGGCGGTGATTGCTTTTGAAAAGTGTGCAAATCCCGAGAACGAAAGACGTGGGTATTAATAGAGACCTATTCAATCAATATTGGCGCCTGGAATTCCAGTCTGAATATTGATTGAAGGGGGCACTGTTTGGGTTGAAACTTAAACTTTAGGCTTAGAATGGAGTTAGCCCAAATAAATAAGGAAAAGCTTGAAGCTCAGCCCAAACCCAGAAAACAGAGAAGGCCTTTCCCGACTAGGTGCAGATCATTTGCACCACTTGCTTACCTATCCAAGGGCCAAGTGGTATAGACTAGCCAGCTAATCAGCCCAAAAGTACTTTATAATGGCAGTACAAGTAAATAGCTGATGAGTCATTATCCTTCAAAACCGCATTCGGGCAAGATTATTGCTACAAGAGGCCAAGCCAATGTGTCTATAAAAGGAGAAAGAGAAGTCAGAATCAAGGACACTCAAACAAACAAATACAAGCACAAACTCTGCTCAAAGCCAGATTTGCCTTCAAAACGAAGCTGTAGTCAGCCCAAGCCTTCATCCCTTTCGGGATAAACCCTTTGTAATAGCTCTGCTACCCTGTTCAACTCTTGTTGTAGTATCGATCTCCTTTCTGTAAACTCACATCCCAACCATTTTTCTAAGCTTTCAAACCTCCTGATAAACCACAAAGATAGGAAGTTGCAAGACGATCAGCCTTGCCCGACCCTCTTTGTTTTTGTCTTTTCATTCATTAGCCTAGCAATATGTTGTATACTACAAGTTGTATCCAAGTTATTTCTAGTAATATGGCTATTAAAAGATTCTCCCAGCACTTCAATCCGATTTGAATATGTTTTCACAGTTCAAGCCAGATCTAAGTTCTAAGCCCTGGGGCATATAAGATTTGATCATTCTAAAAGTCCTTGGCCTCAAGGCATAAAAAAGAACCTGATGTGGACTTAACCCATCCACGACAAGCTTTGATAACAAGAAGTCCGAAGTTACTTGAGGCGCAAGTAATCGACCTGTCACTTAGTTTTATTGCTGTTATATTATGTTTACCACATAACGTTCGCGGACGGGATGGATTCTGATGGGAAGTCTCAAGGCCTACTCAAGGCCCCACAAAGGCACCTATTTGGATTCATCCTATTTCTCGGGCGAATACATTGAGTATAGAAGGAGTTCTAATGGGAAGCCTCAAGGCCTATTCAAGGCCCCACAAAGGCACCTATTTGGATTCATTCTACTCTGTAGGCTCAGGTAATCAGAAGTATGATGGTTATAAGACTCATAACCAAGAAAATGAACCTTATGTGTTCGAGTACTAAGTGAGTTATTTATGGGAAGCCTCAAGGCCTACATCTAAGGCCCCACAAAGGCACCTGTCAATAACCAACATAGTCTCTCGAATATATATAATTAAAACTTAAAACATCCGTTCTAAATCTGCCATGCTGAAGATGGCAGTGGCACGCCTGAGCACTTAAAAGTTAATCTTGATTGTGAGCCTCAAGGCCTACACCTAAGGCCCCACAAAGGCACATCTCAAAGTTAACTATGTCCTTCTCTTTCAGCCTTGCCCGACAAGTCTTGCCCGATAAAGCCTTGCCCGACAAGCCCGACAGAAAGCATCAATCGGCGCCAACCTCTCGGGGAGCTGTGTGCTCGTCGGCCAGGAAGCATCCCCCACGGAAATTCCCGCCACGAACACAATTACTATATCAAACTCGTTCAGAGTTAATAGCAAATTAATATCCCTTCTCCACTTCTTGTAATTACCCCTACCAGGGAGGATTGGAATGTTAGCCAAATTAAGGGTCTTCATTGATATTGCAGACACCGAAGAACACAATGAAATCACCATATGAACACTTAGGCTCCTAATTTCTATTCTCAGTCAATTGCACATCATATCATTAAAATCAATTATCCATGTACATAACCATAACAACCAGAGGTGATAAGTATATATAGAATAAGAGATCTCTTCAGAATGCTTATATAGCCTAGGACAATCATTCCATCCAAATAAAAGGAATTTGTCTCATACAAAATAAACTCAGTTTATCAATTTTAATCTTGCAATAATTCAAA
Organism: Malus sylvestris; assembly: GCF_916048215.2. NCBI lineage: Eukaryota > Viridiplantae > Streptophyta > Magnoliopsida > Rosales > Rosaceae > Malus > Malus sylvestris. The sequence goes on along the minus strand of NC_062267.1, from coordinate 7,158,755 downwards.
AATTTCTGAAGAAGATCTAAGCCCTAAATGGCTTTCTTCCACAAATGATTAAATAGTGAATGAAAACACAAAATTTCAAATCACAACAAGAACCATATCAGCTTATGTAATTAAAATCATGCTGAGAAAAGAATCTATGCAACACAAGTATAATATGAAGAACAATTGGATTTTCAATTTCTGAATCGAGTTTCAAAGGACATACCATGGAAAAGAGCATCAACATCCAGCAGCGGAAGCATTTATTATAGACATCATAAAACCCAGGCATGGTTTGAACCATCATGAAGCACTCGGATTATCAAAGTCGAAATCTAGAAAAGACAAGGTAAAAACGAAAGGTGTTTATCCCAGCCCAGAAAACCCCAAATTGGATAGGTTTCGAGTTCTAACGGTCAAAAAATCAAACAATTATATTTAATTAAAACACATTGTTTTCACTATGCCTAACTTTAAGTCCAAAACCAGTTTTGGAAGAGACCCTAAGAAAAGACTTAGAGTACTTGGATCTAACGGAGGACATGACACAAAACCAAGCGCAATGGCGTTCTAGGATTCATATAGCCGACCCCACTTAGTGGGAAAAGGCTTTGTTGTTGTTGTTGTTGTTGTTGTTGTTTGGATTCTACCGATTTTGTTGATTGAATTTGGGGTGTGATGTCCATACACCCCTTTTTACTTCTCACATACTTTTTTAATTTTCAGTCGTCTGATCGGATGAATTGAAGAAGATCAACGAATAGAAATTAGTAAAGGGTGTGTGAGAAGTAAAAAGGGGTGTATGGATAGCACATCCCTTGAATTTAAGAACATGAACCTTAGGCTCTGATACCACATGTTAACTCTTAAATCCCATGAAAGATTCAGTTACTTGAACTACAATCAAACAAGACACAAAACATCAATCCATATAAGACTAAAGTATGCTAACTTGAAGAATTTGCATTGGATGCAGCCATGATCGATCTCATCCAATCTGAAAATGCAGCAATTCTTCTTCTCTCTGTCAGGATACGTATTGTTCAAACCAAGAATAGGGCTTAGTTCCAAAAGAGCATGATCATGCGAGAGGAGAGACTGCCATATATATATATGCACATATTCTGTCTCATATTAGAATGTGGATTCCCTATTAGAATCCTTATGGAAAACAACTTATGTTTTCCTAATCCACTTCAGTTCATCACTGCAATAGAATCCTCTATTGACAAGAACTGGTATTCATCTTCCTACAAGGCTTTCTTATTCTAATGGTCTCAAATATCTAATGCCCGATCATTCAATCTAATGTTCATATTCTTACACGGACATGCAATGCTTGTATCCGCAAGAAGCCACAGCAACTTCTCCACGCGTTTCTATAAGCTTTTATTCTACGATGACAACCTTCTCTTCTTGTTTTCGAGGGTTTTTGAGATTTCCAGCGCCTATTGGCCTGACCCTTCTCGCGGGAGCTGGGACAATCCAAGGTCCACCAACAACAACACCAGAACAGCCATGCTGGATTCGTTAGGCAGCTTTGCCTCATCGGACAACTAGACTTTTGAGTCAACTGAGGTTGAGGATTGATATTGATGGCAATGTTCGACTGTATAGTCGGGAAAGGGCGGGAGAAAAATGGGTGGTTTCAAGGGAGGCCATTTCGGATCCATGCACGGTTCATGGGATTTGTGGGGCTAACAGAGTGCAGCTACACACAGTTTTGGTAGGAAATGCTCATGGGTGGTTTCAAGCGTGCTGCCTTCTTGTAATTTTCTTTCCATCATGTTTACTTGTGTTTTCAACACGAACACGATTAGGGTCAACTCAAACACATGTTATCTGAAGATGACAAGATTAATATGCAGAAGTTCAAAATTTCCCATAAAATTAATATTTAAGTAAAAAATCATAAAATAAGTTTAAACTTGTAATTTCGCTCTCAATTTAAACAATTCATCTCACATTTATAGGGGTCGTATATAGGTTTACATGTTATAGGATTATGTAAACCATCTAAAACATGTCATTTTAGGGTTTGGCAGGTTGACTCAAAAACAAGTACTTAATAACTGTGTTATGTTGGGAAAAAACTTAAAGTACACAACTCTAACACAAGTGTTGGAGAGACAACACAAGTAAACAAGTTACTTGTATTACTGATAGGAGCACATTTATGCGACTTAGTTGGCTTGTTCTTGTGCATTTATGTCGTGTTTCCTTAGTTATTTTAATGTTTAAAGTCATTTTTGTGTGTTTTCAGATTTTATAGACAAAGTATGCAAGAAGATGCATTTGGAGGCCTTTGGAGCATGTTTCGGGGCTTGGAATGGATAGCAAATGCATGGGCCAAGTGGATGGACGAATTTGAGAACTAAAGAGGCCAAGAATATGAAGAATTATGGTCCAAAAGATGAAGAAAACAGCCCAAAAATCTGTCACCCCAACTTGCATTCCTTGCCATGCAAACCACATAGAATTCCCTTTGGATTCCATGCCATGCTTGATCACTCTTGTTCCCTACATAATTTCTAATTTCATGCTTCAATTCATTTAATTATTACACTCAATTGCTTGATACCTCTTGTTCCCTTCACTCATTAGATTTTAGACAACATTTACATCCATTGCATGCACCAATTGATGCTCCATCATTCACATTTGGAATCCCATGCCTTGTGTACCACATGTTGCTGCACCTTTGACCCATTTATTGACACATTTTCACCTCCCTTTCCATCTCCATGCAATGTACACAATCATTCATGCTCCCTAGCTTCAAGACCACTCCATTTTACCCTTCACACCTTGCATCATCACTTCATTTTCACCCTTGGACCATTGCACACCACACACACAAATTGCCATGCATTTCATCCTTAACCTAACCTGATTTTCTAAGGTTTTTGGGGCCTATAAATACATGTTTACACCCCTTGGCAAAAGGACAATCCCCCATATTCATCATTTTATCACAGAAATTCGTCCATACACACCCTAGGAAGCAAAACACCCCAAAAACACCATTCTAGTGCCTAGAAAACATAACAGCCACTCCACCTTCTTCCACCCTCTTTGCCTAGTTCTCCACCACCTTCCAACCATCAAACACTCTTCCACACTCACCCTAAACCCCTCCATATCATTCCCCATCCATTCTACACCATAAATCCACCCAAAAATCTGTCCACAAGCTTCATGCCGCAACAAGGAGGAAGGGAGATCCATTGATGCACTTGCTTTCCAAGTTGGAGCATTTTAGGTGTTTTCTTTCCTTGGATTTTAATGTCTAATTTTATGTATCTTTGTATTGCAAGAATGAGGAACTAAACCCCCTTAGTTGGGGGGTGATTCGAAACCATGTACATGCTTGCAATATGATTTGATTACATTCAGTTGTTATTTCATAAGTTGCGGATTCAATTCGTTCATCTACTTGATTGATAACTTATTTGTGTATGTTGATTGAGAGTGCACGCTTAGTTTTCATGCATGAATATGATGCTAGATTATGAGGGAGTTTCACCTAATAGTTACAATCTTATAATCACAAGTAGTGAAGGTCGCTTGAAAACGATCGCGTTGAATGAATTCTTGGCACTAGTTTCATGCTCATCATAGTAACGAATGCCTCGTCAACACTTATAGTTCTCATTGTGCTTCATGATTCTTGATTGTATCTTTATTGTGCTCATCACGTAAGGAACCTTTGAGGAATGCTTTGAATTGTTGTATGCGCTTTTCCATCCAATTCATTAACTTAAGGAGAACTTGAAGGTTAATTTAAGCGTATCTAATTAACTTGGGGTGTTGAGTTTCATAATTTATTGAAAGAACAACTGAAAATCATTTTGTTTGCAAGTGTGTCATGTGTGGAGAAGAACCTCCTAACTAGCCTTTTATCCATCCTTTTCATCCAAAAACGTTTTACAATCTGTTTTGTTTTAAAGTTTCTGTTTTGTTTTCAAATTTCGTCCAAAACAAATCCCCCTTTATTTTGAAGTCTTAGATTAGTTAGAAAGTGTTTTGATTTGTGTTTCTAAGTGTTTTGATTCAAGTTTTCATCCAACTTCGTCCAAGTTCTTGTTAGGTTCTCAAAACTGCCCAAAAAGTGGTTTTTAGGCAGTTTTGAGTCATTAGGTTGCTGTTTTGAGTTTTATGTTTGTTTAAGTATTTTAAAGTATAGTTTTGCATTCTTTGAGTCTAGTTTAGTGTTTTAAATTTTGTTTTTATGTTTTTAAGTCAGTTTTCAAGTGTTTAGCAATCCCTCCTAATCCCCGGCCTAGAACGATCCCTACTTACATACTTTACTACATTTGATAAAAAGAGGGTTTAATTTTGTGTGTTAACTTATTTTTCACATCAATTACACACACAAAATATTACAACACTCAAAACACTCAAAGACACACTTTAGAAGCAATGACACTCACTCACTTTCTAGAGACAAACTCTAGATCATTCACACTCCTCACAAGGCTACTCTTACTACTCTAGATCATTCACACTTGGTTGGTTGGTTGGTTGCTTGCTTGATTGATACAAATGGTGTAGATGCCTTCTCCTTTTATAGGCATGAATGGAACCTTGGAGAAGCATGTAATCATCATGCTAGAGATATCTAGATAATTCTACTAACTACTAATCTTGCATGTTGGTGGAAACCTCACCATTATTCTAGACTCTTCTACCAACTTGAATTTTGCTAGAATTCTCTAGCATGTGTATGGATATTTCTTTGTCTATGGGCTGGATCCATCTTGGCCAATGCAAGATTACACTTCAACACAAACACCAATTGGGCTGGTGTTGATCTTCAACATGTTAAACGAGTGATATAATTATGACACAAACCATGATTAGAACTACTTCAAACTTGCTTATTTCGTGTCATTTTTTAATCCGATTGTTGTGTTGGACACAAAATTGTCACTCTTATTCACTAATAAGGTGAAGGAACAATAGAAACAAGTTTTTAAGAAATTACAAGAACTAGACTATAATTAAGACAACCTCTATCTTGAACCGCCGTCTCAGGATGGCATTAATATTGTCATGGCTGGTTGGCGTGTGCGTGGACTCTTTTTTTTCACCGCAGTTTCTTCCATGTGGTTTTACTCAAATAAGGTTGTCGCGTGACTTTGACAAATTCAAGTTCACACGCTCGTCTCTCGTAGCAAATGAGTTCAAATGCTGTTCGAAAAAATCCTTTTACCACCGTTGATGGAATGTGTCTAATTTTCCTCGGCTCAGTCTTCGTAAACCCATCTGGCAAAAGTGGAAAACTTTCTAGCTGCAGGTCTGCTCTTCTATTTAGTGCTGCAACAAATGCCGTTGTTTCCTCACAGTTGGATTAATTGATCAAATGGGGGCACCTTGTTTCTCATTTTTTTTTTCTTTCTCTAGCCATTAATCCCCATCCGTGTTCAACATCGGACACTACTTTCAAAATCAAAAACTCAAAAGCTAATTTTTGGACTATAGAAATTTCATCCAATACGGACGGAAACGTTTACATGGTCAAGTGAAGTGACATGGAAATGACAATGAGATTGTTATCAAAACACTTCTGAGTTATCATCATGGGCAAGTGAGGACATAGGATTCATGAAAACTTTGTTCTTGCTGATTGGTTGTTATCACGGTGGCATTGTAAGAAGTAATTACAATAATCAATTACAAATTTTACTTATCTATAGAATAAATACATGGCTCTCGCAAATGATAAATGAGTCTTCTAGTTTCAGCAAGTAAGAGTGTTCTAGCAATAATAAGGTTTGCTCGGAATGGAATGTATATTTTGTGAAAGCAGGGGCTGCCTATATATAGTGATGAGGCTCCCTATAATCCAGCCTATTAACTGAATATAAGGCATATATTCCAAATTAATTAGGATTTCATTCGAGTCCTAAATAGTATTGAACTCTTTGCAAATCAAACAAGGTTTCTTGATTAATTGCACAAAATAAGGACTCCAAATCTTAATCAAAAGAAGACACCAATATTTTCTCAACTTAATAACTCGTTGATCAAGTTATTTGCACGTCAAGAAACAATAAGATTGTGTTCTTTGACACTCACAACTTACAATGCTGTTATATGGACAGGTGTTTCTTAAGGTTTGGTTTCTTCATTTGACGGTCAAAAGCTCCATCCTGAATGAAGCAGAACCGCCCCACACTTTGTAGCTTCGGATAAAGTTTCCATAAACAATTGATCCCAAAATGTCACGGCGGCATGCTTCTTGTTAGGAATCCAATTGGAACAGTCTGAACCATTTGCCATTTCACCTCCATGACAATGATGAAACAACGTCGTCTTTTAGGGGAATTTATATATCAAGGATATACTACCACGTGGTATTATGTATTAATAAAAAAATAATATATAGACAAAAAGAATTTATATATCTTTATTTTATTAGCACATGACATCATTGTAACAATGTACTCATGATGTATATGTCCTCCGTGTTAAGAGAATCCTACATCGATGGATGAAAGTCTAGTAATAGAAAACCAACTTATGTGCCTAGACATAGTCTAGGTATTACAAATAAAACATACTTTTTTTATTATTTAATGAAGAATATTACATCATAGCTGCATTACATCACATACAAATAAAAGAAGCTGAATTTGTTTAGCTAGTGCTTTATTATAGGGCTAGACAACATGTTCTACATGTTACATGAAAATACACCTTAATCTACATATGCAAAATACCCAAAACTGTATAAAAATATTTATCTTAACCATAATGAAACAATCAATCACTAGTACGCAGCGGCGACAATGGCAAATGGCTGCTGCAATCAGTGTCCCTCACCGCTAGAGCTAGGACCAGATTTGTTCCCTCCTAGGGTTTCCGACTCGGTGAACGCATGACCCCTTCCGTCGCTCGGACCTTCCTTCATAGTTCCAATATACAACCCATCAAACACATTCTCCATCTCTTTGTCTATGTTCGCCAACTTAAGAGAACGAGCCTCCGACGTACACAAAACCAAAGAGCTTACGACGAGGACAGCAACAAGGAAGGAGAACAAGGGTTTCAAACTTTTCGCCATCTGGAAGAAGAATATATTGCGAAATAATCGATGGTGCTTGATCAGACTACGCTTCTGGCCGGTGTTTGAGTTTTCGGTTTGATTTGGTTTGGAAGAAGCGAGTGGGGATTTGGGTGCTATAAATAGTAGTGTCCGAGTGTGTGGGGAGGAGGTGGGAATGTGAGCTTCATATTTTTGACTTGGGAAGGAAGAAATGAGTGGGAAAGTGCATGGCTTTGTTTAAACTACACGAGGGTTAGTTGAAGACTTGGAAGATTCATTTGGAGGATGTAATCCGATGGACTCAGATACAGCAAATTTGGACTAAGTTTGGAGGAACTTAGATGTTGAATATTAAATATTCGTTGACCGGGGAAATTTTTTGTTACAGTTAACTTTACCCTTAGTCTTTTGATTCCGCCCGCCTTAAGATTGAAGGGAAAGAAGACTGCAAAAGGGTCGGAAGGCCAAAGGCCACAAAATATCGATCCAAAATTAGTTGTTTCTGAATCTGCACATAACTTGTGCGGGGTAGCCCAGCCCAACTACGTATATTTAAAATGTATAAGAGCGCATACAAAACTGTAACCTATACGGTTAAGAGCACTTAACCAATTGCTGTTTTGTTCCCGTCTACTCAGTCTTGAACGGCCAGGTGGACTAGACTTGAAGATGATCAGAATCGAATTTTTATCTAATTTTCGATTGGTTGATGTCAAACTTTAAAGTCTCAATTAGCTATGGACAACTGGACATTGCTTGGCTCTGCCATGAAAAGAGTCACCCATTTGTACAAATCATGGTTTGTAACATGCACAAATAACTCGTCAAAAGCCATAAAAGATTTTGTTTTTTTTTGTTTTTTGTGAAAGACGTCTTACAAATGACGCTCCAACTCAAAGAAATGAGCCAAATAATCTACTTCATATTTGATCTAAACTCTTGAATAAAAAGGTGAGCGGAGAACCCCTTTCCACAAACAGATTTGAATTACGGATCAAAATTTCTTGTTATAAGTAGAATCCGTACCATATAACAAGCTAATTTGACCTACCAAATTGGACAAATTTGTGATTTTATTTCTATACCAAGAATATTGTGACAGAATTGTAGGGGAATTTATGCGTCTGTGGGAAGCTACAAACCAAAAACAACTTTAGAATCCTGGGAAATTACAAAAGGTAAGCAGCGGTGAGTTGAAACATTGACATATGGAGTTAGGTGGCAAGTCTTCATACGGTGCCAGTGCCAACGAATTCCAAACGAGCACAATCCACAACTGGTTCAGAATTCAGAAGAGCAATGAGTAATGGTCTGGAAATTCTTGGTCCAAATGGAATAAAAATACACCTTGAAAGGTATGCTTGCCAACTCGCCAACTAGAAGACCAAAGAAAATATTTGCTCATCACTCACCACATTGGTTATCGTTACCGCGCGCATTGGTTGAATTTCGAATTTTGTATAGTAGCAACAATTAATATAATAATGATGCCTATCACTGGCTTAGGTCAGTGAGCACAACTACACTCAAAAACTAAATGTGAAATAAAACAAAAGGGAAAGTAGAGAATCTGACAAAAAACTAATTTCGAGGAGACCAAAATTCTGGAAGTTTACCGGCCAAGAAAAAAGAAAGGGGGATTGAGCAAAGGGACGACACAAAAGACTAAATAGTGAGTTCACCAACATCTATCCATTCTCTCTGTTTTGTTGTGTCGTAAGCTTCAACGTTTTGCTTGCCGTCAACGACGTGCGTCCAAACCTCAGTAGATTACCAGTAGAAATAACCCATCGCCTGTCGGTCACGGGTGAAGATACTGTAGCTCTGTGTCTTTATGCAGTACGTACCCATGGAATGGAACATGTAATCGCTTATCCACAGATAGGGTTTATGCCTTTTCATGTAAAAGTACAGAACTTTGCACGTACAAGGTTATTTTCTTCTGCAAACTTGAGAATTGACGTTTCATATCTATGTCCTATCCATGTGCCCATACCATGCACTTCATATTAGAAGCCAGAGATTTGCCACATGCCCAGACCATGCACTTCATATTAGAAGGTAGAGATTCGCCATGTGGCAAATATTATTGGACTGGTGACTCACTTTATACATACGTGATAAATGTTTATTAAACATATAGTGCAACTAGCAAGGGAAAATTTATGTATTAAAAAAGAAATTCTTGGGTCCGAACACTCGGATCACGTAAGTCATGTGGCTCTACTTACAAAATCAAAAGAGACCCCTATATTTTGTCTCACTGGCTCGAAGTTAGTCTCACATCATACGTCTGATGCATTCCACCATAGGGCAAAAGTTTATGCTTTTGAGCTTATGTCTATTTGTAGAAGCGCATAAGTACTAGGATAGTTCATAAAAAAATATTAATATAGCGCTAATCACTTGTTTACACACAATGTTGGCCCATCATATGAAAATTACCTTGCACAAAGTTAGTCAAATGTCTTTTATAAATACCGTATAATGAATCTTTACCAGTTACAAGAGTATTTACCAAATTTTGTGCACAAACCTTTGTAATATTATATAACAATCTGCCTATATTTTGCCTATTGACATAACTTCTCTTCTTTCTTATTAAAAAAGAAAAACTTTATGGGTTTGCTTCCTTATTAACTTTAAAATTGTATGATTGTACCATCTTGAATTTTTTTACAATTGTCAATCTTTGACCAGGTGCTCTGAAAAGGTGAATCCATTACTGGTTCTTGCAACATACATTCTCATAAACCAAAAACAAATTTTAGGGGTGGGTTCAAAAGACCAAAACCCGGAAAAAACTAGCCTGAACATCAAATCGAAACCGAAAAAAAAAATACACCAAATCGAAAAAGAAAAAACCAAACTAACCGGAACTTTATTGGTTTGGTTTAGGTTTTGAAGGTTCGGAAACCGAACCAAATCCCTTTACACTTTATGAATGTATGCTCATTTTTGTGAAACTTTGTTGCCAAGTTTGAAACTAAGCCTAGGGCTTTTTCAAGGAGCATACTTGGTTCAATTAGGGAGGATATTTCATTGGTTATAGAGGAAAGTTTTGGAAGGCTTTGGAACTTGGAAGAGCTTATCTATTTGTTTGCTTTTTGAATGGATACGGTGATCATTTTTTTTGCAATTAAGGTTGTTGATAGCATAGAATTGGTTTATATGATCTTGTATATGTACAACTATCTTCCCACTTTCCCCATTTATTTATTATTAGTCTACCAATGCAAGCCTCTTTTTTTAAATTCCATATTAAAAAATGATCAAGTTTTATAAAAAAAAAAAAATCAAAACCGAACCAAATAAAATCAAACCGAAAAAAAAAAAAAAAAACCGAACCAAAAAAACCAAAAGAAAATTGAACCAGGCAAACCCCCCCCCCCTAACAAATTTATGGGAGCAAATTTACAAAAATCTACACACACAAAAAAAAAAGAAAAAGAAAAGAGAAACAAAGTTAGACTAATGCTGGTGTGGTGTTAGTGAAAGCGCTTCTGATGCCTAAGTCAAAAAGACAGTATGAAGTAATACGAGTGTAGTGAGAGTTCTTGATTAACAAAATAAAGTGGTTGACCTTGACTATTTATCGAGAACTGAGAAGTTAACCTTAACATCCAGGTTCGTTGAACTTGTTAGCCAAGTGTTATATAGTCTACACATTGATAGAAGAATATTCCTTGACCCTTAGAATATGCTTTGGAGAGTATTGTCATGCTAAGAGATTAATAAGCAAGCCCATTATATATCATGGTTGTTTGAGTACGTCGTGTGGCGATTGGCTTGGATCGTTTGCAATGAATTGGGTCCCAGCGCCTGTTGATTGCGAGCGTCGAGGACTTCCGTAGAGAATGTAACGGACTTGGATTGTTTGCCCTCCCATTTAGGTGCCCTCCTCGTGCCCTCCTGTTTTGTGTGGTCACAGTTAAGCCACGTCAATATTTTATATTATTTTTTTATAAAAATAAATAATAATATAAAATGTTGACGTGGCTTAACCGTGATCACAAAAACAGGAGGGCACAGAAATTGGAGGGCAGACAATCCAAGTCCGAATGTAACTCATTAGCCCCTTAGGATTTGACCAACGATCTTCATAAAAAAATGTGGCGTGTTCTCGTTTGTCAGAGTATTTTACGTTCCCACAGCCTTGGCCATTTCCGAAATTTTACTGGAAACCCTACTACTTGGATTTGGCTATCTCTCAGATTGAACACATAATCTATTGAAACAAAACAAGATGCCCATTCTGAGAATGCAAGCAAAAATTACAACAGAAACCAATGCGGCAGCAAGCAGTCTGGCAATTCTCCAAGAAATACGAGCACTTCCAATACATACGACAACTTCGTCCTTCCCAGTTGCCGTTCGGATCATCTCAATTTTCTAACCTATTACTACACTCATTCCTCTTGTCCTTTTCCTATTCACGCCCATGCGAACCTGCCAAATGCCCAGAACCAAGCCTTTTATTACAACCGTACCCTCCTCCGATTTCCCTTTCTGTTTGTTCGTATTCGCCAATCGAATCTCCGGACCGCCAATCACAATCACCAGCGCCAAAATTCCTCCAAATCCCCCGAAACAAACAAGAAATTGAAGCAAACCCAAATTCCAATACATCAAATTATGGAATTACAGTGCATAATGATTCAGAAATTACCTTAATTTACACAAAAAAGCTTCAAAGTTTAACAAGAATTACAGATCCATTTTTTAGGGAAATTTAGAGGAAAAAACCCAAATCTAAAGAGGGAAAATCCAACTGAAATTACGAAATATATAGATATATAATTATATATATAATTTTATTTTGGGTTTAATTTCTGATCATCTTCCTCTGTTTGCGTAGTTCATCCTCTCGTAAAACCGAATCGAGAAAAGCGAGAGAGACAGATTCACCTCGTCCTTTCCCCACCGAGCGCTCGGCGGCTTCGGGTTCAGCATCGGCTTCACCGGAGCCGCCGCCCAAGGCGAATCAGAGGAGGACGCCGCCGACGAGAAAGAAGGGACGGAGCTCGAGGAGGAGGAGGCCTTGCTGAGACGCCAGATGTAGTGGGCGTGAAGCCGCCGGAACCCACCGAGAGCGAGGACCACAGATCTCAGCTGCTGGCTGCCGCAGCCGGTGTTGGCCCAGTGCCTGGTGCATATCAGCTCCCAGAGCCGCTCATCCTCCGCCGTCTTGTGCCACTGCTTGCTCACGCACGACGCCATCCCCAACGTCCGCGCATCCACGTGCTTGAACACCTCGAAGATCAGATTGTCGTCCAGATTCGAAAACCCCGCCCCTTTCAGCTCATCCATGTCAACGCAGTCAGCCACCTCCACCTCCACCTCCTCCTCCTCCACCTTAACCCTCTTCATCTTCACATCCGCCAAGCTCTCCGTCGCCGCCATCGAATCGTCCCCCGATGATGCTCGCTTCATCGAACGATTACAACCCACCAGTCCGAATCTTCGAACCGATAGCTTCCACTCGGGGGTTTCTAAGTAGTTCCGGGAGGATTCGGTTGGGAATCGGAAAACCCAGAGGCCAAATTGTATGAGCTGTGGGATGTCTGGAAAGAAGAGGTGGGTAATAAGGAGGGTGGAGTGTGTGTGTGGTGTGGCCCAGTGGGGACCTGTTTCCGTGCGTTTTCGAAGACGACAATTTTCTGAAATGAATGCGCCTTGTTTTGGTTTTGGGTTTCTGTCTCTGTATTGACGAATATGTCCTGCTCCTCCCACTTCTTTTTACTCTGCTTTTTCTCTTTTACCTGCCTAATTTGTTTCTTTCTCTGTCTGCTTGCTTCTGTTGTTTCCTGCGCTAACAACAAAAATTAAATTAGATTAATATAAAACGTGTCGCAAACTGTGTCGTAATTTGCGCATGGGATTAAATGTCAAAATGATCTTTGTATCTTACCTTACCGATCATTTTAGTCTTTGTGTTTTTAATTTAGCCAAATTGGTGTTTACCATAGTCAATTCTAGATAATCGGTTACCAGTCATTTTAGTCTTTGTGTTTTTAATTTTGCCAAATTGGTGTTTACCATGGTCAATTCTAGATAATCGGTTAAATGACCGTTATATTGACATGTGCCTTGTAAGTAAGAGGACAAAAATGTAACTTCACTATAAACCCATGCAAGATCAAACGATTAAGATGACCATCTCACGTGCAAAGCACATGTCAATTTTAATGATCTTTTAACGCATTGTCTAGAATTGACTAACGAAGATAAACACAGGGCCCATTTGGCCCATTTGAAAACTTGAGGACCAAATTGACTAGTAAAGTAAAATACATGAACCATTTTGCCATTTAAGCCTTGCAAATATATAGGTTAAGATCTGGGACACATACTTTTCAGGGCTCACTCGGTAATATATTTCTACGATTCAATTGATTATCTTTTATGTCTTTTCTTAAATGTTATTAACAAAAAAATCACCTAAATCAACAAACATATGACTGATGGATTAATTTAGGTTTCTTTGTAGAACCGTATCTGTCTATTTTATAACTACAAATAAATGTCTTAGTGATTTTATATTTGTTTAATATTTTGCAAAGATGATCTATGAGTGAAAGATTGAAATATAAACAACTCAAATTCTTGGAAAAAGTTATGCAATGAGAGCAACAAAAATGTATCACAAAATGTGTAAAACTCTGGTCCATATACATATGTAACTTCTAAGATAGTTGTAAGAAAATTTGAAAATTCTTTTAATCCTATTTAATATTGAATGAAACAGAAAATGAATCCGTGAGATTGACAAAGAATATCTAAACATTCATACAAATCAAATCTAGCAGCCAGAACAAGAACAAGAACATTGACAGGTACCATTAAATTCCACCCAGAAATTCGAAGACATTTTGCCAAGATTTTTTTTTAAACGACATTATGGTAGGATAACTACGTCTACGTATACGTATACTAATATTTTTGGGAGTAACCTTGTTAGGTTTTATAATCCTCTAAAGTCGGTGAGAAGCTTTGGTTTAACTTGGTATGTGCATCAATTAGACAACTGCACGTGTAGACTTGGCTTTACCTTTACTAATGGAACATAGGTTTGTATTTTTTTTGTAGTATATCGATATTTTTACATTAAAGGAATGGAAGAGTTCGGCAAAGTTACACAATGAGTAGCCTAATTTGGTATCGAATTCGCCATATATGAGATTTGAACCTAAGACATTTCATTTCCAAATGAAGTAAAATACTACCAGACCGTAATACTAAATGACGTAGTTTGTATTTAGATATGGCAAAATGATGCATCATCTTGTAACATGTCATGTATGGAAAACCTCAGAGAGCGTTAGGGCGGGAGGGGAAGCCAATCAGCCATTGCCTCCGCCACCCTTTGTGCTGTTTTATTGGTTGGTCACTTTGCTTGGTCGAATGAGCAAATCTTTTGCTGAGAATCGCCTATGAAATTGACGTACCCACCCAACTTTCTTGCCCAAGTCAACCCGATATTTATCCCGTTTCCTTCATCTTTTCTATGTTTTAATGCCTCCCATTAGGTTTATTACGATGAAAATTTTATTTGAACTTATGTAATTTTATTTTTTTATCAAATTTATTCTTTACGGTTATAATATTTTCAACTAAATTATCAATATCCCTTTAAATTCAAATTACCATCTAAATTATCTTCACAAACTTAATTCAATATATAAATTTATCTTTACATCTATTAAAAAAATAAAAATATACATTGTCTCCTTCCAACAGGTATATCATCTTTCCTTTCAATTCTACTTTATTTAATAGAAATCGAAATCAAAGTTAAAATAATAAGTTAGTTTAAGTAGACCATTTCATTCAACATTTGAAGAATTGTAAATATTTGAGCCAAAGTATCATAGAATACCAAAAATCATGTATGCAAACAGCAAAAGAAAGGCGGAAAAAAAAATCGAAACAGAGTACTCATGTTGATCAATCCCTTTCTCGTTCCCACCATACTACCAAACTTCTAACTCTGACAAGCTCCCTTCCATCAAAGAATTTGGCACTACCCAATTAGTTAAAACCCCAAAATTTATCGGTTACTCAGAAATAAAGGTTGAAACGTGAGAATTAAAAACATCCAAGTACTGCTACTAGAACTACGTCACAATGATATTCATCTTTACTTGTAAGTGATAGGTCTTAAGTTTAATTCTCGCCAAAGGCGAATTTGAACTACTTTATTACTAGCTCATTTTGAGACTAAATCCACCATTTTTCCTTAGTACAGATAATATCGATTGTTAAAAAATAAAAAGGGAGACTTTAGATGCGGTCCCTAGTTATGAACAATCTTTGACTGAAACCTTGTTGTTTTTCAATTTTTGATCCAAGTCCCTAAAATTAATTGATAATTTATTTCTATGTACGTTACTATATTTTTTAAATTAAAAATTAAAATTTATAGTTGTTTATAGTAATGAGATTTTAAATAAAAAACCATAATTTGTGGGATTAAAAATATTAAAATATAAATATACTATTGTGTGTGTCTGTGTGTAAACATGGGTACATTCATAAAAAATAACCAAAAAATTATTGTATCAAAACATGGGTACATTCTTCAAAATGGGTACATTTAGCAAAAATAAAAATGGGTACAAATAAATAAAAAAATATGGGTACAATACAAATAAAACTTTAAAAAATATGGGCACAAAAAGAAATTAATATATGGGTACAAATTAAAATTGAAAGGAAAATTGGTACAAATTAAAAAAGGGTTGCAAATAAAAAATGGGTACAAACTAAAAATAAAAATATATGATAAAAAGTTTAGCCATAAATATAAATATACTAATTGTAACATTTTTAATATTAAATGAATATATTTAGAAATAAAAAATATTTTATTATTGAAATAATTAATGATATTATTAATACAAAGGACCTTGATCAAAAATTGAAAAGTAATAAGGTTTTAATCAATAGAGTAGTAAAAATAAGGATGAAAACCTAATTACTCCAAATAAAAACAACTAAGTACCAAGTGATGGGGTCCAAATTAGTTTGCTTTCATGGCCAAGAGTCAAACCTAGTACATTACTATAAAAACCAAATGTTCAAGGATATCCAAAATGAAGAGAGTTGCGTTTCAAGGTTGATGAACCTTGCATGTTTATATATGCTTTCACATTTTTTAGACTTGTGCATTAATGATTATGAATTTTATTTATTTTGAACTCCCTTAAAAATACTATTCCTAAGGGTTTGTATGGTTTTAAAAATTCAAACGACGATATACCCATACTCTAAGCGTAGATGATGCAATCACGAGCCTTTGCATATTTTTTCACATTGTTCGCGCTTTAAAATTAATTATTGTAATTTTTTTAATACGTTTGGTATTTTTAAAATATCTGATACTTTTA
Organism: Malus sylvestris; assembly: GCF_916048215.2. NCBI lineage: Eukaryota > Viridiplantae > Streptophyta > Magnoliopsida > Rosales > Rosaceae > Malus > Malus sylvestris. The sequence goes on along the minus strand of NC_062267.1, from coordinate 7,142,336 downwards.
TTTTTAATGTGTTTTATAATTATACTATAAAAATAAATAAATAATGTTTAAAATTTTAATTTATATAGAATAATAATATAATAATACATATTTAATATACAATTATATATATACACAATGACCATTGTATTTTATAGTAAGTTTTTTTTAGTAGTTTAAAAAATTAAAATCATTGAAATAACTTTTTTCTTAACATGTCGAAACAAGTTACCGGGTGTCACCTTGTGTAAGCCTGTTAAGAATCCATTATTAAAGGGTTCTTATCGTGTCACCCGATAATAATCCGATTAGTTATCGTGTTGATCAAAAACTAATTATTTTCGTGTCGTTTACGAATCGAATTAACAGATCGTGTAAAAAATTATCAGATTTAATGTGGACGTCGGAGTATCTTTATTGGCTAGAGAATTGCTTCTTCTCTTACATCCAAGCCCGAATTCCCTCCGTATTATCGTTTTAATTAAAATAAAAAGCTTACTATGCTGGAGAAAACTCACAGACCAATTGTTATTTTGCACTAAACCTTTTCTACCTGGCTGTACAAAGCATTTGACCGATCCTCATTGCTCACAGTCGACTTTACCGGGTACAAAACCAAGCCCAATTGATAAATTTAGGTAGAAGCCCAACTCAATTGCAAGATTCTAACACTACTTGAGATCCTATTACCATCTCCAAGTTAGTTGTCACAAGGCCCAACGGCCCAACCCAAACAGGGGATTGACTCATTTCTTTACTTGCAAATAACGGATCATAATTGTAGAAATTTATAATCGGAATTGTTCGATTTCTTAATCTTATTTGGAGATCATTCCTACAAAAAATTATGCAAATTGGATATCGTTTAGTCATCCCATGTATCAGATAAATAGAGGATTCATCTTGAATATGTTACTTGGTATTCATACGGTCAATTTGCTCCACACAATTTTGGACTGCTAAACGATATCTAATTCAAATAATGTTTTTGCTAGAAATGATTTTCAAATAAGATTAAGAAATTTAACAGTTCTGATTATAAAATTTATATGGTGAATATATGTTATTCATAAAGGGTGGGATATGTGCATTCCCCGTGAAGGAATGCAAGTTTGTAAGTATTGCAAACAAACTTTGGAAGGAAACTTGTGAAATATTACATGCATGCTAAAATTAAGAAAGAGCTATTTACACACTCATTTTTACGTTTAACACACCTTTATTAATTTTTAGTCATTGATCTTCTTAAACTCATTTGATTTGACGGCCGAAAATTAAGAGATGTGTGTGAAAAGTAAAATAAGTGTGTGAATAGCACTACCTTAAAATTAAAGTGAAGTGATCATTTTCATTGTATCCCACTCCTCATTATTTTTTAAAATTTCCAACAAGTACAACCTCACTTTTGCCATCACGAATCTTATTTCCCGCATACAACCACCACTCCTTGTTTACTTCTCTCGTTTTGAGGGAAATAAAAACTTTAATTTAACTTGGACATGGACATGGAGACAACATCAAGCTTGCCATCCCAACAACATTTTAGGAGACCAAAAGAGTAAGCGGTAAAAAGAGCGCATTTCTGCACAAACAACTGCCAAATGTTGCTCAACAGAAACAAAAAAAAAACTTGAAAGATGGAAACTCTGAATAAAATTTCAAATTAAAAAGAAAAGTATGATGATCCATCGGGGCAATTGCAGCACGGTGAGTTATTTGATGATCTAGTGGCCAACCCCGCCTTTAGCCGGACCAGAAAATACTTTAGCCGTGGTCAACTTCTTGACTGGAGCTCTAGGAGACAGATTAACATGCAGAAAAGCATGGCCAGCCCCTCTCCTACTAGGACCAGAGTATGCTTTCACTATCTTCAACCTGCTACTAATTGAACTACTAGAAGATATCAGCTTATCTACGAGAGACCTCGAACCTTCGATTTCCATGGCGGCAGAGAGGATGAGGAGAAAGATGATTACAGAAAAAATGGAGAACTTCATTTGGAAGGCATGATTAATGGTGCCAATCATGCCATGCTGCTTCATTTTGTTTTGATGTATTAACGCAAGCAACACATTGTGCAAGTATATATATATATATATATATATGACACGCAACAATGGAGGCACAACCCTAAAATATTGGAGGACTTTTGGACTCTTGTGAAACATGATCTGTTTGTTTATTGTATTAATCATTCTTCCTCCAACGCGATCTTATAACAACCCTAATTTAAATTTTTTGGAGGCTTGTAGAACCAAAACATGCAAGCCATTGAGTTGGTTAAGTTAATTCCCAATTTTTTTTTTTTAATTTGGTTGGTACACGTTTCTTCTGTAGTTTTCGGTCATATATATATGAATAGATTTTTAGTCTTTAAATATGGTACATGATTCACATGTTAGGTTTAACGACCACATTTACTGTTAAAATTTCAGAAAGATGGTTGTGATCTACCATTGTCCTATTAATCACCCATGAAATCAATAGGGGTAAGGTTTTCATGCAAAAGGCTTGATACAATTTAGAAGTGGAACCATTTAAATATAAGTTATGATTTGTTTTGTAAGATGGCTGACATGAGACTTTATACATTATTCAACGTGTCTTTTATATCAAAACTTTGCGTTTGTCTGTCATCTACATGATATAGATGAGAGGGCGTACTATATATGCAATCCCAACTCCAATAACCTTAATATATAATCTATCAGTTGGTCAAGTCTGGTGGATAAATAATCAATATATAATCTAACCATTTATAGGTTATATCATTATTGCTCAATTAAGGTTCTATAGTATGTTTGGTTTCTGTTTATTATATATATTAGCATATAAACATCCATTCCGGCTGGTTCAAATAAAATATGAAACAGGAATTAACTCGAGCTATATCTAATACATGTATATATCTAAATCAGAAAGAAAATGTACAACACTGAGTTATAAGTTCCTTTCGGATACATTCATGGAATCGACCTCAGTTGAAAAAAGTAGAATTATATATATATGATCCCGTGAACATATGAATATATGATGGAGGATGTCAAGTGTCAACTGGGCAATCAGACGCCATCTTCGGCAGCTCGTGCCGGATACGGTGGTCCGTGGTCCTCAATTGCGGTCGCCGTCTTTGCCTGACATATCACTTAATAGTACTACTCTTTGGTTTGCAATGCTCACGAGAGTTGTGTTGGTGTTAATTTAGTTGACCAGAAACTAAAAACAAAAACATGTTGGAGTTCAAAATATATCATATTTCCATTCCTTTACATGCCAATTAGGTCACCATTTTATGGCGCATATGATACACATGTAACTCACCCATAAGTAGCAATTTTGTTTTAAGTTTATGACTTCAGTTGTCATTTGTCAACCTCATGAATCACGAGTTAGGGTTGCTAATTTTTTAAGGGCCTTATATTTCTAACCTGTATTAACAAAATTGAAGTTGAGGTCCGTGTGATTAGCAAGTAATCTTGTCCAAAAGTTTGATCCCAGTTGTACGGTACCTTGAAGATATACACATTTGGATCGAAAACAATAAATAGTCTATACAATGTGATACGCAAATTTAACAAAATTTGCTATATAGGCACGATTTTTCTGATCCAAGTATTTCATTTCAGGTTCGATATATGTTTTGAAATTAGGGTTCACTGAATTAACATCTTGTAGGTGACGAACACTCTGATATTGATTGAAATATTCATGTATTGAGAGAATGCATTCCGCAATAGGGAAGAAGAGACATTGCATATTTGGGGATGACTATTTAACTTGTTAAACTCAATAACCGTGAATAACTGCTTGAATGGGATGGATTTGGGGATGAAAAATTGGATATGTTTTAGATATGGAGAAAAATCGTGAATATTATTCGGTTACTATTTCTGATAAGGTTATAGGGGTCCCTAATTCGTATCCATCCTCAAATCCACTCCGAATAATAATATATAATATATTCACAAGTATCTAAATTATTTGATAATTTGTTTCGTCGTTCTCCCGTAGTTGCTATTGTATTTGCTTTTGTCATCCTTTTCTTTTTTTTCATTAGACCAATTTGCTGTAATTTGCTATCATATTTGTCTTATCATGAATGCCTCTAGAAAGTATTGTTATGTTTTTGATGATTTGGATGAGGATATTTAATGATAGAATTAGTATCTATTAAATCATAACGTGTTAGTTGAATGAATATATATATATATATATATATATATTGCATTGATTAAGATGGATAACACCATTAACTGATAGTGCATCCCTTACCCAGTGGGTATGGTTAATTTGCGATTTTTGTCCCTATATCAAATCGTTGTCATCCCTATGCATGTTCTTATAAGTTTTTAGGCTCTCCTCAACTTTTTTCAAACTCGAGTTACGAAATTATGTATTAACCTAAATTAAATTTGCTATCTATTATCATTGGTAGCAGAATTTTCATAATCTGATCGCTTTTGTCCCTATTTTATGCCCTATTGACTATATGTAATTGTCATGCTCACAGAAGCTTAATTTATATACCTTTCTTTTTCTTTTGTAAAAGCTTAAATTAAATTATACACTTTCTACAAGATTTTAACAAACGGTCTGCATTTTATCCATAAATTAAACAAGTGGGTATCCGTGGCATAGTGTAATAGAACATCTACGAAACATCAAGTGGCATGATGGCATGGCTTGGAAATCAAAACGTCCAACTTTGCTGTGCAATATTACATGCTCCAAAGGACCAAATTTAATCACAAGTGACGGTTTTATACCAACTCCTCTTATTCTTACTTACCCGTAAAATAAGAGTTAGTTAGAAAATCCCCAAGTGGTCTTCCACACACTCAAAACAATAGCATGTTTTTGAAAAAGGGCTCGTTGAAATTCTTGCACAACCGAATGCCTCCCCTTGAACACCCTTTGAAATTAGCTCTCTTTGGATTAATTTAAGTATATGCTTTGAAAGTAAGAAAACACACCTAATATACACGTACGTACCCCTTTTTAAAGCAATTTAGCCAACCTTGATTTTGAAGAATCACTGTTCCTTACTCCCCATTTGCCCCGCACTACATACATCACCGTCTTATCTTTTATTTTCAGAGTAATATATTAGACTAATAAAATACTAATGGTATGGTGCATTTACATTATGACACATAAGTTAATAACACTACATAATCGTGTGATATGTGAAGTTCACCAAATCTTGCATGCAATATGTGGTTGTAAGGAGTTTGACTACTTTCAATATTGCTAATTGGTTTTACTGAACCTTAACTTCCTTCAACGCATCAAAGTCAGGTTGGTCCACATGTGAAGCTTAATAGCCACATGTGATTTTTGTCACCCAATTTAATTATGTTCTTCACATATTAAGCTTGAAAGTTCCCTAAATGTGGGCATGTGTGTATGCATGTGAAAAATTGTTCTACAGCGGATCAAACCTTAGATGCCCTCTTGAACTATTCTTAATTAACTTTATGGTGTAAACTCAATTTTCTCGACGACAATCGTCTGATACGGTTCAACAAATAATAATAATAAAAAAAAAGAATTTCAGAGAAAAGGAGATATATGTCATGCATGCCATGTCTAAAAAAATATGCTTTCAATTGTCCCTCTCAAATTGTCTGTCTGTCCTGCGTTTTATGAACAATGATAGAAATAAGAATATGGAAAAATTAGTTTCCGGTCCCTAGTTTCTAATGTCCATTAATTAAGACCTTATTAGTTTTTAGATTTTGATCAAATTTCATATCATTAATATATTAATGAATTACATGTAAGTTACATAATTTTTATAAAAAAAAAAATTAGTAATTGATTTAGAGTTTTAATACTCACACCCTTATTAAACTCCTAATTAATTGTCAATTCAAACATTTCCCAAATAAAAATAAATAAAATTAGAATAAGTTTGTACCGATTAAATTTTTATAAAAAACCAATCCATTCTTAAATATACCAATTTGTTAAAAATGTACTCATTTTTTTTTATATAAAATTTCATTCAATCTTTTCTCTAATCCATTTTTAAACTTATATGGATACATTCTATTTTCGTTGATTTGAGAATGTATCCATGTCAAGTTTAATAGAAGAAATTTAATAATGTTATTAAAGTTTTTTTTTTTGTGCTTTTATAAAATGTACCCATGCTTTGGTACAATAATTTTTTGGTTAGTTTTGATGAACGTACTCATGTACACACACACATATATACATACACACACACAATATATTGGAGAGTATAATTCATCTTTAATATTTTTAATCCCATAAAATATGGATTTCATTTAAAATCTCATTAATATAAATAACTACAAATTTTATTTTTAATTTGAAAATATAATAACCTACATAAAAATACATTATTACATTAATGTTAGGGACTTCAATCAAAACTTAAAAACCACAAGGTTTCCCTAAGAATATGAAGAGACCGCGTTACAGATGTAACACCACACTCGCGTTAGATCGATCATAGACGACGACGGTGTGAATCCATATTAATTAGGGTATCCATCATGACCATGGAAAAAAGTTCTTAGTCAAAACACACACACACTTAAAGATTTTCCGACCAACGAATATTTGCCTACTCTTTTCGCTGCTGACGTACAATGGTTTCGTAATATTTAAATTCAAATTCCAACAGCACAAACGAACCAGAAATTTCAAAGTAAAAGATCACCTCCCTCGCCTTGCTTGCCACGTGATCTCACACCAGTAAACTATAACAAAAAATAAAAGTAAAAAAAATACAGGAAAGCAAGGGAAAGTCAAACATCTTGTTGTTTTACCCCACTGCATTAACAGCTAAGCCACACCGTCATCAGCAACTAAAATTCTTGTATATATGAGAGTGGTGAGCCCTTCCTTCTCGACACAACAAAGAAAATAAACCAACCAGAAAAAAAGTGAATAGAGATTAAAGATTTTGTTAGTTGAAACTTGAATATGTCAATGAAGAAGAACTCGTCAGGATCAAGTTCCAACTGCGTGTGGGTTGTAATGGGGTTGATGGTGCTGATTGTGTCGTCGCAGTTTGCTCAAGTTGATTGCCGAACCCTAAAATCGACGACGGCGAGTGTTAATGCCACCACCACTAGTGGCGGTTGCAAAGGTGGTGATGGGGCTGAGGAGGCAGCAGGAGGAATGGCTAGCTTTGCTGTTTCTTCTAACTACAACTCGAGCAGCAGTACGGATCTTTGTCCTTCGATGAGGAGCTTGGCGTTTAGATTGGCCTCTGGACCTAGCAAAAAAGGCCCTGGCCATTAGCTTAATGAATTCCAGCCTCTCTCTTCTCTCTCTCTCTTTCTCTCTCTCTAGATCTCTCATTCTTTTGTTTGATATTTATCTTAGTTCATCATACAATGGCACAATTACGCAATCCGTAAAACAGATTATGGCTTGTTGTTAGTTATAATGGAACGCAATTATTACCCTTTGTAAGCATTGCAAACAAACTTTAAAAGGAAACTTGTGGAATATTATATGAATGCTAAAATTAAGTGAAGTGATAATTTTCGAATCCGGATCCTCTTCGTGAGTATCCGGAGATCCATAAATCGTATCCGTTCATCGTATATCGTGCGGTCAGAAATCATTTTAAACTTTTTTTTTATTTAAAATTAAACATAAATAGTAACTAACAAAAACTGACCATACGATGTACGATAAATGAACATAATTTACCAATCATCCGGATCCTCACAAAGAGGATCCTCCTGTTGGATAATTTTCATATCCCAACCCTCATTTTTCTTTTTAAATTTCCAAGCACAACCTCACTTTTGTCATCACAATTCTTGTTTCCCGCGTACGACCACTACTCCTTGTTTCCCCTTCTCTCATTTTGAGGGGAAAAACTTTAATTTAATTTGCACATGGACATGAAGACAACATTATGCTTGCCATCCAAACAACATTTTAGGAGACCAAAAGAGCAAGCAGGAAAAAAACGCATTTCTGCCCAAACAACTGCCAAATGTTTCTCAACAGAAACAAAAATAATAATAAAAAGACGGCACTATGAATAAAATTACAAATTTAAAAAAAAAGTACAAAAAAAAAATTATGATGATCCATCGGGGAATGGCAGCACGGTGAGTTTGATGATCTAGTGGCCAACCCCGCCTTTAGCTGGACCGGAAAATGCTATAGCCGTGGTCAACTTCTTGACTGGAACTCTGATAACTTTGAAGATTGAGTCGATGAAGAATAATTACAATAAGAGAGAGGAAGCGGGAAACTTAGAGAGAGAAATGTAAGGTGTATTATGTTTTTCAGATTACATTGATGAGTTGTACAAAAGGGATTATATAGTAGTTATACAATGACAATTACATAACTATCCTTAACCACCTCTAACTAACTAAACCAATACAAACATGACAAGTGTATGTATATAGCTATTAAGCTCCACGAGAAAGGTTAATATGCAGAAGAGCACGACCAGCCCCTCTCCTACTAGCACCAGAGCATGCTTCAACTATCTTCAACCTGCTACTTATTGAACTGCTAGAAGATATCAGCTTATCTACAAGAGACCTCGAGACTTCACTTTCCATTGCGGATGAGAGGATGAGGAGAAAGATGATTACAGAAAAAATGGAGAACTTAATTTGGAAGGCCTGATTAATGGTGCCAATCATGCCATGCTGCTTCATTTTGTTTTGACTTATTAAGGCAAGCAACAGATTATGCAAGTGTATATATATAGGACATGAAACAAGGGAGGCACGACCCTAAAATATTTGGAGACTTTTGGACTCTTGTGAAACATGATCTGTTTGTTTATTGTAGTAATCATTTTTCCCTCCAACCCGATCTTATAACAACCCTAATTTAAATTTTTTTGGAGGCTTGTAGAACCAAAACATGCATGTCATTGAGTTGGTTAAGTTACTTCCCAATTTTCTTTTCTTGAATTTGGTTGGTACACGTTTCTTCTTTAGTTTTCGATCATATACGAATAGATTTTCAGTCTTTAAAAATGGTACATGATTCACATGTTAGGCTTAACGGCCACACTTACTATTAAAATTTTAGAAAGATAGTTGTGATCTACAACTAACCAAATCAATATTGTCCTTATTAATCACCCGTGCAATCAATAAGCGTAAAGTTCCTCGATACAATTAAGAAGTGGAACCATTTAATTTAAGTTATGATTTGTTTTGTAAGATGCCTGGCATGAAACTTTTACATTATGCGAAAGAGATCATGCTATGTATACAATCCCAAGTCCAATAACCTTAATATATAATCTATTAGTTGATCTGTCTGGTGGATCAATAATCGATATATAATCTAAACTCACTTACAGGTTGTATCATTAATATTGCTCAATTAAGGTTCTGTAAAATGTTGATTTCTGATTATTATATGTATTAGCATGTAAATATAAATTCCGGCTGGGTCACTATAAAATATGAATAAGGAACTAACACAATCTATATCTAATGCATATCTAAATCCGAAAAGAAAATCTACAACACTGAGTTATAAGATCCTTTCGGATCCATCATGTGGAAATCGATCTCAATTGCAAAAAGTAGAATTATATCTGAGCCCGTGAACATATGAATATATGATGGAGAATGTCAAGTGTCAACTGGGCAGATCGGACGCCATCTTTGGCAGCTCCTGCTGGATACGGTGGTCCGTGGCCCTCAATTGCGTTCGCCGTCTTTGCTTGACATATCACATAATATGTAGTACTAGTACTACTCTTTGGTCTGCGAAGCTCACGAGAGCCTTATTTAACACGCTGTGTTGATGTTGAAGTAGTTGACCAGAAACCAAAAACAAAACATGTTGGAGTTCAAAATATATCATATTTCCTTCCTTTACATGCCAATTAGGTCATTGTTTTATGATGCATATGATACACAACTCACTCATAAGTAGCTGTTTTGCCTTAAGTTTATGACTTCAGCTGTCATTTGTCAACCTCATGACTCACGATTTAGGGTTGCCAATTTTTCTTGGGCATTATATTTCTAAGCTGTATCACCAAAATAAGTGGAGGTTCATGTGATTATTAGCAAGAAATCCTGTCCAAAAGTTAGATCCCAGTTGTACCGTACCTTGAAGATATGTACACATTTGGATCGAAAACAATAAATAGTTTATACAATATGATACGCATTTTTATCCAAATTTTCCTAAGTAGACCAGATTTTTCCCACATCCAAGTTTTTCATTTGAGGTTTGATATATGTTTTTGAAATTAGGATTTAGTGAATCAACATCTTGTGAGAGAAGAATAATTAAGTCTGCTGAAATTACAGTTGTCCTAGAGTTAGTAGCGTGCTTGGTTAGGTGATGATCGCTGTGATATTGATTTAGGCTGAAACTAAAATATTCATGTGATATGATGATATATATATATAGACGCACACACACATACGAATTCCAATTGAGTGTATGCAACCCGTATTAGGAACCGTGCGTGTTCTTATAAGGAATTAGCCTCTCTTTATATAAGCAATTTGTTTTGTAGTGACCTAAATTAAATTTGCTATGGTAGCAGAATTTTCATAATCTGATCGCTTTTGTTCGTATTTTATGCCCTATTGACTTTGTAATTGTCATGCTCATGGAAGCTTAAATTATATACCATTTTTTTCTTTTAAAATATCTTAATTTAAATATACTTCTACAAGATCTGATCAAACGATCTGCAATTTACCCATAAATGAAACAACTGGGTATGCTTGGCATATTGTAAAAGTAACACCCAAGAAAACATCAAGTGGCATCGCTTGGAAATGTACAATATTACATGCTCCAAAGGACCAAAGCTAAACACATGCCATGGTTTCATACCAACTCCGCTTTTCCTACTTACCTGTAAATTAAGAGTGAGTTCGAAAATCCGTAAGTGGTCTTCCACACACTCGAGAAAGAGCATGTTTTTTTATTTAAAAAAGGGCTCGTTGAAATTCTTGCACAACCGAATGCCTCCCCTTGAACAACCTTTGAAATTAGCTCTCTTTGGACTAATTTAAGTATACTTTGAAAGTAAAGAAAACACACCTAATATACACGTACGTACCACTCTTTTTTAAAGTAATTTAGCCAACCTAAATTTTGAAGAATCACTGTTCCTTGCTCTCACCTTTGCCCCGCACTACATACATCACCGTCTTATCTTTTATTTTCAGAGATATATTAGACCAAAGGTAAGGGGTTATACTGATGATATATATCCTGCATTTATATTATAACACGTGACTTAATAACACAATACATGACCGTGCGATATGTGAAGTTCATCAAGTCTTGCATGCATGTGGTGGTAAGGAGTCGGAATACTTTCAATATTGCTAAGGGGTTTTACATTGGAACCTCAACTTCATTCAACATATTAGATCAAGTCGGTCCACATGTGAAACCTAACAGCCGCACGTGATTCTTGTCACCATATTTATGCTCTCAACTTATTAATTAAGCTTGAAAGTTCCCTAAACGTGAGCATACATGTATGGATGTGAAAAAATATTTTACAATGCACCAAACTTTACATGTTTAATTTTACAGTATAAACTCAACTTTCTTGACAACAATTTTCTAAGACCGTTCAACAGAGAAAAAATAGATTTTTAGAGAAAAGTAGATTTGCATGCCATTTCTAAACAAAAACTGCTTTAATTATCCCTCTCAAATTGGTTGTCCTGCATTTTTATTGGGAAAAAAAAAAGAATAAAGAGAGACCGCGTTACAGCACACCCGCGTTAGATCGATCATAGACGAGGACCGTGTGAACCTATATGAGGGTATCGAATGTGACCATGCAAAAAAGCTCCTGCTCAAAACAACACACACAGATACACTTAAAAGATTTTATGGACCAACGAACATTTTCTCGTTGCTGACATACGAAGGTTTGGCAATATTTAAAGTCAAATTCCAACAGCACAAACGAACCAGAAATTTCAAAGTAAAAGCTCACCTCCCGCGCCTTGCTTGCCACGTGATCTCACAGAAGTAAACTATGACAAAAAAAAAAAGAAAAAGTACTGTTAGAAAGACCAAAATTTTAAATTAAATTATGTAAACCAAATGATGTAGTTATTAATTATTAGATTATTATCAAATATCGATTAACGTCCTTATTTCTTATTGATGACACGTCATTTAATATATAAATTTGATTTGAAAATTTAGCCCTACTAACATTACTTAATAAAAAATGAAAAAACACACAGGAAAATAAGGAAAAGTCAAACATCTTGTTATTTGACCCCACTGCACTCATAGCTAAGCAACACCGTCATCAGCAACTAAAATTCTTGTATATATATGAGTCGGGAGCCCTTCCTTTTAGACACAACGAAAATATAAACCAACCCGAAAAAAATTGAATAGAAATTAAAGATTTTGTTAGTTGAAGATGTCAATGAAGAACTCGGCAGGATCAAGTTCCATCTGTGTGTGGGTTGTGGTGGGGTTGATGGTGCTGATTGTGTCGTCGCAGTTTGCTCAAGTTGATTGCCGAACCCTGAAATCGACGGCGAGCAATAATGCTACCACCACTAGTGGCGGATGCAAAGGTGGTGATGGGGCTGAGGAGGCAGCGGGAGGAATGGCTAACTTTGCTGTTTCTTCCAACTACAACTCGAGCAGCAGGACGGACCGTCGTCCTTCTATGAAGAGCTTGGCGCTTAGATTGGCCTCTGGACCTAGTAAAAAAGGCCCCGGCCATTAGCTTAATGAATTCCAGCCCCTCTCTCCTCTATCTCTTTCTCTCATTCTTTTGTTTGATATTTTTATGTTCATGCTGCATAAAGGTGTGACTTTTTGGATCTTGTTTATAATCCGCCCAGGATTTTCTCATAAACACTGGTAATTTTTCAGTCTTAGTTCATCATACAATGGCAGAATTACGCAATCTGTAAAACAGAATATGGTTTGTTGTTAGTTAATTAATAAGTTTGAAATATTAGTAACTGGATTTCGTTAATTCCGGTTTTTACTTTCTGATGGCACCTTACATTGGTGTTTCCATTGTGTTTATTCCATGCAGCTGAAGAGTATACCAAATAATCAAAACCTTGCTCGGTTTCTATTTTCCTTCCATGAATAAGTTGGACTTCAATTCTTTCTTTTTTCTTAGTTAAAAGTTGAAATTTTTTTATTAGGAACTTTGTATCACATAATCACGTTGTATTATTAATCAATTTGTTATAATATTAATGGACAAAAAAATCATATCGTCGCAGAATGTTACTAACTCATATTTTATAACATGAATTGACAAAAATATATCATCATGCAATGTGGCAATCACACTCAAATTTCACATTGATTAATGTAAGAGCGGGAAATGGAGATCCTTTTCGTTTCCTACTCTTTGGCATCGTTTGGTTTGTGGAATGTATTTCGGTACAGATATTGCTTTGAATTGGTCTTAATATAAAATAAAAAACCACATTGAACGTTTAAAAATGTTTTGGAATCACCAAAGCTGATTATCTCAAAAAGCTAGCCTAAACTCAAAAAGCACTATAAAGAAAGAATCAAATATGGTGTGTAAATAATATATCAATATAACACCACCCACTACCTACCTACGAGATAATGACAAGCGTTCCATCTTTGACGCTCAGTTTTAATTTCATTTTAATCTTTAGTTGAATAAGTAGACCTCTAAATCGGCTACATTAGTACGTATCATTGTAGAGATTCATTAGATCTCTAGTTGTACAATATGGGTTTTATGTAAAGTTTAACCGTTGTAGGGATCTATTAGATCCTTATATACAAAATTTAATCGTTGATTTTTTAAACTACTGTATTAAGGAAGAAAAACTGCTGAAATCAACGACCCAATTAGCAACGCACACAAATTCATCCACTAGTTTAGACAGCGGCCTGCTTACTTAGCAACGTCTCATCCTACAAAAGTCCAAGTCCAACCCACCTTAAAAATAATCAAATGCCTAACTATTCCAAGTCCAACCCACCTAAAAAATAGTTTGACAACATTCTCTTGCGGATTCACCCAGGACTGATATATTTGACCAATTAGTCAAGCATATAAAATAAATTGAGTTATATAATAACTTAAAAGTATTTGATTATTTTAATTTAATTAAAACTTGAAAATCTTGCAAGTAATAAATTGTCGTAATGAATAAGATTTTTTTTTTTATAAGCATTACGGTTTCGGTTGAAAGTCAAATTGACCGTCTCTCAATTCTTATTTAGATAAAGTGTAACATATAGGATTGTAATTTGGCCATTTTTTCAAACTTTTTTTGGATTGAGCTACTTCTACTTCTCCTTGGAGTATATACTATTGGGCAACTTGGAACAAAATACAAGTATTTTAAATCATAACCAGATAGATGGCATAAAAATGTAGAAGCTCCGAGTGTGTTGTGTTGGTGTCAACTAGTTTTATTTGTCCCACATCGCACAATGACAGTTTTGCGTATGAATTTAAAGACATGACTTCTCCAACCATTGGGTACCCGTTGTGGGTCTAGTTCTCATATTCCATTGTGGTGTCAGGACTATGTTATGTGAATGTTGTCACATAATATTGTGCTACTCATATATATAACCTAGCTCTGATACCATAAATAAATTTAGATTAAGGCCCACCAAATTTTTGTGGCAAAAATTAGTTCACATATGTTTTTTTGGGAATTGGATCCTTTCCGAGGCAATGCCTCGGAATCCTCTTGACAGGACAACATGGGCCGTTGAATTTTGATCCAACGACTACAAACCAATTCCTTTTTTTTTTGTAGTATCAAGGTTTCGTTATTCACATATAGTAGTAGAGTTTACCTATATTCTTTACTTTTTTTAACTTCAAGAATTTTGTTACGTTGTCGAGTGTATATTCTTTTGTAGTATAAGAGTTTTGTTATTCACATATTGGAGCCGAAAGCTTCGTAATCAATAAGTATTGTCCTCTTTATGTGCATAACCGAGCTCCATGACATAATTGGAGCAATAGGTGAGGCCCTATATTTTAAATTTGAGTAATGTTAGAGAAACTAAATTTTAAATACAAAATGACTTGAAAGTTAATAGTTAGTTTATTACTTAAACGTTGATAAACGTGGTTACTCCTATTGGTGACACATCATTTAATTTGAAATTTTTATCTTCAACTTTAGTCTTCCCAGCATTATCCTTTAAATTTTTACTTGAAAAGTTTATAGCCATGTCATGTGAATAATTTTTTAGAAATTCTTTTACTAAAATAATATTCTAATCTACTTTAATACACACAATAGAGAGATTTAAAATTAGAGGCAAGGCAACTAGGCAAT
Organism: Malus sylvestris; assembly: GCF_916048215.2. Classification (NCBI taxonomy): domain Eukaryota; kingdom Viridiplantae; phylum Streptophyta; class Magnoliopsida; order Rosales; family Rosaceae; genus Malus; species Malus sylvestris. Next base: position 7,127,061 of record NC_062267.1, on the reverse strand, counting down.
CTGATTAGACACATGACTAACTGCCTTAACTTATATCTATTTCTTAAGAAATTCTTTAAAATTGATGCTACAAAGCATGATTATATACCAACAATTATAGCCCTAAAGTACATAATGTAGGCAAATGTTCTTTGCTGATCAGAGCATGCCAATTTCCAACCCACTCTGGTAATCACAAAAATAACCCCAAGTTTCATGGCAAATATAAACACCCTATCAAATGAGTCCTCAAAAGAGCCATTAGTTTTCTACTTGAAGCATCAGATTCTAACAGAGAAGGATGAATTAGGAAAGGTCACTGCTAAACACAACATGGGGAACGTTTCATAACGCTGATGTAGTCGTCGATCACGTTATCCGGGGACGGATGACGAAAATACAAAGCTTAACGGAATTCTGAATAAAGAGGGTAGAATATACAGAACATCTGTTTGGTATTTTCATCATACATCTTCAAAGCTTGATGAGGCATCGCATAAACCATCTAGCATGCCCAACCGCTGCACTCCCAGAAAAGAAACGCAGACAAACAAGTAAAGGGGTGCGGTCATCAAGACAAACAAGGTTTCAGCTAACTGAAAAAACTAGAACAAATATCAATTCCCTAGACAAATTGGGAGCTAGTCCAAAGATTAGATTATGTACACAGGCCCCAAAAAACCATGGAGAAACTTGCAGTGAGAGGACATCAGAAAGCTAGAGAGCGACAGGGCAGCAAAAATCGCTTATTGTCAAACGAGACATGCACTAAAACAAGGCATCTGCAAGAGAAACATCCATAGCGGTAGCAGCAACACAATTAGAGTTACATGACATCAACCTAACACAACGACAAATCTTCCAAGGTGTGAGCCCGGAACTCACGATACTAGTGTAATATATACTCAACCATTTCACACCAATAATACTCTTAATCAAATCGTAGTTGACCTCAAGGAAGTTCGAACTTCTATGAACTATAAAATATCAAGCAAATAACATTTACCCAAAAACATTACTCGCCTTTGCCTTCCAGATTATCTACTACGGGTGCAACAAAAAGAGAAAAAAATGAAATGAAATCAATTAGATTTGCTTATCACAGATAATGCAGATTACTTTTGAGTTTAACATGCTTGAACAACAAAAGAACTGGACAAGAAAGCTCTGAGCAAGAGCAACATTAGACAATCTCACTTTCACCCAAAGCTTAATTTGACAAGAAAATCGAACCTTTCCAAAAATGATATCCTGTACATTTGCTCACATTGGTTCCACAATTGTGAACTTTGTTTCCATAAACGAAACATAGAAAATAGTAATGACTACTTCTTAAATAAGGTTTAAAGCAATGAAGAATGGTTCTAATGAACTCTCATACCATTGCAATCACATCATATGGACAATCTAAACTCTCAAAACAGTACAATGCAAAAAGTTCACCCAAAAATAAAAACAGACCAACACTCAGCGTCCTTGAGTATTACTCTCGACCCAGAGACATTCGTCAAAGTGGTTTGAGATGTTGTACATATATTATTGTTCTCCGGATCGCGTTGTGTGGGTTGTGGATTTGGTGTCTTCGTTTGTACAATACCCGTCCTTGGAAAATTCTACTCCTCATTCGAGGTGTATACGTCGGGCAAGAACCCCAAGAAAAAATGGAGTACAAAAATTATCAAAGACGACCAATGCAAGTGCAGATCCAACTACTTTCATCCATTCATAGCGCTCTACAATGTGTCTATCATAATAATATGATGTGGCTATTAATAATGAATTTCGAATTACCACAGGTTACCTTCTCTGTGTGGTCTACATTATTTGTTGTTTGGTTAGCCTATTGTCTCTTTAGAAGGAGGCTGTACACCTGAGAGTGGAGTTTATGGATGTGACTTCAACTTAGCTATAGTGTGCTTCTCTCGTTGTTCGTCCTTTTAAAGTTGGTCCTGACTGAAATGGAAATGGCAAACAAAGATTTAAGGCTAATATTGGCTGAATACAAAATGTGGAGACACACAGGACACAGAAGTTGTCGAACCAATGATGGCTTTAGTCTAATCAAATCATCGGTTCAATAACTTATGTGTCTCTACATTTTGTATTCAGGTAATTCTTGAAAGATATTTACTTAACCTCAAATCTTTATTTGCCATGACGTGTGCAACTTTTCTATTTTTCAATCATGACCAATCTTAGGAGGACGAACAACAAGAGGAGGAGCACATTGTAGCCACATGCATAAACTCTGCTCTCGCGGGTACGGCCTCCTTGTGGAGAGACAACAGAATAACCAAACAACCAACAATGTAGACCACACAGGAAAAGTAACCTATGCCAATTCAAAAGTCATTATTAATAAGCCTCCACCATATTATCATCATAGATATATTGAAAAGCGTCATGAATGGATGAAAGTAGTTGGATCTGCACCGCATTGTTCGTCTTTGATAATTCTTGTAACATATTTTCTCTTGGGTTATTGCCCACCTTAAACCATCTCAACTCAGATGAGAATTTTCAACAGAGACACCAAATCCACAACCTACACAGCAAAATCCGGAGAACAATAAAAATATGCAATATTATCTACAACTGGTTTGACTGGTTTGACGAATGTCTCCGGGTTGAGAGTAACAGTCCACACATCAAGGCAGCCACTGCAGAAGGACGCTGATTCCCCGTGCTTTTCCAAATGCACCCGCACCCACTTGAGTACATAACCTTCAGCACAAACATCTCCGAATAAAGCAGATCAAGAATCAGTAGATCAATACTCTCAACAGAAACCCAGAAAATTGAAGATTGCGAAATTACCTACTAATTTAAATTTGGAGGAGGTCATTAAGTATATAGTCATCACAAGAAATCCATGATTAATACGAAATAGATCTCGATATGAAAGCCCTAATACGAAGCTAAAAGTGACCTAACACACATGGAGAGATCAGTACTCTTCCGCCTTAACATCCTCACCGGCGGCAGCAGCAGTGGAGTCCACCACAGAGCTTGCATTCTCGGACTCCGCCGCACCGTTTTCAGCAGCGGCGATCCTGGACTTGACGGTGTCGAGCATGCGCTTGCTGATCTCCTTGGAGTAAACCTGCAGGATCTGAATCCCGTCTTCCTCGATCGCCGCGGAGCCGCCGGCGGCAGCGAAGGCGTCGGCCTCTATGAGGCGGGCGGTGGTGGAGGCCTCATCGGCGGCCATGGTGCCGTAGCGCTTGGAGAGAGGGGAGGGCGTACTGAGGGTCTCGATGAGGCGGTTGACGACGGCGTCGCGGGTACGCTGGGTCGGCGGCCATATGCTGAAGGAGGTGAGGAGGCTGGGCTTCCCTTTGTGAGCTGGTGCATCGTGGTGGCGATGCTGTTGGGAGATTTGGTCTTGAGGCGCTGCTGCGGCGGTGCTCTCGGAGTCCGACATTTCGATGAGGATTTGTGGAGGCAAATACTAACTCTAAATTTCAAAAATAAATATAAAGAGAAAATGAGAGAGTAAATAAATTGTTGGTGAAATTTTTTTTTTCAGTTCAAAATTGTTGGTGAATTGAATTCAAATGTGGGAGAGAATTTAGAGTTGGGTTTTTATCACAAATGGTCCTTGATATTAATTAAACTCATCATTTTGGTCCCTCACTTTTAAAATAAATCAATGTCGTCTTTGACATTCACTACCGCACATCAATTTGATCCTTCCATTAAAATTTCATCAATTATTCAATTAGTTTGTATGTGGAACCCACAAATCCAATGAAATGATGATACGTGCATTTACACAAAATAAGGGTTTTTATCGCAAATAATCCCTGATTTGATCCAACTCCTCATTTTATTCCATATGTTTCAAAAATCAATAAATATGGTTCCTGACTTTCACTACGCACATCAATGTAGTCATTCCTTTAGAATTTCATCCATATTTTTCGTTTGTGTGCTGATGTGGTTCCATTAATCCAGTCATATGGCTCCATGTGGATTAAGTACAAGAAACTATTTTTTTAAGAGTGAACCAACGAATGAGTATTCCGCGCTGGCATTTTTCTCACATCTCACAACCCTAAATTGAAAAAAAAAATTCAATCTAAATTCGATACAATTGAATCCAAATTCAATTTAAATTTGATAGGATTATAACCAACTAAAGAGAATGAGGAGTGAGTTCAGGAGGCCAAGTACTTTAGTGGTGTCATAGTGTCTTCCTTTTCTTTTTTAGCATACCCTGATGAAAATGACGATGACTATTTTTTCTTTTAGTTTTGATTGTTAGTTTCTTATTTTACTTGTAGTGTAACGACTCATCCCTGAATGTTACAAATTTTATGACGTGAAATTACAAAAATGTCCTTCGAGGCAAAAACGTTGAATTTTGTTGACCACATTGTCGTGTCACGTAAGATTCATTTTCTTGGCGTATCCTTAGAGTACTCGTAGCTACGAATGCATGGGCGCAAACGAAATGTAATTTGGAATTATAACGAAGAAGTTATAGGCGAGCGAAGTTGAGGGCAAAATGGTCATTTGACCATAAATCTAAAAGGCTCCAGATTTGATGGATCGGCAATCTAGGTGCCACATGGATGGTTGAGATGGAAAGAAAAGGAAAGAAAGAAAGGGGACGACTAATTAGAAATGAGAGAAAGAAGATAAAGGATGGGGGACGGCCAATCAAAAAGCAGAGAAATGAGAGAAAGGAAAAAAGTGAGGAAGCAGCCAACCAAACCCCTAAACTCTGACCCGTTTTAGACCCATCGACTCGATCGCCAAACTTGTTTTCTACGACTATTTGGATGGATTTTTCAGCTTTCTTCAACTTCCCATCACTACCAAACTTCACCACGACATCCTAGCATCCAATTATAGCCAAAATCGACGAGATTTCGTCATGGTTCCACAAAGAACACCTATGTCAGTGTTGTGAAACCTTAGCCGGTGATCCACCAATTCTGAAACGTTCTCCTCCAATTATCACCACCATTAGGCACCTCTTGAGCCCAAGAGCAAACCCCAAACAAGTTTGGGGGCGGTGGAACACTGGAGTGGACGAATGGTGGTTTGCCCATTTTTGGGTTTCCAGCGGATCGAGGGTGATGTGAGGTGTTTCCCGGCCGAATTGGACTTCGGCCCAGGTGTATTAATGGGAAGCAACACCATCCTCACTAGTTTAAGAGGCTTCTGGGCAATGGGAAAACTTGTGAGTGGACCCCTTCTTAAATTGCATATGTTTATAAACTCCTAGGCTTGCATGCCTTTCATATTTCATGAATCGAGCATGGTTTCTATTATGTTTTTACGCATTTCTATATTACGATTTATTTGAATTAGATTTATTTATTTATATTGCTTTTACGAAACCTTTATGAATTATTGGTTTTTTCATATATGCATTATATGGATTTACGGAATTGAAATATTATGAATTTATGAATATGATTTATATTGCGGATTTCTTAATATAAGTTATGAATTTTTGGATTTTCGTATATAAGATTCTATGGCTTTCGAATATGATTTATATTACGGATTTATGAATATGGATTTACGAGATGAGATTTTGAGGTATGTTTTTGGTATGTATCTAGTGGGTTATCATATAGCACATCCACACAACACATGTATGTAGATGTCTATGGGCATAGGACATCGTTGAGGAGATTTATGTATATACCTCTGCTCCGACGTAACTCGAAGTCGTACAATTTCAACTTCGGGTGATGGACCATGGTTTCTTCACCGACATAACCTAGTGTCGTACAATTTCACCTCTTCACCTTCGGGTGATGAACATGTATTGCTTTTGGGGGAATAAGGAGTTGATGATATTGATGATATACCCCTTAGCTTCACTAGCCCGGGGCTAGTGTCGGTGTGTGATGTTATATATCATCTTCTTTGGCATAACCCGGAGTCGTAGAGCTTCACCTTCGAGTGATGAACATGTAATTCCTTTGGGCGACTATGATACCCTTAGACAGTACAATACGATGTATTTTACAGATTTACCTTCAGGCAATGATATTCATTTCTGAGCACGTTTTATATGTATTGATTTTATGAACGTTTGCATAGCATGTAGAGTTTTCGAGAAAACCTATATGTAGTATTATACTGGTTTTCAAAACAGGGGGTTAGTAAGTTTAGAAATAAAATTGTTTTCCTATTATTAGTAGTATTATAAACTTTGGTCCACTCACATTTTCTGGTTTGCTCCCCCTCAGGAGTTAGGATCGAGGCACACAATCCTGGCATCAGGGCATGTCCGCGTAGGGATCTTCAAGTCTTTTCAGGGTAGGACCCATTCCTTGGGTTATTCTTTCACATTATTTTTTATAGTCGTATGCTCTGAACACATTCATACATTAGTAGATTTCTTCCCAATCACATATTTTAATCTGCATGCATGTTTAAAATGGTTTCGTCACCCTGGGGTGTCGACCAGCACATGCTTACCCTGATAGTTGGGGATATCGGGGTTGGGGCGTGTCATTTAGTTTTAAATCTTAAAAAAAAAAAGTTTCTTGTAGCTAATCCACGTGGCACCATATGCTTGGATTAGTGGGACAAAAATACTAACGAAACTATAACAGAAGGATTAAATTGAATTGCGGTATTGAAAGTCGTGGACCAAATTTATCGATTTTTGAAACTCAGGGACCAAAATGAGGAGTTTGATCAATTTCAAGGACCATTTGCGATAAAGATTCTTATTTTGTGTAAATCCACGTGTCACAATTTCATTGGATTTGTGGGTCCCACATACAAACTAATAGAATAGTTGACGGAATCTTAACGGAATGACCAAATTGATGTGCAGTAGTGAATGTCAGGGACTACATTGATTGATTTTGAAAGTGATGGACCAAAATGATGAGTTTGGTCAATCTCAGGGACCATTTGTGATAAAAACCCTTTAGAGTTATAGGCGAAGATTGAAAGCTTAGAAGGATGGATTACCTTAGGCGCGTGTTTACGTACACGGAATCAGAATGAGTTGAGTGGGAATGATTCCAATTCCGGATCAACCCTTCGTTTACCATCCCAACAGGAATGAACAGTGATGTGGGCCCCAGGTAAAATGAGGAATCGGTTTCCTACTTTTGGAGGAATTCAATTCCTCAGGGGAGGTGGGTTTGGGCATGGCAGAATGGGAATCAATTTTATTGGTTGCTGGGTTTGGTTGGTTAAGGTTAGGGTCTTTGGTTTGAATTAGGCCGTTCGAATGAAGTGGCCGTTTATGTTTTCACATTTACTAAATAGTTTGGGCTAATTACGTTTTACAATTTTTGGCTTTGCAATTATTTTCAAAATGAGATCACACAATCTCAATTTTTCATATTTTTTATATTGTACCAATTCGTACCTTCAATTGTTTAATCGTCTAATTCTTTATTAAAATGATGACGTTGCAAGTCTATGACATGTTTATGAGCTAACGCGTAACCACATTTGCACCATGTGGACAAAAATAACTTATCGTTATTTTTTGACTATCCTAAATCGATGCATTATGTCCCAAAACGACAACCAATTGTATAGTTTGATTTAATGAGTGCAAGTGTGGCTTAGATGTCAACCTAAAAGTAGATCCCACATGTAACGGAAGATTAGATGTAACAGTAGTAACTCTCAATTTGTCATATGCCCAAATAATCACATTTTAACATAATAAAAAGGTTTATAACAAATTAAAACTTTAGAAAATAGAAGGGTACCTTAAAAATCTAGGAATGAAATTTGATCGGTCCTTTTTTCATTCTAAAAGATCGGCAAATATATTTTTCTTAGGACAAAATGATTCAAACTTGAAACCAAAGTTTGGAATTTACTTTTGATTTTTACAACGAAGATGGCATGATTTTGGCGTGGTTTGCAAATTGCCTCCAAGGGCTTGACTTCATACAAAGTTTAGAGCCCTTTTGAGATTGCTTCGCTAAAATACGCTTACACGAATACGTCATTATGAGAGGGTGATTTTAGTATAAATACGTTGAATTTTTAATTTGGAACACTCATGTGCAAGCAGTTCTAAAATGAGAAATCCTAAGAGGACTCTCTCAAAATGAGACTCTCTATGAACTTTTTGTCACCTCACAGTTAACTCAAATTATGTGCCAACATTATAAAACGTTGTGTCAAATATGAGGTGTCAAAGAGTTCATAGAGTCTCACTTTTGAGTGTCATCTTAGCATTTCTCTTCTAAATTTTATTTTAAGATGCACTTAAAAACATTTTTGGTAATCAAACAACGCTTTTAGTCATTATTCACGTAAATACTTAATGGGCTCAATTAGTTGTGATGAATTACTTGGGTTTGATTTCGTTTCCATGAACCTTAGGCCATCTCCAACCGAAGGAGGGCTAGAGGGTTCATTGTAGCCCTCTGGCCCTCCAATAAATTAATATTTTAATGAACAATTCATGACCATATTTCTTACCATCTCTAACCAAGGGCTAAAGGGACATAGGGCCAAACATAGCTCTGTCACAAAAAATCATCTCCAACCGAGAGTCAAAAGATCATAGGGTCAAACACAATTTATTATTTAAATTTTAAAAACTACAACAACTTTGGGCCCAAAGAAGCATGAAGTAGGCATTTAAATTTTATGTTGTTAAATGTTTTTAAAAATATTGTTTAAGTTTCATGTTGTTAAATGTTTTTCTTTTATGTTGTATAATTTTTATGTTGTTTAATATTATTTGATGTTGTTTAATATTGTTTAATGTTGTTTCATGTTACTTAATGTTAATGTTGTTTAATGGCTTAGGAAGTTATAGAAAAAAATATAGAATTTTTAATTTTTTTAAAAAGTTTGTAAAAAAAATAAAATAAAATAAACTGTAAAAAAAAAAGGGTAAATTACAAAAAACTACCTCAACTATTAGTCTCTCGACACTATCATACCTTATCTTTTAAAATTGACAATGTCATATCTCATCTTACGAATTTGGTCCAATGTCATACCTCCGTCGGTTTTTCTGTTAATTTCTCTGTTAAGTGCTGACGTGGCTAAAGACGAGGCCCTCTCTCACCTTCTCTCTTCTCTATCTTTGGAGCACCTGCATCCCCAAAATCCCAAAACCCCTCCCTTTTTTGCCTCTGCAATTCTCCCCCGTAGCCCCTAACAACATTCACCCCCAACCCCCACATTTTCTCGTCCCCTACCTTTGTCCCTCTTTCTTTTCCAGAACCCCCTCCCTTTCGAAGATCTTCAACCCTAACCCTAACCCTAACCCTAATTCCCCAATTTCAAACAGAAACCCCCACTCTCATACTCTGTCTCTCCCAAGTCCTTCATTTTCTTCAACCCCTTAAAAAACTGTTCCATAAACCTCTTCCCACCCATCAACCTCTTCTCTTTCATTGACTCCCAATCCCCTCCCAATTTCTCCTGCCTTAGCCTCTCTAACCTTTTCAATGGCCCCCACACGAAAAACCCATTCGAACCCGAGCCAGAAAAGCTCGAACACTACACCCAGATGCTAAAGCAGTTTTTCTGGTAATGCGAGAGCGACCTGGATTACAAGCATGCCCCGGAAGTGGAGAAGATTCTGAACGAAGACCCGATTTTAGAAAAGAATGAGAACCCAACTGAGGAGGAGCTTTAGGAGAACCAGAGGTTTTGAAGAAGTTTCGAGAGAGCCCGGTGGTGAAGTTTCTGGCTCAGGAGGAGACTCGGTGGGGACAGTAGCGAAAAAGCAGAGAAAAAGAACAGGTAGTGCGAGGACTGTAAGAGATTGGAGCCTCATTGGCGAGGTGGCGGTGCGTGGTGCTCGTAGAGTGACCTCGGCACAGGTTAGCAAATACGACCGTCGTATTAGATTCACTGTGAGAGGGAAAAGGTTTCAGTCGAGTTTTTGGAGATGGAGCAAATGATGGTGAAAATACAAGATCGTCCTCCAAAGCAAAGGTGTGGGGGAATCTCCTTCAGGTGCAGACTTTGTGTCAAGAGAGAGGAAGAGATAATTAAACTCTGGGATTTTGGTGATGTAGGTGCCCATAGAGAGAGGCGATAGAGATGAGAGAGAGGGCGAATCCCACAATTTTATATAAAAATTTTTTTTTTTAAATTTTTTAATATTTAATTATTAAAAATATATTTAATTAATTTTTAATCCAGTTGGATTAGTGAGTGGGCCCCGTCTCTAGCCACGTCAGCACTTAACAGAGAAATTAACAGAAAAACTGACGGAGGTCTGACATTGGACCAAATTCGTAAGATGATATATGACATTGTCAATTTAAAAATATGAGGTATGATAGTGTCGTAAGACCAATAGTTGAGGTAGTTTTTTGTCATTTACCCAAAAAATATTAAAAAATAACGGCTAGCTGACGTCAGCTAGTTACCATTGCATTCAAATTATGGACCGCCCGGTTGGCCCTTTTTTGTCTAGTGGGGCCCACAAGCCCTTTGACTTAGCCCTCGGTTGGAGATGGTTTTTGGGCTATTTTCGGCCCTCTGACCCTCTGGACCCTTCGGTTGGAGATGGCCTTAATGTTCCACAATGGCTCTCCGTCTAATTTGTCTCAACCATGATTTTTGGTTTTTAAATAAGGTAAGAGAAATTTTTATTTTTTCAATCAAAAAATTATTCTAAATGAAGGTGTGAATGGCCGTTGTAATAATTAAGCAATTAAATATGACTACTTTATTGTCAAAAACAAAATCTTTGGTAGGTTTGAAAAGTTTGATAGTGTTTGTTAGACATTTTATCTATAAAATATTGAAGAAGAAAGAGAGAAGAAACATACGGAAGAAATGAAAGAAAAAGAGAAAAGAAAGAAGATGTATGCATGAAAAAATATCAATGAGCCAAGCTAGAGAGAAGAGAGAAAATAATGAGAGTTATTATGTAAGCATATTATTTCAGATAAAGAAAAAATGTACTACTGTTGCCCCTGATGACTTAAGCACACTTGCCGAATCTCGTAAATATTGTGTTTTATTTACTTTATATTCTACTGCACACATACGTCGATTTCATACAAAAATGAAGTTATACCTAATCATTTGAAAATCGAAAATCGGACAAACCAAAAAAATCCAAATGTTAAAAAACACACACCGCCTATGGAGAAGAATCATGCCAAATTAGAATTGAAGAAGACAAACTAGTCGGCGAGATATTTTTCAATGTGACTGGTACACGGGGTAGTAGACTACGTATCATTAAACAAATTGTGGGATATGTGTGTTAAAAAGTTAATAACTTAATAAATAAAACTTCTCATCATTTCTATTAAAACACGTGGTGTACCACTTATGTTCCTGTCACAACTAAAAATTTCTATGGCAACCACATTCCTTCTCGTATCTTTAGAGTCCAAATTTTAATCCTCGTATCTTACACTCCCCACCATGAAACTCTCTGTCAACTTCATCCACGTGTCTCTTGTACTCCAAATTTTTATTCCTACATTATTATACTCTCTGTTTTATCGATTCTTGCTTACCAATTGCCAAAATATTTATAAAAATTATGCAGTAAAAGTTAAATTAAAATTATAAAGTAAAAGTTAAATTAAAATTATAAAAACAAATCCACCAAGAACACTTGAAATTTATAAAACTCCACATTTACATAAAAAAAAAAAAAATCAAACAATGAAAAAAATGGAAGAACAATCACCCTTCTTCTGGTACACTACTACAGGTATCATCATCATCTTCCTCACCTTCCTCACCAAATTTAAACCAAAACACAAATTTACGAGTCTGCCCCCATCCCCGCCGTCTCTTCCAATCATCGGCCACCTTCACCTTCTAAAACATCCAGTCCACCGAACCCTCCACTCCCTTTCTTCAAAGTTGGGTAAAATCCTCCTCCTCAAATGGGGTTCGCGCGCAGTCCTCCTAGTCTCCTCCCCTTCCGCCGCTGAAGAATGCTACACCAAGCACGACGTTGCCTTCGCCAACCGTCCAAGCCTGCTCGCCGGCAAACACTTCCACTACAACTTCACAACCGTCGCGGCGGCATCCTACGGCGACCATTGGCGTAACCTCCGCCGCGTCATGACTCTGGAGTTCTTCTCCTCCTCCCGCCTTGCGGCGTTTGCAGCCATCCGGCAAGGAGAAGTCCGTCTCTTACTGAACCAGATCATGAAGAAGTCAAAGGTCGAACTCAAGTCCAAATTTACGGAGCTTGCATTCAACGTGATGACGATGACGGTGGTGGGGAAGCGGTACTTCGGCGAAGACGTGGCAGACGATGAGGAGGCAAAGAATTTCCGGGAGGTTATGAGGGAGGCCGTGCACCTATCGGCGGCGACGAATTTGGGAGATTTTTTGCCGGTTTTGCAGTGGATGGATGCGACGGGTTTGGAGAAGAAGATGGTGAGGCTGATGAAAAAGATGGACGGCTTCTTGCAGAGTTTGATTGAGGAGCGCCGTGGGATTTTGGCGGCGGGTTTTGAAACGAACGGCGCAGAATTGAAGAAGTTGATGATCGACAACTTTTTGGCGTTGCAACAAACAGATCCCCAATTATATACCGATGAAATCGTCAAGGGAATCATTTTGGTAAATTTCTTAATCCTGCAACTTTTTTGTTACACAAAGAGAATTTAGGCTAAAGACATGATTCATTAATAATTTGGTATCACACTCTAGTGGCGGAGCTAATAAAAGAAATTAGAAAAAAAAAAATTAATATCATGAAGTTTTTTAATCAAATAAGAGTGATGGAGCTTTAAAATTTGTATGGAAAAATTAGTATTGAGAGAAGTCATAATAAATAAAATATGTGTTGACATCTTACACAACATTAACAATCGTGTTATAACTAGTTCAAACTATTATTATGAGATTTTTCTTTTCATATTATTGAATCTTCCTCCCGAGTGTCTATACCTTGTTTTATATGAACTAACAAAAAAAAAAATGGTTTAAAAGAAATCAGAATGGTTTATATATGATAAACTTTATTTTAGGTGGGGGTTTAAAAAACCAAAAGGTAGTTTTCTATCAGGTGTCGACCATAGGACCTGAAGATACCTCCAAGGTACAGATTCCAGATTGGGCAAAAATCAGTAGACAATTAATCTAAGTTTAAATTTTAGAATGGGTCCGGACTACCCTAGTTTTCATGTGGCTCCGTCACTATCTAATCAGTCGAAATTAAAAATGAATTTTTTCATTTTAACAGTAGAAAATACTACAAAAATATAGTTCACTAGTATTTAGGTAAGCTGCAACTTAGGTCGTGTCAATTTGAATTCAAGTTTATTGTAATGTACCCAGGCACGCATGTACATTGGGACCAAGGTGGTCCTACAATTATTTGGTTTCTAGAAAATATATATCTAAAAAAAAATTTAGGACCCTTGGAATGTTTGGGCACGAGTCTCTTTTGTGTCTATCAAGTGTTTGATGAAATGTCTGTTAGACATATCTCGACAGGTTACATCAACAGCAGTCGACAAATCCTCTTGATATCACTCATCGGATTGTTTTGGCATATGTCGATATCTGTTGACATGTGTGCAACCTGATTTGGTTGACAACAACAAACTCACCTAGTGTTCGACAAAATGCTCAATGAATATACTGAAACGCTTTGCACTCTGTTTCTACCTAAAAAATTTGTATTTTAACATCGAAACTTCCCAAGGTTCGAATCCTGAATCAGCCACTGAGCGTATCTTCTACTATTGAGTTTATAGTTTTCCAACTTGATGAACTCGAATTGTAAAAGTAAGTTAGGGTTCGATTGATTGTTCAAGCCTGAGTTGCATCCCTATAGGCCTTACCATTAGTCGCGTCCAATTTCATATGGTTAAAACAAAATTTCTGTCATGCGTTCCACATGTACTTGATGTATTGATCAAAGAGTTGAGTGATTATGTGTTACCAGGTGCACATCTGCTTGTATGTATCTTTCGTCTAATGGTCACATAAGCACATGTTTGTACTTCGAGTAAACATGATCACGTTACATATGACCAAGTCACATCACAGGTGTGCACAGTAGACACAATAACAGCATTATAATTTCGACTAATCAATACTAATTGTAGGTGTTGCTGGTAGCTGGGACAGACACAACATCAACAACCCTAGAATGGGCAATGGCACTATTGCTAAACCATCCGGGTGCAATGGCGAAATTAAGAGCCGAGATAGATACCAAGACTGGATCTGATCATCGTCTGTTGGAAGAGCAAGACTTGCCAAACCTGAACTACTTGCAAAATGTGATCAACGAAACGTATCGTTTGTACCCTTCATTTCCAATTCTAGTGCCTCATGAAAACTCAGAGGACTGTGTGGTAGGGGGGTTCGACGTGCCGCATCACACAATGCTCGTGATCAATGCATGGGCTATCCACAGGAACCCTGAGATATGGGAGGACCCCGAAAAGTTTAAACCGGAGAGGTTTGAAGGGTGGAGTGGTGAGGGGTCCGAAGGGTATAAGCTGATCCCATTTGGGGACTGGAAGGCGACGGTGTCCTGGGGCCAGCCTCGCGAACAAGTTGGTTGGGTTGGCGCTGGGAAGCTTGGTTCAGTCGTTTGAGTGGGAGAGGATTGGTGAAGAGGAGGTGGACATGAGTGAGGGTTTGGGGCTTACCATGCCAAGGGTCAAGCCCTTGGAGGCTATTTGCAAGCCACGCCCAATCATGCTATCTTCCATGTAAAATTCGACCATAAAGTCCAAAGCACAATACTACTGCTACATTATTCCCTTTGCTTGGTAGTAATCAATATGTATGGATTGACTGTAATCAAGTTCAAAGTTATAGTTCTTATAGTTAAATCTATCAAAAACTATACTTGTTTAACTGAATTTTTTGTATAACTGTTAATGTTAGTGAAAAACACTTCAATTGATATAGTTAAAAAGAGCAAATCTTAAAAGATTCAAATGATGGTAAAAAATCCGATAGTCCAAGAAGAGTCGGGCTTAATAACAGTTAGGACAAAACAGTGGCTTAATTATCTTTTGGCATTGTCTACCATCGTGAAACATTTTAGTTAAATAAAAACTAAATCAGAAAAATACCTTTAATTTAATAAACAATTGATCAAAATGATTTGACAAAATTGAAGGTATTTTTATCATTTTATTTTTATTTGATAAAGATTTTTCATGAAATAACCAAAAGATTGATAGTTGACAAACTCAAGCATCAGTTCTATTAATTTTAAATCTTAGAGATCAAAATAAAAGGTTATGTCATTCCCAGATATCATTTAAGCTAAAAAAAACCATATCTTTTCCGTACAGATTTCAACGGACAAAAAACAATTTTCGATTTTGCTTCTCCATGCAAGAATTCCATGGCAGCTGCCAACAGCATACAGGATAATCCTAAATACAACCACCTCATCATCTTTATGTAAATTTTTCTTAAGATTTACTAATATAATAACCTTATTTCTGACAAAGATAACTTTCTACGTGAGTTTATATTATTAACATGAAACGTCACAATTATAGTATATTCGTGTTATTGCTGAAGATATATAATAAGAAGCCCCATTAAGAAGACACATATAAGTAGCAAACAAGTGCATTGCGACCAAAATCGTGGCTACTAAGAAAATATCACGCTACATACTATATGTAACAACTCATCTTCAATGGTACATTGCAAATCCTGAAAAGGACCTAAAACTGGAGAAGTGGAAAGGACTGGAAATGGACAATCTACAAAAGCAACAGGCAATTTCAGGTTCACTTCAGGCTTCTTTTCTAAAGGGGTAAGGGCCCTAGGGGGCTATATAATAATAATAAACAAGTTCAATTTACACATTGATTTCGTATACGAAACAACAAAATAGATTGAAGAGGAGGACATACTAACTTAGCCAACTGTTCCAACTCACGTTTGCTATGAAATTAATAAAGCCATTTACCAATGAAGCCTGTTGAAAGTTGACAAAATGAGTGCTTGCTTACGCCTTAATTTTTTTGTTTCTTGACGTTAATTCCTCAACGATTATGGAGAGGGTCTGAAGCGTTAGGAACTCTCCTCTTGCTTGAAAAGAAGACCTCAAACGAGTGCTTTGGATTCAAACGATGCTGCTGCTGCGGCGGCTGCTGCTTATTATTCTCTTGTTCCCCTGGTAGCTTATTCGGTGATGCCGTCGAGTAGTTCAGCTTCTGCACATCAAGTTGCATTGTGCTTTCCTTGTCCCCGGAGGCCAGCATTGTGAGAAAGACCAAGATTATTACGACGAACTGCTGAAATTGCATAACTGAGACTTGTGGGGGGTTTCAACTTTCAGGTTTAAGAGAAGAAGAAATATGAAAAGAAGAGGTGTCCGAAGAGGGAGGTTTAAAAAGGCAAAGTGTGGAAAAGCCACATGGCTTTGTTTGGAAGTCGAGAGAGAGAGAGAGAGAGAGAGAGAGAGAGAGGAAAATAAAAGGTTATGTGGTGCAATTGAGTATACCCTGCAAACAAGGGACACTTCCCACGAGAACTCATTTTTGTTTGCTTTTCTTTTTCTTTTGTATAATATTCTTTGTGTTTCACGAGAACTTTTCCTGGCTTTCTTTTTCTGGTCAGAACCCTCCCAGGCTTTCCAGTCCCCTTAAACAAGGCACTCATGCATCTCACTCCACTCCAAGCCAGAATTAAACTAGTAAGGGTTTTTTTTATTTGTGTGTTATTAAACTAAGGATTAATTGCAGTTGTGTTCCTTAGTTTTGGAATGGTTTCGCTTTGGTTCCTAAATTATTTTCCATCTCAAGTTGGTCCACAAACTTTCAAAAACTGTATATGATAAGGAGAATAGTGACATTTGTTATAGAAGTTGACGACAATCTTGTGGCTAGGCCTTGAATGCGGGCTGGCTAGTGTTCTAGGCGAAATTGCACATTGCATCGACCAAAATGAATGACAACTACACAAAGACAGTAGATATGTAGCAAAACATTAAATGGCTCCAACGACCAAACCTATTGGTCTAGGTCGTTGATATAATCAAGGTATTTCCTAAGACAACTTAACTCTTTTAAGATATTTCGAAACTAGATACGGATCTGAACCAAGGGAGACAAGAGAATGTTTTCAAAGCTTTAAGTTTATCTCGATCTAAAAATCTTCTAACAAACGGCTTCTTGTATTCCTTTTGATATGCAACGTGATTGTTTTGTCAACTTTTGTAATAGATTGCGAGCAATTGTCCTCGTTAAACATAATTGCAAAAGTTCATGGACCAAACCATGAGGAATAAAAGTTTGAAGGACGAAAGTGAGGAACCCAAAAATAGAGTATAGAAAAGTTGGCTCTTGTGCTAGCTAGTTGTTTGGAGGGGTTGTGATTGTCGGGTTTGGATATAGGCCTGGAAATATATGTGTTGCTTTTTAGAACATCGGAAAGAGTGAAATCATCATATACATCCAAGGGCTTTCTTCTTCATGCAAAAGGTTGCCATACGAATATCTCTTGCTTTTTCTCCTTTTCTTTGTTATTTAAGAAGGAGACATATAATATAATTCTTAATTATTTGCTTAAAGTAGACGATCGATTAATTGAGTGGTCAAATCATGCGTGAGTCTCTTTCCAAAGTTTTTAATCTTTCTTTCTTTTCCTGCTTTATTTGAGCATTCCTTTCCCTTCGTTCCCGACGAAGTGCCAAGACATACGGCATCCATTTGCTCAAAGATCCAGGCTGCTTTCTCTGACGACTGATACGCTACCCTGACTGGTAATTTCATGCATGGAAAGCGTACGTCTTGAAAATCTTGGACGGACTTGGAAGCAAGAGTTCAGATAGATTTTGTTGAGTCTTTTTGTGTTGAGAGATATGCAGCAGAAAATCTTAATAGTGCAGAACGCAAAGGAGGCATCTCTGTTAAGGATATAATAGGACCATCAAATGATAATGTACCTGATTAAACTTTACTTAGCTGTTAAGTTATGACAGTTGGTGTTGGTTAGAATAGTTTGGGGATATAACTGATTGTACCTATTTATATATGGGTGTGTAGACATTCTGTTGAGATATAATGAAATCATTTTGTATAACAACTTCTCTCTCTACAATTCCCTCTCTCACTACAATTCTTTCTCTCTGCCTTTAACCTTTCTCTTACAGAACTATGAGTTTCTAAATGGTATCTTCGCCATAGTCCACCGACTTCGATCCCCTGCTTCCATTTTCTTGAATTTTCTCACTCTTTCGTGTTCTCCAAACAAGTCTCATCAGCCCTAATTTTCTCAATTTCTTCTCTAATCCTCTCAATTTCTTCATTTCTCTTCTCAAATCTAGATTTTCCAACGGTGATTGCTACGAACTTTACAAACTCCTCTTCTCTGGTGGCTAATTCTGGCTCTCATGGCGAGGTGAAACTCAATCATCACAATCCTTCCGATTCTGAAACGATTCAAGCTTTTAGGGCTTGTTAATGGCACCGATCTGTGACCTCCTCCATTTGTGACTGATTCTTCTGAATCTTGAGTTCCTAATTCAGCATATGAGACTTGGTGCGAAAAAGATCAAATCCTGATGATTTGGATTAATTCGACATTATCTGAAGATCTTCTTCCATTGACGATTGGCATGGATGATTCGAGATCTCTCTGGCAATCTCTGGAGCGCCGCTTCTCTGGTGCTTCTCGTACTCAAATTCATAACATACGCTCGAAGATTCAAACTATCTAGAAAGGCGACTCTTCGATGACTGATTATCTCAATTCTCTCAAGGAATTTTCTGATAAACTTGCTACGGCTGGGGAACCGATCTCTGAATTCGATCTTGTTGCCTACATACTTTATGGTCTCTCAGAGGAGTATGAGTCCTTTGTTGATTTGATTGAAACAAGAACTGACCTGTCAATCTTGATGAACTACACATATTACTTCTTAGTAAAGAAATTTCTCTTAAAAAATGCAAGACTAGAGAATCTTCTTCCTCCTCCTCTACATTGTTTCATGCCTACACGGCTCAGCAAGGCTCCTCTAGTTTTAATAATTACAGAGGCAACACTCGTGGATGATTTCAAAATCGAAACCGATACAGTCAAAATCGGAACTTTGGAGATAATCACAACAACAACAACAACAACTTATAAGGTATTCTTGGTTCTGTTCTTCTTCAAGATCCACATTTTCTAGTCAAAACTCCAACAATTATAATTATGGAAGATCTCTTCAGTGTCAATTATGCCTCAAGTATGGCCATGAAGCTCTCACTTGTGACAAACTTTCTCAGTTTGCATCTTAACGATCACATGTTGGGCCTCCCACTAGCATGACTGCCACTACTTCTCCTTCATCGACCTATTGGTTAATTGATAGTGGTGCCTCTCATCATGTGGCGCCTAATCTAACTTCTCTCAACTCTGTCATTCCTTACACTGGCAATGATCAACTCTTTGTTGGCAATGGCAAAGGTTTGTGCATTTCTTATACTGGATCTGCTTTAATTCGTACTAAAAATGCTACATGTCACCTCAATGATGTGCTATTAGTTCCCAAAGCATCACATAACTTGTTATCAGTTTACAAGTTTGTCTATGATAATTGGGCTTCTCTGACATTTGACGCATTTGGATTTTATATAAAGGACCTAAGAACTGGGAGGATACTCTTCCAGGGCCTCTGCGAAGGTGGTTTATACCCTTTCTACTGGGATACATCTAATTGTACCTCTGGAATTACACTCTTTCCTCAGGCATTGATGATAACTAAGGCAAATATTCATTTGTGGCATAGAAGACTCGGCCATCCATCGAGTATAGTATTGCATACTATTGTCAATAAAAACCCGCTTCCTGTTATTGGTTCTATCAATACAGGTTTTATTTGTATTGAGTGTAAATTGGGGAAGGCCTTTAGGTTACCATTTTCTACTTTGCCTTGTACTTCTACTAGGCCCTTTCATTTACTACACACTGATGTTTGGGGCCTTTCTCCCATTGCTTCATGTATTGGCTATAAATACTACCTCATTTTGGTAGATGAGTATACTAAATACAGCTGGTTATATCCTATGGTTTATAAATCTGATGTCTACTCAGTTTTCAAGACTTTTGTTCTCAAAGTTCAAAACATTTTTTTATTGTAAGATACAATGTCTAAGATCAGATTCAGGGGGCGAGTTTTTAAGCAAGAATTTTCAAAGCTTTCTTAATGAGCAAGGCATAACCCATCAACTAAGTTGTCCTCGTACCACTGAAATAAATGGGTGTGCAGAGAGAAAACATATGCATGTTGTTGAAATGGGTAGGACTCTTCTTTCTCAGAGTGGGTTGGCAACCAAGTTTTGGGTCTAGGCCTTTCAAACAGCTATCTATCTCACAAATATATTGCCTCCTCAATCATCTTCTATTAGTTTATGGGAACAACTTTTCAAAGCTCCTCGAAGATATCATACCCTTAAAGCCCTTGGTTGTGCTTGTTATCCCTGGTTACACCATTATTCCTCTCATAAGCTTGAAGCAAAAAGTAAGCTATGTATTTTTCTAGGGTATACTCTCAATCATAGTGGTTACAGATGTTTTGATCCTATGACTAATAAGGTTTATGTCTCCCGACATGTTACATTTGATAAGCAGCTGTTTCCTTTTAAGATTGGCATGTTTTCAGTTTTTGACTCCCCTCCAGTTGACCCATCTCCAAGTTTTCCCCTCATTACTGTCACCATTCCAATTCCTTCTGCAACAAGTAACTCTCAATTTGCCAGCCAAGGTAGTTCATCACAGAATCAGGTCTCTACAACACCTAATAGTTCTACATCTCCCTTATCTACTTCTTCAAGTATCCTACAATTTACTATACCTTCAGTACCTGCCCATGTGCCTACTAACTCTCACTCATGATTACAAGAGCTAAGGCTGGCATTCACAAACCAAAGGACTTCACTGCCACAAAACACTTTCTTCCAACTTTTATTGATTCCCTTGCTTGTCTTCCTCCAACACCTACAACATTTCTGCAAGCCTCAAAGAATTCCAACTGGATGGCAGCCATTAAGGAAGAATTCCAAGCTTTGCAGTCCATTGGTACTTAGGATTTAGTTCATTTTCATCCGAGTTTAAACTTGGTTGGCTGTAAATGGGTGTTTAGAGTCAAACTTAGGCTTAATGGCTCCATAAAACGGTATAAGGCCCGCTTAGTGGCAAAAGGGTTTCATCAGCAAGAGAGACTTGACTTTTCTGAGACTTTCAGTCCTATTGCAAAGCCAACAAAGATACGAATTCTATTATCCATTGTTGTTTCATATGATTGGTTTGTCTATCAACTTGATGTCAATAACGCCTTCTTGCACAGTACTTTAAAGGATGATGTTTATATGATCTAGCCACCAGATTTTGTTGATTCAACCAAACCACAACATGTCTGCAAGCTTAACAAGTCCCTCTCTAGTTTAAAACAGGCTTCTAGGGCCTGGTATGAAGCATTCTACAAGGTAATTCTGTCATTGGGATTCTTACTTTCTTACTCTGACACTAGTTTGTTTATCAAAAAATGATTTTACCATTACTTTCATCTTAGTATATGTTGATGATATCATCATCACTGGTAGCTCCAGCTCAGTATGTCAATCTGTTATTGCTTAGTTACAAACTTTGTTTCCTGTGAAGAATTTGGGTGATATTCACTACTTTTTGGGTATTGAAGTTCATAGGTCTGCTAAAGGGTTATTTCTAAATCAGTCCAAGTATGCACTTGATCTGTTAAAGAAAACATATATGATTGGTGTCAAGCCTTGCTCTACTTCTGTTGGTTCTGCAAAATTGGATCACTTAAGCACTATTATCTCATATCCTACAGTTTTATCGATTAACTATTGGGGCTTTACAGTATCTAACTTGGATACGACCTTACTTGGTATTTGCTATGAATCAAGTATGTCAGTATATGCATGCTCCTAGGATCATTCACTCGCTGCCAATCAAACAGATACTTCAATATTTGAAGGGTACCATTGATGCAGGTCTATGGTTTACCAAAGGGTCTCAATGCCTCACTACGTGGTCTAATGTGGATTGGGCAAGATGGCATGTGGACAGACGATCAACTAGTGGCTACTTTGTCTTCCTTGGTCCTAATCTCATATCCTGGACTGCAAAGAAGCAATGCATTGTTGCCAGGTCCTTTACTGAGGTTGAGTATTGCTCTTTTGCCAATACAGCTGCAAATCTTAGTTGGGTTTGTAAAATCTTTCAGGATATTTCCTTTCCCATTCTCAAGACTTTTGCAATGTGATAATAAAAGTGCAATTGCCTTAGCTTTCAATCTTGTCTTCCATGCTCGGACTAAGCATGTGGAGATTGGTTATCATTAAATCAGAGACAAGGTTCTCTGTGGCAAAGTTAGTGTGCATCATGTTGCTTCTCTTCTTCAACTTGCAGATATTTTTACTAAGTCTTTGTCATCTGATCGATTTGCAAAGTTAACTTCCAAGCTTTCAGTTAGATCTCCTAACTTTAGCTTAAGGGGGTGTGTTAAGGATATAATAGGACCATCAAATGAAAATTTACCTGATTAAACTTTACATAGCTATTAAGCTATAACAGTTACTGTTGGTTAGAATAGTTGGGGATATAACTGATTGTACCTATTTATATATGGGTGTGTACACATTCTGTTGAGACATGATGAAATCATTTTGTACAACAACTTCTCTCTCTACAATTCCCTCTCTTTCTATAATTCTTTCTCTCTCGGCCTCTAGCCTTTCTCTTACAGAATTATGAGTTTCTACAATCTCTACTCTATTTCAAAGTAGTAACATAACATGTGTTTGATCTTTTTATCACGACGACTAATTTTGTCGCGCCATTCTTCTTTTCCTACGTACTCTTTTTTTTTCTTGTAACCTTTATATTGGATACATAACAGGAAATATGGAACATAAATAAATGTGTAAAAGAGAAAAAAAGTATGTAAAAATCATTTGTCTTGTAGTATTTAAAGAGTACTATTATTGTAAGTTTGTGGTACAAACCTGGAATCACATGTGATCACAATTTCATCTTAGGGACAAAGAACCCATTTTTAGACTGGATTGTATTTTTAGCCTTTTAAACCTAACAAATATTTCAAGTTTCCATTTTTGATAGTCATTCTATTTCTTTTTAAGAGAAACAATACGGAATTTATTAGAAATTAAGGGGGCATACAAACGTCTAAGAGAGTGTCTTGAATAAAATCAGGAGGCTCCTTGAAAAAAGTGGGTATTAAGGTGATTTTTAAAAAAAATGGGCATAAAAAAAATTGGGAGAGTTTTAAAAAGTTGTATTGAAAAAAATTGGGAAAGTTTTTAGTGTTTTGTAAACACTCTAAATCAACTTTATTTCAAAGTTTTGGATGAAAATAAGCTCAAAACCTGAAGCTGCAAAAAGCAGCTTCAAATAACCAACTTATAGAAAAACACGGGTGAACAGTAAAATCTGCAATGAATTTTTCAATAAGCCCAAAATTACCCTCCTTTCCTCACACTTTCAGCACACCTCTCGCAAAACCCAAACCAGAAAACTTCAATCCTAGCAATCTCTCTCATTCTCCAGGTCGTGTTCTCCGGCTCGGCGTCCTTCCTCTATTAATCTTCTCTTGTCTAAAATTTCCTTATTTATTTGTTTGGATTTTTAAATTTGGGGATGGGAGAGTGAGAGTGAAAGAGGGGTGGGGAGAGCAAAGGGATGAGTGTTTGGGTGTCGGGAAAAAAAATTGGGGATGGAGGATAGGGAAAAAAATTAATTGGGGAAGGTGATATGGTTTGTGGAAAAAAATTAATTAAGGGAAAAAAAATAGATTTTGTGGAGGAAACAAGAAAAATTGAGAGAGAAGTAAGAAAAATTGATTACTTCTCTATTATTTTTTTTAGAAGGTCTGCTTCTTATTTATCTTAGGGTTTAGGTATATAAGAAAGGATAAAGCTCTGCTTTACTTCTGATTTGTGAACTTTGCTTCTGATTTGTCCTACGACGTTCCCTCGTCTTTTGCGATTCAGCACACCCCTCTACGACACCGTTTCATCGTCTTCTTCAAGCTCTCGCAGTCTCTTCTAAAACTCCAACCTCCAGGTCAGTGCTCGTATCTTATCTCTCTCACTCCATCTGCTATCGTGTTTTATATTTTTTTTTCTTTTCTAAATTCTTCATTTATGTTATTCTTTTTAATTAGTACTAGGCTTGAGTTTTTGGTTCACGGTTTTGGTTTAGGCTGATTAATATCCTTTTTTTCATTTTTTTCATGATTTCTGCCAATTTTATTTGTCTAATTTTTGTTTATTTGTGGAAAAATATGGTTAGATTTGGTTCCTTCAATCGATTTATATATATTTTTTATCATGACAGTCATCCAAAAATGATGCAGAGTACTATTTGTGCCTATATCGTTTACAACGATTATGTATTCTATCTGTGTTTACTAGCTAGGATTTTGTAAGTGTTGTTATTGTTTATTCCTTGAGTCCATCTGTTTGGATTAAAACTTGATTTTTTGGCCCAAGGATGGAGTCGGCCCAAAAGGAGGCCTGGAGGAATAGAAGATCAATGCCCGGCCGAAACTTGGGAAAGCAGGAAAAGGCCTTTTCTGACTTGATACAATTCATAAGGGCCACTTGCCTACCTACCCAAGGACCAAGTGGTGTAGACTGATCAGACTGCACAGCCCATAAAGTACTTTATGGTGGCATTACATGTAATAAAGCTGATGAGTCATCACCCTCAGACCGCATTCGGGCAAAGTTGTCGCTACAGGAGCCAAACCGAGTCGTCTATAAAAGGAGGAAGAGAAGACAGGAATAAGGAGACTCAATCAAACAAACAAAGACACTCAGAAAAACAAACAAAGACACTCAATCAAACAAACAAAAGCACAAACTCTGCTCAAAAAGCCAGATTTGCCTTTCAAAACAAGCTGTAATCAGCCCAAGCCTTCATCCCCCGCGGGATAATCTTTTCTCCCAACCTCTGTAATAGCTCTGCTACCTTGTTCGAACTTGTTGTAGTATCGATTCACCTTTTGTATTCTCTTCTCCCCTCTCCCCCTCTAAGCTTTCAGACCTTTGACAGAACTACAAAGATAGGGACCTGCAAGACGATCAGCCTTAATTGATAAGGTTTAATCTTGCCCGACCTGCTTTGCTCTGTCTTTGTCTTCTCTTTCTTTAAAGTCTAGCAATATGTTGTATATTTCCAGTTATATGCAAGTTGTTTCTAGCAAAATCACGATGACAAAGCTTTCTCAGTACTTGGATCCGATTTGAATATATCTTCAGTGTTTAAATCAGATCCAAGTCCTAAGCCCTCAGGCATGTAAATCTGATTAGTTTAAAAGTCTTTGGCCTCAAGGCATAAAAAAGAACTTTATGTGGACTTAACCCATCCACGACAATCCTTGATAAACGAGAAGTCCGAAGTTACTTGGGGCGCAAGTAATCGACCTACCTCTTGGTTTTATTTCTATTATATCATGATTATCATAGAACGCTTAAGCATGGAATGGATTCTGATAGGAAGCCTCAAGGCCTATACCTAAGGCCCCACAAAGGCACTTATTTGGATTCATTCTATTCTGCGGTCTAGGTGGTTTGAGTATAAGAACAGACTCTAATGGGAAGCCTCAAGGCCTATACCTAAGGCCCCACAAAGGCACCTATTTAGGTTCGCTCTACCTCTCAGACTCGGATAATCAGAAATATAATAGTTATAAGACTCCGACAACCATAAAGACCAAATATAATATGCTCAAGTACTGGTTTAGTTTGACAGGAAGCCTCAAGGCCTACACCTAAGGCCCCACAAAGGCACCTGTTATATCTAACACGGTTTCTCGGGCATATGCATATTCACAACTAAAACGTGACATCCATTCGACATCTACCATGCTGAAGATGGCAGTAGCACGCCTGAGCACTAAAATGTTAACCTTGATTGTGAGCCTCAAGGCCCCACAAAGGCACCTCTCAAAGTTAACGCTGTCCTTCTCTTTCAGCCTTGCCCGAAGAGTCTTGCCCGACGAGACTTGCCCGACAAAGCCCGACAGGAAAGCAGAAGTCCGACAGCAGCCCTCAACCGACGCCAAACCTCCAGGGGAGCTGTGTGCTCGTTGGCCAGGAAACATCCCCGACGGGAATTCCTGCCACGAACACCATCATTTTGTAAGTATGGGTGATGCACACTGATAACAAAAGCAGGGGTGTTGTCATCTCCTTAAATATCTCTTCCACCCTTGTAATCCGCATGTTATTCTTGGTAATACAAAGAAGATATCATTCAAAATTCAACATTTGAGTTGACTGGGTGAAAGGTTGTGAAGAGGCAAGAGTGAGATTCTCAATACTTTGTGATCCATTTGCCGCATCTGATATGTACAGGCAAAGGCTCATCGTAGAGACTGCTTGTAGTCACTAATTGTAGTTACCTGAACCATTATGTTTTTCTTCTCCTTGTCCAGTTCTTTAAATTGCAGAGACTGCTTGTAGTCACTAATTGCAGTCACCAACACTACTAACAATATGCTAACTATTATTCCCAAGCCATCATACATACCTTTCGGCATTCCTTCAGTTGCAATTCCAACACCCATAGAGACCGCAGCAACAACCATGAGGATAATTAAAGTTAAATCTTGTAAGGCTTCCCATTATTTATCGTCTAGTTCTGTATCCTGTATGGAATAGGAATGCCTTTTACTAATTAGTATTTTGGGTCTTTCTTCGTGCTCCCATGTATAACATAAGTATGATCATATATGCTGCAGAATCCCGAGTTTTATGCTTTTATTCATTTTATTTTAATAAAATGAGAATTAGTTTGCCTACTATACCTGTATTTTTCATCTGGCTTACCATTTGTTCTGTTTTCAGCAATGTTGAGCTCGGTACAGCATGTGGAAAGTACTTCCGGGTGTCTTGCCTTAGCATCATTGATGTAGGTACTCCATAGTTTTCGTATCATTCTAAGCAATTTGTTTGCCGACCTGTGAAAAACTGATTTGGCTAACATTGTCATTTGGTATTATCTTCAGGTGATTTGGATATTATCAAGACGCTGCCTGGTGGTTAGTGAAGGAGAGTAGGATGATACCTCTATGTTGAGTGTAGTGTTTTGTTTTGAGACTTGCCCTTTCTTTTCTCTGAATGAAATTCTTGATTTTCTTTGACAATGTTGTGTTGCTAAGTTTCCAAATGCTTAGATTCTACCATATGTGTAAGGTGATCTTCGTTGTGACTTGATGCATGGCATATTGAGATTCATTAAAGTTAATTTTGTTACATTAGATACATCCCATTCGGGGTTTTTTTCTTCGAACCTTGAACTGAAATGTTTATGTCTAAGTAGTTAAGCCAAAAAGAGCATGGTATGAAATGCTGGATAACAAGATAGGTTTTAGTTTGGTGTGGGATTTTGCTTCTTTAGAAACCATTTTTGTTCATAAGTGTTATTAAATGGTTAGTTTGGTATTGCTGTGCTTTGAAAAAAAATAAAGTATATTTAGTAATTCACCTTTATTTGTTAAGAAAATTAAATTAATGGCATATCTAGTATTATACATTTTTTGGTCATTTCACACAGTCACATCTGTTTTACATAAAAGTTTACCGAACATTATAATACTGCTTTTTTTTTCAAAAACACTTTTACAAAAAAGTTTACCAAATACTCTGCTATTTTATTTCACATCTGCTTATTCTCATAGCACAGCAGAAGCAGTTTTTTTTTTCAAAGCACAACAATACCAAACCAGCTCTAAGCCCTGGTTTGGTATTGAGGTGATTCTGAAAAAATTGGCTATCAAAAAAAACTGGGAGCTTTTTTATGTTTGGTAAACATTCAACTTTAGTTTTTTTTCACAGTTTTGGGTGAAAAAAGCCAAAAACACAAAGCTGCAAAACCCAGCTTTGAAAAACCAGTATTTTTTTCACATCTATTTTACATAAAAGTTTATCAAACACTACAATACTGCTTTTTTTTCTTTTCAAAAGCACTTTTACAAAAGAGTTTATCAAACACTCTGCTGTTTATTCTCACAACACAGTAGAAGAAGTTTTTTTTTTTCAAAGCACAGCAATACCAAACCGACCCTAAGTCTTCTTACTTCAAGTTTGGCCCAACTATAAAAAGTTCATAAAGCTCAATCCAACCAAAAGGCCACGCCGGCTGCCGCGGCTCAACTGTAACATAATCAAGATTATAAAAGAATACATAATTAAATTGAGATAATGAATTAAAAAAATTAAGTGATATAAAAAATAAAATAAAATAAAAAGTCACAAAATCATCCAAACCGTCTAAACCCACCTAGCCTACTTAAGTCAACTTAGAGGAATCAAGCGAGTCTAGACAAGCTAGATGGGTGACTAGGCGAGTTTAAATGCCCTTTCTTATTTTTAAACACCAAAAAATTAATCATTTCGGTGATCAATCGCCTAGTGCTTAGATGATCTCAACTGGCCTAGCCGGCTAGTTTTAGCACATTGATGTTACATAACTAACAAGGGCCTTAGCACCGAATACGCTGGACGCCCAATGGTCGTTTTTATTACTTATAGTTGAAAAAGGGGTGTGATATCCACACACCCATTTTTACTTCTCACACACCCTTCTAATTTTCGACCATCGGATCGGATGAAATGAAAAAGATCTAACGGATAGAAATTAACAAGGGTGTGTGAGAAGTAAAAAATGGTGTGTGGATAGCACACCCCGTTGAAAAAATGTCATACTTTCACACACACTGGAGGCCCAATGGCTGTTTTTCTCTACATAGCCGGTAAGAGAGCACCCCCAATGGAGGCTTTATCTTTCACGAGGCTACTACATTTCAAGCTTTAGTGAGAAATTTCATCCCCAATGAGCCGGAAAATAGGGCTAGATTCACCACTTTGGCTAGCAACTTTTTTTTTCTAGTAGCATAAAATTGAGCTACATCTAGCTTCAAAAAAACAATGGATCCCATAAAAAAAGTAGCAACCCATGTGTGCAAAATTTCATTACTCTCTCTCCACTTTCAAATACACTTATACTCTCATTTTATTCTTTTTTAAAGAATTTCAAATTGATTTAACGTTCATGGGCATTAGTGGGTGAAATTTTCAAATAAATTTTTTCAAAATTTTATCTTACTAATTTACCAATTAGTGCTAGGTAAATTGTTGTATTGTACTTGAAAATCAAATCAGAAGGCGAAGTGGAGGTTTGTATTTTTCAACGGATAAGATTGAGATAAGAGAATCTAATTCAACGGATGGTTCATAAGTGATAAAATCTAACTTTGTAACAATTTGAACTTTTTTAGGTTGAAAGGTTCATAAAAAAAAAAATAAGATAGCACGTCTAAAAATCAACTTAAGAAAAGTAAACAAAAAATATATATATAATATATATCGCATAGTCAAATTACTACATAAGTAAATATATATAGTCCCATAAAGAGCCTGAAAGAAATAGCCCCTCTTTAGGAGATATTTTTTTTATAAAGCCCCAAAGATTCCTCGGAGCTCTAAAATGAGCTATATCCACCACTTTTTCAACCCCATATAGAGCCCCTCACTGGGAATGCTCTAAGTAACAGCCAAGGTGCAAGACTGGCTACTGAAATTGTATCTGGATCAAATTTTTTGGGACATGGGGTTGTAACATAGCATATTGGGAGCATTTTTGCTCAACACTATAACTATAGTGTATGTTCACCCTACAACTTATCATCTTCTATGTGTCCTTCACTTAATGTTAGTTATTTTTTTTTTCAAAATTGGAAAATATTCATTTAATATTAAAAATAACCATAGTTGGTAGTAAGGACATGTGACAGATGTGTCTGGTAAACATACACCATAGTTTGCAGTAGCGAGTAATAAAACTCCCAAAATATTCCAAGTTTATATCTCAATGTATAACATAACTTCTTAATTTTTTTCACATATTACCAATTATTTATGGATTGTATGCTTTTAATATGATATTGAAACGGATGATTTATTTGTGTCACATAATAATATTAATTAACGATTTAAGTGTGGAATCCTATTTTAAGAATAAATAACATTAACATTGAGCTCGTTTGGAAGTACTTTTGGAATCAACTCTTAGTAAAGATACAAGTTAATACTGAAAAAGCACTTGAAGTGCTTCTTGCAAATAACTTTTGAAACCCAAAAACAATTTCACTAAAAAATTTTTTAGTCATTCTAAAAACATTTTCCACTAAAACGCAAAGCTAAAAGTTTAATTACTTTCTATTTGACAAACTAAATTTTAATTATACTAACAAAGAATTTTAATATAATTAAAATCTTAGTTTGAGTGCTAATGGAGGAATCCGGATTCTCACTGAATCCTTTTTATAAAGATCTTGAAGATTCGTGAATCATATTCGTTCATCGTACATCGTGCGGTCAGAATCATTTTAAATATTTTTATTTAAAATTAAATACAAACAAGACCTGATAAAAACTAATCATACGATATACAATAAACAGACACGATTTACAAATTCTCATAATCCTCACCAAAAGGATCCGAAGAGGATCCTGTTGGCTAGTAGAGTACACATAGGATGAGAAAAGTAAGAAGATTGATA
Organism: Malus sylvestris; assembly: GCF_916048215.2. Classification (NCBI taxonomy): domain Eukaryota; kingdom Viridiplantae; phylum Streptophyta; class Magnoliopsida; order Rosales; family Rosaceae; genus Malus; species Malus sylvestris. The sequence goes on along the minus strand of NC_062267.1, from coordinate 7,096,595 downwards.
CAAGAAGGTAACTAAGAAAGTTGCTAACATTTCTCATATTGTCTAATCTAAACACGGGGTATTAGAACTTGAGTGCCAAATGTTGTGTTGGATTGCCAAATACATATCTTTCAAGCAGAATGCAAGTGAAACAAAAGGAGGAAAAAAGATATGGATCTATAAACAACATTTCTAATTTTCTACAGATTGAAAACACGAGGAACATTACGAGCTTGCACACCCATTCAACATCAACCTGCTAATCTAACTTCTCTCCACTAACAAATAATCTACCAACTGACCAAAGAAAATTAAAACCCTAGTGGGGAATATCTAAGCAAAACCATCGAGAGTTGAAACCCTACAAAATTATATCACAACGATTAGCATGAGCGGCGGCACCAGAACGGATTTTGACAAACTTCAGTTCAAAGAACTGCCTCCAAGATTCATCTTGCAGCTAAACCCTAGTCTTGTTGTACTCGAACAATCATGCCTTCGGATCTTCGAAATAGTTTGTTGGTACTTCTGCAGGTGAAGAGATAGTCGCCACGCATTTGAACTGTTTTAAGAAAACAACGCAATTCAGAACATCCCTATGGTGCGGAAAATTAAATCAAAATCAGTAGGGTTAAAATTTTAGCCTGAATATACCTTATGCTGTTTGTACTTTCGTCTTATGGACTGTAGAGACGCTCCTCTTTTACTACGATGCAAGTCGTATATGATAAGAACGCATTCCTTTAAATCAGCTGGTTTATATCCGGAATATCGTTGCAGGGACAAAGTCTGCAATAAGCAAACAACTCAGCAATTGCATTCAATATTTTGAGTTGAATGATGTTAAAAGTTCTCTAACAAGTTCTTACCCAAGGATGATCCTTTGGCCGGATCATAAATCTTGTGAGAAATGTAACGGACGCAGCCACCAAGGAAGGCAAAAACTGAACACATTCATAATCCAACAAACTTAACTCTGCCAGGTAGTATCCCAAAAACTCTAACTGCAGGTTAGGATCCTGTAAAGACCACTAAACAATTTGTTAGCTTCCCACATGAACTGACACCCAAGTAGCAGAGAAAAAGAGAGAAGAAAGAGAGATTTTGCTTACTTTGTAGCTCTCTTGAGCAAATCTAGTGAATCTCCTGCAAACCAAAACGTGAATGAACGTTAATCAGTCTAATAAGCTATCAAACTCAGCATCTCAAAAGCATATTGATAAATATGTCCAAGAAAAACAGTACCAAGACTTCTTACCTTAGTAATGTTTTTATTGTAGGACTTCCCAAGTTGAAATTTAAGGACTTGAGTATATCAGCCTCCATTTTTAACACCTTTACAATGAGAACAAGTATTAACTAAACTTTTACAATTACAAAACCAAAGGAGATGCGATACATTAAAATCTAAGATGAGGAATAGATATACAAAAATTCACCTCGCCCCTATCATACGTATTATCTGTTATGTAGCAGAATTGTTCTACATGTGGAGGGCTGATCTCTTCATACTTTCTGTTTGCCACATTAACCATAAGATTACAAATTTCGATCTATGTCAACAAGAAACACCACTTAAAAATTTCATTGATTCGTGGACTTACGAGGCAATGAGCATTGAAGAAACACCGAGTAACTGAAGCCTTTTCCGGTTGAGAACATTCAAAGACAGGAATTTATCAATATACATAACGGTGAGGAAAAGAGTGTCAGAAAGGAGTTTATATTCCTCTGCAACTTCCACCAACCAGTCCACTAAGATTCCTCTCATATTAGCAGTGACATCTTTTTGAATCTTTGTCATGTAATCGGGTGAAGGTCTGCGATTTTCATCCGCCTGAACATTAACCCGTCATCACCATTAGCCCAGATGCCCCAAAACCCAAAAGAACCCCAAATGCCAATTCAAATCAAAGCTAAAATACATAGACCGCAAAACTTACTTAATTAAGCTTACACTTTTTGCATATCAAAAGTACATAAACTATCACCAGAAAGATTCAGCCTTTATCCTTAATTCAAGTTTCAGAGGAACCAGAAGAACCACTGGTAAATAAAAAGCCCAAAAATTAACAAAACCCACCTCCCATTTTCCAGTAAATTCCACTTCAAACCAAACCCAGGACACAGATACTGCAGAAATTCCTGAAAACAGCTTAATCCTTGACTAATCAAAAATTCACATAAACCAATCACTAGAAAACTTCAGCCCTTATTCCTAATTCAAATTTCAGTGCAACCAGAACCACTGATACATCAAGACCCAAAAATAAGAAAAACCCAACTCCCATTTTTCCAATAAATTCCAGTTCGAAAGAAAGAAAGCTGCAATTCGATAACCCTTTACCTCGAGCTTCTGAAGATACTCATAAATGTCACGAGCATATGGCACACACAGTTGGGGGTCATCCGACGACGCATCAATGTCCTGGGCCGCCTTCGCGGGCACTGATTTTTTCGCCTTGCCTTTGGCGCCGCGTTTCTTGATCTGCTTCTCTGCCCCGAAGCTTTTATTCACCGGAACAACAGCATTCGTGAGCTCTCCTAGCACCACCCGTTTCTTGGTGGCCCGCTGCTCCGGGGTCACAGCTTCGGCCCTCCGCTTCATCGACCTCGTCACACGCACGCAGTTCTCCTTGTCCGCCATGGCTGCCTCTGCTCGAATCTGTGAGTTTCGAGGTTTTGGGTCAGAGGTTCAGAAAGAGGAGGGGGGAGAGTTTTGTAGCGAGTAAAATGAGAGCGCCACTTTGAAAAGTAAAGTTGGCGCCTTTGGGTTTCTGCTGCTTCTGAACGTTTTGGTTCGCCCTTTGCTTCAATTTTGGTTCAATTTTTGAAATTTTGGAATGTGTCTTTTGCAATAGAGTTAATTAGATTTAACACTCAAAATTTGAATTTCTTTTATTAAATATCCATACCTTTTAGAATTTTGATGAAGGCACTTTGGTAAATTACGTATCGTTCGATACGTGGAACGGGACGAACGGAGTGGGACGAGGCGTTATGTCCCACGTTTGGTGCGCCTAAAACGGATCGAACGTGCTGTTCCACGTGACGAATTTTGGATAAATTTTCGTTCCGCCTCACCCCTTGGAACGACTCGTTCGACATCTGTGGAACACAAAATTATAACATCTCCATCTCCTTCTTCTTCCTCCTTGTTTCCATCCGAGAACATCTTTGCTCCCTTTCCGTTCCGTCCCGTCCCGTCCCGCCGTTCCGTCTCGTCCCGTCTGCATACCAAACGATACCTTAGGCCACATCAATATTTATTATTTTTTAAATTAAAAATAATAATTGTATTTTCTAAATTAAAATTTTACATATTGATTTCTAAATTTGTCCCTTTAATTAGTTGAGAGAATTTTTTTTTATCCAGTCATTTTTTTTATTCATGTATTTTAGGAGTGTTGTACTCTTTTTTAGGAGATAATTTTGGTTTTTTCGCTCAACATATTTATCCAATTATCTCTTTTAATTTTTGTTTTCGTTCAAAACATTTTTTTATCCTAAAATTGAAATGATGGATGCTTAGATTTTTTTTGTTTGTTTATTATTTAGTATACTTTTTGTTAGATAATTATTTTGTATACATTTGAATTTGTACATATTGTTGATTAGTGATAATGGTAGGTTTATTGTTGGTTATTATATATTGGTTTTGTATTGATTAGTACATTTATTTTTAATTTTTGGGTGTACATATCGTTGATTGGTACTTTTTGTTTTAGCTTTCGGTATGTTTTGTTTTAGCTTCTAGTACGTTTAGTTTTGTTCTCGTTGATTGATAGGTTTTTTTCACGATTTTATTATGGTACCATTTAGTATCATATGGGTACGATTAATATTATACATATCGTTGATTGGTACATTTACTTTTGTTCTTCAACGTTGTTTACTAGTACATTTATTTCCAATTTTAGTAGGTTTGTTTTCATACATATATTTTTTATTGGTATGTTTGTATATATTATTCTCGATGTTATTTCCTTATATGAATTGCTACAAAAATTTATATATGGATTACTATAAATATCTTAAATGGTATTTTATTTCTTCATTGAACGGAAAAAAAAAAATCAAACAGCAGGGTATTTTATTCCTTAATAAATTGTAGAAAATCATTTTTTTTTTGTATAATTATCTTTAGAGGGAATCAAAGGAGCTAGTGTCACATCCTGGCCCGGGCCCCCACCACATCCCGACCTGTAACACGATATTGTCCGCTTTGAGCCCCGACCACACCCTCATGGTTTTGTTTCTAGGAACTCACAAGAGAACTTCCAAATGGGTCACCCATCATGAGATTGTTTTCACGCGAACTTGCTTAACTTCGGAGTTCCTACCAAAAGGCCTTGTGCTAGGAAGAGATGGAAATATACATATAAGGCTTACAGGATCCTCACCCCTGGATGATGTGGGATCTTACAATCCACCCCCCTTAAGGGTCTGACATCCTTGTCGGCACACATCCGGCCAGGAGTTGGCTCTGATACCAAATTGTCACATCCCGACCCAGGCCCCCACCATATCCCTAGCTCGCGTCCACCTTAGCACGATATTGTCCGCTTTGTGCCCTGACCACGCCTTCTCGATTTTGTTTCTGGGAACTCACAGGAGAATTTCTCAATGGATCACCCATCATGGGATTGCTCTCGCGTGAACTCGTTTAACTTCGGAGTTCCTATAAAACCTAAAGTCAGTGAGCTCCTAAAAAGCCTTGTACTAGGTAGAGATAGGAATATACATACAAGGCTTACAAGATCTTCACCCCTGTGCAATGTGGGATCTTACAGCTAGATTGTAGGAAATTTGTTTTAATATCTTTGTATTTTTTTTCTTGACGTGAAGAATTTAGGCAGTGGTAAGATCTGTAATTTTTGTACAAATAAAGGATAGTTATGATAGATGAGACTCCAAATTTGTAGGGAAAATGTTTAATTAAATCTCTAAAACCTACAAATGTTTAGTCTATAGAGTTGAAACTCAGGCACTTATATCAAAACGCCTCTTTGCAATATTCATTCGGGCATTTGGATCGAGCTATTTTTTTCTTTTTCTTTTTTATTTTACACTTATCGAAGTTTTCAAGACATTAATAAACAAATTATTCTTAATGTTTGATAATGTTCTGTTGGATAATGCTCGTGTCCTCTCTTACGAGGACTTACTTGTCCACTCATTTATGATTAACGAACTTTTATTGTTCAACATTATAGTCGAAACCGTTCATTCTCTTTATTATCATTTAACGATTATAGTTGCAAAAAATTATTTACTTTGAAGATCGTTTAGTCATTTATATGTATTAAACCTATCAACAATTTTGGTAAGTAATATCTTCAAGATGAATGGTTCATTTATTTTTATGCATATGAGTAGCTAAAAGATTTCAAAATTAAATAAGTTTTTGCTATATGATATTTAGATGATGATAAAGAAAATAAACAATTTCACATATGACGTTTGAAAGGTAAAAATTCCTTAATTGTAAGTAAAGAACCATTTTTGTTTTGACTCGCCATTCCAACAAAAATAAAAGACCCACGTTTGAAAAGCAAATAAATAAATTAAGACCCAACAAAAATGATGATAATAATCATAAGAGCAACTCCACCTATGGAGTCCTCCCCCCCTGGCAATCCACTATTTAATCCACCCTATTGAACAGTAACTGCCTTAAATGAATAGTAACTACCATTAATGAACAGTAATTGCCATTTACATCTCTACCCTTGGAACCCTCCCCCTGGCAATAAGCAATTAAAATAATAGTTTTTTTTGTTTGTTTAAATAATAAAAATTTACAAAAGCTCTCTCTCTCTCTCTCTCTCTCTCTCTCTCTCTGTGACACAAAAAAAAAAAATTGCAAAGCCCTCGGGCCACAGGCCCGTCGACTCCCCACCCCACCTTCGCTCAGGCTCCCACCGTCGCTCGGCCTCCACACGGCTGGACCTCTCTCCACCAGCCCTCGGGCCCTTTGTCCTCGCCTGTCGCCCGAGCAACCAGCCTCCGCTGGAGTTGCTCTAATAATAATACTCCACTTTACCAATATTATTTTAAAGTTTGGAAATAAAAATTATTATACATTTATTTCGCCTCTCACCTCAACCTGCCATCATGTGTTTGAAAATAATTTGTGTGGGATTTAACTGGCTACTGAATTTTGCTAAATGATACTACAATCCTTTTAAAATTCGTCACGTGTCAAGCTTTAAATATAATAATATATTATTATCTTATATTTAACATTCTAATAATTATATTTTGTACTAATAATATATAGGGTTCTTTAGATATAGACCCTAATTGTACTAATAATACATTCTCATAATATATTTTGTACTAATACTACTATCAGATCAACCTAATTGTTAGTTTACTCTCATTCTCAAATCTTTGTTTGCCATGTTGTGCGCAATTTTTCTATTTTTCAGTCATGACCAACCTTAGAAGGACGAAGAGCAAGAGACCACATTGTCGCTAAGTTGAAGCCACATCCATAAACTCCCTTCTCCGAGTACAGCGCCATGAAGCAACCCACATGGTAGACCACACAAGGAAGATAACATGTGGCAATTCGAAAGTTAATATTAACAGCCCTACAATATTATCATAAGAGCAGTTCCACCGAAGATGGAATAGCCTAGCACCCAGTCAAAAAACTAAGCTGGCACCTTGTCAATTCACTCCAGCCAAGCAACTTGCCTGGCACCCAACCTGGGCCAGCCCAAAATTGACTGACCAAGGAGCCGGGCTATTTGCCTGGCGCGTGCATCTCACTCGCGAGTGGGCGCGAGTAGGGGACAAGGGTGCAGGCGGTGGGGCCTGCTGTCAACCCACTTGTGCTTCACCCGGAAGGAGGCGACGTGGCCTTCTCAATGTCGTTGGATTTCCAACAGCTAGTTTTTGTAGACCGTTAGATTTCCAACGGTAAAAAAAAATTTAAATTTGACTTTTAAAATTGACCGTCCGATCACAGATCAACGGTCCACATTTTTTTCACCAAAAATAAAAATAATAAAAAAAGGCCCAATGGTTAGAATTATGACCGTTGGCCATGTAACAACACCTTGGCTCTTGGATTTGAATATTTTTCAAATCAAACGGTCCAAATTAATTAACTATATTAAAATTTATTAAAAATTATTGAAAATTACAGAAATTTTTTAAAAAAATACAAAAAAAAAAAAATTAAAAAGTTATTTTTTTCTATAAATACCTAACCCTTATCTTCCACCTTACACCACATTTCAATATTTCCTACACTTTCTACCAAAGCTTTCATATAATTTTTGTGGGAAAAAAATTACCAAAAAGCTCATCCTTAATTTTGTTGTCCATATAAACCATACATCCATACATCCAAATTTGGTTAAAAATCTTATCCAAAAATAAAACTATTTATTTATTTATTTATTTTTAAAAAATATAAAACATTTTAAATAGGCTGGGTGCCATCGCATTATGTAGGTGTGGAGATCGTTTGTGCCAGCGCATTTTTAGACTGGGTGCCTGCGCATTTTTTTAGGGGTGGAGATGCTTTGGCCTATTACTATTCATTGAGGTCTATTACTGTTCACTTGAGTGAATAAATGCGTTGGGTGTTGGCGCAAAGTCTTTAGGAGTGGAATTGCTCTAATAGACAAATTGTAAAGCCCATAAATGGGTGAAAATGGTTGGATCTGCACTCGCATTGGTCATCTTCGATAATTCTTGTAATCCATTTTTTCTTGGGTTCTTCCCCAGTTTAAACCACCTCGACTTAGGAGGAGAATTTTCCAAGGTCGAGTATCGCACGTAATGCATCAAATCCTCCACTCGCACAACGCGATCCTGAGAACAATAACAATGTGCAACTTTATCTTTAACCGCTTTGATGAATGTCTCCAGGCTGAAAGTAATAGTCCACATCTAGGCACCCACTGCAAGAAGGACACTAATTCCCGGTGTTGCGGATGCGTTGGGTTGGCTGCCATATGTTGAAGGAGGTGAGGAGGATGGGCTTCCCTTTGTGAGCTGGTGCGTGGTGGTGCTGCTGCTGTTGGGATAGGGGTTCCATGCCGGAGGTTTGGTCTTAAGGCGGAGCTGTGCTAGTGTTCTCGGAGTCCGACATTCCGATGAGGATTTGTGGAGGTAAGTAATAGTCCACATCTAGGCACCCACTGCAAGAAGGACACTAATTCTCGGTGTTCCGAATGCGTTGGGTTAGCTGCCATATGTTGAAGGAGGTGAGGAGGATGGGCTTCCATTTGTGAGCTGGTGCGTGGTGGTGGTGCTGCTGTTGGGATTGGGGCTCCATGCCGGAGGTTTGGTCTTAAGGCGGAGCTGTGCTAGTGTTCTCGGAGTCCGACATTCGGATGAGGATTTGTGGAGGTAAATACCAGGGTAAATTACATAGTAGCCCCTCAGGTTTGAGGTCTATTACAATCTTATACAACATCTTTAAAACATTTCACTTTCATACCTCAAGTACTATTTTATTTCAATTTCATACAACCGTTAGATTTTCCATCCATGGATCTGTTAAATGCTGATGTGGCTACCACATATATGACACGTGACTGCCAAATGTCTGCCACATGGCAAATAAAATAATTTTTAATTTTTTTTTAAAAAACCTGAAATTGGAAGAAGAAAAAAAAAAAAAAGAAAGAGACCGAACCCAGAAGAAGGAGGAAGAAGAAAGAGAAGGGAGGAGAAAGAAGAAGAAAAAAAAAAGAAAAAAAAAAGAAAGGGGTCCGAACCCAGAAGAAGGAGGAAGAAGAAGAAAGAGAAGGAGGATGAGGAGGAAGAAGAAGAAGAAAAAAAAAAAAAAAAAAAAAAAAGGGACCGAACCCAGAAAAAGAAGGAGGAAGAAGAAGAAGAGATGAAGAAAGAGGAGGAGGATGAGGAAGAAGAAGAAGAAGAAGAAGAAAAAAAGAAAAAAGAAAAAAGAAAGGGACCGAACCTAGAAGAAGAAGGAGGAAGAAGAAGAAGAGAAGAAGAAAGAGGAGGAGGAGGAGGAAGAAGAAGAAGAAGGAAAAAAAAAAAAAAGGGGTCCGAACCCCGAAGAAGAAGAAAGAGAAAGAGAAGAAGAAGAAGAAGAAAGAGAGAGAGAGAAAAAAAAGTGGCAGATATGTTTTTTTTTTTAAATTAAAAAATTATTTTATTTGCCACGTGGCAGACATTTGGCAGCCACGTGTCATATATGTGGCAGCCACGTCAGCATTTAACAGATCCATGGATGGAAAATCTAACGATTGTATGAAATTGAAATAAAATAGTACTTGAGGTATGAAAGTGAAATGTTTTAAAGATGTTGTATAATATTGCAATAGACCTCAAACCTGAGGGGCTACTATGTAATTTACCCTAAATACCAACACCAAAATTTTTATAAAAAAAACGAGAGATTTAAATAAAGGAAATTTTAATGAAAAGCTTCCGGTACTCTACACTTAAACGAAAAACCACATTTTTACACTAAAAAGTCAATCATTGTACTTGTTTGGACCCGAATTTACATCTTTGGCCCATGCAATCAAGGCCGTTGAGTAAGTATAACTTCATACCGTCGGATGAGAAATAGAGGTAATTCATTTTATTATTATTAAAAGATAATGTTATGATGTTTTATCATAATTATCTTTTAATAATATTTATTTTTATTTTTATGAATGATGAGATATGAATTTCCAATTGGAAACATGTCAGCACAGTTCAAGTTGATATCCGGATGTGGGTGTGCGGCACAGTTCAAAATGGATTTTAAAATTTATTTAGGTAGGATCAGGATACATGATGATGGCCTTAGGTGATGGATAAGACAATGAGTCTAGGAAGGCTAAGCTTTTGGTGGAGATATGATAAGCCTAGGTGGTAATGATGATACAAGAAACCTAGGTAGATTAGGTTTTTGCATGGTGATAAAGTTTTCTACTGGAGGTTTTTAATTAGATTAGAAGCCTAGATGAGCTAGGTTTCTGATGTGGTATGACAAAGCCTAGATAAGCTTTATGTTAGAAGTTGCGAAATCTGAAGGCTACAGATCAGATTTATCTCAGCTAGTTAGATTTGCAGTCAGACTCTGCACAATTATCTAGCCGTGCTAAGCAAGCATACAATCACTATAAATACAGATGCAATGACAACGGAAAGAGGACCTTAAATTCAACACACAATTGCCCTGCGCAAATTCTCTCAACAACCTTGAAACTTTTTCCTTTTCTTTTTTCGCTGACACATCTTCAGTTTGGATAAACAGCACTGTGAAAGCAACCGGTGATATCTTCAGTCGGCATAGATAGCACTGTCACCGTAGAACCAGCCAGTCTCGCAGCATCTTCAGTCGGCATAGATAGCACTGCGTCGAGGGTGACTGGTTATCTATCTAAGTCTCGGTCGAAAATGATTCTCGAATCCTTATTGGTCGAGGTCATCTCATTAGTCTTCTCGGCGAAGTGAGATGTTATAGTTTATTAGGCTTGGCACATTGCACGCCGAGTTAGTTTATGATTGGATATTCTCAAGTGGGATTTAGAGTTCGACGTTCCGACGGTCAAACCACGTTTATTGTTAAGACATATATCCGCTTTGAGTATTTGTGCCCTTATACTTTGGTGTCGATTCGGCGTGAGTTTACTCTAACGAATACCATCACTGTGACCGAATCCGACGACGACGATTTGTAAACTTCGTAAGAATAGTAACCTTGTCTTCAGGTTCGAGAACCCAAGAGGCCAAGATGTGTTCCTTTTTCGGTCGCAATCGCAAGACACAAAAATCGGCCGCGCACTCAACACAACATCAGCATATTTTACTCCTCGGCCGACGAGTTGGCACGCCCCGCATTCAACCGAAGGACGTGGTTAGCTCATAGATTACTCGGCCTGCGCGCCACGTAGGCTTGGTAGTTTTTAGAGTCAACAATATTATTCACTTTACCCTTTATTTTGTCCTTATCATTAAAACTCAAAGTTTAGAAATCATTTTCATTAGTTTTCCTTTAAATAAATTGTAGGTGAATTCAAATGTGAGAGACATATAGGTGAAGACTAAAAGCTTAAAAAGTCAATTCAATCCACCCAAAACAATTTTATTTTTAATTTCGGATATGATTTTTAACTAGCCTTGTCATGTTTCAAGTTATTATCCGAAAGTACAATTTTTGTAGATAGATTTTCGAGTAGATTTTTAACCAATTCTGTAGTGACACGTGTCTAGATTTCTGATAAGATTTTGAATCAATCTCATTGCAACACATGTCAGTATTTGTTTAGAATCCTTAATAATATATTTCGATAAGATTTTTAACTAATCACGTCGTGCCACGTGACATTATTTACAACCTCATCATTTTTTCTTTTTTTACATATAAAATCTACATCCATCCTAAAGTCATACACCAAAATCAAAATAACTCAAAATCCTTCTTTATAGTTTATGAATCTAGTGGACACTTATTTGTGCTATCTAATGGAAAATTACATGGGGACTATGGAAGCTATATTAACGATTTTAACCCCTGAATCGATGAATCATCATAAATAAAATACACAATATCGCCCGTAATAACTGAAACATGTACCTCTACGATTTATAATTGCCATCAACTTCATGACTATAATAAAACACTTGAAATCTTTTTAATAACTTCGAAATTAAGAAGAGTAAAATTGAAAATTTGGAAAAAAAAAATCTCTTAAAATTAAAATGAGAAAAACGAATATCATGGTCTATTTTGAGCATTGTCAAATTAATTAGAATAATGTACTCCACTCTATATTTTGAAATGTATATCTCTATACATAAGTGTTGAGGATTATAGACGAATCTATATCTCCACCACATTGCAAATAATGTTTTTCCTTAACCTTCATAACAAATCCAATTAGAGTTGGCTCAGTTGGTAAGATCCCTGTTTTGTGTGTCGCCCCCCCCCCCCCAAAAAAAATTAGAGTTGGCTCAGTTGGTAAGATCTTTGCCTTGTGTGTCGTCGTCACCCCAAACAAATATTTGATTCTCATTGTCACCAGTCCTCATTGGTGCATGATATGTAAATTCTTTGGTTAATCCATACCAATGACAATTGGTAGTTAAGTGTCATGCGTAAATCATTTCGGCAAGATGTTATAGGTATGCCCTAACGCTGATGGTGAGAGTAACCAATCTTTCCCTAAACTTTTAAAAATCAAAATCTAAAGAACTAATTGTTTTTTTCTTTTTCAAGTTGTATTTCTCAAGCACTATAGTTTTTTTTTTTTTTTTTAAGCGACAACTAATGGCAAGCCACAGTTATCCAACCCTTCCGAAAGCCAGAAAAACTCTCAGATGCATTTCAACCTCCCTTGACCACAAGTCTGGCTTCCACACCAACAACAGGTTTCAAACCCAAAACCTTCAGTTTTTAATTTAAATGAAATCTCACAATCCGCTCTTTACTATTAAACCACCAATAATTAAAAGAATAAATTTGATTTTAAAAAAATAGTTGCCAATTGATATGTTCCTCATTCATAAATTCTCAATCATTTTAATCTCAAATATCATTGATTTATTATTTTACTCTCATTTTCCCTATTAAACAAACTCGCACTTCCATCTTTCAATGTATTTCTTACAAAAATTTCAAATGTACCATGTAATTAAAATTTGAGATAATTTATGGAGAAATATAGTTGGGTAATAGCTCATGATTTTCAATTCTCAATACAACCAAACTTTACTTCGAAGTCAGCAAACTTGCAAATTTGCATCACTAACACTTCTATACCTACGAAATACCGTCTACCACTATAATCTAAACATAATTTTCAAAGCTCAAAAGGGAGCATAAGCCATGAACATTCTTGTCCTCTGTTCTGGGAGATCATTAAATTAGTTTCATCAATGGGAGAAGGCTTGAAGAGGGCAAGGCTGGCTGTTCAGTTTGACAAGGCAACGCTCTTGCTCATGTGTATAGTTCCATTTCCATCTGTGGCTCAAAAATGCTGGCTTGGACAATTAGATCCCATGCACACATCATTGCAACACATTTGGGATGGAATGGCCCCTTGGTTCAGTGCTAGACCACAACCCTGCATCACAGTTCTTTCAGTGTTGATTCTACAAATGATGCGTACAGAACCAGCTTGTCCAAAGTCTACCATGGAGAAGTTTACTCAAGTGCAACTGGTCAAGATGGCCCGAAAATGCCATCTCCTCAACAAATGGCAATCGGCCACATTACCAGCCTTTCATTAAGCTCGCCAAATACAACTTAAAAGCCAGATCTTCCTATCACACTGGATAAGACCTTGCCAAAAAGATCACTCTTTCATGCTTTCAGATCTTGAAAGAAATGAACTGGTATTTCTTGAGGGCAAGGAATATGTGCCACTTGTTTGAACTGCATTCGAAAAATAAATTGATTCCATTAGAACCACTGTTTCCAAGATTTGGAAAATAAGAGAAGGTCAAACACATTTCTGATAAAAGTACCTTAGGTTGTTTGTATTTCTCTTGAATAACATTCAAATTTCTTGCTCTTCTTCCCAAGCACATGTCATGTATGGCAAAAACACATTCTTTCAAATCAGCTGCTTTATATCCAGTATACTGTTGCAGCTCTGGACACTGAAATGAATGAATGTATCTTAGTAATTGCTTTTCATACATGGAACAATAGAAGTCAACATAAGTAATTCATCAAATCCTTACCCAAGGATGTGTTTTTGTTTGAGTCATAAATCTTGCCAGAAAAACAGCTGACGCAGCTACCAAAGAAGGCAGGAATTTGACAAGCTTGTAATCCAACAAACTCAGTTCAGCAAGGTAGGCAACCAAGAACTCTAACTGCACAATGGGAGTCTGTAAACCACACAAAACAGTCAACCAGTCAGTACAAGAGACCATAAACTTGTCAAATCCACATATATATGTTACAGGACAGAAGGAAAGCTTACTTTGTAACTCTCTTGAGCAACATCAGTGAATTTTCTGTAAAACAATTCACCAAAGGGGCAAATCAATCAGCCGAAGTCATTTAAGCTTGGAAACCAAAATAATGTACCAAAAAGAGTGAGTTCTTTGAATGTCAGGTTCATCCTTACCTTAAAAAGGTCCGAGTAGTCGGATTGCCCATTTCAAATTTTAGGGATTTGAGTATATCAGCCTCCATCTTGATCACCTTTACAACCACCAAAAAACCACTTAGTATAAAGCACATGTATCTACTTGATAAACTGTTGCAAAAAGAGACAACCATCGGATATAAAACCAAAAATAAAAGATCAAATACCTCTTCTTTTTTGTATGTATTTTCAGTTATGTCACAGAGCTCATCCACATTAGGAGGATCAATCTCTTCATATTTCCTATCAGTTAAAAAAGCATCATAAATTTCAGATCAAAAGAAACAGAATCAATCAGGCAACCTAGCGAACAGATCCACAGATTTGCAGGCTTACGAGGCAATGAAGATTGAAGAAACTCCCAGAAGCTGAAGCTTCTGCTTGTGGACGACATTCATTGAGAGAAATCGATCAATGTGAGAAATGGAGAGATAAAGAGTCTCTGGGAGGAGCTTGTATTCCTCTGAAACCTCCACCAACCAATCCACAAGCACTGCTCTCATGTTAGCATTTGCATCCTTCTGAACCTTCTCCATGTAATCAGGCATCGGTCTTCTTCTCGGCTCCGCCTAAACAACAACTACTCAGTATATGGCAAACCCAAAATCCCCAATTCACAAAACATAAACCCTAATTGAGATTAAATCCAAAATGTTGCAGGATTTATCAAAATTGGAATTACCATTATCAAAATTGGACCCAAGAACCCTAGCCCAATAGCAATATCGAATCGAACAGTCCGGCACCAGTCTAATTATCGAGTGAAGAAATTGAAAAGTTAGAAAAAGGTGGGATCTTTCAGTACCTCCAAACGGCGGAGGTAGGCATAAATGTCGGAGGCGTACGGCCCACAAAGCTGAGGGTCCTCCAACTCACGCGCCGCCTCGGCCCTTTTTTCCTTCTCGGTCAAACAACTCGGTTTCTGCAGCTCAACCCGTTTAGAGTTCCCTGAAACGCCGACGCTAACCACATTCGTAACGTCTCCGAGCACCGGGCGCTTCTTATTAGCCAAATGGTTATCCTCCGTCAAGGGTGCCATCGCCCTCCTCTTGGCAGCTGCGCGAGTGGTGATCCGACTGCAGTTCACTTGCTCCGCAACAGTGGTAGAGACCATTGCTCCGAGAGTGCCGAGCTTTGGACTTTACTCGCTGTGGCTTGGAGAGAGAGAGAGAGAGATGAAGGTGTGAGAAAGCGAGGGGGGAGATGGGGATTTGTAGAGGAAGTTGAAGACTTTGAAGTTTTGAGAAAGAAAGGGAGAGCGCCATGTTTCAGGAGCTTCAAAATTTTCTGCTTTTCGCGCTGTTTGATTTGACGTGATTTTTGGAGCGTTTAATTTTTTATTAATTTTTGAAACGGTTTGTCGCGTTCGTTTGGTCGAATTTCAAATTTGGGGAACGCACGTGACCTTCTCATGAATCGGATTTCAAATTTTGATTTTGCGGTGGGGTTTTAATTGGAATTTTGAAAGTTAAAAAGACTGCGCGCTTTGTAAACCTGAAATTGTTGGGTTTTTCTTTGGACCGGTTTGTTTTTTCGGTCTGATTTGGCTTACGAATTTTGAAATTTCAAAAGTTCGAAGCAAAAAATATTGTACTTCGCGGGTCCGGTGATTTGGTTACCCGGCGAGATGGATTTGGATTTTTTTTTTGCTAAATCTAGAATTCATTTTTTAAAATAAATGTATTGTACGTATGAATTAAGTCAATTGATAAGACATGTTTTATTTTATTTCATTTGAGTTTGAATCTCATTTTCTGTAAGTTTAGATAGTTTGAGTTGGTTTCTTGCATTTTAGTAAGATCGGAAATATGTACGTGATTCTCTTAATCGAAAAACAGACTTAGCCTAGACTGGTTATTTTTTTACTCTGCTTAAGGCTTCAATTAAAACTTGAGTGTTTCTCCATTTTTTGTTAGACGCTTGTCAAATTCATTATTTTTATTTTTGAATTTTTGAATTTTTGAAATTTGAATCGATTGATCTCCAAATATGGCGGAACAAAACAAGTTAGAAAGAGTACATGACTATTGGTTTTGATGTGTTATTCACAGCAACATGAAAAAACCAGCCTCATATATCCGAGCCCCTGAGAGTGCAAGATTCGAATTTTCGAAAGATCTTATCTATAAACTTATACATGAATGTAGGGGTGGGTTCGGTACAGTTACCGTACCAAAACTCTTGTACCAATTACCGTATCAAACTTTCGGTTTGGTAAAATTTATTACCATTACCATACCAAATTTTCGGTATTGCCAAAAGTTCGGTTGACATGATATGGCAATGGTAATTGCCATTTTGTTTTGGGACAAAATATGTTTTTGTTTTTTTAACCCAATTCGAGGGCAAAACTTTTTTTTTTTGTACCTTTATCTCATACATTATAGATTAAATTCATCATTCACAATTCATACACATAATAATTCAAATGATGCATCAAGATTCATCATGAAAATTAAGCTTACAATCCAAATAAAAGTTATGAACCAAAACAAATAGAAGTTAATAATCCAAATAGAAATTAAAGTTTCAAACCAAATGAAAATTGGAAATAAACTTCAAAAAGGAGAATCCATTGATCAGTTATTCAAGCTTGAGATGTCGAAGCTTTTGGAGGAGGCATTGAACTTGTAGAAGATTGAGTTTGTGTCAAGCCTACATTACAAACAAAGAAAACATATTAATTAGTAGCAAGAAGAATTAAAGTTGAAAACCATTTAATAACAAATTTACTGAAGAAATTAAAGCATATCTTTCTTGTTTTCTCTTCTTCCATTTCCTTGTAAAATTGAAGCATATCTTCCGTTGGTTCCTTGTAGAAGTTTACTTCATCTGCCCTAAGTCAAATACTAGTACACACTAGTGCTTCCATTATTTTAGGAGTCAAAGATACCCTAAAGGATCCACAACCCTCCTCCCTGGGCTAAATGCATTTTCAATAACAACAATAGAAGTGTGGGTTACAAAGATATTTTGGCTATTTGTGAAAGAATTAGGAATTCTTTTGTGTTTGATTTCCACAATTTCAAGATATCAAAGTCACCAACAACAATGCTGATATAAGTAGGGTTTTATTTTCAAATTATTGGAATATTATAAATATGTGTTATATAATTATCCATTATATAATTTATAAATGATATATTATATTATATTTTCAGTATGGTACGCTAATACCGTGGTAATGGTATCCATTACCAATACAGTACCATGAAATTTTGGTACGGTACAATATCGTACCATTACCGATTGGTACAAAAAATTTGACACAAAATCGATATGGCATGGTTGACAATTCGGTTGACACGGCAATTTGGCAAAAAAATCCACCCCTACATGAATGTGCAATTGTTGTTCAAGTTAATGCTTGACAGTTGACACTCTCAACGTTGAAAAGGGTTTGTCTAGCAGTTTCTAGCTTGTAAGGTGCCTTCCTCAAGCTACTGCATCCGTCAGGCGAAGCGCAAGTGCAAGAGAGTCCAACTTCGAAAATTAAGACCAGGCAAGTTCTTCTGGATGAGATATGGGCCTTCAGTAGGCAGGCAGCACAGAGTCTAGCACTTTGATCATGTTGTGAGGGAAGGCTGATTGCACCCATCTGATGAGGTTTTCGCCTCCTGTGAAACCTTAGTCGTTGGACTTTTTCCAGTGAAGAGCTCCAACAACATCACTCCGAAACTATATGCATCTCCCGCTGTTGACATGTTCTGGCCGGAACAATACCCTACATTGTTGTGTTCATCCTCTAAGTCAGCAGATTATAAATCAAGCACATTTGCTATAACAACAATCATGATTAACTAAGATTGAATATCAATCTACAGGACTTAATATATGAACAATATGCAAAATATACCAATAATTGCCATGGACTACTGGACATATAACTAAATGTTTTCTCAAGTGAGAAGACAGTATAATTAGTACTAACCTGGGGGTATGGATCGTATGGAACCCTTCAGGACATTGGTGGAGCTGAGAGTGTTGAGTGTTCTCTGTTCTCTCCATGAGCACCTTCGCCAGCCCGAAATCTCCAATCTTTGCAGTCACATCTCCATCCAAAAGAATGTCGCTAGGCTTCGAATCACAATGTACAACCGGAACTTTGCTATCATGATGCAGATAATCCAATCCGCACGGCACATCAATGGCCACATTGAATCTCTCCAAAATATTCAATCCATCTCCATCCGCATTCTTTTTCTTACCTTTTATCCAATCTTCCAAGCTCCCATTACTCAAATACTCCTAAACCAACGCGAGAAAATCCGTGTTGTAGTACAATTTCTTCAGGCAAAGGTCCACCTAGAAGGTTGGTAGACAAATTCAAATTTGTGCTCAAGCTAAGAAGGTTTAGAAATATCTCTCTGGAAATGCTTCCGTTGAGCGAATTGTCGAATAAGTCCATGGAAAGCAATTTCTGAAAGTTTGAAAATGCAAGTGGTATACGGCCAACAAAGTAATTTCCAGATAAATCAATGTGGTTCTATTTCATGATATTACCTAAGGAGTTTGGAATTTTGCCAGACAATTTGTTTCTTGCAAAAGCATTTGCAACTCTTTCAGATGCCCAATTTCTGATGGGATTTCACCAGAAATTGAATTGACCATTTTTTTTTTGTTGTTGATAAAAACGATAGATTTTCATTTCATAGATGAAAAGACATACAAAAGGAGCAAATGCTCAGTCCATTACAGAGAGGACATCCTCGAAAAGGACGTCGGCTACAAAACCCGGAGGGGAATCTAACCAACCAAAAGGACTAGCATTTCTAAGTGCATAGCAGGCTAGGAGATAGGCAGTACCTTTGGCTTGACGACGAATGTGGGTAGAAGAAGCCACTGAATAGACCAATTGAGACAGGTATGTTATTGTTACCATAAATTCGATTCCCTCCCATGTACAATTTCGACAGAACCTTGGAGAGGTTGCCAATGGACTCTGGAATTACGCACTTCCAACCGAATTTTGTCAATTGCAAACCAACTTAACCGACTGTTTGTCAAAGAAGTAATGAAATTAAGAGCATTGTCACCAGAGCTAACGATCCAATTGAAACCAATGTTTTACATTTCGAGGAAGGGAAGATTTCCAAGGCCTTGAGGAACTGAACCATCATGAAAATTGTTGGACAGTCGGAGCTCTCGAATCCTTGTACTGTTGTGCAACAAAGGCGCTGGAATTTTCCCTGTGAACAGATTGAAACAATTCGAAAGTAGAGAAGGTTGCAAGCGTGACACCAATGTTGGTTGGAATCTCACCCCGGAGTTGGTTTGAAGCTACAGTGAAGTGAACTAGCGAAGAGATGTAGTAAATGGACAAGACAACAGTACCGGTGAGTTGGTTGCCGGCAAGATCAGTTTTTTGAGCTCACGAAGAAAACCTAATTCCATTGGGATTATACCGGTGAGACTATTCTTGCCAAGATTCAAACTTGTGAGGGTGGAAGAGAGGTTGCTTATGGATCGCGGGATTGGACCGCTGAGATTATTTCGTGCCAAGTTCAAGACTTAAAACTGTCAGGCTTCCAACATGGTGGCTTATGGAACCAGTCCGAAGCCGGAAAGATCAAGAGAAACAATCCGTTGAGTCCCACTGGTTCAGTTCCATGAAACGCCGGTCCAGTTGGCGCTGGGTGATGAGCTTTGGTTCCAGAAAGTTGGAGGGACATTGGCCATTGATTTGAATGCGATCAACGCCTCCTTGTCGGTGACAATGCTTGGAGTGAATGCTGAGTTAACACTCAGAACAATGCATGCAAGAACAGAGAACAATGTTACGGTGATTTGAAAATTCATGGATTTCTGGGGTTTCCTTCTGAACTCGGATGGAAAAAAGATTAAAGCATGCATGTGTTCAATGCAGAAACTTATACGTAGGATGCTTGGTCAAATTTGGTGTGCAGTGATTTGACCGTTTTGTCTAATTACCAGACTTGTTACTTTTGAATACCCGGAAGGAAAAGTACCCATTTCATACAACCAAGTGCGTGTGTTGTCTTAAATTCTTGTTGTTTTGAGATAAGCTCCCATTGGTGGTAGTTGAGTCTAATGCTCAGTTCCATTGATAATTCTAATCTAAGAAATTATGGACACTGCTTTGAGAGTTGGGTTCTTGTACCATGCATTGTTGTTTAGTTTGAATAATTTTTGTGGAACAAAAGTTTATTGTTGTTAACTTGTTGAACTTTTAATGTATAATTGATGAATGACTTGCTCTAGTGTAAATTGTGATATATGTACTTCTTGTTTCAGTATGTTGTAATATTTGAAAGATCATTGCATTTGATTTTAGATGTATCTTAGGATCGGAGTGTGACAATTAATTGGCGTTGGTTATGGGATCACTAACATTTTTTATATGATTTTTGGTTATTAAAAATGGTATCAAAGTCCAACTTAACTAATTGCCTAGATGGGAATCGGGGACTGTTGTTATGATGATGACTTTTTTTGGGTGAACGGAGGGTTGAACCCATAATCTTATTAAAATAAAAAGAGAAATACAAATGAGGAGGACATAACGCCAAACTTCGTTGAGGAAAAAAAAACATAGCAAGTAATACGGCAAAGGAATCAAAATCAACCACACGTACAAAAAAAACATAATAAAGCTTATCTGAAACGATAGTTGGTAGAAGCAGAAATTATAAACACACAATAAGCAGTACATAAACCGGCAGTTGTTAAAATTTATGCTTGGCACTCTCAACGCTGAGAAGGGTCTTTCTGGCAGTTTCCAATTTGTGAAGGGCGTCCCTCAAGCTAATGCGTCCGTCGGGAGAAGCACAAGTGCAGGAGAGGCCAACCTCAATGATTGGGATGATGCAGTTATGTTCTACTTCTGGGATGATGGGGTCGTTTAGCAGCTCAGAGTCTAGCACTTTGATCACGTCGTGAGGGAAGGCTGACTGCACCCATCTGATGATGTTTTGATCTCCTGTGAAACTTTCATGGGTGGGGCTTTTCCCGGTGAAGAGCTGCAACAACATTACTCCGAAACTGTATGCATCTCCCGCTGTCGAGGGTTTCTGGTGGATACCATACTCTACAGTGTAGTGTTCATTCTCCAAGTCAGTATATTAAAAAACACACATATTTGCTTAAACAGCAGTGATTAACTGGTACCAAGTGTCACTCTACAGTACGTATCACGAAAAATGGACCAATTATTAACACAAAAGGTGTCATGGCCTATTGAAAAATAACTAAATATTCTTTCAATTGAGAAATAGTTCAGAACTATATAATTACCAACCTGGGGGTATGTATCCTATAGAACCCTTTAGGACATTTGTGGAGCTAATTGACTGTTGAGCAATCTCTGTTCCCTCCATCAGCAGCTTCGCCAGCCCGAAATCTCCAATCTTTGCATTCATATCTCCATCCAAAAGAATGTTGCTCGGCTTTAAATCACAGTGCACAACCGGAACTTCGCAATCATGATGCAGATAATCCAATCCACACGCCACATCAATGGCCACATTTAGTCTCTCCAAAATGTTCAACCCATCTCCATCTTCATTTTTTCTCTTGCCACTGATCCAATCTTCCAAGCTCCCATTACTCAAATACTCATAAATCAAAGAAACTCCATGTTTTTAAAGTCCAAGCTCGAGCATGAGGTGATCAGTTTAACAAGATTCCGATGCCTCACGCTCCTCAAAGCTTCACACTCTGCCAAAAAACTCTTCCAAGATGCTCTCATTTTCGCATCAAGCACCTTCACTGCAACCTCAGTTCCTTCTCTCAAAAAACCTTTGTATACAGTCCCAAAGCTTCCACTTCCAATCAAATTTTCGGTGTTGAAATTTCCAGTTGCCCCTCGTAGCTCTTCATAAGTGACCATTTGATGTTGCCCTTTTAGTAGCAAACCAGAATTAGTTTCTATAGTTGTTGCTTTGCCGCCTGAGCCTCTTTTTTTTCTAATATGCAGCAAAAGACCAACCATAATACATACTGCCAGTGTTGCCAAAACAATAGTAGTGATACGAACTCGGACAAGTACCTTTCTCCTGCGATTCACACATGGGAAATGCATGCATAGCTTAGGGTTGCCTTCAAGATGGACACTAGAGACATTTCTGAAAACTCCACGATTAGGAATCACTCCTTCTAATTGATTAAATGAGAGGTTCAAGTATCGAAGGATGTGTAGGTCTTGGAGTTTATCAGGAATAGAGCCCGAGAGCTGGTTCGAGGAGAGGTCTAAAATCTCAAGACCTCTAATTTCTCCAAGAGCATTTGGAAGGGGACCAGAAAGTTTGTTTCTGGCCATGAACAATCCATCTAAGCTTTTACACTTTTCAATTGAGCTGGGAATCAACCCCGAAAACTGGTTGCTGGAGAGGTCTATAGTGACAACACTTGTTAGATGTCCTAATTCTTCAGGCAAAGGTCCACTCAGAAAGTTGTTAGACAGATTGAGAATGGTGCTCAAACTAGGAAGGTTTAGAATTTCTCCGGAAATGCTTCCATTCAGCAAATTGTTAGATAAATCCATGGAAAGCAGTTCATGAAAGTTGGAAAAAGAAGGGGGTATGCGACCAACAAAGTAATTTCCAGATAAATCAATGTTGTTCAATTTTCTGAGATTACCTAGTGAGTTTGGAATATGGCCAGACATTTTGTTTCCTGCTAAACCAAGCATTTGCAATTCTTCCAGTTGGCTTATTTCAGGTGGGATTTCACCAGAAATTGAATTATAGCTCACATTTAGCAAAGTCAAACTACTAAGGTGACCAATTGAGGAAGGTATGTTACCGTAGATTCGATTCCCTCCCATGTACAATCTTTGGAGAAATTTGGAAAGGTTGCCTATGGACTCCGGAATCAAACCCTCCAATTGATTATCATCGACCGAAAGGAACTGTAGACGGGTGCTGTTTGTCAAAGAAGTAATGAAATTTAGACCGTCTTTTCCATAGCTAACAATCCGATTGAAACCAATGTTGTACATTTCAAGGAATGGAAGATTCCCTAGGCCTGGTGGAACTGTTCCTTCATGAAAGTTGTTAGACATGCGAATTGATCGAATTCCAGAGATGTTGTGTAGAGAAGTAGGAATTTTTCCAGTGAATTTATTGAAACAATTTCTGAAGAACAAAAGATTTGGAAGTGTGTCACCAATATTGCTAGGAATCTCACCCCACAGTTGGTTTGAAGCTACAGTGAACAAAACTAGAGAGGAGATGTTGTATATGGATGGGGCAATAGTCCTGGTGAGGTGGTTACCGGCGAGGTCGAGTTCTTTGAGCTTATGGAGGTGACCTAATTCACTAGGTATAGTACCACTGAAACTATTTGTACCTAGATTCAAATTTGTGAGGGTGGATGAAAGGTTGCTAATCGATGGTGGGATCGCACCCAAAAAATTGTTTCGGGCCAAATTCAAGACTCGGAGATTTTTCAACTGGCTGAGATTTTGAGGGAGAATTCCTGTGATGTTGTTTGAGGAGAAGTCGAGGCTTTCAAGTGCCATCATTAGGGTTATGTTTGATGGAAGTGAACCTTGTATGGTGTTGGAGCTTACGTTGAGTGATCTCAAGCGAAAAAGGTTGAAAATTTGAGTGGGAATTGTTCCGGTTAATTTGTTGTTTTGGAGTTGGAGGGAATGGAGGAAGGAGAGGTTACCAATGTGAGGGCTTATGGAGCCTGTGAGTCCCAAGCCTGAGAGGTCAAGAGCGACGACTCTCTTGCCATGTTTGTTGCATACAACTCCAGTCCAGTTTGTGCAGGGTGATGAGCTTTGGTCCCAAAAATATGGAGGGAGATTGGTCGTTGATTTGAATGAGATCAAGGCCTCTTTGTCTGTGGAAATGCTTGGAATTACTGACTCTATGCTCACAAATAAGCATATCAGAAGAACAGAAAATATGGCAAATTGTGGCAATAGATGGAAGTGGAAATCCATATCTCTTGGCTTTATTTTTTGTTTTTGGATTTGGAACTACAAGATGGGTTTTAAAGGCGAGGGAAAGCATTGCCGGTCGGTATGCATGTTAGTCAACGAATTAGTCAAGGAATTAACTTGGCCCTCTGAGCAGGAGTTCCTTCGCAGAATACTCCGTGCTCAGCTAACAGAACTTGTGCTCATAATCGAAACTGTTAATATTATTTTATACAAATTATCTCTAAAAATCAATCAAATATGACATCCTTTAGTTATTATAAAAACACATAGACGTCTTAGGTAAAAGCATTATGAGGTAAATTTTAAGAGTTTAATTTGTTGTTGTATTCTTCTCTGTCGGAAACAATATATACATACAATCCTAAACATAACTTGTAGTAGAAGAGGCAATTAAGGAATCCTAGCAAATTAAGGAATCTTAATTTACGTACTAAAAACATTTGGTTGACTCGCGGTAACATTACAAGTCATTAATCTATTTACTATTAATTGATTAACTAAGCTACTTTAATTTTAATTGATTTTTTTAAAGATGATTTTTACATATTAATTTATAATATAAACAATTAAGCATGAATCTATATAAACCGATCACAAATTATTTTAAGGAGAAACTCTCATCAACGTCAAACATTTCTCATTAGTCAAGGTCTATCGGGGCAGGATTATTTTCTTAATTGCCTTTGGTCAAGTGGGATTCTGTTTCTAATTAATCAATACCCACCAGCACAGTAGACTCATCGCTAAAGAAAGATGAGGTTCCAGCATAAAACTAATTGGTAATATGGGGAGTAGCCCAATTACTTATAAGCACATGCAACATCTCTCATTTCCTCAATGTGGGATTCACTCTCAACAGTGTTGAATATCCCACATCGGCCAGAGAAAGAAAGAAAGAAGAGTTTAAATATCTTAACCCTACTCTAACTAATACTGAGACATTTTGTGATAAAAGCTCACACCTGATGGACTGTGCAGATGATAATTACCAAGTTGGAGACAATATCAGTGTTGTTAGTAGTGGGTCTTCAAGCCGTCTCTCTAATAATTCGACATTGTATCAGAGCTAGGGAGCAGGCTAGTATGCCACGTGATGGGTGAGTCCTTGTGACTCCACGTGGTTGTTGATAGGTGGATCTCCCACGTGTGACCCACTTATTAGGTCACATGATGGGGGTTTTGGCCCGTCTCTTCAATAATTCTACAAACACGCATTTTCATGTGTGACAAATTTTAAAGCCTAGCATGTGGATAATACAAATCGAGTGACGTAGCTCCACATGGTTGTCGATGGGTGGATCTCCCACGTATGACCCACTTATTGGGTCACATAAGAGGGTGTGTTGGCTCGTCTCTTTGATAATTCTACAAACACGCCCCTTCATGTGTAACAAATTTTCAAGCCTAGCACGTGGTTAATACAAATTGGGTGACATGGAGCATGTGGCGTCATTGAGCTTCACACGCTAGACAAACTGCTCTGATACTATCACATCCTAGTCTCGACTCCGTCGTAGCACGATATTGTCCGCTTTGGGCTTACCATTCCTTCACGGTTTTGTTTCTGGGTTTCGACACGAGAACTTCCCCTAGGGAGGAGGGGTCACCCATCCTAGGATTGGTCTCGGTCAAACTCACTTAACTTCAGAGTTCTTATGGGATCCGGAGCTAGTGAGTTCCCAAAACGTGTCTTGCAATGGAAGGTGAGCATGTACATATAAAGCCAGGGACCAACCCTCACCCTGCCGATGTGGGATCTCACAATCCACCCCCTTGGGAGCCCGACGTCCTCGTCAGCACACTAGAATAGACGGTGAGTTTGGCTCTGATACCAAATTGTCACATCCCAGCTCGGCTCCGCCGTAACACGATATTGTTCACTTTGGGCCACGCCCTTATAGATTTGTTCTTGGGTTTCGACATGAGAACTTCCTAGGGGGTCACCCATCTTAGGACTGCTCTCGCTCAAACTCACTTAACTTCGGAGTTCTTAGGGATCAGGAGCCAGTGAGTTCCCAAAACGCGTCTTGCAATAGGAGGTGAGCATGTACATATAAGGTAAGGGACCAACCCTTATCCCGCCGATGTGGGATCTTACAATCCACCCCCCTTGAGAGCCCTACGTACTCGTTGGCACACTCGAACGGACGTTGAGTCTAACTCTGATACCAAATTGTCACATCTCAGCCTCCGCTGTAGCAAGATATTATCCGCCTTGGACTTACCATTCCCTCACGGTTTTGTTTCTGGGAACTCACGAGCAACTTCCCAATGGGTCACCCAACCTAGGATTGCTCTCTCCCAAGCTCGCTTAACTTATAGAGTTCCAATGGAATCAGAAGCCAATGAGTTCCCAAAATGTCTTGTGCTATAGGGAGGGGAGCATGTACATATAAGGCACATCACCCCCTCTCCGCTGGTCGATGTGGGATCTTATAATCCACCCCACTTAAGGGAAACCCGGCGTCCTCGCCGGCACATCCGTACCGAACGACAGAGTGGCTCTGATACCATTCTGTCACATCCCAACTCGGCTTTGCCGTAGCACGATATTGTTTGCTTTGGGCCATGCCCTCACAGATTTGTTCTTAGGTTTCGACACGAGAACTTCCTAAGGGGTCATCCATCATAGGACTGCTCTCGCCCAAACTCACTTAACTTCAGAGTTTTTATGGGATCCGGAGCTAGTGAGTTCCCAAAACGCGTCTTGCAAATGGGAGGTGAGCATGTACATATAAGGCCAAGGACCAACCCTCACCCGGCCGATGTGGGATCTCACAGATACCATCAAGAAAGTTGCATGTACATATAAGGTGAGGGACCAACCCTCACCTCGCCGATGTGGGATCTCACAGATACCATCAAGAAAGTTGAGGTTCAATTATAAAACTAATTGGCAATATGAGATGTAATCCAACTACTTATAAGCACAAATAAAATCCATTATTTCCTCGACGTGGGATTCATTATCAACAATGGTTATTAATGAAATTCATTGAGTGAAAGAAATGGGTCTTTAATTTGTAAATATTTCTTTTGCTAGACGTGTTTGAGGGTACAAATGATTTGATGCGTCGAGTCTTCAACCTCGTTCATCAAGTAGATTTTTGAACTAGTATAGGAGGCTTAGGAGATGACTTTACGTCAGTAAATAGAGAAATGACGCATCAGATTATATCAACTTGTGACACATGCGCCCTCATAATGTTAGGAAACCAAAATATTATCATGCATGTGATATTAACATTATATGACATATATATTTACTTGGTGATTAGGGAAATGATTATACACACATTGTTTTTTCTTCATATCATGTGATATTAACATTACATGACATATACATATTTACTTGTTTAGGGAAATGATTTATACATACATTAATTGTTTTTCTTATGCACACTGTTTTTTAAAACTGTCGACTTTTGATTCTACTTTATTTGAAGTGATTTAAAGGTCATATTTTAACACGAGTGTGCATAGGGAAAAAAAAGTGACAAAGTATAACTAGAATTTAAATTGTAGTAACAGTAAAAATTACACATAATTTAAGTAAATTTGTAACATTCTAAGACATATCTACTTAGAATCTAAATCTAAGGAAAATTAATGAAAAGGGCTTGAAAACTTTGAGTTTTAATGATAAGGACAAAATAAAGGGTAAAGTGAATAGTATCAGGATTGACTTTTTAGTGTAAAAATGTGGTTTTTCGTTAAAGTGAACAGTACCGGATGCTTTTCGTTAAAGTTCCCTAGAATCTATGCAGGTATAGTTCCATCCGTTTTATAATCCCTCATCCAAATTAAATATCAGAGATATTTCTAAAATATTAACTTACTTAGCCTACTCCCATCTCCAAACCTCTCCACCTCATAAAGCACTCAGCCGGCGGTCTCATATGTCTGATTCAAGTGTGTGGTCAATGTTCACCCATGCATGCATGACCTTTTCAATTAAAACAAGTCTTCATACAAAACGCTAAATTTGGTGTGCAGGATTTGATAATTCCATGCAATGTCTAATTAACAAATTTAGAGCATCTTCAAAGGAGATGTCAAATATAATATGTCAAAAATTTTTTTGATGGTTGATGTGGCAAATTGAATACAAGTGCTAAATTCTCTTATTTTTCAATGAATGTATCAAATATTTATTTTATTATTTTATTGGGCCTAGAGTTACATTAACTATTAAAAAATAATAAAAATTAATTGTAGTTTTTATTCTATTGGCTGTTAATAGGACCCATGTATTAACAAATTCAATTAAATATATTTGACTCCTTCTTTGTTTGATGTCAAGCTACAAAGTAAGGAGTCAAATGACTCACATGCCATATTATATATGGCATATTCATTAGAGAACATCTAAATGTCTTTGAATCCTATTTAACATATTTGACTTCATCTTTGGAGATGACTTGAGTACCCAGCAGAAGAAAAATGATACATTGCACACCATCAAGTCTAGCACGCGTGACCTTAAATTCTTTGGAAAACTAATGAAAAGGGCTTGAAAACTTTGAGTTTTAATGATAAGGACAAAATAAAGGGTAAAGTGAATAGTACCAGGATTGACTTTTTAGTGTAAAAATGTGGTTTTTCGTTAAAGTGAACAGTATCGGGTGCTTTTCGTTAAAGTTCCCTAAATTCTTTATGTTTGGAGATAAGTTTCCATTGGTGATTGTGAGTTTAATGGTCAGTTCCATTGATACTTTTAAGCAACGTAGTTATTATGGGCAGTCCTTTAAGAGTTGGATGCTTGTAGTTTAGTTCAAATTAATTTTATTGGAACAAGAGTTTATAGTCAATTTGCTGAATTTTTAATTGATGTATGACTTCGTTAAATCGTGATATCTCTACTTCTTTTTTTATCGTTAATATTCTAAAATCAGAGCATTTGATTTTAAAAGTATCTCAAGATCGGAGCATGATACTAATTGGCCTTGATTATGGGAAACACTAGCATTTTTGGGATAAATAATACTTGTGTTCTTCCATGGGAGAATGCACATGTCCCATCTTATACAATAATGTATCTTAATCGTATAAACTCTATAATCGGAATCGTTCAACTTCTTAATCTTTATTTGAAGATCATTCCTACAAAAAAAAAATATTTTAATTGAAGATTGTTTAGTTATTCAATTGAATGCAACATATTGACGGTGTGAGTACCAAGTAGCATATTCAAAATGAACTATTCTTTTATTTCATACATTTATATGATTAAACAATTTTTTTTTCGAATAATTTTTTGTAGAGATGATCTTCAAATGAAGATTAAGAAGGACTGTTCAGATTATGGAGTTTATACCATTAAGATAGATTATTTATTTGTATAAGGTGGGATATGTGCATTTGACAATGGGGAGCATAAGTATTATTCTTTTTTAATAAGCCCAACCTAACTAGTTGCCTATGTGGGAATTGGTGGACTGTTGTTATGATGATGACACTTATTTATGGTGAATAGAGGGGTATTATTTTAAAATAAAATAAAATTTACCATTATTAAGAAAATGGGAAGAGTTTGAAACTATTACATAATCTAGGAGAAGGAAATTTTCAAACTCGAGATGCATCTGCAAAAACGCAACATCCTGATCATTACGATATTGGAGTTGAAGACACCCTACACCAAACTAAACTACAGTGCTATGATGATGACTCTTTGCCAATGAAATAAAAGGCGCTAAACCTTACTCAAACACATATTTTCTATGTGACTAGTTTTTTTTTTTTTTAAATCTAATGGCATTGTTGTCAAATAAACATTTGTCATGTGTTCAGAAAATGTATTACCCGTCCAATGACCGATTGTCACTAGGTGAAATAGTGACTTGAGAGAATGATGCAGTGTGATACATTGAACATAAAAATCAAATGATAACTCTAAGCTAGAATCCACTAGCAAACTTCAATCCACAAAAAATTGAGAAAACCTCAAAGTTTAATATAGGATGATATGAATGATAATTGTTATATAACCCTAAAAATTGTTTAAATAGTTGTAGAATACCCTACCTCCAAAAGAAAATAAATTAAGAAATATTAAAATCAATAAACCTTCTAAAATTTTAAACCACAAAATTAAACTTAGTGGTGAAACAGGTTTGAGCGTGTGAAAATAGAAACGGATCACCTAAATTTCCGAAAACAAAAGCTTGAACCTAATAGGGCACAACTTTGTGTTCGTCGCTCAAAACTACCCAAAAAGTCCAAACATTCACTTTCAAATATGAAAGCAGCAAATAATCTATTTGCCTTGAATTTCCAATCTCAAATCACTTCCTTATATAGAGGTTGTCTTCTTTGAATTTTATTGCATGTGAAATTATAAAGACACCATTAATCAGTACATAAACTAGCAGTTGTCGCTGCAGCCTGCAAGGGAAGTATTTTTATCCCAAAAAAGATGCACGAAACTGACTCCTGACTTGAACGAGATCAAGGCCTCCTTGTCTGTGGCAATGCTTGGTGTGAATAATGCCGAGTCTCTACTCACAAATATTATGCATACATGCACAAGAACATGAAATATGGGAATATGAGGAAATGTGCGGAAATGCAATTCATACTTTGGATTTATTTTTTGTGTTTTAGAAATTCATACCAAGTGAAATTTACAAGCCAGAGGTGTATGCATGAGAGGGGAAGCTTGATCGGTAGGTTCTTATCCAACACATTTGGCATGAATACATGCTAATCAAAACGTGATTATTGTCGAAGAGCTAATCTTGTCTAATCTTACTTCATTGGACTTATTAAAAAAAAAAATTATATATATATATATAAACTAATTAGTCAAAGACTCTCACATATGGGGCCGGATTATCATTTTCTTGTTTAATTTGTTGAGTATTGTTAACCTGGGAGTATTTCTGACCTTGCAATTAAGTGATTGAGGTACTAGGCGTTTGTTTGGTCAAATTGTCTTTGCTAGGCGTGCTTGACGCTTGATGCGTCGAGTCTTTAAAACTTGTTCATATGCGATAGATGACTATAGCTAGGTTTTGAAAGAGGATACTCCTTTCATCAATATTAACGTGTAGAATGTACAACTTTAGGGGTTTATATTTGATGTGATACTTGTGCAAATTTCTCTTCAAATTAAAAATTTAGTCACTGAAGAATATATACTCAGTGGGTTACCCCTTGTATCGTCCAACTCCTATAAAAAAAATCACTCTAGCTAGTGCTCTTAAAGAGAAACCATGTAGAACTAGAACGTACGTTGTAATATGTCTGTCTGGACTGTATTTTATAAATGTTCTCTACCTTCTGACCCCCCAAAAAAAAAAAATCATTCAAAGACTATCATTACTCTTATATTTATTAGGTTTTAATATTAATTGGTCTTTCTACACGCGCTTTCGCGCATACAAAATGTGGGCACAACTCTGTGTTCGTCAAATTGATTTGCTCAAAACTACCCAAAAAGTCCAAACATTCACTTTCAAATATGAAAGCAGCAAATAATCTATTTGCCTTGAATTTCCAATCTCAAATCACTTTCTTATATAGAGGTTGTCTTCTTTGAATTTTATTGTATAGAAATTATAAAGACACCATTAATCAGTACATAAACTAGCAATTGTTGCTGCAGCCTGAAAGGGAAGTATTTTTATTCTAAAAAGATGGACGAAACTGACTCCTGACTTGAACGAGGTCAAGGCCTCCTTGTCTGCGGCAATGCTTGGTGTGAATAATGCCGAGTCTCTACTCACAAATATTATGAATGCATGCACAAGAGTACATGAACTATAGCAATATGAGGAAATGTGCGGAAATACAATTCATACTTTGGATTTATTTTTTGCTTTTTGAAATTCATACCAAGTGAAATTTACAAGCCAGAGGTGTATGCATGAGAAGGGAAGCTTGATCGGTAGGTTCTTATCCAACACATTTGGCATGAATACATGCTAATCAATACGTAATTATTGTCGAAGAGCTAGTCTCGCATAATCTTACTTCATTGAACTTATTAAAAAAAACTAATTAGTCAAAGACTCTCACATATGGGGCCGGATTATCATTTTCTTGTTTAATTTGTTGAGTATTGTTAACTTGGTAGTATTTCCGACCTTACAATTAAGTGATGGAGGTACTAGGCGTTTGTTTGGTCAAAATGTCTTTTGCTAGGCGTGCTTGACGCTTGATGCGTCGAGTCTTTAAAACTTGTTCATATGCAACAGATGACTATAGCTAGGTTTAGAAAGAGGATACTTTTATCATCAATATTAACGTGTAGAATGTACAACTTTAGGGGTTTATATTTGATGTGATACTTGGGCAAATTTCTCTTCAAATTAAAATTTTAGTCACTGAAGAATATATACTCAGTAGGTTACCCCTTGTATCGTTGAACTCCTA
The DNA here is from genome assembly GCF_916048215.2 of Malus sylvestris. Taxonomy (NCBI): domain Eukaryota; kingdom Viridiplantae; phylum Streptophyta; class Magnoliopsida; order Rosales; family Rosaceae; genus Malus; species Malus sylvestris. Next base: position 7,064,234 of record NC_062267.1, on the reverse strand, counting down.
TCAATAAAATGCTCTTAAAGAAAAACCATGTAGAACTTGAAAGTACGCTGTAATAAGTCCATCTGGACTGTATTTTATAAATGTTCTCTACCTTCTGATCCAAAAAAAAAAATCATTCAAACACTAGTATTACTCTTATATTTAATAGGTTTTAATATTAACCAGTCTTTCTACATGCACTTTCGTGCATATAAAATGTGGGCAAAACTTTGTGTTCGTCAAACTGATTCGCTCAAAACTACCCAAAAAGTCCAAACATTCACTCTCAAATATGAAAGCAACCAATAATCTATTTGCCGTGAATTTCCAAACTCAAATCACTTTCTTATATAGAAGCTGTCTTCTTTGAATTTTTGCATGTGAAATTATAAAGACACCATTAATTAGTGTTGGAGAATAATTTAGAAACAGAAATAATAGAACTTGAAATACTTATATTTTATTACTCAAAAATACTTGCAATACAGAATGATACACAATAAATACAGAAAATTAAAATGATACTACCTTGAATGAATCAAAGGTAGAGGCTAGAGCAAAAACTATGTCATTCGAACAGTATTTCTGTCCCACTCTTGTGCTTGTGGTTCTACAACGTCTGCTTGATCAGGATACAACTACCTAATTCTATAACCCGCATTGGATTATAGAATTTTAGCGAATTGCTTTGTGGGTTTACTCTCTCTGGAAAGTTTGTACAGGAGAAAAGGAGGGCTAAAAGATGATTTTTGATGGAACTGAGGACTCCAGTTATATAGGCTTTTTCATACCTCTTCAAATACCTTTTGGATGTATCTGAAGCTATACAACTCTTTTCAAAAAGTTGTGTCTATTAATCAAAACGTTTTTATTAATTTTAATTCAAAATTAAAACTAATTGATCAGATTAATTTTAATTCTTAGGCCCTAAGCACCCCAGGGCCCAAGGCCTTTGTCTTGATTAATTAATATTAATATTATGGTACAATCATCAAGCCTAATCCATACAATTAGTGGCCCAAGCCTCAATCATCATTCAAAATGGTCCAACACCTAACTAATATTGTAGAAGACAAAACATATATAAAGGTCCCCGATGTGGGACAAAAGTCTCCAAACTTCCAACAATACCCCACATTTTGAGACGACTATTTGGTCCTAGAGAAACTAAGATACGAGAGTAAACAATAGATGTAACATACATCAGGAGATGTGTCTTTTGGACTTGAACCTACCTTAGTATATACTTATCGGATTTACTAGATGATGCAGTGAATATAAATCTTGAACTGTTCATCTCCGCAGTAAACCAAGACAATAAGCAAAACATATGTCACACCAACACATCGCAAATTCATACGTTTGTGTTCATTTTGGTCCTGAACAAATCCTGGATTCATGAGAGTTATAGAGAATGTAGTCATGTAATTCTCATAAATGCGACCCCACATTTACTCTCATATATGTGATATTGATTAAGAATAGGCTGCTACTATTCCACATGATTTACAAGTACTAATACCATTAAACTAATGTATCCTACACCTATCAGCAATCACACACTTCGTCCATCATAGGAATGGGTATGTAAGTGTGTTTCTTCTTTGAATCATGCCCAACCAGTTTGCCTATTGAACTTAGACCATGTGATCTCCAATCAACTAAGTTAGGTTTCCGTTTGGCAGTTTCATTTTACTCTATTGGTTTTAAACCCATTCCCCTCGATGTATGCTTAACTTGCTCTCTAGACAAACCTTTAGTAAGAGGATCCACAATATTATCCTTTGACTTAACATAGTCAATATAAATTACACTACTAGAGAGCCATTGCTTTATTGTATTATGCCTTCGTCTAATTTTTCTATAATTCCCATTGTATACACTATTTTTAGCTCGATATTGTGCATCTAAACTATCACAGTGTACACATATTGCCGTTACATGTTTAGGCCATATGAGAACATCTTCCAAAAAATCTCTTAACCACTCAGCTTCTTCTCCAGCTTTATCGAGAGCTATAAATTCCGATTCCATTGTTGATTGGGCTATGCATGTTTGTTTGGAAGATTTCCAAGATATTGCTGCTCCTCCCAAAGTAAATACATATCCACTCTTGGATTTCGTATCAGTACTATCGGATATCCAATTCGCGTCAGTAAATCCTTCCAGCACATGAAGATACCTTGTATAATGCAACACTTAATTCATTGTATGTTTTAAGTATCTCAATACTTGAATTAAAGCTTCCCAATGATCATGCCCAGGATTGCATGTATATCTACTCACTGAGTATGCTATATCAGGCCTTGTACAGTTCATAATGTACATAAGGCTTCTAATAACTTGTGAATATTCACGTTGATATATAGCATCACCACTATTTTTCTTTAGTTTGCTATTGGCATCAAAAGGAGTAATTGCATCTTTACTTTCCAAATGACCATACTTTCTAAGTGTTGCTTCTATATAATGGGATTGTGTAAGAATATAACCTTATTGGTTTCTTTTGATTTTTATACCAAGAATCACATTAGCTAGACCAAGATCTTTCACATCGAAACTTGATTTCAATATCTTCGTGGTTCAATTTATTATCTCTTTGTTAGTTCCCATTATAAGCATATCATCTACATATAAACATAACATAACACAAGCATTATTTTGAATTTTTATATAGACACACTTATCACACTCATTTATCTTAAAACCATGTGTGATCATAATATGGTCAAAATTTTCATGCCATTGCTTTGGAGCTTGTTTAAGCCCATATAGCGATTTCACAAGTTTACAAACTTTGTGTTCTTGACCTTTAACCACAAACCCCTCGGGTTGTTCCATATATATTTCCTCATCTAAGTCTCCATTTAAGAATGTAGTCTTTACATCAATTTGATGTATTTCCAGGTTATGGAGTGCATCTATAGCAATTAACAGTCTTATTGACGTAATTCTCGTTACAGGTGAGTATGTATCAAAGAAATCCAAACCATGTTTTTTACGGTATCTTTTAGCTACCAAACGACCCTTATATTTGTCAATTATACCATAAAGTATTATTGTTGAAACGCTAATCTCTCATAATCTTACTTCATTGGACTTATAAAAAAATAAAAAAATAAAAGTAATTAGTCAAAGACTCTCACATATGGGGTCGGATTATCATTTTCTTGTTTAATTTATTGAGTATTGTTAACTTGGGTCTTGGGGGGTGCCGGATTATCATTTTCTTGTTTAATTTATTGAGTATTGTTAACCTGGGTCCTGGGAGTATTTCCGACCTTGCAATTAAGTGATGGATGTACTAGGTGTTTGTTTGGTCAAATTGTCTTTGCTAGGCGTGCTTGACGCTTGATGTGCCGAGTCTTTAAAAATTGTTCATGTGCAATAGATGACTACAGCTAGGTTTAGAAAGAGGATACTTCTAGCATCAATATTAACGTGTAGAATGTACAACTTCAGGTAGAATGTACAACTTCAGGGGTTTATTTGATGTGTTATTTGTGCAAATTTCTCTCCAAATTAAAAATTAAGTCACTGAAGAATATATACTCAGTAGGTTATCCCTTGTATCGTCCAATTCCTATTAATAAAATCACTCTAGTGCTTTTAAAGAGAAACCATGTAGAACTAGAACATACGCTATAATATGTCAGTCTAGACTGTATTTTATAAATGTTCTCTACCTTCTGACCCCAAAAAAAAAAAAAAAAAAGGTTCAAAGACCAACATTGCTCTTAGAGTAACTCCAGCGTGGGAGCCCTCCCCCCAGGCTATTCACTATTTAATCCACCTACTGAACAGTAACTGCCCTTAATAAATAGTAATTGCCTTGACAATTGTCTTTTGCATCCCCACCTCTGCATTGAATAGCCCTGGCAATTGGCAATAAAATATTAGTAATTTTTTTATTTTTAATTAATATTATATTATTTATTTTTTATAAATTTATATTATATTATTAATTTATATTTTCCTTTTGGTCTTCCCGAAACTTCTACCATTTATCTTTCTTCTTCCTTCCCACTCTCTCACTCCTCTCCCTTCTCTCCTCTGTGCCCACCTAACCCTCTTCGATCCCCCGCACATCCAACCTTCCCCTCCCTATTCGATTCCACTATTCTCTCCCTTGATCCTTCCATACCCTACCCACCTCTAGCTCACCACCATACCCTAACCCCACCCATTTGACGGCCGGTGGTCAACAAAACCCAGATTTACTGCCAGAGAGTCGGTTTGACGGCGGTGGAGAACAAAACCCAGCGGCCGGAGAAGACGGTGGTAGGGAGCACAAACCCAGCGGCCAAACCGATTTTTTAATATTTTCAATTTTTTTCTTTCAATTTTTGTGTTGAATATGGCCTCTGTTATGGAAGATTTGGTCTGATTTGGATTTTTTTCCACATTTGTTGTGGATTCGGATCCCAGGTGCCATCAGTCTTGGTGACGAACTCAGGCGAGAGCCGTTGAGTTCGAAGCCAGAGTTTTACATTTTTTATAAATTATTTATATTTTTATTAATTTTATATTATGATGATGTCATCCTGACGTCAGCCCACGTCACATGGCCCTCGGGCTCTCGGGCTGGCAATCCCCCTGCCGGGCCTGTTGCTCGGGCCTCTCCTGTCCCTCGGGCTCCCATACGCTGGACCCTATCCCCCCAACAATTTGGCCCTGTTTGCTGGCCTGTCCCCCGAGCAACCTCCCCCACTGGAGTTGCTCTTATATTTATTAGGTTTTGATATTAACTGCTTTATTTACACGCACTTTCGCGCATATAAAATGTATTTCTTTTATTATTTTTTTTTAAATTACAGTACACTACGTTCAATATACATAGTTCAATATTAACCTTCCCAATTTGTATTTGTCAATGGTGACTCTATTGCAGACGCTGGTATCCTTTATCAGCATTCTCAATCCCAGGCAGTGCATGTCCAAGGTCTTGGATTCACTGACATATAACCCCTACCATTTTATAGCATATGTTAATTGAAAACAATTAGTAATTAAGACAATATTCTAAACATCTAGTTTTCAATAATGTTAGGAACATAAACCATGTGATATAAATTAGGTAAATTATGCAAAACTACCTCAATTAGGGATCAAACTACAATCTCATACCTCATATTTTAAATATTGCACTGTTATACCTCAACTTATGAATTTGTTGCAATATCAGAAATCTGTTCAATATTCTATCAAATTGGCTGTTAAATGATGATATGACAAGAGCGGGACCCGCTCTATATCCAACTGAAATAAAAAATTAATTAATCATTAATAAATTATTATTTTTATTCATTACTCTCTTTTCATTCTCCTCATTACTCTGTTTCTCAACGTCTCCCTTTCTCCAACTCTCTCGTCCTTCTCCTTTCTGCAAAAGAAGCAAATCAATGACAGCGTCTGCCGCCGTTCCCGTCAAAGCCAAACTACCCACCAAAGTCCCACCCACCCAAACCCGCCATCAGCGTTAACCCCCGATCTCACTCAACCATGAAAGCCAACCACCCCCACCCTAAATCGCCACTAGCCCACCGCCAGAGCCTCTGATCTCTCTTGAATCAAGATTCAGATCTGCATAAGAGATTAAACCCTCTGAACTCTAGTTGACCATAGCTGAGACTTGTGGATTTCAAGTTCTTTAATATCACCAGATCCTCTCCAGATGTATTTAGAGCAACTCCAGTGTAGGAGCCCTCCCCCCAGGCTATTCACTATTTAATCCACCCAGTGAACAGTAACTGCCCTTAATGAATAGTGCATTCCCCTGGCAATTGTCTTTTGCATCTCCACACTTGCACTGAATAGCCCTATCAATTGGCAATAAAATATTATTATTATTTTATTTATAAAATAATACATAATAATTTTATTTGTAATTTCGGATAAGATTTTAATCGTTCTCGTTGCGCCACGTGTCATTATCCGAAAAGCCAATAACAATAAAATTTTTGTATTTTTGTATTTATAAAATAATTCAAAAGAATTTTATTTGTTATTTCGGATAAGATTTTTAATCGTTTTCGTTGCGCCACGTGTCATTATCTGCAAAGACAATTATTGGTAATGGATTTCCGATAACATTTTTAATCGTTGTGTCAAGGCACGTGTCATTATCTGAAAAGACAATTATTGGTGATGGATTTTTGATAAGATTTTTAACCAATCACGTCGTGCCACATGTCACAATCCGATTACAATTTTTGAGGATAGATTTCCACCAGATTTTTAACAAATCACGGCATGCCACGTGGCATTATCTACAACCTAATCTTTTCTGAATCCTTCATATAATCCACCATCCATCCTCATAAATCTCACACCAATTTTCTCAAGATCTCTATCATTATTCATAGTTTCTGCTTCCTTCTTCGCCAAAATCCTTATCATTATTCATAGTTTTTGCTTCATTCTTCACCAAAATCCCTATCATTATTCATAGTTTATGCTTCATTCTTACAATGTCTTATTCTTCTTCTTCAAAGATGATGTGGGAAATCGATCAAGAAGAGGAATAATTGTTTAACCAATCAGAAGGAATGTTCAATGTTGGGGATTGGGCCCAAAATGAGATGGAAGAGGATGACGAGCGTAAACGGAGAGATGATGAATCAAGAATGGCAGGAGCCTCACAATCCCGTCGAGTCGTCCAAGCCGTGGCTCATATCTGCAGGCCCAACCATGTTGTAAACATTGATAGAAACAGGCAACGATGAGGTCAGGAGCTCTTGAACGATTATTTTGTCCGTAACAGTGCATTTCCTGATACATACTTCCGACGTCGTTTTAGAATGGAACGACATTTGTTCAACAAAATCATGTGCGCTGTTTGTAACCATGATTCTTACTTTGTGCAAAAGCCGGATGCTTTTGGTGTTATGGGTCACCTGCCTGAGCAAAAAATTACTGCTGCCTTGCGGATGCTTGCATATGGAGCAGCTGCAGACCAAGTGGACGAGATAACGAGGATGGGAAAATCAACCATTCTTGAGTCCCTGATGAGGTTTTGTTCGGCAATCGAATCTATCTATACCGCAGAGTACCTCCGGAGACCTATTCATATGGACTTGCAAAGGTTTCTGAAGAAAGGCGAGATGCGAGGTTTTCCAGGGATGATTGGAAGCATTGATTGTATGCACTAGACTTGGAAAAACTATCCAAGTGCATGGCAAGACGCTTATGGGGACAGAAAAAGATCAAAAAGTATTATTTTGGAGGCGGTGGCATCTTTTGATACATGGATTTGGCACGCCTTTTTTGGGGTTCCGGGAGCTCAAAATGACCTCAACGTCCTTGCCCAATCCCTAGTGTTCAACGATGTCCTGCAAGGAAAGGCACCAAAAGTCACGTATGAGGTCAACGGATATATGTACGACGGGCCATACTACCTAGTTGATGACATTTACCCAAGGTGGTCAACATTTGTCAAAACAGTGCCACGTTCGCGAAGTGCAAAGGAAAAACACTTTGCAAGATGTCAAGAGGGGCGCAGGAAGGATGTGGAGCATTGTTTCGGTATCCTCCAAGCTCGTTGGGCGATCATCAGAGGTGGTGCCAGATTGTTTGATGTAGAGTCGCTTCGATCTATCATGATGACGTGCATCATTCTTCACAACATGATAGTGGAAGATGAGTACGATTATGAAGCCGTTGATGAATATGAACCAGACACGATGAACAATTCAAGAACACGTATATATTGTGCTCATGACACCACCGATGAGCCCATGCAACACTAGCCATTAGAAAGGGATGGACGTTACAATGAAAGGATCATTCAACGGTATACTGCAGTTCAAAGGCCATATATGCACAATGCCCGCCAAATTGACTTGATAGAGCACCAATGGGAATTGAGGGGTGCTGAAGATACTTAAGTTCATTACTGTTTGTTTTTATTTGGTGTGTTTATTTTATTTTATGTGGTGTGTTTTTTTAGTTCATTTAGTGAGTTGAAATGTAATTTTATTTGGTGTTTGTTTTTATTTGGTGTGTTTTTTGGGTGTGTTGATGTTATTTTATTTGGTGTGTTTAAATGTGTTTTGAATAAAGTAATAAATTCAATAAATTGGAAACAACATAAAGTACTAAATTCAATAAATTACCAAATGAAATAAATATACTTTTAGTTTAAATAAAGTACTAAATTCAATAAATTGGAAACAACATAAAGTACTCTATTCAATGAATAAGAAATTACAACCCTAATTGATTGGAAAATTATGGGTTCGTGAATGGATAACCATCACCTAACCAATTTATGGTGCTAGGATGATCTTCTCTTGTCGTGCTAGGATGATCTTCTCTTGTCGTGCTAGGACCATCTCCTCTTGCTCTCGCTTCTCTTGCCTCCTTCGCACCACGTCCGTTTTCTCCAACTTCCAAAAACATTTAGAGTCTGGAGACTTCCCTTCTAAAGGCTCATTCATAATGTCACGATCTCGTTCAACCATTCTTTCTTCTTTTCTATGTTCCCTTTCTTGCCAAAGTAGTTCTCTTTCTCTCTCATCAGCTTCAAATTTTTTCTCAAAAGTTGTAGCTTTTGCATCCTTTCTAGCCTTATTAGCCTTAAATTTAGCCATTTCTCGGGCCAAATTCAATTCACCTTGGCAGACAAGTTCTTCCATATACTTTGCATAATCATTCTTGGAAGCATTACCTTTTCTCTTTGAAGCCTTCTTACCTTGAGGCCTAATTGGAAAACGGGTCGACCCCGACGCTTGTTCAATGGGGGGTGTTTCAGGCACTTCTTCATAATCATCTTCATCATGATCATGCGAGGCATGCTTGGGTGTAGAGTGTAGAGGGGTGTTGTTCATGAAAACTTCTGGACCGACATGCACAACTCTAAATTTAGGACAATCTTTGACAATATTCCAACATTCAAATCGGGTGAATGTTTTGTTTTTGCTTTTGGTTTTGGCACCATACCAAGCTTGTGCTTGAAGTTCCTACACAATGCGGGAGAATAAATAATTATAATGAGAATAGGTAATAAATAATACAAACAAATAATTATAATGAAAGTAGGTAACAAATAAATAATACAAACAAATAATTATAATGAAAGTAGCTAACAAATAATTATAATGAAAGTAGGTAACAAATAATACAAACAAATAAATATAATGAAAGTAGCTAACAAATAATTATAATGAAAGTAGGTAACAAATAAATAATATAAACAAATAATTATAATGAAAGTAGGTAACAAATAAATAATACAAACAAATAATTATAATGAAAGTAGGTAACAAATAAATAATACAAACAAATAATTATAATGAAAGTAGCTAACAAATAATTATAATGAAAGTAGGTAACAAATAATACAAACAAATAAATATAATGAAAGTAGCTAACAAACAATTATAATGAAAGTAGGTAAACAAATAAATATAATGAAAGTAGCTAACAAATAATACAAACAAATAAATAATATATTGTTACTTGATCCGCTAAATTTTCCCCACTTCGAAAATTACCACTAGCTTGTGCCAAGGCATCTCTCCACGTACTAAACGATTGACTAAGTAATTTCCAACGACTGGACATCGATTCTTTAGTTCTTTGCCCACCCATTTTCTCAAGATAATTGGTATGAATAAGACTCCACATTTCTCGCAACTGCATCTCATTACCTATAATCGAATCATGAGTAACTTGAACCCAACTAGTACACAACGCAACATCTTCAAGAAGCGTCCAATTCGTACCTGCTTGAGTAGTCATTTTGTTGGAAAAAAATTGGATTGAAACTTTGAGAGAAAGATAGGAATATGGTTGAAAGTAGTTGAGAAAATATGAACTTGTGGTGTATGGTAGAAGATAATGAGAAGGTATTTATAGAAAAGTAAAATCAAAATTTTTTATAATTTTTCATAATTTTTTTTCGGATTTTTTACATTTTTTTTAATTTTTATTCACCTAATTAATCTTTGCCGTTGGATTTAAAAAAATTTAAATTCCAACACTCCATATTGTGCCACGTGTCACAACAGTAACATTTTAGATTTTTAAATTGTTTTTTTTAAATTACAAAGCCTAATAACGTGGACCGTTGATCTTAGATCAAACGGATGAAATTAAATGAGATTTTTAAATGTTTTTTACCGTTGGAAATCCAACGGTCCATAAAATAGGACCGTTTCAATCGAACGGACATGGGGAAGCCACGTGGCTTCCCCAACGGTAACTTTTCTCAACTGACGTCGCGGGCCCCAACCCTGTTTTTTTGTCGGATGACTCACGCCTACACGCGCGTGAAACGCACCCGCCTGACGCAGCCCTCGGGCTCTCGGGCTGGCAATCCTTGACGGGCCTGCTCCTTGGGCCTCGCCTGTCGCTCGGGCTTCCCAACGCTGGAGGTCATGCCCCCAGCAATTTGCTACTGTTTGGAGGCCTGGCCCCGGAGCAACCTCCCCCGCTGGAGGTGCTCTTATGGGAGAGCCTGCGGACAACATCTCTCCTTGCCGTTGATTGAAAGTAGATGCAAATCCCAAAACCCAAAGCATCACCTCTACCGACTCTCAGTGATCTCTCAAATTCGAAAATATCAACACCACGGACTCAAATCACCTCACCATCGACTCTGTCTATTCCACTCTCTCCCCGTCATAACTCTCTCATCCACCTTCCCCAATTACAAATAAATCTGGAAAAGAAAAAACAGAAAAAGCAGAGGACGAAAGAGAGAAAAACGGCTTCAAGCCTTCATCCATTACTCTCAACCTTTCATTTCTAATCTGTCATCATTCATGGCTTTCAATCTTTCCTTAATAATTATTTAATTTATTAATAATTAATTAATTTTTTATTCCAATTGCCTAAAGAGTGAGCCCAGCTCCTGCCACGTTATCATTTAAAAGCTAAATTGAATGGGAAAGAGATCCTCTCTAGATCACTTCCATCAAATTCATCCAATCAATCAATTCAAATCTTGAAATTTGATCTAACGACTATAAATAGGAAACTCCTTTAAAAGTTATAATAACTTGAGCTGTTAGATCAAATTTCAAGGACCCAGATTAGGTGATTGGGTGGAATGGATCTGGAGAGGATCCCTTCCCAATTGAATAAATATTTAACAGATGTCTGACATTGCAACGAATTCATAAATTGAGGTATGACATTGCAATGTTTAAAACATGAGGTATGAGATTGTGTCGGGTATTTACGCTATAAATTATTAGCAATAACAAATACCAAATTATCAAACAACAACAACAAAAACAAAGTCTTATCTCATTATGTGAGGTCAGCTGTATAAATCTTCAAATGCCATTGCGCTCGATTTTGCATTAAGTCTTCCGTAAACTCTAAGTACTCCATGTTTGTTCTTAAAGTTTCTTTCCAAGTCTTCCAAGGTTTTCTTTTACCCATTTTTCCTTAAACATCTGTCTCATAGTCACATTTTCTAACCAGAGTATCTGTAGGTCTTCGGTTCACATGTCCAAATCGCATTAACCAATTTTCTCTTATCTTATCTTCATTTGTGGTCACTTCTACTTTACATCGAATATTCTCGTTCCTAAAATGGGGAAAGAGCCCTAACTTTTTCTTTTGACTTCTTGTTCTTCGCTCTATAAATTCTCATCTTTTTTATTTTATTTTTTATTTTTGTTTCCTCTTCTTCTATTTTGCTTTGTAATTCCCATTCTTCGATGGAGTGTAGTGAGGGAAACGCGATGGCCAAAGAGAGAAAGTCATGGTATAGAGAGACAAGAAGTCGAAGTGGTGAGAAAGTTTTTGCGATTTTGGGTTATATTTGGATTTTCTTCCCAGAAAAATATTGCACTCCGCCTAGACAACCTGTCTAGGTCGCCTAGGAGCGCTTAGGCAGCCGTCTAGGTCGCCTAGGAGCACCTAGGCTGGCGTCTAACAGCTCACCGATTTTTCCTAACGTTTTGGACATAACGCAATGGCAAACCGAATCCTAGCTCTTAGGCCAATTTTTAGAACAATGGTTTTATTCTTGTATAAGGTCTTCCAACATTCCTTCTTAGCCTTAACCTCTTCATTTACTTCTTCATTTCACCACCAAGATTTATTTTGATGTGGAGCAAAACCCCTGGACTTTCCTAATACCCCTTTTGCAACATTTCAGATACAATTAGCCATGAAATCTCACATTTGACTAGCATTCCCCTTTGTATCGCAAATGAATTGGGTGAGTACTTTCTCGTTGAAAGTGACTTGTATTTCTCCTTTTAGATTCCACCATCTAGTTCTTCCATATTTAAGGGTGTTGTTCCTTTTTCTATCTGTTTTAATATGTACATTCATCACCAACATGTGATGTTGGTTAGTCAGACTCTCTCCCGGTAAAACTTTGCAATCCTTACTAGTTATATGATCCCTTTCCTCATTAAAAAGAAATCTATCTATGTTACGATGACATACTCTTGTAGGTGATCACATGCTATTCTCTCTTCTTAAATGAGGTATTGTCTAGAAAGAGATCATAGGCCATTGCAAAATTCAAAATGTCTTTCCCCTCCTCGTTTCTCTGTCCAAAATCATGACCACCATGAAACCCTCTGTATTTGCTTGTCTCCTTGCCTACATGTCTATTTAAATCCCCTATTGTGAGTAGCTTCTCCCTGTGAGAGAGTCCTTGAACCAATACTCCAAGATCTTCCCAAAATTTGTCCTTCAAACTCTCACCTAACCCAACTTGAGGTGCATACACACTAATCACATTGATGAGTTCTTGTCCTAGTATAATTTTGATTGCTATAATTTTATCCCTAGCCCTTTTAACATGTACATCTTTTGTTAGAGTCTCCACAATGATGCCAACATTGCTTCTCGATCTGTTTATGATCGAATGCCAAAGCTTAAAACCTATGTTTTCGAAATCTTTTGCCTTAAGACCAACCCACTTAGTTTCCTAGAGGTACATAATACTTATCCTTCTCCTCAATATAACTTCAACTACACTTACCACATTTTTCACATCATATTTGTATCATCTCTTTAATAGAGGAATGGCGTATCAACATATGTGGGTTGAATCTCTATTATAGAGATGATACAAATGTGATATGAAAAATATGATAAGAGTAACTTTTTTTTTACTATGTAAAACGTCATGCATGCATATACTATATAGCATGATAGCAACAAGGGAAAAGTTCATTACGGATTCTTACAGTTCTGTATTGACATTCAACAAGGTAATAAGACTCGAAGGAAAAGCAGTAAAATCATGCGAGTAGTAACCACAACATATATATATATATAAAATGTCAGAGTTGTATATATATATATAAAATGTCAGAGTTGGTTTTGATCTTGATTGGGGTGCAAGATGCTTGGTGGTGGATTGAACTGTGACGACATATAGAGTCCTCGTCCCCCTGAAGACGCTGCAGGAAAGTGTTCATTTTCTGTCAATAAATTTATTTATTTTTCAATTATTTCAATTCCTTGCACGATGACTTGGTCATTGTTTAGTTGCATGAACTGTAGAGAAATAATAAAGGTACTTTTTTTTCCAAGGATATAATTATCAGAACATGCAAAAGAGAAATACCTGTCGGATAGAAATCCTTCCACGCGGACAAGTTGACATCGATAACTTGTCCTAATTCTTGACGCTGCAAACTATTATTGTCATCCTCCAAACCATTTCCTGTGCTGCGATGCTCATCAACACTCCTATTTTGTCCGCTAACAAGTGCTGATTGGAAAGCTATGGCGTCAAATCTACTTTCAGCTGGCTGATCTCTAATCCTCACCAAGCGGAAAAAATCATTGATTTAACTAACACGAAACTAATAAGTTTTCATTAACCTATATATAACTGTAATGATATATAGATTAATATATGTGTGTGTGTATATATATATTCAGGTTCTTTAAAGGAAGCGATTTTAGTTTTTGCAAAAAAAAAAATGAAGATGAATTGTGGGACTTACTCATATCAAACTTCAATGATTCGAATCGTCTATTTTATAAGTTTCGATTTATAAATCATTCTTCAAAAAATTCAATTCAATCCAAATTTGCCCTATTATATTTGTTTCGATGAAATTTCAATATTTATTAGCATAATGTTCGTCAAATAAACTCAATTAGATGCCTCAAATATTTTTAAATTGGTTAATATTTTACAAAGATAATCTATGAGGTTCATTGAATGATAAACAATTCGACCTGTGAAGTCTGATGTAGTGTGGTGCCCCCAACTAATTCCTTTTTTTTTTTGTTGGAAAAAAAAGGGCATCTATTTCTTTAAGGGCGCTCTTTGTATATATGCATGTCTGGCCAGTAAAATTCGTATATAATATATTTATAATCACCTTAGGGGAAGAAAGCCATTTGAATTCAAAAAGTTTACAATCTGAACTTGTGGATCTCCTTGTAGAAGCCAATCAACTAGAATATTGTGTGGACTTCCTGTAACAAGTTCATGTATATTTGTTGTAGCTGTAGGTAGCTGCAAACGTATATACACAGTTCAACATATTAAATAATGAATACTTTATGTTATTTCCTTCTTGGCATGCATACTTGAAGTATATGCTCTTATGACGAGTTATTAATTTTTCGGCGACCATCATTACGGGATGTTATTACTTCATTCACATTATAATATATGTATTAGCATAATATAATCTAGAAGTGAGACATCAAACTTTCTCATCCACAAATGTTATACCACCTGTAAAGATAACATCATGTGGCTAGCTATGTCCGCGACATGCTTATAAAGGTTTCTCCATATAAAGTTAGGACGAAAAAAGTTTACTATAAGGATAAAGTACACACAAAAATGCTACTTTAACAGACCTGTAGTATTGTAGCATAAGAATCATACTCCTCCAGAACTTGCTGTACATGTTTTGCCATGAATTAATGTCATTAGTTATAAATTTCAGCTGAAATTAATATAAACGACATGCATAGTAACAGGTGTAGTTGCAGCTAGGAGCATACCAGCAAAGTACTGTATTCAGTATATAACATACCTTGCGCACGCGCAAACGTTTTAGAGTTTCCTCAAGGATCTGTTCCCGGTACTCGGCCTCATGCAATGTCCTGATTTCAGAGAGATCCTCTCCTTCAAAGATCCTGCTATCGACACTTCACATATAAGAGGAATGCATACGTAGGGTGCTTGCTAATTATAGTAATTTGTCGGTGATCGGAGACATGAGCGCTATAGGGTTTAGGGTTTTGTAAATATAGCAGCACCTTAGTCGATTTCCCATTTCTTCCAATTTTGATTTGCAGCATACGATGTCTTGTTGAATCTCCTGTAATTAATTCAGAAATAGGGATTTAAATATGAAGCCGTGTCAATCAACTTGTATGTGCTTGAATATGTTCATAAATTACCTCCAGTTGATCCGAATCAGTACCACTCATCGGACTGCATCCATCGATTACATGAAATCATAGCAACAATCACCATACGGTCAGTACAATAGAGTACTACTGCTATACTCACCAACTTTTGTTCACCAAATAAATTGACTAGCTAATGTATCATTTGACCAGGAATTTTGGTAAAAGATTACATTAGAAATTTAACTAAGCAGGGTGAAGAACATAGACAAGTAGGGAACCAAGACCTGGTTGCTTGATAGGTTTGATCAACTTCCCTCCACAATTTACCAAGAACGCTTTGGAGAAACTGCATATTTAACCATCACTTCAATAAAAATCTGAAAGAGATAAAGATATTAATTGATGAAAGGAAATTAATTTTGCAAACAATTTTCTCTTTTTGCACACCCATGTTTGTTTTTGTTCATTGATTTTCTTTTTCTTTATTCAACTCAAATGCTAGAAATAAACAGGAGTGTGCATGAGGACAAAAAGAGTGTGTGAAATTGTTTCCTAATTGAAAACATATATATACAAATAAATAAACAAATTTACATATAATTCTTGGAAGGATGTAACTTATGAGTGCTGCTTATTTACCTCTTGATTAAGCTGACTTTATAATTGCATAAGTTGATCCAAACGGAGAGCAAGGCATCGTACCAGAAGGGTAAATGAAAAACCATGCATCAAAAGGAACACAAGAAATATTACATGCTCCGATCGAATGTGATCACAACCATAATCTGATGGTCAATATCTGCTTACCGTCCTCGCCGATTGGCAGGAAGATTAATATACCGTGCCAGAATCTCTTCAATGCTTCAGTACCATCAAACAAAAAACAAAAGAACAAATATTCCATGACATATATTAGCATTTACAGATTAATCTGACTGCTAATTAAACAAAAGAACAAAAAGAATAACAATATTTCTTGAACAAAAAGAATAACAATATCACTACCTTTTATTTCCAGAGAAGAGACTAAGTCTCCCAGATGAAGAAAATATGATGAGAGCAACATCAACATCGCAGAGAACAGAGAGTTCATAGGCTTTCTTGATAAGCCCGTTTCTTCTTTTTGAGAAAGTGACTTGCCTATTGGTCGTATTCTCAATCCTTTTGATCTGAAGCTTCACTCTCCCCATATTTAACTATGCAAAAATAATAAAAAATTCTTGCCCCTTTCCTGTTCTATTTTGTGAAACCTAGCAGGCCAGCTATATAGCTGTATGGTAAGGGATAAAGAGAAAGAGGATAAATCTTTCGCTCTCACATAGACATCTCAAAATCGAAGGTAGGAGAAGAAAGTAAAGGAGAGAAAGATATGGAGTAATATATACTAGTTTATGTTAGGCCATTTACGAAATTAGCTGACAAGAGAGAGAAAATAAGAGAGCGATCTGGCGGTGCAAGGTTAGGCAACCTATGAAAAAAATCTATCAGTGATAGGATAACATCACTCCATAATTAACAGTTTAACCTAAATCTGTCCAAGCCATATTTGCAACGTACTTTGAGCACACACGAAAGATTATTGTATAGAGAGGGCTAATCATGATTGACTATTTTAAAATTATATTATCAGGAACTTCAGCTTTCATTGTCAACCACTTCCGAAAATAGATTGGAATAATTTTCTTAAGAATAGATTGGAATAGTAAAGTTAAAGTTTTGAAGATAACTATAAAGATTAAACACAAAAGAAGTTTTCCATAAAATAACATTTTTATGGATATTGTTGTAGCATAAGTCATGAGTGAATAGGGAGCTAGTTTGCAAATGCCAAAGAAAAAACAAGTATGCTGACCTAATACATGATCTAAATATGCAGAGAGTACTAGACAAGGGCTTGTGAGAGGGGTCCCATTTAGCACATAGAGAGCATACGGTGCGCAGGTTTTCGCATAAATGTCGAGGAAGATTTTTCCGCAACCAACAGTTATCGCTCACTCCCACGACGCACCTCTGCATGTTGGTGTCTCCGATCACATCCTTTTTGAACTTGAGTCCGAGAATTTGTTGCCGAGCATTGTGTATAACTTTGATCTGACACTTTTGATGCCGAGGACTGTGTTCAAAAGTTAAAATGGGGGAAATCTGTCCGAGTTTCGATTTATGCTTTTAAGATACATTGACAAAGTTCATGTGAGTGAATGCTTCTGATGTAATAATCTTGGAAGAAATTCTGGTTTGTATTCAAGAACCAAAGTGCCGTAATCTAATCTCCACCCCTGAAGGAATCTGTTGTGTTTCCAAAATTAGCAGATACAACGTGTGCAGCAATGTTTTTTTTTTTTTTTTTTTTTGGATAGAACTTTTGACACACCTCTGCATGTTGGTGTCCCCAATCATCCTCATCCCAAGTTAGAATCTAAGGGTGTGTTTGTTGCATCGGACTATCTCAGATTGGACTAACTTCAGGAACTAAGTTAGACTAGCTTGGCTTAGACTAAACAGGATAAAAATAGTAAAGTGTCTGGTGCAATGACGGACTAAGTATCGGACTAATAAATTGACCCAATTTTTTTGTTAATAGGAGAACAGGAAATTAAGAAAGAAATGCAACGCCACATTCCAGAACTTTAGAATTAAACCCAAAATAAACAAAATTAAACCCAAACAAACAAAATTAAACCCAAAAAAAGAAAATTAAAGAAATTTAACGTCAAAACTAAACTCAGAACTGGAATGATGATGGGCAGTGTAAAGCACTAGAAAATGGAGATGAGCAAAGCATGCCAGTTATGACAAAGACCACACACTGTATATTCCTTCGAGAATGAGACTTTGAGGCCCTAACAAAATTAACCCAGAACTCAAAATTAAACCAAAAAAAAGAAAAGGAAATGAAAGAAATTAACATTAAATTAAAGCTAGAACTCCACCCTGCAACACCAAACCCATATAAGTTTTCCTACCAACCAAACAAAATTAACCCATAACCCCAGAAGGTCCAAGAATGCTCTAGAGTGGGCGACTGCAGCGCTATTCCTTTCGGTGGCTTCGATGACACCGAATCTTGGTCGTCGACGATCTCTTCTTCTTTGAGCTCGTCGTCGTCCTCCCTCGACGATACCAAATCTTGGTCGCACAAAAGATGAAGGTGGGTCACCGCCGACGGCCTGGCCATGATGACGGCTACGCAGAAGAAGACGGAGCGTGGAAGGACCGGGGGGGGGTGTTTAGCAAGCGAAAGTGGGGATTGGATGTTGGCCTGGTTTCCTTCTTATAGTCCTTGCTAATACCAAGCGAAAGCGTGGGATTAGGTTGAGAGCTTTAGCGAAGCACGCAGGGACTTGTAGTCGAGGCGAGTCCCATTTATTTTAGTCCCACAACCTACCAAATGTAGGATTATAGTTCTACTTCAGGTAGTCCAAGCCAATCCCTAGGTGTAACAAACGTGCCCTAAAGGGTAATAATGCAACAATTACAAACTACAGTGGGAGCTGGGCTACATGTTTTATAATTTACAACACTAAAATTTTGGCTTGTAGATTTCATTACTTACAATAGTGTGTTTCGAGGGTTTTTAACAGATTCTGCAAACGAGACAGTAGTGAATATCATGCAAAATATTGGAATCCACCCTGGATGTTCTCAATTAACTGGATGTTTTTCTTTTCAATGACATGCAACTAATCATATACCTGATGACAGCTTTTACTGACAAAGCATTTATTTTTCATAGAACAAAATAAATTTTAAATACTTTTTAATATAAAGATAATAACAAATTAAATCAAAATTAGATTATTTTTTTTATTTTGTAAAAAAAATGCTCTGTTTATATAAATAAATAATTAATTAGAGGCAACGAGAATTGTACTTGTTGCAAGAGAGATTTTTTAGTGTGATCGGTACACAGGATGATACATCACGTGTCACTAAACAAATAATAAAATATATATGCTAAAAAGTTAATAATTTAAAAAATAAAATTTCCCACTATTTCTCCTGTTGCAAAGCAAAGTTGGCTGAGATCAAAATTGACTAATAATTTGATTTGAACAAGACTTGAGAGACTGCTTCCGCCGCTTCCAATCTCGCCAACCCCCACACCGCCAACAATATTTGAACAAGATGTCAGCGTAATATTTGTTGAATAGTAAAGCTAAAGTTTTAAAGACACCCACAAAGATTAAACATAAAACAACAAGATTTTGTACAAAAATACAATTTTATGGATGAGGTTGTAACATGGCTCATGAGTGAACAAAGAGCATACGGTGCGAGGTTTGCATAAATGTCGAAGAGGAATTTTCTGCTACTAAACACTTAGCAAATACAACATGTGTTAGCAAACATTTTTTTGAACAGAACTTTTGACGCACCTCTGCATGTTGGTGTTTCCGACCATCCTCATCTCAAGTTACTCAAGTTAGAATCTCAAGCTACAACTACAGTGAGAGCTTCTTGGGATGCAGGTTTCATATTTTTTGGCCAACATTTTGATATTCGAGGGTTTTTAAGTCTATCTCCAACCGAAGATTGGCCAGAAGGCTTGTTTTAGCCATCTGACCTTCCAAGATACTAATATTTTAATGAACAGTACAGTGCCATATTTGCCTCCATCTCTAACCGAGGACCAAATGGCCAGAGGGCTTGTTTTAGCCCTATCACAAAAAATCATCTCCAACCGAAGGCCATGTAAGAATATGAAGGTTCTAGATAGTGACAAGTGTCAAGAGATTAAGAAATAAGCAAAACAGTTAGGATTGTTTACTTAGTGTGTAAGGAAAAGCTGTGACTATAAATACTTATAATTGTTCTGTAAGATTCATTCATTCAATACAATCAAAGAACTATTCAGTGATAAAATCTCTCTCTCTCTCTCTCTCTCTCTCTCTCTCTCTCTCTCTCTATCTCTTGTGTCTTATTTTATGAGAAAACTCCATTGCAGAAGCTACATTTTCTGCATTCTAACATGGTATCTTCGCTGGTTGAGGGTTCGTCTTCTCGGTCCTGAGTTCCGTTCTGCTTCCGCACATCTTCTCTGGAGATTGGTACACAATTCTCTTTCTTATTTGATCCTGCAAGTTCTTATCTATGTGAATTTGCGATCTGAGGTTTGCGTCTGCTGATTGCTCGCCATATGTTTGATGAAATGTCTGACTGAAGATCTTCTCTTTCTGCTCTGCAATTATCTACTCTTTCTCTTGATTTTGATTTCGTCCTTTGTATAATCAAGATTGTGAAGTTTGAAACCCTACTTTTTCAAAGGTTTTCGTGAAAATTCCTCAATTCGTTGAAACTGTTATAGCGATATGGTGACTTCTACTCAGTTGCAAATTGTGCAATCTCCGATTACGAATCTTATTCTGAATGTTCATACATCAGTTACTGTGAAATTAGATGATACAAACTATCTCGTTTGGCATTATCAATTACAATTGCTGCTTGAAAGTCATGGCATTCTTGGCTTTGATGATGGATCTCGTCGATGTCCTACTCGATTTGAGCAAGATTCCGAGGTTGAAGGAGTTGAAACTGATGACTTTAAAATCTGGAAAATCATACAACTCATCATTGCCACACTCTCTCCCACTGCTATGTCTTGCATTATTGGGTGTATGACTTCGTATGATATGTGGACCAATTTGAAAGATAGGTTCTCTACTGTCACCAAGGCTAGTATTTTCCAGACGAAAACTGAGTTACAGAACATTAAGAAAGGTGTTGATTCTGTTTCTCTATATCTTCAACGCATCAAGGATGCTAGAGATCATTTGTCTGCAGCTGGTGTGTTCTTTGATGATGATGATGTGGTGATTTTAGGCCTCAAGTGGTTACCGGCTGAATATAACACTTTCAGAACTGTTATTCGAGGACGAGACAATGTTATCTCCTTGAAAGATTTCAGAGCACAATTATTGGCTGAGGAAGCTACTATTGAAAATCATACAGTTTCTGAAACCTTTGCAATTGCTATGCTTGCTAAAAACAACACTGGCAAAGGCAAAGCATTAATGCTTGGTGATCATGTTGTTGGAAGTTCCTCTGGTGGTTCATCTTACTCTTCAACTCACAATTCTGGCCCTTCTCATACTGCTAATTCTGGAGGTTTTTCCAATATCAATGGCGGTTTTTCTAATTCTGGTTTTCGAGGCCGAGAAAGAGGCAGAAACAATTTTTACTCAAACTCCCTATTCAATGGTGTTCCTAATAATGGTGCTGGAATTCTTGGTTCACCAAAGCCTCATATATCTACTTGTTCTGAGCATGGTTATGATATTCCTGTATGTCAAATTTGTAACAAAAAGGGTCACATAGCTTCCGATTGTTTTCAAAGGCATTCTACTTCCACATCTTCATCCTCCAGAGTTTAGTGTCAGATTTGCTGGAAGTTTGGACACACTGCCATTCAATGCTATCACCGGGCTAATTTTTCTTACCAAGGGAGACCACCATCACGTACTCTCACTGCCATGCACACCACTTCTCAGCCTTCTGCACCTCAAGAGTCTTTTTGGGTGGCTGATACCGAAGCTACCTCACATATAACCTCGAATCTTGGTAACCTCACTCTGGCAGAACCATTTCCCAGCAATGAAACAATAACCACAGCTAGTGGTTCAGGTTTGAAAATTTCTCATATTGGCTCCAATACCTTGAAAACTCCTAGCTATGCTTTTGAGTTGAAGAATATATTGCATGTGCCTCGTTTATCTCAACATCTGTTGTCTATATATCGATTGTGCAAAGATAACAAATGCAGATTCGTTTGTGATGAATTCTGTTTTTGGATTCAGGACAAGGTCATCGGGACAATCCTTCTTCAATGACTGTGTAGAGATGGCCTTTACCCTATCCCTTTTCATGTTCCCCAATATCTACTTTTTCAAGCACAAAAGTACACTGCATCATTTCAGCAGCAAGCATACTATCTTGGACATCATGTCAAAATAAATTTGTGGCACAAACGATTAGGGCATCCATCTAATATTGTTGTCTCTACAATGTTAAATCAATCTAAAATCCCTACATCTGTTGATAATGTGTCTTCTGTTTGTACATATTGTCTAGAAGGCAAGTTAACCAAACTGCCATTTGTTTTTCCTGCCAATAAAGTTGTAAAACCCTTAGAGGTTATTCATAGTGATGTTTAGGGGTATTCTTCTACTTTCTCAGTTGAAGGCTACAAGTATTATGTCAACTTTGTTGATGAATGTACCAGGTTTACCTGGATTTTCCCATTAATCAATAAAAGTGAAGTTTACAGTGTATTTGTTCACTTTTATAACTTCTTAGTCACCCAATTTTCAGCCTCTGTTAAAGTTTTTCAAAGTGATGGTGGTGGAGAGTATACAAGTCATAGATTTCAACAATTTTTACTTGATAAAGGTGTCATACATCATAAATCATGTCCCTATACTCTAGAATAGAATGGTCTAGCTGAAAGAAAGCATAGACACATTCTTGAGACAGCAATTACCCTTTTACAAACTGCTGCATTACCATCAAAATATTGGTTTCATGCTTGTGCCATTTTTGTTTATTTGATCAATAGGATGCCATGTCAAACTCTCAAAATGTCATCTCATTTCTATTGTCTGTTTGGTACTTTACCTACTCTGTCTCATCTTAAAGTGTTTGGTTATGCATGTTTCCCACTGCTCAAACCTTATAACTCAACCAAGTTACAACCTAAGACAGTCTAATGTGTTTTTATAGGGTATGCAAGCCAATATAAGGGTTACTTATGTCTTAATCCAGTTTCTGGGAAATTTTTTGTTTCTAGACATGTTTTGTTTGATGAGGACAGTTTTCCTTATTCCTCACTTGTTAACTCTGATAGTGTATCTTTATCACATATTACACCACCATCAAATTCATTACACATTTCACCTTTGGTCACTTCACAAAACATCATTGTTTCACCATTTCCTCTCCCAGTTGTTTCTTTACCCTCTCAAGCCACAGTTTCCTCATCTGTTACAACCCCTAATGCCTCAGAGTGTTCCAATACATATATTCCTAGAGCTCCAAAGTTTTGTTCTAACCCATTACTTACTCATACATCTTCTACACAGTCTGTTGTCCCTATTGATCCAGATTTTCAACCTAAAAATCTACAAGTTGTCAATCTGATTCCTACTGTGAATTTGCATCCTATGCAAACTAGATCCAAAAATGGGATTAGTAAGAAGAAGGCTTTCTCTGTTACTGTTCAGTCTTCAGTTGATGTTATAGAACCTTCATCTTTCAAGTTTGCCAATACAATTTATGAATGGAAGGTTGCTATGCAAGAAGAAATAGATGCTCTCCATGCTCAAAATACTTGGACCTTGGTTCCAATGCCTCTAGATAAGAATTTAGTGAGCTGTAAATGGGTTTATATACTCAAGAAGCATCCAGATGGTTCCATAGCCCGATACAAGGCTCAGTTAGTAGCTAAGGGCTACAATCAAGAAGAGGGTATTGATTATACTGAGACTTTTAGTCCTGTTGTGAAACCTACTACAGTGAGGTTGATTTTGGCATTGTCTGCACACTTTAATTGGTCATTAAGGCAGTTGGATGTTAAAAATGCATTCTTGCATGGTGATCTTCATGAGGAAGTCTATATGTCTCAGCCTTAAGGGTTCCATAGTACTACTCATCATTCTTATTATGTTTGTAAACTCAACAAATCGTTGTATGGGTTGAAACAAGCTCCACGAGCTTGGAATGAGAAGTTTACAAGCTATTTGCCTGGATTGGGTTTTAAACAGTCACTTGCAGATCCTTCCTTATTTGTTCAACATTCTTCTCTTGGTACTGTGGTGCTTTTATTATATGTGGATGATATCATACTTACTGGGAGTTCATCTGCGTTGATTAATGCAGTTATTACAGATTTAACAAAGGCATTTGATATGAAGGATTTGGGGCAGTTGCACTATTTTTTGGGTTTGGAGATTAGCTATGTATCTACAGGTTTGTTTGTCTCTCAAACCAAGTATATCAGGGAGTTACTTCAAAAGGTTGATTTACAGGATTCTAAACCTTGTGCCACTCCCTATTTACCATCTCATAGACTACTTAAAAATGAAGGAACTCCTTATCATAGCCCTGATCAATATCGAAGTGTAGTAGGTGCTTTGCAGTATTTAACTTTCAATAGGCCTGACATTGCTTTCTCAGTCAGTCAGTGTTGTCAGTTTATGCATAATTCTATGGATTATCATGTTGTGGCTGTTCAGAGGATTTTGAGATATCTTAGTGGCACTTTGGATTATGGTCTTCATTTCCAAACTGGTACACTGCACTTACAAGCTTATAGTGATGCTGATTGGGCTGGTGATCCTAATGATAGGAGATTTACCTCGCGTCACATTGTTTATCTTGGTTCTAGTCCCATTTCTTGGGCTTTTAAGAAGCAACACACAGTTTCTCGGTCATCCACAGAGGCAGAGTACAGAGCTCTTGCCATTGCTGCAACTGAGTTAGCTTGGATTCGGCAACTGCTATGTGATTTACTTGTTCCTCTTATTGTTGCTCCAGTGATATATTGTGATAATATTTCGGCTATTGCTCTTTCTTCTAATCCTATGTTCCATTCCAGGGTCAAACATATAAAAATTGATTATCACTTTGTTTGAGAGAGGGTTATTCGCGGTGATCTCAATGTTCACCATGTTTCTTCAAAAGAGCAGTTTGTAGACATCTTGACTAAAGGCTTGTCTATTTCTTTGTTTAGCCATCATTGTTCCAATCTTATGCTTGGATCATCCAAGCATATGATTGAGGGGGGATGTAAGAATATGAAGGTTCTAGATAGTGACAAGCGTCAAGAGATTAAGAAATTAGCAAAACAGTTAGGATTGTTTACTTAGTGTGTAAGGAAAAACTGTGACTATAAATACTTGTAATTGTTCTGTAAGATTCATTCATTCAATACAATCAAAGAACTATTTAGTGATAAAATCTCTCTCTCTATCTCTTGTGTCTTATTTTCTGAGAAAACTCCATTGCAGAAGCTGCATTTTCTGCATTCTAACAGGCCAAAAGGCTATATTATGGAATATGAATAATTGAAATAAAATGAGATAAGACAGTATAGAATGGTGAAAAATATGTGAGAAATGGTGTAGGAAAAAAATTAGAAATTCAAAAAAAAAAAAAAAAAAAAAAAAACAAACAAACAAAAAACAAAATGGGCTAGCCAGTGGGCTGGTTGGCTGGTTGAAGATGGCTAGCCGGTTAGCCCTTTGGCCTGTTTTTGTCCTGTGGGGCCCACAAGCCATTTGGCTGGCCCTCTGGACCATTCGGTTAGAGATGGTCTAACAGATTTTGTAAATGAGGCACTAATGAATATCATGCAAAGTATTTGAATCATCCCCTTGATGTTTTCAGTTAATTGCATGTTTTTCTTTTCAATGACATGTAACCAATCATATACATGATGACACTTCCTCCATTTTCTTGGGTTAAAGTGAATATAAATAGCCTTACTAAAGGTAACCCGGGTCTTGCGGCATGTGGTGGAATTTTCTGAGATTCTGCGGGTTATTTTCTTAGTGGTTTCTCACTGAGCTTGGGGCATCTTACATCCATCTATCAATGTTTTAAAAGGCGGAGGCATGGGCGAGGCGTCTCATGGACAGTCCTGCCTAGGCGAAAGCCTTGAGGCATGAGGCGAAGCCTCACGAGACCTAAATTTTATTAATATATATTATACACAATTATATATAATATATAAAAATATAATACTTTGTAAAAAAAATATTCATTGTTATTCAAAAGTGCACATATCACAAACAAATTGAACCCACATAACAAACAAGCTTAACCAAGCAATCAAATTAATCAACAATCAAACAAATAGAGTGGAAATCAAACATTTTTAGTCTTAAGTAAGTGCATATTTATATGAATTATGAGAGTTTTGAGTAATATTTGAGAAGATATGTAGTCTTAAAAAAAATAAGGATAAGATAATGTATCTTTTAAATAATATAACTTTAAAAATTAAAAACAAATAGATGTTTATCTTTTTTTTTTCCTGCTGGTAGAATATCCAAGAAAATATGCTTCTTTATCTTACAAAAATAATAAAAACTAAAACTAAAATATGTTTATCTATTTTGAATATGAGAAAAAAATAATATAAAAAACAAAAAGTGAACATAAAGGAAGATAGTAGGATAATAAATGTCAGCAAAGTAGGGTCATTTTAAACTTAAAAAGAAAAAACTATTAAAAAAAGGAAAAGAAAAGGTGCTCGTGACTTCATCTTCTTCACTAGAAGATTGAAACTTCTTCAGATAGACGGCCCCTGATCAAGAAATTTCAGATCTGGGCAACTCAAAAAAAAAGAAAAAATGGACGCCCATTGAATGCCCCAGGTGTGCCCAGCCACCCAGGCGCCCCTGACAGAGCTTAGGTGGGTTTTCGCCCACTCCCACAAAACAAAGGCAATTTTCCTCACACCCCACCTCCAAGGCTGCCTAGGCGCGACTTGGGTGAGTTTTTTAAAACACTGCTTTCTATGCGGAGCTTCATGCTATCATTCTTACTGTGGAGTTAGCTCACGCGTAGGGTAGGCAACATTTATGGCTTGAAAGTGACTCTTCTAACATGATATCTTGTTTTGTTTCTAGTTTTTTTCTCCTCTTTGGTCACTCCAGACTCGTTGGAATAACTGTACATTTCGAGAATATAATGCAGTTGTTGATAAATTGACCAATTTAGGGATTATCTCATCTTCACTTGTTTGGCATGCCGCTCCTCTAAAGATTCTTCACTTTTTGCAATCAAATTTCTTGGGTATGTTGGCCTACAAGTTTCTCTCCCCTTCTTGATATGTGATTTTCTTTTACCTAATTTTTTTGGATTTTCCGTTTTTTGTTTTGCAACTTGTCTTGTAGGTTCTTACCTTTTAGGTTTAGTTTAGAGAGGTTTGGTCCTATGTCCATCTTCTTTTTTTCTTGTATTTTCTTTTTTCAAGAGGGTTAAAGTCTAGTCCCTCATTTCTTCTTGTATTTTAATTTTCAAGTGGGGTAAGGTGTATACCCCCCTTCTTTTTTTATATTTTATTTTTCTTGCTTTATGAGCTGTAAGGTTTTTGTCCCCCCTTGATTAGGTATAGCTTTTTTTCATACCAATAAATTTTCCTCGTAGCGCGATAATTTTTTTTTATTTTTTAAAATATAAAATATACTTGCATTTCCTAACAGAGCATTTTTTTAGGCCAAATTTTTTTTCTTGATCATTGTGGTGATACCCTACTTTTAAATAGACCCATGTGGTGAAAAAGCTATTAATTGTAATCATGTGGTGAAATTCGTTATCAATCATAGTTCAAATTGGATTTTTCCTCTTTCTTCTATCAATTCTAGGGGTAAAATTGTTATTTTCGTTTTTATTGATTCCATCAACCAATCATAAAGCACCATATGGACATAAAAAAAATTATTTTTTAAACTTTTAGAGCTATAATAACAGAATAAATAAATAACAAAATTACAAGGTTCATATTATCAGACTTTCTCATTTCAAGAGAGCCAAGAGTCCAAATTCAAGATTTAAAAAATCACAAAGTACCTCACCGTGATTAGGTTACAATATAATTTATTATGCAAATATTGAATTTAGTTCCATTTTAAGAACTGTGGTGGACGGTATGGCTAGGTTTATGTGAGAGAGAGGGGGAAGGTGGTGGGTGGTCGCTATGGTTGACAAGGGTAGGGATTTTTTTCTTTCTTTCTATTTTTGTTGATCATAAAAAAGTGGAATCACCAAAAAGAAAAGAAAAAAGAATGGAATGACCTTTTTACCCCTGCACATGGATGGGATTTTGACAGAAATTTCAATTTGGATTACGATTGATAACAAACTTTACCACAGGGTTAAGATTAACACTTTTCACTATAGCGGTCGATTTAATAGTGTCTCACCACCGAGATCAAGAAAAAAATTTAGCCTTATTTTTTATTTCAATTTATTATTCTTTTTATAAAACACTAAAATTTTTAAGTACTTTTTAATCTAAAGATAATAACAAATGAAATTAAAATTAGACAAAGTTTTTTAATAATGCACTGTTTAAATAATAAATAAATAATTAGTGGTAATAAGAATTGTATCAATTCCAAAGGAAAGCTAGCTTCTATGATGCACGGATACTTTTGTTTGGTCCTGTATCCCGTATCCGATACTTGATCGGATACGATACTTGCCCGATACTCTCGGATACTCGTCCGACACGTATCCTGGTTGATGGACACGAATTTGACATAATGGATATGCGTATCCTACATTTAGGATACACGTATCCTGCTTTTAAAATACATTTACACTTTCAAAAAAAGGTAATGAGGAGGAGAAAATTAATAGGAGACATCTATAATTGAAAGTTGCTAAATACAAAGAGCTTCCCTCTAATTAAAATCATGAATACGACTCTCACACTTCTTCTACTGTATAAAGAGGATTAGATTTCGAACTTTCCTTCTCTAACAACTCAAATGTAATTGAATTTGAATGATGAACTATGTTTTAAAATGTATATTTTTGTTGCTATATACATTTTAATTTGCCGTATCCATAGCGTATCGTATCTTAATTTTTGAGATTTTCCGTATCGCTGTGTCGTGTCGTATCGTATCGCCGTATCCGTATTCATGCTTCATAGGCTAGCTTGCATCAATATTGACTCATTTGATTTGAACAATATTTGAGAGAGAGAGAGAGTGTGCACACGCTTCCGCCTCTTCCAACCTCCCAACCCCCACACCACCAACCCTTAGTCATTGGCGTTTCGGCAGATACGACTTCGGGTGAGATGACGCTCTGTGATATGATCATCCAACGGACCAACAGCTTCACGATCATCGTGTCGTCATGCATGAGTATAATTTCGATCTGACGTTTTTGACGCCGAGGACTGCGTTCAAACTAAAATTAGGGCAATCTGCCCAAGTTCCGATTTATGCTTTTAAGATACATCGACGAAGCTCAAGTGAACGAATGCTTCTGATGTAATAATCTTGAAAGAAATTCTGGTATAGATTCGAGGACCAACGGATCTGCAATCTAATCTCTTCTCCTGAAAAAAATCAACGGTTTCCATCCTTGAAGATTGACACCAATTAAGAGATTGAAGTTGCGCTGCATGAAGAGTCTATTGGATATCTATCAACAATCTGTGATAAATTTATATATGCTAATAAATAAAGAGTGTATGAACAATGAACTAATATTAAACAGAAATATTGAAGATCGAGGCTTGCGTACCGCAATGTCCTTGAAACAGAAATTTCGCCCCTACTCAGTGCTTGTAGTTCTCCAGACGTCTGTGTCACCAGGATTCAACGATCAAGTTAGAATTCCAGCAACGGAAAACTTAACTTCTGGCGAATTTCTTTGTGATACTCTCAGTAAGAATGTTATGGATCATAGAAGGAGATTTATGTTTTTCTGTGTTATAAATGTCATGCAGATGGATGTATATATATTGTGATTATGCATGTTCGCAACAGGTATAAGAATGAGATATGACTGTTGGGAGACATCTCTTCAGATGGGGTGCTGTGCTCTCTGCGTTTTTTCATTGACTTCAGACTTCATCTGAAAAGATGAGTCTGTTCAAATAAAAAATAATTTAATTAAATTCGAAATTAATTAAAAATAATAATTAAAGAATTTAATTTTTAGAGCCCAAGGCCCATCTTTTGAAAATTAATTATATATATATATATATATATTAATTATAATTAATTATATATTAATTATCAATTAATTAGTGCACCTCAAAACTCAACCCCAAGGGTGAGCCCAATTGTATTCTCCAAGGCCTATTTCTCCAATCATTTTCTATAAAGGACAAAGCCTTATAAAGTGATAAAATCTTTTGGGAATGGCCAATGTGGGACAAAGAAATTTCTACTCAAACTACTCAAATTTCCAAGAGAGTCTGTGTCATACCGGAAATATGGAATTGATCAGAGATAAATGGGGACCCTATATTATTGGTTCAGCTGCTTTGGTTGAATTGTTTCAACTTTCAACCCATGAGCTAACTCCGCACCTTAGATGGCGAGAGTCCAGCAAGCGAAAGCATCACTAGCTTGAGCTCTGACCCTAGTAACATGAGACACATGGAATCTCATGTGAATTAGCAAGGACCACCATGCAAGGTTAAATAGTCCTGGGTGATTAATAGTGAAGTAGTACTGGAAGGAAAGGGTGAAAAGAACCCCCTATCAGGGAGTGAAATAGAAAATGAAACTATAACCTCCTAAGCAAAGGACCACCTTGCAAGGTAAAATACTCATGGGTGATTGATAATGAAGTAGTACCGGGAGGAAAGGGTGAAAATAACCCTTATCAGGGAGTGAAATAGAAAATGAAACTGTAAGCTCTTCAGCAAAGGGAGGAGCCCAAGACTCTGACGGCGTGCCTGTTGAAGAATTAACCGGCAACTCATAGGAGTGGCTTGATTAAGGAAACCCAGTAGAGAAACAAATTACCCTTTGGATTGACTAAAATATTTCCTCTTTTTCTTTATTAGTCTAGCGGGTATCATGATGTCCATTTCTTTTTTTTTTTGGTCAAGGTGAAACTTTTATTAAACAGCAAACTCAAATTTACAAGCAAACCAAAGACCCAAATTACGCCTCTATACAACCAAAAAAGGGCCTAAAACAACAGACAAATAGAAAAAGGGCCCAACAATAGTGAAGCCCAAAAAAACACCACAGCAGCCAAGAAGTTTCCATGGTAATCTCCACCCACAGAATTCCAGGCCAGCCAACAAAAGTGTCGTTAACCACCGAGTATCGCCTCCTTAAACACCACCTCCAACCCCGAACAGCTACCAGAGCACATGTCATATCTCGACCTGGGATCCTCTACATCTTAGGCTCGATTTTGCCGTAGCACGATATTGTCCGCTTTAGGCCTCAGCCACGCCCTCACGGTTTTGTTTATGGGAACTCACTCGAAAACTTCTCAGTGGATCACCCATTATGGGAATGCTCTGGCCCATTCTCGCTTAACTTCGAAGTTTCTATGGAACCCGAAGCCAATGAGCTACCAAAAGGCCTCGTGCTAATGGAGGTGAACATGTACATATAAGGCATAGAGGATTCACTTTTCTGGACAATGTAGGGCCCTAATGGGATGGATTGTTAGATCCTACATCGGGCCTCTAAGGGGGGTGGATTGTTAGATCCCACATCACCTAGGATAGTGGATCCTATATACCTTATATGTACATGTTCACCTCCATTAGTACGAGACTTTTTGGGAGCTTACTGACTTCAGTTCCGTAGGAACTTCGAAGTTAAGCCAAAATGGGTCAGAGCATTCCTAGGATGGGTGACCCACTAGGAAGTTCTCGTGTGAGTTCCCAGAAACAAAACCGTGAGTGCGTGGCTAGGGCCCAAAGATGACAATATCGTGCTACGGCGGAGTCAAGCCTGGGATGCAGTGGACCCTGGGTTGGGATATGACAACACAACCATAAACAAGAGATAGTCGACAGCTAAAAGTGATAAGCCAACTATTAGTAGAAAGCTCATGGAAACCCATAAGCGATACTGCCAAAAATGGCAGACAGCAAGGACAACATGGTGGTGTTGAAAACACCTAAGCCAGTGAAAACACTGAAACTTTACACAAGAACTCATCAGGAAATATGGTTGAATATCGGGCCAAGGAAGAGTTGGGAAGAGGTATACCGATGGGAGTTGAAGAATAGGACAGGCCAGAGTGAAAAATGGGGAGAAACATCAGTAGAGGCAAGGAAAAAAAGAAGGAAAAGATAGGAAAGAGGACTCGGCAATCAACCCCGGTGGAAGCTAGGGCAGGTGTCATCGAAGAAGAGCCTTTATCTTTCCTTTTCCTGTTGAAGACATGAAAAACTTGAAATAACCATTAGTGATTGTTAAATGCATGTTTATATCACACATTTGGGCAAGAGATATAAACTGCCATTGACCTTCATTGTATAGCCATCATTCAAGATGCCATACACTGATTAAAACTACCAACAATTTATACATCCCCTTCTTTGGAAAAGAATGTGAACATTTCATGAGTTTTAAACCACAAATATTCTTCCTTTACTGTAATCAAACAATGTTCTTAATTGTTCATAACATTTTACTGCAAACCAAACGGTCATTATAGGAGCAGAAAAGATAGAAAGGGGTGCGCTATCCACACACCCTATTTTACTTCTCACACACCCTTTGATAATTTATGTCCATTGATCTTCAATTCATCCGATCTAACGGCCGAAAATTAAAAAAGTGTGTGAGAAGTAAAATGGGGTGTGTGGATATCATATCCCAAGATAGAACCGGATTGTAAACGAGATTGAACCGGATTGTAAACGAGAATGAACCAGATTAATGTAGTGAACAAGCAAACATCTGCAAGTGTGAGTTCATCTCCACACAGGTATCTTTAACTGCTTAAATGATCTTCGATCATGTCTAGTGTGTCGAACAACTTGTTCACCGATGTATCGTTTGCTTGTTGAGACTGAGCAAACCCACATCTATAAACTTCATTGTTGACATTGGGGTAGATTATGCTATTCCACTTCTCAATCTTATGCTTCATTGGAGTTGGAGAATGATCCAGACCTGAATTACAAGTCAACTCATTGGGTTCAAAGTTGAACAATTGGATTGTATGGTAGGTCTTGTTGCAGGTAACTTAATTCCTTTTCGCATACTAAAGCATCGGCATTGTGGACCTCCTGTCGTACCCTCGAGCCCGGGATAATGGTATATGTCTTAGAATCCAAAGTGATATAGTTATTAACAAATGAGATACCAACAATAACCAAAACAGTTGAGTACCATGTTATCCCTGTCATGCAATTTAACTATACAATGGACCTAGGGCCTGTTAAGTTGACTCTGATACCAAATGTTGGAGCAAAAATTTAACTTAACATGAACCCTATATCACATGTTAATCTATATGAGTAGAAGACTTACTTGTTGAAGACATGATGGTTGTAGAAAAAACTCTTCTACTCATTTAGAGACCTTTATATTCTAATGGTGATAGACCCCGAACGTAAAACCCTTTCTCTATGAGTAGGGAATTCATTTATACGATGCAATGGTAGCCAACTTCCATCTATCGTGGAGGGTTGGTTGTTAACCCGTTGCACCAAATCACAACCATATATGGAGTGGCTTTCGAAGCACGTTGGATGTCTTTCCTCAATTATAGGATGTTGGTTTTACACGTATTCAAACTCTAATGATTTGCATTACCAACATATTACTTCTCCTTTATCACAACTAATTGAGTCCACATAGGATCCCACATGGACGTTAACTTGTGGTTTGAAGCTACATGTCCATGACAAAAACATTCCTTAGTGATCACATTGAGTTATACGCAATTAACATCTTATACGCATCTACCAGTAATCATTGAAGCTTGAACTCCAGGAAAAAATACATGTAATAGTATTGTATGCACCCTGGAATTA
Organism: Malus sylvestris; assembly: GCF_916048215.2. Classification (NCBI taxonomy): domain Eukaryota; kingdom Viridiplantae; phylum Streptophyta; class Magnoliopsida; order Rosales; family Rosaceae; genus Malus; species Malus sylvestris. Next base: position 7,030,462 of record NC_062267.1, on the reverse strand, counting down.
CAATCCTCGAACTCATAATACATTCCAAATAATAGACTTTGACCTACATCACACTTCAAGCTTCCCACATATTAACCTAATATACCTTCATTGATTGAACATTGAAATTTAATCTTCAATCACTGGACTTTTCCTTCCAAGCTTCCTGCATAATAAACTCAACTAAACATGTTCTTTGGAACAATGATTAGTCATTTAATTGCACATTTCAAATTTGAATCAACATAAACATTGTCAATAATAAGCTTGAAGGAAACTAACTCAATCTATCGTGATACAAGGCACAATGAAACATGCAATAGTTTCCTTTACTCCCACATTTTAGCAAACTCCATGGAATCATGCACTCCCACATTTCAGCAACGTGGGCATCCTTATCATGCACTCCCACATTTCAATAGACGTAAAATGTTATATCCTAAAAGATCGCAAACTATTCATACATTCCTCTCTTTGGAAAAGAAGATCACAAACTTATGCGCAAACTATTCATACATTCCTCTCTTTGATGAAAAACATAAAAACATATGTACACAAGTCGATACTACAAAATCTTGCGCATAAGTTTTCATGAAGAAGTAAAGGTTAGTGCAAAAAATATTGTTATGATTACAAGTAACAAGGAAAAATGTAAGCATGCACCAAGTACTCATTCATGCAACTTAACTTAAGGAAGACAAATTCAAGCACACGTGAAAATTTATACACATATTGCAAAAGTTAATGAGTGTGAAGCTCAATTTTCTTTTCACTAATTCTCTCTTTTGGGAAAACACTCATAAATATATTCTCACAAATTATGAGCCAAATAAAATTGCTTAATAGTTTAGACATAATAGAAAATATACCATAACCAACATAAAGTCGTCAAACTGAATTTCAATAATAAGTTACACTTATTTTAAATTTTACCATTATTACAATTCCTGGCAGAAAATTACGAAAATTTGCAGAAACATATTTGACATATATATGCTAAACATATAAAAAATTCAGGTCATTTGGTGACCAATATACATGTCATTCATCCGACTTTAATCAAGACACGCAATTTGCCAGAAAAAAAAAATTATGTGCATCTATCATAAATATATACATCCATAACAAATTCAATTTCACATCATTTCAATTTTGATGTCCAAAGAAAATTCAAGTAGTTAAATTCATCCTCTAAATAAGCATCATAGTTCAAATTGAAAAGATTTACAAGCGTAATACTTAAACAATGAGTACCTGGGCAATCCTTGATTAATCTTTATGAGTCCAATATTTTTGCATCAACAAGTCTCATAAAGAGACATAGAGTATATCATGATGCAACCAATTTCTATGCCACAAAACCACAAACTATAATGGGGCTCATTGTGAAGACATGGAACTTAAGGCCCAATGAAACTTTATGAAACTATTTTAATTTACACCTTTGGGCAAGAAAATTAATTAGTTTGTAGTACTAGATTATATGTCACAAGAGTACCTTCATGAAAAACTTCAACACCTGCGGGCAAGATGAAGCTTTCATAACTCTTGTGAAATAAAATCCATACTATGCAATCTTAATTAAGATACAAGTTTGATCAAAGTAACCTTAAAAAAACTAAAGTTTTTTTGGACTTTTTGTTAGTTTTTCTTAAAAACAATCTCTTACATTAGCTAAGTCACTGCGGCTTGCTTAGTTGACGCAAACATGTAAAGAAATGGATCTACTCCAACCTGAAATAAGTCAAAAGTCACATGGATTGATTAGCTGTAAGGGACAAATTATGATAACCTGATACTTTGAGTCTTGCCAACAAATGACATTGACACAGTAGTCTCCTTCATGACTTCCTTTAATATTCAATTAATCTCACAAAAACTGTCAGCATGCTTGAAAGAGATTAATCACAATATAACAAGCCATATTAGGATTGTAATATCATACTCTATCCACGTGGATGCCAATATTATAAAGCATGCTGAAAATAATTAGCTACCTCGAGGACCTAGTTTATATTCTCCTGTGGATGCCACATGTTAGAATTGTACAATCCTTTTTTCTTCTCTTTTGACACACATATGTTGATAAATATCAACGAATCAAAGCGCATTGTCCAATTTCTACAGGTGAGAGAAATGAATGCTGCAAAACTAAAAAAAGATTAAAACCAAATTAACATTGATAATTCTCACATTATCATGGCATGTTAGAATAAATTTCACAGCACATACTTTTAATTTCATATCTCATGCATGTACACATATATCATCACTACGTGTTTATTGAGAACAACAATTTTAAGGATACTCCCACATATTGCTACAACCTTAATCATTTGTGTACATATGTGCTTCATGTTCTCGTAAATGCAAGCTTCTGAATGTGTGATACATGTTTTTGGAAAGAAAATTACAGCACACCCAAAAAAGAAAGGGAATCAACAAGCAACATAGTTGACTATCTTATGGTGTTAAAGTATGGTTTGGTATTGAGGTGATTTTGAAAAAAAGCAAGTATCAAAAAAAGCTGGGAGTATTTTTGTGTTTGGTAAACTTCCAACTTCATTTTTTTTCCACAGTTTTGGGTAAAAAAAAAACCAAAAATCAGAAGCAACAAAACACAGCTTTGAAAACTGGCTTTTCAGCTTCTGCGCAAACCTCTTTTCTAAGAGGTGCTGAGCGCTTTAATGAAACTTTCATGTACCCAAAATGACCTTAAGCAATTAAAACTTCACACAGAGATTCAGAGATTTATCCAGTCGTCGATTAGGAATGAATTAGTCTTTGATTAGTGTAATGGCACCGGTGATGCTTCGTTGGTTTCATGGTAGAAAATACAGAGCATGCATTAGCTCCAGTCCTTCGAATTTAACCTCAAACTTCACAGATAAAGTCAAGAGAGATACCCAAAGTTGAGATTTGGCGATTGGTGTAGATTCAGTCTCGAGTTCGCTGGAAAAATGACTAAGAAAGTCACTAGATTTCTGGGCATGAACACATAGAGGGCATTTAGGGTTAAATCCCAAGAATTTCATGCCAAAATTCAATATGCAGGATACAGAAGTTGTACTTGAGATTAAATGAAGGTTGAATTGAGTTTGAAGCACCCCAATTTCGTCAAGCCTCAGGTCAACTCATCGAAGAGTTTTTCACCGAGAGGGAAGGGTTGGCTTTCTTCACTTTTGAGTACTTGATCTTCACATGAAACGCCACCATTCGAATCCATAGGTCAAACTACACCTAAAACAGGGATATTTGTATGGATTTCACTCGAAAATGGGCATTGGTGTGGGTGATTCTCTCTTAGAGAGAGTGAGAGTATCATAGTTAGAGAAAGAGTTAGAGAGAAAGGAGAATCTTACGGGAAAAAGGGAAGAACGAGAGAAGAAGAGGGAGACCAAATAAAAGGAGTGGGCCCCTCAAGGCACACTAAATAAGACCAAACCCTTTTTGGGCATTTCACACAGTCACAGCTGTTTTACATAAAAGTTTACCAAACACTATAATACTGTTTTTTTTTTCCAAAATCACTTTTACAAAAAGTTTACCAAACATTATGGTACTTTGTTTCACAGTTGCTTATTCTCACAACACAGCAGAAGTAGTTTTTTTTCAAAGCACATCAATACCAAAGCAACCCTTAATATCGTTATAAACATTAACTGAATCAAATCCTTAGCCAATCATACTTAAATACTGGTATATAGTGTGTATATATTGGAAATAATAATTCAAAAATAAAGCACTAATTGTACTGCATTGCTAATGCTCGTCTACCAGGTTATGCTTCATACATATATTTGTGTCTTTGCATAGGATCATCTCAAGTTAAAGCAATGTAGGACAACTCAATGCTTATTTAAACACACAATATGTCAATTTTGCTTCATGTTTGCAAAACTCAAAATTTTTAATCCATTTTGGTTATTTCACACAACAACCAATAATATGGCTGTTCAATTCAATCAATATATGTTTACTATACATTATCATAGATCACAACAGATTGAGAAATTGATTTACACGAATTTACTTTACCCATTTAAATGGAAATCAAAGGCTACAGACTTACTCATGTAAGGGTTTTGTCATGCATCGATCACATGTAGAAATAACATGGATGATTCTTACTCCCATAGATGACTCAATTACATGCACTACAAACCAATATCAAGTATTTCTATTTTTCCTTTCAATTACTCTCACACACACACACACACACAATTTTTTAGTAATTGATAACTTGATAACAAGAAATCTACGGGGTTTTGGATCAGATTAAACCAAAATAGTGGCAGGTTGATTCCATCAAAATTTAGATGCCAATTAGATTAAAACACGCATAAATATATCATAATTTAGTCAAACTCTCAACCTGTGACTCACTAATTAACATTATTAGTGACATTAACAACAAATTAAACAAAGTATCACCCACATATTTGGTATTAGTTAGTAAACTCAAATACCAACAATCTGGAGACCAAGAACGGGAGATGAAGCGAATGCGGGAGTGGGTGTGGCGTGATTTGGTGCACTTGGGTGTACGCAACATCTACACCTATCAAGAAGATCGTCTTTATCTTTCCTTTTCCTGTTGAAGACATGAAAAACTTGAAATAATTATTAGTGATTGTTAAATGCATGTTTATATCACACCTTTGGGCAAGAGATATAAACTGCCATTGACCTTCATTGTATAGCCATCATTCATGAATCTTATCATGCAATTGTTACAAGTCTTTGGACAAGAATATGGCCTGATCTACTTGATGCCATACACTGATTAAAACTACCAACAATTTATACATCCCCTTCTTTGGAAAAGGAATGTGAACATTTCATGAGTTTTAAACCACAAATATTCTTCCTTTACTGTAATCGAACAATGTTCTTAATTGTTCATATCATTTTACTGCAAACCAAACTGTCATTATAGGAGTAGAAAAGATAGAAACGGATTGTAAACGAGATCGAACCTGATTAACGTAGTGAACAAGCAAACATCTACAAGTGTGATTTCATCTCCACACAGGTATCTCTAACTACTTAAATGATCTTCGATCATGTCCAGTGTGTCGAACAACTTGTTCACCACTGTATCATTTGCTTGTTGAGACTGAGCAAACCCATATCTATGAACTCCATTATTGACATTGGGGTAGATTATGCTATTCCACTTCTCAATCTTATGCTTCATTGGAGTTGGCGAAAGAGACCCAAATTACGAGCAAACTCATTAAGTCCGAAGTTGAACAATTCGATTATATGGTAGCTCTCGTTGCAAGCCACTTCATTCATCTTCGCATACTAAAGCATCGGCACTGTGGACCTCCCGTCGTACCCTCGGACCCGGGATAATGGTATCTCTCATAGAATCCAAAGTGATACAGTTATTAACAAATGAGAAACCAGTAATAAAAAAAATAGTTAAGTACCATGTTATCGCTGTCAAGCAATTTAACTATACAGTGGATCTAGGGCCTGTTAAGTTGGCTTTGATACCAAATGTTGGAGCAAAAATTTTAACTTAACATGAACCCTATATCAAATGTTAATCTATATGAGTAGAAGACTTACCTGTTGAAGACATGGTGGTTGTAAAAAACTCTTCTACTCATTCAGAGACCTTTATATTCTAATGGTGATAGACCCCAAACGTAGAAACCTTTCTCTATGAGCAGGGAATTCATTTATATGATGCAATGGTAGCCAACTTCCATCTATCGTGGAGGGTTGGTTGTTCACCCGTTGCACCAAATCCTAACTGTGTATGGAGTGGCTTTAGAAGCACGTCGGATGTATTTTCTCAATTATACGATGTTGGTTTTACACATATTCAAACTCTAATGATTTGCATTACCAACCTATTACTTCTCCTTTATCACAACTAGTTGAGTCCACATAGGATTCTTACGTGGAAGACAAAGAGGAGGGCTTGGTGGGAGTTTTTTGTTAATTTTCTGCAAATAGTTTTTGAGAAAAAGAAAGTGAACAGAAGAGCAAAAAGTAGAATAAGAAGATTGAAGTTTCCATTGATACGTTGATATGCTGGAGCTGTTTTTCCATTGATAAGTAGATCAATATCTTATTATCTTAGCAGTTGGTCACCATGAGTCAAACTGTTGAAACCCGAGGATGAACACTCAAGAAAACTTGTGAATGAATGTTTGTTTGCACACTCAATAGCTGGGAGAATATCTGTTATTCAATTAAAAGATCAACAATGGCATTAAATAGCCTTACAAGAAACTGAAAGCTAGAAATAAGCATCCTACATTTTTAACAAACCTAATAACGCAGAATACGACCAAAGTTAGAAGCAAATTAAACAACTTGTCCCTAAAGAATAAGGATTATTAACAACTACTGAAAGCAACCCTACAAACTAGGAAACCTAACCCTAACGGATAGGAAATCCTAACAACTTCAACATCCTCCCTTAAATTGAATGTTGTCAGCAATCAGTTTACATCCATGAGTGAGCAAACACCCATTAACTCCAGCAGTTTTAGAAATACATCCAGCTTCAATGCAATGTTTTGGTCATGATATCTGCTACCTACTCCTACGGGGAACATTGAACCAGTTCCACAACTTCATTCTTGGTGAGATCTCGAAGAAAATGGAAATGAACATCTATGTGTTTGCTGCGACCATGCATCACTGGATTCTTTGAGAGCTTAATAGTAGAACTATTATCGCAATAAACCATTGTGGATTTGCACTGTTTGTGATTGAACTGCTGCAAAATCGTTCTTAACCAAACTGCTTGACACGCACTTGATGTTGTAGTTATAAACTCAACTTCAGTTATAGATAAAGTAACCATGGGTTGTTTATTCGAGGACTATGAGACTTCCCCTGAACTCAACATAAAAACATACCCTGAAGTACTCTTCCTATCATCCTGATCTCCAGCATAATCACCGTCTGTGTACCTAATGAGTTCTTCATTTCCTCCCTTCTTATAGAACAACCCAAAATTCACTGTGTCCTTCAAGTACCTCAACATTTTCTTCGCTGCTTTAAGATGCAGCTTGGTAGGTTGTTCCATATACCTGCTAATTAAACTGACAATACACCTTATATCAAGTCGTGTGGCAGTTAGGTACATGAGACTTCCCACAATTTGTTTATACATAATGCTATCAACCTTTATGCCTTCATCTTTTATCATTTTGAAACCAGGAACAATATGATTATGAACTGTATTACACGGGTCCATGTTAAACCTCTCCAACACTTCTTGAGCATATTTTTATTGGCTAATATAGATAACTTCTGACCCTTGTAGCACTTTTAAGCCAAGAAAATAACTCATTCTTCCAAGATCATTCATATCAAACTCAATCATCATAGAATGCTTGAACTCTTTGAACATAGACTCGTCATTCCCAGTAAATATAAGATCATCAACATACAGGCAAACAATTAACATTTTACCTTCATTCATTCTTTTGACAAACAAGGTGTGTTCATATGGGCACTTTTCGAAACCTTCCTTCATGAAATAGGACTCAATGCGGCTGTACCAAGCTCGATGAGCTTGTTTAAGATTGTATAAAGTCTTTTAAAGCTTATATACCTTGTGCTTATGCCCCTTTTGTTCATAGCTAGAAGGTTGTGCAACGAACACTTCTTCATTCAAATCTTTATGAAGAAATGCTGACTTGACATCCAACTGGTAAACTGTCCAATTACTCTAAGCTGCAAGTGATAATATGACACAAACTGTATCCAAGCAAGCTACAAGTGCAAACACTTCAACATAATCCACTTCATATTGTTGATTGTACCCTTTTGCAACCAAATGAGCCTTGTACTTTGGTAAGCCCTTCACCATATTCTTTTTGTTGAAGAATTTTTAGGCCGTTCCAACTCAGGTGACCATATCTACAATGCCACAGTTGAGGTGCAATTGTGTTGAAACATTTTTGTTCTTGTGGTTGTGTACAAGCAAGAATGATGAACATTTTATTTACAACCATTGATGTCTCCCAAATCAATCCTCTCTCAGGATGATAAATCTTGCAATTGCACCTTGTATGAAAATGGCAAGACCTTTCTTTTGCAGTTGCCCAATGCTCAGTAAGTTGTTTTTTAAATTCGGCACATAAAATACCCCAGTGATGACCTGAGATTCCATTGACTTCCATACAAACATTTCCCTTCCCTAGCATAGCCAAACTTTAATTGTTCCTCAACTTCACAAATTTCTTGAAGGTTTAATCAAAGTCTGTGAATATCTCCTTCTTGCCACACATATGGTTGCTGCATCCCGAATCCAAGAACCATAATTCATTTATGTCAACTTCCTCGATATCCACATAAGCCATCAACATCATTTCTTCACTTGTCTCTGTGTAGAAGCCTTTTGAATCCTTCCCTTTCTTGGGGCATTCCCAATGAAAATGCCCAAGTTCATGGCAATTGTAACATTCAAGGGTAGATTTGTCAGGTCCATTCATACCCCTCTCTCGTCATATTTCTCTGAAACCGCTGCATCCATTTCTCCCTCTTAATTGGATTTCATGAGTCACCTTCAGAGCTTGTTCATCCACCATGTGCCTGCCCATTCTCTGCTTGTGCACTAACAAGCTACTTTGGAGCTAATCGATGGTCAAGATGTCGAGATCATTAGACTATTCAATAGAGCACACCATATAGTCATATTTAGGAGTCATTGATCTTAGAATGTTTTTGATGACCACCACACTCCATCTTTTCCCCATGAATCCTCATCTTATTGACTATGGTGAGAGTTCGTGCGAAGTACTCATTCACTGATTCCCCTTCCTTCATATGCAAAACTTCAAACTCTTTGCGAAGAGCTTGTAATTGTGCACGCTTGACTCGTGCGGTACCTTGGTACTTCTACCTCAAGGAGTCCTAGATGTCCTTCGTAGTATCTTTCTTTAATATCGTCTCCAGAATTGATCAATTAATAGCCTAGAGCAAATAGTTCTTAGCCTTCAAATCTTTTAGCCTTTGATCATCAATGGTCTTCTTCTGTGCATGAGTGAGATCCTTCTCGTCTGCTAATGTAGGAATCTTAGTCACCACCAAGCTCCAATATTCTTTGGAGCGCAATAAATTCTCCATGAACATGCTCCAATGATCATAGTGTCAAAATATTAATAACATAAAATTAACAAACACCTAACATTAAATAAATTCTTGCTATTCAAATTGTGCGCCAACCACTTTAAAAAACGGTTAGTTCCCCAATGGTTCCTCTCCTCTCCTCCACCAGAACAATTTCCTCACACCTCCCACTCTCTCTCTCTCTCTCTCTCTCTACCTCTCTCTCTGCAACCTCCCCATCCTTCTTCGCAGCCATGTACCGTCCGATGTGGGCCCACTCAACGCCTTCGGCTGGCCCTCAGCGGTGTCAAGAGACTTGGGCTCGCCTGCTCACTCCTCTGACCCTCTGGATATGCAGCATGTACACATAAATTTTTCATGTTCAAGATCATTTTTCCTTCCACGGATCCTTCCCACTTGTTTTTTCAATTCGATTCCGTTTGGTTTGGTTTTTTCAATTCAATTTTTTTCGATTTGGTTTTTTTTTACTTCAGTTCGGTTTTTTTCAATTTTCGATTCTCGAACTCACCCCTACTTCCAAAACCAACACCGCCAATTTCCGATTTATCAATTTAATAAGACACATCGACCAAGTTCTTCTGAGTGGATGCTTATCATGTAATAATCTTTTCTCTACATGTTACCTTTGTTGGATAAAATCGGGGTCATTTCTTGTGGGTTAGAATTAAGAGAAATAAAAAACGATTCAAAACGATGCAAACTTAGAGAAAAACAGGGGTAGGAAAACATGCATTGACCCCATTTAGAGTTGAGATAGTAGGGCAAGCATTTTTGGGCGTGGCCTGCACTTTGCAAGTAAAGGTTGAGCTCTAGGCATGGTGAGACCAGTCCCTTCACGCATGTCCACCATTTCCTCACCAATTCTCTCCCACTCAAAACACTGAATCAGTGATCCTAGAGTCAGCCCGACTATCCGAGTCGCTAAGCCTTCCCCGGGGCAGCCCCTCCTCCCTGCCCCAAACGGCAACCAAACAAAACCATCTCTTTCCTCTTGTAGGTTATGGAACCTCTCTGGCTTGAATTGGTCAGGCTGTGCCCACAACTTTGGATTATGTTGTATGGCCCATATGTTCATGAACAACATTGTTCCACGTGGGACGTGGAAGCCCCCCACGGTACAGTCCTTTACTGACTCGTGGGGGGCTAGCAATGGGCCTGTTGGGTACATTCGGAGGGTTTCACTGATGATGCCTTGGAGATAGGGTAACTTGGGAAGGTCTGATTCCTCAAGTAGCCTGCAGCTGTGTCCAATGTGGTTATCAATTTCAGTCTGAGCGTTTTGCAAGGGCTTCTGGGTTGTTGATCAAAAGGGATGGAGCCCATTCCATGGTTCCAGATGAGGTGTCTGTTCCTGCTGTTAACACGACATGTGGGTGCAATTGTGCAAAAAACCTTAAGCCATAAGGTCTATTTCATTTGTAAGAGTCAATTTACATATAAGTAACTGGTTTGGTGGAGCGATCTAATATGGGAGAAGGGCTTCTATGCAACTGAAATGCTATTGTTGTGATATGACAAGTTGATCACGCATTGGATTGAAAAAGTCATAAAAGATAGCAGTGCGTTGCCATTTAATACTACATGCCACTAATATTTTCCTTCACTTGTAAATATGAGATTTTATATTCAATTCTCATCAAAAGAAAAATTGAACTAAGTTACTGCTATGTCGTTGTAAGGCTTAACCCAATTCCCACATCTTTAGTGTAATAATATCGTTTGTTAAAAAAAAATAACAATGCATTATTAACTTAGAATAATGTATAATGACATCCGCTTTATTACATAAAGAAAATATTTTTCATTTGAAATATATGTTTAGCTACGTGAAAAGTTGGACATTGACCTTAGTGTAATTCAAAAATCCATGTTGCCAATGTTATATAATATTCACAGGTGTCAAAATATGAAAGGTTTTTTTTTATTCAAAATTATCACTGAGATTAGCATAACTCAACATTTTGATCTTTGAGATTTAAAATCAATAGAAGTGATCTTTAAGACTGTCAATAGTCAATCATTTTGGTATTTTTGTGAGAAATCTCAATTAAATTGATGGTATTTTTGTCAGGTCAACCCCTTTCCTTGAACTGATGATTTCTTCAATTTAACGGAGAATGACCAAAATGATTGATGATTGACAGTTTTAATGACCACTTCTATCGATTTTAATTTTTAGGATCAATGAGTTATGATAATTTCAAAGACAATTTTTAGTAAAAAGTCAATATAAAATTATTTATGAGCAATGCTAAGTAGACAGACGTATTAGACTAAATTTTCTATTATTATATTTCAGAGAGCTAGGTTGAACATTGTATACAGCCAAACAAACTAAAAGATTATCTTTAAGCAGAAAATTAATGCAATATGCACACTCTACAATTTCACATATTTTGGTCAAGAGACAGAGACTTACTTGCATGATGCCTCTTATGATCTCATCTGTATAATATTCAGGTTCAGTTTCTTGCAGGGAAAGCAAAACTTCCACCTTTGTCTTCCTCTTCTGTTCAGAAACAGAGCTACTCTGCAATTTTCTATGTTCTTCAATCAAATCTTGCATGAATCCATCCCCTTTCTTCTGCAATATCACCAACTTCTTCTCAAGCCCCCTTACTCCCAAATACTTCAAAGCTGGCACGAAATCTCCTATATTCGTAGCCCCGCTCAGCTCAAAGGTCTCCGTCACAATCCGCTTAAACCAGTTCGCTTCCTCCAAATCCGCCATATGTTCTCCGTAGTACCGCTTTCCGGCGATTATCCTTATCAGAACATTAAGTGTAAGCTCAAAAAACGTTGACTTCATCTCGAAATTCTGAAATTCACGGCTGTTAGAACCTCGGAAAAACAGGCAAATCAATGACCTAACTTCAGCTGCACGGATGTCGTGAAACATCTGGAGGCGGTTGGACGACAATAACTCGAGGGAGGTTATGCGTCGTAGGTTGCGCCAGTGGGAACCGTAAGAGGCCCAGGTGAGGGAGGTGTAGTTGTGTCCGAGGTGTTTTCCGGCGAGAAACTTGGGGCGGTTGGCGAAAGCGATGTCATTCTTGGTTAAGCATTCCTCAGCCGCGGACGGTGAGGATACGAGGAGGACGGGGCGGGAGCCGAATCGGAGGTATGTGATTGGACCATATTTGTTGGAGAGTTTGGCAAGTGTTCTGTGCAGGGGTTTCTTGAATAGGTAGAGATGGCCTATGATGGGGAAACAAAGAGAAGGGCCTGGTGGGAGTTTTTTGTTCAATCTTCACAGGTAGTTCTTGAGGAAAAGGAAGATGATGAAGAGGAAAAATGTAGTAGTAGGATGGTGCTTCCATTGGACGTGTTTGATGTATGCAAGTTGTTTCTACTTCTTTATATAATCTACTAGCCTTCATGCACGTGCTCACGCGCATGCAGAAGACATTTTCTGAATCATATCGTGCTACACAACACGACTTATACGTTTTAAATGAATAATATTAGACTATGCTAGAAGAAATCCCTCGTAAACCAATCAAAGTAGCTGAATTCACATAATAAAATCGGTCTTTCAATTTTGATCTACATTCTATTGAAAATTTACATTAATAATAGAGAAAATAATATTTAACAAACAAAATTGAATCACATTATTGCTAGCCCATTGTGAGGTACTAATTATTAAAAATAAAATAACAAAAAAAAACTGTACATGAAAAAGTTAAATATCAAAAACACTGCTTATCACTGTACAGTTAATAGTTAAATATTAAAAACACTGTTTATATGACAAAAATAACCCTACCACATTTGATGCATTATTTTAGGATGACTTTGAAGTTTTTTGTTTGAGGGGCATTTATGTCCACTTATTTTTTTTGTAAAGCCTGTGACCCAAAAAACCACTGTTCAAAAGCCCTGCCCTCTTTATATATAGATTAAGATATAAGCATGCATTACATGTATGCCACTGTAATTAAATCGTAACTCTGTGAATGATATGGAAATACCTTAAAAATAATATATGGAGTTACAATTATATTAAGTTTAACGGTGCAAAATATATTTAATTAGTTAATGAAAAATTAAATGTCACTTTATCTTGGATTTTAGTCAACTGATGAGCATTGATAAGAAGCAAGAGAAGTATACAAAATTTAGCGATGCTATGTAAAAATGACAATCTCAAGTTTTAGCAGGTGGCCACGATCGAGACCGATAGACCCTAAATGACATGATCCAATTTTCACAAAAAAAAAAAAAACACAACCATCGCCTTCGATTCAGAGTCAGACGCATTCCGAAGGTCAGACTCAATAACTCAATAATTTGACATTGGAAAGGGACATGAAGAACGGGTCAAACGCACCCGAAATCAGATGAGACGCGTGTATCAACATACGAAAGAACTCAAGCATTTCACATTTCGATACCAATCCGATGCACTCGACGGCTGAGCTCGACCACGAGACCTTGGAGCTTCCGTCATTTCCAATCGAAGGGGTTATGTTTAGCTCCTGTTCAAATTATAATCTTGTAAAAAATTATTTTTAAATTAACAATGTCAGATTATATTTATATAATATCTTTAACCGAAGAATGATATATTTTAGCCCCTCAATAATTTATTATTCTTAAATTTGTTCTTTAACTTTATTGATTAATTAAATTAAACTACCATATTTCTAAATAAGTAACTCTCCATATATATATTTTTTTAATCTCATTAACACTCCACAAATTGTTGAATAAACCTCACATACTTAATATACCTCACATTTACTTTTTCAATTAAAAATTATCTTTATACACCCCACATACCTCTCCATAATACCCTTACACCCCCACATTCTCAAAACACACATTGTATTTCTATATGCACCCCAATTTCTTCAAATTTTATAATACTCATTTTTTAATTTTGATGGATTGAATCTAGATACCCTGCTGTTCCTAGGCTAATTACTTCTATGATTGACTTGTTTTTCGTTTCCAGCTTGAGAACATATTATCATTAACCGATTTGGACGCTAACACTTATCTTAAAAAAATTTATCTTTGTGCAGATTGGAAAATCTTATGTCACTTCCAAACTCAAGAATTATCCAAACTCAAGATCTTATGTAACTTTTCTATAACAAAAGAAATAAAAAATAAAAAAGAATTATTGAAAGTTTCAAGTTGTTGGCATTGCAATTCACAGAGCTAGTTCAAAGGCATAAGTTCTGAAGTTTTTCGACATAGTAAATGCCGGGATGTGATCAAATGTGTGGTTGGAGAGAAAATAATTTCTTGCAATCACAGTGATCAATAGCATTGGCATATTCATAGATATTTTGTTAGGGTTTTCTCAATCAATGTGTTTGTAATTTCATTAGTTAGGATTTTGTTCAACAATGGAGGGTGGGAGGGTTTTGATAATTGAAGAAGATAACTAATATGTTAAAAGTGATGTGGGGTGTATTTGGAAATTTCTTATTTTTTTTTAAATTTAATAAGGTCGAATTTGTTATTGTATAGTAGAATAAATAAGTAATTTAATATTAAATTTTTTGTGGGGTGCATTCAACAATATGTGGGGTGCTAATAAAAAAAGCCATAATTTTTTGGAATGTTATGTTTGTTTTGCTTCAAAAAAAAAAAGTTTTTGGATTGAGTTTAAGAATGTGAAGAATTGAAATAAAATGAGGTAAGATATTATGGAATGGTGAAAATGATGTAGAAATAGCTTAGATATTTATAGAAAAAAAAAATTAGAATTTAATTTTTTTTTTAAATTTTGTCCAAAAAAAAAAATCAAAAATCCAAGGCTAACCGACTTCAACTGACATTTGCTAGCGAGTTGCTAACAGCTTAGGCCCCTCAAACGGGCTGGCTGGCTGGCTTAAAATGCCCAGCCTGATGGGTCCCCTTTTCTTTTGGCATAGACCTCTATTGGAGATTTTTTTGCTCATTTCACTATATAACATAGCCCATAGCCCTATGACCTGATCCATTGGAGATAGCCTTAGGCTTGATCCCGAGACCTCAATGCCCAAGCCTAAACCAAGACCTGGTGCTCGAGAACTAGTCGCTTAAGACACTAGCGCCCAAACCCGAACATGAGACCTCGGTGCTCTGACCCAAAACCAAGTCATAACCTAGAGATCTTGGATACTCAATGCTCATTATCAAACATGCTCAAGATTGCAATAAATGATACACGGCTACACCACTTTTATAAAAGAAATTAATCGACCAAACCATTTGGTTATATAAGTATTTCCATATTATATAATGCATCAATTTAGATAAATTTAATGTAATTAACCTACAGTTTGTCGAACAAAAAAAAAAACAGAAGTGTTGACTCGAAGGTTCCTATACAAAAGTGTTGACTTGAAGGTTACAACTAAACAAGTACAAGGTTATCCCAAACCGAAATTAACTAACACCTAACATTCAAAAAAACTTGCCATTCAAATTTTGCGCCAACCACTTTAAAAACGGTTAGTTGAGCTATGGACGAACGGGAACCAACGGAACTACCAAACGCAAAACTACTAGTCTTCTTCCCCCAATGGTCTCTCTCCTCCCTCCACCAGAACAACAATTTCCTCTCACACCTCCCACTTTCTCTCTCTACCTCTTTCTGCAACCTCCCCACCCTTATTCGCAGCCATGTACCGTCCGGTGTGGGCACACCCTACGCCTCCGGCAGGCTCTCAGAGGTGGCAGGAGACTTGGGCTCGCCTCCTCACTCCTCTGACCCTCTGGATATGTGGCATGTACACATAAATTGTTTCATTTTCAATACCAATTTTCCTTCCACTGACCCTTCCATCTCAACAAAGCATTTCACTTGTTTTTTTTTGGCAGTTTCGGTGAGTCTCCGATACGGGTACTATGGCGACCGCCGGATGGAGCTCGGGTCGAGCTCTTCGCGATTGATGAAGGCTAGTGCTGTGTTTGTCAAACATGTTGAAGTGAGAGATGTTGACAGGAAAGGGGTTTCTCTCTATGCTTTTTCTGAAGAGCCTAAATTGAACTGCCAAACAAATTGGAGTGTGCACAATTACTTGATCATTCGATCGTATAATGGCAAGGTAGGAACTGAAAATTTACATTTTAAAATTAAATTAAATTGTTTACTTATGGTTTTGGACTTTTTCCCACATTATGCATTTGCCCTCCAAATTATTGATTTGGATTTCCAGAGGGGTTGAAATTTTCTTTTCAGGGATTTTCCTTCTGGTTAAACAAGGGTTCAAGTTTGTCCATGAGATTGGAAGCTCATGCTACTACCTTAAATCAACTACAAGTTGCTATGCTTAAAGGTTAGTTCCAATTTGAAATCTGTTTTCTCGACCAATTTTGTTAAGAGATATTTTGGATGCGGTCCATAATCCTTAATATTCTCTTATTAAAACCTTAATAGTATTCAAAGTTTGATCAAGGTCCATTGACTTTGTACACCTCATTATATTACTATTAATATTTTATGAGATTTATAATCCTTAATATTTTATGACTTTGTATACCTCATTATATTACTATTAATATTTATATTTTTATAGTTTTGATATTAATTGTTTGATATTTTATGAGATTTATAATCCTATAATTTAAAATCCCTCATTATAATACTATTAGAAACGGTTACAATAAAAAAATTCAAACATTTTGATTGAATAAATGGATAAAAGCTATGTAAAAATAAGAATAATAAATGGCAAAAGAATGTATCCATAGTGTTAAAAAAAAAATTGGTACATTTCACATATAACAAAGTGGTACATTAATAAAGAAGAATGGGTACATTAGAAATAAATTAGGGTACAAATAAAAGATTAAAAATTATGAATACAATGAATTTTTAAAAATATAGGCGCTAAAAGAAATTAATACATGGGTACAAAATAAAATTAAAAAGAAAATACTAAAAATTAAAAAAAAAAATGTTGCAAATTAAAAGTGGGTACAAACTAAAAATATAAATATATGATACAAAGTTTAGGTATAAAATATAAATATATCATATGTAATTTTTATATCATTGATTAAATATACAATGTCATGTGACGGTATACACATGGGTACAAACACAAATATAACTTTAAAAAATATGGGCACAAAAGGAAACTAATATATGGGTACAAATTAAAAATGAAAATAAAATTGGTACAAATTAAAAAATATTTGCAAAATAAAAATTGGTACAAACTAAAAATAAAAATATATGATAAAAAAATTTAGCCATAAATATAAATA
Source organism: Malus sylvestris (assembly GCF_916048215.2). NCBI lineage: Eukaryota > Viridiplantae > Streptophyta > Magnoliopsida > Rosales > Rosaceae > Malus > Malus sylvestris. The sequence goes on along the minus strand of NC_062267.1, from coordinate 7,013,161 downwards.
TACTAATTGTAACATTTTTAACATTAAAGGAATATATTTAAAAATAAAAATATTTTATTATTCAAATAATTAATGATGTTATTAATACCCAAGGACCTTGATAAAAAATTAAAAATGAATAGGATTTTGATCAATAGAGTAACAAAAGAAGAATGTGAACCTAATTTTTCCTTTTGTTAATCAAATTTGTTCACCAACTAACACACGTTCATGTTTTTATAAGCAAATAAAGTTCATGATGGACCCAATTTATTTGTTTATTTATTTTCAGTTACATAGTGAACTTTGAATAAATTGAAAAACTGTCATGTCATTTAATGAACAAATTCAACGGAAACTGTCACGCATTTCACAAAAAAATATCGTCTTTGTTGTTTGCATCTTATTTAGGTTTTGAACTCATCTTAAAACAAATGTAACGCACGTTATGACAGGGGAACAAAATATCGAAATATTGCAGCCGGAACAAACAAGTTCTCAGGACAGCCTCGCCTTCAATGAACCCAAAATCGGTAACCGATTCTCCGTTTTCGAAACTATTATTCCACAATTAGATTGCAGAAAAAAGAAGTGTTCTTAGGCCTAAAAAAATGATCACGAAGTTTATTTGCAAAATGATCATCATAAGGGTTTTTTGTTCAGGTAAAGAAGCCGAGTACAATATTGAGGAAGATGACAAGTATTACCTTGAATTCATAAGCACAAATCCTAATAGCGTAATTGTATCAGTGAATGTAAGCGTTTCATCAACGATGTATGATGTTACGAAAGCTAAGGACGTCTGTTCAACAACGAAGGGGTCCTGCCGGCTCAGCCTTGTATTCCCCAATACTCACTATGTCATACTAACCACACCTAACAATGTAAGGCCTGATTTCATAAATTGTCTCAAATTGTTACTAATTTTGTGCCAACATAAACAATGAAGTCATTGCAGGGAGATCTTGGTGACTGGTACATCGAGCTTTCGTTCGTGGCTCGTGTGGTAACCTACATTGCGATTTTAGGTACGAAATTAGAAACAGACCTCAGCTCTGTTGATCTTTCAGTATCTTTTATCAGTAATCTTGTAATTGTATCAATTATTGGTCTCATTTATGTCCAACTTCCAGGATTTATTATGGTGGTTGTTTTTCTGATATTGAAATACCTTGGAGCCTGTGACGGTGATGATAGAACTTTAGTTGAAATAGCAGTGGAAGAAGTTAATGAGACTTACCCTATAGTGCCACAGAAGACGCTTCTTCGACAGACATACGGGACAAATGAAGAAGATGAAGATTCAGGAGCTTCTAGTAGCTCCTCGGAGGAATTATATGATGAGAAATTATGCGTAATTTGTTACGATGAGCAGCGCAATTCCTTCTTCGTTCCTTGTGGTCACTGTGCCACCTGCTATGACTGTGCTCAAAGGTACATATACCGCTATAGATACACCGCTCACTTTCATGTTCTTCTTTCACACATGTAATGTTTTTGTTTTCGAGAATTTTACCGAAATGCATCTTGCAGGATCATGGATGGGGAGAATAAGGTGTGTCCAATATGTAGAAGGCTCATCCACAAAGTGAGAAAATTGTTCAATCCCTGAAGCAAAGGTCCTGCTTGGGAGATTTTGCGATTTAGTGTGATTGAGAGGATTTTATTTTTTGGGTGTGGAAAGTGAAGAGTTGTATACGTGCAGAATGAGTGCAATTAAACTCTAACTTGTGCCCACAACCACTGCCTAATTTTTCAATATACCACACAAAAAATTTCTTTTTCGAATCAAACTGCGCGGAAGAGAGCGATCGAGTGTAGTTTATTCATCAGCAAACACTGGAGCATGGAGAAAAAGCTGTTATGTGAACTCTCTAATGGAGATTGCCTCATGTTTTTGAAAAATTTAATCATTTGCAGAGTTGTATACAATTCTTCTGTCTTCCTTGAGAAGAAAAGAAAATAAAACAAAAAGGGTGCACTAATGAAGATTAATTCTAGTTTCTATGAGGAATGTCTAGGCGTCACGTGTTTGATATCTGTTTGGATGTAAAATTGGTGTACGGTACTGGAACATTACCGCCACGTGATATAATGAAATCACTACAAGTGGATGATGGGTTTATGCTTTAGGTTAGTATAGTATGATCAAACAACATATTATAACATCAAATGATTAGTGAAAGATCCCTAATTATACTTGGAGTCCTTAACTTTACAAAATTGTCGGATTGTACCAAGCTTCTACTACTTGGGATTTTCAGCATCTCCATATGTATGTTATATGGATTGGCTACAAATTAGAATCTCAAGCGGCTGTCCTAGTTGGATAGCATCACCATTTGTACATTTCCCCTTGTATATTACCAATTAAAAAACCCACACTGATTAGTACCAGATTATATGATCTTATATAAATTCTTATTATGCAACAAATCAACAACAACAATCAAGCCTATTTCCGCTTAGTGGAGTCAGTTGTATGAATCCTATAAGATCATTGCGCAAAGTCTTTTGTTAGCTTCAAGTACTTCATAGCTTTTCTTAAATCTCTTTCCAATTCTTACTAGATCTTCCTCAACCCTTTTTGACCTGAGCCTCCGGCTCATAGTCGCATCTTCTAACTGGAGCGTCTACAGGTCACTACCTTAACCGTTTTTCTCTCATTTATCTTCAATTGAAGTCATTCCCACTTTACCTTGGATATTCTCGTTCTTAATCATATCCTTTCTCATGTGCCCCCACATCCAATGAAGCATTCTCATATCCACTTCACTCACTTTTATTATGCAAACGACATATTTAAAACTTATCTAAATGCGATACAAAAAATACAAACTTAGGTAATGCAACTATGCCCACGTCTGCTGATCTTATATAAATTAAGTACATTAGTGTTGCAGACATATTCAACATACCAATGGAAACCTCATTCTACCACTACATTTTGCTCTTCACCATTTTCCTTTTCTTCAAAAACTATTTGCAGAAATATAACAAAAGACTCCCACCAAGCCCTGGTTTCTCTTTGCCCATCATAGGCCATCTCCACCTCATCAAGAGACCCCTCCACAGAACACTTGCCAAACTATCCGAAAAATACGGTCCCGTTTTGTACATCCAATTCGGATCGCGCCCCGTCATTGTTGTGTCCTCTCCCTCCGCTGCCGAGGAATGCTTCACCAAAAACGACGTCGCTTTTGCCAACCGTCCCGGGCTGCTAGCTGGAAAACACCTTGGATACAACTACACCACCCTTGTTTGGGCCTCTTACGGCACTCACTGGCGCAACATGAGACGCATAGCTTCGATTGAACTGTTGTCATCTCACCGCCTTCAGATGTTTTATGGCATCCGTGTGGAAGAAGTCAGGTCACTGCTTAGCCGGCTTTTTCGAGGTTCCAAACCCGGTGAGTTTCAGATTTTAGACATGAAGTCGACGTTTTTTGAGCTGACTCTTAATGTTTTGATGAGGATGATTGCTGGAAAGCGGTATTTTGGGGAACAAACAGAGAAATCGGAGGAAGCTCAGTTGTTCAAAGAGATTGTCATAGAGACATTCGAGTTGAGTGGGGCTACTAATATCGGAGATTTCATGCCGGTTCTGAAGCATTTGGGAGTAACAGGGCTTGAGAAGAAGTTGGTGTTATTGCAGAAGAGGAGGGATAAGTTCATGCAAAATTTGATTGAAGAACATAGAAAATTGCAGAGGGGCTCTGTTTCTGAACAGAGGAGCAAGTCCATGGTGGATGTCTTGCTTGATCTGCAAGAAACTGAACCTGAGTACTATAGCGATGAAATCATAAGAGGCATGATACAAGTAAGCTTTCTCAACCAAATTATACGAATTACTCCAATAAAAAACCATCAAAAAAATTAAAAAAAAACGTTTCTAGCCTCAACAGTTTTCACAAAGTTTCGCTTTTGTCCCAGTAATTTGATTGCATCAAAACAAATTTATTCCCTGCAGTTCGTAAATTGTTTCAATGCAGAGGATATCAGTCAACTTCTGTTTAATTTCACGCGAGACAATTAGACAGAAGTTGACGGATGTCCTTTTACCAAATACATGGACGAAAGAGAAACTATGTGAAAACTAAAGACATTAAAAACGTGTGTTTGGTAGATTGTTCTAGTACAAGAACATCCGTCAGCTTCTCTGTTATTTCTTGTACAAAATCCATCAAACCTAGCCTCCTATGTGCCATGTGCCATGAATACGAAGTTCTCATAGACATTCACAAAAGATGATGGATGTCCTTGGACTGGAAGAATTTGCAAACTACACATCAAATTCGACACAATTGAAAATATAGGGATGAAAGTTGAACTTTGTGAAAACAACATGACAATGCTTGGTTTTAACCGTTTAAGGCCCTTTGCACACATAGGTGATGCTTGTTGTGCCTTGGTCCGTTCATTAGTGCGGAAACGAGATTCAGATTACAACCTCACCAAAATCACACTCAGTTGAACAGAATAAAATATAAGTGTGAGTGAAGTGCATTCGGATGAATAAGTGTGGTAGAAAAATATAGAGTGAGGGCATCAGAGAGCATCCAAGGGGGAGAGCATTCGGCTCTCCCATGGGAAAGCATGGGCATGAGTGAGAGAAAATCAAGAGAGCTAGAGTGAAAATTATTCTAGTGAAAGAACTCTTGGGGTAGAGTGAGGCTCTTGGGAAAATTCTATGAGTGGGTGTACAAGGGATTTGGGATTGGGTTATGTCGATTTAACTCATGTGTACTTGTACTGTTATTCTCATAGTGAAGAGCAATATCTCTCCGGGGACGTAGGCAGGATTTTTGCCGAACCTCGTAAATTTCTCGGTGTCTTTATTTCTTGTATTTTATTCTGTTCAACTGAGTGTGATTTTGGTGAGGTTGTAATCTGAATCTCGTTTCCGCACTAATGAACGGACCAAGGCACAACAATGCTATCAGCAGGGACAGAAACCTCAGCTGGAACAATGGAATGGGCTCTGTCACTCTTGCTCAACAACCCTGAAACCCTAGCCAAAGCCCGAACTGAAATCGACATCCAAATCGGAGAAAGCAGGCTGATTGAGGAGTCAGACTTTCCCAAGCTTCCCTACCTCCAGGGCATCATCAACGAGACCCTGCGGATGTACCCAGCAGACCCATTGTTGGTGCCCCACGAATCATCGGAGGAGTGCGCCGTGGGAGGGTACCGTGTTCCACGTGGCGCAATGCTGTTGGTGAACACGTGGGCTATACAGAACAATCCCAAGCTGTGGGCACAGCCTAGACAATTTAAGCCAGAGAGGTTTTTGAACGTTGGGGAAAGAGATGGTTTTGTGTTGTTGCCATTCGGGACCGGCAGGAGGGGGTGTCCTGGGGAAGGACTAGCAATAAGGATGGTTGGGCTGGCATTAGGGTCTTTGCTTCAGTGTTTTGAGTGGGAGAGAAGTGGTGAGGAAATGGTGGACATGAGTGAAGGGACTGGCCTCACCATGCCTAAAGCTCACCCTTTACTTGCAAAGTGTAGGCCGCGCCCAACAATGTTTGCCCTGCTATCTCAACTTCAATAAGAGTACCCACCCTCCTCATCTATTCACCGACTAAGAGCATCTCCAAGAGTCTCTTTAAAACCTCTCGAGTCTCGGCTAGCTATTTTAATAACACGGCCGGTTAATCAAATGTTGCTCCAAGAGACAGATAAAGATCATTCATTCATTTTGTAAGATTGCATGTTTAGAAGGGTGGTGGTGTGGTAGGTCAATCTGATCTGATAGAGGGTGCGGTGAGTAGAAGGCGCTGATAGTGTGGTTGCAGGTTGGGCTTAGGCACAAATAGGGATGGTGCGGAGCTGGTAACTTTCCCCGTGTTTCATAAGTTTATGGAGGAGGAGAATAAGGTGTGTCCAATATGTACAATGCTGATATACAGAGTGGGAAAAATTGTTCTACTCCTGAAGCAAAGGTGTTGATTGGTGAAATTTTTTTTATCAGTGTGATTGACAAGATTTTATTTTTCGGATGTGGAAAGAGAATAGTTGTATCCGTAGAGAATGAGTGCCATTAAACTCTAGTTTGTGCCCAAATCCACTGCCTAACTGTTCAATAGGCCACACAAAATTTTCTTTTAAGATCAAGCTGTGCGCAAGAGAGCGATTTGGGTGTGGTTTGTATATCAGCAAACACTAGTGAACTCCAATGGAGATTGCTCATGTTCTTGAAAAATGATCATTTGAAGAGTTGTGTATAAATTCTTCTATCTTATTTCTTATAACCATCTCGTGCTTGCTATATGATTGAAAATTGTTGTATGATCCTGAAACATTGTCGTGACGTCGTATAATCAAATAACTGGTCATAATATGCGTGTGTGTGTGATGTACGGATTACTAGAACATAAAATTAAGAGATACAATTCACTGTTTTCTTTTAAAATCTTAATTGAATACAATCGCTAATTAAGAACCACATGAACTGAATTGAGAGACGAACAAAAAACAATTCTGAATCTTTCAATCCCAATTTACGTCTGTAACGAGTTGATTAAAGAAGCCTCTCCTTAATTTTTTGAAGTAGACCAATTTTCTGTAGTTCAGCCAGTTCATCTCGATCACGACAGCCTCGTAAAACATCACAACCGGATGATGCCTGTCCATGATTTGAAACGTATACTTGATGCCCCCCGGGGCAACTATCTGGATCTTCATCCTCGTTAAATGTCCGGACACAGACTTCTTTGTCTGCTCCTCCTCCCCGTCGAATTGTTTGTTGTACTCCGCCACCGCGAATTCCGCCATCTTTTCCACGTGGGGATCGGACCTTCTCGGCAGCAGACACCCATCGCCCAGTTGGTAATCGTAACGGTTTCGGGGTCGATTCAGAACAAAGAGGAGGCCAACTAGCGTGACGACGGCAATCAGTGTGAGTGCGACGACGAACACCCTCTCACCGTGACGACGGATCATGGTAACTTCGGCAATGCAGGCGTCGATCTGAGTTGAAGAGCAAGATTGAGAGAGAGAGATTGGCTGGGTTTTGAACATTTCTTAATATTTACAAGTAATTCTAGGAAATAGTATTCCCGGTATTTCACTCGGAAACCGTTTGATTTCTTGATCTTACCCAATCACTGTTGATTTTTTCAAACTTGCCCAGTACTTTGAAACGGTTGGATGCAACGGATTGGCTTGGACATAACTAATATTAAAGATTGACTTGGATTGCCTTGGCCATCACCATTTCAATGTTTATATTATAAAAATCATTATTGGATTAAATCACCGAATGCATTCTCAAATCATAAAAATAAAATTCTATTTGTCGCTTTTGTTTTTCAAAATAGTCCTTCAAAAATTGTTATGTAAAACGTTATGAGACCGCCCCTTATATGGTATAATCCGGAAACAAAGATTATATCATTATACAAGTGGAATGCGCTGAATCCGCAATAAAAAAATTTCTTTGCTGTGAGTTCATTTGTACCGGTTATTTAAAGCATAAGTTGAAAACCCATCGATGGGAAGGAGAGCCACTTTCACTTTGTGTTCAGCAACTGGTGGATTACGGCATGATCTTGGAACTAGGATCATAGAAGACAACCACGATTATGTCGTAATTTATTGCTTTATGATGCAATGTCATAATCGCTTGGGATCGGCCTTTCAATACATTAGAGCAACTCCAGCGTTGCTGGTTGCTTGGGGGACAGGCAAGGAGAAAGGGCCCGACTGCCGGGGGATGGGGATCCAGCATTGCTGGTTGCTCGAGGGACAGGCGAGGAGAAAGGGCCCGAGCGAAAGGCCCGGCGAGGATTGCCAGCCCGAGAGCCTAAGGGTTGTGTGACGTATGGCTAATGTGCGGCATCGATGCATGCGCTCGGTGTTCTCTGCGTCCTCCTTCCTCCTTCCTCCTCGTCCTCCTTCCCCTCCTCGCCCTCCTTCCTCCTCAGTGTTCCATGGCTGCTGCTAAGAGAGAGAGAGAGAGAGAGAGAGAGAGAGAGAGAGAGAGAGAGAGAGAGAGAGAGAGAGAGAGAGAGAGAGAGAGAGAGAGAGAGAGAGAGAGAGAGATAGATAGAGAGAAAGGACCGGTCCTCCTTCCTCCTTCCTCCTCGTCCTCCTTCCGCTCCTCGTCCTCCTTCCTCCTCGGTGTTCCATGGTTGTTGCTGTGAGAGAAAGAGGGAGAGTACCGATCAAAATTAGGAAAAAATAATAATATTTTATGGATTGGGTGAGAAAAATAATAATATTTTATGGATTGGGTGAGAAAAAAAATATTAATATTTTATTTTATTACTAATTGCTAGGGTGAAGAGTTTCAAGGGTGGAGATGCAAATGACAATTACTATTTATTAAGGGTAGTTACTGTTCACTAGGTGTATTGAATAGTGGATTGTCAGAGGGGAAGACTCCAAGGGTGGAGTTGCTCTTATGAAAACAACACAAAATAACCATATCCTATAACTTTATACTATTAATTGTGGTTGGTTCTGGGTGTGAGATTCCATAAACTCCATCATCTTACATCAATCACAGTGTGATTGCTCTTTTTTTTTGTTGACCACCGACCATAAGCCCAAAAGAAAGAAAAATGATTACATAAGAATATCACGAGATCACGAGACTCCAGTTATATATATAACTATCAATCGACGATAAAACGGAAGAACTTGCTAAAAAAAGACTAAATTCCAACTGCATGATAAATCCGAACAAACCAATTCATCCATAACTAAATTCTTTTGACGACAAATACGAGTTTCAAATTGCTTCTTTGATATGGCCGTACCTCAAATTGATAGAAAAATACTGTGGCAATTGGCATAAAGCACATTTCTTGCATCTCTATACAATCCAATCAAATCCAACAGTGGATTGCATTATGTGCGCCAAATGGCATGCATTTTCACCCATAAACCAAAGGAACGGTGCTCAATTCGGCTCACCATATCATTCCTATTTAGACTTTGGAATACTTCCATTATTCTTCAAACAATGTTCAATCTTAAATGATAGCATACAAAATTTGATGAAACACATTCCAAATTTATATTCTACCTAAATAGATAGGTGTCATTTTTATAGTTGTTTGGGTGAGAGAACTCCAAGTTCTACAAGAGTGAGAGTTTTGAGTAAGGAAATAACAAATATGTCCCTGTTGCAGGTCGCTATCTCTACTCTCACTACACCTTCTAAAGTGATCACCACCCCCACCCCCAACTCTCATCCCAATATCATTACTTCTGCCACAGTTAAAACAATTTATCGACCAATATCACTCATTTATATAATAATGTCTTTCATCAGAAGCTCTAAACTTCGTATTCAAAATTCATCAATGTAAACTTTGTCATCCATTTATAGCAAAAAAAACTAAAATTAACGTGATCCATGTTCCTTATTCCATGAGGTGCCCAAAAAAAAAAAAAAAACTCCCATAACTACAAAGTTGCCAATATGAACACGTGTCAACCTCCTAATGGCCACAAACACAACATATTTCATCTGCAACAAACATTTTCTCTTTTCCACGTCAACAAAAAAACCGTCCATAAAATGCCAACTCCACAGTCCACAAAATCCGACCCATCTCACCGTCCGTCCGTTTAGCAGCGCGCAAATCCAACACTATCTTCAACAGTTCACCACAACTAATAAAATAAAAACGCCGATACGGAAACGTTTCGGTTGACGACTGACAAACAGAAACCATGAGCGCCCAATTGCGAGAAGACGACGACGAGTCGTCGAAGCTGCGAGACGACGCGGACGATGACGAAGCCAACCGCCTGCTGCAGCCGCAGTCCCTGTCGCTGTCGTCGTCGACATGGGACGACGACGAGGAGGTGGCGTTCGAGGCGCGGGAGAAGATCCTGATCGTCGACGATGCCGTCGACGACGAATCCACGGCGGTCCCGCCTTTTTCGTGGAAGAAGCTTTGGCTGTTCACCGGACCGGGTTTCCTGATGAGCATAGCGTTCCTGGATCCGGGCAATTTAGAAGGGGATCTCCAGTCGGGCGCGATTGCCGGTTACTCGCTGCTATGGCTTTTAATGTGGGCCACCGCCATGGGACTGCTGGTCCAGCTGCTCTCTGCCCGGGTCGGGGTCGCGACGGGTCGGCATTTGGCGGAGCTCTGTAGGGAGGAGTATCCGAAATGGGCCGTGTTGGTGCTCTGGTTCATGGCGGAGCTGGCGTTGATTGGGGCGGATATTCAGGAAGTGATTGGGAGCGCCATTGCGATTCAGATACTGAGCCATGGGTTCTTGCCGCTCTGGGCTGGAGTTCTGATTACGGCTTTGGATTGGTTGGTATTTAGTAATTACTTTTTTTAATCTCGTTTTTAACTCTGTTTTAAGTCTTGATTTGGGATTTGTGTTATCTCTTCTTGTCAAATGCTTGTTGATTTGTTCTTGAATTTTGGTTTTCACTGCTTAATTATGTTGATTTAAGTGGATCATTAGGTGGGGTAGGGATTTTTCAGCTTGATTTTTGGTTGAATCTTTATCTTGTAGCTAATTTTCTATTGATTGAAAGGACTTATGCTATTTATTGGGACAATGAGCTGATCAAGTGGCATTGGATTGGAATTGGTTTAGATTTCAGCTGTTGACTTTAATATTCTCACCATTAAACCTCAACTTTTTAATTAAAACTCAAACTTAATTGGTGATTCATGGTTTCAAAGAGTTCGATTACTTATCCGTGAAAATTGCATATGGATAAAAAATTGCTTATTGTTTCGTGTTAAAATCATGTATAAAATTGAAAAGTTCATGGCTTTTTCTTATGGTGAATGGGTATGGGAGTTAGCTGCTCAACTTTGGCCGTGTAGGGATAATTCTGTTAACTAGGGTTTTGTGTTTTCTCTTTCGTGCAACAGTTTCATCTTTTTATTTCTTGAGAACTATGGGGTGAGGAAGTTGGAAGGTGCGTTTGCAGTTCTCATAGCAACTATGGGTTTGTCGTTTGCCTGGATGTTTGTTGACACAAAACCGAGTGGGAAAGAACTTTTAATGGGTAAAAATTGTACCTTACTATGCAAAGTACACGCTGGAAAACTACAACACTATTGGCTGTACTGATATGTGTTGATCCACTTCCTCCTCCTTGCAGGTATTGTGGTTCCAAGACTTAGCTCGAAAACAATTCGGCAGGCAGTAGGAGTTGTGGGTTGTGTCATTATGCCACACAACGTATTCTTGCATTCTGCTTTGGTACAGTCAAGAAATATTGATCTGAACAAGAAAGGACGGGTTCAAGAGGCACTAAACTACTACTCAATTGAGTCATCAATTGCACTTTTGATCTCCTTGATGATCAATTTGTTTGTCACCACAGTTTTCGCCAAGGGATTTTATGGTACTCAACAAGCGGAAAGTATAGGACTGGTAAATGCAGGTCAGTATCTTCAGGAGAAGTATGGAGGAGGGTTTTATCCGATTCTTTATATCTGGGGTATTGGGTTGCTGGCGGCTGGACAAAGTAGCACAATAACTGGAACGTATGCTGGGCAGTTTATAATGGGAGGCTTCCTTAATCTTCGTTTGAAGAAGTGGCTGAGGGCATTGATCACGCGGAGTTTTGCAATTGTGCCAACTATAGTTGTAGCAATTATCTTTAATAGATCTGAGGCTTCGTTGGATGTTTTGAATGAATGGCTTAATGTGCTTCAGTCGATTCAGATTCCTTTTGCCCTTATACCACTTCTTACCTTGGTGTCCAAGGAGCAGGTCATGGGGGTCTTCAAGATTGGACCTGGTCTCGAGGTATGTTGTTAACGTTGTTATTCTACCATTTTGGGCATACTCTTTATAGATTTATGTGTACTGTCGTATTGTTAGTTTGGTTTGCTCTATCTATTCGGTAATCACTTGTCATGGTTGACATTGATCTTGGATTGCTTTAAAATCCACAAATTCAGCTTTCATATTTCTTTTCGACTCTAAAGAGAAAACATCTATATAGATTTTAGAATAAGCCGATCTGCCTATGGTTATCAACAGCTCATTTTGCATAGTAAAAGAAAATTTACTTTTCGTAATCTGAAAATTGGAGAAGCATTTCATTGACAAGATCTATGTTGCAGAAAGTGGCATGGACTGTGGCGGTTTTGGTGATGGTGATCAATGGTTATCTGTTGTTGGATTTCTTCATTTCTGAAGTCAGAGGAGTGTTGTTTGCTCTTGTGGTCTGCAGTGGCACAGCTGCGTATATAACATTTATTGTATATCTTGTTTCACGGAGTGGTGCCCTCCCTCCTACTTTTTTCAGTTCACTGTTCAAGAGGTTTGCAGATTCAGGTAACTGAATCAACATCCACACGATTGCAAGGAGCACGGAACATCTGAGTTGTGTTGCGGACCAAATCAAGCCAGTTAGGTGCGAGGGTCCTCTATACTTTCAGGAGTGAAGCTCTTTCGACGTAACATTCTCTAACCTTGGTGCATTTGTAAGAGTTACATCTTTCTGAATCGTCAAAGTATCCAGACTCATTAAAAATGAGTATACAAATTTAGACAACTGAACACCGTTGTATTATGGAGCTACACACAATCATCTTGTACATGTCGACAAGTGAAAACAGAAAGTATTCTTTTCTCTAGTTTAGTGGACGGACAAAGCATCGTTGCAATATTCGGGATGGATTTCTTTCCATGTAACTGATGTAACTTTCGCCTCTTTAAAATTTTGCTATCAGAACGAATTGCTTTGTTATTCTTGAGGTAACAGTTTTATCTTGTACCATAGTGAAACCGGTAAATTCTTGTTATTCTGAGGGTATCGGTGAATACAAAATGAGGAAGTGAAGCTTGCAGATGTGTTTCGTATCGTTTTTTTTATCCGATTTTGCATACTCAATGACCTTTTTTACAGATTAATTTCCTCAGTTCAGATTCTTCAGACAAATTTAGTCGCTGCTTGTAGACCTCAATGAATGGTTTCGAACATATAAATCACGATATGATCTTTAATTTTTTGCATAGATGATTATTACACGATGATTACGAAAATGAACTGTTCCGATTTGTGAGAGTGTGTATTACAACTTACAAGGGTGAGGCATAAGGGTCTTATTTAAGCAGACCTCTAAATCTTCCTCGAGAAGATGTTAAGCTTGTAGTTCCAATGCAAGGGTGATATGATATCTCATGAATCACAGTACAAACATTTCTAACCCTTTAAGTCAAAAAGCCTGCCATCCAAGTGATGTAGTAAAGGGTCAAAGAGTTTTTCCGTCCAATGATGACGTGACAGAGATGAGAGTCAAAGAAAGTTGATGAAACCGGTAAAGGAAGTCTTGAACATCAGTACAGTAACATTTTGATAATTATACGTGAAAATATTAATGCAAAAGCATGAAAATATCGTTCATTGATAATTTGGTAGCGAGAGCGAAATACTTGTTGATGTTGTTAGTTTGGGTATGACGGGGGTGCAACCGTGCTAGACTAAAAAACAAAGAGAAAAACTGTCCATCTTTTTATACTCAACAGAAACGAAGGGCTTTGGTGCGTGGTTAATAAAGACCAATGATGGATTGATTGAAATGAAATCGTTAACTTTTAAGCAGCAAAAGGAAGATAATGTTTTGTAGATCAATGGACCGATTGCAGGGTCTCACAATCGGTGGGAGATCCAGGAAATATTAATTGAGAGGTCAATAAGAATAGCGAGCAGTGTGTAAATTTTTTTTGGATGGAATAATATGCAAATTGGCATTTTATCGAGTTTTGATAGGCCTGAAATCATTTGCCAACTTATATTGCACATATCTCAACAGATACCAATAGCTTTCGAACGAACGTGTCAACTAACGTCAATAGCTTTTGAGTGAGAATACTGACACATGTCAATATATGTCGAGTGAGCCTATCAACATATGTCCATAACAACACATACAAAGCATGAGGCTAGTGGCTACCCTGCTCAATGACCATAGAGGCAATTCGTAAAGTAGTTGAAGGGTTGTTTTCAAGGTTCAAATGGCAACACCCAGCTTTTCTATGGAGGATTTCTGAACTTGTGAGGGTCATCTAACCCACCTTGCCTGAAGATGGATCTGCCCCGCTCACAATCCAATTTGCCCCTTGATATGCGGACTGCATATGCCACATATCTCATAATTTGACGGGTCACTGCATTGTACAAAGCATTAAAAATAAACATAAATTAAAAAAATTTAAAAATTTAAAAATTTAAAAAAATAAAAAAAAAATAAAAAAAAAAAAAAAGGAGTTGGCTTGTCTAGTCTTATCCATACTTAATAACCCAATTTTTTCTCTGAACTTTTCATTACCAACACTTGATAAGTACAATACACCATTGCATTGGAAACTAACAATACTGCACAAACCAATGTGATAATCAATAGTGGAAAGTGATTTTCACACTCTTAATTAGTCATTCACACATATTTCTTTATTTATAAATATTGAATTGAATAAATCAAACAAAATCAATGTATGACAAGTCAAAAAGTATATGTTTAACATTTCCTATCAATAAATACAGAGATACTCGAAGTTTTTCTTTCTTTAAATTTCATTCGATTTTTTCATATGATGTGGGACCTATAAAATATAAAAAAATTCATGTAGAATCCATTCTATGCATGCAGCAGAGTTCAGATAAAAATTGATGTCTCTCTTGGAATTAGTCGTCAACTGCTGAAGTGCAAAGGCAAAGTACAACATGCAATAAACTCTATTGAATTAAATTGCATCGATCTCTCCCAACGTACAAGATTCACTGCCATACCTTCTCTTTTTCACTGGGGATTCACAAGTGTACCCCAGAAGGTGATTGTTCATCCCTTATTATTCTCATGTCTCGCAAGCTAAAGAAAATAAGAAGCATGGATGGAGACCACCATAGTTTGGCACCCAAATTACCCAAGGGGAAGGCCCGCATAAGGGTTGGCTGGGCAACAGTTCGAGAGTCCCACACTGAGGATTTTTATCATTATATTTTGGTTTTTTTATTTTAAAACAAAAATCTATCTGTTAAAATATCCAGAGAATCTCATTCTCTGGAGTCTTAAATATCTTAAAAAACCACATCTTTATTTATTTCTATGTGTAAGCCATTCTTTATATGTGTGATCGTTGACCACATAATTGCCGAGTCTCACAATATATAAACAAGTTATAGATACATGTTTGACAATAAAAAATAAAGAACTTTAACGAAAAATTCTGGTACTGTTTATTTTAATAAAAAAATTATATTTTTACACTAAAAAATCAACCTGATACTATTCACCTTACCTTTTATTTTGTCATTATCGTTAAAACTCAAAGTTTTCAAATCATTTTTATTAGTTTTCCTTAAAAAATATGATTTGATTAAACACGCCAACTCTTTTTATATATTTGACCTTATCATTCTTTTTAGGGAACTTTAACGAAAAACACCCGGTACTGTTCACTTTAACGAAAAACCACATTTTTACACTAAAAAGTCAATCTTGGTACTATTCACTTTACCCTTTATTTTGTCCTTATCATTAAAACTCAAAGTTTTCAAGCCCTTTTCATTAGTTTTCCATTCTTTTTATTGTCAAACATCTTAGTATCTGTTGCTTATTACTTTTTCTTTTCAATTTCTGATATCTCTATATTTTACCTATCAAATTTTTTATCATTACAATTCACTCTCAGTGACGTGCTCGAGAGGGTCTCTTATTTTTTCCCTTTAGATACACCAAAAAAAAAAAGAATGAAATTCAAAAACAAATAAAGGAGAATGCTATGGAGACCATGCTAAAATGTTCAAATCAATATTAACAATAAAAAATTAACAGCAATAATGTTTTCCAACTAAAAAGTCACTTATATGACATGATATGGATTGATAACCTTCACTCTTGCTGCCAAAATTGACAGCAACTTTAATTTTTTTAATAAAATTATTAAATGCATTTTTCTATTTTTATTTTAAAATATTTATTATAAATGGCTCTATTCATAACAATCATATCTATTATTTTGGAGATTTATATTTGTTCCCTTTTATTGGACGAAATTTCAATGAATTAGATTCACAAGAACCATTAACTGCCCTTTCCAATACAAAGTGAAGCGTTTAGGTTTCTGATTTTTATCTTGTTCTATTTTAATGGTAGTTTGACCGTGAAATTTCTTTGTTTTTGTATTTCCAGAATGGCAGAATATGAGTGTGTGACTTGGTATAGTTGATCCTATGGATAGTACAAAAAATGGATTTGTCATAATATAATGTAATAAAATAATAGTTTAGTTTGACATATTGAGTTTGAGAGTAAAACTTTAAAACATGTTACAATGCCACATAGGCTATCAGATTTAAATTTTATGTTTAAAATTTATCTTTTGTGACCACTTAGTACAGCGGTCTAGTGATATTCTTCTTCACTTATGAGTAATAGACCGATTCTCACCAAAAACAAATTTTAACCACATTATTGTTAATCATTTGTAACAAAATACAAAACCCTAGTAGCATAAAGATGCAACGATCCTATTTGTCAATGAGACCCAATATTTGTTAATATTTTCTTTTGGGGCCCATTGTTTGAGGTGACAGACATACGCCGCGTACAGAGAGGGACATGGCCACCTTATTCTCTTTCTCTTCACGCTATCTCGCATGAAAACTTTCCATAAATTGCATGCAAACTCAGACCCCCGTTGAAACTCTCTCACTCCCCATTTCAGTCTCTCACTGGTCAAGCTTTTTCCCATATTTTCAATTCCCCCAGATTTCCCCCTAATTAAATATCTCCCTCTCCCTCTCCCTCTCCCTCTCATCGCAATTTCAGAACCCTCTTCTCTCAAAAATCTCGGAAAGTTCGAAGCTTTCTCTTACTCTCAAAACTCCATTGCCGGAAATTTCATAGCTGTTGAGGCAGGGGATGGAGGGTTTTCGCGGTTTCCCGGAAACGGCGTCGCTTTGGGCTCCGGAATTTTTGTTGCCGGAATGTGTGCCCGGAAGCTCATCGTCGCAGAACCACATTGGGGGAGAATCCCATTCTGATCAAACCCTGGAGGCTGCCTTTTCTCGCCTAAATGTGTCAGCTTTCAGCCGCCAGCAGCCGCGGATTTCCGGCATTGACTGCGGCAATTACAGTAATGGGCCGGCGCTGAACTACCCATCAAGCGATCACGGATTTAGAGGCGGAAATTCGATGCCTTTTTGCAGCGGCGAGTCGTTGCAGAGTCGTCTGAACTCACAGAACGGCGGGGGTGGGGATTTAGGGAATTTTGGTCTTGAAAATTGCTGGGTGGGAAACGGCACGAATGGCTTTGTTCCCAATCAAGATTGCTGGGTGCATTCTGACATTGCTGGGTTTCAAGAACCTCTGGATCGCCTGTCGTTGGCTGATTTGCGCGGAAATATCGCTGCTTTGGCCAAGCAGCAGCACGGCTGTCGATTTTTGCAGAAAACAATGGAGGATGCACCGAACAGGGATGTGATTGATTTAATATTCTTGGAGGTTATGGAAAATGTGGTCGTTTTGATGCTCGACCCTTACGGGAACTATGTCGTTCAGAAGCTTGTGGAGGTCTGCACCGAAGAGCAGAGGACCCGTATGCTTTCGAAGTTGATATTGGAGAGTCATACGTCGCTGGTTTGTATTGCCCTCGACACTCGCGGGTATGGTCTGCGTAAATCCTCTTAACCACTTAAGTTACAAGCTCGTTGCATTTGTTGTTCGTATATATGTGGGTAATTGTTCTAACTTCTAAGATTGCTGACCAAATAACTTTGGTAATTGTTCCTATCTTTCTTGTGACAGGACTCGTACTGTACAGAAATTGTTGCAGTACGTTACTAACCAAGAGCAAGTGTCGTTGATTATGGGAGCTCTGAGCCCTGCTGCCGCTGTGTTGAGTAAGAACAACAATGGCCAACATGTGATCGAACAGTGCTTAGAGAATTTTTCTGAGGAAGACAACAGGGTAATGTTTCCGTCCTGTTACTCTACAGTCTACGTGATTTGCAATTACTGTTGTATCTTGTTATGTTAGTCTTACATGTTGCAGTTGGATTGGGATTTGAATTTTGGCTGGTTCTGCTCGTCTTTTTTGTGATCGTTACGTGTTGCAAGAATCCACGATAAGTACTTACTCTTGATCAATAAAGTTTTATGATTTTAAGCCGATCCACAGCTTGTGGCTGGAACTTTAGCCTATTAGCTTTTGAAAGCAGGAAACTATCATCCATGCACCTAATGTTATTTCTAATAGGCTATCATGGGTCGTGATTTGTTCAAACAAAGAGTGTGATACATCCATTTGGAATTAAATTTTAACTGCAGAAGGGACTAGATTGGACCCTCACTTCCACCCTAATTGAACAACCGAAATTTTAGGCTTTTTATTTCTAAATATGTCCGGCGAAGCACATGAATTTTGTATCCATGACTTACATGATGGAATCTTGTAATTGAAGGTTATGTAGATCATTAGTTTCAATCGATAATCTTTATGTTCATAGTTACTTCTCATATCAACGGTTTTCACCATGTGTTCCACATCATATTTTCACATCCAACGTTGGTATTTTAGAAAGGGACATGCATAATAAAGAAATCATGTCACTTGCAGATACAAGATCCGGTGATCAAGAAGCGCCAATCTTTCCATGTTTCTTAAAGCATCGTTTTAGAAGCTCTTTGTAACTAGTCCTTGAATCCACTCTCCTTAAGTACAGAACATTGACATTTTCTTTGGCAGGGTCTTCTGCTTGTGGTGGCTATTAATTGTTCCACAATTGGGAAGGACAAAAGTGGCTGTTGTGTGCTACAAAAGTGCATTGAACACTCTAGTGGTGAAAATAGAGAACGCCTGGTTGCTGCTATCATAGCGCAAGCAACAGTACTTGCAGTAGATCGCTACGGGTTTGTTCCTATGAGATTTCATCCAAACTTTTTAAACATAACGCTCTAAATCTTTACTTAATGTTTTCTGTTATTTTCCCAATGCCCTAGAAACTACGTGGTGCAACATTTACTAGGTTTGAGGATCCCGCAAATCACACAAAATCTTTTGAGACAACTTCAAGGCAGTTATATTTCTATATCATTGAATAAGTTTGGTAGCTGCGTTGTGGAGAAATGCTTGTCCGAGTCAAGCGAAGAACAATCTTCACAGATTATATTTGAGTTGGTCACCAACCCAAATGTGTCAATGCTTCTTGTTCACCAGTATGGGAACTTTGTCATCCAGACAGCACTCGAGGTTTCTAAGGTTAGATCATCTAAGTGCTTCGATGTTTTTACTTTGCCCGTATTGTTCATTACTTCATTTTACTTGAAAACGTAATTAGCTTAAGGTCCCATCTCTAAACTTTGGGTGCATATATGCTCACCATGTAAAGCCAAAAGCCTCAAAAAGTATAAGCGTTTTGTAAATAAAAATGTTTTGTGAAAATTTAAATTGATACGATATCCTATCACTCTACGTTTCTTAACTATCAACTTATGATCTCTGTAGCTGTGAAATTATCTTCTGATATGCTCATCTGTCCTTTAAGCCTAGATGATTTTGATTAAGTTTCAATTGTGTGGTTTTTAAATCTCATTTATTGCACAAGAACAGGGTATCTACCATCAAGCTCTACTAAATCTGGTTAATTTATACTCCGACTTTCTGCGTGGCAATTCTTATGGAAGAAAAGTACTTGCTCGGCTTGACAGGTGCCTGCGACATATATAGACATGCAAGTAAGAAATTGCATCTCTAGGCGTCTGTTGTGTTGTTCTCATTTTTCAGTCCCAAATATAGATGCAGATGGATTGATCTCACTGTCCTGTTGTTTCGCTATCTTGTAGTGCTTCTTCCGCCTACGTTGCAAAGTCACCTTTGTAGGTGTTGGAAGAACGGAAAATATGCGTGTGGATATCAGCAGCCGGCTAGGAGCTAACTTTAGTCTTGTAATATCGAAATCCTGTCCAAAGGAGATCACAGAGGGATGATTACTGTCCGTTACGAAACTGTAGAGTTGTGTGATCCTCCCATTGTTTTGGGGGAATAGGTTTTCGTGTATTGTGATCTCTCCCACAGTTGATTGTTGTGCTCTGTTACGTCAACTAGGAAGGCAATAGCTACGTTGGAATTGTTCTGATTAACTCTGCTGTAATTTTCTTTTCTTTTATTTATGTAAAAGTTAAAACAATTGAGATGCTATTCGTATTTGCATAGGGAAACTTTTATTCACAATTCTGGATGGAATATAGTTCAGTAATTTTTTTTCCTTATTGTTCACTTTAGTCCTTCCTTTTAGATTTGCGTTTCACAAATGCATTTTTACAACCAGCGATATTCTAAACTATGGAGATCGAGATTGTGAGAAAAGTTGGTGTTTGGCAATAAGAAGAGTGAAACAACTTCTTATAAGGCCTTGCAGATTTTTTTTTAGAAATCGTTTGATAACTATTTAATTTTTTGTTTATGTCCTTAAAATGATTTTTACACCTTTTTTTAGCTTCTTATGCAATTTTTCTTTGTTTTTGAGCATTGGATTGAGTAAATCAATTGAAAACAACTGACATGAGCGTGAGGTTAAATCTTCTGCACCTATTTTGTGTCACCTATATCATTTATTGACACATGTTAAGTTTATGACCACAAAGTTAAGAAATGTTAAGTTTATTAACACATGACAACCACAGTACGAAGAAGGACCAAAAAATATTAATTTTCCATTCTATTAAGAAAAAAATTTCTAGAGAAACGAATAAAATTATTGTCTAAACAAAATTGAGATGATTTCTGGCATTCGCTACCAAACATTCCCATCCAAAGTTTTTATTCGTTGACTTAGGTTGACGTGGAACGGCCCAATCACGGACTATATAAACCTTCTGAAAAAATCAAAATAAAAAGAAAAATTCAGGTCCAAAGAAATTTCATTTGGGAAGCAGCGCGTTTGACCCGTGCGACGACGGAGGACTAAAGTCCTCTGCGTCTCCGTTGTAGTAGGCAGCAGCCATGGCTCGGCGGACCTCGCTCCTTCTCATCTACTTCCTGCTGCTGAACCTCTGCGGCGCGGATGCTTCACTCTCCGACGATCACCGCCGTCCGATGATCCTCCCTCTCCATTTCTCGTCTCCCAAATCCAATTGGCTCCACCGGCGACCCTTCGACGGCCGGCGGCTCCAGAGATCGGTGCCCAACGCCCACATGAGGCTCTATGACGATCTCCTCGCCAACGGGTTTGACTTTCCTCCCAAATTTCCCTAGTTTTGTAGCTTTTGATATATCGAATTATATGCTGATCGGAAGGTTCGGGAACTTGGAATTGGAAACAGGTACTACACGACGCGTCTGTGGATTGGGACGCCCCCGCAGAAATTCGCCCTGATTGTGGATACGGGAAGTACGGTGACTTATGTGCCTTGCTTTGACTGTAAGCAGTGTGGTTTTCATCAGGTTCGGCTTCATTTCCGTGCTTAAGTTAATTGTAGTTATTAGTTACTGTGCAATTAGGTTTTACCTGTTTAACATACAGTTACTTATTTACTTATGTACTTTCCCATTTCTCTAGTTTTGGATACCTTCCTAATCATGTTAAATTGTTAATTGCATCGAAGAAATGCTCGAATCGCATCTAGGATTGACTTTAATTGATGAGCGGAAAAAGCTCGATAATTGTTGTCCAGTGTTCTTGATTGAAATTCTATATAAAGTTTAGTATGGAGTAGGATTCTCTCCTCGCTTCCCTTCTCCTTCCCTCCCCTCCTATTTGAATAGTCACGTTTAAGCCACGTCAACATCTTGTGTTGACTTTTTAATAGAGAAAGACAAAAATGAAAGTGAAAGAGGACGGGAGGGTAGGGAAGGGAAGGGAAGGGAAGGGAAGGGAAGGGGAGGGGATTAGGAGGGGATTAGGAGGGGAGAGAATCCTATTCCGTTTAGCATGCTTCTTAAAAATAATAAGGCAGGGACTAAAACAATGTGCATCACATTTCACTAGGTTAGTTGTTGTTTAGTAATGTTTTATTTTCTATCCCATTTGCTAAAAACAAGGAAATAACGGAGAACTGTCTTTGGTTTTCCATGAAATAAAAATCGAACTTTACCAAATGGGTTCTTAGTTATTTCTTTGTTTGGAGCCAAAAAATTCCTGTTTTCCTAATTCTTTTCAGTCATTCTGTATAAATTATTTGAATTAACTCATATGTATCGAGCTACATGGGGTTTTGTTTTGCAGGACCCCAGGTTCCGGCCCGATTTATCTAGTACATATCAACCTGTGAAGTGCAATATCAATTGTAACTGTGACAAGAAAGAAGCTCAATGCACTTATGAGCGGCGGTATGCTGAGATGAGCTCTAGCAGTGGGGTACTTGGTGAGGACGTCTTTTCTTTTGGTAACGAGAGTGTTCTTGTGCCCCAGCGTGCTGTTTTTGGTTGTGAAAATATTGAAACTGGTGATCTTTACCGTCAACGTGCTGATGGCATTATCGGTTTGGGTCGTGGTCAACTCAGTGTGATGGATCAACTTGTTGACAAGGGTGTTATTAGTGACTCATTCTCATTATGCTACGGAGGGATGGGTGTAGGAGGGGGTGCCATGGTTCTTGGCGGGATGAAATCTCCCCCTGATATGGTATTTGCCCATTCAGATCGCTTTCGCAGGTACAGACTTTTATAATACCAATAATTTCAAACCTATTTTCATGAAGAATGTATTTTGTGCATCTCACACATATACTTTAGTTCTGGGATTGAAACAGTCCATATTACAACATTGACCTGAAGGAAATACATGTGGCTGGCAAACCTTTGAAGTTAAATCCCAAGATCTTTGATGGCAAGCATGGAACTGTATTGGATAGTGGAACTACTTATGCGTACCTTCCAAAGGATGCTTTTCATGCATTTAAGGATGCTGTAAGTCTTCATCTTTTGAGTTTCCTACTCTGTTTTAATACTTCTAAAATCTAGCTGATCCTGATACCTATAAGAAAAGGTCAAGGGTTTTTCTTTTCTTTTCTTTAGAAAGGTAAATGGAAAAGGTGCTTTATTGTTTACTTAAGAGAAAAACAATTGAACTATTTACCTGAGGAAATGATATAAGGGAGGTATTTCTATTTGCAGTCCATCCCTCTTTGAACTATCAAGTAATGGTAAATTTTTTTTGGTTGGGAAATGTGCAGATTAAGAGGCAAATTGAGTCCCTCAAACGAATCCATGGTCCTGACCCAAATTATCAAGATATTTGTTTTTCAGGAGCTGGAAGGTAATTCCTGTAGAAAACTTGCATTGTGTGAGGTTTGCATGCATGTCTTGATTTACTAATTGACTTAATTCTTTATCTGAGAGTTTAACATGGAATTGTGCTTTAGGGATGTCACCCAACTATCAAAAGTTTTTCCACAGGTTGATATGGTATTCGGCAATGGGCAGAAGTTATTGCTGTCTCCAGAGAATTACCTGTTCCCGGTAACTTGATTATTTACTGTTCTTGAGCATGTTATTTTTAAATCATTAATGTCACAAATATGATTCAAGATGGGTCTGAGGCTGTATATTTGGCTTTCATAATTCGAAGTTCTTATTTATAATCGATAATTTTGTTAAGAACTCTCTTTGTCATTCATCACATAGCAAAAATCAAATATTCTATTATTTAAATAATTCCCATACTTGGGTTCACAAGTTAAGAATAGTGTGAAAATTTTGTATAGCCTCATTTCTACGTTGCATTCTCTCTCTCCGCTATAACCCTGGTTGTGTTGCACTAACATTTTGTGTATGATTCTTATTGCTCATATCTCACTATACACACGCACATTTTGATGCATTGTTTCTCTCTGTTTTGCTTGTTCCTCAGCATACAAAGGTTGGTGGTGCATATTGCCTGGGGATTTTTGAAAATGGTGATGATACTACTCTTTTAGGAGGTTAGTGGTTGTAAAATCACTCTATTTGGATGGTTTTGTATTGTTTTGCAAATCCTTTTGTACAACCACGTATTGCTTACACATTGGAAATAACATATGCCCTCCCCTTTTATGTCCCAAACAGATCCCAGCATTTGCACAACTGTAAGTGGGGATAGCTTACTAAAAGTTTGTTGAATTGTACAGGAATCATTACGCGTAATACCCTTGTGACTTATGACCGGAAAAACGATAAGATTGGCTTTTGGAAAACTAATTGTTCTGAACTATGGAAGAGATTGAATTATAATAATGCCCCGCCTCCAGCACCTTTAGCTTCTGATGGCCGGAATACGAGTGTAGAAATTTCTCCTAGCATTGCCCCAGGTGGATTGCCTGAAACATTTCTTCCAGGTAGATTTAGTTTTTCAGTCAAATGTTCTAATGACCTTTATGATGCTCTCAAATTCAAGAATGTCATTATCGAACCATATTGGACGTTGATTCTGAATACAATAACAATGTATCTGAGGTTGTTAGTGCTGGATGTATAATTTCTTACTCTTGACATTTTAATGTTAGGTTGACTCATTTCCAATCCAATTTGACAACTTTTTTTCGTTTATAGTTTCTCTTGTAATGCATTTGCAACTTGCTTTTCCACTGCAAGTTTTCGTATTGTTTTGGTTGACATCTCAAATGTTTGATAACAGGTGAACTTCAAATAGGGCTAATAAGTTTCGATATGATGCTGAGCATCAATAACACTATGAAACCCAACTTCACAGAACTGGCAGATTCTATTGCTCATGAGCTGGAAGTTGATATTTCCCAGGTATAGTTTAGCGAAGTTTAGCTATTTTATCTTGGACTTGAGAGCGTAGTTTTTTGTTTTGTTTTTATTGGGTCTTGCGTGATAGGCATGGGTTGGGTCTGGGCCACCCTAACCATGTAGCATCATCCTCTACCAATGCTCAAGTATGATTCAAGAATTTAACATCTACCTGTGAATAATCAAAGATGAAATTACTCCACCCTCCCCCAAGGTGTCATAAAATTTTAAATAAAGGTCTTTCATAATTCTGTGGATTTCTTAATTCTTTGAGTTTCATCTCTGTCATGTTGTCAATTAAAAATACTTGAGCTCGGACTCATTGTTCTTGGTAACATACTCTAACCCAACCGATTGCGACCCTTTGGTGATCTTTATTGTGAGCCAGTATACCTTATTATTACTGTCTGCTGATATATCTTAATATTACTTTGCTTCTATATCTTCAGTTAATTTACTAACCACAACACTAACTCTTCTCAGGTTCGCTTAGTGAACTACACCAATATGGGAAATGGTTTCGTTGTTAGATGGACAATCTTCCCTGCTGAACCTGCAACTTGCTTTTCTGCTGCGAAGGCAATGGTAATAGGTCATCTGTTGCTTGGGTTGCTGGATAACATGTACTTACAACTGGAGCCATTTGCTGACTAGAGTGTTGACTCAATGCTTACTCAAAATTGCAGGGCATAATTATGCGCTTAAAGGAACATCATATGCAGCTTCCTCAGAAATTTGGAACTTATCAGTTGGTCAAGGTGAAGGCTGAGCCTCGGAAGAAGTGGTATGCTACTTCACCCTGTTTTTCTCCATCCTTTTCTTTTCTCGCTCTCTAAAATTGCTTCTCATGTCTTGCATTCTTTTCACTGGAATGAAGTATATGGTTTTGGAAATTTGATTTTGTTGATTTCATCATTCAAGTATTCATAATGGTAACCTCATGCACTTTGTCTTTGCTGCTTGATTTTCTGTTTCCTTTCATGTTTCTTTAACCAGATTAGCTTTCGAATTTTGCTACAAAGTTATACTCGAATGATTTTTTCGTTGTTAAAATTGGACCGTGTTGGAGAATTGTAGGTCGTGGTGGGAGCAACACTCTTTGGCTGTGGTAGTTGGAGCTATAGTTACCTCAGCTGTTGGATTATTAGCATTAGGGACATGGCTGGTTAGGAAATACAAATTGCAAGACATCGTTTCGTATGAGCCACTGGGTGCCAGTTCCATTGTTCCTGAGCAAGAGCTTCAACCGCGTAGATAGTAACTTTCGTGCCAGTGTAGTCAGAGCGTTTCGACTCACTGTGGAGATTCCGATTATGGACAGCTCCGAAAGCAATACATACACACCGACATAGGGGCATTGGCGCCGAACATTCGGAGGAGATGAAATCTGCAATCCCTCTGTGCAATATAATTTCGGCATAGGAAAAATGGAAAGACAAATAGGTGATAGAAAACTTCAATTAATATTTCATTTTACTCCTGCTGTCTCTTTTACTTGTACGTACATGTAAAAATACTCCTCAAAGTTTCAGCTAACTTGTATATGACTTGTCCTTTCGGCTTTCGGCTTTCGGCTTTCGGTTCGACGGTAAATCGGATTTACCTGCGCATCTGGTTTATTTTTGTCTGTTGATTCTGATTTATTTTTTTATTCTGAATTTAAAAAATAAATAAAGATGCGCTGAGGGAGGAAGGGTATTCGAAAACTACTTCATGGGAAATACGTAGAACAAATGAGAAGATTAAAGGGTTTAGTGTATTAAATTTATACGTACTTTTGGAGAATTTTTAAAGTGACGAGACATTTAATAATTTGGTTGATTTTTACGGACTATTGTAAACTTTGTAAAATTTCATTGACTTTAGTTGATATACTTTTTTTGATAAGAAATGAGTTAAATGGTAGACTTCTGTGGAATATTATAAAAAATATGTACTGTAATGAATTTTTTAATAATAATTTATTAGTAAGGAAAATTAATAAAAAAAGATTGAAAACTTTGAATTTTAATCAAAATGACAAAAAAATGTCGTGAGTGAATAGTACCAGGAGTGACTTTTTAGAGTACAAATGTCATTTTCGTTAAAAATGAACAGTACTGGAGGTGTTTCGTTAAAAATCCCTTATTAATAAGTATTATTATTTTTCAGTTTTCATTATTTGAGATGGTGGTAGTAAAGTTGGTGCTTTTTTTGTGGCAGCAATAATAGTAGGGGTGCTGATTGTGGTGGCGGAGTGATGTTCGCGTGGTGGATGAGTAGGGATGGGGGTGGTGGTGATGGAGTGGTGATGGTGGTGGTAAAGGTGGCAATCTTGTTGATGATGGTGTAGGTGGTGGTCATAGTAGGGATGATGATGATGCTCATGCCAATGATGGCATACTAGTGGGTGTGGGGATATAGGATATGGTTATGTTAAGATGGTGGTGACGACGTGGTGATGGGTGTTAATAATTATAGTCATTTCATTATGTTGGGTTGAGGAGTATATTCTCAGAAAATAGAGCAAAATGAAATCCATTAAATCTTAGAGGTAGAGTTAGAATTTGCTATAACCCATAAAACTACTCAAAATCCATGACTTTTGATAATCGTTTAAAATAATTTAAATTTTGAATACACATGGATTTTTGTTGACTCACAAAAACACAAGATTTTCATAGATTTTTTAGAAGTCACAAAAGTCTTTATTCAATACAAATTTTTTTACTCTTTAACAATATATATTGAATGGATTTGAGAATTTAGCAAAGTTCATCAAACTCCATATACAGTACACCCTTTAAGTATGAAGAAAAGATGGTGGATGAGATGTGAAAAAATTGTACGTACATAAATGAAAAATAAAAATTTGCCATCAGTTTCAAGTTCCTATTTCTTTCTTTCTTCTTCATTTCTCCATCTTTCCTTTCACCAATCTTTATCCGTTATTTTCCTCCATTAATTCTCTCTATGGTCGTACAAAAAATAAAAACAAAATGGTTATAAGTCATATACCGCAAACGATAAATGGTACGTCCACGACACAAATCATATGAGTTGCATCAACTTCACGGATCATTTTGTTCTACCAAAGACTTACTTTTGGCGGAAATTATTGTGAGAGACATAATTTTGTCCTTGGAAGGGAAAACCCTACCAGCACAGGCATTGGTTTTACGTCTAAAAGTGGCAGCCACAGCTGGATACTGTCCTAGAGGGGGCAAGGGGAGTTTCTGTTTTTCGCCTGAAGAAGGCAACCAGATTAGCTATTTATGCCTAAGTAATCTGTAAGTTGAAGGCTGTTCACAGTGGGGCATCTATACATGCAGCTGGAAAGCAACTGGAACCTAATGAGCAGACTGCAAGTCATTTTCGCATTCCTCTTTTTCGAAAATAGAAAAAGAGTGTAGAAAACAAAATCGAGAGTGTGGAAACTACTTTTGATAAAAAATTAGGTTCCATTTCGCTTCACTTGGTTATAAAGGAGACGGAAATCTCTCCAATACTACGTAACATTAATTGCTAAGGAAATAGATGATTAAGATTGAAAATAGAAAGGATTGAAATGGTTGTGAAAACCAAAACTAACGGGTAAACACCCGTAACACTGAATAATAGTAGGACTGAAGCTACACCTACTGAAAATTACTAGGAATATTTCACTGAATGTGTGATACACCAGAGAACTTTGAGTCAAGTAGTCTGACTAGTTGGATGGTCCGACCAAATTGTTTTGATGAGAACAAGTCAGTAACAAGGTGGATCTTGCATATATATATGTGACGTGGCAGAGTACCAATCGGACTGTTTACGGGGTCTCATAAGAGTTGGGGATGGGGACCTCATGCATGACAAACACGGTGAAAATGGCCTCCGAAGAGATGAGATGTACAATATATGCATGTGAAATTGTTACGCCTTTGCCCTGCATATCTGTCAACCTCTCCCACAAAATATTTTCTTTTAAATGTTTAACCGGTCATTGTTTGTGTTCTTCTGATTCAATAATGAAATATCATATGTAAGTTCATTTACACTTTGTATTATAGAGTCGAAACATTTTGTGGCAGTAAACTCATTCATATAAGCTGTTCTCCATTCATGGCTTTACATATATTTATGTGTTATGATTCTCATCAATTTTATACACGAGTTCACCGTTACATATAAAAAGCCATATTAATAGAAAGAGAAACTCGAACACAGGGCTTGAATGCATGAGTGAATGACCTTAACTGACTTAATCTTAGAAATTATAGTGAGGAACGTTATTAGTGCTTGTTTACAATGGCGAAGTTGTTTCACTCTTGCTAATTTATTACTTAAAATATCATTATTTTTGGAAAAGAATGAAATACACCTTAACATTGGTACGAACCTCCACTTTATTCACTTGCATAACATGAAATAACTAACTCTTTACAAGTGCATAAATATAATACTAATAATAAAACAATAATTTGCTTTAACATCAACTCGAATTTGACATTGACTTAGACTAATAATATAAAAATTACACAATAATATCAACTTTCGTTTATATTTTGTAGGGTACGTCCTAGGCACAAATGCATACCAACACCATCACAAAGGCAAAGGAATCGATTAAGGGCACTTGTCCTCGCCCTTGGAGTTTTTGAGGTCCCTGTAGCAAGGGCACTCGTCCTTGTTCCCATAAGTCCCCGATGGAACGCACTGACACTTCTCACAACAGATTCCACAGAACCTCAAGCACCTGTTCTTAAATCCAGCTTTTGAACATCTCACCCCACACTTGGAGTCACAAAAAGCTGCAAAATTCATAACAAAATTCATACAAATAGGTTCATTAGAACATCATATAAAAAAAATTATCGTATAATTTGTTTCGATAAGGCTATATTCTACATTACTCTAATCGACAAAAGGATACCTGAATTAGACAGTAAGAAAGCGAATGCATTATCCTGACTAATTAATTGACCGAACACACATTTGTCATATATTTTGAGTTTTAGAAACAAATTAAGAGAGAAAAGAAAATTGTAAGAACAATATTACGAACTCAAGAGAAACATGGTTAATTAATTACATAAATGGAGTAATTAGTTGAAAAAAAAGTAGGATCGTACGAGAACCAGCCATTGATGCCTCGAAGAAAGAGGAGGTGAGGACAAGGCAAACAAGCATGAAGGTTGCAAAGACGAGCTTCATTGTTGCCAAGAAGAAGATTAGAGGTTGAAGATGGAAATATTCGTATTCTAGTGAGCAAAGGAAACCTTTTTTTTGTGAGTATGGTGATTTAGACGTGAGAAATGAGGGGTATTTATAATACGATGGGTTGGTACGTAGGTGAAATAAAATAAAGGAGATTATTGCTTCAACGTAAAAATAAAATAAAGGGTGGTGCAGCTGGTGGTGCAATTGGCATAGCTACTCACAAAGCTAAGGTGGGAAGTAGCTCGGGAAGGTTTTTTGGAAACTCATGTTTTAATGGCTTATGTTAATGTATGTAGCCAGCCCACCTAATTTCATTATATATTATTTAATGTATATTTAGCGCATGATAAGTAATAAATAATACTTTTTATGCTAAAAATAATAAATGAATTCTCTCTCCATTCCTCTTTCTTTTATCCTATTTGTTCAAGAAAATGCATTTTACCCTATGCAATTTAGCCTTTGTGCTTCTTACTCAAGAAATGAAAAATAAAATTTTGTTTGAATTTACCGTAAAATCCTATCTCTACAATTTCCTTACTTTCCGTTGAGATTTTTCAATGAATGTCACGTTTGGTACGTTCTTAATCTCTTTGTTTACTTAGTCTAGACTTAATTAGTAGGCTAATTAGTTATATGGTCCTTGAATTTGTTGATTAGGATTATGATTTTGAGAATAGTTTATATTCCATTGTTGTTTTGATGTGGTAGAAAATAACACACAAATTAAATCATGCATATTATGCAATCGTAGTACGAGTAAGTAGGGATCGTTCTATTCCGGCGATTAGAAGGAATGCTAATCAATACAAATTAAACTTATAAAACTGAAAATTAAGTTAAACTAACAACAAAACAATGACTGGGGAATTTTGGACGAATTTAATTAAAACAAAAGTAAATGGCAGCAAGTAAATTAAGTTGCGAATGAAATATGGATGAAATGATAACTAAAGGATTCTTCTCCACACATGAATCATATGCATACAAATCGATTTCCAGTTATTCTTTCTATAAACTATGAAGGACAATGCCCAAAATTAACTGTGAACAACACTAATTAACTCTTAGATTTTCCTGAGTTCATTGAATTGGACTCAGTGACGCAACCAAATTATTCTTCTCAAGTTTCCTAACTATGAAAAGCATGATAGAGATACATTTCAAAGATCATTAAATTTTATGAAAATCATAAGCATTGACAAAACATTCATAACTATGAAAAACATGATACTCCTGTCAATCATGACCAGTGACTTTTATTACTTGCAAATAATAAGTTCATAACGATTAGGTGAAATTCCCTTATATTCTAGCATCAAATCCCTGCATGCAAACTAAGTGTGCACCCTTAATAAACATACAAGAATAAGTTTTTTATAGAGCAGATAAGTAAATCGCATTCATGTTTTATGAAACAATAACTGAATGTAATCAATTTATATAAAACATATGATTATGGCTTTGAATTCACATCTGGCTAAAAAAAAACTTAGTTACACATGCTCATCATAACTGAAAAGAAATCTAAAATAAACATTGAAACTTAAAATAAAGATGGAAAGAACTCTGAAAATTCTAGCAGCTTCAATAGATGAATGGTAAGCGCGGCACACTTCTTATATATATATAGGGCACGACTGAATCCAAAGAGGAAAGAGATAAGGCATTTTGAATTATTTTAGGACTCTAAGAAACAGGTGGAGAATGTTGAAATGTAATTAGGATTCTTCCTTGCAGCTGGAGATAAGATAAGATAAGATAGGATAAGATAGAATAAGATAATGTTTCTCTCCAGCTAATATTCTTTTTTCTTGTGTAATTCCTTGCATTCCAAGTCTCAACTTTAATTTCTCCAGATTTTGGCACATGTTTAACATCTTTTAAACACAAAAAATGTCCATCCCATATGTTCTCCACACATGCTATCCAATCCAAGTCCAAAACTGCTCGAAATTGTTCCATTTGACTATATATTGTTATCTTTACCAACTGAACCTACAATAAAACGAAAATAACTTAAATTACTATAATAAATGGAAATAAACTAAGTAAATGCAAAGAAATAAGATAACAAAGTCGCATAAATATACTCCTATCATGTTTCATTTTGATTATTATATACTTTTAGGTAGGCAAAAAAAAAATTAAATAAACATATGATTTTATGGTACTAATTTTAGCTAGCACACCTAAGTTTAAAATCCTAACTCCGCCCTTGGTGCTATCCACACACCCATTTTTACATCTCACACATCCCTATCAATTTCTGACCATTAGATTGAATGAATTATAGAAGATCAATGGACAAAAATTGACAAGAATATGTGGGTGTTAAAAAAGGGTGTGTGGCTACCCTAAAATAAATAGGAGATTGATTTCAGATAATGAATCTATTGAGCATCATCATCATATATGATATGGCATAATTTTATTTGATAACTGAGGTGACCAATTCAATATAGATGTTAAATCTTCTTCCTGAGTAATGTTAGGTAGACTAAATTTATACACTAAATTTGCAAACTATATGATGTGTCGCTAATAAGAAATAAACACGTTAATCAACATTTAAGTAATAATTCAATCATCAACTTTCATGTCATTTAGTTTAGAAAATTTAGTTTACAAATTTAGTCTTCATATGCCATAGATGTGTCAAATATTTATTTTATTAATATATTGAGCCCCATAGTTACATTTTTTTTAGTACATCGATATTCTTACATTAAAGGGAGGGGGAGTTCGGCTAAGCCACACACTGGGTAACCTAATTTGGTATCGAATTCGTCATTCATGAGATTTAAACCTAAGACCTCTCACTTCCAAGTGAAGTGGAATGTCACCAGACCGTAATATTGAGTGGCAACCCCATAGTTACATTAACTATTAAAAGATAATTAAAATTGATTTTAGTTTTCATTTTATTGGTTGTCAATGAACACATGTATTAAAAAATAAATTAAAAGCATTTAACTCCATATTTGTTTGCTACAAAAAAAAAAAGCAGCTAGAAAGTAAGAAATCATTTGAAAAAAAAATAAAAATAATAACACTTAGCTGCCACGTCAATTATGACATCTCCCTTTGAGAAAACCTTGATACCTTGAAGAACTAGTTGACATATTTGAGATCTCCTTTAACAACTGAATACTTTAGCCACTTAGTGCTACGGTTTAGTGATATTCATATTCACTTGTAAGTGTAAGGTCTTAAGTTCGATTATCGCCAAAGGCGAATTTGGACCAAATTATTTCTAGCTTTTTGTGAAGCTTAGTTCATTCGCTCATCCCTTTAGTATAGTTAATATCGTTTGTTTAAAAAAAAAATTCGAATACTTTAAAATATAAGATATCCTAAGTGTACTAGAATTTTCATAACAAAGAAGGTTGAGAAGCCAGCTGGAGGAGTGCGTATAACCACGGAAACAACCAAAACGAAGCATTGAGCCAATAAAAAAATACAAAAACGAAGCAATTAGTGAATTTGATACTCACCAAAAGTCAATGTCAACGTTTTTAAATGCTTCCTTTTAACTGGCATTACTTGGATTGGTACGTAACAAGTGGACTTAAACAAAAGAGAATGGGAAGAGAGATCCACTTCAGATTCACTTTGTTGGGATTCCAGGGATCTTCACATCTTAGCCGTTCATCTTACATTGTGCGGTCAGTTTTCGTCAGATATTATTTGTGTTTAATTTTAAATAAAAAAGTCAAATGATTTATGACCACACAATATACAATGAATGACTAAGATGTGGAAAAATCCTAGTAGATCCGGATGGGATCCAATTCTAGAAAATAGTGCCAAATAATTATGTAAGTTACAAAACACGTTTTGCATCTTTCACTAAAATGGAGGGATGGCGAAATAACAAAGAAGGTTGTAGGTAGAGGCAAAGAGTGGTAACATGAGCATGAGTTGTATGATCAGATTTGTGTGAGTGAATGTTATGTGGTAATGCATTTTGCATAAATAAACAGTTATTTATGCATGCGTGAGCAACTGTCAGCTGTTAATACATAAAAAGTTTTACTTGCATGAATAGACTCCTACTCATAGGTTTTTTTTAGCTAAAATGGTCTATGAGATTGACATTACTCCTCACTTTAGTTCTTCGAGATTTAAAATCGATACAAGTGGTTCATAAGTTTGTTCACCGTCAATCATTTTGGTCCTTATGTGAAAATTCTCCGTTTAGTAAGAACCAAAATGACAAAAATACCTCTTAATTTTTATCCGATAATTTTGGCCCAGTGTTTAATAAATTGAGGATTTTTTTTTTATCATTTTTGTCCTTATTTAACAGAGACTTTTCACATAATGACCAAAATTATTGACGGTAGAGAAACTTAGGGATCACTTCTATCGATTCTAAATCTCAAGGAACCAAAATGAAGAGTTATGCCAACTTCAGAGACCATTTTAACTAAAATGCCTTACCTATATGAACACATAAGACCTAAGTTACCTAACCTATAAGCCAAACACTTTTGTAGATTACTAAAAAAATTCTAGATGGATTTAGAATCAGAACACCGTAGCTTCTAGCTCCAAGTCGAAAGTTAAAATAAAACAGATATCTATAACTTTAGCCTTTTAGAGCAGCCCCACAATTGGGTTGAGTTGCCCTTCACAAATAAAAAAAAAAAAAAAAAAAAAAAAAAAATCCTCCAACAGTCGACAAAATGGGAGGCAATTGGGTTCAAGATAGTTACAAAGGCAGATGCCCCTTCAACGATTGCAAGGGCTTTCGCCCTACTTGAAGCCTGGTAGACAGGAGCCCCCCCCCCCCCCCGGGCGCCAACGTGAAGCCCAGATTTGTCCAACTTGTGAGCTCACCAACTCTCCCAGTTCCCCCCACGTGGCTCATTGTGAGCCTTTGATTAAAAATAAATAAAAATTCAATTCAAGTGAGGGAATTAATCCAAATCTAAAAAAATTATAAAAAGGGTTTTTATCACCATCAAGATGGTCTCTAAAATTGAAAATCAATCAATGTAGTTATAAAAAGGGTTTTTATCACCATCAAGATGGTCTCTGAAATTGAAAATCAATCAATGTAGTTCCTGAAAAGAGGTGTCGCAAATCAATGTGGTCATTCCGTCACGACTCACAATTCTGTTAAAATGCTCTTTAAGTGCTGATGTGGCACATAAATAGATTTCATAAGTCTTTTTTTTCTCACAAATGGTCCTTGAAATTGACAAGTGACATCAAATTGGTCCTTGAAATTGATCCACAACATCAAAATGGTCTCTAAAATTGAAAATCGATAAATGTAGTCCCGCATGTAAGTGTTTCAAATCAATGTAGTCATTCTGTCACAACTCTATCAAAAATTCTGTTATGTGCCAGTGTGACGCATAAATGGATCGCATAAGTCTAATTAAATTACAAATAGGTTTAATAATTTAATAGTTAATAAAAAGTTAACCCAAAAACCCAGTCTTGCAATCACCTCAAATCCCAGTCCACATTCCTATACCTCCTTCCTTTTCTATTCTCTAAAAAAAAAAAATCTCAATACACCCACCTTTACAGACTTTGACACCTTTCACAGAATTGAACTTGGATCGAGATCACCTTTGGTGATGGCTTGGTTGATTGGCAACAATTTTTGGGACATCACCATTAACATTTAGGCGATCAACATCCTCACAACCTTAATCTTGGAGAGCTTGTTTGGCGCTTCCTTGGTGGTCTAGTGACTCAAAGAACGACGAGGTCTCTCTTGAGATAATGAGGTTATAACCGAGGTGAGTCTATTGTTGGTTGAAAACTATTTCCAAACCCCCTCTTAGGCCTTGGTTAAGCCTTGTGCCTTTGAGAATTTATGGAAGGGATTTCTCTTCGAAGTAGGTCCTACTATAAGAAAAAAGGAAATTCATTGTGCAAAAAGGTATTTAGACAACTTTTGAGATTAATTATTAAACCTACATCAGCACACAATAAAAAAAATGTACAAAATTGTGACAGAAGAATCATATTGATTTGTAACAATTATTTTTAAAGACTACATTCATCGATTTTCAAGTTTATCGATCATCTTGATGGTGTGTGTGTCAATTTCAGGGACCATTTGATATATATATATATATATATATATATATATAATAAAATAAAAAAACCATAAATCTTGTGGGCCAATTTATGTGCCACATCAGCATTTAACAAAAATTTTTAATTGTGACGGAAGAACCACATTAATTTGTGACATCTATTTTCAGGGATTACATTGATTGATTTTCAGTTTCTGGGACCATTTGTGATAAAAATCCTTAAAAAAATCATAAAAATTACCAAAAACATTATTTAAAAACAAAAAAACTTACAAAGTTCACAATATCTACCTGTGAATAATCAAAGATAAAATTACTCCACCCTCTCTATGAAGAAAGTTGGGGTTCCACCATAAAACCAATTATGAAGAGTAGCCAAACTACTTATAAACATATGCAAAGTCCCTTCTCTCATCAGTGTGTGATTCATTCTCGACATGCCCCCTCACGTATAGCGAATTTTCAATGCATCATAATATGTAAAAATAAAAGGTAGTCTTTCTTAATTCTGTGGATTTCTTAATTCTTTGCGCGTTTCATCTTTGTCATGTCGCCAATTAAAAATAATTGAGCTCGGAATCATTGTTCTTGGTAACATACTCTAGCCCAACCGGTTGGTGATCTTTAATACCTGCTCTTATTGTGTGCTAGTACCTTTATATTAATTACTGTCTGCTGGTATATCTTCATATTACTTTGCTTG
This sequence comes from Malus sylvestris, assembly GCF_916048215.2. Lineage (NCBI taxonomy): Eukaryota > Viridiplantae > Streptophyta > Magnoliopsida > Rosales > Rosaceae > Malus > Malus sylvestris. The sequence continues at coordinate 6,976,555 of NC_062267.1, read as the reverse complement.
TATATCTTCGGTTACTTTACTAACCACAACACTAACTCTTCTCAGGTTCGCTTCATGAACTACACCCATATGGGAAATGATTTCGTTGTTAGATGGACAATCTTCCCTGCTGATCCTGCAACTTGCTTTTCTGCTGCGAAAGCAATGGTAATAGGTCTTCTGTTGCTGGGTTGCTGGATAACATGTACTTACAGCTGGAGCTTTTTCCATTTTCTGACTAGAGCGTTGACACATTCCTTACTCTGCAGGCATGATTCTGCGCTTAAAGGAACATCATATGCAGCTTCCTCAGAAATTTGGAAGTTATCAGTTGGTCAAAGTGAAGGCTGAGCCTCGAAAGAAGCGGTATGCTACTTCAGCCGGCATTCTTTTCACTGGAATGAAGTATCTGGTTTTGGAAATTTGATTTGAATTCATCATTCATGTATTCATGATGGTAGCTTCATGGACGTTGTCTTTGCTAATGGATTTCTGTTTCCTTTCATTTCATGTTTCTTTAACCAGTTTAGCTTTCCAATTTTGCTACAAAGTTATACTCGAATGATTTTTTTCGTTGGTAAAATTGGACTGCGTTGGAGAATTGCAGGTCATGGTGCGAGCAACACTCTTTGGCGGTGGTAGTTGGAGCTATAGTTACCTCGGTTGTTGGATTATTAGCAATATAGGGACGTAGCTGGTTAGGAAATATAGATTGCAAGAGATCGTTTCTTATGAGCCTGTTCGTGCCAGTACCATTGTTCCTGAGCAAGAACTTCAACCGCTTAGATAGTAACTTTCGTACCAATGTAGTTCTTTGACTCACTGGAGATTCCGATTATGGACAGCTCGAAAGCAATACATACACTCCGGGGCATTGAAGCCGAACGTTCGGAGGAGATGAAATCTGCAATTCCTCTGTGCATTAGAATATCAGTATAGGAAAATGGATAGACAAATTGGTGATGAATATATGTCTGTTTTACTTGTAGGTATATAAAGATACTCTTCAAAGTTTCAGCTAATTTGTATATGACTTGCCTTTCGGCTTCGGTTCAACGGCAAATCCGTTCATTTTCAGGGTCAGTGCTTGGATTCAAGTCCAAGTCTTGCGTATTGAAGTAAAGTCAACGCTAGTATCAGTTGTAAATCAACGGCAGTAAGCCATTTGTTCCGGTACTGACAATCTACCGAACTAGCAAATATGAGAGCATATTATTTTAAGTTTATGAACGTTTGACCAACATTTCGATTCATCTTTTTGTTATAAATTATTTATGGAAGGAAAAGGCACATATTTACCTGCACACTCTGTTTGTCTATGTCTGTTAGTTCTGCTTTGATTTTTTTTTTCAATTTAAATTTAAAAAATAAATAAAAATGTGCAAAGGGAAAAAAGGTGTTTTGGAAACTACTTCATATACGTAGAAAAAAAAATGAGAGATTAAAGGGGTGTAGTTTATAGAGAATTTTATTGAATTTTTAAAGTGATAGACTTTTACTGATTTAGTAGACTTTGAGAGATTTAATAGACTTTTACTGATTTAGTAGACTTTGAGAGATTTAATAGACTTTTACTGACTATTATAAACTCTATAAAATTTCATATTTTATTGATATTCTTTTGTGGAAAAGAAATGAGTTAAATGATAAACTTTTTCAAAATTCTACAATGCTGTAATATTTTAATCTTTTGTGTATTGTCATAGTTTTTTTAATGACCAATTTATTAATAAGCATTATTATTTTTTAGTTTTTATTATTGAAATGGTGGTAGTAAAGTTGGTATTTTTTGTGGCAGCAATAATAGTAGAGGTGGTGATTGTGGTGGTGGCGGGGTAATGTTTGGGTGGTGGAGTAGAGATGGGGGCTGTGGTGATGGAGTAGTGATGATGGTGGTAAAGGTGGCAATTATGGTGATGGTGAAGTGGTGGTCATAGAGCGGGTGGTGATGATGGTTATGGCAATGATGGTACAGTAATGGCAGCAGGGATGGAGGAGGAGGAGGTGGTGATGACATGGTGGTGGAAGTGTTGATAATGGTAGTCATCGCATTATGTTGGGTGGTGTACTATATCTTCATAAAATAGAGAAAAATGAAATCCATTAAAATCTTATAGGATAGGTAGGATTTGTTTTGACAAAAAGCTTGCCATAAAAGCACTCAAAATCCATGACTCTTGAAAATCCTTTAAAATTTTAACCACATGGATTTTTATAGACTCACAAAATCAAAAAAATTTTAGACTTTTTGGAAGTCATAAAAGTCTTTATTTAATACAGGGTGATTTTCGTTGACTCCTTAAAAGTCTTGAATCGCATACACTTGAATTTGAGTAACAAAGTTCATCAAACACCATATACAATACACCATTTTAAGCATGAAGGGATGATGGTGGGTGAGATGTGGAAAAATTGTATGTACATAAAATGAAAACTAAAAAACTTGTCATCAGTTTCAAGTTTTACTTCATGCATTCTCCTTTATTTCTCCATCTTTCCTTTTCACCAATTTTCTTTATTCGTTATTTTCCTCCACTTAGATTTATTCCCTCAATGATTGTTAAAAAATAAAAACAAAATGGTTATAATCATGCCGTAAACGGTAAATGGTACGTCCATGACACAAATCATATGAGTTGCATCAACTTGAGGGATCTAATTGTTCTACCAAAGGCTTACTTTTGGGGGAAATTATTGTGAGAGACAAAATTTTGTCCTTGGAAGGGAAAACCCTACCGGCACAGGAATTGGTTTTTCGTCTAAAAGAGCCAGCCACAGCTGGATACTGTCCTTGAGGGGGCAAGGGGAGTTTCTGTTTTTGTCCTGAAGAAGGCAACCAGAGTAGCTTGCTATATCTGCCTAAGTGATCTGTAAGTTGAAGGCTGTTCACAGTGGGGCATCTGTATATGCTAGCTGCAAAGCAACAACTGGAACCTAATGAGTAGACTGTAAGTCATTTCCACATTCCTCTTTTCCGGAAAATAGAGAGAGAGTGTAGAAAACAAAATCGAGTGTTGGAAACTACTTCAGATAAAAAATTAGGTTCGACACCGGTTCACTTGTTTACAAAGGAGACAGAAATCTCTTCAACACTACATAATATTAATTGATACCGAAATAGATTATTGAGATTGAAAATAGAAGATCTTAACAGTTTGAAAATAAAATCTAACAGCTAAAACACCTCTAACACTGAATGATATGTAGTGCTGAACCTACTGTAATTTACTAGGAATATTTCATTGAATGTGTGATACACAATTCTAATTAGTTGGATGGTCGGACCATTCAAGCCATGGCATTAATTACTTGGTGAGATCAGAAATTGTTTTGATGAGAACAAGTCAGTAACAAGCTGGGTCTTGCAAATATATATGACGTGGCAAAGGACCAATCGGACAGTTAACTGGGTGTCATGAATCTGGATCTTCTCCAGATCCTCTTTGTGAGGATTTCAGAGATCCGTGAATCGTGTCCGTTCATCGTACATCGTGCGATCAGTTTTTATCAGGTATTGTTTGTGTTTAATTTTAAATAATAAAATTTAAAATAATTTCTGACCGCACGATGTACGATTACCGGACACGATATGCAGATTCCTGAGATCCTTACAAAGAGGATCCGGAGAGGATCCTTATTCGGGTCTCATAAGAGTTGGGGATGGGGATGCATGACAAAATGGCCTCTGAAGAGATGAGACGTACAATATATGCATGTGAAATTCTTACGTCTTTGCCCTGCATATCTGTTAACCTCTCCCACAATGTCTTTTCTTTGAATTTTCCAACCAATTGTATAATCTCTTGTACATCCTTCGCCAGATCCACCAGCATATGTCCCTCCTTTATATGAAAATATATGGAAGGTTTCCCGTCATTGTTTGTGATCCGGTTCAATAATGCAATATCATATGTAAGTTTCTCTATGCATTGTATTATAGAATCGAAACACCTCGTAGTAGTAAACTCATTCATATAAGTTGTTCTCCTTTCATGGCTTCATATACATATGCGTGTGTGTGTGTTATGAGTTTCTCATCAATTTTATATATGAATTCACCGTTACGTACAAAAAAATCATATTACTAGAGAGAGAAACTCGAACACAGAGCTTGAATGCATGAATGAATGACCTTAACCGAATTAATCTTAAAGTTAGCAGGAACGGTATTAAATATTAGTGCTTGCTTACAATGGCGGAGGTTGTTCACTCTTGCTACATTATTACTGAAGTATCATTATTATTGAAAAAGAATGAAATACACCTTAATATACGAATCTCCACTTTACTCACTTGCTTAACATGAAATAACTAACTCTATGCATAAATATAATACTAATAATAATAACAATAATTTGCTTAACATGAAATCGAATTTGGCATTGACACAATAATATCAACTTTCGTTAATATTTTATTAGGATACGTCCCAGGCACAAATGCATACCAAAACCACCTCAAAGGAAAAAGGAATCAATTAAGGGCACTTGTCCTCGCCCTTCGAGTTTTTGAGGTCCCTGTAGCAAGGGCACTCGTCCTTGTTCCCATAAGTCCCCGATGGAACGCATTGACATTTCTCACAACAGATTCCACAGTACCTCAAGCACCGGTCCTTATATCCAGTTTTTGAACATCTCACCCCACACTTGGAGTCACAAAAAGCTGCAAAATTCGCATGCAAATAGGTTAATTAGAACACCGTGTGTGTATATATATATATATATATATATATATATATATATATATATATATATGTATATATACATACATAAATACATACATACATACATATTATCACATAATTCGTTTTGACAAAACTATATTCTAAATACTCTAATCGACAAAAGAATACCCGAATTAGACAGTAAAAATTCGAACACACTATCGTGACTAATTGATAATTCATATTTTACCGTATATTCTTAGTTTTAGAAACAAATTAAGAGAGTAAAAAAAAAAAACAATATTATGAACTCGAGAAATATCGTTAATTAATTACATAAAAAGAGTAATTAGGTGGAAAAAAAAAAGAAGGATCGTACGAGAACCAGCCATTGATGCCTCAAAGAAAGAGGAGGTGAGGACAAGGCAAACAAGCATGAAGGTTGCAGAGAGGAGCTTCATTTTTGCCAAGAAGAAGATGAGAGCGAGGTTGAAGATGGAAAGATTCGTATTCCAGTGAGCAAAGGAAACGTTTTGTTTTTTTTGCGAGTGTGTGGTGCTTTAGAAGTGAGAAATAAGGGGTATTTATAGTACGAGAGGTTGGTAGGTGAAATAAAAGGGAAAGAAAGAAGATTATAGCGTCAACGTAATAATAAAATAAAGGGTGGTGCAACTAGCGGAGCTACTCACAAAGCTAAGGTTGGCTTTAGCTCAGGAAGGTTTTATGCATGAAGCTTATATAACCACCCAATTTTAGTATAGGTTATTATTTAATGTATATTTAGTGCATGATAGGTAATAAATAATATTTTACCCAATAAAGATCATGTGCACTTTAAGCTGACCTGAGACCTAGTACCTATCAAAAGTCGGGCTCAACCATTTCCAACACATGAGTAGTCCACAAATTTCCATTTCATTCCTCACATAACAAGCTTAATCAATTAATCATCCAAAAAATACATTAAGATTCAGTTCGCATTCAGAATCAACATTCATATCCAAATTATATCAAACAATATGCAAGTATAATAACAAGTATAACAATAATAAGAAGGTTTCCCAGAACACCCCACCCCCCCTTCTCCTCTACGTCATTTACTTACACCTTGGTCCAATTCGCACGTTCGTAATCACATGGTGCAAGTCAGCAGTAAACTAAATAATGATAATTTCAATCGTACAGCCAATCTAAGAGTTGCATATAGCTTAAACAATAGAATAGAATGTACCTAGTTGTAAATTTAATAAAAAAAGCTCTCTATGATCATATGTCCAGTCATAGGAGGTGTTGAGGAGGAGCGAAAGGTGCAGTCGCACAGGGCTCCAAACAGTGGTGGAGCCAAGATTTCTTGTGAGGAGGGGCCTCACACAAGTATAGAAAAAGAAAAAAACAAATAGTGGTTATAAAATTACGAATGCAAAAACATCATAAAAATATCCAAATAATTAAGTAGTAAAATTAACATATGAATACATAATTTTATCTATTTATAGTAATCATAATTATTCTCGACGAATTTCATATTTTAAAACCATTGCATGATGTCATCTATACTACTGAAAGAATTATTAAAATCAATGGAGAGAATTACTAAAAATTTTGCAAACCCTAAAACTCAAGTAAGGTAGGATAGAATAGAAACAAATATTTTATAGAGAATAATAGAGTTTTACAAACCTTATTTGTTCTTTATTCAAAAAGTTTGGGATTTGGAATGACTAAATATATGAAATTCAAGAAGAATATGGGGAATAGCTCTGCCAGTGCACGAGTGAAGGACAATTTTATTAGTTAAAAGTGAATTATGGGTTTTAATTTAAAAGTTTTATTGATTTGTAATAAATGACCATTTGAAATATTATTCTTAATTCTAGGATAGGATTTGGATGAAAAGATAGATAAATAATTAGATAAGTGTTGAGAAGAGTTGCAAAGCAATAGAAATAGGTGTAATACTAATCTTGTATTTTCAAGTCAGGGTAGGCCTAGGACTACTCTAGTCCTCATGTGCCTCCGCCAGTGGCCCTAAATTTGAAGGGGCCCCAAAATTTGTCATCTAATATTTATATGGAATAATGTTCTATATTTAAATTGCTTTTGTTAGCACTTTAAAATCTCATCGTGCAATGCTTATAAGCATAATTTTTTTTTTCTTTCTAAACATAAAAATTTGCAGTATAATGAGATATTTTGAGTGTCACATCCCCGCCCGGGACCCCACCACATCCCGGGCTCGACTCCACTGTAGCACGATATTGTCCGCTTTGGGCCCCGACCATGCCTTCACAGTTTTGTTTCTGGAAACTCACACGAGAACTTCCTAGTGGGTCACCCATCTTGGGATTGCTCTAGCGCAAACTCGCTTAACTTTGGAGTTCCGATGGAACCTGAAGCCAGTGAGCTCCCAAAAGGCCTCGTGTTAGGTAGAGATGTGAATATACATATAAGGCTTAGAGGATCCACTCCCCTAGACGATGTAAGATGTTACATTGAGTGCCAATAATAACACCTTAAAATGGTTGTTTTTTTTTCAATTTTATTGTATATTAATGTTATACATTCAAGTGAAACTTTAAAGTTAGAGTTTTTGAAGTTTTTTTTTCTTGTTTAGTTGTTTAAGATTTAACTGCTTTTGAATATTTAGTTAACGTGATGTTTGTAGCTCTTTTTACTTATTATTGATGACATTTTTAAACTTGCAATCAGTGAGTGCTAAATTTTATTTTGATTTAAATGATTGTTTTCTAGCATCAACACGTTGTCCTAACTTTTTTAAAAACTATCTTAAGGAGGGGCCCTTTTATAATTTTCGCACATGGCCCCTAAAATCTCAGAGACAGCCCTGTGTCCAATACTATATATATAATATAAATATTAGATATATAAGAGACGTGTGTATATATATGTCTGTAAAACTTATATCCATTCAATTTCAAAACTAAAATAGTTTACATAAATACACGTATGTATACATATAAGGCTCGTATATAAACCCGTATATATGTATCATATCAAACAAACTAAAAGCACAATTTATTTTTAAAGTTGTTTTGATAAATCAGTTTCCATTAAACCAGACAGACCAAAACCTGTTTCTGATTCACTTGACAACAAAACAATTACTTATTTTCATCTTATTGAATATATATATATAGGGATAAGATCAAAAGACAAACATTTTGACCAATATTTTTAAACTTTTTTTAAGCCTTTAGATCACATGACTTATATATCTAAGAAAACCATTTCAAACTGATATGCAATACATAGTTGTTTGGAAAAGTACAAATCTCTAAGTGAATTGTATTTGTCAAACCATTAAATAAAGTGCATGTCAAGAACAGACTATCAACTTGTATACAAAAAATAACATTAAAGGGGTATCCAATAAACTGAAACCATATAAACCTAGTTCTGGAATACAGATACCATATAGAAAATCACAAAATATTGAGCAAGAGAGTTATTAAATAGCAGTGGAATAACTAAAAGAAAATATGGAACCTTTACCCAATTTTAGCAAGCTACATATACCACCGGCCAGGAAGCACCTCTCCATCTCTCCGCTTCTGGTTTCTTAGCCCTTATGCTTACTTATCCTCTCTCTCTCTTTCTATGACTCTATGTCCTCAAATTTTAGTTTGCATAAGGAACGCTACACTAAGAAAATAACTAAACAATTGAAATGATAAAGCAGGGAAGAAGGGAGTTTGTTCGTACAAGGTGATATTTTTTGGGGGTTTTTGAACATTAGTCCTTGCAAAAGATTAAAATTTAAAAAAAACTGATGCTAGATTAAATATTCAATTTAATCCCTTGAGTGTACTTTTATCAAAATTTACATTCAATTTTTCTTATTAATGTGTATTTTTATTTAATCTCTCCATATTAAATTTTAAGTTTATTAATATGCACATATTTAATTTGTTTTAATTAGAAATGAACGTAAATGAGAAAATATTAAAAAAAAAAATTTGTGATACAAAAATATATAGATACATAAGTGTACATAAATGATTGTGCCAAAATATATAAAATTGACTTTTTTGTACCAAAATATTTGTACCTACATGATTGTACCGAAATATATTATAATGAATCTAAATGTATGTACTGAAATGTATTATATTGAATTAATGTACCTAAAAGTCAATACCGAAATGTATGTACCAAAATGTACGAACCTAAATGTCAATACCGAAAATGTATGTACCTAAATAAAAAAATGTCAATACAAGTGTACCTAAATGTCAATACCGAAATGTATATGTACCAAAATGTACGAACCTAAATGTCAATACCGAAAATGTGTGTACCTAAATATCAATACCAAAATGTATGTACCTAAATGTATTTACCGAAATAATAATTGAATTAATGTACCTAAAAGTCAAGACTTAAATGTGTGTATCAAAGTGTACGTAACGAAATGCATTATATTGATCGAAATGCATTATATTGAATCAATGTAACTAAATGTTTGTACCGATAGATATACCAAAATATTCAAATGTATTAATGTACCTAAATGAAGAACATACAAAATTGTTATCGGAATATATATTATAAAAAATTTAGTTGGCTAAATGTAGACATTAAAATATATTATGGTGAATGAAATAAAAATTAAATGTAAATGTAATTAATACATTAAAATAAAAATAAAAAGATAAAATAAAACATCAAAATACAACTAATAAATGATATGATTAAATGTGCTAGGGACTAAAATTGGATTTTAATCTTACATATGGTTATAATCTAAAACTCATCTTTTTAAGTTTTCTAAATTTTTTTTTATTGAACAAATGATATTATCTACATTAAGGGGGAGGGAGTGGACTTAGCCTTACAATAGGCTAGCAATAATGTAGTTCAAATTCGCATTTGGCAAGAATCGAACTAAGACCTCTCACTTACAAGTGAAAAGTAATACCACTAGACCGTAGTACTAAATGGTTATACGAAGGGATTGATTGAGATATGAATAAACAAAGATGTTATAGCAGATATTTTTTTATAAAGGGGACCAGTTGGTGGCTTCGCCATAGTAGTTCATCTTTTTCGGGGCCGGAAAGACCCACAGATCATTCCAGCCTCTCTTGCCACCGTCATGCGATTCACCAGCACCAGAAATAATAATAAGTTACATAGTATTTATGACAAAGCTAAAAGAACAAACTAACAACCACTTAGTACTACAGTCTAGTGGTATTCCTCTTCACTTATAAATTAAAAGACTTAGGTTCAATTCTCAACCCACTCCCCTAACCTTTAGTGTAAACAACATCGTTTGTTCAAAAAAAAAAAAAAAAAAAAAAAAACAAACTAACATAAAGTCAGTAAAATACGTCGGCAATGAGAGAAGAAAGAGATGGTTCAATAAACAGAGAGAAAATTTGACGACAAAAAAAATAACAGAAAGATAAGAAACACTTGGGCGGCAAGGTATAGATAATTACCACCAATTTGCAAATAAATTTTATTATCAAACGATAGATTTGTAAATAGCATGTAAAACGTGGCTAACAAATGATTTGTTACTTTGTTAGGATAACCATAACTATAAATAAATATATTTTTAAGATATGAATGAGGATCACTTTAGAACTCTAGGAGAATTGGCGTTTTAGGGCGGGATCTAAAAACTCTCCAACGTGTTGCGGAGCCTTCGGCCGTGAGAGGGGAGGGTCCTTTGGCTTCCTATAAATATCAGCAAAGGAAACTAAAATACCACAAAAAGCTTTTAAGTTCAAAACAAGAAAAACCAAGTATTTGCTTCAACAATAACTAGCCTCTATGCACGCACTAACGTGCGTGCGAGAGACATTTTTACATCACGGGCGCTACGCGCCCCACAAATGTGTTATTTTAAATATTCTTATATTTCTTAAGTGGTTACTTTATAAATTGTGGGTGTGGGTCCTTCACAACAATTTCTTATTATTTTCAATCATCTCCAAAGAATTCCTAAATATTATTTAAAAATTAATTGAATGCAAATATGTGATTAAAACTGAAAATGGAGAGAGAATGAAAATTGAAAATATGAATTACTAACCCAATAAAAAATTCGATTGTAGGAAAAGAATCTGTTTTGAAAAAGATTTTCACCCTAAAATTCATCACCATCTATTTGTATAAACAATGAAGAAGCAAAACTGAAGAGAACTGGTTGGATTAATTGGAACACTGCCAATTTCATTGATCCTTCTTCCCATGCGAATAAGAAATCAAATTGAGTATCTATTATAGCTTTAAATGTAAACAAAAAGTATTAAAAGGCTTACTAAAACTATTAAAGCAAAAAACAACATTAATTTAAATTTTGAACAACCTGATTTCTGCATTTTTCTTTTGTGTTCTTCTGTGTTCTTTTAATGAATAAATTTAGAATACATCTGTCCACAAACACGTTGATCTCTAACACATCAAATGATATGAATTACAAAGAACATGAATATAATGAGTTCTATCATAGTAATGAACAACATATAAGGCAATAATTGTGCAAATGGTTCTTCCCTGCTTGAAAATATAGACGGATTACTTCCAAACAGAAATACATTGGCATCAGATACGTGTGAAATCAAAGCCATGCTTGCCACCCATTTGCTTGTACTTGATGCTTTAAATTTTCATGGTTAATCTGCAAGCAATGATGATAAAATAAGAAGTCTAACTATAATGCACAATCCCAAATATAAAGGCTGTAAGCAATTTAACCTAAATACCTTTAACTTTGACAATTTTCGGATGGCAATACTTTTACTCCAGTTACTTTTAGAATACTGAAAGATAAATAATTTGTCAAGTTTGAGGTAACAAATTGTAATCATGTTTACAAAATTAAATAGTAAGAAATGTTACCTTAATCTTGTAATTCAACCTTTGTACTTTGAGACGGGTGTGATGCTTATAAAACTGACAAAAAAATGCAATTTTATTTCTATTTGAAAATTGAATGCAATTTGAATTTATAGTATACTTCCGTATGAAAATAAGAGAATACTTACCGTATTTAGAAAAGTTGTTTGGTCACTATTAATCTTTTTCCTGCACCCATAAATTGTTTTTTTTTATAATTCGAGATAATTAATTTGTAGATTTTTTTTAATTTTTTAATTTGAGATAATTAATTTGTAGAATGATATAGACAATGCCATTAAAAATAAATAGGTAAGAAATGGTGTTGTACCTAATTTGTTGGACTTTATTCCAAATTCGTATGATGCGAGGAGTTGTTGAAGGTTTTAATTCTTCTACAGCCTTTTTCATGCGCCACCTATACATTGAAGGTACATATAATGTTAGAATTTCTTGTAACAAATTTAATAAAGAATTTAGAATACATACTGCTAATGCTTCTTCTTTTTTCCACTCTTTGAGAATCAGTTGGCTTAGATCAATAGTTTTTACTTCGACATATATCTCCCAACAAGGTGTAAAAATAGAGACACGTCTGTTTGAGATCTTATCAATAGGTAGTTCCTTCTCCATTTTTTTGTGGGTATTCTTGTAAATATCCTGAGAATGAAAACAAATAATTTTTTTTAATTTCCATAGCACATGTATAGGACATCAAGATAATCAAAATTGAAACTCATAATCTGACCAAAATTTAAAAATCGCACAATGAAAATTTCAAAGGAAGAAGTTTAAAAAACTAAAATTGACTTAGAAATACTAAATACAAACTCATATATACATCCTAAAAGCTGCAGTAGACCGCATCAAATTCATCACCTAAAAGATAAACCGTAAAAAAAACCTAAAAACTGAAAAGGTAAATTTAGATTGAGATTTACCCAAAGTTACTCAAACCTTTGAACTTTGGAGCCTAAAAGAATCGTCTTGACCCTATAACAAAAAGGAGAGAGAAAGAATAAGAAAATTGAAATAAAAAGCACCAAGATTTTAACCACAAAAGCTATAGCACATACGTTTCAAAGGCCCGTGAAGAAAAATAAAAAAAATGAAAGCCTAACCTATCAATTGATTTATTTGATAAGATAAGGGAAGAAAAACCTGCAGAGAACAAAAACCACAATCAAACCACTACAATTAATGTGCAGAATTTTCAATAATCCTGTGAAAATGCATGAGAAGAATAAGGAATAAGAAGCATTTTGATAGAGAACAAAACACACAAATTTAATAATTGAGAACTACAGAACTACCAGTTCTTATTGGTTTTTCGCCAATTTGATCTTCTCCTTCAGGCTCTAGCATAACATTTTGAATTTTTTCTCTTGAGGTTATTTTATTTCGTGTTTTATTTACATGTCCCGCAAAACCGGTTCCTCTCCCACGTTTGCTTTATTTTCATGCACGTTCGCATTTATCGTTCTTCAAAACTGTTTCCTTCACACACTTCAAGCCTGCAACTGCTGAATAGCAGTTCTATTCTAAACGTATTAGGTCTCTTTTTATTTTCTTTTTTGTTTTATTCCATTAGCAATAACATGAGAGCCTTTAAACTGAAAGCAGTTTGAAAAAAGCAGTCTCTCTCCCACGTTTCTTTCCTCAGTTTCCACTATTTTTTAATTTTATTTTGTTTTTTATTGGTGTTTTTACTGCATCTGTCTCTTTGTGTTTTCAACCTTTTCTTTTAAATCAAGACCAGTTACCAACATTGCATTCGTCAATTATCAATTACGTGGACTTGTTTTACCAGTATTCGGTTTAATTTCCGTTTAATTTTTTTTTTGTATTTCTTGCTCTCAATTTTTAGTAAAAATTTAGTTTTTTCCTTCAATACAGTTTTATGTTCGGTTATAAGTTTTTTACCAGTTTGTCCTCCTTTTTTGGATTTTTTGGTTTTTGATTGTGAAGGAAACATAGGGATATTCTTGGTATTTTGGAATGTTTCACCAAACTGGGGCTCTCCCTTTATATATATAGATAAAATATTTTTTAAAACACAGGTCTTCACACGTACCAATAAATAATGCATATGAAATCGGATGTACCAAAATTAAAAATAATGTACCAATATCAACAATATATGCTAAATCAAACTACTAAAACTGCAAATAAACGTACCAATCAATGATTTTTACAAATTCAAATGTACCCAATAGATAATATACATAGTATGTCAACAACTATAAGTAAAAAAACAGCAAAGAAAAATAGTTTGACAAAAAAATTGGAAAAAAATACAGAGTACATTTTATGTTGGATCGCCAACCATTCGGGGGAAAAAAAACGATAAAAACAATCCATTTGGAAAAGAGATAATGTATAATGTTGTAGGACAATTTTTTATTTATTTTGATCGATAAAACATAATTAGAAAAAGAGATAATAGAGTTAATAACTAATATCCCACTAAATCAGGAAAAAAAAAACACATCAAACAACTAAGAGGATTCAAAAATTAATAATAATTAATTAACATTTTATTTTAAAAAATACAATAATTACATGTAATTTAAACTAACAGAGAATGTTGAGTTGTCTATTGGTGAAAGTGCCTTAATTAAATCTTGAAAAGACACAAATATTAGATTCCTCTTTAAATTAAGAATCAGAGAAGTTTTTTTTTTTTTTTTTTTTTTTTTAGTACAAAGAATCAGAGAAGTTTACCAAAAAAAAAAAAAAAATTAAGTATCAAAGAATAGTTCTTCCATAGGAGATTGTTGCTTCAACATTAAAATAAATTAAATAGGATATTAATCTCAGACAATGAATCTATTAAGGCGGTTTTGGATAATTTTTGTAAAGGGATTCTCAAATGTTCTTGGAGATTTTGTACTCTCAATTTAATAAACAATGGGCCAAAATGATTGATGATGGACAAACTCAGGGATCTATCGATTTCAAATCTCAATGACCAAAATGAAGAGTTATGTCAATCTTAGATAACATTTTGACTAAAAAAACCTACTTTAAAATATAAGAAATCCTAAAGTGTACCAGAAATTTCATAACAAAAGAGGGTTGAGAAGCCAGCTGGAATAGGAGTGCATATAACCCCGAAAACAAAAAAAGAAGAAATTAGGCCATCTCCAACTGAAGGAGGGCCAGATGGCTCGTTTTACCCTTCTGGCCCTCCAAGAAATTAATATTTTAATAAACAGTGCAATGCCATATCTCTTACAATTTCCAACCAATGGCCAAAGGGCCATAAGGCCAAATATAGCCCTATGACAAAAACCATCTCCAACTGAGGGCAAAAGGGTTATAGGACCAAACATAATTTATTATTTAAATTTAAAAACTACAACAACTTAAATTTAAAGTCCATAATCAACATCATCTGCCATTGTAATAGTATAGTCGAAAGCAAACAACTACCGTTGGACCATACTTTCCCTCCTTTTCCTATAAAAATAGGCCTTACTCATTGGAGTGTAATCCGAAGTGTTCCTTTGCATATTCTTATCAACCATCTCTTCTTATATTTGTTTGGCCCGTTCTTCATGCCTACGGTTCCTTTCTTCCGCGGCAATGGCATTTTGCTCCGCCATTAATTGCAATGACATCGCCACTTCCTGTTGAGCAGCATAATCATCCTTTGTCTTGCCTGTTTCCTTCAACCTTCGGGCCTTGTTTCGTCCCATAGCCCTAGGTATGGAACCTTCACCCGAAGATGGATTTTCTACCCTTATTTCTTGAATGGTAGGAGATTCATCTTCATCCCCATCTACAACTGAGGATGCAGTTCTGAATACCGGCATAGGCCTTACTCTATGTTGAGGTGGATCTTCAAATAACACCAACTCTTTACAAATTTCCCAACAATCGTGATACTGAAAGGGTTTCGAGCTACCTTTCGTATACAATTCCTCTGTTTGGCGTACCTAGAAAATGTAATTACAAAAACTAAAGGAAATTAATTTATGAAATTAAATGTAATATAATTAAATATAATTACAAAAATTAAAGGAAATTAATTTATGAAATTAAATGTAATATAATTAAATATTTAAAATAAATTGTGAAAACACTTACTTCGTCTTAGTAATTGGCACCGCTTTCATGTCTATTTGCTGCTGCTAACAGTGCTTGATGCCATTTATTCAAACTTGGATGAAGATGTTTCTTCCATCTTGAAGAACAACTCTCGTGGTTTCGGGTATTCGGTAGAGTGATGCCTTCGTAGAACTCATAGTATTTTTTGGACACACAAGTCCAAACACCTTCACTTGTTTGAGAACTCTCCCTCACACTATCTTCCGAGACCCATCTATAAGCCCTGCAAAGAGCTTCATCTTCTTTTCGGGTCCAAGCCCTTTCATTGCAGATGAGGCCATTTGAAAATTATTGAAAAAGTTGAAGGAAAGATTATTGGAAGAGGTAAGAAAATAGAATGTGAAAAATTGAAATAGAAGTGAGACAGTATGAAATGGTGAAAATTATGTGACAAATGGTGTAGGAATGTCTTAGGTATTTATAGGAAAAAATGATGTTTTTTAAAAATAAATTTAAAAAAATTTGGCTGAAAAAAAAATTCAAATCCAACGGTAACTGACGTCAGCTAGCCGTTAGTTTTGAAATTGTGGCCCAACCCGGGGGTGGTTGGGTTGGGCCAGCCGGTTGGCCATTTGGCCCTTTTTTGTCTCATGGGGCCCACGAGCCCTTTGACCTAGCCCTCAGTTAGAGATAGTTTTCGGGCTATTTTCGACCCTCTGGCTCTCTAGACCATTCGGTTGGAGCTTAGTCAATTTAATGCTGACCACAAGTCAATGTTAAACATTTTCAAATTTGCCTATGCCTCCTTTAAGTGGCATTAGATTGGATTGGTACGTAACAAGTGGACTTAAACCAAAAAAAAAAGTGCCAAATAATTATGTAAGCTACAAAACGCGTTCAATATCTTTCACTAAAATGGAGAGACGGCTAAATAACAAAGAAGGTTGTAGGTAAAGGCAAAGAGTGGCATACATCAGCATGAGTTGTACGATCAGATTTGTGAGAGAGACCGTCAGATGGTTAATGTATTTTACATAAATAGATAGTCACTTATGCATGGCAATAAACTCGTTCTTACAAGTTGTTCTCCTTTTATGTAGGTGAGTTATGAGCTTCTCATTAATTTTATACAATATTTCACTGTTACAAACAAACATCAATTTTAGAGAGAGAGATAGAGAGAGAGAGAGGCCAATACGGGGCCTCGAATGCATGAATGAATGGTCTTAAGACTCTTAACCGACTTAATCTTAAAATAAATGAGGAACGTTGTTAGTGCTTGCTTACAATGGCAAAGTTGTTTCAATCTTGCTAAATTATTGCTAAAAGAGAAATGTTGAGGGAACTCTTTCAAAGTGTATAACTCTCTCTGTCACTTCATAATAACATTGATTCACGTATCAACATTATAAAATATTATGTCAAAAGTTTTTGGAAATTTCCACTTTTGTCAGCGTTCTCTTAGCATTTCTCTTACTAAAAAATCATTATTCTTGGAAAAAAAAAAATGCACCTTGACATTGGTACGAACCTCCACTTTATTCACTTAACTTGTATGAAATAACTAACTTTATACATACTAATAATAATAACAATAATCTGCTACATGAAATCGAATTTGACATTGGCTTAGATTAATAAATAAAAATTACACAATAATATCAACTTTCGTCATTATTTTAGTATGGTACGTCCCAGGCACAAATGCATACTACCAACACCACCACAAAGGAAAGGGAATCAATATTAAGGGCACTTATCCTCGCCCTTGGAGTTTTTGAGGTCCCTGTAGCAAGGGCACTCGTCCTTGTTCCCGTAAGTCCCCGATGGAACGCACTGACATTTCTCGCAACAGATTCCACAGAACCTCAAGCATCTGTCCTTATATCCAGCTTTTGAACATCTCATCCCACACTTGGAGTCACAAAAAGCTGCAAAATTCATACAAATAGATTAATTAGTTAATTAGAATACCATATATGCATATTACATAATTCGTTTTGATAAAATTATATAGTCTAAACTACTCTAAATTAATCGACAAAAGAGTACTCAAACTAGACCGTAAGAAAGCGAACACACTATCCTGACGATTAACTCACATTTGTCGTATTCTTAGTTTTAGAAACTAAAGAAACAAATCTTCTTCTGTAAGATTGTTTTTCATTGACTGAATAAACAATTACATGGATGTACATATATATAGCCTTTTGGCTCTTTACATTTATACCCTTAGCTTCCTTAACTAAACTTGTACAATCCTAACTAACCACAACTAATAGCAAAACTAACTACATTTAGTTTTTCCAAACTATTTATCATTAACAGAAATGGATGATGTATCATCTGTCCTAATACACCCCCTCAAGCGAGAGGAGGAATCAGAAGTGATGCCAAGAGGAAGCTTGGAACACAAGTAGCGGAATCTGGTTTTAGACAAGGACTTGGTGTGTAGATCAGCCAATTGATCAGCACTGCACACAAACTGCACTTTAAGCAGATGAGCTAAAACCAGTTCTCTAATGTAGTGGTAGTCAATCTCGACATGCTTAGTGCGAGCATGGAATACAGGATTTGAAGCTAAGGAAATGGCGGAGATGTTATCACACCACAGAGTAGGCAGTGTAGGAATAGAACAGTGAAGGTCACGAAGGATTTTGCAGACCCAAGTGAGTTCTGCAGCAGTGTGAGCCAGAGACCGATATTCGGCTTCTGTAGAAGAACGAGCAACAGTGCTTTGTTTCTTTGCACTCCAGCTGATGAGATTAGAGCCAAGAAAAACACAATAACCAGTAGTCGACCGCCGATCAAATGTGCAGCCTGCCCAATCAGCATCTGAGTAGGCAGAGAGAGCAACAGAACCTTTGGTAAACCACAGTCCTTGGGAAAAAGAACCTTTGAGAAAACGGAGGACTCTTTTAGCGGCCTGAAAGTGTTGATCACGCGGAGCATGCATGAATTGACATAACTGATTAACAGCAAAAGCAATGTCCGGTCTAGTCCAGGTGAGGTATTGAAGACCTCCAACAAGAGACCGATATTCAGTCGGAGTGGAGAGAAGTGACCCACTGTGATCCAGTTTTTGAGAGCCAAGAGGTGTGCAGCAAGGCTTTGCACCCTCCATATTTGTCCGCTGTAGAAGATCAAGTAAATATTTCGTTTGATGAAGAAAGATCCCGTGGGAAGACCTCTGAACTTCCAACCCCAAAAAATAGTGTAAAGGACCAAGATCCTTCACCGGAAATCTGTCACTTAGCTGCTGAATAAACTGATGACAGAGAGTGGAGTTAGGCCCAGTGACAAGAATGTCATCCACATACACAAGAACTATAACCAACTGAGGACCAGGCAATACAAATAAAGATGCATCAGAGGAGGATTGGGTGAAACCAAGAGCATGTAATGCTTGAAACAGTTTATCAAACCAAGCGCGAGGCGCTTGTTTGAGGCCATACAACGATTTTCTGAGCTTGCATACATGATCTGGAAGGAGAGGATCAATGAAACCAGGGGGTTGTTGCATGTAAACAACCTCTTTTAAGTCACCATGAAGAAATGCGTTGCTAATATCTAATTGATTTAAGAACCAATTGTGTTGAACAGCAAGAGTAAGCAGAATTCGAATGGTAACCGGTTTAGCAACTGGACTAAAAGTTTCTTGGAAATCAATTCCCTCTTGCTGATGAAAGCCCTTGGCCACTAGCCGGGCTTTGTATCGATCAACAGTACCATCAGCCTTTGTCTTGACACGAAACACCCACTTGCAGCCGACGACATTTTGAGTGGAATGAGAAGGAACTAGAGACCAAGTCCCTGTAGATAGTAATGCATTATATTCATCCTGCATAGCAGCCCTCCAGTGAGCATACTTAGACGCTTGTAAATAGGTGCTTGGAACAAAATCAAGAGGAACTGGGAGTGGATGTTTAGTTGCTGCATAAGCCTTAGGTTTGTAAATTCCTGCCTTAGATCTAGTAATCATAGGATGAACATTAACAGAAATGGGAAGAGGGCGTGGCACAGGTGGTGATGCATCAGAACTTGCAGGCAGAGATGCAGGTGGTGAGACATCAGGATTTGCAGTTGGTGATACAGCAGGACTGGCAGGCATAGAGGCAGGAGGAGAAGCACCTGGTGTAGAAAGAGACCTCGGGCTAGAGGAAGATGAAGTAGCAGCACCTGGATTAGCAGGTTGAGTAAACTTGCTAAAGTAAAGGTCCATGGAAGAAGAAGAAACTGGAGAAGCAGTGGCTGACCGAGAGTAATGAAGAGGCAGGGACTGAAAAGGATATGCGTCTTCATGAAAAATTACATGTCTAGAGATGTATACTCGGTTGTCAATAGGATCAAAACAGCGATAGCCTTTGTGTTGAAGACTGTAGCCCAAAAATATACAGCTCTTGCTCTTAGCATCCAGCTTACTATGCACATAAGGTTTGAGCCATGGGAAGCATTGACAGCCAAATACTCTGAGTTTGGAATAATCCGGCGGCTGAGTAAATAAAATTTCCCAAGGAGAGATTGGAAGACCAGAGATGGGCAGGCGATTGATGAGGTATATGGCAGTCGAGAAGGCTTCTACCCAAAACACATGAGGTACATGAGAAGCAACAAGTAAAGTACGAGCTGTTTCAACAAGATGGCGGTGCTTCCTCTCGGCACATCCATTTTGTTCAGGAGTATGCGGACAGCTAAATTGATGAAGAATACCATGTGTGCGAAGAAAGGAAGCAAAAGAGTTACCAGTGAACTCACCCCCTGAATCTGAACGCAAAGTTTGTATTTTATTTCCAAGTAAATTTTCTACATAGTTTTTGAAGATAACAAATGTAGAAAATACATCAGACTTTGCTTTCAAAGGGAAAAACCAGCTATATTTACTAAAATCATCAACCAGAAGTAAGTAGTACTGGAAACCACTACTAGATTTAACAGAAGCAGGTCCCCACAAATCACAGTGCAACAGTTGAAGGCTGCGAGTTGAAGTTGAAGAAGCCACTCCAAAAGGAAGCTTGTGGTTCTTAGCTAGAGCACAGTCTGAACAGAAGAAGTCAACCGAAGATTTACCATGCACTGCAAGCTTATTAGTAGAGATGACCCTGCGAAATATTGAAGAAGATGGATGACCTAAGCGTTGATGCCACACTTGGACAGGAGCTTTAACACTGAGAAAGGCAGAGTGTAACGAAGGAGAAGAGGTACTGGAACTTTGCAGGGGATAGAAACCATCTCTAACCGGTCCCCGCAAAAGCATCCTCCCCGAAGTACGATCCTTGACAGTGGATCCATAAGGGTCAAGAGTTAATTCACAATCATTATCCTTAAGAAATTGATAAGCAGATAAAAGATTATGTGCCATGGAAGGAACATGAAGAACATTCTGCAGCTTAAAAGAATGATGAGGAGTATACAGAGAAGAGGAACCAACATTATGAATGGATAAACCTTTACCATTTCCAATATACACTTTGTCCTCTCCAGTGTAGGGAGTAGGAGAAGAGATGTTAGCAACATCATTGGTGATGTGAGATGTAGCTCCAGAATCAATTAACCAAGGCTGAGATGGTTTAGCAGAATGATGTACACACATGGCAGCAAGTTTAGCCGGAGGAATACGACCACAGATCTCGGGGTTCATGCGATCAAAGCAGTCAAGGGCCTCATGACTGGTAGATCCACAAATTTGACATTGAACTTTGAAGGTAGAAGAACCGGGATGATTGCGCGAGCCTTGATAAATCCGATTACCACGATTAGGATTGAAATTACCACGAGAATTGCGATTTCCTCGATTGGAAATGAATTGACTCCTGGGAGGCTTGCCACGATTGGAGTTGTACCGAGAGGCAGAGTGAAGTGGTAAAGACTGAGCAGCAAATGCCGAGGGAGTAGGAAGCAGAGGAGGCTGAGACTGCACAGAAAAAGCCTGAAATGGTTCAACCACAGATGCTGAAGCGACTGTCTTCCGTCGAGCCATAGAAAGCTCCTTGGTAAGTAAGAGACCGTGAAGTTCATCCAGAGACGTCGAAGACAAACGAAGCATTATAGAATCAATGAAGGACTCAAACTCATCAGGCAAACCATGTAAAGTAGCAGCAATTAGATCACGATCAGAGACGGAAGCACCTGCAGCATGTAAGGAATCTGCAATTTCCTTGATTTGCTGGAGATATCCCGAGATAGAATTGGAGCCTTTCTGTACCGATTGAAGGCGTGAGCGCAATTGATGAATATTAGCCTCCGAAACACCACCAAAACGCTGTTCAAGCTTCACCCAAAGCTCGCGAGAGGACGAAACGCCAACCGTGAACGGAATAATTTCTTCAGAAAGTGTGGAATTCAACCAGATCAGCAGATTTTGATCTTTTTCATACCATTCTTCAAAAGCTGGATTCAGTGAGCGATCAGCCAAGAGAGGCGGTGGACAGATCTCAGTGCCTTCAATCACACCGAGAAGTTTATAACGCCGGAAAATAGGAGCAAACAACGCTCGCCATGGAAGATAGTTGGAGCTTTTCAGTTTAATCGGCACCATACTACCAATGTTGTGAATCGTCAGAGAAGTGTACGAATTCAGAAAAGGAGGATTAGAAGAGAAATTAGGGTTTGGAGTCGGAGAAGATCCAATTGGGGACGAATCTGACGGAGAAGCCATGATCTCGAACAAGAATCAATCGACGAACAGAAGAGAAATCAGAGAAGAAAGAGTGAAGAATCAGAGTTGAAACACCAAGAATCGATCAAGAGAAGATCGATCGATGCGGAAGATGGATACGATGCTGTGAAGCAAAAAGGCGAGATACCATAAAGAAACAAATCTTCTTCTGTAAGATTGTTTTTCATTGACTGAATAAACAATTACATGGATGTACATATATATAGCCTTTTGGCTCTTTACATTTATACCCTTAGCTTCCTTAACTAAACTTGTACAATCCTAACTAACCACAACTAATAGCAAAACTAACTACATTTAGTTTTTCCAAACTATTTATCATTAACAGAAATGGATGATGTATCATCTGTCCTAATAGAAACAAACTAAGAGAGGAAAGAACAATTTTATGAACTCAAGAGAAACATGGTTAATTGATTACATAAAAAGAGTAATTAGTTGAAAGAAAAAGTAAGGATCGTACGAGAACCAGCCATTGATGCCTCAAAGAAAGAGGAGGTGAGGACAAGGCAAACGAGCATGAAGGTTGCAAAGACGAGCTTCATTTTTGCCAGGAAGAAGATGAGAGGTTGAAGATGAAAAGATTCGTATTCTAGGGAGCAAAGGAGAAACGTTTTGTGTGTGTGTGTGTGTGTGTGTGTGGTGCTTTAGACGTGAGAAATGAGGGGTATTTATAGTACGAGGGGTTGGTAGGTAAAATAAAATAGGGAGACTTTGGATGCGGTCCCTAGTTATGAATAGTCTTTGACTGAAACCTTGTTGGTTTTCAATTTTTGATCCAAGTCCCTGAAATTAATTGAGAATTTATTTCTATGTACGTTAATATATTTTTTAAATTAAAAATTAAAATTTATAGTTGTTTATAGTAATGAGATTTTAAATAAAAAACCATAATTTGTGGGATTAAAAATATTAAAATATAAATATACTATTGTGTGTGTGTGTGTAAACATGGGTACATTCATAAAAAATAACCAAAAAATTATTGTATCAAAACATGGATACATTCTTCAAAATGGGTACATTTAGCAAAAATAAAAATGGGTACAAATAAATAAAAAAATATGGGTACAATACAAATAAAACTTTAAAAAATATGGGCACAAAAAGAAATTAATATATGGGTACAAATTAAAACTGAAAGGAAAATTGGTACAAATTAAAAAAGGGTTGCAAATTAAAAATGGGTACAAACTAAAAATAAAAATATATGATAAAAAATTTAGCCATAAATATAAATATACTAATTGTAATATTTTTAATATTAAATGAATATATTTAGAAATAAAAAATATTTTATTATTGAAATAATTAATGATATTATTAATACAAAGGACCTTGATCAAAAATTGAAAAGTAATAAGGTTTTAATCAATAGAGTAGTAAAAATAAGGATGAAAACCTAATTACTCCAATAAAATAAAAGAGATTATTGCTTAAACGTAGAAATAAAATAAAGGGTGGTGCAACTGGCAGAGCTACTCACAAAGCTAAGGTGGGTTGTTGCCCAGGAAGGTTTTTGGTAAACCCATGTTGTAATGATTTATGTTAATGCATGTAGCTTATATAAAGCACCCAATTTTAGTACAGGTTATTATTCAATGTATATTTAGTGCATTGTAGTTAATAAATAATATTTTTTATGCTAAAAATAATAAATGAGTTTTCTCTCCCTTCTCCATCCGTTTATCCTATTCGTTATTAAAAAAAAAAGAAGACAATTTACCTTATGCAATTTAGCCTCTGTGCTTCTTACTCAAGAAATGAAAAGAAATTTTTGTTTTGAATCTGCGAATAAAACTTATCACTGCAATTTTCTTACTTTCCGTTGAGATTTTCCAATGAATGTCATGTTTGGTATGTTCTTAATCACTTCATTTACTTATTCTTGACTTAATTAGTAGGTTAATTATTTATACAGTCCTTGAATTTGTTGATTAGGGTTACGACTTTGAGAATAATTTATATTCCATTGTTGTTGTTTCATGTTGATTATTATATAATTTTATGTAGGCAAAAAAATAAAAAATAATAAAACATATGATTTTATGCTACTAATTTTAGCTAACCCACCCAAGATTAAAATCATGGCTCCACCTTTGATGCTATTTGCAAACCCATTTTTACCTCTCACACACTCCAATCAATTTCTGACCGTCGGATCAAATAAATTGAGGAAAATCAACGGGGAAAAACTGACAAGGGCGTGTGGGAGGTGACTACCCTAAAATAAATAGGAGATTGATTTTAGACAATGAACCTATTGAGCATCGCCATCAAATATGATATGGCAAAATTTAATTTTTAGACTAAATTTGCAAAGTAAATGATGTGTCACTAATAAGAAACAAGCACGTTAATCAATACTTAAGATATAATCCAATCATCAACTTCTATGTCATTTAATTTACAAAATTAAGTCTACAATTTTTTTACAAATTTAATATCCCTAGCCCTATAAATGTATCAAATATTTATTTCATTAATATATTGGCCCCATAATTACTATTAAAAGATAATTACAATTGATTTTAGTTTTCATTCTATTATTTGTCAATGGGACCATGTATTAATTTTTGAAAGTGAGTAAAAAATAAATTAAAAGCACTTTTTTTAGTACATCAATATTTTTACCTTAGGAGAAGAGGGAGTTCGGCTAAGTCACACTATCGGCAACCTAATTTGGTATCGAATTCGTCATCCACGAGATTCGAACCTAAGACCTCTCACTTCTAAGTGAAGATGAATATCACTAGACCTTAGTACTAAGTTGCAAATTAAAAGCACTTAACTTCATCTTTGTTTACAGGAAAAAAAAGACAGCTAGAAAACAATGAGTCAAATAGTTATTTGCCATGTCAATTATGACATCTCTATTCGAGAACTTTGATATATTTTAGTCCAGATTGACGTATTTGACATTTCCTTTAAAATGCAAAAACTTTAAAATATAAAATATCATGAAGTGTACTAGAATTTTCATAATAAAGAAGGTTGAGAAGCCAGCTGGAGGAGTGCACATAACCACGGAAACAACAAAAACGAAGCAATTAATCAATTTAATACTCACCCGGTCCACAAGTCAACGTTAAACATTTTTAAAAGCCTTCTTTCAAGTGGCATTAGTCGGATTGGTACGTAACAAGTGGACGTAAACCAAAAAATAAAAAAAAATTTTAAAAAAAAAATAGTGCCAAAAAATTATGTAAGTTGCGAAACGCGTTTTGCATCTTTCACTAAAATGGAGAGATGGCTAAATAACGATGGTTGTAGGTAGAGGCAGAGTAGTATACATGAGCATGAGTTGTATGATTATATCTGCGGGGAGAGATCGTCAAGTATTAATGCATTTTGCATAAATAGGCTGTCATTTATACGTGCGCGAGCGACTGTCAGTCGTTAATGTATAATAAGTCTTGCAAGAATAGACGATTACTCATGAGAGTCTGGGCTTTTTTTTAGGGGTTTTTGAACATTAGTCCTTACAAAAATATTAAAATAAAAAAAAATAAAAAAAAAATAAAAAAACCTGGTACTAGATTAAATATTCAATTTAATCCCTTGAAGTGTACTTTTATTAAAATTGATATTCAAGTTTTGTTATTTAATGTGTATTTTTATTTAATCTCTCCACATTAAATTTTAATTAAATTTTAATGCACATATTTAGTTCTTTAATTATAAGGAACCTAAATGAGAAAATATTAAAAGAACTTTCTGATACGTAAATATGCAAGTGTACAAAAATGATTGTACCGAAATATAGAAAATTGAGTTCTTTATACCGAAATATTTGTACCTAAATGTTTATACTTAAATGTTTGTACCGAAATATATTATAATGAACCTGAATGTATGTACTGAAATGTATTATATTGAATTAATGAACCTAAATGTATATACCGAAATGCACGTACCAAAATGTGTGTACCAAAATATAGTATATTGAATTAATGTACCTAAAAGTCAATACCCAAATGTGTGTAGCAAAATGTACATACTAAAATGCATTATATTGAATTAATATACCTATATATGTTTGTATCGATGGATATACTAAAATATTCAAATGTATTAATATACCTAAATGAAGAACATACAAAACTATTAGGGTGCGTTTGTTGCACCGGACTATTTCGGACTGGACTAGCTTTAGGGACTAAGCTGGACTGGTTTGGCTTGGACTAAGCAGGATAAAATTAGTGAAGTGTTTGGTGCAATGCCAGACTAAAGTCTGGACTAAAATATTTTGCTATTTTTTATTCACTTTTACAATTTTTAATCTACTATTGCCAATTTTTTTAATCCGTTCGAGCATCATCTAGTCATTCTTCTTACAATATTTTAATCCACTTTTGCCATTTTTATTCCATTCCATTATCCTCTGGTCGTCTTGTATCACTCCATCCAACATCCTCTCTCTCTCAAAGGCTCAAGTCACCTTTTTTTGTGAAAACCCCAAATCAAAATTCTTCATTTTTGCAGCCGGATTTAGAGAAATGCCAAGGATCTTGTGTCGGAGTTGGCGTCGAGGTTGATTTGGGCGACGAGGTTGATTTGGGCAACTTGGTTGATCTGATTTTGAACTGGGTTTTTGCAATTAATTCGAGCATTTTGGATGTTGAATTGTTGATATCGAAGCTTCTGGGGACAACCCGTATGAATTTATGAGGTAATCGATGATGAAAATTTGTTGGTTTTCTGGGATTTTTGAGGTCCTTGGTCGGTTAAAGCATTTCAGATGCTGCTGGCATCTTTGAGATGTAGATTCATGTGGGTTGGTGTTGGGTTGGTTTTCTAGGCATCTTTGAGAGATGCATGTTAGTTTCAGAGGAGGTGCGAAGCAGACAACAGACGAGGGCGAGCGGTCCTAGCTAGTCCGCCACTTTTCAAGGGGTCTCGCTAAGAACTCTCAGTGAAGCATTTAGTCCGAACGAGTGAGACTTAGTCTCATTAAAGTGAGTCCTAGTGCACAACAAACACAGACTAACATTCTTAGCTAAGCCAAGCCAGTCTAGTGAAACTTAGGGAAGCCAAACAAACACACCCTTATCGGAATATATTATAAAAAATTAGTTTGCCTAGATTTAGACATTAAAATATATTATGATGAATGAAATGAAAATTAAATTTAAATGTAATTAATACATTAAAAAGGAAAGAAAAAGATAAATAAAACATCAAAATATGAATAATAAATGACATGATTAAATGTATCAGGGACTAAAATTGGATTTTAATCTTACACAAGATTATAGTCCAAAACTCATATTTTTTTAAGGATTAAAATG
This sequence comes from Malus sylvestris, assembly GCF_916048215.2. Lineage (NCBI taxonomy): Eukaryota > Viridiplantae > Streptophyta > Magnoliopsida > Rosales > Rosaceae > Malus > Malus sylvestris. The sequence goes on along the minus strand of NC_062267.1, from coordinate 6,949,023 downwards.
AAGATTTCCATTCTTATTACTCATATGAATACATAAGACCTAAGTTACTTAACCTATAAGCCAAGCACTTTGTTGATCACTAGGAAATTCTAGACGGATTTACAATTAGAAAACCAAAATCGTGAGCATCAACATGTAGATTCCAAATTCAAGTGGTAGTATCAGGTTCCTTATCTATTGTTTTGAGAAATGACCCGATCTCGTCCATTCCTCAAAAGGAGTTTTTCCGGGATCACTAGCTTCCAGCTCCAAGTCTAAAGTTGAAATAAAACAGAGATCCATAACTTTAGCCTTTTAGTGAATGTGTTTTGTGCCACTACCACCAAAGGAGGATGGTCGGTCCCATCATTTGCCACTTTTAGACTTTTAGTGTGCTTTCTCTCGTGACACGTCGTTTTAACATTTGACTGTTACCAAACATGGAGTCAAATACATTCAAAGCCCTTCCTCGTCTTCTTGCAAACCCTATTTTAGTTTGATTTATCTTTTTTTTTTTTTTTTTTTTTTTTTGTAAACTGTTTGATTTATCTTTCTTAATTTTAACAAAATGTCAACCGTTCAATTTTAAGACAATGTTAAAAAAGAATCCTCCAAGCTTCCATGTTGCATCACTTAGCTGGCATGGGGCTGACTTCATTTGGGCTTACATGAATTCTAGGGATCGATAGAGAGGACAAAATTTATATATGTTGATCGGAAACTAGACATAACAAAATACAACTTATATCAAGGAGGTTTATTTTGATTGCACCGAGTCATTTTATAAAAAAATCTCACACATAATGGACTAGCAAGTTGCTAAGAGCAATCCTTGACCAACACAAATTAAAATGTTGTAGTTTGTTTCGGACACTATAAGCTGCTTTCATCCGATTGTCTCTAATTTTTGTATATGGATGACCAAGCCTAACATGCCTCCTTGGAAAGAACCGAAGAAGCCTTTTTATTAGGCTTAATTGGTATTGCTCATATACTTCATAGGAGTTAAGAGTCACAAGAAACAATTGTGAGATGATGTGGTAATATCCATTGATCAAAGGTACGTTGTAACTTGTAAGCGAAGATGTGTTAATGACAGCTTCCTCACCAATACGGTTTAAATTTAGAGTGCGTGTGCGCTGTGTGGTCCATGCCCTTAAGACGAAAGAAATCGATATCAAAATATTGAGGAAGATCCGACTGGGAAAAGGTTTATCCTTGCCTACTGGCATCCAGCGGAGCTGGAGCCCATGAGAATATTAGCTTCAGGTCCAACAAGTTATGCATATGGATAGTAATTAACAAGATCACAATTGGGTGGTTTATATTTCGTCACTCCAGCTAAATTATGTCTTTTCCATGATAAAACGTGTTAGAGCATCTCTAAAGAGTTCAAATCAGTACTAACAGTAAAAAAAAAAAGACAACAACAATATTTTTCAATCGAAAAGCCAAATCTAATGAGACATAACATGAATTGGTAGCCCTAGTCTTTGTTGTCAAAATTGACAGCATTTTCAAATCTTTTTTATAATTAATTATTAAATGTATTTTATTAATTTTATTATCGTTTTTGTTGCAAACATTTATTATAATAATTTAATATAATATCACAGTTTTATTTGACATATCGGGTGAAACAAAAAACTTTAAAACATGCCACGGTGCCATATAAGCTGTCAAACTTAAATTTTATATTTAAAATTTGAAATCTCATTTGGAGATGCTCTTAAAACCCAATTATTTTGCATCTGAAAAATAGCATATCTCGCAAATAGTGGTTTAAGAGCTCTTGGATACCATTTCCTTACAAGCCGATTTTTAAGGTCAAGGTCTATTCTTTAGCTGTCTCGGAGAGAACAGTATTAAACTCCTATTTTCAAGTCCTAGAAAAGAGGTTTAACTTGAGTTTGACTCTGTGAGATTTTATGAGCCAATTTTAGGCAAAGTTTTCTTTTTCGATGTGAGATAATTCTTAACCTGTCTCCTTATGTTTGGTCTGACAAAGAACTTAACACGTAGACAACGTATATTAAATAACAATTGGATACTAGAATAACATGTTGAGTTACAATGAACAAAGAATAGGAACCACAAAATCATGACTTCTCTGGTGGTCCGAAAATGGACGTGCCAAACCTTAGGACTATTTAGAAGTTGGGACAAATTGTATGTCCTAATTAAATGGGTCGTCCACAACCCATCTCAAGGTCCGGTTGCTGTTAAAAAATGGGGGCACTTATTAGTTGGAGGAAAAAAAAAAAACATCATTATTGCCATTTAAAATCATGATATTATGGCAGTTGATGCATGAAAAACATCGTTAATGGTTGCATGTGATGGTCTTCAACATGCATATTTAGTTTACTGTGGAAAATTTTCTAAGGTTGCCAACTCGCTCTGGTCTAACGGCACTTTTATTTGCATTATTAGAGGGATAATACTAGCATTTTCTTTTTTAGGGAATGAGCAACGTATCTTGACCTTGCAAAATTCATAATCGGAATTGTTCAATTTATTAATCTTTATTTGAAGATCACCCCTACAAAGAGTTATTTCAATCGAAGATCATTTACTCATTCAAATGTATAAAACTTATCGACGGTGTATGTATCAAGTAGTATATTCATGATGAACTGTCTATTTATTTAATGCGTTTGAATGATTAAACGATTTCAAATTTAAATAATGTTTTATAAAATTAAATTTCAAATGAGGATTAATAAATTGAATGATTCCAATTGTTAATTTTGTTCGGTCAACGAAATGGATTAGAAATATCAATGTGTGGAATATTGGAATTTTTGCAAAAACATATCACTTGGATGCCTTTCACTTTGGACCTTGGCAAGCCACAGCCTGTTTGAACTGAACTTTTTTGGGCCTGACTCTCTAATTTATGGGCCGACGTCTGGCAGGGCCCATTACTTTTCTTCTAGTCTCTTATAAATGAGTGTGAGGTAATTACAACATTTTTTTTAGCTTTTCAAACACCTTCCTTATTTTTGGACATCGAATTGAATAAATCAAGCGAAATCAACCAATTAGATTAAATATGATGCCTGAAAAGTTAAAAAATGTGTGTTCATCAATGTCCTTCATCGAATAAATGACCCAAATAAAGTAAAATTAGAAAATAAAACATCGAGCAAAAAAGGTCTATAAATCAAAACTCATATTTTAGCTTATAACTACTTATAATTGTACGTTTATGTTCCTATTTTAAATTTGAATTCTATAAACACACTAGAAAAAACGAAAGTGCTATCCACATATTTTAGCTTATAACTACTTATCATTTGTTAATTTTTGCCTATTAATCTTTTTTAATTTATTCAATTTGATGATTAAAAATTAAAAAATATTTATAAGATGTAAAAATAAATATGTAGAGAGCATTATAAAAAAAATAGTGAAATGAAAGGATACCTAATTTCGACAATAAAAAAAAAGGATACCTAACTTAGTCCAATCAATCAAAGTCCTCCCTCTTTTTTTCTTTTTTTTTGGACAAAATCAAAGTCCTCCCTCTAATAATCCAATCCATGGATAATCAAGAAAAATGGAAACCTAACTTATTTCCGTGATTGGCGTAGCTGCTGTTTTTTCGCCCTTTCAGACTGAGGAGGAAGCGTAAGTGGGGGACACTTTCTTTTATTTTCTGTTATTGTCTCCATCAATCAATATAAAATATGAAATCTAAATGGACCAATGTCTATGAGATACTTAAAAGTTGACCGGCCCACGTCAGTTTGAGTCAAGAAAATAAAATTATATAAACGACAAACTCTCACATTAATTAAGAATACGTGGAAGAGCTATAAAGATTTGGATATAGACTTTGAAAAAAAAATTGAGTATTTAGAGCAAAATAGAAGATTTGACACAAAATCAAGCGCAGTAGCGTTATATGATTCATACAGCTAACCTCATTTAGTGGAAAAAAAAATTATTATTGTTGTTGTATGAGGGTCCCATTTTGTTGAATAGCAATGTTGAAAACTGGAAAGGGATCTTCGGATCCCTTCTACCAAGCCCACCAAATTCACTCATCCAGACCATTGAAATTTGATCAAACGGCTAACTTTATTATAACTTTTAAAGTGTCCCCTTGTTTGTAGCCGTTGGATCAATTTTTGATGACTCAGATGAGTGAATTTGGTGGAAGGGAGCCGGAAATGATTCATTTCCTTGAAAACTTGATATTAGTTTAAGTTTATGCATCATATTTAATGTTACTAAACTAGCTAGTAGTTTCACAATATTTTTATGCCAAATATCAGAACATATCTTAAACTTGAGTTTCTTTCGTTGATGAATAAGATGTCCAACCATTTCAGGAACTTGAACTTAGTTAAAAAATATTCATCTTTACACATGAAGTACTGAGTTTGAATTCATCTTTTAAATATAATTTGTATAAAAATAACGAAGTTAGTTGATTTAATTTTTCAATTTTGCAAAAATCTATATGCTAGTTAGCTCATCCTCCTAAGTCCCAAGACCATTTAGAACCCTAAGAAGTTGACCAAAGTTTTAGGTCTAGACATATAATTGCAGGGGACAAATAAACTCTCTCACGCAGGAAGATTTTGTGGTGGCATCGCATCGCATCGCAAGAAAATCTATTAAAAAATGACCCCATGAGTTCAACAACCAAGACTTCCTGTTGGTTCTTTAACAATCTAGTCTTTGTCACCCCGCTCAAGTCCCGCTCCATGTTAGGTGACTAGGTCCATGGCCATCCTTTAGATTAAGGTTGCAAATTATTCAACAAATGATATTGTTTTGAATTAATGAAAATGTTGTGAATCGTAATTATTAGGTTGCAAATTAATGAAAATGCTGAAGATAATAATTAGGTTTATGTTGAATTACTAGATAGTAATATAGTAATGTTACGCGCTAACTTAACATTCTACTAAGTAGCTATGATTATAAGTTCATCGTATGCTGGATCAAATCAATGGGTTATATATATTCTAATGATGAGAGAGGTCATTCGAGTGTATCTAAACAAGTACTATGTTTACATATGAATCTCTACACTATTACATTACATTTAGGTTTAAGAATAAGTATAATTGGACCTGCTTTTTACATATCTCTTGTTATTTGGAATGTGAACCTATTCACATCACCGTTGGCTGTATGCATTGGAAGGACAACAATGTTCTCAAAATGCTTGATTGCAAGTGCGCTCACCATAGAAGGAGAAAAGAAAGAGGCCCAGTCGAAACAAATTAGTTTCAGACTTAAGGGATTATCTACGGGGACACCCCGTAAACTTCCTTATGTCGCTATTCCCTCTCGCTCTTGGAAATTTGGAATTACAAACTAGGAAAAGTTTACAATGATACAATCTCCTGATCTAACAAGGACTCTTTAGAAACTATATAACGTGCAGAATTTACTAAACTCTCAACATATTGGTGTGAGTTTAAGTTTACCAATTTGAACGCAGGAGGTTCAACACCGCACAAGTATTCTCTAAAATTTACTTGTTTTGCGGGTTATCTTTCATCAAAGTCGTTGAAAGTTTGGTGCTCCAACACGATGCATTATTCAAACGTAAAAGCTCAGTTCACAAGTCAGTTACACACGGCACACAATTCTTTCCATGAGTGCATAATTTGTTCAATTTATTTCTTCAAAATCATTCTTAACACCTCGAACAAAATTACGTTCGTTTATCTATGAGTTGAGAATTGTTTAACATTTGAGTGCTCCTGCTTATTATATTACGCGAAGAAAAGACAGATTTTTCCTTTTAAATTTCAAAAAAAAAAAAAAAGAACGTATTTATGACGTTTTCAAATAGGCATATTTATCGATTTGCTCTCCGAACTTATATATAGCTGTCAATTTCCCTCCCAAACTTTTATAATAAGTCAATTTCTTCCTTGAACTTTAATTGTAGCTAATTACTCTCCTAAACATTTAAAAATAGCCAATTCTCCCCTTAACGCTAAATTTTAAAAAATTTAATCCAATTTTCCATCTGTTTTGATCACATAGACAACACATGCAAACTGTACGGGGGTTAAAAGAATGGAAATTTTGATGGATGAAAATTGGATAAAAAAAAATTAAAATCCAACGCTAGGGGAAAATTGGCTCTTTATAAAATTTTAGAGGGTAATCGGCTAAAATTAAAGTTTAGAAGGATAATTGGCTAAAACTAAAATTCTAAGAAAAAATTGATAGCTTCATACAAGTACAAGGTAAACCAACAAATAACTCTTTTAAATTTACCAACAACGAGAAGCAGCAGCCAAGCAACAAGCCAACAACTAAACCGTGCCAAACCCCACAGAACCTCACAGCCTCTGCCATATCATATTGGTCACAAGAAAGATTATGCCCCCAAATTTTCCAGTTTTCCGAAACCAGAAAAACTTTTTCAAATTGTCAGGGCGTCGTGGTATCATATTGTATTTCCCTGTAAGAGCAAGTCCACTTCTAAAAAATGCATCAGGATCCAGCTTATTTAATCCATTCAGTGAATAAAGATAGACCCCAATGAACAGTAATAGACCATATGCATCTCTACCCCTAACAAAAAATAACCTAGTCAATTTTATTAAAATATTATTATTTTTATTATAAAATAAATAAATAAATAATTTTAAATTTCTGACCTTATAAAAAAATATTATTAATTGTTTACTTTCTTAATTTCTTTGCATTTGCCCTTTTCTTTTGACTTTCTTAATGGGTTCCATCACTTGGTATCATTGGTTGGATGGGGACTGGGTTGCTCTTTCTTTCTCCTTTCTATATGGGTTTCGTCCTTGCCAATGAGATCCATTCAAACCTCATCACACTTTCCACCACTAGGTTGCTCGTCGGCGCCTTCAAGCCCTAACTCCACCATAGCACCGCCGCTACTTTCATCCCCGCCACCACTTATCTCCATTTCGCAAGTGGCGCCACTTACTGTTGCTCTTAAATCGGACCGTTCTCAGGCACCCTCTATCTCCGCAGGTCAGATCTGCGTGCCCATGGTGGCGACTCTGCCCAACAATGCACACTCGAACGATTCAGTTGCGGTCACAGTGGGCTTTGACGTCAAGCTGACGCAAGCCTGATGTCAAATAGCCCAGCTGTTGGGTTTGTCGATTCTGGGCCAGTCTCTTACCTGGCTTGGGCTGGGTGCCAGCCTATTAGGCTGGGATGTAGTGATTTGGTTGGGGGCTGACCTGTTTTGGGTGCTGGGTGCCAGGCAATCCACTCCCGGTGGACTTGCTCTAAGCTTCAGTGGCTCTGGCTATGGTCCTATAGGGCTATCGTCCTCCTCCTATGAAACTCTAAATAAGGAGGACAAATTTGAATTATCTCACATCATATGGTGTCAGTATTTCAAGTCAATAATGTTTCGCAACTTAAATAAAGAGTAATCAAATATAGGTGTAATGTTATTTTTTTCACTTGTATAGTTGTTATACTTGACTATGTAATTATTAATATTATATAGTCATTGTTTGTATTTTTGAGAGTAAATATGTAAAATATTAGTTCTGTTTAACACTATAAATACAAAGGGTATGATTAATTATTAGTAACAAGATTATAGGTGTGAAAACGTGAATTTGTTTTGCAATACTATTAATGTTGCATCCAAAAAGCAATTGATTGGATTTAGACGATTGAACCATATCGTTGTCTAATCGAAGAACATTGATTGAGACCATTCTCCTATTAGTAGGGTTGGACGGTTAATTTTGTGCCTGGAGTCAAATAGCCACGTGATTCGGTTGTTAAAAATGTTTCTCATTATAACGGTGTTTGGAGTCCAAAATAGACTAACATATGTATATTAACTTAAGATAATGTCACATTCAAACACATAGGGGCACGTTTGTTTGACAGGATTCGCTGGGACTGGACTGGACTAGACTATAGTCCAGTGTTTGGTGGGTACCGGGATTAGCTTTAATGAGCTTAGGTGGGATTCGCTAGGACTAAGGGGGGGCTTAGCCGTTCTTCACGAGGGATCCCAAATTCGGGCGGACTCGTAAGCCAGAGAAACCGCGTCTTCCCACATCTCACATCCCACATCGTCCTCATCTCTGCGTCTGCCCTCGTCGTCGTCCTTGCCGTGCTCCCACATCGTCCTCACGCTCATCGTCGTCCTTGCATCTGGTCGCTGTCATCTGCCTCTAGTCGGTAAGCTTCGAATCTTGGATTTTTTTTCGTCGATTTGTGTGGATTTGTTTGTGATATTAACTGAGGTTTATTTGATTTTGTTGTTTTGGGTTTGAGAAATTCATAATATACAAGTGGATTTGCAATTGAACAAATTAGGGTTTTGTTATTTAGGTGAAATTGAGATTAGAATTTGGGGTTTTCATAAGATGAAATTGAGATTAGTCTCAGGTATGTGCTCTCTGTGTGTGTGTTTGTGTGTACCGAAAAAAATTTGTCTGTGTGTTTGTGTGTGTGTGAGTGTGTTTGTGTGTGTGTGTGTGTATGTAATCTGTGTAACCTGTGTAATATCTGTGTGTGTGTGAGTTGTGTGTGTAAAATGTGTGTGTAATCTATTCGTGTGTGTGTGTGTAACCTGTGTTATTTGCAGTGTGTGTGTGTGAGTTGTGTGTGTAAAATGTGTGTGTAATATGTCTGTGTGTGTGTGTGTAATCTGTTTTTGTGTGTATGTGTGTGAGTTGTGTGTGTAAAATGTGTGTGTGAGTTGTGTGTGTAAAATGTGTGTGTGAGTGTGAGTGTGAGTGTAAGTGTTTGTGTGTGTGTGTGTGTTTGTGTGTGAGTGTGAGTGTAAGTGTGAGTGTGAGTGTGTGTGAGTGTGAGTGTGTGTGCAGTGTGTGTGTGTATGCAGTGTGTGTGTGTGTGCAGTGTGTGTGTGAGTGTGTATGCAGTTTGTGTGTGTGTGTGTGCAGTGTGTGTGTGAGTGTGTATGCAGTGTGTGTGTGTCTATGCAGTGTGTGCAGTGTGTGTGTGTCTATGCAGTGTGTGCAGTGTGTGTGTGTGGGCGCAGTGTGTGTGTGTGTGTGTGTATGCAGTATGTATGCAGTGTGTGTGTGTGTGCAGTGTGTGTGTGTGTGCAGTGTGTGTGTATGCAAGTATGTATGCAGTGTGTGTGTGTGAGTATAAAAACAGAGTGTGTGTGTGAGGGTAAGAGTGTGTTGCACTCTGTCCCCGTGTGTGTGTGTGTGTCACTGTGTTCAGTGTGTGAGTGTGAGTGTGTGTGAGTGTGAGTGTGTGTGCAGTGTGTGTGTGTATGTAGTGTGTGTGTGTGTGCAGTTTGTGTGTGTGTGCAGTTTGTGTGTGTATGCAGTGTGTGTGTGTGCAGTTTGTGTGTGTGTGCAATTTGTGTGTGTATGCAGTGTGTGTGTGCAGTTTGTGTGTGTGTGTATGTGTGTGTCCAGTGTGTGTGTGTGTGTGTGACTGTGTTCAGTGTGTGAGTGTGAGTGTGTGTGCAGTGTGTGTGTGTGTATGCAGTGTGTGTGTGTGCAGTTTGTGTGTGTGTGTGTATGTATGTAGTATGTATGCAGTGTGTGTGTATGTATGCAGTATGTATGCAGTGTGTGTGTAAGTGTGAGTGTGAGTGTGAGTGTGAGTGTAAGTGTGCAGTGTGTATGTGTGTTTGTGTGTGAGTGTGAGTGTAAGTGTGAGTGTGAGTGTGTGTGAGTGTGAGTGTGTGTGCAGTGTGTGTGTGTATGCAGTGTGTGTGTGTGTGTGTGCAGTGTGTGTGAGAGTGTGTATGCAGTTTGTGTGTGTGTGTGCAGTGTGTGTGTGAGTGTGTATGCAGTGTGTGTGTGTCTATGCAGTGTGTGCAGTGTGTGTGTGTCTATGCAGTGTGTGTAGTGTGTGTGTGTGTGCGCAGTGTGTGTGTGTGTGTATGTATGCAGTATGTATGCAGTGTGTGTGTGTGTGTGCAGTGTGTGTGTGTGTGCAGTGTGTGTGTGTGTGTGTGTGCAGTGTGTGTGTGAGTGTGTATGCAGTTTGTGTGTGTGTGTGCAGTGTGTGTGTGAGTGTGTATGCAGTGTGTGTGTGTCTATGCAGTGTGTGCAGTGTGTGTGTGTCTATGCAGTGTGTGCAGTGTGTGTGTGTGTGCGCAGTGTGTGTGTGTGTATGTATGCAGTATGTATGCAGTGTGTGTGTGTGTGCAGTGTGTGTGTGTGTGCAGTGTGTGTGTGTGTGTGCAGTGTGTGTGTATGCAAGTATGTATGCAGTGTGTGTGTGTGAGTATAAAAACAGAGTGTGTGTGTGAAGGTAAGAGTGTGTTGCACTCTGTCCCCGTGTGTGTGTGTGTGTGTCACTGTGTTCAGTGTGTGAGTGTGAGTGTGTGTGAGTGTGAGTGTGTGTGAGTGTGAGTGTGTGTGCAGTGTGTGTGTGTATGTAGTGTGTGTGTGTGTGCAGTTTGTGTGTGTGTGCAGTTTGTGTGTGCAGTTTGTGTGTGTGTGTATATATGCAGTGTGTGTATGTGTGTGTCCAGTGTGTGTGTGTGTGTGACTGTGTTCAGTGTGTGAGTGTGAGTGTGAGTGTGTGTGCAGTGTGTGTGTGTGTATGCAGTGTGTGTGTGTGTGTGCAGTGTGTGTGTGAGTGTGTATGCAGTTTGTGTGTGTGTGTGCAGTGTGTATGCAGGGTGTGTGTGTAGTGTATGCAGTGTGTGTGTAAGTGTAGTGTATGTAGTGTGTGTGTGTGTGTGTGCAGTGTGTGAGTGTGAGTGTGTGTGTGTGCAGTGTGTATGCAGGGTGTGTGTGTAGTGTATGCAGTGTGTGTGTAAGTGTAGTGTATGTAGTGTGTGTGTGTGTGTGCAGTGTGTGAGTGTGAGTGTGTGTGTGTGCAGTGTGTATGCAGGGTGTGTGTGTAGTGTATGCAGTGTGTGTGTAAGTGTAGTGTATGTAGTGTGTGTGTGTTTGTGTACTGTGTGTGCAATATGTATACAGTGTGTGTGTTTGTGTACTGTGTATGCAGTGTGTATGTATGCAGGGTGTATGCAGTGTGTGTATGTATGTATGCACTGTGTGTGTACTTGCAGGGTGTGTGTGTAGTGTATGCAGTGTGTGTGTGTAGTATGTAGTGTGTGTGTAGTGTATGCAGTGTATGTAGTGTGTGTATGTATGCAGTGTGTGTGTAGTGTATGCAGTGTGTATGTATGCAGTGTGTGTGTAGTGTATGCAGTGTATGTATGTACTGTGTTTGCAGTGTGTATGTATGTACTGTGTATACAATGTGAATGTTTTGTATTGTGTGGGGTTGATGCTGAATTGCAATTTGTTGTGGTTGTTGGTTGCAGAGAAGAGGAGCATAAACGGAAGGCTAAGGCTAAGGCTACTGCATTACAGGTGTCCTTTAATTTCCCTTTTCACATGCAATGCCTAGCAATGATAGCAATCCTCATACTAGTGTTCTTAGACACATGTTTATAGATGTATAAGAGTAGAACATTTTGAATATGATGCCTCGGGTTAATGAAAACTTTTTTTTTTCAACGCCATATGTATATTTGTTGCCTCGGGTTAATGATTTAGTTAATTTGTTTTTTGTTTTTGTTTTTGTTTGGATAGATATGGATCGAAGGAAGCTTTTATTGATCTTATTGTTAGAGATGTCTTATTTGGAAACAATTTGTATTTGTACGATTCTTGTGGTGATGATGCTACGTGGCAAACAGAGACATGTTGAACGACCCACATTGACTAACCGTTCACTTATTAGACGAGAGATTAGTTTGTGTTATCTGAATGGTATAATAGGGAATACTGATACTGAATGTGTTAACGAATTGAGAATGGATAGAAGGACTTTTGGCATATTATGCGACTTACTTCGTCAAGATGGGAGGGTAAAAACTGATGGTTTTGTGTCTGTAGAGGAACAGGTGTGTATGACTTTACAAATATTAGCACATCATACTAAGAATCGTAGTGTTGGCGGTAGATTTTATAGGTCGGGAGAGACTATAAGTAGGTATTTCAATAGCGTATTGCAAGGAATTTTGCGATTACAAGGTTTCCTACTAAAAGTCCCACAGCCTGTGCCTATTGATTCTACAGATGCTAGGTGGCGATGTTTTAAGGTATGATGAGAAATATTTTTCATTTTCCTTAAGCTTTAACTCTTAATTCCCTTTGTATAAATTAACAAAAAGTTTTTTATTTTTTATTTTTAAGAATTGCTTGGGAGCATTGGATGGAACACACATTGATGTGCATGTACCTGAAATTGACAAACCAAGATACCGAACAAGAAAGGGTCGAGTCGCAACTAATGTGTTAGGTGTGTGTTCAGGAGATATGCAGTTCATATATGTGTTTCCGGGGTGGGAGGGTTCCGCATCAGACTCTAGAGTGCTACATGATGCAATTAGTAGGCCTAATGGTTTTAAGGTACCAGCGGGTAAGACTATTACTTAGTCTCAACTTTCTAAGTTAGGTTTAGTTCTGTTTGTCAACTACAAAACACTAATAAGGTCTGTTTTTTTTTTTCATTAGGTTGTTATTACCTTGTAGATGGTGGTTATACAAATGGTGAAGGATTCCTTGCACCCTATAGAGGAATACCTTATCATTTATCTGAATGGGAGGGACGAACACCTTCTAATAAGGAAGAATATTTTAACATGAAGCATTCTAAGGCAAGGAATGTAATTGAACGCTGTTTTGGCTTGCTAAAAGGAAGGTGGTCGATACTAAGGAGTCCATCTTTCTATCCGATAAGGACACAAGGTCGAATAATTACCGCTTGTTGCCTACTACACAATCTTATTAGGCAAGAGATGTCAGTAGATCCAATGGAGAATTTGCCAATAATAGAAGATGGACAAAATACAGAAGAAGGTGAATATGTTGGTAGTGTTCAATCATCGGACCAGTGGACTGCAATGAGGAATGATATGGCTGAGGAAATGTATAATGAGTGGAGAGCAATTAGGAACCAGCAACCGAACTAGCTATATGTTTTAATGATAACATTTTATTTTAGTATTCCTTTTTATCATGCATTTGTTAGATATTAGCACAATGATTGGATGGTATGCAAATTAATTGGATATTATGCAAGTTGATTGGATATTATGCAAGTTGATTGGATATTATGCAAATTGATTATTTGTATGGTATTTTCCTTCATTAAAATATTTTTTGTTTAGGTATGGATAACGAAAATATTTTGAATGCTACTCAAGAGCCAAAAGGAAGAAGGCGTAAATGGGAAGCATTTGAGGAAGAAGTATTACTAGGAGTTCTTGAGGATTTTGTTGCTCGGAAGCAACGGTGTGACACCGGTGCTTTCAAACAAGGTACTTTGGTTGAAATAGCAAAAGCTGTCAATGTTTTATGTCCTCATTCAAATATAAAGGCAAATCCACATATTGAGTCCAAGTTGAAGAAATGGAAAAAAACATATAGTATGGTCGTTGACATGATAAACACAAGTGGATTTGCATGGAATGATGTCAAAAAGTGCGTTGAAGTTGACAGTGATGACGCATGGCAAACTTATGTGCAGGTTCATATCCTATTTTATTTATGCATTAGTTATATTCTTGCTCCTATATTTGTTACGCATGCTAAATTTTAGTTTTGCTATGTTGATATAATCTTAGAGAAATAAAGAAGCCGATGGATGGAGAAGCAAACCTTTTCCACTGTTTGATAGATTTGCATATATATTTGGAAAAGATCGGGCTACGGGTAATGTAGCCGAAACCCCTGCTCAAATGGTGGAGGAACAAAGTCATGATCATGTTGGTGAAAGTGATATTGGAGGTGATAATTTTGTTTCTTCAATGAACCAACAAAGCCAACAAAGCACCCCATCTGAAAATAGCCAAAGAAAGAGGAAAAGAGCTGTGGGAAGTTCAAGTGATGGAACCGAGGCAATTATCAGTGGACTGAAAGATTTTTATGTTGAAAGTGGGAAGAGGATGCAAATGGTAACTGAAGCTTTAGTTCAAGGTACTGCAGATCATACTGACATAGCTAATGAACTTGAAGCAATGGGTCTCTCTCCTATGGATCAAATTGATGCATTGTCTCTTATTTTGGATAAACCAAAAAATGTGGGAGTGTTCAGGGCAATCAAACCGGAACTCAAGAAAGTGTTCGTCCAAAGACTTTTAAGAGACAACGCAAGCGGATGAGGATTTTGGCTAATGTTAACATGGATGTATTTTATTAACGTTAACATGGATGTATTTTATTAATCATACAGTCTTATGTTATGACTTATAACTTAGCTTTGCACTAGTATTTTGGCTTATGTTAACTAGCCATTTTGTAAATTATGGAGATCTATTTTGGCTAATGTTAACTAATGTTAACTAGGATTTTCTAAATTATGGAGATCTTATGTACTTGTATTTGTTGAAGTTGCATGTATTGGCCACTATTATTTTTCTTCTGTTGGGTGATAGAGTTTAAATCAAGCTACATTTGCAAATTAAACCCAATTCTATTAGCAGGTAATAGAAACAAAACAATTGTCAATTTTTTTTAAGATTCATAATATACATGGCAAAAATATGCTCCAATTAACCCATATCATGAGATTTGTAGCATTACTCTATTACACAATGACAAAAATTTGTAGTCCTAGTCTAAGCAAACACAAATCTGGTGAACAGTACTGTTTTTCTTATCCTGCTTCTTAGTCCGAGACTGCACCAAACGCTTCACTAAGTTAGTCCAGCTTAGTCCAGTCTAAGCCAGTCCAGCTTAGTCCCGGCAGCTAGTCCAGTCCGAGACAGTCCGGCGCAACAAACGCACCCTATAAGTTTTTGTCCAGACCAAGACACCAACTCAGAAAATGGGGAAGTGGAAAATGACGCCGCCCACCCTTTTCCTTCACTTCTTCCTGCTGTTTGGCCAAACCCCCCACACCAGACAAAGAAAAAGTAAAAAAGTTAAAACACAACTATTCTCCTTTAATTAGTAATTTAGCAGATAAAGACAAAAAAAATAGAAAATCAAAAGAGAAAAATAAGAGGTATCGCAGAATGAAAGAATTTCCGAGAACATAAATAAATATATACAGCTCTCTGCTCTCTCACCCCCACAGAAGTAGCTGTAGTACTGTGTGCTGCAGTGCTGCTTGTCTCTCTCGCAGCAATATCTTTCCTTAATTTAATCATTACCTCCCTTTTTATTTCCTCCAAAATTCAAAGCCCAGAAGTTGCTTTCGCCAAAGCTTCCGTCTTTCTTCTCACTCTCTCACTTTTCCCTGGAAAACCCACAAACTAAAGCTCTCATCTTTCTACATCTTCTGCAGAGTTTTGGGTGAGGGGCAGACTTGTAAAATGGAGAGAAAGCAGGGGTTTTTTTCGGCTTTGAAGGAGGAGGTGACGAGGGGTTTGTCGCCGGGGAGGTCGAGGGCCAAGAGTCCGGCACGGAGCCGGTCCCCAATGTCGGGTTTATTGAGGCGGAGGAGGAACCACCACGTGGCGCAGCCGGAGCCGCTGATGGTTCCGAGATCCGGGAGCTTGAGGCTACCCGAGGCGCTGTCGCCGCTGAAGGAGGGCCCGGATGGGACGGACGGTGAAGATTCGAGGATGGAGGGGAAGTGGGGCCACTGGATGAAGGGGCAGCTGTGCAGGGCTCCTTCCGTTTCGTGCTCCGCCTACAAAAGGTCGGATCTGCGGCTACTGCTTGGGGTTCTGGCTGCGCCGCTCGCCCCGGTGCACGTTAGCACCTCCGAGCCTCTGCCTCATCTTAGCATCAAAGACACACCCATTGTAAGTCCTTCTCTTTACTTGTAAAGTTTGCTGATTACTCCTCCAACTCCAATTAATTTGACTGCATGCTGAAAACTTGAAAGAGTCCAAATTTGGGTATAAATTTGACAACTTTGGAAGTTGTAAATTTGTTCATGTTCATTTTTGTGAAAATTAATGTCTCTGTAGATTATTTTTTTTTGGGTTGGTTTGGTGAGTTATTATTTTGTTTACTCATTTTCCAAGTTCCTGAAAGAATTAATTAAAAAAAAAAAAGGTTCATCAAGTAGTTCACAATGCATGCCTGTTTTTTATATATAAAAGTTGGTAGGACATTTTGATTATTTGCTCGACATGTTTATTAAAGTTAGTTCCTTTGACTTCACGCATGCTGATCTCATTATCATAAGGGAAAGAATTTGATGTGTACAGTCTGCGTTGCAACCGGTTGTATACCTCTCGTGTCATGCGATGAGGACAGAAGGGATATACAACCGTGGATAGCTAAGAATCTCTCGGTTTGGTGGCGATTATGATCTCATTGTGCAGTTATCAGTTTCTTAATGTAATTTATATGAACTGAACTGGAATGTTGAATCCGATTATTTGATGCAAGTACATCTACAGACTATAGATGTGAAATCTAAGGCTCTGGGGATTAATTTCATTCCATCATTTACTGGATTGGGGATTAATTTTCGGTTTTTATAGAGACCCTGTAAACATCATTTTTGGATATGTTTTGCAGGAGAGTTCATCTGCTCAGTATATATTGCAGCAGTATACAGCGGCATCGGGAGGGCAGAAGCTTCAGAACTCGGTCCACAATGCTTATGCTATGGGAAAGGTGAGAATGATCGCTTCAGAGTTTGAAACAGCTAACAGGGTTGTACGGAACAAGAATTCCAACAAAGCAGCAGAGTCGGGCGGCTTTGTCCTGTGGCAGATGCATCCAGACATGTGGTATGTGGAGCTTGCACTTGGCGGCAGCAAGGTTCACGCTGGTTGCAATGGGAAGCTTGTGTGGAGGCACACACCTTGGCTTGGCGCACATGCTGCAAAAGGGCCAGTTAGACCCTTGCGGCGTGCACTTCAGGTAAAATGCTAGTCCTACATTGTTTGGCTCAGTTTCCTTTTTCCATGCGCAATTTAATCATTGTTTTTATTTTATTTAATACAGGGACTTGACCCGAGAACCACTGCTAGCATGTTTACCAATTCAAGATGCATTGGTGAGAAGAAGATCAACGATGAGGATTGTTTCATCCTCAAGCTTTGTGCAGATCCTCTGACGCTGAAAGCCAGGAGCGAAGGGCCTGCGGAGATCATAAGGCATGTTTTATTTGGCTACTTCAGCCAGAAAACAGGGCTCCTTGTACACTTGGAAGATTCCCATTTGACCCGCATCCAAAACAACGGAGGTGATGCTGTTTACTGGGAGACCACAATCAACTCATTCCTTGAAGATTACAAGCCCGTTGAGGGGATTATGATTGCTCACTCAGGACGTTCAGTAGTAACCCTATTCAGGTTTGGAGAAACTGCATTGAGCCACACCAAGACCAGGATGGAAGAAGCTTGGACAGTTGAGGAAGTGGCATTCAATGTCCCTGGCTTGTCAATGGACTGTTTCATCCCTCCTGCCGAGCTAAGATTTGCTACTATGAGTGAATCCTGTGAGCTCCCTCAGGATCAGAATGTAAATAACTCCACGGCAGCAGGTGCATATCGAGCGAAGGTTGCTTCATGCAAGAAGTCTCATGAAGGCAATGCAAGTAATCTTATGCGGAAGATGGATGTTTAGAAGGATAACTGTAATGGACTGACTTATATCAAAGGTAGGTATGGTAAGATAGGAGCTGAGTTGCGTGCAGAAGTTCTGCGTTGGATCGATGTAGTTTCAAACTTGTACATAGTGAGTTGTCTGTAGATTTTCTCAGGTGCCTGGAAAATTGTTGTGCTCGAGTGTAAAATCATTGTGGAATCGGGGCTTGGGGTTTTGGTGGATGATTGAGCTGCGTAACGGAGCTCATTTAGAATCAGTATCCCTCTGAAGATCAGTTACTATTTATGTAAAATTCGTATTTTGTAGACTTTGATTTGGTGCAAAATTGTACTTAATATCTGATTGATTTTTTTTTTTTTGGAAACTAATATCTGATTGATTTCCATGTTCGGTATTGTACCTTTAATGCCCCGAAGTCTAAAATGCAGTAAAATTGAAGTGTTAGGAACTGGGATTACTGAAGCTCAAGTCAACATACACGAGTAAAAACTGAAAAAATGTGTTAGCAAACGGGTTCTAAGTTTTTATGGTTAAGGCCAATAGCGACACTTTCTATCATAAAAAGTGACAATGATTTGTTAGAGGAGTCTTGTCCACGCACCTTTTCTTCTAAGGTTTAAGAATTACTATTGTAATTTGATCTTGATTGTATTTTTGTATTTGATCATGAGATTTTTACTTGTACACGAAGCATATATGTTTTGTATATATAAGCTTTTGTGCTATGAATAAAATCATTCAATCTATATTTTCTATATGTTTAAGCTACGAAAGAGAAAAGCTTCTATTATAGTGTTCCATCAACCTTTCCGAAACGTAATACTAATTTTTTTTTCCCCAATCTCATCCCAAATACAAAAAAAAAAGGTTAAAATTTTCAGTCTTTGGACAATGTATGCAATTGAGATTTTAAGAAAATTTAATGGATTTATAAATCCATGAATTTTGATGGAGTTTAAATAATTTGTAGAAATTTTATGTAAAATTTTTATTGAATTTTCTTGAAATCTCAGGGAAGATTTTGTCAACTCTATTAACAAACTTACACAGCAAGTAATCTCGAGAGAGAGAGAAGAGAGAAGTTAGAGAGAGAAAGGTTTATGAAGAATGCACCGATATTTCATTTCTTAAAACCTTGTGATAATTACACTCAGATATTTATAGTTTACACCTTATAACACCACTCCACTAATCTAACAACACATGGCACTATCCTAGTCATCCATTCCATTATACAATCTATCATCATCCCTCAAGCACATGCTGAAAGCAACCAAGCATGAGATTGGAACAATTAAAACGAAACTGAGGAGAACACAACCCTTTGGTAAACATATCTGCATACTGATCACTAGAATTGACAAACTGTAGCAGGATTGTACCTTGTTGTACTATTTCACGCACAAAATGACAGTCAATTCAATGTGTTTTGATTTGGAGTGGAAAACTGGATTAGTAGCAAGCGCCATAGCAGAAATATTATCACAATGGAGTAAAGGAACATCAGTCTGTGGCAAGTGAAGATCTCGAAGTAATTGTTGAATCCATACCACTTCTGCAGTGGTAATGGCCATAGCCTTATACTCTGCTTCGGTAGAAGACCTGCTCACAGTATGTTGTTTCTTAGAGCTACAAGAAATAGGATTTGAACCAATAAACACCACAAAACCAGTTGTTGATCGTCGATCATTACGATCACCGGCCCAATCAGCATCAGTATAAGCTTGTAAATGCAGGGAACCAGGTGTAAAACATAAACCTAAATCCATAGAACCCTTGAGATATCACAGTATATGTTTGACTGCAGTAAAGTGTGATTCAAGAGGTTGATGCATAAATTGACAGACTTGGTTCATTGAGAAGGCAATGTCTGGCCTAGTAAATGTGAGGTATTGCACCTACAAGACTTCTATAAGTTGTAGGATCTGAAATAGGAGGACTGCCATGATTCAAAAGCTTCTAATTAGGATGGCAGGGTGTAAGACACGGTTTGCATTCTTCCATATTAGCCTTATGCAACAACTCCTTCACATACTTATGTTGATGAACAAAGAGACCTCTTACCCGATATTCAATTTGTAATCCAAGAAAATGTAAAAGACAAAGATCTTTCATATCAAACTCTTTTGTCAACTGGGAAATCACATATTGGACCGCTAATCACTATCACCAGTTAAAATGATATCATCCACATAGGGAAGAAGAAACTTAGAAAATCTCTCATTCCAAGCTCGGGGAGCTTATTTGAGACCATACAAAGACCGTTCAAGCTTGCAAACATACTTAGGATGCATTTGATCAACAAAACTCGGAGATTGAGACATATAGACCTCTTCATCAAGAAATCCATGCAAAAAAGTATTTTTGACATCTAATTGTTTGAGTTTCCAAGCATAAGAAGCAGCCAATGCTAAAATCAACTGAACTATAATAGGTTTCACAACTGGACTAAGGGCTGGTTTGGTATTGCTATGCTTTGAAAAAAAGCTGCTGTGAGAATAAGCGGCTGTGCTGTGAGAATAAGCGGCTGTGAAATAAATCAGCAGAGTGTTTGGTAAACTTTTTTGTAAAAGTGCTTTTGAAAAAAAAAAGCAGTCTGATAGTGGATCTTTTCATTAAAGGAGCACTGTAGTTCTGTGTGCTTTGAAAAAAAGCCAGTTTTCCAAAGATACAAATTGCAGCTTCAGCTTTTTCCTTTGATTTCAGCTTATTCTCACAGCAGCTTCCAAAATAAGCCCTTTTTTTTAAGTTTACCAAACACCAAAAACACTCCCAGCTTTTTTTCATAGGAGCTTTTTTTAAAATCACCTCAACCCCAAACTGGGGCTAAAGGTCTCATAATAGTCTAAACCAGCTTCTTGAGAAAAACCTTTGGCTACCAATCGAGCCTTAAATCGTGCCACGGACCCATCTGGACTTTTCTTGAGTTTATAAATCCACTTACATCCAACACAGTTCATATGTGAAGGTAAATGAACAAGTGTCCATGTATGCTGTTGTAAGAGAGCATCCATTTCATCTTTCATAGCTGCTTGCCACTGCACAGATTTAGAAACAGCTTGAAAGGTAGATGGTTCTTTGAGAAACACGGAATCAGAGCACTGTTGAGCAACAAAAGCTTTCTTTTTGTAAATGCCAGACTTAGACCTAGTCTGCATTGGATGACAGTTAAGTAGCACATATTGAAGATCAACAACCTGAGAAGTAATGACATCTGGATTGTCCTCATGATGTATTATTGAATGAACGGAAGACTCCCTTGGTGCAGAAGCAACTGAATCACACGAGCTAGAACCCTTTGATGAAGAACAGACAAGGTCACATTGTTGAGTTGATGAAGATCGGGACTGAGTAACATGAGAACCAGGAGCAGTGGAATATGGAACCACAAGAGGATAAGGAATTGGAATAAAGGTAATGGGAGTAAATTTAGTAGGATGATCAACAAAAGAAGATTGTTTAGGTGTAGGTGAGGTAGGCTGAGATGCAACAGGTAAACCAGGAAATTTTTGTTCATCAAACAGTACATGTCTTGACACAATGAGTTTATGAGTTTGGAGATCATAACATATATATCCTTTATATTGAGATGCATACCCAAGAAACAAGCACTCAGTAGTTTTGAGTTCCAACTTAGTGGATCTATATGATTTCATAGATGGATAACAAGCACACCCAAATACTCTGAGATGATGAAGTGTAGGTGGGGATTTATATAAAACTTCAAAGGGAGAGTTCATGTGCAAGACAACAGTTGGCATCCTATTAATAAGAAAAGTTGTAGTTGCACATGCATGAAACCAAAACTGAGAAGGAAGAGAAGCTTGTTGTAAAAGAGTTATGGCAGTTTCTATTATATGTCTGTTCTTTCTCTCAGCCAACCCATTCTGTTCAGGGGTATATGGACAAGACTTTTGATGAACAATACCCTTATCTTTTAAAAAACTTTGAAAATGATGACTAATATTTTCCCCACCCCATCACTTTGAAGTATCTTAACTTTGGCATCAAACATAATGGATATGAAAGCCAAGAAGTGACCAAATGAATGAAAAACAACTGCTTTATTCATTAATGGAAAAATCCAAGTGTACCTCGTACATTCATCTATGAAGGAGACATAGTACTTAAATCCTTCTATAGACATATTAGGGGATGGACCCCAAACATCTGTGTGAATGACTTCAAAAGCATCAACGGATTTGGAAGCAACACTGGGAAAAGGCAGTTTAGTTAACTTGCCTTGCAAACAAGCAACACAGATTTTGGAGGGTGAAGTACAAGGTACAAAATGATTACATTTATTTAATGCAGTGGACACGACTAGATTAGTTGGATGACCTAATCGACAATGCAACGACAGTTGTTATCGCAACATAACTGATACATTGAACACAAGTGTTGTGATAACTGAGGCACATGCAACACAAATTTAAGATGAAACATATGTTGTGATGTAGAAATACAAGAATTGCCAATATTTGCAATTACTAAACCTTCACCACCAGCACCAGTGACAGTCTCAGATGATAGATAGGGAACTGCCTCTTGTAAATTTGAGATATCAGAAGTCATGTGGTTGGTAGCACCAGAATCGACCAACCAAAACTTTTGTTGAGGTGCTAAAGAAGATGCCACAGTCCTAGTAGTCATAGCAACAGGTGGTGATGGGCTCTGATACCATGTCAACTCTATCAACAAACTTACACAATAAGTAATCTCGAGAGAGAGAAGAGAGAAGTCAGAGAGAGAAAGGTTTATGAAGAATGCACTGATATTTCATTTCTTAAAACCTTGTGATAATTACACTCATATTTATAGTTTACACCTTATAACACCACTCCACTAATCTAACAACACATGGCACTATCCTAGTCATCCATCCCATTATACAATCTATCAGATTTTTTGGGGGTTAAAATACGCTACAAAATCTCTATGACTCCATCAAATTCCTCAAGTTTTTAAAATTCTTTAAAATACGTTCCTAATTGAATCTCAAATTCCTCAACCTTTTATAACTTTTTAAAATTCTAATTAAATACACTCGGATTTCTATAGATTTTAATAAAATATCTTAAAATCATGATTGAATATACGAATTTCAGAAAATTACTTAAAATTCTGATTGAATGCCTAGATTTATTAAAAATATCAAAATTCCTCAAAATCTCAATTAAATACATCATAGAATGAGAGTTTTAATTTTCCATCAATTTTGTATGGGTGTGTGATTATTAAACTCTATTTTTAACCTAGTGCAATAGTGATACACTGAACATACATCCCTCCCTTTATGTTCATTTTAAGATGCATTTCATGTATTAATTGTGCGGTTCATTTCGTGTATTAAATCCTGATGTACTTAAGAAGATGCAATCAAACCAACATGAAGACACATTGGAAATATTAGTAGGGCAGTCCTATATATAAGGATTGGAGATTACGAGTGTTTTAGAAACGGAGTGAGTGTACTGAATCGTAAAAAACTTTTAAACATGGAGTCTAAGGCTGTCCTTTCAGGTTTTGCAGTAATCGCAATGACGCTATTGATCACTGCTGGTGATGCGGTTGCAGAAGAAGAACGTTGCTTTCAGGATTGTCGTAGTGGTTGTGATTTGGATTTGCTCACGCCAGATGAATGCGATGAACAATGCTTCCAAAAGTGTCCAGTTCTACCTTCCTTGGCTCCAACTGCTTTTACCTTTTATCCAACTGATCGTTGCTTCACTAAATGCATGGAAGATTGCCATTTGCCTAAAGAAGTGGAATGTGCTAATACATGTTTCCTCAAGTGTGGATTTCCACCGATGCCTTCGTTGCATTGAAATATGTCTCTCACCTGTAGAATAAATGTTTGTGATCTTTAATAATGTGTAACATGGCTGGTTCTGAAATTTGCCTTTCTACTTTCTATTTTGTTGCCAGCATTTTCGAGTTATTTAAATAATTCACAATTTATAAACTAAAACATAAAAAATTGAGTTGGAAACAATCAATGCATTGGTTACTAGTTTGGTTTTGTACAAATGGTGCATGATTTGAATTTTGTAGGAGTTCTTTATTGAACTTTTTGTAAAATAAAGCAAAATGAAAATCATATGTTAGGATTCGAACTCACACCCTTTCACTGGGTTGCAAAACACAAACCCACTAACCATGAGTGCACTTCAAATATTTTGATCATGTTTCCTACAAACAAGGTAGAAAAGATAAAGAGCCACATACGGTGGCACCACTTGCATACCCTCAAGGTTGGCCCAGTCGTATAAGTGTTGAAAGTGGGGAGTTGATCAATTCCCATTTGAGGTGTTAGGAACTAGGATTACTGAAGCTCAAGTCAACATACACGAGTAAAAACTTAAAAATTGTGTCAGCAAACGGGTTCCAAGTTTTTATGATTAAGGCTACACTTTCTATCATAAAAAGTGAATGATTTGTTAGAGGAGTGAAACCGTATCTTCTAAGGTTTAAGAGTTAATATTGTAATCTGATATTGATTGTATTTCTGTATTTAATCATGAGATTTTTACTTGTACACGAAGCATATACATTTTGTATATATAAACCTTTGTGCTATGAATAAAATCATTCAGTCTATATTTTGTATATGTTTACGCTACGAGAGAGAAAAGCTTCCATTATTGTGTTCCATCAACCTTTTCGAAATGTAATACTAATTTTTTTCCCCAATCTCATCCCAAATACCAAAAAGAAAAAAAAAGAAAAAAAAAGAAAAAAAAAGAAAAAAAAAGAAAAAAATTTCAGTCTTCGGACGGTGTATGCAATTGAGATTTTAAGGGAATTTAATTGTCATAACCCGTCCCGAAATTTCATTTATTGTGGATGTGAAATGACGAAATTGCCTTTAAAGGTTGCTAAGGTATGTATGACATGTTTATTTGAATAATTCATACATTCCTAAGTTTTTGGAAAATCGAGTTGGATTAAAAATTGGTTTGCATTTTGTGTGGCTAGGGACTTAGGAGGACACACACACTCAAAACAAACCTCACACTCTCTCTCCTATCCCGTATCTCTCCTCCTTCTCAGTTCACTCTCTTTCTCTCTCCCTTTCAAACTTGTACGGACAAGGAACCAACCCCTCAAAACTTCGCAGATCGACGTAAAAAAGGTGAGTTCCTTCATCCTTACAACCTACTGAGTTGATTGGTACTACTTTTAGAACTGGAAACCCTCGAAATCACGTCGAAACCATAACCCCGTTTAATATCACTGTTCACGAACTTTGAAATGGTTGGGTTTTAGGATAATCCAAGCTCACAGTGAGCTTAAAGAGGTTCCCACGAAGCTCGGGGACGTTCGTTTGGAAGTTTTGGACGTCGAGAAGCCCTAGTTCGAAGGTGGCCGGTTTTGGTGAAATTATCCCGATGAGTTTTCGAAGGATTTGGAAGTTTTAAAAGGTATAGCCTTCTTCCTCTCGTGATTTGTGACATTTTGGTGAAAATTTCATGGAAAATGGTGCGAAATCGAGCGAGAAAAGGGGAGTTACAGGTCTGCCCAGTTTTCTGACGCCGGCGAGATTTTTCGGCATCTAGAGGTAGGGGATGATGCGCATGGGGGCGCGTAGCACCGTGCCTCTCCCGGCATGTGGCGGCATGTGCGGCGTTGAAATCTTTTTTTCTAAAAATATCTCGACGTCCGTGACGTCGAGTAGGTCACTGTGGTATATTCATATGCCCAAATTGAGCATCGTATGAGAAGTTATTACGTATTGTTGTTTATGTGCTTTAAAATAACGTTTTTATAGTTGTTTCGCATATAGGTGAGACCTATCACGAGGACGAGCGCATTCAAGGGCGTCACGGGGGTAACGACCCTTCGACATACCAATGAGTGGGCAGTTATTTTCTGTTTATACCTATATACTACTGATTTTTCCCAGAAATTGAATTTAAATGAAAGTATGTTTTAAAATGTCATGCATGCATAATATATGAAATATATGAATTAGTATATGATGCATATATATGAAATGGTGCTGTGGACGCACAGGTGAGTATCATGTGAGTTTTATGTTGTTCATGTGATTTATTGATGATGTGAATTGTGTTGAGAGCTCATAACCTGCACCCCTGGTGTTAGTGCTTATATTATTCACCCCGCACCACAAGCTCACCTTGTATCCAAGTAGGTGCATGTCGTACAGATCACTAGAGGTGGTTCCGACATGTCGTACAAACCATTAGAGGTGGTGCCGACATGTCGTACAAACCATTAGAGGTGGTGCCGACTTGTATGTGACTTTAGATTATTATACAGCTGTTGATGAGAGAAGCACTAGAGCGTATTCTTACACCATTCTTGTCGTATATACTACTTCAGGTAGTTCCGATTTTTGTGCAAAGTAGAGTCATACATGTCACAGTTGGTGACTCCGGTTGGATTGGATATTGAGCTATAGAATTAACCGTACAGGACAGCTGCAGGGTCTCCGGCTGATTCCTTATTTCATCTATTATATTGATGCATCCTTATTATGTCTTGAAGCATAGCATGGCATATTTCATGAAAAGTGTTAAAGACTTGTGATTTGAGTTATTTGCTATTATATATGGTTATATATATACTATTTTTCTGGAAAAGTATACAGGTTTTACAGTAAGGGGTTAGAAGTGTTGTTAAATAAAATATTTTCGAAAAGCTTTGTTTTACTGACCCACTCAATCTTGTTTTGCGTCCCTCCAGGTTCTAGTTAGCAGTGTTGGTGGCTCATGAGGATTCCCACGGTGTTCTGACAGACTACTTAAATGTAGGACTCACCTTCGGGTGTTGTAATTTAGTAATGGTATTACTTGACTGCACTTGGTACTTATGCTCTGAATATGTGTGTTTCGCACTTAAACTCACTCTAGCATGTTAGTTGGATATTATTGCTAGTAGCTGGTTTTTATTCCTTTGTATTTCTTTTATCTTTTTGCTTCCGCGTCGCACTTTTGGTTACGTCACGCCCACGTGACGGCCATCACGCCTTAATTCTAGGATCGGGGTGTGTCATTAATGGATTTTGATGAGTTTAAATAATTTGTAAAGATTTCATGTAAAACATTTATTGAATTTCCCCGAAATCTTAGGGGGAAGAAGTGAGATTTGTGGGGGGTTAAAATACGCTACAAAATCTCTATGACTCCATCAAATTCCTCAACTTTTTGAAATTCTTTAAAATAAGTTCCTAATTGAATCTCAAATTCCTCAACTTTTTATAACTTTTTAAAATTCTAATTGAATACACCCAAATTTCTAAAGATTTTAATAAAATGTCTTACAATCATGATTGAATATACGAATTTCAGAAAATCACTTAAAATTATGATTGATGCCTAGATTTATTAAAAGTATCAAAATTTCTCAAAATCTCAATTGAATACACCGTAGCACGAGAGTTTTAATTTTCCATCAATTTTGTATGGGTGTCTGATTATTAAACCCTATTTTTAACCTAGAGCAAGTAGTGATACACTGAACATACATTCCTCCCTTTATGTTTATTTCACGATGCATTTCATGTATTAATTGTGCGGTTCATTTCGTGTATTAAATCCCGATGTACTTAAGAAGATGCAATCAAACCAACATGAAGATACATTGGAAATATTAGTAGGGCAGTCCTATATATAAGGATTGGAGATTAAGAGTGTTTTAGAAACTGAGTGAGTGTCTACTGAATCGTAAAAAACTTTTAAACATGGAGTCTAAGGCTGTCCTTTCAGGTTTTGCAGTAATCGCAATGACGCTATTGATCACTGCTGGTGATGCGGTTGCAGAAGAAGAACGTTGCTTTCAGGATTGTCGTAGTGGTTGTGATTTGGATTTGCTCACGCCAGATGAATGCGATGAACAATGCTTCCAAAAGTGTCCAGTTCTACCTTCCTTGGCTCCAACTGCTTCTACCTTTTATCCAACTGATCGTTGCTTCACTAAATGCATGGAAGATTGCCATTTGCCTAAAGAAGTGGAATGTGCTAATACATGTTTCCTCAAATGTGGATTTCCACCGATGCCTTCGTTGCATTGAAATATGTCTATCACCTGTAGAATAAATGTTTGTGATCTTTATTAATAATGTGTAACATGGTTCTGAAATTTGCCTTTCTACTTTCTATTTTGTTGCCGGCATTTTCGAGTTATTTAAATAATTCACAATTTATAAACTAAAACATCAAAATTTGAGTTGGAAACAAACACTGCATTGGTTACTAGTTTGGTTTTGTACAAATGGTGCATGATTTGAATTTTGTAGGAGTTCTTTATTGATTTTTTTGTAAAATAAAGCAAAATGAAAGTCATATGTTAGGATTCGAACTCACACCCTTTCACTGGGTTGCAAAACACAAACCCATTAACCATGAGGGCACTTCAAATATTTTGATCATGTTTCCTACAAACAAGGAAGAAAAGATAAAGAGCCCGTCCGGTGGCACCACTTGCACACCTCAAGGTTGGCCCAATCGTACAAGTGTTGAAAGTGGGGAGTTGATCAATTCCCTCTTCACCATATATTTTTTATGATCTACTGTGATTGGTGATAAGATTTTGCAACTTAGATTCTTTCAATACGCACATTGGTTGTGCTAATTTTGTCAACTCTCCTAACCAACATCGGCCAAATATTCAGAATTTTAACGTTTGATCAATGGTATATTGGACAGCCAAAACAAGAAAAAACTACATAATTACACGATGATACGATGCCTAGCACCTGCAAATCATTCAAAAATTAACTGCCTAACACTCCAGCATGAAACCAAGTCCCATTTGACCCGCATTCAGAACAACGGAGCTGATGCTGTTTACAGGGAGAAAAGAAAGAGGCCCAGTCGAAACAAATTAGTTTCAGACTTAAGGGGTTATCTACGGGGACACCCCGTAAACTTCCTTATGTCGCTATTCCCTCTCGCTCTTGGACAAACTAGGAAAAGTTTCGCACTTAAACTCACTCTAGCATGTTAGTTGGATATTATTGCTAGTAGCTGGTTTTTATTCCTTTGTATTTCTTTTATCCTTTTGCTTCCGCGTCGCACTTTTGGTTACGTCACGCCCATGTGACGGCCAGCACGCCTTGATTCTAGGATCGGGGTGTGTCATTAATGGATTTTGATGGAGTTTAAATAATTTGTAAAGATTTCATGTAAAAACATTTATTGAATTTCCCCGAAATCTTAAGGGGAAGAAGTGAGATTTGTGGGGGGTTAAAATACGCTACAAAATCTCTATGACTCCATCAAATTCCTCAACTTTTTGAAATTCTTTAAAATAAGTTCCTAATTGAATCTCAAATTCCTCAACTTTTTATAACTTTTTAAAATTGTAATTGAATACACTCAAATTTCTAAAGATTTTAATAAAATGTCTTAAATTCATGATTGAATATACGAATTTCAAAAAATTACTTAAAATTCTGATTGATGCCTAGATTTATTAAAAGTATCCAAATTTCTCAAAATCTCAATTGAATACACCGTAGAACGAGAGTATTAATTTTCCATCAATTTTGTATGGGTGTGTGATTATTAAACTCTATTTTTAACCTAGTGCAAGTAGTGATACACTGAACATACATTCCTCCCTTTATGTTTATTTCACGATGCATTTCATGTATTAATTGTGCGGTTCATTTCGTGTATTAAATCCTGATGAACTTAAGAAGATGCAATCAAACCAACATGAAGATACATTGGAAATATTAGTAGGGCAGTCCTATATATAAGGATTGGAGATTAAGAGTGTTTTAGAAACTGAGTGAGTGTCTACTGAATCGTAAAAAACTTTTAAACATGGAGTCTAAGGCTGTCCTTACAGGTTTTGCAGTAATCGCAATGACGCTATTGATCACTGCTTGTGATGCGGTTGCAGAAGAAGAACGTTGCTTTCAGGATTGTCGTAGTGGTTGTGATTTGGATTTGCTCACGCCAGATGAATGCGATGAACAATGCTTCCAAAAGTGTCCAGTTCTACCTTCCTTGGCTCCAACTGCTTTTACCTTTTATCCAACTGATCGTTGCTTCACTAAATGCATGGAAGATTGCCATTTGCCTAAAGAAGTGGAATGTGCTAATACATGTTTCCTCAAATGTGGATTTCCACCGATGCCTTCGTTGCATTGAAATATGCCATCACCCTTAGAATAAATGTTTGTGATCTTTAATAATGTGTAACATTGCTGGTTCTGAAATTTGCCCTTCTACTTTCTATTTTGTTGCCGGCATTTTCGAGTTATTTAAATAATTCACAATTTATAAACTAAAACATCAAAAATTGAGTTGGAAACAAACACTGCATTGGTTACTAGTTTGGTTTTGTACAAATGGTGCATGATTTGAATTTTGTAGAAGTTCTTTATTGAATTTTTTGTAAAATAAAGCAAAATGAAAGTCATATGTTAGGATTCGAACTCACACCCTTTCACTGGGTTGCAAAATACAAACCCACCAACCATGAGCACACTTCAAATATTTTGATCATGTTTCCTACAAACAAGGTAGAAAAGATAAAGAGCCACGTACGGTGGCACCAATTGCACACCCTCAAGGTTGGCCCAGTCGTACAAGTGTTGAAAGTGGGGAGTTGATCAATTCCCATTTGAGGTGTTCGGAACTGGGATTACTGAAGCTCAAGTCAACATATACGAGTAAAAACTAAAAAATTGTGTCAGCAGCAAATGGGTTCCAAGTTTTTATGATTAAGGCTACACTTTCTATCATAAAAAGTGAATGATTTGTTAGAGGAGTGAAACCGTATCTTCTAAGGTTTAAGAATTAATATTGTAATCTGATATTGATTGTATTTCTGTATTTAATCATGAGATTTTTACTTGTACACGAAGCATATACATTTTGTATATATAAACCTTTGTGCTATGAATAAAATCATTCAGTCTATATTTTGTATATGTTTACGCTACGAGAGAAAAGCTTCCATTATAGTGTTCCATCAACCTTTTCGAAATGTAATACTAATTTTTTTTGCCCAATCTCATCCCAAATACCAAAAAGAAAAAAAAAAGTTAAAATTTTCAATCTTCGGATGGTGTATGCAATTGAGGAATTTAATGGATTTTGATGGAGTTTAAATCATTGTAAAGATTTCATGTAAAACATTTATTGAATTTCCCCGAAATCTTAGGGGGAAGAAGTGAGATTTGTTGAGGGGGGGGGGGGTAAAAATACGCTACAAAATCTCTATGACTCCATCAAATTCCTCAACTTTTTGAAATTCTTTAAAATAAGTTCCTAATTGAATCTCAAATTCCTCAACTTTTTATAACTTTTTAAAATTCTAATTGAATACACCCAAATTTCTAAAGATTTTAATAAAATGTCTTACAATCATGATTGAATATACGAATTTCAGAAAATCACTTAAAATTCTGATTGATGCCTAGATTTATTAAAAGTATCAAAATTTCTCAAAATCTCAATTGAATACACCGTAGCACGAGAGTTTTAATTTTCCATCAATTTTGTATGGGTGTCTGATTATTAAACCCTATTTTTAACCTAGTGCAAGTAGTGATACACTGAACATACATTCCTCCCTTTATGTTTATTTCACGATGCATTTCATGTATTAATTGTGCGGTTCATTTCGTGTATTAAATCCCGATGTACTTAAGAAGATGCAATCAAACCAACATGAAGATACATTGGAAATATTAGTAGGGCAGTCCTATATATAAGGATTGGAGATTAAGAGTGTTTTAGAAACTGAGTGAGTGTCTACTGAATCGTAAAAAACTTTTAAACATGGAGTCTAAGGCTGTCCTTTCAGGTTTTGCAGTAATCGCAATGACGCTATTGATCACTGCTGGTGATGCGGTTGCAGAAGAAGAACGTTGCTTTCAGGATTGTCGTAGTGGTTGTGATTTGGATTTGCTCACGCCAGATGAATGCGATGAACAATGCTTCCAAAAGTGTCCAGTTCTACCTTCCTTGGCTCCAACTGCTTCTACCTTTTATCCAACTGATCGTTACTTCACTAAATGCATGGAAGATTGCCATTTGCCTAAAGAAGTGGAATGTGCTAATACATGTTTCCTCAAATGTGGATTTCCACCGATGCCTTCGTTGCATTGAAATATGTCTATCACCTGTAGAATAAATGTTTGTGATCTTTATTAATAATGTGTAACATGGCTGGTATTGAAATTTGCCTTTCTACTTTCTATTTTGTTGCCGGCATTTTCGGGTTATTTAAATAATTCACAATTTATAAACTAAAACATCGAAATTTGAGTTGGAAACAAACACTGCATTGGTTACTAGTTTGGTTTTGTACAAATGGTGCATGATTTGAATTTTGTAGGAGTTCTTTATTGAATTTTTTGTAAACTAAAGCAAAATGAAAGTCATATGTTAGGATTCGAACTCACACCCTTTCACTGGGTTGCAAAACACAAACCCACTAACCATGAGTGCACTTCAAATATTTTGATCATGTTTCCTACAAACAAGGAAGAAAAGATAAAGAGCCCGTCCGGTGACACCACTTGCACATCTCAAGGTTGGCCCAATCTTACAAGTGTTGATAGTGGGGAGTTGATCAATTCCTTCTTCACCATATATTTTTTATGATCTACTGTGATTGGTGATAAGATTTTGCAACTTAGATTCTTTCAATACGCACATTGGTTGTGCTAATTTTGTCAACTCTCCTAACCAACATCGGCCAAATATTCAGAATTTTAACGTTTGATCAATGGTATATTGGACAGCCAAAACAAGAAAAAACTACATAATTACACGATGATACGATGCCTAGCACCTGCAAATCATTCAAAAATTAACTGCCTAACACTCCAGCATGAAACCAAGTCCCATTTGACCCGCATTCAGAACAACGGAGCTGATGCTGTTTACAGGGAGAACACAATCAACTCATTCCTCGATGATTACAAACCCGTTGAGGGGATTATGATTGCTCACTCAGGACATTCAGTAATAAAGCAATTCAGGTTTGGAGAAACTGCAATGAGCCACACCAAGACCAGGATGGAAGAAGCCTGGACAGTTGAGGAAGTGGCATTCAAGGTCCGTGGCTCTTCAATGGACTGTTTCATACCTCCTGCCGAGCTAAGATTTGTTACTGTGAGTGAAGGTTGCATCATTCGAGAAGTCTCATGAAGGCAATGCAAGTAATCTTATGTTGAAGGTGGATGTTTACAAGGATAATTGTAATGGACTGACTGACATCAAAGGTAGGTATGGTAAGATAGGAGCTGAGTTCGTGCAGAAGTTCTGCATTGGATCGATGTAGTTTCAAACTTGTACATAGTGAGTTGTCTATAGATTTTCTCAGGTGCATGGAAAATTGTTGTGCTCGAATGTAAAATCATTTTGGAGTCGGGGCTTGGGGTTTTGGTGGATGATTGAGCTGCCTAATGATAAGTGAATTTTATATTATATATTTAAACCTATTCTTAGTATATTTTGGTTAATATTTTGGAAGAATTTTGATACTTTGAATTGTATTTTCAATATAGGACTTTCGACTTCCTCTGGAGCAAAACGTGGTCAAACGGGTGAATTTTGGAGTAATTCCAGTTAGAAGACATTCGTGAGTCACTTAGCTTGGTCGTATCAAAATTTGGGATTTTTCCATCAAGCGGTTATTTTCTGGCGATAAAATAAAAGGAAAACTAATGAAAAGGGCTTGAAAACTTTGAGTTTTAATTATAAGGACAAAATAAAGGGTAAAATGAATAGTACCAGGATTGACTTTTTAGTGTAAAAATGTGGTTTTTCGTTAAAGTGAACAGTACCAGGTGCTTTTCGTTAAAGTTCCCTAAAATAAATGAGTGATGCGCGGTGCTGGAAATGACGTTTCTGGGGTTAAATTGCGTTTTTGGAGCCCAAGATGACCTCGGATGGTTTCGTGGCCTTCTGGAGATGTGTTCAGAAGGTCCTTATCTTTAAAACAAGCTATCTTGGGCCAGATTTGGAGGAGATCTGAGACTAAAACGTGGCTGGACAAGTACTTGGCAGATGCTCCTAGTTTAATTAGGGTTTTATTTTCTAAGATATTTTATTATTTTTCTTAGTTTCCTAGTTGGAATAAAAAAACCTATGTCTTAGGGTTTGTGAGGGCTGAGCAAATATATGGCTTTGGCCGTCTACAATTTTTCTACACGCTTATTATTATTCAACTTCAGAGACAAAGAACTTGGCTAGGATTCTTTGAGATTTTCTACTTTAAGGTGTTTTCATCCCTTTTCTTCGTAATAATATTTTCTATGATTTCAATTATGAATATGCATAACTAATTCCATTTGCTAGGGCGAAACCTTGAGCCTTAGCATGAATATGTAATTTTTATTTAATTGCTTATGATTGATTGCATGCCCACTTTGAATTATTGATCATTGTTTTAAACTATCTAATTATCTTGATGATTGGCCACCATTAGGATGTTTAGACAAGTAATTGGATGCAATTCGGTCGAAATATCACCGGAGGATTGAGTATTGCTTCTTGTGATTAATAATTGTAATTCCATCTAAGGCGAATATCACGTTCTTAGGGGTTGCATGGTTCTTCAAAAGGTTTTCATAAAACTTAATGAGTCTTGCATGTTCATATTTGATCTGAATATCACAGACGGATTGCATGTTAGATATACGTTCTTACTTGAATATCACGAGGAGAATATATATTAGGAAAACCTAACCTTCGAAGTAGCATGTGTAAATCGTAAGTAATTGGTAGAAATTCATAGGATTGCTAGGTGATGGTGGAACCGTAGTGCCTTTATAAATTGGTATTTAAAACTCTTTTCTTCGATTATTTTAGTTTTTGTTTAAAATTCGTTTTTAATATTACCCATTCTCAAACTCTCTTTTCTCAAGTTTTAATTCTAAGTATTTAATTAGGAATTGTTTCTACACAAATTATCCAAATAGTCCTTGAGGAAAACGACCTTCCATGAGCATCTATACTACAATATCCTTGTATTCTTGCAAGTATTTCATGTGATTTTGATCCTGTTTGCATAGATGTTAAAAATCCTATCAAGAAATTGGCGCCGTTGCCGGGGACTATTTTAGATAATTTTTGTTTAAACTTTTTCTGATTATTTTTTTTATATATTATTTTTCGTCAAAAAAAAATCAATTTATTTTAACGCTTTTGTGTTATTGCAGATTCTGTAAACTGCATGGTCCAGACCAGATCAGGAATTGCCCAGATTGCACAGTTTGATCCAGAACCCGAACGCACACTGCATAGACAGAGGAGAGAAAATAATTTGGTTTGGGATGGTGAACTGCAAGGCACATTTCTGCAGGAATTGTTTGTTGGTTTTGTGGACAGTAAAATCACAATGGCGTTGCAATTGCCTGCTGTGTATTGTATATCCTGCCCAGGAAGATGGCGATTCATTTGAGATCAAGCACCATATGCTTGAAATTTTACCTACTTTTCGTGGGCTGCCTAACGAGGATGCGAATTTACATGTTGCAAAAATATCTTAATCAGGGGTTTTTCTGCCGAGGCTATTAAGTTACGTCTTTTTCCTTTTACTTTGAAGGATAAGGCTGAAACTTGGTTATTCACTCTACCAGCTAATAGCATTACTACTTGGCAACAATTGCATACAAAATTCCTGAACAAATATTATTCGGCATCCAAGACATTGAATTACAAGTGGGAGATTATGACATTCACTCAAAAGCCAAACGAAGAATTTCATGAAGCGTGGGAGAGATATACAGAGATGTATATAAAATGTCCACATGTTAATATTGATCCAGATACACAAATGAATATTTTCTTTGATGGGCTTAATTCTACATCCAAAAGCCATGTTAATGCCTCATCTGGGGGTTCATTGTCAAATAAATCTGCAAGAGAAGCATTTGAATTATTTGATACAATGGCTACAGAATCTCAACAATGGGCAGCAGAACATTCACAGAAAAGGGGCATTTTTGAGTTATCAGCAGGTTCTCCTAATATGTCTGCACAAATGGAAAAAATGGAGAAGAAAATTGATGCCAAGTTTGATATTATTCTACAACAGATAGCAAATTCTACACAGCAGCAACCATATGCAGCAACAGTTTGCACTATTTGCAGCATGGCTACACACAACATATTGGGCTGTCCACATAAAGACTCTTACCCAGAGCTTGTGGAGCAACATGTTAAGATGATGAACAGTTATCAAATGTCTAGGAATGATGCATATGCAACTCATTACAATCCAGGATGGAGGGATCATCCTAATTTCAAATGGGGTGATAATCAGAATAATTCAAAACCATTCCAGCATGTACAAAAACCTTTTATGCCATCAAAACCATCCTTGGAAGATCAACTTTCTAAACTGGCAGCAACAACACAAACATTCATGGAAGGCAGCAATCAAAGAATTCAAAATGTTGAAGCATTAATTAAAAGTTTGGAGCAACAATTTGGGCAGCTAGCTGAACAGATTTCTGACAGAGAAAAAGGCAAATTTCCTAGTCAAACAGTGCCTAATCCAAGAGGACATGAAGACTGCAATGTTGTTTGAACTTTATGGTGTGGAAAAAGTTATGACAATCGTGCAATTTGTACTGAACAGAATCTGCCTGCAGTGCCAATTACTGCAGAATCTGAAATGCCAGCAGCAGAACCTGACAAATCTGCAGAAAAACAGAACCTACACAGTACATAAACAGTCCCAAAACAGATTTCCTAGCGTGTTTATGACTCTCCACTGCCTTACCCTGAACGTGTAATTCCTAAAGTAAGAGATCAGCAACTCAAAGATTTTATGCAGACATTATCCAAGGTTCAAATCAACATTCCATTGCTGGATGTAATCAAGAAAATACCATCATATGCCAAATTTCTAAAAGAGGTTTGCAGCAGCAAAAAGAAGCTTGCAGATTTGGACAAAGTTGTTTTGACTGAACAGTGCAGTGCAGTTTTGCTACACAAACTGCCACCTAAGAAAAAAGATCCATGGAGTTTTAATATTTCTTGTACTATTGGAAATTCTAATTTTAAAAGTGCTTTAATTGATTTGGGTGCGAGTATTAATTTGATGCATTTTTCTGTTTTCCAGCGATTGGGACAAGGAGATTTAAAGCCTACATCAATTATACTTTAACTAGCTGACCGTTCAATCACTTATCCAAGAGGTGTTATTGAAGATCTTATTATTAAGGTTGATAATCTTTATCTACCGGCGGATTTTGTGGTTTTAAACATGGATGAAGACCTTCAAACACCTATCATTTTGGGGAGGCCGTTTATGGCAACAGCTAGAACTTCAATTGATGTGGAAGCTGGGACGCTAACTTTACGAGTTCAAGACCAATCTGTGGTATTTAATTTGTTTGAGGCAGCAAAACGTCCTGCTGAACAGCAAGATTGTATGCGTATTGATGTGTTAGATAGTATGGTTCAAGATAGTTTTTATGCCAGTTCAAATACAGATCAGTTGCTACACGTTTTACAAGGGAAAATTGGAACAGATTCTGAAGATGAAGGTATTCTTGAGTACATTCACGCATTGGACAGTTTGCCCACACAGTTGCCAAGGTTTAGAAATGTTTACGAGAGCTTAGGGGAGCCAAAACAGCCCCTTAAGCCGTCCAGACAGCAGCCACCAAAATTGGAGTTGAAGCCCTTACCAGAACATTTAAAATATGCACATTTAGGGGCTGCAGAAACGCTGCCAGTTATAGTTACAGCTGATTTAACTCCCACAGAGGAAGATAAATTGCTTCGTGTTTTGAGGAAATACCAAGATGCACTAGGATGGACAATTGCCGACATCAAGGGTATTAGCCCAGCAATCTGTATGCACAGAATTTTAATGGAAGACGACGTGAAGCCAACAGTTGATGCTCAACGTCGCCTTAACCCAATTATGAAAGAGGTGGTCAGAACAGAGGTTATGAAATTACTTGATGCATGTATGATTTATCCTATTTCAGACAGTAAATGGGTGAGTCCTACACAGGTTGTTCCTAAACGTACTGGCATGACAGTAGTTAAAAATGACAACAATGAGCTTATTCCTACGCGCTTAACTACAGGCTGGCGTATGTGTGTGGATTATAGGAAGCCAAATGCAGGTACACGAAAAGACCATTTTCCTCTACCGTTTACTGACCAAATGTTAGAACGATTGGCTGGCAGGGCTTTTTATTGTTTCTTGGATGGCTATTCTGGGTACAATCAGATTTCAATTGCACCAGAGGATCAAGAGAAGACAACATTTACATGCCCATTTGGGACATTTGCCTATCGGATGATGCCATTTGGATTATGCAATGCACCCGCCACTTTTCAGTGTTGTATGATGAGTATCTTTTCTGGCTTGGTTGAAAGAATTGTGGAAGTTTTTATGGATGATTTTTCTGTGTTTGGAGATTCATTTGATCAGTGCCTACATAATTTGTCATTAGTTCTTGAGAGATGTCAAGAAACAAATTTAGTGTTGAATTGGGAAAAGTGTCATTTTATGGTGAAACAGGGAATTGTTTTAGGTCATTCAATTTCTAGCAAAGGCATTGAAGTTGACAAAGCTAAAATTGATGTGATTGCAAGGTTGCCACCCCCTACATCAGTAAAAGGTGTTAGATCGTTTTTGGGACATGCAGGATTTTATCGTCGGTTCATCAAGGATTTCTCCAAGATCAGCCGACCTTTGTGCAATTTATTGGCTAAAGATACACCATTTAATTTCGATGAGGCTTGCTTAGAAGCGTTCAACAAGTTGAAATCACTCCTAACCTCGGCACCCATCATTGCTGCACCAGATTGGAGTTTACCATTTGAATTAATGTGTGATGCTTCTGATTATGCTATTGGGGCAGTTTTAGGACAGCGGAAAGACAAACTTCCGCATGTCATTTATTATGCAAGTCGTACACTCAATGATGCACAACTTAACTATGCTACCACAGAGAAAGAATTGTTGGCAGTTGTGTTTGCCTTAGAAAAGTTTCAGTCTTATTTGGTTGGGGCTAAGATAATTGTTTATACTGATCATGCTGCATTAAAATACTTGTTGTCTAAAAAGGATGCAAAGCCTAGGTTGATTCGATGGGTTCTTTTACTCCAAGAATTTGACTTAGAAATTAAAGACAAGAAAGGCAGTGAAAATGTGGTGGCTAACCATTTATCCAGATTAATTATTCCAGCAGCTAAGGAGGCAGATTCTCTACCATTGAGTGAGAGTTTTCCAGATGAGCAGCTCTTTGCTGCCCAAATTAATACTCCCTGGTTTGCAGATCTTGTTAATTATTTGGCTACGGGTGTTGTGCATCCCGATTTTTCATTTCAGCAGAAAAAAAAGTTTTTGTCTGATGTCAAGCATTATTTATGGGATGAACCATACTTATATAAGTATTGTCCCGACCAGATTATTCGCAGGTGCATTCCTGAGGTTGAACAAGATAGTGTTTTGCGTTTTGCTCATCAGTATGCATGTGGGGGCCATTTTGGACAGAAAATGACAGCAGAGAAAATTTTGAAAAGTGGGTTGTTTTGGCCTACATTATTTAAAGATGCAAATAATTGGTGCAAAGCTTGTGATAGGTGTCAAAGAGTCGGCAACCAATCCAAAAGGAATGAGATGCCCCAGCAAAGTATTCTAATTGTTGAGTTATTTGATGTTTGGGGTATTGATTTCATGGGACCATTCCCATCATCTCACGTGAATCAGTACATTTTGGTTGCTGTGGAATATGTTTCTAAATGGGTCAAGGCCATTGCAACACCAACTAATCAAGGATCAGTGGTACTAAAATTCCTCCAGGGGGTTATATTTCCACGTTTTGGAATTCCACGTGTGATTCTTAGTGATGGGGGAAAGCATTTTATTAATAAACAGTTTGATACTTTATTAGCAAAGTATGGGATTACTCATCGCATGGCTACACCCTATCATCCACAGACATCTGGTCAAGTGGAGGTTTCAAACAGAGAATTAAAGCGGATTTTGGAGAAAATAGTTGGCTCTACACGTAAGGATTGGAGTTTAAAATTAAATGACGCGCTGTGGGCTTACAGGACAGCTTTTAAAACCCCAATTGGGATGTCGCCATTTAGACTTGTGTATGGGAAAGCATGTCATTTACCTATGGAACTAGAGCACAAGGCGTTTTGGGCCATTAAGGAACTAAATTTTGCATATGATTCAGCTGGGGAGAAGCGTAAGTTGGAGCTCAATGAGCTCTATGAGATTCGTAATGATGCATATGAAAGTTCAAAAATCTACAAAGACAAGACTAAGGCATTTCATGACAGTAAAATCCTTCGCAGGGAATTTTACACAGGGCAAAAGGTGTTGTTTTTCAATTCCAGATTAAAGTTGTTTCCAGGCAAACTTAATTCACGTTGGACAGGGCCATATGTGGTCACTAAAGTTTATTCGCATGGGGCTGTGGAGATAAAAAATGAGGCCACAGGTCATGAATTCAAGGTCAATGGTCACAGGCTCAAACCATACTTGGAATCACCCTATGACACAGCACTCGAGTCATTAACTCTGGGGGATCCAGTGACTTAGCCACCAGATTTCTGCAACGTCTAGCTACAGACTTTAAATAAAGCGCTTATTGGGAGGCAACCCAACTTTCTAACTTTTTCTTTACTTTGTTTCGTTTTTCTTTCATTACTTTCAATTTCTAATCGGCATGCCATTCCAATTTCCAATGCACATGACAACTGCATGCCATTCCAATTTCAAATCGGCATCCAATGTTCCTTTCGGTTTCTTTGGTTTGTAGGCTGGGTTATAATCCAAAGGGTCATCACGAGGCTATGTGCATCATTTTGTCACGGCCCAATGTTTCTTATGTCAGGTGAATTTTTTTACTTTATTTTGCCTTTTTGTTATTTATTTATTTTGTTGTTCTCTTATTTATTTCTTTTTTTTTTTTTCATTCTATTTTCCTTTTTCTTTTAGTTCTTTGGTCTAGACTTTTGTTTTTATCTTTTCTAGTTTTGCTTTTCGTTTTTTTTAGTTTATATTTATTTTCCACACCTTGAGGACAAAGTGTGAAATAAGTTTGGGGGTGGGAAAGTAGTAAAAATTTAGGGTTTTTATTTTGTGTCAATTAAATTTTTTTCGTTTTTAAGCGGATATCCATAGATTATTTTAAACGTTAGAACAAATGGACATGGTAAAGATTAATCCCACAATAGAGTCTTTTCTATTTATCGTTACTTAGACACTAATTCACGAGTTATACTTTGAAAAATTTGCACATTCACACCAACATGGTTTGTGGGGAGTGAGATTGAAACACTTGCTTTTTGTCTAAGTTTATTGTTATTTTTTTATTTTTGTTCTAAATAAAGTAAAGTTAGTATGTGTTATAAAGTAATAATTGTCTCACCCAAGGTTCTGCCTAGTAACCGGGCCAGTCCTGCCTAATCAGCAGTGATTCTCGCGTCAAACGGTAGAGTTTTGGCATGAGGCATGGTGGTTAGTTGGTTTTGTAGCCTTTCCAGTTCGGGTTAATAAGTTCTTAGGGGTGTTCTACACCTAGTGCCCTAAAGCCTTAGTGGTTTAGGAGTCATTGACCTAAAGCTCGCTACATGGGTTGGATCGAAAGCTTAAGTGAATCGACATTGCACGACCACTACTGTTACTTAAAAAAATATATATATATATCTATGCGAAGTTAGTGTGTGAAGTATGAATAAAGGGATGAGAGGTAAGAGTTTTGGTCGAGTCTCTTTAACTATGTTGGTTCACTTTACACCAAAGGAAGTTTGTGAATTCTTTTCTAATTGATTCTAAATGGCTTAGACTCTGTGGTGTGATTGGTTGGAACTTTTGAAAAGATGTTCCGATTTTTAACATTTTCTATGGATTGCAACTTGAAAGTGAGAATTTTGTTTTAGCTAAGTTTTAGTTAAGTGTCAAGTTTGTTAGTTTTTATTTTTGTTTTCTAGTCTTGTTTTGTTTGAGGACAAGCAAAAAGCTAAGTTTGGGGGTATTTTGATAAGTGAATTTTATATTATATATTTAACCCTATTCTTAGTATATTTTGGTTAATATTTTGGAAGAATTTTGATACTTTGAATTGTATTTTCAATATAGGACTTTCGACTTCCTCTGGAGCAAAACGTGGTCAAACGGACGAATTTTGGAGTAATTCTAGTTAGAAGACGTTCCTGAGTCACTTAGCTTGGTCGTATCAAAATTTGGGATTTTTCCATCAAGCGGTTATTTTCTGGCGATAAAATAAAGGAGCAATGCGCGGTGCTGGAAAATGACGTTTCTGGGCTTAAATTGCGTTTTTGGAGACCAAGATGACCTCAGATGATTTTGTGGCCTTCTGGAGATGTGTTCGGAAGGTCCTTATCTTTAAAAAAAGCTATCTTGGGCCGGATTTGGAGGAGATCTGAGACTAAAACGTGGCTGGACAAGTACTTGGCAGATTCTCCTAGTTTAATTAGGGTTTTATTTTCTAAGATATTTTATTATTTTTCTTAGTTTCCTAGTTGGAATAAAAAAACCTATGTCTTAGGGTTTGTGAGGGCTGAGCAAATATATGGCTTTGGCCGTCTACAATTTTTCTACACGCTTATTATTATTCAACTTCAGAGACAAAGAACTTGGCTAGGGTTCTTTGAGATTTTCTACTTTAAGGTGTTTTCATCATTTTTCTTCGTAATAATATTTTCTATGATTTCAATTATGAAGATGCATAACTAATTCCGTTTGCTAGGGCGAAACCTTGAGCCTTAGCATGAATATGTAATTTTTATTTAATTGCTTATGATTGATTGCATACGCACTTTGAATTATTGATCATTGTTTTAAACTATCTAATTATCTTGATGATTGGCCACCATTAGGATGTTTAGACAAGTAATTGGATGCAATTCGGTTGGAATATCACCGGAGGATTGAGTATTGCTTCTTGTGATTAATAATTGTAATTCCATCTAAGGCGAATATCACGTTCTTAGGGGTTGCATGGTTCTTCAAAAGGTTTTCATAAAACTTAATGAGTCTTGCATGTTCATATTTGATCTGAATATCACATACGGATTGCATGTTAGATATACGTTCTTGCTTGAATATCACGAGGAGAATATATATTAGGAAAACCTAACCTTCGAAGTAGCATGTGTAAATCGTGAGTAAAAAAAGGTCGTACCCAGTGCACAAGGCTCCCGCTTTACGCAGGGTCTGGGAGAGGTGATGGTAGAAATTCATAGGATTGCTAGGTGATGGTGGAACCCTAGTGCCTTTATAAATTGATATTTAAAATTCTTTTCTTCGATTATTTTAGTTTTTGTTTAAAATTCGTTTTTAATATTACCCATTCTCAAACTCTCTTTTCTCAAGTTTTAATTCTAAGTATTTAATTAGGAATTGTTTCTACACAAATTATCCAAATAGTCATTGAAGAAAACGACCTTGCATGAGCATCTATACTACAATATCCTTATATTCTTGCAAGTATTTCATGTGATTTTGACCCTGTTTGCATAGATGTTAAAAATCCTATCACCTAACTCATCTCATTTAGAATCAATACTGATTAGAGATTCCTATTAAGATCAATTACTATTTATGTAAAATTCGTATTTTGTAGACTTTGACT
This sequence comes from Malus sylvestris, assembly GCF_916048215.2. Lineage (NCBI taxonomy): Eukaryota > Viridiplantae > Streptophyta > Magnoliopsida > Rosales > Rosaceae > Malus > Malus sylvestris. The sequence continues at coordinate 6,906,000 of NC_062267.1, read as the reverse complement.
TGGTGTGTACTTAATATCTGATCCCCTTCCATGTTTGGTATTGTACCTTTAATGGCATGATGTCTAAAATGTAGTTAAATTGAAGTGTGGACCTGATTTCAATAAGGGCTATTTTTAACCTGGTGCAATTACTGATACAACGAACATACATCCTTGATGTTTATCTTAAGATACATTTCATGTATTGATTGTGCGGTTCATTTCATGTATTAAATCCTGATGTATTTAAGAAGATGCGACCAATCCAAGGCGCAGATACATTGGAAATATTAGTAGGGCTGTCCCCTATATAATAATTGGAGATTAAAAGTATTTTAGAAGCGGAGAGAGTATCTACTGAATCATAACACACTTTTAAACATGGAGTCGAAGGCTGTCCATTCTGGTTTTGTGGTGATCGTCATTACCCTATTGATCACTGCTGGTCATGCAGTTGCACAAGAAGATCGTTGCTTTCAGAACTGTCGTAGTACTTGTCATTTGGATTTGGTTACACCAGATGGATGCGATGAACAATGCTTCCAAAGGTGTCCAGTTCTACCTTCCTTGTCTCCAACTGCTGTGACCTTTTATCCAACCGATCGTTGCTTCACTAAATGCATGGAAGATTGCCATTTGCCTAAAGAAGTGGAATGTGCTAATAATTGTTTCATCAAGTGTGGATTTCCACCGATGCCTCCGTTGCATTGAAAAATGTCTATCACCAATAGAATAAATGTTTTTTTTATCTTAATAATGTGTAACATGGCTGGTTCTGAAATTTTGGGGGTCATGTAGCAAAATTAAACTATAACCCTCTAATTTGTTACTAGCTTTCTTGAGTTATTTAAATAATATAATAACTTAGAATTTATAAACTAAAACATCAAAAATTGAGTTGGAAGCAAATAGTTCACTGGTTACTAGTTTGATTTGTACAAATTGTCCATGATTTGATTTATGCAGGATTTCTTTATGTCAATTTTTGAAAATTAAGCAAAATGAAAGTCATCAATGTCTGGATTCGAACTCACACCCTTTCACTAGGTTGCAAAACACAAACCCACACTAAACCATGAGCGCACTTCAAATATTTTCATCATATTTCCTACAATGGGCCCTGTGCAGTGGCACCACTTACACACCTTCAGGGTTGACGTAAGTATAGTGTTGATGGGTGGGCAGTTGATCAATTCACTCTTCACCACATATTCTTTACGATCCACTGTGAGTCCGTGATTGATGATAAGATTTTTGCAACTTAGATTTGACCAATACTTACATTGGCTGTACTGATTTTATCAACTGGCTTAACCAACATTGGCCAGACATACAAAATTTTCACATTTGGTCAATGGTATATTGGCCCGCCAAAGCATAACAAGAAAAAACTACATAACCACTCGATTATACGATGCCTTGCACCTAGGAGGAGACTCGAAGCCAAGTTCGAAGTGATGACCAGTTTGCAGCAATCTTATGGCCTACAGAATTATTACATTATCTGTTGAACATGATATAATCCTTCATATTTCATCATGCTTTTGCGCCTTGCAATAACACCAAAGAGAGAGGATGCAGTTTGTAACCGAAAAAAAAACTCCCAGCGTAATTATCTCTCATTAGTTTCATCTAATTGAATTTCTTTTTTTTTTTTTTAAGTGAGGATATGTTAACATCTTTTGAAGATTGAAAACAAAGGCATTCCAATCATCATGAGCTTTAGAAACCAATGTAGGTATTCTCCACGCCAGTCGTACGACCAAGCACTAAACTAAACAACATCAGAAACATGTCTGCATATACCAATACCTAGTTACCAATCACCAGAGAGTCATGTTACACACACGAGTTTTCGAAGTGTATTGTTTAAACCCTAATTAACTTTCTAGAGAAGATTATACTCTAATAAATCGCCTCTTTTCATGTTCTCTTGTTTGTCCAATCTATATATAATATGTGTATGTAACAGCCGCATATTCTTGAGACCTCCACCAGATGTACTAAATTACTAATTCTATTTTCTAAAAGTTTTGCTAGTTAGGGGTTTAATACTTGTTTGAATTAGGTTAAGTTGAGGAGGACGATATGAACCACTTTCTACTACAGCAGATTAAAGGAGAGTAATTTACATGGCACGGGACGCCACCATGGTAGTGTACCCTTGCCATTTAAGTCCGAAACTGAAACCACGTTTTCAAGCTGTGGTCCCTCAGATCGCTCAAGCAATAAACCCCATCTGTAATCACAATCCATTTTGCTGCATTATTATAAGTTGAATAGAAGGACCTAGATTTTGGCTTTTAGAACAGCTTTTGGAGAAGATTATTAGTAGAGTAGCATTAGACCTGTTGACAAGGGAACTTAAAACGAAAATCAAGGTTCCAGACAACATGCTGTCAAATGTGCATTGAAAAGCAGAAAGTTTTTTGTTCTAACAAGTGTTTATTGGTTGGAATTATACTTGGTAGATTTTGAGAATCTACGATATATCTTGCTTACGCGATCCTTAAATAGCTGTATGAAGACAAACTAGTATTTACAAGAAACAATGCAGATTAATGAAGAAACTAAAAACTAATAATCCTGATTCAAAGAAATTTAAAGGCCTTCCATCCGAAATGAGGACCACTTTGCTTTGCAATGTCGGGTGACAATTGCGAAGGCCTGTTTCCTTGTTACTTGCATGGCTGTCACTAGGCCAGGAATTTGTAAAATATGTACCCAACACCACATGATTCCATACAAAAATTGGATTCAATATTACAAATTATATAAGAACTAAGCTTCATGTAAAAGAATTTAACAAAGTGCCAACCCACCTTAGAAATCAGATCGTCAATCGCGACGCATGCACCATCTCTCTCATTGCAGGACCTAGTAACTACATAATGAGTCAAAATTTTACTATACTCTGGTATATAGCATGAATCAAAGTAATGAATAGTTAATGCGCAGTCTCAATGTATAATATAAATATGGAAAAATTAGTATCCGGTTCTTATTTACTAATATTCATGGACTGAGACCTTATTTGTTTTCCAATTTTGATTGAAATCCCTATCATTAATTTGATAATGCATTTACATGTTTATTACATTTTTTTTTAAATTAGTAATTGATTTAGGATACTCACACCTCTATTAAACTCCTAATTAATTTTCAATTCAAACATTTTCAAAAAAAAAATTAAATTAGAATAAGTTTGTACCCATTAGTTTTTTTATGAAAAGATTCTTAATTTTTTAATCTTAAATGTACCCATTCATATAATTTTCAATTTTTTTAATCTTAAATGTACCCATTCTTAAATATATCAATTTGTTATATGTAAAATGTACCCTTTTTTTAATATAAAATGTACAAATTTTTTGTATAAAATTTACCCAAACTTTTAATATAAAATATATTCAATTTTTTTTTATTTCATTTTTAAACTTATATGGGTACATTCTTTTTTCGTGATTTGATAATACACACACACAATATAATAGAGAGTATAATTTATATTTTATTATTGTTAATCCCACAAATTATGGGTTATATTTAAAATCTCATTAATATAGGGAATTGTTATTGGTACTCCAAAATTCTCATTCTACACTCCAAACTTTCTATGTTTAGAAAGAAAAATACACTTGTGAGGAGTGTAGAATGAGATTTTTAGAGTGTCAATAACACTTCCCTTAATATAAACAAATACAAATTTCAATTTTTAATTTTTAATTTAAAAAATATAGTAACTTACACTATTACACTAATGTTAGAGACTTCGATAAAAAACTAAAAACAAACAAGGTTTCAGTAAAAAAATATTGATAGTCAGGGACCACATCCAAAATGTCTCAAATATACACCGGTGCATACTAGAAAGAAATACACACGAGTGTATACATTAGTGAAAGAGAAGTTTTGTGTACGACAAACTATATGTACATATAGTTTAAAGTAGAAAAAATTCTAAAGGCACAAATAATTCTAAAGTACAAAGATGCTTCACCATATATAATAGGATTTTAAACACTATACATGCCCCATTAATGTCACTAAGCTACAACACCTGGCCACTCTGCCCACTCAAACAATTTTAACCTATTCCTTTCAGTTCCCCCCATTGCTCTCAACAAATCCAAAGCCCTAAACTCAACGTTGGTCCTTCGGTCATGGATTACCTGAAGAAAAAGGAGAAGAAAACCTTGCCCACCAATGTTACAAAGGAACAGGCTTGCACTCGACCGTTTTGCTTCTTCTGCACCATGAAAGAGCCAAACTCCTTCAAGAGAAGAGCTGGTATATCAGCCTGTTTTAAGGAACTACCTCTCAGAGAAGACCAAGGAAATGTTCTGGTGCTGAGCAGCCTATGGAATGTTGCTATGGCTCACCCTGACGACCCGGAGTTCCCATCCCTTGGAATCTTTGATTGCATGGCAAGGTTTATCCACAAAGGCATCAACAATAAGAGTACTAGTTGGATTCAGAGGGACCAAAACATCTTCATCCCTTACTATGCAGCTCATGTCATTGGTTCTTATACCATGAACAAGGCTGCGTTTGCCGAAAAGGCGGTGGCATCGGGCGTGATTCCACCACTTTTGGAGCTTCTGAGAGGGAAGATGAGTTGGGTCGAGCAAAGGGTCGCGGTTCGAGCGCTAGGTCACCTTGCAAGCTACGAGAGGACATTCGAAGCTGTGGCGGAATACGAAGAAGAGGTGGTGAATTTGGCCATAAAGTTAGCCTCTACATGTCTTGATGTGGTGTATGTTAGTTTTGTCGGGGTGAAGGATGAGATAAAAAGACAGAAATATCACTGTAATTTGCTCACAAGAGGTGTTGGGGGATTTGAAATGGAGAATTGCAAGGCTGAGGAATGGGCTAGTCAGCTTCAGTGTTGGTCTCTCTATATCTTAAATTGTTTTGCTTGCAAAGAGAGGTCTTTGAACCTCATTTGCAAGGGGAACTTTTTGAAAGAGTTGTGTGGAATGTGGGGTGGATTGGCAAATCACTCATCGCCAGCTGGGATTGGACTTGTTAGGATTTTGTGCTATAGTAAATATGGAAGGAAAAAAATTGCTGAATCAAAGGTAGTTATTGAGAGCCTGTGTAATCTCTCAAGGTCTTCAGATGACTGGCAGTACATGGGAATCGACTGCCTCTTGTTGCTTCTCAAAGACCCCAGTACGAGGTATAAAGTTATCGATATGGCCGCCTTGTTTCTTGTCGATTTGGTTGAGCTCAAAAGCCTTGGAGATAGATCAAACTTAGGTGAGGCAATCACAAAAGCACTTCTTCTGAACGAGTTGAACAAGAACAGAAGAATTGAAAAATGTTTGGAAGAGGTTTGGAATTTGAAGGTACAGAGGAGGAAGAAGGAGAGACTGTTGTCTGAAGAAAAAATTGAGGAAAGTAGGGTTTTGGTGGATTTAATGAAACAAGAAGCAAATCATATGTTTTGTATAGGAGAAATAGAGGAAGCTATAATGAAGTATTCTGAAGCATTAAAAATGTGCCCATTAGTGTTGAGAAAAGAAAGAATGGTGCTCTATAGCAATAGAGCTCAGTGTGAATTGCTGATCGGAGACGCGGATGCCGCCATTAGAGACTCGACAAGAGCTCTCTGCTTGTCGAGTCCAGTGAATTCTCACAGCAAAAGTCTTTGGAGGAGATCACAGGCATATGACATGAAAGGGTTGGCCAAGGAAAGCATGATGGACTGTTTGATGTTCATCAATGGGTGCATCAAGTCTGAGAGTAGCAAACGTGTGAAGGTTCCATACTATGCCGCACGTATGATCAGCAAACAGATGGACGCCACGTGGCTTTTTGCGACTGCCAGGTCAAAGATGGCAACTGTTGATGATCAAGACTTTCAAGAGATTAAAGAAGTACAAAAGTCAGAAAGTAGGGTTAACTTACACGAGAGTAGCAGTGACAAGCAAGATTACCATGATGAAATGATGAGAATTGTGATGCAGAAGAAAGGTATGTGAACTAAAATTAGCACTCGAATATCATAATAATGAGATCCTTAGCATGATAAGAATTTACATGATGACACTGATACATAATTATTATGACATCCTGTATTAATAATATAACGATATATATCAATTTTTTCTATAATGCATCGTAACATTAACACAAAATGTTACGGTTACGAGTACCACGTAAGTCACTCTTTCACATTACAAAAGATCAGTAGTAGATGTTTGAAATTCAAATACTGGGTTAATATATTTGTTTCATTTTTCTAACTTGCGGTGTGCGTAAGTCTATGCAACTTTTTAAGGTTTAGATATGTGGAAAGTATCATTCACTTTTGTACTGTATATCTTTTTCAGGTCTGTCCACCATTTTTGAAGAACCTTTAACTCAATTAAAGGAAGAGAGTTGGAGAAAGATGGAAAGGACGAAAACGCTGTAATTAAGCTTTGGTCGTGGCCCAGTCAGTGTAAGTTTTTGTGATGGGTCATTGGGTCTCAATGCGATATGGAAACTTGTGGCCACAAGATGTTAAGTTTTTGTTGAAGTTAGGGTTTATGCAGTTGATAGTGTCTGTCCTTCTTTGAAGCTAAATATACAACTGCATACGTTAATTTCCTTCACGATCAGCTTAATTAGTGTTATCTTTAGGTTAAGCGATATATAAGGTAGTGTTTAATTTCTTGGCCAGTCAGAATTAACAATATCTAATTTGACGATCTAAAAACTTACTTTGCATCTGGTAATTAAGAGAATATTACTCAACTATATTTATATGTTCGAATATATAAATATGGCAAAGGTGGAGAGGACCACTTGGGCATATTGATTAAACAAGTTTATTTCAAATGAAGAGAAGGACGAAATGAAAAGGTTAAAAGGTATACCTAATTCCATAACATGGCTTTTCTGGTTGCACACGCATGCCTTTGTCTTCTGAAGTTACTCCACTTTATGATCTTGAATATAATGTGTTTATCATAATTGTGTGTTTTTGGATGAGAGATTTCTAAAAACAAATTAATGTAGGAGTCAAAAATGTCCTATAAAACATTAGAATGAAGGGTTGAAAATGCGCTTCTCAGGATTACAAAGCTACTAGAAGAAAGATTTTCAAATGACTCATTTTAAGCAGTCGTTTTTAAATTTCTTCGTAATATTTTCAATTAAACTCAATCTAAAAAGTTACGTGTTATATAACCGATTTTTTGTTTTCCCATGTTGTGCTTGAGACGTGGAGAAGGTTTATGGTGGAAATAACTAATGAAGAAGAGTGGAGAGAGAATGGTGGGAGAGATGTAGAAGAAATTATAGAGACTAAAAACCAACAACTACTTCAAGTCTTTTTTACTTTCAAGATTTTGTTTTCGTTAATTCATCTTTGTTCTTTCCCTCCCTCCCACCACACTTCTTCATCCTCATTTATCCTTTATATATTCGTCGTATCTGAGACCCAAAAAGTAGAAACAATGACTCAAATAATTATCAAACGAGTCTTAAAAGTTAGATTTAAAATTTGAATGTTGCAGTAAGCATCTACTTTTAGACGGAAGGGTAGGTCTTTTTTTAGAGAACTTTAACAAAAAAATCTCAGTACTGTTCACTTTAATTAAACCACATTTTATACTAAAAAATCAATTTTAGTACTATTCATTTTACCCTTTATTTTGTCCTTATCATACACTCAAAGTTTTCAAGTTCTTTTCATTAGTTTTTTTTTTTTTTTTAATATGGACTAGAGGAAAGACCTCAAGCACCCAAAACTAACCAAGACCCCACCTAAAAAAAGGCATTACATAATTCATCATTCAGAGGCCTCTAAGTTTCCAAATTACAAAAGATGATCAACTAAATTAACCAGCTTAATTTAACCCTAGAAGTCTTTTTCATGATCAATTAGGTAGAAAGAAAAAGGAGATTTCATGATTTTTTTAATTTCTTCAGTCTATCATCACATATTGTAATTTGAATAAGTTCGGCAGAATTACACCCAGATCAGGCAATGCAACTAGCTAGACACAAAATCTCTACTTTATGATATGCTGTCTACTCTAATTTCTTTTCGTGGTAGGCAAGCTGTGCATTTCTGACTTTTAATTCATAGGAACCTAGGTTAACTTATATATATCGGCTCATCCTCAATAATTAGGTCGGAAAGCTGCATACCATCATGCATTGTTATTAATTCATATACTTCAAGAGTGAAAGTCCTTGAAATGTCAAATATTATCGTCCATTCATATTATAATATATGACTTATGAACACTTCTGATAAAACTGAGAAATGAGACTCAAAAGTAGAAATGCAAAAAAACAAAAAGAGAAATATGACAGTGTTGTAAAATCGGTGGTGTGTGTGCAGTGGAATAAATAAAACAAGACACAATATTTACGAGGTTCATTTACTGTCAATGTGACTGAAGTACGTCATCGGGCTAGCAGTGGTGCTTTAATTTATAATCTGGAATAATAAGAGTACAAGGATAACTCTCTCTTTTCTCTCCTCTCTTCTTCCTCTCTTGTTCCTCTCTTTTCTTTCTTCCTCTTCCTTCCTTCCATCCTTCCTTTCTCTGCCGTGTATCATTGTGTGTATTTGCTCTCATCCATCTCATGCTTTTATAGGCACATATTTGGAATGTGAAGAGAATGATAATGCCTACTACCTTGCTGCCAGCCAATATGTACAGCTCCAAAGCAAGGTTCCCATATACAAAAAAAAGATAGGTTAGTGCCCATCTAGGCCATCCACATTTTATAACACTGCCCCTTGGATGATCATATGTAAATATCGGCTACCTCGTTAAAATCTTGATATGTATGCTCCGCCTGATGAGTATCTCCCCCTGATTTCAAATTCTTTAGGCTGATGCGTATCTACGCCATACTTGAACTTATGTGGGCTCATCATTGATCTTTCTGCTTCAATCTCTTGCATAGCAGAAGTGGTGTGCAACCTTTGCCTTTGAATGATCCTTCAAACCATCGCTTATGAGCAACTCATCCATGCTTAACATCTTCAGTGTAAAGAGTCAACATCATATCAATTGTCTTGAGGTATTTGCTAAGGAAATCTGAGACCTAACAATAGTTGAGTCACTTGAGAGCAATACTAGGTAAGCAATCAGGAAAGGGTCCCAGGTAATCAATTGCGGATTGGAAGTTTGATTTCAGGTTTCAACTGATTGCTCTCTTTCTCCGTGTCTTGCAGGTAAGAACAACGACAAAGAAAAAGGACAAGGGGAAAGCATGATATGAGATACTTTTACTCTTAAAGAAAATAGTAGAAGGTTTTGATACTGATGGAAAACTTCTCGATCAAAACTATTTTCTTGCTGAGGAAATGAGTTAAGCATTTTGAGTGACTTGGTTAAATAGGTATTCTCGGAGAGGAAGAAAACTGAGTATTTCGATATGCTTTGTTGAAAAATGTACTATCGGAGATGATGAAGAGTTAGGCATTCTTGTAAGTCTACCTTGCCATGGAGGATGAAGGTCAACATATATAAAGATTTTCCAATAGCAAGTAGTGGTGTTGTTTGGGATCATTTCCTTTACACTTGTCAACAAAGTGGTGTCATTGGAACTGTAAAATTCACGTGTTTCATCTTTGTTAGAGATTTTTTACAAAATTGTTTGTGATATCCGAAAAAAACTGAGATTGCATCTGAAAAGTGTCAACGAACTTTATTCAGGAAAATTTGACTTTTGAAATTCAGAGAATGGTACCTCTTCAACTTTTTGAACAAGTGGCCATGTTGCCTCTTCTTTTATGTATGCATCAATTGTGTTCAAAATGCATGCTCAGAAAGTTGTTGCCTGTATCAATTTTTCCCTTTGCATTTTCCTTCATCATTTCTAAAAATGGCTTGCCTATCTGACCGTTGTTTTAATTTTAATGTTGAGGAAGATGCATACATGTATCCTCAAGACAATATATGACACCCATCATTCTTATCTGTCAATGGTCCTCTTACAATTAGGAACTTTGTAATGAAGAATGACATAACTACTATAGTTATATCTAGGAATCTTCTCACTCCCAAGGATAGCTAGATACTTTCAAAACAGTCTGATGAATTGGTTATTCAAGACTCTCTGGCTTTTAGTGTTCAGTGTGTTGGCTCTGTATCTAATATGAGCTAACATCTACTAGCTCAAACTCACTAAGTCGAATCATTCATGGCTAAGGTGGCAAGTCTTAGACAAAAGATTAAAAAGCTCAAACACGAAAATAGAAAGTTGCACATGCTTGCAAATAATTACTCAACGAGAATGAAAAGAAAGCTTGACTAGTTGCAGGAATCTGAAAGTCGGATTCAAAGTGACCATCAGATGTTTATGGCCCTATTACAAATGCACCCATTGCCTCCACCGTTTGGAGATCTACCAAGTACAGAGGCTCCAAAAAATCAACCTCCGATGATTCTTCTTTTTGGAGTCCCGCCAAGTACTAAGGCGTCACATGATCAATCTCTTATGCCTCCTCCTTCTGGGGTTCTGCTAAATACTTGAATGTATAAAAATTTCCTCCAATATGCCTAAAAACTTTTATTCCAACTTGTTAGATATAGAAGCCCTTGGAAACTTCTAGTTTCATAATCAATAAATAAATGAGGAAACAATGAAATATTCTAGTTCCAAGAATATAAATCAATGAACCTTTTAACGGATAAGAATAGTGTTGTGCTAAATACAATAAAGCATATACTTCATTAAGATATGGTACTTTTGAACCAAATATCAATTCATCTTTACTCTCACGAAGATAAATGATCATTCTTAGTGTTTATATATTGGTTAATCATTTGAGTATTCAACTTATAATCTTCAATCCATATGGTTCTTTAATATCATAAACATCATGGATAAGATTCGTGTTGGCATATTGTTCGATCTGCAGCTCGAGACAATATTCCTTTCAACACTTTATAATTTTTCTAAACCCTTCAGGAGTTCCAATCTAATATCATCAACTTTTGCAAGAGATTTTAGTATGTTGCAATAATATCATAATGAAAGTACTCACTAAGGCAATTTATGCCATCCATTGGTATTTAATACATAATTTATGTTTTACCCCTTCCAAGGCTTACTTCAAGCAATTTGAATCCTTCATGGATTTTCTACACTTCATGACACATTACCCTTTTAGAACTTATACAGAGCAATTTGCTTCCATGTATACTTGAGGGAATTTACTTATGGAGATATGATGTGGGCGACTCATAACCCTTCATATATAATTCTCCATTCATATGAAATCGTTTACAGGAGTATAATTTCAGGCTTCAATTAGTAACTTTGTGTCATATCATGTAAGTGTATTTCACAGTATTACAAATGCCCATATGTAACCTCTTTTGTTCAACATCTTTTGGCTATTTGTATTATATACATATATATCATTTTTCCCACGTTCTTACAAAATTGTAATGGAATTGCCTTTCTCCATTTTTGGCCAATAATTTTTCCTTTCACCGACGCAAAAAGAACGAGACTCAATATTAACACAGCTCATAGATGAATTTAGTAGCTACTTGTAAAAACCAAAATTACCATTGGTTATCATCAATTTGTGATCCCATATTCTCATGTTCATGCGTATGAATAAAACCTTTTCATTTCTTTGGATATCCATTGTCTCTTCAAGGGCATTACATTATCTTTTCCAGGATAATCATAGTTTAGAGAATGCGGATAATAATCTCTTCTTGAGCGTTATAGAGCTTGGATTTTAATCTCCACTTCCAGGAGTTAAGTCATTGGAACATATACGTATATCATGCTTCATGCATGAGACATCAACATTTTCATGTCCGCGGATTGTCCTTTCTGGGACGTGTATCTATGCAATGATTGTCATGCTTCCAGCATGTAATAGTTATGCTTCAGGAATATAATAGTTCAGTAGTGTCATATTCTTCTTCTTTCGAATGATTGAATCTTTTGAGTCTGAGGGTTTGCCATGTTTCAGGCGTGCAACAGACAAATCATTTGCTACCACATTATCTTGTCCAACAGGGACATCAATTCTTGTAGACATATTTGCAGCAAGTATATGTGATTTTATCACTTTTGTTGCTTCATTAAATGCATCTGGCATTTGATTGGCACATCGTTGCATCATTCAATTACTCTCACTTCATTTTCACATTAATTGTGTCACCTTCCGGCCCGAGCCCCCACCACATCCCAGGCTCAACTCCACCATAGCACGATATTGTCCGCTTTGGGCCCCAACCACGCCCTCACGGTTTTGTTTCTGGGAACTCACACGAGAACTTCCCAGTGGGTCACCCATCATGGGATTGCTCTCGCGCGAACTCGTTTAACTTCGGAGTTCCAATGGAACCCAAAGCCAATGACCTCCCAAAAGGCCTCGTGCTAGGTAGAGATGGGAATATACATATAAGGCTTACAGGATCCACTCCTTTGGGCGATGTGGGATGTTACAGATTGCTTCGTGAATCAAAATAAGACAAAATGGGTACATCCCATGACATTTCTCATTGTTCTTTTGGAACGGTATTTTCTCGTCATTCTTTTAGAACGGTCTATTCTCATCATTCTTCCGGAATGGTATTTTCTCGTCGTTCTTCTGGAATGGTCTTTTCCCTAATGGCGAGAAAATTGTCTTATCAAAATGATAGTTCTCAAACCACACGATAAACATATATCCCCAATATGCGATGATGCCTTATTTTAGTACATTGTTGCAGTGCAATAGGCACATAGATAGCACAACCAAAAACTCGTAAATGTGTAATGTTTAGATGGTGCCCAAACCTGAGTTGTACTGAGAAGTATTAATGGTTGGCAACAAGTCTCAACCAAACTAATAATGCATCATGTAAAATGGCATGTCCCCATATAGAAAACTAGCAATTTCGTTTTCATGAGCAGAGCGCAGGTAATCAATTTTGTCTGCTTAATAAATGCTTTTGCTAAACCATTTTGAGTATGGACATGAGGAACATGGTGTTCAACATCAATGCCCAATGACATGCAATAATCATCAAAACTTTGAGATGTAAACTCTCCAGCAAATATGCATGGATTATATCATCATTTACATGAATCAATGAACTTCTGGTCCTTATTTAATAGTATGTGGACTGAGACTCTTATGGCATTTATTACAATTAAGTTGTGGCAATGCGACACTTCAAACTTACAGTACTCATTAAGGAACTTCATGTCCGATCTTAAGAATCAAAGGACTTCATGCCCGATCTTTTTAAATGATGGAACTTCGGGTCCAATCATTTTATATGATGAGGATCAAGAAACTGTAGCATCTGATCTGATCAATGAACTTCGGGTCCTGTATATACTCATCATAACAAAAAGAAGTACAATAAAAAAATTAAAGCAATAGGCGGTAATTCCAACCATGGTAAATAAATAACTTTTGAGTAAATAAAGCTTGTGACAAGGGTTTTAATTCAGCGCAATTCACATAAATAAATCAAAACTTAAAGAAAAGGGTGATAATTCCACCCACTGTAAATAAATTGCATTTAAGTAAATGAAACTTGTGAAAAGGCTTTAAACCAACACTATTCACATATATAAGAGGATACATAAGAACTTTCATGGAGAAACAATTTCGATCTGAGCTGCTGAAAATGGAGTTTTGGTACTCATAATGTGGCTGTCCAGTTTTCTGCGGAAATTGGAAATTGGTTTGGTATTTCAGACATTTGCGACGATCGCACCTTTGGAATTTTCTGAACATTTGATATGTTGTACATACTGGGCGGATGAATAACTTTCAAGAAGAAAGTATTTCAATCCGAGGTCAGCAAGTTGGAGTTCTGAGGCTGTTTACATAGCTGTCAGATTCTCTACGAATTTTGAGTATGTACCATTTGGCTTCTGCAAAGCATATAAAGTCATACAACAATATATATATATATATATATATATAGTTGCTTCAAGAAAATCAGTAGTACATAGATTTGAAGATGAAATGAAAAGATTTTCTTATTTGTGAGATTCCAGCCAACAGCGGTGAATCGGATTTGTTGCGTTGTGTTTTCCACTGACACGAAAACTTCTCATGCCGATAACGTGTTGTAAAATCGGTGGTGTGTGTGCAGTGGAATAAATGAAATAAGACACAATATTTACGAGGTTCCTCTACAATCAGTGTGACTGGAGTACGTCCTCGAGGTAGCAGTGGTGCTTTCATTTATAATCTGGAATAATAGGAGTACAAAGATAACTCTCTCTATTCTCTCCTCTCTTCTTCCCCTCTTTTCTTTCTTCCTCTTCATTCCTTCCTCTCTTTGGCGCGTATCATTATATGCATTTGCTCTCATCCATCTCATGCTTTCATAGGCATAAATTTGGAATGTAAAGAGAATGATAGTGTTTGCTGCCTTGTTGCCAGCCAATATGTACAGCTCCAAAGCAAGATTCACAAATATAAAAAAGATAGGTTAATGCGCATCTAGGCTATCCACATTTTATAACAGACTGTGTATTGAGAAAATATCTATTTCATTACATCAAACTTGCTTACAATGGTAAGGACTTAAGGGCTATGTTTGTACCATATTTAGGGCCTCGTATTTAGATCTCGTACAAATACTTGGGAGACTTAAATGTAATTATGTGATAAAGGAATGGGCAAATATGTAATAAGTGAAAATCCCTTATTCTATAAAAGGACTCATCACCCTCACAATTAAAGGAGACCATTTCTGAAGCCTTCTCACCCCTCTCACATCCCCTCTCATATTTAGAGGTTCTCTCCCTGACCTCTCAGATAAATACAATAATCAGTGTGGACGTAGCCCAAACCTTGGGGTGAACCACCATACATCTTGTGTTATTTATATTACTTGCAGATTCACGGCCGGATTTACGTTGTTCTAAGACCTCCGATTTTGTGCATCAACATTTGGCGCCGTCTGTGGGAATCGATACGAAAAGTTATGTTAGTTCTTTTTCATTTTTTCACCTCCGCCATGAATCTGCAGAAACTCAAGAACCATGCAGTACGTATACCATTCTCACCATAAACTTGTAGCTGAGCAAGATATTTGCACATTATCTATAACCCAAGATCCCGAATAAAGATGACAGCCAAATCCAAAACATCATATCAGATAACCAAATCATGAAGCCACCATTAAGATTGAAACTGTTGCTGGTGTTCTCATCAATGGTTTTGATGTTGTACAAGTGTCAGGCAGGAGCTACCAACCTCTAAGAGTTGGGCAGGAGATACCATGTCAGGCAGGAGCTACCAATCTCTCTCTAGACTTTTTCTCTCCCTAACCTACAAGAGAACCGACAGACAGAGGCCCATGTTCAAATACGGAGGCCCATGTTCAAGGTGATCAACATCTAGCATCCCAGCGCACTCCACCGACGAATCCATCGTTGTGGAGCTCCCAATCAATGCCTTAATCACCGCATTGTCCCTCAGAAATGCAAATGCCCCAGTCGCCTCAATAAATGCGTGCAACAAATCATCTCCACTTCAACTTCCAAGGCTAGACTGAGATCATCGAGGAAGCAGGCTTAGCAGAAGAAAGACAACGATGAGCAAAACGACGGAGGGAGAGTGACACTGTCGGGGTTACTCAACTTCACGAACGGCCTCTGGACTTCCATGGATTTTCTGGGTCAATTTCTCACTGGTTCCCGACCTTCTCTCTCACTGAATCTTAAATGGCGACAATCATCCACCTCTCTGCAACCCACAATTCATCTCCCTCTATCCATTTATTCTCTTCTCACTCTCCCCAAAATACCCCCAACCCCTCATTCAATTTACCAACCAAAGCCCATACCTTCCGCTCCATTTCTCTCAAACCTTACGTCGCATCCAAGCCCCAAGCTTTGGTCATCACTTTGATGGTTAAGACCCTCTCAGAGACCAAGCTAGTCACCGTGCCGGATGAGGTAGAAATCATCAGGAAATTACCGGCGGGGACTGGGGTCTACGCCATTTTTGACCAGAGCAGTAAGCTGCAGTTCGTCGGGTTATAGAGGAACATAGCGGCGAGTGTTCTCTCACACCGGAAGTCGTTGTTGGAGCTTTGCTACTCCGTCAATGGAGTTTCTACCATATGTCGACATCAGTTCAACAGGATATCTCGGGTTGCTTTTCCTCTAAAATTGATTTAGTCAATGGGAATCTCTATTCTACTTGATCATCATCCTCCTCGAATCCTGACAAGCATGGGCAGTTTGATCCAAGTGATGTCAAGACGTTTTTCAGAGCTCTCTTTGAAAGAATGGGCTGGCAAACTGATACTGACCTGATAGGTATGGTAAAAAGCAGAATTGCAGCTCCACTCAGTTTCACCATGTGAGCCAGGACAAGCAATAATTCAAAGAGCTCAGTGATCCATCCCCTGCATCTTCTTTACAGGGTGGTAGCCATATGAAATCACTTTCTGAAGGCCCAGAGGATATGTCTACTTGAGCAAAGAAACGCTGTGGGAAACAGAAACAAAAGCAAAAGCAAAGCAGAAAAGAAAAGAGAAATCAAAAGAGAAAGCAAAAGCAAGGAATAAACACCCCACCAGAATGATGTGATTTACTTTTCTTGTTTTTGTATGATGTAATTTATTTTTCCTATCTTTCTGAGATATCTGTATAAACCCCATCAGAGAGTAATAATAATAAATAAATAAATAAATAAATAAAAATATCAAAGCCCAAAATAAATGGGCTGGAATGTTATGGAGGGCGAAGGCCCATAAAGCCCAAAATAGCACCAACCAGATGATCAAAAATACGCCTAGTACTCCAAAATTATTCGGCAACTTGTTGCTATTACCACCAACCAGGTGATCAAAAGTACGCCCAGTACTCCAAAATTATTCAGCATCCCGCGGTCATTACCACCAACCAGGTGATCAAAAGTACACCCAGTACTCCAAATTTATTCAGCAGCCTACTGCTATTACCACCAACCAGGTGATCAAAAGTACGCCCAGTACTTCAAAATTATACATGAGCATTACTCATGTCAATCATACATAAACATTCATGAGCATCACTCATTCAATCATACATAAACATTCATGAGCATCACTCATGTCAACATCCATGAGCATCACTCATGTCAAAACAACACAAACATCCATGAGCATCACTCATGTCAATCAGCTTCAAAAGCTTCATTTATAGAGCTCTAGCTTCAAAAGCTTCATTTACAAAGCTCCAGCTTCGAAAGCTTCAGCTTCGAAAGCTTCATTTACAGAGCTCTAGCTTCAAAAGTTTCATTTACAGAGCTCCAGCTTCAAAAGCTCCATTTACAAAAGATCTAGCTTCAAAAGCTTCGTTTACAGAGCTCTAGCGTCAAAAGCTTCATTTACAAAAGCTCTAGCTTCAAAAGCTTCATTTACAGAGCTCCAGCTTCAAAGCTTCACTTGCAACGCTTCACCTACAAAGCTTCAGTGCAGGGTATACAAATACCACCTCCGAACAACCGCCACTTCAGCCCATACATGGATTTAATTTGAAGTCTCCAGCCAACAGACTCTATTGACCGAAGACTTAAGGGACTACATTATGTATCATATATTGGGCCTCAACTGGGCCTCATGGAAAATACTTTGGGGACTTAACCCATTATTTATGTACTGAGGAGCGAGTCCTTATTCTATAAAAGGGACTCCCTCACTTTCATTAGAGAGCATTCATGAAAAATACTTGAAAGACTTAGCCCATCACTTATGTATTGAGGAGCAAGCCCTTATTTTATAAAAGGGACTCCCTTACCTTCGTTAGAGAGCATCACCGCCTACTAAGCAACCACATCGCCACGAGCATCACTCCTGACCCATTATTCATGTACTGAAGAGCGAGCCCTTATTTTTATAAAAGGGACACCCTCACCATCATCAGAGAGCATCAACTCTAGCCCATCATTCATATATTGAGGAGCGAGCCCTTATTCTATAAAATGGACTCCCTCACCGTCATTAGAGAGCATCAACTCTAGTCCATCATTCATGTATTGAGGAGCAAGCCCTTATTCTATAAAAGGGACTCCCTCACCTTCAACGCCACAAGCCGAGCCAACCAAGGCAACATAAGCCACGAACAGAGCAGCCTCGCAGTATGTGCTACTTCTAGTTTAGCATCATTTCAGATTGAGCACCGTCTCATATCGAACATCAGTTCAAGATAACTTCTAGTTACTTCGGCCCACACATGGACTAAATTTCAAGTCTCCAACCAAAAGACTCTCTTGACTAAAAACTTGGAAGACTACTGTTTGTACCATATTTAGGATCTCGTATTTAGATCTCGTACAAATATTAGGGGGATTTAAATGTAATTATGTGATAAAGGAAGGGGCAAATATGTAATAAGTGAGGAGCCCTTTATTCTATAAAAGGACTTCTCACCCTTACAATTAATGGAGGCCATTTCTGAAGCCTTCTCACCCCTCTCACATCCCCTCTCATATTCAGAGGTTCTCTCCCTCACCTCCCAGATAAATACAATAATCAGTGTGGACGTAGCCCAAACATTGGGGTGAACCACGATACATCTTATGTTATTTACATTACTTGCAATTCACGGCCAAAAATTTACGTTATTCCAAGACCTCCGGTTTTGTGCATCAATAGGCTATATATAGTAAACATCCATAGCCCACATTTACAAGAATATCCCTTTAACTAACACACACAATTACAATTATATCCTTCTTAACAACCTTATCCTTCAAATTACATTAACCTCTTATAACCACCTTGACACATATGATCATGCCACATGTCACAGCCATATATCATTGGTTAATGCTCCTTTTCAAACAAAGTTGGGAGTTGCCAAGCTTGGTTTGCAGAAGTACTTAACCTGAAACACAAACTTTAGCTGTGAACAAATTATTGTTGCAATGATGAACCTGATACTCTCAACTTCAAATTGTTACAGTGTTTCATAAAGGTTGGACTATAGAGACCCTTTGTGAACGCATCTGCAACTTGATTCTCAGTAGGTATATATTGCACCACAAGATCTCATTTTTGAACTTTTTCCTTTAAAAAATGGAAGTTTGTGTCAAGATGTTTGATTTTGGAGTGAAACACTGGATTGGAACATAGTGCTAGGGTAGAGAGATTGTCACAATGCAATCTTGGTGGATTTGAAATGAACTATTTAACATCTCTAGAGATCGAATCTAATATACATCAATTGCACAATGAGCAAGAGCTTTATACTTTACCTCTATGGAACTTCTTGAAACAATTTATTGTTTCTTAAACTGTCATGACACTGGATTGGATCCCAGATAAACAAAACCAGTAATTGATCTTCTTGTATTAATGTTGGCTGCCCAATCAAAATATGAGTATGCCTCAATAATATATTCATCAGATTTAATGTACTTTAAGCCACATTGTAGTGTTCCTTGTAGATACCTTATAATCATTTTCACTAAATGCATATGCAAATCTGTTGGTGAAGGCATATACTATATACCAAATTAATTGAATGTGCAATATCAGGTCTTGTGAATGTCAAGTATTGAAGTGCACCCACAAGACTTCTATAATGAGTTGGATCAGCTAATGGAGTTCCTTATGTAACAAGTAGTTGTGAATGAGGTTTGGAGGGTGTGGTTGTTGGTTTACATGTCTCCATTCATGCCTTTTTTAATAACTCATTTGCATATTTTGAGTGGTTGACAAGTAATGAGCCATCAAGTTGATATTGAATATGCAGACCCAAAAAATGTCAATATGCCCATATCTTTAAGATAAAAAACAGCTACAAGATATGTAATCACATATTGAATCTTGAGAGCACTAGAACCAGTTAAAATGATGTCATCGACATAGAGGAGAAGTAAAGTAACATATGTCTCATCACTGTGGACAAACAAACTTGAATCTGATAATGCAGCTTTAAAACCAAGTGCAGGAAGAAAACTGGTAAATTTTGAATTCCATACCCTTGGTGCTTGTTTGAGGCCATATAAAGATTTGATAAGTCTGCACACATGAGTTGGGTGAGTATGATCTACAAAACCATGTGGTTACTGCATGTAAACCTCTTTTTCTAAGTCACCATGGAGAAAAACATTTTTGTTGTCTAATTGTCTCAATTCCCAACTAAATTGAGTTGCCACTATAGTATACCTAACCACAATACTGAAGGTCTCAAAGTAATCCAATCCTTCTTGTTGACTGAAACCTTGAGCAACTAACCTTGCCTTGTATCTTAACACACTGCCATCTTGGTTCTTTTTTATTTTGTGCACCCACTTGCTGCCTATAATACTTCTATTTGATGGAGGATGAACTAACTGCCATGTACCTTGAGCTTGTAGTGCATCAAACTCTTCTTGCATTACTTGTTGCCACTGAGCTATTTTGGATGCAGCCTTAAAACTCTTTGATTCTTCAATTTCACTTATATCAGCCAAAAATAAAAAACCACATGTATTGATATCATGTTTAGATTCAACATAATTATCAATTTGTAAAGATGACAGTTCTGGTATAGTAGCTAAAAATGAGAAATAAGCTTTTCTAGATATAGCTCATGGCTTAAGTCCTGTTTGGATACAGTTATTTGAAGCACTAGATTGATTAATGCTCTCAGTAGCAGGAGAAAATGGAAGAATTACATGTAGTAGTGATGATTCTAGGACAAGAAGCAAGGGAGATGTATTAGTTAGACTGGAAAGAGTATGGCTTGTTGATGACTGTGTTTCAAATTCCTGAAACCTGAGAGATGAAGTCATAGATCCCATTGTGTGATCATATAATCCAGATGCAGTACCTATAGAACCTGATGATTGATCTTGAGTTCCAGATGAAACCGAGTCATTCACAAATATGTCTTGAAATTGAGGAGAATAAGACATTGTCTCCACAGAGTGACTTTGAGGTAGCTGTGTTGTCATGAATTGAATGCCTTGATGGGATTTGAACTGGAATAACTACTGTTCTTTCATTAGGCACACTAGTGTTTGACTTATGTGTTTGAACTGATCTATGAATCCTTGTATAAGGGAATACAATCTCATCAAATATAATGTGTCTGGAAATAATTGCATTTCTAGACTTTAAGTTGTAACAAATAACTCATTTGTATCCCATAGAGTATCCTAGAAATATACACTTCTCATATCTTGTCTGCAACTTATTTGAGTTGTATAGCCTTAACCATGGATAAACTGCACACCCAAATACTTTCAAAAACTTCAACTCTGGTGGTTTTGTGTACAATTTAGGATATGGTGATACCATGGACAAAGAAGAAGGGTTATTGCTCAAAGGAAGAAATGAGACTTCCAACGGCTCTGGTGGTTTTGTGTACAACACTTCTGATAAAACTAAGAAATGAGACTCCAAGGAAGAAATGCAGAAAAACAGAAAGAGAAATATGATTGTGTATTGAGAAAATATCAATTTCATTACATCAAACTTGCTTACAATGGTAAGGACTTAAGGGCTATATATAGTAAGAGAGCTGCTAAACCCAACTCGTTGTCTTATTTCCCCACCCACGTTATATTTACACCCACTATAAAAAGTTAAAAAAATAAAATGTTATTTTCCCACCTACTATTATTCCTAAAATAACCCTATATATAATTAGAGATAAATTTCTCTTTAAAAAAAAATATATAAACAAAACTTCTAAAAACCGGAAAAAAGAAAAGGAAAAAAACCCTGATTTCTTTCCAAATTCCAATTGGGGTGGGAATGAAGAATTTTGGGTTTTCATTCTTTGCTTTTCCCCTTTTGTTTTCTTTTTCATATGCAATTTTCATTTTTGCCACATATGTTGGAGATTCTCTTACTTTGTCGCACATTTTTGTACTTTGTGGGTTTGTTCTAGTTTTGTAAGTTATTGGTTAATTTGTGCCAGATTATTTATTTTTGTTATTGATAAGCTATTTTTCTTGTATATGAGCAATGGTCAATTAGATATAAAAGCAGAGCACGAATTCTAAAGCAAAACAAGACAGAAAAAATCCCAATTCATATTCCCTAAGGAACAAAACAAGAGCAATCTAGTCAGAAAAATACAGAAAAGCATCGAAACGCAGGAGTTTATCAGGAAAAAAAAATACTATGAATAGAATCTGGAATTGTTTGACGGATAAGCACGATGGCGCTGCTTACCAGCTTCAATTTTCGTCAAGCTCCACGATCTCTCTAGTTATAATAGTAGACCTTACAATGAGTTTGAATTGTTGTATACGATCAATGTAAGGAGTAGCCCATTCTAAACTCCATGGTTCATAGTATCTTTCCCAATTTGTGGCTATAGAGGAATTGGATGACTTGATTTCAAGAACACCTGCATAAAAGTACAACTTAATTAAATTAGACTACAAGACATTTATAACTTAAAGTAAATGCATTCAATCCTTATAAGATCACCTGCAAAAATTTCCAAAATAAATCCTTATATCCATACCTGCACAAAATGATGATTGGTGAATCCAATGGCGATCTCCTTACGTGCTGCTAGTGGTATAGGTTATGTTCGAAGAGGTAAAAATGTAAGACATTGTACATCTGATAGGTGGATAAGTACTGCACCATAACATGATGCAATAATATGGCCCATGTCAGGCATAGTCATCCACCGATCAATGTTTACATGAGTTTCAAAATATCTCAATGCATGCTTCAACTTATGGACCCTATTTTCAAACCCATATAGCTTAGAGTAGCAACTTGAGTAAGTCTCTAACTCTTGTAATAAATCTTTTCGCACTTGTACCCATCCATCCTCATTATAACCCAATAATGATGAAATTGCTCTGAAACCACAATGTCCATCAGCTGCCACATCTTTTACAAGAATAATGTATGGCCTCAATGCTACTGGAAATGCATTAATTAACTTAATTAACTTAACTAAAAGAGTGTGATGCACCTTCTCCTTTGGTCGCCTCTTTTATTTTGAACTCATTTCAGGATAAAGATCACCAAGTGAATAACTTTCTTGCTCCGATTCCACAATCTCAAACAATGACGGATCACGACGAGTAGATTTATCCGCCTTTTTACTTGGCCTACCTCTAGTCTTGGTTGTCACAGATGGTTCAACAAGTGAAGTAATTTGTGTTAATACTAACTCCATAAGTTTCTTTTTAAGGACCATTCTTGCAGTTGCATCAGATTATATCCAACGCCTATGAAACAACTCCATCTCTGCATCATAATCGTACTCTGTTGCATTTCTTATAGGTGTACACTTCATGTCAAGTTTCCTCCAATAGGGATCAATGCTCCCAAGTGGAATAGGTCGACCATCTCTTATGTATATAACAATCTCATGAGCACATGGTAATCCATGAGTGTCTCGTAAAACACAACCACATGCCTCGAAGTCAATACCGTTCATTTTGGACAACTCGTACTCTTTTAGGACCATATATAGTGCACTAATTGAGACAAAGCCACGAAATTCCATGAAATCTGAATGTCTAAAATCATGATGCACCATTATCAAACATTTCTCAAAATAAGCCTTGAATTCAGTGTGCTGCAACCTAAGCAGAGCATGTATACTTTCCCATGATGTCTCAAATGTTCCTTGGCTATTTCCAAGATATCTTTTTAATTTGGCATGTGAAGACTCGACCCTGTTAAAGTAACAAGGGTTTAGCAATCTCAATAGAAAATGAAAATGAAAATAAAGTAACAAGTGATAAATGCTTACCTATTTGAGGTTGTATTCCCAAAGTGCATATATTTATCGATCCATGTTGCAACAAACCTTTCTTTATGTGGATTCAACCAAGTATCTATAACATATTGAAGCTGTTTATACCATACTTAGGGCCTCCGTATTTAGATCTCGTATAAATACTCGGGGGACTCGAATGTAATTATGTAATAAAGGAAGGGGCAAATATGTAATAAGTGATGAGCCCTTATTCTATAAAAGGACCCCTCACCCTCACGATTAGATAGAGCCTCCTCACTTCCAGAGGCCATTTCTTAGGCCATGGGAAGAGTTCTCTCACCCTCAGAAGCTTTCTCCCTCACTCCCCTCACCTCTCATAGAAATACAATATCAGTGTGGACGGAGCCCAAACTTTGGGGTGAACCACGATACATCTTGTGTTATTTACATTACTTGCAGATTCACGGTCGGATTTACGTTGTTCCAAGACCTCCGGTTTTGTGCATCAACATTTGGCGCCGTCTGTGGGAATCGACACGAAAAGTTATGTCGGTTATCTCTTAATTTTTCATCTCACCACTGTGAATCTGCAAAAATCCCAAAAGCCTTGTACCTGCAAGCTCCTGAAAAATCCCAAAAATCAACACTTGTCCAAATGTCTTCTGGTACTGAGTTTGAACTATCTTCTCCTTCTTTTTCGTCCTCACCTGGGTTGCCTGACACATGTCATCCAATCCAGTCTTCCACGCCAACTGCAGCATTCACACACACAAAAATGGAAAAAAGGTGAAATCTTCCAAACGTTCTCCATTTGCTCTCTCTCCCCTTCTCTCTCCCTTCCTCTCTAAGACAATTGGGAGAAGAAAAGAGAGAAACAAAGAATCCATCTTCTTCTTTTTTTAACCTTAGGGAAATTCACTACCGAAGGTAAATAGGCCTCTCCTTTTCAGAGGAACCAACGTTTGTTATTCTCGTTTTGATGTGATCGCTAGTTGACAACATTTTTTTGGGAAACCCCACTTTAAAGATCATCGAACCATACTTGTAGCGGAGCTTGAAACGGAAGAGCTCGTGGGAGCACGGACGCTCTTCAACGCATCCCTATACTTTCTGTAAACCAAGGTCTGATTCCTCGTCGCCATGGAAACGGAGCTCCTGATTCAGATTCACACTGGACAATCACAAAATCTATGGATCCAACGGACAATCAGATACGTTGGTCTCGTGCCTTGTCATGCGAAATGATGAGGAAAATGAGCTGGTAAACTGGAAGGATTATTCTTCTTCCGGTGGTGGCTGACAAGATCAGAGGCTCAGCTGTTTCTCTCGCGGGTCGCCGGAGCGGACGCCGCAACCCAGTTTCTCTCTCCTCAATTTTGGCACATTTCAAAGAGCAGTGACAGAACCACCACCCACTATCCGTCTCCTCGATCCCATCCCATCACATCACATCTCATCAAAATCCTCGACGATCACGAGCTCATCGACACCGCCAAGGCCAGGCTCACTCGCTCCTCTCAACTCAGTCATCACTCACTTGCGCTCTCTCTCTGATCTCAAGTGCCACAATCCGATATATGAAACCAACATAAAAAAAGATGGCGTTTTGGAGTAGAATCGATCAGTCAAAGGTTCGGTAGTTGTCATACCAGTCCAAGACTATCCCTTACGCCGCTTTAATCAACCCCACTGCTTCACACTCGAAGGCATGCGTGTCAGAAATCCCACGTTTGATCCCTCACAATAGACCTACTGATTTCGGCAGTAAAGTCAGGTTATTTGCTGCTCTCATCCAGAAGATAGAGTAGAGCACGAGCGGTTCGCATATGGATGAGAAGATTATTGCTAAGTTTGTTAGGCTTGTGTTGGATGAAGAGCATTTTATTGTCTTAAAGTGTGAAGCTCTGGAACGGGTAAGGAAACTCAACCTTGATTTAGTTGAGGTTGAAGCTAAGGCCGATCCTCCTGTTTGTAAAATCATGGATTTTCAGAAAGAGAAGTACTTTGATCTCGACTCGAAATTCACCAGGCTTCACAAACGTGCTAAGTAACGCATTCAAGATTTTCAAAAGGAAAAAAATGACCTCGAGGAACGTGCTCTGCACTACCAGGCTTCACAAACGTGCTCTGCATTACCAGCCTTTACTTCACTAGATAAAGAGCAGTGTCGCTGTCGTTGGCGTCTTCGTACAAGAGCAGGAGGTCCTTCATTTTCACAGCTATCTACAGTCACGAGGTTCAGATCGAGAAGGAAGGCCAGCCCGAAACCCTAGACTACCATCTTTTTCTTCGTCGACCATTCCGTTCAAAAGGTTTCGCCTTGGCATGATATACCATTGCAAATGGGTGGTAGTGTATTTAATTTTGTGGTTGAAATATCCAAATAGTCGAGTGCAAATATGAAGGTTGCTAATGATGAGCCACACACCCCGATAAAGCAGGATACAAATAAATAAGCATATTTGTGCTTCTCAGCCATTAGATCCATAACCAAGCTGACCAGCTTCACCATTCTTGCTTTCCTGCTTCAAGGAGCATCTTCTTTACAGGGTGGTACCCATGTGAAATCACTTTCTGAAGGCCCAGAGGATATGTCTACTTGAGTTAAGAAATAGGGTGGGAAACAAAAGCAGAAAACCGAGAAAAAACAGAAAGCAAAAGGGAAGCTTTCCTCTGCGATAGCACATAGGGACACTGCAAAAGCAAGGAATAAACACCCTACTAGAATGATGTGATTTACTTTTCTTGTTTCTGAATGATGTAAATTATTTTTCTTATCTTTCGGAGACATCTGTATAAACCCCATCAGAGGGTAAAAAACAAAAAAACAAAAAAAAAAGGGCAAAGCCCAAAATAAATGGGCTGGAATGTTGTGTGGAGAGCGAAGGCCCATAAGCCCAAAATAGCACCAACCAGGTGAACCAAAGTACATCCAGTACCACAAAAAATTATTCGGCACCCAGCCGCTATTATCGCCAACCAGGTGATCAAAAGTACGCCCAGTACTCCAAAATTATTCGGCAGCCTGCCACCATTATCACCCACTAGGTGATCAAAAGTACGCCCAGTACTTCAAAATTATACATGAGCATCACTCATATCAATCATACATAAACATTCATGAGCATTACTCATATCAATCATGCATAAACATTCATGAGCATCACTCATGTCAATATTCATGAGCACCACTCATGTCAACATTCATGAGCACCACTCATGTCAACATTCATGAGCATCACTTATGTCAAACATTCATGAGCACCACTCATGTCAATCAACATAAGCATTCATGAGCATCACTCATGTAAATCAGCTTCAAAAGCTTCATTTACAGAGTTCTAGCTTCAAAAGCTTCATTTACAAAAGCTCTAGCTTCAAAAGCTTCATTTACAAAAAGCTCTAGCTTCAAAAGCTTCATTTACAGAGCTTCAGCTTCAAAGCTTCACTTGCAAAGCTTCACCTACAAAGCTTCAGTGCAGGGTATACAAATACCACCTCCGAACAACCACCACTTCGGCCCATACATGGATTCAATTTGAAGTCTCCAGCCAACAGACTCTATTGACCGAAGACTTGGGGAACTACATTATGTACCATATATTGGGCCTTAACTGGGCCTCATGAAAAATACTCGGGGGACTTAACCCATTATTCATGTATTGAGGAGCGAGCCCTTATTCTATAAAAGGGACTCCCTCACTTTCATTAGAGAGCACTCATTATTTATGTACTGAGGAGTGATCCCTTATTTTATAAAAGGGACTCACTCACCATCATTAGAGAGCATCAATTCTAGCCCATCGTTCATGTATTGAGGAGCGAGCCCCTTATTCTATAAAAGGGACTCCCTCACCTTCAACGCCACAAGCCGAGCCAACCAAGGCAACACAAGCCACAAGCAGAGCAGCCTCGCAACATATGCTACTTCTAGTTGAGCATCATTTCAGATTGAGCACCGCCTCATATCGAGTATCAGTCCTAGACGACATCTAGTTACTTCGGCCCACACATGGACTGAATTTCAAGTCTCCAGCCAAAAGACTCTTTTGACTAAAGACTTGGGGGACTACTGTTTATACCATACTTAGGGCCTCCGTATTTAGATCTCGTATAAATACTTGGAGGACTCAAATGTAATTATGTAATAAAGGAAGGGGCAAATATGTAATAAGTGAGGAACCTTTATTCTATAAAATGACCCCTCACCCTCACAATTAGAGAGAGCCTCCTCACTTCCAAAGGCCATTTCTTAGGCCATGGGAAGAGTTCTCTCACCCTCAGAAGCTCTCTCCCTCACTCCCCTCACCTCTCACAGAAATACAATATCAGTGTGGACGTAGCCCAAACCTTGGGGTGAACCACGATACATCTTGTGTTATTTACATTACTTGCAGATTTACGGTCGGATTTACGTTGTTCCAAGACCTCTGATTTTATGCTTCAATAGAAGCATCTCTTGATACATACTAAACCCATTGCATAGTTTTCTTATCTACCTTATGAAATCGGCTTCAGTAAAAGATGAAACCATTATATTCCATTTCTCCAAAAATATATTGCAGTCTTCCTTGGACTTATATTATTTTTTGAACTTGGCTAGCACATTCTTAATGATGTGTCATCTACATAATAAATGCTTACTTGTACCAAATATAAGTTCAATGGCCCTCATCAAAGCCATTTCTCTATTTGTCACAATAACATCAGGCATACAATACCATCCATGAGTCCTCGCAATATACTCAAGGCCCAAACGTAATTATCTTCTCATTCTGCAGAAAGATAAACAAAACCAACAGAAAATGTTATATCAGTTGACGTAACTCCAAAAATTTCTAACAATGGCATACAATACATATTGGTTTTGTACGTACAATCCATAATCAAACTACGTGGAAATGCATGTAACAATTCCAAACAAGTCCAAAATAGTATTAGTCTTTGGGCAACTCCTATGCCACTCAGTGTACTTATGCTCAGATAGCTTACTCATCAATTGTTGCATTTGGGACCTCCCACTTTCTCCAAAAGCCTCAAATGTTGACGTGCATTATAAATTGTCCTTAGTGTAGATACGTTTCGTTTATCTCTTCGTATTAGTGTAGTTAAAATCTCCTTTGGTTGCACCAAACTTTTAGACATATCAGTCAATAATGATTCAGACGATAATCTACTAGCAAATGAATGACCCTCCAAATGGCATGCTGCTATGTGATTATGCACTCCAATAACTACCGTCAATATCCAATCATCATCAGTTGCTAGCTTTTTACCTTTTAATTGAAACAAGCATCCACATTTCTTCGTTCCATAATTCCTTCTATCCTCATCCTTTATGTCTTTTTTGTGAATTCGACTTACATATTGTCCACTCCTTTCACAACCCAATATTAGTCTAGGGCTCCTGTTATCTTTTCCACCTTGATAGGATCGTAACGTCACAATAACAAAACCATTGACCTTCCCAATTTCTCGAGCCCATTGTATTAATTATTCTCTACTCTTGAATAACTACGTACCAAAATTGCACATTATGAATAAACATACAAGGGTACAAGTGAATCAATTGCGAAGTTAAGCAAATATTACTTTATTTATGGTAAATTCACTAGTACAGTCCACCATATGTGTAGATGCTGAATTATTACCAGATTCATCTACTAGGTGCAAACGAATTCCACCATACGTAAATAAATGGGCATTACATCAAGTTGAAAATAGTGCCAATTAACTCATTAAATAATAAACCCCATGTATGGCAAGAATGCTTTTCCGAGCATGATGTATATATCGACTAAACAAAAGACAACAGTCCGCACAACATAAAATGAAAAACTTCAGTCACTAGCACCAGATGAATGTATGTTGAACGTAAATTGAGACATGCCTCATACAATTTAATGAAGCTACTCCCAATTAACTTAGAAAATAATAAACCCCGATGATATGTGAATGGTGATTTAGAGCTTTTGATCCTTCTTCCTCCTCCTCCCCCTCCATGCCCTTCTTCTTCTCTCTCATCTCTCCTCTATGTTTCTCACTCTAAAATACCAAAAACAAAATCAACCATAAACCATAACCCCCAATGTTGTTGTTCCTACACATGCAATCTTATCTTATACCCTATCTCTTTCTTCTCGATCTCCCCAAAACCATGTTTCTGGAATCTTCACTTCCTCTTACCCAGCCATCTGATCCTCGTCAAAGCCCCAACAGCAAGAACAACCCCCTCAGAAAGACAACAAGGCATCGGCCCCGGCCCTCACGTTTTCCTTATCCATGAGCAACCGCCCTTCCCGCACCTGCAACCTACGCGCCGCCACTCAGATACAGCAACAGCAGCAGAGAAACGAATCATGGTCGTCGCTGCAATGCAACAGCGCCAGCAAGATTGTGACGCCGTTGGTGGAACCTCCCCCGCCCTTGCTATTGCCTCGCTGAACCTTCCGTTCTATGTGGGAATTGGCTTTTGTAAACAAATTTACCCTAACCTAATGAAAACAAATTCCAGTTTTCCAGGAATTCTCATAGGAAAACGTGAAACAAATTGCACCTAACCTAATGCAAATTCAAATAAAAAGTCACAGAGCTATACATGTCGACAAAACAAGATGACCCACATAAAATTATCTTTTACCTCTTCAACGGAGACATAATCATTCACTTCTTCCATAGAAACATCATCTTCTAAGTTCATTCTTTTTGTTTTCTCTGAATGAAAGGAGATGGGAATGATGTGTTAGGGTTTAAGGCAGACAAATTTTCTTAATATAGAGTGAGAGTTAACACTCCCAAACTTTTTTTTTCAAATGGACAAATTTGTAATTAAAAAATTCATAAAAAAGGTGGGTAGGAAGATAAGACATTGGGATGGGAATAACACCTCTCATATGGTAAACATCCATAGCCCACATTTAAAAGAATATCCCTCTAACTAACTCACACAATTACAATTATATCATTCTTAACAACCTTATCCTTCTAACTACCTTAACCTCTTATAAACACCTTGACACATTTGATCATGCCACATGTCACAGCCATATATCATTGGTCAATATGACTTAATAACACTACATGATGGTATACCATATTACCATTATACTCAAAAGTTTTCACTTATAATACTAACCAATAGATACACATATTGTAGTAGAACAATCTCACGTTACTACTACCATCCATGGTCTAAAATATCCATAATATCCTGATATTTTCATCGAAATTTCCGTGTTTTTGGACTATCGATATTTTTTTGGACTACCGATATTTCCGATATCATCGATATTTTAGACCTTGTTTGCAGTCACTCATGTATCTTACCATGCAATGTATAAAGTGTAAAATATTGTACTAATTCATTATATATAAATGATTATGGTGCGTTTAAACTTTTTTCATTAATTACTACATATTTTCTACACTTACAATATTTGTCAGCTCGCTACATAATCAACTTAAATCAGTTATATATATCATGCAATGCATTTCCTTCCAATTTTTTGTGATAAACTAATAGATAATTGACTAAATAAACATCCTGCAAAGTTTCAATAAAAATTTCCAAGTTTTTCTTACAATTTCCATGGTTTTTATTCAATTTTTATCGATATCGATAATATCCCGATATTTTCATCAAAATTTCAGTGTTTTTGGACTACCGATATTTCCGATATCATCGATATTTAATACCTTGCTACTATCACACTATCTGAGGAAAAAAAACATCTTTTTTGCAATTTATTATGTTGTTTGAGGACTCGTTTGAAAGTGCTTTTAAAGTGACTGAAACCGATTTTGGTGAAAATGCTTTTGAAACTAATCTTAGTAAAAAAACTAGTGAATCCTGAAAAAATACTTAAAGTGCTTCTAAAACCCAAAAACATTTATCTAAACCCTTATGCAATTCAGGGTAAGCTTTCATTTAAGCTATACAAAACATTTAAATTACAAATAGTGCCGATATCTTTAACCACTTTTTAAGACATGCCCCTAAAGTTAAAAGACGAATTACCTTCAATTTATCAATTGAGAATGAAAAATCAGTTTGCTTATGCATTGACCACACTGACTCCCATGATCAGTAAACACCATTGGAATTAGCATCACGCAGCTATTTGCGTGTCACACTAAAATTTCAACATCCCATCAACCGATGAGCTTCCATATAGCACATGAACTGTTTAACCTAAACACTGAAACTGAGATCGCAAAAGAATGTGGGCCTAGCAAAAAGATTGAAAGTGTACTATTTTGCTTGATTAGTTGGGCTTAAAGCCCATTAGGATAAGGCCCAAAAGGTTAATTACCTCATATAGGGCAATGTCACATACTATTCAAGAAGTTTCGCACGCAAACTCACCGACTAACATAATTTCTTTCTTTTTTGGGTATGACTTTGAGATATTTATTGAGAAGAGCTCATTGCTTACGTTTAAAACGTTTTATTATTATTATTATTATTATTATTATTATTATTATTATTATATAGAGCTCGTTTAGAAATGTTTTTAAATGACTCAAAACGTTTTTGTAAAAATGTTTTGAAACCAATCTTTAGTAAAAGTCAAAAGAATTCTGAAAAAGCATTTGAAATGCTTTTAGAATAAAAAATTAATTTCACTAAAAACGTTTTCCTTCATTTTATTAACACTTCCGAACAAAACGAACATTATCAAATTCTCCTGTTGAGACCATCTCCAAACCTGGGCTAAAAGCCAAATTACCCCCCCCCCCCAAATACTCTCCAACCTATGCTAAAATTTTAGGCTAAATGTCAAATGTTCTTTCTAGGCCAAATTCCCCCCAGCTTTCCTCCCGGGCTAAATGCCAAATGTTTATCGGAATTTAAATTTTTTTAGATTAAAATGTTCATAAAATTAATTTACAATAATCTACATATTTATTTTAAAAAAAATTGATTTAAGAAAAAAATTAGCCTAAGTTCATTCTTTAATAATTCTGGGCTAAAATTTTAGGGCAGAAGGGTTGGAGCAGAAAAGATGTTTCTGGGCTAAAAGCTAAATTTTCTGGGCTAAAAAATTTGACTTTTAGCCTAAGAGTTGGAGATGGTCTGAGTGAATGAGCTCAATGGGCCATCGGTATCAGACCAAAAAGTTGGCGATATTGGACAACGTTTCCAATTTGATAACGCTCAATTACACAAATCATCCGTGTTACCAAAAGCCTCTCAATCTCCCACAAACTCGTATTCCTCATTAAAGCAAAAGACTTTAATTTCAAATAACATCACATTATTTCATCATATAACCAAAATAAATAATAAGGACAATTTCGATTATAACATTTTTTCGACGAAACAATTCCGATTATAACATTTTTAGGATGAAATAAAACCACGGTAGAGAAAATGACAACTTTCTTCCTTATCGAAGACAAACACAATAAAGTTCATCAAATTTCAAACTATAAAATCACAACAGTAGTTTGTGTGCTACATATAGAACAAGGACAAGAAACCCACAACGAACATCACCAATCCACCAATGCAATCATCGATCGATCAAGGCACAATCTTGAAAGATTTCACCTTGTCAATCCAAGTAACAAACGAATTCCTCGAGTTTCGAAACCCGACGAACCCATGCTCCTTGCTCTTGTTCATGCTACAAATCATAGCCTCCCCACCCAGCATAGCATCCACAAACCACCACACCCCCACCTCCTCCAACCTCGTCGCCTGCAGCTCATTCTCCCTCACTATCTCCTCCCACACCCCCTCCTTCCCCTTCATCCGCTCCGACAAGCTCAGCCTCCCGTCTCCCTCGTCAATCCCATACTCCTCTATCCCGAACTGCTCCGCCAGCACCTTCCAGAAATGCTTCCACTTGAACACATCCCCGTTGTTTATATTAAACGCTTCGTTTTTCGCATGCGGGTCCACCGCCGCCCATATCTGCTGCTCCGCAATGAGATCAGCATCAGAAGCCACCGAGTAACAATTCCACGCCGCACTGCTTCCCGGAAACTTCAGCGGCAGCCCCTCGTGCTTGCATATCGCCGCGTAGACGCAGAGCGTGCCCACGATGTTCATCAAGCTGAAAGGGGAAAACCCGAAAATCGTCTCGGGTCGGTGCACCGACCAAGTCAGATCCTCTTTCTTCTCCACCTCAGCAAACAACAAGTCTTCCTGGGTGTAGTAGAAATTTGGGGCGTCCAATCGGGGCAAGTCCTCCGTAAACGGCGGATCGTGCGGCTGGATCTTACCGAAGGACTCGAACGGTCCGACGTAGTGTTTGGCGCCGGTCTGGAGGCAGATGTGGCTGAGCTTCGGCGCGTTCGGGATGACGGAGTCCAAAACGTTGCGCAGCATATTACCGTTAACCTCGCAGTTCTCTGCCTCGGTGGATCGGTTGGTCCAGGTGACGTAGAAGATGTGAGTGACGTCGGTTAACGGAGAGAGCTTGGCTTTGGCGTCGTCGGGATCGGAGAGGTCACACTGGATGTACTCGACGAGGTGGTCGGCGTTCCAGTTGGGGCGGGGACGGCGCGCGACGCCGTAGACCTTCCATGGGCCGCCGGGGGTGTCGGAGAGGGGGAGGATCTCGGCGAGGCTGTTGCCGACTATGCCGGTGACGCCGATCACGAGACCCACGCTCTGGGGGCCGCGCAGGTGTTCGTCTTCCTCGAATTTTTTCTGCAAAAATCGGAATTAAAAACGTTAATTAGGAAAAAAATTGGAAAAAAAAAATATTGGAAAGGATCGATGGCGGAGAAATTGTGATTGCCTTGGCAGCGCCAACAGCTCCGGCCCACCACCAGCTCATGTTCTCGGATTTGGAACTCTCTGAGAAATTACAAATTAATTTCCCAAAATTTTGATCGGATTTGTACCTTCGCGTCTTCGATTTTTCAACATTTCTGCGCCAACTACTCACATGGAGTAGCGGGGTGGAATTGTCTTTTTGCGCCGGATGATTGATTGTGCCACGTCATTAACCGTGACGTGGAGGCTTCATCTTCTTGTAGGGCCCACCTCCAAGTCCATGCCCAATAATCTAACAAATTCAGTTTAGGGTAAATTCAAATTTGCGCCCTGGAGTTCTAATGTATGTAACAATTGGTCCCTGAAGTTTTTGTTATTTTTTATTCTATTTTTATTTTATTTTTTATTTTATTTTTAATATTACCAACATTAACCCTTTCTTTTTCTTTCGTTTTTTTGGACAAAGAACATTAACCCTTCTATTTATGAAGCACAGAATGGGACTATTTTCGGTGTTTCAACACAAGCCATGACAAAACATGAAATGTTGAGAAGGGCAGTTATCAGTCAAATATTAGGTGAAATCTAACTGCCAGTCTTTTTGTTTGCAGCGGCAGCCACCTGCATGGGCCGTGACATTGTTGCCAACGTGGATCTTTGTCATATATTTGTCTGTTTATCTGCTTGTTGGAATTAAATAACACTACATGTGAATCATGATCCAAAATAATCTTACATAATCATGCAATCAATAGTAGTAATCTCTTCTTTTAATGTATTCATAACACATGACGTTACATCATATATTATTATATAAATTAAGGAAAATTTTTTTCTCAAGTGTCCCTTTAATTGTAAAAGGAAATATGATGTATGTGCCGGTGATCTGAGCACACTGAAAATCTTTCCTAAATTCCTAACCTTTTTGGTTTTTCCAAGAGTGAGAGTAAATAGTTAACATTAGGATAGATAAAGGTTTCAGAGATATTATTGTATGGTATCGAAATCATGTATGATAAATTTTTTAGTGCGGTGGTGACACTTTTACATGATGTTACTGATGCAAGTGATATAAAATGGATTAACGAATCTTGTATAGTATTGATAAGGATAATGCTAGGGAGACTAAATTTGTAGAATAAAAAATTTGTAAACTAAATGATATGTCACCAATGGAAAATGTGCACATTTATCAACGATTAAGTAATATTTCAATCATCAATTTCCATGTCATTTAGTTTTTAAAAAAAATCTACAAATTTAGTCTCCCTATCATATTACTCTACTAATAATAGATGATGCTAGTAGGACCAATATATCGTCCATAGTTCATGCTCATACTTCTTATTTTCGGAATGAGTTAGTAACTAAAGCATTTGTGTGTCAATGGTTGGTAGTACTATAGTTTAGTGATATTATTCTCTACGTGTAAATGAAAAGTAATAATATTCAACTCTCATAATTGATGAGTTTAGTATCACTAAATACCATGTGAGAAAGTGAAGAACAGAGTCCCTCGTCAGTGATGAACCAAATATTTCAAGAGCTTGTAAGAAATTAGCCATTTTTCACATTACCAATTAGTTTTACAATAAAACGCAACTTCCTTCGTTATATAAAAATATGGAAAATGTAATAATTTCAAGTTTCTTTTCTTGGTGGCGGGAAAAGCAATTACGTACGTTCTATTGAAAGGAATGCATGGGCTGGCCCAAGCCTGCAATGGGTACAGCCATTTCGTGAAGGGCTTTATTTGAGAGCCGACTGGCCCATTGTCCATGGGTATTCCCGTAAAGATCCAGTCTTCAGTTAGCTAGCTGGTTTGATAAACGAAGACAGGAGACTGGTTGAGCACACCGCATTGCAGTCGGACTCGGACCCAATCACCATTGTTGGAGCTTCATAGGTATTTCCCTTCTCCGTGATTTCTTATGAACTTCGTCCACTCAAATTCCCTTTTAATTTAAAATTTTTAACCTAAATTTATACTGAATATATAAATGCTGAAGCTTGATCGCTAGTTCCGGCCTGCAAACCGCCATAGCTGCAGCGATGGTTCTTACCAACTTCAATGGAACTGGCGTTGGATTCGGTAAGATTTCATAAAGCTTCTTTTGTTATAATCTATGTGGTGCGATGAGGCCGTGACCAATTCAGTTTGTTTTCTTCAGGATTTGGTGTTGGCTGCGGATTCGGCGTTGGATGGGGTTTCGGAGGTTGGTTCCTTCTCCCGCTTGAATTTTGATTGCATATTTTAATTCATTTACCTGAAAAATGTTTAATCTTTATAACAATTAGAATTGTTAATTAGAAGAATTAAAACAGCTTTTGGTGCTTAATTTCATAGCGTAATTCTCTATTAATTAGGCATTTCCACAAATTGTGCAATAAAATAAGTGTTTACAGCATATCATCTAGGTAGATATTGTGGATCCACAAGGCGAATGGTTTCGAAATGATTTCTGTGCGGTTTATGAGCAATGAAGAAAAGAACTTTCGAAGTGCAAAGTCTGTGAATTGTGAATCTGTTTTTTAGCACCGTTTCTTAGAATAAGGGTTGACAAATAAACACCAATTCTCAATGGTTGAGTTGTTGAGGAGGTGGTGTTGTTCTGATCACCTTGGCATCTTCGTAAATCTTGTGTTCGTATGGTCATTTGATGGTGTCTCTGTTCTATCTTTTAAGAAAAGGAAATTTGTAGCAATTCGTGAAAGGACTGTAAGCTGAGGATTTCATTTGGTTCATCCTCTACTTGGTTCTTCACTGTCAAAATGTAGTGGGGTAAACATTTGTTGATACTCTCTCAGAGGAGAAATAGGCTCTTTGAATACTAGAGATTTATTCAAGACGGATGTGATGTCAATGGAATCCGCTTTTCTTGGAGGGAGGGTAGTTTTAACTGAAAGGAATAGTAGGAATTGGTTCTTCCCCATGGGCCAATTTAGGAACCTCAGAAACATGTTAATATTTGGACCATCTGATGGCCAATTGAGATCCTTTTTCATCATGTTGGTGCACTAACGATTGGTTTGAACTTAAAGCATCTGTACCAGGAGGATTATTGGGAGGGTTTTGCTGTTCTGCACGTATATTTGACTGAAAACGAGATATCCTCCTCCACTCTTCTTTTCCACCAGTGCAAAAATCCCTTGATCCGTCTCCTCTCTAGCGTGGCCAAAATTTTGATACCTTGCGAGTCTGGTTATGCGTTTGGATCAATTAGTGATTACTTGATCATTAGTCAATGCAGAAGTGTTGGACTGGTTGTGTCTCTCGAGTCGAGATTGAGGCTGCATTTAAGCTTCATACAGATTATCATATGATGTGCTAAGTATTTGTTAGCCCCCAATTTCAGCATAGGACTATCAACTAGCATTAAGGAATTATCCTTATTTACTTAACACTGTTTGTTATTCGTACTGATGCACTGTGATACATCTTGTTTGCTGATTTACGACGTTTTTCTGCTACAGGCACACCTTTGAACTTCTTGGGCCTTGGTGTAGGTATAACCTTTTCCTTTTAATCAAACCGGAATCTCTTGTTTATATTTTTAGAATGTGTTGGATCTATGTCAAGCACATCACGATGCATCTGACATTAACCGGTGTATTGTTTCGTAGGCGGAGGCTGTGGGGTTGGACTAGGTCTCGGATGGGGCTTCGGCACTGCCTTTGGTAGCCAGTATCATTCATCTGGGGTCACATACCAGGGCATAGACTTCGGCAAGAAGGATCAAGATGGTGCTTTACAGAAAAGCAACCAGGACATTCGTGCCTCGCGATAGCTTCTCGTTACAGCATTTCCTCATCATTGCTGTGAACCGAATCCATAACCGCAGACCCAGCTTATGTCGCTATGCAAGTCAACTTAGGTGCCAATGCAGAGAAAATGGGAGATTTTTTATGCATGCAGTACTTCAATTGAGTTTGTAGAATATTGAGGATGGAAACGAAAATTTATTTCATATCGTAAGTAAACGTAAGAAAACTAAATTTTATATACTACAGAAACAGTCACGGTACATAACGCGAAGCCACACAGAAAAGGAAAGAAAATTTATATTACAAGATGCAGTAGCACATATCTTTCGGCTTACAACTTTCGCTGATATCGCTATAATACAGCAGAAGTTTTCCTCCTTCAAAGGTATCAAAATTGGAGGAGGAAAACATCAAAACAAAAGTGGAATCCTTTGAAGGTTCTCTTAGGCTGTGCTCATCGCTTGGCACTTCAACAATGTGTGAAAATAGTATTGCATTTTCCTACTTCTAGGTCCATCCATTGACGGTTTCTCCTTGTCCTGCCACGATCTACCAAAAACTGTGGGCACAAGGGCCACAGCTCAGATCGCACGCAACACAAAGACTGCAAAGAACGAAAATGCCAAACTCATGAATACAAAACTACCCTTCAACAAGAAATGATAGAAAAGGACACGCTCGGTTAGCATGACAAACATTTAAAAAAATATCATTAGCTGCATAAGCAACACATATAAGCTATTCGGACAACATTTGTGTCCAAATTGCATCTCAACATTGTGTCTGTGCAAAACAAAGATCTGGCAGGGTTCAGTGAAGCTTACCAATCAAGAAAAGGAGTACACCGATCCAAAGTGCTACGCGTGCAGGCCAACTATATTGCATATAGTACTGAGACCGTTGAAGTTGTCTCTGGATAGCTCCGTACCAGCCATACAACGGTTTATCGTAGCATTCATCGCAACTATCCAAACAACTCTTATTTTTTTCCAAGCAAGCATTGATGCCCTAAATGGAAAACAAGAATTTTAATCACTAGTAACAAAATGCCAAGAATGTAAGGTCTCGTAGTAAATTAAATCAAAGGAGTAAAGTGTACATACCCTAGTCAACTGACTAGGTGGCAACAATGCAGTATCAGCATCTTCATGACGGTCGACGGCCTTCCACTTCCTAAAACCATTCTTTGACCACTTCAACTTTGACGCGGTTTCCATGGAACTAAGAAACCCAGACATACTAGGAATCTTTCGTACAGGATGCTCAACCATCATAGCAGAAGAACTTGGTACGTATCCATCGTCGAAAACTGCAATCTTCCAGGCACCAATGTCAGCACTATCACTAGCTGTCCTCCTATGCTCATGTGACTTCTCCTCCCTAGTCTTCCGGGAGCCCAACTCGGTCGAACCACATGAGTTCTTTGAACAACCTGGCGCTGTATCTCCATCTATGACTCGTGGTTTTTCAACATCCTTGTCGTTACTTTTAACAAGAACTTTCTCTTCGGAAGCAGATGGTCCAGAAAGAAAAAATGCAAGTTCATTGCACTCCCCTTCATCCAAACGCACCCAAGGCTGAGAAGCCTTGCCCTCAGAAAGGGCAGCTTCCTTTAACGATTTTTCAATTTTGGAAACCTGCTCCTCGATTGCAACAATGAATGCACGGTGCCTCTCTCTTGCGTCTTCACATGAGCTTCTCGCATAACTCGACCTGACTGCTCGTGCAAACTCCTCTAACTGCATTGCCACACAAAAATTCAATCAACCAATCACAACACTGATACGGGGCATAACACCAATTCATATTGTTGGTCTGCCTAAACGGCAGCAGCCATAGCTGAAGAGCAAAAGAAAGAAAAGGACCTGCCATTTGGTAGTTCCAAGAGCTGTACGAAGATCCCTGCAAAGTTCCTCGGGATCCCACATACATGAAGCGTCCTTCCTGGCGTGGATCCATGTCCGATAAGTAGATTCCATCCTTCAGAACCACATAGAAAACAAAATTAACATACAATTTACAACAAAAACCAAATATCATCCTTAGCAGTCAATGCACTTTGCATTTGAAGAACAAGTGCAGACAAAAACCCCAATTCCGGTTTTCACATAAACACATCACGGATAAACACCGATTACTCAATGGGTTTATAAACAAATTGTATAGGAAAAAAATGGAACATTAAATCGTAAATCATGAATTTTAATTAAATGGGGCCAAATTTCGTTTCTGCTGAACGTCGCCTAAAGCTGAGATTTGATTCAAATGTGCTGGAAGCTATCAAATTAAAGATGCATTCAAAATTCAATAAAACGTCGAAAAGTTGCAAATTTATTGGAAAAAAACTACAAATTGATGAACATATTTGGAACTGGAGCGGTAGAAATAACAGAATGAGAAATGCTACCTGTCGGCGGATTCTTGAACTTCTTCGGCCGCCGGAAAAAATGGATCTTTCTCCCACCGATCAAAACTTGACGCCATTAATTAATCAGCCCAAATTTATGAATTAGCAACCAATCTTGGTTTATTCCAAAAAAAAATAAAGAACCTTAGCTCGCAAATTTATTTAATTCCGAAATTAATTTGAAGCAAATAGAAATTAGAAATAGACAAAGAGGGCAAAAGGGGAAATTGGGTGAGGAGAGATTTCGCTATTTCAGCGATGCAATTTGGATTTGCAGGTGACAGAAGATTTGGGTTGGGGAAGAGAGAGAGAGAGAGAGAGGCGTAAATAACTGGAGTTTCTAAAAAGGCCAGAACGATGTCGTCTGGTGAAGTTGAGAACTTGAGAGTTTGGAGAGGGGTCAAAATTGGTCGATTGGATGCTGATGGTGATGGAGATGGTGATGCGCCACCGCGTGGGTGATTGTGGTCCATTGACAACTTCCTTGGCTTTTATAATCGCTACTTCAATTGTTTAACAATTTTCTTGGCTATTTCCTTTTTATCTCAAACCGTTTTCCTCACCCATTTTTCTTAAGATACAACCGTGATTTTAGTCACTTGAATTGAGTTTATTATACTTATATAACAAGGAGTTGTTCATATTTGAGTACGCTGATTCTAATTTATGATTATTGATGAATTGTGAACTTCACACGCATCAGTGAACATGATTCTTCACAAGTACATAAGTTATTAGTCTTAGCGTTGTTTTTATGCTACTAGGCTGCAACGTATATAGGTGTAGCTCTTTTTCAAATTGAGGATCTCCGAATCTCTGTGTTTGGAGTAGTTGGACTCAGAAATTAAGGTGGT
Organism: Malus sylvestris; assembly: GCF_916048215.2. Lineage (NCBI taxonomy): Eukaryota > Viridiplantae > Streptophyta > Magnoliopsida > Rosales > Rosaceae > Malus > Malus sylvestris. The sequence goes on along the minus strand of NC_062267.1, from coordinate 6,864,647 downwards.
TCAAGAAAGATCTAGGCCGTATAAAAACTTCATTTTCTATGAGATAGATCAGTGAGATGAGCTAATGAGGAGAGGATTGTAATATTTAAATTGTCAGTTGGAATTTCAGTGTCCAACAACTCTGGACACAAAAGATCTAGAGATGATATCAATTCCACTTTTTCTTCTCTTAATGCATGTTATAGGCTATATATCGTTTTTCAAAATTAAAAATTAGCTTTGGGCATGGTCTTTCCTTGCCCACATTTAGTATGCATCTATTTTCACCCAACAATTATTATCCAGTATTACATTTTACTTAATTTTCCACCCACTATTTAAGGTCTCTTTACCCAACAAACTTCCAATTGTACCCCTCAATTTTACTCATAAAAAATAAGGAAAACTAATGAAAATGGCTTGAAAATTTTGAGTTTTAATGATAAAGACAAAATAAATGGTAAAATGAATAGTACCAGGATTGACTTTTTAGTGTAAAAATGTGGTTTTTCGTTAAAGTGAACAGTATCAGGTGTTTTTCGTTAAAGTCCCCTAAAAAATATGCACTAGGATTTTATAATGATTACAACCTTTAAGTGTTGATTTAACCAAAATTGGTTATTCTAATGATTACAAAGATAAAATGAGTCATACAAAAGTGATACGATGAGTTTATAAGAGTGTTTGATCACTTGCGCGATCAAGATTTATTTTTTTATATCAATTTCAAGCCAATATGTCCTTTAAAATAATTTGGAATGTTTAGGGGTAAAATTGGAAGTGTATATTTTGTTTGGTAATAAGAGCCCAATGCTGGGTGCAAATAGAAGAGCACACCTTTATAAACCTTGACCAGGGTTTTGACCAGCACTGTACACTGAGACAGACATGGAAGAAGGCGCGCAGCTATGTGAGGCGGCGAGGAACGGCGACACCGAGAAGCTGAAGGCTCTAATACTCGCCGGAGCTGACGTTACGTACTTCGACGGTGAAGGCCTCAATCCGCTGATGCACGCCGCCAAGCTGGGCCACGCCGACGCCGTCACAGCCCTTCTAGAAGCTGGCGCGCCCTGGAACGCCTTATCCCCCTCCAATCTCTCCGCCGGCGATTTCGCCATGGAAGCAGGCCACGAGGACGCCTACGACATCCTCCTCAATGCCGGTACGTAATTTAGCATAGAAATTAGAAAATGATTGTAATTTGGATTTTTTTCTTATGAATCAGAAATGCAAGTGTTTGATTGATGTGAGTTGAATATTAGGGATTCAAGCTGAATTGGTACTCGGAACGATTGCTCGGAGGGAGAAGAAGGACGGGGATAGCGATGGTGATTATTTGGAAGACAGAGTGAGCTTTAGTGAGGATAAGCTTATGGACTCGAATTGTAAGGCAGTGATGATGGCGTGGGAGCATCCGTTAATGGAGGCACACGCGAAAGCGGTTTGTTCCGGAGGTGGCCATATATTGAACATTGGATTTGGAATGGGGCTTGTGGATACAGCCATTCAGAAATACTCCCCTGCTTCACACACCATCGTTGAGGCTCACCCGGAGGTTTATCAGCGTATGATTCAAACCGGTTGGGCTCAGAAGGATAATGTGAACATAATATTCGGTCGATGGCAGGATGTGCTACCTCAGCTTAAATCATATGATGGTAGGTGAAATAGAAATGAGCTAATTCAATTGACGGTTTAAGCTTCAATTTATGTAAATTTATGAAATTTTGGGTTCGTTTGTGCAGGGATTTTCTTTGACACCTACGGAGAGTACTACGAAGACCTGAGAGAGTTCCACCAGCATCTTCCCGTGTTGTTGAAGCCCGGGGGAATCTACTCGTTCTTCAATGGCCTTTGCGGAGGTAATGCGTTCTTCCATGTTGTTTACTGTCATTTGGTCTCTCTAGAGCTTCAGAATTTGGGGTACTCTACACAGTTCATTCCATTGCCTGTCAAGGATTGTTTAGGAGACGAAGTTTGGGAAGGTGTCAAACAAAAGTATTGGCAGCTCGATACTTATTACCTCCCTGTTTGTCAGTCTGTAGATGATACGGAATGATAGTTGGACTTCGCTTTAGTTTATATTTTAGCTTTTTTTTCTTATTGTAACTTCAAGATATTTCATTGTGATTGATTTCATGATGATTGCATTGTAGACAGCTGTATGAATTTCTAGTTTTGTAGTGATATTTTAAATTTCTGAATGTCTCTTTTCAACTGCTAATTGAGTATAATTCTCAATGTGGGTTTCCAGAAAATAGAAAATCGATGTGTTGTGGGCGATAACTTGGACAAAAAACAAAACACAAAAAAAAAAAAAAAAAAAAAAAAAAACTCGGAAACTGCACAATGCAGTGAATTTATAAGCACCATGATCTGTAGGTAAATTAGGTTCAGGATTGTTGCTAAAATCAAAACCAGCTGATAGCAATGGGACTACTCACTAAGTGTTTCCCATCGGACCAGACCAGGCGAGCAAATATGTCTGTACCAGATGGCATGGCACTAGTTACAAAAGTCACAGTATAAGTCTTCTTCTCATATGCTTGACTGAAACTCAGTGATTTTGGTTCAACCAAGATCTTCACTGACGTTGTGAGTGTAGAGTCTATGGACACAGAGACATTGTATCTTGCTGGTGGACCAACATTGGTCAGAGTCCTCGTGTATTTTTGGGTACCTGCTCCGCTGTTGTCCGAATTTGCGTATAGGGCTACAGCAAAAGATGGATAATTAAGATCTCCAACGCTGTGATTCTTGCTTGAATCGCAGGGGAATTCTCTGTGAGTCAATTTCTTGATGTCTGTTGTTGTATAATGCAAGGCACAGAGGAAGCTTAGGTAGTCCTCGACTGCAAGATCGTAAACAAGGCCAGGGTCAATGGCTGCCACTGGATCTACATGCCCAGCACCGTAATCATATGGTGTTGCAGCATTTCCAGTAGCAATATCTTCGACTGCTTTTCCATTTTTGTATGTTGTATAGGATGTGGTCATGAGAGCAGACTTAATGGCTGCAGGGCTCCATTTTGGGTTAGCAGCCTTGAGAATGGCGGCCAACCCGCTCACATGTGGGCACGACATGGATGTACCTGAGAGGATGTTGAAGCTCACTCGCATGGTGTCGTCATCTAGTCTTGTTGGTCCAACTGCACCAGTCCACCCAGCTAGGATGTTCACTCCTGGTGCTATCAGGTCTGGTTTGAGTACACTCGGAGAGACTGGATTTGGTCCTCTAGAGCTGAATGCTGCCACCACCGGTGAGGGTTCCACGCCTAACTGTGTCTTCCCGAAAGCAAAGTGCGCTTTCGGATCTGCCTGGGAGGCAATATATCTTTTTATTGCCTTACCAGCTTTATGGCCAACCATTATTGTAGCCAGTAGATGCACGTCGGCAATTAGTTCTTCCCCGTTAATTTCAGCGTCCGCCAAAATCATCCCTACACCACCAGCCTTTTTTACCACTGCACTCTTTTCAACCTCGGGGTTTTCCCCTTGATCACATACCACAATTTTCCCAGCAACTTTTGCAGGAACTAAACTGTCAGGAATGCATAGATTGCTTCCATTGCTTCCATACACAAGTGGAAGTAATCCACTAGGTAAGGATGTTCCGCCGTAGACTGATATACCTCTGTATTTTCTTCGATTTCCAAGGCTAACATATGCAGGGAAATCCCGGTCTAATGTTCCAGCACCGACAGTGGTTATCCAAGGAGCATTATTGCTCGAGCTGACCTTAAATGGCCCCTGATTTCCGGCTGCACATGACACGAAGATTCCCTTCGCCACGACAGAGAAAGCTCCAATGGCAATACTGTCTGTGTAATAATCTTTGTACCCTTTTCTCCCAATAGACAAAGATAGAATGTCGACGCCATCTTCAACAGCCTTGTCCATTGCGGCCAATATATCGGAGCTGAAGCACCCACCAAGCCAGCAAACCTTGTATGTGGCTACTCAAGCTTGCGTAGCCATTCCCTTTGCTGTCCCTGAAGCATAGCCGAAGAGGCTAGCTCCTGGAACAGGGAACCCAGCAGCCGTGGTCGAGGTGTGAGTTCCATGGCCATCATCATCTCTTGGTGATCTTGATTCTTTGGTTTCATTCATGGGATGTCCAAGTCCTGCTTCATACCCCCTTGAGAAAAACCTCGCACCAATGAGTTTTCGGTTGCAGCTTGAGGAGTTGAAGTTCTTTCCCTCCTCGCACTTTCCTTTCCAGCTTCTCGGCACAGGGCCGAGACTTTTGTCATCGTAGCTTTTGCTCTCAGGCCACACACCTGAATCTACGACTCCAATAACCACATCACTCACTTTAACCGATCCAGGGAAGACAGCTGCATGTTTTCCTGATATTCCAAGGAACTCAGGCGTCCGAGTTGTTTGAAGTTCATATCTCAATTCAGGCAGGACAGAAACAGTTCCTGGTTGTTTCTCAAGCAGCACAGCTTCCGCAAGAGTCAGCCTCGCGGAAAAGCCGTGGATTACGTTTGTGTATGTGTAAAGCATGTCTGCCGAATCCGACACCAGCTTCAAAGACGAGCCATACCATCGGAAATGGTCATCTTCAAAACTTGCTGGCATATTGGACTTGTCCATGTGAATGATGTACGTCTTCTTCATTTGCTGCTCTTTCTCGTCTTCTGCAATTGCGGAGATGTTAGAGAGCAGCAGAAGCGCAAGTGCCACGGGAAGTATGAAAACCGACATTCTCGTCTTCTCAATCTTTGCAAGTCTGAGAACATCGAGTTTCTGGCAAATATGGGAGTTTCTCTCCGGTTGCTCTCTTTGTACTCTGTTCTGCACATGAGAGTGCCAGACATTCCCTCTTAGAAACCCACATCACATGGCACTTGACTAAAAAACAGGAAAAAGAAACTTACATCACATGGCACTTAAAATAGTACTAGTATTATTTTCCTTTTGGAATTAAAATCCGCACATGATTTTTCTTTTTCTACACATCTTGTTAATTTATGTCCATTGAGTCAAGCGTCCGCGTAGGCGGAAAAAGTCGGGATTCCATTCACATTTGCAGATTTGTTTCATTGATTGGACTTCATGAATGGATTTGGATAAGCGGTCCAATTTAAGCATCAAAGGATAAAGGAAGAAGTGAATCGTGCTAAATTAACCATCTTCTGGTCAGGGGTACGAAGGAGGTGCCTGTGGGCGTTTATCACATCGGAAACAACTGTATTCGTACAGGTTTCGAATGTAAGACCCTTAATCATAATCACCAAGACCAAAACATGAACTACAACTTAGAGAGAAATATTCAATTTATGTATCTGAGAAACACAGCAAGAAGAACATACCTGCACTTGTAGCAGAACCCGAAGCCATAGCAGCAAACTTTCAGTGCACCTTCTCTTCTCTCGCAGGTTATCAAGAGCTCGACTTATAAATAGGATTAAGTCCAGAATATGAGCGTTACCCTGTGAGAAGAGAGGCCACTATATATATACATATAATCTTTACCATAACTGATTAGGATTCCCTATCAAAATCCATGTAGGAAACAAATTCTTGTCTCCTTGTTCTGATCTTCATGCTGTACAGAATCCCTCTTCATAAGGGATTAGCATTCCTTTTATTAACAAGACTTTTCTATCCAATTGAACACATATATCCGGTCCTAAAACTCCTCTATCTCATACTCACATTCTTACATTCTCCCACTTGAGTATGAGAACAGTTTTAAGTACTCAGCCAAGTCAATTATGTGCAGATAGAAGTGATCACTAATCTTGTTAATAAAATTTCAATCACAACCAGCTATCATACATCTCAAAATGCAGAACGCTTGTAACTGTATTACCACAATAAAGCAAACAGGTTTTCAAGAGTTACAGACATTCAATTTGTATGCTCAACGTTATGAACTTGATCAATATCAGCAATAAGCAAAATAATCTGCTCCCACTATTTCAAATCATTGTCAGCAAGATGTGAAACAAATCTTTGCTTCAAAACAATGCATGAATCAATCAACTCATCACTAAATGCTTTAAACGGACAAACCATTATAAAAGCAACAAATGAATTATATCAAACTTTATTTTGTTCGAAACAATAGATCATCATAACTGATCTCAATTCGATAAAATAAACAAAACAAACTAACAAACCTAATACTATCCAGCCATAAGATTTTAAATGTGAAATTTGAAACCTGTCTATATCACCACACCAGCGCTCTGAACTTCACAGCAGCGAATAAACAGTCATAATAAGACTAACGAATTACTCCCACTGATCAAAGGATTCAAGTATTCCCATCCGAGAGACATGCGTTTTAAATGCTCCAATCGGCAATGCTTTAGTCAAAGGATCCGCAATCATTTCATTTGTGCTTAAGTGCTCCACCTGAATTGCTCCTTCTCTAACCTTTTCTCGGACCTTGAGGAATTTTACATCCATCAGTCTTGAAGCTGAAGTCCTCTTATTGTTCTTGCTAAAAAATACTGCAGAATTGTTATCACAATACATCATGACAGGCCTTTGCACAGAATTTACAACATTCAAATTTGTCACAAAGTTTTTCAACCATACAGCTTGTTTCATTCCTTCAAAACAAGCTATAAATTCTGCCTCCATTGTCGATGTTGCGATGATAGTCTGTTTTGCACTTTTCCAGGAGACTGCACCACCACTTAGCATAAAGATATAACCTCCAGTAGATTTCCTATCATCTACATCACCGGCTAAATCAGAATCAGTGTATCCAACTAACTCCAATAGCTCATTCCTGCCATAAACCAACATATAGTTCTTGGTTCTTTGCAAGTATCTCAAAACTTTCTTTGCTGCTACCCAATGTGTCTCTCCTGGATTTGCTTGAAACCTGCCCAACATTCCAACTATAAAAGCAATGTCCGGTCTTGTGCAAATAGTGGTATACATCAAACTTCCCACTAATGAAGCATAAGGCTTATTCTTCATTTTATCTATCTCCATAGGCGTCTTAGGACATTGAGCCTTTGAGAATCTGTCTCCCTTGTTTACTGGCACTTCACCATTACTGCAGCTTGACATATTGAACCTCATGAGTACCCTTTCTATGTATCCCTTTTGTGATAAACCGAGTAAATTTCTTGATCTATCTCGAACAATTTCAATACCAAGTACATAGTGTGCTTCACCAAGGTCCTTCATTTCAAAATTCTTACTGAGCATGGTCTTAGTGTCTTTGAGCAGCTTCATGTTAGAACTGGCAAGGAGAATGTCATCAACATATAACACTAAAAATATAAAACTAGTGCCTGAAAACTTAACATAGATGCAATCATCTAATTTGTTTTCCACAAAACCTTGTCCTGTAACTACTTGATCAAACTTTAAGAACCATTGTCTTGATGCCTGTTTAAGCCCGTAGATTGACTTGTTAAGTTTACATACCATGTCTTCTTTCCCCTTTTCAACAAATCCAGGAGGCTGCTTCATGTAAATGTCTTCGGCCAGTTCACCATTAAGAAAGGCAGTTTTGACATCCATTTGATGCAGTTCCAGATTGTAATGAGCCACAAGTGCCATGATAACCCTCATAGAATCCTTGGAAGAGACCGGAGAAAAGGTGTCATTGTAATCCACCCCTTCCCTCTGAGTGAATCCTTTGGCAACTAACCTTGCCTTGTACCGTTCAATATTGCCGTGAGCATCTCTTTTGGTTTTATAAACCCATTTACACCCAATAGCCTTGAATTGAGGATTGGAATCCACTAATGTCCATACTGAGTTTTTTGACATCGACTCCAATTCCTCCTTCATTGCACTGTGCCACAATGATTGTTGAGGACTATTCATGGCCTGAGAATAAGTGAGAGGGTCATCTATATCACCAAAATCAAACTCATGCTCCTGCAAATAAACATAGTCATTTGACATTGTGGTTTTTCTGATTCTTGAAGATTGTCTCAATGGTAATGACGGATCATGGAGAACTTCAGTGCTCGGATTCATTGGTGCATCATCAGTTGGAGTTGGATCCCCTTGTTGCTGTGGTTGGGACCCAAGATCAATTTCCATTCTGTCAATATCTTCTGGACAGTCTAATTGTGCTTCCTCCAATGCAATCATGGAAGCAGGAGTGATCAACATTTCTTTGTAAGAATTACTGCAAAAGGACTTCTCATTTTGATCAATCTCTTCAAAAATGAACCTGCCCTGTGATAAGTCTGCAATATCTTGATCTTCAAAGAACCTAGCATTGTGAGTTTCATGAATCCTGGTGTGAGCTTGAGGACAATAAAACTTGAAACCCTTAGATTTCTCTGAGTAGCCAATGAAATAGCATGATTCTGTCCTTGAGTCCAATTTCTTCTCATTTGGATTGTAAATTCTAGCCTCAGCTTTACATCCCCAAACATGGAAATGACTAAAACTGGGCTTCCTGCCATTCCAGATTTCAAAAGGTGTTGATGAAACAGCTTTGCTCGGAACTCTGTTCAGTATATAAGTTGCTGTCTTCAATGCTTCACCCCATAGGAATCCTGGTAACTTTGATCTTGTCATCATGCTTCTTACCATTCCAATCAGAGTTCGATTCATCCTTTCTGAAACTCCGTTTTGCTGTGGTGTTCCTGGTGTAGTGTATTGCGCAACAATGCCTTGTTGTTCAAGATAGAGCGCAAACGGACCCTTGTGTTGTCCAGCCTCACTGTACCTGCCAAAGTACTCTCCTCCTCTATCCGATCTAACAATCTTAATGGTCTTGCCTAATTGTTTTTCTACCTCAGTTTTATAAACTTTAAAATAATCAAGGACAGATGATTTCTCACTGATTAAATAAGTGTAACAAAATCTTGAAAAATCATCAATAAAGTTGACAAAATAAGAATTACCACAAATAGTTTTGGTTGGAAAAGGACCGCAGATGTCAGTGTGTATAATCTCTAGCAAATTCTGACTCCTTTTGGCATCTAACTTTCTAGAATTAGTCATCTTCCCTTTTGCACAATCAACACACTCAATTGCAGTAGCAAGATTTAATTCAGGGATCAACTGAGCTTTGGACAGTTTTAAAACTCTTTCTTTGGATATGTGGCCTAACCTCTTGTGCCAAAGGAGGAAAGAATCATCACTGCAGTTCATCCTCTTAGTGCTTATGTTTAAAACATGTTGATTTGGGGATTCCAAAGTACAATTCAGACACCACAGGTTGTCACTCAAAAAAGCAGTTCCCAAAACACAATCTAGGTGGTTCTTTTCAAAAATTTTTAAACTTTCATCATCACCTAGAAAAGCAAAACCGTCTTTGACAATTCTTGAAGCAGAGATCAGATTTCTCCTCATTTTAGGCACATAAAGCACATCCTTTAGTTTTAGTGTAAAACCAGAAGACAATTTTAAACACACCATACCTATAGCTTCTACCGCAACTTTAGTACCTTCTCCCACAAAGACATTATAATTTTTAAAACCAGTTTGTTTTGATTTCACAAAACCCTCCAAAGAATTTGAAATGTGAACTGAGCAACCGGTGTCAAACCACCAAGAATTCACAGGGATTTCAATCAAATTAGACTCAACACAGACATTGACATTTTCTACACCCTTACTTTTAAGATAGTCCTGAAAAACTTGACAATCTTTTCTCAAGTGTCCTTTAGTTTTGCAGAAAAAACATCTTAGTTTGGCAATATTTTTAGTTTTGACCATAAGATTGTTAGATCCTTTAATAGAGTCCTTTACTTTGATAGATGCATTAGACTTAAAAGAGGTTACCTTGGGATTGTTGTTCTTACCAAAGTGTCCAGAGAATGATTTGAATGATTTCTTCCCCTTGTCTGGTTGCACAAAATGCACCGTTTCAGTTTCTTTCCCTCTTTCTTGCTTCTGTCTAGCCTCTTCTTGAACGCACTGTGCTATTAGCTCATCAACATCCCAGTTCTTGTCTTGAGTGTTGTAAGACACCTTTAACTGACTATATTTGTTTGGAAGAGCTTGAAGGATCATAAAAACTAACTGTTTTTCACCAATATTAACATCTAAAGAATTTAATTTCTCAGCTGCATCAGTCATTTTCAAGATATGGTCTCTGATTGACCCTATGCCCTCAATCTTGTATGTGGTCAGCATTGCCATATAGTGACTGATTTCTGCCTTCTGAGATTCTTTGAACTTTCTTTCAATTGCTTGCAAATAATCAATAGCTAGTTCATGCTTCTTGATTCCACCGCGAACAGTATCAGTCATGGCACTTTCAAGTATAGAAAGTGCCACTTTGTTTGCTCTGACCCATCTCTCTGCATCAGCTTTCTCAGCCCTTGTACTTTGATCAGTCAGAATCGGCTTGGGAGTTTCAAGGGCTATGTCAAAGTCATTGAGTGTCAATAAGAGCCCAATCTCACGTCTCCATTTCTTGTAGTTGCTTCCCCCTGTGAGAACAGGAATGTTTGCCAAGTTCATAGTCCGGAACGATATTGCAGATGATGAACCTGCAATGAAATCACAATTTGAACTTATTAGTTCCTGATTTCATCTCAACATCACCGTGCACATCATGACTATAATCACAGACCCATATATATAGTCTTAATCAACAATCTGTTGATAAGCATACATAGAGTGGAATGATTAAGCAAGAACTTGAAAAACGATCTGCTGATATCTGCCATATATCCTTAGACACCAAATGGTTTAATGGTGTCTCATACATTTAAAAGGCATTTTGAAAGTGATCAAAGAAAGCACCGAATGGTTAATAATGTCTGTATCTCTAATTTAAAAGATCAAAATACATCTGCAAATGACTTACATTTGCAGTCGATGAACTGGGAAAGTAAACACATTCATCTTTACATTTCACCAAAAGATTCAAAGCAATTAACAACATACCTTTTAATCTTTATAACTCAAATTCACGAATCGGGCAGCGGAAGCGATTTAGAATTTGAAAATAGAAGATTTTAGTTTTGGAAAGGAAAAACCCAGATCGATGTTTATAGAAGAAAGCATTGCTTTCTTCAATTCTGGAAAACCTTCACTCGATAATGACTTAAGGGTTCCTTTGACGGTTCATTATCACCAACGCTTCTTTTATTTCCTCCAGAACCAGACTTCGATTCTTCATAAGAGTAAAAAAAATTTTTTTTTTTTTTTTTATAGTAACATACAAAATTTCTTCTTTACAGATTGAATTCATGTTGATAAGTCTTGTGGCTCTGATACCACATGTAAGACCCTTAATCATAATCACCAAGACCAAAACATGAACTACAACTTAGAGAGAAATATTCAATTTATGTATCTGAGAAACACAGCAAGAAGAACATACATGCACTTGTAGCAGAACCCGAAGCCATAGCAGCAAACTTTCAGTGCACCTTCTCTTCTCTCGCAGGTTATCAAGAGCTCGACTTATAAATAGGATTAAGTCCAGAATATGAGCGTTACCCTGTGAGAAGAGAGGCCACTATATATATACATATAATCTTTACCATAACTGATTAGGATTCCCTATCAAAATCCATGTAGGAAACAAATTCTTGTCTCCTTGTTCTGATCTTCATGCTGTACAGAATCCCTCTTCATAAGGGATTAGCATTCCTTTTATTAACAAGACTTTTCTATCCAATTGAACACATATATCCGGTCCTAAAACTCCTCTATCTCATACTCACATTCTTACATCGAATACCCGAAATTGGTAGCCTGTCTTGTGAAGTTGTGATGATTACAATATGATCCCAGGTGTTCTTTCTTTTGGTGTGAAAAAAAAAAGAAAAAAAAAAAAGAGGCCCAGAAGTGAGAAAATGGAAGATTATATCATCCATATATTTTGGCTACATATTATATATATGAATACAAATTGGTAATTCTTTTCAATGCCCCCATGTCCATTCCTCACACAGTTTCCTGTACAATTATTTTCCATCTGTTCTTCTTTCCCATTTTAACTTCAACTGTGAAAAAAAAACACATCAACCAGCTACATTCGCGCTGTTGCTACGATACAAGAGAGGTACAGGATAATTTCACAACATACTAAGAAATATACAATTGGGCTTTTTGCAGGAACATTAAAACCCCTGATCTGAGTTAGATCAGTTCTTCAATGCTGCTGTTCAAAATTATATCCAGGTGAAAGCAATTGGACTACCTACTGTGCGTTTCCCATCGGACCATACCAACCGAGCAAAGCTGCTTGTACCGGATGGTGAAGAACCAGCAACAAAAGTCACGGTATATGTTTTCTTCTCGTATGCTTGACTGAAAGTCAGTGATTGTGGCTCAACCGATATCTTCACTGATGGCGCCTGTGAAGTTATCGTGACCTTGTATGTTCCTGGGGTACCCACATTGGTCAGTGTCCTTGTGTATTTTACAGTTGTTGAAGCACCTGTTCCACCCCCTCTGCCAGAAGATGTTTCTAGGGGAACAGCAAAAGACGGGTAGTTGAAATCTCCAAGCCTGTATTTCTTGCTTGTATCGCAAGTGAAGTCTCTGTGAGTGGTTAGTTTGATCTCAGTTGAGCTATAATTCAAGGCGCAGAGGAAGCTGAAGTAGTCCTCGACCGCATTATCATAAACAAGGCCAGGGTCGAGGGCTGCCATCGGATCCACATGCCCAGCACCATAATCAAACGGCGTTGCAGGATTTCCAGATGCTACATCTATGATGGTTTCTCCAGTTTTGTATGCTGTGTAGGATGTAGTCATGAGTGCAGACTTAATGGCTGCAGGGCTCCATTCTGGATGAGCCGCCTTGACAAGGGCGGCCAAACCACTCACATGCGGGCATGACATGGAAGTACCCGAAATGATGTTGAAGGTGACATGCCTCTTGTCTTCGGTTAGTCCGGTTGGTCCAATCGCACCAGTCCACCCAGCAAGGATATTTACTCCCGGTGCTATTAGGTCTGGTTTGAGTATTTCCGGGGTGACTAGGTTCGGTCCTCTTGAGCTGAATGATGCCACCACGGGAGAGGGCTGCACATCTAACTCCGTGTCTCCAAGCGCAATTGTGCCTGTAGGATTAGATTGCGAGGCAATATAGCTTTTTATTGCAGCACCAGCTTTCGCACCAACCGCTGCTGTAGGCAGTAGATACGCATCCGCAACAAGTTCCTCTCCGTAAGCATCAGTGTTCGTCAAAATCATCCCTAAACCGCCGGCCTTTTTCACCACCAAACTCTTTTGGACCCTAGGGGTTCCCCCTCGATCACATACCACAATTTTCCCTGCAACCTTTGAGGGAGTCAGACTTTCAGGAGCGCATAGCCCGCCACTGGAGGAGACACTTGCATTGCCAGCATATACAAGCGGAAGCAATCCCCTAGATAAGGATGTTCCCCTATACAGTGATATACCTCTGTATTTCTTTGCACTTCCGAGGTTAACAAAAGCCGGGAAATCCCTGTCTAATGTTCCAGCACCCACTGTAGTTATCCAAGGCGCAACGTTGGACAGGCTCCCTGCTTCCGGTCCTCCATTACCAGCTGAACACGACACAAGGATCCCCTGCGCCGCGGCAGAGAAAGCTCCAATAGCAACAGTGTCTCTGTAATATTCAGACTGTGATCCCCCAATAGACAAAGATAAAACATCGACACCGTCTTCCACGGCCTTCTCCATTGCAGCTGTGATATCAGAGCCGAAACACCCACCAAGCCAGCACGCCTTGTACGCGGCCAATCTAGCTTGTGGCGCCATCCCTCGCGCTGTCCCCGAAGCATAACCAAAGAGGCTAGCTCCTGAAACTGCGGAACCGGTTGCAGTGGATGAGGTGTGGGTTCCGTGGCCATCATCATCTCGTGGTGATTTCGATTCTGTTTTCACATCGATTGGTCCAACTGTAGCTTCATACCCTTTCGAGAAAAACCTCGCGCCTATGAGTTTCCGGTTGCAGTTTGAGGAGCTGAAGTTTGTTCCCGCCTCACACACCCCTTTCCAGCCACTTGGTACCGCCGCGAGCCCTGTGTCGTCGTAGCTTTTGAGCTCAGGCCACACGCCAGTGTCCACCACTCCGACAATCACTTCACTCACTTTACCCGACGCCGGCAAGAGGGCTTCACTCTTTCCTAATCCAAGAAACTCGGGCGTCCGAGTTGTATGCAGCTCGTACCTCCTTTCGGGCAGAACGGACAGAATTCCCGACTGCTTCCCAAGCAGCTCAGCTTCCTCGGCGGTTAGCCTGGTGGCGAAGCCGTGGATTATGGTCTTGTAAGTGTAAAGCATGTCGGCTGAACTCGACACGGATTTCAAAGAAGAATCATACCATTGGAAATGATCATCTTCAAAACTCGCCGGCATTTCGGACTTGTCCATGTGAATGATGTAAGTCTTTTTCACGTGCTGCTCTCTCGCGTCTTCCGCTACGATAGCGGAGATGCGAGAGAGAGCAAGAAGCATGACTGGTAGCAGAAGCATGAAACTGGATATCTTCATCCTCTCAGTTTTCTGCAAGCTCTGAGATTTTCTGAGTTTTCAGGGAACAGGGGAGTTTTTATTTTTTTTGTTGTACGGGAAAATTACAAGGGCCGATGGAAGTGGAAGTGGAAGTGCAATTTCACACAGCGTGAGAGATTTTGTTTGATACTTCTCCTCCATTTAAATAGATGTCCCCCACTAGAAAACTGATGGTGGGAAATTAAAATTACAAAAAACTACTATTACCATATTTTTCATATCAAATTTTTATCTCTGAAAGAGACGAAATTCACATGTGTTGATGGACCTTAAATCTATCAAAAACATGTTACAAATGTAATATAAAAATGTGATAATTGTAGTATTACTTTATTTATTTATTTATTTATTTTATTGTAATTGCTTTATCTCTTTTCTAACAAACTCTTGTGATTGCAAATTTGATTCTTTTATGCTCCTCCTAGACTCCTATGGTTTAAAAAGTGATTTGTCCCTTCATAATTGCTGGTGTTTAGTGGGGCAGCCTAAATACCTAAAGTCAATAAAAAAAAAGTAATTAAGTATACTTAATTAAGCTCGGTTTTATTAGGTTTGGTTTAATCATTGTGGTAGGATTCAATTATTTTCTGGTTTTCTTTGTTAAATATGTGTAGCAATGTCTTGTGAACATAGTATAAAAGCCTAGAGGGCAAGGTGCTGCATAAGCCTACTCTACCTAATAACAATTTCAGACAGGAACGAAGCCAGAAATTTAACTAAGAAGAGGCACCTTAAAAAATTTGAGCTCATTTTTTGGACATTTAAAGCTAGTTCTTTTACAAATGCAGAAAAAATTAATTACAAAATGCCTAATTTTATTACTCTATTGTCTAATTTTATCTTTAATTGTTGACAATCTAATGCTCATTTGTACTAATTAACCAAATACATGCAACTCAACAAGATTTAGACATTAGTGCGTGAGAAAACTATCCAAAACGAAGGAACATTTAAAAACTAAAAGAGGATTTTCATTATTTTAATATAATTAATTGAATAATCTGCAAAGCAAAAAAAAAAAATGAGAATGATTAATTGAATAATTTGTAATGAAAAAAAAAAAAAAGATAAGAGGGGGCATGTGCCCCCACTGGGCCTTACCTCCCTCCATCCATGATTTCAGATGAATGGGTAAAATTTACTAAATTTGGCACCATGCTTTTACTTTTACAGGTCTTTAAGATCCGTTTGATGAGTCTGATGAGATAGGCTATGAACCATTAAAATTGACTTGAGTCTATTGTACCGTTTTTTATGCAAATAATGGGCGATCACGTATCGGATTCCTACTTTGATTACAAGTCCAACCAGAATAGCACGGGTTACATAACTTGTCGATTAACATAGGTTAGAGCAAGTCCACCTCTAAGGACTTTGCGCCAGCACCCAGCGCATTTATCCACTCAAATGAACAGTAATAGACTGGAGTGAACAATAATAGGCCAAGGCATCTCCACCCCTAAAAAAATGCGCTGGCACCCAGCGCATTTATTTGGTGTGTTTTTTTTTTTTAAGTTTATTTCGGATAAGATTTTTAACCAATTTCAGATAAAATTTCAAATAAACTTAAAATAAAATACACACTAAAATAAAATTACATACTCATCAAATAAACTATAAAAAAAAAACACACTAAAATGAAATTACATAAACTCATCAAATACACTTTATTCTTCAACCACAAGTGTTTTGGTATTTTTTTTCACACAAAAAGTATATGAAAGCTTTGGTAGAAAGTGTAGAAAATATTGAAATGTGGTGTAAGGTGGAAGATGAGGGTTAGGTATTTATAGAAAAAATAAATAATTTTTTTTTTAATTTTATGTATTTTTTAATATTTTTTCTGTATGTTTTAATAAATTTTAATTAGTTAATTAACGTGGACCGTTGATCTGTGATCGGACGGTATTTTTTAAAAGTAAAATTTAAATTTTTTTTACCGTTGGAAATCCAACGGTCTAGAAAAACTAGCCGTTGGAAATCCAACGGATATAAGCATGCCACGTCGCTGATGGGATCCGGAGCACAAGTGGGCTGACAACCCTGTCGGCTACTCGCGGCAGCGCCTGCGTGAAGCGCACGCGCCAGGCAAACTGCCCAGCTTCTTGCTCAGTCTGTTTTGGGCTGGTCCATTGCCCAGCTCGGGCTGGGTACCAGTCAAAATGAGGGGTGGACTTGGTTGACAGGGTGCTGGCCCTGTTTTTGTGCTGGGTCCTGGGCAAAATCCACTGGGGTGGAATTGCTCTTAGGAGTGGAGATGCTTTGGTCTATTACTGTTCACTGAGGTCTATTACTATTCACTTGAGTAGATAAATACGCTGGGTGCTGGCACAAAGTCCTTAGGGATGGACTTGCTCTTATGAGTCCAATACCGTCTTCCTCTATTCTCTCCGTCGACACCATCATGGTCGTCGGAAAACAATTTTGATATATATTGAATTGTGAAATGGAATTTTTGGACGTCACAATTTTTGTTGCGATGTGTTTCACAAGGGAAAACAATTTTGATATATGTATTGTTCTACGGTGTTTAATTATTTTTGGACGTGAAATAATAAGGCATCTTTTTGTTGTTTGTCGTTTGATTTTGATCCTGATATTTTCCTTCCACATTAGTGCAATCATCATCCCTCATCCGATGGTTTTAGTGGAAATCTCACTTAAATTAGCATTAACATTGATTAGGCTAATGTGGACAGTTGCTGAGGGTGATGATTATCATGTGCCTTCAACCAACTTTCAATCTCACCATCATATTGATATTAAAAAAAACATTACAATCTTGTGATAATAACACTAAGATATAAACTTCTAACCCACAATTTTGGTAACCGAAATATTGCTATGTTTGATTTGATACGAGTAAATAAAGTTCACCAGTAGATAGTAGCAAAGTCAGGATTTTAGTCTAGGAAGAGCCCAAATGTCTCAATCTAAAACACTCTCCTGATCTTACAAAAATTACTCCGTCATGTGGTGAGCAACCGAGCACCATCATTTGGGCCTGGTATGGTGACGTCCTCATCATCCTCTTCCTTAAACCTAAATCACAAGCTTTTAGGACTTTCTTCCTCTTTGCTCCACTGATTTCCAAAATGGAGTCCTCCTCAAAGCGCACAAGCAATAGATTGCTTGAACTCCATAGAAATAAAGTAAAGTAAATCCGATAAAAAAAGTAAAGTAAAAACGTTGGATTTAGGCCTTGAGCCTACATAATAACCTTGAAAATCATAAGCATAAAACCAAATATTTCTGCGTAAAAACAAATGTTAGGATAAGTCTAGGACCATCCTGGTCCCTTCATAGCTTCCCCTCTGCCGCTAGACCTATATCATGAAACATCAATTAATAACTAAAATTTAGTATACATAGTAACGTTGGTGTTTCTAGTGCCATTAAAAAATAATCTCTAAAAACGATAAATACATATTACTTGTATATCTGTCTCATGAAAAAGCACAATAATGATCAGATATTGAAATTGGCCGTCAAATGTGACCCTGCGTGCGTACTGCATGGTGGTGGTGGTGGTAGAGATGAGAGATAGATAGCGTATATTAATCAAAGTTTATCTTGTGTAAATTATGCACCAATTGATACTATAACTTGTTCATACTTCATACGAATCTAATTTAAATATTGGTAATTGTTATTATATTATTTAATCATAGAAGAAAAAGACATGCACGTACTGTATTTATAAGCTAGATTGGACTACCTCCTAGTCCATTAGCTGGAAAAGGGACCCTACCACTAATAATTCATAAGTGGAAGCTCCTATTGGATTCCTCCTTGTATTGTTTAGTGTATGAGTCGTAGTTAGCTGTCACGCGTATATTCTTTCGATTTGAGATTGTGGATATGCTTTAATGTTGGTGGTGAGAGTAGTCGATCTGCCTCTAAACTTTTTGTTCATCTAAAAACAAAGTTTGGAGATGGAAAATTTCACATTTGTAAGTAGTTTTCTAAGCAATAAAACATGGATTAAGGGTTGGATTATCTATATAATTACTTCTCTTTACCAATCAAAAATTAAGGACTATACATGTATTCTAAATTAATTAAGCTAACTTCCAGTTGAAGCTAATAGAGAATTATGTGAAATTTATTCAGATTTCAAGGAAGATATGTTTGGATCATAAGTATCTAATTGAGTTAATATCATTTCTTGTTGCGTTCGATGGAGTCCACATTTTGGCCAAAATGATTGACAGCATGTGAAACCAATGTGATTGTGAACTTTGTTTAATCAATTTTGAAGTTGATGATTAACGATTATTGTCAAGATTTTCAAAGAAACAGAACAACGACTCAATATTAATTACATCAACAGTGTTTTAGCTTGCATTTAATTACTTGGTATTGTTTGGTATGCAGACGGGAATGGATGGAACGGAATGGGACAGGACGGGACGAAATGGAACGGAGAGGAAGCAAATATGCCCTCCGATGGAAATAAGGAGGAAGAAGAAGGAGACAGAGAGGTTATAATTTTGTGTTTCACATATGTGGAATGAGTCGTTCCAGGGGATGAGGTGGAACGAAAATTCATCCAAAACTCGTCTTGTGGAACAACGTGTTTCATCCGTTTTAGGTGCATCAAATGTGGGACGGAACATCTCGTCTCACTCCGTTTCATCTCGTTCCACGTACCAAAAGGTAGCTAATAGAACAACAGGGGTGTGGCCGTGAGAGAGCTAATGTATCGATTGTTTTTAATTTTGTCATATTTCCGAATTGTTACAACAATGTTCAACGATGATATCATGATAAAGCGAGCAATGGTACAATTGAGTTCTTAAAGAATCACTAATTTAGCTAGGTTGTTCAAGGAATCTTAATTTTGCGGCCCCCTCCATTGTTTTTGCCTCCTTATAATTGTCCCATCACATCTTTATCAGTAAATTGGCATCTAGTTTCTGCTAATTTACGATGTAAAAGGCAACTGTAAATCAATAAGGTTCTTCGCTATGCATGATCGAGAAAGAAATGTTTATCGTCCGTATGAAGTCTTATCTTTTACTTTGCAAAGAAATTGTTTTTACGACATGAACTCGTGATATTTTGGTCACAAAAAAATAACATTTTCATTGCGATATAAACCCTAAAATTAAGTTTAATGGACTGCTTCCAAATTCCAATAAAATATAAAAAGTAAAAATAATAAAAATAATTTGAAAAGTTTAAGTTTTAACGATAAAGACAAAATAAATGGTAAAATGAATAGTACCATAATTAATTTTTTAGTGTAAAAATGTGGTTTTTCATTAAAGTGAACAGTACCGCGAGTTTTTCGTTAAAATTTCTAATATAAAACCTTCTACATGCATTATATAAACGTAATTAAAATCTTAATCACATAGGATAATCCAGATGCAAAAAAACTTTACTGGAAATCGGGTGGGCGATGTGTGCTTGAAGCAACTGCCACATGGCATGCATAATTAACAATTATGTAATCGTAGTTGAAATGTCATTTTCTCTCCCACTCAATGTCTCCAAATAATTAATTAGAAGATTTGAAGGTGGTCTTAATTAGTCAATTGTCGTTTGATTGCTTGTATATTGCATTGTCTTTTCTGATTACTACATACAACCATCACATGATAAGAAGAAAAATCCAACTTGTGTTACAACGTTTTTTATGTCTAAAACGACCTTACCTTCACAACGCTTTTTACAACTGGCAAAAACAACAAAAAAAATATTGAACTCGTGACATCTTGCAACATCAAGATGATAAGTATCATTAAACCAACAATAGTTAAGGACTCGCTTGAAAGTGTTTTTCAAATGATTGAAATCGATTTTGATCAAAGTATTGTTGGGTTTCAAAAGCATTTGAAATGCTTTTTGCTTCCTGCACTAGTTGTGTGTTTCTTGCAGGGAAAAAATGTTTTTTTCAAAATTCACTTGCATATTTACTAAGAATTGATTTCAACAACACTCTCATCAAAAACGCTTTTAGTCATTTTAAAAGTATTTCCAAACGAATTGCAATTCTTATGATTACATTCATTATAACGGATAATTGTGTTAATCATACGTCCATTCCCATCATATAATGTATGAAAAATGGGATTTGGATCCTCTTCCAGGCAATTGGTCAGGATCCTCCTGACCGGTGTCTGTGGGCAGTTGAATTTTTATCCAACAGTTACAATTATTATAATTTTTAGAGGACCCTTCTTTTTGTAATCGTTGGATAAAATTCAACGATCCACAGACACTGATAAGGAGGATCCCAACCAATTACCTGGAAGATGATCCAAATCCTGAAAAATGTAAGAAAACAAAACATGATGTGTGATTAGTACTGAGCTTTATTGGTGTCACTATGTAGGGCAGCACAGCCTCTGCCTCAACATTATGGGGCCATCACCTCGTTGATTGACACTCTTTTTCTTTTGGGTTTTCAAACCGGCCAGGCAGCCAGGCAAAGGCATATTGGAAATAAACGTAACTTTCTTTTGTCTATTAGCTCAACAAATTATCTAAAAAAATAAGGATATGTTTGATACTCTATTTGAATTCAATTTTTTAAATTCATAAATAATTTTAAAGTTTTAGACCTTAAAAATTTGTTTGGTAGGACTATTTTAAAAAACGGAACTTAAGATTAACTAAAAAATATAGTCTATTCTCTAAAAAAACAAAAAGTGAGCTTTTAAAATTTAAAAATTTAAACTCATTCATTTCTTTTCTCTCCCTCTTCCCCTCTCACTCAAAATCTATCTCTCTCTTTTCTTCTTTCTATGTCCCCCTTCTTTTGTTTTATTGTTTTTGTTTTTATTGTTTTTTTCGTCTCTCCTCCAATCCACTCTCATCATTATCTCGATTTTTTCTTTCACTCATCTTCCTCTCTATCTCCTCCGGTCCTCTCTCTTCTTTCTCTTTCCTCCAATCATGTCTTACTCTTTTTTCTCATCTCTCCTCTCTCTCAACTTTCTTTCCTCCGACCCCCTCTTTTTAGATTTCTTTGTCCAGTTTAAGTTGTAAGATTTAAAATTTTTTAATCGCATACCAAACAAATTTTTGAGTCATAAAGAAAATTGTTTTCAAGAAAAGTTCTTAAAAAATATTTTGAAAAATGATAAAAAAAATTTCAAATAGAATACCAAACAAATCCTAATATAATAATCCCAGTTTTATTTAAGATCATGAATAAAAAATCTTAAGGTAGAAACATTACAGAAACCCTGACGGTGGGGTCAACCATCATGTGGCAGGTCTGGGTCGGATTGCGGGAGTTTTCAACACTCGACATCACTCGCAACAATCCGTACCACCCTTCTTTCAACGCTATACGACCATAGTCCGTTGGAAGTGTCGGTCGTGACCGTGTTTAGTTGTGGAGGGCAAACTTACATGGTTACGAATACCAATACTATAACATCTCTACTAATAATACACTGTCATATTTATGTTTAAGAGTGTTCCGGGGCCTTGCATTG
The DNA here is from genome assembly GCF_916048215.2 of Malus sylvestris. NCBI lineage: Eukaryota > Viridiplantae > Streptophyta > Magnoliopsida > Rosales > Rosaceae > Malus > Malus sylvestris. The sequence goes on along the minus strand of NC_062267.1, from coordinate 6,842,804 downwards.
TGAGTGGACTAAAGTGAAAGCACTGTGAGTGGACTAAAGTGAAATCAAGTGTGACCGTTGTATAAGTGAGAAGTATCGTACAAATAACGGGATCATACTTCTCTATGTCTTAGTGTTTCGGATTACAACATTTTGCAACAAGAAGCCCGGTTACAAATACATGGACGAAACTGTGGAAACTACATAGATGATAAAACTTGTTTGACCTTTTCTAATACAAACGATACTTTATTTTTAAGTATTTAAACTAAAGTGAACGGGATTCGAACTCAAGTGCACAGAGAGGAGCACGTCTGCTTCGACCAATATAACCAGCTGCATGTTTCGACATTAGTTTTTAAAACACGTATCAAATTCATCGCCTCAACCCGACCCAATGCCCTCTTAGTTCGTATCTTTCATTTTTTTTTAAGAAAAGCCCTGTTTCTGTGCTCTTGTCCGTTTTGGACTTCTAGGAAAGAAAAGGAACAGCCCATAGACTACTAAGCCCAATAAAAGTAGAAGCTTAAAATTCCAGAAGCAGAATTATAATGCAGCAACTTTGAAGCCTTGTGGTCATGCAAATCGACATCACCACCAGAATCAAGCTGGCACGAGTCATCGTCATCACGCAGACCTGCAGCCTTACCTTCCCCCCCCCCGGGCCAATCTTCCATGCAGCTCTTAGAAACTCATAACCTATGACAGACGGCCTTATAAATCTAAGGAACCTACCTTATTTCGTTAGGGTCATTGACTAAAGCTCTCACTCTCCATCTTAAATTCGGTTTAAATCTCTCAGCTCCAGTGATCATCAAGGCCCTTCAAAGCTTAGTAAAGCGGAAGACTAACGACGTCACATAACTTAACGGTGAGCTCTCTTCCATCTCTCTCTCTCTCTCTCTCTCTCTCTCTCTCTCTCTCTCTCCCCTTTTGGAATACTAACATAGGTTTATCTTCTCTACTGAAGGTACAACGGTGATACGAAAAGTCATGGCGAGGAGCAACGCAGTTTCATGGAGTCTAATGTTCTTGGCTATGGGGATTTTTAGTTACGTAGCAGTTGAAGCCACCAGAGAAGGGATTCAAGGGAGGGATCTGATAGACAAGAGACTTGGTTTGGACCATGGGATAAAGAATTGGCACAGTGAAGAGGCTGCTGCTTCTCAAGGACTGACAGCTGATGGTTACGGAGGTTATGGCTCAGGCTCTGGTGGCGGCGGAGGAGGCTCTGGTGGTGGCGGAGGCTTTGGTGGTGATAATGGCGGTGGCAAGGGATATGGTGGTAATGGTGGTGGGTTTCACAATGGTGGTGGATTTGGTAATGGTGGCGGATTTGGGAATGGTGGTGGGTTTCATAATGGCGGCGGATTTGGTAATGGCGGTGGAGGAGATGGTGGATTTGGGGCAGGCACAAGCCCAGGTTATGGTGGAGGGATGGGTGCGGGCGGTGGAGGATATGGTCATGATGAGAAGATGAACTAGGTCCATGAATCTTCCCTAATTTTACTAGAGTAAGATGAATAACTATTTTCCAATGTAGCATGCCTATGGGGACAAGAAGCAAGAAAAACCAAATAAAATGTCTTACTTCTGTTCTGTAGCTCTTTACTTTGCCGTCTTTGAAGCTGCAACTCTGTTAAGAAACAAATCAGTCTTTTCCCCTTGCACCCGTGGTATTACGGTTACAAGCAATAAAGTTAGAAGCCTGAAATATTTCTAGATCGATTGTAACACATCCCGTTCTGTAATGCAATGGGTCAATGAGAAATTGAAAAATTAGAAGCCTGATATAAAGAGGAAAGATTGCGGAAAAGAGTCACAACTGCGCTTTGCAACAAATATATGTCAACAATTTTAACTTGAATGACAAGGAAATGAAAGTGTCGAGTACATGCAGATAAATCACATCAATGCATGCATATATGCAGAACAGAATTTGTACTGGGAACTAAGAAATGTCGCTGTTCGACATCATCACTTGCCCGACTCAGAGGGAGAGATTTCCCATAGATGGGGGAGGGATAACAGAGTTGGTAGGTAGTTTTCTCAGACCGTTGGCAAACGAATCCTTGCGCATAAGGTGGAGTACTTAGAGGGAAAGAAATAAAACAGAACAATGCAAACATTGCAGACCAATCAAATGTATTTAGACGGTCACAAAGAGTAATGGTAGATAGACGAACACTAAAGTAATAATCTAATCATCAATCACGTCTTTAAGTTTACAAAATTTAGTCTAAGTGGCTAATGCATTAGGAGTGCAACTTGGGTGGGTTAGGCGGGTTGGAAGGTCAAAACCTCTTATTCCCTAAAAGCCTAAGTAATTATAAACGGTAATTTATTAAAAAAAATATTAGAAAGGGCGTTGATTTTTAGACTTGGCTCACTTGGGTATAGTATGGGCATTAATTGATATGAGTTACAATCTAGTTAGATTGGTTTTGGCTAGTCGAGTTGGGTTGGGTTGGGGATGAACGGGCAAATAATCAACTCAACTCAACCCAATCAATGAACGGGTTGAAATTAGGTTGGGTTCGAAAGGGTTATAACTAAAAAAAACCCGCTTGTTTGAATTTAAAATCAAATTAGACATGAACGGGTTCGAATTGGCCCAATCCAAGTTGCACTCTTAAGCATTACCCCCGACAAAATATAAGAAACAACAATGACTAGGCCCTCTGCTTATAATATAACTTTACATGAAGACGCACTTAGATTTCAATTCACACACATTGCCATTTCATTGTTGTTTTTTTTTCAAATTTCCGATCTATAAATTCCATTTGTGTGTGTGTATAGTAATGGTGTTAGATATCTTGGTTTCTTATTTTTAAAAGGGAACCAGCTGGTGGCGAAGCAGCCCACTTTTCTGAGTGTCGTAAAGATTCACAGAGTCATTACAATCTTTATTGTAAGATTTACCACCGACATAAATTGAACCTAGGATCTACCGTATGAGTACGGGTCTGATTTTCAGCTTGTATTCCACATTTTCCACATTTTTCCAGCTTGGTTAGTGTTAGATATCTTGCTTCGCATGTACCTACTTTTTTTCTGTTTTCAACAGCTTGTATTTCCACATTTCTCACATTTTTTCAGAGTTGAGACAAGTAAAAACAAGCAGAGATATATGGATAGCTACACAAATTAATTATGGGTGTGATATTTACACACCCCTTTTTACTTCTCACACACTCTTCTAAGTTTCAGCCGTTGAATCGGGTGAATTGAAGAAGATCAAATAAAAGAAATTAATAAGAAGTGTGTGAGAAGTAAAAATAGGTGTGTAGATAACACACCCCATTAATTATATTAACAGAGATATAACAGGAACTCTAATACCACTTGGCACACTCTCAAGTGTTGAGAGCCGTTGGATACCTGCACATGGCCACCGACTTTTGCCGACCGATCAATAGTGTCCGTCAGATTTCACCGCCGCAGCGTATTCATCATCCAACTCACTCTTCTCGATCCCCTCCCAATCATCCTCGTCACTGAAATCTCCCGATTTAACCTCAATTGGCGCCACGTGTGTCTTCTCCTTAGTTTCCTCGCAATCCACAGCCCTAACCACCTCCGACTGTTCGGCAACGACGTCGTTTCCTGCTGACTTCGCGCCAATTTCTTCCGCTTCTCTGTTTTCCGAGCATCCGCGATCGAACTCGCTCGCTTTCTCCATTTCCCCGCCATCCGACCGCTTCTCTGGCAATCCAACCGCCACTGACGACTTCTCCGGCAATACAACCGCCACCGACTCCTCCTCCGTCAATCTACGACCTTCTCGATGCTGCTGCAGCGGCTCCACAATCACCTCAGCCCGATGAACCGCTTCCTCTTCGAATTCCCCGCCATCCGACCACTTCTCCGGCAATCCTACAGCCACAGACGACTTCTCAGGCAATACAACCGCCACCAACTCTTCCTCCGTCAATCTACAACCTTCTCGATGCTGCTGCAGCGGCTCCACAATCACCTCAGCCCGATGAACCGCTTCCTCTTCAAATTCCCCGCCATCTGACCACTTCTCCGGCAATCCTACCGCCACTGACGATTTCTCCGGCAATACAACCGCCACCGACTGCTCCTCCGTCAATCCACGACCTTCTCGATGCTGCTGCAGCTGCTCCGCAATCTCCTGAGCCCGATGAACCGCTTCTCCTTCGAATTCCCCGTCATCCGACCATTTCTCCGGCAATCCTACCGCCGCTGACCACTTCTCCGGCAATACAACCGCCACCGACTCTTCCTCCAACATCTCCTCCGTCAATCCACGACCTTCTCGATGCTGCTGCAGCGGCTCCGCAAACTCCTCAGCCTGATGAACCGCTTCCCCTTCGAATCGAAGGACTTCCTTCACTTCTCCTTCAAGCTCCACCCTCCTCTGACTCTGACCTCGAAAAGCCCCTTCCACTTTCAGCCTCCTCTCCTCGAAGCTCACCTCCTCCACGCCAACTCCTTCACCGCCGCCATTCCCACCCTCCCCGAGCTCCGCCTCCGATTCGCGGCCAGCAACCGCCAGGGCGACGAGCTTGGCGACGAGAAAAGAGAGGATCAGAGCCAGCGACGCCGTCAGAAACAGGTCCTGAACGAGGTCCATGGTCGTTAATTTACTAGAGTCCAAAATTCTGCGAACAGCGAATCGAAATCGAAGGATGAAAACAAAGGGAGATCAAACGCGATTGGGCGATGAGTTTCAAAGGTTAATTAAAAATAATAATCAAAGGTAAGCAAAGAGAAAGGGATATTTGCAGAGCAGAGCGAAGCATATTCTGATGTTTAATTAATGCTCTTTCTGCTGCCTTGCCCTTGCGTCACTTTTTCTGACGGACACACTTCCGTTTCCTATTGGACGTGCTCAAATGGTCCATGCATTTCCAGTCCCCTTGAAGCTACAAGACCTCCACCCTCAACCGAGATCGAATCTCCTGCATTTAAATTAAGTGTAGCGGTAGAAAATTTGATCCCTCCCCCAACCAACACACCATTACCTTTCAGACTAATAATATAATGCAATTTTACGCAATTGAAATTTCGTCACATTTCAAACTAATAATATAACGCAATTGAGATTTTCTTTGCATTAATAGTATGCTACGTAACTACTTCTACATTCGTATTTCATGTAAGCATGTTCTAAAAATTTCCGCCTAGATGTTAGGCGGCTAATCACAACCCGAATTAAATTTCTATGCATTTGAAAATTAAGAAATGACGCTTAGACCTATTTAGATGCCTCCTAGTTGTTGGAATTTATTAGGTTTATTTAGGAAATTAATTAGAGATTTGATTTGATTTTGTAGTAGGGTATTTTTGGCATTTACGCATTAGGGTTTCTTAGGTTTATTGCTCTATAAATAGAGCTTGTAATTTAGTTTGAGAATTATGTTAGTCACAATATAGCCTCTTAGGGTTTTATAGCCGTTCCGGCATTCTCATTTGTTTAATAATATTCTTATTATTTTGTTAGTCTTGTTCGTTGCGTTTTCAACTCTAGTCTCACATAAGTCGCAACTCTCACATATATAGAAAAGTGATAACTTTTATTTTTCATTTTATTTTTTCAATAAAATATAAGAGATTTGTTAATACTCGAATAAACGCTCATTATATTTATAGTTCATTTTATTTTGTAACTTATGTCTTTCAATACAATTATGTAATTTTTTTTTCTTTTGAGTACATGTATATTTTTTTTAACTATAAATAAAAACTAATTTATACTGTATATAATAAATTTACTTAAATTCATCTAAACCCTGTCTAACTACCTAAATATTAACTTCAAGTCAACCGTCCAACAAATGGCTATCGTCTTTTAGGAACTTGCAGAGAAGTGATGTATTATCGTGCAATCAGTCTAATCTAAAATTCTATAGTGGAGGAGCTGGTTAAGCTTTCTTGGAGGTTAAGCTTGTCATTTTGTGATGCGTTTTCATTCTTATCCTGTCCCAGACAAATCGGTGACGGCGGTCAGCGATTGGTGGGTGTTTGTAGATTTAATAACAGTTGGTGGCGTCATGTGCATTGTTGCTATCGTTTTTTATTTTCTGCACATCTCGTGGAGAAATTTTATATTGTTTTTGTATCACAAAAATATACGACGTATTATTATATAAATAGTAAGTTTTTTTATTTTTATGTTATTAATTTTTAATACAAAAATCTGATCGTTTATATAATAATTATTGGATCCATAAAATAATCTTTTGACGTCGTGGCCAGGTCAGTCACTCACTCAAAGAATCAGGTTTTTTCGGTTCACTATTTCAACTTTATTTTTCGACTCAAGGAATCAGCCAATTGGGTCACACATTCTTGTGGTGGGCCTGTCTTGGGCTTCAAAACATGGGCCTCTTATTGAGTGAGCTAAGTTGGGCTAAAAGGAACGGGTTGTGTCGGGTTGAGATGTGAGGTGACGAGTTAGAATTGGGCTATCTGGCGACGAAGAGTTCAAATGTGAGTTTTATTGGGCGGGGGTGAAGTAATGGGTCAGGATTGGTTATTAGGTGAAAGAGTTTAAAGATGAAGATAAAAAATTTGTCAATACATACGACATTATTTACATGAAAGAGTGGAGACTGGATTAAGATTTTACTTATAAGCGAAAAGAAATATCACTAGATAGTAGTATTAAGTGATAAATATGAGATAAACTTAGGTGTAATCAGATGTATGTTATTTCGTGCTTAATTATCTTCTTACATGACACGTCATATAAAGAAAGAAAGATAGATACAAACTAATATATACTTGTTTACACCTAAGATTTTGTCTACCTCTATTGGATAAAAGCAGTTGGTTATTGGTGACACAACAAAAATGTGGGTTCTATTGGTTTATTTTGGGTGTTTAAGGAATGTTCTATTGGTTCTCATATTCAGGGGAGGATTTGCGGTAAACTTCAGAATAAGCCAATTATAATTAGTCACCAAACTAAAACAAATATTAAACCGTTATTGCGTACATGTGACTCAAATACAAGACATTTTTATATCAGTAGACAGTAGTGCTAATTGAAAAGATGAAACTTCGATGTCAACAGAAATCCTCATATTTCTAGTCAATTTATTTGCTTAGCTTCCAAACCACAATTTGTTGTGAGCTCCAGCTGTACAAGCACACACCACTAGTGAGCATAGCACCACGTGTGGTATGAATTCATTTGCTAAGTCAATCCAAATGAAACATTTTGTAGACTATGGTGCCACCTAAGTATCTCAAATTAATGATATAATATCACGTAAAAAGTTAAAACACATGACATTATATCGTTTTCTAGGACACCACAATGTCATCTGAGAGCGTAGGTAAGTCCCCGGTGTGAACAGAGCCTCAAGGCTTGAGGGGAAGTTTCTAGGTAGCCCTTGGATATGTGGTTTCTTTACTGGCTCCAACAATACCTAATTGATGAGAGTGATCTATATATGTCCTTTTCATCATCACAACTTCTTGGCCATTCTGAAAAGTAAAAACATTCCTCTTTGTCTAGCAGCATTAATAACCCTGCCCTAGAAGCATTCAGAGACCAAGAAGGAGGAGAAGGAGAAGAAGCCATGGGAGGAGGCAACGGCCAGAAGTCGAAGATGGCTCGCCAGAGGAACATGGAGAAGCAAAAAAATGCTGCCAAAGGTACCTGTCACCCCCCCTCCGATCTTTCAATTTGGTTTTCCTCAGAAACTAATTGTGTGCTTCTGAGCCAAGTAATTAAGTTGTAGTGATGAGTTTTCTATAACTCATTTTCTAAGCCACCAAACAGAAGTTAGCTTCGTGCCACCAAACAGAAGTTAGCTTCGTAGTGAAGGAATGTATGTGTTACTAATTTGTGCATCTCTCGACAAGCAGGCAGCCAGCTTGAATCAAACAAGAAATCAATGACAATTCAGGTAAACGAAGTTAATTGGCACCAAAATTTCATTGTACTTTGAACATCTGCATTGTTTCTGATGCAAGGTAGTGATTGATGATTGCAGTGCAAGGTGTGTATGCAAGTATTCATATGCACGACGAGCGAGGTGAAGTGCAGGGAGCATGCAGAAGCAAAACATCCCAAATCTGATGTTTACACATGTTTCCCTCATCTTCAAAAATGACAAGTTCCCGACCCGAAAAGAAGAAATTGTAGAAATGTGTTTGAAGTTCACTGCGGAGGTTCTGCATAAAGATTCTTCCTAGACTCTTGGATGTTAATTAGCTTAAATCTATTTGGGGAATATGTTATAAAAGTGCATGTTTGTTGGTTGATTGAAGATTGTTTTTGGAATTTCGATTGTTGTTTTAGCACGCATATATGGACCAACATATTGCAAAATCTCAAATATGCAAACCAAAGCAAACAGGTTTTGAGACCACCAAATACTGTTGCACTGCATTCTGATTAATTACTAGGTCATAACAAGTGAAAAATACAATTATGTGCTCGGAAAAGAAAGAATATCGGCATTAAAATTTTGAAAAGAATGGATGTAATGAACAACCTAAGTTAGGTAAATATTTTTCTTTAGTGATCATTCACAGTCTACACAGAAAGACAAAAGGGATACAAGTTTTTTTACCAAAGGATTCTATTGGAGTCTGGAGTTACTGCGTCCGTATCCAGCTATTTTCTGCACTTCTCACTTGGGAGAAGTATGCATGAGCCTGAAACATGGAATACGTGAACTTATTATCTTTACAAGTATAACAATAGACCCTGAGCATGTGTAAAATGTGAAGGTCCCTGACGATAATTATGTTTTGTGCTTAATGGTTGAACATTATATGTAATTAAACTAAACATTATGCATCTGACCACTATATAGACATATGTTCAACTCACATGAAGGAAAAAGAAAGGAATGAAATGAAACAGCAGTTAATCTTAAATAATACCATTGCTTCTCTTGCTGTAAGCCTTTCCTGGTGATCATATCGAAGAAGCTTATCTAGAAAATCAATGGCCTGGGCATAGCGAAAAAAGGATCAAATAATCACTAGTAAGGAAAAGATGATGAAGAAGAAAAGAAACCCAAAAGAAAATTACCTCTGGAGAAACCAGATGCTGATTTTCCGCATTGATAAATATTGACCATGGCTTCCTGCTTTGCCTAAATTGGAAAAAAAAAAAAAAAAAAAAAAAAAAAAAAAAAAGAGAAGAGGAGGAAATTAGAATGATGTGTGAGTATGGCATGGACAACTGTTTTTTGTTCATTTGACTCCTTGAATTATTTGTTCAACTATTTACTCATTATTTATTTATCCACGAAGAGGAGGTGATAAAAATGGAAAGATGAGGATAAATTTTTACTCTATAGCTTTGCTGATACAGCTGCAATGTTTAAGCATCATCTGACAGAAAGACAGACAAAGCGATGCCTTTCCTTTTTGGGTTAAATATGAACCAGAGGCCCAAAACCATCTTTCAACCATAACGATTTGATCATGTAAGTATATCTTCCGGTTCCAGGCTAAAGATGAGAAGTATACCTTCCAACAAGAACATCGAGCTGAGGGTCAAGCACAAGGTTATATTTATTCAAATATACATTCAATTCTTCTGTCCCAAGAACCTGAAGAAGAATTCATCAACATAAGATAACAAGTTATATGAATATAGACACTATTGCCAAAAAGACTTCACCACCATTTCAGACGGTTTGTGAAACCTCAGTGCTGCAACAGTATAACAGTAAATGTATGATCAACTTACAGAAAAAAGGTAAAACTCAACAATCTTGAGGTGACTTTTAAACTAGTTTTGGTGGATTGAAGTGCTAAATCATATAGGTATGGATTGCCAATAATAAGATCTTCAAGCCAAGTACGAAACCAAAAGTACCGTAGCAATTTTCACTAGCTGGTCCTGATTGTCATGACCATAGAAGAATTGTTCCTTGCGAAAGATCTGCAAGAAAGAGAACACCTTGTTGAGAAAAATCCGTCATGACTAACAAAAATGTAGCAGCTACACAAATCCTGAATACACACAGTAACAACAGGGAAGCATAAACCCTCACCATTCCTGCAAACATACAGCCAAGGCTCCACAAGTCTAACGAATAGTCATAGTCTTGCAGATCCACGAGAAGTTCAGGCCCCTTATAGTGCCTGATAAACAGCATTCAAATTTATATACTTTCTGCAAAGCAAACAGAGAATTCGCATGTTGACAATGTAAGAAGCTGGCATTGAACTAACTACAAACCCTTTTGCCATCAGACACCATTGAATCTATTGATAATAAACTTAGTCTCACTGCAAGTTCTGTTTGATAACTGTTCGAGCAATAACTGCACAAAGCACCATCATCACAGTGCCTACAACTATTATTCAACTTAAGAAATTATGTCCATGTTTGCTCGACTTAAGGAAGATTCTTGCCCGAGTTGTCCAAATTTTGGGTTGATCCAACCCAAGTCCTACTCCTAGAAGAAACAAAAGAATGAATAGATATATGCCTTTCCAGAATCTAGAAGAAAACTAACAATTCAATGAATTGGTAATAAAGTTAGAGGATCGAAGAGATTCTACCTTGAAGCTACTCGGACATTGTACTCTTTTCCAGGATGGTAGAAATCAGCGAGACCCCAATCAATCAAGCGAAGTTTCCGGAGATCATGATCAATCATAACATTGTGAGGCTTGACATCTCGATGCATTATGCCCTGCGAATGGCAGTAATCCAATGCCTGCAATTAGGAGACCAGCTTTTGATTAGCCAAGCATGCAGCAGCTAAGCAGTACAAGTTGGAACCATGACATTCTTTCACACAATTAAAAGACAGATTGCTGTCAGTAAAAGTATATGTACCGAAGTGGTTAGAAAAATAAACGTTTAGCAAGAGGATAAGATAAGAAACCTTGAGAAGTTCATATATATAGTAGCGAACGTCATAATCCGTCAGTGTGGGATACAACACTTTGAAATCTGCACTGTTCACATACTCAAAGATCAAGCTAGGAGTTTTTGAGTGTTCATCCCTGACAATGTCAAGCAGCTTCACGATGTTTGTACCACCACAAAGATTCTGTAGTATCTTTATCTCCCTTTTTATCTGCATGAATACGAACAAATTACTGTATTTAAGTGAAACAGGAATACAGAAATGTGGATTTAAACAAGTTCAGCATATCATTGCCATGACTCACAGACTATACAAATTACCAATCCATCCTAGAACATGCCCACCATCGAAACAAATTGAAAGAAAGGGAAATAAGTAAAACGTACAACTATGTATATGCTAGAGTAAGGGGACAAGTTAAGAAATCACAACCTTCTTTTTCTTGACGGGTTTAAGGATCTTCATAACGCACTTTTCGTTTTTGGTGACATTTACACCTTCAAAGACCTCACTGTATTTACCTCTTCCGATCTTCCTAACAACCTCATAGTCATCTTGTTCACTGAGCATAACAAAAAGAAGTAAACAATAAGAACAGGAGTTGGAAAAATGCACCTTCAAAATGTCATGCGTAGATACCAAAAAATAATATATAAAAAAGGCCGACTCAAGCCAACAAGGTTTCCCTCTGCGATGGTCAAGGAGGGATGTGTTACCCTTCTTTACAAAGAAGCTGTTTCCACAACTTAAACATATGACCTTTCGGTCACAGAAACAATTTACGCCAAGGCCCGCCTCGAGATACTCATAAATAAAATCTCTAAAATCACATATGCGAAAAGCACTGCTTTTGAAATAGCTATAAGCGTTGTCAGCTAACCAAAAGCGCTTCTGCACTCGAACGTCCCAAGCGGGCCCTAGCGTGAGTAATTCTACAACAATTTGCTATCAAATGCAAATCCAATACCCGGAACCTTCAACAAAGACACACATAACAATGCAGCAAGATAGAACAAACCACATTTTTTGTCGAATTGAGAAATTTATAATCTATGAACCCTAAGATTGCAAATTGACATAAGCAGGTGTAGTTAAACATTCAAAATAAAAAGAAGAAAAATAAATCAAAAGTTCAATTGCAAAGGTGGTTGTGATTAGACTATTACCCCCATTGAAGAGTGACGGATTCGTAATCCCAGTAATCTCTGGGGCGCTGAACGTTGACGTCCGCGTATACGCGAGCCCTGGACATTGCTCTCTCTCTCTTTTTATTTCATTTTTTTTATTATTATTTTGGTACGCTTGAAGATCGACGTTCAGACGGACTGGTTTATCAGGGTGGCAGATGCTTCCCGGGAAGATGTTATAGATTTCCGGACCTTTTTCAATTTTTCATTTTTTTTTTTACGATTATTCATACCATATTTTTATATCACATTTCTATACGGCATCCAATGTAAACAGCCAAATTATTTGAAAAATTTACAAAACCTAAGGAAATGAAGCAAAAAGACTTTTCGTATATCATAATTATTATTTAATTAACTAGTTTTTCTTAATTATTAGTTTATTAAATAATGAATTAAATTTAAAAATCTGATTAATTTAAATGATGTGGCTGTTCACATCAAATACCACCTGAAATGGTATGAAAATGTGATACAAAAATATGGTATGAATAACATTATTGATCCAATGACTGTGCAGTGACGTGAATTGTGGCCCACTTTAATACTTTCAACTATTCTGGAACTCCAACTCTTGTATCTAAAGATTTTTTCTTTCCCCTTTCATACCTGGTAAATAGGACGGGTCAGGTAACCGTTAATTTTGTTGGATGGGTTTGGGTTTGAAGTTTTAAACCCATTAAAATAACAAGTTTAATACGATATGATTCATTAACATAATAAATTTGACACATAAAAAAAAAACGTATTATTGTTAACTCATTGTGAGGTCAAGTCCACCTTAATTTTAAATGATATAATTTACAATAAGAAAGTGGGGGTGGACTTGATCTCAGAATGAGCTAGCAATAAGGTGATTCAAATTCGCCTTCGAAGAAATTCAAACCTAAAACATCTCACTTATAACTATAAATAAAGAAAAATATCACTAGATTGTAAATTCGTAAAACTAAGTGACCGTCTTTTGCGTGTCTTCAATTCTTTGGGTGGATAGATGATGTGGCACGAGCACTATACTAAAAATTCTCTCCTTATTTGGCCCAACATCACATATGGACTGAAATTCTGAACAGAGCCTCTAAGGATTGGTTGCTAAAGCCCAAATGAAGGCCTGGTTGGCAACAGCACGTGCCGGTTGGAGGATGAAGCGCAACGTTGCACGGAGGCGGTAAGAACGACCAAAACGCAGCGTTGTACGTAGTACTATATAATCAACAACGTTTCGCAAATGCGAGTCACAAGGATTAGGGTTTAATATCTCCATCGTATTCCCGCAGCTGCCGAGGCGACGCAGAAAGAAAACCCTAGCGTGATTCAAGATGGGACACTCGAACGTCTGGAACTCTCACCCCAAGAACTACGGCCCGGGTTCCCGCACTTGGTATGAATTTTAATCCCCAAATCTCACTTGTTTTTTCTTAAATTCTGCATTAATTTTGATCTGCGCATGATTATTTTACTGATATTCTTCCTGAGATTTGGATTATGTGTGAAAAGTTACTTTGTTGATATTATATGTGTGTTATGCGATTTTTTATGTGTAAAATGTTATATGTATTACCGGAGCTTTTGAGTTTGTATTAGCTTAATTAATCACTTTCAAGAATCTTAATCACGGGGCTGGATTTATGGTGTGTTGCAGATTTTTATACTTATGTGCTGCTAGTGGTTTTCTTCTGTATTTTTTTGGGTGTGATATATGGAATTTTTTTTGTTAATTTGAACAGCCGAGTGTGTGGAAACCCTCATGGGTTGATCCGGAAGTACGCGCTGATGTGCTGCAGGCAGTGCTTCCGCAGCAACGCCAAGGAGATTGGCTTCATCAAGGTATGAATTCAATTTCTTTTGTCATTTTGTTTTGTTCCTGTTTTGATTGTATAATCTGCATTTGGTTCCCTGCCTCGATTAAAAAGACCTTTAATACATTGTGAATCAGCTTGATTATTCTGCTTTAGTGTTAGTTTTGCAATTTTTGTAGGCTTCGATACTTATGTATCTTCTTTTTATTAGCCGACTGATAAAATATACCATATAGTTTTGTGGAGTTTACGTTATCCCTTTAGCAGCGGTTTGATTGCTTTGGGGATGTACAAGTCCATGAAATCAACCTACATCCATCCTTTCACTTTGTCAGCTGTTTTTTTTCTTTTCTTTTTTTGTGTCTTGCTGATCATTGTTGGATGGAATAGTTTATTTTTGTCAAATTTCCTATTCCTTTTGTTGATCTTTTGAAATTCTTGTACTTTGAGTTTTGTTTATGCGGATGTGATTCGAGATCTTATTACGAACTGTTATAGATCAAATCGTTATCTTACAAATATCGATGATGACAAAATCTAAGGCTTGTTTCTCAAGAACATTCGCAGTGGCCGCCTAAGAGCTTTCGCCTTTCGCCAGGCTTGAGAGCTAATGCTGCTTTATCCTTCCTTGGATGTCTGAGATTTTTTTGATAATTAGAATTATCCACTCTTCTCTACACCTATCTTGCTTGTTATAAATTTGTGTGCCCGTGTCCACGTCTTGAATTTGGATGGGTACTTATGCTGCGTTGTATCTTCGTTGCAGTACCGCTAAATGGAGAGACTGCCTGATTCAGATTGGCCATCAAGTTGTCTGAAGTATGGAGCTCGGGATCGGTTTCATTGTTGCTGTACCTTTTCATTTTCTTATCCAAGACCATAATGTAGTATAATCTTAAAAGTTTTGACAATTAGCTGTTGACTGAGCCGTTGTTGAAATTATTCGTAGAATCGAAATCTTGTTTTCCAGTGGGTATTTCTCTCTCTCTTTGGTTTTATCATTCCTTCGTGGTCTGAGATTTCATTTATCTTTCTAACTTGCTTCACAGGTTTTGATTAGATTTCATTTATCTTTCTAAGTTGGCTTGATTCCGTACTCTGTTGTCATTTTCTTGGTTTAGAAGAATTTAAAACAAGATGAGTCATGTGCAAAGGTTACGCCCATAAGACGGTCAATTCATGGTCATGCAACTCACTTTCTGTTTGTTTCTCAAGAAAATTCAAGGAATTTACTTAATATCTTTCAAAAGCTACGTTTTCCCGATCATTTTCCTCTCTTTTCTCGGCGACCAAACAAGAAATTAACCAATTAACGGGAATTCTGTATTAATCAACCTATAACAAACTTAAAATAATTGTTTAAGGGTGTTTTTTATGGAGGCAGATTGTCTACCTTCCATAAAATGTTAACGTGGTGTAATCGTGATCGTCCAAATAAAAATGAAAATGGATGGGGAAGAGCACTGTACCATAACAGGAGGGCAGACAATTTACCTTCGTTTTTTACCGTGCAAATGGGGCTCTGCCAAATGCCGCAGACGTGCCCAAAAGCTCACATTCCACGGTAACCCTTGAACACCGAAGCCTTTAAATTCCCCCACCCGAGATTGCTTTCTTTCTCTGCCTGCAAAAACTCTTAAATGCTCTGCTCTGTTATTACTTATTAGAAAGAAAACGCAGTAAATGAAGCGTCAGTGACACCCACATTATCTCTTTTATCACTCACTCACCACCGCAGAACAAACAACAAAAAAAGCAGTGCAAAAAGAAAGACATGGGTTCTTCTTCTTCTTCTTAGAGCCGGAATTCCTGGTGGTGGACTTCGTTATTGTCTTAAAATCTTTGGCGCGACGGCAGGCCTGGTGGTTGAGACCAAAAAAGAAGTAAAAAAGCACCATGAAGGCTTCTGGATTTTGGGTTTTGCCTTTTGTGCTCGGAACAGTTGTAGTGTTCTTTCTCAGTGTCTCCAGCTGCAGAAATGGCTCCTTATTTCCGGGTAAATTTTTAATCTTTTTTTGGGGGTTGAATTTGGTTATGGTTTTTTAATGGTGTTCTCAAATCTATAAATAGTAGTAAAAAATAGTGGCTTTTGGCTTTTGGCTTTTGAGTTTAGTTGGCTTACTCACTCATTTGAGGTTATAATCTTGTGTAATTTGTAGGGCCAGTGCTTTTCGGTACTAACCATTTTCTTATATAATTGCATGGGCAGAAATTCATGCATAATCCCCTTGAAAATTCTTTACTTTCATGTGTTGAGCTACTAGGTTTTATATTTTCTGATTTGAATTATGTAAGTAGTGATAATTTTGTAATTAGTTAATTATGAATTGTTAATGGCTCAATAGCAAGGTTTAAAATATCGATCTAGGAGGAAATATTGTTATGCAAATTTATGGAAATATCGATGAATGTATAGATCGATATTGGTTGCCTTCGACGAAAATTATGGGAATTCGTTATGGGATGGGTGTATCAACTCATTCAGATTTAGTCGGAATTAGAGGAAAATTTCTCAAAAAAATTCAAAAGTTCGAAATTTGCAATGGGTTTCAGCGAAATTTCAACAATGAATTAGTAAATATTATCGATATTCATTGATTTTCCTATATCTCACCAATATAGGGGGAAGTTTGCATTTCACCCCCTCTCCTATGGATTGTTTATTTTTTGAATATTTAGACAGAAATATCAACAATTTCATGGATATTTTAAACATTGCTTAATGGGAGTGAAAACCACCATATTGTTGCTCTTAAATAACACTAAAGTCACCAACTATTTATCCTAATTTTTGGTTACCAACTAATACTGAAACTACAATCTCCTTGATGTTGGTACAGATAGTCTCTTCAACGTCCATGCTGGTGGGCCAAAAATGATTGTTATAAACAGAAAGCTCAAGGTAGATCCACAAACCTTTTGAAAAAAGCATGGATCACCCTGGTCCTAAAGTCAGACTGAAGAAACTTACCTGCAACGAGAATATTATTATTTAATATATGCATAATAGCATTTCCGTTGCATGGAAGTCCTCGTGTCAAACACTATTCACAAGCTAGCTCAAAGGACGTTATTGCCTGTTTAATCATCTTACTAATACGAGTTCATGATGTTGGGATTTGTCTTTTGTTTCTCAAACTGCAGGAGAATGGCTACACTCCAAGGACACAGAAGAAGGGCAGCGCTGGCAATGTGCATCTGGATGATTACCGCCCTATTGATCCTTCTCCGAGTTCGAAAGCTTCCATCAAACACGGTCCGATCGAGCACGGTGCGCCTATAATCCCGTACATTCCGAAGCCTTCGCCTCCTGCTCGTCCCAATCCCGGCGGTACTCCGTAGCCAGCTTTAGACCTGTTCCTTTCATTACTAGAATCTTGATGTTATCTGCAGCTCGGAAGTTGTTTTAACAACCTTCCATGCATATTTTGTGTGTAACGCTCTTGCACATTTCAGACTACTTGTGTCGTTTTATCATCGTATGAATTTATTGTGTCTTATAACAGAAATAACTAGGGATGGTTCGGATTGGGATTCTAAACTGAAAAGCATAAACTGAATACTGAACCAATCCTTTTCAGGACGGGATTTTGAAAACCGAAACCAAACCAAAAATTCGGTATTTCGGTACGATTTGGGACCCTAATTCAAAATCTCTAATTCAGAGACCCTAATTCAAAATCCCTAATTTAGATACCCTAATTCAAAATCCGTAAGTTCAATCATTGTTCCCATACTTGATTTATTTAGTTTAGATTGTCGTTTGTATAAGAAAATAACTACTATATCAATAAGTATTAGTTGGACAAAACTAGGCCTTACTATTTTTGTTGAAATTTTATACATAGGAACATGCTTTAGACGTTAGAGCCTAACTTTTTTGGACGATTTCACATTCCTAAGCTTTAATTTGCAAATTGTTATAATATGAGTGGGGTTGGCTCAGGAAAGTTTGATAGTATGGTAGTTAACTTAAGATCAGGTCTTGTTGGAAAAGGGTTGACATTGAGATAAACTAATATTATCATGTTAGTTAAAGATTAGTGTGGTCAAGTGATAGCTTTTGGTTAAACATCACAGGGTGACATAGTGGTTGAAGACGGATTTTAAGTCCGTATTCCAAACGGTACATTTTGGGTTCGATATTTAGCCTTGGTGAATCATACGATGGTGGTTAAAGGGAGATTGAAATGCTTTTGTGAGTCTTTCCGACCTCCAAAATAATGAATTGCCTTAGCAAAACTACCAGCTGGTCTCCTTAAAAAAGACAAAAACAAAACAAAACAAAAAAAGGTAAAGTGAGAGCTTTTGGTTACCAAATACTAGTTGGCAGCAAAGACAAATTCATTGCAAAACGTGAGAATCTTAGCTATATCTGGCTGTATATCTCTTCATATTTATCGCTCTCTCCTTTTGTATATTTCATTTTATTTATCTTCCTGTCACATGTTATTGCTATCTTAGGTTAGATATTTACTATCATTATCTCTCTCATCATATGATAAGCGAAAATAGAATACATAAAGATGTCCGCCTACCTTTTCTCTCAAGCTTTTGAGGATCCATCTGTACTGTTTTCTTTTTCTTCTGTTGGGTCCTAACTCATTTCCACTTCCTACCTTTCACTTTTCCCTGATTCAATAAACAGAATGATTAGTCCTTGTAATGATAATTAGGGTCTTTAATTTACTAATGATAAGAATTGGGCCGAAAATTAAAACATCATTTGGGTGAGAAATTATGTGATTTCATATTGGCAGGCAAGTTGCAGAAAATATTGAGTATCATAATAATAAGAGTTAGGCAAAAGAAAACTGAGCCATTACCGTCCCTACTGTCAAGCTCTTTTTCTGGCTTTGGGTGTGGAAAGATTAAAGGATAGAAGCATCTTATTGATTAAAGCTAAGGGGACCATGAAAAATAGTACCACTTCTCCTAAGCTTTTGAGTACATAAATATATAGGAATTTTAGCTAAAATGGTTGATGAAATTGTCATAACTCCTCATTTTAATCTCTGAGATTTGAAATCGATAAAAGTTGTCTATGAGTTTGTCCACTATCAATCATTTTGTTTATTCTGTGAAAAAAATTTGTTAAATAAGGACCAAAATGATAAAAATATTCTCAATTTAATACACAATGGGCTGATTTGACCAAAATTGAGAATATTTTTGTCATTTTTTCTTTTTAAATAGGGATTTTTCACTAAAGAATCAAAATGACTGAAGGTAAACAAACTCATGAATCATTTTTATCGATTTTAAATCTCAGTGACTAAGTACAAATTATGACATTCTCATAGACTATTTTAAGTTAAAAGGCCACATATATATAGCTTTCAACGTGAGATATAGTTCATGTTTTGGATGGACGGTTTACCTAACCTAATCACATTTAGTTACTTTTAATTAACATCAATTATATGATGTGATGTGGATTGAGTAGTATTTCCCAAGTCATTTTGCTTTCGAAAACAGTCATTTACCAACGAAATCGTACTGCGGTAGTCCGCCTATGGTAGGTTTCTGATGGTATGTATTTCCACTAGTTGCATAAATTGGTATGTACGGTAGCCGTATGTCCGAAAATTTGGTAGGGTTTGGTTAAACATTGATATTAGGTTTCTATAACTGAGAATTTTGTTCCATCTAAATGGTTTCTCTGTTTTTCCTTTTTGCAACTAAATTGTGGATCAAGATTAGTAGGTTTTGTGTACATTAGTTGCTAATCTTTTGTGACAGATTCGTTTGATCATTCTTCTGGCGAAAAAGAGAAGACGGTCGTACCATGTCATCATGCTGATAATGACTGAGGCGACTTTAATCCGTCATAAATTTGCAGCCCTTAATCCCTTTATATGTTTGATAGAAACTTAACAGAAGATTAATGTGTGGGATATTCAGTCATTGTCCACACATTGATGAGCACCACCATATTTTGTCCTAAATCCTATTTTTTACGCTATGATGGAACAAAATTATCTAGCAGACCAAAATTCATGTGCATCCAGCCTAAGTAAAAGTCCAAAAAATGATCAATTGTAGCTTGTTTTAATCAGTTTGGCATTGTGCACGACGTTTTATCTTTCTTAACTTTATGTACGACGTTTTGTCTTTCTTAACTTTTTTTATGATGTTTTGTCTTTCTTAAAGACGTATGCGTTAATATCTCACTTGTATTTAATTTTCTTCTTTTTCTTATTTAGTGACATAATTGATTGTTTTAAGTTGTCTTTACAACTTAAGAGTTTAAGAGCTTATTATGAAGTGCTTTTAAAATAACTAAAACCTCTTTAGAGAAAATATTTTTGAGTTCCACTAGTTATGTTCTTCTTGTAGAAAGGCACTTCAAGTGTTTTTTTCCAAAATTCACTTGCATTTTTACTAAACATTGGTTCCAAAAATATTTTCATAAAAAATTCAAACCGTTTTAAAAACAGTTTCAAACAAGCCGTAACGAATTAATCTCGGATTTATCAACTTATCATGTTTCTTCAGACGTCTTGGCTCATAGAATCTCTCGTCTTCTATAATGTATAACTTCGTGAACAAATTTGGTGTCTTAATCCGACAATTGGGAGCTAATGTATTCAAATTTGTGCCTAATATGTATGAATGGTGAATATTACATATAATCAGTCTACCCAAATTGCGTCTAAAAAACCATCATACAGTTAAATTACACGATGAATATTATATAAACAACAAAAATATACACTCGGATGCATGCAAGTCTCTCTCCTCTCCTAATAGAACTCGTGTGGAGATAGGTGGGACCTTGAAAAGACAGGCATACAAAGCAAAGTGGAGGAAATATAGAGGCAAAAGGGGACACAGCATCCTACAAAGATGCTTTCTTCTTCTCTAAGATTGTCCCTCTTTACGTTGAGAAGTGGGTATGGCCTTAACTAATAGGGGTTTGATCTGGATTAGGCAATAAAACAGTGATCATGGGTGGTTCTTAAGCAACAAAACAAATGGAATGTAGGGCATCCGATTTAGCTTTTGTTTCTTCATCGAATTTAGGCAGGTATTTATTTCTCTCCTCTCTAATCAAATGCATCGCTTCCCACAACTAGTATTCTATACCTACTTGTTCATCATTCTGCCTCTGCATTTATTTATTTTTTTTGTATTTTTAGTTTCTCTCGACACTTGATTGAATTTGCACGAGATACCCTATTAAATGTAAAAGACATAAGCAGAAAAATTCTGTGAGTTTGGAGGGAAACTTATCAACAATTGAATATCACAATGACAATTCTCATTTCAATCACACATTTTCATGTGTTTTTTAAACTTTTTCACGCGACAATACGTTGTTAGTTTAGAATAAAGTCATCAGAATCTCCCAGATATAAGTTATTTCTTCTCGTAAAATTGAGTGGTTCTCAACATTTGTTCTTTTTTAGAAAAATCCGAACACATACAGTGTTGAAGAAGGGATAGAAAGGAGAAAAATGAGAAAAGGGAAAGGGTGATAGAGCTAGTTCCTTGAACAAAGGAGATATAACAAGTTGAAAATAGCAGTTACTGCAATTTACAGCAGTGAAATGTGCAGTAACTTCCAAACTAGGTTTAAAACTGGAAGTGAAGTCCAAGTTTGAATAAGATGCAATTCTGAGACAAAAAGCAAGCTAAGTCTTGGAAGAGACCTCCCTCTTCCTTTAGAGAAATTTTTTAGTGTATCCGAAACACGAGACGGTATACCACAAGTCATTATACAATTGAATAAAAGTTTATTTTTCAAGTGTCTCTCCAATTGTATAATAATATGTGGCGTATCGTTCCATATTTCAGGCCCTTCCTTTACAAGTATTGCTTGGTAGGTTTTAATAATTTAATTAACAAAAACTAGCATAATTAAGTTTGTTGGTTAATTAAGTGACAACATGCAAATAATATACAAAAGTTGGCTGCAGCTGACTTGTTTGTTTTCAAAACTACAAGTCTTTAATTACGCTTAATTCCTTTGAATCATTAACGTATGAAGTGCAACTGTGCAATCATAGGTTAGCTTTAAAAAATGTACAAAATATTATATCCTAAATAAGCTGTGGACTAAAACGATGTGTTTATTGGTGAATAGCGATTGATAATCACATCACTATAAGTTTGTTTAGTGACAGATGAGTAATCCTAATTACTTTATTATATAAAAAGTAGGGATTTAAGTTGGGGGAAAAAGAATGTCTTTGAACTACGGTACAAGCATCCTTGTATCTACAACACTCATCATTCATTACAAAAAGATAGTTAATAGTTACGGGATGAGTGTTTTAGATAGAAAACATGTGATAAGTGCTCTAAACAATTGATACAAATGCGCATACAATAGAGGAATAGTTAAGATTGTGCTAAGAAAGAGAGTTGGTTTGCTCCAATATCATTGCATTAAAAAGCCAAGATTTAGAACGACTTAAGATTAACATAAAGAAAAGAGAAAGATTAAGGAAAGTGGAGTTACAAAGCATGAAGGAATGTGATTGTCTTCTCACTTTTGTATGATTCAAAGTTAGCTAAGCCATCCAATACTAATACTAGAAAACCAATTAGTACATAATATTAACTTACTCCTCATAACTGAGCAAGTAATGAATCATTGTAGTGGCTAGAGTTTTTTTCTTTAATCCACTATAAGTATTCACTGTAAGTTCAGTTCAAAGCTACCGGGATAGAACGCAGCCCTTTCTGAGAGATTTTTCAATGTGTCTAAAATATAGGGTTGTACACCACACGTTATTATACAAGGGACTATATACTTGAAAAAATAAATTTCAACCATTTAAATTATAGAGTATCGTGTATCATGTCGTGTTTCCAACATATTGAAAAATTTCTTCCACTCTATTTAATATCGATTATAACCACTAAAAATGGAGCTAGCTTATGATAACAAACCCACCTGGAACCCAATAAAAAGAAAAAGAAAACTTCAATGAGTGGCAAAGTTTTGGGATATTAATTCGTTATACCCAAGAACGGAAAAAAAAAGAAGAAGATATGAAATTATATCAAATAATTAATTTTCTTATCGTGTGATTGAATTGAAAACACCAATTTTCCTTTCCATAATTGTGTGTGCATATCTCATCGAACTTCAGCCATAAATATCATGAAAAATCATCACCAAAATCATAAATTCGAAAACAAAGATTTTGAAAATAATGATGTCTCTTCATTTATTTGTAATTGTTTTTATTTTATTTGTATTTGACAAGAAAATTGATAGAATCCAGATATTGTAATGGTTTGGTCAACTAAACACCTAATTTTTATTGACAAAAAAAAAAGGCCTAATTTTTAGTACCCGCGTTGAAGAAAGGATAGCGTAACCGTAACGTTCCTTCGAAGATTCACATTCCTCCTCTACATTCATTCGCATCTCTCCTTTGTTCTCGGCGACACAAATTACGCACCACCTCGTGGCGTGCAATTTATAAGCTTAAATCACGATAATGATATTTCGACTTCAATGCTTGAAGTAACGACTATGGAGTAAAAAATAATTAAGAAAATTATAGAGGTGACATGTGGATTTTTAGATGAAAATGATAAAATTATCCTCTATGTACACCGGTATTCCCATACACATGCAACGGACAATAATGACTCAATCAATAAAGAGTCAAATGTGATCAAAATGATATTTATTCAAATTTCTCTCATCACTCTTCATCAAATCCTTATTTAAAAGGTAACTTCCAATTTTTCTATTTAATTTAGGTTTGTTTGCCAAATTAATTTTAAGATAATTTTCACATAATATCTTCCAATTACACTCACAATTTGACCATATATGGTCAGCCCCTATTTTTCAAATATGGCCAGTCACTCCCCTATAAATAGTCATGTTTTACCACTAAAAAGCTAAGCCATTTTTACCTTCTCACAAACTCTTAACTACATTCTCTTTCAAATTCTAACTTTGGCATCAAAAATTCTTCGACCAAAACCCCCCCCTCATTCATCGTGAATGCGTAAGACTTTTGGCCTTAATCTGAAGTGTTATTATTTTGCAGATACATTTTCGTCAAAAAAGAAAACAGCGGAAATTTGCATCCACAACGACACAGTCAAATTTGCTTATACAATCGGTAAAATATTGTGGAAAATGAGAACATGAAAATAAAACATGATCTTCAATGATGTAAGTGCACATAAGTTCATGCTATAAGTTAAGGAGGCAGATTGTCTGCCCTCCTGTTACCGTGCCCTTCTTATTCTCTCCTGTTTGTGCGGTCACGGTTAAATCACGTCAATATTTTATATTCTTATTGCTTTTTGTCTTATTATCTCTATTAAAATATCAATATAAAATGTTGATGTGACTTACCGTAACCGCACAAATAAGAGGGAATGGGAAGGGCACGGTAACAGGAGGGCAGGCATCTGCCTCCATAAGTTAAATCCAACATATTTTGAGCTTGTCAACCATATATAACTATGTGATATTATTAGTTTATATGTTATAATAATATATTTTTGGTTAAAAGCAAGACACAATGCCGAATAACCGCGACACAAGAAGGAGAAATTTTCAAGTGTGTTCCTGTCATTTGTGCCTCGATGGTGTTTCCCACTTGTGAAAATTTAACATCTAAATTTAGTTAATTAAAAAGAAAGTAAAAAATATCTTAAGAAATTTTCACTGTGAGAACATCACCTGACGCAAATGCCGATACCCCTAAATTTTTCTCCACAAGAAAAGAAAAGAAACTTAAATTGCAGAGCTAGTTTAAAAAAAAAAATTAAAAAAAATCCACTCACGGTGCTAGGAGAAACAGCTCTGGACCAAGGGATTCCAACTAGATCAATCAAAACAGCAACAAAAAATTCAGAAAGTACAAATGATTGGTACGTTGCATATTTAAAATATAATCTTAATTAAAAAATGTGTTAAGAATTCACGAGTTATAATGTCATAAATAACTGATTAAAATTGATTAACAATTAGAAAATAATACGAGGCGGTTAACACTGAACAAATTCTCAGTCACGTCCTAACCTACTATTTGAAGTTGATTAATAATTAGAAAAGATCTCGTTGCCTAAAACGCAGCGTGCGACCCAAAAAAAAAATTAAATAAAAAAGGAGAGAAAAAACCAGAATAGAAAAATATTTATTTAAAAGGGAATTGAATTGAGCCACAACCATCGTAGCACGACAGTTATACTCCCAAATCTCGCCTAATCAACTTCTTCTCTCGCCGATTTAATCGTAACGGTCATATTTCATCATATATTCCCACATTCCCAACTATCCGATCACTCCCCGAAAAAGCACTTTTGTGAAAAGCCACCTTTTTTCATACTCTGTGATTTCTCACTCTCCCTCTCTCTCTGCTTTCCTTTTTTTTTTTTTTTTTTTTTTTTTTTTTGCGATTGTTTAATTTTCTCGGAGGTGCGGAACTCGCAGGGATAGTCGGAGGTTTTGCTTTTAGGTCCCTGGAGTTCTGTTAATTTGTGAGGGGTTAGGGTTTTTGGAGGATGAGATTTGAATGGGATTTTGTGTTTCTGCGATGGTAGCTGCTGTGTCGACGACATTGAACCCCAAGGCCGCGTCCCAAGGAGGAGGTCGTCCCCAAAACGCCACCGTAAGGCCTCCTCTTCTGCCTTCTGAACCCGACAATGGCTTCGCCGTTCCTCGCCGCCTCAAAGCTCGGGAGGTCACTTCCCGGTACATGTCCTCCTCATCTTCTACTTCTTCCTCTACTTGTTCGAATTCGAGGCGTTATCCCTCTCCGTTGCCGTCCAGAACCGGCGGTTCGACGGCGGCGACGCCGTTGTCGCAGTCTGTGAAGCGCTCGCAATCGGTGGAGAGGAGGAGAGCTGCCACTCCTCGACCCAATTCTTTGAATTTGAGGACCGGGAATGGTGGTGCTGGAGGCGGTGAAATGTCCGCGGCTCAGAAGCTACTGTTCACTTCAACGAGGAGCTTATCGGTGTCGTTTCAGGGCGAGTCGTACTCGCTCCAGGTGAGTAAAGCGAAACCGGCGCCGTCTCCGAGTACAAGGAAAGGCACGCCGGAGAGGAGGAAGGCGACGACGCCGTTTAGAGCAGATCAGAGTGAGAATTCCAAGCCGACAGAGCAGCAGCGGTGGCCTGCGAGATTGCGACAACCGAATAGTATGAGTAGGAGCTTGGATTGCACGGATGAGAGGAAGAGGATGAGTGGATCTGGCGCCAATGTGGTTAGAGCATTACAAAGCTCAATGGTGGATGATGTTGATGGGAGATTGAGGTTGAATTCCTGCAATTTAGGCTCAGTGAAAGCTACTGAGGCTGTTGATGGGGGCAATTCAGGTAATCCACAGTCTGAGACCGAGACTTGTTCGAATTTTGATAGTGTATCTTTTGGCAGTGCTAATTCAGGACCGCACGAGCTTGGTAATGGCGGTGGTGGCGGCACCAATGGCTACGTTGGTGTCGGACAAGCACCACGGCCTAGAGGGATTGTTGTGCCTGCAAGGTTTTGGCAAGAGACTAACAATAGATTGCGCCGCCAATCAGAGTCTAATAAGGGTAATGCAACCAAAAATATGGGTTCTCCTAAACATATTGAGAGCAACAGGTTATCTATGGATAGTCCAGTGTCATCTCCTCGAGGTGTTGTGAATAGCAGGGGGCAGTTATCCCCTATTCGTGGAGCTGCTGGGCCTGCTTCGCCTAGTAAGCTCAGCAGGTCGTTGGTGCCATCTTCGCCTATGAGGGGATTGAGCCCTTCTCGGATGAGGAATGGAGTGTTGGCTACTCCAAGTAGTAATTTGAGCATGCCTTCAGTTTTAAGTTTCACTGCTGATGTTCGAAGAGGGAAAGTTGGAGAGAACCGGATGGTTGATGCACATGTGGTGAGGCTATTACATAACCGGCTCTTGCAGTGGCGCTTTGTAAATGCAAGAGCTGATGCCACCCTAGCTGCACAGAGGTCCAATGCAGAGGTATAGCTTCTGAACTTTATCCTTAATGTCTGGCTTATTGTTTGGTTCCACATATTGAATAGATCTGTTTTGTTAACTATTTTCTTGTTTATGGGACCTTTGTTTTTATAGGGGAATCTGACTGCTTTTGGGTTTCTTTTTCTTAATTGATCGCCTTTACATCTCTTGGTTGTAGAATTTATCATCATAAATTTAAGTTGTGATTCAGGTTTCGATTCTCTTAATATTATATGGCATCCCCTTCAGTTTTGTTCATAATATATTGTCGATTATCCCTTCAAATGTTCCAAGTTGGATATTGACAGCGTAAATTGAAATGAGACTTGTATTTGCAGTCAATGTTGAAGTAAGCTAAGGTATTCTGTGTTGTGTGTTCTGATCTAACAACATGTTTGGGGAGGATGAATGACGTAAAACAGGGGTGCTAAGTTGTAAGTTGTGATTTGTGAGAAAGGGAAAAAATGGATTCTTTTAATTCATTCGATGTTACTTGTCATGTGATGCATATTTGTGTATTGATGAGAACCGTTAGGGTGGTTAGCTTGATAGCTTCTTGGCGCAAAAGCATGATGATTGAAGTTTGACATGCAGCTTGGTGGCAAAATGCTGTATTGAATTATTATTGCCATATGAGATCAATAGGCTTTTGTTTGGGAATCTTCTTCCAAACACATACTAGATTAATTATTTTCCTGTTTTGACTATCAAAGTAGAACTCGTTGTGCACGAATAGTATTCTATAAATTTTGTTTTCAGAACTTGGGATGAAAGTGATTTGTAGATAGATGTGGATAGTTACCACTGATTAAAACTTATTGTTTTAAAAAGGAATCTAAGGTAGTATGAATAAATATTGAATTACTGAAGGATGCTTGAATTCAGGATTAACTGCTTCTCTTTGCTTTGTTATATGTGTTATACTTAATTCTTAACTCTAATTTTAGTTGTCTAAAATTCCTTCCATCAGGGAAGCCTCTATAATGCATGGGTAACGAGTTCAAGACTTTGTGAATCTGTAAGACAAAAACGGATTGAGTTACATCTGCTGAGGCAACATGTGAAGATAACATCCATCCTAAAGGGGCAAGTAAGACCTCTGACTACATTCTGCTTTTATTTCTTACCAATATTTGGCCTGGTTCATGATTTTCAGTTCATTTCCATGTGAGTTCTACTTCTAAAGGCCATCTAGCGCTCAATTTTCAGTTACACACATGCACAGATAGATTGACTGAAATCTGAAAAATTACTTATTCTTTAGAGGAAAGAATTATGTCTTTGTCTTCATGGCCATTTTGTACTCCTCAATGCATGTATTGTGTTGAGTTTAATCCTTTATCTTGATGAGTGCAGATAACATATCTGGAAGAGTTGTCACTTATGGATCGGGATTACTCGGATTCTTTGTCAGGGGCCATTGAAGCTTTGAAAGCTAGCACGCTCCGCCTTCCAGTTGTTGGAGCAAGGGTATGTACCTCTCATATATCTCTTCTTTAGTTAGTTCCTTATATACCCTGACAGCTCCTTGCCTAACAATTTTTCATTTTTTTGGCTCTTCATTGCTACAGGCTGATGTCTACAATGTGAAGGATGCTATTTCTTCAGCAGTTGATGTGATGCAAGCGATGGCATCATCAATATGCTTATTGTTATCGAAGGTGACTTTTATTTTTATCATTGGAATCCTTGCAATCTATGTTTTTTTTTTTTTTTTGCATCTATAATTAGTTCAGGACCATGATGAAGGGGTGAGTTGATTGTTGTTATCCCAATTTTATTCATTGTGCATGCCTTCTAAAAATCTATGCTTAGAGTCCTTCCTGGACTGCAAATAGAGGTTGTGACATAATCCATGCGGGTTCTAGAGTGTGATAGTTGACTTACTATGGTTGTAGATATAAACAATGTAGTTTAGAAATTCAGAATTATCGCTACCAGTGCTGGCTTTTTGAGCAGAATACAGTATAAATCACACGTGACAACTATGAAATCTGATGGGTATAACAAAAGGGTTCCGTGGGTTTTCACTTATCAATACCAGTGGTTAGAAAGATCTTATAAACATGGAGCGATATGAATGTAAAATGTTTTCTATCATTTGCAAAGTATTTAGCTCTAGCTCTCTTTGGATGTGGAGCAGCCAATAATCATGTCCAATAACAATGCATTTGGCCCTAACTGAGTAACTATTGAACTTCCTGTTTAAATTTTTTATTTTTTTTTTTTTCCATTGGTCTGAAACCACATGTAATTGATAGGCTGGGGATGTGAACTTTTTGGTGGCTGAACTTGCAAATATAACTGCGAAGGAGCATGCTTTGCTTGGTCAGTGCAGAGATCTATTGTCAACAGTTGCAGCCATGCAGGTAAGATTCGTATTTGGTTTCGGGTTCAATATCTAATCACCCATCGGATAGGAAGTAGACACCAGTTTAGTGGTAACTGATGTGAATTTTCCCATTATTTTACCATGAGATAAACCCAATCCTGAACAATTCTGCTGTAAAATCTGTACCATTGATTTTGTGAAAAGGGGGAATGATAGATGTGACAACAATATATGACGTTATCGGTGCTGATACAGTTTGCCGTTTATAATAATGCATACTGGCCTTCTTTCAGATTCCTCTTGCCTTATTTCTATCCACTTGACATAAAGTATCGCATAGAAGAATATGATCCGGATCGATGGCATTATTCCCTGTACTTCTACAGCCTCAAATTTTATTCCGATCCAAAACCAATCATGAAACGTAGTTCATAACCGAAACACCTACCTCAGTTTAATTTCTAGAAACACAAGGGTCCCGAAAACTTCGCCTAATTTTGGGAGACAGTTTAACCAATCATTTTAGGGGTAGAATTTGAGTGGTGCAGCTTTCTATTCTCCAATACCTTTTAACATTCCTGTCCTCTCTTTGTCATTGTTTATCTTATCTGCAAAAAATTCTGTTTTTAATACTCAGGTGGAGGAATGTAGCCTCAGGACGCATATTTTACAACAGAAAAGCGTACCTGACAGCCTCACGGCGGAAGTGTAAAGCTAAACCGTATCATGACTGCCTAAACAGCTAACAACAACATCAGATTCTTTTTCCTTTTGCACATATTTACCTTCGAATCCATGAAGCCGAAGCGAAAACAAGAGAAGAAGACTCAATTATGCCTGTTGCTGTGTTTAAGGTACTACGCGGAATTGAGATGTTTACGTGCATAGATAGCAAGAAATATGTGTTGTCAATATCAAATTAATTTGTATACACCTTTACTTTATCCGTAAGTAAAGAGGAAGGATAGAGATGTTCTCCGGATCTCTAACCAGGCAATCCGAACCACTTAAATTGAATTCGACGGTCTCCATTAACTCATTCCGCTAGCCACCTCACATAAACCAATGAATCGGATTTCCTGGTTCTTAGGCTCTAGACACTAAAGTTTGTAGAGTATCCAATTCCAAGAGGAAAATGTGTAAATATGTGCAGTGATGTTTTTAATTTATATTTAATTTAATAGCTTTTCTATTAGCGGGCGGCGTTGATATTAAACTACAATTGCTTGTAAATGCTATCTACCTAGATTACCATGGGCTTCCAACTATTTGAAGGAAGCTGTGGGTTCGAATCTATGCTCCATTTCTATAATCAAAAGAAGTAAAACGTAACTGAATCTAATTATCGAGAAAACTTTCATGAGCGGGAATTTGTTTTGCGCGAGCAAATACAACAGCTTCAATCTGGTGTAACTGATCACGCAAAATACAGCCCGCTGCCTAATGACCCTGCCTAAGTATATATATTTTACACAGATTTTCTTTCCTTGCAACAAGGTTTGAATCTAACAATCTTTTATAAAAAGTGTACGGGATAATTAGCCGAAATTAAAAGTTACTGGGGAAAAATTTACAAATGAATTAGAAGTTTAGGGAGGATTTTGACAAAAATTAGTGTTATCCACACACTTACTTCTCACACATACTTCATAATTTTAGATCGTTAGATCGAAAATATTGAAAAATAAAGTCAATGATAAAAAATTAACATTGGGCGGTAAAAGTAAAAGTGCCCGCGTGTTGTATGAACAACGCAATGCCAATCATGAGAGAAGAGAATAGGAGAGAAATGTAGGTGGGGGACCCACACAGCATCTTTGAGAGACGCGGCGAAGGGAACGGATTAGAACAAATAGTCGATGTGTGTCCTTTTCCTAGGTCTACCTTTTTTATTTTCGAAAAAATAAAAAATTAAAAAAAATATATAGGTGGTGACGCCGAGGAACCCACTTCCTACGGCGGAGGTTTTTGCCCGTGGATGGGGGATGACGTGCCCCGCACCATTTCTTGCTTTCATTTTTCTTTTGGTCAAAAATTTCTTGCTTTTCTGGGTCCCACTTCTCCCCCACTTCAAATCCATCCGTTGATTCTCCTTCGGTTGCGGTCCTCTCCATATTCTTCATATGCTTTTGATTAAATTCCATTTATCCATCCCTGCCCCGCCAGCCTCTGACACAATACCTCCACCCTTTTATTTAGATGGCACGTGAAGTGCCTACTATAAGAGGGTCGGCTTTAAGAATTTGAGGTCATAAACCAACTTTTGAAGTAGAGCTCTAGATGTACCTAAATATACCACTATCATAAAAGAAAAACAATGCAACTCGCAAGTCACCGTTTCCAAATTGAGTGAGCTTCAGCTTTGTTTTTTTCTTGATGAGAATGGTTCAATGAAGTTGAAGTGTATACATACGAATGGTTGATTTAGCGATATTCAGTTTCTTCTAAGTTAGAGGAGGTTTAAGATTGACTACACGAACGCAAAGATGATTCATATTTTTAGGGAGTTGAATATTGAGTTGTGGTTCATTGTCATGTTATAGATGTGTTAACAACTGGTTGCAAAAATAGCTTATTATAAAACGTTGTGACTCATTCTCCACTTTTTAATGCATCTAAAAGGGAACCAGCTGATGACTTCGCAACCGATGTTAGCTCTTGAGTTTTTCATCTCGACACTCGTTAATGTTGTGGTCCACAAATTAGCTAAGTTGATTATATATTTAAGGGAACTTTAACGAAAAGCACCCGGTACTGTTTACTTTAACGAAAAACCACATTTTTACACTAAAAAGTCAATCCTGTTACTATTCACTTTACCCTTTGTTTTGTCCTTATCATTAAAACTCAAAGTTTTCAAGCCATTTTCATTAGTTTTCCTTATATTTAAACTTAATTTTATTTATTATTTTGGAGAACCTCCTAATCTCATCCAAGTTGTTCTTTTGAAATATTGTATTAATTGTCTAATTATCAATATAATGCTATCGCTTTTCAAAAAGATATTTTTGTACAGAAAATCTTACAAATACCAAAAAAAAAAAAAAAAGAAGAGGAAAATTAAGTTGATGCTTATTAGTTATGATGAATATTAGATTTTGGGAATTGTTATTAGCATTCCAAAAATTTCATTTTGCACTCCAAACTTTCTATAATTAGAAAGAAAAATATACTTGTAAGGAGTGTAGAATTAGATTTTTTGAATGCTAATAACAATTCCCAAGACTTTTTTTTAATCTTGTTGGGGACGGTTGGGCCGTTGTATATTCGTCACATTATCACTTTTTTTTTTTGAACAACCGATAGTATCTACATCAAGGTATGAGGGAGTGGGATAAACCTTACAATGAGTTTGTCATAATAATGTTGTTTAACTTCGCTTTGACGCGAATCGAACTTAAGACCTCTTACCTACAAGTGAATAGAAATACCAGTAGACCGTACGTAGTACTAAGTTGGCTCGTTATATTATCACTTAACATGTGATTTAACGGCGAATTAAAAAATTATATAATGATATATGATATTGCAGCTAAATAATAATCATGTATATAAAATTGCAATATTTTAAAGATATGTATAAGGTTGCAATTGAACTCAAACTTGAAGATGCAAAATACAATTTACTCTATCAATATGCACAAGATAAAGCAAATGGCATGGCATTTGCATTCCCCCAATCTTTGTGTTATCTCGAATAAGAGAAATGTTAAGGAGGCTCTCTCAAAAGTAGAACTCTCTATGGACTCTTTACCACCTCATGCTTGTGGCACAATGTTTTATAATGTTAACATGAGAATTGGTGTTACACAGTGAGGTGACAAAGAGTACATGTAGAGTCCCACTTTGAGAGCTAATTTGGGGTTGTATGCTGTGAAAAAAAAGTTGCTTCTGCTGTTTTGAACCCATACTTAAAAAAAAAAAATTATTTACCAAACACAATTTTAACCTCAACCTTTTTAAAAAGCTGCTTTTAAAAAAAACTCATCAATGTCAAACCGACCCTGAGAGTGCCCCCTTAACATTTCTAGGAATTGGATCCCCCTCCTAAGCAAATGGTGGAGATCCTCATGACCCACTAACATTAGCTGTTTAATTTTGATCAAACACCCAAATAAGGGATCCCTTTAAAAGTTATAATAATTGTAGCCGTTAGATCAATATCCAACAGCCCATATTAGTGGGTCATGAGAATCCCCACCATTTACTCATAAGGGAATCCAATTCCACATTTCTACTTGAACAAAACGCCAATAGTAGTTAGAATGAATAATCACTAATTACAACCAACTCCACATACTGATTTATAGTAAAAATCGGAAATCAGAAGCACATCTGACATCGACTAAATTATAGATCACATGTTGTCACCAGTTACGTAAGCATTTTTTTCCATTTTTTTCAGGTTGAGAGCATTTTTACATTTTGTGTTTCCCTTTGTTTCAAGTTCTAAGTTTTTATTTATATGCTTGTTGCTGCATATGTTTTCGAGGTGGTAGAACGCCATCAACCCATATTGCATAAAGTATTGCCGTCATGTCACATGTTGAAAACAGTGGGAACGAGAAAAACTTTGTTACACCTCGATACGCTATTATTACACGTTGAAATACCGCTCAACACGCAATATCATGTGCAAACGCCATTATCGCACGTTGAAATACCGCTCAACACGCAATATCATGCACAAACTCCACCGTCGCACTGTGGCAAAAAATGAAAATACATATGCGTTGTTAGTTTACAATTCACGACAGTGTATTGAGAATATTGATAAGTTTTAGTCCACGATCCTAATAGAAATTGAAGGGTAAATTACATAAAAATACCCCAACTATAGACCGAACCACAATTTCATATCTCATGTTTTAAACATTGTAATGTTATATTTCAACTTATGAATTCATTGCAATGTCAGATCTCCGTTAAAAAATCTGTCAATTTTTCTATTAACTACTGACGTGGCAGATTCGGTCCCACTTTGTCTTCTATATTCATTGACACATGGGCTGATATTCACAAAAAAAAAAAAAAAAAAAAAAAAAAAAAACTAATTTTTTTTAAATGAAAAAGGTGGGCGCAGAGCCTCCTTTTCCTTCCATCGTGCTTCCCAACCGGGTCTCCGCCAATTCGCTCCGGTACCCGCTCGTCTTCCTCGGAGTAGTGGCCGAACGGGCCTCCACCAAATCACGGAGTTACATAATTGCACTATTTCATTCGAGCACCAATTCGGATTGCTCGAGTTTCTTCGAGATGAAACCGATTCGACAATGATGGCAGAGGGACTTGTCATTTGGGGAAATCAAAGTTGGGTTTTGCGGGTTCATGGGTTTTATCATTTTTTGTAATTTTCGCCTCGGTTGAGAGGATGGAGCAGGAGATGGCAGAGGCAACGGCAGAATTGGGTTGCAGACGAGATGCGGGTGCGGCGGGGATGGATTTGATGAGTTTGATTGCTGCTTTTTTGCTCGAATTGAAGAGACCCAGGAGGAAGGAAAGAAAAGAGGCTACTATTCGACCCATCGGGGCTGTGGGAGGAGTCGGAGGGGGACGACGGGTGTTCTGATGGGAAATGAGGGAGAGGATTAGGCCGGAGAGAATGAGAGGTAGAAGATAAACTTTAAAAAAAAAAATCCTGGACAAAAAAACAGTAGAGGGTGAAAAGAATTTTAGAAATAATCAAACGCTAGCGAGGACAATCCGGTGGTCGGAGAAGGAAGAGGACTTCGCCGGAGTTACGAAGGCGAGGGTAGCGTCTGGTGTGGGAGAAGGAGTATGCACGGTGGTGGTGATGGGGAATGAGGTGCTAAGCTTAGTGGTGGGACCATATTCAATATTTTAATTTTTTTGTTAAAAAATATCTTCATTTGTTAATATTTAATTAATTTATCCATCCGGGAGGGAGGCGCTGCCTAGCTGTCACGTCAGCCGTTAATAAAAAAAATTGACAGAATTTTTAATAAGGATTTTGACATTACAACGAATTTATACGTTGAAGTATAATATTGTAATGTTTAAAACATGAAATATAGAATTATGGTCCTATTTTTAGTTAAAGTAGTTTTATATAATTTACCCAAATTTCAATAAAACAATCTCATGTCAAATTAGACTAATATGAAGTCGTGTGAAATCAAATACACTAATGTTGTAGATGATGTAGTTAAACACTATTTAAAGAAAATCAAGACATTTTCCACGTGTCGTCATCACCGTGATTTTATCAGAAAATCATATAGGTGTAATTCTCAGATGATGTACGGCCAGGACAATCCCATGGAAACCTGCGTCGAGAGGCGACAATCACCGACACGTAACCATTGCCATTATCGACAGAACGGGCTCCAAAAATAAAACAAATAATTGAAAAACAGAAAATTTAAATTAAAAAAAAAAGAAGAAGGAAGAACACCGGAATATTCAACGCAAAACTGATCCGCTCCGATTATCGTATTTCCTCTCGGAATACATTATTCAATTATCACTTCTAATTACGAGTACTAATTTGCTATTAGTTGATCAAAATCTCCCTCTCTCTCTCTCTCTCATAGGTTAATAGTACTTAGACAAAAAGGTTCAGAAGCTTGCGATCCTTCAGATCGCCGCCACCGCTTTCAAAGGTCCTCGTCGTTGTCGTAGTTATCACCGACTCCTCCGAATCAAACGACACCGTATCCCTCCGCCGCTCATCCATCGCGGCACTTACGCAGATCCACATTCCCCTCCCTCTTCCTCTCTCTGCCGCCACGAGATTCGGCCTCAGAGAGAGCCCCGCCGCCTCGAACGGCTGGATTCGCTCCGCGTCGTAGTATGCCGATGCCGACGGACAGTAGCGGTTTTTCGGCGTGCATGCGCCTCTGCTGAAGGCGTCCGAAGACTCGTCGAGGGCAGGCGTAGTAAAAGCCGGTAACGGCCTCAAAGCGCCGCCGGAGAGCACCGTATCGACCGCCGACTGGCACACGTGCCAGTTCCCGCTCGACAGAAGCCCCACCGCTCCGTTCACCGGGTTCACCGTGCGGCCGCACGCTTCGAACAGCAGAGACTGAAACAGAGCTGATCGAGAAAAAGGAAAAATATGGATCAATTAATGGCAAATATTAATCGTGTAAAATTATTGCAATATTGTTTAATTAATTAATTGGTTGTTTACTGGGGCGTTGGTTTTCCGGTACGGCGGAGACGAAGGAGAGGAGATCGCTGCGGCCGAAGAACTTGGCGAGGAACAGGGTGGCGTTGCCTTGGGCTTCGGGAGAGTCGATCCAACACAGGCACGACCTCAGTATGCATGTGTCGCTGCATCCCTTCCGGAGCACTCGGCAGCCGTTGCAGCTCATCTCCACCGTCCGATCAGCCTCCCTCCAAAACAAATCAAATCAAATCAAAGGTGAGTGATCAAATCCCTCTCTCAGTTGAAAGTTGTTTGGTTTGTTGAGTTTGTTGAGTTTGTTGAGGGGAGGGAGTGAGAGTGTGGGTCTTGAAGCTACGCTTTGGTATTTAGAGAAGCAGGAAGAAGAAACTAGAGAGAGACTACAAGACTGAGAGAGGAGAGAGAAGAAACTGTGGTTGAGTTTAGGAGTTTACTGAATGTTTTCCGCATTCGCTTTTCATCATCCTCCTCTTTATTTTGTCTTTGAAATGAATAAATAATATATGAAGAATTATGAAAACAGATCGTAGAGAAAGTGTTATTGGCATTCCAAAAATCTCATTTTACACTCCTTACTATTTTTATTTCCCAATATAGAAAATTTAGAGTGTAGAATAAGATTTTTTTAGTGATAATAACAATTCATTTTACGATAAAATTATATAACAATCAATATAAAAGAACAACAATAGAATATAAACAATTCTTGAAATCATAACCTTAACTAACAACTTCAAGGACCATATAAATAATTAACCTACTAAATAAATCAAGAATAAGTAAATAAAGCGATTAAGAACATATCAAAGGTTGCATTCATTAGAAAATCGCAACGAAAAGTAAAGAATTGCAGAGATAAGAATTTAATTGTGAACTAAAGGAAAATTCTTTTTCTTTTCTTGAGTAAGAAGTACGAAGGCGAAATCTCATAGGGTAAATGGTCTTTTTCTTTAATGAATATGATAGAAGGGGGAGGGAAGATATAACTAATTTATTACTTGCAGCATAAAAAATATTATTTATTAACTATCCTCAAATAAATATACATTAAATAATAACCTATATAGGAATTGAGTGGACTATATAGTCTACATGCATTAACATAAGCCATTAAAGCATGAGTTTAAAAAAGGATAGTGTTATTCACACACCTTTATTAATTTTTTGTCATTGATCTTCATCAATTCACTCAATCTGAAGGTAGAAAACTGAGAGGGATGTGTGAGAAATATAAATGAGTGTAGATAGCACTATACTTACAAAAAACCTCCCTGGACTACAGTCCACCTTAGCCTTGTGGTTGGCTCCACCTGTGCCACCATTACTGTTCATGACGAAGTCAGCTAAGGTCCACTAATGTCCCACTTAAAATTTTGTGCAAGTTAAAGATCATGATTCTTATAGACGGGGTAGAGAACATATTTGCTATATTATTCATGTCACATCCTGGTCTGGGCCCCCACTACATCCCGGGTTCGACTCCACCGTAGCACGATATTATCCGTTTTGGGCCCCGACCATGCTCTCATGGTTTTGTTTCTGAGAACTTACACAAGAACTTCCTAGTGGGTCACCCATCATGGGATTGCTCTCGCGCGAACTCGCTTAACTTTGGAGTTCCGATGGAACCCGAAGCCAATGAGCTCCCAAAAGGCCTCGCGCTAGGTAGATATCAGAATATTTATATAAGGCTTACAGGATCCTCACCCCTTGACAATGTGGAATGTTAGGCTATCTCCAACCGAGGGCTGGCCAGAGGGCTCATTTGAGCCCTCTGGCCCTCCAAGATTCCCCAAGATATTAATATTTTAATGAACAGTACAGGGCTATATTTGCCTCCGTCTCCAACCGAGGGCCAGAGGGCCAAAGGGCTCGTTTTAGCCCTGTCACAAAAAACCGCCTCCAACCGAGGGCCAAAGGGCCATAGGGCCAAACATAATTTATTATTTAAAAACTACAATTTAAATTCAAATCTAACGGCTAGGTGACGTCAACATGATGTCAGCTAGCCGTTGGTAGCTGACATCATGCTGACGTCAGCTAGCCGTTGGATTTGAATTTTTTTTGCTATAAATAGGGTGGATATTGGGCTATAATTCACACAACTTTAAATTCAATCTATTTCAATTCAATCTTTTGCAATTCAATCTCTTTCAATTCAAGTTTGCAATGAATTCCAACTTTAGATCTTCATCTAATTCCAATTGGGGGTCCTCATCCAATTCCAAATTGGAAGCAAAATGGGCGCAAATGAGACAAGAAGATGAGGAGTCTGATGAAGAAGCTCAAGTAAGGCGCAACACACAAAATATGGCAGCAGCCATGGCTGCGGCCATGGTGTGTCAGCCAACTGAGGAACAACCTCAATGGGGTGGCTCTGTTGCTGGTTGCTCTTACAAACCACGAAACAGAGCGATGGCGCATGCCAATCTGATGAACAACTACTTCAACCCCAACTCGGTGTACACAGAAGAGGATTTCAGACGTCGCTTCCGGATGAGGCGTCATGTCTTCGAGCGTTTACTTCGTGATGTCCAGCAGGTCAATCCATACTTTCGACAGAAGCGGGACAGAGCAGGCCGCCCTGGTTTCTCACCTCATCCGAAGGTTACTGTTGCACTCCGAATGATGGCATATGGCTCCTCAGCTGATTCGATGGATGAAACCCATGGTATGTCTGAGTCTACATGCCTTGATACTCTTGAAGAATTTTGTAACACAATTGTTCATGTTTACAAAGACGAGTACCTCCGAGAGCCAAATCAAGAAGATCTGAATCGGCTCCTTCACAAAGCTGAAGGCCGTGGGTTTCCGGGCATGATAGGGTCATTAGACTGCATGCATTGGGATTGGAAGAACTGTCCCACTGGATGGCAAGGAAGCTTTAGCGGAAGGTCGAGAAAGCCAACTGTTGTGTTAGAGGCAGTTGCCTCATATGACACATGGATCTGGCATGCTTTCTTTGGAGTCCCTGGATCCCAAAATGACATTACAGTTCTTGGGCGTTCACCCCTCTTCAATAACTTGACGGAAGGTAAAGCACCTCAACTTGACTACTACATCAACGGCCGTGAATACAATATGGGGTATTACTTGGCAGATGACATCTACCCAAAGTGGGCGACACTTGTCCAAGCAATTCCAAACCTTAGGAATGATGCAGAAAAGTTGTTTACCTTACACCAAGAGGCATACCGGAAAGATGTTGAGAGAGCTTTCGGTATTCTACAAGCACGGTGGAAGATTATTAGCGAACCGGCAAGAGGGTGGAGTCGAGAAAATTTGAACTCCATCATGATGTCTTGCATCATATTACACAATATGATAGTGGAGGATGAGCGAGATGGGTATATTGATGGAGAGTCCGATGATGACCAAGAAGATCCAAATAGGTTAAGAAGGGCTCTAGCAAAAATATATGATGGGCCTAATTTGCCTTTCAATCCAAGAACTGGTAGTATCTCTATAAATGAGTATATGAGGCGCTATAGAATGATACGTTCTCGTGCCACAAATACGTACCTACAACAGGATCTTGTTGCACATCTTTGGGCCAAAAGAAGCATGAAGTTGGCTTTTAAGTTTTATGTTGTTAAATGTTTTTAAAAATGTTGTTTAAGTTTCATGTTGTTAAATGTTTTTTTATGTTGTATAATTTGTATGTTGGTTAATGTTATTTAATGTTATTTCATATTGTTTAATGTTGTTTCATGTTACTTAATTTAATTTAATGCTGTATAAATGGCCTAGGAAAAAAATAGAATTGAAAAAAATTATGAAACAAATTTTGTGAAATAGAAGTTATAGGGAAAAAAATATGAATCAAATTTTGTAAAATAGAAGTTATAGGAAAAAAATAGAATTTAAAAAAAAATTGAAACAAATTTTGTAAAATAGAATTGAAAAAAAATATGAAACAAAATTTGATTAATATGAAAAGAAAAAAAAAAGGGAAAAAAAAAGTTTAAATTCATTAAAAAAAAAAACCTAATAATACAACGGCTACTAGCCGTTATATTAAAAAACATTCAAACTATTAGTGTCGGTTAATAGTAGAACTATTAAAAAAAATAAAACCTCTTTAATGCTGTCGGTTTTAACCGACAGCAATAGAAAACATTAAAAAAAAAATAAGCCAGCCTGGGGCTGGCTGGCTGGCCGAAAGCAGCCAGCCCTCCAGCCCTCCAGCTCTCTCCGATACCGTGGTGCCCTCCCAGATTCCAGAGCCCTCTGGCCTAGCCCTCGGTTGGAGACGGTTTTAGGGCTATTTTCGGCCCCCTGGCCCTCTGGACCCTTTAGTTGGAGATGGTCTTACAATCCACCCCCCTTAGGGGCCTGACGTCCTCATCGGCATACTTCCGGCCATGAATTGACTTTGATACCAAATTGTCACATCCCGACCCAAGATGTGGTGAGGGTACGGGTTGGGATGTGACAATTCATGCTTCTTTAATTGATTTGTTAAAATTTTCAAATAATATGTATAATAATAGGCTATTGTTATGATAAAATGTCTACAAGTTAGCTTAATGAAATTTGAAAAAATATAGAAGATATTTTACTATAATAAAAAACAACTCTCAAGTATAATTGGAGGTTTGGTCGCCCTTGCTAAAAATGTTTCTAGCTTTGTCTCTGGTTATCGTAATGTTCAAATTTAATAATATAACATACATCAAGTGTGTTTTTTAATATCAAATTATGATGTTATTGAAACTGAAACGTCGTGCTTTTCGTATTCTCGAACATTTTGCATATGACGGTGGACATTGGGTGGGGACCCACGACGGTCTTGTCGAGGCATATCTTCCAAACTCTGGGCGAGACAGAGCGGCTCCGTGTTTCCGCGACTATTTCTGACCCGATCTGACCGTCGGATCGCGGGGTTTGATCGGTCTTTTGCCGTTGGTTTAGCATCACGGTCGCTTTTTAATTATTGTTAAAGTGGGTTGAGGAAGCAGTGTTGGGGTGGGTGCCCGACTGCAAACTCGGCGCAAGCAGCTTTGAAGGCAGAGAGAAACACAAGACACTCCGACTTCCGATGCGTGGACTGCCAATGACTCACCCTTACTTATTCCTTCCCCCGCTGCCTTTACATGACTAAACTAAATTCTAATCACACCTTCCTATATTTTACTCCCTCAATTTTAGCCTCGTGACTAATTTATGTTTTTAAAAGGAAACCAGGTTGCTTTGTCATAACAGTCCATTATTTCGGAAGTTGAAAATACTTATAAACGCATTTCAGTATTTTCTGCCTACCATCGTGTGATTCACAAGCGTCAAGATACGAGTCTGAATTCGCTCCCAACCGTTAAACCTCATGATAAATTTGTTTTAATAATTATTCAATTGGTTATTTTATGGTATGATGAAAACAAAACTTGAACAATCCATAGGCTAATCAATAGTAATATTGCGAATAATTATTTGATTTAGTGAGATAAATTTTTGTTTGTACTAGAAGGAGATGGTTGTTGATAAAGAAAATTGAAATAAATGTCATGTTAATTAATAAAAGAAAATGAATGTGGGAGCAAAATTTATTCCTCAAGAAATCAATTAAATTCGGGAAAGTAGAGCTTCAATCATGCAATCAAGATGCTACAATATCCCACTATCATGCCATGGCGGAATAGCTTGTGGTTTAATCAACTCGCGTAGGAAGATAGAGAAAAGAGATACAAAATTCTATAACAATCATCACGAACGCTCACTAAATTAAACGTCAAAATGTCTTTTACAGGTACACCTCCTCATTCTGTTCCTGGTGGCAAGCAAAAATGCCGTCTACAATCCTTCTATGTGACTACAAATTTATTGGCTTCAAGATTAGAAGATCGAGTTTTTTTACAGGGAAGAGATCACATCCGGATCTCTCCCACCAAATCCTAGGGATCAAGAGATCTGGACCCTTGAAATTTTATCTAACAGCTACAAACAGGGGGTTCCTCTAAAAAGTATAATAATTGTAGTCGTTGGATTAAATTTCAAGAGTCCGGATCTCCGAATCCCTAGGATTTGGTGGGAGAGATTCGGATGAGATCTCTTCCCTTTTTTACAATTTTGAAGCTTCAGTTTACCAGCGCGGCCTTGTAGAAATTTGCTTGCAAAGGTCACGAGCCACCCGTAATGGGCTGAGCTTAGAACTTTATTCATCGTCACAATGGAAAGGGTTGGTCCATTTGACTCCTCTAAGATGGGAAATAAGCTGGCCCGCTGTTCAATCCAATTGTTGGGTCGGACTGGGCTACACAATCACAATCCTTGTGTTCTTTTCTTTTAATCAAATCATAATCGTGATGTTTACCCCTAAGAAATCTTTTTTTTTTTTTTTTTGAAAAAGATGTTTTTATAGCCGCGAGCTACTGTCTACCTAGTTCGGCTATTCAACTCTTCGAGTTCTTCTTGCATGGACTTCGATTGGAGGCGTGCTTTGGGTTTCGGTGATGCTAAAGTGCATTTTGCACTATTTGTTAGGATTACGGAGCTTTTTTAGCGTGTGTAGCTTGCCCACCCCCATTTTCCATTCCTCCTTTGAGTTCGTTGGTTTTGCACCCCAATGGTGCCGCTATTTTGGTGGAGGAGGTTGGTTCTCGTTTCCATATCTTGGATTTTTGGCCTAGACATTGTTATGGCTCACTTTGAGTGCTTGTTTCCTTATTGTACTTTTGTAATAGAATGCACTTTTACTTTAGTGTACCAAAAGTAAGTATTTCTAACAGTCATAAACATCAAACTAGGGGTAGTACACTACTCCAATGGGCTTCAATAAAAAAAAATTCGAGGAAAACGAGTGACAATACACTTTAGACTAAAACTTTAAAAAAAAAAAAAGAGCATTACACATACTACAATTACAAGTCAAATAAAAGAATCAAGTGCACCCGAAAGTTCTCCTTATCAGAAACAAACATCCCACGCCAAAACACAGAAACAAACGAGAAAAGGAATATAATTTTTTTATGCATATTCAAATCAAAATATCATTTTCCATTGATCTTTATTTATTTTTATTTCAAATTACTTTGCTTTCATTCATGACTAATTTATATACCAAAAATTAGTCTTACATGGTAAATCCACCTCACCCCATACAGATTACTAAAAATAAAAATACAAAATATGGATTTTGGTTGTTGAAGGTAATTCCGAAGTGGGGAAGCAGTTCTGGTGGTGGATACAGAAGCCACGTGTCATCTCAGAGATGAAAAGATCTCTAGTTCCATCCTATGTGGGCAAGGGTAACAATAGAATTTTTTCGCCTCTGCCAAAAGAGTCACAACCCACTAACATAGTGGTCCTGCTACTCCTGCCTCAGAGACACGTTACTCAATACTTAAACGTATGATGTTGGGATGATATTTTAAATTAACAATGTAATGTTACTTGGTTAAACTTTAACTTTTTTTTTTCACATATCATTTATTTTAAAGAAAAACTAATAAAAATAACTTGAAATTTTTGAGTTTTAAAGATAAAGATAAAATAAATGGTAAAGTGAATAGTATCATGATTGATTTTTTTAGTGTAAAAATGTGATTTTTCATTAAAGTAAACAGTACTGGAAGCTTTTCGTTAAAGTTCATTTATTTTAATAGATTGAGATTTCATCACAGTGGTGTATAGATTGTAAACAAATACTTTTCCTAGGTTGGTGAGAAGTTAAAAACTCTTGATAAATTGTGAGATATTTCCGTTTCTCTATTTCTAATATATATCGTGTTTGACGCGATTCGAAGTAATTGTTCACTGTGACGGGAACCCTACTTACACATACAAGAGACGACGGAGCCGGGTTGAGGGGTGTTTGGATACCGGTGTGATCCGCCTACCAAACAAGAACGCCGTTCACATTCAAAAGTCTACCCTTACAGTCATCAGATAATACAAAGAACTTGACCCGACGAAGCTTCTTGGAATAATCCATCGTTTGGCAGTTTGAACATACACGCTTAGGTGTACGAACTGGGCTAATTTTCTTTCCCAAAATTTGACCCAGCACACCACAACACCAACAAGATTATTAATTACCTTAAACACGCACGACCCATGAATCCAGTCCCATGACACGTCAAAAATTAGGTCATCAGCTCATGTCTAAATACGTATTGATGATAAAAGTCAAAGCCATCAAGCGGGCAAACCAAAATACTTTATTTGACATACATGACCAGTTAGTCTAAAGATATTCGATTCTTATAGAAAACAACAAACAACAACAACAAAGTATTTTTTTC
This sequence comes from Malus sylvestris, assembly GCF_916048215.2. NCBI lineage: Eukaryota > Viridiplantae > Streptophyta > Magnoliopsida > Rosales > Rosaceae > Malus > Malus sylvestris. The sequence goes on along the minus strand of NC_062267.1, from coordinate 6,798,356 downwards.
ATTAAGTGGGGTCGGTTATATGAATCATAGAACGTCATTGCGCTCGGTTTTATGTCATGTCATCTGTTAGATATAAGTACTCTAAATCTTTTCTTTCCAAAGTTTTCCTAGGTTTTCCTCTACCCCTTCGGCCCTGGACCTCTACCCCTTCGATTCTTATAGAAAGTAAAAAAATTTAAATTGACGCACAATAATGTGAGGGTAATATAGAGGAGAAAATTGTAGTAATGATCCCTTAACTTTAACCTAATTGAATAAATGATTCCCCAACTAGAAATTTGTGCCTAATGGTCCCTTAATTTATCTTGTGTAGTTATAGTATTTTTCGTCAACTCCGTTAGAATTTTTATAAAAATAAGTCATGTGTCACACGCGTAAGGCTGGATTAAGGGGCAATATGAAAAACTAAATAAGAAAATTGTAGCAATAGTCTCTCAACTTTAACCTAATTGGAGAAATGGTCTCTCATTTTTATCTCAATTGGCGCAATGGTCTATCAACTTTAACCTAATTATAACAATGGTTTTTCCAACATGACTCATTTTGACGAATGTTCTTACAGAGCTAACGAAAATGACTATAGTTGCACGTTTTGATGAATTAAAAGACAATTGTCACAAATTTTTAGTTGAATGACCATTGCTTCAAGTGGGTTAAAATTGAGGAATCATTGTGACAATTTCACATTGTTTGACTTCTGAGTCCTACATGTCAAACTGTGAATGACGGGAATGTAAGAATGCCTACATTCAAGAAAACACGCGAATTATTGTCCATGTATATGTATAATTGTAGTGAGTTATGTATTAAGTTAAGAATGTTTGTGACTTATTATCATGTGCAACGACCTGTCGAAAAAGTATCTGGAAAAAAAAAAAAAAACCTTAAATCTTGGACTTTATGAAAAATTGACAATTAGTGAGCTCCACACTCCACAGCCACCACATTTGAAAGCATTATTATTATCTGATATAAAAAAAAAGAGAAAGAAAGCATTATTATTAGGTTGGCATAGTAAACTTCAATGTCATATCCTAAAAGAAATGTTAATGAGATTTTATTAAAAGTGTAACTCTTCGTAGATTCTTCAGCACCTCATATTTTAATATGAATTTTTATACCAATATTATAAAATATTAGGCCAAAAACATGAAATGCTAGATAGTCTCATTTAAAAAATAAAAAAAATTCCATTCGATATTGAAGAGTAGCAAAAGGGGGTCTACTTAGGTGTAGTTGCCTGGTAGGTTAGCCGACCAACTAATAATCATTGGGATAGCAATTAGCTGAGCTAGCTAGCAAATTATTAATTCATCACCTCTCGCGTGATGAAGTGGACATGTTCTGTTGAAGTTGAACTCTACACTGCATGAGCAAGAGATAAGAGCCACAACGAGTTTAGGGTTTTTTAGAAGTGGAGTGGGGCCTTTGCCGAGTTAGTTGATGGGAAGAGGATTATCTCTTGATCTAATTTGTGGAGATCTTAAGAATTTCTAAATCTAAATTATTTATTGTACATGGTGCGGTCAGTTTTCGTTAAGTACTATTTGTGTTTAAATTTAAATAAAAAAATCAAATAATTTATGACCGCACAATATACAATAAATGATTAAGATATGAGGATCCTAGGATCCCCACAATTTGGATCTGGATAGGATCCAAATCCTAGTTGATGGATCAATATTTTAACTTTTTATATAATTTTTTGCAATCCCCACTATCATAAGTTAGAAAACTTATTGGACATGTAAAATATCGTCTAAATTGTCCAACCGGCCAAATGAAACCTATCCAAACAAGTAAGTTGGCTTTTACTAGTTTCAACAGTAAGTTAGTATTGGTTCGGTTGCATTTTCAGATGTATATTAAATCGAATCGGACCGTTTTTTTTTAGTAAGGGGAGATATACAAGTGTAGTATTATACCGTGACGGATCAGGATTCTAACATCATGTGATCCTAAATAAGGCAACCTAGGCGCTTTTCATTTGTGTTCTTCTTTGTCTGAAATTAGATTTTTTTTCTTAATTCAGAGCTTCTATTGCACAATATTTGCACAACCATGGTATTCTTTCTTTCACCATTTGTCCATATCGTTGGGTGGTCCTTGTATGTCCTCACAAGCGTTTCTTCAAACTTCTAGGTAATCCAAGACTGCCCGGGTCCATGCATGGATCCGCCACTAGTATTATATTTACTTACTAGTGACTAGCAAGTTGACTGAGAGCTTCATACATTATTCCTTAATACCAGTATGCGACATCAGTTATTATATATAATTAGATTATGAGTACTGAAATAATGTTGTAAATTAATATCCAAATATATCTTCTCCTCCCACACGCAAATGCTACTTGTCGTTTGTAACCCATACTCCTGATTCTCCATCATATTCCCCTCTGTTAAGCAGAGAACATGTTCAAAGCTACGGTTATTTGCCTTGGTCGGTTAGTTCCTTAAGTTAAGCAGCGTATAATTTAAGTTGGGTTGAAAAAGTTTTGGCTTAATTAGGCCAACACTGTACGCAATTGGTATTTTATCTTTTTATCTTAGGTACATTCATTGTATATGCTCTTCTCCAATTGGATCGATCAGCAGCGACGTTAGTCGCGAAGAATGTCACGTTCGTCCTTTCAAAAAGAGAGAATTCGAAAAACCAGTAAGGCGTCATTAATCTTTATATGCAAATTACGTCTGCCACATATGTACATAGAAAATAAGGAAAACTAATGAAATGGGCTTGGAAACTTTGAATTTTAACGATAAGGACAAAATAAAGGGTAAAGTGAATAATATTAGGATTGATTTTTTAGTGTAAAAATGTTGTTTTTCGTTAAAGTGAACAGTACCAGGAGCTTTTCGTTAAAGTTTCCTAAAAAATAAGGTTCCTAACAATGCCTTCTGTTAGATTGATGATCACACAAGAACTTCTGTCATGTTTCTTAAAGTCACACCTCTTGACAATTAGGCGTATTTTCATATCAGTGTAAATGTATCTCATTGCAATCACAACAAGAAACGGAGTAGGATTCTCTCTTCTCCGATTCTTTTTCCTCCCCTCCTCTTCCTTTCTCCCACACTTTCCACTGTGTCTTTGCACGACCACCTACTTTTCATTTTATAAAGAAGTCAACATCTTAATATTGATTTGATTTAATCGCAATAGTTCAAACAAGTGAGAAGATAAAAAAAATGGAAAAAAGAGGAGAGAACCATAAAAAAATGGCCACTTACATCCTGTTTCCCGTTGACAATTGGGTTATGTGACTTTTGGTAGTTTTGAATGTATATAAAGTCAGATACCCCCAAAGTTGCATTGCACCTAGGCAAGGCATACCCGTATGTTTAAGGGCACAACCAGGAAGCGCCAGATCGCGCCACAGCAAGGGGAAGTTGGCAACTAACTAAATATAACATAATAAATAAATATATAATATATACAGATGAATGTGGCCAACTTGGTCACTTGTTATTTGCAGTTACAATAAGAAACATTCTAACATTTATAATATATATATATATATTTTTTTTTTATTTTTTTTTATTTTTTAATTACCAGAAAAATAAAACATTGGATTTAAGCATGGCAACGCGGCAAATAATGTTTACTTTTTTAAACACATGGTAAACGCGTCAAGAGGTGACGTCTGTAGGTATGGCGGTGGTCGTGGCAGTTCTGCTGGCATTTACCGTAACAGGTGTCACTCTGTGATGTATTATCTGAAAATTTGGGAAGAAAAATATCCAACAGAATCCTCTCCGGATTCTTTTGATGTGGATCCTACGTATTTGTATATCGTACAGTCAATTTTTATCGGATATTATTTATATTTAATTTTAAATAAAATATTTATAATAATTTCTGATTGCATGATATATAATGAACGAATATAATTCATAGATTTCCGAAATCCTTACAAAGAAGAAACGACGATAATCCGGATTCGAAAAATATAATAAAAAAGAGAAGGCATTTTAGGTAAGGTAAGGTCCACCTGGCATCCAAATCTATTCCACGAGTTCCACACGCGAGCACATCCGAAGCCCCCACCTTCCCCCAACTTCTATCCTTCTTCTTATCCAATCCCTAGTTTTTTCCTTTGTTGATCTCTTCCCCGTCAGTCCCCACTCGCAACCTTTACATTACTAACAATTTGAAAAGGGTGTTAATGATTTCTATACATCATATCTAGCATCTAGCAGATTATATGATATGACGGTTAACGAGTGATTTTTTTTTTTTTTAAAAAAACTGCAATTCGAGTAATGTTACACTTACTATCTAGTTGTATCATTATTTGTACCATCTTTCTAACATTAACTTTGTTAAAGTTCACCAAAACATGTGAATCCTAGCTTTATTAGAGAGATAGTACAAATAAGTAGTAAGAATATCATTTTTTATGTAATTTAACCATGAACTACAACATTATGTAATTCATAAAATATGGTCTAAAAAGTATTTTTCTAATATTTTTCTTAAAAAAATGAAACAGCTACATCTTGAGTTTGATTCATAAATAACATATTTGGTAGAATTACCTAATTTTTATGACTATGCACAACTTCGCCCTTTTTGTGTAAATAGAGTAAAATACCCTTGATAATAAGGAATTGGAGAAAAGGAAAATTTTGGTACTGCCACTTGACATTTATTTGTTTGACTCATCCACTTGATATCGAACCTTCTTCTAATTCGCTCATGAACGTTCCATCTCATTACGAGTTTGTTAGTCTTCCAAAACGTGTCGGTTAGTTCAAATTTGACAAGTTTTTTTTTTTTTTAAATTGAGAATTATTTTCGTCCGTTCAAAGAGCATTGCTTATATTTATATAAACATCACAAAAATAAGGTAAATTTAGCAACGGAGAGTAAATTAGCTCGTGTTAGAAATTCAGAGGGACGAATAGGAATGACAAAAAATAAGGTAAATTTAGTGACGAGAGTAAATTAGCCGTGTTCAAAGTTCAGAGAGACGAATTGGAATTTACGCGTGAACTACTGTAGCTGGACAGTGAGCACTACGATTGAGTGTGAAATGTGTGTAGAACATTTTACAGTTAAAAACCGTCACAGAAACATGCACTCTGCCATTTCTCTCCAAATGCAAAAACCAATATGCGCAAGTGGGTCTTCTCTGGCTCTCTGCCACCACCAACTCACGCCGACAAGGTTGCGCCGCCTATCCAAAAACGTATATAACGCGCCACAAAATTAATAAAAATGAATAACATCCGCAGCGCAAATAGAAATTTCGGAAGAAAAAAAAAAATTGAATATTCCAATTACTTCCACAGCATGTTTATACATGAATAAAATAATCCAAATCCACTAAAGAAAATTACACGGCGAATATTAATTCAAATATTTAAGTCCTAATTTAATGCCTACGGGAACTGATTCGCAGAGTCGGTCTGAATCGTCGTCCTAATTTTGTTGGTCCTGTGGAATCTCCATTTTGGGCTTCACTATCAGCAGAAGCCTGGGCTTCTTCGTCGGGTGGGGGCTCTCCACCTCCTCCTCACCGGAGACGAAGAAGTCGCGGGAGAACTCGGGCAGCGCCGGCAGGTTTAGGTCAAACGTCTCTCGGGGGTGGCCGTGGCTGACCGCGTGAGAAGTTGACCCGACTCCCTCAGAGGAAGTTATAGCGCTTGTGGCAGCGGTGGATCCTGCGGCGCCGCCATCGTAGTGGCAGCGCTTGTGGCCGCCCAAGGCTTGACCGGTGGGGAAAGACTTGTGGCATATGGAGCACTCGTGGGACCTTCCCGAAGGGATGGCGGTGGTGGTGGCGGAGTTTGTGGTGGTCGAGGACGTGGACGGGCCTTCGACGGCCGATCCGGCAGCAGAGCCTTTTCGGTGGCTGGCCTTGTGTCCTCCGAGGGCCTGGTAAGAAGAGAAGCTCTTGTCGCAAACAGAGCACTTGTAGCTCAGGTTAGCCGGCGGCGCTGTTGACGTGGAGAACTCCATAGAAGGGGATTGAGTCATCATCTGGTGTGAGGCAGCGGAGGCTGTTGCTTTAGTGGCTGTGGTAGCGGCGAGGTCTCCATCTCTATTACCGCGGGCGAGCATGATGAGGCAGAGAGCGAGGTACTCCTCCTCGGTATGAGGGGTGTCGAGGCGTGGACGCTTGGAACGCTTGCGTTTGGTCCACGGCTCGACATAGCTGAAGCTCGAGGTCTTGGTCTCGAGCTGGAAAGGAGACGATCCGGCGTGTGTTGGCGAGTTGAGAGCTTGCAGAGCCATCTGATGCTTGCTGATGAAAATTTGAGAGATTCTGTTTTTTGTTTTGAGAGAGAGAGAGAGAGAGAGACAGAGAGAGGATGGAGAGGTGAGAGAGTTGAGAGTTGAGAGTTGGAAGTGAGAGTGAGAAGTAGGGGAAGGGGGTATATAAAGCGACGAGGAAGGGAGGGGAAGGTGCGGGACAAGCGGGAGGAAGTAGTGGTGTCTGGACAAGTGTCGGTTTTAAAATTAAATATCCTCCTTTTTTTTTAATTAATTGGGAAATAAAAGAGAGACTTGATCTTGAGGGCAACGAAATTTACCACGTTTAGATTTTGGGTGGGGTGGGGGGTTGAGTTTTCTTGGTGGCCAAGGAGGACTGGAGTGGGTCAAAGAACGGAAGGGGTGCCTACTGGCTACTGGGTGTGTGGGCCCTCAACTGGACTCGGTTTTTATTTAACTTTTTAACTACAGAAGACTGGGGGCCCAAACACCGAAGACGGTTTCAAAGTCAAGGGTCTAGAGAGAGTGGCCACTTTCTAAATCTTCTAATTTCTGAAACAAACGGGGTCCGGGTTTACGTGTTGTTTTGGGGTTTCAGTTGTACCGAGTATCATGTTTTAGTACGTTTCATGCTTTATTTTAGGGAAAATTGATCATCTTCATATCTCTGCCTCTTAATTCATCAAATTCGGGAATCTTGATCATTAAAATTTGATCCAATAATTACAAACAGGAGCTCACTTTAAAAGTTATAATAACTTTAGCCGTTAGATCAAATTTCAACTGTCCAGATTCCTGAACTTAATGGATTAGAAGTAAGAGATTCGAAAATGATTCATTTCCTTATTTTGGGATGTATAAACATTTTTGTGAGTTTTGTCTGTTTTAGTTTTGGTTCCTTAAGTTGTTTCGATTGTCTTATAATAGATGCAATTTACAAAATAATAAATATAACTAAGTCATTCGATGTCACTTAGTACTATAGTTTAGTGATATTCTTTTTTATTTGTAAGCATGCGATTTCTCGGTAAATGTGAATTTAAACTATATTATTGCTAGTCTATTGTAAAGCTTAATCCACTTCCCTACTCTCTTAATGTAGACGTCGTTTGTTAAAAAAAAAAAAAAAACTAAACCATTCGATTAGAACATTATAAATATACACTCGCACTCAATTTCGAATCACTGTAGCATAAATTTAAACTATATTATTGTTAGTTTATTGTAGAGCTTAGTCTACTTCCCTACTTTATTAATGTAGACATCGTTTGTTATAATATATATATATATATATATATATATATTATTAAAAGAAAAAAACTAAGCTAGTCGATTAGAACATTACATTATAAATATACACTGCACTCAATTTCGAATGTCTGTAACATAAATTAGGATAATTTAAAATTTGTTACTTTGTTACTTTGTTACTTTATAAGATTGGAAAAGATGAGTAAACGCGGTCGGGTCCAATCTAATTTCCAATTTCCAATTTCCAATCAGAAAGCAGCCGACGTCGTATTTGCTCCCCACATTCAAGGAACCGCAGCGACATTTCCTGGTACTTTCGATTCCTTCACACATTGTATTAGTTGATAATTTCAGAGATGGGTTTATCCAATTGGAAGTTGGCAACTTGAAATCTCAGTCAAAGCACCACCGTCATTGATTAATTAGGGGTGATTAAGGGTCTAATCACGTGGGGTGTTTAGTTAGTGTGGTGGAGATTAACTGTGCTTAACTAGTGGTGCACATAGACTGTGGGTGATGGTCTTTTGTGCATGCCTAATTTTAGGCACACCATTTGTAAATGTTGGGGAAATCTTTGCCTTTAATTGGGGTTTGTAATCTGATTGCTACAAAAATTCTTATATCACATTACTTTAGTTAGCTTGTGGTTTGTGAGGCATAAAACTTTGATTGCTATTTCATGTGTGCATTAATTTTCTCATTCACCTAATGAGCACACTAGAATCACAGAAATAAAATTATCTCATGTGCGCATTAACTTAACATATATTTCATCTTATATTTTTGGCACATTGTTTTATAAGAGAAATGCTTAAGAGATTCTTTCAAAATGGGGCTTTCTATAGATTTTCTGTCACCTCACAGTTTAACGTCCATTTTCATGCCAACATTATAAAATATTATGTCAAAAACCGTGAGGTGGTAGAGAGTTCATGGGAATCTCACTTTGAGAGAGTCTCCTTAGCATTTCTCGTTTTATAATGTTGGTACGGGAATTGACGTTAAACTGTGAAGTGACAATTAGTCCATAAAAAATCTTACATTGAGACAGTATCTAATTACTACCACATTAGTTTGGTTCAAGAATTAAAGTTAAATTTGGTTCACTTTACGAGAGGCCTTCTTAATTGGACGCCCGTACCACGTAGTTGTCAGGCCGAGACTCATTAGGTTGGATCGTAGGTGAGTGAATGGCGCTCGAATATGTAGTGTTAGTATCATTTGTAAGGTTTTTTTATGTCTTGGATGTAAAAATAACTAGATGACGTGGCATGATTGTTTGATATAGTTTGATAGTGTGATATTCCACTTAGCATGCTTGAATAAAATAAAAAACAATCTTACTAACGATTATGTAAATTTAAGTGACTCGTCGCATTTAAAATTCATAGATTGTTAAAGTACGTCATCGTATATATCACTTGTTTGTGTGTTTCAACTTCATCGTCTAAAGTACAAACTAGTAAATCTGTATGTCAAATCCTACTTTCTAATTCAATGTACACGTTTTAGCAGCCACAATATCCTAAACCACTTGGAATATGCTAAGTTAATTGCACAAAAGACCCATAAATTGTCGTGTACTAACTCAACACTCAACAGTTTTCTAATTCGTCGTTCGTATTACAAATTTTACGTTTGACCTGGAATATAATTTGTGTCACGCACTTGTACTTTCTGGAAATACCTTTTGACTACCTGTTTGAATTTGACACCTCCATTTAGACGGCTTTTCTGGGATGGTTGGCTCTCGCGCTTGCTAAAAAGCAACAAGAACATATGCAAAGCATCTGGATTACTGACCTACTGAAGGGTTAATATCACAATTAATATTACATTAGACTAATGGAGAAGTGGAAATAATTTGTATTTGAAACGCAGTGTGTTAAAGAAAATATCACATCACTAGAACAATTTGTTACAGATATTATAATTTAGAACAACGTGGTCAACATATGTGAGTTATTTTGGTCTTGTTATGTGGGGTTATATTTTGTTGAATATGTGAATAATCAAACTTTAAGAGTAATGTGAATTTGTTACTTAAAAGAAGGATGGTGTTATCAGCACATTTGTCCGTTTGATCGAATAAATTAAAAAAAAAATCAAATAAAAGAAATTAATAAAAAATATGTGAAAATAAAAATAAAAGTGTAGATAGCTTCTTCAGCCTTAAAAGAAATAAATGCCTTATCGCCTAAGAGTTTTACGTGGAGGTGTGTAGGATTCGGTCTGCCATATGGCCTACTTAAAGGCCATGACGGTTGCTGCCTTTTGGCAACTGCACTAAAACATAAGGACACTCAACAAGGTGAGGACTGGCCTACCCTTTGAGTTTATCTACATTTCCTCTTAATTCTAATTAAAACAAAATGATTAATAAGTTGCTTTGTGGCTAACAAGAAGTGGGATTAGTTACTGGGATTAGCTCGACGATTAAGGTGAGTAGAATGATAAGTAAGAGTAGACTAGAGACGTAGAGTTTGACATTATAAAAGAAGATAACGGACATGTACAAGCAGAGAGTCTCTTGACACCCATGAGTTACGAAAAAAACATTGAGCACAGTCACGCGGTGCGGTATAATTAATTGGTCTGATACAATAGAGACGAAGAAAGACTTATGTTTTAATATATAAAATTATAATCACTTGTTATAATATAAATAAGATTAGTAATAATTTTCAGTGTTAAATACATATTTCTCCGGAGGTGGGGACGATGACATGTCATTCAAATCGTGTTTTGCATTTTGGATGTTGCTAAACTACCCTACATAAAGGTACACCCCAAAAGCAGATGTTGTTTAGCAACTATTTAAGATTAATTACATTTATTTTTTTAAAGCCAGACATAAGAACATCAGTTAATATGTGGTTAATCACTTGTTTAAACAATTATCTAAAACAATAGGCATGAAAAGACAAGTGTTAAAGTAGTGAATAGGTACATTTCGCAAGGTGAAGTCACTGCTTACCTACGATGTCGTTTGGCATACATGCATAGCACGCAGCCCATATATTTTCATGTCAAAAGCTTAAAGTTTTATTGGTAAACAGACTAACTTTACAAAAACGTCCACGATGCACTCATAGCGCCGCAATAAGTTACTATATTGCTAAATATTGAAGTTATCATAAATATATACATTGTTACTGTTATTTACTTGAGATCGACAGAAAACGTCCTAAAACAAATTGAGTGGTTTAAAAAAAATCTTAATGGTGGAAACTTCTAGTGATCACCAGTAGAAGAAAATAGAAAATGTGATGAGAAAAGTGGTGGGATGTTTTTTATTCCCTTTAAATGGGTCCAACCGGTGGCTTTGTTACGACAATCTACTCTTGTAAGGGCTAGAAAGACTTAGATACATTTCAGCATTCTCCTAGCCACAATTGTTTGATCTACCAACGCTATAAACCAAACTCAAAACATATCATGTGAAATACGGACCTGAAACTCAATTTCAACTACTGACCACCATGTGATGGTTGTGGTGGTGTGTTTGGAAGCATGTGATTACAGTGAACCCTTTTCATCCTTTTCTTTCGTTTACACCAGTCGGCCCTTAAGTTGGGCCTGATGGGCCTACTCAGTTGTACTTGTGGGTTGGCTATGATGTAATTACAATTCAGTCTAAAATTTGTTGATCGAAACCCATTGCATCTGCGCCTCACCTATTGCCATGATTAATTACATTTAGATAACAACATCGAAACGAAATCGGGTGGTTCCTCGAATCAGGAACAAAATTTAGAGTCCTTGCGAAAAGTATAGCGTGTTGAACGATGTGCAATACCATTAGCTTGGCAACGCGGATGGGCAACCAAAGTTTCACTGATCCTGAGAAGCAAAGCCTTCGAATCTTCCACAATATGCCACCAACGGACATGTTAGGAGAAGTCTCTTTCAAAGTTTTACTAAGGATTGGTTCCAATAACTCTTAAAGTGAGACTCAATTTCAGAGTTAACATTATTAAATATGAGAGCTGTTATTCCTACTCCAATGTCTTATCTTCCCACCCATTTTTATGAAATTTTTAATTACAAATTTATACATTTGTAAAATGACTAATAAGGATCTTAGTTACCTCCTTTTGCATTACTTTTTTTTATATAAAAAATAAAAAAGAAAAGTTTGGGTGTGAAATAATTACTAAAGAGAGTTGTATCCCTAGGATTTTGGTTGCCCAAATCAGAACCCACCTCTCTGCAACTCTTATTTGCCTTCCCTTAATGAAATTTCAGAAAGCATTCTCCATCATCATCTAGCATAACCTCACATACATGCGTTCCTTGCAACAAAAAAAATCCCCCAAGGGTTAGGGCTTGAGAGATGGTGTAACTTCCTGATTTTTTAGTTAAAGTATTAATTTGAATTCACCGGGATTATTTATTTTGTGATTCATTTGACTGGAGAGTTTCATACCTTTTTTCGTTGTCGAAAAGGAAAGAATGTGGCAGTAGAGAGTGGTTAAAGGGTTAGAGAAGAGAGTTGTTGGGAGAATGGCTAATCTTGTTAATTGGAAGTTTACAATTGAGATCATTTGGCTTTATAGTTTATTGGATTCCTTGCAGAAGAATTAAAAAAAAAAAAAAAAACTCCAAGGGTTCCGACTTGAGAGATTGTTTACTTGAGTAAGCTTCTCCATTTTCAATCCCGACCAAACTACATCAGACTGAAGACTAGAAGACCTTGGTTTTTTTTTTCCTGCCTTTTAGAAGAGAGTAATATTATTTGTTTATATTTCTTTTTTTAAGAGAAAAGCTGATATCTAATTATATATAAGGGTTATTTTAGGAATAATAGTGGGTAAGAAAATAACATTATAATTTTTTAATTTTTATAGTGGGTGTAAATATAATGTGGATGGAAAAATAAGATAACGTGGTGGGTCTAGTGACTTTCTAAAATATTATGTAAAAACCTGAAGTAACATAGAATTTATAGAAATTTTCATTTTCTCTCCTTAACATTTCTCCTAATACCAAAATGCCCGTAGGACTTGCGTCAAATTTGGGAATGCAACCGAATAGCCCGCGACACTCCTTCGGTTTCTGACCTGAGAGAGTTGACGGGCCCATTGCTGTGTTGTTATGATGCTTCAAAGCACCTCATTTCTTTTCTCGTCAAATTCCTTCACTTTCTCACCCGCCGTCGCCTTCCGCCCTCCCGCAGCTAGAACTTCGTCCTCCGCCGCCCCGCCGCCCTCCATTCGTTTCCCAAATTACCGATCCGCCCGCCCTCCCGCTCGCTGCTCTGGTAAAGTTCTAAACCCTGCAAATCCTCAGCCCTGAATCTGTCGATGAATTATAAAATGTATATTTTTCCATGTTAATTGTCGGTCTTGTTGTGATTAAGGATGGATCGCTAAGCTTTAAAGCATCGTAATTTCAATGAAATTTCAGAAATTTTCCATTTTTTGTCTAGCAATGGGTAATTTGGTCATCTGAAAAATAAAATTTATGGGTTGGTGGATATTTTTATTTATTTTTCTCATATAAAACAAAAAAAGTGCAAGATTGTGACTGTACAACTTCTGAGCCTCTGTTTTTTCCCTTGTGTGGTTAGTGAGTAAGAGTGAAGCGCTGAAAGTTGAAGCAATGGCAGCAGAAGACGGTCAGGATCCTCGCCTTGCTAGAATTTCATCTGCTATCAGAGTCATACCAGACTTCCCCAAGCCAGGTACATTATATATATAATACACACACACACACACACACACACACACACACACACACACACAATGTGTTTTTTCTTTGTTGGGTTTGATTTGATTTGATCGGTTTTTCGAGGTTTTTTACTTGCTGTTGGGTCCAATTTGTCATTTGGGTAGTGTGTGATTTTGGGTTTTACTTGATTTCTGGTCTCGAATGGAGGTTTTTGTGAGTTGTGCTTGGCTTGACTTTTTATGGCAGGGATTTTGTTCCAAGATATTACTACATTGCTCCTGGATACCAAGGCTTTCAAGGACACCATTGATTTGTTTGTTGAGAGGTACAAGGACAAAGAAATCTCTGTTGTTGCAGGTAATTCAATACATGCTCTCACTTTTAGCCAGTTTATCCTGAATTCGTTTCTTCACGAAATTTTAACGGCATTTTAGTTGCGCGCCACCTATGTTGGTCACTTATGAGATAAACTTTTATGGATAATTATTTCATATATCTGCAAATTTAGTCGGTTTTTGGAATTAAACTGTATCCAGAGCATAGTCTTCAGCATTCTGACGTTCTTACTGATTTAGTGGCTGTTTAGTTGTATATACTGAACATTGGGGGTATGTTTATGGTCTGAAGTTTTATTATGACATAATGCAGGTGTTGAAGCTAGAGGGTTTATATTTGGCCCTCCTATTGCCTTGGCCATTGGGGCAAAATTTGTGCCCCTGAGGAAACCAAAGAAGTTGCCTGGTAATATATCACACCTTTTTTCTTTTCCTCCTCTTAAAATGCATAAAATTTTGAGCTTTGAGAAGTTTCTCCGTACGTGGGAATTGATGGAATCATTGGTTAGAGACTGGCTTACTGGGAGAATTAGGATAATTTACTTTTTACCCCATCTCGTTAAATACAAAATGAATGTTATTTAACTCACAGGATGGATTGATCATCTATACATCTTTTGTTACAATGCAAATGTTAACTGATCCAATTACAGTCTAGTTTTTTAATTATATGTTAGACATTGTCCTATGCCCGGTTACGTTGAGAAATTCTGAGTACCAGGAATGAGTGTTTTTGCCCTTGAATTGTGATTTTGCATCACTCTTGATAATACAAGAAGATTAATCCCCTCATGGCGCATAAATTAAGTCAAAATCAGACATTCACATTATGATTTTCAGTCTAATTATACTAATTTTGCTGTTGTGACTTTAGAATAGGAAATGGTAGAAAGAGTGAAAGTTAATCTGATACCAAATACATAGATGCCAAAACTCACTGTTGGTTTAAAAATATCCCAACGAAATATAACGAGTGCTGGGTTAAATATCGTTATTCCTTCAGAAAGTTTGCTCCTTTGCATGAGCAAGTAGTGTTATTGTATCTTGCGGCTTTTCCTAACCACCAATTGGTTAAGAAATCATAAACAGTGTGGTTCTGGGTGTGCTAACATTATTTTACATTTTATTCACCCATCAAGTATCATGTGCTTTCAATAAATATAATTCTCAAGATGGCATATAATCTAATATGTTTATGGTTCTGCAGGGAAGGTTATTTCTGAAGAGTACTCTTTGGAGTATGGAACAGATACTATGGAGATGCACGTGGGAGCTGTAGAAGCAGGTGAACGTGCCTTGATCATAGATGACCTCATTGCAACTGGGGGAACCTTGGGTGCTGCCATCAGGCTACTTGGTAGTTTATCAAACCACAAACTTTTTGTCTAAATGCTTATGGCATTGCACAACCCAAACGTTTGCTCTTTTTATTGCAGAGCGTGTAGGAGTGCATGTCGTTGAGTGTGCCTGTGTAATTGAATTACCAGAACTAAAGGTATGACACTAAAACACCCTTGATTAGTTGATGCCGAAGACGGAATCTGGATTTCGTTGTATTTTTTGGTACATTTAATGCACTACTGATGTGCTTATATGGTTTGTTTCAGGGTCGGGAACGATTGGCGGGGAAACCATTGTTTGTTCTAGTTAGCGGAGACGCATGACCGTGGTTTCTGTTGGGGCTGCAGATTTTCAGAAAAGCAACTTGATTGTTAGCAGGGGCGTACGGTTGATTATCGGTTTGTTTACATTGGGTGATTGAAGAGCTAAACAAACTTGGTAGATGTATGTACCACGTACTATGCAGAAATAAGTAGATTTTCTGTTTTCACTTATAAATCTGGTAATGTTTATTCAGTTTGATTTATGTCCAAAAAATTCAGCTGTTTTCCAATTGGGTCCAGTTTTATTTGATTTTTTATTATGCCTGTTTTGCTCCTTGAAAATAAAAAATATTTAAATTCTTTAAATTTTAATTTTAATCTTCAAATACCTTTATCTACCCATTTTCTAATTAAAAACATTTTAAAAACACATTACAACAAATCTTATAAGTTTATCAAAAATTAAAAGAAACATTGTCAAGGTAGATAAAAATTAAAGAAAAAAATTGTGCTGTAGGTAGATAGTATTAATTAATCCATGATAGAGGTAGACTTTGAATAAAAAACCTATTGTACAGATAGATAATGCAAAATGATCTGTGATACATAATTACATATACACTATGAGCAAAAACATATCGTACCGGTAGATAACACAATATTTTTTTAGATAAAAAAATTTGTGATATATGGTTAGATAAAATAAAATTAATCCATAATACAAGTAGAATAATAAAAGAAATTGTGATCTTGTATTTCAAAAAGGACGAAGATATCATAAGAGCTTGAAAGAAGAAAGAAGGAGATTGAAGAAGGTGAGGAGAACACGGCACAAATTGTATACCGGCGTTATAGAAGAAGAGATATGCTTTAAAACTAATTCTACAAGTAGGGAATTATTTTAAGGATAAATAATCAATTATTAATTTATTATTAATTCACAATGCAAGTAAGTTTAATATGTGAAAAGACAGTTTAAAATTAAGGAATAGTATTAATTATTTTACTAATCATTAAGGGGTAGTTTTGATAAAATTATAACAATAAACTGATGTGGAAAACGAGCCATCAGACTTAATTCAATAATCAAATAAAATTGGACCATACCTAATAAGCAAGGAAGAAAATATCGGTAATATCGGAAATATCGGTAGTCCGAAAACACGGAAATATCGATGGAAATATCGGTAAAATATCGATATCGATAAAAATTACATGGAAACCACGGAAATTGTAAGAAAAACTTGGAAATTTTAATTGAAACTTTGCAAGATGTTTATTTAGTCAATTATCTATTAGTTTATCACAAAAAATTGGAAGGAAATGCATTGCATAATGGATTTAACATTATCAAGTTGATTATATAGCGAGCTGACAAACATTGTAAATATAGAAAATATGTAGTAATTAATGAAAGAAGTTTAAACACATCATAATCATTTATATATAATGAATTATGTACCATTCAAACAACGAGGAGTGTGCCAATGCTCTTAATCAGGTTGGATAGACCTGAAGTCGTTGCTAGAGATGTGATTTAGGTATAAAGTTACTTAGCATTGTATCGCATTCATCCAAACAACTAACTTTCTCATGTTCGTACCTAATCACATGTTCAATTGATTTTGGTCACATGTTTAGGAAACATGATTCAATTAACTCATATTCGAGGACAAAAAATCATTAGTGTGAACATAGAAAAGAAGAAATTCTTGGATAGTTGGACTATCAAAACTTGTTTACCAAGTAAATGGCAAGAGAAAGGTTATATAAAGTTTCTAACAAGCAATCCTAAGATTTTATTCTTCGTCATAATTATAAGCCACTTTGTGAAACCCCACCCCAAAAGATTTTGTAAATTCGCATTTTTTCCCCCAAAAGGTTTATTAAATTTTGCATTTTAGTCCCCTATCTTCATCCAATCAAAATCTCCTTTTCAGATTTTCTAAACCTGTCCTCCTATCAGTGCTTGCCACGTGGCAAGCACTCACCTATCTCTCTCTTCTCCCCGTACCAACTCTCATTTCTCTCTCTCAAGTCTCAGCTAACTCACATCTCTCTCTCGCCGATCGAACCCACACCCACACACCGAGGTACCAGAGCCACCCCGACGACGGCGCAACAGCACCACCACACGCACAGAGACTCTCAAAACTCTCATCTCTCTCCGTCCTTTCTCTCTGCAGTCTGCACCGAGAGTCCGAGATTCACACATGCTTCAGGAATACACCCCACCCGCTTCAACGACGGCTTCGTCCCACACCCTCACCACCACGATGCCAGCGAGAAGCGAACATCGGCACCCATTCTCCTCCTCCCCCCGGAGCCTACCCCGCCGGCGCCGCGCTCGCCTCCGTCTCTGTTCCGCATCTGCTTCAACCCAAGATCAGCCAGATCCCTCTTCGTTTCCTCCTACTCATTCTCCCTCCGCCGCCTCCCCTCCTCCTCTTCCTCCTTCGGCTTCGTCACCATCGTCACCGATATCAGCCAGATCGGCGTCGTTGAGGCGCAGATCTTGGGTTTGAGCATGGATTGCAGAGAGATATGGGCAGCTGGGGGGACGACGCAGCCTCGGCTGCCTTTCCGACGACGGATCAACGACGATTTTTTCGATAATATCGAAAATATCGCGATATTATCGATAATATCGATAATATCGCGATATTTTGACGATAATGAGACGGATACCTCAGAAAATATCGGAACCTCAGAAAAACGATAATATCGGCGAAATATCGCCGATATTATCGATATTTAATTCCATGCTAATAAGGAGGAGGATTGTCTGCCCTCCAAGTTTCCGTGCCCTCCCATGCCCTCCTGATTGTGTGGTCACGGTTAAGCCACGTTAATATTTTATATTATTATTCATTTTTGTCTTATTATTATCTCTATAAAAAATAATATAAAATATTAACGTGGCTTAACCGTGACCACACAAAACAGGAGGGCATGGAAGGGCACCGAAACTTGGAGGGCAGACAATCCTCCTCCACCTAATAAGTCACCAAAGTGAAATCATCTCAGTTGTCTCGTATTTTTCTTTTCAATGTTAAAAGAGACTTCAAGTTAGAATTTTGACAGAAAAATTTTCGAATTGCATCCCTCCATTGTCGGTAGATATTTTTTTTAATCCAAATCATGTATTTGGAATTTAGCAGCCACAATATCTCAAGGAGTTGTAATATTCACACATACTTTTTTACTTTTTATACATTCTTTTAATTTTCGATTGTCGGATACGATGAATTATCAAAAGATAGAAATTAACAAAGATGTGTGAGAAGTAAAAAAAAATGTGTGGATAACACAGTATATCCTAAACCACGGAAAATGATCCTTTTCCTAGGGATTCCATGATCTCATCAGTTTATCGTACATCGTGTAGTTAATTTTCGTTAAGTACTATTTATATTTAATTTTAAAATTTAAAATTTTAAATAATTTCTAACCGCACAATATATGATGAACTGGTGAGATCACGGAATTCCTAGGATCATTTTCCCTAAACCACCTCCAATTCAAGGTACACGTTTTAGGGATCCAGATTTTCTTTAGATCTAAGGATCCTGAGCCTAGGGATCAATTGATCCGGTTCGTTGAAATTTGATCCAACGGTTATAGTTATTATAACTTTTAGTGGGATCCTCTGTTTGTAATCGTTGGATCAAATTTCAACAGAACGGATCAATTGATCACTAGGCTCAGGATCCTTAGATCCAGAGAGGATCTGGATCCACGTTTTAGCAGCCACAATAATACAAATAGTGAACCTGTATGTGAAATCCTACGTTCGAGCCAGCCAGCTAGACTGCAAAGGTAAGTGTTAAGACTAGCGAATAGGTAGAACTCGCAAGGTGAAGTCATTGCTTACCTACGATGTTGATTGGCATAGCACGCGGCAGACATATTTTCATGTCAAAAGCTTAAAAGTCTTTTTGGTAAACAGATTGAATTTAAAAAGAGGTCTACAATGCGCTCATAGCGTCACAATAAGTTACGATATTATTAAATATCAAAGTTATAACAAATATATCGTTATTGTTATTTACTTGAGATCGACATAAGGCCTCCTACAACAAATTGGGGAGTTTAAAAAATTTCTTACTAGTGTAAACTACTAGTGATCGGCAGTAGAAGGAAATAGAAAATGTGATGAGAAAAGTGGTGGTGTTTTTTTTTTCTTCTATAAAATAGAAGATCAGCTGCTGGTTTTGTTACGACAGTCCACTCTTATAAGAGTTGGAAAGACTCAAAGACATTTCAACCTCTTCCTAGCCAGTGTTATTTGATTTATTAACGTTAGAAATCAAACTCAAAACGTGACATGTGAAATACGAGTCTGAAATCATTTCCAACTATTAGACTACCCCGTGATGGTTATAGTGTTGTGTTTGGAAGCATGTGATGGTGGGTTTGTATGTGGAAGAAGTTAGGAAAGAGGGTTGCTTTGAGATATGTTGACGTGTTTTAAAACACTGACATTGGCGACATACACTGAACCCTTCTCCTCCTTACCTTGTATTTACATAAGTGGGCCTATTGAGTTGTACTTGTGGGTTGACTATGATGTAATTACAATTCAGTCCTAATTTGTTGATCGAAATCCATTGCACCTACATCTCACATCAATTACATTCAGATAATAACAAATTCGAAATGAAATCGGACGGTTCCTCGAACCAGGAAAGGAAGGTAGAGTCGTTGTGAGGAGCATAGCATGCTAGACAATGTGCAATACCATTAGCTTGACAACACAAATGGGCAATCAAAGCTTCAATGATCCTGAGAAGTAAAGCCTTTGAATCTTTCACAATATGCCCCCACCGAACATGTTAGGAGAACTCTGGTTCAAAGATTTAACGATCTGAAGAGAATCACACTCCGTTGTTAAATTATGAAGACCATTTTCCATCGGCAACTTGCATATAGATGCGATCCGTTTTGCTACTTCCTATCGAAAGTGATGGCATGGCTTTCGCATCTCCCAGAGTGTTAGCACACAAGTGTCATTTCTTATAGTGGAAATCATAATTGCAATTTTGTGTACTTTCTGCACGATTCCGTTTATTTTAATCAGTAAGTGGACAAACATCACTTATCCGTTCTACTTACGGAAGTCTTTTAATATTTAAATTTTGACCAACATACTAAAACAATAGCGCTTTTATTTTTAATTTCACATTCAATTATTTTGTTCATTTATTTCTCTCGAGAGAAATTTACATACGAGTAGCTAATATGAATTTACATATATTTTAATAAGTGGATTTATTTATAGATATTGTATCATATGTTTTTAAATTATCATATTAATCGTATAGTCTAACTACTTATTTGGAAGTTATTTTAAAATGATCGAAAACACTTTTAGAAAGAATGTCTTCAAGTGCTTCTTGAAAGAAGCCAAGCCCCATGCATTTTAAATGTTTTTTCGAGATTCATTTGCGTTATACTAAGGATTGGCTCTAATAATAGTTTCATTAAAAGTGTTTTCAGTTATTTTAAAAACACTTTCCAAACGAACCCTAATTATATATTT
This sequence comes from Malus sylvestris, assembly GCF_916048215.2. Lineage (NCBI taxonomy): Eukaryota > Viridiplantae > Streptophyta > Magnoliopsida > Rosales > Rosaceae > Malus > Malus sylvestris. The sequence continues at coordinate 6,777,729 of NC_062267.1, read as the reverse complement.
ATATTATAACATGTTATTAAGAGCACCACATTATAGTGTGACCGTCACATTAAAAAAATCTTTCTTACATACAACGAGATAAATACTACTATTGCTGTATCTTACAACTGTTGTATCCTAATTTCTAAACGATCATTATGACATTTTAACTTTCTCTTGTGAGAATACACAATTAACTTAAAAGAAACCATCCCAATAATGAGAGAAATGCCAATGAGACTTTCTTAAAGTGTGACTCTTTATGAACTCTCTTTCACTTCACACTTTAATGTCAATTTATGTGTCAATATTATAACATATTGTACCAAAAATATTAAGTAGCAGAGAATCTATAGAGTTCACTTTTTTGAGATTCTCAACATTTTTCTTGATGCCAAAATGCCTATAAGAGTTGCGCCAAATTTGGGAATGAAACCGAAATGCGTAAGAGTGAAGCGCTGAAAGTTGAAGCAATGGCAGCGGAAGACGGTCAGGATCCTCGCCTTGCTAGAATTTCATCTGCTATCAGAGTCATCCCGGACTTCCCCAAGCCAGGTACTTTATATATATATATATATATATTCATATATGCTGTTTGTATTCAATTTCTTTTGCATTGATTTTCATTATCTTACTTTTTGCTTTCTGATAAGTAAGTAGAAATGTGTTTTTCTTTGTTGGGTTCGATTCAATCGGTTTTTCGAGAATTTTTACTTGCTGTTGGGTCCAATTTGTCATTTGGGTAGTGTGTAATCTTGGGTTTTACTTGATTTCTGATCTCGAATGGAGGTTTTTGTGAGTTTGATTGTGTGAGTTGTGCTTGGCTTTCACTTATTATGGCAGGGATTATGTTCTATGATATTACCACATTGCTCCTGGACACCAAGGCTTTCAAGGACACCATTGATTTGTTTGTTGAGAGGTACAAAGATAAAGAAATCTCTGTTGTTGCAGGTAATTCAATACATGCTCTCTCACTTTTAGCCAGTTTGAATTAGTTTGTTCACAAAATTTTAACGGGAGCTCGGTTGCGCATTCTTACTTCTTTAGTAACTGTTCGTTGTATATACTGAATGTTGGGTTATGTTTATGAAGAAATTTTTCATCGTGATAGAAATATGAATGGTACACCATGTGGTTTATATACGTGGTGGGAAATTATATTTTTTAAGTTATTAATTTTTTAGTACACATATTCCACCATTGGTATAATAACACATGGTGTACCATCTGGTGTTCCAATTACCCTAAAAAATCTCTCATGTTTATAGTCTGAAGTTTTATTATGACATAATGCAGGTGTTGAAGCTAGAGGGTTTATATTTGGCCCTCCTATTGCTTTGGCCATTGGGGCAAAATTTGTGCCCATGAGGAAACCAAACAAGTTGCCTGGTAATATATCACACCTTGTTTTTTCCTCCTCTTAAACTGCATAAATTTTTGAGCTTTGAAAAGTTTCGCTGTAGCAGGGATTCGAGGGAATCACTGGTGAGTGAGTGGCTTACTGGAATAATTAGGGTTTGTTTGGGATTGTGGTGTTTAAAAAAAAAAAAAAAACAGCTTATTAAAAAATAATCTGAAATATTAAATATGTTTGGTAAAAAAAAAAAAGCTTTTATAAAAAACTATTGTCAATGAAAGTAGAAAAGCAGAAGCAAGGTCTACCAACAACAACAACAACAACAAAGCCTTTTCCCACTAAGTGGGGTCGGCTATATGAATCCTAGAACGCCATTGCGCTCGGTTTTGTGTCATGTCCTCCGTTAGATCCAAGTACTCTAAGTCTTTTCTTAGAGTCTCTTCCAAAGTTTTCCTAGGTCTTCCTCTACCCCTTCGGCCCTGAACCTCTGTCCCGTAGTCACATCTTCGAACCGGAGCGTCATTCGGCCTTCTTTGCACATGTCCAAATCACCGGAGCCGATTTTCTCTCATCTTTCCTACAATTTCGGCTACTCCTACTTTACCTCGGATATCCTCATTCCCAATCTTATCCTTTCTCGTGTGCCCACACATCCCACGAAGCATCCTCATCTCCGCTACACCCATTTTGTGTACGTGTTGATGCTTCACCGCCCAACATTCTGTGTCATACAACATCGCTGGCCTTATTGCCGTCCTATAAAATTTTCCCTTGCGCTTCAGTGACCTACGACGGTCACACAACACGCCGGATGCATTCTTACACTTCATCCATCCAGCTCGTATTCTATGGTTGAGATCTCCATCTAATTCTCCGTTCTCTTGCAAGATAGATCCTAGGTAGCGAAAACGGTCGCTTTTTGTGATCTTCGCTAGATTGCTCCGGTCATTAGTGTGGATAAGTATATAAATGGATAGAGATAGGAAAGCAAACACAAGATGTACGTGGTTCACCCAGATTGGCTACGTCCACGGAATAGAAGAGTTCTCATTAATTGTGAAGGGTTTACACAAGTACATAGGTTCAAGCTCTCCTTTAGTGAGTACAAGTGAATGATTTAGTACAAATGACATTAGGAAATATTGTGGAAGAATGATCTCGTAATCACGAAACTTCTAAGTATCGGAGTGCGGTGTCGTCTTGACTTGTCTTATCTGTCTCATAGGTAGATGTGGCATCTTCTCTGGAAGTACTCTTCCTCCATCCGGGGGTGGTATCTTTAACTGGTGGAGATGCACAAGGTAATGTATCAATTTCACTTGAAGCTTACTTGTAGTTTCAGGCTTGGTCAAGCGCGATACAAACCATGTAGTAGGAGTCCCCCAAGTCGCCGAGCTAGGGGGTCTGCTGAAAGAGGTGACAGACAAGGTAAGCAATCAGAGCTCCGACTGATTGTTCACCTTCTCCCCATCTTGCAGCAGCATGAAGGATAAAGAGAAGAAAAATGAGAAGAGATGATATGAGATACTTTTGCTTTTGAAGAAGTAACTTTCCACAGGCTTATTCTTGAACTGAGCTGGAGGGTTTTCTGGTTTCCTCCAGAGTATAAGGCCGACTGAAGAATTTGAGGGTCAAAACAAGTCCATCAAATCTAGAGTACGTTCCACCCTGCTGATATGGGATACTTTTGCTTTTGACAGAGTAATGGATGTATCGGCACGTGTGCTGTTACGCTTGTCTCCACATGCTTCCTTGTATCCTTCGCACTTGCCCTATCTGTTCCTCAAGCAGATGCGGAATCTTCCCTGGAAACATAAGATGTTGAAGATGAGTACTTGAGAGCAATGCCAGGTAAGTAATCAGGTAAGGGGTTCCAGGCAGTCAGTTCCTGGCTGGAAGCTTGATTCCAAGTGCTGACTGATTGCTCTCTTTCTCCTTGTCTTGCAGGTAAAAACAAGGCCAAAGGAAAAGACAGGGAAAAAGCATGATATGGGATACTCTTGCTTTTAACCCTGATGATATGAGATATTCTTGCTCTAGTATAGCTTGTTTGCAGAGGTATTATCGGGGGGAAAGAAAGCTGAATATTTCGAAAGGCTTCGTTGGGAGTGCCCTCTCAGATATGATGAAGGGTTGAGCATTTTTGCAGGTCTGCCTGTCTGTTGGGGATGGAGGTCGACATATATAGGAGTCTCCCTAACAAGTAGTAATGCTATTCCTTTACCCTGCTTGGTCATAGCACGGTAGTGGGAGCTGCCAGTTTCACATGTTTTAACTCTGTCAGAGCACTTTGAAAAAGTGGTCTGTGGTATCTGGCTCTCGAGATTCGGAGAACGATGCCTCTTCGATTTTTGAGAAAGCAATCATGCTGGGGGTCTGGCTCTCGAGATTCGGAGAGCAGTGTCTCTTCGATTTTTGAGAAAGTAATCATGTTGGGAGTTTGGCTCTCGAGATTCGGAGAGCGGTGCCTCTTCGATTTTGGAGCAAGCAATCTTGTTGGGAGTGTTTTCTCGAATGTGAGTAAAGGTTGGGCATGTTTGCTAGTCTACCTTGCCACGAAGCATAGAGGTTGACACACAGGGACTTTCCAATTATCCAGCAATGGTACTGTTCCTTTACCCTCTCTTCGATTTTTAAGAAAGTAGTCATGTTGGGAGTCTGGCTCTCGAGATTCGGAGGACGGTGCCTCTTCGATTTTGGAGCAAGCAATCTTATTGGGAGTGTTTTCTCGAATGTGAGTAAAGGTTGGGCATGTTTGCTAGTCTACCTTGCCACGAAGCACAGAGGTTGACACACAGGGACTTTCCAATTATCCAGCAGTGGTACTGTTCCTTTACCCTTGTGGGTAATAATATGGTAGCTAGACCTTCAAAATTTATGGGTCTAAACTTTGTTAGTGCTGTTTCTTTGCTATTCTTTTACCCTTCTTGGTCAGAGCGATGTAGTGGGAGCTGCAAGCTTCACGTGCTCAACTTTGGCAGAGAACTTTGGCAAAGTTATTTGTGGTACCCATGAGCTATTGTTGCGTGTGGGAAGTGGGTGATTGAACAGTAAGATTCATGTGTTTTCTACTTCCCCAGAAGTCTTCGACATAATGCCCATAATTTCCGCAAAGCTGAGTGTGCGTGTGACAGGTGCTGACAAGGCTGGAAAAGTAGGTGCCTCTTCGATTTCTGAGATCGGCCCTCGTGGTCTCTGGGGAGCCCAGCTTTTGAGAAAGCGAGCGCCTCTTCGATTTCTGGGATCAGCCTTCGAGGTCTTTGAGCAGCCCAACTTTTGAGAAAGCAAACGCCTCTTCGATTTCTGAGATCAACCCTCGTGATCTCTAAGCAGCCCAGCTTTTGAGAAAGTAAACGCCTCTTCGATTTCTGAGCAGGCGCCTCTTCGATTTCTGAAGCTCCGTCGAGTGCAGATTTTTATAGGGGCTGGCATTAAGTTCCAAAGCACACTTGAATCTCCACCAGTAGAAGCTTCATTCTTGCACTTCTAAGATCTTGATTTGTCCGACCTCTTCTCTCTTCAACACCTTTGAAAATGTCTGGCCCCTCCGACCGTCGTTTTGACTTGAACCTTGTTGAAGAGGCAGCCCCGCCTTCTCCAGACAACATATGGCGCCCATCCTTCGTCTCCCCTACTGGTCCTCTTACCGTTGGGGATTCCGTGATGAAGAATGATATGACCGCTGCGGTGGTGGCCAGGAACCTTCTCACTCCCAAAGATAACAGACTACTTTCCAAACGGTCTGATGAGTTAGCTGTTAAGGATTCGCTGGCTCTCAGTGTTCAGTGTGCAGGTTCTGTGTCTAATATGGCCCAACGCCTATTTGCTCGAACCCGCCAAGTTGAATCATTGGCGGCTGAAGTGATGAGTCTCAAACAGGAGATTAGAGGGCTCAAACATGAGAATAAACAGTTGCACCGGCTCGCACATGACTATGCTACAAACATGAAGAGGAAGCTTGAACAGATGAAGGAAACTGATGGTCAGGTTTTACTTGATCATCAGAGATTTGTGGGTTTGTTCCAAAGGCATTTATTGCCTTCGTCTTCTGGGGCTGTACCGCGTAATGAAGCTCCAAATGATCAACCTCTGATGCCTCCTCCTTCTAGGGTTCTGTCCAGTACTGAGGCTCCAAATGATCCCCCTCCGGTGCCTTCTCTTTCTGGGGCTCTACCGACTGCTGAGACTTCTCCTAAGCAACCTTTGTGAAGGCTCCCTCTTGTGTGTTTATTTTGACTCATGTATATGTACATATTTGTAGCTTATCGGGGATATCAATAAATAAGCTTTCCTTCATTTCAACGTATTGTGTTAGATACACCAAAGCCTTATTCGCTAAGTTTTTTAAGCACAATGTTCATTTAATGAATTTTAAAATGGCAAGTATACCTCTACATGTTTTATAAAATTACAATCTTTGTCCCTACATTATTGTCTTTTACAATTATTATATCACATTAATACTATATCCTTTTTAGTCATTTAAATATTCAAAGCAATTTATATAAAAGTTTGCTAAACACTCAAATACTGTTTTTTTTATTATTAAAAGCACTTTCACAAAAAAAAAAGTTTATCAAACACTCAACAACTTTATTTTACAGCAGTTTATTCTCACCACACAGCAGAAACAATTTTTTTATAAAAAACACAGCAATACAAAACTAGCCCTTAGTGTAATTTATTTTTTATCCCACCTCGTTAGATAGTCTTTGTGATGTAATTCAAAACATGATCGTTATTTAATTCACAGGATGGATTGATCATCTTTACATCTTTCCTTACAATGCAAATGTTAACTGATCCAGTTAAAGGCTAGTTTTTTAGCCATATGTTAGACATAGTGCTACACCCAGTTATGCTGAGAAGTTCTGAGTACCAGTAATGAGTGTTTATGCCCTTGAATAGTGATTTTGCATCACTGTCGATAATACAAAAAGAGTAATCTTCTCAACGCGCATAAATTAAATCAAAAGCAGACATTCATATTATGATTTTCAGTCTAGTTACACTAAATTTGCTGTTCTGACTTTAGATTAGGAAATGGTAGAAAGAGTGAAAGTTAATCTGGTAACGAATACGTAAACGCCAAAACTCACTGTTGCTTTAAAAATATCACAACGAATAAATAACGAGTGCCGGGTTAAATATCTTTTTTCCTTCAGAAAGTTTACTCCTTTGCATGGTAAGAAGTGTTATTGTATCTTGTGGCGTTTCCTAACCACCAATTGTATAAGAAATCACAAACAGTGTGGTTCTGGATGTGATAAGTTTATTTTACATTTTATTGCCCATCATGTATCATGTGCTTTCAATAAACATAGTTCTCAAGTTGGCATGTAATCTCATATGTTTATGGTTCTGCAGGGAAGGTTATTTCTGAAGAGTACTCTTTGGAGTATGGAACAGATATTATGGAAATGCACGTGGGAGCTGTAGAAGCGGGTGAACGTGCCTTGATCATAGATGACCTCATTGCAACTGGGGGAACCTTGGGTGCTGCCATCAAGCTACTTGGTAGTTTATCAAACCACAAACTTCATGTCTAAATGCTTTGGCTTGCACAACTCACATGTCTCCTTTTTTTGTTGCAGAGCGTGTAGGGGTGCATGTCGTTGAGTGCGCCTGTGTAATTGAATTACCAGAACTAAAGGTATGACAATAAAACACCCTTGATTAGTTGGTGCTGAAGACGGAATCTGGATTTCGTTGTATTTTTTGGTACTTTAATGCACTACTGATGTGCTTATATGGATTGTTTCAGGGTCGGGAACGACTGGGGGAGAAACCATTGTTTGTTCTAGTTAGCGGAGACGCATGAGCATGGTTTCTGCTGGGGCTGCAGATATTCAGAAGAGCAACTTGATTGTTAGCAGCGGCGTACGGTTGATTATCGGTTTGTTTACATTGGGTGATTGAAGAGCCAAACAAACTTGGTAGATGTATGTACTATTTACTATGCAGAAATAAGTTGCCGAAATAAGTTGTTTTTCTGTTTTCACTTATAAATCTGGTAATATTTGTTAACGGATGAATTAAACATCAAATCACCAAAGTAAAATTATCTCGGTTATCTCGTATTTCTCTCTTCCAATATAAAGAGACCTCAAGTTCGAATATTCTTTTACTTTTGATAAAAAATTAGTATTCTCGAAATGCATTCCCCCATTCTTAGATTCTTTTTAAGGAAAACTAATGAAAATACATTGAAAATTTTGAGTTTTAATGATAAGGACAAAATAAAGAGTAAAGTGAATAGTACCAGGATTGACTTTTTAGTGTAAAAATGTGGTTTTTCGTTAAAATACACAGTACCGGAAGCTTTTAGTTAAAGTTCCCTTCTTTTTATCCAAATCATCAATTAGGAATTAAGCATATTGGATTTAGGCCATCTGGCTGAGACAACATTTTTTTAAGTTCTTAAGATTAATGTTGTAAGGGTAATGTAGGAAGATCAAGTTTTGTAAACTAAATAATTTGATTGTTGATAATTTGATTATTACTTAAGTGTTGATTAATATGTTTATTTCTTATTAGAGACACATCATATGGTTTATAAATTTGTTCTACCTAGCGTATTATCGATGTTGTAAATATGTGGATGGTCCACATGAAGATTTTAAATTCAGGAAACACAAAATGTGTTGGAAAAATTAGACTGTTCACGTTAAATTCAGATTTCAGTATTCATTTGAAGACTTTGTGTAAAGAAAATAGCTTTCAAACTTTTGCTACTTTTTTGTCTCTGAAAAACCTGTATATGAAGGGGGACGTTCGTATCATTGTGCACAAAATATCAAAGCAGGAAAAATAAAAAAACAGAATAATTTTATTGATCCTGTTCCACTTCACCCTCTAACAAAGGTTATCTCTCTTTTGCTTATTTATAACACGTTTTTAGCACAAAACTCTTAACTCTAACCAGTTTTCATTTCCTTCGCATCAAAATGATTCCCATAAGGATTTTATTGTTTCTCTTCTTCTCTTCATCACTTGCTTTGTGATTCCTCACCACTACAATGAAGATCTGTTACTACCATGCATTAGCCTATTCCTCATGTTAATAACCACTTATATTTTTTATTTCTTATTTGGTGCAGCTCCTAACTTCTAACTCAATACTGATTTATGTTAATTTTACTACTAACTTGAATGGCGCGGTATAATCACCCCGTCCTGACTACTAACCCAATATTTATATTTAATTTTAATGCTAACTTTAGAATGGTGCGATACAATTGCCCTCATTGTTCATTAGCTACCTAACATTTTTAATTAATCTCTTAGTTAAGTAAACCTCGAGCGTGAAGTTTCGAGTGCTTGTCCTTTTGACTTGAAGATCAAATATGAAAATTTTGTAAGAACCAAAAGTTAAAAAAAAAAACAACAAAAAAAACATTACGCTCCCCGAAATCCAGATTACTGAAAGTTCTTGCATATCTCATTTTTTTTTTTTTAGAAAAGAAAATGGCGAACTTGCAAAGTTTGATTTTTTTCACCCTTGACATCATTGAAAAGAACTACCTTACCTGGATTGTAGATGCCTAGATCGTCTTGAGGCATACAGTCTTGGGAAACCATTAAGGAAGGAAGCACTACATCCTCCCAAGATCGGGTGAAAACCATGATCATTCGTCACCACATCCAGGAAGGACTGAAAATTCCTAACGGTTGAGGACCCACTGGCTCTCTAGAATGCCTTGACAAATAGATATAATCACTAGAAGGTGGTGATTCTCCCAAGAGCTTGTTATGACTGGACATACCTATGAATCTAGGATTTTAAGTTAGCTGCTCAATATAATTCTGCAATGTTTAGGATCAACTCCCAAATGAATCTTTGTGGGGAGAATGTTACTGAAACATACATGCTGGAAAGACATTCAATATTTTTATGCCTTTAATGTGCTCATGCAACAATCAATTGATCTTAGTACTCCTTGTGGGTGAGCACAACAATGAACTCTTGATGAAAAATCATCAGTCCCTACCAACTGGATTGGTGCCCGTGAATGCTGCTTTCCTTGAAGTAAACACCACCTCCTCTCATGACAATCATTATAAACACCGTTGTGATCACAAGTGAGACCGATGAAATGAAAAGGGTAGGAATCATGGTGTTTACAACTACGTGGTGAGTTTGTATCATTGTACACACACCAAAATATCAAAGGAAAAAAAGAAAAAAAAACAGCTAATATAAATTGATTCTGTTCCACTTCATTCTTTAGCAAAGATTCTCTCTCTTGTGCCTATCTATAACTATAAAAAAATAATATTGTTTTCGTACATTATGTCCGACCTAGAAGTTTATTTTTGTCTTTTTGCTACTCATCTAGAAGTTGGAACTGGTCTTTCATTGTTCTCTTAAATTTTAGGGTAAAAGATTGTTTACTACCCTCATGTTTCGTGGTTTTCAACATTTAGTACATCAAGTTTTTTTCGTCTCAGATTCATACCTAAAGTGTAAATTTTGGGACAGTCTCATACATCCGTTAGTCAAATTGTTAAGTTTTCCGTTAACTGTGACGTGGCGCACTGACTGAACGCCACGTGTCATCCAAGTTTTTTTTTTCTTTTTTTTTCTTTTTTTTTCTTCTTCCTTCTTCTTCTTCTTCTTCTTCCTCCAACTGCAACTTTTTTTTTTCTTCCTCCTTCTCCTTCTTCCTTCCTTCCTCATTCCTTCCATTTCTTCCCCTTCTTCCTTCTTCTTCCTTCTCATTCTCCTTCTTCTTCCTCCGAATCTAGGGAAGCTTTTTTTTTTTCTTCTTCTTCTTCCTCCGAATCTACTCAGATTCAGTTTTTTTTTTTCTTTTTCTTTTTTTTTTCTTCTTTCTTCTTCTTCTTCCTTCTTCTTCTTCTTCTTCTTCCTCCGAATCTGCCCAGATTCAGTTTTTTTTTCCTTCCTCCTTCTTCTCCTCTTCCTTCCTCCTTTTTCCTTCTCCTTCTTCTCCTTCTTCTCCTTCTTCCTTCCCCTTCTTCGTTCCTCTTCTTCTTCCTCCGAATCTGAGGGAAGATGATTTTTGTTTTTTTTTTTTTTTTTGAGGAAGAAGAAGAAGAAGAAGGAGGAAGAAGAAGAAAGAAAAAAAAAAAAAAAAAAAACTTCCCCAGATTTCGGAGGAAGAAGAAGAAGAAGGAGAAGAAAGAAGAAAGAAGAAGGGGAAGGAAGAATGAGAAAGGAGGAAGAAGAAGAAAGAAAAAAAAAAGTTGCAGTCGGAGGAAGAAGAAGAAGAAGAAGAAGGAAGAAGAAAAGAAAAGAAAGCAAAAAAAAAAAAAAAACGTGGATGACACGTGGCGCCCAGTCAGTGCATCACGTCACAGTTAACGGAAAACTTAACAGTTTGATTAACGGATGTATGAGACTGTCCCAAAATTTACACTTTAGGTATGAATCTGAGACGAAAAAACTTGATGTACTAAATGTTGAAAATCACAAAACATGAGGGTAGTAAACAGTCTTTTACCCTAAATTTTAATTACAGAAACCAAATTAAATTATTTTTTGCTTTCCATGAAACAAAAGAAAATGCTTGACACTTCCCAAAGAAAAGAAAAAAAAATATTCAAAGGTTTGAGAGTATTGTTAGCCCAACTTAAAAATGTCACTAATATAAACAACAACAACCTCACACATGCAGAAGAGTGACGACATTAAACCTTATCCTAGACAAAAAAATGTTCGATGAAAGAAAAAGATCGGCCTCATTAAAACTTTACCTGAGTTAATAATAGCAAAAAAAGTTTGATGAAAGAAAAAGAATACCACACACGCCTCAACTATTACAATTACCATCGATCTAAGAGACATTTTGATTAATATTAGGGGATCCTCAAACCAATCAAAGCATTTAGCAGCCAAATTGCATTTTTAGAAAGAAAACAAAATACCTTGAATTTTATTTTCTTGTTTTCTTTTAAACGCACGACAACTTTGGTATAAAGTTAAGGCCTGTTTGTACCATACTTGACCAATCCCGAAACTACTGAACACTGGTCAACGTTATACCGTCAAGGACCCAGAAGAGTTTCCCTACAACCAGGAGGCCAATCACAGCGCGACACGTGTCGACATCAGAAGCCAATCATAGCACGACACGTGTCAACATCAGAAGCCAATCACAACACGACACGTGTCAATGTCAGAATGAAACTAGAAACTCTTTTCTATAAATAGAGATCATTCTTTCACAATATTTCCTAATGTTATTTGTACTAAATCATTCACTAGTACTCACAAAAGGAGAGCTTGAACCTATGTACTTATGTAAACCTTTCACAATTAATGAAAACTCTTCTACTCTGTGGACGTAGCCAATCTGGGTGAACCACGTACATCTTGTGTTTGCTTCCCTGTCTCTATCCATTTACATACTTATCCACACTAGTGAACGGAGCAATCTAGCAAAGGTCACAAACTTAACACTTTCTGTTGTACCAAAGTCCTCACTAATTTTGTGCATCAACATTTGGCGCCGTCTGTGGGAACGACACTTATTCCCATTCTCTTCAGCTTTGCCAAACTAGTTTCCACCATTTGTACACTTTCTTTTGAGCAGGCATCCCTCTCCAACATGGGGAGCGAAGGAAGCCACAACACACAGAATGACACCCCTCTTCAAGCTAAAGTCGATGAGCTAGAAACTTAGAACAACAAGATAGCAATGAAGAATGAGGTCATCTAGGAGTAGTATGAGAAGCTCTTTGAGACGCTCCACGAAACTAGGCATACTCAAACACGCGAGCTCGTTGCCCTTGTGGACATCAACCATCATCTGGGTACCCCCCAACACGGAGGGTCACCTTCCTTCGACTTGGGTATCCCTGATGAGGAGCGAGCTAATCATCAAAACATTGCTCAACATGAGACTTCTCTCAACCCAGATGCTTCGACCCGAAACAGGAGAAATGGAGGAAGACACCTCATTGAATAAGGGTTGGAAGGATCGAAAGCCGTTTATCCTGACTGCCGAGACTTTCTAAAGCAACGTTGAGAGAATCCCCTCCACATATGCTCGAAGATCAATGACCTAAGGGTTTCTGAAAGACTCGGTCCCCTCCCACGACCCAGGCTAGTTGCCAATCTAGGGAAAGAACAACCGGTCCCAGAGGAACATGAAGGTTCAAGGGACTCTGAGGTAGTTCGACAGACTCGCCCTAGAAGTCAGTACGGCGAGTCCAAGAAAAAACCACACGCCCTTGCTCAAACTTTCTTACTTCTAAGAGGCAATGGAGACTTACGAAAGAAAATTCCAGTGGTACATGACTCCACTCAGGACCCCCTTGTCCTACAGCTCCTTGAAGAAGTAAACAAGTTGAAGGCCAAACGTCAGACCGAGATACCTGACTAGAACCAACCCAGGCCTGGCCCTCTCATGAGAAGGATCATCGACACCATCTTTAAGCGAAGACAAAACAAAAGCTTGGTTTACAACTCTATACTGAAAGGGAGGACCCAATTGAACACCTTAACCTCTTTGAGTCCACCATGGCATATCGGATGAATACCGACGAAGAGCGATGTCTTCTCTTCCCCTCCACTCTCTATGGCAGAGCTTTAAACTGGTATTGCCATCTTCCACCCGAGACAGTAGACTCATTTGAGGAACTGAGGAAAATGTTTGTCTCTCAACACATCTTCCAGACCGATTGCTTGCATTCTATAGATGACTTGTACACTATTCGCCAGAAGCTGGACGAGTCATTACGAGAGTATGCCAGTCACTTCAGCCATGAGTATTCTCGCTGCGCTGAGGCAGATGACAAGACCGCCCTCAAGGCATTCACAGCAGGCCTACATGATTGTTTCTTCAAGCACATGATCAATGCCAACACTTGGAAAACTTACTCTGAGGTGATGACACATGCTTACAACCACGCATCCGTCGAAGCAAGGACATACCACGGGAACCCCCATATGGTTAACCCCTATCAACAAGTGGGAAATGGAAGTCAAGTTCTACCAAGTGAGGAGATCTTGGCCATTCAGACACCTATTGCATCATCTCTTGCCTCATTTAGCTACTCGCTAAGTCACCAAACGTATCTGTCTCTTGGTAAGAGGAAAGATTTTTACTCTCAGTAAGCCTATTACAACAATAGGGATAAAAGTTTCGTATCAAGACAACCATGGGTGAACGTACTGTCGATTATTATGACTATGAGGCCAAGCCTCACTCTTTCAAAGTGGATGACTAAGTACTAAAGGAAATGCTATTATAAGAAGGCATACACATTACAAATATTTTGACTCTCAACCGCTTGAGATCTTTTGTCACACAAGCCATTCGGCAAATATTTAAAGAAGAGGGAATTTAGACAACTTCTTCTAAGTCTTTTGCGTTCCTAGCACTGGAACACTTCCTCTACGCTGACCTACCCTTATACTTCAACTCAGAGCTTCAACATGCGTACTTTGACACAAAATATGTGATACTAAGTGTTATAACCAACATGGTTCACATATCAAAAGCATGGATCCCTTCATGCATAACAAAACATTCATAAGCATCACCCATATCAATCAACATAAACATCATACATTCCAACACATTCATACATAAACATCATACATTCCAACACATCCATACATAAGCCAACCGTGCTTCGAAAGGGTTCAACATATTTTGTGTCTTCGACACTTGCTACAATGTGCCTCGACACTTGCTACAAAGTACCATACTTGACCAATCCCAAAACTACTGAGCACCGATCAACGTTATACCGTCAAAGACCCAGAAGAGTTTCCCTACAACTAGGAGGCCAATCACAGTGTGACACGTGTCGACATCAGAAGCCAATCATAGCGCGACACATGTCAACATCAGAAGCCAATCACAACACGACATATGTCAATGTCAGAATGAAACTAGAAACTCTCTTCTATAAATAGAGATCATTTTCTCACAATATTTCCTAATGTTATTTGTACTAAATCATTCACTAGTACTCACAAAAGGAGAGCTTGAACCTATGTACTATTGTAAACCTTTCACAATTAATGAGAACTCTTCTACTCCGTGGACGTAGCCAATATAGGTGAACCACGTACATCTTGTATTTGCTTCCTTGTCTCTATCCATTTACATCCTTTTCCACACTAGTGACCGGAGCAATCTAGCGAAGGTCATAAACTTAACACTTTCTGTTGTACCAAAGTCCTCACTGATTTTGTGCATCAACAAGGCCTAATCGGATAAATGGTCTATGTGGTTATAAAGTAATTGGAATATAGTCTTTGTGGTAAAAAAAATTAGGATTTAAACCCTCGTGGTGCTAGTCCAAAAGTAATTGTTCTGTTAAATGTCTATTAAATTCAGGGATAAAAATGTACATTGAAATCAAATGATGGAAGCTTAGTAAAATCAGATCCAATTCAATTCAAATTCGATGCATTCATGCAATGCAATCAAAGATCAATGCCTTCTTCAAACCCTCATCTCCTTCTTCTTCTTCACCCAAACCAGCTGCCCCACCTCCGCTTGTTAACCACGGAAACGACACTTCAAACTCTTTGTTTTTGTTTTACGCAGTAAAACTAAACTTGTATTCCTCGCCAACACAAAGACAGAGAGGCTTGCCTTACAATAATAATGGCTAGGTTGTATATTGGCTCCATATATTTATGAATCAAATGATGAACATAATTTAGTCACGAATTGGACACTTGGGAAAAGACGTAGCACCAACGCTGCCAATCCTACAAGAGAAGAGCTCCAAACCCGCAAATGTTTTTTTGTTTTTTTGTTTTGTGATTTGATTTCATTTCTACTGTTTCGGTGCTGAGAAACTATGTGTCAATTTATTTTTTTATTGTTTTGTTTCTTCTGGGTTCTTGAATCTACAAGGACAAAAATAAGAAAGAAAATACATTCAATTAATGCAACTAGGAATTGTAGCAGAGAGAGCAGCAATGTTTCAGACGCTGTATGTTTGATCCTGCAGAGTGTATGTAACAGAGTGACAAGAGAGGCAAGGAAGAAGAAGGTGCACAAGTACATGTTTACCCTTTAATTAATAGATATTTAACGAAAAACTTACTTTTGGACTAAATTTGTTAACGGACTATCATCACGAGGGTTTAAATTCTAATTTTTTTTTCTTTTATCACGAGGGCTATCTTCCGATTACTTTGTCACCACAAGGACCATTTATCCGATTAGGCGTAGGTTATGGTTGATGACTAATTAAGAGTTGATTATTATCATAACTCACAATTCTACAAATAAAATACGACGAGAAAGTTCCAGAAAAAAAAACAAAAAAAAAACAAGAACGTGAATAGAGTCTTTGACTTCGAAGTGTTGTAGTATTTGTAAACTTAATTATATATGTATTAAGTTAGGTGGTGGGTTTTAGTCTCCATTAATTGCTGTTGAGGTCTCAGGTTTCTTAATCGGTTTCTTAATCAACATTCTTATTATGCAAAAAGGTGAATGTGGCCACATCACAAAGTGAATATAATATAATGCAGAGACCTAAGGAAAAGGATTCTTATTATTTTTTTTTCAAAAAAAAAAAAAGGATTAGTTGTCTATGAAGTTCAACTTGAAAAATAGACAGTTTGGATCGTGGTATTAGGGGTAAAAAATCGGACTGAAAACAGGATTAAGGCCGAAAAAAACCGAACCGAAATATATTCTAATTAATATATATATATATATATATATATACCCAAGGGGGTTTGAACCCATTCCCACTTAATTGAGTATTGAGTATCTTCCCCTTAAACCACTTTGACAGCAAGTTTTTTCTTGTTAATACCTTATGAGTGGCATATTTATAAAACGGGATCATAATAGGTTATCAATTCTCCTCTTTCATCCAATCCCAACTTCTCTTTATCCTAGCTGAAAAAAGTCATCTTTCCCAATTCCCATCTCTCTCTCTCTCTCTCTGTCTCTCTCTCTTTCCAACCAAACACAACCAAAACCCAAAAATCCTACCTCAGATCAAGCTCACCCACTTCCCCAACCTCCAATTCCCACCTCCCTTCAACAGTTCAACATTTTGTTTTGTTCTCCTTTGCAAGTTCATTGGATTTGACGAAACGAGTTTTGTTCGATCTGCAAGATGGAGGTAAAGGTTTAATTCTTGGTTTTTTGGGTGAATTGGAAAAAAGAATAAAATGTGTTGTGGTACTCATTGTAAAATCGCAGTATTGTGTTTCTCTCAGTGCAAATAATTCAATAACAAAAACCATGTTTATAGATAGAAACTAAAAGCTCAAGTTTTGTTCGTATTGCTAAGCACCCATCGCTTCAATTGTTTAAGTATGATGCCTTTTTCATTTACCACTGACTACTACTTAACTTTTGTTTCTGTTTTTTTGTGTGTAAAGCTTTGCTTTGCTACCTTTTGGATTCTGTTAAAATGCATAGTTCATTGTCGATCTCAGAATACCGTTGATGCAAATTTATATTCCATGTTGCAGGTTTATTTTTCACTGAGAATGCTTAAGGCATGGAAGCATGTGCTTCAAGCTCCAGGAAAAAAAAAATCATGGATAAAACCGAACCAGGCCGAAACCGAAAAAAATTAAAACAGAAAAAAATTGAACAAAAAAAAAAACCGAAGAAAAACCAAACTGAACAGTAATTTTGATTTGATTTTCGGTTTCGGTAAAAAACCGAACTAAATCCACCCCTACGTGGTATGGGCCCCACTACATTCCTACTTGAAAGGTTCTATATTATAATGATTACCGGCTAGTCAATATTTAAGTATTATCATTTTACTGATGACTAAGCTAGTTTGACATTTCACATTTCCAGAATCTCCGTGACTCTGTATTTTGTCAAACCAACTGTTAACTTTGATACTTAATTGATGTGCTCTATACGAAGGTGAAGCAACAAAAAGCAAAAGATTAGTGCAGCTTTAATGCATCTTTTTATTTCCTTAAGAAAAAAGTTTATCCTTGTGATTAGTTTGGAAGGATTAGTGCATCTTGATTCCTAATTTAAGTCTCCATTTGTTTTAGGTCTCTAACTCTCTATCAATCTAAAAGTGCAATGGACGTGTGGTTCTTAATTAACTGGTTAGATGAATTAAAAATACAAGCTACTTAAACATTATACGTCTATAAGCTTTAAATTTTCTCCAACCAAGAGTTAATGAAATTTGATGCCCAAAGTCATGTAATATTAGGGTTTGGTTACAATGATGTATATTATTCGATTGTACGAGTTTAATTTATACAAGATCTAACTGTTATAAAGATTAATTAGATTTCGATAGTACGAGTTTAATTTATGCAAGATTTAACTGTTTGTAAAGATCAATTAGATCCTTTTATGCAAAAATCTAATCATTGATTTTCTATGTCACTTAGTGGTATGTACCTTGGAAGAAAATTGGTTATATCATACATGTTTTCATGAAGTCGATTTGGTGTGTGTAGATACTAGATGCTCCTTGTTTGGGACACTTTGTTGTCTTTTGATCCGAGTAAACTTTTTCTTTTTGACTACCATATCTACTTATTTCAAAATTTGGCACACTTATAAGTGATACATTTAAGTGGTAACTAAAATATGAGACATAGAATCCTTTTTCTTTGTAATTTAATAATTTGACTAATCTAGTTTCAATTACCGACTGAAGGATTATGCATGCAAATAATGACCTAATTAAACCAGAAACCATCAAATGACAGTTCATGATATTGAATCAATGAATCAAATTGCAATTTGTTGTAAACAATGATGAATATTAAGTGTCATTAATATTAGTGATACGATACGATCGTTCTCTCACATTATAATAGGTGAATAAGTAACATTAAATATGATAAATATTAAGTAATAGTATAATATCATTAAGTGATGCGATACGATTGTTCTTTCAAATTATAAAAGGTGAATAAGTAACATTAAATATGATAAATATTAAGTAATAGCATGATGCGATACGATAGTTCTCTCAAATTATAATAAGTGAATAAGTACCATTAAAATGGTGTCAAATAATGAACACAAATTCCTCACAAACAGCAACGTGGTGTTCCCATATTGGCATTAAAATGGTATCAATCATGAACACAAATATATTCATCACGAACATCATGTGTGTATATATAATATACAGAATAAATATTATAGTGAAACCATTTTGTAGCCACTACAAGAAATATCTTACTCACTACAGATATTTTTTTAAGTCCCTATATATGTGTTTAATTGAAGATAGATGACAATTTCCTCTCATTTAACTGAAGTCCTACTATATATTTTCCAAAAGGAAACGTCATATTTATTCTTCAATACATTCTTTTATTTATTCAATCCAACTATGAGAAATCGATATAGGTGTGTAGGGAGAAAATAAGGGTGTGTAGAAATCACTATTCCGTTCTAAAAACATATGTTGATAGAAGTATATGATCAAGCCAAGATGCTTAATGGCTATGCAAGTTTTTTAGGTAAACCCTAATGCAAGTTTACAATTTTATTATCCTCTCTGATAAAATGAAAAGAGAAAAAACCAAAAAAGGGAAATATTTTTTGCTTACCCACCCTATTTATGATTATTAGATGAGTATGAATTTCGAGATTTGTGCAGTAGATCAATACAACTCTCAAAATTTAAACTTATCAAACAATGACCATTACCACCACTTAAGAGGGTGAGCTAAAATGCACTCCCAAATAAATGAAATCATTGGCATGCAAGGGTCACGTGGCTTGAGCTTAGGACAAAAACCATGAATGAATTAGGTTTAGTTTGGTAGTTGATGAAACATAAACAAGATAATATAGTTGTCATTTTTTGGATTTGTTAATGCGACAGAGAAGGTAATTACTTCCAACCCTTGAAATCGTGGGAGGAGAATGCATTGGCCAGACAGAGTTTTATTGATCTCTGAGTAAGGAATAAAATCAGATTTTTGGGGTGTTTTCAAAATATGGGTGTGTAGATTTTATTCCCCAAAACAATTGCTTTGCTTATGTGTTAGGGTATAACGTTTTTATTTTTGTTTCTTCAAAGGTCGTGCAATGGCCGGTGCCAAATTTCCAAAGAATAACGAAGACCTTATCGAACTTTCGTTCCAACAACAGATATGTAGTTTCAAATAATATATGCAGAAAAATGGTCTCTTTCTGACGCGTGAGACTTGAGAACTCGAGCGCAAGACTCGCAGCTGGACAAAAGTTTAACTGAGGGACAGTTGGGTACGTGCTCTCTGTTCATACCCCAAACCTTAGAGGCTTTGCATTTGACTGCTTAATCGAATCTTGAAAGTAAAACTCTCCGTCGACATACAAAAGAACCATGCGTCTATAGATCGAGTTATACTGGATTATATATGTTGTCGGCTACCTCTCTGATAATTTCCCAATCGACGTCATGCTAATTTTATCGTATCCTTTGTTTATGTAGCAAACTTGATCATGTGTACTGTGTTTTTGTCAAATTTATATGTTGCCCTATTGAAGTTGTAATACACATTCAGATAAGACTTAACTTCATCGATAATTTTGATTCATATAGAGTTTCCTAACATAAAATGCTTATGTTGCCATACATTCTATTAAGGAAACAAAAGCTGTGATTGTGAGAAGAGAGCATTTTTATGTGTCAGACAGTCTAGTAAAAGACTACTTCCATTATAGATCATTATGTTTCCAATTTCTATCAACATTAAGAAGGGTTGATTAAGCTCTTAAACAATGCTACCAAGTTCAAAATCTTGAAGGTTGTGATCATTGGAAAATCCACATTGGAGGCAGTGTGGCTAATAACCCTCATATATGGTCCTACGATCCTTGGCACTCATTCCTAGGGTTTTACATCTTTTCTCGTAAAGAAAAATTTATGAATCCGCCACTAGTTTTGAACAATGATAAGACATAGCTAATATAAAGCAGTAGATAAAATGGCAGGCCAAAAACACATGCTGACTTTTGAAGTACTGAGAGATATGGAAGAGATGATGATGAGTTGTAACCAGATTTTTAACTTTACAGATTAATTGTATAATGCTAACTTGACGCGGTAGATTAGATATATACATACAGTACTGTGAGTTTTTTAGGGTTTACGAGGTGAAGACAAAGAACGAGTTCTGCGGTTCCCTTGTCGGGATTTTGAATGCTTTAGAGAATGTCCGACTCAGCTCCCACGATGTCCTTCTCCAAAATCGGCCGTCCTCTGCCTCCATATTTTTCTTACTTTATTCCGCCAATCCAATGGTTTCTATTGTATTATAATGTTCAGCAAGACACCATCCACGTTCTGATTATTTAATTATTTTACGCATGCTCTTCTTAACTACTTTCTCAATTCAGTCTTAAGCATTCTCACAACTTAATTTAGTTTAGAGAACTCTAAACTGGATAGCCTAATTGTTTGATGTGGTCACTTCGTATTACAATCTAACGATATTAATCTTTATTTATAAGTGAGAAGTCTTAAGTTAAATTCCGGCAGATGATGAGTTCAAAACCAAATTATTGTGATTGACTCATTATGTAGCTTAATCCAAATCCCTCACCCCTTAGTGTACATGTATAATTTATACTGAAAATATGACTTTAGCCCTTTAAACTCAAGTTTCTTCATATAAAACCCGATATAGTATTTTTACTTGAATAAATCCCAATGACTAGGCACCAGATTAGCAAATTCATTAATTTTGTTTGACCTTACACATTTTGCATTTTTTTAGATGCCTAAATACCCCTAATTACAATTTTAATGTATGCATTTAATTCATGCAGATTTGAAGGGAAGGATTAATGAAAAAATGCATTAATTTTTAAATTCATTGCATATTAATATAGCATAACAAATTGTATGTTAATACTTCTACCAAAAAAAAAAAACATTAACGTTATACTTTCCTTAATATTTCGTAATTGTTTTCCATTTTAATTAGACAATTTTAATTTAATCTTGTCATTTTCTTACCAAATGGAAACTGAAAGGGAACTATGGAGTAATTTACATAAAAATATAGGTAAATTATTTGGACTTATATGTTAGTAATAAAATAATCTCAGTATATGTAATAATACATGCAAAATAATTTAACTACAAAATAAAGAATTTTATCTGATTGAAAATTAATTTATCTACATTTTATATGTAATAATGCATATCAAATAATTTACTTACAAAATAAAGGAATGTAAGTTGATTAAAAAATAATATATCTACTACTTTTTGTTTGTGAATTTTAATTTACCTATTGTTTTTCTTTTGTACAAACATAATGTACCTACAATATATAATTCCTACTAAATAAAGGAATGTAATACTGCATTAAAAAAATCACGTACAAAATAAAGGAATGTAATTTGATTGAAAAAATAATATATCTACTACTTTTTGTTTATGAATTTCAATTTTCCTTTTTTTTTAGAAACATAATATTCCTACAATATTGTTTAATTCTTATAAATAAATAATGTACTTATAATTTACCTATTGTTTAATTCTTATAAAAAATAATTTACTTATATTTTACATATAAATATATAAATTATTTTTAACACGCATATATAATAAAAAATAAAAAATGGCTAATGTACGTAATAATTTGTGTAAAAGAATTTACGTACAAAATAAAAGAATATTAATTGATTCTTTTTTTTATCAAAGAATATTATTTGATGCAAAATAATTGATCGTACAAAGGATTCTTTTTTTTTTCATACGAAAAATGTGCCTATAATTGTTTATGAATATAGGTAAATTAATATATATATATATATATATTATGTTAATAATATTTATGATACAAAAAAGGTAAAATTTCCATATGGGGTTAATTGCTAATCATAATTAGGGTGAGTAATAATATTTATTAACATAATTAGGGTTTTGTGGCGTAAGTTGTAAATATGTTATAAGAATTGGTTATATTGGGTTTTTGCTCTCTAAAGAACCCTAAACCTAATTTTTATGATTTGTATTATTAGTTTAGAGAACCCTTAACCTAATAATTAAACAAATCACTAACTAACTGACCTTTCAATCATCGCTTTGGATTGGTTTTTTGTTCCTAATGACGCTAGTTTTGAGTTTTTCTCATGGTCTTATGTGGTTTAATCCCATTGAACCATCTTCTTATTTTAATCACATCATTGCATGAACTTGGCATTCTCATGAGCTGTACTTTGCCTGGTTGTGGGCCCACAGTGAACTCCTGATACGATCAGTTACAGAGAACTAACCAACCCCCCATCCCAACAACAATCATTGGGAATTAAGAATTGCAGTTTACAATTGCAAGTCAAATTCTCTTGCGACGGCCCCCTCTGCGTTGAGTATATAAGTGTTTCCACTCCTTTGCTTGTCCTCAGTGCAAACATTTGAGCTAAACAAATATACAGAAGTCCAGTACTCTTTCTTTCTTCTTTCGTTTCATCGATTTTGTAGGGATCCTCCTTTTCTCCAAAAAAAAAGGATCGAAAAGGATCTTTCTACTTCGAAAAGAAATGGAATCTGTTGGTGTTTTTGCTGATGGGGAATGGGAATCTTTGAACAGGTTGTTTACTTCCGAAGAGGTTGAGTTCGCACCGCATTTTCTTTCCCAGGGAAATTCATTCCCTTTCCAGCACAATGAGGGAATGGGATTTGAAACCCGAGAATCTTTTTACCCCAATATTCCTGGAGCTGAAACCTTTTTTCACCATCCTATTTCAGATAGTCCCAATTCTAATGTGGACTATCTTTCTTCTCAAGAAAGTTGTAACTATGGTGACCATAATCATGGCATTTTTACTACCATTTTGAACCAGGAAAATTGCTACTTTAGTAATTCTTGCAATTTCCCAGTGAGTAATATTGATGTCTCTGAATCCATGGATGTTTATATGAATCGTGATGGGAAGAGTTTCGCCTCCTTCGTCCCGGCTTTTTCTGACATTGTGATGCATGGAAGTGAGTGCAACAAAGAGGATTCCGGCAGTGATAGCCAGCCGGCTATTGTTCCGGTTCCTGAAAAGGAATTGCAGCTCAAAAGCGTGCATGATGCGCCGGAAAAATCCAGCAATGACACATCCGACAACAATCCGAAGAAGAAGCCTCGTCTATCGAAAGATGTAAGCATCATTTAAAAATTCAAACTTTTGAAAACCTTGTTTCTTGGCTAGTATTTGTGAAGCAGTTTTCTAACTGTGAATTCCACACATTGCAGGTAGAAAAAAGTAAGAAAAATAATGTAAGGTCAAAGAAGGGGCAAAAGGGTAATTCAGATGTGAAATTCAAAGATGAAGAAGAGAGGCTGCAGAGCACAAGTTCTTGCACCTCTGAGGGTGATAATGGTTCTCTGGAGATCAATGGAGGAGAAACTTCAGACCCCAAAGCTTCATCTACCCTTAACTTGAATGGGAAGACCAGAGCCAATAGAGGGTCTGCAACTGATCCCCAGAGCCTCTATGCTAGGGTAAGTAATACGCAATATCTTCAAAAGTTAAAAACGAAATGTTTACCAAACATGCCTATACAAGTTCTAACGAGTCAAGTTTTGATTGGATCTTGCAGAAAAGAAGAGAGAGAATCAATGAGAGACTAAGAACCCTACAGCATCTTGTCCCTAATGGAACAAAGGTTGACATTAGCACAATGCTTGAAGAGGCAGTTCACTATGTCAAGTTTTTGCAGCTCCAAATCAAGGTAATAATTAACAAATATTGTTACACTTTTAAGTTTTAACTACGAAAGCATGCACAAACAGAGCAAGTGACGAGCTGTTAATTAAAAATAGAACTAGATGAGGATACTAAACAGGCAATAAAACACTACTAATTCATGGTTTGCATGCAGTTTATGATCTGCTTAGGTTATAGTTCTTACTAAAAGTTTTGTAACCGATTTTATTTTTGAACGTTACTCTTTTACTAAATTGTAAAATTTCTTCGTCATATGGCTTTGATTATTAATTAATTGTGTTGTTGTATATTGCAGCTTTTAAGCTCAGATGATATGTGGATGTATGCTCCCATTGCTTATAATGGAATGGATATTGCTCTCGACCTGCAGAAGCTCTCTCCACTTTTATGACACAACAGCAGCAGCAGGAAGCTGTTCTACCTCTTTTTTACCCTTTTCATTTGTTTCTAGTTGTTAATTATTATCGACATATATATATATATATATATGAACATAATGAATGTATACTAATTAATTTAATTCCCTAACTTTGTAATGGGGGTTTTTAAGTTAAATAAATTCCAGTTTCGATCATGAGGAAAATCCTCTGATCAGATTTTTATGAACATGTATGGACTCAGTTGATCCTCAGCATTATAGGGCGGAAAAATTGTTCAATGTGCCGAGAATACAGCCGATACACTAAGTATTATAATATAGTTGGTTATTTAATCAAATTTTCAACCTATTATATTATTACAATTGGTGTACTGAACCATGTTTGTGGCACAATGAAAAATTTCGGATGTACTGAACGTTTGGACATGCGACCCCTTGGATACACAATAAAATTATATTTAATAACTATCTTCACGTTAATGGTTCTAATTTGCATAAATTTTGAGAATAGAATCTTTGATGTCAGATTCTGATGATGAAGATCCAAAACGTATGTGAAAGTACAGTTCATTGGAAGTTGGCAGATGGATTTCTGAGCTTCGTGCGACATTGTTTAGTATTGACGGTCAACGATAATGGTTAATAAAGAAAATAATGTAATTAATTAATTCAAAATAGAATCAATCTAGGGTTATCAATTACAAAAAATAATAAATCTAGGGTTATCATTTGCTGTGAGAAGATGAAAAGAGCAAGGCATTTGTGTCTTTTCTCTTCCACTATATGTATGAGAGGGGAATTTAAACTTGGTATATATTTCTGATCTTGCATGTAAGTATGTATATATATGTGGATCAATGCCAAGCGACGTTTGTCTTCCCTCAGCTTTAGCTACATGAAAAAAGTAGCTAGATCTGTGACAATATTTCTAAAAAGATAATGTTTGTGTCCTCTATAGGAGAACTTATTTGTCCCCCTTTACGATTAATAAATTGTCACTGTCTGAAAATTATAATTAGAACTATTTATTCTCTTTATCACCATCTTAAAATCATTTAATTTAAAAATCGTTAATTTACTCATCCACATGCATATAACAAATGGACGATTGATCCTTATGATACAACGTATGAATGATCAAATGATCTCAACATAATTCTCTAGTTCTACAGCACAGCCGAAATCTGTTCCTTTTAAGCACTTAACCATTTCAGTACCAAGTTACAGACAAAAATAACCCTCATCTAACAACTGTTGGATTTGGAGGCTTTCTATACGAAATGGTATTTTATTTTAAACCTTTTTTTGTTGGATTTGGAGGCTTTCTATACAAAAATACAGTTTGACAGACTTATCTCCAAGAAGAGAGAGAAAAAAGAAAGGAAAACTAATGAAAAGGGCTTGAAAACTTTGAGTTTTAATGATAAGGACAAAATAAAGGGTAAAGTGAATAGTACCATGATTGACTTTTTAGTGTAAAAATGTGGTTTTTCGTTAAAGTGAACAGTACCGGGTGCTTTTCGTGAAAGTTCCCAAAAAAGAATGAATGCAAAATCATTCATTCCCTAATTATAATTAATTTATAATATATAGGTTGTTAATAACAACTTGTAATATGGGTTGTTAATATTGTACATATTCAACCGCAAGGAGAACCCTAGATCAGTTTTTTTTTTCTTTTTTCTTAAATTTGAATAATAATACTTTTTGCCTCTGATTCCTAGTTCTTAATTTTTTTTTATAGAAAATGTATGATATTAATTAGCGATAGAAATACATACAATCAATGAGGATAAGGTGCATACAGTGGGCCTCGATAAAATCTTGCCAGGAATTTTAACCCGGTCGAAAGGAAAAAGAGTGTCCAGTACCAAACAAATTAGGAATTACTATCCTCAAAGAGAAGATCCACAATTACATCAGGAGGTTCTTCAAACCAAAGAATAGGATTATTGTAACAACCCGTCCCGAATAATTTTCCAGATTTTGGAACGAAAGGGCATTTTGGTAATTTCCCCTTGTTGGGCTAGATATTTTGAATTCGTTGCTTTTTAGGTCTTAAATGGTGTGCCATGTGGGGCCCACCTTTACACCTTGGTCCCCCGGCCCAAATCCTTTATATCCCTCTTCCCTCACAACTTTATTTCTTTCTCTCTCTCTCTCTCTCTCTCCGTGAAACTCATCTCTCTACCTTTATCTCCGAGAACCAACACACACACACACACATAGACAGTCACCACCATCACAGCAATATCATCACTTCATTTCCCCCTCTCGCCTTTGTCAGCTCTAGAATTGGGCATATACGACGGAACCACCATTTGCTCCGACGACTTAACTCAGAACCCGACGAATCGAGGTGAGTTCTTTGAGTTTAGGTTGTATCTTCGTCTCTAGTGAGAGTTTCTAAGAACCCAGGTTGTTCTTGAGCTGAAGAAAAAAAAAACCGAAGGTTTTAACCCTATTAATACGTGTTCTTTTCCTTTCCAGTTTTTTGGTGAGTCCGATGACTTTCGAGCTATTTTCAGGCCACTTCGGGCCACAATTGAGGAAACCAAAGGTACCATCCTAATCTACACTTGTTTGTCTTCATTTTGGTACGTAGATTGTAGGTTATGGTTGAGAATCGAGGTTGACCAGAGCTTGGGAAGCTTCGGCTTTCTTCTCCATCAAAATCTGCCAACCCGGCCTGAAAACGGGTTAAACCCGATCCACCATCCTAGACAGGCCTAATTCGTTGGGTTATGGAACTCGACCAAATATATTGGCCCAAACCTACATGTGTAACTGGATCCAAACCTTGGGCTATGCAACCAAGCCCAACTGTCTAGCCCAACCTAGAAACAACCCAAGCCCAAAGCCCAATTGAGAACCCGGCCTAAACCCAGTTGCCCAGGCCCAACCTTGCGACCTAAAACCCTCGGCCTAATCTAACTGAACCGGCCTGACCTAGAACCAAGTTGGCCCGTGGGCGTGTGGAGCATACATACCTCTACCGGAGGTACTATGCAGGTAACTTTTCCGACCAACTTTCTGACGACCCAAATCAGCACGTGGTGGCTCGTGCGGCGGCTCATGGCCGTCCTGGCCGTCGCCCCGTGGAGGCGTGTGGAGGTACCCGATGTCCTATTTTATATTTTTCGACGTCCTAAATCCGTTTATAACATCTGTTTCCCGAGATTCAATCGTTATGATAGAGTTTTATTAATTGAACACTTTATGTGCTTAGGTGCGTTTGTTAGTGGCGTTCCCGTCCACCCTTGTTTGCACGGCTCTTCCCCAATAATGTAAGGTGAGTGGACCATTTCCAAAATGCATGATTTTACTATTAGAGATGCATACATGAAAAGTATGATTTAATGGCTACGTTTTATGAAACGTTTATAAGTAAATTGGTTTCATGCTTTTGAATTATCATGCTTTATCGACTTTACGTTCTTTGTTGTATATATGATTAATGATTATATACATACTCATGAACATGGTTTTAAGATAGGACGTTTAAGATACTGAGCTCTATTTGAGATAGATATAAATATTAGAAATATTATGTTCATGTTTTAGGTGCTTATTTAGTGGTTATTCATACGGTCCTGCCTACAGGCAAATCTTCATGCCTACAGGCGAATGGTCCTGCCTATGGGCAAATGATACTGTTTATGGGCGAATGATGTTGTCTATAGGCGAATGATACTTTTATATATGACTTCGGCCAGGAGATGTAGTGCCTATAGGCGGAAGATATTTATATATGCCTACGGGTGGAAGATGAAGAGCCTTCGGGTGAATGAAGTTATATATGTAAATATATATGCCTTTATGATGCTACTAATCACACTATATATGATATATGTTTTATGAAGTTTTATGGCATGCTAGAGTTTTCGGAAAACCTATTACTTATTATGCTATATGAGTTTTCATAAACCTTGGGGGTTAGTATGTATTAACTGTTTTAGTACTACTTATATATAAACTTGGTCTACTCATGTAATGTTTTGCGCCCCCTCAGGACTTAGAATCGAGGCGTACAATCCCGACGTCAAGGCACTCCCGCATCGGCATCTTCGGGTCCTCTCGATGTAAGACCCATCCTTTTGTTCATTCAATTTTATATTATTCCTTTTTAGTGTCTCGGATTAGTTGTATACTCTGAACATGTTCCATAATTGCAATTTCATTATAATTAAATTTACAAGCTTTATTTATGTTAGTTATTTCTTTCTAGTTCTCATGCATCCTAATATGGATTCGTCACCTTCGGGTGTCGGCCAGCACGTGCCTACCCTGATGTTTGGAGAATATTAGGGTTGGGCATGTCAATTATCACAACTTAGACCCATTCATGTTAATCTATGCGTCGCTTTATTCGTCTCCGTACAGCTAAAACCAACTTTCCATTGGGGCAATGCCTGAATCATCGAGCGAGTATCATTTAGAATATTTCTGAACGGCGAGTGATCCTATTGACCATCTTGTTGAAGAGCTACCATCACAAGTAACGAATCCCTTTCAAAAACCAAAGCTTGTAATTGCTTCTCCTTGACCAACCAAGCGACATCCTTAGCTGCTATAATCCTGACTATCGGTGGTTTGGTATGGGATACCATACCGAAACTAGTATCCCAAATCCCAAACCAAAATTTTTCGGGACAGGAATTTGAAGACCAATCCCAAACCAAATTTTCAGGAATCCCGAAATATTTTCGGGATTTCGGGACAAATCGGGAATCCCAAATTGAAGTATGAAATTATGAATTGTTGTTCAAATATATAATTCAAGAACACATTCATGAACTAGGAATGTCATTTCATTCACACTATCATTTAATCTAAAACTGGCATGCCTGACTGTTTTTATCAGAGTCAAAATTCAAATTAATTAAACCCTTTTTGCAATTTGTTGAGAGACAAAAAAATCAAGCTTTATGAAATCATCAGCCACTGTAGCAGCAATAATAAAAACCAAATGAATATCAAACAGAACATAAAAAATATGCAAGGTGTAGGGCATTCCAAGTTGCGGAGCATGAATTAGAAACTACTAGCATCAATTATAAAAGAATCATATATATAATATATATGTACAAATATATATATATATATATAAAATAATTAGTATTATATATTTTCGGTTCAGTATGGGATTCCCGAAATATCGAGAAGCCAAACCTGAATCCCATACCGAAATTTCAAGATCGGTTCGGGATAGCATCCCGAAAATTTCTGGAATTTCGGTTTGGGATCGGGATTTTTTTTTGGTTCGGTTCAGGATTTTTGGGAATTTTTTCCACCCTTAGTCCTGACTAGCATAGGGGAAAGAATATCATCATGCCTCTTTGCCAAGGCCGCCACAAAATCACCCCTATCGTTCCGAATCACCACCACAACGCCACCAATACTTCTATTTTCATCCCAAGCCACATCAAAGTTACACTTGTACCATCCTTCTCTCGGCTTCATCCATTTTTGAGAAACTTTACAACTGCGTTATTCATTTTTTCCATGCTAGTGTTGGAATTCTTTCATCCAACTAATTGCCCGACAAATTAGTTACATCGGTTCGAGTGCCTTTTCTTGCCACAAAAAGGAGTTCTTTTCTTTCCACATACTCCAAAGAAGAATAAAGAATAAATCAGAACTATCTCTTGACAACTCACTTGCAAGTTTAGCTATCCAATCCATCATATTCTCTGTTGTGTTCGTCTGGCTCCATAGCCCCAACGAACAAGACAACCACACTGACGCTGCTCTTGGACAATTTCGCATCAAATGCACTAAAGTTTCATTTTCTCCATTACAAAACATGCACACATCGTCCATGGTGATTTTTTTTTTCTCAGGTTATCGTGGGTTGGTAAAGCATTCCAACAAATCCTCTAAACGCAAATCTTCACTTTCTCAGGTAGTCGAGCCCTCCACAAGGCCTTTCATAGAAAATTAATTTCTACAGTAATTGAGGATCCGTTACTTACTTGACCATGCACCTCACCCATGAATCTTGAAAGATAATAGGCACTATTCATTGTAAATTTCCCATTCGGTTTCGCATTCCAAATCAACCGGTCCTGTGGTTTCCGTGTACTAAGGGGAATACTTTGAATCAAGAGAGCTTCATCTTCCCAAAATAACTCATTTATAATGTCCAGATTCCAACTAATGCCTTCCTCTTGTGAGATCAACTTACACATCGTGTCTGACCGATCCATCCCCACCGGTATAGGATTGAGCACTTTGAAGAAACTTTTCCTCGGTAGCCAACTATCTCCTCATATTTTAATAGATGCTCCATCCCCCACTCTCCACCGAGCTCCAGCCCTAATTACTTTGAGGGCTTCCACTATACTTCTTCAACCATTAGATGAATTTGTCTTCACCGGTGCCGAAAGAAAATCAGTTTGTGGATAATACTTGGCTTTAAAAATTTGGGATGCCAGAGAGGATTGTTCATGTATCAACCGCCACCTTTGCTTCGCCAACAAAGCTAGATTAAAGGCATATATATCCTTAAAGCCAAGACCACCCTCTCCCTTTGGTTTACATAAATGTTTCCACCGAATCCAATGTATTCGTCGCTTCCCTTGTTCCTTTCCCCACCAAAATTGTGCTACCATTTGATTCAACTCATCGGAAAAAGTTTTTGGTAGCAAAACGTTTTTGGTAGCAAAACGTTTTTGGTAGCAAGAAGGTTTGCATGGTGTATAGGGGTACAACTTGGGCTATGATTTTTATCAATATCTCTTTCCCAGCACTACTTAGAAGGCTTCCTTTCCAACCATTCAATTTTTTCCACAATCGATCTTTAACCTATGCGAACGTATCCTTCTTCAATTTTCCCACAAGAACCGGTGGACCAAGATAGCGATCATAGAATATTACCCGCGACATACCCAAGCAATCCGCCAACAACTGTCCATCATACTTAGTCAAGTTTCCACTGAAAGCTACACAACTCTTCGCATAATTAATAGCTTGTCCTGATACATCTTCATATGTTTTCAACAAATGTTTCACTTGTTGCCATTCCTAAATCGTGCCCTGGGGAAAATGAAACTATCATCAGCAAATAATACATGATTTACGGTCGGAGAGCCCTTACACACTTTGACCCCTCTAATCCATCCATGCTTCTCCCAAGCATTGAAAAGAGCCAAAAAACCTTCCGCATTAACACAAATAGAAACTAGAAAAGGGGTATTCGACAAAGTGACCCCTTTCTAGTTCTTAATTAAACACAACATGGTTTTATATAACCCTTCTCAATATTCCTCAGCAGATGTATAGATCATTACACATAAACAGGTTGTGGTGGTTACCTTATAAATACGCGGGCCAAAATTAGAAATTAATCACATGAACTATAATGTGCATATAAAATAAACATTTGTATCTTTAATCTGAATATTTAAGCATCTAAAATTAGCATAATCTTTGGTCTGACTCTCTCAGATTCTGAAAAAGATCTAGAGAAACATATATATGTTGAACACGTTCATCGGATGGTAGCAGCTGAGCTGCCACCAGGCTTTCTTGCTAGCCCTCGTACGTGCGCCATTGTTTACCATTTCCAATCAATATTAATTAATGATTAATACATATAAAAGGAGAATAAACCACGTTTGGTCGATTGCTGCATCTTGTATTTAATTACGTACCTTGATAAATATTGGCAATGGAAAATTTGTCTGCTCTTGGCCCTGGCAACATGGAAAGAAGTTGTCGTTTTGTTTTATTCCATATGAGCTAAAGGCCATGGAAATTTGTTTGCTCTGGACAACAGAATGTTGATATTCGAATATATAATTTTATAGAAAGTTGAGATTTCACTGTACATTAATCGATTAGTAGTATATGACAGTGGTGGAGTCGCATGGGGTCATTGGTTGTGCATGACCTCAACAACTTCAAAACCCTATGTACATTTGTACGTATATTGTGATCCTATAAATAGTTAGGGCAAATTAAATTACAACCTCCACCTTCTACTTCTAATTTTTTTATCATCCCTGTCTTACTTCTCTCATCTTGTGTGCGAGCACATCAAACGCTCGATTAATTGCCTTAGTTGACAAGTCTTGGCAATCTTTAACATTACTTTATAGTTTCTTGTACGTAGCCACTCTTGACAAGCCTCTACATATCATAGTAATTGTTGACATACGCCTTTAGTAGATGTTGGCAAGAATAGACATGTTCCTCCTTGATGCTCAACGAAATGGTCCAATGAATTTTTTTGTCCGAAATCATGGCACCATTATTTGAAAATTATGACTCAGCCACTAGGATATGAAAGTATTTAATCTTTTATAATTAGTTCGTGTCAAGTTGAGTAAACTTCGATGTAAGATATATTTCACATTTTACTCGCCTTACATGTGGAAGAATTTTTAAACAAAATATGTGAAAAACACAATTAAATGACGTAGAGTACGGCTAAGCCATTTGACTTCATATATTAGCCAACGACGCCATATTCGAATTCATCCAAAACATAATCTCATATATTCTATAGAATCAAGCAATGAACAGACAAGAAGATTTCTAGGATAGAGAGATAAACCATAAAAGGAACTGATAAGATGCGCAGCTATTTATACTACCCATATTTACTACTATTTTCACCCATATTAACTTTAATTAAACTATCAATATCTCTTTAAATCCATATTTACTACCTCAACTATCCTCACAAATCCAATTCAATTTGTAGATTTATCCGTACACTCATTTAGAAATAAAAACTCAAAATTTGTAAAAAGAAGTCCATTTCAAGTTAGGACTACGAAAAAGTGGACCACTTCTTAATCTAAACAATATGATCGTGCTTGCAATCATATTGCAAAAGAGCTTGTCCCACTAGTTTAGGGGTTTTTTTGTTTGTTTCAAATGGTTTGAATTTGAATTCTAAATGCTATTGTCTCTTTATTATTATTTTTCTTCCCACTTTGGTTTAAGATGAAATCATCTCTCTGGTTGTGACTATCTATCAATTAAGTACAAGATTTAACCGACTATTTTTAGGGATGGATTTTTATCTTTAGGATGAATTTTGTTGGATGAAATTTCATATCTTTGAGTTTGATTTACCACATGCATGCATGGATGAAAATAAAGGTAGGAGGATATATGTTTGTGATGGTCAGTTGGATCAAAGAGATAATTATTCTCTTCAAAGCTCTAAGTGCTCCAAGATTTCCAAGCCCTCGGCAATTTCAACTTAAACGATTCATGGTTGTTTTGCCCAATATGTCATAGGAAATATACTAGTACAAGTCCATGAGGAGACAAAGGAACGAGCCACAAAATCATCTTCTGCATGTCATTTGATTTGTTTGACCTCAGCACTATGGCATCTCTCCAAGACGATCTCAGCACTACGGCATCTCCCTTGTTGATTTGTTTGTGCTTGTTTATTTGGGTTTATTGATAACTTTTAGTTGTATTGTTAAATTCATCTTGTACTTTATGGTAATTATGCACTAAGGTAAAAAAGTCAATTAACATTTAAAGTTTAAGTTAGATGTAAAAAAAAAGTTATATGGGTTCAAATAAAATTTTCCAAAAATAATCCACTCAAACTCGTCCGAAAAGCTTCGGAATAAAAATGGACTCCCACACCAACTACACTCGTGAAGTAGTGCAACTAGGATGATTCTTACATATAGCCAATCATCCATTTTAATTCTTAGTGACTGCACGAGGACACAAGCCTGTAAATTACGTTGTATTATTGAACCAAGTTCATCACTATGTAGTATTTTGGTGTAATACTATGACATTATGTGGAGAAAAATTTATAAATAACGTATTATTGACTCAAAACGTGACTGTGACAATGAACACCTTCTATTTATGTCATTCTCCCAATATAATGGCTTAGAAATTGTGTGTTTGGCCGAATAATTCACATGGTTGTGCATATTCTAGGACCACAATTTTTCAGGGCCACAGTAAAATGGATGGAAATAGAAGTATCTCCTAAGGCTGGTCAGGGACTCTATAGCCTTTATCGTAGAGCTACTAGACGAATGAACGATACCACCGTCACTTTGTTCCGAATAAGTGGGTGAAGTCCGTCAACTTCGTTGAGATTGACCATTATTGCTCCGCAAGATACATAAACTAATCATATGGAGTTAGTCAGGTTTCCTATATTCTTAGAGATTCCTACAATCTAGGGATTTGGCGTATGCTGCAAGTAACCACACTCTAATATCTAATTCTATAAATCATATGGGATTCTCTCGATTTAATACGAATTCTATATCCTAAAATGACTCTCTCTCGACTAGTACCCTTCTAAGGTTCATCATGGGTAACACAATTATCGCATACCTTATTATCTAGCCACTGCTTGAGTCCCCTCCCTAGATGCGATTATTGCTTACTAACTTGACAGTCGAAGACCAGCACCCCAACGATGAGAAGGTTACTTTATGGTTTGTTTATTGTTTCACAGGTAGCCGAGTTTGGGCATCTCCTATCTTCACGGTGGTGCGCAAATTTGGTTCCAACACATGATTTAATTTTCCTTAGACTACCCCCTTTACAATCTTTCTTTTGACATCTTCCTCTCTCTCATTTAAGAGTGTTTTACGAAAGGATCGGATCAGAAACAATATTTTCAATTTTCGTTAAAATTTAGTAATCGGATTGAATCAAATCATAATAAGGTTTATAATTGACCAATTTTCCTCTTGAACTTTGATTTTATCTTATTACCCCTAAACGTTTATAATTAGCCAGTTTCTAGTAATGAATTTATGGAGATAAGTAATTAATTTCTTATGTGAATTTGAGTTTTGAATTGAAATAGGTGAACCAAGACATCATGTGAATAAAGTCACAATGATGGCTAATTAATGACATGACATCACAACCCCAACATGTTGTTGAAAAACAAGATTATAAGGAAGTATTTATAGAGATAAAATTCAAACAAAAAGTGTATCGAGTGAACTAGCGGAAGAGAAGAAGGAAAAAAAAAACAATATGTTGTCACATTAAGGAATAAAATTACCTTTGCGTATGTCCTCAAGCTATTGTCATGTGCCGTGCACGTGACCAAGATGGATGAAAATTTTCAAAATCTAAATTGCCAATTATAAGATTTTAAGAGGGTAATCAGCTAAAATAAAAGTTCAGGAAGAAAATTGCCCAAATATAAAAGTTCTGGAAAAATTGGCCAATTATAAAAAATTCAAGAGGATAATAGACTAAAATTAAAGTTAAGGAGGAAAATTGGCAATTAGCACTCATAAGAAATTTATAATCCACTCATGGGAAAAAGTTTTTCCCATGTTAAACAATGATATATTCTTAACGTCTAATTAGATTAGTTAATCATTCAAAATAAAAAACAAACGCTCATTACTTTTTGTTTCCCTATAATTATAACCACAATAGAAAAAATAAATAATTAAATTTATCTTAATTATGTTTCTGAGATACCGGTTTTTATTTCTTTTCTTTTGAGAGAGGTAATTAAGATATATAAAATGAATTTAAATTGAATTTTTTAGCCTTAATTATTTAGAATTTTTAATTAGAAGTCAGAAAAACTTGACATCTACTTACAATTCGGAGAAAATCCACAAATAACTCTAAATTAAAGGACCTCCTCGTACAAATAAACGGTAATAGTTATCGTGCGACCCACAAATCCTCCGCGCGTACATCCCAACGGTTTCACAAATGGTGGGACCCTTCCCGCTGATTAGAACTAGTTCCTAATCTTGCGCCCACATCGACTCCTGCAGTCGACCGCCGGCCACCATCGCTTTTTCACCAGAATCTCAGCAAGCCACCGTCCTCCCTCTCTCTCTCTCCGGCCATGGACTCGGGAGAGCAACCTCCGAAGAAGCGGAAGCTGCACGAATCCCAACCAGAACTGCCTCCATCGCCGCCATTATTACAACCACCGCCACCACTGCAAACCCTAGCCCCGCCGCGGAGCGTGGGCGCTCCGCAATCTCTGTCTCAGGAGGAGATTATGAAGAAACGGAGATACAGAGACGAGATTCGAAGTGTATACGATTGCTACAAGCGGATCAAGTTTTGCCTTTCGAAGAATGACTCTGCTCTCACGCCGGAGCTCGAGCAAGCTTATCTCTCTCTCATCACTGCATCCAGAGGTTCGTGTTGCTTTTACTCTTTTGCCCGTGTTGGTTTCGATTTATTTATTTTTTCTCATGTGAAGATCAAGTAGCGTGTGATGATTGTTGGCATTGTGTAAATTTAAGTGAAGAATCAAAGAAAAATTCATGATTAGGGTTTCGTTTTCGGGTTGTATGTAAATTTGCATTACATGAGATCGAGTAGGTAGCATCGGAATGTTGCGCAGATGAAGTAGGTGCTGATTATGTGTTCAACAACTTTATGCTGCTAGTTGAATTGTAGTTTGCCCGTAAAATTGAATTAGTGAATGGAAAAGAGAATGCTTTGCAATGAACGAGGTTGTTCGTTCGGACCCTCATTAGTAACATTCATACTTTAGGGTGTAGATTATAATTTTTTCTCTTCAATGTAGTAATCCTCAGTATAAACTTCACAGGTTGTACGAGTGTACAACGCATTGTTGCTGATCTCATTCCTCGGTATGCTTCAAAATGTCCAACTGCCCTTGAAGCTGCAGGGAAAGTTGTTATAAATATGTATAACTGGAGCATGGCAGTAATAAAGAGAGGAGAGGATGCTGATGGTGTTGCATTTCAGACTGCTAAATCCTGTGTTCTTGGTCTAGCTGATATTTGCTGCACTGCATCTTCAGTGGCGCCAACATCATCCGTCATTCGGGGGATTTGCTCTGCAGTTTTCCAGAATGTGCTCACCTTCTTCATATCCTCCTGTGAGGGAAAGGATGTCTTTCTTATTGTTGGGAAAGAAACTGTGAGAATACAAGATTCCTCTCAAAAATTTTCTGAGCTAAAGCAAAAGGTTTTAGATGAAAATGAATCTTCACCTATTAAATTATCCAAGTTATGTGCTCTCAGTTTAATATGGATTCTCTTTAGTTATCCACAAAAATTACTCGCAGCCTGGTTTGAACTCATTAAATCCAGTGCATCGGATGGAGTTCTGAAAGGGCAGTATTTTCTAAGGCAAATGACAAGCAGGCTTGATAATTATGGTGGATATCCTTTCGCTAAGACTGGTGATGAATCTAAATCAAGTACAGGTTATACTGAATCTAGCTCCAGAGGCTGCGAGGTTAGCTCTGAGCAGGTAGCATCAGATGGCAATCATGTCTGTGGGGATGCATCAACAGTTTTAGAGAGCTGCTTGTTAGGACTGGTAATTCTTTTGAGCTTCCCATGCTTTATATGTTATGTCATAGTCAATTCTGATTGTTGTACCAATTTTTGGCTGTATAAGCTATTGATTTCTGATAGTGTACTTGCAAATCCTAATATTTCAAGATAGTGGAGAAAATATCAGTTGCTGACCATTGTTTTTTTAACAGAATTTGGAAAAAATTTATGCCATATATTGTTTGTATAACAAAAACAGATAATATGTAATAGTAGGGTATGATAGTAAGCGTATTGATATGCATGATGCATCACATGCATCCTTCTGTACCATCTGTTTTGGAATTGCAACTCAGCTTCAGTTGAATGCAACAAATTTCTTTAGGAAAATGATTGTTGGGTTGACTAAGTTCTAGAAATTTAGGTACTATTGCCAATGAAATGTTAAACCAACACATATGTAGAGGAGATGCAGTAATTTGGGGCAGACACTACTAAATGAGGATCTTTTACATTCCTAAAATGGTTATCCTTGTACTTCTGACTGATAGGTAGAAATAAGTTGAATTTTCTCAAGTATTTGGTTTGAAGATGAAAATTTGTGTTTTCCTTTTGTGTAGTGATTTGTTTAATTATAGTTATTCCTTTTCTGATATTGCTGACTGTCTCTTGCCCTGGGGCCTTTTTTGGTTTTATTTTCTTTTTCTTTTTACGTATGCAGGTTCTTAGCAAAGATCCGTCATTGCAAAGTTGGATGTTCTCAAAGTATAAAAAGTTATGTAAATCGTCGTCTTCCAAAGTTTTTAATGATATTAAATCTTCTTTGGAAGATGTATTTAATTCATTTTTAGGGCGAATGGATGTGGGAGATGATCAAGTGGATAGCGATGAGGATGATTCTGATCCATCCAGATTTATTGAACGAGCATATCTGGTTCCTAGGTTCTCTAACCAACATGAGGCCTGTAGTGAACTGTATGGAAAAGATAGTAAGTTAAGAACTAATAATGGATCCTATCATGTATTTTTATTCTGACAGAGTTTCAGGTCAACATCTGAAACCGTACAGCTCTATAATCCCTCATGAAACTACTCTTGCAGGTTCCAATCAGGAGAGTTGGGGAACAAGGTCCACAAACTCTGAGATTAGGGAGCATGGAGATATGTCACATGGCAGGTCTTCTGTGCCAAGGGACCTAATGAACCACCAGGTTCTTTCACCTGTCACAAGATCTCCACTAAATTTCAGGAGTAATTCATTTGATGGGAGAAAACATGGTCATCTTGACAAGAATCAAGATGCAATGGATTTTGGCTCACCTCTCATGAGATCTTCAAGTGGTGGTGTAAATAGTTCTTTTGAATCTCCTAGACCTCATTTGGTGTCACCATATACTTCCACAACAACTCAAATTGTTTGGTATTCGGATGGGGATATTGGAGCCATGGATATTTTCTCCGCCTCTAAGCAGCTCTGGCTGGGCTTTTCAGGATCTGATGCGTCTGAAGCTCATGTAAGGTTTCAGTTAGAGAGGTTTGGTGCAGTAGAACAATTTATTTTCTTCCCCCTCAAGGGGTTTGCCTTGGTAGAGTACAGAAACATTGTGGATGCCATAAAGGCTCGGGAATATATTCGTGGACATTTTCCTTGGCACGTGAAGTTTATGGATATAGGACTGGGAACTAGAGGTACCATGAATGGCATTGCAGTTGGTTCTAGTTGCCATGTATATGTTGGAAATGTATTAAGTCAATGGGCCAAGGATGAGACTCTGCATGAATCAAGAAAAGTGATTTACAAGGGTCCTTACATGGTCACTGATCTTAGCAATGAAGGTGCGTTACTGATGGAATTTGATACTCCTGAAGAAGCTGCTGCGGTAATGGCACATCTCAGACAACATCGCAAGGAAAGGAGTAACCACAGGCCACCATATGGTGCAGGGCCAGCTAATGTCGTAATATCCCAAACTGATGGTGCAAGATCTGCACCTACCCCTACTCATATTGACATAAGAAGCAGCACCCCTGGAAACATGTCCAGTAGTTATGTTGCTGCACCATTTTCAGTAAATCATGAGAGCCACCCCATGGAGCTTGCATCCCCTAGAGTAACGTCTGAGAATCAGGGGAATACTGTACAGAGTGGATATTTATTTCAGTCAAAGAGAGCTACTGGCTCTACGGAGATGCTTGAATCTGGCACCCCAAAGCTTGATGGTTATGACAATAACTCACCTGTGGATCCTTCTCAAGGTGAAATACTTTTGGTAGAAATTTATTTGAAACTAGCCTCCTTCTCATTCCTTTTCTGTCCTTTGATACTAAATGAATTGTATATTGAATGGTTTTACTATAGGTAGTCATGCCGTTTCTCGTGCTGCTGAACAAAAGTGGATGTATGCAAAACCTGGAATGGAGCTGCATTCCGCACCAGGGAGCATTCCTTGTGTTCCTGTGCCAACACAGGGACCCTGTGTCCCACCTCCACTCCAAATTCACTCATCTCCATTTATACGGCCTGTTTACCCCCCTCCAAGCTGTTCTTGGGATCCACGGGGTGTAAATCATAATCCTCCTTTGAACCCAATCTCACCAGGTGTAATGCCCAACAATTTTCATGGGAATGCTATTGTAGCTCCCTTCATTCCTGCTTCTGTGACTCCACTTGCACAGATACAGGGAACTCCAGCACAGCAATTTGACCAAATGTTTTCAGTACCAATAGTTCCACCACCATTATCATCTCAACCACCTCCTCTGCCTGAAATGCCACCTCCAGTGCCCCCATCTCCACCACCTCTGCCTCAGTCACAGCCGCCTTTTGTTCCTCCTCCTCCCCATTCACCTCCTCCACCTGTTCCAGAATCATCTGGTGTGGAAAGTTCTGGACAACGCTCTCAGTATCAGTGGCAGGGAATGTTATGCAAAAGTGGTGTTCATTACTGTACTGTTTATGCGCATAGGGTGGATTCAGATATATGCAAATATTTGAATGCCATTTCTGAACCTATAGAGTCAGTTCTTTTCTTTTCCCCAGTTTCCTTTCTGAAATCTCATTAAGGTTTTTTTGAGTATAAACTAAATATCTATTCATAATTTATGGCTAATTGGTTCAGATGGCCTGCTAAGTTAGACATGACCAAGCGTACAGATTTTCGGCATGTGAAGTCAACATTTACTAGCACCCCACCACATAAAGTAAGTCCATTAATATTACTATCCTGAACTCAATATCTGTCATTCATTTCCAAAATTTATTTATATTTATTGTCTTTTCTTTTACTTTTGATGCAGAGGGAGGTATGCAGATTGATCCCAGCTTCTGCAGGCGACCACAAAGGCGTAAGTTATCCTCTTTTGCATTGGTCCTGTAGTTCTGTAGCCTCTCTTGGGATGGCAGCTATGCTATCCCTTGATAAAGTGATAGTATTGTTTATCTGGACTAGGAAAAAGATGAACTGTTAACCATGAAAACACTTCCAGAACATGTTTGTTAGAGATGACATTAGTTATGTCTTGTAAACGTCTTACACGTAAATATTCTAAGATTTGTAGACACAGAAGGAAAAGTTGAAGGTGTTTAGACCAGTCTACTCTAAACCAAAGTTCGTAAACATCCCAAAGTACAATCTAACTGAGATTCATGCAATTCCAAGATTTGTAAATGAAGATCTTTGAGATTCATATTTGTACATGTTTATCTACCCCCAACACATAAGCGTAGCCAAGATTCGCTATCCTGTTTCAACTGCCAATGAATTCCCGCATATATTAAGTCTTTCATTTCTGTTCTCCAGTTTCAGGATTTCGTTTCATACTTGAAGCAGAGGGATTGCTCAGGAGTGATCAAGATCCCGGCTGTGAAATCCTTATGGGCGAGGCTTCTGTTCATACTTCCACACTCTGATGACATTTGTGCTATGCTCTCTATTGCACCGAGTCCTCCTGATTGTCTCATTGCTCTAATATTACCTAAAGAAACAAACTTCGAGTGGGTATGATCTTCTAATTTATGATATGGGTGGAAGTCTCTGCATACATGTGCTTCTTATGCCCTATATAGCTTATTGGAAGAAACTATGCTTTATGCTTTCTAAACTAGCTGAGTTTTTGCTTTCCTGCTTCTCTTCTACGAAGGCAATGATGAAAGTTTTGAATGTTATTATCGTCGGTGACATATTTCTTTTTATCTTCTTGTACATGGTACATATCGCAGCAAACTTTATAGTATAAGGGTTGTTTCGGCTTAGCAGAGGCCGATCGACAGAATTTTCTCTCTTGTAGAATAGAAATGCCCTGGCATGTGGAGCTTCTGTGGAATTTAGTTCCCTGAAGATGTTAACCTTTTCTCTAATGTTGGTGCTAAAAATTATAGATATCACTGACCGCTGTGTAAATATTATTTCTCTGAAGCTATGCTGCCATTGTTTTTTAATCTCGGAAAGTAATTTTTCTTTAATAGTCCGGACTACTTTTTGGTACGGAAATGAACAGTCATGATGGCATTGAGAAAGTACTATTTTTGTTTGCTTGCCAATCTAATAGATATAAAGTCCGATTACTAATAATCCCAACTATTAAAGACTCACCCCTCTGAAAGTCTCAAAATTACATAAACCTCGACACAATGTGCCCGGCTTGTTTCCTTTTTGGCTGAAAATATTTTTACTCTCGGAAAATAATTTTTATCACCTTCCTTTTCCCA
Organism: Malus sylvestris; assembly: GCF_916048215.2. Taxonomy (NCBI): domain Eukaryota; kingdom Viridiplantae; phylum Streptophyta; class Magnoliopsida; order Rosales; family Rosaceae; genus Malus; species Malus sylvestris. The sequence continues at coordinate 6,735,437 of NC_062267.1, read as the reverse complement.
CTGCTTACTCTTTATTTCTGCTTTTTCAGAAGGGGTGCGAAAATCACCTCTGTTATTATAAGCTCATTAAAATTCTTAACGGAAACTTCTTGAAAAAAAAGAACTTAGAAATGTATAACCACGATACACTTCTTTTTTTTTTTTTAGCCAATGGTAGTGAAAACGTTTCTTATGAATGATTGAAATTAAAATTATAAGATTTAGAACTCGTTTTGAAGTGCTTTTAAATTGATTGAAAGCGCTTGTTGGTGAAAATGTTTTTAGACTCAACCTTTAGTAAAAATGCAAGTGAATCATTTAAAAACACTTAAAGTATTACATGCAAGAAACACATAATGAATTTATGTGGTATATTCATATCATAACATATGAACAGTAAGAACTAGCATTCTTATTGAGACTAGAACTCATAGGGAAGAAAATAGATTTATGTGTGTCGCCCAGGGCATAAGGGGCATGATGACTTGACGTCATCCTCACCTTCCTCCGGCTTATCACCGGCAGTTTGCTCAGGGCAAATGAACATAACCTTCAACCAATTGGCGCTCTCTGCCATTCTTCTATCTCTCTCCACCGATAGACACCCATTGCACATGGCTTTCCCTATGTATAATCTAAAATCAGTTCCTTCCCTATGCACGACTCTAAGAAAGTTGAATACTTAGTTGATCAACCCTTAATCTTACTTGATGTAATTGACTATGTGTCCCTCTGTTAGAAGTGTTCTAAAAATGTTTTTAAAACCAATTTTTAGTAAAAATGCAAGTGAATTCTCAAAAAACATTTAAAGTGCTTCATGCAAGAAACACATAACTGATGCTTATTATAAGAAACACTTTCAATGCTTTTATAACCCAAAAATATTTTCGCTAAAAGCACTTTCAATCATTTCAAAAACATTTCCGAATGAACCCTTAAATAGTTGTAAAAATACTCGTAGGATTGAATGATATATGAAATTAGAAAAAAAAATAAAAAAAAATGTCAAGAGTCGATAGTCAATAGAGGCTTGGTTGCCAATGCCTAGTGACTTGTGAGTGTTGGCCAAGAAATAAAAGAAAAGCCGCCGCGCCCGGCCTACAAATACCAGGATTTGGCGCAACTAAGCGCCACCGACCTCCCAGTTCTTTGGTTTCCATTCGACGCACCGTCTTTTCTTCTCCCTCTGAGTCTCACTTGCCCTCAATCGAAATCCGATCGGACTGAGTGCGAGGGAGAACATGTCGAACAGAAACTCTCACCCCCGAACCGCCGGAAGCAAGGGTGTCCCAAAACCCCAAAAGGTCTTCGTCCCCAAGAATCCAGACAATAACAATCCAATCCCTCGAGAGCCCAATCTCAATCCTAATCCCAATCCCACGCTCTCCACCTCTCTCCGGCAATCGCTATCCAAGCAGCAATCCAATGCGGAAACTTCCACCGCTGCTTCGGTGCCGCCGTCGGGGAGCAGGGTTCGGATGGGGGACAAAGGTGAGTGGGTGCCGAGCAGAGCTCAGGGTGGCAATTTCGTAAGTTACTTGCCCCAGGATGAGGCGGTGGCGGCTGGGCTCGGCGCCGACGAAGGCGGATTGGACGCCCTGGAGTCGCAGAGAGTGGTGGATCTTCTTAACAGAGAGCTCTCTCGCCTGTTGAAGTTAAACCCTAAGGAGTTTTGGCGACAAGGTAAAATAACTGCTGTGACATTTACATCTTGACCTGCAAAAGCCGGAAACTTAACACTGAATATTCAATTTGTTGTTAATATTTTCACTGTTTTTGTGTTGATGCTGCCCCATTGTTGTCAGTGGCTAGTGATACATCGTTGCATGAATTTCTGGATAGCTTTCTACAGTTTAGGAGTAGGTGGTATGATTTCCCTCATCGCGGCGCCAAGGAATTGGTGGCGGGGGTCATTGTTGGGGAGTTTGAATTGAGCCGCCGTGTGTTCATGGTATTATATCGAATGTAAGTCTGAGGTTGCAGCTGTATAGCATCATGTTCTGTTATTGCGTTGTTATTATCGCTTTTCGTATTCACTTTCTCTGTCATCGTAATGCAGATCTTCTAATAGGGATCCTGGCGCTCGTCTTGCTGATAGTCTCAGTCCACAAGACCATGAAGGTGTTTTCCGTAGATATGTTTTCTCTGTAATTGTTTTTCATAAAGTTTGGTGGGCAAGATAATCTGTTTTGTTAGAACATGATTAGTGTAACCCTTAAAGATTTTGGATATTATTATGCATTACTTTATGTCATTTTCCTTCAAGAAATCATATGCTTTCTTCTTTTTCTCCAAAATTTGTGCAGTGTGGTAACTGATGTTTCATTACAAATTCCATACCATATCCATAGATGAGATGACTTTTGCTTCCATATTAGAGTTTGCTAGGTGCTTTTGCTTCCATATTAGAGTTTGCTAGGTGCTTTTAGGTCTCGTGAAAGTCTATATATATGTCCTATATTTGTATTCGAGTTGAATACATCTATTTGGAGAAAATACATTTAGGATTCTTTTTTTTTTTGCTTAATATTGTATCGAAATAACAGTTGTTCACTAATTCCACATGTAGTTCTTTTGCAGGAGATGAAGTTGCTTGACTTGCCTAAGTTGTTAGATATATGTGCTATATATGGTCATGAAAATGAAGATTTGACCAGAGTGCTGGTAGGAATTTCATAAATAGCGGCCTAGTGCCCTCTCCAATTGCACTCTCTGTCACTCACTCACTCAGTCATTCTTTGTTATTATGTTTTTCAGGTTGGCAATGCAGTAAAAGCTCATACTAGGATCCGTGACAATTTGACTGCAGTAGCATCACATTTCCTTAGCATTGTCCAAACAATGTACCAACGTAGCAGCTCAGCCTTGGAGGTATGCCCTCAAATCTTTTAAAATCAAAAGTGACTGATTCCACCATTTATTCCGTTCATCCTGTTTAATAAGGATGCAAAAGTGGGTTTCTATAGTCATAGTCTTGATAAATACTCGAGGAAGCTTAGTAAAATAACAGTGAAACTCATATGTTGCATAAATAATGTTGATCAAACTTTTCTGCCTAACGAATAATGGTTAAGTCTTTACTAGTTATGTATCTTCAATGCTATTTTAATTAGTTTTTACTGGAAGGATTTATAAGCACTCCTGTTATCATGTGCAGACCCTTTTTTCCTCTGGAAACACTGGAGAACATGGATCCAGCCGACTTCTTGCTGATTTATTGGAAGTGAGTTGCTTTCTATTCTTATTGACTGAACTTATTAGTACAACTGATGCCTTCCTCTACTCCTTTTCAGTACTTAGCTGCAATTTGAATTAATTCCTTAAAGAGATTTAGAGTAATAGTGGGTTTTAATTTGGATTTGTTCTGCTACATGCTTTACAAAATTAAATTAAATTTTTAGAACAATGGGGGATATTATATATGGAAGTTTTATTAACCAATTTTTTGCTACAAATACAGCTAAGGAAATTCTTTTCATAAGGAATTCAAGTGACCCCTTTCGTTTTCTATACGGGTTGGATCTATGATGTTTCAAGTGGACCATGGCTGTTTTCTGCTTCAACTTTTACAAGACATGAGGATGTTGGCATGCTTATGATACTCTATTTAAGAATTTTCTCCTTTCTTGGTAGGTTATGGACTTCATCAACGATGCAATTGTATCCATGGATGCTTTCTTAACTGCATATGAACCATCTGCTGTCTTCTTGTTGTGCCCTGTTGAAACCAGGTATCTTTCCTTTGGGCTTGGCTGTTTGAGTCAACAATCAGAAGGTTTATCTTAGAATATAGTTTGGCTCTTCTAAGCTGAGTATCTGATGGAAACTTCATCAGCATGTTTTGGTCGTTTTCTAGGAGTTTTTGTAGTGGAACCTGTTCGTTTGGTAAATCATGTTTTTTTAGCAATAATGCTGTCAAAAGTTTCAATAATGATGAAACAGTATATCTTTGCTCTCTCTTTCTATGCAGTCATGGGAACGAGGCATTACTAAGCACTCTAGCAAGGTTGCATGATTCATTACTTCCATCTTTGCAGCGTGGATTTCGAATAATTTCAGCAGATGGAGAAGATAAAATGGTGTCTAATATTGCTTTAAGTTTGAAGATGTTATCAAAGAGAATTGTCAGATTCGGTTGGAAACTATTGGATTTGTGCTATCTAAGTGATGAGGCCTTCAAAGATAACCTCCCCATTCCAGCTGCTGCAGAGATGTTTCCAGCCAAAGTGGAGGATCTTTTCATTAGATCAGATATACTGGTTCAAACTTTAAGAGAGATTAATGGAATTTCCGTATGTGCTCAGGAGAACCAGAATAGGCAAACATTTCTTCAAAATATTGAAAAGAACTTCAACATTATGAGCAAAATGGAGAATTTACAAAATAGTGGTGAGCTATTACATGCTATTACAGTATATTGTACTTGTACAAGTTTTGCATTGGCTTGTTTAATATAATTATGCTTGAAGACGCAAATTCATACTTAGTTGGCTTTGTTCATGCAGGATGGATAATCATGGATGATGAGCAGCTGGGGTATGTATATGGAATACTTATGTCTACTCAGAAACTCATAGTTAAGGAGCAGCCCAGTACGAAAGCTGCTTTGACAAACAAGAAGGTGCAGATAGATGAAGATGTTGCAATTGTGGAGTCGCGAATCAGTCAAATAAAGGACCTGTTCCCTGATTATGGAAAAGGTTTCTTAGCTGCTTGTCTTGAAGCCTATAACCAGAATCCTGAGGAGGTTATTCAGAGGATTCTTGAGGGAACTCTTCATGAAGATCTGCAGTCCTTGGATATGTCATTAGAGACGATGCCAGCACCCAAGACTGCAACTGTTGGTAGGAATGATAAAGGGAAAGGAAAAGTAGGTGAGCTTACAGCACCACCCGCCACTAGTACAGCAGTTGTGAGGGATAAACAAAATGGTGCCCCTTCGGTTTCATCTTCCTCATCACAAGGAAGGTTTGTTAGGAAGTCTAAAGCAGACGTGCCTGATACGGATACCCTGGATGACAGAAATGAGAAATACATTGCAAACACTGCTGCTCTTATTTCACAGTTTGAGTATGACGATGAGTATGATGACTCTTTTGATGATCTGGGTCTGAGTGTTGCGGATTCAGGAGTGGGGGAAAGTGAGATATTTAGTGAAAAAAGCAGCTCAAATACGGGTAGGCCGTGGGAAACACAAACTGGAAGTTCATCTCAGGATGCAGCTAGTTCCAAATGGGGCTCCAGAAAGAAGCCCCAATATTATGTCAAGGATGGTAAGAACTATAGTTACAAAGTTGCAGGTTCAGTTGCAGTTGCAAATGCTGGGGAAGCATCATTAATTACTGAAGCACAACGAGAAGTTATTCATGGCCTTGGCCGTGGTGGCAATCTTCCTCTAGGCGCGGTTAAGAAGCTGACAGAATACTCGGAGGAGCAAGACAAACAATTTGAGAATTCTCAAGCCGAAGAGAGAGGTCAGATGGATGGGAGAGGGAGAGGGTTTGTTGGGAATGCTAGGGGCAGAGGACGGAGGGGAGGAAGACAAAGGGAGTCCAATGAGGAGCAAGTAACTAAACACAACGATAATGCCGAAGGTGAGTCTGTTGGGAATGCTAGGGGCAAAGGACGGAGGGGAGGAAGACAAAGGGAGTCCAATGAGGAGCAAGATAACAAACACAACGATAATGCCGAAGGTGAAGACGGAGAGAATGCCGGAAATCAAAGGGGAAGGGGGGGAAGGAGAGGAGGCAGAGGAGGAGGTGGGAGAAATAATTTCAGGAAGGACCGGGCCATGAATAAGCACTTTTCTGGTTTAGGTGGCTTCTAGATATACAGAGTAACACCGACATCTCCCCCGTTTTTTGTTTAGGGAACGGTTTCAAGCGTGAGATCTATCGAGAGTTTTGGGTCACTGTAAATTTTGTTGCTTGCTAACTTGTCGTTTGATTAAACCACAGTTACATCGCTCAATCAATCACTATGGTTTCATATGCATTAATCAAGTGAAGACACCGACACTAGATTAGATTTGTGATTAGTATGAAATTTTTTTAGAGTCAAACTTAATATTTAGTATCAAACTTCGTCATCCATTAGAATCGAACTTAATAAGCAGATAAACCGTAGTACTAAATGAAGTTCCACTCAACTGATAAAAGAATCCACCATAGTTCAAACTGGCTTTGGTAAAAACTCAATAAGAAGAAAAAATGGGCTGGATGGAAATAATTGGCCTAACATGTAATAAAAGAAACAGGAAGACACCAGAAGGGGTGGGGGGGGGGGGAGGGGTTCGAACCACCTTCGACCTTGTGTTTAAGGGCCACCACTCTAGCCGACACACTTGATGTACTTGGCGTCAAAAAATTCAAACGGAAAATATAAATTGATCTAAAACAGTGCGTCGAGCTTTCACAGATTGTTTTCATGGAGGCTGCGGACCCAAGAAATGTTCATAAAAAATTTAGCGGGATGCAAAACTTAGTCAGAACGAAGTTACGTTAGGTTAAACACTTACCTACTTGTATTTTAAGGTCGTCAGATGTTACTAAAGTTCCACGAAAATAAATCTTTTGACGTGTTAACCATATTATTGCAAGTGTAAATACCGTTTGTTCAAAAAAAAAAAACATAAGAATCTTGATGAGTTTTCAAAAGATTTTAGCATATGCATTGGTCAAAATTATAATCTATTTGTGGCAAATTCAATATACAAGATAAAATTCTTCATTAAAATTTTCTAGAGTAGCAAATGACAGATATAGCCTTATCCAACCATTTGTACTATTGGTTTGAACCCACCACCAACTTCATGACTAGAGATGAAACAAGATTGTTTGTTGCAAATAAAAGAATGGAGGCTGGGGACCAAAAGTAGTGCAAAGCCGAAAAGATGAGCGCATCGATGTTTACGCATCGTCCCCCATGTTCGCTGCAAAGCGGCCGATATTTTTACCCTGCAAACGCACAAAGAGAGTAAAAAGGTAAGAAGCAAAGTATAATTGAAGAGCCAGCATGTTTACCCTGAACACGTTGAAGCAAAAGCGTTCGCAAGCATACCTCAGATAACATTCGCTGCTTGTTAAGCAGCTGGGTCCTTGCTTTGCTTTGAACTGAGTTCGGTGACCTAAACATCCTCTGTAATGAAGAAACAATATTAATGAATGACTGGAGAATTACCTACCCACAAAAGAACACCTGCTGCAGACCTATGGAATATCAAACTAATGAAACAAATTGGAGTAGTTGTAAGAACAAACCTTTTCACCACCAGATAGACGATGTTCGGAATCAGATGGATTCTTTTTCTTTGGATTGAAGCCAAGAACATCCTGGAGGAGTTCATTTTCCTGTTTCAGAAAATTGTATTAATTTAGCCTTGTACTAATTAAAGATGAATTATAGTGCCAAGATTAAAAATAGATACAAATTTATCCAATAAAATGACGAAGAAATCATATTTCAGGGTAAGGAAAGCAACCTGCATGTGCTTGATAAAACCTCCTCCAAGAAAACGCTTCAAAAAGTTCAACTGCGATGGTTTCAAAACAGTAACAGTTTAACGACTTGAAACTATCTAACCAAACAAAAAATTGAAACGAAAACAGGAGGAGGAGGATAAGAGGACCTGTATCATCTGTGACCACGTTGATGTGTGTAATGATTCACCACCAATCTTTATTGAAATTTCAGGAGAATAACCATCCTACATTGATGAATAAGATCAGTATACAGGATCGACATAATTAAGTATCCATTTTAATCACAAGGGTGTAATATACCTCAAGATAATCCAAGATATCCCGGAACGTGTTCCGCTGATTGCTAAGATCTTTTTTAGCAGAACTTTTTCCACCTGCCTCAGCTGAGAGGTTTCTGGCTTGATTAATAATCTTTGATTTCAGTCCTTGTATATGTACATATTCCCGGGGTTTATTTCCTTCTTCAGTTGAGGCATTACTTGAAGTATTCGCACCAGCAGAGAACTTTTCTAAACTTCCAATCTCAAAAATTAATGCCAAAGCTTCACCAGCGGCTATACGCATAGACCGGTCATCCTTATCTAGCAGGCTAGATAAGTATGTTATGGACCTGCATTATTGGCCAGAAAATGATCGGGGAGTTATTCCACAAGGTTGTTGCATCAAATTGATCACAGCCAATGTCTTAATGTGGTTTGAATCACACATTACCAAGTAGACAAATCCTTATCAAATGAAAGAAAAGCAAAGCAATAAAATGCATCAGTGATCAATATTTTACTCACTCTTGCCAATCTTTAAAATTAAGATTCCAACCATCTACAGTTGTCAAAAGAAAGGACCACGCAGACACCATGGTGGTTATTGCAGCAGCTGAGAGTTTGACTGCCATTACCTGAAAAAGTTATAGAATGGACAACAGACAAATAGTGAAACAGAACCTTCAGCTGGCACACAAAATAAAAATAGATAAATACGGCATGCGCTTACTTACATTTGAACTTTGTTTTGGATGAACTACTTGCCACATAATTTGCATTGACTTTTCTGTTTGATCTGGATCACTACCACCAACAAAAGTGATAATAGCTAAACACTCCAGTAACTGCAATTAGAAACCAAATTCTGTGTTAAAGGAAAACAGGTTCAATATTATGATATGTCCAACAACCAGAAATCATATGAAGCTAAAGCCTAGAGAAGTATGATATCATAGCTACCGCTGATGTTTTTGAGACTTCAGATCCAGATTTGAAAGCCTGTGAAATCACAGGTAGTGATTCTTCCAGTATTTCATGAGCATTGTCTCCACATCCAACAGTCAAAGCCAATAGTCCTACAAGCACACACAAAAAGATTAAAAACTGATTTTGATACTTGGGGGAGAAGTAAACAAATGGGCCAAAAAAGGAGTTAAGACCTAACCGATCACATGAGACGCCAAACATATCTCTTTGGACGAACCCTTTTTAATGCAATTCAGACACTGATGCAATAAAGTGGCAAACCTGATGAACACCAAATAAGTTTATGAGAATCAATCTAAAATACAATACGGTAAGAACTAAGGCATTCTGGGTCCTAAGAGCATAAGTGAACATAATCAAATGCAGTTGCTTACTTCTTTTCCACAAACTGATGTTGCATGTTGCTATTAAATGCGTCAATAATTGCTGACAAAGCTTTTTCTCTTGTGGAACCCCTTCACATACACAAAGTATAACATTTAGTAAGCAAAATGGGCAACAATAAAACAAGCTTCTTTGCACTTTTTTCTGAGTATTATTACTATCATTACACAATATGATTATCAAAAGGAGAGTATACCTCTTCTCATACAACGCATCTACAGCTTGGTCAAGTAAACTATCCTTATCCACTTGCATATCTTCATTGACAGACACCGAAATATGATCGGAGCGCATAGTCGATGTCGAACTCACGCTACTATTATCATCATCACTATCCATCATTGCAGCATTCTTACGCTGAGAACTACCTGCAAATGCCAAAATCCACAATAACCTCAACACCGAAAATTCCATAATTCTTATATCCTCCTTTTTTAGGAGACAATTAAAAACCCACATGTAGTATGAACTCAAACAAACATTAAAATCAGCTAAAACAAAACTTGTTGCAATAATTGAAACCAACAAAAAAGTAATAAATTGCATGCAAATTTGGGATCTCAAGCAATAAAACAAGCAAATTACAATTAAAACTAACGAATTGAAACATCAGAATTAGCAGAATTAAGAAAACCCTAATGAACAAAATTATCAAATTGAAAACTCTAAAGGGATGAAAGGCTCACGTTTCCCCATAACTGTGAGTCGTATGGGGGGGTCCCTACTGTACTTTCTGAATCCCTAGCACGCTTTCTCTGTCAGAACAAGTTACAAGGGCGACTGAAAATCTGAGAAGAAGAAGGTGGAGGAGGAGAGCGCTGCCAAAGAGAAGAAAATCTGACGAGATCGACGAAATCGAATTGGCCGGAGACGAGAAAAAACTGCGATTCAGAAAATCCAGAGACCAATTCAGCCATTAATGGAATTAGGGTTTCCTGATTTGGGGCAAAAATGCGAGAAGGGGCTTCCTCTTTCTTTTGAGAAATCAAAATTTGGGGGAAATTGAAATCTGGAACATTTTGTGGCATCGAATATTCGGTGCCAACATGTGGCACGCTGGTGCGCGGAGTCGTATGGTTTATGACGTGGCGGGCTGTGAGCCGTTGGGTTTGGTGTGCTTTGTGATAAGAGAGTATGGGGCTGGAGTTGCTCAGAAAAATATTACGTAGTACGGAGTCGGCGATGTCGGCCTGACGCGCGAGTTTCGGAGAGTGGAAGACAGCCAGGAGGCGGGTAGAAAAGTGCAGCACGTGAGACACGTGACTGAAGAAAACTGGTGTTTGTTTCTAGTTTTTTTTTTTTTTTGTGAAAAATAGATACTTTATTGAAGATAAAAAACGCTATACGTCTGCTTGGCGTGCTGAATGGAATGGGTAATAGCCAATTAAGCTATACATTCAAGTCTTGTTTGATGGTGTAAATGAAATTTGGACTGGATAGGCTATAAATCCGAAATAAAATGGGTTATGCAACTAATTTCACACACGGTTTTACAAATTTCATTCCAACCTATTTCTTTACATTCTAACCTAACCAATCCGAAGTATAATGTTCATTCTTGTCCTGCCCACCAAACGTAACCCATAAGATAGTACAAGGAACAAACAAAAAATGACAATCCTTACAATGGACGACCATAAAATGACATTGTGTACACCAAACATTGGAAAAAATATCTCAATCTATCACTTCCCTTCCTAGCCTAACTATTTCAAAATACAATATTCAATCTTGTTTAGTTCACCAATCGCAACTCATAAGATAGTACAAGGGACAACTAAAAAATAATAATTCAAAATCAATATGCTATTGAGAACAAAAATTGCATCTTACAAAAAGAAGAGAAGAACAAAAATAGAAAACAAGTGGGCCTTTGCACTTTGGATTTTTTTTTTCCACTGCACTATTCCTCTTTTCTTATTTTTAAGCTCTTTGGCTTGTCAAAATTAAAAGACAATTACATATAAAGCCCTTAGTCTCGGTGGAATTATTCGAAATACCGAAAACTCCTGAGGACTTGCCTATCAACAACCTTGAAGGGGTCCTGAGGACTTGCCCGTCAACAACCTTGAAGGGGTCCCCTCTTCTCAACCAGCAATATCCCACAATCGGAGCATGGAGTCCTCTTTAAATAAAGAAGAAATGAAAGTATAAAAATCAATTCCTTTTTAATTTCTTATGGTTCTTCTAACAATACCAGGGTGCGTTTTAGATATGTGATTCAATCCAAGCTTGCTTCGTAGTCACGATTAATAATCGAAGTCTTTTAAAGATGAGAATAAAAAAAAATTCAATGAAACGATTACATCACAATAAAATGTAACAATTACGAGCTACAAAGGGTCACATTTGAGCTTCCCTGTCGCTCACACACATTTTCATGAACACACTGCTTCCGTACAAGTTGCTTGCCGCGTGGACGTCTTTCTTAAAAGGGATTATTGTTCATTTTCTTGTCACATTCTACTTGTTTTTTTTATCATTGTTCATTTAAAAGAAAGAGAAGGGTCATTGAACAATAAACTTAAAAGGCCCAGATGTGTTAGAGGGGACTTGATCATGACAAGTCCAAGACCCTTCCAACAGCTTACCTTTAATTGTAAGGGTACCCTAGCCTTCAGAAAGAGATCCTCTTCAGATCTTTTCCTTATAATCCATTAAATCAGGAGATTCGTTTTGTTGAAATTTGATCCAACGACTGAAGTTATTATAACTTTTAAAATGGACCCCTGTTTGTAGCCGTTGGATCAAATTTCAACAGTATGAATTCCCTAATTCAATTAGGAGAAAGAAATCCGGAGAGGATTCCTTTTCCTAGCCCTCCTCCTTTGAGAGTCAAGGGTGTGTTGGCAGAAAAATGGGAGTGGTGGTGGACAATATATGGGAAGCTTGAAGTTGGCTGGCCATGTGAGCACACTGCCCGGTGGCTTCAGGGTTTTTGTTTCAGAAGTGACAAGTTTGAATTGGAATGGGATCTGGGACAGTCAAAACATAGGGAAACACAACCCGTATTCATGTACCCTCCTCCCTGACTACGAAAATAAGTTGTGCTCCGGAGAATTCCATATTCTGCAATTTATAATCGCTAAATTTTAAGATATAAGATAACTCAAAAGTTCAAAACGTATTAGAAGATCCTCAATGACTAATATAATGACTATAATATTATGAGTGTCAGATACGAAGACTTCTACAAAATAGGTATATGACACTAAGGTGTGACGGGAATGACATTTTATCAAAAATTAATACTCACTCCAATTTATAAAAATTCAAATGCATAAGAATTTGCAATTAATAACTTAAATACTATCACAGTAACATTCTTAGTGTAGCTATAGTTTATCTTGTAAAATCAACGATATGTTCATTCAAATGTGTCATTTTTCATTTTAAATACCGTCACATAGATATTGCTTTTGATCATAAGCGTTTTCTTAAGGGAGTTTTAACGAAATACTCCCGGTACTGTTCAATTTTAACGAAAAACCACATTTTTACCTTTCTCTAGTATTATTCATTACATATTTATTTGTTATTTTTCATTAAAACTAAATTTTTTTAAGACTTTACGTTAGTTTTCATTTTTCTTAAACCTACTTGAACGACGTGTTCATCTTGTAAAATCAATGACCTGTTCATTCAAATGTGCAATGACAGGTTGTTGATTCTATAAAAGTGCAAATACAATTTTTAAAGGAAGTGATTCTCACACACATTTTTTACTTTTTAGCCTCACATGATAATTTTTTTTCAAGTGTTCTGTATTCAATCAGATACTCCACGTGACATAAAATAAGTGGAGGGACACACAAAAAAAAAAAATTTATTTCCTCCACTTGTATTATGACATGTGGAGTACCGTTTGACAACCTGGTACTTGAAAAAATCCGTCTCACACACCCCTTTTTATTTTTGGCCATCAAATTAAATAAATAAAACATAATCAATGGCCATGATTAAGGGGTGGTTTGGGAGTGAGGTGCTTAAAAAAAAGGGTTTATTTTGGAAGCTGCTGTGAGAATAAGCTGAAATCAAAGGAAAAAGTTGAAGCTGCTATTTGCAGCTTTGGAAAACTTGCTTTTTTTCAAAGCACACGGAGCTACAATGCTCCTTTAATGAAAAGACCCACTATCAGACTGTTTTTTTTTTCCAAAAGCACTTTTACAAAAAAGTTTACCAAACATTCTGCTGATTTATTTTACAGCCGCTTATTTTCACAGCACAGCCGCTTATTCTCAGAACAGTTTTTTTTCAAAGTACAGTAATACTAAACCAGCCCTAAATAGGCTGTATAAGAGGCTAAAAAATGTGTGTGAAAATTACTTTCCTAAACCGGTACTTGCTAAACTGTTTCACACACCCCGTTTCCCGATTCTGTTGAAACCGTAACCGTTAAACCGGTGTCACATTCTTGCTAAACTGTAACCCTATTTCGTCTCCATTTCAACCTCTCCGGTCCTTATCAGTCTTGCTGGTCAACCATTCTTTCTCTCTCCAAATCTCGGATTATTCAGTCCTGGGATTGTATTATCCGACTCTGTTCCTACTAGATTTTCTGCGCGGAATGCAATAAACAGATAGAAAGAAAAAGAAACCAAAATAGTGATCCTGTATCGCCGGACCTTTCTTGCCGAGAAAGCCACAGCTTTCTCTTCAACGGAGATTTTGTAGAAGACAAAGCATTCCTCAAACTCAACAACTATTACGATGGCGTTTGCATTGGAAGAACAGCAGTTGCAGAACTTAATCCACAGAGAGATCGAATTTGGGTTCGGGAAAGACGAAGATTTGGTGATTCCCACCTGGGTTTTGGACGCTCGATTGGAATCCATCACATGGGTTCTCCAGGTCAGTCTCTAATCTCAAAAACCCAGTTTCTTGTTTTCCAAGTTTCGATAACAAAAAGTTGTTTTGAATCGAAATTGATTGTGTTCTGTTATTGGTGTTTCTTGGGATTTCAGAGAAGAACGGGTCTTGGATTTCATCCTAGAACAGCATATTTGTGCATGACATACTTTGATCGGTTCATTTCCCTGAGACAAATCCCTGTAAGATTTTGTTGTTCGCCTTTTCGGGCTATGTCTAAACGATAATGCCAATGTGTAATGTAAAACTGTATTCCATTCGGTGTTTATGGCGATTGTGTAACGAGAATCAGTTCATGTTTTTGCAGGTTGCTATGGTTAGATTGCTTTCTGTGGCGTGTCTATCTCTGGCTGCAAAGATGAAGGAGCAGAACATTCCATCACTGTCGCAATATGAAGTCGAAAATCCTCACTTTTTCGAAGGAAAACTGATTCAGAAAATGGAGCTTATGGTGTTGGGAGCACTGGAATGGAACATGAATATCATCACACCCTTCTCGTTTGTCGATTACTTCATCTCCAAGTTGTGCCAAGAATCTCCATCTGATGTAAAATTAAAGATTGAAGACCTCCTCCTTTCTGTGATCACAGGTACTTCTGTACCTATTTGATCACTTAATTAATTGTGAGTTGATTTAGATGGTTAGTTAATCATGTTTTAATGTTAATGTAGAGATTAATTTGATGCATCAACGACCGTCAGCTGTAGCAGCCGCCGCCACCTTGATGGCATTGGATCAGAAATTAACAAAAGAAGCATTGGAACTAAAGATAAACTCCATACCAGAACTGAAACTTTCGGAAATTGTGAGTTTATTTAGCTGTTTTCTCATTACTTAATTGTTGTTTCATATGAAATATTGGACTTATTGGCCTTTTGTGTCACAGGAAGCTGTGTTTTCATGCTACAATATACTGCAGGAGCTAAAGACAGAGAAACCTAAAGAACCCGTGTCTGTAAAAATCAATTGATCGCTGATGCTGTTTGATTCGAGCCCAGTGGATGGATGTTGTAGAGAAATTTTCAGTTAGATTAGATTACATCAGAGAAGAGTGATCCTGTTCTGCTATTTCGATAGCGCAGTGGAATTACTTTGGTAAATATACCACATGTGACCAATTGAGGTAAAATTGTAACTGGTTTAAAGAGAGTGCATAGTTCTTACTTGTTCACAATGTCATGATTTGGAGGTGATGAGAAACAGCTTCCTGAAGAAAATTTACAGAAAGTAAAAATAAACCAAAGCTTCTTGCCCTAGAATTTGTACCAGAATATTATTTGTTTCATATTGTGCAATGTCTGTGAGTATTTGTACAAGGCAATCATCATTGAAGGGAAATTCAGACACACCTAGTAGAAATTAATACACACATTTCAAGTTTGTAAAGAGAAAAAGAGTTGTGTAAATGCCATGTAGACCAAAATTCGGAAACACCATTAGAGCATTTCCACTCATGGTCTAATGGATAGGGCAATTGGGTTGAATTGTCCTTAGCCCCAAAAAAAGTTGTCCACCGGTTCAAAAAACGGAGGGCAATTGGCCAAGGGCTTATACCCTTTCAGCTGCCCTTGCAAGAATTGCCTTGGCTTGTGCCATTGCAGTAGTGGGCCCACCCATATGCAAAATCTAGTCCCTTGGAGATCGTTGCCTTGTCCTTGCAGACTGTTGGATTTCCAACGTTAAAAAAAAAATAAAAAATTAAGGTTGTCCAACGTGGCACAATCTGGTGCATCTGATTTAAACAAAATTTAGTAAATCAACTGCCTGAATTAATTTGAAGATAAAAAGAGCTAAAAAACCACCAAAAAATTCTAAAAAAGCACAAATGCTTTTTAACAATACACTTAAAATTAAAAACACTCCACAACCTTACAAAGTTCAACCATCTTCTTCATTTGCCTTTTATTTTTAATTATGCTTGTTGTAATACTATGTTTTGCTTTGTATTTAAAATTAAATGATCGGGGTAAATATGAAGTTTTATTTTCTAAGAACAAAGTTGCTAGTTACACACTTACAAGGCATAAAACATTAAAAAGAAATATTTGTGAATAGTAATTGCCCTTCCTCTTGCCCTTTCTCTTCTCAAACCGGTGTATCTGCACCAAGCCAATTACTATTATAACAGCAATTTCAGTGGCTTGCCATCACCTTGCCTTGCCCTTGCTCTCCTAGAACGAGTGGAGTTGCTCTTATTATATGGGCATTTTCAGTGAATGTTGAAAACTTGAAGCCGGAGAATTTGACGGTTAATTTGAGATGTAGAAGCAAAATATGCTCTCGGAAAAACGATGCAGCATATAAGTATGACAGATGCTAGGATCAATCGCACACGAACGTATGCCCAACCTAGCGTTCAAGCTTGTGGTACTCACAAAGCAGGAACAGATGAGTGAACAGACTACTCTGCTAAACCTGCAACCGTCAAAACTGTGTCACATCTCTGCATCCACTTTCACTATAAATATAATCAGTCGTATTCAGTCTTTGCTGGTCAACCATTTTCTCTCTCCAAATCTTTGGGTTCAGTACTGGGTTGGCTCACTGAGTTCATACTATTTGATTCCTTTTTTCTACTACATTTTCTGCACCTTTCTTGCCAAGAAAGAAACAACGGAGGTGATAACTACGATCCTTTCTCGCCAGACGTTTGTTGCCACGAACGTCTGACATTTTTGGACGGAGAGATGGCTGATGAAAACGCATTGATCAGCATGAACTACTGCTCCGATAGTGCACTGGAACAAGAGCAACTGAAGAACTTAATCAACAGAGAGATCGAATTCGGCTTCAAGAAAGATGAAAGTGTGATCATTCCCAGCTGGCTTTTGGAAGCTCGATCTGAATCCATCACATGGGTTCTCAAGGTTAGTCCCCGAACTCCAAAACCCCATTTCTTGTTTTCGAAATTTCGATCATTTGAACCAACATTTGTGAAGTTTCAAATTTAATCGGGTGTTCTTGAAATTCAGAGAAGTGCAGAACTTGGGTTTCAGCCCTTGACAGCATATCTGGCCATTACATATTTCGATCGATTCTATTCGCTGAGTTCCGACCCTGTAGGATTTTGTTCCTTACACTTTGATTTGATTAACAGTTCTGGCATTAAAGATTATATTTTTATGGTTTTTTCTTCTTCTTTTTCTGCAGAAAGAAGAGCCAAAATCTGCAAAGAGGTTGCTTTCGGTGGTGTGCCTGTCGTTGGCGGCAAAGATGGAGGAGTTGGACGTGAAACTTCCACCACTGTCACAATACGCCGCCGGAGATTACTCCTTTCCAGGTCATTTCGTCAGGACGACGGAGTTAGCGTTTCTCGATCACTTAGATTGGAGGCTGAGTTTGATCACACCCTTTGCGTTTCTCGGTTACTTGATCTCCAAGTTATGCCAGGGACCTGCATCAGATGTGAAATCTCGGATTGAAGGACACCTCCTTTCTGGAATGACAGGTATTTCTGTTAATTTTCACGAACAATGTTTTATGTTTGATCAATCACTTAATTAATATATTTTTCATTTGTTTTAAGAGGTCGCACTTGGTGCGATGGCAAGTGCCTTCGCCCATGAGCGGTAGGTCTCGGGTTCGAGACTTGGGAGCAGCCTCTCCATAAATGGGGGTAAGGCTAGCCGACATTCACCTCTCCCAGACCCTGCGTAAAGCGGGAGCCTTGTGCACTGGGTACGACCTTTTTGTTGGTTGATTTAGATGGTTAATTATAATTTAATAATTAACTCTAATCTTAATGTTTTACAGAGATTAACTTAATGCATCATCGACCGTCCGCCGTAGCAGCAGCCGCCACCTTAATGGCAGCGGATCAGAAGTTAACAAGGGAAGCAGTGGAAGTCATGATAAAATCGGTTCCTGACTTGAATTTTCTGGAAATTGTGAGTTTTCTTAATTGATCTCATTTGTTGATTAATCAATTAGATTAAAAACTGGATTTTGATTAATCTTGGACTCATTGGCCTTTCTGTGCAGGAAGCTGTGTTTTTATGTTACAATCGGATGCAGGAGAAGGAGCTAAAGAGTCTGAAGGACCGATCGATCCCAATAAATGTTGCAGTTAGTTCTTCAGTTCCAGCAGAGAAGTCTGTAAAAACCGATTGATCGCTGATTCCGTTTGATTCGAGCCCCGTGGATGGATGTTGTAGAGAATTCTTTGAGTTGCATTACATCAGAGAAGTGTGATTCTGTTCTGCTAAAGAAATTTCGATAGCAGAGTGGAATTACTTCGGTAATAGTAAATATCACATGTGACCAAATTAGGTCAAACTGTAATTGGCTTAAAGAGTAATTGGAGTAAATTCTTAGGTTAATATCTCTCTTATCACGTGACACCTCCATTCATAACCTTGACTGATGTTTGGGTGAAAGCGAAGATACGAGAAGATTGCATGGCATATCATTTAATTTGTTTTCTCGACGAAAGAGATGGGAGTCGCATGCCATGATAAATTTTACGGCAAAATTTCCGGTATATGCACGGAAATTGCCATGGCCAACTATAGTACAAGCAGTCTCTTATGCAGCATGCATCAATCGGTGGTTTAATTATCGACAATAACACGAGCAATTACAAGAGAAGGATGAGCATTAAGGAATGAACAGCACGATTAAGAAAAACATTCAACCTGTTAGCATAAACTAAATCCTTGTAAAAGTACAACTGGTTAGACGTTCGAACAGGTAGAATACGTCCTACGCATTCATGTTTACAAAAACTATCATTTTGTAAGCGGGAGAGTTTATCATTTAGCCTTGAATTTGTGAGCTTTTCAGAGTCTACGGAGTCAAAAGAATGATCTTTGAAATGATGCCATAACAAAACATCCATCGGTAGGCAAGTGGAGAAGTACCTGTTCAAGTTCCGGTTGATTTCAGTCTACTTGTTACACAGGGATGAATTTCAGAACTACTGAAACCGGCATGCCAAGGAACCCAAGTGCAACGCTGGCAAACCATTGCTTCCAACTTAGAGGATGTGTGCTCGCAAATGTACCCAAGAACTCGATGATTATGATTTGAAAGATAACAGTGGCAGAGAGGACAGTCATGAAAACGTAGTTCTGCATTATGCCTTTGAAGACGTTAACCTTCTCCATTTCCCTCGAGCTGATCTCATTGAAAACCTGAAAGAAGACGGTAGCATTCAAATGAATGTATGTGGATGAGTTGTCATTTCCTGAATTTGAATTTTACTTTTTCCAATACTCCATTCATTAACAAACGCAATACGATTAAATCACATCCCTCGATGATTCATAATTACCTGACAAAACACAAATGAGTTGAAGATAAGGGTGGTCAAGATCAAATCCGAGTCTGGGCCAACGAGCTGAAAAGCTTCTTTTCCTCTGGTCTGTAGAAACCATATTATCACGAACTGATACAGAGACTGCCCTAGGATATTTCTCCACATCACATTAGTGATGAAGTTTCCTTTCCTGCCAACCGGTGCTCTCTTCATTAAATCGTCATTAGGTGGCTCGGTGGCGAATGCAAGGGCTCCTAGAGTGTCCATGATCATGTTGACCCAGAGAAGCTGAACAGCAGTAAGGGGAGTATTTCCTAGGAGCGTTATCAACCCAAAACAAAAAGTTAGCCAATAAAATATTTTCATGAGAAACAAAAACAAGAAACTTAAACAAGAGAGAAAATGCATCGCAGTCTGCTTACCAGTTAAACAGGCGGAAGAGAAGCTGACAATAAGCGCAACCACATTAACCGTTAACTGGAACTGAACAAATTTCTGGATGTTCAAGTACACTGAACGTCCCCATTTGGCCACAGTCACAATTGTAGAAAAGTTATCATCCAGAATTATCACGTCAGCACTTTTCTTTGCCACCTGATATAATTAGCACATTCTTAATTACCTTAATATCAAAAACGATCAAGCTCACCTAAAAATAAAGGATCAGGGGATTCACGAACAAGAAGAAGAGAGTAAATGAGACGTCCTTGGGCAAAGCATTCACTTATTTCTTGTATTATCCATATGTAACCTCATAAAATTTAGTCTTACCACCACCACTTTGCAACCCTTGTGCATTCTTCTGATATCTCAATTTAGTAATAAGATCATGCAACTCTAATTGTACAACTGTAGTTTCCAATCAAATTCTACCGGAACTGAATGTTTGTAATGCAACAAAATAGGTTTACAGGCATGACATGAGAGAGAAAATGGTGATTGAACTTTTCTCTAGAAACAACTACCTAAGAAGTAAAAACGTTGCTTCTTTTAGCATATTATATTTATAAAACAGGAAAATCAACTGTCGACATGTGCGACTCTACGATTTGAGAGAGCGAGAGGAGGCTTTTATTAAGACACAAAAAGAAGCAACATCTTTGTAAATACCTCAGTACCAGCAGTGCCCATTGCAAGTCCTATATCAGCTTCATGAAGTGCTGGAGCATCGTTTGTACCATCACCAGTCACAGCAACAACTTCTTGAAAAGTGATCCTTAAGTGTCTTACAAGGGTATGCTTATCCATTGGTGAAGAACGAGCCATAACCTGATCATAACATCAAATTGCATCATTAGAAAAGTCACTTGAACAGCAAAATTAGACAAGAAAATTGTTCTATTATTTATGGTTAAAGGTGCACGTCACCCGTAAGTGAAGAAATAATTTATTTATCGTTGATATGGTTAGAGCTATTGTCACTGTTAGTATGTCTACCATAATTAGCTGTGCAATAATGGTAACGGGGGAATAAGGAATTTCAATAGGTTTAACAGTCTACTAGTCTAGGGATTTGTTAAGTAAAATACATTTAATTAAATGTTTCTGAGACAGCTCACTGGCGGGATTGTGAAATTTTGATAACATGTTTCTGACTAGTGTCTTTTCAGAAAAATAAGAAACTGTACCTGAAGGTTTGGAATAATTTTTTGTAATTCCTCCTCACTCTTCTCACGAAACACTGGGCCTTCAATTGCCAAACCTCCATCGGTCAAAATTCCACATTCTCTTGCAATTGCTTTTGCAGTGTTTATGTCGTCTCCAGTAATCATTCTGACTGTAATACCAGCAGACCTACAAATTGCAACAGACTCCTTGACACCAGGACGAACTGGATCTTTGATACCCACAATGCCTATAAATGTGTACCCTGAGGTGGGAATAGGACTTTCAGCTGAGAATTTGCCGACCTCCATGTATGCAAGGCAGAGAGTTCTAAGGGCTTCACTAGCAAAACGTTCAATGATGCCATTCAAAAAATTAATGGATGCTTTATCGAGGGGAACAACCTTGCCATCTGGACACATGATTTTGTCACATGCAGCTAATATTATCTCAGAAGCACCTTTAGTGTGCACCCGGAAGCCACCTTTAGGAAGCTCTACAACAACACCCATTCGCTTTTCATGAGAATTGAAGGGCTCAACTTTAACAACTTTTGTTGCCTCCCTTTCTGCCTTGAAATCACCGCCTAGCAACATCCCAAATTCCAAAATAGCAGTCTCAGTGGGTGTTCCAAGTAACTCGGTCTTGCCATCTTTGTTTTTAACAACTTCTCCTCCAGTGTTGTTAAAAATAGATTGCAGCATAAGCCTCAAACCAGATTCAGGAAATTCCTCGGAGGTTCCCACATCTCTGATTTTACCACAAAAGATGCTCAAAAAAGATTGCAGCGCAAGCCTCCAACCAGATTCAGGAACTATAGAAGCAAAGTTAGTAGCTTCCTCGGAGGTTCCCACATCTCTGATTTTACCATAAATGCAAGCTTTCACAACAGTCATGTGGCTCGTCGTTAGTGTCCCGGTCTTGTCACTGCAGATAGTTGTGGCTGATCCCATTGTCTCACAAGCAGCCAGATGCCTGACTAGTGCCTTATCGTTCATCATCTTCTTCATGGCAAAAGCAAGACTCAATGTCACAGCCAAAGGCAAACCCTCTGGAACAGCAACAACAACAATTGTAACAGCTATAGAAAAATATTCCAAGATTTCCAATGCTTCATCTCCAGACCAGATCAAGTGGGATCCTTGTTGAAGATTGCGGCTGAACAATCCTTGAACCAATACAGAAAATGTCACAACAGCAAAAAACAGGCCTATTTTCCCAATGATGGTTGCCACACCATTTAGTTTGACCTGCAAGGGGGTTTCATCATCTCCCCCTTCACTAAGAGTAACCATCAGTTTACCCCACTGGGTTCTCATTCCAACAGTAGTTACAAGCATCTTGCATGATCCATCCTGAACTTTAGTTCCACAGAGGAGAAAAGGATTCGTAGAGTTGACCTTAACTGGTTCACTCTCTCCTGTTAAACTGGATTCATTTATCAGCACAGGAAACTCCGAAACAAAAAGTCCATCAGCTGGGACCACATCTCCAATAGAAAGATGAACAATGTCACCAGGAAGTAGATCGTAAATGGACAACTTCTGTCTGAATCCATCTCTAGTAACCTGAACTGTAATTTTTTTCTTCTCCTTCTCCAAATCCTTGAACTGCAGGGATTGTTTATAATCACTAGTTGCAGTGACAAATACAACAAGCAAAATGCTAGCAACAATTCCAAGTCCATCATGGGCACCCTTTGGCCAACCTTCTGTCATTATCCCAACCAGCAGAGATACAAAGGCACAAAATGCAAGTATCATGAGGGTAGTGTCCTGAAGGGCTTCCCACACATAAACAAGAAATCCACTGCATGGTTTTTCAATGAATTTATTAACCCCATATATTTCTTTTCTCTTATTAAGCAATTTCTCAGAAGTAGAAATTCCATTGATACTGGATGTTCCAAGCTTGTCTATGATAGTCTCCACACCACCATGACTTTTCAAGTATTGCACATCACGGCCTTCAACAATCCATTGCACCTCATCAGCACAAATTTGAAAACCCGCAGCTTTGACTTCCTCAGGTACTGTATAATCACTGTGCACACTTAAGCCTGCACACGCTGAAGATTGAAAACCAAATAAACATATAAAACAAATAGAACCATTGTTTGTAAAATATAATAAATATCGTCTGTATAAACAACATGGAACTGAGTAGGTTAAGATTCTAACCTTGGATAAACTGAAGCGTTTGTGAAACCAAATCTGCAACTCTAAACTTACCCTGTTATTTCAACCGAAGAACAAAGGACAACACACTAAGAAATAAAGTTTTCTTTTATAAGACAGCAAAAGATATATTTTCTACATGAAGTATGCACATGAATATATTTTTTACCAGTTACTACCCCTATTAAGTATAAATATATCTGCTCAATTTCTTTTTATGGTAGACGGTATACCTTAATTTCATAGTCTATCAAACAGCAACTATGGTTCACTGCAGAATTGAACTTATCCTCATTTATGTAGCATAAGGTCATTTAAAGCTGTGAGTTTGCTTAAAATTTTTACCGTGCAATGCATCAATTTTTAAGTCCTCTTACAGATTATCAGAATATAACAGTTGATATACCATCAACCAAATCTAGTACAATATGTACTTGGTCAAGGTTTTCGTTTTGACATTCAGCAAGATGAAATGGATCTGGGAACAGCACTGATAATTCAGCATGCAACAGAAACACACAACCCCAAATTACGAACAACAGCGAGTCTACTTTTTCCCTTCTTAGCTAGGCTATCATCGAATTTCGATTGAGAGATGATCTTCCCAACTTTCTATATACAAATCTTTGATTTTGTTAGAAAACGAACGCTAATAAATTAGAAATCCAGATTAACGAACACTAATCAATTAGAAATCCAGATTAACGAACACTAATCAATTAGAAATCCAACTGAAATGTAAATCTATCAGCACGCAGAAAAAGAACATTAATCAATTAGAAATCCAGATTAATTGTAGCATTGGGGTCACACTCAACTTATCAACAAAAAGAACTAAATAATTCCAAAAATTTTCTCAGGAGCCAAACAGAACAAAAAAAGAGAGAGAAACCAAAAGAGTAACCGATTTATACCTGATTGGTTCGTCGAATGGCCTCAGCTTCAAAACGCTTGGGGAGGTTAGCAGTGAATCTGAACCTCCGTTTCCGATTCTTGACAAGTCCACACGGCTTCCTCCATATCTGAAACGCCTCCTCCGACGAGTTCTTCGCCTTCACATAAAAGTTCTCGTTCAAATAGCTCTCCATCTCAGCTTCTCAGCTTCACAGCAAACCAGAAACCCTAGCCTTATACACAGAGACGAGTTCTTCGCCTTCACATAAAAGTTCTCGCTGCAGCCATAGCGGAATCTCACAGAGAATTGAAGAGAAAAGTAGGACAAGACCTGCTTGGCAAGAGAGAAAGTGCAAGAAAATCAAGAATGCAGAAGCGGGAGATCAGCGTCAGTGGACTCCGGCGATGATCCCATGTAGAAAGTAGAATCTCTGTGAGTAAGGAATTAGAGTTTTGGAGAGAGAGAGAGAGGAAAATGTAGAGAGAGAATTGCGTAATTATATTTTCGTACATTGAGATACCGTGTGCATTGAGTATTTAACTGAAGTTAACTGATTATGCTGACTCAACAATTTCTTAACTAACGTCTGGACTGAGGTACTAATCTGGTGCTTTACATCTTTGATAAGATTGTGAACCTTCATTGCTCCTAACAGTGGGTAAAAATATTAAATTAAAATGTCTTTGCCGCGTGGTGTCAGAGTCACCGCGTTTAGGAAACGGAGAGAGCGATCAATTTGGGAAATTCCAAAAATTTAATATACAACGTATTTTTATTGTGTAAATTAAATAATCGTCAAATTGATACCGTTAGTAGATTATTTAAGTTTTATATCATTAAACCATCTTCAAAATCGAAATGTCAAAGCTGATATGAAAAAGAATACTAAACTAACATGAACAAGATGATGTCAAAATTGACGCCATGTCAAATGAGGTTTTTGCTATTTCCAAAGATACTTAACTTGCCTTAGGCCATCTCCAACCGAGGGCTGGCCAGATGACTCGTTTTAACCCTCTGGCCCTCCAAGATATTAATATTTTAATGAACAGTACAAGACCATATTTGCTTCCGTTTCCAACCAAGGGCCAAACATAATTTATTATTTAAATTTAAAAACTACAACAACTTAAATTCAAATCCAACAACTTAAATTTAAAAACTACAACTTATATTTAAAAACTACAACTTAAATTTAAAAACGACGAATTAAATTTAAAAACTACAAATTAAATTTAAAAACTACAAATTAAATTTAAAAACAACATTAACTTGAATTTAAAACTACAACAACGTAAATTTAATATCCATAATCAACATCATCCGCCATTGTATGAGTATAGTCAGAGGTAAACAACTGCCACCGGGTCATAATTTCATTTTTTTTCCTATCAAAATAGGCCTTACTCATTGGAGTGTAATTCGAAGTGTTTATTTCCATATTCTTATCATCTATCTCTTCTTGTACTTGTTTGACCCGGTTCTTCATGCCTACTTTTCCTTTCTTCCGCCTCAAGGGCATTTTGCTCTGCCATTAATCGCAATGAGGCCGCCACTTCATGTTGAGCGGCATAATCATCATTTGCCTTGCCCTTTTCCTTCAACCTTCGCGCCTTGTTTCATCCCATAGCCCTAGGTATGTAACCTTCATCCAAAGACGGATTTTCTACCTTTGTTTGTTGAATGGTTGGAGATCCATCTTGATCCATATATGCAGCTAAGGATGCTATTCCGAACATCGGCGTAGAAGCTCTATGTGGTGGATCTTCAAATAACACCCATCTTTTACAAATTTCCCAACAACTGTGAATTTGAAAGGGTTTCGAGCTACTCTCCATATATAATTCCTTCGTTTGGTGTACCGAGAAAAAAATTAAAGGAAATTAATTTATGAAATTAAATGTAATATAATTAAATTTTTAAAATAAATTGTGAAAACACTTACTTCATCATAGTAATCAGAGCCACTTTCATGTCTACTTGCGGGCGGCTGCTAACAATACTTGATGCCATTTGTTCAAACTTGGCTGAAGATGTTTCTTCCATCTTGAAGAACAACTCTCGTGGTTTCGAATATTTACTGGAGTGGTGCCTTCATAGAACTCTAAGTATTTTTTGGACACACGAGTCCAAACACCGTCATTTGTTTGACAATTCCCCCTCCCACTATCTTCCAACATTCATCTATAAGCCTTGCAAAGAGCTTCATCTTCTTTTCAGGTCCAAGCCCTACCTTTTATTGCAGACAAGGCCATTTGAAAATTATTGAAAATATTGAAGAATAGATTTTTAAAAGAGGAAAGAAAATATGAGAATTGAAATGGTGTAGGAATGGTGAAAATTCTGTTAAAACGGTGTCACATCTCTGCATCCACTTTCACTATAAATATATACAGTCGTATTCAGTCTTTGCTGGTCAACCATTTTCTCTCTCAAATCTTTGGCTTCAGTACTAGGTTGGCTCACTGAGTTCATACTATTTGATTCCTTTTTTCTACAACATTTTCTGGACCTTTCTTGCCAAGAAAGAAACAACGGAGGTCGACGGTTGTGATAACTACGATCCTTTCTCGCCCGACGTTTCTTGCCACGAAAGTCTGACATTTTTGGACGGAGAGACGGCAGATGAAAACGCATTGATCAGCACGAACTACTGCTCCGATAGTGCACTGGAACAAGAGCAACTGAAGAACTTAATCAACAGAGAGATCAAATTCGACTTCAAGAAAGATGAAAATGTGATCATTCCCAGCTGGGTTTTGGAAGCTCGTTGGGTTCTCAAGGTCAGTCTCCGAACTCCAAAACCCCATTTCTTGTTTTCGAAATTTCGATCATTTGAACCAACATTTGTGAAGTTTCAATTGGGAACTTAATCGGGTGTTCTTGAAATTCAGAGAAGTGCAGAACTTGGGTTTCAGCCCTTGACAGCATATCTGGCCATTACATATTTCGATCGATTCTATTCGCTGAGTTCCGACCCTGTAGGTTTTAAAGATTATATTTTTATGGTTTTTTCTTCTTCTTTTCTGCAGAAAGAAGAGCCAAAATCTGCAAAGAGGTTGCTTTCGGTGGTGTGCCTGTCGTTGGCGGCAAAGATGGAGGAGTTGGACGTGAAACTTCCACCACTGTCACAATACGCCGCCGGAGATTACTCCTTTCCAGGTCATTTCGTCAGGACGACGGAGTTAGCGTTTCTCGATCACTTAGATTGGAGGCTGAGTTTGATCACACCCTTTGCGTTTCTCGGTTACTTGATCTCCAAGTTATGCCAGGGACCTGCATCAGATGTGAAATCTCGGATTGAAGGACACCTCCTTTCTAGAATGACAGGTATTTCTGTTAATTTTCACGAACAATGTTTTATGTTTGATCAATCACTTAATTAATTTATTTTTTATTTGTTGTTGGTTGATTTAGATGGTTAATTATAATTTATTAATTAACTCTAATCTTAATGTTTTACAGAGATTAACTTAATGCATCATCGACCGTCCGCCGTAGCAGCAGCCGCCACCTTAATGGCAGCGGATCAGAAGTTAACAAAGGAGGCAGTGGAAGTCATGATAAAATCGGTTCCTGGCTTGAATTTTCTGGAAATTGTGAGTTTTCTTAATTGATCTCATTAGTTGATTAATCAAGTAGATTAAAGACTGGATTTTGATTAATCTTGGACTCATTGGCCTTTGTGTTGCAGGAAGCTGTGTTTTTATGCTACAATCGGATGCAGGAGAAGGAGCTAAAGAGTTTGAAGGACCGATCGATCCTGGTAAATGTTGCAGTTAGTTCTTCAGTTCCTGCAGAGAAGTCCGTAAAAACCAATTGATCGCTGATTCCGTTTGATTCGAGCCCCGTGGATGGATGTTGTAGAGAATTCTTTGAGTTGCATTACATCAGAGAAGTGTGATTCTGTTCTGCTAAAGAAATTTCGATAGCGGAGTGGAATTACTTCGGTCGGTAATAGTAAATATCACATGTGACCAAATTAGGTAAAACTGAAATTGGCTTAAAGAGTGTAATTGACGTAAATTCTTACGTTAGTATCTCCCTCATCACGTGACATCTCCATTCATAACTTTGACTGATGTTCGGGTGAAAGCGAAGATACGAGAAGATTGCATGGCATATCATGTAGTTTGTTTTCTCGACGAAAGAGATGAAGTCAGCATGCCATGGTAAATTTTACGGCAAAATTTCCGGTATATGCCTGGAAATTGCCATGGCCAACTATAGTACAAGCAGTCTCTTATGCAGCATGCATCAATCAGTGGTTTAATTATCGACAATAAAACGAGCAATTACAAGAGAAGGATCAAAAGAATGATCTTGGAAATGATGCCATAACAAAACATCCATCGGTAGGCAAGCAGAGATGTACCTGTTCAAGTTCCAGTTGATTTCAGTCTACTTGTTACACAGGGATGAATTTCAGAACTGCTGAAACCGGCATGCCAAGGAACCCAAGTGCAACGCTGGCAAACCATTGCTTCCAACTTAGAGGATGTGTGCTCGCAAATGTACCCAAGAACTCGATGATTATGATTTGAAAGATAACAGTGGCAGAGAGGACAGTCATGAAAACGTAGTTCTGCATTATGCCTTTGAAGACGTTAACCTTCTCCATTTCCCTCGAGCTGATCTCATTGAAAACCTGAAAGAAGACGGTAGCATTCAAATGAATGTATGTGGATGAGTTGTCATTTCCTGAATTTGAATTTTACTTTTTCCAATACTCCATTCATTAACAAACGCAATACGATTAAATCACATCCCTCGATGATTCATAATTACCTGACAAAACACAAATGAGTTGAAGATAAGGGTGGTCAAGATCAAATCCGAGTCTGGGCCAACGAGCTGAAAAGCTTCTTTTCCTCTGGTCTGTAGAAACCATATTATCACGAACTGATACAGAGACTGCCCTAGGATATTTCTCCACATCACATTAGTGATGAAGTTTCCTTTCCTGCCAACCGGTGCTCTCTTCATTAAATCGTCATTAGGTGGCTCGGTGGCGAATGCAAGGGCTCCTAGAGTGTCCATGATCATGTTGACCCAGAGAAGCTGAACAGCAGTAAGGGGAGTATTTCCTAGGAGCGTTATCAACCCAAAACAAAAAGTTAGCCAATAAAATATTTTCATGAGAAACAAAAACAAGAAACTTAAACAAGAGAGAAAATGCATCGCAGTCTGCTTACCAGTTAAACAGGCGGAAGAGAAGCTGACAATAAGCGCAACCACATTAACCGTTAACTGGAACTGAACAAATTTCTGGATGTTCAAGTACACTGAACGTCCCCATTTGGCCACAGTCACAATTGTAGAAAAGTTATCATCCAGAATTATCACGTCAGCACTTTTCTTTGCCACCTGATATAATTAGCACATTCTTAATTACCTTAATATCAAAAACGATCAAGCTCACCTAAAAATAAAGGATCAGGGGATTCACGAACAAGAAGAAGAGAGTAAATGAGACGTCCTTGGGCAAAGCATTCACTTATTTCTTGTATTATCCATATGTAACCTCATAAAATTTAGTCTTACCACCACCACTTTGCAACCCTTGTGCATTCTTCTGATATCTCAATTTAGTAATAAGATCATGCAACTCTAATTGTACAACTGTAGTTTCCAATCAAATTCTACCGGAACTGAATGTTTGTAATGCAACAAAATAGGTTTACAGGCATGACATGAGAGAGAAAATGGTGATTGAACTTTTCTCTAGAAACAACTACCTAAGAAGTAAAAACGTTGCTTCTTTTAGCATATTATATTTATAAAACAGGAAAATCAACTGTCGACATGTGCGACTCTACGATTTGAGAGAGCGAGAGGAGGCTTTTATTAAGACACAAAAAGAAGCAACATCTTTGTAAATACCTCAGTACCAGCAGTGCCCATTGCAAGTCCTATATCAGCTTCATGAAGTGCTGGAGCATCGTTTGTACCATCACCAGTCACAGCAACAACTTCTTGAAAAGTGGTCCTTAAGTGTCTTACAAGGGTATGCTTATCCATTGGTGAAGAACGAGCCATAACCTGATCATAACATCAAATTGCATCATTAGAAAAGTCACTTGAAGTGGAAGGGAACAGCAAAATTAGACAAGAAAATTGTTCTATTATTTATGGTTAAAGGTAGAGGTCGCACTTGGTGCGATGGCAAGTGCTTTCGCCCATGAGCGGTAGGTCTCGGGTTCGAGACTTGGGAGCAGCCTCTCCATAAATGGGGGTAAGGCTAGCCGACATTCACCTCTCCCAGACCCTGCGTAAAGCGGGAGCCTTGTGCACTGGGTACGACCTTTTTATTTATGGTTAAAGGTGCATGTCACCCGTAAGTGAAGAAATAATGTATTTATCGTTGATATGGTTAGAGCTATTGTCACTGTTAGTATGTCTACCATAATTAGCTGTGCAATAATGGTAAAGGGGGAATAAGGAATTTCAATAGGTTTAACAGTTTACTAGTCTAGGGATTTGTTAAGTAAAATACATTTAATTAAATGTTTCTGAGACAGCTCACTGGCGGGATTGTGAAATTTTGATAACATGTTTCTGACAAGTGTCTTTTCAGAAAAATAAGAAACTGTACCTGAAGGTTTGGAATAATTCTTTGTAATTCCTCCTCACTCTTCTCACGAAACACTGGGCCCTCAATTGCCAAACCTCCATCGGTCAAAATTCCACACTCTCTTGCAATTGCTTTTGCAGTGTTTATGTTGTCTCCAGTAATCATTCTGACTGTAATACCAGCAGACCTACAAATTGCAACAGACTCCTTGACACCAGGACGAACTGGATCTTTGATACCCACAATGCCTATAAATGTGTACCCTGAGGTGGGAATAGGACTTTCAGCTGAGAATTTGCCGACCTCCATGTATGCAAGGCAGAGAGTTCTAAGGGCTTCACTAGCAAAACGTTCAATGATGCCATTCAAAAAATTAATGGATGCTTTATCGAGGGGAACAACCTTGCCATCTGGACACATGATTTTGTCGCATGCAGCTAATATTATCTCAGAAGCACCTTTAGTGTGCACCCGGAAGCCACCTTTAGGAAGCTCTACAACAACACCCATTCGCTTTTCATGAGAATTGAAAGGCTCAACTTTAACAACTTTTGTTGCCTCCCTTTCTGCCTTGCAATCACCGCCTAGCAACATCCCAAATTCCAAAATAGCAGTCTCAGTGGGTGTTCCAAGTAACTCAGTCTTGCCATCTTTGTTTTTAACAACTTCTCCTCCAGTGTTGTTAAAAATAGATTGCAGCAGAAGCCTCAAACCAGATTCAGGAAATTCCTCGGAGGTTCCCACATCTCTGATTTTACCACAGAAGATGCTCAAAAAAGATTGCAGCGTAAGCCTCCAACCAGATTCAGGAACTATAGAAGCAAAGTTAGTAGCTTCCTCGGAGGTTCCCACATCTCTGATTTTACCACAAATGCAAGCTTTCACAACAGTCATGTGGCTCGTCGTTAGTGTCCCAGTCTTGTCACTGCAGATAGTTGTGGCTGATCCCATTGTCTCACAAGCAGCCAGATGCCTGACTAGTGCCTTATCGTTCATCATCTTCTTCATGGCAAAAGCAAGACTCAATGTCACAGCCAAAGGCAAACCCTCTGGAACAGCAACAACAACAATTGTAACAGCTATAGCAAAATATTCCAAGATTTCCAATGCTTCATCTCCAGACCAGATCAAGTGGGATCCTTGTTGAAGCTTGCGGCTGAACAATCCTTGAACCAATACAGAAAATGTCACAACAGCAAAAAACAGGCCTATTTTCCCAATGATGGTTGCCACACCATTTAGTTTGACCTGCAAGGGGGTTTCATCATCTCCCCCTTCACTAAGAGTAGCCATCAGTTTACCCCACTGGGTTCTCATTCCAACAGTAGTTACAAGCATCTTGCATGATCCATCCTGAACTTTAGTTCCACAGAGGAGAAAAGGATTTGTAGAGTTGACCTTAACTGGTTCACTCTCTCCTGTTAAACTGGATTCATTTATCAGCACAGGAAACCCCGAAACAAAAAGTCCATCAGCTGGGACCAGATCTCCAATAGAAAGATGAACAATGTCGCCAGGAAGTAGATTGTAAATGGACAACTTCTGTCTGAATCCATCTCTAGTAACCTTAACTGTAATTTTTTTCTTCTCCTTCTCCAAATCCTTGAACTGCAGGGATTGTTTATAATCACTAGTTGCAGTGACAAATACAACAAGCAAAATGCTAGCAACAATTCCAAGTCCATCGTGGGCACCCTTTGGCCAACCTTCTGTCATTATCCCAACCAGCAGAGATACAAAGGCACACAATGCAAGTATCATGAGGGTAGTGTCCTGAAGGGCTTCCCACACATAAACAAGAAATCCACGGGACGGTTTTTCAATAAATTTATTAACCCCATATATTTCTTTTCTCTTATTAAGCAATTTCTCAGAAGTAAAAATTCCATTGATACTTGATGTTCCAAGCTTGTCTGTGATAGTCTCCACACCACCGTGACTTTTCAGCTTTTTCAAATCAAAGCTATCAACAATCGATCCCACCTCATCAGCACAAATTTGAAAGCCCGCAGCTTTGACTTCCTCAGGTACGGTATAATCACTGGGCAAACTTAAGCCTGCACACATTGAAGATTGAAAACCAAATAAACAGATAAAACAAGTAGAACCATTGTTTGAAAATATAATAAATATCGTCTGTACAAACAACTTTAGAGCTGAGTAGGTTAAGATTCTAACCTTGGATAAACTGAAGCGCAGCTTGTGAATCCAAAACTGCAACTCTAAACTTACCCTGTTATTTCAACCGAAGAACGAAGGACAACACACTAAGAAATAAGGTTTTCTTTTATAAGACAGCAAAAGATATATTTTCTACATGAAGTATGCACATGAATATATTTTTTACGAGTTACTACCCCTATTAAGTATAAATATACCTGCTCAATTTCTTTTTATGGTAGACGGTATACCTTAATTTCATAGTCTATCAAACAGCAACTATGGTTCGCTGCAGAATTGAACTTATCCTCGTTTATGTAGCATAAGGTCATTTAAAGCTATGAGTTTGCTTAAAATTTTTACGGTGCATGGTTCTGAAATGATAATCATTCACGAGTCCCTACGTTCACGCGCATCCCCCAAATCTAGTACAATATGTACTTGGTCAAGGTTTTCGTTTTGACATTCAGCAAGATGAGACAGAACAAAATGGCTATTTCAAGCTGATATGGATCTGGGAACAGCACTGATAATTCAGGATGCACCAGAAACACACAACCCCAAATTACGAACAACAGCGAGTCTACTTTTTCCCTTCTTAGCTAGCCCATCATCGAATTTCAATTGAGAGATGATCTTCCCAACTTTCTATATACAACGCTTTGATTTTGTTAGAAAACGAACACTAATAAATTAGAAATCCAGATTAACGAACACTAATCAATTAGAAATCCAGCTGAAATGTAAATCTATAAGCAAGCAGAAAACGAACATTAATCAATTAGAAATCCAGATTAATTGTAGCATTGGGGTCACACTCAACTTATCAACAAAAAGAACTAAATAATTCCAAAAATTTTCTCAGGAGCCAAACAGAACAAAAAAAGAGAGAGAAACCAAAAGAGTAACCGATTTATACCTGATTGGTTCGTCGAATGGCCTCAGCTTCAAAACGCTTGGGGAGGTTAGCAGTGAATCTGAACCTCCGTTTCCGATTCTTGACAAGTCCACACGGCTTCCTCCATATCTGAAACGCCTCCTCCGACGAGTTCTTCGCCTTCACATAAAAGTTCTCGTTCAAATAGCTCTCCATCTCAGCTTCTCAGCTTCACAGCAAACCAGAAACCCTAGCCTTATACACAGAGACGAGTTCTTCGCCTTCACATAAAAGTTCTCGCTGCAGCCATAGCGGAATCTCACAGAGAATTGAAGAGAAAAGTAGGACAAGACCTGTTTGGCAAGAGAGAAAGTGCAAGAAAATCAAGAACGCAGAAGCGGGAGATCAACGTCAGTGGACTCCGGCGATGATCCCATGTAGAAAGTAGAATCTTTGTGAGTAAGGAATTAGAGTTTTAGAGAGAGAGAGAGAGGAAAACGTAGAGAGAGATTTGCGTAACTGCATTTTCATGAGCTGAGATACTGTGACTCGACACTTTCTTAACTAACATCTAGACTAAGGAGGTACTAATCTGGTGCTTTACACCTTTGATAAGATTGTGAACCTTCATTACTCCTAACAGTAGGTAAAAATATTAAATTAAAATGTCTTTGCCGCTTGGTGTCAGAGTTGCCGCGTTTAGGAAATAGAGAGAGCGGTCAAATTCGGAAATTCCAAAAATTTAATATATAACATATTTTTATAGGAAAATTAATGAAAAGTACTTGAAAATTTTGAGTTTTAACTATAACGACAAAATAAAGGGTAAAGTAAATAGTACCAGGTTTGACTATTTAGTGTAAAAATGTGGTTTTTCCGTTAAAATGAACAGTATTGCGGGCTTTTCGTTAAAACTCCATATTTTTATTGTGTAAATTAAATAATCATCAAATTGATATCTTTAGTAGATTATTTAATTTTTATATCATTGGACCATCTTCAAAATCGAAATGTCAAAGCTGATATGAAAAAGAATACTAAACTAACATGAACAAGAAGATGTCAAAATTGACGCCATGTCAAATGAGGTTTTTGCTATTTCCAAAGATACTTAACTTGCCTTAGGCCATCTCCAACCGAGGGCTGGCTAGATGGCTCGTTTTAACCATCTGGCCTCCAAGATATTAATATTTTAATGAACAATACAAGACCATATTTGCCTCCGTTTCCAACCAAGGGCCAAAGGGCCAAACATAATTTATTATTTAAATTTAAAAACTACAACAACTTAAATTCAAATCCAACAACTTAAATTTAAAAACTACAACTTATATTTAAAAACTACAACTTAAATTTAAAAACGACGAATTAAATTTAAAAACTACAAATTAAATTTAAAAACAACATTAACCTGAATTTAAAACTACAACAACGTAAATTTAATATCCATAATCAACATCACCTTCATCATCCGCCATTGTAGGAGTATAGTCAGAGGTAAACAACTGCCGCCGGGTCATAATTTCATTTTTTTTCCTATCAAAATAGGCCTTACTCATTGAAGTGTAATTCGAAGTGTTCCTTTCCATATTCTTATCATTTATCTCTTCTTGTACTTGTTTGACCCGGTTCTTCATGCCTACTTTTCCTTTCTTCCGCCTCAAGGGCATTTTGCTCTGCCATTAATCGCAATGAGGCCGCCACTTCTTGTTGAGCGGCATAATCATCATTTGCCTTGCCCTTTTCCTTCAACCTTCGCGCCTTGTTTCGTCCCATAGCCCTAGGTATGTAACCTTCATCCAAAGACGGATTTTCTACCTTTGTTTGTTGAATGGTTGGAGATCCATCTTGATCCATATATGCAGCTAAGGATGCTATTCCAAACATCGGCGTAGAAGCTCTATGTGGTGGATCTTCAAATAACACCCACCCTTTACAAATTTCCCAACAACTGTGAATTTGGAAGGGTTTCAAGCTACTCTCCATATATAATTCCTTCGTTTGGCGTACCGAGAAAAAAATTAAAGGAAATTAATTTATGAAATTAAATGTAATATAATTAAATATTTAAAATAAATTGTGAAAGCACTTACTTCATCGTAGTAATCAGCGCCGCTTTCATGTCTACTTGCGGGCGGCTGCTAACAATACTTGATGCCATTTGTTCAAACTTGGCTGAAGATGTTTCTTCCATCTTGAAGAACAACTCTCGTGGTTTCGAATATTTACTAGAGTGGTGCCTTCATAGAACTCTAAGTATTTTTTGGACACACGAGTCCAAACACCGTCATTTGTTTGACAATTCCCCCTCCCACTATCTTCCAACATTCATCTATAAGCCTTGCAAAGAGAATACTAAACTAACATGAACAAGAAGATGTCAAAATTGATGCCATGTCAAATGAGGTTTTTGATATTTCCAAAGATACTTAACTTGCCTTATCTTAAATGCTAGAATATTTAAGTATTATTTTATTATTTTTAAACAAATAACAGCCCAACTTTTATTATTTTTATTTAAAAAATATAAATGAAGAAATAAATTTTGGCATATTAGGTGGAAGGAAAATATTAACAATATGTCAAATTGCTAAGTCATATGTCAAACTGAAATTTGATGTTTTGAATTTAACGTCTTCTTTGCAAATATTCTTAGTATGTTATATTGTTGACCCTAAAAACTACCAAGCCTACGTGGCACACAGACCGAGTAATTAATAAGTTAACTACATCATTCGGTTATGTGCGGGACGTGCTAACTCGTAGGCCGAGCTTTGCCGGTGAGTAAAATGTGTTGATGTTGCGTTGAGCGCGCTGCTGACTTCTTGATCTTGCGACTGCGGCCGAGGAAGGAACACGTCTCGGCCTTCGGGTTCTAGAGCCTGAAGACAATGCTGCTAGTTTTATGAAGTTCAATATCAGATTCAGCTTTCAATGTGCCGAATGTAGTAACCTGGTAACACCTCACTTCGTCAAGAAGGCTGATGAGATGACCTCTACCAACAAGGACTCGAAAATCCTTGTCGACTGAGACTTGGATAGGTAATCAATTGGCCGAGAATCAATGTTATTTATCCAAACTGAAGATGCTCCTTGATCGGTTGATTCTACGGCTCCAGTGATGTTTATCCAAACTGAAGATGTTGCCGGTTGCCTTCACAGTGCTGTTTATCCAAACTGAAGATGTGTCAGCGGGAAAAAGAAAATAAAAATCTCAAGGTTGTTGAGAGGTTTCGCGTAGAGCGAGAGTTTGCACAGGGCAGTTATGTGTTGAATTGGATAGGCTTTGAATGATGCACACCATTCTCTATTTATAGCAACAAACTCTCTCATGGCCGAGCTAGAACCACACTCGAATTAGGACTCCTTAACCTAATCTAACTAGGACTCGGCCAATCTTAATTGAATTGGGACTTTGAACCCACCTTTTTAATGAGCCAAATTCATTTCCCGAGTTCTAGCATCCCTAGGACTCCTTATCATAATAGGTCTCAACGACTTTACCTTTGTCCGAAATAATCATCTGTAGCAAGATTCGGCCAACCTTTATAGGGTTGGCCCATGACAAGATTCTAAATAAACACCTTTAGGCCGAGGATATTTCTGAGCTCGGCCCAAAATAACATTTTGGGTCCAAACATTGCCCCCTCGCTTCTGAGGTCTTCAGCCTAAATATCCTGTCGAGCCTCAATCTTGAAGAAGTGAAATCAAACCCTTAGTATATATTTGAAAGACAACGAAAAGTCTCGAATATTCCATCCACTCTAGTGCATTTATGAAGCATGATTGCACGATCTTAACTTTGTCAGATGCTCTACCACTTGGCAATTCCTCAGCTTACTCGTCTGCATTTAATAATGACCCTCGAAACGTGCGACCCTCGAAACGTCTATTCGCTAGTAAATCCGCTGTCACACGCAAACATGCATCCTCAAACCACGAAATCTTTGGTCCATTCACCTGGATTTTCTGAATATCCCTCATGATTATCAAATTCCCCGATCGATTCTACCCCCTATTTAAAAACCAAACGGTTGATCTTCCTCCCAAAATGCCTATAAATACCTGACTCTTCTTCATTCATAGTTTATGTTTTTAGAACTCTTGAATCTCTTGCCATTTTCTCTCATGACCTAGAAAATCTCAAAACCCAAAAAACTCCCAAACCCAGAAAATCCCTCGAGTCTTCAACAATGGCTTCTAACATCTTTATTACCAAGCTTTCTGAGGAGTGCACCAAGTGCAAGGACTTCATCGACCGAAATGCTATCAAGACCCAACGGTTTGAAGACTATTCAAATGCTTCCCACCTGATCTTGGGACCACTTTTCAAGGACGACGTCCCAAAGGCCATTATCGAAATGATCAAGGCCCACTGCTTGAAACCCTTGCTCCAAGGGTAAAATTGGTCGAAGTGGGATTTGACCAGGCCTCAAGGAGCCTGGCCTTCGATCCCTGCATCTTGGGCAACTTGGGTCTAACGAATGGAAAAGTTCTTCAACACAGAGTGGAAAACTCTTGGCATTTATGATGCTATCAAGCTCTCGATTATTGAGATTGCCATAGACCGGGAGCTTCTCACAGAAGCCTTGAGTTTTTGGTGCCCGGCCACCAACACAATGGTACTCCCCCTCGGCCCCATTGGCCCGACCGTGCTCGACATATCGGCCGTCCTTAGCACTTCTCCATCTGGTTTTCCAGTTGATACCATATTTCTTAGGTATCAATTCAACTTAGACGTTAAGTCATTATTTGACGAACATGTCGTCGAAACCCTAAAGAAGAAATACCAAGAAGCCAAAAAAAAAAAAGTCCAGAAGCTGCACAAGAACTTCTTCAACTATAATACTCTCATCCACCAATTTGCTGGTCGAGGGGAGGAAAACCTACAGAAATGGGAACATGAAGCCTTCCTATTCTACTGGTACAACAAATTTATTGTTTGTACCAAGTCAAATAAATATTTGATCGAAAACATGCCAGTGGCCGAAGCTCTGGCCAGTGGTCACACCCTAGCTCTTAGTTTGGCCATCCTCGCCAACCTCACGCGTTGCCTAGCCGAATCGACCGTCACCAAAATTGACCCGTACCAGAACGGCCCACTCTGGGTTTTCCAGTTTTGGCTGCAAGTTTACTTCACCACCCTGAGGCCATAAATCCCTAGCTTCAAGTCCTCTGAAGCGCTAGGTCTCCAATTGGCCTCTAAACCAGCTCATCCTCACTTGGCCGAAGAAGTCTTCAAGTACTTCTTCGGCCTAGAAGATCTTTCTGACAATGAATTCCTGATTTGTCGTCGTCAGGAGTACCCATCTTCCATCAAGATTCCATCATCGGCATGTGATGAGACCGAATACGCCAATCTTAGACAAAAATGGGGGCGTTCGTGTTAGCTCGCGACCTTTCTCTCGGTTGTGATGCTCAGAGCGCGAGTTGGGAAGTCTACCACCCCCATTTTACCGCTAGGCAACTTGGCTACCTCCAAGGCTGCCATGTGCCTCTACCCACTTCACACTCTTTTCTAACTCAAGAACGTCTCTCTGGTTTGTCCGAAAGAGAGTGTAAAGAAGCTGAGCGAGAATTTCAAGAGAGGTGCGCGAAACTCCATCTTCGGTCGAACGTCTCTGAAACTCACAGTACTACCACATTTGCTGATTGATGGGACACATACATCCAATAATTCTTTAGCACACCAGTCAAGGATATTGTCAAAAATATTTTCGACGATCGTCCAAAGAAAGCTCTCACCCCAAAATCCAAAGAAGCGGCCCAAGGTAGACGTCATTTATTTATTTATGTTTCTCACTTCAAAGAAAGCTGCAACTGTTCAAGCTCCCGCAACTTCTCCCACTCTAGTGGCGGCCACTACTGTGTCAGTCACACCTAGAAAACGGCTTTACCTAGAGATAAGAGCGACTGGTAATGTTGCCCCGCCCCAAAAGCGCATAAAAAAGAAGGCAAAGAAGGGTGAGCGAGAGATTCTTGTGATCTCAAGTCAAACCATAGGTGTAACTGCTGCTAACGTTTCTCTCACTCCTTCTATCGTCGAGGCCTCAGCGAGAGGACTGCAAAATCCTCCAATGGATCAGGTGACTAAAGTTTACCCTACTATTCCAGCCATGATCGAACCAGTCGTCACTCCATTGGTCGAGGGTCCTGCAGCTCCGGGGCTGACTGTATCCTTCTGTCGGACCAATAAATGCTGTTGTGAGGAAAGCGGCCACTCTGGCCGAGAAAATACCTCATCCAAATCCAAAAAAGAAATCAGTAATCATCGTGGAATAAGAGGTATGACCATTTTTGTTAGCAATTTTTTCTCTTTCTAATTAGATCTTCCAACTAATGAACAAGCAATTTTTGTTTAGGAGAACGAGGGCGAATAACCTTTGTTGGTGAGGTGCCCCTAACCGGCCAAGTTGCCACCCACTAATCCTTAGCTGGTGGTCGCAGTGACTGGCCAAGCCAACCTTTCTGCTGTCGAAGCGAATGCTGGGCACGAAGCAGTACCTGTTGAAACAGAAGCGAAGATAGAGATGCCGATTCATTCCCAAGATCAGAATCTCAACATTCCTCCACATGAGGTTACTTCGGCCTTCGTAAGAATCTTCATTATCCTTTTATTAACTTCCTGGTTTAGAATTCTAAACCAAGAAAATACTAAATGTCAGGTGCCCAATCACTCGTTTCACCAAAAATTCTATGCGTCGAATGGTGTTATCTATATTTCTTGGCCACTTCAGTGGCCGTCGAACATAGATAACCTTCATCGGCCGCGTGAATTAAAAGGCAGTCTTA
Source organism: Malus sylvestris (assembly GCF_916048215.2). Taxonomy (NCBI): domain Eukaryota; kingdom Viridiplantae; phylum Streptophyta; class Magnoliopsida; order Rosales; family Rosaceae; genus Malus; species Malus sylvestris. The sequence continues at coordinate 6,695,139 of NC_062267.1, read as the reverse complement.
AACACTGGGCTCGGCCATTAAGCTTTCTAGGTTCGAGCAACGAACCAGATGACATGGCTGAAGTCTCATCTCGGCAGGTCTAACACAAATATCTTTTATGCTAGCTTCTTTAAGATTTTCCTTTTTTTTCTAAAATCCTTTCATATGCAGCCTTCATGGGAAGTCGAGCTCGACGCCCTTCTTTCCATTTCTTTGGGGACGGCTGGTCCTTCTACCACTACAACCGACCCTTCTGCATCAACGGCCGAGTCAAATGCCCTTGTCAAGCTACATGAGCTCTTATCTCTCTCAGCTTCTCAAATCCTCGAACGCAAATGCCTCAACTCAGTAGGAGAATGTTTGAACAACCTTGCAGCCGACGACCTAATGAGTAATAAAATTGTCACTCGCATGTCTTCTATCCTAGAACGAACCTGAGAATATTTTGATATCTTCGAGAGAGTTCTTCGGGTAGAAAACGACTATAAGGCTGCAATGGTCGCTCAAGAAGTTATTCGTCCAAATGTCAAGGCGATAAAGGCGAAGAAAGAACAACTAGCCGACCTCGACCGTCAAATTGCCAAACTCCAACGTCAGAGGTCGGCCATTGCCTCTGATCTAGCAAAGGATTTTGAGTCAAGCAAACCTCGTTTGACTGAATACGCGGCTGGCACGAAGTGGATTGAGCAACTGAAGATAGACAAGAGAACTTAGCAAGCTGAAATCACAATGGGTGAAGTGAGGTGGTTAGAGTTGAAAGCCGCCCTCAAAGCTTTCTTTCCTTCGACCCCTTATAAATTAATCGATCAGTTCCACATGTACACTCTTTTTGCAAAATTAATGAAATGAACTTTTTATTCTCGCATCTCCCAAGTGACTGGATAATTTTATTTTTTTTTTAATTTCCCATTGATTGGTAGTTTATGAATCAAACCAGTTCGATCTTTGAGGTGGTATGCCCCCTTGCCGAGAACTTTCTGTACGATGAATGATCCTTCCCAATTCGGCGACCATTTCCCGAATCTAGGGTCTTTAATTCCTACGGGCAACACGATTTACCAAATTAACTCTTCATCGCCAAATGTTTTTTGTCTGACTCATTGATTATAGGCTTGCTCAGCAATCTTTTTCTGTGCCACCAATAAATTATAAGCATCAAGCCGAACTTCCTCCAAGTCTTCTAACTCTTATCTCATAGCCTGATTGTATTTGGCACTGTACAAACTACTTTGTTCAATTACTTGTAATGAATTTATACTTAACTCAACTGGTAGCATCGCGTCGTGCCCATAAGTTAACGCATACAGGGGCATCCCTGTTGCTGATCGGAGTGAAGTCCGATATGCCCATAAAACGTCGTTCAACTTCAAATGCCACATGCCAGGCTTTTCTTTTATCATTTTTTCGAGAATGCCAATGAAAACTTTATTACTTGCTTCGACTTGTCCATTTTCTTATGGGTAATACGGCGTGGATTGTTTGAGTTGAATTTTCAAGTTCGCCGTATATTATTTGAACCTATCGGCTGTAAAGATTATGCCATTATCAGTTATGATTGTTTTTGGTACACCGAATCTGGTCGGTTACCACAAATATCCATGCATGTTTTGCTGCTCCAGAAAACGGTGTAATTTTATCGATTACATTCATGGCCCATCCTTTGAATGGCCATGGTTTGGTGACCGAGTGGAGTAATTTGGCTGAGACTCTCTGTATAGGCCCATGAATTTGACACTGTACACATCCCCATGCGTACTTGATACAATCTTTCAATATACTCTACCAGAAATAGCCATGTCGACGAAACAACCAATGCATCTTACATCCATATTGGTGAGCTCCGTAAATTCCTTTGTGTACTTCTGTAATTGCTTGGGCAGCCTCCTGCAAGTCGAGGCACAATAACAATAAACCATCCTCGTCTTTCCGATACAACTCATTCTAGTATGACACGTAATTTGTGGCATGAACCTTTGTCCTCCAATCGTGTTTGCCACTGGGGTTATCGAGATATCGCATGATTGACCTTCTTCAGTCGTCTGGTAATATCTTGACTGCACACATGTCTACAGGATCTCCTCGTTCCAACAACGAAGGTAAGGACATCACTTGTGTACGGATCACGTGATTGTGTTAGAGATCTTGTTGATTAACCAAGGTCAGGTGCGATCGTCGTATTACAAGTATTGCCTGGCTTAGCTCGCCCCCCAGGAGTTATGCTCCTGAGGCTATTTGAGCCAGTTCGTCTGCGTCGGTGTTTCGAATGCGGGAGATGTGTTTGAATGTAATACCGTCGAACAAATCGGCCAAATAGCTGGCAACCATGTGATAAGGCACTAGAGTAAAACTCATGCAACGAAAAGTGCCATTGAGTTGGTTAATCACAAGTTTCGAATCACCGAAGATGAGTATGTGGGCTGCCCTCAGGTCGTGAAGGACGCTAAGGCCAATGAAAAGGGCTTCGTATTCGGCCTAATTATTTGTACAATCGAAATCAAGCTTGAGAGAAACATACCAGCGATGTTGATCTGGGGATTGAATGACGATTCCAACACCGACCGAGGCTGAAGTTCGAGAGCCATCAAAATACATCGTCCAATAATTATCACGTGTTTCCACCATGCCAATTTCGACGTTGTTGCCCCCGAAACCATGTGGAGAATGATGTTGAGCTAAGAAGTTGGCTAGTGCTTGTCCTTTGACGGTTTTCTATAGCACGTATTGCAAACTGAATTCAGACAATGCCATTGTTCATTTCCCAATTCGGCCTTTGACCATTGGTCGAGTAAGCATATACCGAATAACGTCGATTTGGCGATAACCTGAGTGACGGAAATGAGCATGTAATGATGGAGTTTAGATGCAACAAAAAGCAAAGCCAGGTAAAGTTTTTCAACGGCTGAATAATTGATTTCGGGTGAGTTAAGATTTCAACTGAGATAAAAGATGGCCTGCTCACGCCCAATATCGTTGTCTTGTGCAAGGAGGCAGCTGATTGACTCTTCGACTGCTGAAATGTATAGTTTAAGAGATTTACCGGGCCGAGGCGGTACGAGGATGGGTGGGGTTGTAAGGCCAACCTTGATTTGTGTGAAGGCCGCTTGATGTTTTTCATGCCGCTTGAATTTGTCTGAATCCTTGAGTTTCAAAAGTGTAGATAACACTTTCATTTTTCCAACCGAAATTAGCTACAAAACGGCGGAGAAAATTTATCTTGCTGGTCGATACACTGAATGCGCACTTAGCTGGGTTCATTTTGAGATTATGTTAGCGCATACGAATGAAAGTTTTCCTAAGATCATCTAGATGTGTTCGGCGACCTTCTATTTAACTATCATATCGTCGATGTACATTTCTGTAATTGTACCAATTAGGTCATGAAAAATGGTATTCATAGCACAGTGGTATTTGGCACCAGCATCTTTGAGGTCGAATGGCATGATTACCCACTCGTAGGTCCCAAGTGCCCACGGGCAACGATTTTGTGGATATCAGTTTCGATAATAAAGATCTGGTTATAGCCAGCATGGCCGTCCATAAAGGATAACATCTCATGGTTGGCCGTGGCCGTCCTTGATGCATCGGATATTCATTTTTTGGGGTTGCCAAATTTAAATTACGAAAGTTGATGCAAATGCGTAAAGCACCGCTTTTATTTAGAACTGGTACGATATTTTCCATCCATTCGACATATCGAGCAGTCTGAATAAACCCGGCTTTTAAAAGTCGAACTAGTTCATCTTTTATGCCGAGTTGTACTTCGGTCGAGAATCGCCAAAGGGGTCGGCGAAAAGGCTTACAACCAACTTTAATGCATAATTCGTGCTTGACGAGGGTTCGATCTATACCAGACATCTCATGGTAATTCCAAGAAAAACAATCTTTAAGTTCGGTTTTCATGGGTTGGGGTAACAAGGCACTAATAAATAACGGCCCATAGTCATTGGTCGTTCCCACATTTATTTCCTCTAATGGGTCTTTGACTTGAGGCTGACTGTCTTCAAGCTCGACCAGGGTAACTTGGACTTTGTCAAGGGAAATGACAGGACCATTATCTCATTCGACGAGAAACTCCACGAGGTTTACGCTCGAATTCGGTTGTTTGGAAATAGTATACCAATGAGCCAGCAGTCGTTCCATGGTAGATGAAACTACAGCCTGGCGTTCGGCCTGTTTGGTGTCAGACATCGGGATTGGAAATGAGGTCAGCCAACCCAAGTCTCACTGAATCCTTGTGAACAGTCTCGGCGCCAACCTTGATGGCTTTCTGAACTGAAATCTGAGTCGGCCGTCCTTCATCGTTGAAACCTTGTAAGGTGATGTAGTCGACGTGGTTGTCGTAGCTTCGAACAACTGATCATTGGCCAGATGAACCACGACTGATTTACTGTCCCAGAAGATGAGGACTTGATATAACAACGAAAGGATACAGCATGTTTGATGGATCCAATCCCGACCGAGCAATGCGTTATATTCGATTTTTGAGTCGATTATGAAGAACGCAGTCATCTGATTACGATCTGCGATATTTACTTCTAACGGAAATACCCCATTGGTCTAGGATTTGTCACCGACAAAGTTACTTATGGTGACCCCTGATGGAATAAGTTTGTCGTTAGAGTGACATAGTGCTTTCATGATGGAGATGGGCATGATATTGACTATTGCTTTGTAGTCAACGAAGATTTTGGAAACTGGATATCCTTCTATGTGAGCTGTAACATACAACGGCTTCAAATGATGAAGATTAGCCGAGGAATAGCGGGGAAACAGCTCAGCAAGAGTTATTTTGAGTTTGTCTTCTTTGCTTACTTGCTCGTCCTCCTCCATGACGATGAAGTCGACTTGCGTCGCTTCTTCGGCAACCACTTCACCATCCAAGAAAGTCGGTTAGGACGTGGTTGGCTGAAATTCAGCCGGTAGAACGTGGACCATGCTAATTTCTATATTTTCGAGAATCGAATGGTCCTTTGGGTTATGGTCGTCGTCTTCCAGACTATCGAGCAAAGTATCATGTTTTTTAGTGTCTTCAACCTAATCATTTTTTAAAGTAATTGTTCATGTGGTACATCCACATGACCTATTTTATTCTAATTGTTATCTCTGAGCTCACTCAACATTGGAGACATGTCTTATCCCTACAACGCCTTACGGGCAAGCTCTTGATAGGCGATTCGGGCATCCCTTGTGTCTAGGTAAGCATATAACCATGCTGCGCGCTCTTTCTCATTGGTCGTCAGGCCGAAAAAAGACACGGTTGAGAAGACTTCAAAATGGTATCGTAGATATTGGAGGTCATTGAGGGAGAAATGAAGCCCGGTGGTATCTATATCAGTATATAGATCAACCTCAAAACCAATAACTCGAGTTTCACGTATATGCTGGAACCTAGCCTTCATCCATGGATCAGTGGTCTTTTGAATAATCTGCTCGGCATCAGGGCAAGTTAGTGCCAGGTCAAGAGCCTCTTAACACGCCTTTAGTATGCCGTACAAGTCATTAGTGGAATATTTCTTGTGAAACTCTCGCATGTACTTCAAAGCTTTACCGAGAAATGAGGGGTGTAGATTTCGTCAGACTTTTATTAATGGCTCTTGTGAAGGCAACAGAGGAAGTTTGCTTTTCGCTTCCTTCTTAAAGTGTTCGAAACGAGCTTTCATCTCCCCAGGCCGAAGAATAAGTTTGATGCGCTTCTCAGATTCTTCTATTGTGGTCTCAAAGTCAAGATTGATCACCTTTTTTCCCTGAAGTAATTCAGCCATGATTGACAAGGGTTGTCTGTCATCTTCATTACCTGTTATTTATTTCAGCTGTCATTTGGTAGCATAGGTAGCCCGAGCCGCTTGTCGGCTGGCCATGCAGTCTATTCATTGGCGCCAGTTTTTCTGCGATTTAGAGAGTGCGGTATACACGCTGGTATGAGAGTTATAACTATACCACAGTTGGTCGAGTGGCTCAGGCGGTTTGAAGATTTTCTGGCTTGCGGATGAACTTGAGCTGCTAGAGTTGCGCGCATAATAGTCCTCGTTATAAAACGGTGTGTCGAAATCAAGACGTCGTCTGGCTGAAGGTTTTCCATCGATCCGTGTTTGACGGCTGAGCCTATAGAAAACTCCCTGGTGTTGGCTTGCACCGAGCACTTTTTGAAGTGTCGTTGCGGCCATAGAAGGCGGTCGTTGTATTGTAGCTTGAGGTGGTTTCTCCTTTGGCTCGATGAAGATGACGTTTGCCTTTTACCGACTAAATAAAACCACCAGCCCATCCGTTTCCTCTACGCTGGAGTTTAACATGGGCTCGACGATAGCTAGTCCCAAAAAATCTTTAGGCGACTCGTTTGAAAATAAATCAATCATGAGTCGTGGTCTAGAGTTCTGCTTTGGGACGTGTTGCATTGTAACAAACTCGACCTTTCTTTTTCCTTTATCCCCAGGCAGACGAGCATCTACCATGTTTATTGTCGCCGTAGGAAATGGGTCGGTGTCTATGCCCATTTTCTTTTCTAGGAACTTGAGTTTGCCGTTGTCGACCAAGCTTTGGATGGTGTCTCAAAACACAATGCAGTTGTTCGTTGCATGCTTGTCCGAGTTGTGATATTTGCAATAAATTTTCCTTTTTAAGTCATCGGCCTTGGGAAAATTATGTCCCGACCGAAGCTTGACAATTTTCACAATTAGTAACTGGACGAAGATGGCATCGACCTTAGTTATGTCGAATGTGTAGACCTTCGATGTTTTAACGGCCGCTTTTACACTGGCCGAGCGAGTTTTGACATCTTTGGAGTTGGCGTGTGCCTATGCCTTGCATACATAAGGTTTATCAATCACTATCTCGGTCGCATCTATGTTGACACATTTGGGTTCTTCAACTTCGATTGATGCATAACTAACTGTAGGGTTCTTATAGATCGTCCATCGAGATGAGGACTTCAATATCTTTTCTTCTCGGAGCAGATAATCATATTGTTCGACGTGTTGAGCCAGCTCATACATATCTCGAAAATGTTCCCCCAGGAATTTCTTTTTGTATTCCACGTCTAGCACATTCAAAGCGAGCCTGACAAATTTGACTTTAGAGAGAGGTACTCAGCACCAATTTCTGGCCGATTTAAACCTTGTAAGATAATCCATTAGTGACTCGTCAAATGCTTGAGCCATCCTGGCCAATGAAGAAACTGACATTTCCATTCCCGGCCGATAGAATTGCTCATGGAATTTTTTGACTAGTTCCTCCCAACTTTGGATGGAGTTAGGTGGGAGGTTCATGTACCATTGATGTACCACGCGAATGTTGAGCCCGTCAACGAGAAGTTGAATATCCGCAGTTTATGGAAGTCACTATTAACATCTCCGCATTGCGCAGTAAACCGAGCTACATGTTCTAACAAGGACAAGGACAATTCAAACTTTTCTACATAAGCTGAGCATGGATGGATAAATTTTGGGAACTTCGGCCCCTTTTTCAAGGTCGAATCAATCATTCTTTGGACCTCAACCATATCGACGGATGCCGTTTCCGCTCCTCGATCGAATTCGTCCACCTTGCTGCTTGATCCACCTTTTTTTTTCAAATCAATCATTTTGAGCCGAGCAGATCCCGTCTCGGCTGGTAATGCTGGTATTGGATTGTTCTTTAGAATAAATTGTCTGGATCGATCAGCGTGTCCAATATTATGGGTATTGCTAACCAGGACCTTGAGCAATTTAGTATGCACGACGCTATAACCATACACTTTTTCGAGTATCCCTTTTATTTCTCGACTAAACGTTTGCTCAAACTGCCAAGATTGATCATCAAGTCGTCTTCGAAAAAAAGACCTAGTTGGTGGATCAGATGCTTCACCATCGTCCTCGCCACAATCCTTTAATATTCCTTCGACAAAAATTCCTTTTGTTGCTCTGGTGGTGATCTCCACATCACGAGCCTGTCCACCGAGATTGACTTCCTTTTCTCGGCGTGTCGCACTTGTTACTTCGGGTGTGACAACAACAGGAGGATTTTGTGCCTGTGACAAGCCATCATGATATAGGTTTTGGACAATAGGTGGAAGGTTAGCCCCTGATTTACCCATTCCTGTTTTCTTTTTTACTGATCGTGTCTTAATGGTATGAACTTCGTAGCTTTAGCACTGTGTCCCACTAGCCGTGCCATGTTGACCCTAAAAACTACCAAGCCTATGTGGCACGTAGGCCAAGTAATTAATAAGCTAACTACATCTTTCGGTTATGTGCGGGGCGTGCCAACTCATCGGTCGAGCTCGACCAATGAGTAAAATGTGTTGATGTTGCATTGAGCGCGCTGCTGACTTCTTGATCTTGCGACTGCGGCCGAGGAAGGAACACGTCTCGGCCTTTAGGTTCTAGAGCCTGAAGACAAGGCTGCTAGTTTTGCGAAGTTCAATATCAGATTCGGCTTTCAATGTGCCGAATGTAGTAACCTAGTAACACCTCACTTCGCCGAGAATGCTGATGAGATGACCTCTACCAACAAGGACTCGAAAATCCTTGCCGACCCAGACTTGGATAGGTAATCAGTCGGTCGAGAAGCAGTGTTGTTTATCCAAACTGAATGTGCTCTTTGATCGGCTGATTCTACGGCTCCAGTGTTGTTTATCCAACCTGAAGATGTCGCCGGTTGCCTTCACAATGTTGTTTATCCAAACTGAAGATGTGTCGGCGGGAAAAAGAAAATAAAAATCTCAAGGTTGTTGAGAGGTTTCGCGTAGAGCGAGAGTTTGTGCAGGGCAGTTTGTGTGTTGAATTTGGAGACTTTGAATGATGCACTCCCTTCTCTATTTATAGCAACAAACTCTCTCATGGCCGAGCTAGAACCACACTTGGATTAGGACTCCTTAACCTAATCTAACTAGGACTCGGCCAATCCTAATTCAATTAGGACTTTGAACCCACCTTTTTAATGAGCCAAATTCATTTCCCAAGTCCCAGCATCCCTAGGACTCCTTATCATACTAGGTCTCGACTACTTCACCTTTATCCGAAATAATCCTCTTTGTAGCAGGATTCAGCCAACCTTAACATGGCCAGCCCATGACAAGATTCTAAATGAACACCTTTGGGCCGAGGATATTTCTGAGCTCGGCCCAAAATAACATTTTGGGTCCAAACAGTTATTTAACTTTTTTAATAGAATATAGTTTACGGAGAAAAAAAATTAATAGGAGTTGAACAAAATACAGATACAGGCAGGATTGCGTGTGTTGAACAAGTATGTACAATTAAACGATTTATAAAAATAATTTAAAACACTATCTAATAAAATGTAAATATTTTCCTTAAAAAAATTCTAAAGCCGTGTGTTTCGTTGGTGAAACTTGATTAGCGGATTTTGGCAATGTGGGGTGGCTTTGATGGGGAATTGGGAGCCAATGAGGTGATGACAGCTCAGCATGTAATTAAAGTCGGGGCCATTAGTATTTTTGTTTGTTACTTTTCTCTTCTTTTGGGGGAAGAATTATTATTTATGCTTTTGTGTTTTTGGGAAAGAATTATTATTTATTCCTTAGTATTATTCTAATTTTTATGATATTTCTCGGTAAAATTGCAGATATAAGTTTGGTCACTTTATTATATCTATTTCTTTATGTAGTATATTTTAAAATACCTTCATGTAAAGTAGAAATTTTGAAGTCATTTATATGGTTTAAAACGTGACTCAAATTTTGGAAAGGAACATTTTCTTTGTAATGTTTTCAATACATTTCGTCTCAATTAAGGATGATTCGAATTTGGATAAATATGAAGGTGAGCATACTACTCTTAACTTGTTTAAAGTCATTCCTATAACATAAAGTTTTTTTTAATATATACTATCTACATTAAAGGGTCGGAGAATGTGCACCTTGAAATTGGAACCCCATATTTTTTTCAAGAGTATACTGCCGATTTGCCCCCTGAACTATCACCCAACTTTCGATTTCCCCCCTGAACTTTTTAATTGGAAAATTAAGGACTTAAACTAATTTTTTTGGCCGATTTGCCCCCTGCTGTCAATTTTTCATTCATTCCATCCAAATTTTTGTTAAATGGAAGCATATGCACAACATGTGTGGGTAGTTCGGTCGCTTCATTCTTTAAAATAATTGAAAACCTTAGATTTCTAAAATATAAACCTATGCAAATATGTGTGATTCTATAGCTTTTGTATCTAAAGGTCTAGTGAAATGACACTTTTGTCCACAAATGAGAGTTACGTGGTTTGCACATGATAAGAGTTAACGTTAATTTGGATGAAATCTATGAAAAACTAACTGTAGGGGGAAAATTGGCCAAAAAAATTAGTTTAAGTCCTTAATTTTCCAATTAAAAAGTTCAGGGGGAAATTGAAAGTTGGGTGATAGTTCAGGGGGCAAATCGACAGTTTACTCTTTTTTTCAATCGACGATTGTTTGCAATTATTCTTTATGGAATTATCACTCCAGGTCTTCCCATCAATTTTTTTTATTCATTGATATATTAAAAAGAAAAAGAACGGAGATTTGAGCTTAACCACACAATAAGTTTGTCTTAATAATTTGGTATAGAACTCACCATTGCGAAAATTGAATCTCCAGACATTTCGTTTACAAATAAAACGAATACTATTAAACTATAGTAGTTAATAACTTTACACCCACCCACCAATATACCATATATACTATCGCCATGGTTAAAATTAAATTGGAGGGTCCATGGGTTAAGAATAACACAAGAAATGTTATAAACATTTTTTTCATTTTATAGTAGCACCTTCTCGAAAGAGATTCAATAATGATGGTCTAGCCGGCTTTAGAAATTAGGAACAAAGTAGATAAAACCAAAATTGGTGGAGGAAATGCCATTCACTAAGTGGTCAGTCTCGTCTTTTCAAATTATTGTCGTGCAGCATGTGCCCTGCAAATGTCACACTAATGAAAAAAAAAAAAAAAAAAAATTTGGATTTCATCAGGATTCAAAGTGTGAGAATCATAAAGACCCTCACACCCTAATCATTCATCTTATATCGTACGACAAAAAATTATTTGAATTTTTTTATTTAAAATTAAACATAAATAGTACCTATGATGTGGGTAAGTTATTCCACAAGGTTATTGCATCAAATTGGTCGCAGCCAAAATCTTAATACATAAACAGGATGTGGTTTGAATCACACATCAAGAAGCAGACAAATCCTTATCAAATGAAAGAAAAGCAAAGCAATGAAATGCATCAATTAACAATATTTTACTCACTCTTGCCAATCTTTAAAATTAAGATTCCACCCATCTACAGTTGTCAAAAGAAAGGACCACGCAGACACCACGGTGGTTATTGCAGCTGCTGAGAGTTTGACTGCCATTACCTGAAAAAGTTATAGAATGGACAACAGTCAAATAGTGAAACAGCACCTTCAGCTGGCACACAAAATAAAAATAGATAAATACGGCAAGCACTCACTTACATTGGAACTTTGTTTTGGATGAACTACTTGCCACATAATTTGCATTGACTTTCCTGTTTGCTCTGGTTCAATATCATGATATGTCCAACAACCAGAAATCATATGAAGCTAAAGCCTAAAGAAGTATGATATCGTAGCTACCGCTGATGTCTTTTGAGACTTCAGATCCAGATTTGAAAACCTGTGAAATCACAGGTACTGATTCTTCCAGTATTTCATGAGCATTGTCTCCACATCCAACAGTCAAAGCCGATAGTCCTACAAGCACACACGAAAAGATTAAAAACTGATTTTGATACTTGGGGGAGAAGTAAACGAATGGGCCAAAAAAGGAGTTAAGACCTAACCGATCACATGAGACACCAAACATATCTCTTTGGACGAACCCTTGTTGATGCAATTCAGACACTGATGCAATAAAGTGGCAAACCTGATGAACACCAAATACACAAAGTATAACATTTAGTAAGCAAAATGGGCAACAATAAAACGAGCTTCTTCGCACTTTTTTCTGAGTATTATTACTATCATTACATAATATGATTATCAAAAGGAGAGTATAACTCTTCTCATTCAAAGCATCTACAGCTTGGTCAAGTAAACTATCCTTTTCCACTTGCATATCTTCATTACGAAAGGAGCGCGTAGTCGACGTCGAACTCACGCAAATGCCAAAATCCATCATTGCAGCATTCTTGCGCTGAGAACTACCTGCAAATGCCAAAATCCACAATAAACTCAACACCGAAAATTCCACAATTCTTATTTACTAATTTCTCCTCCTTTTTCAGGAGATAATTAAAAACCCACATGTAGTATGAGCTCAAACAAACATTAAAATCAGCAAAAACAAAACTTGTTGCAATAATTGAAACCAACAAAAAAGTAATAAATTGCATGCAAATTTGGGATCTCAAGCAATAAAACAAGCAAATTACAATTAAAACTAACGAATTGAAACATCAGAATTAGCAGAATCAAGAAAACCCTAATGAACAAAATTATCAAATTGAAAAGTCTAAAGGGATGAAAGGCTTACGTTTCCCCATAACTGTGAGTTGTATGGGGGTCCCTACTATACTTTCTGAATCCCTAGCACGCTTTCTCTGTCAGAAAAAGTTACAAGGGCGACTAAAAATCTGAGAAGAAGAAGGTGGAGGAGGAGAGCGCTGCCAAAGAGAAGAAACTCTGACGAGATCGACGAAATCGAATTGGCCGGAGACGAGAAAAAACTGCATTCAGAAAATCCAGAGACCAATTCAGCCATTAAAAGAATTAGGGTTTCCTGATTTGGGGCAAAAATGCGAGAAGGGGCTTCCTCTTTCTTTTGAGAAATCAAAATTTGGGGGAAATTGAAATCTGGAACATTTTGTGGCATCGAATATTCGGTGCAAACATGTGGCACGCTGGTGCGCGGAGTCGTATGGTTTATGACGTGGCGGGCTGTGAGCCGTTGGGTTTGATGTGCTTTGTGATAAAGAATATGGGGCTGGAGTTGCTCAGAAAAATATTATGTAGTACGGAGTCGGCGATGTCGGCCAGACGCGCGAGTGGAAGACAGCCAGGAGGCGGCTAGAAAAGTGCTGCACGTGTGACACGTGGATTTTAAACCAGACAAGTGACTGAAGAAAGATGGTGTTTGTTTCTAGTTCTTTATTTTTTTTAATAGATACTTTATTGAAAGAAAAAAACACTATACGTCTGCTTGGTGTGCTGAATGGAATGGGGAATGGACAAGGATTGTCTGCCCTCCCACACTTTCGGTGCCCTTTCGTGCTCTCTTGTTTTGTGTGGTTACGGTTAAGTCACATCAACCTTTTATATTACTTTTTTTTATAGAGATGATAGGACAAAAATAAATAGTAATATAAAATGTTGACGTAGCTTAACCGTGGCCACACAAATAGAAGGGCACGGGAGGGCACCGGAAGTGGCAGGGCAGACAATCCTTGTCCATGGGTAATAGCCAATTAAAATGGCTATACGTTCAAGTCTTGTTTGATGGTGTAAATGAAATTTTGACTGGATAAGCTATAAATTTGAAATAAAGTGGGTTATGCAATTAATTTCATACACGGTTTATAAATTTCATCCCAACCTATTTCTTTACATTCTAACCTAACCAATCCAAAGTATAATATTCATTCTTGTCCTGCCCACCAAATGTAACCTATAAGATAGTACAAGGAACGGACAAAAAATGACAATCCTTATAATGGACGACCATAAAATGACATTGTGTACACTAAACATTGGAAAAATATCTCAATCTATCCCTTCCCTTCCTAGCCTAACTATTTCAGAAGTGACAAGTTTGAATTGGAATGGGATCTGGGACAGTCAAACCATAGGGAAACACAACCCACATTCATGTACCCTCCTCCCTGACTAAGAAAATAAGTTGTGCTCCGGTGAATTCTATATTCTGCAATTTATAATCGCTAAATTTTAAGATATAAGATATCTCAAAAGTTCAAAATATATTAGGAGATCCTCAATGACTAATATAATGACTATAATATTATGAGGGTCAGATACGAAGACTTTTACAAAATAGGTATATGACACTAAGGCGTGACAAGAATGACATTTTATCAAAATTAATACTTACTCCAATTTATAAAAATTCAAATGCATAAGAATTTGCAATTAATAACTTAAATACTGTCACAGTAGCATTCTTATTGTAGCAATAGTTTTTCTTGTAAAATCAACGATATACTCTTTCAAATGTGTCATAATTCCTTTTAAATACCGTCATATAGATATTGCTTTTGATCATAAGCGTTTTCTTAAGGGAGTTTTAACGAAATACTCCCAGTACTGTTCAATTTTAACGAAAAATCATATTTTTACCTTTCTCTGGTACTATTCACTACACCTTTATTTGTCATTTTTCATTAAAACTAAATTTTTTGTAAGTTTTCATTTTTCTTAAACCTCCTTAAATGTTCATCTTGTAAAATCAATGACCTGTTCATTCAGATGTGCAATGACAGGTTGTTGATTCTATAAAAGTGCAAATACAATTTTGAAAAAAAGTGATTCTCACACACACTTTTTACTTTTTAGCCTCTAACACGAGAAAATTTTTCACGCGTCCAATATTCAATCAAGTACTCCACGTGACATAAAATAAGTAGAGGGATACATAAAAAAAAATTCTCATTTCCTCCGCTTGTATTATGACATGTGGAGTACTGCTTGACAATATGGTACTTGAAAAAATCTATCTCACACACCCTTTTTTATTTTTGGCCATCATATTAAATAAATAAAACAGAATCAATGGCCATGATTAAATAGGCTGTGTAAGAGGCTAAAAAAGATGTGTGAAAATTACTTTTCTTTTTTAAATTTCATTTGGAAGGTGCTTTTAAATAATTGAAAGCACTTTAGAAAATATTTTTAGGTTCCAAAAACACTTGAAAGTGATTTATTCGATAGACACCAGTTACGTGTTTCTTGCAGGAAGCAGTCAAGTGTTTTTCCGTATTAATTTTCACTTTCACTAAGAATTGGTTCTATAAATACTATTTCTAAAAACATTTTCAGTCATTTAAAAACACTTCACAAACAAGCGGGATCACATACAAAGTTGCTTCTAATCATAAGCGTTAAAGTTTGAGTTTTAATGATAAGGAAAACTAATGAAAAGAGATTTTCGTTAAAGTTCCATTTTTGTTAACTATACAATCTAGCCACGTTCCTATAGGCTCTGAAACAAACAGAAAATCTCATATTCGTCCCTAACGATTCCCGTTTCCCGATTCTGTTGAAAACCGTAACCGTTAAACCGGTGTCACATTCTTGCTAAACTGTAACCCTATTTCGTCTCCATTTCAACCTCTCCGGTCCTCATTAGTCTTGCTGGTCAACCATTCTTTCTCTCTCCAAATCTCGGATTATTCAGTCCTGGGATTATATTATCCGACTCTGTTCCTACTAGATTTTCTGCGCGGAATGCAATAAACAGAACAGATAGAAAGAAGAAGAAACCAAAATAGTGATCCTTTATCGCCGGACCTTTCTTGCCGAGAAAGTCACAGCTTTCTCTTCAACGGAGATTTTGTAGAAGACAAAGGATTCCTCAATCTCAACAACCATTACGATGGCGTTTGCAT
Source organism: Malus sylvestris (assembly GCF_916048215.2). Classification (NCBI taxonomy): domain Eukaryota; kingdom Viridiplantae; phylum Streptophyta; class Magnoliopsida; order Rosales; family Rosaceae; genus Malus; species Malus sylvestris. The sequence continues at coordinate 6,679,603 of NC_062267.1, read as the reverse complement.
TGGAAGAAGAGCAGTTGCAGAACTTAATCCACAGATCGATTTTGGGTTCGGGAAAGACAAAGATTTGGTGATTCCCGCCTGGGTTTTGGACGCTCGATTGGAATCCATCACATGGGTTCTCCAGGTTAGTCTCTAATCTCAAAAACCCAGTTTCTTGTTTTCCAAGGTTAGATAAAAAAAAGAATAAAAACAAAGTTGTTTTGAATCGAAATTGATTGTGTTCCTGTTATTGGTGTTTCTTGGGATTTCAGAGAAGAAGGGGTCTTGGGTTTCATCCTAGAACAGCATATTTGTGCATGACATACTTTGATCGGTTCATTTCCCTGAGACAAATCCCTGTAAGATTTTGTTGTTCCCTTTTTTCGGCTATGTCTAAACGATACTGCCAATGTGTTTTGTAAAACTGTATTCCTTTCGGTGTTTATGGCGATTGTGTAACGAGAATCAGTTCATGTTTTTGCAGGTTGCTACGGTTAGATTGCTTTCAGTGGCGTGTCTATCTCTGGCTGCAAAGATGTTGGAGCAGAGCATTCCATCACTGTGACAATATGAAGTCGAAAATCCTCACTTTTTCGAAGGAAAACTGATTCAGAAAATGGAGCTTATGGTGTTGGGAGCACTGGAATGGAACATGAATATGATCACACCCTTCTCATTTGTCGATTACTTCGTCTCCAAGTTGTGCCAAGAATCTCCATCTGATGTAAAATTAAAGATTGAAGACCTCCTCCTTTCTGTGATCACAGGTACTTCTATATACCTATTTGATCACTTAATTGTGAGTTGATTTAGATGGTTAGTTAATCATGTTTTAATGTTAATGTAGAGATTAATTTGATGCATCAACGACCGTCAGCTGTGGCAGCCGCCGCCACCTTGATGGCATTGGATCAAAAATTAACAAAAGAAGCATTGGAATTAAAGATAAACTCCATACCAGAACTGAACCTTTTGGAAATTGTGAGTTCATTTAGCTGTTTTCTCATTACTTAATTGATGTTTCATATGAAGTATTGGACTTATTGGCCTTTTGCGTCACAGGAAGCTGTGTTTTCATGCTACAATATATTGCAGGAGCTAAGTACGGAGAAACCTAAAGAACCCGTGTCTGTAAAAATCGATTGATCGCTGATGCTGTTTGATTCGAGCCCAGCGGATGGAACTTGTAGAGAATTTTTCGGTTAGATTAGATTACATCAGAGAAGAGTGATCCTGTTCTGCTATTTCGATAGCGGAGTAGAGTTACTTTGGTAAATATTACTTGTTTTCATATTGTGCAATGTCTGTGAGTATTTGTACAAGGCAATCATCGTTGAAGGTGTTTGACGAAAGATTCTTAAGTGGGGTGCTTTGTATGTGCAGTTGAATGGTCACGTGGTCCAGATCTCCGCAACTAAGAATTTCTTAGTTTTACACAAAACTTAATTCTAGCACAGAGAAACAGAGTTGGTTAAGTACCAGTTCGTACATGGAAATTCAGACACACCTAGTAGAAATTATTAATACACACATTTCAAGTTTGCACAGAGAAAAAGAGTTGTGTAAATGCCATGTAGACCGAAATTCGGAAACATCATTAGAGCATTTCCATTTATGGTCTAATTGATAGGGCAATTGGGTTGAATTGTCTTCGGCCCCAAAAAAAGTGGTCCACCCTTCAAAAAATAGAGGGCAATTAGGCCAAGGGCTTGTACGCTTTCAGCTGCCCTTGCAAGAATTGGCTTGGCTTATGCCATTGCAGTAGTGGGCCCACTCATGTGTAAAACCTAGTCCCTTGGAGATCGTTGCCTTGTCCTTGCAGACCGTTGGATTTTCAATGTTAAAAAAAATAAAAAATTTAAGGTTATCCAACGTGGCACAATCTGGTGCATCTGATTCAAACAAAATTTAGTAAATCAACGGATTAATTTGAAGATAAAAAGAGCTAAAAAACTACCCCAAAATTCTAAAAAAGCACAAATGCTTTTTAACAACACACTCAACAGCCTTATAAAGTTCAACCATCTTCTTCATTTGCCTTTTATTTTTAATTATGCTTGTTGTAATACTATGCTTTGCTTTGTATTTAAAATTAAATTATCGGGGTAAATATGAAGTTTTATTTTCTAAGAACAAATTTGCTAGTTACACACTTACAAGGCATAAAACATTAAAAAGAAATATTTGTGAATAGTAATTGCCCTTCCTCTTGCCCTTTCTCTTCTCAAACCGGTGGATCTGCACCAAGCCAATTACTTATAACAGCAATTTCATTGGCTTGCCATCACCTTGCCTTGCCCTTGCTCTCCTAGAACGAGTGGAGTTGCTCTTATTATATGGGCATTTTCAGTGAATGTTGAAAACTTGAAGCCGGAGAATTTGACGGTTAATTTGAGATGTAGAAGCAAAATATGCTCTTGGAAAAACGATGCAGCATATAAGTATGAGAGATGCTAGGATCAATCGCACACGAACGTATGCCCAACCTAGCGTTCAAGCTTGTGGTACTCACAAAGCAGGAACAGATGAGTGAACAGACTACTCTGCTAAACCTGCAACCGTCAAAACTGTGTCACATCTCTGCATCCACTTTCACTATAAATATATTCAGTCGTATTCAGTCTTTGCTGGTCAACCATTTTCTCTCTCCAAATCTTTGGGTTCAGTACTGGGTTGGCTCACTGAGTTCATACTATTTGATTCCTTTTTTCTACTACATTTTCTGCACCTTTCTTGCCAAGAAAGAAACAACGGAGGTGATAACTACGATCCCTTCTCGCCAGACGTTTGTTGCCACGAACGTCTGACATTTTTGGACGGAGAGATGGCTGATGAAAACGCATTGATCAGCATGAACTACTTCTCCGATAGTGCACTGGAACAAGAGCAACTGATGAACTTAATCAACAGAGAGATCGAATTCGGCTTCACGAAAGATGAAAATGTGATCATTCCCAGCTGGGTCTTGGAAGCTCGATCTGAATCCATCACATGGGTTCTCAAGGTTAGTCTCCGAACTCCAAAACCCCATTTCTTGTTTTCGAAATTTCGATCATTTGAACCAACATTTGTGAAGTTTTAATTGGGAATTTAATCGGGTGTTTCTTGAAATTCAGAGAAGTGCAGAACTTGGGTTTCAGCCCTTGACAGCATATCTGGCCATTACATATTTCGATCGATTCTATTCGCTGAGTTCCGACCCTGTAGGATTTTGTTCCTTACACTTTGATTTGATTAACAGTTCTGGCATTAAAGATTATATTTTTATGGTTTTTTCTTCTTCTTTTTCTGCAGAAAGAAGAGCCAAAATCTGCAAAGAGGTTGCTTTCGGTGGTGTGCCTGTCGTTGGCGGCAAAGATGGAGGAGTTGGACGTGAAACTTCCACCACTGTCACAATACGCCGCCGGAGATTACTCCTTTCCAGGTCATTTCGTCAGGACGACGGAGTTAGCGTTTCTCGATCACTTAGATTGGAGGCTGAGTTTGATCACACCCTTTGCGTTTCTCGGTTACTTGATCTCCAAGTTATGCCAGGGACCTGCATCAGATGTGAAATCTCGGATTGAAGGACACCTCCTTTCTGGAATGACAGGTATTTCTGTTAATTTTCACGAACAATGTTTTATGTTTGATCAATCACTTAATTAATTTATTTTTTATTTGTTGTTGGTTGATTTAGATGGTTAATTATAATTTATTAATTAACTCTAATCTTAATGTTTTACAGAGATTAACTTAATGCATCATCGACCGTCCGCCGTAGCAGCAGCCGCCACCTTAATGGCAGCGGATCAGAAATTATAAAGGAAGCAGTGGAAGTCATGATAAAATCGGTTCCTGACTTGAAATTTCTGGAAATTGTGAGTTTTCTTAATTGATCTCATTTGTTGATTAATCAATTAGATTAAAGACTGGATTTTGATTAATCTTGGACTCATTGGCCCTTGTGTTGCAGGAAGCTGTGTTTTTATGTTACAATCGGATGCAGGAGAAGGAGCTAAAGAGTCTGAAGGACCGATCGATCCCGATAAATGTTGCAGTTAGATCTTCAGTTCCAGCAGAGAAGCCTGTAAAAACCGATTGATCGCTGATTCCGTTTGATTCGAGCCCCGTGGATGGATGTTGTAGAGAATTCTTTGAGTTGCATTACATCAGAGAAGTGTGATTCTGTTCTGCTAAAGAAATTTCGATAGCAGAGTGGAATTACTTCGGTAATAGTAAATATCACATGTGACCAAATTAGGTCAAACTGTAATTGGCTTAAAGAGTAATTGGAGTAAATTCTTACGTTAATATCTCTCTTATCACGTGACACCTCCATTCATAACTTTGACTGATGTTTGGGTGAAAGCGAAGATACGAGAAGATTGCATGTCATATCATTTAATTTGTTTTCTCGACGAAAGAGATGGGAGTCGCATGCCATGGTAAATTTTACGGCAAAATTTCCGGTATATGCCCGGAAATTGCCATGGCCAACTATATAGTACAAGCAGTCTCTTATGCAGCATGCATCAATCGGTGGTTTAATTATCGACAATAACACGAGCAATTACAAGAGAAGGATCAACATTAAGGAAAGAACAGCACGATTAAGCAAAACATTCAACCTGTTAGCATAAACTAAATCCTTGTAAAAGTACAACTGGTTAGACGTTCGAACAGGTAGAATACGTCCTACGCATTCATGTTTACAAAAACTATCATTTTGTAAGCGGGAGAGTTTATCATTTAGCCTTGAATTTGTGAGCTTTTCAGAGTCTACGGAGTCAAAAGAATGATCTTTGAAATGATGCCATAACAAAACATCCATCGGTAGGCAAGTGGAGAAGTACCTGTTCAAGTTCCGGTTGATTTCAGTCTTGTTACACAGGGATGAATTTCAGAACTGCTGAAACCGGCATGCCAAGGAACCCAAGTGCAACGCTGGCAAACCATTGTTTCCAACTTAGAGGATGTGTGTTCGCAAATGTACCCAAGAACTCGATGATTATGATCTGAAAGATAACGGTGGCAGAGAGGACAGTCACAAAAACATAGTTCTGCATTATGCCTTTGAAGACGTTAACCTTCTCCATTTCCCTCGAGCTGATCTCATTGAAAACCTGAAAGAAGACGGTAGCATTCAAATGAATGTATCTGGATGAGTAGTCATTTCCTGAATTTGAATTTTACTTTTTCCAATACTCCATTCATTAACAAACGCAATACGATTAAATCACATCCCTCGATGATTCATAATTACCTGACAAAACACAAATGAGTTGAAGATAAGGGTGTTCAAGATCAAATCCGAGTCTGGGCCAACAAGCTGAAAAGCTTCTTTTCCTCTGGTCTGTAGAAACCATATTATCACAAACTGATACAGAGACTGCCCTAGGATATTTCTCCACATCACATTAGTGATGAAGTTTCCTTTCCTGCCAACCGGTGCTCTCTTCATTAAATCGTCAGTAGGTGGCTCCGTGGCTAATGCAAGGGCTCCTAGAGTGTCCATGATCATGTTGACCCAGAGAAGCTGAACAGCAGTAAGGGGAGTATTTCCTACGAGCGTTATCAACCCCAAAACAAAAAGTTAGCCAATAAAATATTTTCATGAGAAAAAGAATAAGAAACTTAAACAAGAGAGAAAATGCATCGCAGTCTGCTTACCAGTTAAACAGGCAGAAGAGAAGTTGACAATAAGTGCAACCACATTAACCGTTAACTGGAACTGAACAAATTTCTGGATGTTCAAGTACACTGAACGTCCCCATTTGGCCACAGTCACAATTGTAGAAAAGTTATCATCCAGAATTATCACGTCAGCACTTTCTTTTGCCACCTGATATAATTAGCACATTCTTAATTACCTTAATATAAAAAAGGATCAGGGGATCCATGCACAAGAAGAAGAGAGTAAATAAGACGTCCTTGGGCAAGGTATTCACTTATTTCTTGTATTATCCAAATGTAAACCTCATAAAATTTAGTCTTATCACCACCACCACCACCACTTTGCAACCCTTGTGCATTCTTCTGATATCTCAATTTAGTAATAAGATCATGCAACTCTGATTGTACAACTATAGTTTCCAATCAAATTCTACTGGAATTGAATGTTTGTAATGCAACAAAATAGGTTTACAGGCATGACATGAGAGAGAAAATAGTGAATGAACTTTTCTCTAGAAACAACTACCTGAGAAGTAAAAAAGTTGCATCTTTTAGCATATTATATTTATAAAACAGGAAAATCAACTGTGGAAATGTGCGACTTTACAATTTGAGAGAGTGAGAGGAGGCTTTTATTAGGACACAAAAAGAAGCAACATCTTCGTAAATACCTCAGTACCAGCAATGCCCATTGCAAGTCCTATATCAGCTTCATGAAGTGCAGGAGCATCGTTTGTACCATCACCAGTCACAGCAACAACTTCTTGAAAAGTGGTCCGTAAGTGTCTTACAAGGGTATGCTTATCCATTGGTGAAGAACGAGCCATAACCTGATCATAACATCAAATTGCATCATTAGAAAAGTCACTTGAAGTGGAAGGGAACAGCAAAATTAAACAAAAAAACTGTTCTATTATTTATGGCTAAAGGTGCAAGTCACCCATAAGTCAAGAAATAATGTATTTATCGTTCATATGGTTAGTGCTATGTCACTGTTTGTATTTCTACTTCCCACTAAAGACATGAAGTTGTACATCTACCATAATTAGCTGTGCAATAATGGTAACGGGGGAATAAGGAATTTCAATAGGTTTAACAGACTACAGTCTAGGGAATTTGTTAAGTAAAATTCATTTAATTAAATGTTTCTGAGACAGCTCACTGGCGGGATTGTGAAATTTTGATCACATGTTTCTGTACAAGTGTCTTTTCAGAAAAATAAGAAACTGTACCTGAAGGTTTGGAATAATTTTTTGTAAGTCCTCCTCACTCTTCTCACGAAACACTGGGCCTTCAATTGCCAAACCTCCATCGGTCAAAATTCCACATTCTCTTGCAATTGCTTTTGCAGTGTTTATGTTGTCTCCAGTAACCATTCTGACTGTAATACCAGCAGACCTACAAATTGCTACAGACTCCTTGACACCAGGACGAACTGGATCTTTGATACCCACAATGCCTATACATGTGTACCCTGAGGTGGGAATAGGACTTTCAGCTGAGAACTCATTGCCGACCTCCATGTATGCAAGGCAGAGAGTTCTAAGGGCTTCACTAGCAAAACGTTCAATGATGCCATTCAAAAGATCAATGGATGCTTTATCAAGGGGAACAACCTCGCCATCTGGACCCATGAATTTGTCGCATGCAGCTAATATTATCTCAGAAGCACCTTTAGTGTGCACCCGGAAGCCACCTTCAGGAAGCTCTAGAACAACACCCATTCGCTTTTTATGAGAATTGAAGGGCTCAACTTTAACAACTTTTGTTGCTTCCCGTTCTGCCTTGCAATCACCGCCAAGCAACATCCCAAATTCCAAAATAGCAGTCTCAGTGGGTGTTCCAAGTAACTCAGTCTTGCCATCTTTGTTTTTAACAACTTCTCCTCCAGTGTTGTTAAAAATAGATTGCAGTATAAGCCTCAAACCAGATTCAGGAACTATAGAAGCCAAGTTAGTAGCTTCCTCGGAGGTTCCCACATCTCTGATTTTACCACAAATGCAAGCTTTCACAACAGTCATGTGGTTCGTCGTTAGTGTCCCAGTCTTGTCACTGCAGATAGTTGTGGCTGATCCCATTGTCTCACAAGCAGCCAGATGCCTGACTAGTGCCTTATCATTCATCATCTTCTTCATGGCAAAAGCAAGACTCAATGTCACAGCCAAAGGCAAACCCTCTGGAACAGCAACAACAACAATTGTAACAGCTATAGCAAAATATTCCAAGATTTCCAATGCTTCATCTCCAGACCAGATCAAGTGTGATCCTTGTTGAAGCTTGCGGCTGAACAATCCTTGAACCAATACAGAAAATGTAACAACAGCAAAAAACAGGCCTATTTTCCCAATGATGGTTGCCACACCATTTAGTTTGACCTGCAAGGGGGTTTCATCATCTCCTCCTTCACTAAGAGTAGCCATCAGTTTACCCCACTGGGTTCTCATTCCAACGGTAGTTACAAGCATCTTGCATGATCCATCCTGAACTTTAGTTCCAGAGAGGAGAAAAGGATTCGTAGAGTTGACATTAACTGGTTCACTTTCTCCTGTTAAACTGGATTCATTTATCAGCACAGAAAACCCCGAAACAAAAAGTCCATCAGCTGGGACCAGATCTCCAATAGAAAGATGAACAATGTCGCCAGGAAGTAGATCGTAAATGGACAACTTCTGTCTGAATCCATCTCTAGTAACCTGAACTGTAATTTTTTTCTTCTCCTTCTCCAAATCCTTGAACTGCAGGGATTGTTTATAATCACTAGTTGCAGTGACAAATACAACAAGCAAAATGCTAGCAACAATTCCAAGTCCATCGTGGGCACCCTTTGGCCAACCTTCTGTCATTATCCCAACCAGCAGAGATACAAAGGCACAAAATGCAAGTATCATGAGGGTAGTGTCCTGAAGGGCTTCCCACACATAAACAAGAAATCCACGGGGCGGTTTTTCAATGAATTTATTAACCCCATATATTTCTTTTCTCTTATTAAGCAATTTCTCAGAAGTAAAAATTCCATTGATACTGGATGTTCCAAGCTTGTCTGTGATAGTCTCCACACCACCATGACTTTTCAGCTTTTTCAAATCACGGCCATCAACAATTGATCCCACCTCATCAGCACAAATTTGAAAACCCGCAGCTTTGACTTCCTCAGGCACAGTATAATCACTGGGCAAACTTAAACCTGCACACATTGAAGATTGAAAACCAATTAAACATATAAAACAAATAGAATCATTGTAAAATATAAAAAATATCGTCTTGTATAAACAACTTTAAAACTGAGTAGGTTAAGATTCTAACCTTGGATAAACTGAAGCGCAGCTTGTGAAACCAAAACTGCAACTCTAAACTTCTCCTGTTATTTCAACCGAAGAAGAACAAAGGACACCACGCTAAGAAATAAAGTTTTCTTTTATAAGACGGCAAAAGATATATTTTCTACATTAAGTATGCTCATGAATATATTTTTTAGGAGTTACTACCCCCATTAAGTATAAATATATCTGCTCAATTTCTTTTTATGGTAGACGGTATACCTTAATTTCATAGCCTATCAACCAGCAACTATGGTTCACCGAAGAATTGAACTTATCCTCATTTATGTAGCATAAGGTCATTTAAAGCTGTTGAGTTTGCTTAAAAATTTTACAGTGCATGGTTCTGAAATGATAATCATTCATGAGTCCCAACGTTCACGCGCATCCCCCTTGAACAAACTCCCATACCACGCAATGCATCAATTTTTAAGTTTTTTTACAGATTATCAGAATAGAACAGTTGATATACCATCAACCAAATCTAGTACAATATGTACTTGGTCAAGGTTTTCGTTTTGACATTCAGCATGATGAGACGGAACAAAATGGCTATTCCAAGCTGAAATGGATCTGGGAACAGCATTGATAATTCAGCATGCACCAGAAACACATAATCCCAAATTACGAACAACAGCGAGTCTACTTTTTCCCTTCTTAGCTAGCCTATCATCGAATTTTGATTGAGAGATGATCTTCCCAACTTTCTATTTACAACACTTTGATTTTGTTAGAAATCGAACACTAATAAATTAAAAATCCAGATTAACGAACACTAATCAATTAGAGATCCAGCTGAAATGTAAATCTATAAGCACGCAGAAAACGAACATTAATCAATTATAGAAATCCAGATTAGCATTGGGATCACACTCAATTAATCAACAAAAAGAACTAAATAATTCCAAAAATGAAATTTTCTCAGGAGCCAAACAGAACAAAAAAAGAGAGAGAAACCAAAAGAGTACCCGATTTATACCTGATTGGATCGTCGAATGGCCTCAGCTTCAAAACGCTTGGGGAGATTAGCAGTGAATCTGAACCTCCGTTTCCGATTCTTGACAAATCCACAGAGCTTCCTCCATCTCTGAAGCGCCTCCTCCGACGAGTTCTTCGCCTTCACATCAAAGTTCTCGTTCAAATAGCTCTCCATCTCAACTTCTCAACTTCACCGCAAACCAGAAACCCTAGCCTTTATACACACAGTAACCGCCCTAACCTTTACTCATTCAAGCACACCACCAAGGATTCAAACGCAAGCCGAACCAAAAGCGCTTTTACCAAAAGTACCTGGAATCGCTTTTTCTTTTCGGCTTTTCCTCTCTGATGTGCTTTAACATTCAGCCGTAGACCGCCACAGAATCTGACTTGGTCTTCTCCTCCAAATCCCTCTCTTTCTTGCAGCTTTTGGCTATGGCGGAAAGCTGAAGACGGAGAGAGACTGAGCGTTGACTGAGCTGTAGAAACTGTGCAGCTCTCTGGCCTCAAACGTTTCAATATCTCCGATCAATTTTTCGGACGAAACGTTTCAACATTTCAACGACCACGATCTGGTTGTGGTCCATTATAGTATGGAGTAGTAGTTGAGGAATGAGCGTGACAGAGTGGGTATAAATATTAAATTAAAATCTCTTTGCCGCGTGGTGTGTCAGAGTTACCGCGTGCGGTCAATTTGGGAAATTCCAAAAATTTAATATATAACGTTTTTTTTTGTTTGTGTAAATTAAATAATCGTCAAATTGATACAGTTAGTAGATTATTTAATTTTTATATCGTTAAACCATCTTCAAAATCGAGATGTCAAAGTTGATATGAAAAAGAATACTAAACTAACATGAACGAGAAGATATAAAAATTGACGCTAGCGGCAAATGAGGTTTTTGCTATTTCTAAAGACACTATATTTGACTTATCTTAAATGCTAGCATATTTAAATATTATTTTATTATTTTAAACAAACAGTAGCCCAATTTTTATTATTTTTATTTAAAAAACATAAATGAAGCAATAAATTTTGGCACATTATGTGGAAGAAAAATATTGATAATATGTCAAATTATCAAGTCAGTCATCAAATTGAAATTTGATGTTTTGAATTTGATCTCCTTTAGAGATGCTCTTAGTAAGTTATCTAATTTTTTTAATAGAATATAGTTTACCCGAGAGAAATTAATGAGAGTTGAATTACATATATAAGTAGGATTTTGTGTGTGTCAGACACGTATGTATGATTAAATGATTTATAAAAACAATTTAAAATTATTATTTTAATAAAATGTAAATATTTTCTTTCTAAAGCCGTGTGTTTGGTCGGTGAAACTTGATTAGTGGGTTTCGGCCATGTGGGGAAAAAAATTTAGTTGTAACGGGAATACAAGTGGTACACCACGTGTTTTAATAGGAATGATAAGAATTTTTATTTTTTAAGTTATTAATTTTTTAGCACACATATTTCATCATTTATTTAGTAACATGTAGTGTACCACCTTGTGTACCGGTCACATTGAAAAAATCTCTCCATGTGGGGTGGCTTTGATGGGAATTGGGAGCCAATGAGGTGATGACAGCTCAGCATGTAATTAAAGCCGGGGCCCATTAGTAATTTTGTTTGTTACTTTTCTCTTCTGTTTTTTTGTGTTTTTGGGGAAGAATTATTATTTATGCTTTTCTTGTTCATGTCCCATTTTGTAATCGGAACGCAGCACATGTGAGCTCTGAGTCAGATCATCTGACTGTACGGGCCAAGATGGAGATCACACGCACATGGGTGAAGGTTGGGACAAACAATCATAACTTCCTCGAAATCGAGCTCGAAAATGTTAGTGGTATTACATTTTTGTAAATCGCACTTAGATCATCGTAGGTGGAACTTATTGTGGATCTTATTTCTATTAAATTATAGTTTATGTGTCGTTTACAAAATAGTAAATTGTAGCAATAATTCTTTATTTTTAATTAAATTGGAGCAATGATTTTTCAATTAAAATTTCATTATCATTGGCTATTTACCTCATCAAAATAAGTAGTTATAGTCATTTTCGTCAACTCCGTTAGAATTTTGTCAAAATAAGTTATGTTGGAATGACCATTGCTACAATTTGGGTCCCTCAACTCATCAAAATATGTAGCTAAAATCATTTTCGTCAACTTCGTCAGAATTTTATCAAAATGAGTTATGTTGGAATGACCATTGCTACAATTGAATTAAAGTTAAGGGACCATTGCTCCAATTGGGTTAAAGTTGAGAAATCATTTCTCCAGTTGGATTAAAGTTGAGGGACAAATGGTAATTGAATTTTAGTTGAGGGATCTTAGCTGCACGTTTTGATGAATTGAGAGACCAATGGTAATGAATTTTCAATTGAGTTAAAGCTAAATGACCATTGTTACAATTTACTCTTTACAAAATGTGAATTCCTTAACATTACTCTAATTCTTATGATATTTCTCGGTAAAATTGCATATATAAGTTTGGTCACTTTATTATATCTATTTCTTTATGTAGTATAATTTAAAATGCCTTAATGTAAAGTAGAAATTTTTGAAGTCATTTATATGGTTTAATCCGTGACTCAAATTTTGGAAGGAACATTTTCTTCGTAATGTTTTCAATACTTTTCGTCTAAATTATAGATGATTCGAATTTGGATATATATAAGGGTGAGCATACTACTCTTAACTTGGTTAAAATCATTCTTGTAACATAAAGTTTTTTTTAATATATACTATCTACATTAAATGGTCGGAGAATGTGCAATGTGAAATTGAAACCCATATTTTTTTTCAATCAACGATTGTTTGCAACTCTTCTTTATGGAATTATCACTCCAGGTCCTTCCATCAATTTTTTTCATTCATTGATATATTAAAAAGAAAAAGAACGGAGATTTGAGTTTAGCTACACAATACGTTTGTCTTAATAATTTGGTATAAAACTTTTTATTGCGGAAATTAAATCTTAAAGTATTTCGTTCACAAATGAAACGAATACTATTAAACTATAGTAGTTAATAACTTTACACCCACACACCAATATAACGTATATACCATCTCCATGGTTAAAATTAAAATGGAGGGTCCATGGGTTAAGAACAACACAAGAAATGTTATAAACATTTTTTTCATTTTATAGTAACACCTTCTCGAAAGTGATTCCAGAATGCCTGTCTAGCCAGCTTTAAAAATTGGGAATAAAGTCGATAAAACCAAAGTTGGTGGAGGAAATGCCTTACACTGAGTGGTCGTTCACGTTTTTTCAAATTATTGTCGTGCAGCATGTGCCCTGTAAATGTCACACTAATGGAAAAGAAAAAGAAAAAAAAAAGGAATTTAGATTCTATTCGGATTCAAAATGTGAAAATCTTAAGGATCTTTACATTCTAGTTATTCATCTTATATCATGAGGTCATAAATTATTTAAATTTTTTTATTTAAAATTAAACACAAATAGTATCTAACGAAAATTTACCGTACAATATACGATCAATGATTAGGATGTAAGGATCTTTAAAATCCCTACAAAGAGGATCCTCATCCGAAAAAAAGCCCCAATTGCCAAATAGACACTATGGCCTGAGATGAAATCTTCTGCATTCAAAACATTGTGGTACTACCGTGACTTATCTCAGGTCTTGACACATCATTATTTTTATAGAAGTTTTAACGAAAAGACCGCAGTTCATTTTAATGCAAAACAACATTTTTATATTAAAAAGTCAAACCTAATATTATTCATTTTATCATTTATTTTGTCCTCGTTAAAACTCAAAATTTTCAAACATTTTTCATTAGTTTTCCTTATTTTTATTACTTCACTTAATAATATTAATTCTTCAACTTATAAAAAATTAATACTGAAAACTTCTTATAAGTGGTTAAAAGTCGATGTTTGGTGATAATTAAGACCATAAGATAAGTGACCCATAAGTCTCAGAATAATTGAATAATTAAGGGCATTTTAATTCACATTATTTCAATAATCAACGGGGGTTAGCGGCCTGTTAAGCTTTGAAGGGTCATTAGAGTCAGCCATAAACCACTCATATTATTTTTTAAATTTTCTACGATTGAGCTTTGCTTATCACAAGTATCTAAGATCACGTTATTGATGGATGCAAATTATCAATTAAGTAAATAGGTCATAAAAAGATCACAAAAAATTTTGGATGCAGAAGATTTGAACCCCTTCAACTTAAATGTTACTCAATTGGGGTGGGCGTCCTCTTAATAATTAACATTTTAGGCTAATGCACAACAAAATTAATATGCAAAATTGAATAAAAACTGTTAGATTAATTGATCTAACGGTTTATATTCAATTGTACAGATTGGTTGTGTAGTTGTTATTGTGCACTAGTAAAAGCGTTTTAATGAGTTCCCAATTTTGCACCATGGTTGAAAATTTAGGATAGGTCTTAAGGAACTGCATTTACGAAATAATCTTAATACGGTTGCTAAATTGGTTAACGAGGTAAAAACACACGAAGATTGGTTTGGTATTTAGCTCAAAAGAAAATTTGTTTACACCGGAATGGAATTTTCAGACACCACTACTCCCATCTTCGGTATAACATCTCCGGTGGCCTCTTCGCCGGAATCACCGTCCACTCCTTCTCGATTCCTCTTCGCCAGAATCTCCGGTGCAGTAACAAAGATTTGGGCCATTGAGGCCAAGAGGCCCAAAATAAAAAGGGTTCAAACACTCATGGACTCCGATTGCATGGGTTTCAAAATTCTAGCTCAAGGCCCACGGCCCGATTTTATTAATTTTCAAATATACCGAAAGAAATATAACATTTTTAGAGGCACCTATACATTATGTCATAGAGATTTGAGATGAAACCGTCACGTAATAGATAGAACAGTAACAAAAACACTAAGCAGGCAACACCTTGGAAACCCAACAATCTTACAATTACATATCCAAAAATGTGTGGACGTACATTTGTTTCCAATGCACGCGTGAGTGCACACCATATCTAATCCAATCACACTACAAATTATAGCACTTTATATATTAACCAGAAACCACCACCGACGGTTCAATGATTGAGGCGAATTTCATGCCTGTATTTTATACGGTTCGCTCTAAGTTCGATTTATGATGTTGGTGAATCACTTGATGATGATCAGAAGAAATTGAAATGCTTATGTGAGTCTTTCCAATACTTAAAAAAAAAAAGCTAGAAGAATTCAGATTCTTATCTCTTTGTAATCGGTTAGATTGATAGAGTTTATGTGTGTGCCAAAATGTGAACATTCAACTCAAAATTAATTTACTAGTTATCAATAACTCTAACATCATTCAAACTCTTATGAATTGTTTTATTTTACCAATGTGATATCAAAGCTAACCCACCATATACAATAAAACTATTTAACGATGAGAAGGACCTCCTCGTTTGATCATGAAAGTGTGACAGAGGATATAACAAAAGTGCTACACGTGCATAACCCTAAACATCCATGGAAGACTTAACCAAAAAGGTCCAATACCAATTCACTTTCTCTATGCTTCCACTTGGTTCTTCTTTTTACAATTTTGTATATAATATAATAGAGTAAACTGCCGATTTGCCCCCTGAACTATCACCCAACTTTCGATTTGCCCCCTGAACTTTTTGATTGGAAAATTAAGGACTTAAACTAATTTTTTTGGCCGATTTCCCCCCTACCATTAGTTTTTCATAGATTTCATCCAAATTAACGTTAACTCTTATCGTGTGCAAACCACGTAACTCTCATTTGTGGACAAAAGCATCATTTCACTAGACATTCAGACAAAAAAGCTATAGAATCACACATATTTGCATAGGTTTATATTTTAGAAATCTAAGGTTTTCAATTATTTTAAAGAATGAAGCGACCGAACTACCTACACATGTTGTGCATATGCTTCCATTTAATAGAAATTTGGATGGAATGAATGAAAAATTAACAGCAGGGGGCAAATCGGCCAAAAAAATTAGTTTAAGTCCTTAATTTTCCAATTAAAAAGTTCAGGGGGCAAATCGAAAGTTGGGTGATAGTTCAGGGGGCAAATCGACAGTTTACTCTAATATAATACTCCAATATCACAGTTAATCATCAAGTCAAAAATGTGCGTGTGATCCAACGTTCCAGTGAAAAAGATGTTGAATTTATACCAATATGTTTTGGGTACACACCCTCTCCCCTAATTATTATAAATGGTTTGAACTCTTCTCTTTTCCCTTGACAATAATAATTTAGAAATAAAAAATAAAAATAAGGAAAGACAAGTGATGGAGTAGAAAAACATGAAAATTCATAATAGAGAAATAGGGCATGCGGTTGAAATTTTTCGTAAGACCATAATCCCACCATCCGATACCAATCAATCTGTATTAATTATATACGGCTTGTTATAATTTAAAGTATAAATTTCGTATTTTGCTCATGTATAATTATAACACGTAAAATTAATAACACGCTATGAACGATACTATCAAGACACTCAAAATCTTTTGGAGTTGATGCATGATGATCTTGTTGGAAAATTTATGAATTGAATGGAAATTAGAAGTGGAGCCTTTTCTTAGAAAGATATGTCTACTTAAATGAAATGTTGGAACTTTTGACTCTTCATGAATAGTCACATGTTTTCCAAAATGATATCTCACATTCTATAAATAGGGAAGTCCCTAAAGTCACAAAAAGACTTTTCATTTGTTTACATAATCATACATAGAGTGCACTAAATATTAGAGTCTCATTGAGTCTATATGAGAGAGTTTTCAACACAATCGTTGTTCATCGAGCCTTGTGATTTGGAGTGCTACTATTACAAGTACATTCATTGTATCTTGGGAGACATGCGCCGATCAACTATAAGCACTGTAGTGGGGCGTAAACTTGTCTAAAGGACAAAGTGTTGAACACTTGCCTCAACCGTATTTTCTAGGTTTTTCTAATCCATTATGTCATGTTCATTTAGCATTGGTCGATGGTACGTTGTTGTCCACCTTATCCAGGTACATCAAACCTAATCTAAGCTAAGTGATGAAACCGAAGATGCGAAAGCAAAACACAAAGTCGCATCCTAGCATGGGAAACCAATAGATCAGTGGAAGGCAGATTCATGCACACACGTGCTCTCTGAGAAAAATGAAATCTGTTCAAAACTTCTTTATTGTTAGTCATTTTTTAGTATATAGGATACTCAATAATTAACATACTATTTCATTCGAATTAATATATGTGTATATACACTTTTTAGGATAAGTATCTCAATTTTTCGAATCTTTTAGTGTTATTTTAAATTGGTCTCAACCTTTTTAAACATTCCAAACAAGTATTAACTTCAAGATTGACCTTGAGGGTAGCCAAAAAGTAGGCGCCGACTCAGGACCCCGTTTCGGAGGGGCCCAAAAAATTTCAATTAAATTTCAATAAAAATATCAAAAAATAATATCATAGGGAATAAAATAATTTTTCACAAATTTTTTTTTCTTTTCCCTCACCCACATGTAAATATAGTTTTACAAACATATACAAAATTACTATTCTCTTCACTCTAGTATTTTTCCCAGTCGTCAGATGCAGTAAATCCAAACGTTCATTCATTTACTGAACATAATAGTAGCACTGTAACAATAGAAAAATGATTGGAATTTGGCGTACTGGGTAGGGACTTCTCTTTCGGTCCCACTTGATGGTGACTAGCAGGCGAGCTTGGCGAGGCGATATCCTTTCCCTACTTACAAGTCAGGTCACTGCTTCTCTAGCTTCTCCGTGCACCCTGTAATTTTATTAATTTTATTTGTAAGCTTGTTTGTAATTTTATTATTTTATATTTATTTAAAAAAATTAAGTTTTATTTATTTATTTATTTTTGTAGTATACTATAGGCCAAGAGTGAGATTAAAAAATTATTAAACACATTACAACAGCCAAAAATGTGAAAAAATATGCAAACGCTCGTGATCGCATCCTCTATGCTTTGAGGATGATACATCGTCGTTTAATTTTTTTAAAACCTTACAAACCTTCATGAATATTATTTTTAAGGGAGTTCAAAATAAATAAAATTCATAATCATTAATGTACAAGTATGAAAATTGTGAAAGCACGCTCATGATTACATCTTTTACGCTTGGACGATGGTTACTTGGTCATTTAGATTTTTAAACCCTCCAAATCTCATGAATAGTGTTTTTATTTGAGTGCAAAATTAACAACAATTATTGTAGAAGTGTGAAAAATGTAAAAAAATAAAAAAAAATGCAATCACTCGTAATGCCAAACTTTGCAATTTTCGTAAAGGGGCCAATTCTGAAATTCGACACCTAAATCCATAAACCTGAGATTTAAATTCAATAGTCAATTGTCGTTTACGCTTTATTCTACTCATCGAATTTCATTTTTTAGATTTTCTTTTTTGAAAAGTGGTCTTTCAGCGGATGTAGAAAAAAAATTAAAGGTTCGGATCATTGATTTCACATTCCGATATTTACGATTAACTGAAATATTAGTTGAAGTTATATAGTTTCTAGAGACATTATAAACTTCAAACAATAGTTTCACTAATAGTAAAACTCTAAACATCATACCAACAATCCGAACCGTTATCTTCCTGCATCCTCTAAGAAATCATGTTTTAAAAAAAAAAAACTTAAAAAACAAAATTTGGTGAGAAGAATGGAGTGAAAATGTAAACAATAATTAACGGTTAAATTTAGATCTATAGTTTATGTGATTATAGTAGCAAATTTAGAAGTTGAGTGTAACATCTCACATCGTCCAGGGAAGTGGATCTTGTAAGCCTTATATATATATTCTCATCTCTACTTAGTACGAGGCCTTTTGGGAGCTCACTGGCTTCGGGTTCCGTAGGAACTCCGAAGTTAAGGGAAGGGATCCCCATTTAAAAAAAAAAAAAGGGGACACACTCTTGACCGTTAGATTTGGCTTTAATGAAATTCTGTGGTTGAGATTAAATCACAGGCCACAAAATCTCAACCACAGAATTTCATTAAAGCCAAATCTAACGGTCAAGAGGATGTTCCCATTTTTTTGAAAAATGGGGATCCCTTCCCTTAAAGGCTTCCTATATATATATATATAAAAGAGCGCTCAAGCATTGATTCGTTTGAGTCCGCTCCACGATGTAATCTCATGATCTTAGCTGCTCAAATTGAACCAATTAGACGATCAAGTTAATTTGATCCGAGCTGCTCCAATCGCTTAAATTTGAGCTTTTTTTTTCTTTTCTTAATTTGAATTTTAGCCCTAAGGGTTGGATACAGTTTTAATTAAGTGTGTTGAAGATCCACGAAACTTAGCAGGATCACTGTAACTATGAATGTTTCAATGAAAAAAAATCCATTGATCTCCTTAAAAAGTTGACCTAATTAACCTAACTCGGAAAAAAAAAATTTATTTAACCAACCAAAATAAAGATCATTGACTCAACAACAATTTGATTGCAAGAGCCACGTTATAACATTCTTAGCATCCGTTGACCCTAAAAACTACTTAGCCTAAGTGGCGCGCAGACCGAATGGCTAATAAGCTAACTACGTCCTTTAGTTGAATGCAGGGTGTGCCAGCTCATTGGCCGAGCTCAGCCAGGGAGTGAATGAATGTTGATGTGGCATTGGTCGCACTGATGACTTATGAATATTGCGACTACGGTAGAGAAATGAGCATGTTTCGGCCTTCAGGTTTGAGAGCCTGAAGATAAGACTGCTAGTTATGCGAAGTTCAATATCAAATTTGGCTTTCAGTGTGCTGAATGTCGTAACTTGTTAACACCTTACTTCGCCGAGAAGACTAATAATGTAAGATCCCACATCGCTCAGGGGAGTGAATCCTGTAAACCTTATATGTATATTCCCATCTTTACCTAGCACGAGGCCTTTTGGGAGTTCACTGGCTTCGGGTTCCATCAGAACTCCAAAGTTAAGCTTATTCGCGCGAGAGCAATCCCATGATAGATGACCCATTGAGAAGTTCTCATGTGAGTTCCTAGAAACAAAATCGTGAGGGTGTGGTCGGGGCCCAAAGCAGACAATATCGTGCTACAGCGGAGTTGAGCCTAGGCTGTGGTGGGGGCCCGGGTCGGGATGTGACAATTTAGTATCAGAGCCAATTCCTGGTCGGAAGTGTACTGACGATGACGTCGAGCCCCTAAGGGGGGTGGATTGTAAGATCCCACATCACCCAGGGGAGTGGATCTTGTAAGCCTTATATGTATATTCCCATCTCTACCTAACACGAGGCATTTTGGGAGCTCACTGGCTTCGGGTTCCATCGAAACTCCGAAGTTAAACGAGTTTGCGCGAGAGCAATCCCATGATGGGTGACCCATTAGGAAGTTCTCGTGTGAGTTCCTATAAACAAAATCGTGATGGCGTTGTTAAGAGAAGAAATAGAACCATTGGAGAAATGGCAAGGTTAATGATGGATGAGAAAAACATTCTTGTGAGATTTTGGGCTGAAGTAGTTGGGACTGCAATGTATTTGTAGAATAAATGTCTTCCAATTGCAACAAAAGACAACATCCCATTTGAAGCTTTCACATGTAGAAAACCTAGCATAAAGCATTTGAAAGTGCTTGGTTGCATATGTTACACATATATTCCTTCACAACTAAGGCATAAATTTGATGAAAAGGCAAGCAACGACATTTTCATAGGATATGGTAGATGTGAGAAAGGCTATAGAGTTTATGACTTTCAATCTAAGAAAATTATCCTCTTTAGAAGTGTGGTGTTCAATGAAGATCGATCTTGGAATTGGGAATGTAGGAAAGTTGAAACACTCTCAATACCTTTTAGCTTGGGAAATGATGTGTATGGTATTGATATGCATGAAAATTCAAATTCTGAAACTCAAGTTGAAACTACTCAGAGTCACCAACAAATTTCAAGTTATGCCAGTTCATCCATTAGTAGGAGTGAAACTCAAGGTCAAAATTCAACACCTAGTTCAATACATGTGAAGATGAGAAGCTTGGATGAAATATATGCAAGATGTCACATGCGCGTTGTTGAACCAGAAAACTATCAAGAAGTAGCACATGATCAAGCTTGGCAAGATGTTTTGAATGCTGAGATTGAAATGATTGAGAAAAATGACACATGGCAGCTAATAGATAGACCTACCGATAAAGCTGTCATAGGAGTGAAATGGGTGTTTAAAACCAAGTTGAATTTGGATGGAACTGTCTAAAAGCACAAGAATAGACTTGTTGCAAAAGGTTATGCTCAAAAGCCTGGTATTGACTATAATGAAACCTTTGCCCTAATGACAAGGTTAGACATAATTCGAATTTTCATTGCCCTTGCAGCACAAAAGTGGTGGGAGTTATTTCAGTTAGATGTCAAATTAGCATTCCTAAATGGAATGCTTGAAGAAGAAGTGTACATTGATCAACCTGAAGGCTTTGAATTAAAGAATTGTAGACACAAGATTTACAAGCTAAGGAAGGCATTATAGGGTTTAAAACAGGCTCCCAGAGCCTGGTATAGTGAGATTGATACTTACTCGATTAATTATAAGTTCAAGAGAAGCACTAGTGAGGCTACACTATATACAATGTAATATCCCTAAAATTTTAGGTGGTGATTAAGAGTGGATTACTTGTGGCTATTAAAAGTTCTTTTACTTTTGAGACCAAGCTTTGGCTTGAAAAGAGAAGAACTAAATGAAAAGAATTTAAAAAGAAAAAGAAAAAAAAAGAAAGGGAAAGCTGATGTTAGAAAAAGGGAATAAAAGGGGATGAGGTTTCTAGAAAACCCCCTCATATTTGTTGCTTTCCCTTCTAGCCGAAAGGAATTAAGGGGTTTATCCCTTTTAACCCTTAAATTGTCAAAAAGAAAATTGAAGGAGGAGGAAATTAGCTTTCTTTTCCTCTATTTGTGAAGATTAGAACAAGTGACGATCTTTCTTTTGTCTCCATTTAAGGTATCTATTTCTTACCTTTGGGATCTAATTGTTATTTGGTTTGATAACCCATGTTATAGTTTTTGAGTTGAGCACCTTTGATTAAAGGCCCCAATTAACCTTGAATTAGGGTTCGTTGTCTGATATTTTGTATAAGTGGTGTGTGATGATTTTTTTTACTAGACTACGGAACAAGTTGACGAACATCCTGGGAGTTGAATATCAAGAAATTGTGTTGAGGTAGGGGAGTTTTAATCAAAAATAAAATATTTTGGTTTTTCATTTTTACTTGATCAAGGATTGTTGGCATTTGAGCATTATTTGAAGCTTACTTAAAATGTTTTTCTTTTTCGATTATGTGAAAAAAGTTAAGAAAATATTTCTCTATGGTTTGATCTTAATGATTTGAATTCTGTTGCTACAACTTTGGTGAGTTTAAAGTGATTGAAATGATTTTTCAAGATTTTGTTTTGATGTGCATGCCTCTTATTTTACTCAATGTCAAATTTTGAAGCATCTTGAAACGAATGTTCAAATTGTGAAAGTAGGTGGAAAGTAGTATAATAGGTGTGCAGATGTGAATGTTGAGAAATGTATGAATGGGCATAATAACCCGTGAAGTTGTTGATTATGGGCACAATGACCCAATGTTTCCCCGGGGAGAGCTCCATGTGTGGGATGTGAGAATGATTTATAAAAGTGATAAATACGTGTGATATGTAAGTTGGCCAGGTATTACTACTGTTCTTTCCAATCTGCTAGTCACTTGTTTGGGGATAACAGAAAATCTTTGAGATTAGTTGTGTTTGTGTTTCTTTAAATGATAATGGCTTTATTATCCTTATGAAAAAGGAAGTGACTCTGAACTTGTGTGTGGTACCGTTGTTATCAAAGCTACTAATGTTCTAAAACTTTGGTTTTTCTGTCATATGTTACTTCCAAGCATTTTTTTTTTAGCATATTTCAGATTGTTGGATTTCGTGGTAATGAATATAAATGGTTTTGAATCACTCTTATTACTTTCTGGTGTGCACCATAAATTTTAAATGACTACGGACTTATGGAAAAACCCCTACTGGGCATTTATGCTCACCCGTTTTTCTAAACATGTACTTTCAGGTGTGTAGAGTCGACTAGCTGATTTTCAAGTGGCAGCACTAGTGTGGGCTAGTAGAAGGGAGTTCAGACATACACTTCTTTTGGGTGAGCTGCCAAAGTGTTTGTATAGTTAGTCTCTGTCTGTAAATGATCCTTTTGTTGCGTAGTAGACTAAAATGATGTCGACCTCAGTGGGTTGGAGATTCTACTTACCTGGGCTATGAAAACTATGTATATGTAATTACTCGTTTTTTGGCTTGTATAGTTTTGCTCATGTACATTTTCCTCAAATGGCCTGAAAATGTTTTCTTGTTAGAAGCCCTGAAAGTCTTTTGTGAACTCATTATAATCTGGAAGGTTTTATGAATGGCTCTTGAAGAACCACTATGAACTTGGTTATGTTTAAAACTGTGGGTGTGTACCTATTACCTAAGTGGTATGTTGCAAAATTTCAGATTTTTGTTCTTTGGAATATAGACAGTTTTATTTGCAAAGTAATTTGGTGCTGCTAAAGTTGTTTTTACGTGAAAACAGCAGCATGCCTGTTTTAGTTTTAAAATTTTCCTATACTTCCCGAACTCGAAAATCAATGAAATTTTGACACAACTTAGTTTCATGTGTCTACTTTGGATCTGGAAATTTTCACTCGTTTTGGTTGAATGAGCTATTTTCGGTGAATTTTACGGTTCAGGTCGCTTTTGTAGTTTGTATTACCATGAGATCTTTAACTCTATTTCTTTAAATTGACTTTCGTAGTTTGATTTAATGGAATTGTGGAATTTAAATTTTCATTGACATAATCTTAAGATGAGATTTGTGTTGCACCCTTGAACAACCACTTTGTTCTAGTTATTTCTCTTAATCTCACATCTCTAGTTTTGGAGTGTGACATACAAGATCTGATGAAGAATGAGGATTGCTCATTGTGTCATTGTATGTTGATGATACACTAGAAGTAGTGAGAGATTACTCAGTGAGTTCAAAAGAGAAATGATGCAGAGATATGAGATGTCTGATTTGGGGCCGCTTCACCATTTCTTGGGAATTAGAATACTACAAACTGATAAGGGTGTATTCATTCATCAAAGTAAGTATGCAAAGTCACTCCTAGTGAAATTTGGTCTTGAAGACTGCAAGCTTGTGTCAATTCCATTACCCATAGGAGAAAAACTCAAGAAGGTGATGGAAGTGAGTTGGCAAATGAAAGCATGTATAGAAAGATTGTGATAACTTGTTGTATTTGACAACAACTAGACCAGATTTGATGTATGCTGCTAGTCTACTAGCAAGGTTTATGAATAGTCATACAAAGAAGCATTTTGGAGTAGCAAAGAGAGTCTTGAGATATGTGCAGGGTACACTAAATTATGGAATTAAATATGTGAAAGACGACAACAATTCTTGTTGGTTTTTGTTATGCTGATTGGGCAAGAAATGAAGATGATAGCAGGAGCACCTATGGATATGCATTTAACTTTGGGAGTGGTGTGTTTTCATAGGCCTCAGTGAAGCAAAACACAGTTGCTCTATCAACTGCTGAAGCTGAGTATGTATCAGCAGCAGAAGCAACTGCTCAATCAATTTGGCTGAGATTTCTTCTTGATGATTTTGGGGAAATGAAAACTGATGCAACACCTTTATTTTGAAAAAACATGTCTACAATTTCTATGGTGAAGAACCCTATCTTCAACCAGAAAACTAGACACATAAGAGAAGCATTACAAGAAGGGGTGATTGATGTGAAGTTTCGCAGAAGTAAGGAACAACTCGCAAATATTTTTACTAAGGCACTGCCTAGAGAAAGATTCAATTACTTAAGGCACAAGCTTGGAGTAGCCAGTGAGCAGCTTAGGAGAGGCTGTTGAGAATTAAGCTTCTCAGACTTGAAATCAACCTACAGATGACAAATATTGCAGATGAACTTGAAGAAATCGAAGATGATGGAAGTTTCTATTTTTAGTATTAGCCGTTATGTTTAAATGTCCAACGGCTAGTAGAGTTACTATTTTGTGAAAGATGAACAACTGTGTTTGTTCTCATCCCTTGAATGTATTGTGTTGCTGGATCTATTCCCAAGTGAAAGGATCACAACTCCTGATGCTCTAGAGGACTGAGATTGATCCCTGAAAAATAGGACCACTCTAAGCCTTCTATATGCTAGGGTTTTGGATGTATGAATTACAACAACAACAACAACAACAACAAAGCCTTTTCCCACTAAGTGGGGTCGGCTATATGAATCCTAGAACGCCATTGCGCTCGATTTTGTGTCATGTCCTCCGTTAGATCCAAGTACTCAAGTATTTTCTTAGGGTCTCTTCCAAAGTTTTCCTAGGTCTTCCTCTACCCCTTCGGCCCTGAACCTCTGTCCCGTAGTCACATTTTTGAACCGGAGCATCAGTAGGCCTTCTTTGCACATGTCCAAACCACCGGAACCGATTTTCTCTCATATTTCCTTCAATTTTGGCTACTCCTACTTTACCTCGGATATCCTCATTCCCAATCTTATCCTTTATCGTGTGCCCATACATCCCACGAAGCATCCTCATCTCCGCTACACCCATTTTGTGTACGTGTTGATGCTTCACCGCCCAACATTATGTGCCATCCAACATCGCTGGCCTTATTGCCGTCCTATAAAATTTTCCCTTGAGCTTCAGTGGCCTACGACGGTCACACAACACGCCGGATGCGCTCTTACACTTCATCCATCCAGCTTGTATTCTATGGTTGAGATCTCCATCTAATTCTCCGTTCTCTTGCAAGATAGATCCTAGGTAGCGAAAACGGTCACTTTTTGTGATCTTCGCTAGATTGCTCCGGTCATTAGTGTGGATAAGTATATAAATGGATAGAGATAGGAAAGCAAACACAAGATGTACGTGGTTCACCCAGATTGGCTACGTCCACGGACTAGAGGAGTTCTCATTAATTGTGAAGGGTTTACACAAGTACATAGGTTCAAGCTCTCCTTTAGTGAGTATAAGTGAATGATTTAGTACAAATGACATTAGGAAATATTGTGGGAGAATGATCTTGTAACCACGAAACTTCTAAGTACCGGAGTGTGGTATCGTCTTGACTTGCCTTATCTGTCTCATAGGTAGATGTGGCATCTTCTCTGGAAATACTCTTCATCCATCCAGGGGTGGTATCTGTAACTGGTGGAGATGCACAAGGTAATGTATCAATTTCACTTGAAGCTTACTTGTAGTTTCAGGCTTGGTCAAGCGCGATACAAACCATGTAGTAGGAGTCCCCCAAGTCGCCGGGCTAGGGGATCTGCTGAAAGAGGTGACAGACAAGGTAAGCAATCAGAGCTCCGGCTGATTGTTCACATTCTCCCTATCTTGCAGGCAGCATGAAGGATAAAGAGAAGAAAAATGAGAAGAGAAGATATGGGATACTTTTGCTTTTGAAGAAGTAACTTTCCACAGGCTTATTCTTGAACCGGGCTGGAGGGTTTTCTGGTTTCCTCCAGAGTATAAGGCCGACTGAAGAATTTGAGGGTCAAAACAAGTCCATCAAATCTAGAGTACGTTCGACCCTGCAGATATGGGATACTTTTGCTTTTGACAGAGTAGTGGATGTATCGGCACGTGTGCTGTTACGCTTGTCTCCACATGCTTCCTTGTATCCTTCTCACTTGCCCTATCTGTTCCACAGGCCGATGCGGTATCTTCCCTGGAAGCATAAGATGTTAAAGATGAGTACTCGAGAGCAATGCCAGGTAAGTAATCAGGTAAGAGGTTCCAGGCAGTCAGTTCCTGGCTGGAAGCTTGATTCCAAGTGCTGACTGATTGCTCTCTTTCTCCTTGTCTTGCAGGTAAGAACAAGGCCAAAGGAAAAGACAGGGAAAAAGCATGATATGGGATACTCTTGCTTTTAACCCTGATGATATGAGATATTCTTGCTCTAGTATAGCTTGTTTACAGAGGTATTATCGGGGGGAAAGAAAGCTGAATATTTCGAAAGGCTTCGTTGGGAGTGCCCTCTCAGATAAGAGAAAGGGTTGAGCATTTTTGCAGGTCTGCCTGTCCGTTAGGGATGAAGGTCGACATATATAGGAGTCTCCCTAACATCAAGTAATAAGGCTATTCCTTTACCCTGCTTGGTCATAGTACGGTAGTGGGAGCTGCCAGCTTCACATGTTTTAACTCTGTCAGAGCACTTTGAAAAAGTGGTCTGTGGTATCTGGAAAGCTGATGTTGCGTGTGAAGATTACAGACAAGCTTTATCCAAGGAGATCCAGCTCTTGAAGTTGGGAAAGTGGTGCCTCTTCGGTTTTCGAACAAGCAATCCTGTCGGGGATCTGGCTCTCGAGATTCGGAGAACGATGCCTCTTCGATTTTTGAGAAAGCAATCCTGCTGGGGGTCTGGCTCTCGAGATTCGGAGAGCGGTGTCTCTTCGATTTTTGAGAAAGTAATCATGTTGGGAGTCTGGCTCTCAAGATTCGGAGGGCGGTGCCTCTTCGATTTTGGAGCAAGCAATCTTGTTGGGAGTGTTTTCTCGAATGTGAGTAAAGGTTGGGCATGTTTGCTAGTCTACCTTGCCACGAAGCACAGAGGTTGACACACAGGGACTTTCCAATTATCCAGCAGTGGTACTGTTCCTTTACCCTCTCTTCGATTTTTGAGAAAGTAATCATGTTGGGAGTCTGGCTCTCGAGATTCGGAGGGCGGTGCCTCTTCGATTTTGGAGCAAGCAATCTTGTTGGGAGTGTTTTCTCGAATGTGAGTAAAGGTTGGGCATGTTTGTTAGTCTACCTTGCCACGAAGCACAGAGGTTGACACACCGGGACTTTCCAATTATCCAGCAGTGGTACTGTTCCTTTACCCTTGTGGGTAATAATATGGTAGCTAGACCTTCAAAATTTATGTGTCTAAACTTTGTTAGTGTTGTTTCTTTGCAATTCTTTTACCCTTCTTGGTCAGAGCGATGTAGCGGGAGCTGCAAGCTTCACGTGTCTCAACTTTGTCAGAGAACTTTGGCAAAGTTATCTGTGGTACCCATGAGTTACTGTTGCGTGTGGGAAGTGGGTGATTGAACAGTACGATTCATGTGCTTTCTACTTCGCCAGAAATCTTCGACAGAATGCCCATAATTTCCGCAAAGCTGAGTGTACGTGTGACAGGTGCTGACAAGGTTGGAAAAGTAGGTGCCTCTTCGATTTCTGAGATCGGCCCTCGTGGTCTCTTAGCAGCCCAGCTTTTGAGAAAGCAAACCTCTTCGATTTCTGAGATCGGCCTTCGTGGTCTTTGAGCAGCCCAGCTTTTGAGAAAGCAAACGCCTCTTCGATTTCTGAGCAGACGCCTCTTCGATTTCTGAAGCTTCGTCGAGTGCAGATTTTTATAGGGGCTGACATTAAGTTCCAAAGCACACTTGAATATCCACCAGTAGAAGCTCCATTCTTGCACTTCTAAGATCTTGATTTGTCTGACCTCTTCTCTCTTCAACACCTTTGAAAATGTCTGGCCCCTCCGACCGTCGTTTTGACTTGAACCTTGTTGAAGAGGCAGCCCCGCCTTCTCCAGACAACATATGGCGCCCATCCTTCGTCTCCCCTACTGGTCCTCTTACCGTTGGGGATTTCGTGATGAAGAACGATATGACCGCTGCGGTAGTGGCCAGGAACCTTCTCACTCCTAAAGATAACAGACTACTTTCCAAACGGTCTGATGAGTTGGCTGTTAAGGATTCTCTGGCTCTTAGTGTTCAGTGTGCAGATTCTGTGTCTAATATGGCCCAACGCCTATTTGCTCGAACCCGCCAAGTTGAATCATTGGCGGCTGAAGTGATGAGTCTCAAACAGGAGATTAGAGGGCTCAAGCATGAGAATAAACAGTTGCACCAGCTCGCACATGACTATGCTACAAACATGAAGAGGAAGCTTGACCAGATGAAGGAATCTGATGGTCAGGTTTTACTTGATCATCAGAGATTTGTGGGTTTGTTCCAAAGGCATTTATTGCCTTCGTCTTCTGGGACTGTACCGCGTAATGAAGCTCCAAATGATCAACCTCTGATGCCTCCTCCTTCTAGGGTTTTGTCCAGTACTGAGGCTCCGAATGATCCCCCTCCGGTGCCTTCTCTTTCTGGGGCTCTACCGACTACTGAGACTTCTCCTAAGCAACCTTTGTGAAGGCTCCCTCTTGTTTGTTTATTTTGACTCAAGTATATGTACATATTTGTAACTTATCGGGGATATCAATAAATAAGCTTTCCTTCATTTCAACGTATTGTGTTAAATACACCAAAGCCTTCTTCGCTAAGTTGTTTGAATTAAAATTACTCTCTCACTTCTTCATCTCTGCATTTCTTATTATTCGAATCCCCAATTCTTGAAAGCTAAAACCTTTAAGAAATTAAACAAAAATATCATGGCCCGGTACCATTTCAACAGTATGTAGAGAAGAAAATCAGGGAAATCCAAGACAGTGGAATGATGCAATATCTCGTACAAACACCTAATGAGAAACAGGGAAGAATAAACTTCACAAATCACAAACAGGACATTTTGCTCCAATACTTATCGTGGAAAGAGAGCTCTCAATTCTGAGGTCCGTGGAGCCATTTCAGGTTGAATTCTTCATTAGCCACCGTTATTTTGTCAGGATTTGATAAGACAGATTTCCAGAAATCTCTTTTGCCTTCGTCACATGTCACTTTCTCTAATTGCTGATCAAGATCATACACTGACACAGGCAGTTTCAATCTTGAACATTGTGCCATGTTGATTTTTCTTAAACCATTCATCTTTGCAATGCATTCGGGCAACTCCTTAATGCGGAAACAATTATATATGTCAAGAAAGTACAACTTACTGAGTTTCTCAATCGAGCCTGGAAGCTCTTCCAAGTCTGTGCAGGACCTTAGCCTCAACACTTCCAAATTCTCCAGCTTTCCGATGTCTTCAGGCAAGACAGATAGCTTATGACAGTTGGTGATGCTGAGAACTTTTAGGCGTTTAAGATCACATAGCTTGGCAGGAAATTTCTCCAAATCGCTACAATAGTCGATGTGCAACTCCTCTAGGTATGGGAATATCTCAAAAATTTGGATGGAAGAGTTTCCAAATGCTTCTCTGACGTTACACATGAATAAAGATATCTTCTTTAGACTCTTCAATTGAATGCTCATCTTGCTTATCAAAGGAATCAAAATACGCTCGAATCTTAGTCTCTTTAGATTAGATAAAGAACACAGCAGTTCAATGTTGCTTAGCTCAGCTGGTGAGAAGCCATCATTTGTGACTATTAGAACCTTCAACTTGGACATTTTCTTCATGAACTTGGGTAAGGCATAGTTCTTTGCTTGAAAATTCAAAACTAGAACCTCGCCTTTTGGTAGATCCATGTTGTGCCACTTTGTTGAGGACGATTCGCCTGCAAATAAACAATGTGCTATATGATGTGACTGTGGGGAGGAAATTAATGTGAAATTACGTTTGTGAGATTGTAGTACATGATTGTATATATGTATGTATCTATTTTCTAAAGAGAGTTCGGAGATGCCAACCAGTTGAGACAGATACCAAGCGAGCCTTATTCATTTTCTGCTGGTTCTCCGTCCACCATGTTGGTGGAAGCTCCTTTTCACGTATGTCGATAATCAGTCTATTGCCCATCGGGTCTTCACTACTCTCAAGGATTGATAGCAATTTAAGCATATCATGTTGGATAACAAAGTGTTCACCATAGTAGCCATCTATACCCTTATTCCTGGTGGTGATCAAAATTTAGTTTCACAGAAGAAATTTCTGAAACGTGCAGATCACAATAGTGAATTAGTTATCAAAGTAAAGTTTGAATACCTTGTGATTACAATACTGGCCAAATTGCAGATGGTGAGCTCGTAGAGGTTCACCATTGACATGTTATCATTTGATCCCTCATAGAACTCTGCCCACATATCAAGGAGGGCAGCAACAGGGATTCTTTGGTTTTTGGGAAACAAACCAAGGTCTTTGAAACAATCCTTGACAGTAGCCATTTTGAAGCAATCCTTGACAGTAGCCATTCTTTTATTCAAGTCATCTAAGCAACTCTGGAGGACCACACGCAAACTTTCCTCTGACTCGAGAATAGAACCTTCAGATAATTCTGTGCATTTGAGTCTCCATTTCTCTATAGGCTGATTACAAAGTGACCCTCCTATCGTTGTAATGGCCAGTGGAAATTTCTTACAGTGGCTTACTATCTGCAGCCCAATTTTCTCAAATAAGGTGAATAACTATTTACAGATATGGTAAAATCTACGGGTTCACTTGCGTGCATGGGTGATTTGTGTACTAAGTTATATTTTTGCAAAGCAAGGATGCATAAATAAGCATGTATGTTAGAAATTCAAACTAATAAATCACCTTGTTCAACTCTTCCTGAAAATCACCTTTGCTGAGGGTCGTATTCCGGAATGCCGAACGACAAAAAAGAGTCTCTGCGTCTTCACTACTCAATGGTTGTACTTCATGTGGGGACCCGACTTTGGGAAAATGGCATCTTGATGTCACCAAAATCTTGGAATCTGAAATGTTGATTTGATTAAACTCGTGAAGAAGGAATTCTGATGTAGACGGAACATCGTCCAAGATTAATAGGAAACGATTTTGCCCAGCTGCAATTTCTTCATTTTCTAATGCAGGTGACCTGAATCCGGCATGTTGGCAGAATTCTTGGACATCAATGTTGGGGTTTTCGGAAACCGTGGTAAAGAAGATATTGTTGAATTTAGCTGGCCAGGAAAACAAGTAGGAATGTAACATTACTAATTAGAAGAAAAAAAGATAGAAAAGAACTGATATCATTAGTATATAGGCAGCAGTCGTTCTACGTTGTGATGAAATGTTCTTGGGGACAAACTATGACCACACATTGACAATTGTAAGTGCGCATCATCAATTGCGCATCTAAAAAATGTTAGCCGCAACTAGACCTGACATTTTGGATCCGACCCGTTAATATTAATATTTGAATGGATGCTTAATGGGTCGGGTCTCTAACAGGTGAACCCGTTAAATAACGGGTCATTTTGGTCAATTCGTTAAACCTGTTAGCACTAGTTAGTTGAGGATGTTTTAGTAATTTCAATAAAGTATTAACAAAAAAAAAAAAAACTCTATGAAAAAAAAAATAATAATAATTATTAACAGATGAAACAGGTGACCCGTTAGTTTAACGGGTCCGATTTGGATGACCCGTTAGTTTAATAGGTTGGATTCAGATGATCTGTTAACTTAACTGTTCAAATTAAACCCGATTCAAACCTGATAACCCAGTCCCGTTTACGGGTCTAGCCGCAACGCATAAAAATTAAAAACTTTATAGACATACCTTTGACTCGTTGATCATGACAAAGCATTTTTGCCAAATAGGTTTTCCCACATCCTGGCAGAGCAGTGAGCACAAGCATTGACGGCGTGTTGTCCGTAAGGAGTTTCATCCTGATCTCAGCCAATTGTGCCAATTGTGCATCCAGCCGAAGTGTATCGTGTGGAAGGTAAGGAACTGCATACCTAGTTGTAATAAGGTATCGGATTTGATTTTGAGCCACAAGATTTGCATCAATTCGGTTGAGCACCACCGCGGAATTAACTCCTAACTGCACAGCCAGCAGAAGCAAGAGTCTTTGAAGAGATTTGTCCAATTCAACAATTTCTTGAGCATATTTAGCCTTTTCAAAGTAGTTCAGCTTCCCCTCGCACCTTTCGACCAGCTTCTTGCCATCCTCCATTGTTCTTGTAAAATTTTCAGAAACCGAATTGGTTCCGGTGTGGTTTATCTGCGCGATCAGCGGTACCAAAGAGTCTAGCGTTGAAATGAGATTGCTGTGGTGAATTGGAAACGTCTTAGCCATCTTGTGCGCCTTTTTGGCGGCATCAAACAGCCATTCAAATGGTACTTTTACAACAGATCCTACAACTGACGCAAGGACCGCTTGCATAGTTACAACAACTACAACCACCACCCAGCTCTGAAAATCTGAATTCTAAAACAAGAGAGCAATTGCTTTGGATCACAGATTTATAAATGCATTTGAAACAAGGGAGAGGCTGATTTCTTTTAAACTAATGTAAACTGAGGAGAGCGAGGGATTTGAGCTCGGCTGAATAGGGAGAGACACCTCTCAAGTGTTAATCGGGAGAGAAAACGGGAAAAGAATTAGGCGGACGACTGGGCGGGAAGTGAAACTCAGACTTCCTCTCAACTCAGTTCCTCTCTCGGCGACAGAAAGAATTGAGAACAAATCGATACAGAGGAGATCCAGGAAACTTGCATTGTGGAAAAATCACCCACAAAACAATACAAAGGCTCAGAAATCCTAGAATATTTTATGGGAATTTTTATTTGAATTTTTATTTTGTATTTTACTTTTTATATCTACATTGTATTTGATTTATCTATTATTATCTATTTACACCCAACATTATTTCTGAAACCGCTCTTACTTATCAAAACTTAACTCATTCAAACTTCTTTTTACACCCAACTCAATCTACTTAAAAATAAAAAATAAAATGTTAACCAGTCTATCATCTCCATGGAGCAAATCCCATTCTCTCTCTGTTTAAAAAATCCTTTCATCCCCCGTGGTTGTCATTCTACACTCCCATCTACTCCTCCGTAGTCATCCAAACCTCTTCCTCTTCCTCTTCCCCTAAATTTCTAGAGCACTAATTAGCTTAATAATCGGTATGAGCTTCTGGTTAGAGTGTTTAATGAGTTTGGTATGTTTCAATTAAATGAGAATCTTCTAGCCTCTATATTCCTATTTGTGGTAGAAAAATGGGTACGTCCATGATAACTTTTGGTAGATCAATGAATATTTTTAACCGTGAATATTTATTAGATACAAAAATTACGGACAACAATTCACATTACATTGAACTGTGGTTAAAAAGTATATCGCCTTTGCACGTTTTATAGGGTGAACTCATAGGTAAGAGTCTTGAATGTATAATTGAGTTTATGCATTTTAATGATTAAATTTATAAATATCTTGACCACATATGAATTTAATGTCGTATTGTCTTTTAGCCTCTATATTAGTTTCTGTGGCAAAAAAAGGGATACCTCCATGAGAAAATTTTATAGATCGATGAATATTTTCAATCTGGATATTTATTAGATACCAGAAATTATAAGTCTATTCGTGAAAGTCTAAGTCAATGCCACGTACAATATTTATTTAGACATATTTAGGAAACTGTTATTAGCACTTAAAAAATCTCGTTCTACACTCCGCACAAGTGTATTTTTCTTTTTAGGGATTTAGAGATTGAATCCTTTAGGGGTTTCTGGATTACTATATGGATTTAGGATTTGAAATATTTTAGGGATTTAGAGATACAATCTTTTAGGGGTTTATGGATTCAATTTTAGGGTAATGTCGTAATGGGTGGAATAGAATTGTTAACGTGGTTTGATTCTTTATTCTGATGAATCTGAATATCTGATCGCTTACTTGATTGCCTATGCTTTGCTTATATTAATATATAATATATGGGTAATGGGTGGAATTTGAGTTTTCAGTTTGCTTTTCTGTCAATTTGTTGTTTTAGGATATTGAGTTGAAAGTTGATTGTTGCATTTGCATGTAAAAACACGAGACGGGTAATATGTCAATAATGTTTGTATATCTTTCTCATTTTGATATTAATTTTTAATGATATTTGACTTAGAAGTTGACATTTTCATGTATTTAGCGAATTTTTTTTATACATATCACTGTACAAAAAGTTGGAGGTCAGAGAACTCTAGGACCCCCTTTGAAGGCTCGCATAAGGCCTCCAAATTCTTAGGGTCGGCTCTGCCCAAATTATTGGAAATGTCACATCTATTAAGCTCCAATTAATTGTTCTGCTAAATGTTTATGTGGCGACGATGAGTCTCACTTTTTAGCTTACATGAACAATAAAATAATAATAAAAATAACTTTAAAAAGACGTGAAGATGACAAAATAAATAAACAAATTCACAAATAAAATGAAAAACAAAAATGAAGATTGAGAAATATCAAGTCTCACCACCTCCAAGCTCAACCTACAACTACCGAAACCCCAAGACCTTCTTTTGAATGTTGGCAGCTTGAGTTTTTGGGTGGAGTTGGATTTGGAGGTGATGGTTTGATGGAATGGTGGTGATTGTTAGTTGGTGGAGGCCATGCTTCCATAACCTTTTATTAATTTTTTAGACAACGTAAACGTAGTTGTTTAACATAAATTTAACTGGGGTCTAACAGATGTGACATTTCAATAGATTGTGTATTTATTTGGAATGTTTAAAAAAACTGAGACCAATTTAAAATGACACTAAAAAAGGTTGGGAGATTTTATGCTCAACTCTATTTTTTGATATAGAAATATAATGCATCAATTTTGTTGTACACTTTATGCTCTAACATGTAAATATATATATATATATATATATATATATCCTGCGACAATTGTTTATTGTATACAAAATTGCTCAAAATATGTTGGAGATGGATTGTTTGCCCTCCCCATCCCATGCCTTTCCCATCTTCTCATATTTTTATGATTACGGTTAAGCCACGTCAACATTTTATATTCCCATTGCTTTTTGTCTTATTGTTTCTATAAAAAAATCAATATAAAATATTGACGTGGCTTAATCGTGACCATAAAAAATAGGAGGGGATGAGAAATGCATAGGATGGGGAGAGTAGATAATCCATCTCCAAATATGAATCGAGGGTTGTGATTGAAAACTGGAATGAAGTTGGTCCATGCAAATGGAAGAAAAGCTAAAAAGTAGAAATGGATTATCCAAACCAGCCTGTTTTTTAGTGGACATGGAATCAATGACAAAAACTAGGTTCATGGACTTGTACAAGTTAAAAGTATATACAGAATCCTCTCTTTTGTAATATTTCAGCTCAACAATAATTAAGGACGCTACTTTTCACTTTTGAAATATTGAGGGAACGTGGTTATTGGTAGTACCATGTGTTAGTTTGAGTGCGACTCAGGAAGCGGGCATTGTAGCTCGGGGTGGTGGCGGCTGGCCCTCAACAGCCGC
Organism: Malus sylvestris; assembly: GCF_916048215.2. NCBI lineage: Eukaryota > Viridiplantae > Streptophyta > Magnoliopsida > Rosales > Rosaceae > Malus > Malus sylvestris. The sequence continues at coordinate 6,643,610 of NC_062267.1, read as the reverse complement.
AAAGCTGCCATGAATTATCTGTTCTGGAACTGCCGTGGTCTGGGGTCGGACACGGTAGTTCGAGCTCTTCATGGGCTTATACGACATAACAGACCCTCTATGATTTTCTTATCTGAAACTAAAATGAAGAGTCATAGACTAGATGGTTTGCGGAGACGTATGAGGTTTTCGCATGGTTTTAATGTGGACCCAATCGGCAAGGCTGGGGGTTTGAGCTTATGGTGGGAAGATTCTTTGGAGGTGCACATAGTTTTTTCGTCTAGGTCTGTGATTGATTCTATTGTAAAGGTTGAAGGCGTCCATCAGTGGATTCCGGTTAGTGGTGTCTATGGTACTGCGTACTCTGGTGAAAAAGCTGATTTTTGGGCTTGGATGCAATCTCATTTTTCTCCTTCGGATGTTCCTTGGCTCTGTGGTGGTGATTTCAATGAATTCATTTGGGATTTTGAGAAGTCCGGAGGAGTGGCGGTTCATTACAATTGGCCTCGGTTTTTGGAGAATTTTATGAATGCTTCTGAGTTGTTTGATCTGGAGTTCAAGGGTCCTGCCTTTACGTGGAGGGGTTTTAGGCGGGGGGAGTGGGTGGAAGAACGCTTGGACAGGGGTCTGATTAATGGGCTGTGGCAAGAGGTTTGGCCCAACTCGTTGGCCTTGCATGGGCCTGTCCAGGGATATGATCACTGTCCCCTGATTATTAAGTCGGAGTTAGATGGGCCAAAACGGCGGAAGTTGTTTCGTTTTGAGGCTTTTTGGGCTAAGGAGGAGGATTGTAAATTGTTGGTTAGTGAGTGCTGGGCTCGGCGGGGGGAGGCAGGGGCTCTGGTTCATTGGGTGTCTAAAATTAATGATTGTAGGTCTCGCCTTATTCGCTGGAGCCGCAATAAATTCAAAAAGCGCGGACAACAAATTGAGGACCTCACCCAGCAACTCGGGGTGCTTCAGGAGAATTGGGGTCCTAATTTTACTGCAATTCAGGAGATGTCTAGACTAATTGATGACCTTAGCGCTCAGGAGGAAAATTATTGGCATCAACGATCTCGTGTTCAGTGGTTACGTGAGGGTGATGCAAATACTAAATTCTTCCATCAATCAACTTTACAACGTCGCAGGCGGAACAAGATTTTTACTTTGAAGGATGGAGAAGGGCAGTGGGTTGAGCATCCCCGTAGGGTCCGGGAGTTAGTTGAGGATCATTTTCGTTCCTTATTTCAGTCGGGGGGTCCAAGGAATTGGGGTACTATTTTGGATTGCCTACTTCATGATGTTTCTGACGCAATGAATCTGGAGCTAATTGCGCCGGTGTCCGAGCAGGAAGTTATGGAGGCAGCGCTACATATGGGAAGCCTTAAAGCTCCTGGGCCTGATGGTTTCCAAGGGATTTTTTATCAATCCTTTTGGTAGCAGCTGCAGGATGATGTCAACAGCTTGATCAAATCATTGATGCACGGAACGGCGAGCCCGCGTACACTCAATGCTACCCACGTGGTTCTCATTCCTAAGGTCTCTCATCCGGAAACGGTTTCGCAATTTCGACCCATCAGTCTTTGCAATTATTCTTACAAGGTGCTATCCAAAGTTCTTGCTAACCGGCTTAAGGGTGTTCTGTCGCACATTATTTCTCCCTCCCAGAATGCCTTTGTGGCTGGTCGGATGATTCACGATAATGTTGGCATAGCTCATGAGCTTTTTCAATTCTTAAAAGGGCGCAAGGCTAGAAACAAGTTTGAGATGGGTATTAAGCTGGATATGCAGAAAGCCTATGATAGAGTGGAATGGGACTTCCTTGAGGCTATTATGGCTCGGATGGGATTTTGCAGTGAATGGAGGCATCTCATTATGAGTTGTGTGTCTTCGGTGCAGTTGGCTGTCCTCCTTAATGGACAACCCGGCAAGCAGTTTACTCCTTCTAGGGGTTTAAGGCAGGGTGATCCTCTTTCCTCATATCTGTTCCTGCTGGTTGGAGATGTCCTTTCTTGTCTAATACAAAAGGCGGTGGATTCGAAGATGTTAGACCCGTCATTTCTCATATGTTTTTCGTGGATGATACTCTTCTTTTTCTAAAGGTAGATGCTAAAAATTGTCGGAACCTGGTGGACATTCTTGGGAGGTACTGTGAGGCTTCTGGTCCGTAAGTTAATCTGCAAAAATCGAGTGTCTACTTTGGGGCGAACATTTCTATGTAAGTTTCCAATGAGTTGGTTAATGTTCTTGGCATACCGGCGGTTGCTAATCCTGGTGCTTATTTAGGCGTTCCTGCTATTTGGGGGCGATCCAAAAAACGCGGTCTTGCCTATATTAAAGGAAAATTTTTAGGAAAGTTGCAAGGTTGGAAGCAATGTACTTTATCCCGAGCTGGGAAAGAAGTCTTGATTAAGGCCGTTGTTCAAGCTATTCCTGCCTACCCGATGCACATTTTTAAATTTCCAGCAATTGTCTGTCAGGAATTGGATGCTTTGGTGGCGGGTTTCGGTGGGGTAGTCTTGGGGACAGGCGGAAGACGCATTGGGTTTCTAAGGCTGTTCTTGGTCTTCCGAAGACGATGGGAGGTTTAGGCTTTCGGAATTTCAGTGAATTTAATGACGCTTTGTTGGCTAAGCAGTGTTGGCGGTTGATCACTGATCCGAATTCCCTCTGGGCTCGAGTCCTTAAGGCTCGTTATTTTCCGCACTGTTCCTTTTGGGATGCCAAAAAAGGCGGGAGGGCTTCTTGGGCTTGGAGTAGTATTTTGGTTGGTCGAGAGGTTTTAAGGAATGGTTCTCATTAGCAAATCATGAGTGGTGCGGATGTGCGTGTCTGGGTGGATCGTTGGCTCCCATCTTTACCTGTTGGGCATCCGTTACCGCTTGGGGAGGTTGCGGTTACTCCCAGTTTGCGGGTTTAGTCTCTTATTCGGCCTGAGTCGCATGCGTGGGATATTAGTTTTTTGCAGGAGTTTATTTCAGAGGAGGAACAACGGGCTATCAGTCTCACCCCTCTTGGTGATCTTAGTCGGAATGATCGTCTAGTTTGGGATGTGAGCAAGAATGGGCAGTACTCAGTTCGTTCGGGCTATCATTGGCTGCAGTCTAGGTCTGTTGGGTCCCGGGATCATCGCCAGCTTGGTGCTCGTTTAGTTCCGAGGCAGTTGTGGCGATTGGTCTGGCAACTGCGTGGGCCTCATAAGCTCCGCCATTTCTTTTGGTTATCCTTGCACAATGCTCTGCCTACTAGTGTGGCGCTTTTCCGTCGACGATCTTCCCCTTCCCCTGTGTGCCCCATTTGTCTTTGCCAGGATGAAACTGTGGAACATTTATTCCTCCAGTGTCCGTGGGTTGCAGCTATTTGGTTTGGTGGTGCTCTTAATTATCGTGTGGTTAGGGATGGCATTCCTTCGTGGGCGAGCTGGTTGCAGGCTGTGTTCTCTCTTCATCTGGGGTCTTCGGCTAAGGTGCAATGGGTTCATTCCTATGTTGCTTTCACTTGTTGGAGTATTTGGAAAGCTCGGTGCAACTTTATTTTTAATCAGGTTCCCATTAATCCTATTTCTGTTTTGCGGGAGGTTGCCTTTGTTGTCGGGTCCTACTGGGAGGCCGGGGGTTTTTCGAAGGTTGGGCGTTTGGTGGCTCCAGCTCGGCATGTTTTGGTTTCTCGATGGAACCCTACAACATCTCCTTTCATTAAAATCAATGTTGATGCTAGCTGGTCCAAGGAGTCTAAAATGGGTTTTGTTGGGGTGGTCCTGCGTGCTAATGGAGGGAGGTTTGTGGCGGCTGCTAGGTATGCTATTTTGTTCCCTAATGTTGCTGCGGCTGAAGCTTTTACGTTGTTGCGCGGTCATTTTGGAATCGGATTCCCGTGAATCCATTTCTTGTCTCTCTGGCGCTTTGGATTCTGGCAGTTGGGAGGCTTTTCCTATCTTGGCAAGGGTCAAGCAATTGTGTGAAGCTTTCCAGTTCTGTCGCTGGTCTTGGGTTCCAAGATCAGCCAACTCTTCGGCGGATTATCTTGCGTCGGTTAGATGTCCGGAGATGTGTGATCGGGTTTGGGTTAACAGGCCCCCATCTTCGTTAGTGCATGTTCTGAATAAGGATGGGCTTCCTTGTCCGCCTTGAGTTGTTGTTGCGTTGGTTGGGGAGACACTCAACCTGGTTGCAGTGTCTGCTTGTTGGTATCCCATTCCTTCGTTTTCTTTCTGTTTGTGCCTGTTTGGTGTTCGCCATTTGTTGGCTCTCCTGCTGTTTTCGGTTTCGGCCTTTGTTTCTTCCAAAAAAAAAAAAACAATGTAAGTAGTGAAGAATTCAGAAATTTTATGTATATAAGCTTGGTGTGGTGTTTTTGGCCAAGTTTTTTTGTTGGTGGGCAAGTTTTAGCAAACTTTGAGTGAAATGGATGAATTTGGATGAAACAAGTTTGCAACAAAGGAGAACATCCAAAAATGATTGTTGGTTTTTGGTATTACAATAACAACAAAAAGGTTTCTCCTATTTAGGTAGAATTGACTGTATAAATCTTGAAAAACGCGCGTACTCTCAACCTTCTTCAACTACTAGATGGGTTAATCTAGTCTTATAAAGAAATTGTTTGATCTTTGGCATTAAATAAATCCACTCTTAGGTATGAATATAGGAAAAAGTATTGGTTATGACCAGAGTGGGTGAGTGACGAGTTTATATTTTAGGCTACATTATTAATAATTAAAGTACATGTGCTTGCATAGGGTATCCCTTTCTAATTAGCCATGGACACGTCAAGAATACCATGAAGATTCTACCTATAACAAAGTAGAGAATAGAAAAGAAAGGCCTAGAAAGTGAACTAGATAAGATGATAAGCTTTATGACTCATCGCCACCAATCTCCAGCCGAGAAACTTTACCTTCCCCAAATATATTGCACGTACAACTAGTACGGGAGTGGCCGGATTCTTTTTGTGAGGATTTTAAAAATTTTCTAATTATATATGTTTATCATACATTGTGCAATTAGTTTTCGTTGGATATTGTCTATATTTAATTTTAAATAAAATAATTTACAATAATTTCTGATCACACGATGTACGATGAACGTATATGATTTGTGGATCTCCAAGATCCTCACAAAGAGGATCCGACAAGGATCCTCACTCTACTAGTATACTACCATACATGCCCATTAAGGGAAGGGGTTCCATTTTTATTCAAAAACGGGGATTAGTTGTAAGATCTACTTCACATCGAAGTTCAACGATTTGAACCATTTATTTTGTAAGTCTTGATTCATACATTCTTGCAAAAATTCAATTCAATCCGAAATCATTTGCCTATTTAATTAACACAATGAAATTTCAATGTTTTCTTAGAACAAAGTTTCGTCAATTTCTTTGAATTCAATTATATGCCTCGAATATTTCCGATTTGGCTAATATTATGCAAAGATGATCTATGAGCTGCAACTTAAAAATTAGACTATTCGGATCATGGTGTGGGACCCACAACTAATCCCCATTTTTATTAAAAAAAATATAGGGATAGCTCATTAAAGGCCTTCTACTACCATATATATGTGCATATTTTTCGATTTGTTCTCCAAACTTGTATGGAAATGTCAATTTCTTCTTTGAACTTTAATTTTAGATGATAACCCTCTGAACTTTTATAATTGTCCAATTTCCTCATTGAACTTTAACTTTAGCCAATATTCCCCCGCACCAGATTTTAAAAAAATGCATCCAATTTTCTATCCATCTTAGTCACGCGGACAACATATAACAATTGTATAAGGGAAAAAAAGACGAAAAATTGGATGGATGAAAGGTTTAAAATCTAACGCCAGAAGAAAGATTGACTATTTATAAAAGTTCAGAAAGCTAATCGGCTAAAATTAAGGTTTATGAGAAAATTAGTTAATAGTAAAAATTCAAAAAGATAATAGATTAAAATTAAAGTTATAGAGAAAATTCACAGCTCTATACAGAATAAAAAACAAATCGACAAACACATCGTATATTTACTCACTTCATTTCTTCCATTACTCTATCTTCCTAACATTAACATTGTATTGTCAAGTATCAAAGGAGGGGGGGACCCAAATTTTTTATCTCTTTACCTGCAAAACTTTCTAGCTCACATGCCTTCATCCAATTGATGGAACCCTACTTTATTTTATTTATTTATTTTTTTTGGAAAACACCCTACTTTATTTCTTAGGCTATATATATATATATATATATATAGTTAGATAAGCTAATTAGCTGCATCATATGTCACCTAAATTTTCTCTTTAATTCCCGTAGTTGATCTTTTTTATCTTCTTACCCGATTTTATGTACTTTACTTCAACTACGCACTTAAATTTTTTGTATATAAATATAGGACTTTGAATCCTATGAAATTCTCAAATAAGAAGAAGATGTTGTAGTTTTAACAAGTTACACGCCATTTCGAAGTTTACCGGTACTAGCTTTTAGGCAAATTTTTAATATTACTACATATTAACATTTATATATACAGATAAATAGCAATTACGACACAATCGACACTTCCAGTTCATTTTTCTGACACACGATAAATGTATAAAAATAATAATAAAACACACATGTCCGATTCAACATATCTAGCGAGCTAGACACATAGTAAATAATAAATATCCCTATTGACATATCATATGTGATTTCTTTTTATGAAGACGGAATGATCAACATTGTTTCTCTGGAAACCATTCGATCTTCGCCATAACCAAACTTCATTTCTCGAACCAAGTCCGAGGAGACTGCTGGAAGCGGCAACGTGAAAAAGAGGACCACATTTCTCATTCAATATGGTATTATTTTCTTTATGTTAAAGGCTACCCCCATTGAATCAGATTCTTCTGTAACCAGCCCTATATAGCTACATCAAACCAGTTCATCATCCATTGTTCTAGGACGCTGGCTTTGCTTCAGATGACTCATGACACTCATTACAATCTCATCCATATACCAGGATAGAATTGAGAGTTCTGGTACTATGGACAGTATCTCATAAAAATAGACGTGTGAAAATCATTATTCGTATGGGATGTGATATTCACACACCCCTTTTTACTTATCACATACTCTTTTAATTTTCGATCGTTGAATCAAATGAATTAAAGAAGATCAAGAAACAGAAATCAACAAGAGATGTGTGAGAAATAAAAAATGATGTGTGGATATCCGCACACCCTTATTCGTATTCCTAAGATGAGTCGGAAGACTCTAAAGTAATATCCACAATGTATGTTGATAGAATTATTTTAGTTATAATCCATGTGATCACCAAAAATATTGAATAGCAACTTACATGAAACAAAATTCACCGTCGCGAGAAGTTCTTACCCAACAATCTAATGTCATGCAAAAAATACCTTACAAATAACATTACATTATTACATCAAAACATCACAATAACTACGAACTCAATGCATAAGTCATTCTCAAGGCGTGATACTTACTTACCTGGCTAGTTCCAGACACTTCCCGGATAAACCCGTTTCATGTGCACATCTTCCCTTCAATCTAATCCAGAATTTAATGTGTTTCACACCTAGGAGTCCTCCACCGATGCATCGTTATCATGCATGGTGTCCGTACGTCACTTCAGCTGTCAGTAATTGTACTACGCTAGGGCATTCATTCAATAGATCTAGGGTAATAGAAGCGCCATGTGGCACACGACGAAGACTTCGATCGGCACATGATTAAGCTTGCTAATTAGATATTGAGCTCCGTAGAAGTACACACGACTCTGTCATTCCCTGTACTTATCCTATAACTTGGGTAATTAATGCTTGCTAGCCAAGTCTCTCTCTTGGAACAACTTTAGAGCCTTTCTGTTACGTATGGATTAATATATCACCTGATTTTTTTTTTTTTTTTGACAAACAATAATGCTATCTAGTTTGTGGGGAAGTCATAATTTTTAAATAATAGTGTCGTGATTTTAACAAAAAAAAGAACTTTATTGGAGCATTTTGTTGAGCACTTGATAAACTTGTCGATTCTTGCTAACATATGCCAATAACTTCAATGATTGTTGAAGGTGGCAATCGGACAATTATAGAGTAATGTTGAAGACTAACAATGCTTGTCAACTGAAGCATTTTATCAAGTATTTAGTGTGCACAATAGAGTTGCACACAAGAAGAAAGAAGAGAAAGACAAGGATGATAAACAAAATAGAAGAAGAATTAGGAGGAGAAGTTTGTAATTTAGTTTGTCCTAACTGTTCATAGGGTCAAATACAATACACAAATATACATGGAGTTTTTTTTACATGGAGTTTTTAAGTTGTTGAAATCACATACAATCAATGACCCATGCTGCCTTCGCTACTGGCGCTAGTGAGTTAAATTGTTACTTGTTAGGAAGAGGGAGATCGGTAGAAAAAAACTCGCATCAGGATGTATAAACATGATTCTTTTTTGCCATTGCACTGCGGTATAATTGTCAAACGACCCTATATTTTTTTATTGATATTTTCTGAAATTTAGGTTTGTGTTTCGAGTGCATGAGCAAATGCCATCTTTATGTCGCCATATATGCCACAAGCCTGTAAAAACATATGAAGTTTCTTTCTGCAAGTTGTGACATATTTTTCTCACAGCTTTTGCTACAAGGAAGCTGGACCACATAAAAAAAGAAAAATTAATGAAAATGACCTAAAAACTTTGAGTTTTAACGATAAATACAAAATAAAAGGTGTTTATATCATACTTAGGGCCTCCGTATTTAGATCTCGTATAAATACTCGGGGGACTCAAATGTAATTATGTAATAAAGGAAGGGACAAATATGTAATAAGTGAGGAGCCCTTATTCTATAAAAGGACCCCTCACCCTCACAATTAGGGAGGGTCTCATTCTCACCCTCGGAGGCCATTCCATAGGCCATTTCTTAAGCCCCCTCATCCCCTCAAAGCTCTCTCTCATTCAGAGCTTTCTCTCCCTCAGAAATACAATCAGTGTGGACGTAGCCCAAACCTTGGGGTGAACCACGATACCTCTTGTGTCATTTACATTTCTTGCAGATTCACGGTCGGATTTACGTTGTTCCAAGACCTCCGGTTTTGTGCATCAACATTTGGCGCCGTCTGTGGGAATCGACACAAAAAACTATGTTGATTCTCTTTCATTTTTTCACCTCCATCGTGAATCTGCGAAAAACCCAACAACCCAAAACTTTCCCATAAAAAACCCAGGAAACCAGAAAAGCCCATCTCTCTGGGTTGAAGAAAAAAAAAACGACAGAGACAAAAGCAGTTTGATCTGTATCAAACTATAGAAGGCTGTTGAGATGGCATCATCAACAACTTCCACAGGATGGTACAGAGGGAGAGTGAAGTTTGTGCCTTCAGGGGACTCCTTGGTCGTCATGGCCTTCACAGCCAACAATGGCTGCCCCACCGACGATTCCCGCTCTCACTCCACCCACACGATCCAAACAAAACCCAACATTCACTGGATTTGGGCCTTCCCCTGAAAATCTGCAAAGCTCCTAACAGTGACGCTTTTGTATGCGCCTACAAACTATGACACAGACCGACAGAGGGGTTGAGAGAGAATCCCAAAACTGAAAAATTGGCAGAGAAGAAAGCAAGCATAACCCACCAGTTTTAGGTCGCGAAGCACAAGTCCGGCAAGTCCTGCAGATCATTTGACGGTGTGGGTTTTGCTGGGTTTGTAAATCATTCAATTTTCTGAATTGGGTAGGTTTCTGTTTCTGAGATTTGTTCTAAAAAAAAAAAAAACTGGTTCTTGGGTGGATTGAGAAATTATTTGACGGTGTGGGGGATTGTGGTTTGAGAAATTATTTCGGCAGTTGTTGGCCTCGCTGAGACAAAAAGGCGGTCTGGTCCAAGGTTCCCAATTTCATCAAGAAAATGAATCAGGGGCAGGCCCAACTTAGGCAATAATTGGCCCAACAAAATCCGGTCACCTCTGCACAGCAATTCCAGGTTCTGCAGTAGTGATGACTGTAACATCCCACATCGTCCAGGAGAGTGATCCTTAAATGTATATTCTCATCCCTACCTAGCATGAGGCCTTTTGGAAGCTCACTGGCTTCGGGTTCCGTAGGAACTCTGAAGTTAAGCGAGAAGGAGGCCAGGTCACTCCCAGGATGGGTGACCCACTAAGAAGTTGCTCGTGAGTTCCAAAAAACAAAACCGTGAGGGAATGGTAAGCTCAAAGCGGACAATATCGTGCTACGGTGGTGGAACGGGCCCGGGAAGTGGTCCGCCCCAGGCCGGGATGTGACAATGACAAAGCAGAGAAGGTGATGGGTAGAGTCGTATAAGGAAGGAGTTTGGTCATTCATCGCCAATAGTGATTTTACCTCCCATGCAATCGGTTCCAAGCTCCGCGAAACCAGACTGCTGCTGTCCCTGCTACTCTCAATCGGAGGAGCAACACAAGTAGTGCTCTGGCATACAACTAGACTCAATAGCAGTAGGCGCAGTTGGAAAAGCCCAAGCTTCAGCAGCCTTCTGCTTAAAACGACGGTGTTTCTAAAAAAGGCTCTGATCGTTTCCGACATTTCTGGCCACGAATCTAACGCTTCAGTCAACGCCTACGCCTGCTTCTCCAGCAAGTCTAAGTCCTACAATTTGTCCCTGCTTCTACCCAGAAAGACCAGCAAGAAGAGGCTTGGCATTAGAGCTTTGTTCGAGCCCGGCGATGTTCTGTCGAGATGTCCTCATGGCTATCCTCATCCGTACACTGTCAAAATCCTTGTTGGTGATAAACATAGTTTGGTTGAGACAGGTCAATTCCGAGACATCCAGAGAGGTTGCTAACACACTTGCCAGGATTCTTGTTTCACGGTCGTCACGACCAGATCTCTAACCGTCTGGCCATCTGCAATCTGCAAAGTAAAGCAAAGTAAAGTAAAGAACTTTACTTTACTTTTGTCTGCCACCTGCAAAACAGAAAGCAAAAGGAGAGAAGAGAATAAAATCTGAAAGGTTGGGTTTTTTACTGAGCACATGCATGACAGCAGCGCAGAGACAGATACAGAGACAGAGAGAGAGGTGTGGTGGAAAAGAAAAAGCAGAAAGCAAAAGTAAGGAATAAACACCCCACCATGATGTGATTTAGTTTTCTTATTTTTGAATGATGTATTTTTCTTATCTTTCGAAGACATTTGTATAAACCCCCATCAGATGGTAAAAAAAAAAAAAAAAAAAAAAGGGCAAGCCCAAAATAATGGGCTGCAATACTATGGGGAGGGCGAATGCCCATATGCCCAAAAAAGCCAAGCCCTTTATTATCACCAACCAGGTGACCAAAAGTACGTCCAGTACTCCAAAATTATTCGGCAACCTGCCGCTATTACCACCAACCAGGTGAAGAAATGTACAACTTGTACTCTAATATCATTTGACAACTAGTCGTTCATGCCACCAACCAGGTGATGAAATGTACAACCCGTACTCTCTTTCATGCCACCAACCAGGTGATCAAAAGTACGCCCAGTACTCCAAATTATACATGAGCATTAGTCATGTCATTCATACATAAGCACTCATGAGCATCACTCATGACAATCATACATAGACATTCATGACATTCATGACCATCATTCATGTCAACATTCATGACAACATCCATGAGCATCACTCATGTCAATCAACATAAACATTCATGAGCATCACTCATGACAATCAGCTTCAAAAGCTTCATTTACAGAGCTCTAGCTTCAAAAGCTTCATTTACAAAAGCTCTAACTTCGAAAGCTTCATTTACAGAGCTCTAGCTTCAAAGATTCACTCGCAAAGCTTCACCTACAAAGCTTCAGTGCAAGGTATACAAATACCACCTCCGAACAACTGCCACTTCGACCCATACATGGATTCAATTTGAAGTTTCCAGCCAACATACTCTATTGACCGAAGACTTGGGGGACTACATTATGTACCATATATTGGGCCTCAACTGGGCCTCATGAAAAATACTTGGGGGACTTAGCCCATTATTTATGTATTGAGGAACGAGCCTTTATTCTATAAAAGGGACTCCCTCACTTTCATTAGAGAGCACCCATTATTCATGTATTGAGGAGCGAACCCTTATTTTATAAAATGGACTTCCTCACCTTCATTAGAGTGCAACGCCGCCAGCTGAGCAACTACCTCGCCGCGAGCATCACTCCTAGCCCATCACTTATGTACTGAGAAGCGATCCCTTATTTTATAAAAGGGACTCCCTCACCTTCATTAGACAGCAACGCCGCCAGCTGAGCAACCGCCTCGCCGCGAGCATCACTGGGACTTAGCCCATTATTTATGTGTTGAGGAGTGAGCCCTTATTCTATAAAAGGGACTCCCTCACTTTCATTAGAGAGCACCCATCACTTATGTACTGAGGAGCGATCTATTATTTTATAAAAGGGACTCCCTCACCTTCATTAAATAGCAACGCCGCCAGCTGAGCAACCGCCTCACCGCGAGCATCACTCATAGCCCATCACTTATGTATTGAGGAGCGAGCCCTTATTCTATAAAAGGGACTCCCTCACCTTCATTATAGAGCAACGCTGCCAGCTGAGCAACTGCCTCGCTGCGAGCATCATTCCTAACCCATCACTTATGTATTGAGGAGCGAGCCCTTATTCTATAAAAGGGACTCCCTCACCACCATTAGAGAGCATCACCGCCTACTGAGCAACCGCCTCGCCGCGAGCATCAACTCTAGCCCATCATTTATGTATTGAGGAGCGAGCCCTTATTCTATAAAAGGGACTCCCTCACCTTCAACGCCACAAGCCGAGCCAACCAAGGCAACACAAGCAGAGCAGCCTCGCAACATGTGCTACTTCTGGTTGAGCATCACTTCAGATTGAGCACTGCCTCATATCGAACATTAGTTCAAGACAACATCTAGTTACTTCGGCCCACACATGGACTGAATTTCAAGTTTCCAGCCAAAAGACTCTCTTGACTGAAGACTTGGGGGACTACTATTTATACCATACTTAGGGCCTCTGTATTTAGATCTCGTATAAATACTCGAGGGACTCAAATGTAATTATGTAATAAAGGAAGGGGCAAATATGTAATAAGTGAGGAGCCCTTATTCTATAAAAAGACCCATCACCCTCACAATTAGGAAGGGCCTCATTCTCACCCTCGGAGGCCATTCCAGAGGCCATTTCTTAAGCCCCCTCATCTCTTTAAAGCTCTCACTCTCATTCAGAGCTCTCTCACCCTCAAAAATACAATCAGTGTGGACGTAGCTCAAACCTTGGGGTGAACCACGATACCTCTTGTGTCATTTACATTTCTTGCAGATTCACGGTCGGATTTACGTTGTTCCAAGACCTCCGGTTTTGTGTATCAACAAAAGATAAAGTGAATAGTATCAGGATTGATTTTTTAGTGTAAAAATATGACCGAAATGAGAATTTGTTAAAATAATCAAAATTAAATAACAACGGCATATTGATCGAATATTAAAGAGATTATCGATTAGATTTTGATGACATTTCGATCAAATTTCGAAAAGTAATTATTTCAGCTACTGAGATTTGTGTTTTCATCATTTCAGCTAATTTCACGTTTAATTTTGACCAACAATATCCATATGAAACATACCATTACCCAATAACTCAAGTTCTAATCAGAAGTCAACCATGAGGATAATCCCCAATTGGAATAAACTAATACTACCAATTGGATTAGTTGCTTGAGGTCTGCTACATGTCAAAGTGTTATCCAGAGACAAGCATGCCTTTGCTACATGATCAGGAGTCATATCATTCATGATTAAAGTTGGCTTTTGGTTTTTGTTGAAACTACACACATATATTTGTGAAAAATCATCCACAAAACACCATGCTAAACGTATTACTTAGGTGGTAATTACCTTTTTTCTCTACTCAAAATCAATATTAGTGTAATTTGGTGTTTACGTTATAAAATTCACCAATTGTATATCTTCATTTTTTGGTGAGTGAGATACGCACATAATTATATATTCTCGTTTCTGCTCATGGCAATGTGATTTCCAAATTTGACATCCTTCCACATTTATGTTTTTTCGTTTCATGTTTGATGTTTCCTACTTCTCTTGTGCTATGTGAAAATTTTAAGTCAGAATGAACGGACCATGTGACCATATAATTAAACCCTCAAAAGAGTGAGAGACTGTAAAGTTGAAAGAGTGAGGTGTTTCGTGTTTTTGAGACTTCAACAATACCACCACGTGATCCGTTCGTCCTGACTTAAGAATATTTATTACAAACAAACAACAACAACAAAGCTTTATCTCACTAAGTAGAGTCGGTTGTATGAATCCTAGAATGCCACTGCGCACTATTTTGCGTCAAAATTTCCGTTAACTCCAAATACTCCATATATTTTCTTATGTCTTTTTCCAAGTTTTCTCAGGTCTTCCTGTATCCCTTTTGACTTGAGACTCCGTCTCATAATCGCATCTTCTAACTGAAGTCTTAAATTCATGTGTCTAAATCACTATAACCGATTTTTTCTCATCTAAGAACACACGGGCCACCTCGTTAATGCCAACTAAGTGAGAGAACCATCACAGTCCAAGCCTTATCACACATGATAGAAATCTTTTGTCCTAAAACAATATATGTTCACCAGTCACTCCTGCATAAAACGCAAAGCTCCATCGCACACAAAAACAAACCTGTCACAATTTCCATCAAATTTCTCACCCAAACCAACAAAATGCTGCCAATCTTCTTCCCTCCATACAAAGATTTTGATACTCCCTTACCAATATAAATACCGCAACACTCCTCCACAATCCACTCCTCCACAATCCACTCACCACCACTCTCCAACTAATTCCCATTGACTTCAATCCTCCCCCAAAAATTTAACAGTCAAACATGGTCAGCACCACCATCCTCGACGCTCTCAACGTCCGCGTCGTTGGCTCCGGCGACAAGTACGTCGTCTTCGCCCACGGCTCTGGCACCGACCAGTCCGCCTGGCAGCGCATTCTCCAGTACTTCACGCCATACTACCGCGTCATTCTCTACGACCTCGTCTGCGCCGGCAGCGTCAACCCGGACTACTTCGACTTCCGCCGCTATACCACCCTCGACGCCTACGTCGACGACCTCCTCAATATTCTCGATGCCCTTGGCGTCAACCGCTGCGCCTATGTTGGCCACTCCGTCTCCGCGATGATCGGCATCCTAGCCTCCATCCGCCGCCCTGAACTCTTCTCCAAGCTCGTACTCATCGGCGCTTCCCCGAGGTAAAATTAAAATTCGCACATTTTCTCAAAAGCTAGAAATTTCTTCAAATTGTTAATACCCAATTGGATATTTCATCCGAATTGAAGAACCCAATTGTTTAATTTTATTTATTTAGGTTTCTAAACGATCGAGATTACCATGGAGGATTCGAGCAGGAGGAGATTGAGAGGGTCTTTTCGGCAATGGAGGCCAATTACGAGGCATGGGTCAACGGCTTCGCCCCGCTGGCCGTTGGGGCCGACGTCCCGACAGCGGTCCGAGAATTCAGCCGCACCCTGTTCAACATGCGACCCGACATCTCGCTTTTCGTCTCTCGGACCGTGTTCAACAGCGATCTGAGGGGGGTTTTGGGGCTGGTCCGAGTGCCGTGCTGGATAATCCAGACGGCGAAGGACGTGTCCGTGCCGGCGTCGGTGGCGAACTACCTGAGGGACCACCTGGGCGGTCGGAACACGGTGGTGATTCTGGAGACGGAAGGGCACTTGCCCCATCTGAGCGCCCCGGGTATGCTGGCTCGGAAGCTTCGCCACGCCCTTGCGTCGTAGGTGGGGGCGGCGGGAGGGGAGGACTAGCTGCGAGGCGAAGAATTCAAGTGGTACACATGTGTTGTGTTGTGACGTGGTGAGAAATTTTATATTTTAAGTTATTAACTTTTAGCACATATATTTTAGTATTTGTATAATGATACGTAGGATATCATCTTGTGTACCGATTACATTAAAAAATCTATCCTGCGGGACGGGTTCAAGATGAGGTAAATAAGCATGGAGATAGCGACACGTGGTCCAATACCTGTGGACATTAGTCCTTTTGGAGCGAAACTAGTTTTGGAAGGATAAGAATCTCCACGTGAATATCACGTGATGACGTAGCCCTCTTTTGTCAATTAGCAATGGCCCAATCCTCCTCCTTTTCTTCTTCCATTGTTCTTGTGCTTTACGATATTTCTTCTTTGGGTTGAAATCTTTGCCTTAATTCTGCAATTGTACTCGACTTCTTATATCCAGCTTTTTCCATTTCACTTTTAAAAATATGTTCTCTATGTTCCAAAATATGATTGTGTTTCGTCTTGAGAAATATGATTGGTTAACGGAAAGAGGTCTACATGATTGAGAGTAACAAATTGCGAAAGAAATTTGTAGCTGAAGTGGTTATACACTTGAAATTCCAAAGATTTCTCATTTCCCTAGTTTCATTTGTATAAGAAGAACAAAGACAAGTGAAATATTGATACAATAAGTAATTAGATTGATCTATCCATGATAACGAGAGATTATGAGCAAGGTTATTTGCCACCATTATTTTTTCCTCGTAAACACGAATCAACTGACAGGCAACTCCACTATATGTGAAGCAAGTCCTTACAAAATCGAATGGAGCTATAGAGAAGATGATATGATGAGCACCGAATTGCGCTTATCTGTTCTTCATATACAAAATTCATTCCAATGAAGCTAATAATGGGCAAAAAGAACACAATTTCATTGCGGAGGACTTGTAGCTTAGCGGCTTAAGATCATTCACTCTTACACTCGATGTTCCGAATTCATTTCTCCTCTCCCAATATTTCTTGTATCAAAATAATAACCCAACCTATCTTGTTCCTTTTGGGCTTTTATTTGTAACTTTTCATGTGCAAGAGCATCACTTGTAGTTAGAGCCCAGTCTTGGAGTTTCCACAGACAAATTAACAGTTCATAAGCTGTGTTTGTTAAAGCCTTCTAATTGTTGCGTTAGCCTGTTGGGTTTACCGTTTACCAAAGTCTCCACCCAACTAATTATTTTTTCTTTTCTTTTT
Source organism: Malus sylvestris (assembly GCF_916048215.2). Lineage (NCBI taxonomy): Eukaryota > Viridiplantae > Streptophyta > Magnoliopsida > Rosales > Rosaceae > Malus > Malus sylvestris. Next base: position 6,626,608 of record NC_062267.1, on the reverse strand, counting down.
TCATTAAAAAACAATAGATACACAATCTTTTTAGCATCTCACATACTTTCAATGGTTGCCTAGTTTGATTTATTCCCTTCAATGATTTTAAATAAGAGGGGTGTATGATAAGCTCAAAAGGATGTGAGAATTAGTTCCCATTTCATTTTGGGGTCATTTGGGATTGGACAATGATCTTCTTCAATTCAACCAATCAGACGACCGAAAATTAAGAATGGTGTCTGAGAAGTAAAAATGAGTGTGTGACAGCACGACCCAAAAAATATGGTCAATACAAGGAATTAATCTAACCAATATATTTCAGTAATGAAAATTGTTGTTTGCATATAAAAAAAACTGATTTTCAATTACTTAAGATGTAACACCATTTTGTTCATGTCACTTGGTACTACAATTTAGTAGAATTCATCTTTACTTTGTAAGTTAGAGGTTTTAGGTTCGATTCTCGTCAAAGATGAATTTGAACCACATTATTGCTAGCCCATTGTGAGACTAAGCTCATCCCCTCTCTATTAGTGTATATAATATCGTTTATTAAAAAAAAACACTATTTTGTTCATTTGTCAATAAAAATAAGATGACTTTATATCTGAAACTATTATAACATAAAATATTATCGAAAAATTAGATGGTCGCCTGCTCAAAATTTAGAAATATTTCACGGCTTTAACCAAGCTTTTATTGTGACATCCCACATCGCCCAGGGGAGTGGATTCTGTAAGCCTTATATGTATATTCCCATTTCTACCTAGCATGAGGCTTTTTGGGAGTTTACTAGCTTTGGGTTCCATCGGAACTCCGAAGTTAAGCGAGTTCGCGCGAGAGCAATCCCTTGATGGGTGACCCACTGAGAAGTTCTCGTGTGAGTTCCCAGAAACAAAACCGTGAGGGCGTGGTCGGGGCCTAAAGCGGACAATATCGTGCTATGGTGGAGTCGAGCCTGGCACGTGGTGGGGGCCCGGGCCAAGATGTGACAATTTGGTATCAGAGCCAATCCCTAGCCAAGGGTGTGCCGACGAGGACGTCGGGCCCTTAAGGGGGGTGGATTGTGACAACCCACATTGCCCAGGGGAGTGAATCATGTAAGCCTTATATATATATTCCCATCTCTACCTAACACGAGGCCTTTTGAGAGTTCATTAGCTTCGGGTTCCATCGGAACTTTGAAGTTAAGCGAGTTCGCACGAGAGCAATCCCATGATGGGTGACCCACTGGGAAGTTCTCGTGTGAGTTCTCAGAAACAATACCGTAAGGGCGTGGTCGGAGGCCAAAACGGACAATATCATGCTATGGTGGAGTCGAGCCCGGGATGTGGTGGGAGCTTAGGCCGAGATGTGACATTTATTTTTTTTTACCCCCGCACATCAAATTTGATTAAGCATTTGACAATTGAAGGATGTAACTTGTGTGTGCAAAGTTGATGGGAAGCTTAGAGGAGTAACCAAAGTCAACTAATTAACCTACTAATCATGATTAACATCTACTAATACAGAATAACTTGGTCGAAAACAGAATAAAACACAAGTTAATTATGATCTTATAAGCTGGAGCTTTTGTGTGGTCAAAATTGGGTGCCAAAAGTGGAGAGAATTTTTAATGGGGTACGAGACGTAGCGCGTAAAGTCATGTGTTATTATACAAATAGAAGAATTTTTTTTTTCAAGTGTTCATATACTCATATAATGACATATTGCGTATGTGCCTGTATTCCTAACACACTGAAAAATTTCTCAACAGAATCCTATTTGACCGCAATTTTTAAAGAGTGGGTCGGTAGAGATAGCAAAGTAGAGGGTCCATATCGTCACACCCCCAGATGACTCAAGCAAGACCTGGTCAGTTTTGAACCACCCATGAGCCTAGTGGTACAAACAAATAAACCACCACAAAAAAAAAAAAAAAACTAATGAAAAGGGTTTGAAAACTTTGAGTTTTAACGATAAGGACAAAATAAAGGGTAAAGTGAATAGTATCAGGATTGACTTTTTAGTGTAAAAATGTGGTTTTTTGTTAAAGTGAACAATACCGGGAGCTTTTCGTTAAAGTTCCAAAAAAATAAAAACGAAACGTCACTGTGTCACACCCAATTTTCTCAAAAATGTTGGTCCAACTTAATTATTTTTGGGTATGAAAACGAAATTGGAAATTATGATTAGTTAGGCTGCATGGAACTGGATCCCCTCCGGACTCAAAGAAACTGAGTCCAATGATCAAATGATCTGGGCCATTGAAATCAACGACTACAAACAGGAAGTCCCTCTAAAGTTATAATAATTGTAGCCATTGAATTAAATTTCAATGGTTAGAATCATTTGATCCTTAAGCTCAGTTCCTTTGGGTCCGGAGGGGATCCGGTTCCAGGCTGCATAGAGATGGATGACTCATTGAAGTGATGTGATGTGAAAGCTTCTTTGTCACAAGGAACCTAATGTGCAAGCAAATGGTGATGTAATGGAACAAGTTGGCTTCTCCTTGAGCTCATGTTTTAGATCAATTTTTCAATGTACTAGTAACACGGCTCAGTATATCAAATGTCATAATACAACTAGTTGAAAAAAAAAATTCTTTCAAATATTTATGTTGACTTGTATTTCCTATAATTTAGGATTTCCTAGTTTAGGATGGATCCCGTGTAATTTGAGAGAAATCTCTTTGTAATCTCTTGTAATTATTCTTTCCTATTTGGTTAGGATTAATATTGTATATTATACCTCTTCATGAGAAGAATAAACATATCATTCAAAGCATTCTCTTCTTGGCACCATAGCCTAGGTTTAATAATAATAAAAAAAAGAAGTTGCGCACTATGCGCAGAACAGAACTCATAGTCACATACCAGTTGTGCTGTGCCATCCAACGAGCAAGCGACGCCGTCATTGCTGACCCGAGTCCACCGTCCCAATCCCGTATCCATCATGATCCACTACTGCATCACGCCCAGATCGAAGCTCGCATGCCTCGTAGCTCACGAACCGACATCGAATCATTGCTGCTGCAATACTGACGCCAACCCAGTTGTCGATTCACTGCTTCTACTGCTGAATCGACGGGAACACCTTGCCTGAAATCATTGTTGCACAAACCTATATGACTGAAATCAATTTGACCCACATCATCATCTTGATCTAAATCTGCACATGTCGCTATAGTCTATTGCTTCTCATCTGCACTTGCGCTTGTTTTGAAAGCCCCATGATGAAGAAAAAAAATGGGTTTTTTCTTTTGCAATGGGGAAGGTTGTCCCACCTTCCACTTGAAGCCACGCTATTCACCATTTTTTACGCTACAATTTAATGGCTTGCAATGAGATCAAACCAAAGGAAGATATTTCGACTCTTGGTTTGTTCTAATGTCTACCCAACAAGTACTCTCACTATAGTTTGAAAGGGCATTCAAAAGATTTTTTGAACTTATTGGCTATCCTGTTAATTGGGATAAGACTCGTGATCCCCGTTGTAATAAGTCGCATGCATTAATTGCTAAAACTAAGGTACATTTTGAACATACAATTAATGATGGTAAAACTTTAAAGGTTTCTGCATCGGTTACAAATAATACATGGATAATTGATTCTGGTGCTACTGAACATATGACTTGTGATTCTAGACAAGTACAAACCCTAAAACCATCTCCCAAAATTGTCGTGAGTGTTGCCAATGGTAATGTTGCCCCTATTATCGAGGAAGGCGATGTTTCATTTTCTGATACCCTGAATCTTGATTCTATACTCGTTGTTTCTTCTCCTGACTATAATTTATAATCTGTTGCTCAAATAACTGTCATCCTCAATTGTCTTGTGATTTTTTGGCCTTTTTTGTGTTTTAAAGGACATTCAGACTCGCAAGACGATTGGTTATAGTATTGGGAAGAGGAAGCTCTACTACTTGGAGCTGATATCGAACAGTTCTTGGATTGACTCAAGCTCTTGCAGTGGAAGGAAATCAGGGGGATAAGACTAAAGCTTCAGAGATTTGGTTGTGGCATCGTCGACTTGGACATGCTTCGTTCGGCTATATGCGGAGCTTGTTTCCTAGCCTATTTGTTAAGCATGATATTTCTAACTTTAAATGTGATGTTTGTGAAATGGCTAAAAGTCACCGTACTTCGTTTTCACCTAGTTTGAATAAAAGTTCAATCTCGTTTATGATAATTCATTCTTATGTTTGGGGACCATCTAAAATTGCTACACTTTGTGATGCTCATTGGTTTGTTACTTTTATTGATGACTGCACACGTATGACTTGGGTTTGTTTAATGAAGTCCAAAAGTGAATTTACTTCTTTGTTTTAGCAGTTTTACAAAATGGTACAAGTACAATATAAGTCACAAATATAGGTTCTCAGGAGTGACAATGGCAGCGAATATGTAAACTCTGAAATTTGGGCCTTTCTTGATCATTATGGTATTGTTCATTAGACTACATGTCCATATACTCCACTACAAAATGGTGCTGCAGAATGCAAGAACAGTTAGCTTCTAAAGGTTGTTTGTGTTTTTTTGCTAGAGATGCGTCTCTCGTTATCTTTTTTATGACAAACTCTTACCTCAGCTGCGTATCTCATGAATCATGTTCCATCTGGATTAGTCGACTTTCAGACACCACTCCAGACTCTCTCTTCATATGTTGATGTTCATACAGTTCCTAATTTTCCACCTCACGTGTTTGGTTGTGTGGCTTTCGTTCATCTTCATAAACAGCAGAGAAGTAAGCTTGAACCTCGGGCATTACTGTGAGTGTTTGTAGGGTATACCTCAAATTAAAAGGGGTATCCTTATTATCACCATTTGACGAAAAAATTGTTTGTCACTATGGATGTTGCGTTTCATGAGAATGATATGTACTTTGCCAATCCTGAGTCTTCACTTCAGGGGGAGAATCAGACAGAAGTTCAAACTCTTGATTATACTATTCCACATATAGTTAATGTGAATGATTTGGATTTAAGTGGTGATGTCTTGAAAATAAGTGGTGATCATTCACATGAAAACAATGATGTGAATGAATTAGAACTAAGTGGCAATGTCTTAGAGACAAGTGGTGATCATTCATATGGGAACAATGTTGAAAATCTTGAAAGGGAATAGTTGACATCGCCAGATAACTCACTGCCAATTTCCTCACCACCAGACAGTCATGTGTCGCTAGCTACCTCACATTCGATCTTGAGTCCCAATAACCATAATCAATCATCTTTGATCTCGGATACACCACCACCATGTCATCTCCCTGATTACGTCAACCGAGGTATTCCTAAACTTACTTATAAAGCTAACCCTAAATGCAAAACTAGGTATCCGATGAGTAATCTTAACCCTAAGTCTAATGTGTTATACATGTTAAGTAATTATGTGTTTACCAGTCACCTGTCAGAATCAAATAAGTCATTTGTGCATCAATTATATATCGTATATATTCCTAATAGTGAGCATGAGGCTTTAGCTGATCCACGTTGGCAAGTAGCAATGAATAAAGAGTTGAAGTCTTTGAAGAAGAATGCTAACTGGGAGACCACAAACTTGCCAGCTGGCAAGAAACATGTGGGATGCAAATGGGTAAGTACAGTGAAGTACAAAGCTGGTGGGACGATGAATCGCTTCAAGGAAAGACTAGTAAAAATGATACACTAAAAAAATATGGAATTGACTATATAGATACATTTGCCCATGTGGCCAAGATCAATACAGTCCATGTTTTGTTGTCCTTGGCTGCAAATCTTAATTGGCCATTACAGTAATTCGATGTGAAGAATGCATTATTGCATGGGGATTTGACAGAAAAGATTTACATGGAACTCCTACCAGAGAGTAATTTTCCATAAATGCATAGACAAAAGGTGTGCAAGCTTCAAAAATCATTGTATGGGTTGAAGCAATCCCAAAATCGTGGTTCGGTAGATTTACCAAGTCTATGAGAGCATTTGGATATAAGCAAAGTAACTATTATCAACGTTGTTCTTGAAACGTTGGAATAGAAAGCTTACATCACTCATTGTATATGTGGATGACATGGTATTTATCGGTAATGATCCGGATGAGCGTGTAGCCTTGCAGAAATATTTAAGTACACAATTCGAGATGAATGATCTTGGGCCTCTAAAATATTTTCTCGAGATTGAGGTATCAAGAAGCAAGTCAAGAATCTTCCTGTCACATAGAAAGTATATTATTGACCTGTTAAAAGAAACTGGTATGTTAACATGCAAACCTGTGACTACTTCGTTTGCAGAAGGAATGAAGCTGGGAATTGATTTAAACCAAGTACCGGTAAATAAAAGGAGGTAACAACGGTTTGTGGGAAGGTTAATGTATTTGACATATACTAGACCAGAAGGTTAATGTATTTGACACATATTAGACCAAACCTTGCTCATGATCCAGGAGAAAAACACATGAATGCAGTTATGAGAATATTAAGTTATTCATGATCCAGGAGAAAAACACATGAATGCAGTTATGAGAATATTAAGTTATTTGAAAGGAAGTCCAAGGAAAGGGATTTTATTTTAAAAAATGGTCATTTTAGTATTGAAGGTTATACAGATGATGATTGGGTCGGTTCAAGTGATGATATGCGCTCAACATCAGGTTACTTCACCTTTGTTGGTGGAAATCTGGTTACTTAGAGAAGCAAGAAATAGGGAGTACTAGCAAGGTTATGGCGACCAGTCCCTAATTTTCTATGTAATTTCCTTCCTGAGTATGTAAAATGACAATTATACCCTTGTTAGTAAAGTGGAATCTGACGTGGACGTTGTCATTCAGCATTTACTTTATTTTTCGTATTATCTTAATTAAATATTACTCGTTATAACGGACGCGTGAGCGCTAACTAAACCCAAATCGGGTTTGTAACGAAAAAGTTATGCTTAGTTAAAGTACGTTAACAACGGAAAAAATTGTACATGAATGTACAAATTATGCAGTATTAATTAACAATGTAGTGTATTAATGGGTTACGTTTCTGTATTTTTCAAATCATGAAAGTTGGATCCTTTCCAACTTTAAAAATCGGCCAGAAATCCACCATACCTACCACACTAACCGAAGATTCATCCCATTATTTCTATCAGTAATCATTCCTTTAATTTTTTTTATATAGTAATCAGACACTTACTCCCTTATCATTCAGACATTTTCTCTCTCTCAAACCGTATACCTTTCTTCTCTCTGCAACATAAACACCATCATCATAGTAAATTAAACTTCAAATCATCACCATCGTGTTCCTCTCATCCCCACGAGTCCATCCATATGAACATATTCAAAAGTAACCAAGTTTTGAATGTCTAACTCGAAGCTCCGACTCTAGTGTAAATTCTCTGATGACTTTCCGTTCGAGTTACAAGGTTTTGGAAGGTTTAGAAGCTACTACACAACTCCTCGATGTCCCTAGCCTAAGTTTGAAGTTAAGCCAACGTGAAAACACACGGTTACGAGACATCGAAAAAAGGGCTGAGGCTTCATGTGTATGTTCACATTACACCGTATGCTCACCTTGGATCCATTGTAAGTGCCTGTCATGTCCTAGGTTGCAATGGGCAACTAGGACTCGTATGTGATACGCATAGCGTCAATTTTCACGTGATTATAGTACTAGAGCATATATATTATGATTACACCCAATGCTGTTCATGTCAGAATTTCTCTGAATGAACTCGTGTGTTAGCATAGACTGATGAGCACTTGATTTACTAATGAGAACTTGATTTTCTTATGCCGCAGTTGAGATATTATGAATTGAATGTTCCTTGAATTATTGTTGAAATGCCTTTGATTTCATACTGTTTGTACCATACTTGACCAATCCCGAAACTACCGAGCACCGGCCAACGCTATACTGTCAAGGACCCAGAAGAGTTCCCCTCCGACCAGGAGGCCAAGCACTACTCGACACGTGTCAAGATTAGAAGCCAATCAGAGCGCAGCACGTGTCAACATCAAGAACCAATCATAACATGACACATGTCAATGTGACAAAGCTACAAGTTTTTCTATAAATAGGGGTCATTCCCCCACAATATTGCCTAATGCCATTTTGTGTTAAATCATTCACAAGAACTCACTAAATTGAGAGCTTGATCCTTTGTACTTGTGTAAGCCCTTCACTACTAATAAGAACTCCTCTACTCCGTGGACGTAGCCAATCTGAGTGAACCACGTACATCCTGTGTTTGCTTCTCTGTCTCTATTCATTTACGTACTTATCCTCACTAGTGACCGAAGCAACCAGGCGAAGGTCACAAAACCTGACACTTTCTGTTGTACCAAAGTCTTCGCTGATTTTGTGCATCAACATTTGGCGCCGTCTGTGGGAAACGACACTTATTCCTACTCTCTTCAGCTGTGTCAAGCTGGTTTCTATCATTCGTACACTTTCTTTTGATCAGGCATCCCTCTCCAGCATGGGAAGCGAAGGAAGCCACATCACACAGAATGACACCCCCCTTGCACATAGTGCGAAACAACGAAAGAAGGAAGGAAAACGAGTTCTTCTTCAAGCTAAAGTCGATGAGTTGGAAGCTCAGAACAACAAGATAGCAATGAGGAATGAGGTCCTCCAGGAGCAATATGAGAAGCTCTTCGAGACACTTCACGAAGCTAGGCAAGCTCAGACACGCGAGCTTGTTGCCCCCGTGGAAGTCAACCATCAACTGGGTGCCCTCCAACATGGAGGGTCACATGCATTCGACATAGATATCCCTGATAGGGAACAAATTACCCCTCGATTTGATAATCAACATGAGGCTTCTCTTAACCCAGTTGCTTTGACCCGAACCATGAGAAGCGGAGGGAGACACCTCTTTGCTGAAGGGGCAGAAGGATCGAAAGCCGTCTTTCGCGATTGTCGGGATTTCCTGAAGCAACGTCGAGAGAATTCCATCCATATAAGCTCAAAGATCAATGACCCAAGGATTTCTGAGAGACTCGGTCCCCTGCCACGGCCCGAGCCGGCCACCAACTTGGGGAATGGGCAACAAGTCCTAGAGAGACATGAGGGTACAGGGGACTCAGAGGTGTTCCGACAGACATACCCTGGAAGCCAGTACAGCGAGTCCAGGGAAAAATCACATGCCCTTGATCAAACCTTCCTAATTCCAAGAGGAGATGGAGATTTACGAAAGAAAGCTCCAGTGGCACATAACTCCGCTCAGGACCCCCTTGTCCTACAACTTCTTGAGGAAGTAAACAAGTTGAAGGCTGAACGTCAGGCTGAAATACCTGACTGGAACCAACCCAGGCCTGGCCCTCTTACAAGGAGGATCCTCAACACCCCCCTTCAAGCAAAGACAAAGCAGAAGCTTGGCTTGCAACTTTATACTGGGAAAGAGGACCCGATTGAGCACCTTAACCTCTTTGAGTCCACCATGGCATACCGGATGCACACCGACGAAGAGCGATGTCTTCTCTTCCCCTCCACCCTCTCTGGCGGAGCTCTAAATTGGTATTGTCGTCTTACACCTGAGACGGTAGACTCATTTGAGGAATTGAGGAAACTATTTGTTTCCCAACACATTTTCCAAACCGATCGCTTGCACTCTGCAGATGACCTGTACACTATCCGCCAGAAGCCAGACGAGTCATTACGTATGTATGCTGGCCGCTTCAGCCATGAATACTCCCGGTGTGCCGAGGCAGACGACAAGACTGCCCTCAAAGCCTTCACGGCAGGCCTACGTGATTGTTTCTTTAAATACATGATCAATGCCAATACTTGGAAGACTTACTCTGAGGTGATGGCGCAGGCTTATAACCATGCCTCCGCCGAGGCAAAGACATATCAGGAGAAACCCCCTACAACCATCCTTTATCAACAAGTGGGAGGTGGAAGCCAGACTCACCTAAATGAGAAGACCTCGACTTTCCAAACAGCAGTGGCACCTCCCCATGCCTTGCATAATGCTTCGCCGAATCAACAGACATATCAATTTCAAGGCAAGAGGAAGGATTTCCATCCTCACCACTCTCATTTCAGTAAAAAGAGTAAGGGACACTATCCCGATAACCAAGGGTATCGCCACAATAACGCTCGCCCCCAGGCAGTCAATGCAGTGGGTCAAACCCGCGTCAAGATACCCCCTACCCCAAGGTATGAGACATACACACCCTTGAATGCCACATGCGCGGCCATTTACCCCAGCATAGCTCACCTGATACCAAAGCCAAAGCCGAGGCACCCAGATTACACGCCCCCGAATAACGCGGGCATGTTTTGTTGCTACCATGAGCATAACGGCCATGATAGCGAGAAATGTATCATCCTCCGTGATCGTATTGAAGCTTTGGCACGAGAAGGAAAAATTGATCAATTCCTCATTCACCCTCAAAGGGATAACCGTAACCAACGCCAGGTGAATGTCATATATTCCATAAGCGGCGGCACACCCATATCTGAATCTTCCAATAGGGCCATGAAAAACAGTGAACGAATTCTGAGGCCTGGTCACCAAGTGTTTCACGTGGAAGACATTAGGGGAGGGAAGTATCAAAAGCCTAACTGGGATCCGATATGTTTCTACCCTGAGGAAGAAAGAGGCATCATCTACCCTCATAACGACCCATTGATCGTGGAGGCTCACATAGCCAACTTTGATGTTCGACGAATCCTCGTAGACACAGGGGCTTCGGTCAATATCATGTTTGCCGAAGCTTTCAGGGCACTCAGTGTAGCTGAACACTTGCTCGATCGCTCGATTTCTCCTCTGATAAGCTTCTCCGGTGATATCGTGCAACCTTTAGGGAGCATACATTTACCCTTTACTATTGGTACAGGCCCTTACACGGCTACCATTACCACTAACTTCCTAGTGGTTGACTGCCCAACGACATACAATGTCATCTTTGGGCGCACAGGCATCAATGATCTCAAGGCTATGGTATCCACGCATATGCTGTTGATGAAATTTCCAACCCCCCATGGCAACGACTACATCAGAGGAGATCAGCTTAGTGCACGATCATGTTACAACACTTCAGTTAAGCAACAACACTTGCCCGGACCCAAGGAAACCCTGTCTGTACATGACCAAGTCACAAAGACCAGCCTAGATGAAGCGAACTTGGATCTTCCTGATAGCAACAATCAACCCGATGATCCTCGAGATGACTCTTTCACCCAGCAAGCCCAACCTGCTGAAGAGTTGGAGAAGGTACCTATCTCAAGAGATTATCCAGATCGCATGGTGAAGATTGGCACCACATTGTCACCACCCCTTCGGTTAGCATTGATATCTTTTTTGAAAGAGAACACTGAAGTCTTCGCCTGGTCATACGAGGACATGCCAGGCATCTCTCCCGATGTCATCTGTCATCGTTTGAGTATTGACCCCAAGATCAAGCCGGTGAGACAGAAGCGAAGATCTTATGACGCTGAACGATACGAGGCAATGAAAACAGAAGTTGAAAAACTCAAAGGCATAGGCTTTGTCCGCGAAGTCAATTACCCGACATGGGTAGCAAATGTGGTCCTTGTTAAGAAAAATCCGACCAAAGAAAGTCTTTTGCTTCAAAAGGTCTTGTGGAGAATGTGTGTTGACTACACCGACCTAAACAAAGGGTGTCCGAAAGATAGCTTCCCTCTTCCTCTTATTGACAGACTTATAGACTCTACGGCCGGGTGTGAACTCCTGAGCTTCATGGATGCTTACTCAGGATACAACCAAATCCTCATGAACCCTTCGGATCAAGAACACACAGCCTTCACTACCGACAGAGGACTATATTGCTACAAAGTCATGCCTTTCGGCCTAAAGAATGCAGGAGCGACTTATCAGAGACTAGTCAACTCAATGTTCGCCGAGCAGATTGGGAAGAGCATGGAAGTTTACGTTGATGATATGTTAGTCAAGAGCAAACATGCTGACCAACACATCACCAACCTATATGAAACTTTCACTATTTTGAAGAGGTATCAAATGAGGTTAAACCCCAACAAATGTGCCTTCGGCGTAGGCTCTGGCAAATTCTTAGGTTTCATGATTAGCCAACGAGGCATTGAAGCTAATCCCGAGAAGATCAAAGCAATCCTCGACATGAAGGAACCGGTAACTTCAAAGGACATCCAGAGCCTTACTGGCAAGGTGGCAGCCTTAACCAGGTTCATTTCTAAGGCCACAGACAAATGTGCTCCATTTTTTAAAGCACTTAAGGGAAGTAGGAAGTACATTACATGGACTGATGAATGTGCCGAGGCATTCAAAAACCTCAAGGAGTACATGAGTAAAGCCCCTCTACTCTCCAAGCCCGAGGTAGGAGACATTCTCATTATCTACCTATCGGTATCAGCTTCAGCCGTAAGTTCCGTTCTCATTCGAAAGGATGGGAATATTGAGCGACCTGTCTACTACGCTAGCAAAGCCTTACAAGATGCGGAGACACGGTACTCTAACATTGAGAAATTGGCTCTGGCATTGGTCATGTCTGCTCGAAAACTCCGCCCTTACTTCCAATCGCACTCCATCATCGTGCTTACCAATTATCCTCTTCGACAGATACTCCAAAGTCCTGACACTTCAGGGCGAATGATCAAATGGGCAATAGCGTTGGGTGAGTTTGACATCTCCTACCAACCAAAGCCAGCTGAGAAGGGCCAAGCAGTAGCAGATTTCATCGCCGACTTCACATATCCTGTTGACATTGCTTCTACACCTGAAGCAGTAGCTTCATTACCATCGGAAGCTCAGAAAGTAGAATCAACGACCTCAGCATGGAGTCTGTATGTTGATGGCTCATCCAACCAACAGGGCTGTGGAGCGGGACTAGTCTTGACTACGCCCGACAAAGTAGCAATGAAGTATGCTCTTCGTTTCAAATTCAAGGCATCAAACAATGAGGCCGAGTATGAAGCCCTTCTAGCAGGATTACGTTTGGCCAAACACCTCGGGGTTAAACAAATTGATATTTTCAGTGACTCCCAATTAGTGGTCAACCAGGTTACCAACAACTTTGATGCTAAGGACAGCTCCATGGCAGCATATCTTGCACAAACACAACTTTTGCTCAAGCACTTCCACTACCAGATCACCCAAGTTCCTCGAGCGGCAAACAGTCATGCAGACGCCCTGGCTCGCCTCGCCTCAGCTGTGGAAGACAAGATTGGAAGAAAAATTCATGTCGAACTGTTGGCAACACCAAGCACCATGGCCGCAGAAGTATGCAACTTACAACAGGGGGATAGTTGGATCACCCCGATCTATAATTTCCTTGCTCATGGCACCCTCCCAAATGATAAAGTCCAGGCTAAGCAAATTCGATACAAGTCTACCCGCTACCTGATCATCAATGATCAACTCTATAAGCGAGGTTTTAGCCTGCCATACTTAAGGTGTCTTACGCCTGCCGAGGCGGAAATCGTCCTTCGGGAAATACATGAGGGAGTCTGTGGAGATCATGCTGGATCTCGGTCCCTAGCACACAAGACTTTTCGCCAAGGATATTACTGGCCAACACTCCACCAGGATGCCATCAAAGTATCCCGCTCATGTGACAAATGTCAACGATATGCGGCTATTCCTCATTCCCCTCCAGAGCCTCTTACTCCTATGATCAGCCCTTGGCCCTTCGCCCAGTGGGGACTTGATTTGATCGGCCCAATGCCGGCAGGGAAGGGCAAAGTCTGTTACGCAGTCGTTGCAGTGGACTACTTCACAAAGTGGGCCGAAGTAGAACCCTTGGCAACCATTACTGAGGCAAAGATAGAAGACTTCGTGTGGAAGAACATCCTTTGTAGATTCGGCATTCCCAATGCGATAGTCACTGACAATGGGCGACAGTTTGACAACAAGAAGTTCAGGTTGTTCTGCTCTAAGTTCAACATCAACTTATGCTTTGCCTCTCCAGCTCATCCCCAGTCTAATGGACAAGTTGAGGCCATCAACAAAATAATCAAGCGCACTTTGAAAACCAGCTTGGACAAAGCTAAAGGCTGTTGGCCAGAATTTGTACCCCAAGTTCTTTGGTCATATCGCACTTCATATCGGACTTCAACAGGAGAAACTCCATTCTCACTTGCCTTTGGCACAGAGGCGGTTGTCCCTGTTGAGCTCGAGCAAGCAACATTCCGAGTCCAGAACTACATTCAAAGTGAAAATGACAAACAACTCACCCTCAACTTGGATTTAGTCGAGGAACACAGAAACCAAGCTCACTTGAGGAATGTCGCCTACAAGCAGCGCATCTCCAACTATTATGACTCTAGGGTCAAGCCTCGTTCTTTCAAAATAGGAGACTGGGTCTTAAAGAAAAGATTACTCTGCGACAGAGTCCCGAGTGAAGGCACACTTAGTCCAAACTGGGATGGACCGTATGAAGTCATTGGCATCAGTCGCCCTGGCTCTTACACACTTAGAAGCTCCGATGGCAAGACCCTTGGCCATCCATGGAACGCTGATCACTTGAAGTACTACTACAAATAGACTCACGATGTACAAGTGTTGAGCTATAGCCGTTCGGCATCCTATGTAATGAAGGCCATTTGGCAATGAATTCAATAAAGAGGTAATTTAGCCAACTCAGCCCTCACTCTTTTACATTCATAGCAAGCGATGCCGGAACCCTTCTCAATCAGAAAGCAATCTGTCTTCCACAGTCACTACAAAACAAGCAAATGAAGACCGTGTCAAGCGCCAAAAAAAAAAAAAAAAAAAAAAAAAAAAACAGCTTCATCCAAAAAGCTTCACCCGAAAAGCTTCACCTCCAAAGCTTCACCCACAAAGCTTCACCTAAAAAGCTTCACCCAAAAAGCTTCACCATCAAAGCTTCACCTAAAAAGCTTCACCCAAAAAGCTTCACCTAAAAAGCTTCACCCAAAAAGCTTCACCATCAAAGCTTCACCTAAAAAGCTTCACCCAAAAAGCTTCACCCGAAAAGCTTCACCTAAAAAGCTTCACCCAAAAAGCTTCACCCGAAAAGCTTCACCTAAAAAGCTTCACCCACAAAGCTTCACCTAAAAAGCTTCACCCAACAAGCTTCACCCGAAAAGCTTCACCTCCAAAGCTTCACCCACAAAGCTTCAACACCAAAGCTTCACCTACAAAGCTTCAACACAAAACCTTGCTCCAAATAAACAAATTTTGTTCACAAAACCCAAGATGCCCTTGAACTTGTACAAAAACACTTGGGTAAACATAAACATTTTTTGTTTTACACCCACAAGGGCCCAAAATTTTCCTTCTTATTTATTCACTTATATATGTTCCCAAACATATTATAATAGATCCAACAACAAGCCAAAGTCCCAAATTTCATAATGGACAAAAGTACAAGCAATTCATCAATAATGAAGGTGCTACAAAAATTGGAATCTGCCCCAAAATAGAAATCCAACCCAAGAGACTTTTTCTCTCTCTCCCTCTTCCGCCTCCTTTCATCTATCAAATTTCTGCAACCTCTGCTCTTCTCCAATGGAGCTGAATTTTGGACACCCTATAGTTCTTGAGCATATGAACAACTTTCAAGAAGGAACCATTTCTGTTTGAGCGACGGAAATTAAAGTGTTGAAGCTCCAAACATGATAGTCGGCTTCTTGCAGATTTCGAAGCTGTTGTGATGTTTCGAAGATCTGGAAATATTTAACCGTTAGTTCATCCTGAATTTTTGATATGTTATGAAAGAGTCGATGAGGAACAACTTCAATGAAGAAAGCATACCGATCTGAACAAGAGAAAATGGAGTTTCGAAGCTCACAACAAATATGACGGGTTGACAGAAAAATAATAACCAGTCATTCATCATACCTGAATTTCTTGAGTTATACAGCTCCGAGGGATCTCAATTTTGGATATGTTGTAGTTCACAAGTTAAGGAACAACTTCGATGAAGAAAGTATGTTGATCTAAGCAAGAGAAAATGGAGTTTTTGAAGCTCACAACAGGTCTGACGTGTTGACAGACAAATGATGAACAATCACTCGTCGTACCTGAATTTCTAGAGTTGTACTGATCTGATGGCTCTCCAATTTGGATATGTTGTAGTTAAGGAATTAACGAACAACTGTCATGAAGACAACTTTGTGATTCGACCTACAGATGATGGTGTTATGTTGAAAAACAATTCCGGTTGTTAGGGGAAATGAAAAACAATTCCACCAAAGAAACATCATTATGATGTTTCATCATTATGGTGTTTTCATCATTATGATGCTTTCATCATTGTGATGCTTCCATCATTGTGATGCTTCCATTATGATGTTAATGCACCAACGGTTACACCTTCTGCAATTCCACCTATTCGGGCCTAGCAACCTTCATAAACAAAATCTATGAAGAAAAAGTCCGGGGCTACCACTTAGAAAACAAAAGAATGAAGTTTTGGTACTTACGACATGGACTATTAGCAAGACACCTCATTCGTCAACTCCCTCGACTAGAGACTTGGGGGACTCCCACCATATGCTACTACGCCTTGGTACTCAAAAGTTCGTGACTACTCAGTGACTTGGATTTTTCAAGTCTCCAACCGAGAAGTTTTCCTCACTCGGGAAATTAAGGGAACACTACCTCAAACTACATGCTTCACTCACAAAGCTTCAACAATACAGGTTTCAACAAAAGCAAAAATTCAAAGAACTTTATGAAGAAGGCTTTGGTGTATTTAACACAATATGTTGAAATGAAGCAAAGCTTATTTATTAATATTTTCGATAAGCCACAAATATGTACATATACATGAGTCAAAATAAACAAACAAAAGGGAGCCTTCACAAAGGTTGCTTAGGGGAAGTCTCAGCAGTCGGTAGAGCCCCAGAAAGAGAAAGCACCGGAGGGTGGTTATCCGGAGCCTCAGTACTTGACAAAACCCCAGAAGGAGGAGGCATTGGAGGTTCATCATTTGAAGCTTCATTACCAGGTACAGCCCCAGAGGACGAAGGCAATAAATGCCTTTGGAACAAACCCACAAACCGCTGATGATCAAGTAAAACCTTACCATCAGATTCCTTCATCTGGTCAAGCTTCCTCTTCATGTTTGTAGCATAGTCATGGGCGAGCCGGTGCAACTGCTTATTCTCATGCTTGAGCCCTCTAATCTCCTGTTTGAGACTCATCACTTCAGCAGCCAATGATTCAACTTGGCGGGTTCTAGCAAATAGGCGTTGGGCCATATTAGACACAGAACCTGCACACTGAACACTAAGAGCCAGAGAGTCCTTAACAGCCAACTCATCAGACCGTTTGGAAAGTAGTCTGTTATCTTTGGGAGTGAGAAGGTTCCTGGCCACCACTGCAGCGGTCATATCATTCTTCATCACAGAATCCCCAACGGTAAGAGGACCAGTAGGGGATATGAAGGATGGGCGCCATATGTTGTCTGGAGAAGGCGTGGCTGTCTCTTCTCCAAGGTTCAAGTCAAAACGACGGTCGGAGGGTCCAGACATTTTCAAATGTGTTGAAGAAGGAAGAGGTCAGACAAATCAAGATCTTAGAAGTGCAAGAAATGAGCTTCTACTGGTAGAGATTCAAGTGTGCTGTGGAACTTAATGCCAGCCTCTATAAAAATCTGCACTCGACGGAGCTTCAGAAATCGAAGAGGCGTTTGCTTTCTCAAAAGCTGGGCTGCTCAGAGACCACGAGGGCCGATCTCAGAAATCGAAGAGGCGAATGCTTTCTCAAAAGCTGGGCTGCTCAGAGACCACGAGGGCCGATCTCAGAAATCGAAGAAGCACCTGCTTTTGCAGCCTCGTCAGCACCTGTCACATGCACAATCAGCTTTGCGGAAATTACGGGCAATCTGTCGAAGATTTCTGGTGAAGTAGAAAGCACGTGAATCTTACTGATCAATCACCGCTCTCCATATGCACCATCAACTCCTCGGGTACCACATATAACTTTGTCAAAGATCTCTGACAAAGTTTAGGCACGAGAATTTCGAAGTGCCAGCTACCCTACTATTACCCATAAGGGTAAAGGAACAGCACCACTGCTTGACAACTGGAAAGTCCCTATGTGTGTCGACCTCCGTGTTTTGTGGCAAGACAGGTTGGCAAGAACGACCAACCTTTACTCACATTCGAGAAAAGACTCCCAACATAATTACTTTCTCAAAAACCGGAGTAGCACCGCTTTCCGAATCTCGAGAGTCAGATCCTCGATGGGATTGCTTGTTCGAAAACCGAAGAGGCACAACTCTCAGAACTTCGAGAGCCAGATTTCCTTAGATAAAGCTTGTCTGTAATCTCCACACGTAATATCAGCTTTCCAGATACCACATACCACTTTTTCAAAGTGCTCTGACAAAATTAAAACACGTGAAGCTGGCAGCTCCCACTACATTGCTGTGACCAAGAAGGGTAAAGGAATAGCATTACTACTTGTTATTGGGAAATCCCTATATACATTGACCTCCCTCCTCAACGGACAGGCAAACCTGCAAAAATGCTCAACCCTTTCTCGCATTCGAAAAGGCACCCTCAACATAACCTCTCGAAATACTCAGCTTTATTTCCCCCCGATAATACCTCAGCAAATAAGCCACACCAAGAACAAGAGTTTCTCATATCATCAGGGTCGAAAGCAAGAGTATCCCATATCATGCTTTCTCCCTGTCTTTGTCTTTGTCCTTGTCCACACCTGCAGGACAAGGAGAAAGAGAGCAGTCAGTCGGAACCTGAAATCAAACCTCCAATTTGGAACTGACTGCCTGGAGCCTTTGCCTGGTTGCTTACTTAGCATTGCTCTCGAGTACTCATCCTCAACTGCTGTCAAGGTCACGAATTCCACCGGCAAATACCTCATGACAGTTGATCAGATATTGGCTCTTTACACTGAAGCTGCCAAGCGTGGATGAGTCACTATGAAGGAATGTTCTGAAGGACCATTTAAATGCAAAGGTTGCACACCACTTCTGCCATGCAAAAGATTGAAGCAGAAGGTTCAACGGTGAGCTGAAACAGATCACTACAGCACGACACCTTTCCATACCACATTCATTATTCCGTCAACAGCAAAAGTATCCCATATCATCAAGGTCGAACGTACTCTAGATTTGATGGACTTGTTTTGACCCTCAAATTTTTGAGTCGGCCTTATACTCTGAAGGGCACCAGAAAACCCTCCAGCACAGTTCAAGAATAAGCCTGTGGAAAGTTACTTCTTCAAAAGCAAAAGTATCTCATATCATCTCTTATCCATTTGCTTCTCCTTATCCTGGCAGTTGAATGAGAGACAAGGAGAATGAGAACAATCAACCAGAAGCCGACGTCAAACCTCTGATCCTGGGTTGCTTACTTGGAAGTTTGACTGCTTACCTTGTCTGTCACCTCTTTCGGCAGATCTCCTAGCTCGGCGACTTGGGGGACTCCTACTATAGGGTTTGTATCACACTTGACTAAGCCCGAAACTACAACTAAGCTTCAAGTGAAATTGATACATTACCTTGTGCGTCAACATCAGCTAAGTACACCATTCCCGGATGGAGGAAAGGTACTTCCAGAGAAGGGCAGATGAAGATCAGACCACACTTCGGTACTTAGAAGTTTCGTGATTACTCAAGGGATTGGATCTTGCAAGTCCCCAACCGAGGAGTTTCCCTCACTCGGGAACTTAGGGGAGCACTGTTTGTACCATACTTGACCAATCCTGAAACTACCGAGCACCGGCCAACGCTATACTGTCAAGGACCCAGAAGAGTTCCCCTCCGACCAGGAGGCCAAGCACTACTCGACACGTGTCAAGATTAGAAGCCAATCAGAGCGCAGCACGTGTCAACATCAAGAACCAATCATAACATGACACATGTCAATGTGACAAAGCTACAAGTTTTTCTATAAATAGGGGTCATTCCCCCACAATATTGCCTAATGCCATTTTGTGTTAAATCATTCACAAGAACTCACTAAATTGAGAGCTTGATCCTTTGTACTTGTGTAAGCCCTTCACTACTAATAAGAACTCCTCTACTCCGTGGACGTAGCCAATCTGAGTGAACCACGTACATCCTGTGTTTGCTTCTCTGTCTCTATTCATTTACGTACTTATCCTCACTAGTGACCGAAGCAACCAGGCGAAGGTCACAAAACCTGACACTTTCTGTTGTACCAAAGTCTTCGCTGATTTTGTGCATCAACACATACTTATACGTAGTATGATTTTCTGGAAATTATACTTGATTTACGGTGAGGGGTTAGTATGTTCAAAAAGGAAATGTGTTTCATAAACATTTTGTTTTTTGCCCTTCCATGACTTAATTAGCTGAATCTTCTGTGACGCACCCAAATAAATGTAGGAGTTTATTTCTGGTTGTGTAATAAGTACCTTAACTAGTTTCGACTGCTTTACTTTTGTCGTATTGTTATTTATGCTCTGACTAGTTATGCTTTATGGGTTCTTTCTACTACTGTGAACACTCTTTATTAGCTTAAATAAATTTTAGCTTTGTTTTAAATTTATCCACATTTATACATAACTTATCTTATGGCTACGTCACCTTCGGGTGTCAGCCAGCATGCCTTGACTCCAATCGGGGTGTATCACAAGTCGAATGTAGAAGCGGAATACATAAGTATGGCTCTTGGTATTTGTGAGATTTTATGGCTTAAACTACTACTACAAGATTTGGGTGTCAAATATAGTCAACCGATGAAGTTGTTTTGTGATAATAAGGCTACTCGCGATATTGCTCATAATCCGGTGCAACATGATAGAACTAAACATGTAGAGGTTGACAAGTTCTTTATTAAAGAAAAGCTAGAAGGTAAAATAATTGAAGTGCCTCCAATCAAAACGGAAGATCAAATAGCTGACATTCTTACCAAAGCAGTTTGTAGTGAAAAGTCAAGTTGGGCATGTGTAACAAAATTAATTTGCAAAATTGAATAAAAACCATAAGATTAATTGATCTAACAGTTTTTATTCAATTGTATTGGTTCTGTAGTTGTAATGTGCACTAGTAAAAGCTTTTTAATGAGTTCCCAATTTTGCATCATGGTTGAAAATTAGGATCGGTCTTAATGAACTGCATTTACGAAAAGGGTGTGCTATCCACACACACATTTTTACTTCTCACACACTCTTTGTTAATTATTGTCATTTGATCTTCTTTAATTCAATCGATCTGACGGTTACAAATTAAGAAGGTGTGTATGAAGTAAAAAGAGGTATGTGGATAACACATTCCTTAAGAAATAGTCTTAATACGGTTGCTAAATTGGTTAACGAGGTAAAAACACGAAGATTGGTTTGGTATTTAGAAATTTGTTTACACCGGAATGGTATTTTCAGACACAACTACTCCCATGTTCGGTATAACATCTCTGGTGGCCTCTTCGCCGGAATCACCGCCCCCTACTTCTCGATTCCTCTTGGCTCCCCACATGAAATCACAACGATAAAGTGCAGTAACAAAGATTTGGGCCTTTGAAACGGTACTTTTCAATTGAGGCCAAGAGGCCCAAAATAAAAAAGGGTTCAAACACTCGTGGACTCTGATTTCATGGGTTTCAAAATTCTAGCTCAACAGAAAGAAATATAACATTTTTAGAGGCACCTATACATTATGTCATAGAGATTTGAGATGAAATCGTCACGTAATAGATAGAACAGTAACAAAAACACTAAGCAGACAACAACTTGGAAATCCAACAATCTTACAATT
The DNA here is from genome assembly GCF_916048215.2 of Malus sylvestris. Lineage (NCBI taxonomy): Eukaryota > Viridiplantae > Streptophyta > Magnoliopsida > Rosales > Rosaceae > Malus > Malus sylvestris. Next base: position 6,605,025 of record NC_062267.1, on the reverse strand, counting down.
ACATATCCAAAAATGTGTGGACGTACATTTGTTTCCAATGCACGCGTGCGTGCACACCATATCTAATCTAATCATACTACAAATTATAGCACTTTATATATTACCTAGAAACCACCACCGGCGGCTCAATGGTTGAGGCGAATTTCATGCCTGTATTTTACACAGCTCGTCCTAAGTTTGATTTCTGGTGTTGGTGAATCATGTGATGGTGGTCAGAAGAAACTGAAATGCATCTTTGAGTATTTCTAACACTTAAAATAATGGATTGTTGTGGCTCCACCACCAAATGGTCATTTTTTTATTATTAAAATAATAATAATAATAAGCTAGAAGAATTCAGATCCTTGTCTCTTTGTAATCTGCTAGATTGATAGAATCTACGTGTGTGCCAAAATGTGAACATTCAACTCAAAATTAATTTACTAGTGATACAGAACTCTAAGATCATTCAAACTCTTATGAAATGTGTTATGTTACCGATGTGATATCAAAGCTAACCCACCATATACAATAGAACTATGTAATAAGACGAGATAACAAAAGTACTACACGTGCATGACCCTAAACATCCATGGAAGACTTAACCAAAAAGGTCCAAAACCAATTCACTTTCTCGATGTTTCCACTTGGTTCTTCTTTTTACAATTTTCTATATAATATAATACTCCAATATCATAGTTCATCAAGTCAAAAAATGTGTATGTAGTCCAACGTTTTAGTGAAAAAGATGTTAAATTTCTACCAATACATTTTGGATGTGAAATGCCATCTCTTCAAATTATTGTAATAGGTCTGAATCCTACTCTTTTTCTTTGACAATAATAATTTATAAATAAAAATAAAAAATAAAAATTCATAATAGAGAAATTAGGGCATGTGGTTGAATTTTTTGCGTATGACCATAATCCCACCACCTGATACCAATCAATCTGTTTTAAATTATTAATTATATGCAACTTGTTATAATTTAAAGTATAAATTTCGCATTTTGCTCATGTATAATTATAACACGTAAAATTAATAACACGATGTAAACGATGCTATCAAGACACTCAAAATCTTTTGGAGTTGATGCATGATGATCTTCTAAATTGTGTAATAGGAGGAAATTGGTCGATCGTACGTTGTTATCCACCTTATCCAGGTACATCAAATCTAATCTAATCTAAGTGATGAAAACTGAAGATGCAAAAGCAAAACACAAAGTCGCATCCTAGCATGGGAAACCAATAGATCAGTGGGAGGCAGATTCATGCACACGCGTGCTCTCTGAGAAAAATGAAATATGTTCAAAACTTCTTTATTGTTAGTGATTTTTTAGTATATAGGATACTCATAATTAGACCTAGCATTCGTGTCGTGTTTTCCGTGTTCGTGTCGTTTTCGTGACATACCCGATATCTTAACGGGTCGTGTCGTGTAATACCCGTTAAAATAAATGGGTAAAATGACCCGACCCGAAATCGACCCGATAATATTAACAGGTAATATGATCCGACCCGTTACCCGTTAAGGAAAATATATTTTAAACCAATAAATAATCAAATGAAAAACATAAAACTAAATAAGTATATACATATCATATTGTCACATCCAAAACATAAAATCGCATTTTTCTTTTAAGTATATTTCACTTACCTAAAGTCTTTAATAGTTTTTTAATTAATGTAGAACTGTAAAAAAAATATAGAAAAAATATATAAACACTCGTAATGACAAGCTTTACAACTTTCATGAAGAGCTTAACTTCGAAATTCGCCACTATAATCATATAAATCATAGATCAAAAATATAGAAAAAATATATAAACACTCATCAAATTTTGTTTTTTTAGAATTTGTTTTTTGAAAACTTGATCTATTAGAGGATGCAGGAAGATGAACGGTTTGGATCATTGATATTATATTCAGAGTTTTACGGTTAGTGAAAATATTGCTTGATGTTTATAAAGTTTCTACAAACTATATGACATCGACTCATATTTCAGTTAAACCAAAATATCAAAACGTGATATCAAAGATCTGAACCGTTCATCTTCTTACATCCGTCAGATGATCATGTTTTCAAAAAAGAAAATTTAAAAAATGAAATCCAGTAAGAAGAATAAAGCGTAAATGGTAATCGACGGTTAAATATAAATTTAAGGTTTATGAATTATAGCGTTGGATTTCGAAGCTGACCCCTTCATGAAAGTTGTAAAGTTTGTCACTATGATTGATTGTATATTTTTTTTTACATTTTTTACACTTCTACAATAATTTTATTAATTTTATTAATTTTGCCCTCAAATAAAAAACATTATTTGTGAAGGTTTGGAGGATTTTAAAAATCTAAACTATGATGTAAGTATGACCATTATCTACTCGTTGAGGAATAATGATGAATCACGAGTGTTTATATACTCTTTCACATTTTTCATACTTGTATGTATATCTTCTTAGTTCTTGCCTATACAAATACTATATTCGTTTATTTTAATTTTGGACAACAACATGTTAAGTAAAATTTATCCTAGTAATGATAATAAGGAACTCTCATAATAAAAATAAATAATGACTAAACCTTTTTTTTTGAAACTTATATAGAATAATAATACAAAACTATATATTTAATATAGAATATATTGTATATATTTTAGTAATTAAACTTTAAAATTATCAAAATAAATTTTTTCTTAACGGGTCAAAACGGGATACCCACGTGTTACCCGCGTGTGTACCCGTTAAGAACCCGTTATTAACGGGTCACCCGATAATGATCTAATAAGTTATCGTGTTGACCTGAAACCCGTTATTTTCGTGTCGTGTCAGAAACTGCCGGGTCTATTCATACTTAACATACTATTTCATTCGAATTAATATATGTGTATATACACTTTTTAGGATAAGTATCTCAATTCTTCTAATCTTTTAGTGTTATTCCAAATTGGTCTCAACCTTTTTAAACATTCCAAACAAGTACTCAACTTCAAGATTGACCTTGAGGGTAGTCGAAGTAGGAGCCCGCCCAGGGCCCCGTTTCGGAAGGACCCCAAAAATTTTCAATTCAAATTCAATAAAAATATATAAAAAAAAATATCATAGGCAATAATTTTTTTTTTCTTTTCCACACCTACATGTAACTATAGTTTTACACACATATACAAAATTACTATCTTCTTCACTCTAGTATTTTTCCTAGCCGTCAGATGCAGTTAATCCAAACGTTCATTCATTTAATGAACATAATAGTAGCACTGTAACAATAGAAAAATGATTGGAATTTGGCGTACTGGGTAGGAACTCCTCTTTCGGTCCCACTTGGTGGCGACTGGCAGGCGAGCTTGGCAAGGCGATATATTCTTTCCCTACTTACAAATCAGGTCACTGCTTCTCTAGCTTCTCCGTCTTCTTTTTCCTATAATTTTATTTGTAAACTTGTTTGTAAATGGAATTAGGGTTTTCAAATCCATGCTCCATCTGGGGATTTAGGATTTGAAATATATTAGGGATTTAGAGAGTTAATCCTTTAGGGGTTTCTGGATTACTATATGGACTTAGGATTTGAAATATTTTAAGGATTTAGAGATTCAATCTTTTAGGGATTTATGGATTCAATTTTAGGGTAATGTTGTAATGGGTGGAATATATTGGTTAATGTGGTTTGATTCTTTATTATGATGAATCTGAATATTTGATCGTTTACTTGATTGCCTATGCTTTGCTTATATTAATGAGAGTTCTAACGAAAATGGCTTGGAACTATTCATTCTTAATCAAAAGGATATTTTGTGTATAAAAAGTCCATAATGGATCATGTTCTTTTCTTTATTTACTCTTATGCCATTACAGCGGGGTCCACAATGATGTTGACATTTATGTCTGGGAATGCATTATTTTACATTATGCTATTAAACTTATGCTAATTTACAGCTAGCTCTTCAGACTTCCATCATGTTGTCGATGTTATGCAGCTCTTCTTCTGTCAAATTATTCCAGTACTGTTCATCGCCTTCTACTAACTCCGCATCTCTTTCTCTATCTTCTTTCACCTTGTAGTATATTTCTGCTATTTCTTCTTTGAAATTTTGGGGCTTCCAATAAGGCTGATGACTGATCCTTGTCTTGCTGTAAATATACATCTCTTCTTCTTCTGCTACTAGTACCATGTTATACCTAAAATCTTCAAACTCATCTAAGGCAAACATTTGGATTCCTCTAAATTTTAAAATATTTTTGTATGAAGGAGTCCACCTATGTGAGGAAATAAGGGTTAGTCTAAAGGACTCTTCATTGATCATGGCTATATGTCTAGCTTTCTCCTTATGCATATGTACATACCAATCTAGAGGACTACTAATAAAACTTATGCAAATTTCTTTCCACCTTTTTAGATAATCTTCTGCTACTTTTATAAGCTTTTCAAGAAATGATTCTAATTGAGAAATACGGTTAATAAATATTTAATCGAGATAACCAAACTCTAACAGTAAGGCAGGGGTAACTTCTGCCACATTATGCTTTTTCTGATGCTCATAACTAAAATGCCATGATTTAAAATCTCTCATGTTAATCATGGTCACAGCTACGCTAACCTCTGGTTTACAAATACAATTATCTATACTATCACAAAGACATGGAGGATACATCTTTGTAATAATATACATCCCTAGTTTTAGATCAAAGATGGACTGATACAAGGCACATTGTAATTGTAATTGTAACTCTTTCATAGACTATGATGTTCTGCTCAGGATCTCATTTTGCATATATGTTGACATTATTCTTAGTTTTGCCTTTGAAATTTTATCTAATAAAACATCATCTAATATTAAGTCTAAAGATATATTCCTAAGAAAACTTTCATATTTTTCTTGTTTTTCTTTGTCACTCAGAACCTGATGCTGCTCATTACTTTGATGTTGCTCCATTTCAACGTCTTCTTCTAATAGCTCAATCTTAATTTCTTCTATGGGCTCATTAGCCTCTTGTTCTATGGGTTCAATAACCTTTTTTTCCTTTATCCTTATGCTAATCAATTTCTAAACCTATTTTTAATTCTTTTTTCAAGGTGTCACTTGCCTTTTGCTGCATTATAAGATATTGGAGTTCTTGGTTCATTTTGGTAAACTTACCAAGCAATGACTCGTGGTCCCTAAAGATGACTTGAAGGTTGTGCTCAAGAGAATGAATATGATGTTGGTTTTGGTGGAAATTAAAATTAAAGCTATCAAACTCTTGCTCCAAGGCTCTAATTAATTTTTCATGACATAACCTCATGCTTGGCTGCTTAATTTGGATATTCCAAAAATTATCTAAGAGAACCTGCTGCCTATCAGAAAGCCCTGGTACCCTTGATCTATATCTCAAAGTTGGATTTCTGATTCCTTCAACAATATTGCCATTAAAGTTGAACATAGGTACTGGTGGTGATGCTGGTTTGCTCATGCTATTTTTAAATCCATTGAATGGTGGAGGTTGATGGTGCATCATCATGCTATTGAAAGAAACTCTTCTGCCTTGCAGCCTTGTGCTATTTGCTGATGATGGTCCACGATATTCCATACCTGTTCAACAAATTAATCTTGATAAGATATCAGCTAATGTATTGTCATTACCTTTTATATGTTCAAAAATTGGTTTAAAACCATTTCTTGCAATTGAATCAACAAAATTAACCCATATTCGGCTGCCTGTTTATTAGCATGTATCTTGTTATAATGAGAAACTATATTTTAACAATCTGTTCTAATCGTAAATACTTCATTATGTAAAAATAAAGAAAATGATTCAAGTGAATTAATTATCCCTAAAATTTCTAAATCTGTTGATGGTAATCTTGACTGTACATCACTAAACTTTCCTTAGGAATATCTACAAACTTGTTCGTCAGACTTTGGAGACTCCCTATTCTTTTTCTGGTATAGTATACCTGCCCACCTTAATGATGAAACATCTGTTTCAACTATCTTGTAACTATCATCTAATGGTAATGTTAATGGCTTAAGTTTAGTAATTTCTTCTTTTATTTTTTGAACTAATTTAATATCTTCACTATTAAAATATTTTTGCCCTGTTTTGCTAATTTTACTATGTAATACTGCTATTTTTCTTCCTAAATCAGGGATAAAATTTCTTGCATAATTTAGCAATCCTAAAAATGCTTGTAACTATTTCTTATCTTCTAAGTTGTCTGGAAATTCTAACACCTTTTTAGTTATATGATCTTGTAATTGTATTGTACCTGACTTGATATACATTCCTAAAAATTCTATATCTTGCTTTTCCAATGCTATTTTATTTTTGCTAATCACAATTCCATTATTGATAAATTCTTGTAATACTATCTCTAAATGCTTCCTATGTTCATTTTTATTTTTACTATGTACTAAAATATCATCTACATAAACACTACAAAAATTATCATATTTCTTGAAAATTTGGTCCATCTTTCTTTGAAAGATCAATGGAGCATTTTTAAGTCCAAATGGCATAACAAGCCACTCAAAATGTCCTTTTGGACAAGTAAAAGTTGTCCACTCAATTGATTCTTCTGCTAATCTTATTTGCCAAAAACCTGATTTACAATCAAATTTGCTAAAATATTTACTCTCTTGAATTTTATTTATAAGCTCATCTATATTTGGTAATTTATAACTATATTCGTATGTATTATCATTTAATCTCTTGTAATTATAAACTATCCTAGCCTTACATTTCTTTAGTTTTGAATGTTTTCTTACAATAAATGATGCTAATCTACGTCTAGACTTAGAGGGTCTAATTACTTTTAAATTTAACAACGTTTTTATTTGCTGCTCAAACTCTTGTTTATCTATTAGACTACAAAGCATATCAGTCGTCTTAATGGTTAAATCTGGGTTAATTATATCTAATTTTGTTAGTATTTTATTTTTACTCAAATGTAATTGTGGGTCTTCTCCTATAATCCTAGTTTGTTATGCTAATTGTAACAATTCTTCTAAACTCTTTGGTCTATCTAATTATAATATTTCTATACAGGTTCATTCTTCTAAAGTTAGGTATTCATGTTCAAATATGTCTTCATCAAACTCTTCTACGTTATTACGCTCATCATTTTCTTTTGAGTTTTCTAAATGATAACTATCTTGGCTACTAGGCTCTTCTATACTTATATTTTTGTATGCTTCTACAGTATTACTTTGGTCAGTTATTGTAATGCCTCTTTTGAAAAATGTTATGTTAGGGTTCATAAATAAAAAACCTTGCAAACTTTTCAAAAAGTTTAAACCTAAAATAAATAGATATGATCCTACTGGTGAAACAAATGTTAATGGTAAATTAAATTGTTGTTTTTCTACTTTAATAAACTCATTATTTATACAATGTGTTAAGTAAACTGGTCTCTCATCGAATTGTGTTATTCTTACTAGTTTTGATAATTTTTGTCTACATTTTTCTGGTACTAACTCTTCTCTTATGACACTCTTTGTACTCCCTGTATCTATCATAGCTATCGTTTGTATCTTATGTTTTTTTACTAATTCTATTTCGCAATTTATGGTAATTAAAGAACTATTTTTTGGTTTTTCTATACTATGAACAATATTTCCTAATATTTCATTATTTTCTTGTTATTCTTCTCCATTTGGATAAATATCTTCCGCTTTAACTACTTCTTTTTCTTTTTTCCTAAAGAGTTCCATTTTCTATTATAAAAAAGATTTAGCTTAGGTCTTCTATTATTATTTGCACTAAGTTAAATTTTCTAATTTATCTAGCAAAGATGGTGGAAGTGATGAACATGCGTTATGTAAAACTTGGTTTATTTCTGCTATTTGTTCTTCAACTTGATCTAATTTTTCAGCCAAACTTAAAACTAATTGAATAATCAAATTATTTTGCCTAATGGGAATATTACTATTGGATACTTGTGTTGAAAAATCTGTTAAACCTACTGGTTCTTTATCTAACTTACTAACTTCTTTCAAAGCTTGAATATATTTTATACTAGTTCTAGAATCAGTCATTAAACTAATAATTTATCTATTTTATTATGCAACTTATCTACTTGCTCACTTAACTTTTTTTTGTACTAATTGAATTTTTTGAACTTCTAATTTTAGCTGCTCAACTATTTCTAATGATCTAAGTTCTACTTGCTTCGGCTTACTATCTATAAGATCAACAAGCTCTTTTACCTCTCTTTTGCTAGGAAACCTTTGAATATTTTTATTATTATCTTCTAACTGAGATGTAATATAGTCTAAATTCTGGCTAATTATTTTTTTGGAATTTTTCTGGAAATGTTCTAACAACTGGTTTAACAAATGATTATGCTTATTATTTTCTAATTTTATATTTTCTGCTTGACTAATAATAAGATCTACAATAGTATTGGCTTGTGAATTTTCTTCACTGTGCAAAATATGATTATACTTTCTTGATGGAAAATAACAAACTAAACTATTTTGGTATAAAGTTATTTTTCTTTTTTGAGGTTCACTAATTTCTAAATTAAGATAATCTATCATAAACTATAGTCTTTCGCTAGAGTTACGGCTAACTGGTTTCTTAAAAACTCTCTCTCTTCTCTCAAGGTCTCTAAAACTTGATCTGTTGTTCTTTTTGCTTCTGAAACTTTATGCTGCACTTCTGTGTTATTATATTTACAAATAAATGAAGAATGGTCAAGATAGCCAAGATAAAACTTTTGCTTCTTCAAAGTACTAATAATTCTTTTGGATATATATGCTAATCTTCTCTTTATGCTAGTTATAGTTGGATGTCTGGGACAATAAATACCTGGTAATTGTGGTTGATAGGGTCTACATGGACAATAATATCTGTTGTTCATACACAATAAACAAAATATGATATCAGTTGTATCGATGACTTCTATCCTCAAGGTACTTTACTATTATAATTATACTATTAAAATGCTAAACTTGGCTCTGATACCAAATTCGCAACGCATACTCGATTAAATAGTCGGATGACCATTATAACAACTAGACATAAAACCTTGCACATGGAACTCGACATGTTTCAGCATGACGGCCACTCACAGTACAAGTATAAGGCCTTAACGGCTGAACTCAGAGGTACGAAGAACTCAGAGGTACCCTAGTTAATGTCTAGTTATTTATATGGCAAGCATTTAACTATAATAGAGTGCTCGAACAAAGTATAATCGTCAGTTTAGCAGGTTAATAATATAATCACAATAGTGTTTCCCTGTTTTGGACTAGAAGTCTAACTAAACAAACACACTAAGGAAGGAAAAGAAAACTTATTTAAGACTTGGAGATTGCTTGAATATGTACACTTGAACTTTTATTGATATATGGAATGTTTACAAAGATAGTTGTTTACAAGAAAGTGATTACAAAGAAGTGTTTACAAGGATGCTATGAAGGCTACGAATGCTTGAGTGTATGAAGTGGGTATGATGTTTTCAGATGTTCAGATAGGTGTCTTGCATAGGAGGAAAAACTCTCTTATATACAAAAGCTGATTCCTAAACCAAACAAAATAACTTTTCAATATTTACAACTTTTTGGATAGTGACAACACACTGTTTCTGAAAACTGCTGAAAGCCACGTGAACCCATATTGTTTTGGTTGCTGCAATGTTTGCCACCTCAATTGTGCCATGCAAATTTTTTCTGAAAGTGTCACCTTCATTGCTGCAATCTTGTATGCATGTGTGAAGGGTATGATTGGCATTTTTGCTAAGTTTTGTCCTAATGATTAAAAAGAAAGTTTTTTGGGTGTTTTGGTCAGTTTTCCATATATTAATATATAATATATGGATAATGGGTGGAATTTGTGTTTTCAGTTTGTTTCTCTCTCAATTTGTTGTTTTAGGATATTGAGTTGAATGTTGATTGTTGCATTTACGTGTAAAAACACGAGACGGGTAATATGTAAGTAATGTTTGTATATCTTTCTCCTTTTGATATTAATTTTTAATGATATTTGACGTAGAAATTGACTTTTTCACGTATTTAGCGATTTTATTTTTTATTTTTATACATATCAATATACAAAGAGTTGGGGGTCAGAGAACTCTAGGACCCCTTTTGAAGGCTCGCCTAAGGCCTCCAAATTCTTAGGGCTAGCCTTGCACAAATTATTGGAAATGTCACATCTGTTAATCTCTAATTAATTGTTTCGTTAAATGTTCATGTGGCAACGATGAGTCTCACTTTTTAGCTTACATGAACAATAAAATAATAATAAAAATAACTTAAAAAGACATGAAGATGACAAAATAAATAAACAAATTCACAAATAAAATGGAAAACAAAAATGAAGATTGACAAATATCAAGTGTCACCACGTCCAAGCTCAACCTACAACTACCGAAACCCCATGTCCTTCTTTTGAATGTTGGCAGCTTGAGTTTTTGGGTGGAGTTGGATTTGGAGGTGATGGCCTGATGGAATGGTGGTGACTGTTAGTTGGTGGAGGCCATGCTTCCATAATTTATTGATTTTTTAGACAATGTGAACCTAGTTATTTAACAGAAATTTAATTAGAGTCTAACAGATGTGACATTTCAATAGATTGAGTACTTGTTTGTAATGCTTAAAAAGTTGAGACCAATTTAAAATGACACTAAAAATGTTGGGAGATTTTATGCTCAATTTTATTTTTTAATATAGAAATACAATGCATTAATTTTGCCGTTCACTTGTATCATGTAAAAAAATATATCATATGACAAGTGTTTATTGTACACAAAAATTGCTCAAAATATGTTTGGAGGGTTGGGATTGAAAAGTGGAATGAAGTTGGTCCATGAAAATGGAAGAAAAAACTAAAAAGTAGAAATGGATTTATCCAAACCAGCCTTTTTTAGTGGACATGGAATCAATGACAAAAACTAGGTTCATGGACTTATACAAGTTCAAAGTATATACATATTCCTCTCTTTTGTAATATTTCAGCTCAACAATAATTTTTTTTTTTTTGTCAAATTCAGCTCAACAATAATTAAGGACGCTACTTTTCACCTTTGAAATATTGAGGGACCGTGGTTATTGGTAGTACCATGTGTTGGTTTATAAGATGGCATGTCACATAAAACCCAACTTAGTGGGAAAGAAAAACAATTTCAAAATTCCAACATTAGTTATTGATGAATACCTAATTACAACTTTAATGTGGTCTAATATTTTAGTGGTTATGGTGTTGGATTTAGGATCATACGTTCCGGGTTCAAAACTTTATTCTCCCTTAAATTAATATAATAATTTTGAACTGTCATCCTTCTCTTTAATAATAACTAGCAGAGAGCACACACTTTGTGTGTGTGAACAATTTGTCTTAATAAGTGCTTATTTTTTTTTAATATTACATAATTACTGTTTTATCCTCCTTATGTAAGTATTGTGTATCAAAAGTGAGGGTAAAATTGGAAAATAAGTATAAAAAGGAGGGTAAAATAAGAAAAATAGGGATATTGTTGTCATTTTGTCAAAATGTACAAAATTACTATTTTGCCCTACTCATCTCAATATTGTGTATCCAAAAATGAGGGCAAAATTGGCAAAAGTGGGGAAAAAAGTTGACAAGGGCTCTTCTCTTAATAATAATATAGATAACAATAATTTTCTTTAACAAAAACTTACAACTTCGATGAATGATATGAGTGGCTATTCCCTTGACATAAACGTCATTGAATTTTGAGTTTTGATGGCCTAATAATATAAGATAGCTTAAGAAAGATATCGATTGATTTCTCATTGACTAAAATGGAATAATTCATAGCCAAAATAGTAATATACTTTTAGCTAAACAATGTAAGCAGTGAAGAATTCAAAATTTTTATGTATATAGCTTGGTGTGGTGTTTTTGGCCAAACTTTTTTGTTGGTGGGCAAGTTTTCGTGAACTTTGAGGGAAGTTGGTGAATTTGGATGAAACAGGTTTGCAACGGAGGAGAACAGCCAAAACTGACTGTTGGTTTTTGGTACAACAACAACAACAAAATTTCTTCCACTAAGTGGAGTCAACTGTTTGAATCTTAGAAAAGCACCCGTACTCTCAACCTTCTTCAACTACTAGATGGGTGAATCCAGTATTATAAAGAGATTGTTCAATTCTTGGCATTAAATAAATCTACTCTTAGGCATGAATATAGGAAAAAGTATTGGTTATGACCAGAGTGGGTGAGTGAAGAGTTTATATTTTAGGCTCTAGCATTAATAAGTAAAGTGCATGTGCTTGCATAGGGTACCCCTTTCTAATTAGCCATGGCCAAGTCAAGGATAACATGAAGATTCTACATATAACAAAGTAGAGTATAGAAAAGCAAGGCCAATAAAGTGAACTAGATAAGATGATAAGCTTTATGACTCGTCACCACCAATCTCAACCCAAAGATATTGCACGTACAACTAGTATGAGAGAGGATCCTCGCCAGATTCTCTTTGTGAGGATTCTGAGAATTCTCCAATCGAATTCGTTCATCGTGCATCGTACGGCCAGTTTTATATCCATCTTGGTCACGCGGACAACATATGACAACTGTATAAGGGCAAAAAAGATGAAAAAATTGGATGGATGAAAGGTTTAAAATCTAATGCCAGAAGAAAGATTAGCTATTTATATAAGTTGAGAAAGATAATCGGCTAAAATTAAAATTTATGAGAAAATTAGTTAATTATAAAAGTTCAAAAGGATAATCGACTAAAAATAAAGTAGAGAGAAAATTCACAGCTCTATACAGAATCGGAAACAAATCGACAAATACATCATATATGTACTCACTTCTCTTCTTCCATTACTCTCTCTTCCTAACATTAACATTGTATTGACAAGTATCAAAGGAGTGGGGGACACAAATTTTTTATATCTTTACCTGCAAAACTTTCTAGCTCACATGCCTTCATCCAATTGATGGAACCCTACTTTATTTCTTAGGCTATATATATAGATAGTTAGATAAGCTAATTAGCTGCATCATATGTCACCTAAATTTTCTCTTTAATTCCCGTAATTGATATTTTTTATCTTCTTACCTGATTTTATGTACTTTACTTCAACTACGCACTTAAATTTTTTGTATATAAATATAGGACTTTGAATCCTATGAAATTCTCAAATAAGAAGAGGTTATAGTTTTAACAAGTTACATGCCATTTCGATGTTTACCGGTACTAGCTTTTAGGCAGATTTTTAATATTACTACATATTAACATTTATATATGCAAATGAATAGCGATTACAAAACAATCGACACTTCCAGTTCAGTTTTCTAACACACGATAAATGTATAAAAATAATATAACACACATGCACGATTCAACATATCTAGCGAGCTAGACACATAGTAAATAATAAATATCCCTATTGGCCATGTGTCTCTATAGCATCCACAACTTTCGTTATTTCTCTATTTCTTGCAATGGATCCAATATCATATGTGATTTCTTTTTATGAAGACGGAATGATCAACATTGTTTCTCTGGAAACCATTCGATCTTCGCCATAACTAAACTTCATATCTCGAACCAAGTCTGAGGAGACTGCTGGATAGGGGTGGGCACTTGGAACCGAAACCGAAACATGAATCAAACTGAACTGAATAGTTCAGTTTTGCGGTTTCGAAACCAAACCGCAGTTAGGAAAACGGTTTGGTTTCGGTTTTGGGTTTTCAAAACTGAACCAAAACCGAAACAGCACCATATATTAAATGTCATGTTTTAATTGGTTCTTTATTTGAGTCCATACATTTATAGTATAGACTCAACTACACTAGAATGTCATCCCTTTCCATTTTCCACCTCTATTCGACGGAAGTCATTTTCCACCAGACAGAATGTCATCCCTTTCATTTTTCTTCTCATGGCTGATTCTCGTGCTCATCCTAAACAACCAGCATAAACCTGTAAAAGCAAGCCCCCCTTTAGCTACCAGTTTTGGAATATGGTTGCTACCGTGGCTGGATTTATCATAAACCTAATGATGGCTTTTGTATCCCAAAAGGGTTTCCTCCAACCCCAGTTGCCTTTCATCTCTTTCATAGTTCTATTGGTTCCCTACCTTTTGCTTATTTCAGTACAGATTCTGAGATGCTGACTTGGCATTGGCAGTCGCCGGTTTGGCTAGTGACCCCTGTAGTATAGGAGTCTTACCGGCTATGTTTATAATTAAACTTCTCAATTCTTCGTTTCTTCAAAACCCCCCAAAAAAACTGACTCAACATTTTTCCTTCCTTCTCGAACCAAAACGAAAAGAACCAAAATTCCAAGGAGAAAAAAAAAATCTCAAAAACCGAACCGAAACCGTTTGAAACCCCACCAAACCAAATCAAACGGTTTGGTTTCATTTCGATTATGACTTCAAAACCGCACCGCAAAATGTTTTGGTTTCGGTTGCGGTTTCATTCGAAACCGCACCGCGCCCACCCCTATTGTTGGATGCGGCAACGTGAAAAAGAAGGAGCATATTTCTCATTCAATATGGTATATATTTTCTTTATGTTGAAGGCTACCCCCATTGAATCAGATTCTTCTGTAACCGGCCCTATATAGCTACATCAAACCAGTTCATCATCCATTGTTCTTGGACACTGGCTTTGCTTCAGATGACTCATGACACTCATTACAATCTCATCCATATACCAGGATAGAATTCAGTATCTCATAAAAATAGACATGTGAAAATCATTATTCGCATTCCTAAGATGAGTCGGAAGACTCTAAGTAATATCCACAATGTATGTTGATAGAATTATTTTAATTATAGTTCATGTGATCACCAAGAATATTGAATAGCAACTTGCATGAAATAAATTCACCGTCGCGAAAAGTTTCTGCCCAACAATCTAATGTCATGCAAAAAAACACTTGCAAATAACATTACATTATTACATCAAAACATCACAATAACGATGAACTCGATGCATAAGTCATTCTCAAGGCGTGATACTTGCCTGGCTAGTTCCAACACTTCAGTCCGGACAGGCCCGTCTCATGTGCACATCTTCCCTTCAATCTAATCCAGAATTTAGCTAATGTGTTTCACACCTGGGAGTCCTCCACCAATGCATCGTTATCATGCATGGTGTCCGTACGTCACTTCAACTGTCAGCAATTGTACCATGCTAGGGCATGCATTCAATAGATCTAGGGTAAAAGAAGCGCCATGTGGCACACGACGAAGACTTCGATCGGCACATGATTAAGCTTGTTAATTAGATATTGAGCTCCGTAGAAGTACACACGACTCTGTCATTCCCAGTACTTATCCTATAACTTGGGTAATTAATGCTTGCCAGGCAAGTCTCTATGTTGGAACAACTTTAGAGCCTTTCTGTTACGTATGGATTAATATATCACTTGATTTTTTTTTTTTTTTTTGACAAACAATAATGCTGACACACCCCAACCGAAGTCGATACGTGTTGGCCGTCACGTGAGCGTGACGTAGCCTTGTGCGCAAAGCGGAAGCGATAAAGAGTAAGGAAATACGAACAATTTAAAACCAAGCAACTAGCAATCTCAGTTAAGATAGGATGCTAGTGAGAGTCTAAGTGTATAAATACACTTTCAGAGCAATAAGAAAGTCTAGTTGCAGTCAAATAAGACAATTACTAAGATACAACACTCGAAGGTGAATCCTACTTTTTCAGATTCTGTCAGAACACCGTTGGATTACTCGTGACCACCAAATTCAGCTACCTAAGACCTGGAGGGGCGAAAAACAAAGTTAAGTGGGTCAGTAAAACACAATTACACGAAAACCTTATTTTCCTTTGAATATACTAACCCCTCGCCGTAAAACAAGTATACAGATACTTTCCCAGAAAATAGAATACATAAATATGTATATATCTCAAATCATGCTCAATAAATCAAGATTCATATTTGTATAAATATATGCCATGCCCAATAGCATAAAAATACCAAAAGTAAGCTAGGTGATGCAATTCACAATAACCATCTACTAGCCGAAGTCACATGACGTGATCTATACGGCAGAATCTAGAGCTCATCTCAATCACAACATCAATCTCATATCTCATCATATAAATCATCATGTATATACGTCACATATCTCATCATGTATATACATAACTGCACACGAGTCGGAACCACCTCACGTGGTCTGACCGACAAGACTGGGTGTAAAATAATAGTACGCTCTAGTGCTACGATCACGTGAAAACTGTGCGATAAATCGCGGGTCACCTACGAGTCGGAACCACCTATAGTGGTATATTCGACAGGACTGTGCACCTAACTTGGATCCAAGATGAGCGTGTGGTGCGGGAGATGAACATCACGTGAAGGACTACGCCCCTAACTCTGGGCGGAAGCACTAACACCGGGGTGCAGATTATGAGCTCTAATATACATCTCAACATCCTCATCATCATATCTAATAACCATTATCAGCATAATGTACTCACATGTAGCTTACCTGGGACTCCACAACACCATGCAACGATAAGCATAATTATGATAATGCATATACTAAAATATGAGGCATATATGACATGGCATTAAAATCACATTTCCTTTAAATACGTTTTCTGGGAAAAACGTCAAGTATATATATATATATATATATATATATATATATATATATATATATACTGAAAATAACTGCCCACTCACAGATATGCAGCTAGGTCGTAACCCTTATGCCTAGCCTGGCTACGCTTGTCCTCCGGATAGGTCTCGCCTATAGGAGAAGTACTGAAATAACGTTATTTAAGCACATAAACTAAACTATATAATAACTTGTCATTCATTACTCAAATTGGGTATATGAATATACCACAGTGACCTACACAATCTCAGGATCTTCTCCATAATTTTAAAATAATTTTTCATCCACTCATGTTCCGCCACGCGCCGGCGAGTGCACGGCAAGACACGCGGCCACGCGCATGGAGCCCTAACGGAAACAGTAACGGCAGTTAGGGAATATTCTGTTAAATCCTAACAGATTTCGTTAAACTTAACTGACGGCGTCAGAATATTTCGTCAGAATTGATGGAATATTTCGTCGTCTTCAACCTTAGACTCCGGCGACCGTCGCCGTCGCCAGAAGACTGGGAATTTTTCAAATTGCTATATCTCACTCATTTTTCATCCATTTCCTACGAAATTTGCACCAAAATGAAGCTTACAACTTGAAGAGCATTTCCTTACCAATTTGAAGCTCTAAAAGTCATGGAATCTCGCCGGAGAAATTCCACAAAATCCAGCTAAGCTTGAAACTCACGATCCCGATGTCCAATTTCATCCAACGAACCACTCCAAGCTTCCTTAGGACCTCCTAAAGCTTCCTATGTCCTTAGAATTCCCTAAAAATCAATATTTTACGTGAGCATGAATAGTACCTCAAATCGGGGTTCAGATTTCACGAGTTTTCAAAGGAGTTCTTACCTGAAAATGGTACCATTCAACTTGTCTGAGCTTCATGAACACAATGGTTCCCTTTTCCACTTCGATCCATCACGTTTACAAGGGTTTTGGGTCTCGTCTGTACAAGAGAGAAGAGAGAGAGTGTGTGAGTCTGAGAGAGAGAGTATGGGAGGGTGAGAGAGAAAGTGGTACTTTTGTGTGTGTGTGGTTTACAAACAACCAACCAATCACCACTAATTTCCTTTAGTCTCAATTGGTCCCAAAAACTTAGGAATTTAACATATTAGTCCACTTCCAATAGCATGTCACACACAACACATCTCAACGCCCAAGGGCATTTTAGTCTTTTCACATCAACGATAATTATTTCTTGGGACGGGCTGTCACAAATGCTATCTAGTTTGTGGCGGAGTCATGATTTTTTAATAATGGTGTCACGATTTTAACAAAAAAAGAACTTTATTGGAGCATTTTGTTGAGCACATGGTAGACTTGTCAATTTTTGGTAACATGCCAACAACTTCAATAATTGTTGAAGGTGGCAATCAGACAACTATGGAGTAATGTTGAAGACTGACAATGTTTGTCAAATGAGGCATTTTATCAAGTATTTAGTGTGCACAATAGAGCTGCACACAAGAAGAAAGAAAGGAAAGACAAGGATGATAATAAAAAAAAAATAGAAGAAGTAGGATGAGAATTTTTGTAAATTAGTTTGTCCTTACTGTTCATGTGGTCAAATACAATACACAAATATACATGGAGTTTTAAGTTGTTGATTCACGTACAACCAATGACCTATGCTGCCTTCGCCAATGACGCTAGCGGTTTAAATTGTTACTTGTTAGGAAGAGGAACATTGGTGGAAAAAACTCGTATCATGGTTCATAAACATGGATTTTTTTTACCATAGCACTGCGGTATAATTGTCAAACGACCCTATATTTTTTTATTGATCTTTTCTGAAATTTAGGTTTGTGTTTCGAGAGCAAAATGCCATCTCTATCAGGATGTCGCCGTATATGCCAATGCCATAAAGCCTGTAAAAACATATGAAGTTTCTTTCTGCAAGTTGTGACATATTTTTCTCACACCTTTTGCTACCAGGAAGCTGGACCACATGGAAAAATGCTAGTGATATAGGTAAGCGATGTACTTTGGAAAATTGGCCGAAGTGAGGATTTGTTAAAATAATCAAAATTAAATAACAACGGCATATTGATCGAATATTAATGAGGTTATCAATTAGATTTTGATGACATTTTGACAAAATTTCAAAAAGTAATTATTTCAGCGACTGAGATTTGTGTTTTCATCATTTTAGCTAACTTCACGTTTGCTTTTGACCAACAATATCCATATGAAACATACCATTACCCAATAACTCAAGTTCTAATCAGAAGTTCACCATGAGGATAATCCCCAATTAGAATAAACTAATACTACCAATTGGATTAGTTGCTTGAGGTCTGGTACATGTCAAAGTGTTATCCAGAGACAAGCATGCCTTTGCTACATGATCAGGAGTCATATCATTCATGATTAAAGTTGGCTTTTGGTTTTTGTTGAACTACACACATATATTTGTGAGAAATTATCCACAAAATACCATGCTAAACATACAACTTAGGTGGTAATTACCTTTTTTTCTCTACTCAAAATCAATATTAGTGTAATTTGGTGTTTACGTTATAGAATTCACATTATTGTATATCTTCATCTTTTGAAGAGTGAGATACGCACATAATTATATATTCTCGTTTCTGCTCATGACAATGTGATTTTCAAATTTTCCATACATTTATGTTTTTTCATTTCAGGTTTGATGTTTTGTATTTCTCTTGTGCTACATGAAATTTTTAAGTCAAAATGAATGGACCATGTGCCATTTAATTATAATTAAACCCACAAGGGGTGTGCTATCCACATACCAATTTTTACTTCTCACACACCCTTTCTTAATTTCTGTCCGTTAATCTTCTTTATTTCATCTGATCCGACAGCCGAAAATTAGAATGGGTGTGTGAAAAGTAAAAAATGATGTGTGGATATCACACCCCAACCCACAAAAGAGTGAGAGACCGTAAAGTTGAAAGAGTGAGGTTTTTCGTGTTTTTGAGACTTCCAACGATACCACCACATGATTCGTTCGTCTTGACTTAAGAATATTCATTCCAAACAAACAACAACAACAACCAAACTTTAGCCCACTAAGTAGAGTTTGCTATATAAATCATAGAACGCCACTGCACTCTGTTATGTGCCAAATCTTCCGTTAACTCCAAGTATTCTTAGGTTTTCCTCTATTCTATTTGACTTGAGCTTCCGTCTCATGATCACATCTTCTAACCGAAATCTCTATAGCCAAGCCACCTTAACCCATTTCTCTCATCTAAATCACACGAGCCACCTCTTTATAATGCCAACTAAGTGAGAGAACCATCACACTCCAAGCCTTATCACACATGATAGAAATCTTTTGTCCTATGTTCACCAGTCACTCCTGCATAAAACGCAAAGCTCCACAACACAAAAAAAAACAAACCTGTCACAATCTCCATCACAATTCTCACCCAAACCAACAAAATGCTGCCAATCGTCTTCCCTCCAAACAAAGATTTTGATACTCCCTTACCAATATAAATACCACAACACTCCTCCACAATCCACTCGCCACTCTCCACCTAATTCCCATTGACTTCAATCCTCCCCCAAAAATTTAACAGTCAAACATGGTCAGCACCACCATCCTCAACGCTCTCAACGTCCGCGTCGTTGGCTCCGGCGATAAGTACGTCGTCTTCGCCCACGGCTTCGGCACCGACCAGTCCGCCTGGCAGCGCATTCTCCAGTACTTCACGCCATACTACCGCGTCATTCTCTACGACCTCGTCTGCGCCGGCAGCGTCAACCCGGACTACTTCGACTTCCGCCGCTACACCACCCTCGACGCCTACGTTGACGACCTCCTCAACATTCTCGACGCCCTCGGCGTCAACCGCTGCGCCTATGTTGGCCACTCCGTCTCCGCCATGATCGGCATCCTCGCCTCCATCCGCCGCCCCGAACTCTTCTCCAAGCTCGTACTCATCGGCGCTTCCCCGAGGTAAAATTAAAATTCGCACATTTTCTCAAAAGCTAGAAATTTCTTCAAATTGTTTATTACCCAATTGGATGTTTCATCCGAACTGAAGAACCCAACTGTTTAATTTTTTTTATTTAGGTTTCTGAACGATCGAGATTACCATGGAGGATTCGAGCAGGAGGAGATTGAGAAGGTGTTTTCGGCAATGGAGGCCAATTACGAGGCATGGGTCCACGGCTTCGCGCCTCTGGCCGTTGGGGCCGACGTCCCGACAGCGGTCCGAGAATTCAGCCGCACCCTGTTCAACATGCGACCCGACATCTCGCTTTTCGTGTCTCGGGCCGTCTTCAACAGCGATTTGAGGGGGGTTTTGGGGCTGGTCCGAGTGCCGTGCTGGATAATCCAGACGGCGAAGGACGTGTCCGTGCCGGCGTCGGTGGCGAACTACCTGAGGGACCACCTGGGCGGTCGGAACACAGTGGTGATTCTGGAGACGGAAGGGCACTTGCCCCATCTGAGCGCCCCGGGTTTGCTGGCTCGGAAGCTTCGCCACGCCCTTGCCCCGTAGGCGGGGTCAAGAGAGGGAGGTAATTTAGCAATAAGCATGGAGATGGCGACACGTGGTCCAATACCTGTGACATTAGTCCATTTGGAGCGAAACTAGTTTTGGAAGGATAAGAATCTCCACGTGAATGTGACGTGATGACGTAGCCTTCTTTTGTCAATTGGCAATGGCCCAATCCTCCTCCTCCTCCTCCTTTTCTTCTTCCATTGTTCTTGTGCTTTACAATTTTTCTTCTTTGGGTTGGAATCTTTGCTTTAATTCTGCAATTGTACTCGACTTCTAATATCCACTTTTTTCCTTTCACTTTTAAAAATATACTCTCCTTGTTCCAAAATATGATTGTGTTTCGTTTTGAGGAATATGATTGGTTAACAGAAATATGTCGACATGATTGAGAGTAATAAATTGCGAGAAAAATTTGTAGCTCAAGTGGTTATGCACTTGAAATTCTACGGTTTTCTCATTTCCCTAATTTCATTTTGTATAAGAAGAACAAAGACAAGTGAAATATTGATACAATAAGTAATTAGATCGATCTATCTAAGTTATACATGATAACAAGAGATTATGAGTAAGGTTATCCATCACCATATTTTTTTTCTCGTAAACACAAATCTACTGACTGGCAACTCCACTATATGTGAAGCAAGTCCTCACAAGATTGAATGGAGCTATAGAGAAGATGATATGATTAGTACTGAATTGCGCTTATTTGTTCTTCATATACAAAATTCATTCCAATGAAACTAATAATAGGAAGAAAGAACACAATTTCATTGCGGGGGACTTGTAGCTTAGCGGCTTAAGATCATTCATTCTTACACTCGATGTTCCGAATTCATTTCTACTCTCCCAATATTTCTTGTATCTAAATAATATTGCAACCTATCTTGTTCATTCCCCGTTAATATTCTTAGGCTAGTTTTTCCTTTTGGGCTTTTATTTGTAATTTTTCATGTTTAAGAGCATCACTTGTAGTCAGAGCCCAGTCTTGGAGTTTCCAGAGACCAATTAACCCAGTCCATGGGCTGTGGTTGTGAAAGCCTTCTAATTGTTGCGTTAGCCTGTTGGGTTTACCGTTTACCAAAGTCTCCACCCAACTAATTATTTTTTCTTTTCTTTTTTCCTTAGAAAACGATAGATACACATTCTTTTTAGCATCACATACTTTCAACGGTGCTTCGTTTGATTTATTCCCTCAATGATTTTAAATAACAGGGGTGTATGATAAGCTCAAAAGGATGTGTGAAAATTGGTTCCCATTTCATTTTGGGGGCATTTGGGATTGGACAATGATCTCCTTCAATTCAACCAATCGGATGTTTAAAAATTGAGAAGGGTGTCTGAGAAGTAAAAATGAGTGTGTGACAGCACGACCAAAAAAATATGGTCAATACATGGAATTAATCTAACCAATATATTTCAATAATGAAAATTGTTGGTTTGCATATAAAAAAACTGATTTTTCAATTACTTAAGATGTAACACCAGTTTTTTTATGTCACTTAGTATTACAATCTAGTAGCATTCCTCTATACTTGTAAGTGAGAGGTCTTAGGTTTGATTCAAAGGCAAATTTGAATCACATTATTGCTAGATCATTGTGAGACTAAGCTCACACCCTCTCCGTTAATATAGATAATATCGTTTGTTAAAAAAAACACCATTTTGTTTATTTGTCAATAAAAATAAGTTGACTTTGTATCTGAAACTATTGCAACATAAAATAATATCGGAAAATTAGATGGTCGCCTGCCCAAAATTTAAAAATATTTCACTGCTTTAACCAATTTTTTATTTTTTTTACCCCCGCACATCAAATTTGATTAAGCATTTGACAATTGAAGGATGTAATTTGTGTGTGCAAAGTTGATGGGAAGCTTAGAGGAGTAACCAAAGTCAACTAATTAACCTACTAATCATGATTAACATCTACTAATACAGATCAACTTGTCGAAAACAGAATAAAACACAAGTTAATTATGATCTTATAAGCTGGAGCTTTTGTGTGGTCAAAATTGGGTGCCAAAAGTGGAGAGAATTTGTAATGGTGTCCAAGACGTGGCGTGTAACGTCATGTGTTATTATCCAAGTAAAAGAATTTTTTTTTTTAAGTGTTCATATACTCATATAATGACATATTGCGTATGTACCTATATTCCTAGCACATTAAAAAATTTCTTATCAGAGTGTCATTTGACCCCAATGTTTAAAGAGTGGTTGGGTAGAAATAGCAAAGTAGACGGTCTATATCTTCACACCCCTGGATGACTCCAGCAAGACCTAGTCAGTTTCGAACCACCCATCACCCATGAACCCATTGGTGCACACAGATAAACCACCAAAACAAAAAAAAAAAAACAAAAAACTTACACCCAATTTTCTCAAAATGTTGGTCCAACTTAATTATTTTTGGGTATGAAAACAAAATTGGAAATTATGATTAGTTAGGCAGCATGGATATGGACGACTCGGTGAAGTGATGTGAAAGCTTCTTCGTCACAAGGAAACGAATGTGCAAACAAATGGTGATGTAATGGGACAAGTTGGCTTCTCTTTGAGTTCATGTTTTAGATCAAGTTTGCAGGATGTTTGGTACATCAAATGTCATAATACAATTGATTAGATTTTTTTTTCTTTCAAATATCTAATCACTGATATTGTAAACTTAGTGAACTGGACCATGTTCCCGACAAAATAAATAATTTCTTCTATGTTTCAAACCTTCACCAAAAGTAGGTACATATAATCAAGTGCGTTGACTAAAATTTGGACACATCAAGAAAGGTTAGGACAATAGTTAGAATTGGCCTTTTGTCCGAATTTAAGAAAGTTGCCGACGATAAATGAATACCTCAACATACAAAATCCTAAACATTATGTCTCAAAGTTGTTAAGATTTCAAAGTGAATCTAACGACTCGCTACTAATCAACATTAATATTTATTTTAAATTTAATCACATGTGTAGTTCGATAGGTGTAGAGCTTTATACGAAAAATCAATAATTCAATTTCGCTAGATTTTTGGAGTGGAACTTTACACTCTTCACTTCAACACGAGTGTTTCTATTGAAGGATGGACATAATTTACTATTTGTGCAATCTTTTAGTAGTTTCGGGTAGTCTATCGTATTGTTTGTTCATCTTCTTTTAGACACCAAAATATTTTCAATAAATTGAAGATCAATAACTTGCATGCATTGTTTGTTCATCTTCTTTTAGATACCAAAATATTTTCGATAAATTGAAGATCAATAACTTGCATGCATGCATTACCAACAACGACATCCCCCTTCTCGACTGCCTAGTCTTCTTATTCCGTGTTGATCTTCTTTTGTTCGCTTTCCTCTCTATCTTGGTATTTTTCGTGTTTACAAGTCAAATCAAATAGACATGACTTGAGAGAAATGACCTAAAAGGGATAGAGAAAGAAACATACACACAGAGTTGATGTCAACACCAACGGGTGAGAAGAGGTTTTTGATTTGTGAAATGATTTTTGCACTTCCCCTTTGTCCCTTCGCGATCATTCTTTATAATCTGCAGAGTTACCTAATTAAAAAAGAGAAACAGTGGATATACATAAATAAAAGAAGTGAATAAGAAGAAAAATGAGAAGTAAGAAATTTACCACCCCTATTATTATTGGTTCATTTTTCAATTATTTTTTTAGCAGAAGTAGGAATTTTAATTGTTCAGAATGACTCTCATCATGTCTCAAAAGTCGATTGATGGGTTCTAATACGTTAGATATAACGTATTCCTTCTGAAATCCTTATAATTAATAGTTTTAATTAGCTGGTTGTTGGTACTTCAAATTTTCATACACAAATATTCATTCACATATGACACTTAGGCCTTGTTTGACAGCCCGTATAAGAAATCAGATAGGATACGTTATACGGAGCCGGGTGTTTGGTGCAACTATATACTAAATAGTACTCGTATAACTTAAACTGGGCCCACATCTTTTATCCGGTGTATGCCCGCTTATTTATCCTTCCAGAAACCTATGTATTAGTTAGTCGGGTCGGTGTCCTCGCTCTATCGAACTGGCTCTCTCGCATCGTTCTGCAAACTCACTTCCATTGCCATCGTCAATCCCAGGTTCTTCTTCCTCCTCCTTTCTTCTTCTTCCTTTTGCACTCCATACCATTCGCCCTTCTCTTCAGTTCCTCGTTGCGGCCATCGCCCTCCTCTGTAGTTCCTCGTCGCGGGACCCGCACGGGTTCGCGTGCCATCGATCCTGGATTTGAACTAGATCCAACTGAAACCCACGTCGTTGGAGCACCGCCTGCATTCACCTACTGCCTAACATCGCCGCAGCACCGTTGGAATTGGGTTGACTCCTCATGGAAAGAAATGCGAGAGATTAGGGAGCAATCTCACATGCATAGAACATTTGGGAAGAAGTCTCATGCTATTGGGTATAGGGTCTATGTTGATTCTATTGTCCATCCCATTTGGTGTGGTGAATCCTGGGGAATCCTGTGCAGTGGAGAAGATCTGGGGAAGAAAGGATATATTTTTTTTTATAATTTGATTTAAATAAAGGACAAATAGAAAATGCAATATTAAGATTATTTTTATTTAATTTGATGCATTTGGTTGTTGTGAATTTTTATAAAAAAAAATTCTTTTTTTCATTAGTCATCACTTTTTTTGGTAAAAATAATACAATCCAATCTCTTATCCGATACGGTAACAAACAGATTATAAATAATACGGTCATTAGTACGATACTGCACCAAACACCCGATTAATTTAGTCAGTACAGTCCGGTGACAGATTATCCTATCCGACTGAAATAGTCAGTACAGTCCGAGCTGCCAAACGAGGCCTTAGGATCAAGGGACAAAAAATTTTACACTCCTTTGTAGCATTTAGATCTTATAACATCTAACGGTCTTGATTAAGAGGAATTTGGAGACTTTTAAACATTAAATGACTTGATCATGATGTGGATTATAGCTAATAAGGAAAACACTACTTTAAGTTAAAAAGATATATCAAATAACAATCAAACTTTGAAATATCCGGGTTAAAAAAAATAAAAATAGAAAAACAAAAACATGAAAAATCCATCTCCTTCTTTGCTGATGAGATCTGCAACTTCCAGATGAAAACTCTTCTTTCCTTTTATTGAACAATGAACCCTAATTATAACAACAACAAAAAATATCAAGCAGAAAGAACATGAGAAGGGAGAGAAAATTCCAGCAAATTTCACCACTTGCTTATTCGATTCGATTGAAACAAAATATTATAAGCTACCATTTGATCTTTTTATTAAAATCAAACCTTAAACCCAACATTAGAATTGATCAAGAACCCAAAACATAAGAAAAAGGACTAAAAATGGTTAGCAAAAGCATAGGCAAGCATTTGGCAGCATCATTGGTTTCAACCCCACATGATTTATATTTGATCGAATTTTCATCCGGATCTAGAGTTAGAGTTTGATGCAAACACAGAATGTCATTTTCCCCCTTTTTGCAATCTCAAAACATTATTGCTACCCCCTGCTTTAACATCGCTGAGTTTGATGGTGTGAGTGATAGGAAGTCGAAGTTTTGAGGTTGGAAGAAGCAATTGGGATGGTCGTGCTTCTACACTTGCATCCAAACATGCCATTTTCGTTCCTTCTTCGGGTTTTTTTTTTTAATTAAAAAAAATTCTCTTTGTTTTTATTATTAGTTCTATTCCACATCATCATCCAAGTCATTTAATGTATAAAAGTTTCCACATCTCTCTTAATTAAGACCGTTGAATGTTATAAAATCTAAAGCTACAAAGAAGTGTAAAAATATTTATCAAAATAATTGTCCCTTGATCGGATCCTACACACACACACACACACACACACACACACACACATACATGTACATATTTATGGTGCCGATTTATGACATCACTTTTTTTGCATAATTTTTTACACACGTTTTTATAGAGCCCATCCCATAATGTATTTTAACGATGCAAACCGTCTATCTTTTAGGTCCTTCCTCAAAGATTATGTACCAAAAATCACTCAAATCTGAAATCATATAATCCTTTGATTAAGAGTTTAGGGTTTCTTTGTAGAATTGTATTCATCTATTTCTTTCACTACAAATGAATGTTTTTTGGATTTGTCTGTTTTTTTTGTAAGGATGATTATGAATGATATTCTACAAGATAGACGGTTCAGATCCTTAAAATATATTACGTAGTGAGCCTTACAAAAAACATGTGTCAAAAGTTGAGTAGAAAAAAATGACACCACAAGTCTGCCCCATATTTTAAAGACCAAACAACATATAATAATCGTTGTATATTCGTATAGTTAACTTTTCTTCAAATTGATGATATATCGCTATCTTTTCTTGACAAATCATCTACTAATCGTTGAAATAACAATCTATAATTTTGAAAAAGAAAAGAAAAGAGAAAACTATCTATAAACTTGTAACATGGATCGTGACATGCATGCGAATGCGATGGGGACTGCATGCTGCATATGAATCTCACAAACCCTAACCCTAGAAGCCCGGCTCAATTATCTCTCAAATTTCAATCTATTTGTCAAGCCCTAAAGTAGAAATTAAGAAATGGAAAATCACGAAACCTTTAATTAATATTCATATTCCAAACAACGTGTCAATAATTCAAAAGTTCACCCTTACTTTCTCAAAGCTGTTAGCACTTAGCCGTCATGGATGGGACCCATAACTGAGACCCATGTGATGAGACCAAACGACCAACCGCTATATTAACAGAAACTCGCACACGTGGCGAGCACTTGGATTGCATTTGAATAGGCTCCGAAATTAAAGGTTAATTGTAGGTCTAATTACAGTTTGCGTCCCTCAACTTTAGGATAAATAAAGAGATTCCTTGCAAACTTGCCCCTCAACTCTTTGATTCCCATTTTGGTTCTTACATATATGACAAAAGCGGTCACGTGTCAAGCACGTTGAAGACATTATGTTAAGAAAAAAATAATACTTAGTTACTCAAAGGATAAGTAAAGCTCCTACTCCAAACTATTTGTTCCCAAATCATATATAGAACTTTGTTTTTATGATCAGACCGTTTATATTATAAATCACTTTATAAAATTGCTTATGCAAAAAATCAACTAAAATAAGATCATTTAGTCATCGAACTGTATATAAACAGATGAATGGAATTAGTAAAAGCATTATAAACCGTCTATATATTTGCTACAATAAATTGACTAAACTTAGTTTTAATTTATTTTTTGCATGGATGATCTTTATAAAGTGATTCATAATATGAACGGTTATGATCATAAGCACAAAACTTTGTAATTTGAACACGAAGAGTTTTGAGTATGAGTTCTTACTCATCCTTAAGTAGCTAAGCATCGTTTTTAACACAAATGTGTTGCACCCCTTGTAAGCCCTTTCGCTTTGAGATTGGATCTTACCAGGAGACTTGATTTTTCTTTTTGGAAAAATAAAAAAACAATCCAAACTCAAATCATTTGTAAAGAAGATTGTTCCTAAGTGACATTAGCGTAACAACAGTATAAGTGGAATGTGGCGAATGCAAATAATGTCTTTGAATTGAGTTTTCAAAACATGAATGACATCCAATCGCTAGAAGTGGTGGCAACAAGTCCGTTGCAAATGTTAATGAGAAACTTTGCTCGAGTGGTCCGTTACAAACATGTAAAAGTTGAAGGCCTAACTTGGAAGAAAATAAAGTCTCAAGGACCAAGGTGGACAAAACCCAAACATTTGGGCAGTGTCAGTGTAGTTTCCTAACCACAGTTGGGACATAACTTTCATTTCCTCATCCTCGTTCTCATGCACGCGAATCTCGTGGTTTATAAAAAATCAAACACCAAAAAACACTTGATTAGTTGATTTCTTAAAGCAATATCCCACTCCCACCGGCGACCCTTCTAGAGTTCATACTGCTTTTTTCCTCTCCACTCGATTAATCATCCCTTTTTTCTTCCTTTTTTTTTCTTGTTAATACAGTACAACGATATATTAAACTATACTATACAGTGTTTGAGTTAAGTTACAACGATTGGTGACCTACTACAGGTTTTGTTGTTATGCTGGGGTCTAGTCCTATTTCCTGGGCATCAAAGAAACAACATACTGTTTCTAAATCATTTCCTGAAGCGGAATACCAAGCTATGGCTACTACAACTAGAATTGGTTTGGATTACTCAACTACTTGAAGATTTACAATTTCGATTCCCTCTGCCTCTAAGTTTACACTGTCTGCTATGGCTTTAGCTACCAATCCTATGTCGCACTCTAAAGCTAAACACATCGAAGTAGATTGTCACTTTGTTAGAGAAAGTGTTCAACAGGGATTTTTGCAACTTCAGTTCGTTTATCAGAATTTGACTATCATTGCTCCATTCTCATGCGTAGTCGATCCCTGCATGAGCTTGCGGGGGATGATAATGGTATAACAACTTATAAGTTAGTTTGTATAGGATTGTGACAGATGTCATTGATCCGATGGTTTACGTTGGTCATGTTAGAGTCAAATAGAAAGAAAAGAATATCATTCTCTCACTTTCCTATATCTCTTTCTCATGAGTCCATTATAATAATTTTTTTTGTTAAACGAGCCCATTATAATAATTTAATACTAAATTACCATTAATAATAATCGAACCTAAAACCTCGCTCAAAGAGCGCGTTCGTTTTGCTTTGTTTAGTGGGAAGTAGAACGTACTTGTTTTTCCTATATTCTTTTCTCTCTCCTCAACTCCCACATTTGCCATATTAACCGATAAAATAACACACAAAATGCACTATTGAGAAACACAGTGTTCGCTAGTGGTAGGCCAAGAGACACATTTCTTTCAATTTTTTTTTTTAATACAAAGAAAGATAAGCTCCAAAAAGGCAAACCAAACTCAGCTCAATTCAACACATTTATCACAAGCTTTACAAATCCTCTCGTAACACAGATACTTACAAGTTTTCGATTTTTCTTCCCTTTTTTTCTTTTTCTGGCCTTGTTTTTTCTTCTCTCTTCTGTTACTCTTTCACTGTTTGATTACATCTTACATGGCAACCGGCAATTGTTACATCGGGGAGATTAGCAAGGTGGTGGGCCCACGGTGTTGACGTGGAGGCGAATCATAATGACACGTCGGACGCTCGTGCAGCGACTTTGCCGGATCTCGGTTGCCGGAGAAGCTCTGTCAATGTCTCCGCCTGTTCCCATAAAGACAAACAAAACGACAATCAAAAAACCACTCAACCATCAGACACCCAATTATTTAAAATATAATAAAAGCGACAAAAGAATTTAGTGGCTGAGAAATAATCCACGACGAATTGACGATCCTACCCATGGTCTAATGGCATAAATTATCAGCATAATTGTGGGGAAGGGGAAGTGGGATTTTGCATTTCGCATTTTATTTTTCAGCGGAGAAGTGTAAATCGGAAAAGAATATGCCACGTGGCCCACACCACAAGACAGAAAAACCCATTAAATTGAGGAATATTTTCAAAAAGCCCACGCCACGTCAGCGAGGGACTCGGTGGTTGTTGCCCACGGACCGATTGGACCGGAGAAAAAAAAGGAAGGAAAATGTTGACTGTTTTTTTTGTGCCGGAAAATGCTCACCTTTTGCTTGGCGCGATTGGTGCCGGACTGAGACAAAGCGACGAGGGGAGGAATCGCTCCTTCGCGGGCCACCATATTACGGTGGACTCCACTGTTCTCGCAAATCTGCAACAATATCGCAACCGATATCTCCTTCTGCCGCTGCGACCCCACCTCTATGATCTCCACCAGCACCGGAATCCCGCCTTCCTCCACCAACGCCGCGCGGGCCTCCGATACCGATACGAGGACGCTCAGCACGTACGCCGACTTGTCCACCATGTTCGAACCGAAGTCCGCCATCAATTCCACCAGCGGCTTCATGATTCCCGATTGTACGGCTCTAATCTTGTTCTCTTTGACTGAGCAGAGCGAGTACAGAGCCGTCGACGCGTCCTTCTTCCCGCGAAAACCACCGTACTCCAGAAGGTTCACCAGCAGCGGAATCGCACCCGACCGTCCAATTGCGACTTTGTTCTCTTCGATTTGCGAGAGGCGGAGCAGAGCGCAGGCGGCGTTCTCTTTCGCCGTGGCGGTCCCCGTCTTGAGCGACCGGACAAGCGGCTTGATCGCTCCCGATGAAGCGATGAGGTCCTTGTTCTCGTCGCACAGCGAAAGGTTGAGTATCGCGGTGACACCGTACTCCTGGAGCTGGAGATCGGTCGACGATAGGAGCGAAATCAACGGCTTAATCGCGCCGTTTCGGGCGATTTTGAGCCGATTTTCGGACTTGTTCTTGGCGAGGAGCCTGATCTCCATCGCCGCCTGCTTCTGCTCCTCAATCGAACCGTCTTCGAGGACGGCCACGAGCTGTTGAATCAGATCGTCGGAGTTGTCGGAAGCGCAGGCAATCAGAAGCCGCCGGCCCTGAGACGACGTCGTCGGAAACTCTTCGGATCGGTCGCTGTTACACTCGCTGAAAGCAGAAGAGTTGTCGCCGTTACTCATATCACTGAAGTTCCTCCCCATGTATTTGAAATTCGGGGGATTTTCCATCGCCATATCTGAAATTCCGAAATTCTCAGCCCTCAACGCATCAAATCGTCACCGAAAAACTAATCCGAATCGGCGAAATTTGTTATTTGGCGAAGTTTCGGGTTTGATTCGGATTTCGTGGGTTGGGGGCTCTGGTTTTTGAAAAGTAAGGAGGAGATGGAGGCGTGGATATAAAAGAAGGATGTGAAGGGTAAGACGTGGAGGAAGGCCTTGGGGGTCGCGCTGACACGTGCTCCTTTATTGAGAGATCGCAGTCGGAGTTGGGGGCGAGGAGAACACGTTCGAAGGGTCGCTTTTAACGCGTGCATGGAAGGTTCGCTATTCGATGAAAGTTTTCCAAGCTTGGTCTTTAACAAATGAAATAGGAAGAGCTCATTCTGAGCCCGTGGATTAAATGATCTGGATTCTTAAAATTTAATCAAACGATTACAAATATTATGTTCTTTTAAAAGTTATAATAACTTTAACTGTTATATCAAATTTCAAGATTTTGGATCACTTGATTTGAGGGTTTAGATGAAAGAGATCCGGAAAAAATCTATTTCGAATGAAATAAAATAGGAAATGGCATAGTACGTCACACCGTAACATTAATTTAGATTATATTTTGTAAATCATATAACGTAGTTACATCACTATAATCTAATGATATTACTTTTTATTTGTAACTGAGAGGTTTTAAGTTCGATTCTCACCAAATACGAATTTGAACCACATTATTGCTAGCTCATTGTAAGACTAAGTCCACTTCATCTTCCTTAATGTAGATAATATCTTTTGTTCAAAAAAAAAGTTACATCATCAATTTTTAAATGTGATCTGAAAAATTAATTTAGCTAATATTATTCTTAATTTTTTCATATGGTACTAATATGCTCCTTTATTCCGTCGAATATAATTGTAAATAGGGGGTGATATAAACAATTAACCTAATAAATATCTAAAAAAAATTATAGGAAAATTAGGTTTTAGACTATATTTTATAATGTACGCGATGTAACAATTGATGGTTATAAATAATCTCACAATCAACTCTAAACCACATGATTTACAAAATATAGAGTAAAAAATAATCTCCCTCGCATTTTTCTTGCCGATCTTTATTAGGTTTTTTGTTTTTAGATAATGGTACAAAAGTGTGTGACATCCTAAAATGCCTTTGGTATGCGTATCTTTGACTTGATTAATACTCTGATACGTAAACCGTTAATAGTAAATAATTACCTAATAATACATTTTAAAATTGACTCCAACCTGTTTCATTTCTGGTCCAATCTCTCAGTATATCCCAGGTTGAACCTAAACAAGCAATGGATTGTCCTGATAATTAGACCATCAACTCAATATATACCAATTTCAATCTCCCCCTCTCGTTAGTAGAGATTAGCATAGTATGTCGCTTGTAATTAAAAAAAAAAGATTTATAGTCAAAATGGTCTTTGAGATTAGTATAACTCCTTACTTTGGACCTTGAGATTTGAAATCAATAGAAGTAGTCAATGTGTTTGTCCACCATCAATTAATTTGGTTGTTCCTTGAAAAAATCTCTATTAAATAAAAATAAAATGACGAAAATATCATCAATTTAAAAAATAATGGACCACAAATAATTTGACAAAAAGTGAAGGTACTTTAATTATTTTTTTCTTATTTAATACAGATTTTTTCACGAAAAAACTAAAGTGATTGACCGTTGATAAACTCAAAGACCAGTTTTATCGATTTTGATTTTCACGGATGAAATTTAAAAATTATGTCAATCCAAATGACTATTTTAACTGAAAAGCGTAAAAAAAATTAACTCAAACCCTCTATTTCATTTCTCCCTTGGGACTCCAAACCTTATAATGCTATCGAATATTTTCAGCCCAGCAAAAAATTGCAAAAGAGAAACTGAAAATTTTAAGGGAAATTTTTTTTGAACTCATCTAAGTTTTTTCCACACTCAACTTAAATTATAAATGTGAATTGTCTATTTTATCCCATTGCATAATTACCATGAAATTAAGAATAAAACTAAAATTTATCAATAAACTCATACTCAATAATCAAGCTCTACCATCACACAATTTTTATCCTACGTTCATTATGACTAAATTCCTAAGAGCTGCCATAAAACCCTACGATCACCTAATAATCAAATCCGGTTGCTTTTCATTTCCTCTCTAGCTTCATGTTAACTCATTCAAGAAGAGCAATAATTACAAGCAGTAGCACCACAAGAAACAAAAGAGTCAGAAAGCTTTCAACTCATCGAAATGTTTTCCATGTCATTACGAGTGCATGTTTAAAGTATGAGTTCTCTTCTCACTATTTGTTTAGTTCTGCTTCATTCAACTATGTATGCCTATAAAAGCATCATGTATTGCTCAAATGAAAATTATTGCCATGATCCTTTAAGAAAACGTTATGAGAAGTTCTACTGAAATTTACTTTCACTAAGGTGTCCACATAATTTTACATGATTCAAATTCCAAAAGTACTAGTTTAATTGCTTACCTAGTAGCCACTAAACTGTTTAATCTTGAATTTCAAATTCATCACTCAATTCCATGAATCACATTCAGGCTAGCTACTTGGACTACTCTATTAAGAGATTGGCGAAGATCATTTCCTAACAACCTTGCACTCCAAACCGACGTCAAAAAAATTTAAAAAACAAATTGATGCTGCTGATCAATTCATCTATAA
The DNA here is from genome assembly GCF_916048215.2 of Malus sylvestris. Classification (NCBI taxonomy): domain Eukaryota; kingdom Viridiplantae; phylum Streptophyta; class Magnoliopsida; order Rosales; family Rosaceae; genus Malus; species Malus sylvestris. The sequence goes on along the minus strand of NC_062267.1, from coordinate 6,570,744 downwards.
CAATTGGTTGCCATGACAAAATCTTAATTCTTCATTCTCTTATTTGGGATTTTATTTTATAAATGGGTGTAAAGATGAATTTTTATATATTGAATTGAGTTTGTGAGGGTAGATTAGATAGTAAATTTAGGTTTAAAGAGAGATTGATTCTTTAATTAAAAATAATATGAATGGAAAGATTAAGTTGGATGTAAAAAAAAATTGTATGAGTTCAAATAAAATTTCCCAAATTTTAATTCCCCCGTACAGTAAGGTATGTTTTGCGTTTTCCTACGTTTGCATGCTGGTTGTGTGCCACGTAGCACGTGAACACAAGAATTTGATTTGTTTATTTCACAGGCTGCACATGGTTTGGTCTAGTATTTGCATCTGTGCAGGTGAGGGGGTCAGGCCCGCCCATAGCCGGTGGGGGCAAATTTATTTATATTTTCTTTATTGGCAAAAAATAAATATCAAAGACCAAGATAACAATTTAGCATTTTGCAAAATTTGTAAATCACCTCGCATGAACCAATAATAATACAACACATTTTTTTATTTTATTTTATTTTGTAATGACTCGACAAAAACCTAATTAAGGAGATACTTGGCTAATCTTTTGCTCCACATCCAATTCCTCATGGTTTAGTTCATTTCATGCTCTAGAATATAATAAATGCTTATTCAGCCAAAATAATCACTGAGATTGTTATAATTATATATTTTGATTCATGAGTTTTAAAATCAATAAGAGTGGTCTATAAGTGCGTCCATCGTTAATTATTTTGATCATTACGTGAAAAATCTCTATTAAATAAGGATCAAATGACAAATATACTCTCAATTTTGATCAAATCATTTAATCCATTGATTATTAAATTGGAGGTCTTTTAGTCACTTTGGTCTATATTTGATACAGTTTTTTTACGGAATGACCAACATGATTGTTTGTAGACTAACTCATGAACCACTTTTATTGATTTTAAATTTTAGGAACCAAAGTAAGGAGTTATGTCAATATTAGAGATCATTTTGGCTAACATTCTTATTATCAAAAAAAAAAAAAAACTAAAAGTTCTCAAAAACTTTAGATTTTAACGAAAATGACAAAATAAAAGTGTAAGTGAATAGTACCAAGAGTGACTTTTCAAGGTAAAAATGTCATTTTCGTTAAAAGTTAACAGTACCGGAAGTGTTTCATTAAGATTCCCTATAAAATATGCATCAAATTAATAATACGATATTTGTTGAGAATTTTTATTAGCACTCCAAAAATCTTATTCTACACTCCAAACTTTCTATATTAGAAAGGAAAAATACATATGTGAATAATGTAGAATGAGATTTTTAGAGTGCCAATAACACTTGTCTATTTGTTTTAAAGAAATCCATTGTACATATGTCACTACTTACTTCTGGATACGCGATGATATTGAATAAGACATACTATTCCTCGTAGTGAAGACTCAAATATTATCCATTAAATATATAACCTAACAAATACGTCACGAAGTGGAATCAATCAAAATTTTAGAACCAATCACCATTGACAATATAAACAAACAAAAAATAATACTGAAGAAAAGTCTAGTAAGATACTTCACCGGATAATGCTAGAGTTGGACGTGGTATGCGATTTGCCCAAATATTTATTTATGTTTAAAAGATTTGGGATTGGCGATTGGACTAAACTAAATAGGACAAGGGTTATCTGCCCTTTCATTTCTAGTGTCATATTGTTTGTGTAGTCACAGTTAAGCCACGTCAACATTTTATATTACTATTCATTTTTGTCTTATTATCTCTATAAAAAAAATATATAAATGTTGACGTGACTTAACCGTGATCATACAAAACAGGAGGGCACCAGAAGTGGGAGGGCAGACAATCCTTGTCCAACTAAATAAACCCCAATAGTTGTATATGATTACTTTTTTAATTTTAGTGTCACATTCAAGTGCGTAGGTTGGCAATTTGGAGAGCTTAATTAATTAGGGATTTCAATTGAGAAATGTTAAGGGTTTCTCTCAAAAGTGAGAGCTTTCATGAAATTTTTATCATCTCACAGTTTAAAGTTAATTTATGTATCAACATTCAATATATAGAATATTGTACCAAAAACTTGAGGTGGTAGAGTATACACGAAGAGCTCCACTTTTGAAAGAGTCTCTTAACATTCTCAATTTTTTTTTTACAAAATATATTATTTACACTAAGGGAGTGGGATGGTAAGATAAGCCTCATAATGAGCTAGTAATAATGTAGTTCAAATTCACTTTTAATAAAAATTGAATCTAAAATCTTTCACTTACAAGTGAAAAGAAAATAATATTGAAAATTTAAGCGGTTTAATAGGGAAAAATTAATTTCAACTCATGGGCTCTTCTCCTATGCAGAGGAAAAATGGTCCCCAAACTCTTGAAGCTCTTGTTATGTTTGTTTGTCTTTTCTTCTGGTTTTCATAACGTGAAAAGTTAAATGGTGAACCATTGGAAAATTAAATACATGCTCCCTGCTTATTACCCAAAAAAAAAAAAAAAAAAAAAAAAAAAAAAAAAAAAAAAAAAGAAAAAACATGCAACCAAGCGACGGCGGATTTAGAAACATTTCCTATTCGAGTTAATAAAACTCTGTACTCTAGTTTGACTCGTTGATTTTTATCCTACATTGGTTTTTTTTGAGGTATTTTATCATGTATTTTACTCCCATGACAAGATAGTATAGAAATCTCTCATTTAAATACGGTTAATATTTGATAGGCTTAATAGTTTCTCACACGATTGCTAGTTCGACATGAAACGATAAAAAAATAACAAGCTTCGGATCAACCCGTTAACATATTGGGTCTTATCAAATCACTGGTTAAGAATTTGTTAACAAGTTAGCTCGTTATCCGAGTACCCGTTAAGACCTTATTAAGATAATAAGTATGACAAGAAAATGATGCAAAATAATGGGTTTCAGGTCAATCCGTTAAAGAGTTTGGTTGTTATGATATTCTATTAAGAATCCATTAAGATAATGAGTTTGATATGACACGATCAATTAAGATAACACGTATGATACAAAAACGACATTAATATGACATACACAACCTATTTGCCAAGGAAAAATTGTTGATTTTGTAAGAATATGAGTATGAGATAGAGAAGTTTTAGGACCGGCTATAGGTGTTCGGTTTGATAGAAAAGTCATGTTGATAAAAGGAATGCTAATCCTTGACAAAGAAGGATTTTGTATAGCATTGAGATCAGAACAAGGAAACAAGTATTTGATTCCTATATGAATTTTAATAGGGGATCCTAATCTGTTATGGTAAAGATTATATGTATATATATAGTGGCCTCTCTTCTCACAGAATACACGCTCATATTAGACTTCAACCTATTTGTAAGTTGAGTTCTTGAGAATCTACAAGAGAAGAGAAGGCTCACTAAAAGCTTGCCACCATGACTTCGAGTTCTTGAACTGCTGCAGGTATGCTTTTCTTCCTAGTTTTCTTATACACATAAACTGGTTTAGTCTCTCTAGGTTGTGGTTCATGTTTTGTTCTTGGTGTTTGTTTGTTCTAGTCTAACAGATTTTACATAAATATTAGCTACTGATATACAATATATAACATTGTTAATGTTACGTTAATATTCAATTACAATATCATCGTTCGAATCACTCCGTGTTAGGCTGTTAGCAGGTTATGTGGGCCTCTTTGATGGGCCGGACAAAAAAATGGCTTAGTCGCTCGCACAAATGGCTCCGTCCAATCGAACACAAACCCAACTCCCCTCTCACATCTCGCGCCTCCGAGCACGTAGTCGCGCGCGCACACAGAGCCACCAAAATCCTAAAGGCGGAGGAGACCCAAACCTGCCTAGAGAGCAACAACCATACCATGGCGGCCCCAGCTATCGAATGGATCCTTCGGGTGGAAAAAGACGGCGGTGGCAGTGAGCTACTGCAAGCGCGGACGCGGTCTGATCAAGATCAACGGCTGCCGAATCAAGCTGGTCAAGCCGGAGATCCTCGGTCGGAAAAGCTAATCGTAAAGATGATTGTTTGTGCTAGTGCCTATATCATTTAATCGCCTCCTTGAACAAAGTTCCGTTGTCGGATGTTTCCATTTTCATGTGCATTTTGCCATGAATCTGCCTGCCTTCTCGTTTCTTTTCCACCCTTATCTCTCAACCGATTGGTCTCAGAAGCCAAAGTTGTAGCTATCTATGTTAGAGTAGAGACTTGCCCCAGAGAACCCACTTCCTTGTGCTTATGAAGATGCATGGCTGGGCGGCTCTTCAATGGGTTGCTTCTCACACAAGCACCAAAGAATCAGATAGCAAAAAAGAGCCATGGTTTTTCAACCATGGAGGTCAGATTGTACACAGGTGATGATAGTGCAGGTGGAAATATTGCACAGAGCCTACGAGTTGAGAGCTTGTTTGGCGTTTCTGTCCCACCCTTATTTTTGGGGTTCCAAACCAATTAGGCAAGTTAGAACCTAGAGGTGAAGACTTCGATAAGACTCTGGTGTATAAAGGTTGGGACTTTGATTACCCGGCCATCAGCTCCCGGAGGGATTGACAATCCAATGGAGAATCTGGCGGTGCGGGTGGCTGGACTTGGGTGCTCTAAGCTGCTGCTTGTGTGTGTTTCTGGAAAATATGAGTTGAGGGATCGATCGGGTGGTTTTGTATTATGAATTTTTCAAGGAAAGTTCGTGGAAAGGAGATCAGGATCATTTCTCGATTGAGACTGACGGGAGATCGCCAAGGAGGGACTGCATCCTAACATTCTAACATATACTTAGGAATGCTCCTAATCCACAAGGCATCCTGCAAAATTGATAAACTCGCGCTCATAACATGAACCTGTAATATTGCAACATATGTTTTCTTGTTTTAAAAACTATTTCATAAATACTTCATGCTCAACCAATGGTAGATTCATAATTTTTTCCTATCCGAGTTAATGAAACTTTGTACACTAGTTTGGCTTGTTGTTCATGGTTTCGTACTCTATTCCAACTTCTGCGAGGCATTTTTCAAACATTTTGCTCTCGTGACAATTGTGTTCAAGAAGAACATAAAATAAACCATGAATGAGAAATAATTATAAGAAACTGGGGCATTTGAATACATTGGTCCATACGTGGATCCACTATCGCAATCAACTGGTAACGAGTGCCACACGTTCCATAAAGTTTGCCAAGCCATCAAAAGATATCAAAGTCTATTTGATAGATTTTCATTAGTGTCTAGAAAGGAAAAATTTAGAGCCCTTCTGCAAAAATTTTACCTCAGCTAATTGCAGACTTTGCAGTTAATTAGAATTCCTCCTAATTTTGTGTTTAAACTCTCAATGGAAGCAGATTGTGTTTACTGTTTAGTAAGCGGGACTTTTGACTCGGGAGGAAAACAATTTAGAGAGATTATATTTACACAACCCAAATTACTTATCTCACATCTTTTTAATTTTTTAATAATTTCTACACATCACTAATACTTGATAGAAAAAATGAAAAGGATGTGAGAGAAGTAATTTGGGGTGTGTGAATATAATCTCCTAACAATTTATTTAGGGGGTGTATTCAATTGGGAATTTGGGAGATTTTAATAGATTCATAAATCCATGAATTTTTATGGAGTTTAACTTATTTGTAGATATTCCATGTAAAATTTTGATTCAATTCTCTCAAAATCTCATGGGAAGAGGTGAGATTTGTGGATGCTTAAAATACACTACAAAATCTCTCCAATTCCTCTAATTCATCAACATTTTCAAATTATTTAAATTCAAATTTTAATTGAATACACCTGAAATGTTATAAACTTATTTAAAATCCTAATTGAATACACCCATAATTCTAAGGATTTTAATAAACTATTTTAAAATCCTGATTGAATACACATTGAATTTCAGAGAATCACTTAAAATCTTAATTGAATACCCCTAAATTCATTAAAAGAATTAAATCCTTCGAAATCCCAATTGAATACACCCTTCGGAGAAAAGTTTTTCTTTCACTATAACAAACTAATATATATATTTTAAACGGAATCTTAAGCATCAGCGCTCTCGTAGCTCAGTTGGTTAGAGCACCCGTTTAGTAAGCGGGAGGTCTTGAGTTCGACTCTCAACGAGAGCAATTTGTTCTATCTTTTTCTCCCTTTTTTTTGGTTCTGCAAGTACTGAACTCTAGGGTTTTACATGAACTTCAGGCTCTCTCTCTCTCTCTATAGAACAAGCTTCTAAAAGTTTCTCTATCCTCTCTACCAGCAATATGTCGACCAAATGCCCTGGCCTCATTCCACCATTGGCAAGAAATCCACAGGTCTCTTCTCTCTCTCTCTCTCTCTCTCTCTCTCTCTCTCTGAATCTCTACTGGCAAGAAAGCCCCAAAATCCTAGCGAAGGGTTTTACATTTTGAATTTTCTGTTATGGGTTTTTGGTGTATTGTTTACATTTGCAGACTTGCTGAACAAGCACCACAGCACTGACCAAAAGATCAACATCACCACCTACACTGAAACTGGACTTGTAAGCCCAAATACTATTTTCAACACTTTTTTTTTTTTTTGTTGGAAAATTTCTTTTTTGGATTTTTGGATTGCTATGTATTATGATGTGCTTTACGATTTGAATTATCAGTTGTTTGCTGGTGGGATTTTTTAGGTAGTTCTTGAGTTGCTGCGTTGGATTTGAAGCAATTGAATCCATAACCATCACAGTTGCATATTTTGGTTTGCTTAGTTCATAGAGGTAGAAAAATTGGATTCCTTTTGCCTTTTTCCGAATCCATTGTCTTCAACTCAATTATAAACGACTTCTTGAAACGTTTCTTGTCAATTTTGTGGACTGGTTCTTGGAAATTATAAGCTTTAACTCAAATCAAGCGACCTTGTTGGTATGTCGGGTTCGTTTGGCAATGGGATTTGATTGAAGTGGATAACTCACATCATCTTTGTTTGCACCTAAAATGTGCACCATTTTACTTATTTGGGCTATTCGGGTAAAATATGGCATTTGGAGGATTATTGTGCAAGAGGGCTAATTTGGAAGATATTTGGTTGTATCAAGCGAGATAGTTTGACATTATTTAATGCTTTTCCCATTTGTTTGGATGGTGGAGGTGTGTTTAGAGATTTGTTTAATCAAAACAAATGCATGCTTTTTCATTGCAAGTGGATGAGAAGGCACCACGCAGGCTTTCGGGCAAAGGGTATATGGTGAAAGAAGCCAACTTGCTTCTTTTAATTATTTTATTACAAGTGGGAGATAGACATGTGGTGGAAATGCAAGCTTGCCTATTTTAATATTATTTCACAAGCAAGCTAGCAATGGAGTTCATTCGTGCAAGTTTAGGGTTCTCAGCAATGGGCTTTCTCAGATCTCTATATAAAGAAGCAGATGCACAAGGATTATGGACACTGAAACAAACAATCAATCAACTCTACTCAAATCAGCTTCTCAATCTCCTTGTAGACATTTACCTTTAGCCAAGCTCCATTTACTTTCCTTGTTTGTTAGCTCTGTTGCTCACTAGTAGTATCGATTTCCTTTGTAGTTTTTTACAACTCATTTTCATTCATTTAATTTACAAGCAATCTACCATACCAATCATTTACTTTCCTCTGTCATTTACACTTCCAGGAAACATGTCATTTACATATTGTTACATTTCTCCACATAAGTGAAGTCCTTATCCTTAAGGCAAAGAAAGAACCTTGATTTGAGCCACTTCCACTCAATGACACAATCTCTTGGTTAGAAGTCGAATTCAGGCGCAATCTCAATCAGTCAAATCCCGTCTACTAACGACATCTAGTAGTTGCACGCTCGCACCCTCCGGTTTCATGTTCGAGTAAATTCCTGACATGCGTGCAATGCCCATGGTGAATTTAAGGGGCGAACAGTCTTCAAAGCTTAAAGTAGTTAGATGTGATGAATTTGTCTCTGCAGTTTCAGGCCCTTAACTCGGGTTTGGCTAAGAAAGGAGGTCTCACTTTTGGGGATGTAGCAGCACAGTACAGATACAACAATGCCACCCTCGACGTCAAAACTGATACACAATCAAATGTGGTTTGCCTACTTCATTTTTCTTTTGATGTTGATATTTGTTATTTTGTTAGAATTTACTTTCGTATGTTCATAAAAGTACAACAAACTTGTATTTTTGTGACCTGTTCAACTTGGTTCTAGTTTCTAGAGTAGTTGACGAGTGTGGCATGCATTCTCTTCCCCTTTCTTCAGTTTCTCTCAACGATCAACCAATTTCTTACTTTTTGAAAAGTCATCTACTTTTAGAAATTAAGAGAGTCACTGCTTACAATTTTCCAACCTATTTTTTTTTATAAGAGAAATGTTAAAGAGAACTTTAAAAAATGAAACTCTTTATGAATTTTCTGTCATCTTATATTTTTAACATAATTTCCGTGCACATATTAGTAAATATTGTGCAAAAAAAAAAAAAATAAGACGACGAAGAATTCATAAAAAATCTTATTTTAAAGAGTTTTCTTAAAATTTATTGTTGGACAAATAGTTTGGAAGGAGGACAATTAGTGTGGAAAGCAATAAAGAATAATTAATAAACCAACCACTATTTGCCTTCTTTCACTCCAAATTTCAATTCCCTTTTTTTGAATTTACGGCTGAAATGAAATAACTTTCTCCCTATCATGTTCAAAGAAATTTCGTATCCATAATTATGTTAATAGTGACACGCTAATTAGTATTTTGTTTGGTATTAAATTAAATAATTTAAATGACCAATAGCAAGCAAAGAAAGGGTCAACGGTTGTGTCAGCTCTTCATTTCTATCATGTTAAGTCAATTCAGACGATATTACTTGCATTAAATAAGAAAGAAAAGTGATTATCACATAGGTTTTTTCAGTCTTTTACACAATTTTGTATAATTTTGACGATTTGTTCTGATTGATTTATTCAATCTAATGGTTATAAATAAAGAGAAATATATGAAGCTAAAATCAATGTTTGAAAATCACTTTGGGTAAGAAATTAACGTCAAATTAGCATCTCTTGTACTATTGAATAGGAAAAAAACAAAAATGATACAAAAACGTGGTAGTATATCATTACAAAATATCGTGACACAATGTTCTGAAATCCTACAACAAATAAAATAAAAAAAAAGTAAAAATCTAATGTCTAAACAGATCTCCCTTTATGAAAATGTACACAAGCAGAATCGGATCAAGGTAACAAATAAGTACTTATCAGAAGCAGAAGCAGAAATTGAGAAAAGACTTGCACCCCTTAGACACTACCACCGTCACCTCTCGGACTAACAAGTTAATAACACAACGCCATCGTTGCTTATCGTTTCATGCAATTCTTTCTCCTCAAGCCGATGCATACAAGTTCGGCATAAAGGAAAACCACCGGAACCCGCAGTTGGATTTATCCGGCAGAGAAGGGCATTTGGGGACCCAATGCCACGTCCTCCTCGAAACCTTGAAGTACAAAACCTCCGGCCAATTGTAGCAGCAGACGCAGATCAAACCCTGATGCCAAAAGCAGTACAGGTGCTCGTAGTTGTGGAAACAAACCGACATCAACTTCTTGCACATCCTTTCCGGCAATCTCTCCACCTCCACCCACTTCATTCCGCCGCTGCATTCCCATTCCCACACTTTTAAGCTCCTGGCAATCCCATTTCTGCCGACCCCACCAATCAGACACAGCTTCTTCCCCTCTCCTCCTCCGCCGTCTCCGCTGCTGACCAGCCGAGCAAACATGAGCTCTGCCGGCAGCTCCGGAATCGGTCTTTCCCACTTCCCGCTCTCCAATTCGAAGCAGACAATCGAAAACGGCTCTGGCGTCACGAAATACAAACACCCTTTGAAGTAAACTCCCGTCTCCTGACAATTGTTGCTTAAAACCGTCTCTGAAAAGTTGAATTTTTGCCAAGATTGGGCCTTCGAATCGTAGAGCAAAGTGCTTTTGGACGACGATCCGGAAGAGATCATGAACATATTGTACCCAGCAGGGGTGGCAATCAAAGAGAAAATCTCGAATCCAAAAGGGTAATATGGAAATTCGATCACTCTGGAGGACTTGGTCATAAGGTTCAAGACGAGAAACGAATTGGGAAGAAGGAAACAGAGCAACCCATTGGACGAAGAGAGGAGGGAGGCTTGTGCTGCGCCTGTTGCACAGGGTAGCAGAGGAGAGAGAGACAAAGGTAACTTGCGCCAGGTTGCGGCGGTGGTGTCATAGAGAGGGAAGTGGTGGAAGCACTGAGGGTGGGAGAGGAGGAGGAAGGAGGGGAAGGGGGAGGAGGAGTGCTTGAAGACGAAGGAGGGAGAGAATAACAGAGACTTGAAGCGCTTGCAAGTCGATCGAAGATTCAGTAAGTTTTTGAGAGGAAGGAAAGAGAGGACGAGCTCGAGGAGCTCCTCCGGCAGCTTGCTCCATATTCCGGCATCCATATCCGGTGGGGTGGAAGGAGAGGAGGAGACGGCGGTGGTTTGACAGTTGTGGTTTGGCTGAGAGTGGTCTTTCATTTGAAACAGAGCATTTGGGAGGAGAGTGTGTGTTTGTACTTTGTAGGTTTTGCCGCGAGAGGGTTGAAGATTAAATACGAAGTGATGTAGAAAGCATTGACTTCCGCTAATGACCTTAATTATTCACACTTAATCCAAGTGTTTATTTTAATAATCAAGAAAGAATCAAGTGTTAGCTGGTTAATCATTTTTAAGTGCAAATTTTGGGATGGGAAATCAAGTGGGCATTAAGATTTTGATCTAAGAATGTTAGACATGAACGCGTGTTCACCTACTGCATAGAAAACTTGAACATAAAGTTGTAAACGATATATGATACGTTATTACGAAGGTTTTTTTAATCAAAATGGTCATTGAAATTGACATAACTCTTCATTTTTGTTCTTGAAATTTGAAAGCAATAGTAATGGTCTCTAAGTTTGTTCATCATCAATTATTTTGATCATTTCGTGACAAATCTCCATTAATAAGGATAAAATGACAAATATACCCTCAAAATTTGTCAAATCATTTTGGCCCAGTGTTTATTAAGTTGTGGGCCTTTTTTCTCATATTGGTCCTTAATTAACATATTTTTTAACGAAATAACCAAAATAATTGGTGGTTGATAAACTCAGGAACTACTTTTATTGATTTCAAATCTCAGAGACCAAAATGAAGAGTTATACTAATTTCCAATATCATTTTAGTTAAAAAGCCTATTAAAACTGCACGAAACATCTTTATCTTGCATACCAATTTAGAACAAATAAATAAATACGCCTCAAGAGAAGCGAGCATGATACTAAAATATATGTACTAAATAGAACTTTCCATAGATTTGTAATCAAATATAGGACTAAGACATGACACTAAAGTATGAATTATTATTGATTTAGTGCTCCTCTCCCTCAATTTTTTAAAACACAAAGTTAACCTTTTTTCATATTTCCCACCAACTTCTGGTTGGCAAAGTCTAAATTTGTTAACTATGAACTACACTTTCAACTACGTGCTTACTTGTTTTGGATTAATTTCCAATTTTATATGCAACGTATATTGGTGAAGTGATAAATTCTATGAAAACTGGGTGGGCGGTGTTTGTGATGGTATATATGATTGGGGGATTCAACCTCGCGTTTCGTGCAAGCAAGATTGTTTTGGACCGTTGATTTGAGCCCTCCACACTTTTTGGATTGATTTATCAACCGCTCGTAGAAACTTATTCACGGGTTGATGCCTAAACATTTTGAATAGATATTTCTAATCCTTTAGACCAATTTTTTATGATTGGGTTAAAATTCAAAATTCAAGTTTTTAACTTAACCAAAACTTCTTTAATCGTTGAGCAAAAAAAAAAAAAAAGAATTTAGGTTAAAACTTATTTTTAAGCCAAATTTAGCCCGGTTGTTGACTCCGTTGGCTACTTGCGGACAAACTAACAACTATTTTTTTTATTGTATGACCCACGTGGTTAGATTGCTAGTTCAATCAGCGATCTAGATTCAATTTTTTTTAAATTAAATTTATAAATACATTAAATCCAATGCATATGATCGAATATGAGCAAATCTAATGATAAAAAAATTTGACAACTTAAAATTAAATCCAATAGCTAAAACAATTTAAATAATTATTTAAATAAAAATTCACTCAAACAGTCTATAAATATCTATGTATTTGTTCAAACATCTACAAAAAAACCACTTTTGCCAAACAATTCTTCTTTATTTTTTTTATTTTTTTATCTTTCTGCTCACCTGTGTATTTGATTTTAAGCATGGGGTAGGTCATGTGGTTTTCCATGTTCTTTCATGTGGTGTATATGCGTAAGAATGAGATAAATTTAGCGATTTTCTATTGTTTATCCAAATTTAAATACTTTTGTGTTAAAATGTTCATAAATATAAAGTAGGATAATCTACATAAATTTTATTTATACAAAAAAAGTTGTCAAAAATAAAAAATAAACTAAAATCATTCTTTAATAATTTCGGCTAAAATTTTAAGCAAATATCATTGGAGAAGAAAAGCTATTTTGAGTTAGAACTTAATTTTTTGGGCTAAAAGTTTAGATTTAATCCCAACCATTGATGTTGGTCTTAAAAATAAGTACTAAATCAGAACGTTCCAATAAATATAACTAGCATTTGCCTACACGGGGAGTGAGAGGTTTTTGTTTTTGGTTTTTATTTTTAATATTGAAGGTATTTTAACATCACCGGTAGGTGAGGTTTCAATTAAAAATAGTAAAATTTGGACATGTGAAATTACATTATTTCCCATCATTTTTTTGTGTGATATAAGACTAAATAATCTTTTCACCCTCTTTTAATTGACAATGAGAGTTTCATTAATTAATAGAGATAAATTTCAAAAAACCAGAAATCCTCAGTCCATTAGGAAAACCCGACCGGCCCATATATATCATAATCGCAACCGACCCAAATACTTCACTATGAATCTCTCTCAGTTGTTCTCCAACTACTGATTTTCTTATATCGTCAAATATTTTACCGAGATTGGGTTTTTTCGTTCCATGCCAACAAAATTCGAAAAAAGTAGTGGAGACGAATTCTGACCGTTGATCTGGGCAAAGATAAAAAATTTCCTGTTGGTACTAGGAATTCCGTAGCACCCAAGTTAAATATCCCACACCTCCTCCATCACATTGAACCCTAATATAACTCTCTCTCTCTCTCTCTAACTTCTCTGTCTTTCTCAATTTCTTGAGTTCTTGGATTATATTTTTCTACATTAGAGTTTTTAGGGTTTGAAGATTTTGATGAAGGCGATGAAGCAAAAGCTGGTACTTACAGTGGAACCAGAATTCTGCCCCTCGGCAGTTCAATACTGGGCGAATGGCAACACGAAGCGCGGCCGCGGGAAGTCCGACGTCACTGAGAAGGCGAAAAGGCACCTCTCCGCCTTGGGATGGAAGTTCTGGTATGCTAACAAGCAACAGAAGACTGAGTTACGGTACGAGTCTCCCATCGGAAAAGTCTACTACTCGCTACGCTTGGCTTGCCAAGCCTGTGTAAATTCTCCAGGAGGAGGAGTGTTTTCCGAAAGCACTACTTCAAATTCCGTGGTGTCCGTGGAGTGCTCTGCTGCTCCTGATATCGTAGTAGATGTTATGCCGCAATCGACATCAAGAAAAACGGTTAAGAAGAGAAAGATTGGTGAAACATCGAAGGTCGATGATGATTGGAGTCCGAAACAGAAGCGAGGGAAGGTTCTTGCGGATATGAAGAGACTAAGGAAACAGAATAAAGCTACTAAACAGCAGGTCACACGCCTTTTACGGTCTACCAAAACAGCGAGAGAGATTGAGATAACGGATCCTGGTACTCGAAACCCTAGGACAGTCCTGTCTTGGTTGATAGACAGTAATGCTGTGTCGCCGAATGCTAAGGTACACTACCGCCCTAGAAGAGGCACTGACAGTCCATTGGCAACCGGTCAGATAACCCGCGAGGGAATCAAGTGTGACTGTTGTTCTAAGGTGTTTACCCTCACTGGATTTGAAACACATGTTGGTAGCACAAACCATAGACCAAGCGCCCACATTATATTGGAAGATGGCAGGACTCTCAACGATTGTCAGAGGCAGATGATGAAGAGTCGGAAAGGAAGCACCAACACTGTCACACGGTCAAACGACGATTCGAGGGCTGACAATGTGCATCAAGATCATCATCATCATCATGAGCAGAATGATGATATATGCACCGTGTGTCACTTTGGAGGCGATCTGATTCTGTGTGATCGGTGTCCTGCTGCATTCCACACTAGTTGTCTCGATTTGAAGGACGTGTTGGAAGGCAATTGGTTCTGCCCATCGTGTTGCTGTGTGAAGTGTGGTAAAGGAAACCCTAAGGAGGATAGAAATAATGGTTTTGTGATATGTAGCCAATGTGATAAAAAATACCACTTTGGGTGCCTGAGGAATGAAGGCGTTGCGGAATTGGAAAGGGATTCCAAAGAAAACTGGTTTTGCAGCAGAAAATGTGAAGGCATATATAAGGGAATCAACAAGATTGTGGGGAAACGAATTCTGGTGGGTCCCGACAATCTGACGTGGACAATATTGAGGCCATCTACTCCGTCTGATTCTGACATGGAAGACTTGACAGAGAACTACAGCAAGCTCAATTTGGCCCTGAGTGTGATGCACGAGTGTTTCGAGCCTTCTAAGGATCCTTACACGAAAAGAGACATTGTCGAGGACATTATTTTCAACAGAGAATCGGACCTTAGCCGCCTGAACTTCAGAAGGTTTTACACAGTGCTTTTGGAGAGAGATGAGGAAGTGATTACCGTCGGTAGCGTGAGGATATACAGTGAGTTGGCGGAAATACCTCTGGTGGCAACTAGGTTCCATTATCGTAGGCAAGGAATGTGTCATGTTATGATGGATGAGCTTGAAAACCAGCTCGTCAACTTGGGAGTTGGGAGATTGATTTTGCCTTCTGCTTCCAGCACACTGGATACATGGACCAGCACTTCATTTGGGTTTTCAAAGATGACAGCTAATGAGAGGATGCAGTTTCTGAATTATACTTTCATGGATTTCCAGGACACCATCTTGTGCCATAAAGTATTGAAAAGGACCAACTCTACGACGCCAACAACCATACCGTTTGAAGGAAGTATCAAATTTGATGGATCGCCCGGTGCCACCTCTACAGTAACTCAGGCAGAAGACAATCAGCCGGAGAATGGAGCTTCAGACCAAGAATTGGGGAACGTTGCCTCCGGTGACAAGTTTTTGATTGATGTTGACTGCATGCTGTTGGACAACAACGAACCTAGTTTCTCAGCGTGGTACAACCAACAGAATTTTAGTTTGATTCCAGGATTTTGTTAGGGTGTAACTATATAGGATAACTGAACAAATTATCGAGGGAAATATTTGACAGATACATTTGGTAATTATGTACAATTTTTTAATGTGTTATTAAACTAAATATCACTTATCAAATTTATTTTTCGTTCAGAACAGACTCAGTTTTTCTTCTTTTAATTCATCAATGCACAAGTTTTTCCATGAATTTTTCCCTGGATTCTACTTTAAGAATGAGTTTAAATGTACATATATATACACGCCGCAAGAAAATATAAACTTACTAATCATTGTGACTATCAAATACAGCCTCTTAGATCTAAAAGCAAAACAGGAAACTCCGAGAAAGACAAAGGTGCTCTACCTAGCGGAAATGAGGATCACAAGCACAGCGGATGCTAGTCACTCCAATTATCCTCGTCCTTGGATGGTCTTTTATCCTGCATTTCCAAACATGCATAAGATACAAGCCGCTAAGCAACTAATAAGGTTAGATACACAAAATTATCAGGTGTCCCACCTCATTGGAAACCATTCTTGGCGGCGACCAAACTAGAATTTGTCTATCATCGCCACCAGTGAACAATTCCTGCAATGAGAGACATGAATTACAATTCATACAGGATTCAAAAATCATCAATAATCCATAGATAACAAGGTGAGCTCATGGAATAAATAAATTAACGGAAAACTTCAACAGGCTTTGTAATTTTTAATCTGATCTTAGAACAGTTGGAAAAAGGGCTTACAACTCCCGTTAATTGACATAGAAGTTGGAGCAACTGACTTTAATATTAAATGCCATTTTAGTTTATAAAGCATTGATTGGAAAAGACCTATAGAAAAATCGTAAATTGTTTGAAGAGTACCTGATCCTGTGAACCAAACCAGCAACAGTTTACATGTTCATAGTGACCACGACATTTCAGGGATGTTTCACCTGACCACATATCGAATGCCTGAGAAACAAAATCTGGATGTCAAACGTTGAAGTTTGTAGAGATGCTTGTATTTTAATCCACATGTACAATTCAAAAGACTCAAACCTACGAAAAGAATGCATTACCTTCACAGCTGTCATGCATGGAACAAAAACAAGCTCCGAATTCTGACTTGTAGCTAACTGTATGGGCTTGCTGCTTTGCATACGCACAGTTTCAAAGTCCACCAAAGTATTGCAGCCAGATTCTATATCCCACAAGTCTTGAATCGGAACCTGAAATGCAAAAGATCGATCAATGACATCGGCAGTGAGGAATGAATGAAAAACCAATTAGACTAACTTATGCATGAAAGGAATGAATCAAACATTAGGAAACTAAGGTGTGAGATCCCCCATGCATGCTTTTCTCTTTTTATTTTTATTTTCTGTTGAAGGTCGTATTCTGAAGTGTGATCTGTACTGTATGACACCAGCGAATTGGGTTAAACTTCAATAATTCTGTGATAAAGTGTAAATTGATGGATATAATTAAAAAAGTAAACAGTGAACCTGAAACACTACGATTAGTATAAACATTAACTCGGTTAAAGGGACTCAAACATAGGATAGACAATTTAAATGGATTTGCTTCTCAAGCATAACAAACCTCCAAAATTAAATCACTCAAAGTGCACTTAAGAGGTACATGCCATCTTCAGTGACTTTTAATCCAGTAACAGCACCGTAAGGAGCAGTGGCACAATCCTGACTAGATAGCATCCCTGGATGTAATATTTGCTTCATAGATCCCTTTACTGGACCTTTACCAATAGGTGAGTGCTTTGCACCGCTCCCATTCGTAAGTTTCCTTTGTGCTGCCCGACCTTTTGCAGATGTGCTTTGACTTGGGGACGAGGACTTAACTGTTGAACCCTGAGCCAGACATAAAATCAAATATTATCATAAGGATAAGTTCAACATACCATTTTCTCCAGTTAAAACTAGATTCTTCTACTGACTACAAGCTTCAATAACAAACATTGCTAATAATGCAATGAAATTAGAATTGAAATTTGAAAAAGAGGGAACTCAGGACTTATACAATCAAATAGACATCGCATATAATGGGTTGTGCATTCACACTGTATCTTCAGTGTGGATCATCGTATTGGTTGAGATCACATCACGTTTCATTGTCATAAAAGTCACAGATCCATGTGACACCAACAAGTTTAGCTGTGTTCAACTTTGTGTTGAATAAAACGGAGAAGAATAACATGACAGGAGTGAAAGAAAGCATAAAAACTTTTTCCAGTACCAATGATTTAATAGTTTAACAAAGAGGAAACAACATTTCCCAAAAACATATATAAAACCATTTCAGAAATGCTGGTGAAATAGGCTAACTAACAGCGAAGCAAATAATATTAAAATAAAAACTGAGCAAAATAAGTACGCTATAAGTAATTTGAAAACAAACTTTTTTGGCTCAGCCAAGAAAAGAAGAAAACCTTAACTGTGGCAGAGCGTTTCAGGATGGGTGGACGTCTCCCTAGCTGAGACTGAGATTGATCCAAAACAAGAAAAAATCTGGCACGTCTAATGTCCCAAAAACGTATTGCACCATCACATCCACCTAGAAGTAGACCATTCCACAGCCATCACACCATCTGCCATCATGAAAATACAGCACTTACGACCCTCTAGATGCACGAAACTTTATTCTACGTTATATGTTAAAACTTAAACCCAAGAAACAAGACTAAAAACACTTGTGCTTTTGTAAACAAAAACTAGAGAACCCAAAGGAAGAATATGAATCTACCAAGAGCAGAAACCTAGCTTTACGATAATAAGGTTCTAAGCATGAATCCCACCAACACAGTGTATTGTAAATTTCCTGCTGCCCACAATTACAGGGTTCAACCAGAAAATCCAAATGCTACAAATTACAAAATGCTGAGAAAACCGACTATGCTGGATTGTTTAAAGAAGCGAATTTTCACAACATTCGTGACTGTCCACCCTAAATTTCAAGAAGAACCCCTGCTTATATCCTCAATATTGTCATCCAAAATGTTTCATGTGTTCACATAACCATGATAAGAAGTTTAAATTTTGTAACTTTCTATGTATCAAGTGTGCATCAAACGTCGAATTCTATGAATTTTGGGACATACCGCGGTGGCCAGACAAGGTGTGAGCAAAAGCCCCAGAGGCAATATCACAGAGGCGGACTTGAACATCTTCGGTTCCGGCAGCAATGAGCATGTGAGAAGTTGCCAACGGCGACATTGCAGTCCAGTACATCTTCCCCGACATCTTGAAGTCCATCACTACCTGAGTCGTATTCGTGTCCCAAACATTGATGTGATGATAGTACGACACCGTCACAAACAGTCCGGTGTTGACGGGATACCACATGGCGGAGGACACCGCGTACTTATGCCCGTGCTTGTGCTGCTTATCCATCGCAAGCAGGCACTTATGCCTCGTGATAGCTCCGCCGCCCACGTTATCGGTCCCGCGCTGGACATCGAACACGGCGGCGGTAGCATCGGAGGCGCCGGATAACATGTACCGGCCCTCCGTCAAATCGAACTGGAGAGAGTTGACGGAGCCTCGATGAGGGGAGATGATGTCTTTGTGATTGGAGAGTTGGAGTGTTTGGATAACAGGTACCGGCCTTCCGTCAAATCTACATGCCCAATACCTCGAAGGAAAGCTACTTGCTTTTTAGAGTATGCACCATAAAACTTAATTGATTTGAGTTTGCAAAAGAGCCACACCAACTCTCTATATTGCTGGGCAACTTCAACTTTCCTCGCTTGGGAAATAATCCTGAAACATTACAGGCCAATGTGGGGGTGTTTTACAGCAGGCATGGCAAAAAATATTGGGTCTTCAAAACTTTTATTCATTTGAGCAGAAAGAAATGTTCTATTTTGCTTGATAAATTTCAATAGAAGTACACTTACTAGGGTGTAAATGTGTGGATACTTCAATGGTAGAAAAACATCACTTGGGTATTTACCTAGATCAGGTTCTTGTAGATAAGGGTAGATATCAAAGACTTGTGGGGAGGTGAATTTATTTATAGGAAACTAATGAAAATAGTTTGAAAACTTTGAGTTTTAATGATAAAGACAAAATAAAGGGTAAAGTGAATAGTAGCAGGTTTGACTTTTTAGTATAAAAATGTGGTTTTTCGTTAAAGTGAACAGTACCATGGGCTTTTCGTTAAAACTCCCTTTATTTATCTCATACTCGTCCTAATATTGCATATGATGTGAGTGTTGTAAGTTAGTTTATGCACTCGCCTAGTGAAGATCACATAGTTGTGGTAATGTGAATTTTGGCTTATCTGAAGTCTGCATCCGGTAAATGAATACTTTATGGTAAAACATGAGCATCTAAAAGTTGAGGGGTTTACAGATGCAAATTGGGCTAGCAATGCTACTGACAGACAGTCTATATCTAGGTATTTTACGTTTGTTAGAGGTAATTTGGTTACATAGCATAGTAAAAAGCAGAAAGTGGTGTCAATGTCGTCTGCGGAAGCTAAGTATAGAGGTATGGCACATAGAATGTGAACTTCTTTAGTTACGTAAACTTTTGAGATGTCTTGGTTTTGAACTAAAGGAGATGTCTTGGTTTTGAACTAAAGGAGACTATGCAATTATATTGTGACAATAAATCTGCAAGGAAGATAGTTGACAATAAATATGCATGTGGAAATTATCGACACTTTGTCAAGGAAAATCTTGAAAAGAAAATTGTCTCTATAACGTTTGTGAGTTCATGAAAGCTTCTTGCTCATGCAGTATCTAGTAAGGTTTTTCAAGATTTAATCATCAAGTTGGGCATGTATGATATGTATGCACTAATTTGAAGAAAAGTGTTGATTTGAGTCTTAATTGTAAATGTTATTGGAGTCATGTTTTAAGTAGGATGAGAATGTGTAATCTTTAGGATTTAATGTCCTTATATTTTGCAATTACTTTCCTTATAGTATAAGATATATGTGCCTATATATTATAAAATCCTAAAGGATCCCTCCAACCTCATCTTTCCAAATTCACTCATTTTTCTCTAATTTTAGTACGTACACCATCAGACTCCTTTTATGTTTCCTTTGTGTTGATCGAAGTTCCAACCACTCTATTCTTCTAGGGGTGGGCATAAAAACCGCCAAATCGGAAAACCGAATCGAACTGTGACAAAAAAAAACTGTAAAAAACCGCGTTAACCAAAAAAGTCAAAACCAGAACAAAAATTGAACCGAACCGTTTCAAACGGTTCTGGTTTCGGTTTGGAAATATTAAGAACCGAAGGAACTGGATCGAACCACTTTTAATATAAATTATTGTTTTATTAATATTTTTATATAAATAAGACATTTTTCCAAGAAGACCATGTGCATAAGCCCAATATTTTTCTTCACTTCTCTTCCCCTCCTTTGTTGTTTTATCACTTTTCTCCCCTTACATTATTTTTCTCCATTCTTTTTCCGGTATATTATGCATTATGTACATTTTAGTTTTAGTTTAAAATCTACACTCTGGTCTTGATATGAGTCCTTCTATCTTTATATATATATATGGGTAAAAGACTGTTTACTACTCTCATGTTTCGTGGTTTTCAACATTTAGTACATCAAGTTTTTTTCGTTTCAGATTCATACCTAAAGTGTAAATTTTGGGACAGTCTCATACATTCGTTAGTCAAACTGTTAAATCTGCCGTTAATTGTGAAGTGACGCCCATGTGGACAATAACTGGACGCCACGTGTCATCCAAGTTTTTTTTTTCTTCCTCCTCCTTCCTTATGAAAACTAAAAATCATAAGCAAAAACTTATTTTAAATTATTTAAAATTTAATTTAAAATGGGCAGAAAATTGTCTTTATTAAAACCCAAAACCATTACACACAGAAATAACAAACATGTTAACAAGAGAACTAACTATGCAGCAAAGTTGTTAATTCTTTATATATACTGTGTAGTTTTGCCATCACTACCACGACTCCCACCGCCACATATAATATTGTGGATGCTTCTCTGTTAACTGCACTCCTTGTAGTTCTGGGGAACTCTTCCACTCAGAGCTGTTGATCTTCAACTTAGGGCATTTGTATATATTTACAGTTTTCAAGGATGGGAATTTGACAATGCAATTTCCAGAGAAGAAATCTTGCAGACTTGGTAGAAGGTAAAGTTGCAAACTTTGCAACTGGCAAAAAGAAATCTCACCATCATTTCCTGCATCATCTCCATCTGATGTCGTTGCCCCTATTTCTGTCATTCTTTCACAATTCCCAACCACCATTTCTCTTAGCCGCTTTAAAGTTTTGGCTATCGTATATGTTGCTAAATATTTCAAGCTGTGACAACCATATACTTCCAAAGTTGTTAAATTCTGGAAGGGAATAGCAGATGACCCTATATCCTTCAATTCTGGACATACCACCACTTGCAGAACTTCCAAGTTTGAAAAAACTGGGCCTGCCCCTGGGAAATTCTCGTTGCGTAGATACATCAACTTCCGCATTTCGTAAAGCTTCAAAACACTTATATGTGGGAAGGACGCATCTGGATTTACATTATTCTCAAATAAAGAAACTTTCTGGCCCCGCGCAAACGTCAACGATTTTAGTTTCCTAAACAACTGTGATGTGGATGGACCGCACCTTATCTCCATGTCTCTGTCTAAGGCCATCGTTTCCAAGTTGGGGAATGATACATCCTGAAATATTACCAACGCAAGAATGATAAACGGCAACAAAAATAATAACACAAGGAGATTTTTTTTCTTCTATGAAGTAGCTTGAAAGGCTAACTTTCGTTTAAGAAAATTGTGTAATGTATTTTTACCTTGTCAATTAAGAAGAGAGAGTGTTTAATTGGAGTGTCAAGACCGTCCAACTCATGCTTCTGGAAACTTGAAATTTTGGAGACAAAAATATCCAATTTACCACATTCCCTCACCTCCACTCGTTTGAGTAGCGGCCATTCTGAAGCATGGATTCCTGGGTAGAAGCTCTTAAGTTGGTCTAGATTTATAAATTCAATATTTGTTGCTTTTGGAAACACAAACTTAGGCATCATTTCTAGTCCCTCTTCCTTGGAAACGATTTCCTTCATTCCCTTACAACTAGTCACTCTCAGATGTCGTAGTTGCTGAAGACCTCTAGCCACTGAGCATGGAAACATATATTTCAATTTCCCATACCAACCTATCGATACCGAATCTAGATTTTCACAACCAGACATTTTCAACTGAGTCGTAGATGTGTCTTGTGTTTCTTTGCTCTCAAAAACCACCTCTAAACGATCGCACCCACTTATCGATAAACTTCTTAAAGCATTCAATCTCCCTGCAATACTAGGTGTAATGATGCTTATTAGTCTACCGCAGCGATGAACGTCAACATCTCTAAGTTTGTAGAAAGAGTCTGGATCAAGTTTGTTGTGCCATACTGTAGTCGAAATAGATAGCTCATGGATGGACAATTTCTCCAACTTTGGAAAGCCTACCTGCATTCGAATTATGAAATTGTTAAATTCTTTCTTTGTCGAACTGAATATATTAGACATCAGATAATGATCTATAAAAGAGATACAATGGTATAATAGTTTTACCTTGTCGTCAAAAAGAAAGTATACTTCTTCAGTCTCAAGTTTAGGATCAAAGACAAATCCCTTCACTTCTTTACAACCCTCTAGTTTCAAACTCTCCAAAGATGGAAACTGGACATTACAGCTTCCTGAGCAGAATCTGGAGAGTATTGGAAGATATTCCAGATTTAGATGTTGTAGCTTACAAAACATGACATCTGTTTTTTCTTCACCATATTCTTTTGTCGAAACTATCTCTTCCATTGATTCACATCCGGTTATCTCAAGTTTTTGAAGTTGTACAAGATTTCTAGCCATGGAAGACGATAACACAAAAGTTAAACGATCACAATCAGCCACCACCAAGCTTGTTAAGTTGGGCAACACAACCTGCAGTATTTGTACATTCCATTTTTAAGGGGAGAATTCACATTAATTGTTATTATGTAGTCAAATGGTATCTTTAGATAAAACTCAAAATCTCGTGCTAAAGAGCGTGGAGGTTCGAGTCCTCTTCAAGGCATAATATTGAATATTGAGAATGCTCATTGACTTGGAATAAGTTCGGCAGCGGATCACGAAATCTTGGTGATCTTCTCTATCTAATGAATGGGGAGTCTGCTTTGAAATCGTCTGCCCTGCATAGATATTTCTTGATCCGTACTTATATAAAACTGAACCACTTCAAATGATCAAATATATGTAAATAGAGCCACACAAAATCTAGGAGTTCTATGGTGGTTGTTTCATTTTTCTTTGTAAATCATATCCCTCGAATAAAAAATAAATAAATAAATCTTCACTAATGATATGTGTAAATGGGAAAGAATGACACCAGTGGCATACCTCTTCAGTAATGATATGTGTAAATTGGGCATTGTTTTCGACGTGGAGATGCTTGAGTTGTTGAAAATCTTCACTACCTGAGTGGTGCACAACATTATCCTCTCCCTCCGACCCATCCAAATACAAATCTTCACATGATCCCTTCAACAACATTTCTAGACCATGGTCCAATTCACAGCCAGTTGGGAGCTTGAGCTTCAATGTGTTGAGGGTTTCATCCACATCGTACCATTGCTGCCGAGTGCCGATTAATATTTGGTATCTTTTTAACTTGTCAGTGAACAAGTCCGTCGGAATACAGCAAGCATCTGGAACATGTATGCTCAATGCAGCTAAATGAGGCAAGTCCTTCAGTTCTGAAAGGCTAGCATTACTTCTTTCTCCGCTTACTCCTTTGGGCACCCATCTGTTGAAGCTGTTTTTCATTCTCAAGTCTTCTAGACTTGTCAGACGTGATATAACATTAGGTGAAATCACTTCAAGTTCAGAGCAGCTGCTTAAATCCAGCAGTCGAAGACGAGTCAATTTCCCTATTTCTTCAGGCAACTCTTTAAGCTCGGAAGATATAAAGCTGAGAATTTCTAGTTGCGATAGCTGTCCGACTAGAGTTATGTCTCGCAACACGCAACTATCCAAACACAATGTCCGAAGATTTTGTAGGAGATGAAGAGATGGAGGCAGCGACGAAATACGCGCTTCGGTTAAATCCATAACTTTAAGCTCTTTCATCTCCTCAAAGAAGTTACCTGGGATTTCAAGCAAGTCACATTTACATCCCAAAATAAACAACTCCAGTTGTTGGCATTTCAAAACTTCAGGAAGCCTAGGGATGTTTTTGCAAGACAAAGATATCATTGTGCAATTTTCAGAAAACTCCTTATCGTTTGGCCATTCCTTCAAGTCATCTCCTTCTGCTCTTAGTAAGGCACGGTGGCCTTTGGATGCAATCGAGATGGCAACATCACGTAACAAATCATGCATTCTGATTGATGTATTGTCCTCGGAGTCCAGTAACAGACCAGAATCTTTAAGCTCTTCAATCCGCGAGTGCAATGCATATTGTGCGTCCTCCAATGTATCAATGTTCTTAAACAAGCCCAAACCAATTGTATATTTGAACAAGTCTGTCAGAGTTGCGCCTCCCACAAGATTTACCAAAATTCCACAGATCAAGAATAATGGCTTAAGCTTTTTATCATTCAATTGATTGTAACTCCACTCTAAAGCCGAGTATGCTTCTTGTTCGGCTGAGTCTTCATTGTCAAACTCTTTTAGGCTTCTCAAGGCATCCTTCCATACTGGTAAAGTACTTCTATTTCTTAAAGAGCTTGCGACCGTGACAACCAAAAGAGGCAAACCTCCGCATTTTTTGGCTACATCGTTTGCCACAGTTCGCATTTCGGGATTTTTAACAACATCACCTGCCTTCGTCTCAAATAAACGCCAAGCATCTTCCTTGTTTAAAACTTGAAGTGCAAAGTCTTTTTGCGTCCGCTTCTCTGAGGATAGCAGTTTTCGAGTTCTGGATGTCAACAGTATTCTACAATTCGGCAGACAAGGAAGTCCAATACTCTGCAAGTCAATGCTTTCCCAAATGTTGTCTAAAATTAAAAGAACTTTATTTTCTTTTATCCTGTTACATAGACGAAGTGCTCTTACTGACATAGTTTCGCTTTCTTTAACTTCCATACCCAACTTTATGGCAATTTCTTTTTGAATTCCTTCAAGGTTCGGATTTTGCACACTTTTTACCATAACTGCATCAGCAAATAACTTTTCTTTTACAGCTTGCCTGAGAACTTCTTCAACCAGTGTGGTCTTCCCCACGCCTCCAATACCATGCACCAAAATCAGGTCGGTATTAGGAATTCTCAGTTCATCCATGATCTTCTTGACAATTAAAGTCCTCGAATCAAATGCCTCATAATGTTTGTGAGATACCATGGTTATGTCTTGTGGGCGGACATTGTACGAAATGCTAGCGAAATCTCTTTTGTCGTAGAGTTTAAAAACCGCCTGCTGCAACTTTGTTGTTCTCCTGCCTAGCTTGTAACGGAGCACCGGGTTTGGACAAAGCCCACGGAGACAGCTCATCTTTGCTTGCGTATCACGCTTCCATAATTCGTTCACCTTCTCGGTGATCTCAACCACGTCTTTCAGCCAGTTCTGGACTTCAGTTTGGATTTCTTCACCTTTTTCTTCAGCTCGAACAACCTCGAGTTCTAGCTGCTCTCTAGCGGCACTTAATTCGTTCATTTGAGTCTGTAGTTTCTCAAGTTTGCTTTTGCAGTGAGTTAGGTAACCCACTTGGCGTATAGCTGGTTCAACTGCATACTCGGCAACTTTTCCGACGATTTGAATGACAATCTCCATGCCTGCTGATGAATACAAATTAAATTAGAAAAAATGGAGCTGAAGAAATACTTTACTTTTCTAATTGACTTATGAGTTATGATCTTTCAACAACTTATAAACACATTACATTTCAAAGTGTATTATGAAAAACGGAAAATTCTATTCCACTTCTTGAAAAAATTACTTTTTGAATAAAACCTTGTGTAAGATTAGAAACTAATTCTAGTTTCTTGGCATTTAATTGTAATTTTCGAATATTAATTACGTTGTAATAATTATTGTTTTTTGTGTAAGTTATATATTGGTCCCACAGATACTAAAAATGTTATTTATCATTGATAAGTATTATTAAGTTCTCATAATAAGAAAAGTCATATATTGATTATCTGCTTTTCATTGTACGCTCCATATGTATGTTATATGCATATGCATGTTTAGATACCATAGTTATGTATAGATACATTCGTACTGAAACTTATGTGGGATACATTTGTACCTATACTTATGGATACATATGTACTGATACTTCCATACTTACAAGTTGTTTTTAAATTTTTTTTTTTGTTTTGTTGTTGACTTTTTTTTTTTAATTATAAGAATGTGAATTTTGAATAAATTTCGGATGGTAAGTTTATAAATAATAAATGTGTTATAATTACTTAAAGGGTTGTTTTATTAACACCCCTCATTTTGTTGACTGCATTTTACATACTTAATTCACCCCATATTTTTTTAATTTAAAATTTATTTTAACACACCCCACTCATTTTCCAGTACTACCCTCGCACCTCATACTCTCATATACCACATAATCATCAACTAACCACACATTAAACTCTTTATCTCTTTTAAACAAAAGAATAATCCACATTTGAAAGACGAGAGATGTATTAAATTGTTGTATAAAATCTCTATCTTGCCGTTTGATTTATATAAACATCAAAGTACTCTCTCACATTTTCTTGAACAATCACGTTGGATTCTAAGAAGTGATGGACAAACAGTAAGAACTATTTTTATAAGATCATGTCAGTTTTGTTTAAATGGCTTTTCCTTTTGTGTTTTCAAATTTGTAAAAAGAACACATTTATTTGTTTAAACACTTCCAATCGACATACATCATTTTATGAAAGATTATAACCCAATTCCAAATTCCTTTGAAAGGTTATGGCCTTGCTTCAATTCCAACAAGCGAAGAAACATCTTCATCGTCAAATAGCCACAATAATAATACATACTAGCCTTCATGCACGTGCTCAAATGCGCGCGCAGAAGGCATTTCTAAAATCACGGCATGCTACGTGCGACTTACATGTTTTAAATGTGCTTATATGCGTAAATTGACAAATGAAAAGTCAAATATTGTAAGTAAATGAATAATCTTAGATTATGCTCGAAGAAACCTCTCATAAACCAATTAAAGCAGCTGAATCCACATAATAAAATCGGTCTTTATAGAATTTACATTAATAATTGAGAAAATAATATTTAATAAATAACTGATTGAATCACATTATTGCTAGCCCATTATGAGACTAAACCCACCCTCATCCCCCTTAGTGTAGATAATATCGTTTGTTTAAAAAAGAAAAATCCTTTGACAACTAATTTAATCATATTATTATCCGCGTGTAAAAGACCTTATTCGTGCTACGCACGATTTACACGTTTTAAATGTATTTATATGCGTAAATTGACAAAAGGAAAGTCAAATATTTGAAGAAAATGAATAATCTTAGATCGTACTAGAAGAAACCCTCATAAACCAATTACAGCAACTGAATCCACATAATAAAATCGATCTCTATAGAATTTACATTAAGAATAGAGAAAATAATATTTAATAAACAACTAATTGAATCACATTATTACTAGTCCATTGTGAGATTAAGCCCACCCCTCCATTTTAATGTAGATAATATCGTTTGTTAAAAAAAAAATCATTTGACAACTAATTTAATCACATTATTATCCGTGTGCAAAAGACCTTTTTTTATAACCGGCATTATATGCCTCTTAAGATGTTTTGAACGTATTTAAAAATAGAGAAAATAATATTTAACGAACAGTTGATTGAATCACATTATTGCTAACCTATTGTGAGGTACTAATTAAAAAAAACACACAAAAAATTAATTATTAAAAAAACACTGTTAAAATGACGAAAATAGCCCTGTATTATTTGATGCATTATTTTGGGATGCCTTTGAAGTTTTTTGTCTTGGGGGCATTTTTGCCCAAATATTTTGTTGAAACTTGGTGACATCGAAAATACTATTCACCTTTTGTGTTGGCTTTATATATAGATAATAATATCTAAAATTTTACAACAACCTCCACTTTTCTTCCTATTTTTTGGATTTCAATTAGAGCAGGGCTTTACAAAAGTCAAATTTATATTCCATTATTTAAATAATTTCTTGAAAGAGAAAACCAACCAATGAACGGAAAGCCAAAACTTGATTTTATGTTATGTTAAATTATATATCTCTTCATCAACATGTTAGTGTTGTTCGGGTTTTATTCTACAATAGAGAGTGATAGAGGTTGTGAGTGCTTGAATAGTCATTTCATATTACAGTCACAAGTTATTTAGTATAAATTTTGTATGTGGGGGTGTGTATTCAACAACATGTGGGGTGTTAAGAAAAAAAACTCTTACTTAAATATGGTACGTTTTACAAACAGGGACTTAAATTAGATTTAGAAAACCATTCAAGTTAAAATCTAAAAAGAATCTTATCTAAGACCTAAAGTCTAAAAGTTCCTATAAAAGCCAATTAGCTCTTTACGAGACTTAGCATACTCATCTACCCCTTAGTGTAGATAACATCATTTGTTTAAAAAAAAATACCCCTATATAAAATCATTTGACTATTCAAAAGGCATAAACTGTTGAAACTAAACAGAGATTTGGTTTGATCCTACAATGTAACGTGTAGTATTATTTTTTTATTAGTGACTTAGGTGTGGGACTTACTCTCATAAGACAAGTGTATGCACCAGATTAGTTTCTTAGATTGAAGGGCTCTGATTGCTCTGTAAGTATATGTCTTTGTTTGGTAGTGAAGCTTTTTGATCCAATGAAATATCCTTGTTAAGCTGCTACGATTAGCTCCAGCATTTTATCGCTGAAACCCTGTAGTTTTACTTCACATACATACACCTAAAAATTGCAGATTTAACATGGTCTCAAAGCTCAGGTTCTGATCATTAGGTTTGGGTGTTTCGTTTCTTGAATTTGTGAAGAAGAAACGGGGAAACAAAACGCAAGTCTCGAAGAACCCTAACTTTCGATTCAAAGTCTCACGTGGCTGGTTCGAAAGTGGTGGAGTCTTAAGGGCTCCAATCTTCAATGGGTCCAACTACAATTTTTGGTTCGTTAAAATGAAGACTATATTCCAGTCTCACGATCTCTCTTGTAAAAAAGGGGTTTGAAAACCCAGAAATGGAGGATGACTCGGGTGATGATGAACATCTATCAGTGAAGAGGATTACAATGAAATAGAATGAAACTAGAGATGCAAAAGCTCTCGGTATCATCCAGCGAGCAGACTCAGATGAAATATTTCCTCGAATCTCAAACTGGAATACATCCAAGCCTACTTGGGATGTCTTGCAACAGGAATTTTGAGGGGACAAAAAGGTTAGATCAGTCAAACTACAATGCTTAAGAAGAGATTTTGAATACACAAGGATAAATGATGGTGAATCTTTATCTGTTTACTTGACTAGAATGTTTATATTGTGAACTCAAAGACTAGTGCATGAATTTTAATTAGCTTGCCTAGGACCCTATGACTGTATTGCATCCATTATAGAGGAAACCAAAGATCTGGACATTATTGGGGTTGAAGAGATGATAGATACCTTGAAGGGCAATGAATAAAGCTCAAATAGGCACTCTGAAAACTCGGCAAAGAAGGCATTTGCTAGTCTTAGTATACATGGCAGGGAGAGTAACTATAGCCCTCAAGGGAGTAACTGAAACCAGAAAAAATGTAGAAAAGAAAGGGCAAGAAGTGGCATAAGAAACCTACTCCACAGGTAAAGCAAGAATACACTGGTGAATATACCCTTAGAGCTCATCCACACTGATGTTCGTGGTCCAATGCAAACACCACCACTCAATGAAAACAGATATTTCTTGTTGT
Organism: Malus sylvestris; assembly: GCF_916048215.2. NCBI lineage: Eukaryota > Viridiplantae > Streptophyta > Magnoliopsida > Rosales > Rosaceae > Malus > Malus sylvestris. Next base: position 6,540,525 of record NC_062267.1, on the reverse strand, counting down.
TCATAAATGACTGCACAAGAATGGTTTGGGTGTATCTCATGAGAAACAAGGCAAAAGTGTTCTCTTTTGTCCAAAGAGTAATGCTACAGTTAATACATATTTGTAATCTCTCTTTAATAAAGTAGTGCCCACTAACACATTTGGTTCTCATCTCTATTAGGAGATGATACAAATGATGGTAAAATTATGTGGTAAGAGTAGTGTTTTTGTTTTCAAAAAGTTCAAAGCAATGGTTGAACTACAACGTGGACTAAAAATAAAAAAGCTTAGAAGTGATTCGAGTTCAAGGAGTTATGTGAGGATATAGGACTACAAAACAACTAATTGTTGCTTACTCATCACAGTAGAATGGTATTACATAAAGGAAAAATAAGACGGCTTGAAATGGCAAAATCCATGTTGCTTGAAAAGAAGATGCCACATTCATTTTGGAGTGAGGCAATTAAAACTGCAGTCTATCTTCTCAACATATGTCCAATAAAGACACTTGAAAAAATGAATCCTTTTGAAGCATTTAGTGGCAAGAAACTTGGTGTGAAGCATCCAAGGGTGTTCTATTTTTTATGCACAGATGCCAACACAATTGAGACACAAACTTGAAGACAACACCACCAAATGCATCTATATGGGATATAGGAGTTAAGAGAAAGGGTATAGATTTTTCAATCTTAAAACTTACAAGATGATTATTTTGAGGGATGTTATATTTAATAAAGAAGCTGTTAAGAGTTGGGATAAAACGGTTGAAGATATCATCTTAGTACCACTTCGACTTGATGAAGTGGAATGTGAAACACAAACTGAGAGTCAAATTGTATTTAAAATTTAGTCTCTCCAACGTTTAATTTCAACACCAGAGGACCTAAAAGTGCAAGACTCTTCCTTAGGATCAACATCATTAAGAATAAGGAGGTTGAGTGAGATTTATGCAACCTGCAACTATCGTATAATGGAACCTGAAAGCCTTTAAGAAGCTGAGAATGACCAATCTTGGCAGAAGGCAATGAGTGATGGAATTTTATGATTGAGAAAAACTCAACTTGGGAACTTGTGAATAGACCAAGGGACAAACTAGTGATAGGTGTGAAATGCATCTATAAGAAGAAATTGAATCTAGATGGCTTTGTACAAAAGAACAAGGCAAGACTAGTTGCTAAGGGTTATTTCCAACAATCTGGAGTGAATTTCAATGAAACCTTTGCTCCAATGACCAGGTTGGACACTAGTAGGACTTTAATTGCTTTGGCCACACAGAAAGGTTGGAAATTGTATCTGTTAGATGTAAATTCAGCTTTTCACAATAACATATACTTGAATAAGGTTTTGTGATTCCAAATAAAGATGAGAAGGTGTTCAAATTAAGGCAGGCACTGTATGGATTGAAGTAAGCACCAAGGTCTCGGTACAGTGAAATTGACTACTACTTCAGCAAGAGAGGTTTCAGCAAAAGTTCAAGTGAGGCAACAATTTATACAAAGACGAGAAAAGGCTCATAAAAGCTAATTGTGTTTATCTATGTTGACGAGGCGGTGTTCATTGGAAGCAATGAAGCTATGATTTCTGAACTCATGCTGGAAGCAATGAAGCATTATGAAATGACTAATTTGGGATTTCTTCATCACTTTCTGGGAATTGGAGCGATTCCAGAATCCAGTAGTATTTTCATACATCAGCAAAAATATGCACATGCCCTACTTGAGAAATTTGGACCAAAATGATGCAAGTCAGTTGCTACCCCATTGATTACAAATGAAAGTGTAAAAATGATGGAACTGAAGTTGCTGATGAGATTTTGTACAAGAATATTGTTGGCAGTCTACTCTATTTGACAGCAACAAGACTTGATATCATGTTTGTAGCAAACCTATTATCAAGATTTATGCATAGTATAACAAAGATTCACTTGGAAACTGCAAAAAAGGTCCTCGGGCACATCTCATGAACCTTGGATTTTGGTTTCAAGTATATAAAGTGAAAATGCAGATCTAATTGGCTTCTATAATAGTGACTGGGGTGGAAGTGAGAATGATATAAGAAGTATCTCAGACTATGCCTTTACATTTGGATATGCAGATCTAATTGAGTTGTTGTACTGCAAGTCTAAAGATCAGACTGGAAATATTTTCAGCAAAACTCTGCCTAAACACAAATTTGTTTACCTGAGAAGACTGCTTGGAGTCAAAGCATAATCCATTTAGAAGGGAATGTTGGAGCTAAATGAGATTTGGTTTTGATCCTACAACTTGGAACACAAGAAATTTGTTTGTGTTTGTTTGCTTGAATTCCATAAGGCTAGTGTTATGTAACTGCTAGTGTTAACTTTGTTGTTAGTGAACTAGGTGTGGACTTGGTTTCATTAGACAAGTGTATGCACCAAATTAGTTTTTTAGATTGAAGGGCTCAGTGTAATGGTCTTTGTTTGGTAGTGAAGGGGAAGAGATAAGAATGCATGAAGGATGCTGAGCTGCTACTATTAGCTCAAGCATTTCATCTCTAAATTTCTCTGATTTTCTTCATTTTTTTTCAAGATTACATCACGTATGTACACTGAACTATTGCAGATTTAACATAAACACGATAAATAATCAACACACTGACTAAAAAGTACAAGCTTGCATGGCACCAGATTTAGAAGCAAACCAAATGACCCACTGTTTACCAAAAAATTCACGATTGTTGATTTTTTTTTTAATTTTATTTTATAAAAAGCATAGGGTTAATTTTTATGACCTAGGGTTAAGCGATAATGAGTTTAGGACTCTGTCCAAAGGCCGAGTCCTAAACCCTAAATTATAAGCTACACTAGCCCACATCCCGATTCCGACACCCTCATCTATCCACTTGTCATGTTCCAATTGATTCTTATTTGTAAAATATCTTTAGTGTTATAAAGTAAATCGATTCTACAAACTATTGAATCCGGAGCATTTTTCCATGTTATTAAGGGCTTAATTACATGTGAAAAGCCCCTAAATCAAATCAAATCAAATATGAAGACAACCACCAAATTACCATAAATGAGATACAAGATTCAAACTCAAATCAATTATGGTTATAATTAAAGAACGTACCCTTAGCTCTGTTGGTTATGGATAAAGTGAGTTGCTCTTCAATATATACGTTCCTTAGAGCACCAATACAAAACGGTCGTTCTGTAAATTGAGAATAAGCTAATGAAGTAAGAAGGGAGAGAACCTAATAATTTCTTCTTTTTTTTCTTGCAAAGTTCTGCGGGATACAATTGCAATTTTCTATCTAAAAGCAAAAGGAACTGAGAAATCTAAAAGCATTAAGTTTTATCTTCTTCTTCTGAGTTAACATGCGTACCCTAAAGCTAAATGAAGCAAATATTTATGACAACAGAAATATACTACAAAGAAAATAAGGATAGAGTGTGGTTACCTAGTGATTTTTTTTTTTTTTTTTTGGATTGGAGTTTGGTTCAAACCAATTGGAGAGGACCTTTTTTTCAGCAATTCAGCAGGACTTCACCACTACCAACAGTCTTAGCTAGATAGAGAACGTTGTATGAGTGCATCGTTATTATCTACAAACATGGAATTGGAAAAAAATATAACTGTTAATTCAACCTTGAACCAACTTCTGCCTATATACAATGACAAAAACAAATCACAATTTCAACTCACTCTCTCATCAGAATGTATAAAATAATCTGAATTAAAAAATTCACGGATTAAAATTATGATATTTATAAATCTCAAAATCACAAAACTCCCAAAATTAAACAAAACAAACTCCACATATGTGTTTTTCATGTTAAAATCTCGAGCAGAATAGACTTGTGTACAATTTTTATAAAACAACACTTGTATAACACTTATACCAAAATTTACTCACATTCTTAGTTGTAAGTTATTGATTTGGTAAAAGTTGGTGAGTCATATAATGTATTGATACATTCATAGCTTTTTGAATCAATTTTTACATACAATTAATAATATCGGTTGTATGCTTACACTCGTTGTTTCCAAAATTTGTGTTCTCAGAATTTTATTTATTATTAATTCATAAGAAAACAATTTTTTTTTAAAAGGCAGAGAATGCAATAAATAACATATTCATTGAGCTAAGAAAACTAAAAAGTTACTCATTGCATCAACAAATATAGCTAGTGAGTCAGCTTGACTGTGCTGCTTAATTGTGGCTAGAGAAAAACTGATATGTCTCTATAAATTTATCCGGCCTCCAAAATAGGTCCTTTTAAAAATTAAAAAAAAAATTTATCCATGAGTTCCAAAAAAACTGAAACCTGTAATAATGCTGAAAAGCGTATCTGATGAAAGGAATGATGAATGAAAAAATAAAAACAAAGAAGGAGAAAATGTGAAATTCCCAAATTAGTGTTACACTACAACACTAGCAATCACCTTGTTTATGTTAAAAAAAATAGTTTAAATAATGTTTTGTTGTAAAGTAGCATTGGCATGCCAGCTGTCATTGACTTGAGCACTATGGAGAGAATAATTTGCTTCAGAGCAACTCCAGCCTTGCTGGTTGCTCGGGCGTCAGGCAAGGAGAAAGGGCCCTCGGGTCGGTGGGAGCAAATCCAGCGGGGAAGGGCCCGAGTCAGGGTGGGAGCTCGAGCGAAGGGGGGTGGGGAGTCGACGGGCCTGTGGCCCGAGGGTTTGCAATTTTTTATTTTTTTTTGTGTCAGAGAGAGATATAGATAGCTTTTGTAATTTTTTATTATTTAAACAAACAAAAGAAACTATTATTTTTATTGTTTATTGCCAGGGGGAAGGTTCCAAGGGTGGAGATGTAAATGGCAATTACTGTTCATTAATGGTAATTACTATTCATTTAAGTCAATTACTATTTAATAGGATGGATTGAATAGTAGATTACCAGGGGAAGAGCTCTATAGGTGGAGTTGCTCTCAGTGTTCTTGAATTTGCAAACATTTGGAGCACATCGCAAATTGTTGTTGTGTGTCACTATCAATGGAGTTGACAACAGCTGGCACCAAAAAAAGCAAATAATTTGTTATTAAGCATGCAGACAATATATTCACATTTATCAAACAATTATTTCTATTAAATACAAATTAAAGCAGATTATATATATATATATATATCTTATTTACTAAAACTAATCATGCTGGAACAACACAATCATATACTTAACATGAAAATTCTTTTACTTTTCAAATATCTTTATAATTTTCAGTTGTTAGCTCAGATGAATTAAAATTTAGAATTTGAATTTTTTTTATAAAAACATGGTGAAAACACTTCCAAACAACTTAATCACCAAGTGAGTTAAGAATTATCAAAAAGTTGATAAAATTATATTGTTAAATCTATATCAGAAAAGTTGAAATATCTCAGGACAAATAGATTGGTAACTATTAACGTAAAATATTAATTAATTGAAACCATTGAGGAAAAAATCGAATTTGAGAACATTTTTTTCAAACGGATTTTGCTTCATTCTTCACATTCGATTATCTTGATTAGAGGACGATCAAATATGTAATTTAAGGTTATTCAATTAAAATTTAAAGTAATTGTATAAAATTCAACATATTCAATCATGTTTTTATGATAGGTTATTAAAATTCTTAAAATCCGATTGTATTCAATTAGAATTTTAATAAAATTTATACTTTGTAAGTGTATTCAATTACAAGTTGAAAATTTGATTTTAAAGAATTGAAAAAGTTGAGAAATTATAGAAAATTTGAGACAATTTTAAACATTCATATATCTCACATCTTTCATAAAATTTTAAAAAAAAATTAAATCAAAATTTATAAAATATCCCTACAAATCAATTAAACTATATAAAAATTCATTAAAATCTTGTAAATTCTGAATTGAATACGTGCACCTAACACGACAATTCACCGTAAAAAAATAGAACCATTATCCCTCATAAAAAATATGAACTATTATCCTTATTGCGATGTATTTAATCGGATCACAAACAATCCCATGATATCTCATAATATCACGAGGGCATAAACACATACAATTATCAAGAAGAACACAGAACCATTAACCCACTTCTCCACCGCCTTGACCGCTTTGATTTTTGGGTGAGTTTGGATGGTGTTTGGAGGTGATACGGTGAGTTTTGCCGAGAGGGAGAAGGAGAGTTGCAGAGGGGGACAGATGGGAGGAGTTTGTGAGGGATGAGAGAGAGTGACAGTATTGGAAGATGGAGGAGTCTTGAGTGTAATGAGAGATCAAGTGAGAGGCGTGGAAGAGAGGAATTAGTGGGAGGGGTGCAATGACGAGAGAGGAATTATCAAGAAGAACACAGAACCATTAACCCAATTCCGGAGAATGAGGATTCTCTATCCTGAGAATCTTTAGGTTGTGTCCGTTCATTGTAAATCCAACGGTCAGAAATTATTTTAAATATTTTTATTTCATATTAAATATAAATAGTATTTGATGAAAATTGATTTACAATATACGATGAACGGAAATGATCTGAAAATGATCCTTCTGGAATTCCGGAGATCCAGCTGGAGGGCAGTTTCGGCACATCAACGAAGAAAAAGGAAATAGATGGCTGACGCGTGGAAGGAAACTGTACAAAAAAAGTATGGAAACGCGTATGATTGACGTGCATTATTGACTCACTGAAAGGAAGGAAGTAAGATGGGTTGTCAGCCACCCATGTGCAATCCCAATTGCATTATTTTGATCGGACGACATTGATCTGGACGGTCCTGATTCAAAATTATTAATTTTAGATTTTAAATTTAAAAATACATTAAATCTAACGGATGAGGTCGAATATGATATATTTAACTGTAAAAAAAAAGAGATCTAACGGTCTAAAATTAAATCAACATACAATGCTTTGTTTCGAGAAAATAATCAGTTTAGTGTTTTTTCATTATATATCAGAGTCTAATTATTTTTCGGTCAAAATGTTTATGAAATTAAATTAGGATAATCTATATATTTTTTATTTTTTTAAAAGGTTACTTAATGAACATAATTCAGCTTAATTTCATTTCTTAATAATCTTTCGTTAAAAATTTAACCCATAACGGTTGGAATAGAAAAACTATTTTTGAGTTAAAACCTAAATTTTTTGTCTTAATATTTGGAGATGGTCTTATTATAGGTATAATATGAGACTTTTTTAGATAACTAACTGTATAAGATATATGAGATCTGGATCCTGTTTTCACTAAGTTTATTCACTAAGAATTGAGGAACAATTAAACAGAACAAAAAAACAAAGCAAATGAAGTCAAATAAGAAGATTAAATGAAGGTTGTGATGCTCTTTCTTTGAAGTAAACAAACAGAAAGAAAGAAAAAAAAAGGTTGCTGCAACGAAGAAACTGCAATTACATGCCTAAACCTAAAACTTTGGTCAACTTCTCAGGGTTCTAAATGCGTATACAAGAATAGGAACCATCGGTTCCAATGTAGCCAAAGAAACTCAATTTTTTTTTGTGACATTTTAGGAACCCATCTATGCATACTGCATAGGAATGATTCATGCTGCTATAATCACTTATTATGTTTCATATTTATATGTATATGTCTGCTTTTCAGAGTCTTTCTTGCAATTTACTTATGGAGATGGATTGTCTGCCCTCCCTTTCTCATACCCTTTCCATGCCCTCTTATTTTGTACGGTCACGGTTAAGTCACGTCAACATTTTATATTAATTTTTTTATAAAAATAATAAGACAAAAAATAAATGTTGATGTGGCTTAACCGTAATCGCACAAAACAGAAGAATATGAGGAGAGGAGGGCAGACAATCCATCTCCTTTACTTATACATGCACTCTGGCATGTTAAGTTTTAGTTGGATCCACAAAAATTATGAAAGAACCAAATTTAGTTGGGTTTGGGAGAACAGATAAATATACAATGGACATAAATTTTTACAGGTTTTGACCAAATATATAACTTTTTCACTAAAGGGTCAGTGATGAGTTAGGGTTTAGGGTTTAAATTAGGCTGTAATACTTGTTTCTTTTCTATTCATAACGATTCTTTCTAACTCTTGTAATTATGTATCAATGTGAATTTCTGGTATAACCTTTTTTAATTCTTGTGATGTTTTGAGGGCTTTTTTTCTATAACGATATTCTACTTAGAGGAGAGAATTTGGGCTAAATGAGATAATATGTCAGTTAAATATGAGACTTCTCATTTACTAATATAGATGAATATCACTGTATTATAGTGTTACTATATACACAAAGATCGTTAGAACCTTTCAAATGTAAAAGATTGTTCTTATGTTTTCACATCTTTTGTTCCAACTTCAATTTTGTGTCATTTTTAGCTTGGATTTGCAACTTGAATCATTTCGCACTTACCCATGAAACAAAATCAAGAGCAAAACAAAATGTCATGGAGTTTCTGCAAGGGAACAGTAGTCTAGTTGGTTAAAAGTATTTACTCTGTATCCAAAGTCTCAAGTCTAATTTAAAGTATTTACTCTATATCCAAAGTCTCAAGTCTAATTTTCTTTCCCTCAATATCGCTCATATAAAATAGAAAAAATAAAATTTGTGTGGTTGTTAAGAGTTTCATGATTTCATCTTGTACTCCCCCCATCTTCCCATGACATTACACAACTCTGAGTGTGCCATAGTGGGCTACAAGTCAAGGCACACTTTACATACTAAAGATTATTCAAAAGGTGTTTAGCCCCAAAAAATGCAAGTAACCAATACTTGATTAGAATGGAGATAAGATTGTGATGGAAATTGAGGCCCATAAACCATCCCATCATGGAAAATGTAAGTAACCAATGCTTGATTAGAGTTGGAGATAAGATTGTGATGGAAATTGAGGCCCATAAACCATCCCATCATGGAAAATGTAAGTAACCAATGCTTGATTAGAGTTGGAGATAAGATTGTGATGGAAATTGAGGCCCATAAACCATCCCATTATGATGGAGAAATCCATGAAAAGTCTCCCCACAAGAACATCAAAAAGTGATAACGGAGAAATCCCATCATGTTAGCATTGTCTTATATTATGTGTTATTAAACCAGGAAAAAAACAAAAAAGGTTGCTGCAATGAAGTAACTGCAAATCTGTAGGAGACTAAATCTAATTTAGCCAGAATGAAAATAACGAACGAATCGTAGAAACGGAACTATCTTTCTAGGCTTAAATCGATCATAGAGAAAATGCTAAATCATGAAGAGATAGGAGTGGGACTTCATAGGATTGAGCTTAGACTCTGTTCTAGGCTTATCCAGTCTAGGCTGCCATACGAGCCATTAAGGTTCACATGACAATGGAATAACGTTTGCGCGACTATTACTTAAGGTTCAAGTGGTAATGATTGCTAAAGTTAACATGATTGTGAACTTGTTTTAGAGTATTTTTAAATTGATTAAAACACTATTTCACATGGGGCACGAGTCAGGTGACAAATTAACTCATTTGGTAGCGCCATCAATACATATAAATTTCATCTCTATTAGAAAGATGATACATATTTGTGATAAGTAATTTGAAAACAAACGCTTTTGGCTCAGCTAAGAAAAGAAGAAAACCTTAATTGTGGCAGAGCTTTCTAGGATGGGTGGACGCCTCCCAAGCTGAGACTGAGATTGATCCAAAACAAGAAAGCTGAGACTAAGACTGATAGTTTATTAACATCCTTAGAAATCCAATTGTATTCAATTAGGATTTTAAATAAGTTTTTAACATTTTAGATGTATTCTATTAGCAATTGAGAAATTGATTTTAAAGAATTTGAAAAAGTTGAGGAATTTGAGAGAATTTTAAGTATTCACAAATCTCACTTTTCTTTATGAGATTTTGAGAGAATTGAAACAAAATTTATATAAAATCTCTACAAATCAATTGAATTTCATAAAAATCCATGAATTTATTAAATAAATTTCCAATTGAATAATCCTACTAACACTCGACAATTCATCGTAAAAACATAAAACCATTAACCCTCGTTAAAAATATGAACTATTATCCTTATTAATTACTATGTATTTAGTCAGATCACAAACAATCCCATGACATCTCATAATATCATGAGGGCATAAACACATACAATTATCAAGAAGAACACAGACATAACCATTAACCCACTTCTCCACCGCCTTGACCCCTTTGATTTTTAGGTGAGTTTGGGTGATGTTTGGAGGTGATACGGTGGTGGTTCTCGGTTTTGCCGAGAGGGAGAAGGAGAGTTGCAGAGGGGGACCGATGGGAGAGGGGCGCAAGGGGTGCAATTAGAAGTCAGATGGACTGGTGGATTAAATGGAGTTGGATTGTCTTCCCTCTCATTTTCATACTTTTTCCATGCTTTTTTGTTTTTGTGGTCACAGTTAAGCCACGTCAACATTTTATATTTCTATTACTTTTTGTTTTATTATTTCTATAAAAAATTAATATAAAATGTTGACGTAGCTTAACCGTGACCACACATTACTGAAGGGCATAAAGAGAATATGAAAATAGGATGACAGACGGATTAAATGGGTGATATAAACCAGAGGAAAACTCCAAGATCCAGTTGGAGGGCAGTCTCGGCACAACAACCCAGAAAAAGGAAAAAGATGACCGATGCGTGTAATAACTGTAAAATGGTATGGAAAACGTGCATGATTGAACAAAAGCGAAGGAAACTTGCCAAAAGTCGAAGGAAAAAGGGACAGGCTGTGGAAGTGGGGCCCAGCCTGATGGGTTGTTGGCCGTCCATGTGCAATCCCAATCGCATTATATTTTTTATCGGGCCGCATTTATCAACGGTTCTGATTTAAAATTATTTGTTTTTAAATTTTAAATTTATAAAAATATTAAATTTAACGGATAAAATCGAATATGATAAATTTAACAATAAAAATAAATAAATCTAACAGTCCAAAATTAAGAAACTGCAATTATATGCCTACATCTAAAACTTTGGTCAACTTCTCAGGGTTCTAAATGGATATACAAGAATAGGTACGATCGGTCCCAATGTAGCCATAGAAACTCAAATTTTTGTGACATTTTAGGAAGCCATCTATGTATATACAGGAATGATTCAAGCTGCTGTAATCACTTATTATGTTTCATATTTATATTAATACTAGCATTTCCGCACGCGCATGCGAGAGACATTTTTTCATAGCGCCCCTAAAGATGTGTTACTTTGGTTATGCATGTGAGAATGTCATAACAATTTCTTATTATTTTCTTTTCTTCAATCATCTCCTTGTGATATTTTTTTTCTCTACGATTGTGTTACAAACTATTATTATAACCATGCTTTCTAATTAACACACATAGTCAAGGCTTATTGTTATGTAATTCTTGGTGCTACACCCAAAGAACTTTTACATATGTCGAAACCACGTATGCCAATTTGTAGTCATTGTTATTATTTTTTTTATCATTGGTGCCACATTATCAAACGTTTTTTTTATCACACGCACCAAAACAAATAAGTATGAAATCTGAATTTTTTCGACTTTTAAGAAAGATAAAATGCACAAATATTGTCTACAAATTTAGTCTCCCTAGCATTACCCAGACATTATTCAATGATGACAATAAATTCTGCAATATCAGCACTACAAATAGAGTACAACTAAAATGAATTTGGACATTGTATTTTTGAAAAAAGAACTTGTAGAAAAAATGTACAAAATGCAATTACAATTACAGTACAAAATGCAGAAAAAACCTTAATTCACTCTGAAGTTGGTGTAGCAAAGGAATGAGTACGATTGCAATTACAGTACAAAATGCAGAAAAAATGTATCAAGAGAAAATGGTGAAACTCTGAATATAAAACTGAATTGATTGTTGGTCGTACGTATTAGATATAAGTGATTGTAATCGTATGCAGAGATGATGAATTACAAAAGTGTTTTGATATCATTTTTTCTACGGGCATTAAATTCTCAAGGCCTTGTCTGATGATAAGTCTAAACCAAAGATCTTGAATCAGAATCCAGAATCTTTGGAAATGAAAGTTAACTTTGTTTGAAAGGAAATGAAATTCTACCAGTGAAAAGCAATTTGTAGCACATGCTTTTAGAATTCACCTAGCTGCTCCGAAAACATTGGTTTGATATCCTTTTCTCTACGGGCATTGATTTTTAATCAAATGCTAATTGAACTTATAAATTTCTATTAGGTTTTAGACATTGGCATGTCAACATTGTGCACATTAAAAATGTTGTTTGTCACCAATTGCAAGTAAAATTGACAATTCGCTATCAGGTGGTACTTGTTTGCAAAAGTACAAAAATTATACAGAAATTTGTTATTCCATTCACTACACACAGAAAGCAAAATTATATTTCATATACTCTTATATTTTTCTCCTCAATCCACATATAATTCAAAAACCTTTGTGTTTAATGTTTATACTTTTGTCCTCCACAATGAGAGCAGTCAAGAACTAATCTCCATCTTCCATACTTGTTTTCTCTTTGGCATAGCAGATCTCCAGTGGTTCATTCTCTTTGCACTGATCACCATGGAAAAGAGTAAATTTATTTATTTATTTTTCAAATGAAGAATACGTCCAACTTCTCACCCAAACATTGAAGTAAAAGCATACAAATGATGCCATATAGAATTGTTTGAAACTAAGATATTTAAAAACTAAAACAAAAACCTGATTAAGCAAGACAACACATAGTCCTGAATTCTTATTTGGATGGACTTCAAATGGCTTGCAAAAATGCTTATCGTTCCTTGTCGATCCAAACAATCAAAAAGCTTTATCATGTTCCTGGCCAGTCAAGAAAAAAAAACACACGGAATGAAAAGAAATGAAACAATAACAAATAAAACAATCGTGGAAAACTAAGAGCAAATCAATTGTAATTTTGCAAATCAAATCTACTACAATAAAAATCCAATCATATATCAAAATGAGGGAGATCAAAACCTTATATCCCCACATACGCTTACACTCATGTGAGAGACCTTTTTTAATCACGGGCACTACACACCCCTAAAGATGACGAATGCATACAACATATACATTAGATGGGTATGTCTGGTTTCAATCTAATTAAACTATGTCAATCATATCGCGGACAACATGCCTATATTCTGATTTCCTTCAGAAAAATCAATGGACCAGCCAATACAAAATTTGGATGACCACATTATGGGCATGAACAATTTTCTGCAGGGTTATTTGTCCTCATGATTGAATATGATTTACAGTTTAACTTCTTTTGTATAATTAGTGCAATTATTTTAACTGTGTAAAGTTTTTGGGTAATCATATTGCATTCCATTAGAATCAGAAGTGTGGGAGCACTTTGATCCTCTTGCCATAAGTATTCATTTTGTTATCTTCAGAAGGATTTTTTATTTTTATTTTTCCCATTTAGATCTCATGTAAAACTACTCAGATGCATCCCTACGGTAAGTAACATAGGAAAGAGATAAGGTAAAAAAAAAATATGTATAGCCTAAGTTTATTAGAAAACAATCACACGACACTCGAAAAAAAAAAGTAGGTAAGATCATACAGAATACCATACCTTTTCTATAAGAAAAATCCACATGAGAAATGCCTTAAAGTTCTCCATTCATCTGCAAAGAAACAAAGGAACCCGTTATGCTCTACAGTTTGTGTTCTTTCTCGCAAAACTGCCCATTGCTTTACAGTTTCATCCCATGTTTATCCTTTTGAATATTCCGTTGGAGGAGACTGGTGAACATATGGAAGAAGATGGAGGATTTCAATCCAACTAGAAACTGTAAGGTGCAAATGTAGTGGGGGTGAAACTCTTCTGAATTTTCCTCTTCCTCTTCATATTCTTCGCCATCCTCATTGTCCTCATAATCCTCATATTCATCGCCTGACCACCATATTCCTATGCCAAAACAACAGATATCAATTGTTAAACTAATTACTCCAAAAAATAATAGAGTATCGTGATAAAAAATTTACATACAAAAAGTCAATGGTTGAAGATTGGAAATTTGGTTACATCTCTATCATATCCCCGCATTCCCTTTTGAAATAAGCAATTACTAATACAGAGTACCTGAAAATCAGCACACCAAAAAACAAAACTCTAATTTTGATTATGCTGAACAATTATGAATACGGAAAAAATCACACAAACAATCCCTAATTTTTATCACAGACTTAATATGCAGTGGCCTAAAACAATGCAAAATCTAATCAAGTTCATCAAATTCAATATTAATTATACATCAAAGACACAATCTTTCAGTATCCTAAACCTAAAATACCATACAAAGACTATAAATTTTCCGAATTTCCAAGCAACAATTCAATCTCTCAATTCGTAAACAAATTATTCCAGAAGAGAGTGACGTGGGGTAGTAGGAGGAGGGAAGACGCTCCGTGCAGAAAAGCTACAAATTAAACTAAGCAAATTAAATTTCGTAAACAAATTCTTCCAGAAGAGAGTGACGTGGGGTAGTAGAAGGAGGGAAGACGCAGAAAAGCTACAAATTAAACTAAGCAAATTAAATTTTTTTTGTCGAAATTAGCAAAAGACCAAACTTACGCAAAAAAAAAAAAAAAAAAAACAACGGTCTTGCCATTGAAATTGAATTACCTATCCAAGCCTTTTTGGCCCAGCATACACCATCTTCAAAACACGCACATCGGCTCCGAACTGCAAACGGATGTCCGTTACCATACATAATAACGAAACTTTATTCGGATGAAGATCTTAAAACACAAAGCAATTTCATATTGTTGAACCAATTGTTAATTTAAACCTGTAGCAACTCATAACATTCACAGCTCTTCATAAAAAATGAACAACTACAAATTAAACTAAGCAAATTAATTTTTTTTTAGAATTCAGTCGAAATCAGCAGAAGATCAAAATTATCCAAAAGAAACGAACAATCTTGGCATTGAAAATGAATTACCTGTCCAAGGGTTTTTGAGCAAAATGAATAGGAAATTTAAGACGATGAAAGTGGACGAAGAAGAAGCATAAAACAGACGATGTGAGAAACGGCTATGTGCGGTTGAGTTCGTTTCTCCTTTTTCTATGAATAGTGGGGATTGAGTAAGCCGTTGTGGCCTCTTGAACGTGTCGTCGGTTGCAGTTTCCATTGTAGCAACTGCTTGTGGAATGTCTTTCATCTAAAGAGTCACAATTTGTTTGGATGGGGGATGTCTTTCATCTAACGGTTGTAAAAACATCTCTGAATATTATATTGTGTGTATTACGATTTCAACCTTATTATAGTTGCGTATTACGATTTTAACCGTATTCTATTAGGATGATTTTGTGTTTTTTTTCTTGAAGTGAGGGCATTCTTGGCATTTTGAATGCTTCACCAAATTGGTTTCTCCCTTTATATATATAGATAGATGACTTTTCACAGTCTTTCTTACCGTTTACTCATATGTGCACTCTGGCACGCTAAGTTTTAGCTGAACCCACAAAAATCATGAAAGAATCAAATTTAGTTGGGTTTGGGAGAACAGATAAATATACATGGACATAACGCTTTACGGATTTTGATCAAATATGTAACTTTTTCACTATAGGGGCAATGATGAGTTAGTGGGAGGGGTGCAATGACGAGTCAAATGGATTGTATGGGTGATAGAAACCAAAGGACTTTTTTAATTCTTGTCATGTTTTGAGAGTTTTTTTTTTTTTTTTTTCTACAACTATATTTTACTTTAAGGAGGAAATTTAGACTAAACGAGACATACATAAATAGGTGTTGAACTCGTCATTTATATCAGTCGAATATGAGACTTCTCATTTACTAATATAGAAGAATATCACTGGACTATAATGTTACTGCATCTACAAAGATCGTTAGAACCTTTCAAATGTAAAAGATTGTTTTTATGTTTTCACGTCTTTCGTTCCAATTTTAATGTTGTGTCATTTTTAGCTTGGATTTGCAACTTGAATCATAGAGCACTTACCCATGAAACAAAATGAAGAGCAAAACAAAATGTCATGGAGTTTCTGTAAGGAAACTATAGTTTAGTTTGTTAAAAATATTTACTCTGTATTAAAAATGTCAAATCTAATTTTTTTTTCTCCCTCAATATTGCTCATATAAAATAGAAAAATAAAAGGGTAAAGTACAAAAAACTACCTCAACTATTGGTGTCACGACACTTTCATACCTCATCTTTTTAAAATGACAGTGTCATACCTCATCTTACGAATTTGTATCAATGTCGTACCTCCGTCAGTTTTTCTGTTAATTTTTCTATTAAATGCTGGCGTGGCTAGATATGGGGGCCACTCACTAATCCAACTGGATTAAAATATAATATTTTAATAATTAAAAAATAAAAAATTAAATTTTTTTATATTAAATCTCTCTCCTCTCTCTCTCTCCCATCTCTCTAGGCATCCCCAAAACCCCTTCCCACCCAACCCCCCCTGACCCCTTCCCACTTGTCCCTCCCCAACCTTCCTCTACCACCCTCTCTCTATTCTCTTTCTCTGGACACCCACCTGCATCCCTCAAACCCTTCCTACCCGTCCCCCCCCAACCTTCCTCCCCCTCACCCTTTCTTCCCATCGCTTCATCTTCCCCAAACTCAAAACCAGAACCACCCACCCCGCTCCCATCTTCTCTGTCTTCCCCGAACGGTTTGGAACACACCCAGATCCGACAATCCGTCGACCTGGTGTACACCATCCCATCGTTTGACACTACCAACGGATTCAAGGCGTCCTCATGCACCTTGGTCGACTCGACGCAGCGGAGATCCGAGTCCAGCCAAATCTTCAGGCTCAACGCAGCGGAGATCCAGATGCATTTCTCGTGGCTCGATGCGGCGTAGAAGAGGTTGTGGTTGACGGCGAGGCAGGTGATTGAGAAAGATGGGCGGCGGGGTGGGAGAGTGGCGAAGCAGAGGTGGGAGACGGAGAGGTCGAGGGGCTCTAGAGGGGAGAGTTTTTGGAAGGAGAGGTTGCGCAGAGAAGATGGGAGCGGGGGGAAGAAAGGGTGAGGGGGAGGAAGGTTAAGGGAGACAGGTGGGAATGTTTTGGGGATGCAGGTGGGTGTCCAGAGAGAGGCGAGAGAGAGAGGCGAGAGAGAGAGAGGGTGGTGGAGGAAGGTTGGGGGGGGACGGGTAGGAAGGGGTCGGGTAAGAAGGGGTTTTGGGGATGCAGAGAAGAGAGAGAGGCGAGAGAGATGAGGGAGAGAGAGAGAGAGAGAGGAGAGAGATTTAATAAAAAATAAATTTAATTTTTTAATTTTTAATTATTAAAATATTATATTTTAATCCAGTTGGATTAGTGAGTGGCCCCCATATCTAGCCACGTCGGCACTTAACAGAAAAACTGACGGAGGTACGACATTGACACAAATTCGTAAGATGAGGTATAACATTGTCATTTAAAAAAGATGAGGTATGAAAGTGTCGTGACACCAATAGTTGAGGTAATTTTTTGTACTTTACCCAAAATAAAATTTATGGGGTTGTTAGAGTTTCATCTTGTACTCCCCCATCTTCCCATTACATTACACCACACTGATAGTGTCATAGTGGACAATTTTAAATGTATTTATATGCATGAATTGCTTCAATATTTTTTTATTTCGTTATTTTCTTTTTTTTTATCACCGGCACTACGCGCCTCTTAAGATGTTTTGAACACAACATTCATGGTTTTTCTTATTTTTTATTATATTTTCTTTCCCATCACGTGGGCACCATCAACTTTCTTATTTTTTATTATATTTTCTTTCCCATCACGTGGGCACCATCAACTTTGTTATTTTTTTATGGGTAAATTACATAGTAACCCCTCAAGTTTGAGGTCTATTGCAATCTTATACAACATCTTTAAAACATTTCACTTTCATACCTCAAGTACTATTTTATTTCAATTTCATACAACCGTACATTTTTCATCCATGGATCTGTTAAATGCTGACGTGGTTGCCACATGTATGCCACGTAGCTGCCAAATGTCTGCCACGTGGCAAATAAAATAATTTTTTTTTTAAAACCTGAAATTGGAAGGAAAAAAAAAGAAGAAAGGGACCGAACCCAGAAGAAGAAGAAGAAGAAGAAGAAGAAGAAAAAAAGAAAAAGAAAGGGGTCCGAACCCAGAAGAAGGAGGAAGAAGAAGAAAGAGGAGGAGGAGGAGGAGGAAGAAGAAGAAAAAAAAAGAAAAAAAAAGGGACCGAACCCAGAAAAAGGAGGAAGAAGAAGAAGAAGAGAAGAAGAAAGAGGAGGAGGAGGAAGAAGAAGAAAAAAAAAGGGACCGAACCCAGAAAAAGGAGGAAGAAGAAGAAGAAGAAGAAGAAGAAGAAGAAGAAGAAGAAGAGAGAAAAAAAAAAAAGGACCGAACCCAGAAGAAGAAGGAGAAAGAAGAAGAAGAAAAGAAGAAAGAGGAGGAGGAGGAAGAAGAAGAAGAAGAAGAAAAAAAAAAGGAGTCCGAACCCAGAAGAAGAAGAAAGAGAAAGAGAAGAAGAAGAAAGTGGCAGATAGTTTTTTTTTTTTTTAAATTAAAAAATTATTTTATTTGCCACGTGGCAGACATTTGGCAGCCACGTGTCATATATGTGGCAGCCACGTCAGCATTTAACAGATCCATGGATGGAAAATGTAACGGTTGTATGAAATTGAAATAAAATAGTACTTGAGGTATGAAAGTGAAATGTTTTAAAAATGTTGTATAAGATTGTAATAGACCTCAAACCTGAGGGGCTACTATGTAATTTACCCTTTTTTTATTCTTTTCTCTCTTCCCTTTCATTTTTTTTATTCTCTTCTCTCTCCCCATTTATATCTATATCTTATTTTATGATGATCAAATTACCAACTTACCCTTACATGATTTGATATATTATTTTTGACAGGTTTTTTTTTTTTTAGGTTGAGGGGCAGTTTGATTCAATTATTTTTGACGAAGCTGTGATCCCAAATTAGGGCTCTGACTTTATATATAAGAGATTCAAAAGTTGTTTAGCCCCAAAAACTGTAAGTAAAATTAATGCTTAATTAGGGTTGGAGATAAGATTGCGACGAAAATTAGGGCCCATAAACCATCCTATCATGATGGAGAAATCCAAATCATGAAAAGTCCCCTCACAAGAACAACAAGAAGTGATAATTCTCTGTATTTTTTTGGGAGAAACTCTATCACAACTTTTAATATTTGAGGAAATGTGAGCCTCTTTTAGGTACAAAAAAACTCCATGATTTTAGCTTAAATCACGGAAATGGGGGCACTCGACATCACGAAAAACGGTTAAGAAGAGAAAGATTGGTGAAACATCGAAGGTCGATGATGATTGGAGTCCGAAACAGAAGCGAGGAAAGGTTCTTGCGGATATGAAGAGACTATGGAAACAGAATAAAGCTACTAAACAGCAGGTCACACGCCTTTTACGGTCTACCAAAACAGCGAGAGAGATTGAGATAACGGATCCAGGTACTCGAAACCCTAGGACAGTCCTGTCTTGGTTGATAGACAGTAATGCTGTGTCGCCGAATGCTAAGGTACACTACCGCCCTAGAAGAGGCACTGACAGTCCATTGGCGACCGGTCAGATAACCCGCGAGGGAATCAAGTGTGACTGTTGTTCTAAGGTGTTTACCCTCACTGGATTTGAAACACATGCTGGTAGCACAAACCATAGACCAAGCGCCCACATTATTTTGGAAGATGGCAGGACTCTCAACGATTGTCAGAGGCAGATGATGAAGAGTCGGAAAGGAAGCACCAACACTGTCACACGGTCAAATGACGACTCGAGGGCTGACAATGTGCGTCAAGATCATCATCATCATCATGAGCAGAATGATGATATATGCACCGTGTGCCACTTTGGAGGCGATCTGATTCTGTGTGATCGGTGTCCTGCTGCATTCCACACTAGTTGTCTCGATTTGAAGGACGTGTTGGAAGGCAATTGGTTCTGCCCATCGTGTTGCTGTGTGAAGTGTGGTAAAGGAAACCCTAAGGAAGATAGAAATAATGGTTTTGTGATATGTAGCCAATGTGATAAAAAATACCACTTTGGGTGCCTGAGGAATGAAGGGGTTGCGGAATTGGAAAGGGATTACAAAGGAAACTGGTTTTGCAGCAGAAAATGTGAAGGCATATATAAGGGAATCAACAAGATTGTGGGGAAACGAATTCTGGTGGGTCCCGACAATCTGACCTGGACAATATTGAGGCCATCTACTCCGTCTGATTCTGACATGGAAGACTTGACAGAGAACTACAGCAAGCTCAATTTGGCCCTGAGTGTGATGCACGAGTGTTTCGAGCCTTCTAAGGATCCTTACACGAAAAGAGACATTGTCGAGGACATTATTTTCAACAGAGAATCGGACCTTAGCCGCCTGAACTTCAGAAGGTTTTACACATTGCTTTTGGAGAGAGATGAGGAAGTGATTACCGTCGGTAGCGTGAGGATATACAGTGAGTTGGCGGAAGTACCTCTGGTGGCAACTAGGTTCCATTATCGTAGGCAAGGAATGTGTCATGTTATGATGGATGAGCTCGAAAACCAGCTCGTCAACTTGGGAGTTGGGAGATTGATTTTGCCTTCTGCTTCTAGCACACTGGATACATGGACCAGCACTTCATTTGGGTTTTCAAAGATGACAGCTAATGAGAGGATGCAGTTTCTGAATTATACTTTCATGGATTTCCAGGACACCATCTTGTGCCATAAAGTATTGAAAAGGACCAACTCTACGACGCCAGCAACCATACCGTTTGAAGGAAGTATCAAATTTGATGGATCGCCCGGTGCCACCTCTACAGTAACTCAGGCAGAAGACAATCAGCTGGATAATGGAGCTTCAGACCAAGAATTGGTGAGCGTTGCCTCCGGTGACAAGTTTTTGATTGATGTTGACTGCATGCTGTTGGACAACAACGAACCTAGTTTCTCGGCATGGTACAACAAACAGAATTTTAGGTTGATTCCAGGATTTTGTTAGGGTGTAACTATATAGGATAACTGAACAAATTATCGAGGGAAATATTTGACAGATACATTTGGTAATTAAGTACAATTTTTTAATGTGTTATTAAACTAAATATCACTTATCAAATTTTATTTTTCGTTCAGAATAGACTCAGTTTTTCTTCTTTTAATTCATCAGTGCACAAGTTTTTCCATGAATTTTTCCCTTGATTGTACTTTAAGAATGAGTTTAAATGTACATATATATACACGCCGAAAAAAATAAACTGTGTACTAATCGCTGTACCTATCAAATACAGCCTCTAAGATCTAAAAGCAAAACAGGAAACTCCAAAGAAAGACAAAGGCGCTTTACCTAGCGGAAATGAGGATCACAAGCACAGCGGGTGCTAGTCGCTCCAATTATCCTCGTCCTTGAAGGGTCCTTTATCCTGCATTTCCAAACATGCATAAGATACAAGCCGCTAAGCAACTAATAAGGTTAGATGCACAAAATTATCAGATGTCGCACCTCATTGGAAACCATTCTTGGCGGCAACCAAACTAGAATTTGTCTATCATTGCCACCAGTGTACAATTCCTGCAATGAGAGACATGCATTACAATTCATACAGGATTCAAAAATCATCAATAATCCATAGATAACAAGGTGAGCTCATGGAATAAATAAATTAACGGAGGAACAATTCAACAGGCTTTGTAATTTTAAATCTGATCTTAGAACAGTTGGAAAAAGGGCTTACAACTCCCTTTAATTGACATAGAAGTTGGAGCAACTAACTTTAATATTAAATGCCATTTTAGTTTATAAACCATTGATTGGAAAAGACCTATAGATAAATCCTAAATTGCTTGAAGAGTACCTGATCCTGTGAACTAAACGAGCAACAGTTTACATGTTCATAGTGACCACGAAATTTCAGGGATGTTTTACCCGACCACATATCGAATGCCTGAAAAACAAAATCTGGATGTCAAACGTTGATGTTTGTAGAGATGCTTGTATTTTAATCCACATGTACAATTCAAAAGACTCAAAACCTACAAAAAGAATGCATTACCTTCACAGCTGTCATGCATGGAACAAAAACAAGCTCCGAATTCTGACTTGTAGCTAACTGTATGGGCTTGCTGGTTTGCATACGCACAGTTTCAAAGTTCACCAAAGTGTTGCAGCAAGATTCTATATCCCACAACCTCAGTCTTGAATCGGAACCTGAAATGCAAAAGCTCGATCACTGACATCGGCAGTGAGGAATGAGTGAAAAACCAATTAGACTGACTTATGCACGAAAGGAATGAATCAAACATTAGGAAACTAAGGTATGAGATCCCCCATGCATGCTTTTCTCTTTTTATTTTTATTTTCTGTTGGAGGTCGTATTCTGAAGTGTGATCTATACTGTATGACACCAGCGAATCGGGTTAAACTGCAATAATTCTGTGATAAAGTGTAAACTGATGGATATAATGAAAAAAAAACGTAAACAGTGAACCTGAAACACTATGATTAGTATAAATATTAACTCGGTAAAAGGGACTCAAACATAGGATAAACAATTTAAATGGATTTCCTTCTTAAGCATAACAAACGTCCAAAATTAGATCACTCAACCTGCACTTAAGAGGTACATGCCATCTTCAGTGACTTTTAATCCAGTAACAGCACCGTAATGAGTAGTGGCACGATCTTGACTAGACAGCATCCCTGGATGTAATATTTGCTTCATAGATCCCTTTATTGGACCTTTACCAATAGGTGAGTGCTTTGCACCACTCCCATTCGTAGGTTTCCTTTGTGGTGCCCGAGCTTTTGCAGAAGTGCTTTGACTTGGGGACGAGGACTTAACTGTTGAACCCTGAGCCGGACATAAAATAAAATATTATCAGTAAAAAGAAAAGTTCAACATAACCATTTTCTCCAGTTAAAACTAGATTCTCCTACTAACTACAAGCTTCAATAACAAACATTGCTAAAAATAGTTCCAGGATGGGTGGACGCCTCCCAAGCTGAGATTGAGATTGGTCCAAAACAAGAAAACATCCGGCACGTCTAATGTCCCAAAACCGTATTGCACCATCACATCCACCTATAAGCAAAACCCACTCGCTAGAAGTAGACCATTCCACAGTCATCACACCATCTGACATCATGAAAATACAGCACTTACGACCCTCTAGATGCACGAAACTTTATTCTACGTTATATATTAAAACTTAAACCCAAGAAACAAGACTAAAAACACTTGTACTTTTGTAAACAAAAACTAGAGAACCCAAAGGATGAACATGAATCTACCAAGAGCAGAAACCTAGCTTTACGATACTAAGGTTCTAAGCATGAATCCCGCCAACACGGTGTATTGTAAATTTCCTGCTGTCCACAATTACAGGGTTCAACCAGAAAATCCAAATGCTAAAAATTACAAAATGCTGAGAAAACCGACTAGGCCGGATTGTTTAAAGAAGCGAATTTTCGCAACATTCGTGACTGTCCACCCTAAATTTCAAGAACAACCCCTTCTTGTATCCTCAATATTGTCATCCAAAATGTTTCATGTGTTCACATAACCATGAAAAGAAGTTTAAATTTTGTAACTTTCTATGTATCAAGTGTGCGTCAAACGTCGAATTCTATGAATTTTAGGACATACCGCGGTGGCCAGACAAGGTGTGAGCAAAAGCCCCAGAGGCAATACCACAGAGGTGGACTTGAACATCTTCGGTTCTGGCAGCAATGAGCATGTGAGAAGTTGCCAACGGCGACATTGCAGTCCGGTACATCTTCCCCGACATCTTGAAGTCCATAACTACCTGAGTCGTATTCGTGTCCCAAACATTGATGTGATGATCGTACGACCCCGTCACAAACAGTCCGGTGTTGACGGGATACCACACGGCGGAGGACACCGCGTACTTATGCCCGTGCTCGTGCTGCTTATCCATCGCAAGCAGGCACTTATGCCTCGTGATAGCTCCACCGCCCACGTTATCGGTCCCGCGCTGGACATCGAACACGGCGGCGGAAGCATCGGAGGCGCCGGATAACATGTACCGGCCCTCCGTCAAATCGAACTGGAGAGGGTTGACGGAGCCTCGATGAGGGGAGATGATGTCTTTGTGATTGGAGAGTTGGAGTGTTTGGATAACAGGTACCGACCCTCCGTCAAATCTACATGCCCAATACCTCGAAGGAAAGCTACTTGCTTTTTAGAGTATGCACCATAAAACTTAATCGATTTGAGTTTGCAAAAGAAGAGCCACACAAACTCTCTATATTGCTGGGCAACTTCAACTTTCCTAGCTTGGGAAATAATCCTGAAACATTACAGGCCAATGTGGGGATGTTTTACAACAGGCATGGCAAAAAATATTGGGTCTTCAATAACTTTTATTCATTTGAGCAGAAAGAAATGTTCTATTTTGCTTGATAAATTTCAATAGAAGTACACTTACTAGGGTGTAAATATGTGGATACTTCAATGGTAGAAGAACATCACTTGGGTATTTACCTAGATCAGGTTCTTGTAGATAGGGGTAGATATCAAAGACTTGTGGGGAGGTGAATTTATTTATCTCATATTCGTCCTGATATTGCATATGCTGTGAGTGTTGTAAGTTAGTTTATGCACTCGCCTAGTGAAGATCATATGGTTGTGGTAATGTGAATTTTGGCATATATGAAGTCTGCACCCGGTAAAGAAAAACTTTATGGAAAAACATGGGCATCTAAAAGTTGAGGGGTTTACAGATGCAGATTAGGCTAGTAATGTTACTAACAGACGATCTACATCTAGGTATTTTATGTTTGTTGGAGGTAATTTGGTTACGTGGCATAGTAAGAAGCAGAAAGTGGTGTCAAGGTCGTTTGCGGAAGCTGAGTATAGAGGTATGGCAGACAGAATATGTGAACTTCTTTACTTACGTAAACTTTTGAGATGTCTTGGTTTTGAACTAAAGGAGACTATGAGCTCGTTTAGATGTGCTTTTAAAATGACTAAAAACGTTTTTAGAGAAAATGTTTTTTTGGTTCCAAAAGCACTTAAAGTGTTTTTTGCAAGAAGCACCAGTTATGTACTTTTTCCAGGAAGGACTTTAAGTGATTTTCCAGAATTTACTTGTATTTTTATTAAGAATTGGTTCCAAAAATATTTTCACCAAAAGCACTTTCAGTCATTTTAAAAGCATATCCAAACGAACTCTATGTAGTTATATTGTGCAAAATAAATCTGCAAGGGTGATAGTTGACAATAAATATGCATGTGGAGATTGATCGACACTTTGTCAAGGAAAATCTTGAAAAAAAAAAGTGTCTCTATACCGTTTTGTGAGTTCATGAAAGCTTCTTACTCATGTAGTATCTAGTAAGGTTTTTCAAGACTTAATCATCAAGTTGGGCATATATGATATTTATGCATCAACTTGAAGGAGAATGTTGATTTGAGTCTTAATTGTAAATATTATTGGAGTCATGTTTTAAGCCCTGATTTGGTACTGCTTTTTTTTTTTTTTTGGTAAACATTCAGTTTCAGTTTTTTTTTCACAGTTTTTGGTGAAAAAAGCCAAAAACACAAAGCTGCAAAACCCAGCTTTGAAAAATCAACTTTTTTTCACATCTGTTTTACATAAAAGTTTATCAAACACTATAATACTTATTTTTTTTTTCAAAAGCACTTTTAC
Source organism: Malus sylvestris (assembly GCF_916048215.2). Classification (NCBI taxonomy): domain Eukaryota; kingdom Viridiplantae; phylum Streptophyta; class Magnoliopsida; order Rosales; family Rosaceae; genus Malus; species Malus sylvestris. The sequence goes on along the minus strand of NC_062267.1, from coordinate 6,514,973 downwards.
AAAAAAGTTTACCAAACACTCTACTGCTTTATTTCATAGCACAGCAGAAACAGTTTTTTTTCAAAGCACAACAATACCAAACCAGCCATTAGAATGAGAATATGTAATCTTTAGGATTTAGTGTCCTTGTATTTTGCAATTACTTTCGTTATAGAATAAGGTGTATGTGCCTATATATTGTAAAATCCTAAAGGATCACTCCAACCTCATCTTTCCAAATTCACTCATTTTTCTCTAATTTTAGCACGTACACCATCATTCTCCTTTTATGTTTCCTTCGTGTTGATCCAAGTTCCAACTACTCTATTCTTCCATTGCACTCATCTTTTATTTATTTTTTATTTCAACCCACCACTGATCTTCTCATACAATTTCCCCCAAAGAACCTTCTCTACCATCTTTCTTAACCGTAGCCTCCTGGTCACGGTTAAGAAATAATAATATAAAATATTAACGTGGTTTAACCGTGATCATACAAATAGAAGGGTACGGAAGTGGGAGGGCATAGAATCTGCCTCAGTTTAAACCTTCCATTCTCGTTATTTCTACAACCGGCCCCCTCTTTATCACTCTTTCTTCTTCTCTTCCTTTCTTTCTTTCTCTTTTTTTTTCTTTTTTTCTTTTGAGTTCTTCCTTTTTCACTAACCTTTCACAAAAAAATAGGTGAAATTCATCTCTGTCGCTCACAATTCGCAAAAAAAATCTAGACCTCAAACAAACAAATCGCACACAATCGAAGTTTGAAACCAACAAATCAATTTCAAGTGTTAAGCTGCTAGGGTCTAGGTCTTCGAATTCCGACGAGCTGTTTCCATACGAACCGCGGCGCACCGTACCGTGCCGTGCCGTCGAACACAATCCTCTCTGCTCTATCTCCGGCGTTCAAGCCATTAAGGTAAGCAATTTCTTATTTATAAAACGAATTAGGGAGTTACATCGGGCTTTTGAATTAGGGATTTACAAATTGGGGATATGGGCATTAATTTTTTATTTAGGGTTATAATTTTGGAGAAATTAATAGGCTATACAGGGGATTAATTTGATTGCGTCAGAATTTGAGTTTTGGGATTGTTGATCTGTGTTTGATTTGTTATTGTATTATTGGGTTGGTTTTGCAGTGATCCGTGGATTCTTGTGATATCCGAAATTGATTAGATCAGCCATTTTCAGTTCTGTCGGTTCGTTTTCGGTTTTCAAAACTTCTTTGTATGTATGTACGCATAGTTAAATCCAAACAGCCTAACACCGGTTGATGTATTCAATCTGATTTCATCTATCATCTCGCACTCAGATTTCTCTATCTTTATTTATCTATTACCTCTAATTTATAACTTTAAAATGTTTGACTGTTTTCCCGCTTTGATCAGTATGAACAAAATTCTTGAGCGGAACCATAAAAGTTGCTATTCCTCACAAGACAATGTTGCTGAGAACGAAACACAGGTGATATTTCATAATTACCGAGCCTCATCAAAATTCTATTTGCATTTTTGTGTTTGTATGTGCTGGTGGTGGTATGAGCGTCTACTGACTGTTATACTTGATGGTATATATCCTCTAAGCATGCATGTTGGTTCGAGTCAAATGCAAAATCATAGAATCAGAATTTAAGGTAATCTATATGCATTTCATTTGAAGTTTCGTTTCTTAGAATTTGCTTCACCGGTGCAGATGATGTTATAACTGTTTTAATGGTCTGAATGGATGATTTAGAACTGCTTCTTCGTATGCAGATTACCATATGTATTTGAGAGCACAGCTGATGTAAGTTCTCTCTCTCTATGTCTCTGTCTCTCTGTGCATCGAACTGTTTTGTCTGTCAACTTTGCTTATAACTTACTCTCCTTGCTTTCCCCTTACCAGGAAAATTTTACTGATTGTAAATTATAAATGTTACGAGCATGGGAAAAGCATAACCAATTTTAAATCAGCTTTTCAGGTATGCGTTGATTCCAGATTCAAACCATCACTTCCGTTTAGTATGTTGTTTATCATTTTGTGATCATAGCACTGTCAGGTGGTGTTACTATTGTGAATGTTATGCGAGAAAGCAAAGAAAATTCTAATGGGAGAAAGCAACGTTAAGGTGAAGATTTTGGTTTGCCCTTTAGCTTTCAATAATTTCAATGCTAATTAGGGGTTTTTCTTCATATGTTTTCTTTCGTGTTTCAACTTCCGATTACACTCAATTTTATGTATTTGCTGAACGCCTTCTTTGTTTTACAAAATGTTTCTATATTCCCAAATAGTTGTACCATGAACCAACACTACTTAGATCACACTGATAGTACTTGGACCTAAAAAAAGAATGGTCAAAAGGGGTTGAATTTAATATTGATATATGATTGAGAATATGTGCTTTCGAAAGGTTTCAGTTTTTTGTGTTCTTAAGTTTATGTCTCTAAAAACACCTTAATTTTGTGATTAATTTAATTTTTTTTCATTTTGAAGATGTAATTGGTGGAGAGAATGTTGCGTCAAGATGATCTTGGAGGCCCTCAATATGCACGCTACTCTTAGGCACATATATTTAGAACTTTCTACACCTTCAACAATGTTTCAAACACCGCAACAACGCGCGGGTGCACCAGCTTATGAAAACTAAAAATCATAAGCGAAAAATTATTTTAAATTATTCAAAATTTAATTTAAAATGGGCAGAAAATTGTCTTCATTAAAACCCAAAACCATTACACACAGAAATAACAAACATGTTAACAAGGGAATCCATGCAGCAAAATTTTTAATTCTCTTACAAATTGTGATGGCTTCTTTGGTGGCTTCTCTGTTAACTGCACTCCTTGTAGTTCTGGGGAACTCTTCCACTTAGAGCGGTTGATCTTCAACTTAGGGCACTTGTATATATTTACAGTTTTCAAGGATGGGAATTTGACAATGCAATTTCCAGAGAAGAAATCTTGCAGACTTGGTAGACGGTAAAGTTCCAAACTTTGCAACTGGCAAAAAGAAATCTCACCATCATTTCCTGCATCATCTCCATCTGATGTCGTTGCCCCTATTTCTGTCATTCTTTTACAATCCCCAACACTCATTTCTCTTAGCCGCTTTAAAGTTTTGGCTATCGTATATGTTGCCAAATATTTCAAGCTGCGACAACCATGTACTTCCAAAGTTGTTAAATTCTGGAAGGGAATAGCAGATGACCATGACCCTATATGCTTCAATTCTGGACATCCCACCACTCGTAGAACTTCCAAGTTTGGAAAAACTGGGCCTGCCCCTGGGAAATTCTCGTTGCGTAGGTACATCAACTTCCACATTTCGTAAAGCTTCAAAACAGTTATATGTGGGAAGGACGCATCTGGATTTACATTATTCTCAAATAAAGAAACTTTCTGGCCCCACTTAAACGTCAACGATTTTAGTTTCCTAAAGAACTGTGACGTGGATGGACCGCACCTTATCACTCTGTCTCCGTCTAAGGTCATCTTTTCCAAGTTGGGGAATGATACATCCTGAAATATTACCAACGCAAGAATGATAAACGGCAACAAAAATAATAACACAAGGAGATTTTTTTTCTTCTATGAAGTAGTGTAAGGCTAACTTTCGTTTAAGAAAGTTGTGTAATGTATTTTTACCTTATCAATTAAGAAGAGAGAGTGTTTAATTGGAGTGTCAAGACCGCCCAACTCATGCTTCTGGAAACTTGAAATTTTGGAGGCAAAAATATCCAATTTACCACATTTCCTCACCTCCACTCGTTCGAGTAGCGGCCATTCTGAGGCATGGATTCCTGGGTAGAAGCTCTTAAGTTGGGCTAGATTTATAAATACAATATTTGTTGCTTTTGGAAACACAAACTTAGGCATCATTTCTAGTCCCTCTTCCTTGGAAACGATTTCCTCCATTCCATCACAATCCTTCACTCTCAGGACCCGTAGTTGCTGAAGACCTCTAGCCACTGAGCATGGAAAAATATATTTCAATTTCTCACACTCATTTATCGATACCGAATCTAGATTTTCACAACCAGACATTTTCAACTGAGTCGTAGACGTGTCTGGTGTTTCTTTGATCTCAAAAACCACCTCTAAACGATCGCACCCACTTATCGATAAACTTCTTAAAGCATTCAATCTCCCTGCAATACTAGGTGTAATGATGCTTATTAGTCTACCGCAGCGATGAACGTCAACATCTCTAAGTTTGTAGAAAGAGTCTGGATCAAGTTTGTTGTGCCATACTGTAGTCCAAATAGATAGCTCACGGATGGACAATTTCTCCAACTTTGGAAAGCCTACCTGTATTCGAATTATGAAATTGTTAAATTCTTTCTTTGTCGAATTGAATATATTAGACATCAGAATAATGATCTATAAAAGAGTACAATGGTATAATTGTTTTACCTTGTCGTCAAAAAGAAAGTATACTTCTTCAGTCTCAAGTTTAGGATCAAAGACAAATCCCTTCAGTTCTTTACAACCCTCTAGTTCCAAACTCTCCAAAGACAGAAACTGGACATTACAGCTTACTGAGCAGAATCTAGAGAGTTTTGGAAGATATTTCAGCTTCAGATGCTGTAGCTTACAAAACATGCCATCTGTTTTTTCTTCACCATATTCTTTTGTTGACACTATCTCTTCCATTGATTCACATTTGATTATCTCAAGTTTTTGAAGTTGTACAAGATTTCTAGCCATGGAAGACGATAACACAAAAGTTAAACGATCACAACCATCCACCACCAAGCTTGTTAATTTGGGCAACACAACCTGCAGTATTTGTACATTCCATTTTTAAGAGAAGAGAATTCACATTAATTGTTATTATCTAGTCATATGTTATCTTTAGATAAAAAAAATTATACCAATAGATATTTATTGATATGTACTAGGTAAAACTGAACCACTTCAAATGATCAAATATATGTGTAAATGGGAAAGAATGACACCGGTGGCATACCTCTTCAGTAATGATATGTGTAAATTGGGCATTTTTTTGGACGTGGAGATGCTTGAGTTGTTGAAAATCTTCACTACCTGAGTGGTGCACAACATTATGAGCTCCCCACAACCCATCCAAATACAAATCTTCACATGATCTCTTCAACAACATTTCTAGACCATGGTCCAATTTATAGCCAGTAGGGAGCTTTAGCTTCAATGTGTTGAGGGTTTCATCCACACCGTTCCATTCCCACCCAGGGCCGATTAATATTTGGTATCTTTTTAACTTGTCAGTGAACAAGTCCGTCGGAATACTGCCAGCATCTGGAACATGTATGCTTAATGCAGCTAAACGAGGCAAGTCCTTCAGTTCTGAAAGGCTAGCATTACTTCTTTCTCCGGTTACTCCTTCGGGCACCCATCGGTTGAAGCTCTTTTTCATTCTCAAGTCTTCTAGACTTGTCAAACGTGATATAACATTAGGTGAAATCACTTCGAGTTCAGAGCAGCCGCTTAAATCCAGCAGTCGAAGACGAGTCAATTTCCCTATTTCTTCAGGCAACTCTTTAAACTTGGAATCTACAAAGCTGAGAATTTCTAGTTGCGATAGCTGTCCGACTAGAGCTACGTCCCCCAACATGCAACTATCCAGACACAACGTCTGAAGATTTTGCAGGAGATGAAGAGATGGAGGCAGCGACGAAATACGCGCTTTGGTTAAATCCATAACTTTAAGCTTTTTCGTCTCCACAAAAAAGTTAGCTGGTATTTCAAGCAAGTCACCTTTACCTCGTAAAAGAAACAACTCCAGTTGTTGGCATTTCAAAACTTCAGGAAGCCTAGGGATGTTTTTGCAAGACAAAGAGATCATTTTGCATTTTTCAGAAAACTCCTTAATGTTTGGCCATTCCTTCAAGTCATCTCCTTTTGCTCTTAGTAAGGCACGGTGGCCCTTCGATGCAATCGAGATGGCAACATCACGTAACAAATCATGCATTGCGATTGATGTATTGTCCTCGGAGTCGAGTAACAGACAAGAATCTTTAAGCTCTTCAATCCACGAGTGCAACGCATTTTGTGCATGCTCCACTGAATCACTGTTCTTAAACAAACCCAAACCAATTGTATATTTCAACAAGTCTGTCAGATAAGCTTTTCCAAAATGATTTACCAAAATTCCACAGATCAAGAATAGTGGCTTAAGCTTTCGACCATCCAATTGACTGTAACTCCACTCTAAAACCGAGTATGCTTTTTTTTGGTCTTCGTTGTCAAACAATTTTAGGCTTCTCAAGGCATCCTTCCATACTGGTAAATTACTTCTATTTCTTAAAGAGCTTGCGACTGTGACAACCAAAAGTGGCAAACCTCCACATTTTTTGGCTACATCAGTTGCCACAGTTCGTATGTCGGGATTTTTAACAACATCACCTGCTTTCGTCTGAAATAAACGCCAAGCTTCTTCCTCGTTTAAAACTCGAAGCTCAAAGTCTTTTAGCGACCGCTCTGAGGATAGCAGTTTTCGAGTTCTGGATGTCAACAGTATTCTACAAGTCGGCAGACAAGGAAGTCCAACACTCTGCAAGTCAATGCTTTCCAAAATGTTGTCTAAAATTACAAGAACTTTCTTGTCTTTTACCCTGTGACATAGATGAGGTGCTCTTTCTGACATAGTATCGCTATCACGAACTTCCATACCTAACTTTTTGGCAATTTCTTTTTGAATTCCTTCAAGGTCCGGCTTTTGCACACTTCTTACCATAACCGCATCAGCAAATAACTTCTCATTTACAGCTTGCTTAAGGACTTCTTCAACGAGTGTGGTCTTCCCCACGCCGCCATTACCATACACCAAAATCAGGTCGTTATTAGGAATTCTCAGTTCATCCATGATTTTCTCTACAGTTGAAGTCCTCGAATCAAATGCCTCATACGGTTTGTGAGAAACCATGCATACCTCTTGTGGAATGACAGCGAAATCTCTTTTTGCGTAGAGCTCAACAACCGCCTGCTCCAACTTTGTTGATCTCCTGCCTAGCTTGTAACGGAGCACCGGGTTTGGACAAACCCCACGGAGACAGCTCATCTTTGCTTGCGTATCAGGCTTCCATAATTCGTTCGCCTTCTCGGTGATCTCAACCACTCTTTTCAGCCAGTTCTGGAAGTCACCTTTGTCTTCTTCTCTGACAACCTCGCGCTCTAGCCGCTCTCTAGCGGCACTTAATTCGCTCACTTTAGTCTGTAGACTCTCAAGGTTTCTTTTGCAGTGAGCTAGGTAACCCACTTGGCGTATAGCTGGTTCAACTGCATACTCGGCAACTTTTCCGACAATTTGAATGACAATCTCCATGCCTGCTGATGAATACAAATTAAATTAGAAAATAAGGAGCTCAAGAAATAATTTACTTTTCTAATTGACTTATGAGTTATGATCTTTCAACAACTTATAAATAAACACAGTACATTTCAAAGTGTATTATGAAAAACGGAAAATTCTATTCCACTTCTTGAAAAAGATTAGTTTTGGAATAAAACCTTGTCTATGATTAGAAACTAACTCTAGCTTTTTGGCATTTAATTGTAATTTTCGGATATTAATTACGTTTTAATAAAGTGGGGCCCACTAACACATTTGGTTTTCATTTCTATTAAAGAAATGATACAAATAATGGTAAAATTATGTGGTAAGAATAGCATTTTTGTTTTCCAAAAGTTCAAAGCAATGGTTGAACTACAACGTGGACTAAAAATAAAAAAGCTTAGAAGTGGTAGAGGTGGGAATATACCTCAATCGAGTTCAAGGAGTTACGTGAGGATAAAGGACTACAGAAACAACTAACTGTTGCTTACTCATCACAGCAGAATGGTATTACAGAAAGGAAAAATTAGACGACGATTGAAATGGCAAAATCCATGTTGCTTGAAAAGAGGATGCCACATTCATTTTGGAGTGAGGCAGTTAAAACTGTAGTCTATCTTCTCAACAGATGTCCAATAAACACACTTGATAAAATGAATCCTTTTGAAGTATTTAGTGGCAGGAAACTTGGTGTGAAGCATCCAAGGGTGTTTTATTTGTTATGCACAGATGCCAACACAATTGAGACACAGACTTGAAGACAACACCACCAAATGCATCTTTGTGGGATATAGGAGTTAAGAGAAAGGGTATAGATTTTCAATCTTGAAACTTACAAGGTGATTATTTTGAGGGATGTCATATTTAATAAAGAAGCTTTTAGGAATTGGGATAAACAGATTGAAGATATCATCTTAGTACCACTTAGACTTGATGAAGTGGAATGTGAAACACAAACTGAGAGATTGAAGATATCATCTTAGTACCACTTATTAGACTTGATGAAGTGGAATGTGAAATACAAACTGAGAGTGAAATTGTGTTTGAAATTTAGTCTCCCCGACGTTTAAGTTCAAAACCAGAGGACCTAGAAGTGCAACTTCATTAAGAATGAGGAGGTTGAGAGAGATTTATGCAACCTGCAACTATCGTATAGTGGAACCTGAAAACTTTGAAGAAGCTGAGAATGACCAATCTTGGCAGAAGGCAATGAGTGATGGAATTGTATGATTGAGAAAAACTGAACTTGGGAACTTGTGAATGGACCAAGAGACAAACTAGTGATAGGTGTGAAATGCGTCTATAAGACCAAACTGAATCTAGATGGCTTCGTACAAAAGAACAAGGTAAGACTAGTTGCTAAGGGTTATTTCCAACAACCTGGAATGAATTTCAATGAAACCTTTGCTCTAATGGCAAGGTTGGACACTATTAGGACTTTAATTGCTTTGGCCACACATAAATTCAGCTTTTCTCAATAGCATACTTGAATAAGGTTTTGTGGTTCCAAATAAAGATGATAAGGTGTTCAAATTAAGGCACACACTGTATGGACTGAAGTAAGCACCAAGGTCTTGGTACAAAGAAATTGACTACTACTTCAGCAAGAGGGGTTTCAGAAAAATTTCAAGTGAGGCAACAATTTATACAAAGACAGGAAAAGGCTCATAAAAGCTAATTGTGTTTATCCATGTCGATGATGCGGTGTTCACTGGAAACAATGAAGTTATGATTTCTGAACTCATGCTGGAAGCAATGAAGCTATAATTTCTGAACTCATGGAGGATATGATGAAGCATTACGAAATGACTAATTTGGGATTTCTTCATCACTTTCTGGGAATTGGAGTGATTCCAGAATCCAGTGGTATTTTCATACATCAGCAAAAATATGCACAGACCTTACTTGAGAAATTTGGACGGAAATGATGCAAATCAGTTGCTACCCCATTGATTACAAATGAAAAAGTGTAAAAATGATGGAACTGAAGCTACCGATGAGAATCCAGTGGTATTTTCTTGGGCTTCAGTCAAGCAACAAAGTTTTGCACAGTCCACCGCATAAGCTGAGTATGCGAGTGTTGCTGAAGCAACATTTCGAGCTATATGGCTAAGATTTGTTATGAAGGATTTTCGAGAAATGCAATTGGATGCCACACCGTTCATGTGTGACAACAACTCTGCAATAACCAATACTAAAAACCATGTGTTCCATCAGAAGACTAAACACATTAAAAGAAAATTTCATTTCATCGTAAAGGCATTGCTGGAAAACACAATTGAGTTGTTGTACTGCAAGTTTGAAGATCAGACTGCAGATATTTTCAGCAAAACTCTGCCTAAACACAGATTTGTTTATCTGAGAGGACTGCTTAGGGTCAAAGCATAATCCATTTAGAAGGGAATGTTGGAGCTAAATGAGATTTGGTTTTGATCCTACAACTTGGAACACAAGAAATTTGTTTGTGTTTGTTTGCTTGAATTCCATAAGGCTAGTGTTATGTAGCTGCTAGTGTTACTTTGTTGTTAGTGAACTAGGTGTGGACTTGGTTTCATTAGACAAGTGTATGCACCAAATCAGTTTTTTTAGATTGAAGGGCTCAAGGTAATTATCTTTGTTTGGTAGTGAAGCAGAAAATATAAGAATGTATGAAGGATGCTGAGCTGCTCCTATTAGCTCAAGCATTTCATCTCTAAAATTCTCTGATTAGTTCTTCTTTCTTTTTCAAGATTACATCACGTATATACACTAAACTATTACAGATGTAACATAAACGTACGATAAATAATCAATACACTGACTAAAAAGTACAAGCTTGCATGGCACCAGATTTAGAAGCAAACCAAATGCCCCAGTTTTGCCCAAAAACTCACAATTGTAGTTAAAAAAAATAAAAATAAAGCATAGGGTTAATTGTTATGACCTAGGGTTAAGCGATTACGAGTTTAGGACTCCGTCCAGAGGCCGAGTCCTAAATCTTAAATTATAAGCTCCACCTACCCGCATCCCGATTCCGACACCCTTATCCATTCACTTGTCATGCTCCAATTGATTTGTATTTGTAAAATTGCTTTAGTGTTATAAAGTAAATTGATTCTACAAACTAATGAATTCGGAGCATTTTTCTCTTTTATGAAGGGCCTAATTAAATGTGAAAAGCCCCTAAATCAAATCAAATATGACGACAACCACCAAATTACCGTAAATGAGATCCAAGATTCTAACTCAAATCAAATATGGTTATAATTAAAGAACGTACCCTTAGCTCTGTTGGTTATGAATGAAGTGAGTTGCTCTTCAACATATACGTTCCTTGAAGCACCAATACAAATCGGTCGTTCTGTAAATTGAGAATAAGCTAATGAAGTAAGAAGGGAGAGTAAGTAATAATTTCTTTTTTTCTTATATGACAATAGAATTATACCACAAATAAAAAAAAGGATAGAGTATGGTTACCTAGTTGTTGTTTTTTTTTTTTTTGGGGTGGGGGGGGGGGGTTGTTCTGTGGATTGGAGTCTGGTTTTGTACTAATTGGAGAGGACGATTTTCAGCAATTCAGCAGGACTTCACCACTACCAACATTCTTAGCTAGATAGTGAACGTTGTATGAGGCATCGTTCTTATCTACAAACATGAAATTTGAAAAGATATAACTGTTAATTCTTGAACCAACTTCTGCCTATATACAATGAAAAAAAACAAATCGCAATTTCAACTCACTCTCTCATCAGAATGTGTAAGATAATCTGAATTAGAAAAATTCACCCTAAAAAGATTAAAATTATCATATTTATAAATCTCAAAATCACAAAACTCCCAAATTTAAACAAAACAAACTCCACGTATATGTGTTTTTCATGTTATAATCTCTGGTAGAATAGACTTGCATACAATTGTTATAATATTTTAAGAAAATTGCATCAAAATTTATATGAAACTTTTACAAATCAATTAAATTCCATAAAAATCCATGAATTTATAAAATTCATTAAAATCTTTGAAATTCCCAATTGAATACCTCTTCTTTAACACTCAACAATTCATTATAAAAACAAAGAACCATTAACCCTCATTAAAAATATGAACTATTATCCTTATTACTGTGTATTTAATCAGGTCACAAACAATCCCATGATATTCCCATAATATCATGAGGGCATAAACACATACAATTATCAAGAAGAACACAGAACCATTAACCCACTTCTCCATCGCCTTGACTCCTTTGACTTTTGGGGGAGTTTGGGTGGTGGTTCTTGGTTTTGCCGAGAGGGAGAAGGAGAGTTGCAGAGGGGTACAGATGGTAAAAGAGAGAGAGAGAGAGAGAGAGAGAGAGAGAGAGAGAGAGAGACAGTATTGGGAGATGGGGGAGTCTGAGTGTAATGAGGGAGTAAATGAGGCGTGGGAGGGAGGGAGAGAGGAATTAATGGAGTACAATGATGAGTCAGATGGATTGGATGGGTGATAGCAACCAGATGAAAATTTCAGAGATCCAGCTGGAGGGCAGTCTAGGCACAACAACCAAGAAAAAGAAAAAAGATGACGGACGCGTCTAAACTGTAAAAAAGGTTGGCAACGTGCATGGTTGACCAAAAGTTGAAGGAAAAAGGACAGGAAAAAGGAAGAGGACGTAACAATTTCTTGTTTTTTCTTGCAAAGTTCTGCTAGATACAATTGCAATTTTCTATCTAAAAGCAAAAGGAATTGAGAAGTCTAAAAAGAAAACTAATGAAAAAAATTTGAAAATTTTGAGTTTTAATAATAAGGATAAAATAAAAGATAAAATGAATAGTACCATGATTGACTTTTTAGTGTAAAAATATGACTTTTCGTTAAAGTAAATAGTACCGAAAGTTTTCCAAATCTAAAAGCATGAAGTTTTATCTTCTTCTTCTAATTTAACATGTGTACCCTAAAGTTATACGAAACAAATTTATATGACAACAGAATTATACTACAAAGAAAATAAGGATAGAGTGTGGTTACATAGTGCTTTTTTTTTTTTTTTTGTTGGACTGGAGTTTGGTTCAAACCAATTGGAGACAACCTTTTTTCAGCAATTCAGCAGGACTTCGCCACTAGCAACATTCTTAACTAGATAGAGAATGTTGTATGAGTGCATCGTTATTATCTACAAACATAGAATTGGAAAAGATATAACTGTTAATTCAACCTTTAACAACTTCTGCCTATATACAATGACAAAAACAAATCACAATTTCAACTCACTCTCTCATCATAATGTATAAAATACTCTGAAGTAAAAAATTCACAAATTAAAATTAGTATATTTATAAATCTCAAAATCACAAAACTCCGAAATTTAAACAAAACAAACTAAACTGATATGTTTTTCATGTTATAATCTCGAGCAGAATAGACTTGCGTACAATTTTTATAAAACAACACTTGTATAACACTTATACCAAAATTTACTCACATTCTTAGTTGTAAGTTATTGATTTGGTAAAAGTTGGTGACTCATACAATGTATTGATACATTCATAGTTTTTTTAATCAATTTTTACATACAATTAATAATATCGGTTGTATACTTACACTCGTTCTTTCCAAAATTTGTGTTCTCAGATTTTTATTTATTATTAATTCAGAAGAAAATATATTTTTTTAAATGGAGAAAAAAAAGAAAAGACAGAGAATGTAGTAAATAACATATTCACTGAGTTAAGAAAACTAAAAAGTTACTTATTGCATCAACAAATATAGTTAGTGAGTTTGACTGTGCTGCTTAACTATGGTTAAAAAGAAACTGAAATGTCTCTATGAATTTTTTCAATCTCCATAATAGATCATTTAAAAAAAAATATCCATGAGTTCCAAAAAAATTGAAACCTGTAATAATGCTGAAAAGCGTATCTGATGAAAGGAATGATGAATGAAAAAAATAAAATCAAAGAAGGGGAAAATGTGAAATTCCCAAAGTAGTGTTACACTACAACACTAGCAATCGCCTTGTTTATTTTAAAAAATAGTTTAAATAATGTTTTGTTGGAAAATAGCATTAGCATGCCAGCTGTCATCGGCTTGGGCACTATGGAGAGAATAATTTTGCTTCAGTGTTCTTGAATTTGCAAATATTTGGAGCACATCGTAAATTGTTGTGTATCACTACCAACGAAGGAGAATAGCCGGCACTAAAAAAAGCAAATAATTTGTTATTAAGCATGCAGACAAAATATTCACATTTATCAAAACAATTATTTCTATTAAATACAAATTAAAGCAGATTAAATATCTATCTTATTTACTAAAACTAAGAACAAAACAATTATATACTTAACATGAATATTTTTTTACTTTTCAAATATTTTTATAATTTTCAATCGTTAGATCAAATGAATTAAAAAATATATTTTTTATTTATAAAAACATGGTGAAAACACTTCTAAACAACTTAATCATCAAGTGAGTTAAGAATTATCAAAAAGTTGATAAAATTATATTGGTAAATCTGTATCAGAAATGTTGAAATTTCTCAGGACAAATAGATTGGTAACTATTAACGTAAAATATTAATTAATTGAAACCATTGACGAAAAAATCGAATTTGAGAACATTTTTTTCAATGGATTTTGCTTCGTTCTTCACATTATACATTATCTTGATTAGAGGACGATCAAATATGTAATATAAGGGTATTCAATTAAAATTTAAAGTAATTATATAAAATTCAAAATATTCAATCATGATTTTATGATAGGTTATTAAAATTCTTAATTAAATATGAAGCCATTTTGGTTAAATAATAGTATAGGATGATTTTTTATTAAATTAAACTTAGCTCAAGCCATTTTCATTAAAGCTCCATATTTCTAATTGTCAACTTAACGAGTCGTTTTTTAATGATAATAAAAAATATGTTGTCCCAATTACAAGTTATAGGAGTGGGACTTCACAGGATTAAGCTTACTCTGTTACAAACTTATCCAGTCTAGGCCACCATACAAATCCTTAAAGGTTCATGTGCCAATGTAAGGTTTGCGAGACTATTTCTTAAAGTTCAAGTGATGATGAGCAAAGGTTAACATGATTGTGAAATTTGTTTGAGGGCACTTTAAATTGATTAACACTCTTTCACATGGGGTGTGATCAGCATAGTCAGATAAAACTAAAATACAAGTCAGATAAAACTAAAATACAAGTCTTATATATGTTTGTTTAAAACGTGTCTTACTAATAAAGTGATCAATCAGAGAATTCATGTTCCAAAAAAAAAAAAAATTTAGAAAATCAGATGTGTCATAGAGTTATGGAGAAACGAACATTATGATTTTGATTCAGCCCGATATGACTTTGGTTTGTACTGATTCCCAAATTAACATCCTTATCAAACCAATTTGAATCCCCAAAGGATTTTAGCTGGCCTGATATTTCTCTTCATACACAACCCCATACCCACCTGCTTCAAGTAACTACCATAAATTCATATTCAAAATATCAGAAATTTTATCATGTTTCGGTGCCTCTTTTTTTTTTTTTTTTTTGGCGTTTAAATTTTGATCATTGTATTCTTAACCCAAAATTTAACATTTCAAAGTTTCAAAATATAAGATTCTCTGCAACGTTCTATACACTCTCCTAAAACAACAGATACTCTTAACTATTTGTGTTGTTAATGAAGATGATGATGCATGCCAATTGCCAAGGAGGAGGTTGGAGGGTTTTAATTTTTTGGTCAACTATTAAGTTTTATTTAATTTAGTAAACTAGCTACTACTAATTATTATGTTTCGTTAACAATTCAACTACTAAATTTGCTAGTAAACAATGACTGAAGGCATTTCAACTAAAATATTACGGGATTAGACTATAGAGAGAATATTAATATTTTGACAAAGTCCTAAGAAGGTGGTTAGCAAACCAATTACTAAAGTTGCTTTTAAACAATGACTGAAGGCATTTAGTTAAGCTAAAATATTATGGAAATTAGACCAGAGAGAATATTAATATTTTGATAAAGATATGGGAAGGTGGTTGGCAAACCAACTGCGTACTAAATTTGCTGGTAAAAAATGATCGAAGTTATTTCAGCCAAAAATTGTCATTGTTTTTCCTGGTCATCGAGGAGGTAGTCAAGTTATTTGAATCTCTGGAAATATCGATACAAACCGAAATGAAAAAAAAAAAAAAAAAACGTATAATCGAGTGCTCCCAGAGAATCAGCTTGCATATAAGGCCAGAAAGTATGAAAAAGAGTGCTAGATGCCCTAATAGACTGCTGAGACAGTTGGGTGGCCGCAAGCGAACTAACAGCTTGGACGGCAAATTATTCTGTCTACAACCCAACGACACAGCCAATAATGCATAACAAACGACACGGCCAATAGTGCGTGACGATCGACACAGTGTGCGGAGTATGCAGACTTGTCTTAAAAATTGATAAGCAAATCAAATGCACAAAAACTTAGACGAAGTAAGGCATTTGATTTAAAATCGCAATAAACAGAACCTGAATTACATCATTACAAACACAAACAAAAGAAAATGAAATATTCCCCATTTGGTGGCTAAGAAAACCTAAAAAAAGTAAACAACTACTAAGAAAATACACACAGAAATTGCAATTCCCACAAATCCACAACAATTCAAGGAACCCATGACCCCATTTTCTTTCCCAAATTTTCCAGGCAACCAAACAGACCCCAACCCAACCCTAATCTCCAAAATTCTCAATCAAACATCACTCAATCACCCGTCAAAAACCAAAGAAATTCAAGAAAACGAAGAATGCAACAGTGGAAAGGTCTTGTTTCTTATCAAAATAGATCCCTCTTAAGAAAGGGGCTTATGTGCACTAAATTTGAATACTCCTAAACCCACAAGTTCCTAATCAATCAAGTTACCAAGGTCCTAAATCCTAAATTGCAGAGAAAGTCTCATGTTCGTTTTAAAAGTGTCTTACTAATAACATGATCAATCAGAGTATCCATGTCCCGATAAATAAGTTAGAAAATCAGAGGTGTCATGGAGTCATGGAGAAACGAACATTATGATTTCGATTCAGCCGGATATGACTTTGGTTTGTACTGAGTCCCAAATTAACATCCTTATCAGAAATTTGAAGCCCCAAAGATTTTCAGCTGCCTGATATTTCTACATTCAAATTAACATCTTTATGCATAACCCCATACCCACCAGCTTCAAGTAATTACCATAAATGCATATTTAATTTTATCATATTAAAAATATGATCATTGTATTAAAAATACAAATATTCATATTAAAAATATCCGAAATTTTATCATGTTTTGGTGCCTCATTTTTATTTTTTGGCATTGTATTTCGATCATTGTATTCTTAACCCAAAATTTAACATTTCAAAGTTCTGGAATCTTATCTCCGCAACGTTCTATAAACTCTCCTAAAACAACAGATACTCTTAACTATTTGTGCTGTTAATGAAGATGATGATGTATGCCAACTACTACTACTAATTATTATTTTTGGTTAGCAAACCAACTACTAAATTTGCTAGTAAACAATGATTGAAGGCATTTCAACTAAAATATTAAGGGGATTAGACTATAAAGAGAATATTAATATTTTGATAAAGTTCTGAGAAGGTGGTTAGCAAACCAACTCCCAAATTTGCTAATAAACAATGACTAAAGGCATTTCAGCTTAAAATATTGCGGGAATTGGACTATAGAGAGAATATTAATATTTTGACAAAGTTCTGAGAAGGTGGTTAGCAAACCAAGTACTAAGTTTGCTAGTAAACAATGGCTCAAGGCATTTCAGCTAAAATAAAATTTGCTAGTAAACAATGACTGAATGCATTTCAGCTAAAATATTACGGGGAATAGACTTATAGAGAGAATATTATTATTTTGACAAAGACCTGAGAAGGTGGTTTGCAAACCAACAATTAAATTTGCTAGTAAACAATGACTGAAGACATTTCAGCTAAACTAAAATTTTCCAGTAAACAATGACTGAACACATTTCAGCTAAAATATTACGGGGATTAGACTTATAGAGAGAATATTAATATTTTGACAAAGCCCTGAGAAGGTGGTTAGCAAACCAACAATTAAATTTGCTAGTAAACAATGACTGGGTGGCTGCATGCCAAAGGCACGAGCATCTAACAGCTTGGACGGCAAATTATTCTATCTACTTCCTAACGACACAGCCAATAAAGCGAAACAAACGACACAGCCAATAATGCGAAACAAACGACACAGCGTGCAGAGTCTGCAAACTTGTCTTAAAAATTGGTAAACAAATCAAATACACAAAAAATCTAGACAAAGTAAGGCATTTGATTTAAAATCACAATAAACAGAACCTCATTTACATCACTACAAACACAAACAAAAGGAAATGAAATATTCCCCATTTAGACGAAGTAAGGTAATTAAGTTATTTCAATCAACTTGATGCATATTTCAATCGAGCCTTATTAAAAACGGAAACTTGGAAAAAAAAATTCTTACATTTTTAATCACATCCAACAGTAAATTTCAGCCCTGCCAATATTGGATTTTTTTTCCAGTTGCAACAACATAGATTACCACATAAAAACTATGTATAGAAAAGTAACTGAACAAAAGAAGATGCATATAGAGATTTAGATGATGAAATAGAAAAAGTTTGCATTTTCTTTAACAAAAGAAGACACACATAGAGATTCAGTTGATGAAATCAGATAGAGATTTAGGTTCGAGAAAAAACTACGTACCCCGCTGCAAAGTGGGACTCTTTACTACCCTCTATTTGTGATACAACACCAACCAAAGGTTCCAACTCAGCAGCCCCAACATGAAGAAAAACCAAATCATACTGGCTTGACTCCGCTGCCTTCCCTTCTTGAAAACCAAGCAAGCTTAAGTAACTCATATGCCCCAAAATCAACTGGTTGTTCGGCTCTGGCTGGACTGTTTTTTTTAGAAAACAGTCGATTGTGAACACGCTGAAACTCCTTCTCGGCTTGTCCCCTGAACGAAGCAAAGTAAAATCATCAAGCCGTCCCACGCCAAATTCCCCACTACAAAGATCATGCAGCAGTTAGAGCAAAAATAGTATATTATCCCAAAATCCATGAAAAATCTAACAAATTTAACTAACACCCCAAGCTAAAGGCCTCAAATTTCCCAACTGGGTTCTCATTGAACATGATTATAATCTCAAATTAAACATAATTAGTATGATATTAAGCAACTAATGATAATTAAATTTTCAAAACTTGAACTACATACTTGTTATTACAGCAACAATCGTATTATCCTCCAAACCACCTTCCCTCATGTGATATTTCAGAGAGAGAGAGAGAGAGGACCTGAAGAGAAATGTAATGGCGATGTCATAGATGGAGGAAGAGAGAAGTGACAGAGAGGGAGAGATGCAATCCCTCAACCCCACCTTATCTCTGCAGTCTGCAGCCAACACACCCATTCCCTCAGAACTCAGAACCCATTCCCTCAGATCACCCTCTCTCCCCCACCCTGTGAAGGCACCCGACACCAGACCCCTCCCCACTCCCACCCAAACCACCCCTAATCCCTAACCGTTCGATTTGGATTGAATCAAGCAAAATTGATATTTTACCTACCCACGGGACAGCCCACTTCGGGCCCAAAAACAACAGCCCCACCCGGCGGTTTTGGGTGAAGCACAGCGCGCACACACACAATGGGACAATTGTAATTCAGTCAAAATCGAGGGCCCATTCCATAAGAAACATAAATAGTGCAATTTGAATCTCTACAGTAATGTTGAGAGTACTATCACGTATAATATAATGCGAATGACACAAACATAAATGATATATCATAAATTTAAAGTATAATATATTAATTTTACACGTCTTGCCAGTAGTACTTGCCATCACCAAATTAGTTAGAAAAGATAATCAAATCAACGGTGTTGCTCACCACCTAGCTTGACATGCTCTCCACATGAATATTTTTTTTTGGACTTGGTTTGAAGAATCTCTTATTTTATTTGTTTACTTTCAGATTGTAATGTTGATGGTAGTGTTATGTGTCCCTGATTTGTAATATGTTTTCTCTTATCAATGAAATTCTACCGTTGCTATTAAAAAAATTAAAAAAATAATCCTATACTCAATTCATGAAAGCTATGAAAAACGCATCAATTAACAGAAAATAATTGCAATGTGTTGTGGTCTATTTTATCTGACAGAGGGACTAGGGCCGGCGGCAGAGAGAGAGAGGAGAGAGATGTGTGTTTGTAGAATTGTAGGGGAATGTGTGTGTTGTTATCCCTCCTACATTGTGCCTTTATTTATAGTAGTAAAGGGAGAGAAGATATTCCTTCTCCTCCAAGTAATACAAGTTGTAATAGGAAAGGATAACTAGAATCAAATCTTATCTAGGATTTACACAATCATACTTAAACTAGGAATGTTTACAACACTCCCCCTTGAGTGGGTAAATACTCAAGGTAGATTCAGCATCATGCAGAAGTTGAGGAAGTCGACTCGTTGGCATTGATTCCAAGGAACAACGCTTATTCTCAATAAGGTAGGAACTTGCATAAGTAGTAAGTCTCACTAAAAAACCCTAAGGCTATGGCAAAAACCCAAGTAGGGACAAAATCCATAGTCTAAGGAAAAATGCGTGAGAAATGCAAAGTCAAAAGAAACGTCTACAGGACGTCATCAGGGATATGACCAGCCCAAGGTGGGTGCCTCGTTAAAACCTAGTTAGGTAGCAAAAACCCAGTGGGAAAAATGCTCCTAATCGTAGGGAAAAAGAGTACATTAAGATCAAGCAAGTATCTAGAAGATACTCCCCCTGAGTTTGACATAATTCCACAGAGAAATAGCAAAGTTACAACTCAGAAAGTTTACGCATACCAATTCCATGAACAAGCTTCTGAAACGTCGCCTTCGGTAGTGATTTGGTGAAGAGGTCGGCCAGATTGTCTTGTGATCGGATTTGCGTGACTTCAATCTTCTGATGCTCTTGTTGTTGATGTGTAAAGAAGAACTTCGGCGCAATATGCTTAGTGTTGTCTCCTTTGATGTAACCCTTCTTGAGCTGTTCGATGCAAGCTGCGTTGTCTTCAAAAATCGTCGTCGGGGCATTAACGGCGGGATGAAGATCACAGGAGCTTCGAATATGGCCCACTACTGCTCTCAACCAAAAGCATTCCCGAGTTGCTTCATGTAAGGCGAGAATTTCAGCATGGTTAGACGAAGTGGCAACTAAGGTCTGTTTAGTTGACCTCCAAGATATTGCGGTGCCTCCAACGGTAAAGACATAACCCGTTTGAGAATGCGCCTTGTGCGGATCAGATAAGTATCCAGCGTCGGCATAACCAACAAGGCGAGAATCAACCCGATGAGCATAGGGTGCGGCATTACTCGAGGATTCGTAGGGATAGAATAAGCCCAAATCCGTAGTACCCTTAAGGTAACGGAAGATGTCTTTCACGCCAGTCCAATGTCTGCGTGTTGGTGCATTGTTGTATCTTGCCAAAAGATTAACAGCGAAAGAGATGTCGGGTCTAGTGCATTGAGCTAAGTACAATAAAGTGCCTATCGCACTTAGATAAGGAACTTCAGGCTCCAAAATCTCTTCATCATCCTCCTTCGGACGGAAGGGATCTCGCTTTGCATCTAGCGTACGAACGACCATAGGAGTACTCGAAGACTTCGCTTTATCCTCATTAAAACGGCGCAACACCTTCTGGGTGTAGTTCGATTGATGTACTAGGATTCCATCCGAACAATGCTCTATCTCGAGGCCGAGACAGTATCGAGTCTTACCTAGATCTTTCATCTCAAATTCCGACTTCAGGTGCGAAGCAGTTCTCGCGAGCTCTTCAGGAGTTCCGATGAGATTCATGTCATCGACATATACTGCAACAATCGCAAATCCGGAATGTGACTTCTTAATGAACACACAATGGCATAGTTCGTTATTCACATATCCCTGACTAGTCAAATACTCACTTAAACGGTTATACCACATTCTTCCGGATTGTTTCAAACCGTATAGTGAACGCCTCAGCCGAATTGAGAGCGTGTTCCGGGGTTTGGAAATATTTGAACCAGTCAATGTAAGTCATTCGGGAACTTTCATATAAATTTCCGTATCAAGATCCCCATAGAGATACGCGGTTACTACGTCCATCAGCTGCATATCCAGTTTTTCAGAAACTACCAAACTGATAAGGTATCGAAAAGTAATCACATCCATAACGGGTGAGTAAGTTTCGTCATAGTCAATCCCGGGGCGTTGTGAGAAACCTTGTGCTACAAGACGAGCTTTGTAACGCACAATTTCGTTCTTCTCATTACGCTTCCGAACGAAAACCCACTTGTAGCCAACGGGCTTCACATGTGGAGGAGTAGGAACTACAGGTCCAAACACCTTACGTTTCGCAAGTGAATCAAGTTCGACTTGGATTGCTTGTTTCCAGTTTGACCAATCAGCTCTACGTCGACATTCATCAACGGAACGCGGTTCAATGTCATCGCTCAACATGATCTCAGTAGCTACTGCAAATGCTAATGCATCGTCGACAATCATCTCATTTCTACGCCACACATCATCTAAGCTAGCATAATAGACCGAAATCTCACGATTCTCGGGAGGAGGATTCGTCTCTTCAAGGACGCTTCCATAATCTAGAATTTCCTCATGAGTTGGGTAAAATGAGTAAGCGATAGTCGGATTCACGGTAGGCTCTTCAGGACCTTGTGCCGTGGTTTTCCTCTTCCGGGGGTGTGAATCCTTTGAACCAAGGGGTCTGCCACGCTTTTGTGTAGGGGCAGATGATTGGCTAGCCGCTAATGTACGTGGATCACCAGAATTGGCGTCCCGGGCTTCCAGGAGGGTAGTCCGTCGTACATTTGGTACATCCATCTTTGCAGGCGTATTCGCAGCTGGAATATGTGATCTTGTCACGCGCGCTAGATCGGTGAAAGCATCTGGCATGCTCTGAGCTATGCTCTGGAGATCTAATATGCGCTGCACTTCAGCTTCAGACTGAGCGGTGCGGGGATCTAAATGAGACAAAATGGGAGTCATCCATGATAATTCGCGTCGTTCATTAGGAACGTTGACGTTCTTATCTCCCCCTAACGACGGGAAGACTGTCTCATAGAAGTGACAATCCGCGAAACGAGCGGTAAACAGATCGCCTGTCAAAGGTTCTAAGTAACGAATAATCGAAGGAGAATCATATCCGACATAGATTCCCATCCTTCGCTGAGGCCCCATTTTTGTACGTAAGGGCGGCGAGATCGGCACATAGACCGCACAACCAAAAACGCGCAGATGCGATATGTCGGGTTCGCATCCGGTGACCA
Organism: Malus sylvestris; assembly: GCF_916048215.2. NCBI lineage: Eukaryota > Viridiplantae > Streptophyta > Magnoliopsida > Rosales > Rosaceae > Malus > Malus sylvestris. The sequence goes on along the minus strand of NC_062267.1, from coordinate 6,492,397 downwards.
ACTGAAGGGCACTAAATGGTTGTGTCGCAACAGGCCTCAGGCGGACCAACTTTGCTGTGTGCAATATTGCATGGCCCTAAGCAGCGATCGGGAGCTTAGTACGTATGACCAACGATCGAGCAATCATTTGTAAACGCTTAATGAAAGCCTCTGCCAGGCCGTTCTGGGTGTGAACATGGGGTACAGGATGTTCAACTTCAACCCCAACCGACATGCAATAGTCATCAAAAGTTTTAGATGTGAATTCTCCAGCATTATCCAATCGAATAGATTTGATCGGATAATCAGGGTGGTGAGCCCTGAGCTTGATAACCTAAGCCAACAGTTTGGAGAATGCAGCGTTCCTTGTGGACAACAAGCACACGTGTGACCAACGTGTAGAAGCGTCAACCAAAACCATAAAATATCTAAATGGTCCGCAGGGAGGTTGAATCGGTCCACAAATGTCCCCCTGAATCCGTTGTAGAAAAATGGGAGGATTCGAACGAATCTTGTCATAAGAAGGCTTAGTAATAAGCTTTCCCATAGAACATGTTTGACATGCAATTTCATGGATCGAACCTAAGCTTCGGGTTAGTGGATGCCCGTGTGAAGTTTTGAGGATACGGCGCATCGCTATTCGTCCAGGATGTCCCAAACGATCATGCCAAAGTGTAATTTCGTGCACGGTCCCTGTGGTAGGGCCGGCCACATAGTGGCATTCTATGGGGCGTATGGTCGTAGTTTACAGACCACTCGGGTTATGCTCCATCTTCTCTAGAATACGTTTCTGGCCATATTCGTAGGAAGTTACACACAGAAATTCAACTCCGTTTTCTACGTGGGTTTCAGCGTGGTAATTGTTATCTCTAATGTCCTTGAAACTTAGTAACGTTCTTCTGGAACGTGGAGAATAGAGTGCCTCAGCAATGGTCAAGATTGTACCATTGGACAACATTATACGTGCCTTACCGTATCCTTCGATCAGGTTGGATGGGCCTGAGAGGGTTGTCAGAGGTGCATTCTTAGGTACGAAGTTAGTGAAATAGATGCGTTCACGCAAAACAGTATGCGTGGTTGCACTATCTGCCAGACAACTAACTTTCCCACTAGTCATACCTAGAATGAAAAATTAATTTGAATCGGTCACATGCATAAAAGTTTATAAAAACAAGTATCAATTCAAAATAATTTCATTTATTCAAGGATTAAAAACTTAATATCCAAAATAAATCGCCAACTAATAATCCAAAACATAAAGGAAAATTGTTCAAAAATCAACCAAAAAACAAGGTGGGGTTCGGCCACAAGGTGGAATTCGGCCCCAATTGTCTTATTTTAACCGAAAAATAAGTCCATGTCTAAGATTCTAATCTTCCATAGGAGTGGTATCCTCCTGAAAATCAGAAACCTCCATCTTTGTAGTCTCCGGTTCGTCCATTTGCAGGAAGTTTGATTCAAACTTCGTACGACGAGAATGATATGCATCCACAACCTTCTTGGGAGCACGGCAAATACGGGACCAATGGTCCTTGGAACCACAACGATAGCACATATCGTCATTCATTGTGGCAGGTGCTTTGCCCTTATTCTTGAAGTTCGGGGCCTTGGGAGCGAGGTTTGGGCGCTTCTGGGCTTTGTTTCCTCCCTTGGATGGGCCTTGGCTCTGTTGACCTTGGTGGGATGGCTTCTGGCCGCCCTTACCACGCCTCTTTTGGCGTTTTGGGTGCTGATTAGTGTTATAATGTGCTTCAGGCACAGCAGTAGCCCCAGTAGGTCGAGCTTGATGATTCTTCATCAACAGCTGGTTCTGCTTTTCAGCAAGAAGTAAAACAAAGATCAAATCCGAGAACTTAGTGAACTTCTGAGCTCTATATTGTTGCTGCAGGACAATATTAGAAGCAGAGAAGGTCGAGTAGGTCTTCTCCAGGAGATCCTCTTCAGTCAAAGTTTCATTGCAAAACTTGAGAAGTGATCGGATTCGACAAACTTCAGAATTATATTCATTCACAGACTTAAAGTCTTGGAAGCGCAAGTGCTGCCAGTCGTGTCTTGCTTCAGGCAAGAATATGTCCTTTTGGTGATCGAAACGATCAGCCAAAGCGACCCATAATGCACGTGGATCCTCCTCAGCAAGGTACTCAGTTTGTAGAGCGTCATGGATATGTCTTCGGATGAAGATCATAGCAGTGGCTTTTTCAGCCTCGCCAACAGGTTTATCTGTTGCTTCTTCAATAGCAGGACGCAAGTTTTTTGCAGTGAGGTGGAGCTTCACATCTTGAACCCACTTGAGGTAGTTCCTTCCAGAAACCTCCAAAGCGGTGAAGTCGAGTTTGTTCAAGTTCGACATGTTCCTATCACAAAATAGATGGACAAGATGTGGTTAGTGTAATGGAGAAAAATCAATCCATTCACATAGGAGTAGAACATACAGGTTCTAATAGACATGTATTGGTTTAATTTTGCATGAAAAACTTCGGGTTTTCATGGGTGATATATTTAAGTGAAAACTTCGGGTTTTCAAACAAGGCATGTTTATAAGAAACTTCGGGTTTCAAAGTAATTATGAACTTCAGGTTCATATATTCCTGCAGGCAAACACAAATATATATGCAAACAAATATGCAAAGAATATATGCAGAGATATTGTATAATGATAAGTGAATTAATTTATTTTTGGTCTTCGGGGCCAAATTAAAGTGTGGGTGAAAATATAAAAACCCATATTATTTAAAAAAAATTAAATAATAAAATCTCGGGGCCTAAAAATATAGGCCAAGAACCCTCGGGTGGGATTACAGGCCCACGGGGTGAGAAGAGGGGAATGGGCTGCTGTGTGCAGCCCTAAAAAATTTTTTTTTTTATTTTTTATTTTTATTTTTTTTTTATTTTTTTTTCGGGCCGTTCCAGGCGAGCCCAGAAACTTTTTTTTTTTTTTTTTTAATTAGATGCATATATAATTCAATGAATCACATATTTACTTTGATGCATATGCAAATAATAGTTTCAATGCATGTACATATGTAAGATTCAATTCATGGCAAATATCAAATTCACATAATTGTAGCAATTTTGATGATGAATCATACACAATTTATGTAGAATCTAAAATACGTAAAACGTAAAGTTGGGTCATGCATCATGGTGAATGTTCATGCTATCAGGGCTTGCAAAATATCGAGTTAAAAGCCGTTGTTTGGAAAGAACCTGATTGCGTGATGATATGGATGAACTGGTTTGATGCAGAAAAAATCTCCAACGTCAGATTCCTAAGCGCAGCGGTAGGAGCGTGCTGATAACGTGTTGTGGTCTATTTTATCTGACAGAGGGACTAGGGCCGGCGGCAGAGAGAGAGATGAGAGAGATGTGTGTTTGTAGAATTGTAGGGGAATGTGTGTGTTGTTATCCCTCCTACATTGTGCCTTTATTTATAGTAGTAAAGGGAGAGAAGATATTCCTTCTCCTCCAAGTAATACAAGTTGTAATAGGAAAGGATAACTAGAATCAAATCTTATCTAGGATTTACACAATCATACTTAAACTAGGAATGTTTACAACACAATGTGCATAAGGGCTTGTTATTTTCAAGATTTTTTCCATCAATAGGCACTTCATATCATTGTCTATGATAGAAACGTAGAGAAACAATGGAATCAACTTCCATTTTCCAACGACGAACTCCAATTTTGTTGATGGATTCCATTTTTTTAAGCCTAATTAGTTGTTGGAGTTGTGGTATTTCCTACATCTATGAATTCTAAATAAATGAAATCATGTATGCTTTCATACAATGGTTGAAATGTTGAATTGATGAGGACTTAATTTTATTTATCAAATTGGAAACATCATAACAATGCTCTAACTAAAGGATTATATAGATTGCAATTTTGTGTGTTGAATATCAGGATAGAAAAAAAATATATCTCTAAAACACCATATTGTCCATTTATGCATTTATTTCTCTGAGTTAATCATTCTGCAGGATGAGGATTTAAACTTCACCTTTTTAACATTTGATATCATAAAAGGATGCAATAACCATTTTCCGTCCGCTGACCAGAGATCTAAAAAAAACTACTCTTCAAATTTAATTTGACTTGGAACTATATATACCTTTACATGTGCCAAATATGAATAACAACTTTTACTTACGTATTAGACTGAATTGGCTTGAGCATGATTGAATTGATTGGTTTGAGTATGAAAGATTTTGAAAACTTGGATTCATTTGGAATTTAAGGTTTAGAGCTTAAATTGAGTGAATAAAACGCATGCTAATCTGTGGTCAGGTGGAGGCTGAAATGTCTTTGTGAGTCTTTCCAGCCTCCAAAAATGACATGTTAATCTATGAAAAACGCATGTTAATCCTCGTCAAATGTTGCTTTCTTGCTCAACCTCGGCCAGAGCGTAGAGGTTACAAGTTGCACATAATTGCTATTGTCAATTTGAAACCAAATGATTGAATTGGAAGTGAGCCAATAGATTTCTAAATGGTTCATTGGAACTATTTGCAATAATCTGAGACCACATTCGTCTGACTCCGAACACCAATCCCACTGGCAATATTAGTGGAGGATTCAGTAACTGGTGCATAAATATGGAACTGGATCCCCTCCTAAGCTCAAGAGGCTGACCAAATCACACAGACCGTTGAAATTTGATCCAACGGCTGCAATTATTATAACATTTAAATGAGTCTTTTGTTTGTAACCGTTTGATCAAATTTCAACGGTCCGAATCTTTTGCTCAAAAGGCTTAGCCTCCTAAGCTCAGGAGGGGATCAGGTTCCCATAAATATATGTGTAAAAGTCCACACGTCACACACGCACACACACACACACATCTTTTTCAACATACTTTAATCCTTCAAAGAAATTAACTCTCTACATGGATATCATCTTCCTATTCCTATTCATGTTTGGATTTCAAATCACCAAAAGCGTTTCAGCCTTCTGTGTTAGACAGAAAAAAAAAATTAGAAGTACTTTTGGGGGTCAAAAAAACATTTGAAATACTTTCTAAAAGAAACACCATGTGTGTAAATTTTTCAAGAAGCACCTTAAGTGCTTTTCCAAGAAACACCTAATGTGCTTCTAAAAAAGTGCTTTTAATGGGGTCAAAAAAGCACTTGAAGTGCTTTTTGAAAGGAACACCATTTGTGTGATTTTTACAAGAAGTATTTCAAATGCCTTTTCAGAAAGCACCTCAATGTGCTTCTAATGCCTTTTCAGTCTAAACTTACGTATTAGACTGAGGCATTCTCCTCCATCTGATTCTGATATGGAGGACTTGACAGAAAACTACAGCAAGCTCAATTTGGCTCTGAGTGTGATGCACGAGTGTTTCGAGCCTTCTCAGGATCCTTACACGAAAAGAGACATTGTCGAGGACATTATTTTCAACAGAGAATTAGACCTGAGCCGCTTGAACTTCAGAAGGTTTTACACAATGCTTTTGGAGAGAGATGAGGAAGTGATCACCGTCGGTAGCCTAGGGATCTACAGTGAGTTGGCGGAAGTACCTCTGGTGGCAACTAGGTTCCATTATCGTAGACAGTGGCGGATCCAGGAAATAATGTTTATGGGGTCATAGCGCGCGTAGCGCGAAATTTTTTTTTAGCCTCGTTTGGTACTTCGGACTGTATTGACTATTTCAGTCGGATAAGATAAATAGTCGTCGGATAGTACTAACTCCATTAGTCGGGCGTTTGGTGCAGTGTCGAATTAATCTGTGCATGGAACAATAATAAATTTTTTTAATAATTTTTAACAAAATAATTGGTGTTAAAATGAAAAAACTCACAATATAAACAAATCATCAATATAATCAAAATAAATATGAATTGAATTTCAATTAAATTAAATATATTCTATATATACAAAATATTCAAAATAAATACTCACAATATAAACAAACCATCAACATAATCAAAATAAATATGAATTGGATTTCAATATAAACAAACCATCAATATAAACAAACCATCAATATAAACAAACCATCAATAAAAAAAAACCAATAAAAACTCACAATATAAACAAACCATCAATAAAAACTCACAATAAAAACTCACAAAATAAATATGAATTGGGGCTTTTGATTGTATAGGAGTCGGGTAGGAAGGTTGGGACTGGGGGGGACACGGTGGGAATTTTTTTTTTTTTTTTTTGTTCGGCCTGGACCAAAACGACGCCGTTTTGGCCAGGTCATTTAAAAAAATTTCCTGAGCCAAAACGACGCCGTTTTGCCCATCTGTTTTGAAAAAAAGAAGCGCGCGCGAGCGCTGCTTCTTCTTCCTCTTCCTGCCCAGTTTTCGTTCAGGGCTTTTGTCGAACAGTTGGCGTGCCTCCGACCCCGACGACCCCAGCTCCAAGAGGTCGCATATGGGAGCTTCAAAGTTGTTTCCATGGTTTCCAAGGGGTCGTGCGACCCCGACGACCCCACTGTGGATCCGCCACTGATCGTAGACAAGGAATGTGTCGTGTTATGATGGATGAGCTTGAAAACCAGCTCGTCAACTTGGGAGTTGAGAGACTGATTTTGCCTTCTGCTTCTAGTACGCTGGATACATGGACTAGCACTTCATTACACCTAATGAGAGGATGCAGTTTCTGAATTATACTTTCATGGATTTCCAGGGCACTGTCTTGTGCCATAAAGCATTGAAACAGGCCAACTCTACGACGCAAGCAACCATACCGTTCGTAGGAAGTATCAAATTTGAAGTAACTCAGGCAGAAGACAATCAGCCGGAGAATGGAGCTTCAGACCAAGAATTGGGGAACGTTGCCTCCGGTAACAAGTTTTTTATTGATGTTGACTGCATGCTGTTGGACAACAACGAACCTAATTTCTCAGCGTGGTACAACGAACAGAATTTTAGGTTGATTCCAGGATTTTGTTAGGTGTGTAACTATATAGGATAACTGAACAAATTATCGAGGGAAATATTTGATAGATACATTTGGTAATTATGTACAATTTTTTAATGTGTTACTAAACTAAATATCACTTATCAAATTTAGGGGAGTGTATTCAATTGAGAATGTGAGAGATTTTAATGGATTTATAAATCCATGGATTTTTATGGAGTTTAATTGATTTGTAGAGATTCCATATAAAATTTTGATTCAATTCCCTCCAAATCTCATGGGAAGATGTGAGATTTGTGGATGCTTAAAATACACTACGAAATCTCTCCAATTCCCTCTAATTCCTCAACTTTCTCAAATTCTTTAAAATCAATTTCTAATTGAATACACCTGGAATGTTATAAACTTCTTTAAAATCTTAATTGAATACACCTAGATTTCTAAGGATTTTAATAAACTATCTTAAAATTCTAATTGAATACACCTAGAATTTCAGAGAATCATTTAAAATCCCAATTGAATACCCCTAGATTCATTAAAAGAATTAAAATCCTTTAAAATCCCAATTGAATACACCCCCCTTATTTTTCGTTCAGAACAGACTCAGTTTTTCTTCTTTTAATTCATCAATGCACAAGTTTTTCCATGAATTTTTCCCTGGATTCTACTTTAAGAATGAGTTTAAATGTACATATATATACACGCCGCAAGAAAATATAAACTTACTAATCATTGTGCCTATCAAATACAGCCCCTTAGATCTAAAAGCAAAACAGGAAACTCCGAGAAAGACAAAGGTGCTCTACCTAGCGGAAATGAGGATCACAAGCACAGCGGATGCTAGTCACTCCAATTATCCTCGTCCTTGGATGGTCCTTTATCCTGCATTTCCAAACATGCATAAGATACAAGCCGCTAAGCAACTAATAAGGTTAGTACATATATTTCCATTCTTGGCGGCGACCAAACTAGAATTTGTCTATCATCGCCACCAGTGTACAATTCCTGTAATGAGAGATATGAATTACAATTCATACAGGATTCAAAAATCATCAATAATCCATAGATAACAAGGTGAGCTCATGGAATAAATAAATTAACGGAGGAAAACTTCAACAGGCTTTGTAATTTTAAATCTGATCTTAGAAAATTTGGAAAAAGGGCTTACAACTCCCGTTAATTGACATAGAAGTTGGAGCAACTGACTTTAATATTAAATGCATTTTAGTTTATAAAGCATTGATTGGAAAAGACCAGTAGAAAAATCGTAAATTGTTTGAAGAGTACCTGATCCTGTGAACTAAACCGGCAACAGTTTACATGTTCATAGTGACCACGAAATTTCAGGGATGTTTTACCTGACCACATATCGAATGCCTGAGAAACAAAATCTGGATGTCAAATGTTGAAGTTTGTAGAGATGCTTGTATTTTAATCCACATGTACAATTCAAAAGACTCAAACCCACGAAAATAATGCATTACCTTCACAGCTGTCATGCATGGAACAAAAACAAGCTCCGAATTCTGACTTGTAGCTAACTGTATGGGCTTGCTGCTTTGCATACGCACAGTTTCAAAGTTCACCAAAGTATTGCAGCCAGATTCTATATCCCACAACCTCAGTCTTGAATTGGAACCTGAAATGCAAAAGCTCGATCAATGACATCGGCAGTGAGGAATGAATGAAAAACCAATTAGACTCAAACATTAGGAAAAGCCCCAGAGGCAATATCACAGAGGTGGACTTGAACATCTTCGGTTCTGGCAGCAATGAGCATGTGAGAAGTTGCCAACGGCGACATTGCAGTCCGGTACATCTTCCCCGACATCTTGAAGTCCATAACTACCTGAGTCGTATTTGTATCCCAAACATTGATGTGATGATCGTACGACCCCGTCACAAACAGTCCGGTGTTGACGGGATACCACATGGCGGAGGACACCGCGTACTTACGCCCGTGCTCGTGCTGCTTATCCATTGCAAGCAGGCATTTATGCCTCGTGACAGCTCCGCCGCCCACGTTATCGGTCCCGCACTGGACATCGAACACGGCGGCGAAAGTATCGGAGGCGCCGAATAACATGTACCGGCCCTCCGTCAAATCGAACTGGAGAGAGTTGACGGAGCCTCGATGAGGGGAGATGATGTCTTTGTGATTGGAGAGTTGGAGCGTTTGGATAACAGGTACCGGCCCTCCGTCAAATCTACATGCCCAATACCTCGAAGGAAAGCTACTTGCTTTTTAGAGTATGCACCATATGTTGTGTTTGGCTCATACATTTGTGAGTAATTATGAGTCATGTGTTGACAACAATTGAAGACATGGTGACTACTACAATCCAAATGTCTTTCGGCTTGTAAACTAAACAAAGAAGTGGACATCATCATGTAAAGACATAATCATGAGTAAAGACATCATCATTGTAAGAAAAGAGAAAAAGGTGGTGCTTTTTCTTTAATGATTATACAGACATCATGATGTTGGGAATAAAATATGAGTGTGAGTGACCTTATATTGAGAGTGCATTCGGATGAGAACGTGTGGTAGAAAGATATAGTGTGAGAGTGAGAAACTCTTGGGGAGAGTGAGTCTCTTAGTAAAATTCTGTGAGGGTACAAAGGGATTGGGGTTTGGGTTATGTCGATTTAACTCAAGTGTATCTTGTACTAGTTATTCTCATAGTGAAGAGCAATATCTCTCCGGGGACGTAGGCAGGTTTTTGCCGAACCTCGTAAATTTCTCGGTGTCTTTATTTCTTGTATTTTATTATGTTCAACTGAGTGTGATTTTGGTGAGGTTGTAATCTGAATCTCGTTTCCGCACTGACGAACGACCAAGGCACAACAATTGGTATCAGAGCTTTGTTGGAAGCTTTGGTTCATTGACGGTTCAGATTTGTTATTCACCATGATGACTACAAACATGTCATTTTCAGTTGAGAAGTTTAATGGGAAAGGTAGTTTTACTCTCTGGCAGATGAAAGTAAAGGATGTCTTGACTCAACAAGGCTTGGCTAGAGCTTTGAAGGGAAAAGATGGGAAGCCTAAAGAAATGAGAGATGACCAGTGGGAGGAGCTGGAGTCGCGTTGTATAAGCACAATTCGACACTGTATAGCTGACAACATTATCAATAATGTTATGGATGAAGATTCTGCGCCTGCACTCTGGGAGAAGTTGGAAAAACTCTATATTGCTAAGAGTTTGACCAACAAGTTACATCTGAAGCGGAAGTTGTACAAGCTAAAGATGGATGAAGGCAGGAATCTCATGGACCACATGAACGAGTTCAACGGATACTTGGATCAATTGCGGAAAGTTGATGTTAAGGTTGAGGAAGAAGACAAAGCCCTCTTACTTCTTACCTCACTTCCAGATTCGTATGAAAATCTTGTGACAACCTTACTGCATGGAAAAGATACAGTAAGTTTAGAGCAGGTGCAGGCTTATTTGGTGTCTTATGATACACAAAAGAAGAAGATCATTGTTGATGGTGGGCACGAGACTGCTTTAGCTGTTCAAGGTTGGAATCGTGGAAGAAAATTGGGAGAAGGATCTGAGAGAGACAATAGGTTCAAATCCGGTTCCGGAGGCAAGGGTCTACAATGCTACAACTGCAAAGAATTCGGGCATAAAAAGAAAAATTGTCCTTTGAGAAAAAGAAAGGATGATCTTGGTCCGGGTTGTAGCAATTTTGTGGCGGAAGACTTCGAGTATGCCCTCTAGGTACTCGAAGCAACACTTCTCCTGGTGATGTATAGTCTCAAGTGTTGCAGAGGTTTTGCAGCAGGTGGAGCTATAGGATTCACAGGTGATCAGATGGTCCTGAGGAAGGAGGAAGTGTGGGAATTTTGTCTGGCTCGACGGGTGTTGCTGGAAACGGGCGCGCTGACGAGTTTCCAGGTTGCAGACAATGAAGAGGAGAAAAACCTGCTGGAAGAGATGAGGATGTGTCGAGATCCTATCTGAAGCTAAATTGTGATTTTTAGCTTGCAGTAGCTGCACATGCATTGGCAGTAACTGAATCTGAACAGGACCAACGAGGTTGATTCAGGGTGTGTATGCTGAAACGTAAGGCCAATGAGCCTTGGTGATGGGTGCAAGGATTTTTGCATGGTGTATTCGCCAAGATGGAGATTGTTGTGTTTGGCTCATACATTTGTGAGTAATTATGAGTCATGTGTTGACAACAATTGAAGACATGGTGACTACCACAATCCAAATGCCTTTCGGCTTGTAAACTAAACAAAGAAGTGGACATCATCATGTAAAGACATAATCATGAGTAAAGACATCATCATTGTAAGAAAAGAGAAAAAGGTGGTGCTTTTTCTTTAATGATTATATAGACATCATGATGTTGGGAATAAAATATGAGTGTGGGTGACCTTATATTGAGAGTGCATTCGGATGAGAACGTGTGGTAGAAAGATATAGTGTGAGAGTGAGAAACTCTTGGGGAGAGTGAGTCTCTTAGTAAAATTCTGTGAGAGTACAAAGGGATTGGGGTTTGAGTTATGTCGATTTAACTCAAGTGTATCTTGTACTAGTTATTCTCATAGTGAAGAGCAATATCTCTCTGGGGACGTAGGCAGATTTTTGCCGAACCTCGTAAATTTTTCGGTGTCTTTATTTCTTGTATTTTATTCTGTTCAACTGAGTGTGATTTTGGTGAGGTTGTAATCTGAATCTCGTTTCCGCACTGACGAACGACCAAGGCACAACACCATAAAACTTAATCGATTTGAGTTTGCAAAAGAGCCACACTAACTCTCTATATTGTTGGGCAACTTCAACTTTCCTAGCTTGGGAAATAATCCTGAAACATTACAGGCCAATGTGGGGATGTTTTACAACAGGCATGGCAAAAAATATTGGGTCTTCAATAACTTTTATTCATTTGAGCAGAAAGAAATGTTCTATTTTGCTTGATAAATTTCAATAGAAGTACACTTACTAGGGTGTAAATATGTGGATACTTCAATGGTAGAAGAACATCACTTGGGTATTTACCTAGATCAGGTTCTTGTAGATAGGGGTAGATATCAAAGACTTGTGGGGAGGTGAATTTATTTATCTCATACTCGTCCTGATATTGCATATGCTTTGAGTGTTGTAAGTTAGTTTATGCACTCGCCTAGTGAAGATCATATGGTTGTGGTAATGTGAATTTTGGCATATATGAAGTCTGCACCCGGTAAAGAAAAACTTTATGGAAAAACATGGGCATCTAAAAGTTGAGGGGTTTACAGATGCAGATTAGGCTAGTAATGTTACTAACAGACGATCTACATCTAGGTATTTTACGTTTGTTGGAGGTAATTTGGTTACGTGGCATAGTAAGAAGCAGAAAGTGGTGTCAAGGTCGTTTGCGGAAGCTGAGTATAGAGGTATGGCAGACAGAATATGTGAACTTCTTTACTTACGTAAACTTTTGAGATGTCTTGGTTTTGAACTAAAGGAGACTATGAGCTCGTTTAGATGTGATTTTAAAATGACTAAAAGCGTTTTTAGAGAAAATGTTTTTTTGGTTCCAAAAGCACTTAAAGTGCTTTTTGCAAGAAGCACCAGTTATGTACTTCTTCCAGGAATGACTTTAAGTGATTTTCCAGAATTTACTTATATTTTTTACTAAGAATTGGTTCCAAAAATATTTTCACCAAAAGCGCTTTTAGTCCTTTTAAAAGCATATCCAAACGAACTCTATGTAGTTATATTGTGACAATAAATCTGCAAGGGTGATAGTTGACAATAAATATGCATGTGGAGATTGATCAACACTTTGTCAAGGAAAATCTTGAAAAAAAAAGTGTCTCTATACCGTTTGTGAGTTCATGAAAGCTTCTTACTCATGTAGTATCTAGTAAGGTTTTTCAAGACTTAATCATCAAGTTGGGCATATATGATATTTATGCTTCAACTTGAAGGAGAGTGTTGATTTGAGTCTTAATTGTAAATGTTATTGGAGTCATGTTTTAAGCTCTGATTTGGTACTAAGGTGATTCTGAAAAAAGTGACTATCAAAATAAGCTTTTTTTTATTTTTATTTTTGGTAAATATTCAGCTTCAGTTTTTTTTTTCACAGTTTTGGGTGAAAAAAGCCAAAAACACAAAGCTGCAAAACCAATCTTTGAAAAATCAGCTTTTTCATATCTGTTTTACATAAAAGTTTATCAAACACTATAATACCTTTTTTTTTTTCAAAAGTATTTTTACAAAAAAGTTTACCAAACACTCTGCTGCTTTATTTCACAACGGTTTATTCTCACAGCATAGCAGAAACAGTTTTTTTTCAAAACACAACAATACCAAACCAACTCTAACTAGGTGAGAATATGTAATCTTTAGGATTTAGTGTCCTTGTATTTTGCAATTACTTTCGTTATAGAATAAGGTGTATGTGCTTGTATATTGTAAAATCCTAAAGGATCCCTCCAACCTCATCTTTCGAAATTCACTCATTTTTCTCTAATTTTAGTACGTACACCATCATTCTTCTTTTATGGTTCCTTCGTGTTGATCCAAGTTCCAACCACTCTATTCTTCCATCGCACTCATCTTTTATTTATTTTTTATTTCAACTCACCATTGATTGTGTGGTAACGATTAAGAAATAGTAATATAAATTGTTGACGTAATTTAACCGTTACCACACAGTCGGAAGGGGGTGAGAGAGCAGAGAATCTGCCTCATTTTAAACCTTCCATTCTCGTTATTTTCTACAATTGGCCCCCTCTTCATCACTCTTTCTTCTTCTCTTTTTTTCTTTTTATCTTTTTTTTTTCTTTTTTTTCTTTTGAGTTCTTCCTTTTTCACTAACCTTTCACAAAAAAATAGGTGAAATTCATCTCTGTCGCTCACAATTCGCAAAAAAATTCTAGACTTCAAACAAACAAATCGCACACAATCGAAGTTTGAAACCAACAAATCAATTTCAAGTGTTAAGCTGCTAGGGTCTGGGTTCCATACGAACCGCGGCGCACCGTACCGTGCCGTGCCGTCGAACACAATCCTCTCTGCTCTATCTCCGGCGTTCAAGCCATTAAGGTAAGCAATTTCTTATTTATAAAACGAATTAGGGAGTTACATCGGGCTTTTGAATTAGGGATTTACAAATTGGGGATATGGGCATTAATTTTTTATTTAGGGTTATAATTTTGGAGAAATTAATAGGCTATACAGGGGATTAATTTGATTGCGTCAGAATTTGAGTTTTGGGATTGTTGATCTGTGTTTGATTTGTTATTGTATTATTGGGTTGGTTTTGCAGTGATCCGTGGATTCTTGTGATATCCGAAATTGATTAGATCAGCCATTTTCAGTTCTGTCGGTTCGTTTTCGGTTTTCAAAACTTCTTTGTATGTATGTATGTACGCATAGTTAAATCCAAACAGCCTAACACCGGTTGATGTATTCAATCTGATTTCATCTATCATCTCGCACTCAGATTTCTCTATCTTTATTTATCTATTACCTCTAATTTATAACTTTAAAATGTTTGACTGTTTTCCCGTTTTGATCAGTATGAACAAAATTCTTGAGCGGAACCATAAAAGTTGCTATTCCTCACAAGACAATGTTGCTGAGAACGAAACACAGGTGATATTTCATAATTACCGAGCCTCATCAAAATTCTATTTGCATTTTTGTGTTTGTATGTGCTGGTGGTGGTATGAGCGTCTACTGACTGTTATACTTGATGGTATATATCCTCTAAGCATGCTTGTTGGTTGGAGTCAAATGCAAAATCATAGAATCAGAATTTAAGGTTTAAAAAAAAAGAACTGCTTCTTCGTATGCAGATTACCATATGTATTTGAGAGCACAGCTGATGTAAGTTCTCTGTCTCTCTGTGCAGCGAACTGTTTTGTCTGTCAACTTTGCTTATAACTTACTCTCCTTGCTTTCCCCTTATCAGGAAAATTTTACTGATTGCAAATGATAAATGTTACGAGCATGGGAAAAGCATAACCAATTTTAAATCAGCTTTTCAGGTATGCATTGATTCCAGATTCAAACCATCACTTCCGTTTAGTATGTTGTTTATCATTTGTGATCATAGCACTGTCAGGCGGTGTTACTATTGTGAATGTTATGCAAGAAAGCAAAGAAAATTCTAATGGGAGAAAGCAAAGTTAAGGTGAAGATTTTGGTTTGTCCTTTGGCTTTCAATAATTTCAATGCTAATTAGGGGTTTTTCTTCATATGTTTTCTTTCGTGTTTCAACTTCCGATTACACTCAATTTTATGTATTTGCTGAACGCCTTCTTTGTTTTACAAAATGTTTCTATATTCCCAAATAGTTGTACCAAGAACCAACACTACTTAGATCACACGGATAGTACTTGGACCTATAAAAAGAATGGTCAAACGGATCTTTTCTCAAAGTCAAATCGCAATTGTACAAATGGCTGATAGTTTTAATGTGTTGTTAACGTTTAATTGTTTTATCTTCAAAATATTATTGCTGTATCATTAACATTTGATCGCTATATTGCCAATTTTAGTTCTAATCAATTCAGCACTTGAAGTTTAGTTTCTAATCATTTTGAGGTTTGACATTGAATAGATTATTTGTACAATATTATTAAGAGACAAATATTTGTGCAAAAAGTAGGGGGGAAAAAAAGGAATGAGTGGGCGTGGATCAAAGTGAATTAAAGAATTTCAAGAGTCAATTTACTGGTATCCCATACTTCGTTTGATTCTATTATCAATCCATTTGACAATCAAAAGAGAGAGAGAGATGTTGATAAAAAAAAGGTTTGATCTTTTGGGAAAAATGATACAAAGGGTTGAATTTAATTTTGATATATGATTAAGAATATGTGCTTTCGAAGGGTTTCAATTTTTTGTGATTAATTTAATTATTTTTATTTTGAAGATGTAAAAGCACCTTAATTTGGTGATTAATTTAATTATTTTTATTTTGAAGATGAAATTGGCGGAGAGAATGTTGCGTCAAGATGATCTTGGAGACCGTCAATATACATGCTACTCTTAGGCACATATATATATTCAAAACTTTCTACACCAACAATATTTCAAACACCGCAACAACGCCCGAGTACACCAGCTTATGAAAACTAAAAATCAAGCAAAAAATTTATTTTAAATTATTCGAAATTTAATTTAAAAAGGGCAGAAGATTGTCTTCGTTAAAACCCAAAACCATTACACACAGAAATAACAAACATGTTAACAAGAGAACTAACCATGCAGCAAAGTTGTTAATTCTTTATGTACATTGAGTTTAGTTTTGCCACGACCACCACGATCCATCAGCAACATCTGCATCACCTTCGCTCTATTTGTTAGAATCATCATAGCTTCCGTCATCATTAACATTGTCACCCTCACCAACACCATCATCTGTATCAACAGTCAACATCATCATCCTCATGGCCACCGCACATAATGTTCTGTTATCCGCACTCCTTGTAGTTCTGGGGAACTCTTCCACTCAGAGCTGTTGATCTTCAACTTAGGGCATTCATATATATTTACAGTTTTCAAGCATGGGAATTTGACAATGCAATTTCCAGAGAAGAAATCTTGCAGACTTGGTAGAGAGAAAAGTTGCAAACTTTGCAACTGGCAAAAAGAAATCTCACCATCATTTCCTGCATCATCTCCATCTGATGTCGTTGCCCCTATTTCTCTCATTCTTTCACAGCCCCCAACCGTCATTGTTCTTAGCCGCTTTAAAGTTTTGGCTATCGTATATGTTGCTAAATATTTCAAGCTGTGACAACCATATACTTCCAAAGTTGTTAAATTCTTGAAGGGAATAGCAGATGACCCTATATCCTTCAATTCTGGACATACCACCACTCGCAGAACTTCCAAGTTTGGAAAAACTGGGCCTGCCCCTGGGAAATTCTCGTTGCGTAGATACAGCAACTCCCGCATTTCGTAAAGCGTCAATGAGTTGAGGGTTTCATCCTCATCATCCGATTCCCACCAAGCACCGATTAATACTTGGTATCTTTTTAACTTGTCAGTGAACAAGTCCGTCGGAATACTGCCAGCATCTGGAATATGTATGCTTAATGCAGCTAAATGAGGCAAGTCCTTCAGTTCTGAAAGGCTAGCATTACTTCTTTCTCCGCTTACTCCTTCGGGCACCCATCCGTTGAAGCTCTCTTTCATTCTCAAGTCTTCCAGACTTGTCAAACGTGATATAACATTAGGTGAAATCACTTCGAGACCATAGCAGCCCTTTAAATCCAGCAGTCGAAGACGAGTCAATTTCCCTATTTCTTCAGGCAACTTTTTAAACGTAGAATACATAAAGCTGAGAATTTCTAGTTGCGATAGCTGTCCGACTAGAGCTACGTCTCCCAACACGCAACTATCCAAACACAATGTCCGAAGATTTCGTAGGAGAAGAAGAGATGGAGGCAGCGACGAAATACGCGCATCGGTTAAATCCATAACTTTAAGCTCTTTCATCTCCTCAAAGAAGTTACCTGGGATTTCAAGCAACTCACCATCAACGTTCAAATAAAAATACTCCAGTTGTTGGCATTTCAAAACTTCAGGAAGCTCAGGGATGATATTGCAAGACAAAGAGATCATTGTGCAATTTTCAGAAAACTCCTTAATGTTTGGCCATTCCTTCAAGACATCTCCGTTTCCTCTTAGTAAGGCACGGTGGCCTTTGGATGCAATCTTGATGGCAACATCACATAACAAATCGTGCATTCTGATTGATGTATTGTCATAGGAGTCGAGTAACAGACCAGAATCTTTAAGCTCTTCAATCCGCGCATACAATGCATATCGTGCGTCCTCCACTGAATCGATGTTCTTAAACAAACCCAAACCAATTGTACATTTCAACAAGTCTGTCAGATCAGCGTATCCCGTATCATATACAAAAATTCCACAGATCAAGAATAGTGGCTTAAGCTTTTGATCATCCAATTGATTGTAACTCCACTCTAAAGCTGAGAATGCTTCTTGTTGGGCTGAGTCTTCGTAGTCAAACGCTTTTAGGCTTCTCAAGGCATTCTTCCATACTGGTAAAGCACTAGTATTTCTTAAAGAGCTTGCGACTGTGACAACCAAAACTGGCAAACCTCCGCATTTTTCGGCTACATCGGTTGCCACAGTTCGTATGTCGGGATTTTTAACAACATCACCTGCTTTCGTCTCAAATAAATGCCAAGCTTCTTCCTCGTTTAAAACTCGAAGCTCAAAGTCTTTTTGCGACCGCATCTCTGAGGATAGCAGTTTTCGAGTTCTGGATGTCAGAAGTATTCTGCAATTCGGCAGACAAGGAAGTCCTACCGCCTCCAAGTCAATGCTTTCCCAAATGTTGTCTAAAATTACAAGAACATTCTTGTCTTTTACTCTGTCACATAGACGAGGTGCTCTTACTGACATAGTTTCGCTTTCTTGAACTTCCATACCCAACTTTCTGGCAATTTCTTTTTGAATTCCTTCAAGGTTCGGATTTTGCACACTTCTTACCATAACCGCATCAGCAAATAACTTTTCTTTTACAGCTTGCCTAAGGACTTCTTCAACCAGTGTGGTCTTCCCCACGCCTCCAATACCATACACCAAAATCAGGTCGGTATTAGGAAGTCTCAGTTCATCCATGATTTCCTTTACAGTTGAAGTCCTCGAATCAAATGCCTCATAATGTCTGTCAGATACCACGGATACATCTTGTGGGCGGACATTGTACGAAATGCTAGCGAAATCTTTTTTTGCGAAGAGGTTAACAACCACCCGCTCCAACTTTGTTGATCTCCTGCCTAGCTTGTAACGGTGCACTGGGTTTGGACAAACCCCACGGAGACAGCTCATCTTTGCTTGCGTATCAGGCTTCCATAATTCGTTCGCCTTCTCGGTGATCTCAACCACTTCATCCAGCCAGTTCTGGACGTCAGTGTGGATTCCTTCACCTAGTTCTTCAGCTCGAACAACCTCCAGCCGTAGCCGCTCTCTAGCGTCATTTAAGTTGTTCACTTGAGTCTGTAGATTCTCAAGGTTGCTTTTGCAGTGAGTTAGGTAACCCACTTGGCGTATAGCTGGTTCAACTGCATACTTGTCAACTATTCCGACAATTAGACTAACAATCTCCATGCCTGCTGATGAATACAAATTAAATTAGAAGAAAAGGATCTCAAGAAATACTTTTCTTTTCTAATCGACTTATTTCAAAGTGTATTATGAAAAACGGAAAATTCTATTCCACTTCTTGAAAAAGATTACTTTTTGAATAAAACCTTGTCTAAAATTAGAAACTAACTCTAGTTTCTTGGCATTTAATTGTAATTTTCGAATATTAATTACGTTATGTGGGATACATTCATACTGAAACTAGTGTGAGATACATTTGTACCTATACTTATATAGACATCAAAGTACTCTCTCACATTTTCTTGAATAATCACGTTGGATTCTAGGAAATTTGATGGACAAATGGTAAGAACGCTTACCGTTCTTATATAAGGTCATGTCAATTTGTTTAAATGGCTTTTCCATTTGTGTTTTTAGATTTGTAAAAAGAACACATTTATTTGTTTAAAAATTTCCAATCGACATACATCATTTTATGAAAGATAAAGAACCCAATTCCAAATTCCTTTGAAAGGTTATATGTCTAATGGCCTTGCTTCAATTCCAACCAACCAAGAAACATCTTCATCATCAAATAGCCACAATAATAATACATATAATTATATCTAAATTTTACAACACCCTCCACTTTTCTTTCTATTTTTTGGATTTGATTTAGAGCAGGGCTTGACAAAAAGTCAATTTTATATTTCATTATTAAATAATTTCCTGAAAGCGAAAACCAACCAATGAACGGGGAGCCAAAACTCGATTTTATGTTTTGTTCATAAAAAATTATATATCTCTTCATCAACATATTTGTGTTTTGAGGGTTTTTGTTCTAGAATGAAGAGTGAGAGTGGTTGTGAATGCTTGAATAGTCATATCATATTACATTCGCAAGTTATTTTGTATAAATTTTGTATGTGGGATGTATTCAACAACATATGAGATGTTAAGAAAAAAAACCCTTACTTAAATATGGTAAATTTTAAAAACAGGGACTTAAATTAGATTTAAAAAAAACCATTCAGGTTAAAATCTAAAAAGAATCTTATCTAATACCTAAAGTCTAAAAGCTCCTATACAAGCCAATTAGCTTATTGCGAGGCTTATTACACTCATCTACCCCTTAATATAGATAATATCATTTGTTAAAAAAAAAAAAAAACCAATATAAAATCATTTGACTATTCAAAAGGTCTAACGTATAGTATTATTTTTTTATTAGTGAATTGGGTGTGGACTTACATAAGACAAGTGTATGCACCAGATTAGTTTCTTAGATTGAAGGGCTCAGAGTGCTCGCTAAGTAGTTGTCTTTATTCGGTAGCGAAGCTTTTTGATCCAATGAAATATTCTTGTTAAGCTGCTACGATTAGCTCCAGCATTTTATCGCTGAAACCCTCTAGTTTTACATCACATACACAAAATATTGCAGATTTAACATGGTCTCAAAGCTCAGGTTCTGATCATTAGGTTTGGGTGTTTCGTTTCATGAATTTGTGAAGAAGAAACGGGGAAACAAAACGCAAGTCTCGAAGAACCCTAACTTTCGATTCAAAGTCTCATATGGCTGGTTCGAAAGTGGTGGAGTCTTAAGGGCTCCAATCTTCAATGGGTCCAACTACAATTTTTGGTTCGTTAAAATGAAGACTATATTCAAGTCTCACGATCTCTCTTGTGGAAAAGGGGTTTGAAAACCCAGAAATGGAGGATGACTCGGGTGAGGATGAACATCTATCAGTGAAGAGGATTGCAATGAAAGAAAATGAAACTAGAAATGCAAAAGCTCTCGGTATCATCCAGCGAGCAGACTCAGATGAAATATTTCCTCGAATCTCAAACTGGAATACATCCAAGCCTACTTGGGATGTCTTGCAACAGGAATTTCAAGGGGACAAAAAGGTTAGATCAGTCAAACTACAATGCTTAAGAAGAGATTTTGAATACACAAGGATAAATGATGGTGAATCTTTATCTGTTTACTTGACTAGAATGTTTATATTGTGAACTCAAAGACTAGTGCATAAATTTTAATTAGCTTGCCTAGGACCTATGACTCTATTGCATCCATTATAGAGGAAACCAAAGATCTGGACATTGTTGGGGTTGAAGAGATGATAGATACCTTGAATAAAATTAAAATAAAATAAAATTAAACTTAAAATAAAAAAAAATAAAAAAACTGAAATCTTGTTCCAGAACTCTCCGCACCCCCCAAACTCCCTCCCTCTCTCTCCCTTCTTCTTCTTCCCCGACCACAGAAGAATCCCAAATAATTGTTCCCCAGATCTCTCCGCCGCGCCCCCAAACTCCCTCCCTCTCTCTCTTCTTCTTCTTCCCCGACTGCAGAAGAATCTCAAATAAATTCAAACAGCAAATTGAAATCATCTCTCCGCCGCAGAAAACGACGACAAAAAACCCGACTGCAGAAAACCCAGTTGCAGGGCAAGACGACGAGTAGGCGATGAGGAAGGCCACAAGGAGAGGACGACGACGAAGGCGATGAGGACTAGGAGAGCAAAGATGGCGAGAGAAAGCAACGACGACAGAGCGACGACGAGAGAAGGCAACAGTGAGGACGGCGATGGCGAGAGAAGGTGACGGGGAGGACGATAACGCCAAGAGAAGGCGAGAGAGAATGGGTCAAGTTCTCGAGCGGAGAGCGAGAGCGTGAGAGAGCGGAGAGGAAGCGAGAGCGAGAGAGAGACCGACTAAATTATACCGTGAATTTGGATGGTATAAGCAAGCAGGTAAACACTGGATAAAAAAGGTGGGCCCAGATTATTTAATCTGGTGCCTATTTAATCCAAACGGCCACCAAACACCGTACACCGTATTATCAGTACTATCCGGTGCCTTATACGGTGTGCCAAACATGGCCTAATGGTTTGGGTGTATCTCAAGAGAAACAAGGCAAAAGTGTTCTTTATTGTCCAAAGAGTAATGCTACACTTACTACATATTTGTAATCTCTCTTTAATAAAGTAGGGCCCACTAACACATTTGGTTCTCATCTCTATTAGGAGATGATACAAATGATGGTAAAATTATGTGGTAAGAATAACGTTTTTGTTTTCAAAAAGTTCAAAACAATGGTTGAACTACAACGTGGACTAAAAATAAAAAAGCTTAGAAGTGATTTGAGTTCAAGGAGTTAAGCGAGGATATAGGACTACATAAACAACTAATTGTTGCTTACTCATCATAGTAGAATGGCGTTATAGAAAGGAAAAATAAGATGGGGATTGAAATGGCAAAATCCATGTTGCTTGAAAAGAAGATGCCACATTCATTTTGGAGTGAGGCAGTTAAAACTGCAGTCTATCTTCTCAACAGATGTCCAATAAAGACACTTGATAAAATGAATCCTTTTGAAGCATTTAGTGGCAGGAAACTTGGTGTGAAGCATCCAAGGGTGTTCTATTTGTTATGTACAGATGCCAACACAATTAAGACACAAACTTGAAGACAACACCACCAAATGCATCTATGTGGGATGTAGGAGTTAAGAGAAAGGGTATAGATTTTTCAATCTTAAAACATACAAGGTGATGATTTTGAGGGATGTTATATTTAATAAAGAAGTTGTTAGGAGTTGGGACAAAAGGTTGAAGATATCATCTTAGTACCACTTAGACTTGATGAAGTGCAATGTGAAACACAAACTGAGAGTCAAATTGTGTTTAAAATTTAGTCTCTCCAACATTTAAGTTCAACACCAGAGGACCTAAAAGTGCAAGACTCTTCCTTACGATCAACATCATTAAGAATGACGAGGTTGAGTGAGATTTATGCAACCTGCAACTATCGTCTAATGGAACCTGAAAGCCTTTAAAAAGCTGAGAATGACCAATCTTGGCAGAAGGCAATGAGTGATGGAATTTTATGATTGAGAAAAACTCAACTTGGGAACTTGTGAATAGACCAAGGGGACAAACTAGTGATAGATGTGAAATGCGTCTATAAGAAGAAACTGAATCTAGATGGCTTTGTACAAAAGAACAAGGCAATACTAGTTGCTAAGGGTTATTTCCAACAATCTGGAGTGAATTTCAATGAAACCTTTGCTCCAATGACCAGGTTGGACACTATTAGGACTTTAATCTAGATGGCCACTCATGATCACTCAGAAGCTATGAGACCTACGCGCTAGCCAACTGCGCCACCGCCCCTTGTTTGGTTTCATTAGACAAGTGTATGCAAAAAATTAGTTTTTCAGATTGAAGGGCTCAGAGTAATTGTCTTTGTTTAGTAGTGAAGGAGAAGAGATAAGAATGCATGAAGGATGCTGAGCTGCTACTATTAGCTCAAGCATTTCATCTCTAAAATATTCTGATTTGTTCTTCATTCTTTTTCAAGATTGCATCACGTATGTACACTAAAGTATTGCAAATTTAACATAAACACGATAAATAATTCATACACTGACTAAAAAGTACAAGCTTGCATGGCACCAAATTTAGAAGCAAACCAAATGCCATAAATGAGATCCAAATCAAATATGGTTATAATTAAATAACGTACCCTTAGCCCTGTTGTTTATGGATGAAGTGATCAACTGCTCTTCAATATATACGTTCCTTGGAGCACCAATACAAACCGGTTGTTCTGTAAATTGAGAATGAGCTAATGAAGTAAGAAGGGTGAGTACGTAATAATTTCTTTCTTCCTTGCAAAGTTCTTTTGGATACAATTGCAATTTGCTAACTAAATGCAAAAACAACTAAGAAATCTAAAAGCACTAAGTTTTATATTCTTCTAACTTAACATGTGTACCCTAAAGCTAAATGTAATGGTTATCAAATAAGCTCTAAATCGCATGTAAAATTGTGTACGTCACTAAGGTCAACTAAAAAAAGATGCAGGTCACCAATTAGGATGGACTAGAAAGTTGTGCCTGCGCATTGCCGAGGGATTAAAAATTGTAAGAGAGATTGTGTTTCGAAGATACAAAGTGTAAGATCCCACATCGCCCATGGGAGTGATCATTAAATGTATATTATTATCCTTACCTAGCACGAAGCCTTTTGGGAGCTCACTGGCTTCGGGTTCCATCGGAACTCCGAAGTTAAGCGAGTAGCGCGCGAGAGCACTCCCATGATGGGTGACCCACTGGAAAGTTCTCTTGTGAGTTCCCAGAAACAAAACTGTGAGGGCGTGGTCGGGGCCCAAAGCGGAAAATATCGTGTTACGGTGGTGGAGCAAGCCCAGGAAGTGGTCCCACCCAGGCCGGGATGTGACACAAAGAGTAGGACTTGGATTGTCTGCCCTCCTAGTTGTGGTGCCCTTCCATGCCCTCTTATTTTGTGCGATCACGGTTAAGCCACGTCAATATTTTATATTTTAATTATTTTTTGTCTTATTATCTCATTAAAAAATTAATATAAAATATTGACGTGGCTTAACCGTGACCGCACAAAATAGGAGGGCATGGAAGGGCACCACAACTAGGAGGGCAGACAATCCAAGTCCCAAAGAGTATGCCAAAACAGGCAAAAAAATTTTGCTTCAACGCTAAAAGCTTTTGTCGAGTATTTGTTGATTGTTAAGGAAGCACCCTAGGCAAGGAAAGAAAAATATTGAAACACATGAAGCAAATTTATATGACAATAGAATTATACTACAAAGAAAATAAGGATAGAGTGGTTACCTAGTTTTTATTTTTATTTTTGTTGTGTGGATTGGAGTCTTTTTTTGTTCCAATTGAAGAGGATAGTTTTTCAGCAATTCAGCATGACTTCAGTACCAACATTCTTAGCTAGATACTGAACGTTGTATGAGGCATCGTTTTTTCATTGCACATTTCTTGACTAATTTTTTCCTGTATACAATGAAAAAAAAACAAATCACAATTTCAACTCACTCCCTCATCAGAATGTATAAGATAATCTGAATTATAAAATTCACCCAAAAAAAGATTAAAATTTTGATATTTAAAAATCTCAAAATTACAAAACTCCCAAATTTAAACAAAACAAACTCCACATATGTGTGTTTTTCATGTTATAAACTCGAGTAGAATAGACTTACATACAGTTGTTATAAAACAACACTTGTACCAAAATTTACTCACGTTCTTAGTTGTAAGTTATTGATTTGGTGAAAGTTGGTGACTCATGTAATGTATCGATACATTCATAGTTTTTTAATCAATTTTTACATACAATTAATAATATGGGTTGTATATTTACACTCATTCTTTCCTGATTCTGTTCTCAGATTTTTATTTATTATTAATTCATACGAAGAGAGGTCGCACTTGGTGCGATAGCAAGTGTCTTCGCCCATGAGCGGTAGGTCTCGGGTTCGAGACTTGAGAGCAGCATCTCCATAAATGGGGGTAAGGCTAGCCGACATTCACCTCTCCCAGACCCTGCGTAAAGCGAGAGCCTTGTGCACTGGGATTAATTCATAAGAAAACAATTTGTTTTTAAAGAAAAGAGAAAAAGGCGGAGAATGCAATAAATAACATATTCACTAGGCTAGGAAAACTAATATCAAATAAGTTACTCAATGCATCAACAAATATAGCTAGCGAGTCTGTTTGAATGTGACTAAGAAGAGGCTGAAATATCTCTGTGAATTTTTTCGGCCCCCGAATAGATGGATAATTATGACTTGCCATCAGTTATCTATTTTTTTTAAATAAAAAATTATCCATTGGTTCCAAAAAAACTGAAAACTGTAATAATGCTGAAAGCATATCTGGTGAAAGGAATGATGAATGAAAAAATAAAATCAAAGAAGGAGAAAATGTGAAATTCCCAGATTAGTGTTACAGTACAACACTAGCAATCACCTTGTTTATGTTAAAAAATGGTTTAAATAATGTTTTGTTGGAAAGTAGCATTAGCATGCCAGGTGTCATCGACTTGAGCACTATGGAGAGAATAATTTGCTTCAGTGTTCCTGAATATGCAAACATTTGGAGCACATCGTAAATTGTTGTTGTGCGTCATTACCAATGGAGATGAGAATAGTTGGCACCAAAAAAAAGCAAATAATTTGTTATTAAGCATGCAGACTATATATTCACATTTATCAAAACAATTATTTCTATTAAATACAAATTAAAGCAGAACGCAATGATATACTTAACATGAAAATTCTTTTACTTTTCATATATCTTTATAATTTTCAATCATCAGATTAAATGAATTAAAATCTAAAACCTGAAATTTTTTTATAAAAACATGGTGAAAACACTTCTAAAAACTTAATCATCAAGTGAATTGAGAATTATAAAAAAGTTGATAAAATTATATTGGTAAACCTGTACCGGAAAAGTTGAAATACCTCAGGACAAATAGATTGGTAACTATTATCGTAAAATATTAATTAATTGAAACCATTGAGGAAAAAATCGAATTTGAGAACATTTTTTTCAATGGATTTTGCTTCGTTCTTCACATTAGATTATCTTGATTAGAGGACGATCATATATGTAATTTAGGGGTATTCAATTAAAATTTGAAATGATTGTGTAAAATTCAACATGTATTCAATTATGATTTTAAGATAATTTATTAAAATTCTTAAAATCTAATTGTATTCAATTAGAATTTTAATGAAGTTTATACTTTCTAAATGTATTCAATTACAAATTGAGAAATTGATTTTAAAGAAGGGGTGTGATATCCACACCCCATTTTACTTCTTACACACTCTTTTAATTTTCGACCGTTGGATCGGATGAATTGAAAAAGATCAACGGACATAAATTATCAAGAGATGTGTGAAAAATAAAATGAGATGTGTGAATAACACACCTCTTAAAGAATTGAAAAACTTGAAAATTTGAAAAAGGCGAATGGTGAGTCACAATCTGAAGAGAATGATGGAATAATACTGATGGTGATCATAGTAATGGTTATCCCAATAGTCAGAAGAAAGTCTTGCGTGGACATAGGACTACTTTTACATATAATCATTTGATGTCATTTCTTTTCACATATGTTGTATTTTTGTCACTAACACGAATTTTGTAGCTTATTCGGATTTTGCTTTGCCCGGTGCGCCCATTCCCACGATGCATGGTTGTTTTGCAAAGTAATGGGTAGCAGTTAGAGCAGAGAAGATTTCAGGTGGTGTAGTTGATGTGGATAGCGCACTCAAGACTAGGTATTACCACCCTTTATTGTAAGTTATTTCAGTTAAAGTTCTGATGTATATTCTATGTACGAGTCTAAGTGACTCTATGTATTCTATATTGTACCGCTAGTCCTCCTGTCACGTGTCGATTTTGATCGTATCTCCGGGTCGAGACATGATAGCAACAACCAAGCATGGTAATGGAAAGGCTGACACCTGATCCACATGTATCTCTATAGTTGTTGATGGACATGGTTATCAAATGGAAAGGCAAAGAAATTTGGGGCCAATGACTGGGGCAGGTTTAGAACCTCGGGGGTTCTTCTTTATCTAGCTCTCATCTTCCAAGCAGGACGTTTTCCAGATAGCAGTAGTTGGAAATGCAGCTAGCTAGTCAGTGAAAAGAAGCTGCGCAAGAAGCCGCGCACCAGCGAGAAGAAATGCTTCGACAGTACATTGTTGGGATAACCCAAGCAATGTCAGCTTCTGGCATTTGCATTCCTGATCCTCCAAGCGACCTTCAAGCACCATTCCACTAGCCACTCCAATAGTCGTTCTTAATTTAGTTTTTGTTACATACAATTATACGAATATTTTATTTATAATATAATTAGATAAATATCTTTGAATTTTTTATTTATTTGAGCTTTTTATATTAATATAAATAGAATCAATAAATTATTTAAATTGAATATTGTTTTAATTTGAAAAATATTTAAAGGCTTTGCCCGATATTCATCGAGCAAACGTTTACAGTATTTTTTAATTTTTTGTTTAAAACATCTACCCGATGAATAATTCGTCAGGAGAAATTTTTGTAACTATTTTATTTACAGATACTCGACAAAGTGTGTCGTCGAGCAAGATGCATTCATCGGGCCAGATCGGTCAACGCTCTTTTATCTGATGACTCTATTTCGTCGGGTCAACTATGTTCACTTGAAGAATGCTTATATTTCGTCAGACAAATGCTTGAGCAACGGATTTTGCGCAACTAACTTTTGCTTGTAAAACTGTCAGGCAAAACATAGGTGATGAAATGATATTGGCCCGACAGGTTTTTTCTTTGTTTGGAAAGGGGTTTTCTTTTGCTGTAAAATTGTTGCTTTTTATTAAAAGCAACTTTAACGAAAAACTTCTGGTACTGTTTACTTTAACAAAAAAGTTCTGGTACTGTTCACTTTAACGAAAAACCATATTTTTACACTAAAAAGTCAATATTGGTACTATTCACCCTACCCTTTATTTTGTCCTTATAGTTAAAATTCAAAATTCTCAAACCATTTTCATTAGTTTTCATTTTTATTAAAAGCAAAGGATTAATCTATTACGACCTCGGGTTTAGCAACCACGAGTTAAGCATCCCGATTCAAACGCACTTATCTATTCACTTGTCATAGTTTAATTGATTCTGTTTCTCTGTTATTAAGGGCAATTACATGTGAAAAGCCCCTACATCAAATCAAATATGAAGACAACAACCACCAAATTACCATAAATGAGATTCAAGATTCCAACTCAAATCAAGTATGATTATAATCAAAAAATGTACCTTATTTATGTTGGTTATGGATGAGCTATGAAGTGAGTTGCTCTTCTTCTACGTTCCTTCGAGTACGAATACAAATAAGTCAGTCTGCAAACTGCGAATAAGTTAATGATGAAGTAAGAACGGAGAATACAGAATAATTTCTTTATTTCTTGCAAAGTTCTTCCGGATAAAATTGCAATTTGCTAACTAAAAGCAAAAAGATTCATGAAATCTAAAAGCACTAAGTTTTATTTTCTTCGTCTAATTTAACGAGATATGTAAAAATAAACTAAGAGAAAGAACCGTGCATCTAAATGAAATGATTATCAGATGGGGTCCCTAAACCACAAGCAAAATTGTGTGTACTTCAATAAGGTCGACTGAAAAAAAGAAGCACGTAGCCAATTAGGATCGATGTGAGACCCTTTTTTGGATAACTAAATCTTCTTGTTGTGGTATAAGATGAGATCTGGATCCTTCTTTGACTAAGGTCATTCTCTGAGAATTTAGGAATAATTTTTAAAACAGAACAAAAAAAAAACAAAAAAAAACAAAACAAAACAAAGCAGATGAAGTCAAATAAGAAAGATTAAATGCCGTACCTTTATTACTTTTGGTGGTGAATGAGTAATGAGGATAGCTGCTCTTCAAAGTCTTCTCCTTAGACCAGAAAGTTTGTGATGCTCTTTCTTTTGAGTAAACAGATAGAAAGACAAAAAACAAAACAAAACAAAACAAAGGTTTGCTGCAATGACGAAACTGCAAATGTGCAGGGGAAACTATCTTTCAAGGCTTAAGTCCATCGTAGAGAAAATGCTAGATCATGACGGTATAAACCAGTGGAATGAAGAACTTGAGAAATTGAATGTGAGAGTCAACGTGCGTGAATGCAGAAGAAAATGGATGGTATACTATGCATGGTTCGTGTGGAGAATGGAGACTTCAGTTTTGAAAGACAAAGCAGACTGCTCAGTCAATTGAAAAGGTTTAGAGCCACATGCTTTGCTCCCCACAGTATTAGGCAAGCAAATAGCTGTATTAGTGGACGCCAACTGTTAAATATGGTAAGCGTCTGAATCCCACGTCAAATAATTAAGGTAAGGGATCTTGCATTAGTTAACTCTTCGTATTGCTAATTATATTTAGGATAATGTTATGTAGATTAATTTTTTTAAATTAAATTTGTATATTAAATGATGTGATTGTTGATGATTGAATTATAAATAATCAAACATATGTTGTCTTAATTACAAGCTATAAGAGTGGGACTTCGTAAATTGAGCTTAGACTCTATTTCAATCTAATTTAGTGACACCATACTTGCCATTGAAGTTCACATGACAATGGAATCTGGTTTGCGAGACAATTTCTTAATGTTCAACTGTTGATGAGTTAAGTTGTTTAACATGACTGTGAATTTGTTTAAGAGTAATTTAAATTGATTAAACACTCTTTCACATGGGGCACGGCCAACATGGATCAGATAAAACCAAAATAAAAAGACAGTATTATGTTTGTATAAAAGGCATCTTACAAGTAATAACGTGATCGATTAGAATATTCATGTCCTGATAAAAAGTTGGAAAATCAGAGGTGCCATAGGAGAAACTTTTAGTTGTGACGGGAATACAGATGGTACATCATGTGTTTTTATGCAAGTGGTGAAAAATTTTAATTTTTAAGTTATTAACATTTTAACACACATAATCCACCATTTTTATAGAAACACGTAATGTACTACTTCGTGTGACGATTACACTGAAAAATCTCTCGGGCTATAGTATGAGTTAACCCAAATCCATTAACAACCTTGTCTGAGCAATTCGAAGGACCAAAGATTTTGAGCTAGCCTTCATACATAACTCCATACCCACCTGCTTCAAGTAATGCCCAAAAATTCATATCTGCGTTCATGTTCAAAACATAAATTTTTTTTATCATATTTCAGTATATCATACGTCTCAATTTTTTCGCGCTGTATATATTTTGATTTTTAATCCAGAATTTAGCACTCAAAAATTTCAAAATATAAGATTCTCTGCAGCGTACTTGAAACTCTCGTAAAACAATACATACTCTAACTACTTGTGTTGTTAATGAAGATGATGATGCATGCGAAGAATAGGAAGAGGTCATCATTTTTTACTTCACACATACATTTTTAATTTGTGGTCATCAGATCGATGAATTAAAGAAGACCAAATAACTGAAATTAATAAGGAGTATGTAGATATGACACCCTCTTTTTTTTGTCAACTATTAAGTTTGATTTAATTTTAGTAAACTAACTACTACTACTCATTGTTATTTAGGAGTTTTAACAAAACACTTCTGGTACTGTTCATTTTTAAAGAAAAAACACATTTTTACCTTTAACTGGCACTATTCACTATATCTTTAAAAATGGCTTTTCGTTAAAAGAGAAGTTTTTTTGAACTTTTTGTTAGTTTTCCCTTGTTATTTTTTGTTAGCAAACCAACTGCTAAATTTCCTAGTAAATAATAAATGAAGGCATTTCAGCTAAAAGTAATATTAGGAAGATCAAATTTTTTAAAACAAATTGCAAATCAAATAATATGTCATCAATAAGAAATAAGTACGATAATTGATACTTAGTTAATAATTCAATTATATATAACTATCCTTAATTTAATATGGGTTTTTATCACAAATGGTCCCTGACATTGATCAAACACATCATTTTGGTCCATGACATTGAAAATCAATATAAATGGTCCCTGAGATTGATCAAACACATCACAAATGGTCCTTCCGTTAAAAACTCTTTGGGCAATTTTCAAAGCTTCGTAACTCAATCGTTTTTTAACCAAATTCGACTCATAATATATCAAAATGAAAATAGGAAAGTGTAGAATAAGATTATACCTATTTTGAAGCCCAATGGTTGCTGGAGATGGCCGAAAAATAGCCTCAAATGTGACTGATCCGCAAAAAAACTGGAAAACTCGCCGGAAACTGGGTAAACTTTAAACGTTCATAACTTCTTCAATAATCAACGAAATCGAGTGAATCAAAACGAAAATCATACTTCTCGACGAGACGAAGAGAATGGTATCTTTCTTGATGGCTAACTCGCCGTAGTTTGGTCGGAAAACGGCTCGAAATTGGCTAACTCGAAAATGGTTATCCAATTTCAAGCCATTTTTCGGTCAAACCACGGTGAATTAGCAGTCAATAAAGGTATCATTTTCTTTTTCTCATCAAGAAGTATGATTTTTATTTTTGAATCACTTAATTTTGTTTAGTATTGAAGAAGGTATGAATGTTTAAAGTTTACCCAATTTCCGGCGAGTTTTCCAGTTTTTCCGTGGACCAGTCACATTTGAGGCTATTTTCTGGCCATTTCTGGCAACCATTGGGCTTCCAAATAGGTATAATCTTGTTCTAAACTTTCCTATCTTCATTTTGATATATCATGGGTCGAATTTGGTTAAGAAACGATTGAGTTACGAAGCTTTGAAACTTGCCCAAAGAGTTTTTAACGGAAGGACCATTTGTGATGTGTTTGATCAATCTCAAGGACCATTTCTATTGATTTTCAATGTTAGGGACCAAAATGATGTGTTTTATCAATGTCAGGGATCATTTGTGATAAAGACCCATATAAAATTTTAATTTAAAAAATTTGATCTCATCACTATTCATGTGACAACCCGTCCCAAATTTTATTATTTTATAAATTTTAAAAGCGTGATTTTACAATCATGCCCTAGAGGTGAAGGGTTTTTTACTTTTAGTTACCAACGTGTAGTGAGACGTATGGAATTCTTTTAGCGCATTCCTGAATTACTCGACAATACGGGCTCGTAGACGCAAGAAGATGAGGATTTGGAGTTACGGTTAAAGTTCTACGGAACTTTAAACCGAGAAATACTTTTATTTTGGTTAATATATATATATATATATTATGTATATATTTAGGAGTATTATTATCTTATTAATTGTGGTTAGAATTATGGGAAAAAGGAAGGAGAGGGTGTCGGGGAGGAAGGAAAACAGAAGGGGGAAAGGGAGTGGGCAAAGCTGGCCAATCTGAAAAATTTAAGGAGAGCCCGAATGAGGAGAGGAGAGAGACAGGTGAGTGACTAACCAGAAGAAGGAAAGAAGGGAAAGGAGGGAGAAAGAAAAGGAGAGGATCGGCCGGATCCCCAAACCCGCGCCCAACTCGGTTTTAACAACCGATGGAATTCTGATGTTTTCGAGCCGTTTTTCAGGCGAATTTCACCCCATTTCCACCTGCAATCATCACCATACCTCTTCCCCTTCATTTTTCTATCAAAATTCGATGGAAATTATGTCAAATCCGTGACTTTTGGGCAATGGTGACACCGACGGGTTTTGTATAAATTCTCCCATTTCTGAAGCAAATTCTTCCAATTGTCACCACCAATAGACTTCCCTTGAGGCCTAGAATAGTGCTAAATCATTGTGTGGAATTTCGGAGTCGAATTGGGGACGAATCAAGAACACCCAATTCTAGGATTTCGACGGGTTTTGATGAAATTGGAGCCTTTCCAGGCCGAATTGGTCTTGGCCACATGTATGAAAGTTGTTCTACTCATTGAGATATTCAATTCTGTAATTTTTGAGAATTTTTAAAAATAGTTGAATTTTCCGGCGAGTCGGGGTGGCCGACCGCCACCCGCGGTGGCGCGTGCGGCGGCATGTGGAATGTGGGCCAATGATGTTTTAAATAAGTGCTATTAGATGCCCTGGGTTCATAATTGATATCCATATGACGTAATTTCATTATTTGGGCTTAGTTTTATTTCGACACGTGAATAGGTCAAAATATGAATCGACGATCCGACCGTTGGATCGTCACCAAACTTTAATACATTATAGTGCATAATAATTGAGGATCATAGGAACTTACGGATTGATAATCCGACGCACGGATCTTCCCGAATTGAATTTGTAATTTTATAAAATAAATGTTAACCATCACTTAGTTTTGGGCAATTGATAGAAATCCGACTGTTGGATTGTAATGAAATTATAGTATGTTATCCTAAAAGCATAATGTGGATCTTTGGAAGTTGCGGATTTAAAAATCTGATAAACGGATCTTCCGAATCAAGTTACAGGGTTGTAGACACTATCGTCGGTTGACTTGTGGTCAATGAGTCTCAAACTATTTTGTGTCCTTGAGAATGTGCCTTATGTGAATTACACATTCTTTTAGTAAGAGTTCTGAGATGTGAATTGATAATTGACCACAGGCACCAATAGTTCGGATGCCTCAATGTGCGTGCTAGAGAATCAGAGTGTGGACTCCAGGTGAATGGATCTTTTCTTGCTCATCATATGTTTCATGATTGATAATTCTATAAATGCTTTTAAATAACACTAAGAAACTTATGCCTTGACATATATATATATATATATATATATATATATCTATATGTTATAAAATACTAGGAGATGGTTGAGTTAGATTTCATCGTGATCTATCCATATGCATATTAATATAAATGATTGCGAACTACGAATGACTTGATCCCTGTTTAGGGTACGTAAACAGTCTAACGAAACGTTAGATGCAGCCATATAAGAAATGAGATTAAATAATTGAGACCTTAGCCTTGTTTAAGGAATTGAGCAATATGTGTGGGCTTTTAGTTTTAAGTATATATGTATACACTTGACGTTTTTCCCAGAAAAATGCAATTATATGATTTATGCATTAAAAAATGTCATGCTTATTGATTAATGCATAAACGATGAGTTGAATTGTTTGCATATATATATAATTGTGGTGCTGTGAACGCTCTGAAGTGCAAAGGTGAATGTAGGACACCCCGGTAAGTTCAGGTAAGTTTAGGTAAGCTCAAGTAAGTAATTGGTATTAGTTGAATTGATGATGAGACATGGATATGAATATGTCATACTAGCATTGATGATGAGATATAGATATGTATATGTCGTACAGATCACTAGAGGTGATTCCGACTTATGAGTTAGCATTGATGATGAGATATAGATATGTATATGTCGTAAATATCACTAGAGGTGATTCCGATATCTATATGTCGTACATATCACTAGAGGTGATTCCGACTTATGAGCTAACATTGATGATGAGATATGGATATAAATATGTCGTACAGATCACTAGAGGTGATTCCGACTTATGAGCTAGCATTGATGATGAGATATGAATATGTCGTACAGATCACTAGAGGTGATTCCAACTGATATGTCATTTTATATTGACTGAATTCATTTGGCCTACTTGTTAATGCATTGTGGAATTAATGGACATGGTATAACCGTGGTTTCAGTCATTCATGAATATGGCATGGATTTGCATACATATATATGTATATATGTAGTATTGTCTTATGAAAACGGTACTGGTTTTACATTAAGGGGCATTATTTCTAGAAAAGTAATAACTTTGGAAAATTTGGTCTTTATTGCTCACTCACACTCTCTGTTCTATGCCCTCCAGGTTTAGCTGCTAAGTTCGTATCGACGTGGATCTGCATCGAATCTTAGTATTGGTGGCCACCTTTGCGGGTATGATTCATACCCACATTACTGTACTTTACTTATGCTCTGACGTTACGTGTGAAAAGGGTTCACTCCCGCTCACAACGCACTCTGGTATTTAAACACTTTTAGGTTTAAATTTAGTCATATTTTACACATCATCACACCTTAAGGCTTCATTACATTCCAGGTGTCGGCCAGCACAGCTCGATTCGGAATCTTAGTGGACATTTCGGGTCGAGGTGTGTAAATTCAGCTAAACTATTACAATGATTAAATTTATAGGGTGAATATTAATATTAAAAGGATCATCGTCGGATCTTTTTTCTAGAGATTCTAGAGATCCAGTGATCTCATCCGTTTATTATACATCGTACTGTTAGTATTCGTTAGGTACTATTTATATTTAATTTTAAATTTTAAATTTTAAAATGATTTTTGACCGCATGATGTATAATTAACAGATGAAATCACTGAAACCTTAAAATCCCTAAATAAATAAATAAATCCGGCAAAGATCCTTCTTCCTGTTTTGACAAAGAAGACAAGGTGGGAGTGGGACTGCAGAAAACCAAGCTACAAAAGGGAAGAACTGCGAAGGAAGGATATTCCCGGGCTCTCGTCCTCGCTCGGATCAAAGTGTCATCACGTGGGTGCGACCAACAAGAAATCACATGGGCGCGACCAACACGGAGTCAAAGTATCAGATATCACATGGGCGCAACCAACAAGAAGTCAAACTGTCAGAAATCACATGGGTGCGACCAACAAGAAAACAAAGTGTCAGTAACAACATGCAGATAAGTTACAAAACAACATCAAAACCGGAAAGATATTTTTTCCGGATCTCTTCTATTAAAACTACCGGATCGTATGATCTGGATATTTTAAATTTCATTTACAGTTTTTAAAAGATCAAAATAATTGAATCATTAAATAAAAGAAAAATTAAAAAAAATAACTTGATAACTTTGAATTTTAATGATAAAAACAAAATTAAAATTAAAATGAATAGTATCATAATTTATTTTTTAATATAAAAATACGATTTTTCGTTAAAATAAACAATACTTAAAATTTTTCGTTAAAATTACCTTAAATAAAATTTAAACTATCCAAATTATTTGATCTGATGCGCTTGATTAAAGAAATCCGGAAAATAACTCTTCCATCAAAACCATCACTCACCTGCTCCACTGATAACCCCTCCAGCATGAGAGACAAAAGAAAGACCCATCACGTGGGTCATTGTCACTTTATAAAAATAAAATGAAATAAATAAATATACTGTGATTCTGAAGAACTGAAATATTATTAATTTGATTTTTCTGCTAATTTTTTATCTTAATTGTTAAGTTCATATATCACTCGGTATTACATTTTAATTTCATTTTTCTCAGATAGTTCCATGCGCAACTCACATTTTTAAAGGTCCCTGCAGCTGAATATGACTGCCCACATCTCACATGCTCTTGACAAGGAAAAGTCAAAGCATTAAAGATAAGGATTAATTACTCAAATCATATTTTTAATACATTCCCAATTAAAGACTTACTTTATTCAAGTAAGTAATCATATTTAAATCAATTAGGGATAATTACTCTATTATCTCAATATATTATTTCATGTTTAATATCTTGAGAATGTTCCTCCATAAAACCTTGGTCAATAGGATGCCGCCATGGCCTGCTACTCCCCTATATATACCACATATTCTACCAAATTTCGATAAGCTTTTCCTACCCCTAAAAATCCTAAACACTTTACTCTTCTCAAAGAAAATAACTTAGGCATTGGAGATCCATTAGCCTAACCCCCCACCTTGTGGGTGCGTGAGGCTTAGATTCTTGATCAAAGGTGTTAATTGTTTTAAATGTGCATTTTCGTCAAAACTAAAGACGGTGGAAACTTGCATCGACAAATTGGTGCTTTTATTGAGAGCTAATTCAAATACTCGAATAAGCCTCTTGCATTTGGTTTCTTGAATTTTCTGTTACGTTGAATTTCTCACACGTCGCATCAATTAATTTTTCCTAAAAAAGTTCCTTGATCAATCCCTAGAGAAATGATACAATGGTAGGAAATTCGGAAACCACGATGAACGATACCCCGTACGAACAAGGATTTGAACCGGAGAGTGGAGATGAGTACATAGCCCTACGATGGCAGTCCTTAAAACTCAACGCAACAGCAAGAGGAGCCCTACCGTTGTGGGGCGAAACCACTGCCGCAACCATCACCTTGCAACCCACGACAAGGACCACCGCAACAGCAGCAGCCCAAGCTGGAGCCTAGACGCATGCTGCAGCAGCCCACCATGCTACATAGGAGCCCACGGCCTAAGGGCAGGAGGTTCAGCCCACTACAACAACCTTAATTGCCATCAGCAAGTCGAAACGCTCTAAGCCCATGCCCATGGGAACCTAGTAAAGTTGGCACAGCCATCAGGAGCATCCCACGAGCAATCAACCAAGGCCAGCTCACTGCCAGTTGAGCTTAGCTTACTGTTAGGCGAACCCAAGTCGCAAAAAGTCAGCGGCAGACTAATGCGTAGCACAAGCCCAAGGCCAGCCGCCACACGAGCGAGCCCAACACGTCCATGCGCACGCTCCGATCACCAAGCTGGGTTGGCCTGCCCCACGACCCGCTGCCTAATCCAATTCAAGGCCACCTCCGATGATCCAGATTTCGACCATTGATCCTAAGATCGACCTAGGGTTATTTCCACCTCACTTTTCTGTAGGAATGCCCGCTCTGGGCTCAAGCTTTGTACTTGCAGTCTATTACACTTCCACCACTTGAGAATATCGACGATACCCTTCGTAGAAACGTGACCAACATTAGTAGGTCACTGTTTATAGACGAGATCTGTCACGCCCCGATCCCGACATATGTCCAGGATCGACACGTGACATCATCAGATAACCATATATCTAACATACCCGCCTCCGAGATAAGTACCAAGCACATCCCATGCCTTGAATTGCGTAGTAATTTGTCGTACACTTTATGGCTGCATTTAACCTCCTGTTAGACTACTTACGTACCCTTAATAGGGATCAAGCCATTCGTAGTTCGTCTTTTTAATTTAATTTTGTCTTTCCAAGAAGAACCCACAATTACCAATATCCACTAACCAAATCTATTCAATCACAGCCAAAATTCCATAACCTTTAATTAGCAACCTAAACGATTTGTACTAATATTACTGAAAACGGGACTTGAATTTCCAAATTCGATGTCTGAAACCCACATTCTCTGCTGCACATATTTTTATTTTATACACTAGGTTGGAGTGCAAAATACATTTTCAAAGTGCTAAACACACTACTTATAATCAAACTACTAATATTTTCCCTTTCTTTTGGTGGTTTTCTTCGAGTTACCAAAAGTCATGCTGCAAAGCTGTAATAACAGCAATTCTAACTTTAATAAACTCGTGCTCATCATGGAGGTATTATGTTTATTAATTAATTATTAATGAACCATGCAAAAACTAAATGCACTTCACCATTTTTTTTTTGAGATTACATTATTTTGTCAGAGAAATCGATCAATTATTGGGCTTACACAAGATGATCAAATATCATATATATCTCCTTCATGTAAATGGTAAAAGACTCTCGAACTTACTGAGCATAATTGGAACGAACAATTGAAAAATCGAACAATTAATTTCCAGACCCTCACATCCAAAAAAGAAAACAACAAAAGGAAAAAAAAAAAAAATAGAATGATCACCAACCCAGATAGTTGAAATTATCAATATCAAGTGAATTATGCAACAATGATCATCATACTAAAAATCTAAACGAATTAATTTGAGAGAAAAGTAAAGGGAAATGGAAGA
Source organism: Malus sylvestris (assembly GCF_916048215.2). Taxonomy (NCBI): domain Eukaryota; kingdom Viridiplantae; phylum Streptophyta; class Magnoliopsida; order Rosales; family Rosaceae; genus Malus; species Malus sylvestris. The sequence continues at coordinate 6,453,476 of NC_062267.1, read as the reverse complement.
ATTGCCTACCTCCTGATTTTGAAGGGAAAGAAACGCAACAGGGGGAGAGAGTTCTTCCCTCCTTCCTCCCAGAAAAAGAGAGTGATCCCAAAGATCCTTTTCCTCCTTTTTTATTTCCTTCTCCCCTTTGTTCTTTTCCTTATTTTCCCGATGGTTCTCCAGCCCTTCTCTCTTTCTTCTTTTATTATTAATATATATTCTATGATTAATATTTTGTATCTAGTGATATTATCTTTTCCCTCTACTTTGAATAAAACAATAGATACTTGTTTTGTAAAATCTTTCTAGTTTCAATTTTCTCTACATTTGTGCTTAGTCATTTGTAATGACGAGTACTATGATAATATACTAATTAATATCTCACATGTATCCTAACTACTAAGTCAATGAAAGTCGACACATACCCTCTAAGGGCATTTTGATCACTTCACATGTTTAAAAAAAATATAGTAAAATTATAGACGGGTTGTAACAAGATCGAGCAGATGAAGCCACCGCAAAAGTTTAGCCGCCACATTTCACCTTGTTCAAAGGAGATGAAGATCCGAAAAGCCACCTGATGCACTATCGAAGCGCCATAACCCTCTACATTAATAATGACACTCTCATGTGCAAGATCTTTGTCACGACGCTTCAAGGCGATGCCCAAGATTGATTCCACACCTTGCCGCCATGCTCAATCTGGAACTTCAGCGAACTTTCCTTGGTTTTCACTAATATTCGTCCTACCACTCGATCAAGAAGAAGTCTGACAACCTCTTCATGAAGAATTAACTGAATGAGTCAATCCACATGTACGTCAAGAGGTTCAAAGTGGAGAAGGCGAAAATCATCGGATGCGATGATAGCATTGCAAGCTTAACCTTCTAGAATGGGTTCCCAACAGCTCACCCACTTTTCGAAGAGATAATCATGGGTCAGAACTTGACCCTGGCAGATTCTTATGCTTTGGCAGAAAAGTACTCTATTTAGGATGAGGCTAAGTACTCTTAGAAGGCGCCTGAGCAACCGTGCAAAGACGTAGAGCCAACTTAGAAGAATGCAAGTGATAAACCGCTCAATGACAAAAACAAGCCAAGAAGCAGACGTAGGGACCGATCCTTGGTGTATAGAGGCTCAGCGCCCAAGATGTACACCAAGTTCTCAGTCTCGATCTACCAGATCCTTCGTGACCTTAAGGATAAGCCATGGTTCAAGATACCACAACCCATGATGGGGGACACCTCCAAGATGAACCAGACGAAGTACAGTACATTCCACAGAGGTCTGGGGCACACAACCAACGACTGCATCACATAGATGAAGTACATTGAGAATCTCGTAAAAGAAGGCAAGTGCGACCAATATGTCGATAGGCCAGCTGCCTCACCAAGGCGAGAAGCAGACGCCAATGTTGAACCCCTAACCAAGACGATCTGAATCAACAGTATTTTTACCGATCTGAGCATCTGGGGGCCACCAACAGTTTCAAGAAGAGGAAGATCCAACATGCTAGATTGGTCTTTCAGGTTCAAGCTATAGATGCTGTACCTAGACTAATCATCGGCTTCACCAAGCGGGACGCTGAGGAAGTAAACTTTCCACACAACAACGCCTTGGTGATTTCTGCTCAACTAGCCCACACCATTATTGATAGAATTATGGTGGACAATGGCAGCTTAGTCAATATTATACAACTGTTAGTCATCCAGAAGATGGGCCTGAAAAGCACTATCAACAAAAAACAGAGGTCTTGACCAGACTCAATGAACTTACCTCAACTGTCATTGGCACAATCACACTCGACGTAACTAGCCCTCCAATTGTCTCATTACAGATCTTCATGATCATCAGCGATACATCTTGTCACAACGGGATATTAGGGAGAACTTGGCTAGTGAAGATTAGAGATGTGACCTCAATCGAATATCAGAAGATCCGATTTTACGTCCTGGGATGAGCAGTCAGAGAGATCAAAGGCGACAGACAATGTTTTGTAGATGCACTGTACAAGTTCTCAAGGAGTCGAAGAAGAAGTATTTCGCCCTAGCAGTAGTAGCTAAAGTACATAAAGATGATTCTACCTCCACCAAATAGCAATCATAGCAAGCGGGTCAGGAAGATGGCATCAAGATCAACAATGCCCTAACAGATGAATGAGGATGGAAACCCAAGCCGAACACATATTTCTTGACCCTAAGCAGCAGTCAGACCACGCCGAATGCACAACCAAAGAAGATCTGAGTAATCCTGGATATAAAGTCATACATTACTCTAAAGGAGATCCAAGGTCTCATGGCGAGCAGCTGCACTCAATCGTTTCCTCTCGCAATCCACCGATCGATGCATACCCTTTTCCAAGGCAATCAAGAGGGCACATAGAGAAAAATAGGACGAGAAGTGCGAGAAAACAATCTAGAACTTGAAGAAGTACCTGACATCACCTTACCTATTGTTCAAGTCGGAAGCAACAGAGGACCTATGCATCTATATAACAATATTTGAAGCAGCAATGAGCTCTACCTTCATACGAAAAGAGCTAGGGGCCCTACCATCTGTATTCCACAGTTCAAAAGCTCTTCTCGATGCGGAAACCAGATACCCGAAAATCAAAAACTTTGATTTTGGCGCTAGTTGTTGCAACCCGGAAGCTTTAAGCTAGTACCTTTAGATGTACGCAGTCATGGTTATGACGCGATATTCTGCACAATCCAGATGCATGACGTTAAAAGAGTGAAAACTGGTAGACAATCTGACGAGTGCAATAACTCAGCCTAGAAATGCCCTAAAGATAACTGATCACACTATAATCGCACAACGAAGCGACCAAATGCCCTAAAGGTAACCTTATTTGTAGGAGATTTCTGGGGTTTACACGTCGATTGATCAACCAAATACCAGGGATCGAGAGCAGGTCTATAATCCTTACTACCATTGATGGTTCGATGCTTGAGCAGGTATCAATATAAGCTTCAAGGCATCGAACAATGAAGCGAAGTATGAAGCCCTAATAGCAGGTCCCCAATTAGCGAAAGACCTCGAGGTGAAGAAGCTCGCAATCTAGTTTGATTCCCAACTGATCACCAACCAAACCTTAGGGAAGTACACAACAAAGCATCAAATGATACCCTGATACCTCGAGAGTTTATGAGAACAGCTAGCGACGTTCCAAGCATACACACTTAATCACGTTCTACGAGTAGAAAGAAAATTAAAATTCGATTATAAAATCAATTGAAAATATAGAGAACAACTCAATCACTAAGCCTAAGCTCTGCCTTAGACCATCAGCTCAGACGTTCCATCCTAGTTGAGCAATTGGAAAATCTGAGCATAGATGCGGAACCAGAAGTAGATGTGGCGCATATCAACACAACTCTAAGTTAGCAGAATCCCATCATTGACTATATAGTTAATGGAACGCTCCTCGTAGATAGACTGAAATCCAGGAAGTTCTAGACGAAGGCAGCACGCTACTACATGTGGAACTGCATGCTCGTTCGCATATCCTTCTCAGGACCACATATCTGCTGCCTATCACCTCCCAACGACCTAAAGATTCTTAGCTCAATCCACGAATTCATCTATGGAAACCACCCCTGAGGCTGCTCTATGGCACAAAATGCTCTTAACGCGGGCTACTACTGGCCAGCCATGCATTAAGGTGCCAAGGAGTATATACAAAGGTGTGACATCTTACAGTTGCCAGCGCTTCAAGCTCGTGCCCGCACTATCTGCCAGTGAACTCCACCAGCAGACGAGCCCTTGGCAATTAACCTAGTAGGACTAATGTCACTTGCCACTGGGGGTAGAGGCATGATGATCATAGCAACCGACTACTCACAAAATGGGTCGAAGCCGAGCCCATGACTACAGCTACCCAGACGGACATAGAACGCTTCATATGGAAGAATATCATTTGCCACTTTGGCATCCCTCACTCCATCGTCATAGACAATGGTCTGCAGTTTATGAGCAAAGACTTGGTGAAGTTCTTAAAAAAATACGGCATCAAGCAGCACATGTCCATGCCCTGATATTTGCAGGGCAATGGGCAGGCCGATGCGTCCAACATGACCATTCTCGACTGCCTCAAGAAGTCCCTCTCAGACAAGAAGGGCAATGGACCAGACAAGCTCCCTGGTGTTCTATAGGCGTATTGCACCAACAAGAGACGAGCAACTAGCGAAACTCCTTTCTCCCTGGCGTTTGGCTCTGAGGCGATCATCCTTCCCCACGTCATGAGGCGATCGTCCCTCCCAACGTCATGGTGAAAACATTGTATGGTATATATTTGCAGAAATATATGTGCAAATAAAGCCAAGTTGATCGAATTTTACTTTGCAATAGTTGGCTTATGACTGGTACTATTTTGTCCCCGTGTTACGTTGTCCTAGAGCTCTAGATACGAAAAATGATCGTGTTTGTGTGTATCAAAAACAGGTGCTCGCGAACTCATCCTAGTTGCGTAACTCAAAATCATTCGCAGGTCTATTGTTTGAAGCTCAATCACATTACAGTGAAGCCTTTATTTCATTCTCAGTCGTAACAGTGAAGCCTTTATTTCATTCTCAGTCGTATTGTCAATACAGCCAGATCATGTTCCAAGCATCATTTCGACTATAGAAGTGTTGATGAAACTTGGTAGCCAGTCACTCCCTATTGCGAGAAGCTTTCTAATGAACGTGCTGCGATTAAAACCGACAAACCACAAGGCATGGTTGAACCTCGGGTTGATTTCCAAGAAGGAAGGCTCAAAACAAGAAGCAGCCAACTTTTTTCAAGCTGCGCACGAGCTTCAGCTCTCAGCTCCAGTTCGAAGCTTTGTGTAATAGTTAGTGTATCCCTAATTATTTGCAAGATTAAGGGTTATTACTTGTTACACTAACCATTTCTTGGTATCGGATTCCTATGATTAGTATGTACATATGCATTGGCTACTGAAATATCAAAATAAAGTTTGTTGCACAGAAAAATGAATGGCCCGGATTGAATTATTAAGAGATGCACCGAAGCAAGAACTTACAACTGTTAATATTTTCTTGACATTCAACATAAAAAACAAATGACAAAGTGAATGTCGATTGATAACAGCAACTGTCTTTTGGAGATCTGGAGTATTTGTTCTTGGCGCAAAAGGAATTGGCAGTCCACGGAACATGTTGAATCTGTATAAACACTGCAGACAAGTGAAGATTAAAAGTGAGAAAAATGAAAACAAAATTGGGGAACTATAAGATAATTCATCTCTACCTATACAATATACAGATAATCCATGTATCAGAATTGAAATGACTTGTAGGCAAAAATTTGAAACCATCATAAGCTAATAGTTTACGCAGAACTTATTGAGTTTTACTCGGTGGAACATTCATCGACTTACAGTTGGAAGTTGACGGAGAGACAGACCAAAGGCTAGGCCTCAACCCACTGACCACTGCATCCACATCACCAACAAAAAATAGTGATTTCAACGAACATACACATCACAATGAGTGAAAAGGTGACAAAATTGAAACCGGCACATCATACAGTGCCTTAATAGGTCGTACACTTGGCATCATAAAAATTAGCATATAACCATCAGAGATTGGCATAACCACTATAGGCCAGTCCTATGATATTATTGATTATGCTGACAGTGTAGATCAGATCATTAGCATCAACCTTCCAACAAAAGATATGGAAATTCAGTCAGTCAAACCTTTAATACTGGTTCGCCTTTGTTAGAGCTGGCAGCTTGCTTTGCAGCCGCCTGTTGCTGTGCACGAGCGGCTCTTCCTGCTGCAGACTTTTCGAATTCTTCTTGCCTGAAATTGTGGTTGCAGTATAAGTGTACTCAAATAACGACGAAAGAAACCATCATGTGGGCACAGGGCACAGTAGTAATGCAACTACGATTCACACCCTATCAATGCGGCCCTATCTGCCTAACAAAATGCAAATATGACCTTTGGCAGGTTTTATGATTTTCACACTCTATACTTAGGTTTTGTTTGCAAGACTGCCGGTTAACAGAATTACCGCATAATGTTAGCACAGTTAGGTCTTGGACTTAACAAAGTTGAAATTCTGCAAGCAGAGACAATCCTATAGCATTGAAACAATTGCTTAAACATGAACAAACAATCGATGGAAATTGCGAACACAATCAACAAGATGAAGAAGATTTAACATGGTATTAATGTGGAATGTGCATTGTCCTAACAAGGTCTACTCAGAATTCTGATCATCAAATTCATCCTATTTTTTCCCTATCCCATCTCCAAACTACTCTAATCTACGAGGAGCGATATTTGAAATCGGGTGCCAATGGACGAACACACTGCTTAACCCACATCTGATTCCATATCCCTTTCCAAATTTAAAAAAAAAAATATATATATATCTGAACTTTATCCCCATGACAATTACAAATCCTATCCAAAATCACATCTTTACATAAAAATTGATCAACTTGCAGCAACGATACAAATATACAATTGCAAACGAATTCAAATTTCCAATTTCGAAAAATGAAAAATGATCGAAATAAAAATTAGAAGAAAAAAAGAGAAATAAGTTTACCTTCTCTGGGCGGCTTGGGCAGCGTTGGCGAGAGCTTCCGCGGAGGCGGCCCTTTCTTCTTCCTTTCTCTGTGCACTGTTGCCTCCATCGAAACAACACAGCAGCCCCATCTCTCTCTCTCTCTCCCCCTCTCTCTCCCTCTCTCTCTCCTCAATCTGCGACTTCTGCTCCGATTGAATTCCAAATTTTCTGATACATTTGTTTATTTTTTTGGCAAGTTGTTTACTTATATTTCCCACCTCTCTGGATCATTTGCCGCGTGCCACGTCATAAAGCGAGGACAGTGTCGTCATTTGGACTGCATTATAAACAACGTCGTTTTACTCAGTTATCTCGGGGTGAAATTTTTTGCCAAATTACCATTTCAACCGTACTATATCAAAGTTATGCCAAAAAATTTGTACCATTGGTAATGGTGCAGTATTTATACCATATCATACATTTTCGCTATGATAATAGTATTCAAAATCATTACCAGTGATATACCGTACCGTATCACTACTATTAATATTATATCATTTATATATATAATTAGGTATTATTATCATTATATATGCACTTTATATTTTTTTCCTAGTCATTTATCCAATCATCTCACCCTCTAACCTCTACTTTCTCAATAAAAAAACTTAAGCCTTCTTGCGCTACGACTTTTCATCTTTTCACTCATCTAGCCATCGGCTTTATCTTTGTTGCTTCTGTTCCAGTGACTCTCTCTCTCTTCACATTCTATCTCATCTTCTCCTTCATCAAATTGAAATATATTTCTCCTTGGTTTCGTCTATCAAATTAATTTTTGTACAATTTTAAAGAATGTAGAGATGAAATTTAGGAATCTTTGTACTATTTTTTTAGGGATGTTGGGTTCTTTCAGCAATTCTTCTATCTATTTACTTTTTGTTTCTTAAACGAATCTCTATGAAATTCTCATAATGAAATAAAAACAGTTTTAGAAAGCCAAAGAGAGTGGCCAAAACACGTTTGGGCTTTGAATTGGGTTGGAAAAAAAAATTTGGCCCAAAAGAATGGTCCAAAACAAAATGGTAATTACCATTACCATACCATGCAAACCGAACTATTTGGCATGCCGAAATTCGGTATACCAAAAGTTTAGCATGGTAATTGTAATAGATTTTATCATAACAAAAATTTAGTTTAGTATGGTAATTGGTACATAAGTTTTGGTACGGTTATCATACCAATACCAATCCTAGTCAGATCCCAAACGCTGCGTTTGATAGGTTCTGCCTCGTTCAGTCCTTCTGTTCGGTGGGAGAGTCTGTTCCGTTACAGAAGCAAAACCCTAATCTTACATAGCGATGAGCGCCAAGCCTTTGGATTCGCTGCCTCCGACCGAAACCCTAGAGAATAATATAGAAAATGGCCGAGTTTCCTCTGGATCCACCCTTATCGAAGATGCTACTCGCGAGTGTGGAACTCTTATGCAGCGATGAGATCTTGGCCATCATTGCAATGATTCAGACAGGCAATATCTTTTACAGAACAAGAGAAGAACAAGCCAAGGCAGATCAGAAGAGAGCCAAGTTTTTTTTACTCGCAGTCTATGAAGCTTGGAAAGCAAGTAATTTTTCGGGCCATGGTGTTTCGATAATTTTGTTCGAAGGCTTGTTTAATGAAGCAAGTTATTTTCGAAGTATACAGATTGGGGAATCCCGTATTTTTTCCTGTATTTTTTTCGAAGGCTTGTTTAATGAAGCAAGTTATTTTCTGCCGGAAGATAGAAATGTTATTCCCTTAATTAAACTCAGGGTTTCCTTCTCCCATAGAAAACAAGTCTGAAGTTTGATCTTCGGCGCTGCCACAGACGACTGTATGAAGAAGATGGAGTACCATCCCTTGGTTTCCAAGGGATCTCTTCAGAGCTTGAAACCCATATTTAATTAGCTAATGTAAATATACCGTATTTTTTTCGAAGAGCTTGAGACCTTAAAACCCGTATTAATTATCTGAGTTTAATCAAGGGATCTCTTCAGAGCTTGAAATCCGTATTAAACAAGCCTTGGAAAGCAAGTTGTCGATGAAGTCAGTGCAACAATCAAAGTCAGCATCTGGGTTCTGTTCATTGTGTAAAAAAATGCAATTTCTTCATGTGAAACATTGGAGGAAAACCCAGTTGAGGGATCTGGCTTTGATGTGGAGAGTTGAGAAAGTGATGAACATATTGCAGGTGTGGATAGTTTTCATGGAGAAAGACTTGAATGCAAGTAGGAGTAGAAGACAAGGAAATTAATAAAATAATAGTCTAATAGAATAAAAAGAAAAGAAAATAGTGTAATAAAATAATATTTAATTTGACATATCAAGTGGAGAACAAAACTTTGAAAGATGTCAAAATACCATATAGGCTGTCAAATTCAAATTTTATGTGTAAAATTTGACATCTCTTTTGGAGATGCTCTTAGGCATCGCAGTTGATATGTCATCTGCCCTGTCAGCAAGAACTACCCAATCGTCTTGGTCTTATGTATTTGCCTTGTATGTGTAAACATTGTTAGGTTTGAAATTCATTAAAATTATGTTCCACTGATTCTTTTAATTGCATTTCAGATTCCGCTTTCCAAACCTTTTTCTATCATATTAGATCGACATTTCATTTGTATTTATACCATGAAGATTTCTTTATCACTTGTCCATTGAGTTGTACTTCCGGCCCGTGTTCCCTGAATGTAGTTCCACAGGGAGAGTTTGGATATGAATTTCATCAACTTATGATCTGCAGGTTTCAGTGGCTTATCAACTTTATGAACTTAAAGTATACAGATTGGGGAATCCCGTATTTTTTTCCAAGGCTTGTTTAATGAAGCAAGTTATTTTCTGCCGGAAGATAGAAATGTTATTCCCTTAATTAAACTCAGGGTTTCCTTCTCCCATAGAAAACAAGTCTGAAGTTTGATCTTCGGCGCTGCCACCGACGACTGTATGAAGAAGATGGAGTACCATCCCTTGGTTTCCAAGGGATCTCTTCAGAGCTTGAAACCCATATATAATTAGCTAATGTAAATATATCTGGGAGGGTCAAAACATTTAATTTATGCTGGATTTAGATTTTAAAGCATGTGTTTCTATGCCGGTTAAAGGACAAGGATGGCTAACTTGCTGCACATTACAGGAAAATCATTTCTTTTAGAGTTGTTAAACCGTGTTGGAAATTCAAATCAAAACAGGTTGTAAATGGCAGCTACTAGCTGTTAGTTTCTTTACAGGTTTTATTCACACTTGCTACAACTACAAAGACTAAAGTTTCCTCCATGTGCCAGCTGAAAGTGTGTTGAAAGACATCAGAGAAGTGAGCTGCTGTGTGCTAGCCGAAAGGTTTGATTCCAACCTGGAATAATGCAATGCATGTGTGTGCCATACTATCCAAAGTTGCTGCATGTGTTTGAAAGGATGTAAAGATGGTAAACACCATCATTCATTGCAAGTGTTGTTGTATTGTTTATCAATTTCTGTTTTGTATAAATAGGCCTTCTTGCTAGGCTTTAGAATCATCCATTCCAATCCCATTCTCATTTTCAGCTTGTAAGCTTTAAGAGTTGTAAACTCTTCTAATATTTCAAAGTGTTTGTTATCACCAAGCTTGCTACTTCTTTCCTTTTGTTTGTCCAATTTTATTGAGAGTGCAAAGTGAGAGGTGTGATAGAGTTTGTAAACTTATCACCCACATATTTTGGTATTGAGTTAGTAAACTTTTCAACACCAACAATTGGTATCAGAGCCGGAATACCATTCTGGCAAGTGCAGCAGTTATGGCGTCCAACTTAGTGCAGCTCCAGGTTCCCACATTGAAGAAAGAAAATTACGAAAGATGGTGCATCCAATTCAAAGCATTGTTTGGATCACAGGAGCTATGGGAAATAGTCAGTAGTGGGTATGTTGTACCCACTACCGAGCAAGAAGCCACATATACTGCAGATCAAAGGAACACTCTCAGGGATTTACGAAAGAAGGACCAGAAGGCGTTGTATCTTCTCTATCAAGGATTAGAAGATTCAACGTTCGAGAAGGTTGCAGAAGCAACAACGAGCAAGCAAGTATGGGACACACTCAGTACAATCTACAAAGGAGTAGATCGAGTCAAGAAAGTGAGATTACAGTCACTTCGAGCAGATTTTGAAACTGCTCACATGAATGAAGGGGAGAGCATCTCCGATTATCACTCAAGGCTCATTGTGATAGTAAATCAGATGAGGAGAAATGGGGAGAGACTCGATGAAGTACGAGTTGTGGAGAAGATACTCCGGTCACTCACATCTAAGTTTGAGCATCTGGTGACTGCCATTGAGGAATCCAAGGATTTAGAGGCGATGAGCACAGAGGAGCTACTAGGATCCCTCCTAGTTCACGAGAAACGCATTCAGAAGAATGCAAGCCCCACAACGCTAGAGCAAGCTTTGGAGTCAAAGTTGAATATTGACAAACCAAATAAAGGTCGTGGGCACTCACGTCGTGGGAGTTCATCCAACCGTAGCCGAGGACTAGCTCGAGGAAGAGGTCGAGGCTATGAACAAAACCGAGGTCAATCTCAAGAGTGGAGATTTACCCGATGAAAGGCGCATATCCAATATCACACTTGCAAGCAATATGGACATTATGCAAATGAATGTTCATATAAAAATGGTGAGCATGTCAACATGGCAGAATCAAATGGAAATGCTGGTGAGGAACTTACAGTCTTACTAGCACACCATGATATCAGTAGCCAACAAGATGTTTGGTATCTAGACTCTGGTGCAAGCAACCACATGTGTGGAAAGAAAGAGTTTTTTGCAGAACTTAAAGATGGGCCTTATGGATATGTGAGTCTTGGTGACTCCTCAAAGTTGCCAGTTGAAGGCAAAGGAAAGATCAAAATCATCCAGAAGGGTGGTAAAGAAGAATACATCTCCGATACCTACTACATACCAGGTATGAAGAGCAACATTCTGAGCATTGGTCAACTGCTCCAGAAAGGGTATGTTGTACATATGGAGGATATGTTTCTCACTCTCAGGAATGCAAGGAGAAAGCTTATTGCACGTGTTCAAATGTCAAAAAACCGAATGTTCCCGTTGAAGTTGAACACAAAGATTGGGAGTTGCAACATTGGTGTAATGGAAGATGAGTCATGGAAATGGCATCTTCGATATGGCCATCTTCATTTCAATGGCCTAAAGTTGCTGTTTAGTGGAGGAATGGTTCGTGGTCTACCCCAGATTGAAGCCACACGCCAAGTATGTGAAGGTTGTGTGCTTGGCAAGCAAGCACGACTATCATTCCCTGTTGGTGATACATGGAGAGCAAAGGCACCACTGCAGATGGTACACACGGATATATGTGGTCCATTGGATCCTATGTCTTATGGTGGTAATAGGTATTTTATTACTTTCATTGATGATTTTAGTAGGAAGACTTGGGTTTATTTTCTCAAGGAGAAGTCGGCTGCCCTAAAAATCTTCAAGGAGTTCAAGGCACTCACAGAGGCTGAAAGCAACCACAAGCTTGTGGCTGTGAGATCAGATAGAGGTGGAGAGTACACCTCCAATGCTTTCCAAGTATACTGCAAGGAGCAAGGAATTAGGCATCAACTGACTGCTGCCTATACCCCACAGCAAAATGGGATAACCGAAAGAAAGAATCGAACCATCATTGACATGACAAGGTCCATGCTTAAGGAGAAGAATTTGCCAAAAGAATTGTGGGCAGAAGCTGTAACTTGTTCGATTTATTTGTTGAATCGATGTCCAACAAAGAGTGTCAAGAGGATGACACCACAAGAAGCTTGGAGTGGATACAAGCTGAGTGTTGCACACCTAAAAGTTTTTGGGTGTGTTGCATATGCTCAAGTTCCAGAAGCCAAGAGAATGAAGCTTGATGATCGAGGTGAAAAGTGTGTGTTTGTGGGCTATAGTGAAGAGTCCAAGGCATACAAGCTCTACAACCCACTAACTGGCAAACTAGTGGTTAGTAGAGATGTCATCTTCAGTGAGGAAGAGGCATGGAAGTGGAACAACAAAGAAGTCAGTAAAGAGAAGATCGTCTCCACTGATTTTGAAGAACCAGAAGTTGTACCACCTGTTGAGCAACAACCTGCTCAAACAACCACAACAACTCCATTACACAGAACTGCAAGGAGTGGTCCTACATCTAGTGAAGAAAGCAGCTCCTCAACTCCAGTGAGGCTAAGAAGTCTCACCGAAATATATGGACAAGAAGAAGAAGAAGAAACCAACCTTTTATGCTTGTATGCAGACCACGAGCCTCTCTCATTCAATGAAGCTGTGGAAGAAGATCGTTGGAGAATAGCCATGGAGGAAGAAATCCATGCCATCGAGAAAAATGACACTTAGGAGTTGACAAAGCTCCCACCAAATCAGAAGGCTATTGGTGTCAAGTGGGTGTACAAGATCAAACGCACTGCAGATGGGAGTGTGGATTGATACAAATCAAGGCTTGTAGCAAAGGGCTACAAACAGAAGTACGGAGTGGACTATGATGAAGTTTATGCTCCAGTTGCAAGACTTGACACGGTAAGATTGCTAATCTCTCTTGCCGCTCATCATAAATGGAAAATTTATCAACTAGATGTCAAGTCAGCCTTCCTTAATGGAGTACTTGAGGAAGAAGTATACATGGAACAACCAGAAGGCTTCCAAGTACAAGGAGAAGAAGATAAGGTGTATCGTTTAAAGAAGGCTTTGTATGGCCTCAAGCAAGCACCACGAGCTTGGAACTCAAGGATTGACAACTACCTTCACCAAAATGGATTTCAGAAATGTCCATACGAGCATTCAGTTTACATGAAGAATGGTGCAAAAGAGGAGTTCTTAATTATTTGTCTCTATGTAGATGACTTGTTGTTTACAGGAAACAATGAAGCAATGTTCTGTGAGTTCAAGCAATCCATGTTCAGTGAATTCGAGATGACTGACAATGGATTAATGTCATACTTTCTTGGCATAGAGGTGAAGCAAGAAAGTGACGGTATCTACATCTCTCAACAAAAGTACATGAGAGATATATTGGAGAAATTCAATATGGATAAGTGCAATATTGTCAACACTCCAGTTGCAACTGGATTGAAGCTGTCTAAGGAAGGAGAAGGTGAGTTTGTAAACTCAACCTTGTACAAAAGCTTGGTTGGAAGCCTAAGGTACCTTACAATCACAAGACCTGATATAGTTTATGGAGTTGGACTCATGAGTCGATACATGGAAACACCAAGGGAGTCTCATTGGCTGGCTGCCAAGAGAATTTTGAGGTACATAAGAGGTACTCTAAACTATGGTCTATTTTATAATTTTGGTGAAGATGAAAAATTATTTGGTTATTCAGATAGTGATTGGGGAGGTGACCAAGATGAAAGGAAAAGCACATCTGGCTATGTGTTTTTTCTAGGATCAACAGTTTTCTCATGGACTTCAAAGAAGCAATCAATTGTTGCTTTGTCATCATGTGAAGCCGAGTATGTTGCTGTAGCCTCAACAGTGTGTGAGGCAATTTGGTTAAGAAATATATTGAAGTCAATGTGTCATCCACAAGTGGAATCGACTGTGATTCATGTGGATAACATGTCTGCAATCAAGCTTGCAAAGAATCCTGTTCAACATGGAAGGAGCAAGCACATTGATACCAGGTTCCATTTTCTAAGGGACCATGTGAAGCAAAAGACAATTGAGCTTGTCTATTGTCACACGAAGGAACAAGTGGCAGACATCTTCACAAAACCCCTGCCAGTTGAATCATTCCGGCTGCTACGTGAAATGCTAGGAATGAAGGCGTTTTGATTTGAGGAGGTGTGTTGGAAATTCAAATCAAAACAGGTTGTAAATGGCAGCTGCTAGCTGTTAGTTTCTTTACAGGTTGTATTCACACTTGCTGCAACTACAAAGACTAAAGTTTCCTCCATGTGCCAGCTGAAAGTGTGTTGAAAGACAGCAGAGAAGTGAGCTGTTGTGTGCTAGCCGAAAGGTTTGATTCCAACCTGGAATAATGCAATGCATGTGTGTGCCATACTATCCAAAGTTGCTGCATGTGTTTGAAAGGATGTAAAGATGGTAAACACCATCATTCATTGCAAGTGTTGTTGTATTGTTTATAAATTTCTGTTTTGTATAAATAGGCCTTCTTGCTAGGCTTTAGAATCATCCATTCCAATCCCATTCTCATTTTCAGCTTGTAAGCTTTAAGAGTTGTAAACTCTTCTAATATTTCAAAGTGTTTGTTATCACCAAGCTTGCTACTTCTTTCCTTTTGTTTGTCCAATTTTATTGAGAGTGCAAAGTGAGAGGTGTGATAGAGTTTGTAAACTTATCACCCACATAATTTGGTATTGAGTTAGTAAACTTTTCAACACCAACAAACCGAACGTATAACATTTTGTATGCAGTGTGGTCTCTTTAGCATTACTCCACTTTTTTATTATATAAAAGTTAGTACTACTTTGGTAAAGTTATAAAAATAAAAAGAAGTACAAATACAACTTGCAAAGCGGAATCAAAGCTGTTCTGTCTATGAACATTTTTATTTTTCCAACTCACAATCAATCATGTTTTTGTGATAAAAAAATGAAGTAAAAAAGAAGAGAAGGAAGCACTACACAAACTGTATAATATAACTTTCATGTCATCACAGAATTTGGACCCAGATGCCTTCACTTGGAATTTGCTGATGCACCACATAGAGAAGATAATATCCGGAAGGCGCAAGATTACCGGAACCCGGCGTCGTCACCTGAACTTGGTACGTCATTGTCCCTACCTTTTTTACGGTCTCCGCCGCAAGAACCAGCAGCCTCTGATTCATTGAGAAGGAATGTGTATTAAATGACGGCGCCACTATCGTCACCATCACCAAATTCGTTGCTATGCTTCCCTTCAACGAAAACCGAATGAATAATTTTTTTCCGTAACTGATTTTAGCTTGTGATTTGGGATCAACGATTCTCGGACGCAACTTCGAGTACTTGGCATCCAAATAATCAGTACTAAATGCCTCTAATCTCAATTCTGTTGGAAATAACTCATCGGCTAACTCGTATTTATCATGAGGGTTACTACCTCCAACGAGCACCCTACCATCACGTAGTAATACCGCGGTGGAATGGTACATTCGCGGTATTGGGGCAGGGTTTTGTTTTTCAAACCGTGACCCAACAGCGTTATCTGGTCGGTACACAAGTGGTTCGAGCACAGGATTCTGTCCGAGTTCCCAACCCGCAGTCCCAAAAGATGCACCGTTGATGATCACAACCGTGCCATCTGGGAGCAATAACATGTCACTCATGACTCTAGCTTGAGGCATAGTCTCCACAACCCACTGCGGCTTCGGGTCGTTTATTTTGATCCGACCGCATGTGTTGAGAGCTTCCACAAAAGTACCCTTTATTGCCTGGATATAAGACCCTTTTGGAGCTCCACCGCAGACCAAAACCTCAGCCTCAATAGACGGAGCCGTCAAGTTCCTTAATGGCAGCAACACGGCTGAACCGGTGCTAGGGTACGACCTCGGGTCGCCGCCGGGTATTTGCGGGTAGGTTTTAACGACTTTGTTCATGACATAATCTAAAAGAATTGCTCGATTATTTGCGAAAATGAATAAATTCCCATCGACATTGAGGAAAACATAAGGGTAAAGATTGTTTTCCTCGTTGGGGTCGTTAGTCTGCACAAGGAAGGGCAAGCTGTAGACATTGCTCGAAGACTCGGTCTTCGGATAAAACTCGTAGTTGAACTGCCGCCTTCCGCCGATGATGATCTGCCGTCCGTCGGGCAGAATATGATCGGTGGCGTACCAGCGGCTCACGCCTAAGGTATTCTCATACTCCTTCCAATCACAACCAGTGCAGGGCTTGAAAACCCTAACGCGGCGCTCTCCTATGTCGTAGCCACCGGTTTGGATCAAGTTGCCGTTGGGGGCTACGGAGCCGGAGGAGCACCAAATGTCGGATTGAACCGTGAGGGGGCGGACGGTATTAGTTGTGACGTCGTACTCGGCGGAGTGGGCGGTGCAGTCGTTTCTGACGCATGTACCGTTGGGTAAGGACAAGTTGGATTTGCCGAAGTCGGTGCGGTCGAACATGATGACGCGGTCGTTGTAGAGGAGTTGCATGTGCATGGCGGAAATGCCGACGTTTTGTTGCAAGAGCTGCCATTTCCCACCAGCAGCGTGGGTAGTAGTGAGAGAGAATTGAAATGACAAGATAAATAATGAAAAAATCATGAGATCAGAAACTAGACTAATTGGCTTCATTTTTTTTCCTTGTGTTTTTGGTATTTTGGAGCTCTTAATTTTCTTGGGTCAGAAAATAGCTTTGAATCACTAATTTGTGCTTTAGCTAGTGCTCTGTGGGTGTGTCTGCCTCAACCTTGGCCTCTTTAAATAGTAGGGTTTAAGCTACCCAGAGTAATGTCAGAGGGAGATTTTTTTAACAAAAATGTTATTTTTACCATATTTTTTATACTACCAAATTTGTAGTATCTTTTTAAACCACATGTGTAAACCCTATATATGATGTGGTTGTTGACGGTTGGTCTTCTTATTTAAAATCCTCTTTAAAGAGTAATGCTAAATAGATCAATTTTTAAACCACATTTACAAACCATATGATGTGTTACCAATAAAAAATAAGCACGTTAATCAACAATTAAGTAATAATTCAATTATCAACATCTAGTGAATGCATGATGGCCAGGATGAGGGTGAAATGCCTTTGTGAGTTTTTGTGCCTCTGGAAGGGTGAATTGCAATGCTCGGACTACAATGGTAAGCCCCCAGCTGATCCTCTTTTTAAAAAAATTATCAACAATCATGTCATATGATTTTCAATAAAAATATATAACGTAATATTTTATTCAAACCTCCCTTCTATAGAACAAAAAAAATCATCGTTTTTTCTAATTATATTCTTACTTAGCTAAATCTCTCATCTAGGACCTTGCCTGGGCCAGCAAAGTTTCATTCCAATATTCACTAATATTTATATTTTTGGTAATATATTCACTAATATTCCACTTTGACAAAGACCTGAACATTCAGAAGCAAAAACTTGAATAATACACATGCAAAAAGAAGGAAGCTTTTGCCATAAACAGCCATACACGAATCTACATTGTCATTTAACACGTTTTTATTAGCTTTTTCTCTTTAACGCATATATGATTTAAAGATCCGCAGACATTTTTTAAAAATAATTTTTCTCCTTTTCAAAAGAAAAAAAAAAACTCCAGATTACAACTTTTAATAAAACTTTAACAATTAAGGAACGATGACCAGGTTTAAGTTAGAATTCAAAAGGTAGGCTGCGTGGCTGCTCGAATCAGTTCATTTCTTTTGGTGAAACCAAAACAAACTGTAAAGAAACAATATTCTCTGCACATATTTGCTGAGGTCCTTAGCTTTAAGCAAAGCAAACATTCTGCTAATTAACGAAAATAATATTTTACAGGGATATGTTTTCTTTAGTTTATTTTGATGATTATGTTTTCTGGTCAGACGCGTACACATCCATGCATTCTTCCACTGAATTTATAATGTATTTATGATCTCCTTCTTACAATTATTGAAAATCGTTCTATTTACATTATCAGCTCAAAATGGTCGGATCGTGAATAAAAAACAGCACGACTTAGTATATATACTTATTATATGTAATTTTTTCAGGCAACGCCTTTATCGTTTTTTTCGTTGCCAAGATCATTTTTCTTCTTGATCTTCTAGTATTTAAATAACTAATTTTTTCTTTTCTATTCTCATTCTACAATGTCTTCGTGATGATCATAACTGTATAATTTCTAGTTCAACCTATAAAAATTAACTCTAACGTTGTCAGAAATTCAGTATTTAATAGTATAGCATGCTTCATTTACTTATTTGATAACCGTTTGATGGCTAAACTATTTAATATTTAGTTGATTTTAGTAGAATTGATATTGAACTGGTGACTTAATAAATAGATAATTTAGATCATCGCATAATATTGTAAAATGAGAAAAAGAGACGAAAAAAGAATGAGAATGGTCAGATAAGGAGGTTTCTAGCTTTCCTGTCCAATTAATTAATTTATCAACCAAACTTTTTAGTCCGGTTTGGACAGCGGACCATATAAAAGTTGAAGCTAGTTCATGAACCCAGAAGAATAATTTAACCACCATGCGTGCTTTTAACCACCAAACCGTATGCGTCAAACCTTAGATATATTCATGAACTAACAAGCACTAGAGGGAATAAATCAACTTGCTTACCAGCAGGAGACATAAACATTGCTGTTGGAGAGACAAAAAAATATTACTGCAAGAAGTATTATTTGACGAGGACCTTGTTAGCCTAATTAATAGTTGGAAACACTTTTTTGGACAGGGATTGACAACTTGGTTCTGCTACAGTTTTTTTTTTTTTTTTTTTTTTTTTTTAAACTCTTGAAAAATCAATGGTTGAGATAGCTTATTGGTTTTTATCGATGGCCAAAATATATCAACAATGAAAAATGATTTTTATATTTTAGTCCTTACATTTAGGAATTATACTATAAGGACTTCCCATTGCAAATAATATTTTTTTAGGGACTCGAATATTTCTTTAAAGTCCCTAAATGAGTCCTTAAAAATTGGTGGTGGGAGTCTCTAAGTAGAGGCTCTCATTGGAGATGCTCTTAATAGGAAAACTACATATTTATACCACATTGTTATATCATATCATATGACAAGTGATGTACACAATCAACATACAATAAGATTTTATTAAATGTAGCATGTACACATCACTGATCACATTAGATGGTACACCAATGTGATATTCATAACATTTTTCTTTTAAAGAGAAGGACACCATGTGTATTCCCTCTCTCTCTCTCTCTCTCTCTCTCTCTCTCTCTCTATATATAATAAAATATAAAAAACCTTAGATTAATGTTTTACAAGTCATTAGAGCCCAATTGGCCCCCACAAGGCACAAGGTCCATATTTTGATCAATTAATGATGGACCCTCAATTAATATTTTGAGTAATCAAGCCCATTTCCAAGTCACTTCTAATTACCAAGTCATATTGGTATATGCGTATGAGTGGTGGTAAGATCCTGGACAAAACGCCTAGTTTTATTTTTGCTTCAAACTCAAATCTTAAACCCCCTCCCCAGGTTTGATCTTGGAGGATGTGTGATTGCATAGCCTCACAAGTGCAGGAAATTAGTGTTACTTATATTCCTCTTCTTTGTAACGATAGCTAAGTTTGGCTCTCAGTTGGGAGTTCTTTAGTGTGGTTTGAGGACCCTCTCAATGTTTGCACGATGTTCTCTTCCAAAACTTGTTACTAAGTTTGGTATCAATAAATATCGTTCTATTAATAAATAAAAAAGAATATGTGCATACATTTAAGTGAGATTTTGCTGAAACAGATTTATGTTAATTTGGTATTTACTTTATTTTACTTTTCATTTTTGACTAAATACCAAATCTGAAAAATAAAAAGACTCACGTCGTCTCGCTAAATCTGAATCTCGAAGGATTCTAAAACCCTAATTTTGTTCATAACTCAAAAAAATCTCCCACTTTTTCTTTTAATCTGGGATGCTCTGAATCACTAAACCAATGGATCAGAAACATAATTTTTTAAGATATCCACGTTTGTATATCTCTTATCCATTTCTTCTACTTTTTCCATGCTAATTTTTGTTGTGCTGTGAGAATAAGTTCATTTTTTCTGCTTCACGTTTTCAGCTTTTTTTCACTTAAAACTGTGAAAATAAGTTGTTTTTAAGTGTTTACCAAACACTTTTTTGAGCTCAATTTTTTTATACTCACTTTTTATAAAAACATCTCAGTACCAAACCAGTACTAATTAGCATTTAATTAATCTATTAATGTTCATACCCTACTATTCCATTCTTGAAAGTAGATTTTTCTTCTCATATCGATCTTTAGTTTTTATGAATTTCAATTTAGTTGGTTGTTTTCCTTGTACACACAAACCTTCACTACCAAATATAAATAAATTTGTTCAAAAATTTAAAATAAATAAAAAATCTTGCAAGACGAAAATTTTTTGTCGGATTAAAAGGGGTTTCGTCACCTAAAACTTTAGGCAATGGACAAAGTGTCACGTAAAAATTCTCAGCCTTTCGTGTGAGTGGTTCTCGTTCGTTTCTCGTTTGTAGCCGCCGATCCTGGTTGCAGCTGAGATCGGTGGGTGCTCTTCTGTTTTTGCTTTCGTCCCCCTCTCTTCTCCCCTCCAATGCTTCTTTCCCCTGCTTTCTGGTTCACTTTTCCCTTTTCCCCTCCCACTGCTATCTCTCATCCTCCTTCCTCTAATTTTCGATCTTTGGTCCAGTTTCGCTGCGCGCTGCGCCTTGTTGAGTCGGTGAGATCAAATTTGGTGCTTGCACTGAGTAAGGTGTTCCTAACACCCCCACCTTCTCTTTGTTGTCTACCTTGGTTGGCAGTGTTGCTCGTGGATTTCCACGCGCTTCTTTATCTTTGTTGCAGGTTGTTGTTGATTTGTGGCTGTGTTTGGACTGAAGATTGGAATTGGTTGCTGGGTTTGCTAAGGCACGGCTCGATTGGGAGATGGGATTTGGGCGTTGGTCGCGGCAGTGGTTGCAGCGGGGGTTGCAGCGGTGTTCTAGTTTTCTGTTTTCTTCGGATCCAACTTTTGGTTAAGCTTGTTTTGGTGTGTTTGGTTGGCCCCGTTTTGCTTTGTATATCTGTTTTGGGCCTTGGTTGTAAGTTTCTGTTGTTGCAATAAATCTTTCACCATGTTTTGGCATGGTGTTCTTCCAAAAAAAAAAAAAACCGTTGGCCAAAGTAAATAGAAAAGTCGTCAGAAAAAGGTGCATTGACCGCCTTATTTCAATTCTAGTGATTCTAAAATTCGTCATTTTAGTAAACTAGCACAATCATCATACGGACAGATCCCAGCCGGATCTCCCCCACTAAGTTCTAAGGATCTGGAGATCTGGACCTTTGAAATTTGATCTAACGGCTACAATTTTTATCACTTTTAGAAGGTCCCCTGTTTGTAGTCGTTGGATCAAACTTCAACGGTCCAGATCTCCGAATCCTTAGGATTTGGTGGGGTGAGATCCAACTGGAATCTCTGTCCGCATCATACAACTATAACTTTTAGAAAGCAAATTTAGCCTCGTTTGGTGTATGTGATCCAATTGGATTGAATAATTGACATTCATTATTGCACGTTGAGGAAGAAATTGATGTCAATTTTTAAGTTATGTCCAAGTTAAAAATAGAAGATGAATTAATCACGAAAGAAACTTCTCACAATCATATATGTTATTTTTATGGGAGAGGGATGACTTAACTAATTCATTTTCTACCCTCCACGATAAAATTTGGAAATCGACACCTATTCCTTCAATATACATTGAATCTAGTAACTTGTCAAGTCTAATCCTAGACAACAAACGAAGCCTTATAGACATTATTGTTGTGCATGCTATATATTTTGACTCCAATACGCATTGGTTTCCTCTTTTATCTTGAATTATATTAACTGATCATTGTATACATGAAATTGGTCTTTGTTTAGAGTATCGTATATCCCAAGTCGAAAATGGAAGCCTTGCACAACTAGTTTAAGAGTTTTTCCCCTCACTATCCACCCACAGTACTATGTGCAGAGTCTTGAGCGAATGGTGTTAACCCCCTATAAAAGGCACTATAAGGAAATTATTGGATTAGTGATGAAAGAACGGTTGGTTTCAATGGACATCATTATTGGCTAGAGTAAGGCTGGGAAATAGCCCGTAAAAAGCTTCAAGACAAAGTTCCCTCCGGCGCAAAACTTGTACTGATATCACCCGATCGACTTTCGATCTTTTTTATTCCGAATCAAAACTACGTGATCTGGTTTTGCATCTTTAGGTTTATTGCAGTTCATGGAAACCAATTAAGCATCGTTTTTTGAGGTTTCTACTCGATGGAAATGTTAACTACATTGTAAAAGATGAAGTTGGTACAAAGGAAGATGAAGATGACAGAAAGAAACCAGAGAGATTGTATTGATTGATTAGTGAAAATGTATACAATTGAACTTAAGGAAATAATACTTATACAATCCCTTATATAGCCATATATCCCAATTACAATAATACCCTTCCAACTATATTTCTGTTATATCAGTTATTACTCCCCCTCAAACTAAACTTGGGTATCCAAGTGAAGTTTGAACTAGCCAGGTATTTGAGATAGCCTGGGATGATCGACTGGTCATCTTTCTGGATATAGTCTGATTTAATTTCCAAATGCTCAGAAGCATTCGTTACCGCACCTGATGTGAAACTCCGTGAATCTGAAGATACAGGAAAGGCTTTGATTGGACTGTTAGTTGCATCTCTAGAAGACCATAGCTCTTCAGCATTACCAAGACTTATGTTGCCAAATATAGCGTCATCATTGCTGAAAATCTGGTCAAGATCATAAAAACTTCCAATGTTAGCCCATCCGTAGTCAACAAGATCACCTTGTTCTTTACCTTCATTGGAGTTTTGAAAAATTTCACCATCTTTATCAAGTTGGATTCCCTCAGCTATGCAATGTTGTTCACTTGTTGCAACATTAGATAATGATAAATCAGGTCACGAGTCCATTCCAAATCAGAGGTAGAAATTTCTTCGCTCTTGTCAAAATTAGAAATGCTTTCCAACTTTCTATCCTGCAAGTCAATTTTGGACCCATGGGTCTTCTGTTCGGTAGGCTTGATGGTGTGAGATTCTTGTTTCCATTCCTTCTCGTTGCAATAATCATCACTTGCCTCGTTATATGGCACAATATGATCATCACTCTCATCTACCGCACCCCATATTATGTTTGCAAGCTCCTCGTCATTCCAATCAAATTAAACATGTCTGAAGAAGCCATCGTTAATCGCAAAACCGAAACCGAATTCAAACCATTTCGAATAAAGTTGACGATCCAACATTGTAGCACTTTTAACTACGCCAACTTTGGATTAACCTGACAACAAGCTTGCTGGAACAAATGCAACAAGTAACTCTCTGCATTTTACTATTGCTGAAGCTAAACCGTAGTCCCATGAAGGCTGATAGTCTCTGCTCACTCCATTATTGTCACGCAAGACTACAACTTTAGCCGTTGGTGAAGCCATGATGAAAGACACAAGTACAATCTAGAAATCAAAACATATAAATTCTTCTAGGTAGCAAGAGAATGACACTCTTAACACAAATACTAAGGCAACAAGAGAATGACACTCTTGACAAATTCTAAAGCAACAAGAGAATGATACTCTTGACAAATTCTATGGAATCAAAGAAAGAGTGATACTTTCTTATCCATCAAGAAAGAATGACACTTTCTTGAAATCTTGTAATCCAACCAAATCACTGAATGAAACAGTAGTTTATCTTAGACAATTCATCCAAAAAACAACAAAACAACTTGACAAACATGTGTCTTCACCAACTTCACAAAACAACTTGAGCTGTGCATTTCTTCAAACATGTGGACTGCACAAAGTTGAGAAATTTTCTCCACAACAAAGAACAGAACATGGATCAAAGTGGAAGATATAGAACCCAGAGAGCTGATATGCAAACAACACCAAGAAGAGACCATTTCACTTCCAAAGAGGCTTGGAAATCTATAGTGGTATAGCTTGAGCACCAAAAAACCAACTGTGCACCCAAACTCCAAATATATCACCTTGCTGAAAACTTAACCTTCACATGAGACTTTTGCTGGGCATTTCGACACATTGTTTGAGGCTGTAATAAGTGAGAGCAGAAGTTCCCCTTTCATTTTGTTCATGAAAGATGCGGAAAAGTCCCTGGTAGGAAATTCTGATTCATTTTCCACATTCAGAGCGAGACTTGATAAGCTTCCAGATAATGTGGTGGTAATTGGTTCTCACACTCAAACTGACAGTCGCAAGGAGAAGTCACACCCTGGTGGTTTGCTTTTCACAAAGTTTGGCAGCAATCAAACTGCTTTTCTTGACTTGGCTTTCCCGAGTAGTTTTGGAAGACTACATGAGAGAGGGAAAGAAGTTCCCAAACACACTTCTTAATTTTGGCACAAACCATAATCTAAACAACCACAAAATTGTGCATGCAATAATGCAAGAATTCACACCCATTTCTCCAAATATATCAAGAGTTGCAGAAAAATCAAACCCAATAAAACTGCAGCATATTAGTGAGAGAGAAAGAACTTGACACCATACAAATTGCACAATCCAACAATGACCAATATTCTTGAATCCAAATACTGATCTTGAAGCAATGACCAATCTTGAATCCAAATATCCCAAAGATCACACTAATATCCCAGAAAATTTCACAAGAAAGATGAACAAAATAGTGAACATTTTCTTACTGAAACATTTAATCAAACAGATTATGTGCACTGTGAAAACCAGAAATCAAGGACCTGATAAGAACTTCAATCTTGACCCACTTCCATTCTTCAAGATTTCATCTTTGTCGTCTCCAATGGCAACTTACTTGTCTTCTTCACTCTTTCTCTCTCTATATACAGAAAAGCTGAGAATGAACTGTGAGAAAGCAATTGCAAAAAGCTGAGAGCTTTGACAACTTCCTGCTGTGAAATGGCGAGTCTCTGCTAGTTTATGGAGATGAGAGCACCGTTTGGAGGGCTCGATTGGTTATAACCCCAGTGCTACTGGAGCCCAGTCGAACAGGGACCCAAATATGGCGTCGGCGGAGCAGTTGGTGTTCGAATTCAGCAACCCCCAGCTTCGTGAAAAACGTGCTCCTTGAACTTCAAAAGATGGACAGTGGCAGAGAGCTTCAGTTCTTGGATGTGGTGGAGGACTTGGTAGAGAAATTTCCAAACCACAACAATCAACCCAACAATCGCAACAATTGCGATCCTAACAATCGCAGAAAAATCAACCCAAGAACAATCACGGAAGCACCGAAAATCTAATGAAAATTTGAAAAGAAACTAAACTAGGGGAAAAAAATGTAAACTACTATGAAGAGAAACCACAGAATCCAGAATCCATGGCGTGAGCCTACCGGCTCTGATACCATGTTAACTGCATTGTAAAAGATGAAGTTGATACAAAGGAAGATGAAGATGACAGAAAGAGAGATTGTATTGATTGATTAGAGAAAATGTATACAATTGAACTTAAGGAAATAATAGTTATACAATCTCTTATATAATCATATATCTCAATTACAATAATACCCTTCCAACTATATTTCTGTTATATCAGTTATTAGGAAATGGTGAATGTTGTTCTGGCCTAATCTGTTTTGTGCACTTTGTGAAAATTGTTGGTTTAGTGTAAGCAAAAAAAAAAAATGAATAACATTGATTTTTAGGAAGTTTATTAGGCCGGCGCGCGGACCAGATTTTTCAAGGACTATTCCTATCCCTCGAATTGTTGAATAACATCGTTTTTTGAGGATAGAGCTAACGTCACACTTTTATATTTTATCCATAATCGCAATTGAGACTTGAGATGATTGGAATTGAGTCTACAACCCAATCTTAGAGTCTTGCCTCTTAAGATGTTGGTTTTTATCCACTTTCGTAACTCGTAAGTTCAGTCTCAGTATTTTAAGTTCATTGAAAAATGGCTACGACATTAGTCCGAAATTTAAAACAAGTTCAATCTCGACCGAGCTCCAAATGAGTCCTAGATCTTTGATTTAGCTTTTGTCGTGAACAATTTGCAGTGAAGAACTTGAGCATAAAACCAAAAATTCCTTGAGATCGATACATACATTTAACCACACAAAACAAAACCACATATATCACGGTATTACAAGGCGAATTTCACTACTCACATCTTACAAACATCTCTAGACTAATCTTATAGTTATCATAATTTACATTTACAAAGTCAAAAGATGGGAATTGAATTTTTAGGTTTCAACCCAAGTTGGCACAGTGACCAAAAAAAAAAAACATTGTCTGTGTACATACATGGCAGCCAAATCTTTGACCGAGAAAAAAAAAAAAAGAGGAAATATGAAAGAAAGAACCAAGGAATATAAGGACAAAATTCACAAGTCAATCGCATCGCTGCGGTCACCAAATTTTCTGGTGACCGTGTTGTTGTGATCTGGGAGTGCTTCCGGCCCCTGTGTTGTTACTCTTTGGAGAAGACAATAGTCCATGATTATTATTATTATTATTATTGTCACTCAATCTTCTACCATGATTTTTCTTCTTTGATGCTCTTTTTGTCTTGCCATTGCTTTCTTCCAACGTCGGCAATGCGTACCAGCCGATAGACGTGCACAGAATTGCAACCGACCGCCCGAACACCGCCAGCAGCACCAAAATGAACACCACAACCACCGGCAAATAGTAAGAAGGCCTTCTCCAGATGCCCAAGTTCATGTCCTTAAAGTTTAATGACGAACGCACCTTCTTATAATTCTTTGGTTGTTGCTGAACTGATATTTCTTTTGTGGGCGTGGAGGGCTCGACGTTAAATTTATCCAAGCCATCCGAATTACTAGTTGCATGCTTTTCTTTCACCACCTGAGTTTTGGTTTTCTCTTTGCGATCTTCTTTCTTGTTGTCCTTCAACTTGATCACGACCGGGACGGGAGGGGCATCCTCGTTCGAGTCCTTGAACATGAAGCGGACGAGGGATATGTCTTGCGGAGGCGTTTGCGCATAAATCTTCTGCCGTTTGTCTTCGAGATCGGCTAAGAGTTCAGAGAACTTGTCGAGGCCTCGACTTGAATAGGGGTTCTTGCTTTCCTTGCTGCTTCTCTTTGTTGATCTTTTAGGCGTGGAGCAAGGACTTGAAAAGGGTTCGTCTTGAACATCTTTCGGTTGGAAAAATACGCAGCTGAAAGGGCTAAACATCTGAATAAACTAAAGACTAAAAACGAAATGATTCTTGAGTTTTGGGATTTGAGTATTGGGTGATTTGGTTTGAGTGGAAGAAAGGAGAGATTATATATGTAAGGGGTTGCTTTTGCTCTGATAAGCTGAGAAGAGAGATCCAGACGAGTTTTTTGTCAAATGAATGGTTTGACAAAAGCAAAATCTCATGGAAGCTTCTGCTGCGCACATGGATTTTGGGGTGGATTTGACTTCTTGGAGAGGAAGGCAATAATGCCACATATATACGTCTGATATTTATTTTTGGATAATATTTTGGTACTCGAATAGCGAGTGTCATGTATACTAATTTCTAATTTGGCTTAATAGAAAATACCACGTATTTTTTATTTTTAACAGTCCAAAAAACATTAAGTATATATACATCATTTTGTACACTAATAAATGATGTATTAAAATTCTTTTGCAAATCCGCAGACTGGATATCTAGAAAGATAAAATGGAAAGAAAAATATTATATAAAATTGAGTTGTTACAGATTTTTGATATGAAAACATTTTTAATAATAAAATGCTGAGTGACGCGCAAGTATTTGTGAAAATCTTAAACGAGGGAGTGAGACAATGTATTCCAGAAGGATCACTCGGCCCGCTAACCATGTGCCACAGATTAATTGGAAGTTTGGCATGATATACAAGTGGTTAAGAATATTTGTCTTATGTACGTATTAGATGTGCCGATGATATTTCTATTTACATAGAATGAGAATTAAAATTAATTTATTTGAATAATTGTATTTCTTAATGTTCTTTGTGTTTACTATACATGTGAAAGCGAAAAGGAAATGTGTTTTTCATTGAAATTCGTAATGCAATATTCGAAACTGTGAATCAAATCATGAGACTAGTTCATTTTATTTCCTCGTTTACTTCCTTCGTTCTCCAATGATTGCTTCTCCAGTTCATGTTAAGTGAGCATACCACGAGTTCGATCCCCTTCCCATTTATAGCTCTGGTGATGAAATATTTATTCTCATACAAAATAGTTTGGTAGAAACACATGGATCTAGTTTCCACTTACAATATGTCAAATATGAGCACGTAGCTTGCATGAGCCTTTTTCATGACTTTCTCATCAATTTACAAGCCTAGAGGTATCCGAAACCCGGGTTCCTCGTTCTTAGCCTTTAGGTTCATCTTATAACGGGTGTATTTTTGCTCACCATCATAACTATAGACTCATAGAGTATGTTCACTACACATCTAATCATTTGTCACATATTCTTATACCTAACTCTAGTTAACTTTCACATTAAACGTTATTTCCAATTAAAAAAAAATAACCATGGTTAAGTAAAAGGGCACGTGGCAAATAATTAGGTGTATAATAAGCATATACCAAAGTTTCGGTGAGCAAAAATGCTCCCCATAACCAGCATTTGACGACATTGGGAATGAAAATTAGATGTCAAACGATTTTAGAGCATCTATCTTAAATATAAATTTTAAATTTGGCAGTTTATGTGACACTTTGACATATTAAACATTTTAAAATAAAAAAACCAATGACAAAAGTAATAAAATTCATTTAATAATTAATTAAAAGAAGATTTAATTGAAGTTGTTGACAATTTTGGCATCAAGCATGAGGGTTACCAATCCATGTATGATTTGACTTTTCAATTGGAAAATATTATTGTTATTTTTTTTATATTGATAATGCTTATTTAAACATTTTGATATCTTCTTTGGATATGCTCTTATGTCACATCCCGATCCGGGCTCCATCACATCCCGAGCCCCGCTTTCATCGTAGCACAATATTGTCCGCTTTGGGCCCCGACCACGCCTTCACGGTTTTGTTTCTGGAAACTCACACGAGAACTTCCCAATGGGTCACCCATCATGAGATTGCTCTTTCGCGATCTCGCTTAACTTCGGAGTTCCTTTGGAATCTCAAGCTAGTGAGCTCCCAAAAAGCCTCATGCTATATGGAGGTGGGCATATATATTTAAGGCATAGAAGATCCACTCCATTAGGCAATGTGGGATATAACAATCCACCCCCCTTAGAGACCCGACGTCCTCATCGGCACACTTCCGGCCAAGGATTGGCTCTGATATCAAATTGTCACATCCCAACCCAGGCTCCGCCACATCTCAGGCCTTGCCTTCGCCGTAGCACAATATTGTCCACTTTGGGCCTCGACCACGCCTTCAAGGTTTTGTTTCTAAGAACTCACACAAGAACTTCCCAATGGGTCACCCATCATGGGATTGGTCTCGCGCGATCTCGCTTAACTTCGGAGTTCCTATGGAATCTGAACCCAATGAGCTCCTAAAAAGCCTCGTGCTATATGAAGGTGGGCATGTACATTTAAGGCATAAAGGATCCACTCCCCTGAACGATATGGGATCTAACATCTTAAGTCTTGTGTTAATTGTATAATTTTGTTAGTTTGTGTGGCAAATCCACAGAAGTGAAAAAAAAATATTCAAATATCATTTATGCAGTTTTTTTATGGATGTTTATCCATAATTGCATATTTAATTTCCGGGTCATTTTTCAATAACTTGTGGATGACAAGGATTAAATCGAACGTCATGTCTGCCTTGACGTATTTGATTACGTACTAATAATAAATTGTTCATACTTATTGCATGATGCAATATTAATTTGCAGTTATTGAAGAGGAGTAGGAGCAAGTTATTTAAATAACAGGATATTAGCAAAGCACTTATCTAAATGATGCGTGACTGCTAGTTACTAAATCTAAGTAGAACTGACAATTTCTTACACAATATGTTAATCCAATTCGAAATGATACAAAAGTAATAGATTTTTGGTCAGATGGGGCATTAAGGGGGAGTGAAATGTGCAATTGCACAAGGCTCCTAATTTAAAGGCGCTCCAAAAAAATATTCATCTAAAATTTATATGTAATAATGCTATATATTAAAAAAATAATTGCTTTTATTAGCACTTTAAAATCTCATTTATAAGTGTAAAAAAAATTCTTTCTAAATATACAAATTTGGAGTGTATAATGAGATATTTAAAGTGCTAATAACAACATCCTAAAAACGATTTTTTTTCAATTCTGTTATTTATATAATGCTATATATTCAATGAGTTTTAAGTTTGTTTTGATTTAAATTATTGTTTTCTAGAATCAGTATATTGTCATGTGTTATTCTTAGCAAGAATTATTGCAGTAGGATAATGGCTATGAGGATTTGAAATGCATTATGGCATTATGGCATTAACATTTTCAAGGTTTAGCCAAGGCTTAGCTCAGGACCCCACTACTCTTCATATTTGGTTTGGTATTGCTACTGCACATGACTTCGAGAGTCATGATGATATTATTCATGAAAGCTTTTATCAAAATATTTTTGCTTCTCATTTCGGGCAATTGGCAATTTTTGTGGACTTCTTCTGAAAATTTGTTTCATGTAGCTTGGCAAGAAAATTTTGAGGCATGGGTACTTTTTTTCAAAAACTATCTTAAGAAGGGGCCCTTTATAAATTTCACACAGGACCCCCAAAATCTCAAAGATTGTCCTGTTTTTGGTCAACACCTTACCTAATCGGATTGTTGTTGGATCACACGTTAAAACCGCGTTAATATCAGGTTGGGTCATGTCACCCGTTAATATTAACAGGTTGAGTTCAGGTCGGGTCATATTACCCATTTATCTTAACGAGTGTTACACGACAACCCCTATTTCTTCTATGTCATAAGGTTAAAACCAAAAAATATTTATTGCTTTCTTGATGTTTCCTTACATCTTCAATAACTCTTTAATATATCGAGTACATCACAAAAATGACACAAACCCAAAAAGCACAACACAATGCTAAATCTAAATCTAAGATAGATGGATCATAAATCAATATTATAATTTGTGAAAGCAAAACTTGTGAAACACGCATGTGACTATATTATTTGAAGTCTCGAGAATTATTGTAATGGGTGGCGTAACACATGAGATATTTCAATTTTCAAATATGTTAATGATTAGTTAATACTAATAGGATAATAATCGCAGCCTCAATCTTTCTTATCGTTGAAAAATTAGAGGCGATGAGCTAGTATCTACTCTCGTGGTAATTATCTTCACTTGATTAGAGAGGATGTATAAACTTGTTCGATGTGCATGAACCTAATAACCTTATTGTATTCTTATGATTTCGATACTTAGCTATGCCTTGTGGTGATGATGATCGATTACATAGTTTAACTTATTGTGAATGTATTTTTTGAGTTTAAGTACGATATTTATTGATAACAAAAAAATAAGTACAAATAATAAGGATTTTGTGAATGTATTAACGAACTGATGGTAAAAGTAATTTTGTAAAAATCATAACGTTTGTCCGAATTTATTATTTATTCAAAAAAACATGGACAACTGCCAAGTCATTACGTTACATTAGGATGAGCCAAATTTCAAAACGTCATAAATAATTTCTTAGAAGAAAAGATCTTATCATGTCGGAATATTATATATCGTCTTCTGGCTGCTTAATTTGAATATGATTCCCGTTTTACACAATAATTGTTTGAATCTAATTTTCAAATATCATTGTCTGCACGGTTGATAACTTCCATAATTTTGTACACGTGAATCCCAGTTGACAACCACCGCATGCAAGAAATACATATTTTTTTTCTTTGTATTTTATTATTTCTACCTGTTTGCAAAAAATAAAAAAAAAATATGGTAAAAATAGATGTTCACATGAGGCATACTTGCGATGTTATAAACTTGTAATGTCCTGGTAATCTTCATCTTGTTCGTCTTAGAACAAGTAAGCGCGAGCGACCCATGAGAACATTTCCACGCGCTTAGAGAGTTCGTAGTTCATCACCAAATTGTACAAGTAGGAAATGAAAATACAAATTAGGTCAAAAGTTAAAAGTTAAATGAGTGGATAGCATACAGTGGCAGATTTAGAATTTGAATTTTAGGGATCTTAGTGTTAAATATAAGTTTTTAATACAGAAACAAAGTACGAAGCGTGAAAAAAAAAAAATTCAGTTTATTCACTTGGTGAGTTTGTTAGTTGTTATGCACATGTCAATAGATATCGGCATATGATGAAGCAATCAGATGAGTGATATTAAGAAAACTTGTCGAGTGCTATCAACGCAACATGTCGAGATATGCCTAGCATGCATTATATCAAGTGTTTAGTAGGCACAAAAAGAAACTCGTACCAAACATTCAAAATGTCATAAAAAAAACTTTCACATACACTGGCGGATCCATGTAGGGACCCTTCGGAAGCCTGAAGAAACACTTGTGATCGACCTTCGGGACCGTCCAACAATTTGGGCAGGTGCAGTGGAGAGGCTTATTGCCTCCATGGATGTGCAGGCAGCAGTGCTTATAACAAAGAAGAAGAAGAGGTTTTAAATTTTTGTTTTAAAAGACCTAACCAAAACGACAACGTTTTTTAGCTTGGTTATTATAAAAAATTTAAAAACTAAAATAGTTCTGTTTTCTCTACAGAGCCCAAGAACCCCGGTCTTTTCCAATATCCCCAAATTATATTTAAGAACTCTCAGCCCCAATCGTTGCAACCTTCCAACTTTAAACCCAACCATTTGCTGTTCCACCGCCTTAAGCTGCCTAATTTAATTTCTTACAAATTCATATAAGTTTTTTTAATCCTAGACTCTAGTCCCAACTCCCAATTAATAAGACATATGTTACATTAGCAAATTTTATCTTTGTAGAGTCACTAATTGCGTTATGTTGCTGAGGAGAATTTGTTGGTTTTATTACCCTTGAGATTAATCTTGATTTATTCAATGAACCAAATTTAATAGAAAATAGTGATTTGAAACCAAATTAGTCTAATATATATATTTTTTTGAGCTTTTATGTTGGGACTCCCCGATCTTGAAAACCTAGATCCGCCACTATTCACATATATATTTTTCGGACTTTGGTGGTCTTGGGAACACCTTGGTCCCTACTTCGATCCACCTTTGATAGCATATACATAGGAAGGTAGCTACAATTAATTAAGGATGTTAAATTTAAATAGTAGTGGCTGCTAAAAGAATGATTGTCCCTGCTAAATCACAACAAGGTATTGCTATCCACTCACATTTTTACTTCTCACACACTTCTCTCAATTTTTGGTTGGGAATTGAATGAATTAAAGAATATCAATTGTCAAAAAGTAACAAGGGTGTGTAAAAGGTAAAATTTTTTGTGTGAATAGCACTTTCCGTCACAATAATAATTTATTATTTTTATGTTATTTATAAATATGTTAATTTGTGATTTACAGTTAAAAAGAAGAATAGTTTCTTAATTCTAGTGAGCCAAAGAGTATTCATTAGTAAAATACTAATCTAATGGTCTCAAGAAAACTTTTTAAGTTGTGATTGTCCCATTGTATTGGGTTTGTTGTGCAACTAAAGTCGGCAAGTATTGAGTTAGAGCATCCCGGACTTGAATCATCGAATTAAGCTGTGAATTTAGGAACCGTTTGAAATTTTTTTTTTAAGTACTTTCTCTTAAAAAAGCGCTTCCATCCAACAAAGGCACTTCTATTATAAACGCATAAAAATTTTAACAAAAAATAAGTGTTTCCTGAAAGAGTAATTGAAGTGTTTTTATTAACGACTTAAAACTTGTTTGAAAGTACTTTTAAAATGACTGAAAGAGTTTCTTGAGATTAATTTTGGATTCTATACGCACTTTAAGTGCTTTTTGAAAGAAGCACTGTAT
Organism: Malus sylvestris; assembly: GCF_916048215.2. Lineage (NCBI taxonomy): Eukaryota > Viridiplantae > Streptophyta > Magnoliopsida > Rosales > Rosaceae > Malus > Malus sylvestris. The sequence goes on along the minus strand of NC_062267.1, from coordinate 6,419,376 downwards.
ACGTGCTTCTTGTATGAAGCACTTCAAGTACTTGTCCATGATCCATTTTGATTTTTATTAAAAATAGTTTAAAAAATATTTTCACTAAAAACGCTTTCAGTAATTTTAAAAGTACATAGTATGTGCTTTTCTAAATACAAACACACTTCTTAGTCTAATCTTTATTTTTTTTTTTTAGAATCTAAAAAATAATTAGTTATTTTAAGGGTTTTTGGCCAAAATGGTTCATGAGATTTGCATAACACATCACTTTGGTCCCTAAATTGAAAAATCAATAGAAATGGTCCCTGAGATTGTCCGACATTCATTATTTTGGTCATTCCGTTAAAAACTCTGTTAAGTGTCCCAGACCTCTTGACCTAAGTTTGGGCAACCTTTGACTTTCAAATAGGTATAATTTTGTTCTACACTTTCCTATCTTCATTTTGATATATCATGGGTCGAATTTGGTTAAGAAACAATTGAGTTACGAAGCTTTGAAAATTGTCCAAACTTCCGGCTAAAAGCTTCGGGACCCTTAACGGAACTTTTAATGGAATGATCAAAATAATGGATGGTGGACAATCTCAGGGACCAAAGTGATGTGTTATGCAAATCTTATGAACTATTTTGACTAAAAAGTCTTATTTTAAAAACATTTTCAAATAGATAGTTGAAAAAAAAAAAAGGAAAATAGGACCCCTAGAACTAAAGAAAGTAAAACAATGAGATTATCACATGTAATCACTCCCGCCTCATCTCGTTTGGAACGGAAATTGTTACATACAACCTACTCATCAAGTGTCCCTAAACACCTACACCTAGACCTGTAAATAGATTGGGTTTATTAGGTTTGGATCGGGTTCAATCAAATCCGTTAAGTTAATGGGTCACCCAAACTCGACCCGTTAAGCTAACAGATCATCCAAATTTGATCCGTTAAGTTAATAGGTCACCTGTTAACAATTATTATTATTAATTTATTTTTTTGCATAGAGTTTTTTTTTTTGTTGTTAATACTTTATTGAAATTACTAAACCATCATCAACTAATCAATGCTAACGGATCTAACGGGTGAACCCAAAGTGACCCGTTATTTAACGAGTTCTTCTGTTAACGACCCGACCTGTTAAACATCCATCCAAATACTAATATTAACTGATCGGGTCAAATCGGATCCAAAATGTCAGGTCTACCTACACCCAAGTCTTCCTTCATTGGAGCGGGGCAGTTTTCCCACTTGAAGAATGGGGCCCCAAATTTCCCACCCTCCGACGTTTATGTCGACAACAAATTCAACCATGTTAAAGTTACTGGCTTCCAGAAGTCGACAACATCTAGAGAAACCGAGGCATCTTCCTCACTTCACACAAGCAGACTTCCTCTGTGTGTGCGCCTGTGAAAGAAGCGAGCATAACTATTCAGGTCTTTATCAAGATCATTGAAGTAATACTTGGCGGTGCGTAATTCAATCGACGCCTTTAAAACCACAGCTTTGTTGTTATAAAACCTACACCATCGTGATTGCTCAATCCCTTGTAAACAGTTCTATGCAACTAACATATTCGTATAAACAATAAGGCATGACTAAACAGTATATACATCGTACAAAAATAGTCACATGAGAGCGAGTTCCGTAATCTTTAAGCACAAGCTTCCTCAACCTTGAGAATTCTTTGGATCCGTAGTCAATGCGGGACTCACGACTGAGCAACCTTCAAAAATATGAGAGTTCTTTGGTAACAGTCACGGGCTTCTGAAGCATATGACCAACAACCTAAGATGTACTAGACATGCATCACTCTTATACATACAGATTATCAGTCTCCCAGCCTTTCATTGTCGTCATCAAAAGTGTCATCATCCTTCATGTACTTCTCTTGCACTGCTGCAACTGTGAGCTACTTTGTTAAGCAAACCAGAAAAGGAAAAAAAAAACTGATAGCTCGAAATACTTCGTGGTCTAATTCACAAGCATCTTCACAAGATAACGGAACAAGAGCAAACTTATTACTGTAGAATCAAATGAAAAGGATATCTGTAATAATCCCAATCAACAGGACCGACCGCAATCTTGCTGAATTCGACTGCACTCGCATCTATGCCAGCAAAAATGTACCCGTTGCTCTTGTCTATCAGTTTAACTAGATTTCCAACGCTCTCTTTATCCTGAAAAGTAGCAAGTGAGAACACAAAGTACAAAAAGTTCAAGAGGTCGGGAGTAAAGTGAAGAGAGGACTGGCATGCCTGAATATCTAAGGTTGCAAAATTGACAAGACTGTAATCTTCAATTACTTCACAAAGCTCCTTAGTAAGCTTTCTGCAATATGAACAAAAAACAATTTGTTTATGGAAGTGCAAGATTTTCATAGGTTGTTGCCATATGATCAAATATTAATCAAACCTGTACTTAGCCGAGCGAGGATCCTGATCAAGCTTGTACTGAAGATAAGATAAATCCTCTACATCTGTGAAGAAATCGAGGTTGAAAGCTGCAGGCGTTAAAAAGAAAACAGAAATATCAGTATCAGATTATTTATCTCAAATGTGTATAAGAAATGGAACGCATAAAAAAAAAACAAAAGGATAAGCCATGACCATACCTAGCTTTCCGTAACTCTCTATTAGATCAATCTTAGACAAGACATTTATGTGCGGGAGTTCCATATGAAGCATGGTTGATAAAGAGAGAATCAATGCACTAACATACTTTCCAGGGTCACTGCAAAGATGGGCATCAACCAAATGTACTGCAGTCAACTGCACCACATCAGGAAGCCATCAAGATTACAATCCCAAGGGCATAATTATCATGGTCCTGCTTAATGGTGCAAGCTAAAAATATTAAAAAGAGGATTGGAATCATACCCTGAGGTTTAACTTCTTCACGAGTTTCATGATAACGTTCTTGGCGTTGGAGTGAAGAAAGAATAGTTCCACTTGGCCAGGGAGATCAAATAGAATATAATGATCTGCAAAGTTCATAACAATGTTAGGCAGCAGCATGGCACTATTATTTCATCACTGCTAAGGGGTCAAACTAGAAGACTATCATTCCATTCCTTTTAAACATGCTAGTACAATGCATAACTCTACATACTACAGTTAGACAGACCAAAAAAACGAAAAAACAAGCATTTATACTTGCTCAGTTTCTTTCAACCATTGCTTTTTTTTCTTTCCAGAGGTTGCATTTATCATTTATATTTAGGCATCATTGTTCAAACCTTTAGGTATAATCCCGAACTGTCATGCCCTTTGGAAAACATAAAACGGATTATCATGATTTTAATGCTAGAGCCTGAATATTCTTAACAAGTAAAACAAAGCAGAACACACCAACCTTTTATAAGAGGTTTCAACTTGGCCTCCAACCAGTCAATATTCTTCTCTAGATAATCCATGCAATATACAAGACCTGGACAAACACGACGAAAGAAACTTCAGAAGTTGCAGAACTCGAAAGGCCAATACACTTCAAGTATTAAGTACAAAATCCACCAAAAAAGGACTTGTAACATTCCTCAAAAAAGCATCATTTGTTGAGTTTAGAAACACATATGTAGCACCCAACTAACGGGTCAGTCATAACTCAAGAGAATCCGCAACAAATAAACATGAATAGCATATCGTAAACCATCTGATAGACTGATACACAACATCAACAAGTTCCTAAACTTCACATGTTTTTGTCTTGGTCAAGAAAATCCACAAAAGGTACATCAAGTGATTTTATGTTTTTAATGACATGTAAGCTCTTTAACATGCACTCGTTAACTGTTCATCCTGTCTATCTTGTGGATATTTTAGAACCTTTACTCCATTTAACTCACTCCCAAAAATAGAAAATAAAGGAGCTTCATGATCAGTGAACGGAAAATCGTCCTTTGAATGCGTATTTCCTACCATCTAACATCTCCAAATGTCAATTATTTTCGAAAGAGAAAATCGAGGGTCCAAATCCAAGAACTTCCTGTCTTTCCATTGGTTTCCTTCTTCATTAACAAACCAAACAATTTCCACTTTTTAACTTACTCAAGTAATGAAATTTTTACAAATTAAAAAGAAAAGAAGAGTAGGAGCTCACCTCCATTGGGACCAAGAGAGTGCTCCACCATCACATCACTCAGTTTTATAAGCTCCTCCATGTTCACAGCACATTCATACCTAAATTCACGTAAAGGCTCAACATTCTACATTGGAATGCAATGCAACACTACAAATTACGAACAACAAACACGAAAAATAAAAATAAAAAAACCCCGAAAAGGATACGGCAATGCATCGTTGGCAGGATCCAAATTTACCACAGCAACTTTCCTGCACACCCAAACAACAAACTGCCACTGTAAATATCTCAGACAGATTCAAAAACCAAAACTGAAGCCATGGAAAAACTTGAAACCCCCGAAATCAGAGTGAAAATTTTTTCACCTTCCGATGAGCTGGAGGAACTGAGACATGCCATTGCAGTAAGTCGTCTTCCCTGACCCAGGCGGGCCGATCACCACTTGCCCAAAAACCATCTTTGGGTTTTAGGGTAAAGTCGCCGGAAAATCGAGAGAAGTGATTGTTCAGGGCAATGCAATCGAAGAATTGAGAGGTTTAGGGTTTTAAATTTGGGGGCGGTAACTGAGGGAGTCGGCGGCAAAAAACAAAAGGGAATAGAAATTAATAAAAGTGAAAAAAAAAGGGGGCATTCCGAGAATCGAACTCGGGACCTCTCGCACCCAAAGCGAGAATCATACCACTAGACCAAATGCCCTGTTTGTTTGTTATCTATGGCCAGGTATATTTAACCATACAATATTATTTAAATTAAGCCCCTGCATTATCCGGGCCCATTGTTATCCCTCTCCTTTGGACTTTTGGGCCCATTTAATACAATTTGGACGAGCTTCATGTCATCTCACTTTCATTCACATGGGATGAGGTCCTACTACGGAATGGAAAGTCAATATGTTGCAGTTAATAAGGCGGTATTATTGTTATCAACAAAACGTACTAATATGTTATTTATAATATCGATGCACGTAGAACATTATTAATAGAGAATTTTTTACATCTTATGATTTTTTTAGAAATTTTTCAATGTGCCAGAAACATGCATATTGGTTGAAAACTTGAAGAAAAAAAAATCAACCAATTAAACTATAACATTTGATATATCAAACCATATTTTCAGCGCATTGCAAAATTTCATTAAATAGATGTTTGAACTAAAAGATGGAAATCCCACATATGGGTAAATTATAGCTTTCAATAGGCAAAAGCAAAAGTCCAATGTGGGACTCCCACATATTGCACGGATGGAATTTGGAATAAGATTTGTCATCATGATCGAGTGTGGTAAAAGATTAAAAGAAAGAGAGTAAAAGACTAGTTTTGTGCCTCCATCATTTAAAACTCACGTGCAATGTTTGGAACCTACGCTAAGTCACGTTTTCCTTCTGCATAGCTAAATTTGAAACTCTAATTTAAAATAGATTATAATATCGCTCGAATAAAAAAAAATTCAGATGATCAAACAACTCTAACCATCTGCTATATCACAACTCTGCAAAAAAAAACGTATGTCATTAGGTCCAAAATGTCCAACTGATATATCATAGAACATTGGTTAGGAATAAGATTACACGGAGATGTTCTTTTAACAAAACGATTTGTTATAATTATGTTGATAGATTGTCAATCGAAATGATCGGTTAAGTATGTTTGAAACAATTTCACTCAAATATTTAACTTTAATTTAGAGGCCATCTCCATCTTTATAAAAACAAAACAAAACAAAAAAAAAGGCCTTTTAACCAAAATGGTCTATGAGATTGGCATAACTATTCACTTTGATATTGAGATTTAAAATTAATATAAGTGGTCCATGAGATTGTCCACCATCAATCATTTGGGTTATTCAGTGAAAAATCTCTATTAAATAAGACTAAAATGACAAATATACTCTTGAATTTTGTCAAATCATTTTGGACCATTGTTTATTGAAATGAATTTATTTTTGTCATTCTTTAACAGAAATTTTCACATAATGACAAAAATAATTGATGGTGGACAAACTCAATCAAGACTTCTATCAATTTCAAATCTAAAGAACCACAATGAAGAATTATGTCAATTTCAAATACCATTTTTGGCTAAAATGCTCAAAAAAATGCAATCATGGAGTAAAATGTCTTTGAGAATATAAACATGCAATGCAATCCAGCTAGGCAATGAGATGATGAAGTAGTGCTGGCATTTGATGGCATGGACCATCAAACTTTGTGAAAAGTCACTAATTTGATGCTTCAAGTTCAATTTTGAAAAAAGGGGTTTTTAGGTGTTACCCATTCCATTCATACATGTTTCCCACTCATTAGTGTCCCACAACTCTAATTTAGCTTCCAACTAAAACAAATCAAATTACTAGTAGTCATTTTCTAAACTAATTAAACCTCTTTATACACCCCCAACCGCAACTAAGCAAGGACTTGAAAGTACTTTTAAAATGAATGAAATTACTTTTGGTGAAATTGATTTTAGGTTCCAAAAGCGGAAGAATCATCAGATGTGTGCTTCTTGCATGAAATATTTAAAATATTTTTTCAATATCCACTTGGATTTTTACTAAAGATTAATTTAAAAAACATTTTCATCAAAAGCGCTTTCAATCATTTTAAAAACATTTCCAACCACTCCTAATATATTGCTAGCAATATTGGAAATGGAGATTTGAACACACAACTTTTAGTATTAGGTAACTGTTTTTAACTTTTTAACCACTTGAATATTGACCTGACCATCTATTTGAGCTATAAATTCTTTCCGATCAAGGCCGTCCATCCATATTGGCCTGGCCATCTATTAAATGGAGGTGGATTGTCTGATCTCTCTCATTTTCATACTTTTTTCATTCATTTTTGTTTTATGTGGTCATGGTTAAGACATGTCAATATTTTATATTCTTATTACTTTTTGTTTTATTATTTTTATACAAAAATCAATATAAAATATTAAAATGACTTAACCGTAATCATACAAATAGGAAGGGATGAGAAGAGTATGGATAAGATGTCAGACAATCCACCTCCCTATTAAATTTGCAATGAAGTCAGCAATTTGTTTTTACATATTCCCATGTGTCGTGAATATTTCCGGCTGACATCGCCATCTCATAATAATGCAGAAAATCATTAGAAAAAAACAAATCAAATGTATGGTTTTTCAACTAGAGGATAGAAAAAAAAAATTAATGTGCTGAAAAAACGGTCTGATACATTAAGTAATAATATAATTGATTAACAAATTTAAATAAAAAATAACTAATAACATTATAATACTTAATGAACCGATTTATGTTTTCAGCAAAAAAACAAAATATCTAGAGAGCGAGAGACAGTGGTGGGTAGGTGCTTGGAAATGGGACAACATGATTGCTAATTGCAGCAGCTAACCTTAATCATATTCATCACAACAGTTTGACAGTTGTGCTTCTCTTTTGGTCTCTGCATTCTCATTCCCCCCTCCAACCCCAATAATCTCTCTCATTCCATTTCTCATATCTCCCCTTCTTAGAGAGAGAAAGAGGAGAGAGAGAGAGAAGAAGAAGAAGAAATGGCATTTGCAGGAACAACTCAGAAGTGCATGGCTTGTGACAAGACAGTATATCTGGTGGACAAGCTCACAGCTGATAACCGAGTCTACCACAAAGCCTGTTTTCGATGCCACCACTGCAGGGGAACCCTCAAGGTTCGTTAACTTACGCTGCTCTATAACTAAAAACGAAATGGTTGTCAAACGACTCTTAAAGTCTACATTTTCTCATTTCTGGGACGGATTGTTGAATTGAAGCAAAATCTAGCAAAACCAGTCTCATATTGCTGCACTAACAAACCAATTACTGCGATAATTAAGCGTTGTTTTCGGCATACTTTTCGATCTGTTAGATGTTCTTTCTTGTTTAGAGTAAGCTCATGCTCTATGGTGCTTAATGCTTACCATGGACAAGTTTTTTTGAAACATTGAAATTCCAGAAATTTCACTTTTCACCTGCATCTTGATGTTATAAGATCATAGATTAAAACCGAAAATGGATATGTGGGTTGTTCGAATGCAAGAACAAAACTAGAGTTTGCAGATTGGCAAACTTATAATGTATAACACCAAAGAGTGAACCATTAGTCAGAAATCGGATTCCGGTCATTCCCTTCTACCATTAATTCTGGCATTGTTTTACCCCGGTATCATTCTATATCGACTTGGATTTGATATTCATCTGTAAATCGATAAAGAATGATTCCGGGATAGAAGATCAAATAACAACTTTCCATTTTTGGTTTTCATATACAACTCCATTGACCGATTGATGAATTTGCAGCTCAGCAACTACAATTCCTTTGAGGGAGTGCTCTACTGCAGGCCACATTTTGATCAGCTCTTCAAAAGAACCGGCAGTCTTGACAAAAGTTTTGAAGGTAAAATTAAAATCCCGCTTCAATAACTTACCTTCCCTTCGCATCGCTCAAGTTGATCAACTTCCGCTTCGATCTCCTTTCTCAGGGACACCAAAAATTGTAAAACCAGAGAAACCTATTGATAATGAGGTATATATTTGTCCGAAAGTCTTTAAAAGCTTGCCTATGGATTCTACAAGTCTTTGACATCTGCTCATCGTCGTGATGACAAATTTTTGTAACAGAAACCTGCAGTTGCGAAAGCTTCAAGCATGTTTGGTGGAACCAGAGATAAGTGCTTTGGCTGCAAGAATACTGTCTATCCAACAGAAAAGGTATCGGTCAACGGAACTCCTTACCACAAGATGTGTTTCAAATGCACACATGGAGGGTGTACGATCAGCCCATCGAACTACATTGCGCACGAGGGCCGGCTCTACTGCAAACACCACCACACCCAACTCATCAAGGAGAAAGGAAACTTGAGCCAGCTTGAGGGTGACCATGAGAGGATCGCGGAGGATGAGAATGTCGGCGCCAGAGAAGTTGCTGCCGAAATATGACTCAAAGAAGACGGTCGCCTTAACATCCGTTCACTATGCCTGAGTGGTGTTGCTGTCCCTCATACCTTATCATTTTCCTGCAAGACAGATGAGTCTAAGTATAATTGAAGCGTGTGGGTTCATTCGTTTGTTGTTTTTGGTTTCCCTGTGAGGTTTGTGAATGATCGAATGAGATACCAAATCCTATATTTTCAATCTAAACCCTAATGTTTTGTTGCTTTGAAATTTTGAATAAAGGAGGAGGATTCCCATGTTTTGAAAGCAATAAAACATGCAGACGTGAACCGATGCGCTTCTCCGACGCACTAGAGTTCGAATCTCCGTCCCCACATCTTAAATTAGTTTAAAGTAAAATATTGCTTGTATCAAAAGAGAACAACAAAACAGGAAGAAATTCAGTCATCGGAATTATGACTGCAATGAAATTCTGTACAAAAACAAAATAAAAATGAAGTAGGAGAGCATTCGTCACGACAAAGGCTCCACGGTATCAAGAAGATGACCGTTCTTGGCAACATGCTTCAAGTCTCTGATAAAACAATCTTGAAGAGATCCAAACCCGAATGTTCCATCCCCATATTGCCAAATCCTTCCATGTGCAAGGAGAGGGTTAGGTCGGGGCCAGTTCGGAAGAGCTAGATCATGACTTAAGTTTATGCGCAGAATGCGGGAGACTATTTCATTTCCCGCAAGAGGGAGATGCTGGTGAGCGTGATCCGCTGCTGCATTTGGTCGAAGATGTATGCGACTAGTATACAAATTTTCTTCCTCTGGGGAAATCGGAGACTCAATAAAAGTAGGGTTCACTGTCCAAAACACTGGTTGCTTACTGATAAAACGCATTAAACGGCAGAAATTCTCGGACTGGTCGCAAATCCTTAGGCAGGAAATGCCCCCAATGTCATCATATGCAACAAGGTAAAAACCCAAGATCATGTCATCATAAATTCCCTGCAGTGAGGAAGAAGATGAGAGGGTTATTTGTGCCATAATTGAGACCTCTTCTGAATCCACAATCTCGTAATGGCACATTATAAGCAAAGAGCGAAAAGCGCAAAACCAGTCGGTTAAAACTAGAGCTGCCTCATCATACACAAAGTTTGGCTGATTATGCACCTAAAGCACACTGATCCGACTTTCCTAAGGCAGCAACGAGACTTCTTAACCCGTGTTTTTTGGTTATACACAGTAGTATCGAATTCTACTCAAATAAATCAACGAAGCTAGAAGCTTAAGCATCGACGATAAGATTCAAGCACTTGTAAACTAACTGATTGATGCAGAATCGCAGACAGATCTCCGCTTGTAAATTTCACACCAAACAAACTGATGGGTCATGCTTATATAATCTAAGAACACTACAACCAACTTGATCAACCATCAGTGTACACCTTAACGATTCGGAATAAATTCAGGTGCCAATTCTAAACTCCAAATTACAAACTAGACACATAGCAGTCCACGAACACTCAACAAACACTTCACAACAGGCAAAACCGAAAGCAAAATGTTAATGCGTGTGTGTATATACTGAGGGCACAAAATCTCTCGAGGCAATAACAATCTTCTATTCAAACTTTCAGCTGAAAAATACAAGTACAAAGAGAGAAAAGGCACCTTCCAGAGGCCCTGCAAAGGCCGAGCCGCCGTCGGCGAGCAATCGACAATCTTGACGAAATGTTGAGGCTCCAGCTTCCTCCTTGCCTGCCTTTCCTTCTCTCTCCTCCTCTGCCTCCTAGAAGCTCTATCCGCACCCGGGCTGGTCCGGTTCGCAAAGTACTGATAAATCTCCACCACCGCCTGGTCCGGCGAGGTCCCCGGAGAGCCACTACTCTCGGCGGCTCCAATCAAATCCTCGCCAACCCCGCTGTTGTTTCCGCGGCCACTCCCCGAGCTCGAACTTCCCCGAGCCCCAAAGCTTGCATCTTCCTCCACAACAAAATAGGTCTTCCCCATCACGCTCAAATTCACAGGAACCAAGTCGCTCTCCCAAAACTTGAACCGGTCGGAATCCGCGAAATCTTCCGAAATCTCGGCCCGGCCTTCCGGGTCGAGAAAGTTCACGACTTGCCCCTCCGGCGAGAGGCTCATCCACAAAAACGGCGCCTTTACGACGCCATAAGTGCCGTCCTTGGCCGGAGAGATCCGGAATCCGGTCACGAACGACGGGCCCCACTCGAATAAAATCAACGGTGACGATATCGCGACGCCGCCTTGGCGCCAGAACCCAATCAGATTCTCCCAATCGCTGAGGGTCTGGTAGAGATTCCTGTACGTGATTTTCCCATTTCCCCACTTCCTGATCTGGGTCTTGGATCCCCACCTGCGGTCGCACATGTTGAACCAGAGCTTGCAGTCGGATTTGCAGAGCGAAACGAACCCTTTCGATGTGCAGGCGAAGCTGGCCACCTCGGAAGGCGTGAGGAACGAGAGGATGCAGAGCAGGACGTCCTCGGGGAAATCGGAGAAGGAAATGGCGCGACCCGATTCGTCAATTGCGAGACTTGGGTCTCTGATTGTCGTCATTTCGGATTCGGGAACTTTGGCGATGATTTTCTCGGGAAAGTTGTGAATTTTCTGGGGAAAATTGGTGGCAAAATACAGACGTTGGACAAGGAAACGAGAAGGTGTTGTGTTGGATGGGATTTGGGAGATTCTTCGGCGAAAGGGAATGATTCTCTTTCTTCAACCTTGCTGGAGCACAGGAGTCTCGAAGACTTCCACGTTTCTGTGCAAGTAAATTGACGGCGTTTGTTAGGGTACAATTGTAACGTAGCAGCTCGTGACACGTGGTGTACTCTTGAAACGTAGAGGCCTGAAGGCCCAAGCTGCCAAATACTCACCCTAGGCCCAACAAGTCCGGCCTCGCACGCATCGCGTGATATGGTGAGGGCTTCTCTAATTTTACTAAAAAAATTTGCACATATTATTTACACATTTTTTTTAACTGTTAGATGAATCTCAACAGCGGATATTGAAAGTTTAGATTATGTTACTTACGGTCCCAGTACAAAAGTTACACCAACGTCTCGAATTCTTAGCAGTCGGGGTGGAGCGGCAAGTGCAGAGTGAACTTCCAGCATAGAGAGAGGATTGAAATAAAAAATTGGAAAAGAATTCGTCTTGTAACTCCAATTCAGTCTAACGTTTATTATTGATATGTGTATATAAAATGTGTGTTTAGCGGTGCATTAAAGAAAATTTGGTGATATAAGCAGGTTAACGAAGTAATTTTTATGTTTAGACATTTAAACTACGTGATAATTCAGATGAAGATATATCGATTGGAAAATGTAGAAAGTGTTAAAGAAGATATTTCTCATTCATATTTTAATTGACAGTGCACAGAGATATATATAGTCACAAAGACTCTTTACATAAGTGACCTTATCTTCTACAACTAATTACACAAATACCACAACTAACTATTTACTGTTGTAACTAAATTGTGACTGGTTTAGGTCTCTCAATACACCCCCTCAAGCTGAGCTTGGGATCAATGGAAGAACCAAGAGGAAGCTTGGATTTTAGAGCAGCAAATCGACCTTTGGACAGAGACTTGGTGTGTATGTCAGCGAGCTGATCCTGACTACAAACAAAGTGAACCTTGATGAGATTAGCTAAGACCAACTCGCGAATATAATGATAGTCAATCTCCACGTGTTTAGTTCGGGCATGAAAGACCGGATTAGAAGCAAGAGAGATGGCTGAAATGTTATCACACCAGAGAGTGGGAGCCTGAGAGAGAGGAAAACCAAGGTCACGAAAATTTTTACAGATCCAAGTCAGTTCAGCTCTGTATTCCGCCTCTGTGGATGACCGTGCCACAGTAGCCTGTTTCTTGGCACTCCAACTGATAAGATTGGATCCGAGAAAGACATTGTAACCACTAGTAGAACGGCGATCAAATAGACAGCCAGCCCAGTCTGCATCGGAGAAGGCTGTGAGATTAGTGGCACCCTGTCTGAACCATAGACCTTCAGATACAGTACCCTTGAGATAACGAAGAATTCGTTTGGCAGCTTGCATGTGTTGGTCTCGAGGAGCATGCATGAACTGACAGATTTGATTCACAGCAAACGAAATATCAGGACGTGTCCATGTCAAATACTGTAAACCACCAACAATGGATCAATACTCAGTTGGATTAGAGAAAAGAGGACCACTGTGATCCAATTTGTTAGAGCCAAGGGGAGTGCAGCAAGGCTTCGCACCAGCCATATTAGTTTTCCGGAGAAGATCAAGTAAATACTTTGTTTGATGGAGGAAGAGACCTGTGGAAGATCGTTGAATCTTTAAACCCAGGAAATAGTGCAGTGGACCCAAATCCTTAACTGGAAAAATATCACTGAGATTTTGAATGAAGAGACGGCATAAGGAAGAGTCAGGTCCAGTGACTAAGATATCATCGACATACACAAGCACCATGACAGGAGTAGGACCAGGAAGAACAAATAAGGAAGCATCGGAGGAAGATTGCTGAAAACCAAGCTGAAGAAGAGCTTGAAACAGTTTTTCAAACCAAGCCCGAGGGGCTTGTTTGAGACCATAAAGGGATTTCCTTAATTTGCAGACATGATGTGGCATAGTAGGATCAGAGAAACCGGGAGGCTGCTGCATGTACACATCTTCCTTCAAATCACCATGAAGAAAGGCATTACTGATGTCTAACTGATGTAGAAACCAATTGAACTGCACAGCAAGGGACAAAAGGATTCTAATGGTGACTGGTTTAGCCACAGGACTAAAGGTCTCTTGAAAATCGATACCTTCCTGCTGATGATACCCCTTTGCAACTAAATGAGCTTTAAAGCGCTCAACAGTACCATCAGGTTTCTTCTTGATTCGGAACACCCACTTGCAGCCAACCACATTGTAGGAGGAAGATGGAGGAACAAGGGTCCAGGTACCTGTTGATTGTAATGCATTAAACTCATCTTGCATGGCAGACCTCCAATGAGCATGTTTAGAGGCTTGCAGATATGTAGTTGGAATAAAGTCAATATCAGATGGAAGAGGATGTTTGGTAGCTGCATAAACTTTGGGCTTGAAGATACCAGCTTTGGAGCGAGTGATCATAGGGTGAGTATTGGAAGGGGGCAATGACATAGTTGTTGCAGGGGAAGATACGGATGCATTAGTCAGAGAATCTGTACTTGGAGCAGCAGTAGGAGGAATGGACTCTTGAGGATGGCCAACGTGTCCAGGAGGAACACCAGTATGCTGAGGAACGGAAAACTGCAGATCCATGGGAGCGGTATGTTGGAAATGTGCCCTAAAGCCAATCATGTGATGATACTTTATGGACATTTCACATGTTAAACTAATCTAGTTTAACATATAAAGGGCATAGATTATTGTTTGAGCCGTCTCATATAAATGTTATATGCTTAAACGATAAAGTCCAAGGAATTTGTGATTGAGAGAATGTAATCTAATGAAGTTAGATTCTTGAGACCATTCTTTCGTAGACACATCCTAAACGTTCCTGATCATAGGATTGCCAATTGGGCATTGACAGTCCGTCAAGATCGGTACGTACTATGTCTTCTCTCAGGGAGAGTGATTAGTCTCGAATCATTGGTGTGTGTGACATCAAGACAAGTACGGTAGGTGCTCAATATAGAATGAGTTCACTGAACGCGATCAACGAAGAGTTCTCATATTCCATGTCACATAAGAACTCATGGTTGGGATAATGCAAAGTAGTCCTTTGACCTGAGGCATCATAGTTGTCTTGTGGTTAAGACCTTGATCTTTGATTATGTCAAAGTCATCCCACCAGGAGGGTGTCCACGGCATCGTTGGGGTCAAGCCGCTTAGCTATGGAGACAAGTGAATGCGCAACAAGGGATCTCTAACCTTCAAACCGTTTGAGGGAGAATACTCTATGATATGATTTGAATCTTTGGCCAAAGTATGAATGAGATTAGGGAATGCGTTCCGAATCACATTCAAGGTAATCATATAAGCACAAGACACACATTGGATAGTAGACATGAGAAAATAAACTATCAAACCAAACAATGTGGTCAAGAGTATTAGATTAGAGAAGGACCGTATTGCATTTGTAATCTCGAACTGAATAGGTTCTCTAACCTCTTCTGATTAGCTTGGGTAACCATGATATGCTGCTAGGTGTCACTCATGGTTTGTGGAAGCCCTAAACGTGTATAATCACTAAAGGGAGAATTGAAAATAGTTTCAATTCACAATCGATGTAAAATGGTTTTAATCGCCCACTACCTCGCTAAAAGGAACCTAATGGATCGCACACCGTGAAAGGTGGAGATTGGAGATTAAACGGAAATGAGTAAGAATGATTAAATGGTTTAATCATTTATTTATGGCAAGGATTAATTAATATGTTAATTAATCAAACGAATAAGTTCGTTAAAGACTTCGGGATAGTTTTGGACCTTAAGGCCCAATGGGCTTCGAACGTCAAGCCCATTAACTTAAGTTGTATGACAATTTAATGAATGAAGATTCATTAAAGCCCAAAAGCCCAAATCCCATAAGGTGGCCGGCCATATTAGATGAATTAGGGTTGTTTGGTTATTTAGGTCACTTAAAGAAGTGACTATATAAATGACTTTATAACTAAATATTCATTAAGTGAAAAATGGGTTTATTTTTGGGGAAAATAGGTGAGAATTGTCTCTCCATTTTCTCTCTAAAGAGGCCAACACCTTGGAGGGTACATCTAGCAATCCTACTACTCCAAGGTCACTCATTTCTTCTACAATCGAACCTTGGTGTCGAGAATTAGAGGTTCTCAATTTTGGGAACTTGGAGAACCTATTCTTCCATCCAAATCCATGGATCTAAGAAGCAAGGAATGAAGGCCCTTATCTCTTTGGGTGATTAGCCTTTGCTTATGCAAAGAGGAATCTACAAAGGTATTAATTTCAACTCACTTATGTTTTGAGTTGATTATTGGTTCACCAATCTACTAGGCTTTGAATTTCATGGGTAAATGTTTTGTTTTTGAGTGCATGTAAGCATGATTCCGCCTTTAATTGTTAATTGCATGCTATATGATGTTGCTCAAATGAACATGTTTTACAAAATAAATCCTTCAAGTGGTATCAGAGCCTAGGTCTAGTAGTTGGTGAATCCTTTTGTGTTTTGTAGTTCATAAGTTTGTGATCTAAAAGTTGTAATTGTTACAAGCTTTATTCTTGCTTCTTTGAAAGTAAATTTTGTTGGAAAATTTGCTATCTCAAATGTTGTAGATGTTGTTCATATGAGCATGAATATTGGAGCTAAAATTTGGTGCCATGCTTTTGGGAAAATTCGGCCAAAATCAAAGGGTGATTTTTTGGGTTCTTGTTTGACTTGTTAAAAGTGTTTTAATGTGTTCTTTGGAACCCCTAAGTACCCTAGTTTGGTTAGATGTTATTTCCCTTAAGTAAGAATGGTTTTGGAATGTTTTTGGGTGGAAAAAGTTCATGGAAAAATTTGGGTTTTTCATGGATGTTCTTCATTGTTCTTGATGTTCTTGCCAAGAACAAAAAGGTTTGGTGTTTTGATTCAAAGTTTTGAATTATTTCATAAAGTATATGTGATATGTTTTTAAATGATTTATTATGTATTTAAAGTGTTAGATATTTGTATAAATGATGATTGAAATAATTGTGATTGAATTATTTCATAAACTTATCTTACATACACTTGCATGTTTTTGACAAAACTCACTAATCAACACACACACCAACCTTATCCCTCCCCAAAACCAGCCACTCCCTCAAAGGGAGTACTTTTGGGGCTTTTATGCAATTACATAAAGTTTTGATACTTTTGTGTATTTGCACTTTGGCCCAAAAGTTTACGTTTTTACGTTAAGGTCCAAAACGCTAAAGGACAAATTGTTTTGATCCTTTAATGATGTTTTTGCATTATTAAAAGTTTGGGTTCTAGTTGTATTTACATGAAGTTGTGACTTTTGTGTATTATACAAAGTGACCCCAAAAGTTTTTGTTATTGCAATATGGCCCAAAAGTTGAGGTTAATTGCATGATGGCCCAAATAGGATGAGAACAAAATTGTTTTGTCTCTTTAAATGAGAATTGGATTTTCATTTTGTTTAGCTCCATTTAAATCAATCTTATGGATACAAAAACCAAATGAAAATGTTGCATTCAATTAATTAGTTAAAGTGTTAATTAATTAAAGGGTGATTATGAACCTAAGCCTAATATAATTGAGCTATGTGAAAGGCGTTTCAAATTTGTTTGAACCATGGGAATGTGTAGATTAGATTTTGGTTGTAATTTGATTTGATCAAATGTTGTAAAAGGGCTTAAGCTCTTCTTTACTTTAAAGTAATTTGTTATATGCAAATGTTGTAATGAGCATAAGCTCACCTTTACTTTGAAGTACTTCTTTCTTGCTTTATACGATATGCATGAAAATGAAGTAGTTGGGTCCAACGCCCCTAAGACAACACGCCTTAATGTGATTAAACGCGTAACTAAAATCAATCACCATTCCTAGACCGAGATTCAACACAAGGCTCGTGTTGAATCTAAACAAAGGTTCATAATCATCCTTAGGCCCTAAGGCAACTATGTAGTCCATCAAATGAATGCAAAGTTTATGTTAGTAGTATCATATACTCTTGCTTTAAAAATCGTTTTAAAAGCATAGTGGGAGTATTATGTACAACTAAAACAAAGGGATGGACCAATAGTTGTAATAGGACCAAAATAGTTTTAATAGAGATTAAAGTGTATGTTTATATGTGATGAGACACAAAACCCTCAACCAAACCAATATTAAGTTGATAAGCGGAGAGTGCTTTGAACACTCTTTCGTGGCCTTCCACCGTGGTAGGCTCCGATCGTTTGTGACTCGTACACCGGCTTCACCCTATAATGGGGGAGTACAAAGTGCGTGCTTACACTCAGGAGGAGTTCTATATACATACATGATGAAGTGAGGTAGGCAACGAGTTTAGCCAACATGATATAATTCTGAGGCTATGCTTGAACCCCTACACGAACTAGGCATGGTGGGAATGACTTAACTAAGTGCAATGACGCCAACATGATATAATTCTGAGGCATCACTCTCTAGAGGCCAAATAAGATGGGTACTTGCATTAGTTGCAAATGAGTAAACGTACTCTCTCATTATTATTAATGCTAGCCAACATGATATAATTCTGAGGTGGGCTTGGTAATAGTGAGCCTCCCATAACCTACTAGGAGTTTCATCCAAAACTCTCGAATTCCTATGAGGGATATGGAATTTGCCAAAAATAGTGGGTGGTGCTATTTGATTTAAAGACCCAAATCAAATGGCTTAAAATCAATCAATCTATATTCGTTATGTATTTGATTACCAATATATTTGCAAACGCTATCCAACACTTGACAAAACCGAACGTTTAGTTTACGGACTTGGTACTACAAAACCATAGATTGTCTTTAATGGCTTGTAAAAGTACCAAAGTAGTCTCATCCTCACAATCTTACTATTGATAATGTATCATTAGAAGAATATGTTAGAAAAGGTCTATCATAAAGAGGACAACACTTTTAATGTCATAATTCTTCAATTACAATTTGTTGTATGAAGAAATACGAGTTGCTTTGAACAACTCTTAGTCAATACAAACACTTAGTGCTTGTTTCTTTGTTACATGAACAAGGAACTTGAGAAGAAAGCACAAAGGCATGAACACTTTATGTGCCATGTTTCTTCACTTACAAATTGTTGTATGAAGAAATGAGAGTTGCCTTGTACAACTCTTGAAGGTTTGTAATTA
This sequence comes from Malus sylvestris, assembly GCF_916048215.2. Classification (NCBI taxonomy): domain Eukaryota; kingdom Viridiplantae; phylum Streptophyta; class Magnoliopsida; order Rosales; family Rosaceae; genus Malus; species Malus sylvestris. Next base: position 6,400,615 of record NC_062267.1, on the reverse strand, counting down.
TGTTTAGAACATAATGGTTGGTTGACAAAAATAGTCCATTAACATGGACTTATGATGATTTTGAATCATTGAATGTTGAAGTGATAAACCACTTAACGAGACGGAAACTAGGCAAGGACTTCACCTTTGTGTCCCTATCCTAATGGTTCACTAAGTTTATTGTAAACTATGTAGTGAACAATAACCACATGCTCTCCAAAATTGTTTGATGTGTATAACACAATTGAAAAAGGTTTCAAGAGAGATAGTTGGAGTTTAAGGACCATGTCTAATGTAGTCAAAGGTGAAAGTCAGATAAAGAAGTTAAAATAACTCCAAGGGAACAAACTTTCTTTATGAAAGGATGGACATTGGAAAGGGTATTTGCAAGAAATGTCTTGCAAGTGTCAAGAACACACCTTTCGAAGGTGTTGTAAATGTTCTTGAAAAGTTCAAAACAGTTGGTTCTTCTACTTGAATGTATGATTCCGTATTAGTAACAAAGCTTTACAATCGTTGTAAAAGTGTGACTAATAAGAAGTAGAAGATATATGAGAGAAGAGAAGGTGCTTCACATTCGGAAACGTGAATCAAATGTAGATCTCTGCGAAAGCAGATGGTACTTACTTCCTCATATGAACTACCAAAGAAATTGGAAAAACATAGATTGTCTTTGTATTCCAATTTTAAGGAACTAAATTCCGTCACTATGTGAAATGGATAAATGTTTTGTTTGACAAAACAATGTTCTTTATTAATCAATGATTGGATTATGGTAATCTAATTAATTATCTCTATAATAGAGATAATATGGTGGTGTTAACTGTTTAGAAAATAATGATGCTTAAAACCCAAAAGGTTGCAAGGTAGTGACTAATCCCAACTAAAGTTGTGATACCTCTAAAACATAAATTACGAGTTGGTGAAAGACGGATGCTTTGGATCGTTAGATCCGGATCCAATACCTTCTTGTTAAAATTGTATAGAGACGAAATGTTCGAATCTTTATTCTTTTGGAAAGAAGAAAGAATCACAAAGTTGTTGAGGGTAATTCACTTTGATGTTTGTGGCACTTGTCCACAAACATATTACTACTCATGTTGGATAACATTCACCGAAGATGACTCTCGGTTGGACTATAGTTTATTTTGAATAAACACAAGTCCGAATACTTTGCAAAATGTTTCAAAGAATTCAAGAAATGTAAGTTGATGAGTAAGACATCTAAAGTATTTACCTCCTTAGATTTGATCCAAGGAAAGGTAACACTTTAGATGAGTTTCCTTGAAAGATATCAAGGAAAATAGCATCATAAGATAATGTATTTCTCCATTAGGAGAAGAACGAACTTGAATAAGATTTAGTTCGTTAGATGTTATCTATTACCCATATATAGGATATATACTTCTAAAACAATATGATTGTCAATGAGAAGATCTTCCAATATTTTCATGACTCCATAAGATGTAGTTGGAAAGAAAGACAAATCTTAAGCATGTTAAAGATTTGGGGTTGTGTGCTAACAAGCAATATTTGTTTGATAACAATCTTGTAGGATATCCTTAAAATAACTTTTGGATATCGCTTCTATAAACCAACTAACAAATGTTGTTTTGTTGGGTAGTTCATTGTAATTCTACAATGTGATTTGCCTAAAAGCAAATGAACGAGAGATAGAACTCAAAGAATGGGTTCTTTGAGAGACAAGAAAGTAATCAACAAATATAACAACCTAGTTCCTATACCACAAGCTCCAAGGTAGTCGATAAGAATTTATAAACCGTCTCAGTTGAATGGTTTTGAACTTTATGACTATGTCATAGAGTTGCACCTCTTACTTCGAAAGAAATAAGAATGAAAAATCCTTATGACTACATTGAGTGCATATACGATATATACTCAAGGAAATGGTAAAGTACCATTTGACTCGAAATAATGAAACCTTCAAAGCTAATTGGTAGCTTAAGGTGACTACAATCAAATAGAATGGTTGACTTTAAAGGAACCATTTTTGACGTAGTCTTAGTTTCAATAAATTCAAAGATTGCTAACTACAACTAAATGGTGATTCAATGTTTGGACATAATATGGGTTTCCGAAACCATTATTAAGACAGTCTTGATAATATATGTCTAAAACTATAAATCACAAGACATGTAAGTTGTAGAGATCCATCCATCATGGATCTTAGCAAGTTAGTGGGAGCTATTTGCATTTTATGAGAAAAAGGATCAAATCGTTTGATTTCTCATATAGATGTAAATGAATCTTTTGTTTACTAGTTTTACAAAAGATTAGTGGGAGTTAATCATGTTCCTAAAAATTTAAATATATATGATATATTAATTTTGGAAATGAAAAGAATACTTCTTCGTTAAAGTTATGACTTTAATACATTATATGAAGATAGAATGTATTTGGGAGATATAGTCTATATACATGGGATGGAAATCTATAATGATATATTTCATGATATAATTGGATTATATCAATCCCTAATAATAGACAATGGATGCTAGGAAGTTTCTCATATGATGATAAACTTCAATATGAAGGACGATTCTAGTGAGACTAGCAAGTTGCCCTTCTCAAAGGGAATGTACCATTTGACTCCCAAAGAAATAATGCGTAAATTGAATCCTTTATGCATACGCAGAAAGGTGATTTATGTATTTCATATTGTATGAAAAACATTGATATGAGTTGTACCTAGAACGGTACAAGACGATATCAGTGCAAGCCCAGGATCAGAACCATGGCAACTGTCAAGTGAGTCCTTAAGTATTTGAGAAATACTAAAGGATAAATTCCTCAAAGAATGAGGAAGAATTAGAGTAACGTAAGGGAAGCGTAAATGTATTAGATTATGAATCTAATCCATCATTGGATGTTTCTTCATTATGAATGAAGAGATAAACGAATATCTCTTTATTATGACTAAAGAGATATTTGGATGGAAACATTAAAGTAATGACTTTAGTGTGTTCCATTATGAATGCAAGATATATTGCCATATAGAAGTTTACAACAATGTTGTTTGGATGGGAAAGTTCATTTATGAACTCTCTATTCGGTTCCAACCAGAAAGTGTTTGACACTAATGGGGCGATAGCTCAAGCCTGGGAATCAAGGTCTCATCAAAATCCGAACACAAATGAGAGACTAAACCACATGATTGAGAATCATGTATAATGGTGACGTCGTTATTCTCAAGGTTGCTTCTGTGGATAACACATATAGATATCCACTGCCTAGGCCTACTATTCAGCCATTTATGAAATGACTACAGAAGAGATATCATCATTCATGATCAAGCTGATTGGCTCTAGTGCAAGTGGGAGATTGTTGGAAATGTGCCCTAAAGCCAATCATGTGATGATACTTTATGGACATTTCACATGTTAAACTAATCTAGTTTAACATATAAAGGGCATAGATTATTGTTTGAGCCGTCTCATATAAATGTTATATGCTTAAACGATAAAGTCCAAGGAATTTGTGATTGAGAGAATGTAATCTAATGAAGTTAGATTCTTGAGACCATTCTTTCGTAGACACATCCTAAACGTTCCTGATCATAGGATTGCCAATTGGGCATTGACAGTCCGTCAAGATCGGTACGTACTATGTCTTCTCTCAGGGAGAGTGATTAGTCTCGAATCATTGGTGTGTGTGACATCAAGACAAGTACGGTAGGTGCTCAATATAGAATGAGTTCACTGAACGCGATCAACGAAGAGTTCTCATATTCCATGTCACATAAGAACTCATGGTTGGGATAATGCAAAGTAGTCCTTTGACCTGAGGCATCATAGTTGTCTTGTGGTTAAGACCTTGATCTTTGATTATGTCAAAGTCATCCCACCAGGAGGGTGTCCACGGCATCGTTGGGGTCAAGCCGCTTAGCTATGGAGACAAGTGAATGCGCAACAAGGGATCTCTAACCTTCAAACCGTTTGAGGGAGAATACTCTATGATATGATTTGAATCTTTGGCCAAAGTATGAATGAGATTAGGGAATGCGTTCCGAATCACATTCAAGGTAATCATATAAGCACAAGACACACATTGGATAGTAGACATGAGAAAATAAACTATCAAACCAAACAATGTGGTCAAGAGTATTAGATTAGAGAATGACCGTATTGCATTTGTAATCTCGAACTGAATAGGTTCTCTAACCTCTTCTGATTAGCTTGGGTAACCATGATATGCTGCTAGGTGTCACTCATGGTTTGTGGAAGCCCTAAACGTGTATAATCACTAAAGGGAGAATTGAAAATAGTTTCAATTCACAATCGATGTAAAATGGTTTTAATCGCCCACTACCTCGCTAAAAGGAACCTAATGGATCGCACACCGTGAAAGGTGGAGATTGGAGATTAAACGGAAATGAGTAAGAATGATTAAATGGTTTAATCATTTATTTATGGCAAGGATTAATTAATATGTTAATTAATCAAACGAATAAGTTCGTTAAAGACTTCGGGATAGTTTTGGACCTTAAGGCCCAATGGGCTTCGAACGTCAAGCCCATTAACTTAAGTTGTATGACAATTTAATGAATGAAGATTCATTAAAGCCCAAAAGCCCAAATCCCATAAGGTGGCCGGCCATATTAGATGAATTAGGGTTGTTTGGTTATTTAGGTCACTTAAAGAAGTGACTATATAAATGACTTTATAACTAAATATTCATTAAGTGAAAAATGGGTTTATTTTTGGGGAAAATAGGTGAGAATTGTCTCTCCATTTTCTCTCTAAAGAGGCCAACACCTTGGAGGGTACATCTAGCAATCCTACTACTCCAAGGTCACTCATTTCTTCTACAATCGAACCTTGGTGTCGAGAATTAGAGGTTCTCAATTTTGGGAACTTGGAGAACCTATTCTTCCATCCAAATCCATGGATCTAAGAAGCAAGGAATGAAGGCCCTTATCTCTTTGGGTGATTAGCCTTTGCTTATGCAAAGAGGAATCTACAAAGGTATTAATTTCAACTCACTTATGTTTTGAGTTGATTATTGGTTCACCAATCTACTAGGCTTTGAATTTCATGGGTAAATGTTTTGTTTTTGAGTGCATGTAAGCATGATTCCGCCTTTAATTGTTAATTGCATGCTATATGATGTTGCTCAAATGAACATGTTTTACAAAATAAATCCTTCACGGTAACAGAGTCTGAAGACAGAACATGGATGGTAGGAGAAGACTGAAAAGGATATGTTGCTTCATCAAACTGCACATGTCTGGAAATATAGAGACGATTAGTGACTGGATCAAGGCATCTATATCCTTTGTGCTGTAAACTGTACCCGAGAAACACACAGCTTTTGCTCTTAGCATCCAGCTTGGAATGAGTGTAAGGTTTGAGCCACGGGAAACATCGACAGCCAAAGACTTTGAGTCTGGAGTAATCTGGTGGCTTGAAGAAGAGTAATTCCCAGGGAGATGTAGAAAGGCCAGAGATCGGCAACCTGTTAATAAGATACACAGCCGTGGAAAAAACTTCCACCCAATAAAGATGTGGAACATTAGAAGCAACAAGTAATGTACGGGCAGTTTCCACAATATGGCGGTGTTTTCTTTTAGCACAGCCATTTTGTTCAGGAGTGTGAGGACATGTTAATCGATGAAGAATACCATGAGTGTGAAGAAAAGACTCAAACTTAGCACCAATGAATTCACCCCCTGAATCGGACTGCACAACTTTGATTTTATTTCCAAGTAGATTTTCTACATATTGTTTGAATACAACAAAAGTAGAATAGGCATCAGATTTTGCCTTTAATGGAAATAACCAACTATATCTACTGTAATCATCTACAAGCAACAAGTAGTACTTAAAGCCACTAGGAGAAGTGATGGAGGCAGGACCCCAAATATCACAGTGTAGTAGTTGAAGACTGTGAGTACTTGTAGAACTGGCAGAACCAAAAGGAAGCTTGTGACTTTTAGCTAAAGCACAATCTGAGCAGAAAAGATCACCAACAGGTTTGCCTTGCACGACAAGCTTATTTCCTGAAAGAACCTTGCGAAAAATAGAAGAAGATGGATGACCCAATCTTCGGTGCCAAATCTGGACAGGAGCTTTGACACTTATTAAAGCCGAGGGTGAGGAGGAGGGGGGGTGACCAGAGCCTTGAAGAGGATAGAAGCCATCTTCAACTCGTCCCCGCAAAAGCGTCTTCCCCGAAACTCGATCCTTTACAGTGGATCCATCAGGGTCAAGAGTTAAGGCACAATTATTATCTTTTAAAAATTGATAGGCAGATAACAAGTTGTGTTTCATAGCAGGCACATGTAAGACATTACGCAACTTAAAAGAAGTATGAGATGTATCTAAAGAAGAGATACCAATATTGTGAATAGGCAGACCTTTACCATCTCCTATATAGACCTTGTCTTCACCAGTGTAAGGCGAGGCAACAGAGAGATTGGCAATGTCATTCGTGATATGGGAGGTGGCTCCAGAATCCAATAGCCAAGAAGGGGATGGTTTGGATAAGTAGTGAGCACAAAGAGCTGCAAGTTTGGCTGGTGGCACCCGTCCAAAGATCTCAGGGTTCATCCTGTCAAAGCAATCAATTGCTTCGTGGCTGGTAGAACCACATATTTGACATGTGGTCTTGTGATTTGATGAAGAACCTTGGTTGTGAGATCGGGAGCCTTGATGAAAGGCACGAGGCTGACTTGGACGATAAGTACCAGTGGAGTTGCCACGTGAATTACTGACATTTCGATTGCCTCTGAAAAAATTGCGATTGTTCCGGCCTCTATTAGAATTGTACCGAGAAGAAGATTGAAGAGGCTGACTATATGCAGCAAAGGCCTGGGAAGAAGGCGTTGGGAGCAAAGGTGCTTGAGAATGAACAGAGAATGCTTGAAAGGGCTCCGTAACAGTGGTGGACAGAGTGTGCTTTCGACGAGCCATGGAAAGCTCTTTGGTCAGCAATAGACCATGCAATTCATCAAGAGAAGTAGAAGACAATCGCAGCATGATGGAGTCAATGAAGGACTCGAATTCATCAGGAAGACCGTGAAGCGTTGCAGCAATGAGATCACGATCAGGTACAGTGGCGCCAGCAGCATTGAGAGAATCCGAAATTTCCTTGATTTGCTGTAGATATTCCGAGATCGATTGAGAGCCTTTTTGAATCGATTGAAGACGAGAACGAAGCTGGTGAATGTGAGCTTCAGAGACGCCACCAAAGCGTTGTTCAAGCTTCTGCCAAAGTTCTCGAGATGTGGACACCCCTACCGTGAAGGGAATGAGATCTTCGGATAAAGTCGAGTTGAGCCAAATCAAGAGGTTTTGATCTTTTTTCAAACCACTGCTCAAATGCTGGATTCAGGGAGCGATCAGGGAGAAGGGGAGCCGGACATGGCTCAGTACCGTCGACGAGGCCAAGAAGTTTGTATCGGCGCAAGATCGGAGCAAATAACGCACGCCATGGAAGGTAATTAGTGCGTTTGAGCTTGATTGGCACCATGCTACCAATATTTTGGATCGTAAGAGACATATACGAGTTCTGAGGATTTGCAGAGAAATTAGGGTTTGGCGACGGAGACGAAGAGTCAGAGGGGGAGGCCATGATATACAAGCGCAAGATGCGAGAGAGAAGGAAGAATCAAAGACAGAAAACACAAGATCGATCACGAAGTCGATCAAGAAATCGATCGAGAAAGAGAGAAATCGATCAAAAAATCCCCAAATCAACGAAATTGTAAGAAAACTCAGATCTATCACCGACTCAAAATTGACAGAAATTGTAGACAAAAAACACCATGACAGATCAAGAATAGTGATCAGAATACCAAATCAATCGAAGAAAGCTGATCAATTTGAACAGAAATCAGAGAAGTAGAGCAGAAGAAATGGAGGATCGAATGCCGGAAGGCTTTTGGCGATGAAACCATGTAGAAAGTGTTAAAGAAGATATTTCTCATTCATATTTTAATTGACAGTGCACAGAGATATATATAGTCACAAAGACTCTTTACATAAGTGACCTTATCTTCTACAACTAATTACACAAATACCACAACTAACTATTTACTGTTGTAACTAAATTGTGACTGGTTTAGGTCTCTCAATAGAAAATAACTCAAGCAGCATACGAATAGAACTCAAATGAATAAATGAAGCTGGAGATCCCACAATGAATAGTTACAAATAAAGAAATAAGGAAATTATTATAGAGTTTGAAGAACATTATCACTTGAATTTAAACTATTAACATGGCGCCAAGAATCACTCTGTATCTACACTACCATCAAATATTCATACACAAAAGTAATCAAATCCAACGAATCAACAGCTCTCAAATCTCACTAGTACTTGATCTAGACCGTCGATGGTCCTTCACAACACCATCCATCGCTGAGCTCCCACCACCCGTCCGATCCTTAGACCCTCTCCGCTTAAGCTTCCCATCCCCACCGTCAAAAACTTTCTCCAAAAACTCCCGAACCGAGTCTGGACTCAGATAACTCTTCCCCTGCAACAACCCCGAGAACGAGTTCACGAACTCGGTGTAGGCCGGAATCACCAGCTTCACGGTAGCCGCCCTAATCTGCTCCCGCAAATCAACGTCCGGAATTACACAAAACCCTCTATGCCTCTTCGAAATGTCTTCCAAGCCCTTCATGAACGCCTCGATTTTCACCCTCACCAGCGCCGCCTTCGCTGCCTTCTCCTCCTTGCTCTGCTTCTCCTCCAAATCGTCCTTCTCCAGAATCCTCACCAGCGGGGCCCACGATTGCTTCTGGTACAAGTAAGCGGACTCCTCGGCGACAACCTTGTAGTTGTTCCTCATGTAGCCGTCGCCCAACAGCTTCCCGAGCTCCGTGTTCCTCGTCCGCATGTAAATGTACCAGTACGTGTTCATGCGGAACACGTGTTGCATGGGAATTGAAATGCCCATTTTGTCCCTCTCCCTGCTGCTGTTGTTGTAGCCGGAACGTTTCGACTCCACGTTTCGCTGCAGAGCTTCCATGATGTTGCAAATGGCGTCTTTGAGTAAGTTCTCGTAGGTTTCTGGCTTCGACAAGATCCCAGCTTTCCAGATTTGCTCCGTTCTGAGAACTTTCGCCATGGGGATGCTGTAGTTTTCAGTTGCTAAGTATTTCAAGTAGTTCACTGCGTACCTATTGAAGAATGTAAAAAGTGGCACGTAAGAAATGTGACAAAATAACATACAGTACATTTGAAGTATGGTGCTTGAATCCTATAGAACTGATTTCTGAATTCGATAAAATGTGAAGTAATGTTCCTTTAATTCAACTCCGTTATAATTTTTGTCAAAGATAAGTATGTGAGACAAATTTTAACTTGTAAATTGGATACTTTATAGATGATCGCTCTAAATACTTGTATGTCACATACTTAACTTTAACAAAATTCTCATGAAATAAGAGTCAATCACCAATGCTCCATAATTTTCGAATTCAAGTGTTAGTTTTAATTAAGAGATCAAAACTTGTGTTCGATAATAATTCATAACCAATACTCCAATATACTCGACTAATGATGTTCCGTCAATCCGTCTTTCTAACATTTTGACGTACCTTACTATTTTCGGCACCGAACCATCTGGTGGTGGAGGCATTCCATCAGAATTGCCTTCAATTTGGAGCCCAAATTCCCAAAAAACTTTACTTGAAGCATGAACAAGTAGCTTCTCCAGCTCCCTGAATCTTGTACAAATGTCAGTCCCCGATTCGCCATCAAAAACCTCCGAGAATCCAGGCTTCAGCTTCTCTAGGGAATCAAACATTTCAAGGAGCTTGAACAGCTTCTGGGGCTCTTTGCTACTCCGGGCAACGGCTTCGCCGAACCTGAAGAACACTGCCATGATTTTGTCTGCGATTTTGGCGAAGCATTCTGGCCATATCAGTCCCTCCATTATTCCTCCTAGGACTTGTTCGCAGAGCTTCTTCTCCGATACAAGAACTGCTTTGACTGCGAGCTCGAAGTGCTGGATCCAAAGGGTTATGGCTGTCTCCAAGCTCTCCCATGGCATTTCATCTATTTCTTCTGGTGTGTGTGTTTTTAGGTAATCCGGGTTTAGCCTCATCAGTGCTTTGGCCACTCTTTTGTACCTCACCTGTTGAACAACAAGAAGCACAACAATTAGAAATGTAAAATATAAAATTATAATTTGATAGCATCGGCTTGAAGTGGACTATTTCAATTAATTGAACCAATATTGTCTGGCTAGTGTCGATTAATTTATAGATTTAAAAACATAGGCTCATTAAATTAGACTAAAGTTGAACGTATCATATCTTAAACTCTTTTAGAAATATGAGATTATAAAACTGTCTTAAACTTAATCCCAATCATATTCGGCCTCAAAAAGTATCTAGGACAATATTAATTAAAAATTCATTATCATATCATGCTAGGTCACAATATGTAGGACCCTAAGCCCTTGGACTAATAGCAAATCACATAATTAAGAAGAAAACATTTCTCCAAGTGAGGAAAAATAACCATTGTAATGAAGTTACCTTAACATAAATATCGATGCATATGTCCAAGCAATCATCGGCAGCTAGGGTTTGTGAAATCCTTCTGAGAAGTTCAACCTCCAACTCAGTCCCCAAATCCGAACCCACGATCGCTATCTCATTCCTCCGGGCATCTTTATCCGAAGCAGCCAGCAAATCCACCACATTCCGATGTTTAATCTGCTCCAGTATACTCTCATACTCGTCCTGCAAATTCAGCAGCGCGTCATCAAGCAACCCTTCAAACCTCATGGCGTCCACCTCCGTCTCGTACAGCGCCTTGAGAGTCACCAGCGTCTCCCTCAGCCGGTGAGTCCTGTACTGGTCCGTCGCCTTCGTCCGGCTCAAAAACTCCACCACCTCTTGCAGCCTCTGAATCACTGGCTCGCCTTCTTCGCAAATACAGCTAATCGCAATTTTCAACTGATCCACGCAGTCCACGTACTTGACAAGCTTCTTGAGCCGTTTCTTCCTTGACTTCTCGCTGGACAACGTCTCCGCGAGATCCAAGAGCTTGTCCTGGATGGTCTCGGAGAGCTTGAAATTGTCGAGAAGCGCCAGGGCCGGCGTGACAGCTCGGTTGATTCTGGTTTCTAAGGCTTTCGAGGCCATGGCTAGTGATTGTATAGGACCTACTCTTTTAGACGCAGTTAGAAGCGTTTCGTCTATGACTTCGAACTTGTTGTCCATCTGTTGAAGATTCTCCTCCATTTTCGCCGTCGCTGTTAGGAGAGTTTTCAAATCGGAACATGCTAGCTCGAGATCGGAGAGCCTCGAATCGGCTGACCTGTAATTAGACGCCATTGTTAACCGTGATTAAGGTTGAATGGATTTTTGTATTGTGTCGTGTGTGTTTATATGATCGTCTCACGACGAACACGATGTGTTTGTGGGGGCACAGGACAAGGAAGTAAAATCATCAGGCTCGATGCAAACTAAAAGAACAACAAATGGCATTTGTGTGTTGGAAACGGACAAATGGGTAACTTTCGAAGATTAGCAGGGGGGAATGTGCTCCGACGGTGGAGAAATTTTTTCCTGGACACTTGTCGCCTTGTATATTATTTTAAGTGTTATAATATATACCAACAACAATATTAGTACTTATTCAGAGTAAATTAAAACAAATCATCACATTATACTTGTGTATTGAAAATAAACACACCATAGTCCTGAGGATATAAAAATGAATAATACTTGACTACTTAAAAGATGAATAACAGTTTATGTTTAAAATTGTTAGTGATCATTTTACAAATTTTCGTGTTTATGATCAGAACCGTTTATATTATAAATCATTCTATCAGATTATCTTTGCAAAAATCAACTAAAACGAAGGTTATCTAGTCGTCGAAGTGTATAAAAACAGATAAACGAAATTGATAGAAGCATTACAAACTGTATATGTATTTGCTATAATAGATTAATTAAACGAACATAGTTTTAATTCAATTTTTTGCAAACATGATATTTACAATATGATGTATAATATGAACAATTTTGATCATAAATATAAAACTCTATAATTCAAATAAAAAAGTTTGAATAGAAACTCAATACTGTGGACGGAGGAAACAATCCACTGCCAATAGTGACTATTCAACGCAAAAGATATACTATGGGCCGTGCAGCAACGGCAAGCCCGGTCTAAAATGTTCACATTGGGGTGATGCCATTTGGGGTTCTGATGAATAATCACTCTTTTATTTTTGTGCAAATAAAGATTAATAATTACATAGACAAAATATTTTATCAAATATGCTTTTGTGAGTTTTTCCAGCCATCGAAAATGATGGATAACTGTGACTTACCACCAGTTATCATTCTTTTAAATAAGAAAAAGATATTTTATCAAGGGTAAAAGACTGTTTACTACCCTCATGTTTTGTGGTTTTCAACATTTAGTACATCAAGTTTTTTTCGTCTCAGATTCATACTTAAAGTGTAAATTTTGGGACAGTCTTATACATCCGTTAGTCAAACTGTTAATTCTGCCGTTAATTGTGATGTGACGTCATGACTGGGCGCCACGTGTCATCCACGTTTTTTTTTTCTTTCTCTTTTCTTCTTTCTTCTTCTTCCTTCTTCTGCAACTTTTTTTTTTCTTCCCCTTCTTCTCCTTCTTCCTTCTTCTTCCTTCTCCTTCTCCTTCTTCTTCTTCTTTCTCCGAATCTGGGGAAGTTTTTTTTTTCTTTTTTTTCTTTCTTTCTTCTTCTTCTTCCTCCGACTGCAACTTTTGTTTTTTTCTTCCTTCTTCTTCTTCTTCTTCTTCTTCTTCTTCTTCTTCTTCTTCTTCTTCTTCTTCTTCTTCTTCTTCTTCTTCTTCTTCTTCTTCTTCTTCTTCTTCTTCTTCTTCTTCCTCCGAATTTGGGGAAGATGAAGGAAGATGAAGGTTTTTATTTATTTTTTTTCCTTCCTCCTTCTTCCTTCCCCTTCTTCTTCTTCTTCCTTCTTCTTCCTCATTTTTTTTCCTTCCTCCTTCTTCTCCTTTTTCCTTCCTCCTTCTTCCTTCCCCTTCTTCTTCTTCTTCCTTCTTCTTCCTCCGAATCTGAGGAAGATGAAGGTTTTTTTTTTCTTCTTCTTTCTTCTTTCTTCTTCTTCCTCCTCCTTCCTCCCTCCTTATTCCTTCTTTTTCCTCCAACTGCAACTTTTTTTTTCCTCCTTCTTCCTTCCCCTTCTTCTCCTTCTTCCTTCTTCCTTTTTCCTTTTTCCTTTTTCTTCATCTTCCTCAAAAAAAAAAAAAAAAAAAAAAACCTTCATCTTCCCCAGATTCGAGGAATAAGGAGAAGAAGAGGAAGAAGGAGAAAAAAAAAAGTTGCAGTCGGAGGAGGAAGAAGAAGAAGAAGAAGGAGGAGGAAAAAGGAGGAAGAAGAAGAAAGAAGGAAAAAAAAAACAAAACTTCCCCAGATTCGAAGGAAGAAGAAGGAAGAAGGAGGAAGGAAGGAGGAGGAAGAAAAAAAAATGTAGAAGAAGGAAGAAGAAGAAAGAAGAAAGAAAAAAAAAAACGTGGATGACACGTGGCGCCCAGTCATGGCGCCACGTCACAATTAACGGCAGATTTAATAGTTTAACTAACGGATGTATGAGACTGTCCCAAAATTTACATTTTATGTATGAATCTGAAACGAAAAAAACTTGATGTACTAAATGTTGAAAATCAAAAAATATGAATGTAGTAAACAGTCTTTTACCCTTTTATCAAAAATCATGTAACGTTATGTGATTTGTTTTTATATTTGGTGTTTGAAGAATGTTTACGTCGTGTCACATGATTTTGGGCACATTTTTCAAAGTCTTTTAGCTATCGAAGTATCTCATGCCGTTAAATGTTAGAAGAAGCAAGATCAATCTCCATTGTTTTCAAATTGACCAAGTATTATGCAGTAATGTCAAGGAGGAAACATCACACAAATGTTGTTTTTTGAGAACTCTTTATTATAAAGAGATATAAATTATACCGAAGGGGTGGGAAACAAATAATTGTGGAGTAAAAGATAATAAAGAAATTCTTATGATGACTCATGGATTTTTACATGCAAATGACAAGAATACTCTCATTAAATTGTTGAGCTTCACATTTGTTCTACGTGTAATTCAACCCTCTTGAAGACATGTGCTCTCATTAAATTGTCGAGGTTCACATCCGTTCTATGCGCAATTCAACCCTCTTGAAGACCTGAGCAGCTAGCTCTGTCAGGGTAAACGCTACAGATGTGGTCAGCTCTAGCTTTATAAATACCTCATTATCCACCAAAATTTTGGTGAGCTTTTGTCGCGCCATCAAGCCCTAAACTCTCTGTCTTTTAAGAGAAATTGACTTAGATATTGAAGATCTGTTGGCCAAACCATCCTCATCAAAAGTGAGCGTTGCTCTGGTCATTGATTTTTTTTTTTAATTGCTTGGGGGCATTAGATGGGACTTTACGGTATCGTTTGGTATGCAGATGGGACGGGACAAGACGGAACAGAATGAGACGAGACAGGACAGAACGGAGAGGGAGCAAAGATGCCCTCGGATGGAAACAAGGATGAAGAAGGATATGGAGAGATTATAATTTTGTGTTCCACGGATGTGGAATGAGTCGTTCTAGGGGGTGAGGCGGAACGAAAATTCATCCAAAATTCGTCTCGTGGAACAGCGCGTTCCACCTGTTTTAGGCGCACCAAACGTGGGACGAAGCGCCTCGTCCAACTCCATTCCATCCCGTCCCACTCCATTCCATCCCGTCCCACGTACCAAACGGTTAACATTCATGTCCCTGAGCGAGATGAACCAAGATACCAATCAAGGAAGGGAGAGATTACGACTAATATGTTGGGAGTTTGTTATCTAGAAATGAATTTTATATTTGTGTACCCAGGTTGGGAAGGGCCAGCCTCTGATTCTAGAGTACTCTGAGATGCGATAAGTAGACCATCAGGATTAAAAGTTCCCAGGGGTAACAATAGATTATTTGTTTATATTAGTAATTTAAATCCTCAATTTTCTTATATATTGTAATTAGGGCTGGTTCGGTATGGTATCGTTTGATATGCAGACGGGAAGGGACGAAACGGAATGGGACGGGACGGGACGGAATGGGGAGGGAGCAAAGATGCCCTCGGATGGAAACAAAGAGGAAGAAGAAAGAGACAGAGAGATTATAATTTTGTGTTCCATGAATGTGGAACGAGTCGTTCCAGGGGGTGAGGCGGAACAAAAATTCACCCAAAATTCATCCCGTGGAACAGTGCGTTCCACCTGTTTTAGGAGCACCAAACATGGGACGGAACGCCTCGTCCCACTCCGTTCCATCCCGTTCCACGTACCAAACAGTACCTATGGGATACCGAACTAAAAACGGCATATCAAGTCCCAAACCGATTATTTTCGAGATGGAAATCTGAGGACAGATCCCAAACCAAAATGTTAGCATTCCCGAAATATTTTTAGTATTTCAGGATTTCCCGAAACTGAACTTGCATTAAAAATTAAAAATTTAAAACTCCAATTTAAAATCAGAGACACTGGTGAATCAATGAAAATTGAAGGTCGAGAGAGAGAGAGACAAAGTGCAAAGATAGTCAGACTTTCATCTTTCTCCTGACCCGAGCCCCTAATTCGAAACCCTAAGCCCCAATTTGAAACCCTAACCTTGATTTGAAACCCCACACATATAGAGAATTGCTGGAGAGAATCAGAGGTGGGGATGAAGCAGTGAGGAGTGGTGGTGGCCAGAGTGGAGAGAGTTAGTCGGAGTCTGATTATAAGAGGATAAGTGGGTCTTCGAATTCAAGAGGAGAGACAGAAAAAGTTTGAGATTTTGGCGAAGGCAGAGATGGGAGAGAGTGAGATGGGAGAGACATTTGTCTAAAGAGTTTGAGTCTTTAGACATCTTTCTGCAAACTTTCCTTATTTTAATATTATATAATAGGCTATGTTTGCAGTTTGCTTGATTGTAATTTGGACAGCACACAAAAGTCATGTGCTTTTTTGCACACTTTGATTATTTTAGTAATATATAATTGATATTGCAGTTTGCTTCTACACACTTTGTTCTTTGGTAGCGTGGGAAGTACGAACCAAAAGCAAAAGGAAAGGAAGATTTCAGGATTTCGGGATTACCGAAAAATGAAATCTGAAAAACCAATCCCATACTGAATATTTCGATATTTTTTGGTACGGGATTACCAAAGTTTGGGATAATTTCGGTCTAGGTTTGGGATTTTTTCGGTTTGGTTTGGGATTTTTGGGATTTTTTCCAGCCCTAATTGTAATATACATTTTTTGGTGTGTTAGGGTGTTACTACCTTGTTGATGGTGGGTACATAAATGGTCCAGGATACCTTGCACCATATAGGGGAGTGCGTTACCATCTCTAGGAGTGGATAAATAGAAGACTCCCGATTAATCATGAGGAGTATTTCAATACGAAACATGCTACAACTAGAAATGTCATTGAGAGATGTTTTGGACTACTTAAGATGCTTTGGAGCATCTTAAGAAGTCCATCATTTTTTCCAATTAAAACACAACTTAGGATTATGACAGCCTGCTGCCTATTACATAATCTTATTAGAAGACATATGTCATCTGATCCAATAGAAAATGAAATCCTAAACTTGGACAAATATGAAAGTGATGATGATGATGAAGATATGATTGAGACTGTTCAACCTACACAAGAATGGACTGCATGGAGAAACACTTTGGCTATGAATATGTACAATGAGTGGCGTGCACAGGTGTGATTTGATTAAATTTTCTTATATATGCATGTTGTGATTTGGTTATGGTTTGCTATTTGAACAAATAGTGATTTCTTATGTATTGTAGGACAAAGTGTGACCTAGTTATGTATTTATTTAAAAAGTGTGATGATTTGCTTACTATTAATTATATGCACGATTGATTATATGCTATCTTATTGTGTATGTAATTATAGGAATGGAAGTGAACAAGTAGTCAACCAAAGGAAGTAGAAAGGTTTGGAAACAATAGGAAGAAGATGCATTATTGTCCATACTTGAGGAAGCAGTTGTTAAGAATTTATGATGTGATAATGGTTGTTTCAAACCCGGAACAGTGGCTCAGTTTGAAACAGTTTTAATTTGAAATGTCCTAATGCCAATATAAAGGCAATTCCACGTATTGAGTCGAAAATGAGGAGGTGGAAAAAAGAATATGCAATAGTTTACGACATGGTTAATAAAACTGGTTTTGCATGGAATGATGTACGAAAATTTATTGAGGTTGATATCACTGAAGTATAGGTAATTCTCTAACATAATACTAGAATTTAACTTTACATATTTGATTACATAACTTGTTCTTTTACATACATTTTAATAGTATGATTGTGTCTACCAAACTATATCCTCTAGCCCCATTCGTTATGGCAGCTTAATTAAATTAATGGATGCTTGATTATATCAAGACAGATTGAAGGGAACAAAATAAGATTATTTGTATTTTATGGATAGTGTTATTTGTTTTATCATTGTAGGTTAACAAAGAAGCAGAGGGTTGGCTACGAAAATCGTATCTCATGTATGACATATTGAATGTTATTTTTGGGAAAAACCGAGCAACCAGGGTAAAAGTTGCAACTCCTACTAAGATGATGAATGAGCCTACGCAAATTAATGAAAATGAAGATGAAGCTGATGTGGAGACCAGTTCTCCCTGTATTGCTTCGCGTTCTAGCAATTCAAGTACCAAGAAAAGAAAGAGGTCAGTTGCTAATGATAATGATCTTGCTGTGACATTTAAATAAAGGCTTTATGAATCAATTGATAAGTTGGGTAAAGTTTTACAAGCTGCTTTTGGGAAATGAGTGGATCCAAAACCTGAGATTGCTTCAAAATTGTCAAAGATGGATTTGTTTATTGAGGATCAAATCAAGGCATTGAATATCCTTTTCGAAAAGCCATAGAATGAGAGGACATTCTTGTCTTTGGATGGTGCAATGAAAAAATCCTTCGTACTCATGTTACTTTGACAAAGTAACTGCAATTGACATTGGAAAACAACAACAATATATTTTGTTAAAAGTAGCATGCATATCTTTTGTTAAAAGCTGCAGTATGTATATATTTTGGATACTTGGACAAATTGCTTCTTACTGAAAGCAAAGCAGCATCATGCATATATTTTGGCTATTTGGACAAATTGTTTCTTACTGAAACCGACTTGCATTTTTATATTTTGTGAACTTAGATATGTGGTTGGATTAATCTATATAATGTAACGACTGTAGTTGTGTTTTGTGAACCTTCTTTTATGTTATTGAAAAATATTTTGAATTTGATGTATGGAATTTACTAATTTTCTTTGTTATTTGAAAATTTGTTTGGTTTTCAATAGGTATAAATATGAGAAAAGTTCAACAAACAAACAAAGATTTGTCAAATTTTTTTTCTTCCCTTTTCTTATCTGGTTCAGTACTAAACATAGTATAAATAATACGATCATTAGTCCAATATTGCATCAAACGCCCGACTAATTTAGTCATCATTATCTGGTGGCTATTTATCATATCCTACAGAAATAGTCAGTGGCGAAGCCACGTGAGGACGAGGAGTGGCGACCGCCCCTCCCCTCGCCGGAAAACACAGCTGAAGCCGAGGTTTCGCCCCTCCCCTCACCGGAAAACCCAGCCCCTCCATCTCTGTTTTGGCACCGGTGAACTGGTTTTGCTGCTGCGTGCAGCAGCACTGGGTTCTTTTTTTTCCTTTTAAATTAATAAAAAATTTAAAATCTGGCCCGCATGTCCCAAAGTTAGGCCCCTCCATGTCTCATGTCTGTTTCAAATTAGTGCCCCTACACGTGAAACTTTCAATGTTTGAAAAAAACCAAAAAAATATATATGTATTGGGGGGACCGCGTGGCATGTCCCCCATTCCTTAACTTAGTCAGCCCGCGTGTCATGCTTTACCATTCCAAATTTCTCCCTTCCCTAATCAGAGAGAGAGAGAGTGCAAAGCTTCTCCCAAAATCTCAGCAGCCTGAGCCTGCAGCCAACAGAACGGAAAATAAATCCCCATTGGCTGATTTCTGTTGGCTTTTTGCTGCTAACACTAGCCACTCCAGCCGCTAAGCCGACTTCTAGCCTTCAATTTCAAAGGTAAATTTTTTAATTCCTAAATTTATAATCCCTAACCCTAATTAATTATTTAATACGAATTTTGTTTAATTAGTATAGAATCATATGGTAATGCACTAATATGGTTATTGATTATTGATTATTGATATGATTCTATGATTATTGATTGATATGAAATTATGAAATTATTTTTTAGGGTGAAAATTAAAATTTGAATTTTTGATTAGTTGTATTCATATGATTAGTTGAATGAATTTTTTATTTATTTAATAATTTATATGCTTATTGGTATTGATTAATTGAATTGTTGGTTGGGTTATTATGCATATTAGTATAGTCTACTCTAGGATTAAGAGTCTAAGATTTTTTTTCCTTTCCATTTTACAGTTACGTAATAGAACGGTACTATAAGAAACAATGCTTAAATCCTCCTTCAAACATTTCGGGTAGTCCTTCTCCTTCAAATATTCCAAGTAGTCATCCTCCTCCTCCTTCAAATATAAGAAGTCCTGGCTTATAACTTCGCCTCTCCCCCGTCAATTTCTGGCTTCGCCACTGGAAATAGTTAGTACAATCTGAGCTGCCAAATGAAGTCTATGAGTCTTTCTAACTCCCGAAAAATTGGACTGACCTGGCGTAGTCTCCAACTGATCCTTTTTTGAAAAAAAAATAAATGTTGTGTTCGACATTGAGTACGTGGCATAATTATGGCGCAAAAGGACCAATTCTGAACCCTTCTGGTAGTAATTCCACCAAACACTCGTACTTACGCGGTTGGGCTTTTCGTCACGGGAACCATTGTTGCGCTTTCGCCTGAGGCAACCTCGAAGTTTTTCGCTCCAACCAAAAATGGCCCGATCTCTACGACAGGGCTTCAACATCGCCCGAGCGCACGTGCTTTCGCGGCCGCGATGGGCGTCGTCGCAGTCTTCGGAGGCGCTGGTGGAGGTCAATGTCCCCGACTTTGGCATGATCTCCGGAATCCCCGAACAGCATCTCCGACGAAGGGTTAGCTCTTCAATTACTCGTCGTTTTTCAAAATTTTCATGTTTCTTTCTTCTTTTTTTATTATGAAAATTTATTTTTTTCTTTTCAAAATGTTCATAAATTTAATCTTGGATTTGGGTGTGATTAGGTTATAATCTACTCGCCTGCTCGAACTGCGAGCCAACAAGGTTCTGGGAAAGTCGGGAGATGGAAAATTAATTTTCTTTCGACGCAGAAGTACGTATATTGATGTCTTAATCATGTTTTGCATGCATACTTGATGATATTTATAGTTAATTTCATCGATTTTACATAATTAATTGTGTATGTGTAATATAATTAGCTTAATTATCTCAGCTGTGTTGTGTTTCTTTGAAATTTGATAGCAATATTGGTTGATCTGCAATTCCATTATCGGATGCTAATTGTTGAAGAATGTAAATATCCCCGACCGAAAATTTGATGAAATAAAACAGTAGGAATAAATGGTTCTGCTACTAATGCACTGAGAGCTTTTGCGATAAAACCGCACACCAACCGTGTTGTGAGGAGGGAATGTGTAAGTCAGGGATAATATTGGTGTAGCTTCGTCACTGCCGGGAGGTCCGTCTCTCTGAAATCTTGATACTAATTATACCAAATTTCATTGAAATTTTTGCAGGTGGGAAAACCCATTGATGGGATGGACATCTACAGGTGATCCCTACGCCAATGTTGGTGAAGCAGGACTGAGTTTTGAGAGTGAAGAAGCTGCGAAGGCATTTGCTGAGAAACATGGCTGGGATTATACGGTAGGTGACTCTTCGAGTTTTGATCTTTCTGCATTGATAGAACTGTACCCAAATCAAACTGTTCTTGATTTTTCTGTCCAGTTTTATTATATGATTAAGTAAAAAGTAATGGTTCAAGCCTAGGACTGGATTGAATTGGATAATTCATTGTATTCAAGGTACGTAAACAGTGGCGGAGCCACGATTTTAGTCTAGAAGTGGCCCAAAAGTCTGAATCTAAAAAGCTCTCATAATCTTACTCTGCCGTGTGGTGAGCAGCAACCAACCGCTGTTGTTTAGGTCTAGTATGGTGTTGTCCTCATCATGCTCTTCCTTAAATGTAAACCCCAAGCCTCTTTGACTTTCTTCCTCTCTTCCTCCTTCTCAAAGCTGACAAGCAACAGATTGCTTGAACTCCATAAAAGCCACCAGCCTCAAATCAACCTGATGGAAAAAAATTAAAGTAAAAACATTAGATTGGGCCCCCGAGCCTACAGAAAAACCTTGAAAATTGTAAGCATAACGCTAAACTTTTCAGCGTGAACAAAATGTTTGGCTGAGCCTGGAAACATCACAGTCCCTTCATGGCTCTGCCGTAATTTTTTTATCCAGCTTGAACGTAGAACATGAATTACTTGTTCGGAAACCTATTCCATTATGAGGGATCAGTTTTCTTGTCTAATCCCTCCTATGGTATCAAAATAAAAACTCCTTTACCCCTATCTTTTAACGTACCTTAAATTTTATGACTCATCCAGTCCAATCCTATGCACGAAATGATCCTAATGTTCCACAAAATTTTGTATGGAATTGGATATCGTGTGTGGAAATTAACCACAATTTTGCACACTCTTGACTCATAATGAACTGCGCTTGCAGGTCAGGAAGCGTCACACTCCACTTTTGAAGGTTTGAACTTTGAAATCCCCCTACCAAACTTATTTGAAGATGAATTACTAGTTTTTCCAATTGGATCACAGAACGCTAGAAGCTCTATTAATCTAAATCTTATGACCATTCGTAGGTCAAGGCTTATGCAGACAACTTCAAGTGGAAGGGCCCTGAAAAGAGTGAGAAGACTGCAGCTGATGCTGCAAACATCTGAGAACGTTATTTCCTCCCCCAGAATGTCCCTACCTACCCCCGCAAATGCCATTGTGCGCGGTACATACCATTAGCGACAATGACGTCAAGTCGCGGGTGTAGGTAAGTCTTTCCTTGAATCCGATCAGTACTTATGCTTGTGTGTTCGTACTTGTGAAGTGCTGGATTTGGAAAATAAATTGAGATGAACATATTTTTTTTTCTCTCTTAAAACGCTGGGCAAACTTTACATATGCTTCCTCTTACTATATGCATTACATAGAACATATATATACTAAACACTTAAGCTGCATTGTTTCCCTCCCCTAGTGAGCCTAGCTACACTACTTCTCTTAATTACAGTACAAATTTTTCAAGCACTGGAGCTGGAGGACTGACAGCCCTCTCTGCTGTGGGTGTGGAACCTCCATTCAAAGAGGTAGTCCTTGGACTCACAGGACAGCTTCATCACGTCGCAGAACGTGTTGATCGCGTGCTTGTTCATGTCTTTCCCCCACTCAATCCTCACCCAGCAGGAGAACCCGTTTGAGGAAACGGGCACTCCGGAATCAGAAAGCTGCAGACTGACCTCCCCGTTGATCCTCTTGCCTCCAAACCGCCCGTCGCCTCCGGCCACCATGGCGTCGAGCCATGGACACTCTGGCTGGCCCACCATTTCCTTGTAGGCAGAGTTTGCCATCCTCACTTTGTTGTGTGAGTCTGATATGATTGCTGGCAGGGCTTCAGACTCCATCTCCTCCTCGACGTCCTCTGGTTTCTTAGGAACTTGCGCTGCCAGAGTTAAGCTCGGGTCTGCGCTGATGCATCCAACGCTTATGCTGGAACCCACCGGTCGAATTGGCTGCGGCGCTATGACATTGGTGGGTGTTGGTGGAGGTGCAGGGGAATTCCCCTGTAGTTGCTTGAGCAGATCTTTTTCCTCTGGGATTTCAGCTGCCACGGTGTTCAAATCAATCAGCTCCTCCTCTCCTCCTCGGCAGGGTTTGATCAATTCGAACTCTGGCGGCACCACCGCTGGGTTTGTGACAATGGGGGCCGACGCAGGAGGGATATATGGCAGAAGAGGCAGAGTCATCAAACCGGTGGAGTTGTTGGCGGCATCGAGGCTGGCCGGAATGGGAAGCTTCGGAAGCACACGAGCAAAACCATCCAATCTCGGATTTTTCACCGGAGATTGCACATGACAAGGAGTGGCAAAGCCTAGCATTTGATGACTCCTCTGCCTCTTAAAGGTGGTCGGAGAGAGAGCTGATCGACCCCGCTTTCGAGTCCTGGTGGGTCTGGCCTGCAACTGCGGCCAGAGGTTCCTAAGGTAAGGAGAGTCCCTGATTTTCTGAGACATGGACGGGCTTTCGCCTGCTGGGTTTGATGGGGTCACAGGTTTTGGCGCTATGGGCCTGTACCTGGACATAATCTCAGCGGTTTTCTCCGTGTTGGTGTAGGGATTCAACGTCTTGATCATGGTGGCGGTAGCCGGTTCTCTTTGCTAACGCCGGCCTACCAGCTGTTCGGTAACGACGGTGGTGGCGACGGTGGTTGTGAGCCAAAAGAGAGTGTTGGGAGAAATGTGGAGGGAGGAGGAAGGATTTTGAGGGGGGAGGTTGGTGGGGGGTTTTAAGAGAGGGATTGGGTGTTTTTAAGAGTGAGAATTGGACCAATAGGAGAAGGCCAGCATAGATAGAAGAGTAAGCAGAGAGTGACACTTGGAAATGTACGGTGGGTACGTGTTTGTGAGAGCACACAGAAAAATGTCCATGTAGGACTAAGTGGGGTCCATTTTTTTCTGTGCTGGGTATGTGGCTGGGTACACCCACCAATCAGACGCCTGGCTTTGCATGCAATTCTCCTAAAACTGAAGACCAACGCGTGTGGGTTTGGCCGCCATGCGTGGGTACACCTATCACGATTGGTTTGGGCGAGTTTTGGCGTTTTGTTCAATTTACGAAACTGCCCCTTCTTCCGGGTCGGTTTTATTTGGCAGGGGGTGACGTGTCGTTCCGCTGCGTCTGGATCTGCATGCAACCGGATGCGGTGGAGTCTGATTGGTGGGTGAAGCCTCGGGATGCAGAAATTTTTAGTTATGAGTGGTTTTTATGTAAATGGTGAAAAAATTTAAATTTTAAATTATTAACCTTTTAACACGCATTCCACCATTTATATAAGGACATGTGGTATACCATATCGTGTGACGGTTACACTGAAACACGTTTACACTGAAAAATCTCTCGGAGGGAGGTTAAAACGTTACAGAGAGAGAGAGAGCGAGGTGGGAACGGATTACACGTGGCACGATGGGAAAACGTGGTCTGTGCAGCTAGGGCTCTGCGTTTTGTGGAGAAAGCCGGTTCGTTTTGCTTTGCTATTAGCGCTACGCTGCGGTGCTCGCCAAGTCGCTGAGTGGTGGTTGCGTGGGAGGCGCCGCGCGAAGAACGGATGCCGAGGTTGGAGAAGGCTATTGGGTAAGGGGTTTGGTTGTGGGCCCGCTTGGTTCTAGTCAGATCTTCTATTTTTTTAGGCTCCTTTGGTGCAAATCAACGGCCATAATGCATAACTAAATTTTATTACCAATAACACTAGCTTACACGGTAAAGGCCCAAATACAAAAAGCAAAAAATGGACCTCCCGAGCAAATCAAAATGAGCCCAAAACCAGAAACAAATCAAAAGAAAATTCAAGATGTCTGCTACCACCACGGCAACAGTGTGTCACGATCAACCCGATTCGACTCCCCCAATAGACGCCAAAAACACAACCATGCAGCATCGCGGAGATGAAGTGAAGGAAGACCGCATCATCCATCCACAAACGTCGCGTCGATCTCAGCCATAAATTCAAAGGAGCCAGCCACCAATTAAAAGAAGTTCGTGGAATTACCACAAGCAACACTGTCAACAAAGACAGATAGAGCGAAGGGGGTGGTGTTTTATCACCCGAGCTGATTTAGACGTCAAAACTCTACACTCCATCTCGATTGATCGCAACAAATTGCGTTGGAGACTGACTGCAGATCAAATTGGAGGTGCTTGAGGAAGATGGACGCCCATGGGGTATGATGGACATGGCGAATCAGGAAGGAGAGATGGGGAAAAAAGTAGCTAAAGGAACGAAAGAAGGAAACAAAGAGAAAAAGGGAAAGATATGTCGTCGACCCCAGCCACAGCAAGGGCCAGCGGCTTCGAAATTGGACGAAAAGGAAACCACTTACATAGGTGGTGAGCAGAGGCGGATCTATTAAGGGACCAAGGTGGTTCCAGGACCACCCAAAGGCTCAAAAAAGTGGCTATGAAAATCTCCAGGACCACCCAAATCCGGGCTATGGTGGAGGAGAAGAGCAACCATGGCTGCCAAGCATCTTCTGCAAAACAGAAGAAGAAAGAAGATGACTCTTTTTCTTTCTAATTACTTGGCCAAAACGAGACCGTTTTGAGCCAAACCATTAAAAAAAAAAAGAAACTAATGATAAAGACAAAATAAAGGGTAAAGTGAATAGTACCATAATTGACTTTTTAGTGTAAAAATGTGATTTTTCGTTAAAATGAATAGTACCATATGCTTTTCGTTAGAGTTTCCTAAAAAAAATAGAAAGCGTGCATTTTTTATTGTGATTGGACATCCGATCACATCTCTTTGGTTTAGACTCCACGTGAGTTTTACACACTGGGTAATGTGATTTAATGATAAGGACAAAATAAAGGGTAAATTAAATAGTACCATGATTGATTTTTTAGTGTAAAAATATGATTTTTCGTTAAAGTGAACAATATCATATGATTTTCGTTAGAGTTTCCTAAAAAAAAATGAAAAGCGTGCATTTTTTATTGTGATTGGACATCCGATCACATCTCTTTGGTTTAGACTCCACGTGAGTTTTACACACTGGGATTCCTCAACTCTACCAACCAGTAAAAAACTTTAAACTTACCTTCCTTCTCTATGCTTATTGTTGACTGCTGCCCACTGGACGTATAATCTTTGTTGGCATTTGGGTTTAGCCTCTAGTTTGCATACATCTTCCATTCTTCTCTTCGATCCCAAAACCCTAATTAGAGTTTAGTTATGCAAGTTTTTTTTGGGGTGCCTAGTTTATCTATTAGTGCATGTTGTGAGGATTTGTCACTCAAGTGATCAATACAGTGTTTGTCTTTGTATTAACGGCAAGAGTTTTGATAGTCTCGCATTCACGACAAGAGTTACACATTATGTAGTTATACTTCAAGACAACAGAAATATATATTTTATTTTGATAGACAGATAGTGACTTTGTCGTTTTTTTTTCATGTTAGTTTGGTCTAAATCTTTTTTTTTTTTGAGCTTTAAAGTTCAAGGTTCTAAAAGTTGCTAGCCGCTAGTCGGGCGGTGGGCTGGGGCCTAGCGCTTAGCGGCTAGGCGGGGCCTAGGCGGATGCCTAGGCAGATAGGCGGATTTAAGTAAATCTATCATATTTCAGGTAAATAAGTGTCTGCTTCTACTTGAAATATATATAATTTCATCATAAACTACAAAATAGAATGCATATATATCATGAAGTATTGGAACATAATGAAAACATGTGAAATAATGATATAATGTTTGTTCATTCAAGTATGCAACAAGTCTCTTACAATTTATTGAAAAAAAAATGCAAAATGAAAGTTATGTATTTTCTGTTTAAGTGAGTTGCAACCTAGGCGGGTCTAGGCGGGTGCCTAGGCGGGCTAGGTAGGTGCCTAGGTGGTCTAGGCGGTGGACTGGAGCCTAGGCATTAATCGGGGCGGTGGGGTGGGGCCTAGGCGGCTCTAGGCGAGGATTTTTAGAACAGTGTTAAAGTTAGAACCACTCCATGCTAAAATCCTGGATCCACGGTGGTGAGAGTAACTCTCAGGAAAAGAGGGCCTCTAACAAGAAGAGAAGAATCCATTTAAAGTTGGTTCAGTATTGGTTTCATAAATGCTTATTCAAAAAGTTTTTTTTTATATTAAAAATCGTTAAATTTTGTATTAGATTTTAAAGATGCAAGTGTTTTTTGAAAATTGTGTGGAACTGCTTGTTGAAAAAACATTTTGTGTGTGCTTCTTTAGAAAGCGAAAACAATTTTATAATTAAAAAGCTGCGAAACCAAATCATAAGTACCTCATGAGTTGATGGATGATTAGATAATTGAATGGTAGAAAATGTAAGTAAATCGTCAAATGTTGATGATTGGTCAAGTAATATTTATCCAATAAACATGATTACTCCAGTTAATCCATCCTTAAACCACTAATAGGCTGCTGACGAGGAAACCAATGCATAATGAGCACCACACCACCTTATCTAATAATTCTTCTCCACTAAGTTCAAAAAAAAGTTTTTTTTTTTTTTTTTTGTTTTTGTTTTGTTTTTATTTTTATTTTTGTTTTTAAAAAAGACCTCATCATCCAACTACAATCGTCGTGCCATCTTAGCAAAAAATGGAAAGAAGCCAGCCACCAATTAAAAGAAGCCTGCATAATTACCATGAGCAATACTACCAACAAAGGCAGATAGAGAGAAGGTGGTGGTATTTTAACACCCGAGCCAGTTTGAACATCAAAACTCTACACACCATCTCGATGATTTGTTGCATTGAAGACTGACTGCAGATCGAATTGGAGGTGCTTGGGGAAGATGGACGCCCATGAGGTATGAAGGACATGGCAAATTAGGAAGGAGAGCTGGAGAAAAAAGTAGTTGAAGGAACGAAATAAGGAAACAGAGAGAAGGGAAAGATATGCCATAGCGAGGGCCGACGACTTCAAAATTGGACGAAAAGGAAACCACTTCCACAGGTGGTGAGAAGAACTCTCAAGAAGAGAGAGCCTCTCACAAGGAGAGAAGAATCCATTTATAGTTGGTTTAGTATTGGTTTTGTAATAAGTGCTTATTCAAAAAGTTATATATTAAAAATCGTCGAAAATTGTATTAGAGATGCAAATTTTTGAAAATTACGTGGAAATGTTTCTTGAAGAAACATTTTGTATGTGCTTTTTTTTTTTGGGTTAAGATTTTGTATGTGCTTCTTTAGAAAGCGAAAACAATTTTATGATTAAAAAGCTGCGAAACCAAATCATAAGTACCTCATGAGTTGCCTCATGAGTTGATGGGTGATTAGATATTGAATGGTAGAAAATGTGAGTAACTCGTCAAATGTTGATGATTAGTCTAGTAATATTTATCCAATAAACATAATTACTCTAGTTAATTCGTCCTTAAACCACTAATAAGTTGTTGACGAGGAATCCAATACCTAATGAGCACCACACCACCTCATCTAATAAGTCTTCTTTATTAAGTTTGAAAAAAAACTTTGTTTTTTTTTTTGTTTTTAAAAAAGAATGAAAAACCAAAATATAAGTAAAGCATTACTTTGGAGTTAGGAGTAGGGCTGGGCACGGGCCGGGTCGGGCCTAAATTTGAAGGAATCAGACCCTATTCGTTTTAAAATGTAACAGGGCCGGCCGGGGCAGGTAGAGGGATTTTGAGTTTGGGAACTGGACTTAACCCGACCCGTTTCAAACGGGTAGGTTCGGGGTGAGTCCGTGGATCCAATTACTTTTTTATTTTTTTTGGGGTTTTGATACAGAGCTTCAGAACATTCCAGATTGCTCTCATTGCCGCAACCGTTCTTCCCGATCAACCAAAATTGATTTCCCAAATCGACGCCACAACTCCCATCAAGCAGCATCGTAGAGATGAAATGAAGTGATACCCCATCTCCCGGTTACGAACGTCGCACCAGTCTCGGCCAGAAATTGAAAGAGGAAGTTGGAAACTCGACACTTGGACCGGCAGAAGCACTTGACTGTCGACTGTCGAGATTCGAGATGGAGGGTTGAGGAGATTCAGTATGGGTTCATGAGAGAGATCGTGAAAGTGGGGACTGGGTCAATGAGAACCTCTAAGTCTGGGATGTCATCAAGGACTCGAGGAGGACAATCGAGGTTGATGGGTCGTCGTGGTGGTCGCTAAGGCCCAGATTTGCGACGGCAATGATGTCAGGGTGGTGGAGGAGATGACAGACGGAGAGTGACAAAGTGTGGGTGGAATTGTGGAGGGGAAAGGACGACGCACGCGAGACGGCGAGAGAGAATCGAGTTCGAGGACTCAAGTGACATAGTCGAGCTCGAGGAGACCTAGGGTAAAACTAATGGTTAAGATTGGATGGTAGGTTACTCTTCAATCTTGTCTGTCCATTGCAATTACAAACAGGCCAGTCGGGGGCCTTGTTTTTCTATACATCTGGAACCGGGCCACCCTTAAAATTTCATCGCCTTGCCCCGCCCCGCCCCCCCTTCCCCATTTCTCTTATTAAAAAATTGGAACCTGCCCGTACCCGCCCCAACCCATAGTTCCTATATCAGTTTGCCCACCCCTATTTAGGAGTGCCACTTTTTATGTATTTCGGTTGTGACTAATGCATCTTTATTGTTTACATTAAATAATTTAAGTAGTTTGCAATGTCGTATTTTAAAGATTAAAAAAATAAAAATGGTTTAGTAATTTATATACATTGAACAAATTGAATATTTTGATAATAATTAGATTGTCGCAATGAAGTTTGAATGATAAATTGAAAAATAAAAACGGGTTTTTATTATGATAGATATGTGTTAAAATTTATCATTCACAACTGGTGTGGATAGACATTTTACCTAATTATTGTCCGTAATAGTCACATTTAGACCTGTAAACGGGTCGGGTTTATTGGGTTTGGGTCGGGTTGAACCCGACCCGTTAAGTTAACGGGTCACCCGAACCCAACCCGTTAAGCTAACGGGTCACCCGAACCCGACCCGTTAAGCTAACGGGTCACCCGTTTCACCCGTTATCACCGGTTAACAATTATTATTATTTTTTTTTTTGCATAAAGTTTATTTTTTGTTATCAAGACTTTACTAAAATTACTAAAATATCCTCAACTAACGGGTGCTAACGGGTGTTAACGAGTCCTAACGGGTCTAACGGGTTGACCCAAAGTGACCCGTTATTTAACGGGTTGTTAACGGGTTCACCCGTTAGCGACCCGACCCGTTAAGCATCCATCCAAATACAAATATTAACGGGTTGGGTCGGGTCGGGTTAATGGGTTGGGTCCAAAATACCAGGCCTAGTCACATTGACGGTAATGACTGAATCTATCACACGTTAATGAAAGTTTCCCGACGGAAATGGACGAAAATGACCTACAATTTGACGGAAACGTAAGGGAGGGATTGACTCAAAACTTTTTAAATAAAGAATATTAGAAATTGCTCATTGTTTTTCCTTTAATAAAGAAAAAGAAAATCGAAAATAAATAATGGAAAAGGCTTTGCCTTTGTCGTTGGGTTTGGCTCAGTCATTCTTTAGTGGACTGTGGAGCGAAAATGGCGGACACCAAATTCAAGAGGCACCAATCTGTGCCCGCCAACTACGTCACCCTCAACGACCTCAAAGAGCGCTGGCTCAGAGACCAGGAACGACAGCAGAAGGAGAAAGAACGACGGCAAGAGGAGAAGAAACGACAGGAAGAGGACGAGAAACGACGACGAGAGGAGAGGGAACGGCGAGAAGAAGAGGCGAAGCAGAAGAGGCAAAACGCCATCGTTCGGAACCTGGAAATCGGTTCCAAGCCTAGGTATGGTGGTAATCGGGGACAGCTTCGGCCAGTTAATCGGAGTGTTTCGGAGTTCGGTGGGGCTGAGGTGGAGGGGAAAAGAAGGGAGGAAGGAAAGCCGAAGCAAAACGCTGTCGTTAAGAGAGCCGAAACCGATGACAAGCCGAGGAATCGCGAGAATCGGGCAGAGTTTCGGCCGGTTTATCGGAGTGTTTCGGAATGCGAGGTTATTGAGCTGGAGGGAAAAAGGGGCGAGGTGGGAGAACCGAAGGAAAACGTCGTCATTCAGAGAACCGGAACGGGTAACAATTCGAGAAATCGGAGTGACCGGGCACAGTTTCGGACGGTCAATCGGGTTGGTCTGGCACCCTTGTTGGAGAGGGAAAGAAGTGAAGAAGCAGAGGCGAAGCAGAACGCCGTCGTTGGAAGAACCGGAACCGGTAACATTCCAAGAAATCGGAGTGATCGGGCACAGATTTGGCCAGTTAATCGGAGTGTTTCTGAGCGGGAGGGGAAAAGAAACGAGGAAGAAAAGCTGAAGCATTACGCGGTCGTTAAGAGAGCCGAAACCGATGACAAGCCGAGGAATCGTGGTAATCGGGAAGACTTTCGGCCGGTTAATCGGAATGTTCTGGAATGCGAGGATGCTGAGCTGGAAGGGAAAAAAAGAGAGGAAGGAGAGCCGGAGGAAAACGGTGTCTTCCGAACCGGAACCGGTAACAATCCGAGAGATCGGGCACAGTTTCGGACGGTGAATCGGGTTGGTCTGGCACCCTTGCTGGAGGGGAAAAGAAGCGAGGAAGAAGAGGCGAAGCAGAACGCCGTCTTTCAAAGAGCCGGAACCAGTAACCATCCGAGAAATCGGAGTGATCGGGCACAGTTTCGGCCAGTTAATCCGAGTGTTCCGGAGCGCGATGGGACTGTGCTGGAGGGGAAAAGAAGCGAGGAAGAAAAGCCGAAGCAAAGCGCTGTGGTTAAGAGAGCTGAAACCACTGACAGACCGAGGAATCGCGGTAATCGGGAAGAGTTTCGGCCGATTAATAGGAATGTTTCGGAATGTGAGGATGTTGAGCTGGAGGGAAAAAGAAGCGAGGAAGGAGAGCCGGAGGAAAACGGCGTCGTTCGGAGAACCGGAACGGGTAACAATCCTAGAAATCGGAGTGATCGGGCGCAGTTTCGGACGGTGAATCAGGTTGGTCGGGCACCCTTGCTGGAGGGGAAGAGAAGCGAGGAGGAAGAGGCGAAGCAAAACGCCGTCGTTCAAAGAACCGGAACCGGTAACAATCCCAGAAATCGGAGTGATCGGGCACCCTCGCTGGATGCTAAAAGAAGCGACGAAGAAGAACTGAAGCAAAACACCATAGTTGGAAGAACCGAAATTGCTAACAAGACGAGGAATCGGAGTGATCAGGGGCAGTTTCGCCCAGTTAATCAGGGCGTTTCAGAGCTCGAGGTTGCTGAGCTGGAGGGGAAGAAAAACGAGGAACCAGAGGAGGAGAAGAAATGGAAGAAGAGGAAGGGTAACAGAAATTGGAAGAACAAAGCTAGGGAAGAGAAGGAGGAGGTGACTGAGAAGGAAGGTGGAGTGGACGAGCCTCCGGTGCGTGGCGAGAAGGAAAACGATCAGGCGACTGGAAAGGAAGAAAACGGAGTTGGAATTGAAATTGAAACTGAAATTAGGGCAAAGAGCGAGAATGTGGTTCTGGCGGAGGAAATTGTACCGAAATTTGAGGGTTTATCGGTGGATGGTGAGGCTGGTAATGGGGATGATAAGCTGAGGAGGTGGAGTGGAGCTGATCGCCGTGGTAACGGTGAAATAAGGGATTATGATAAGAGGGTAGGCCGCTTCCATTTACAGAGACAGAGAGGTTCTGGGTTTAGACTTTGGGTTAAGAAAGGCGAGGTTGGTGACAGCAATGGCGGAGGAGTTCAGAGCTTGGAGGGCAGTGAAGCTGTTTCTGGTGAGTCAGAATTCACTATTTGTTTAAACAATGCCTTTGTTTGTGATGTTTGCTATTTTATCATAGCTTATTTAACTGATTTTAGATGAAGGGAATGCAATGATTAGAAAGAAAAAAAAGGTTTTGGTATGCCGAGAATCGTAATGTAGCATGAATTAGAGCATTTCTAAGTTACAATGCTGTGGGAAAAGGTAGTTTTGTGTCAATTGGTTAAGATTGGGAACAGTAGGGATTGATAGTCTGAGCGAAAGATTTGACGCATAGCATTGATCAAAAGTTTGCAGTTTAGTAGGAGAATTGTAAATATCATTACAAAAGATTTGATTTGAGAAGAACACGAAGGGTAATATCAGCTTCAGCTGGTAAACTTGTAGCTTACTAGAAGGGAAGTATAGGCGCTGGAGGCACAGTTAATGTTTTTATTTTAAGGGAACACTACCCCAACCTACATGCTCCACTCAGAAAGCTTCAACATACAAGCTTCAACAAAAGAAAATTCAAAGAACTTAGCGAAGAAGGCTTTGGTGTATTTAACACAATACGTTGAAATGAAGGAAAGCTTATTTATTGATATCCCCGATAAGCTACAAATATGTACATATACTTGAGTCAAAATAAACACACAAGAGGGAGCCTTCACAAAGGTTGCTTAGGAGAAGTCTCAGCAGTCGGTAGAGCCCCAGAAAGAGAAGGCACCGGAGGGGGATCATTTGGAGCCTCAGTACTGGACAGAACCCTAGAAGGAGGAGGCATCAGAGGTTGATCATTTGGAGCTTCATTACGCGGTACAACCCCAGAAGACGAAGGCAATAAATGCCTTTGGAACAAACCCACAAATCTCTGATGATCAAGTAAAACCTGACCATCAGTTTCCTTCATCTGGTCAAGCTTCCTCTTCATGTTTGTAGCATAGTCATGTGCGAGCCGGTGCAACTGTTTATTCTCATGCTTGAGCCCTCTAATCTCCTGTTTGAGACTCATCACTTCAGCCGCCAATGATTCAACTTGGCGGGTTCGAGCAAATAGGCGTTGGGCCATATTAGACACAGAACCTGCACACTGAACACTAAGAGCCAGCGAATCCTTAACAGCTAACTCATCAGACCGTTTGGAAAGTAGTCTGTTATCTTTGGGAGTGAGAAGGTTCCTGGCCACCACCGCAGCAGTCATATCATTCTTCATCACGGAATCCCCAACGGTAAGAGGACCAGTTGGGGAGACGAAGGATGGGCGCCATATGTTGTCTGGAGAAGGCGGGGCTGCCTCTTCAACAAGGTTCAAGTCAAAACGACGGTCGGAGGGGCCAGACATTTTCAAAGGTGTTGAAGAGAGAAGAGGTCGGACAAATCAAGATCTTAGAAGTGCAAGAATGAAGCTTCTACTGGTGGAGATTCAAGTGTGCTTTGGAACTTAATGCCAGCCTCTATAAAAATCTGCACTCGACGGAGCTTCAGAAATCAAAGAGGCGCCTGCTCAGAAATCGAAGAGGCGTTTGCTTTCTCAAAAGTTGGGCTGCTTAGAGATCACGAGGGTTGATCTCAGAAATCGAAGAGCCGTTTGCTTTCTCAAAAGTTGGGCTGCTCAAAGACCACGAAGGCCGATCTCAGAAATCGAAGAGGCGCTCGCTTTCTCAAAAGCTGGGCTCCCTAGAGACCACGAGGGCCGATCTCAGAAATCGAAGAGGCACCTACTTTCCCAGCCTTGTCAGCACCTGTCACACGCACACTCAGCTTTGCGGAAATTATGGGCATTCTGTCAAAGACTTCTGGGGAAGTAGAAAACACAGGAATCTTACTGTTCAATCACCCACTTCCCACACGCAACAATAGCTCATGGGTACCACAGATAACTTTGCCAAAGTTCTCTGCCAAAGTTGAGCACGTGAAGCTTGCAACTCCCACTACATCGCTCTGACCAAGAAGGGTAAAAGAATAGCAAAGAAACAGCACTAACAAAGTTTAGACCCATAAATTTTGAAGGTCTAGCTACCATATTATTACCCACAAGGGTAAAGGAACAGTACCACTGCTGGATAATTGGAAAGTCCATGTATGTCAACCTCTGTGCTTCGTGGCAAGGTAGACTAGCAAACATGCCCAACCTTTACTCACATTCGAGAAAACACTCCCAATAAGATTGCTTGCTCCAAAATCGAAGAGGCACCGTCCTCCGAATCTAAAGAGCCAGACTCCCAACATGACTACTTTCTTAAAAATCGAAGAGAGGGTAAAGGAACAGTACCATTGCTGGATAATTGGAAAGTCCCTGTGTGTCAACCTCTGTGCTTCGTGGCAAGGTAGACTAGCAAACATGCCCAACCTTTACTCACATTCGAGAAAACACTCCCAACAAGATTGCTTGCTCCAAAATCGAAGAGGCACCGCCCTCCGAATCTCGAGAGCCACTCTCCCAACATGATTACTTTCTCAAAAATCGAAGAGACACTGCTCCCCGAATCTCGAGAGCCAGACCCCCAGCATGATTGCTTTCTCAAAAATCGGTGAGGCACCGTTCTCCGAATCAATCGAAGAGGCGCTCGCTTTCTCAAAAGCTGGGCTGCTCAGAGACCACGAGGGCCGATCTCAGAAATCGAAGAGGCATCTACTTTTCTAGCCTTGTCAGCACCTGTCACACGCACACTCAGCTTTGCAGAAATTATGGGCATTCTGTCGAAGACTTCTGGTGAAGTAGAAAGCACATGAATCTTACTGTTCAATCACCCACTTCCCACACGCAACAATAACTCATGGGTACCACAGATCACTTTGTCAAAGTTCTCTGCCAAAGTTGAGCACGTGAAGCTTGCAGCTCCCACTACATCGCTCTGACCAAGAAAGGTAAAAGAATAGCAAAGAAACAGCACTAACAAAGTTTAGACACATAAATTTTGAAGGTCTAGCTACCATATTATTACCCACAAGGGTAAAGGAACAGTACCACTGCTGGATAATTGGAAAGTCCCTGTGTGTCAACCTCTGTGCTTCGTGGCAAGGTAGACTAGCAAACATGCCCAACCTTTACTCACATTCGAGAAAACAGTCCCAACAAGATTGCTTGCTCCAAAATCGAAGAGGCACCGTCCTCCGAATCTCGAGAGCCAGACTCCCAACATGACTACTTTCTCAAAATCGAAGAGAGGGTAAAGGAACAGTACCATTGCTGGATAATTGGAAAGTCCCTGTGTGTCAACCTTTGTGCTTCGTGGCAAGGTAGACTAGCAAACATGTCCAACCTTTACTCACATTCGAGACAACACTCCCAACAAGATTGCTTGCTCCAAAATCGAAGAGGCACCGCCTTCCGAATCTCGAGAGCCAGACTCCCAACATGATTACTTCCTCAAAAATCGAAGAGACACTGCTCTCCGAATCTCGAGAGTCAGACCCCCAGCATGATTGCTTTCTCAAAAATCGAAGAGGCATCGTTCTCCGAATCTCGAGAGCCAGATACCACAGACCACTTTTTCAAAGTGCTCTGACAGAGTTAAAACATGTGAAACTGGCAGCTCCCACTACCGTGCTATGACCAAGCAGGGTAAAGGAATAGCATTACTACTTGTTGTTAGGGAGACTCCTATATATGTCGACCTCCATCCCCAACGGACAGGCAGACCTGCAAAAATGCTCAACCCTTCATCATATCTGAGAGGGCACTCCCAACAAAGCCTTTCGAAATATTCAGCTTTCTTTCCCCCCGATAATACCTCTGCAAACAAGCTATACTAGAGCAAGAATATCTCATATCATCAGGGTTAAAAGCAAGAGTATCCCATATCATGCTTTTTCCCTGTTTTTTCTTTTGGCCTTGTTTTTACCTGCAAGACAAGGAGAAAGAGAGCAATCAGTCAGCACTTGGAATCAAGCTTCCAGCCAGGAACTGACTGCCTGGAACCCCTTACCTGATTACTTACCTGGCATTGCTCTCGAGTACTCATCTTCATCATCTTATGTTTCCAGGGAAGATTCCGCATCTGCTTGAGGAACAGATAGGGCAAGTGCGAAGGATACAAGGAAGCATGTGGAGACAAGCGTAACAGCACACGTGCCGATACATCCATTACTCTGTCAAAAGCAAAAGTATCCCATATCAGCAGGGTGGAACGTACTCTAGATTTGATGGACTTGTTTTGACCCTCAAATTCTTCAGTCGGCCTTATACTCTGGAGGAAACCAGAAAACCCTCCAGCTCAGTTCAAGAATAAGCCTGTGGAAAGTTACTTCTTCAAAAGCAAAAGTATCTCATATCATCTCTTCTCATTTTTCTTCTCTTTATCCTTCATGCTGCTGCAAGATGGGGAGAAGGTGAACAATCAGTCGGAGCTCTGATTGCTTACCTTGTCTGTCACCTCTTTCAGCAGACCCCCTAGCTCGGCGACTTGGGGGACTCCTACTACATGGTTTGTATCGCGCTTGACCAAGCCTGAAACTACAAGTAAGCTTCAAGTGAAATTGATACATTACCTTGTGCATCTCCACCAGTTAAAGATACCACCCCTGGATGGAGGAAGAGTACTTCCAGAGAAGATGCCACATCTACCTATGAGACAGATAAGGCAAGTCAAGACGACACCACACTCCGATACTTAGAAGTTTCGTGATTACGAGATCATTCTCCCACAATATTTCCTAATGTCATTTGTACTAAATCATTCACTCGTACTCACTAAAGGAGAGCTTGAACCTATGTACTTGTGTAAACCCTTCACAATTAATGAGAACTCTTCTATTCCGTGGACGTAGCCAATCTGGGTGAACCACGTACATCTTGTGTTTGCTTTCCTATCTCTATCCATTTATATACTTATCCACACTAATGACCGGAGCAATCTAGCGAAGATCACAAAAAGCGACCGTTTTCGTTACCTAGGATCTATCTTGCAAGAGAACGGAGAATTAGATGGAGATCTCAACCATAGAATACGAGCTGGATGGAAAGAGTGCATCCGGCGTGTTGTGTGACCGTCGTAGGCCACTGAAGCTCAAGGAAAAATTTTATAGGACGGCAATAAGGCCAGCGATGTTGTATGGCAGAGAATGTTGGGTGGGAAGCATCAACACGTACACAAAATGGGTGTAGCGGAGATGAGGATGCTTCGTGGGATGTGTGGGCACACGAGAAAGGATAAGATTGGGAATGAGGATATCCGAGGTAAAGTAGGAGTAGCCGAAATTGTAGGAAAGATGAGAGAAAATCGGCTCTGGTGATTTGGACATGTGCAAAGAAGGCCGACTGACGCTCCGGTTCGAAGATGTGACTACGGGACAGAGGTTCAGGGCCGAAGGGGTAGAGGAAGACCTAGGAAAACTTTGGAAGAGACTCTAAGAAAAGACTTAGAGTACTTGGATCTAACGGAGGGCATGACACAAAACCGAGCGCAATGGCGTTCTAGGATTCATATAGCCGACCCCACTTAGTGGGAAAAGGCTTTGTTGTTGTTGTTGTTGTTGATTAAAGTTTCCTTTCAACAAAATGGTTGCTCCTTTGTGACTGAAAGGTCACGGGTTCGAATCGTTGAAACAACATCTTTGCAAAGTAAGGGTAAGGATGCGTACCTCCAACCCTCGCAAAGCAGGGGAGCCTTGTTCGCTTGGGGTTGCCCTTTGGATATATTGGATAAGGTAAAGGGTTAAGTAAACATTGGAATTGTTAAAGCAAAATGCTGGATGGAAGGGACTTTGGAGAGGATGGAGGAGTATGTGTTTAAGTTGGTGATATATGTTTTTGTCAAAATATTTTCGACAGATTAGGATAGTTGTAACCTGTGAATGAAGAAATTTTTATGAGGTCTAGGAGGTAGGGGACTTGAAGTCATAAATCTGAGTTGAACTGGATGCCAGCCGTGATCGATATTTAGAGGAATTTACAAACTTAGGAAGTTAAAGTAGGTTTTAATAGTTAGCATGAATCATAATGTAGCATGAATTAGAGCATTTCTAAGTAACAATGTTGTGGGAAAGGTAGTTTTCGTGTTGATGGGTTAAGATTGGGAACTGTAGGGATCGATAGTCTGAGCGAAATATTAGATAGATAACGTTGATCAAAAGTTAGCAGTTTAGTAGGAGAATTGTAAATGTCATTACAAAAGATTGAGTTGAGAAGAAAACGAAGGGTAATATCAGGTTCAGCAGGTAAACTTGTAGCTTACCAGAAGGAGAGTATAGGCGCTGCAGGACACGGTTAATAGCTTTGTTACGAGGTCTAGGAGGTAGGGGACTGGAAGTCATAAATATGAGTTGAACTGGATGCCAGCCACAATCGATGTTTAGAGGAATTGACGAACTCAAAAGGTTGAAATTATTGGCAACCAGCCCCTCTGACAGATAGAAGCTATAAGCTGTCGAAGGTAGTATAGCTCTTCAATTGATCATTTCCATGACGAGTTTTACGGTCAAGATTTCATGCATACCATTGCCTCTTTATGAACATGCTTTACCCGAAGGCAACATTGTTTTGTTAAACGTGCAGCTTTGAGAATAAGGGTACAAACATTTCTGTTTCGGTTGAGGATAACGGCGTTAGTGAAGAGGGAAAATATGGTAAACCATGAGTATCTCAAGGGATACCGTCGTTGGCATCAATAAATTTTCTTTCTCATGATTGCTCTGCAGGTCCGAGTGGAACATCTTTGAATGCAAGTTCACGGAAGTTGGCTGGGGAGACGAGCACGAATTATCCAATACAGAGGTGGCGAAGCAGATGTGAACCGAACTTGTCACGCTGATGCAGTGGTTTAGTTGATAACTTGTAAATCACCGGAGAACATGCGTATTTCGGTTTGATGATTGACCTAATCATAATTCGGGTACTTTTACTTGACTGTTGATCGTGATTTCGTGTGGAACTGATCGTGATTTCGGCATTTGAATTTCATGTATAAAAAGATGGTGATGCTCTGTTGTCGAAATGTGTATATTTTATGACTTTCATTAGAATCTCCATGTCTCTTAAGCTCTCTATAATGCAGGAATTGTTTTCGGTTCTTCAGGAAATTAAGGTCCATAATTAGCATGGAAGTGATTTCCGCACACCGATTAAAGTAGAACAATTGTGAGCGGAAATCATTTTCGATTTAATATTCAATGAAAATAAGTACTGGTTTGGTACTGAGGTGCTTTTATAAAAAATGGGTATATAAAAAAGCTGAGCTTAAAAAGGTGTTTGGTAAACATTTAAAAACAACTTAGCTTCACAGTTTTGGGTGAAAAAAAAACTGAAAACGTGAAACAGTAAAAATGAGTTTATTCTCACAGCATAGCAAAAATAGTTTTTTTTCTTCAAAGTACAGCAATACCAAACCAGCCCTAAATCTTATTGTTAGAATCATAATGAAATTACCTCTCAAGCTATTCAATTAAAAATTTACATTAAACAAAATCGTTTTTCAGTTTTGAAATCATCAAGTTTAAAAACCATGTCCTATGTGTTGAATATATCACTGCAAACTCATCTATGCCAGCTCATCAAAATAGTTGTAAAGGATTGGATGATGTAATAGTTAATTGGAAGAGTTAATTAGTTCTCTAGTCAGCTATATATAGATATTGTAAACAGATAGTAAAATCAGTTCTTTAAGTTTAATACAAAAGCTTCATTCATTCAATCTCAAACTGGGAAACCTAGTTGAGATTGAGAGGGGATGTTGAATATATCACTGCAAACTCATCTATGCCAGCTCATCAAAACAGTTGTAAAGGATTGGAGGATGTAATAGTTAGTTGGAAGAGTTAATTAGTTCTCTAGTCAGCTATATATAGATATTGTAAAAGTCAAACAGTATATGGGTAAAATCATGTATATTATTCTCTCTGAGAGTAGAGTATAAATAGGGTTTACAAAGAGTACTATACAAGTAAGTAAACTATACAGGTAAGTAAACTATACAGGGAAACAAATAGAACCCTAAATACGGCTAATTAATCTATACAAATCGCTACACTCCCCCTCAAGTGGGCGCGAAGATATCTCGCATGCCCAACTTGTCAAGCGAATTGGAGAAAACACTAACAGAGACAGCCTTAGTAAGGACGTCAGCTAACTGTTGCTCAGATGGTACGAAAGGAAAAGCAATAACTCCAGCATCCAACTTTTCCTTAATAAAATGCCGATCAATCTCCACATGTTTTGTACGGTCATGTTGTACAGGATTGTGAGCAATTTCAATCGCAGATTTATTGTCACAGTGTAACACCAAGGCTTTCTCGGACTTGAAACCAAGGCCATTCAATAACTTTTGCAACCAAAGTAACTCACATACCCCATGCGCCATTCCACGAAATTCAGCCTCCGCACTCGACCGAGCAACAACCTTCTGTTTCTTACTTTTCCAGGTGACGAGATTGCCACCAACAAAAGTAAAGTAGCCAGACGTAGAGCGTCGGTCTGTAACTGAACCAGCCCAATCCGCATATGTGTAGCCTTCAATATTCAAATTACCATTCTTGGAAAATGGTAAACCCCTACCAGGAGCGGATTTAAGATACCTGAGAATACGTACAACAGCATCCATATGAGCCTCACTAGGCAGATGCATAAACTGACTCACAACGCTTACAGGATAGGCTATATCTGGACGCGTATGAGACAAATAAATTAATCTTCCCACCAGTCGCTGATAACGCTCCTTATTAGTAGGAACCTGATCAGGATATGACCCCAATTGATGATTTTGTTCCATAGGAGTGCTAATAGGCTTACAGTCTACCATACCAGTTTCAGCCAACAAGTCCAAAACATACTTCCTTTGGGAAAGATATATACCATGCTTGGATCGAGCAACTTCAATCCCAAGAAAATACTTCAATTCACCCAACTCTTTCATTTCAAATTCAGAAGCAAGATATTGTTGTAAAGAGCTAATCTCTTCATGATCATCACCTGTCACTATCATATCATCAACATATATGATCAATGTCGTCACTTTACCCTTTCTCCGTTTAAAGAATAAGGTATGATCCGAGTGACTTTGTATGTAACCAAACTTTCTCATGGATGCAGTAAACCTCCCAAACCATGCTCTAGGAGATTGTTTTAAGCCATATAAAGCTTTGCGTAACTTGCACACAACACCCTTATGGGAAGCAATGGACGTACCAGGTGGTAAATCCATATACACTTCTTCTTTAAGATCACCATGCAAGAAAGCATTTTTAACATCAAATTGCAACAAGGGCCAATCTAAATTAGCAGCAAGAGATATAAGGACACGAACCGTATTAAGCTTAGCAACGGGAGCAAAAGTCTCTTGGTAGTCCACTCCATATGTTTGTGTATAACCCTTCGCTACTAATCGGGCTTTGTAGCGATCAATTGAACCATCTGCTTTATGCTTCAAAGTAAACACCCATCGACAACCAACCATCTTCTTTCCACTTGGTAAAGGCACCAAATCCTATGTGGAATTCTTATTCAAAGCCTGCATCTCAATGTCCATAGCCTCCACCCATTTAGGATCAGATAAAGCATCCTGCAACTTAGTTGGTACACATACAGTAGATAATTGACATATATACGACTCATGTGACTTAGAAAGGCGATGAGTTGACAAATGATTACTAATGGGATATTTGGACTTTGTGTGTATATCAGGAGAATATTGGATTTTAGGTTTACCACGATTAACTCGTGGGGGCAACTGATAAGTAGATATAGGCACATTAGTAGACAATACCTCTGTGGCATCACTTTCATCTTCACAAGTCGATTGAGACAATGGTAGGGCAGAGGGGTTTGGAATACTACTATTCGGTACATCTTCATCAATATTTTCATCCACCACGTCACTGTCAAAGTATGTTGCTCCTTCACTAGTACACGGCAACTTTGCATTGAGTGAAGGGTGAGTACACGGCAACTGCTCAGGGTGAGTACACGGCAACTGCTCAGTGGATGAAGGGTGACACGGTGGATCAAGCAACCTCACAATATCACTATTTCCTGCACTCTCTGTTGCTCCTTCACTAAACACTTCGCAAACTCTCTCCTCGGGAAGTGGAGGGATAAGAGACGATGAGGCAAAATACGGGACCTCTTCATGGAAAGTGACATCCATGGAGACATAAGTCTTTTGAGTAGGAGGATGATAACACTTGTAACCTTTTTGAGTATTTGAATACCCAATGAACACACATCGAAGAGCACAAGAATCTAGCTTACTCCGTTGATGAGAATAAATATGCACATACACAACACATCCAAACACCTTGGGAGGGAGCTTGGAGACAGCAATAGGTGAGATATGTTCTTGTAAAATTGCAAACGGTGTGCGGAAATCATGAACCCGGCTAGGAGTCCGATTGATCAAATAACATGCGGCTAAAACTGCATGTCCCCAAAGATAATTAGGGACCGACATTCCCAAGAGCA
This sequence comes from Malus sylvestris, assembly GCF_916048215.2. Lineage (NCBI taxonomy): Eukaryota > Viridiplantae > Streptophyta > Magnoliopsida > Rosales > Rosaceae > Malus > Malus sylvestris. The sequence continues at coordinate 6,357,761 of NC_062267.1, read as the reverse complement.
AAGCACGAGCAACTTCAAGTAAATGACGATTCTTCCGCTCAGACACACCATTTTGTTGGGGTGTAAACGGAGTAGTCGTCTGATGAATAATACCTTGTTCACGAAAGAAACAACTCAAGGCAGTGTTCACATATTCTCCTCCATTATCAGACCGAAGCACTTTGACTTTAGTCTGGAACTGAGTAGATACCATGGCAGTAAATTCTTGTACAATAGATGTCACATCACTTTTATGCTTCATTAAGAAAACCCAAGTTAAGCGTGTGCAATCATCAATAAAAGTGATAAACCAACGAAATCCATTGGAAGTAATCTTAGCAGGACCCCATACATCGGAATGTACCAACGCAAATGGCTGAAGAGCTTTATTATTACTTAAGGGAAAAACAGTACGATGGCTTTTGGCCAATACACATGTTTCACACTTAAAACAAGTCTCATCATATGAACGACATAGGGAAGGAAATACATGTTTAAGATATCCAAAAGAAGGGTGTCCCAAGCGACGATGCCATAACCACAACTCATGCTTGTCCTTGTCACTGCCACTCTGAACTTTATTAGCAATACTACCACGAACCACATCTGTTGGTAGAGTCAAGTAGTATAACCCCCCTATCCTTTTACCACGTCCAATCGTCTCGTGAGTTTTGAGATCCTGAAACATACACCATGTAGGATAGAAAGTAGCATAGGCATTTAGTGAGTCCAGTAATCGTCCCACAGATAATAAATTACAATTAATATTGGGTACCAATAACGCAAGTGTCAGGGACAAGGTAGGCGTAAGTGTGATTGTGCCTTCTCCAGTAATTGGAGACGGCATACCATTGGCAGACGTGATAAAAGGGTCACGAGTTTGGCTAGACAACTCATCAAAAAACTTAGAATTATAAGTCACATGATCAGTAGCACCAGTGTCAATTATCCATGTATTGGAAACGTTACCTGGTACGGAATTTGTCACACTCAAATTCATGGAAGGACGAGGCGACTCAATTTCGCCTGCAGTCACGACATGAGCATCTTTGGAGCCAAACTTACGGGCTTTGTACTCAGGAAACCAATCTGGAACACCATGAAGCTCGAAACATTTTTCTACAAGATGATTACCTCCACAATGGGCACATTCACGAGAACCAGGTTGAGCCTTTGCTGCAGGAGGGCGGGAGACGGCAGACTTGGAGTTCGAAGAGCCTCCGGAACGTGTATTCACAAGGGACGACTGACGACCACCACCGCCAGTTGAGGAAGCACCATTGGTCCGATGCTGGCTTGTACCAATCTTCAAAGCAGCAGCACCCCCAAGCATAGTGACTTGACGGGTGCTTTCTTCTACGACTAATGCATACGCCTCCAAGACAGAAGGCACCGGAGTCATAGCCAAGATACGGCTACGAACACCATCAAACTGTGGATCAAGCCCTCCAAGAAAATCATACACCCTCTCAGATTCGATTTCCTTCTGTCGGAGAGCCACATCCTTAGGGTTGGTATGTGGATTAGGACGAAGATTGTCAATCTCCTCCCAGATAACATGAAGCTTCTCATAAAACATAGCAACAGATTCACCATCTTGGGTTGTAGTCACGGACTGTCTTCGAAGTTGAAACAACCGGGAGCTGTTTTGGGTGACTGTAAAAGTCTTCCTTGCAGCCTCCCACACATCATATGCTGAAGTACAACGCTCAAAGAGACTTCTCACACTCCGAGTCATAGAGTTGAGAAGCCATATTTGTACTAAACAATTATCCTCTTCCCATTCGGAGTATTCCACAGAATCACCATCCTTAGGAGCAGGTTTTTTGCCATTGATAAACCCCGCCATACGTCGTCCAGTGATCGTAAGAAGGGCGTTACGAGACCAGGAGACATAGTTGGAGCCATCTAATTTCTCTTGTGCAATAGGAGCAGAATAATCACGGTAGGGTTGTTCATCCTTGGTACTAGACGAACCGGAGTTGGGTTTAACATCATCATCACCAGCCATGGTTGTAGAACACACACACCAAATAACAGCGGAAACAATCAACACAGCAAGACACGAACGCAGAAAATTTTCACAGAAAAATTTCTACAGCAACGGCAAGATTTAGATTTTCGCAGATTAGGGTTCACGGGTACCAGAACCTTACTTCTCTGATGCCAAGTCAAACAGTATATGGGTAAAATCATGTATATTATTCTCTCTGAGAGTAGAGTATAAATAGGGTTTACAAAGAGCACTATACAAGTAAGTAAACTATACAGGTAAGTAAACTATACAGGGAAACAAATAGAACCCTAAATACGGCTAATTAATCTATACAAATCGCTACAGTAAACAGATAGTAAAATTAGTTCTTTGAGTTTAATACAAAAGCTTCATTCATTTCTTTCTCACATTTCTCTTCTCTCTGTGAAACTTCATTTCTTAATTTTATAATTGTTCATCTCTGTTACTTCTCCAATGTAGTTAACACTATGAACAAAATCTAAAACTTGAAACTTTGTTTAACCAAATACTAATTACCCCCCAAAAATACAAAGGAAAACTAATGAAAATGGCTTGAAAGCTTTGAGTTTTAACGATAAAGACAAAATAAAGGGTAAAATGAATAGTACCAAGATTGTGTAAAAATATGGTTTTTCGATAAAATGAACAGTACCGGGAGCTTTTCGTTAAAGTTCCTAAAATAAAAAGGTGTGCCACCTAGCTCTCTTCCTAGCACTCTAACCTCTCTTTGACTTTCCACCTTCTTTGTAAACCCCCCCCCCCTTTTTACAACTAGCCATAAGTTTCGTGTCATACTGGACATTATGATCAAGGATTACTCTATCAACCACCGTCTACTTCAGAGATCCCACATGAAATATTTTTCAAATATAAAAGTTCAGTAGCTTCCCCTGAATTAGTGAATTAGGCAGGATTCTTTTGTACATAATAACAAAGCAAAAAGCGAGTCAATTTCCATAAATTCATCGTAAATGTGAAATACTTATATAAATAAAATACAAATCAAAATGTGGGAGAGAAAAAAGATGCAGAGTCGTTTGTTTGCTTGGTTAGTTAAACATGGGTTAGTTCATAGATCTTTGGGCTTCGATTACCAAGGAATAGAAACTTTACAAATAAAACCCAAGGATTGGCATTCAATTGCTATCATTTTATAACCACAACTACAAAAAACTAGCAAAACAAATGGCCCAAAACGGTGGCGGCAACAATGACAATGACAATGGTGGGGGCGGTGGTAATAATAATAGAAACAGTGGTGGTGTAAACAACAATAATGGTGGTGGCCGTTGTATGGCAACACCAACAATAATAATGGTGGTTGGTGGCGATGGCAACAACAATAACAATAATGGTGGTGGTAGTGGCTGCTGTGGTAACAATAACAACAGTAATGGTGGTGGCCGTGGTGGTAATGGTAGTAATCATGGTGATTGTCATACGATGAGAGAGACAGAGACAATGTTTCATACAACATGTTGTAGGGGAGTTCCTCTCGTATGCTAGATGTTTCTCATTTTAGATGATGCTCTTCTGAACCAGGAAAAATCGAAGCACTTTTCGCTTATTCCTACACCGATCATCGTGGCTCTTTACTGTGTCTTATTCGGCTGTGTTGATAAGTTTCTTGTTTCCTTAAACATCTGTTTTCCAATGTGTTTCAGAACAAAATTCGTATTAGGACTTCTCTTTCTTCATGGGAACTTCAGTACCACAATACTTCCGAGAATATATTAATCTGTGTATACCCTCCCGCATAAATGGATCTAACTGAACTTCACGCTCCAAATTTTTGATAATTCAATCAATCTTTCTTGGGCGAAGGGGAGGATATCTGGATCGTGGAAGAGAATGAGAAAATACCATATTATCCTAGGTCCGACCATGCTCAAAGCGGTCCTAGACGGGTGAGAAAATACATTTTCGATCACTGTGCTGTTCCTCGCTTTCAATTTTAGTAACCGCGGTTCTATTTTTGTCGATTCAGTCACTGTACTTGATTCCGTTTGCAAATCAAATCCAAATGCTAACTAGCTTCCGCCTTATTTTTTTTTCGGTTCATTTACTTTCAGTTAGAGGACATGGTGAATGTGGTCTTCATGTTGCACACAACGGTAGCTGCTCTAGTTGCCCTATCTTGGACTGTTCACTGTCGTGCGACAATGATGCATCTCGAAAAGAAAGCGGCTTAAATTGGTGGGGGAAGTTCGTTTTATGAGGTTCAGATGTTAGGAATAATGAGTTCTATAAACTGCCATGCAGATTGGATAAGTTCTTCCCATCCTTTTGAGTCCATAAAACTACTGCTTAAAATAAAAACAAAGTGAAAAATGCATTCAAATATCGGGATATTCTCTCTGTACAACGTCTATAGAGCCGAACAGTTGAAATGACTGCTCAGTTTTGTAATCAAAATTTGGGACTCAATACTTTTGATGTAGCAATTTTTGGTTAGCGACAGCAACTTATAAATAACAAAATGATTGTCATTGTAATGTTTTGATCCAATAATACAATAATATGTATAGTTAAACTTACATATAACAACGCATGATTGGATAGAAATGTTGAGTGACGGGGAACACATTCCAAACTTTTTCTTGGTTACCTGTCAAGGTTTTCCATATCATGATTTGTGGCAGGAGCTTCAGACAATTGACAATTTGACACGCAATATTTGCTGAGCTGGTGTATATATCAGATGGACCTGGCTTCTTTGCCGTCTTACTTCCCATACATTCTCATCTCCTCTTATTTGTGCGATCACGATTAAGTCAGGTAAACATTTTATATTACTATTGTTTTTTGTCTTATTATCTCTATTAAAAAAATTAATATAAAATGCTGACGTGGTTTAACCGTAACTGCACAAAATAAAAAATGATAGAAGTGTATGAAAAATGGGAGGGCAGAGAAGCCGGGTCCATATCAGACAGCAGGACTTGCAAATTGCTATGGTTGTCAGGATTGATGACTTGGGAGCCAGATAATATGTTAGGTATGGAAAGGTCTTTTCTGGCCCTTTTGTGTTTGTTTTGGGGTTTTTTTTTCCATTTTCTTAGTTTGGATGTTGAAAATTGTTGAAACCCAAATCAAGGACTAGTTTTAAGAAAACATGTCTTACAACTTGTATATTTTTTTTGTGTCTAATTTCACATCACATGATTAAGTTTTGGACGAGATAGACATAAATGGTTGTACAATCTAAGATAACAAGAATATCTCCTGATTATCATATATAATGATAATTTTATGGTTAATTTATCCTTGATTATTAACTGTTGACATAATGTTAATAATCAATTTATAACATATCGGAAGACAACATTTCCATAGCACAACATTTCAACATGTTATCACTGCACTACAAACATAACCAATACAAATATCGATACAACAAAGGAAAAACATCATTCACAAAGAACTTCTAGTTATTTATTAAACCCACATATATCTTCTTGTGTATATCTTTCTCACGACGAAATGAATCAAATTTTGTAACGAGAGAAATAAATACAAAAGCACATGCAACTTTAACCTGGTTGAGGAGAAGTACTAGTCGTATCAAGTTACAGAGATTTCCACACATGCAAAGGCTAGAGGGATTTGTTTGAAACTTGCAATGAGTTCTGTGATGTGTGTCCCTTCAGGTGCCCAAAAACAAGTCCATGGTCCCCTGAAACCCCCCACAAAAGAAATTAAAGGAAAAAAAAAACAAAATGGATAAATTGTTGGGGATCAAATGGAAATTGCATTCATAATCTGGCCACAAAGACCTAAGTGCTAGTTCGGTACGTAAGATTGAAGGTACACAAAAGATGGAGTACTCTTTAGCAAACTTATGACTCTATTAGAAGTTTGATCTATAGTCATGGATTTGGAGACCTTGACAAAAAAATTATGAATTAGAAGGGACAAGTTTTATTCATGCCTAATACCTAATCCCTTCAAAATGAAACATTCACCTTTACCTCACTCGTATTTTATATTATATGAGTTATCCAATTCAACCTCAAAATAAAAAATTATTTACCTCTAGCTTTCATACATACCTTGAATTATAGGAGTTATCAAATCCAAACTAAACCCTAAACCCTGGTCCTAGGCACCAAACGAGCCCTAATACATGATCTTGAAAAGGGTTAATCAACCACATTTAGAATACAAGATCTTCCTTGAGCCACAACTGCAGTTAGAAATAGCCAATACAAATTTGATGCTAAAAATCCCCAACATCCAATCATTTCTTTCACTATCATTAGCAAGCCAAATTAAATTAGTGGGGGCAGAGACGTAAAAATTAGGGCTTGTTTAGAAGTGCTTTTAAAATGCCGAAAAGCACTTTTGATAAAAATGTTTTTAGGATCTATCATTAGTAAAAATGCAAGTGAATTCTAAAAAAGCACTTGAAGTGTTTCCTGCAAGAAGCACATAATTGGTGCTTCAAATGCTTTTAGAACTCAAAAGCATTTTCACTAAAAGTGATTTTAGTCATTTTAAAAATATTTTCAAACAAACTCTTAATCAAAAGAGGATACAATTCTTCCTCGCTACTCTTTGATTTTGGTCAAAAAGGCCAAAGATATGGGCGGTTTTGTTACCATTCTTCTCCAGAAAGACAAAATCCAAGAGAGGGGGAGGTTTGACTTTCATTTTGGACAGAAGGAGAGCCTTCAGAGTGTTTGATTTATGATGTGTGTGTGTGTGTGTGTGTGTGTGTAATGTCGGTGGCGTATATCTATACAAAATACCAGCGTGGGGCGGCTATTGCTATGGCTAAACTAGCAACTATGCATTGTTTGACATTTTCATATGTTGTAGGGAACCATGTGAGGATATGTACCGAACAATTGTTCATATCGGAAAGATATGAAGCTTTACAAGAGCTTATCAATGGGTAAGACTTCTGAGTCTCGCTCAATTTGTTGGCTTTGAGTCTCCATAACTTGCTCGTTGAAGCTAAACCTACTCTTTAGTGCCAAGAACATGTTGCGGGACCCTTTGCAATGTTCAAAAACTTTGCAAGTGGAGTTGAGTTACTCCCCCATTTCGTTCAGTGGGTAAAACTTTTGAGTTTCTCGCTTAGTGGTTGGCTTGAGTCTCCATTGTCGCTCGTGGGGGCTAAACTACTTCAGCGCTCAGAGCATGTTGTTGGAACTCAAACATTGACCTAGCATATATCGTATATGCAGGGGTGTACGAGATTTTGAAGGATCTTAATTCAAATGATTCTAAGGGTATTTAATTAGAATTTTAAGTGATTTTCTGGTAGAGTAGCGTATCCATTTTTCTAACAGAAGATAAACCATGAATTAAAATAATCAATTCCATTTCGTAAGAAAATAATGAAAGTTAATGGCATAAATCTTATTCTCACCTAGCAAAAGTGGTAAAAAGTAGTAGGATATACATGCTTGACAATTTCTTAAAAGACCTTTTAATTCGACACGTACAAAAACAACGGGTTTCAGATCAACATGTTAACGAGTCCGGTCGTTATTGGGTAACCCGTTAACGTTTTTTATCATTATCGAGTCTCTGTTAAGGACTCGATAAGATATCGTTATTAGATCATCTGTTAAGAACCTGTTAAAATAACGAATTTAATACAACACGACCTATTAAAAAAAACACAAAGATGACATGAATATGACAAACACAACCCTTTTATTAGGCCTCGTCACCCCAATTATATTCAACAAGCACAAGGAAATTTTTGAGGTGGAAATTGAAGGCATTGGACCCTATAAAACAAGGATGGGAAAAAGGCCAAAAACCCAATTGATCATAGACTGTTTTCGTACAAAAATTGTGGAGGATAAATTAAGGTCGGTCCACAAGCAGTGAAAGGGGCAGGAAATAGATGCTCTCTGGATTTTTTTCATTAAGGTCACTGGATCAAGTAATTCAAGCTTTTGAAATTTCATTCAACGACCTACCTGTTTTGATCTCTTAAAAAATATAATAATTTTTTGCCAGGATGAAATTTCAAAATCTCAAATCACTTAATCCGATAATCTTGATGAAAGAGATCCGGAAAGAATCTCTTTCCTAAATGGCATGTGCTCATCTGAAATTTGGATCCTTCTAAATAGTCACATTTTATAGTCATTGATATGTCACATTGATCACCACTTTTGATTTTCCATCATAGATGGGAATTGTAACTTCACATGATCCCATTTAATATGTGTTGGCAAACCTTTTTTTTTATGTTCAACCCTTTATTCGGTTATAGGAATTAAAAATTCTAATGTCTGATTATTCATACCAACTCACCTGTACGATTTTATGTACAAAATAACAACCTTCTTTGTTTAACTCAAACCAACCTCACACTAGTCATACCTAGTCATTTACGACAGGTGAACACAAGAACTTCTCATTTATTATTCGATCATTTGTTTATAATTTCGAGACTTTTCACATAAATAAGGGTGAGAATTGTAGAGTTAAAATAGACATTCAGAAAATGATGATCTTTGAACTAAAATTAATCTAAGGGTGGAAATATTGGAAGTTCAGTACAAATATGTGTGACATATTATTGTCTCTAAAAAATGGGGACAACTGATGGTATATGTGTGACATATTATTGATTTTTTTGTTTTGTTCTTACATTATTTTGAAACCAGAAAATGTGTTGGCCAATGGGCATTATCACACATCAGCAGGGCCCCAACAAGATAGAATGCGGATTCTCTTAAGAGAATTCGTGAATCGTGTATATTCGTCGTACATTGTGCGGTCATTTTTTGCCAGGTACCGTTTGTATTTAATTTTAAATAAAAAATTTTAAAAAAATTTATAATTACACGATGTACGATGAACAGACATTATACACGAATTTTCAAGATCCTCACAATAGGATTCTCATTCAATAAGATACATATTATTGGATGTATATTCAACAAGATTTTCTAGCAAATATTCACTTCTGTTTCTTCCCAAATTGATTAATTATTTGGGCTTTTCTAAAATTATTTTATTAAATCATGGATAATTAGTGTCAAGCACCAAAAGAGTCAAATCAAATGAAATGAAATGTAGGTCAAAAACCAAAAGAGTCAAGGATACTTTTGTTATACACATAAAAAGAAAATTGTCGACTGATTTAAGCGACCTCTAAACCAACATGGGGTCAAGAAATTTTTTAATTTCAATTTCCTCTCTTTGCTAGATTCTTTAGCAAAAACCATCTAGGGACAAGTTATATATTTTACCGTAGTGACAAAAAGTAATATTACCTATGCATCTTGGTGTGGATGTGATTCTCTTCAATCCTTCTCACCCATAACATTCAACAATTTAATCTACTAAAACTATCGTTTGTCAAAATATATATGTTTTTTTTTTTTCACTCCTCTTCAATATTTCCCAATGTTGGTTTGTCATGCAAAGAAATCGAAGTTTGGGCTCGTTTAACATCTAAGATTGAAGTGAGTTGAATAATTCAATATATTCAAGCTATTTTGAAAAAAGAAATGAATAAATTTTGTCTAATTTAAGAGTTTAAAATGAATTGTTCATGACAAAAACTTCTAATCCTAACAAAATGATTGAATATAACATCTTGTAATTTAAAGAAATGGCAGAGAGTTCCACTTGGAGAATCTCCTTAGCATTTCTCTGTAATTTATCCCCTCTATTCCCTCCACAAAAAAAAAAAAAAAAATACTCTCCTCTACATTTATGTCTTGAGAAGGATTTTCTCGCTCATTTTTCCTCAATGTGTGAAAATCACCTTTTTATGCTTTACTTCAACACACCTCGAAGCTTATAAGTTACCCATTTCAAACAAATTATGAACACTAAACGAGCCCTCGGAGTCTTGGATAAAAATTGTGAGTTATCCAATTTGATTCAGTCTTACAACACCACCAAACATGGTAAAAATTATGAAATATTATATACAAAAGTAAGTGATCACCACTATTCTAAAAAGACGGTTGGTCACTGCTCCGATTAATCCCTATACGTTTGACAATTAAGAAATGGCGTCTAGATCTGTGTAGGCGCCCGCCTAGTCCTCCCAGACTTGACTAGGTGCCCGCCTAGGTCGCTACTCTCATAGTCTCACTTAGACAACAAATACATAACTTTCATTTGCTTTTTATTTTTTTAATAAATTGTAATTGAAAGACTTGTTGAATACTTAGATGAACACACATTTTATGCTTGTTCTCCATGCTTCAATTATGTTCTAATATTTTATAATTTATAGGTCATTTTATTTTGTAATTTATGTATCTCAATGTAATTATATATTTTTTAAGTATAAGCAAGTGCTTATTTATACGATTATGTAAAAAATTTATCTAAATTCACATAGGCCACATCTAATTACTTAGGAGTTAGGTCTCAGCCTGCTACCTAACTAGTACTTACGTCTTTTAAAATCTTGGTGGTCACTATCTAATTTACTTTAACTATTTGTTCGACACTTCACGTCCATAGAGTAGTGGTTAGGAAGGAAGGTTTAGGCTTTATAGGATAAGGGGGAAAAAAGCAAAAAAAAGAGTAAATAGTTATGGATCTCTTCTCTCTTTTGATCAAAAGTGGAAACAAGCTGTTTATTGCTAAAATTGCACACAAAATTATAACCACTTCCCTTCCCACAACTATTTACCAATTGCCATCGTTTCCTCTCTTCCTCCCCCTAACCCCACCCCACCTCCCACACCAGCACCACCACCCCACAGCCAACTGGCAAATTTGATTCATCCACAAAGAGATAAAATAACAAGGCCAAAAGATAGAGCAAAGGACAAATGTAGCATAGGATTTGAATATTTGTTTGGTTTCTTTCCTCCCTCCCTCTGACTTGTATTTATATAGACAACCACAACAACAATAACATTGAGAAAAGGAAAATAAAGAAAGGGGAATTGCCATAGCAGCAGCTAATTGCACTACTGCAAAATACACACTTTCTTCGTTTTTTGGAGCCCCAATAACAACACTCTGTTGGAAATAGCGGCTCGAAATTAAGTGTGAAAGTCCGTTTCGGGTCGAGGAGAGTGGAGATGAATATATCACCATCACAATGCAATAGTGGGTGTGAATCTGGATGGACAAGTTACCTAGATGAGTCCTCCTATCTTTCTCAAAGTCAGTTCCAAAAACCTGGGGGTTTTGCTGATTATGTGGAGACAAAAGAAGAAGAAGAAGAAGATCTGTCGATGGTGTCCGATGCTTCTTCTGGACCTCCACATTACCACGAATTCGATGAAGACTGCGTGTACGAAAACAGGTCTTCCTTTTCGGTTTCGTGGGGTTCCAAGTTGGGAAAGAAGAGCAAGAAGAAAAGCAAAGGAATTGGCAGCCGAGAACAACACCTTGATGACACTGCTAGCTCCCCAGTCCTCAACTACTCCAAGGCAAAAAAAATATCATAGAAACATATTTCACAAATGTATATCTTTGTTTTTCGGGTCCATGTATTTACATGAATGTGTTCTTATTTTACAGAAGAAGTTAAGTGTTAATTTCCCAAAGGATGAATCTTCAATGCAGAATGTATTGGATTACTCTGAGGGTTTTTCTGCAACAAATATAAAGGTTCTTTCTTTTGTTCTTTCCTGATTCGGTTTTTTCGGTTTTTTTAGCTACTTCTGTTCTCTCAAGAGCGTGCTGCAAATTCTGATTTCTTACAGGGAAAATCTGTATTGCTGCAGCACTTTGGTTTCTTCAAGTCATCTCTAGCCAAAAGTCCAGCTTCACAAAAACCAGGTAAAACCGAAAACCGATCATTTCTTCTGCATTACTCCACTCTTCCTTATCTCTCGCTTCCCTTGCATATATTTCTCTTATATCTCTAACAAAAAAAATAAAAACTAAAAATGAAATAGTTATCAATGAGCGCAGGTGATTTCCAAGGCGGCAGTTGGGAGTGATATAAGACGATGACAGGAATGAAGTATCTCATTTCATCTGCTGCAGTTGTCGAAATAAGAGATTGGGAAATAAACAATGTAAAAGATAAAAGGCAATTAGATCCCATGGGATCTTGTTCCTTGCTTTTTTTGCTACCTTCTTTCCAATTAATTCCATTTTATTTCTTCTTGTCAACGCAGTAGGAAACAACCTTAGGAACACAAAAAATATTAGTAAATTTTCGGCCTTTGATCTCTCATTTCTCCCACGTATTCCTTTTTTTTTCTTCAAAAAAATCTCGACGGTATAAGTGGAATTTTATTGATAACAAAAAAGAAGTTACACTTAGTCAATGGGATCAAAATCAATTGATTGGAGAGTAGAAATAACACTAGAAGAGTCAATTTCCAACCAAAGACAATGTCAACCCCTCTGATATGCAATCTGAACACCAATAATAATTGCTGATAATTCTGTAAAGAAAGCGTTGCGATAACTAATCCTTAGGCAAAAACCACCAAGAAGTTGACCATGGAAATCCCTGAAAACTCCTCAACAAGCAATAGGACTAAGATTACCATCTGTATTAAGTTTAATCCTAAGAAACCAAGGATGATACCAAAACACATGAAAAATAATTGGCACCTTGTGAGGGGTAGGTCGGATAACCAGAGAAGAAATGATAGAAGTGTCAAAACCCTAAGAGTAAAACTAGGAATAAAATTCCCACCATGAACAATCCCAGAATTGATAGGCATGCAAAGATGATGAAAATATATTAGGTGACCCTAAAAAATAAACTTATATCGAGTTTTGCAAACAGTCGAAGAAAGACTTGCAAAAATCCAAAGAATGTGCAATTGTTCGAAATGGGCTTATGCACGTAGTCATACCAAAAACCAGCCAGAGAATATGAAAAAGCAAAGAGGTACTAAATTGACATGCTAACAACCTCCAAAGTTGCCTAGATATCCGATAGCTGAAAAAAAGATGCACAATAGATTCTTCATAATTATGACATAAACAACAAATGGACACCAAAGAAATACCATGCTGTTGAAGTACAACCTTGGTAGAAAGTTTATCATGTAAAGGTCACCAAGCCAAAATAGATAGTCGAGGCGGAAGAAAACATCGCCAAATAACCTTAGCACAAGCACAATCGCCATATTTTCGTTGAATAAGGTGATAGCTTGAAGAAAAGAAAATTTCCCAATAGACGTAAGCTTCTGGATGCATTAAGTTCGTTGCCTCCAAGATTAGATAACGAAGTGCATATTAAGGAATGGAAAATACTTGATCTTTGCATGTAAGTCGCTTCAGTATGTGTATCAGCCTAAAAATAAAGTGTAATTTGTAAATAAGGAGAAATGATTCGTTAATTATTAAAGCATTGACCAGTGTTTTTAAAAGGAACCGATGCATTAGAAAAGTGCATAAATTAAGAATAAGTGACCTGTGAAGTGTTTGCTTTGCAATAATCACATAGTTTTAGGTTAAACAAGGGGAAGAGATTCGGTTTGGATCTCTCCCATCAAAGGTCAGTGATCCAGACAGTTGAAATTTGATCCAATGGTTACAAACAGGAAGCCCTCTAAAAATTATAATAATTGTAATTGTTAGATCAAGTTTTAACGAACCGGATCACTTAATCCTGGGTCTTTGATGGAAGAGGTCAGGACCAGATCTCTTCCCTTAAACAAGGGTGAAGGAAACAAAGCTAATCATAGAAAGAGTTGTGGTCCACTCAAGAGCAAAGTGATGCTGCATCCCATTTATAAACAGATGAGATTAGATGAGATGAGATTAGATGAGTTGACCATTCCAAGGCCAAAGGAGCAATAAATGATTCAACTTTATTATTCTTCTCCAGCTTGCCAGCCTAGCTCACTACAAATTTTAGGTGGGTTAATTTGGAGGGACAAGGATCCTCTTCGGATTTTTTGTGGGGTTCAATTAATCGTAATCATTTATTGTACATCGTGCAATTATAAATTATTTTAAATTTTAAATTGAATATAAATAGTATCAAACGAAAAGTGGTAGCACGATGTACGATGAACAGATACGATTGATTTATTCTTCAAATCCTCACAAAGATCCGAAAAGGATCCTATTTCAATTTGAAGAGAATCTCTCGTGCATCCAGTGCGCAATTTTATTGGTCATTTTCGTTTAAGATTGGTAAAAGCTACAAGGAGAGAGAGAAAAAAATAATAACAAGGGCCATGGTTATGCGGTTTCTTTGATGCACGAGAGATTCTCTGGTAAATTTGGCAATGCAATTTCAAAGCCAACAATAATTTAATAACAAAAAAAACAGTTTCTTGATGAAATGGAACCTGAGGGTAAGCTCCATTTTCAACCAAATGAGGCAGCCCACCACATTTTGATAGCTACCCACTAAGCATGTGATTTTCATTAAATAATATTGGTGCAATGATTGAATTTGTTTTGGCAGATGAGATTTCCCTTGATTATGATTTTATTTGAAGGTCCATCCTCAAATTTAGCACTCCATATCTTGGAAAGGAACTTTGATCTTTTAAATTCCGAAGAAATGCTAACGAAATTCTTCCAAAATAAGATTTTTTATGAACTGTCTGTTGCATCACATTTTAACGTTAATTCATGTGCCAACATTATAAAATATTGTGTCAAAGATATAAGGTGATAAAAAGTCCATAAAGAGTCTCACTTTTGAAAATCTCATTAACATTTCTTTTTAATTTTTATTGGAAAAAATAAAGGGAGTTTTAGAGAAAAGCCCGCAGTACTATTCATTTTAACGAAAAACCATATTTTTACACCAAAAAGTCAATCATGATACTGTTCACTTCACCCTTTATTTTGTCTTTATCGTTAAAACTCAAAGTTTTCAAACAATTTTCATTAGTTTTTCTAAAAATAAAACGATTCTTTTATTCTATTTTTTTATCCCAGCATGTTATATAATGATTTAAAGCTTTTATTTTCTAGGTCACTATTTAAAGATTAACTTTGTAAAAAATTCCACCATATCCAAAATCGTTTAATTATCTAACAACTGGATAATAAATATATGAACTAAAATAAAAATAAATAAATAGATGAACTATATTATTCAATCAAACATAAATTTTAACAACGTTAATCAAACGGTTTAACATTTTTTTATTTAATTATACTTTCACAGGATTGATTTCTAAAGGTAAACTACAAAGTAGACACTTTCATTCATCGTGCAACATTATAAAATAAAAATAAAAAGAGTAGAGAACTCGAAAAGATCCAAATAAGAAGGCCGATAACATTCCCTTAACACCAATGTCAAGATATGAGACCGGCGGAAATGTTGGATTCCCTGTCCTAAATTTCTGATTGTACTCTCAAGGTGGCATAAAGCCTCATTAAATTCCAACTACAGAAATTCTTGGGTAGGGACGATTGGTGGCGTGGCTGTCCGACCAACACAAAGCACTCCACCCACCCACCCCCTTGTTTCGGGTTCCCGTAACAGGCGATTCGAACCGCACAACTTCACCGGAAACAACAACCGAACAACTTCGCCGGAAAAACCAAACTTTGCCGACGTGGTCTTACCAACCGCCACGGAAAAACAGCTTTTGTTATTTTTCTTTTTCTCATTGTCAAAGACAAAGAGGTTAGAAGATCTCCTTTGAGCTCGATGGAATTGGAGAGCAAAATTGAACTATTCCCTGTCCCATATATAACAGAAAGAGCAAATATTGACATCTAATCTCAACATTTACATGAATGGACCTCGCCAGAACAGTAAAACTCAGAAATCCGAACTCGGCCGGAAAGCCGGAAAACGAGATTTCGTATAGCATCACAACATCTCGCTGTTAGATAGGGAATCATGCTGCTAACAATCCTACAAGGAATCAACGGACGTACAAACAAAATGCAGGAATCTAAAAGAATTGTAAGACAAACTTCATTAAACTAGTTAACAAGAACAAAATTTTGATGAGTACAATTACACAACACGCTTTAGCCCTCCGTAACCAAAGAGAAAAAAATACACGATGGCAACGTGTAAAAGTGATCGATTGCCACATTCGATCTCTCTCTCACTCTCTCTCGAAGGCTAAACCCTCCATGACATTATGTCCCGTAAACATGTTTGTGTACGGGTACAGAATCCAAAGATTTAACCACTTCCATCCATGGTTTGTCTATCATCAACAGAGAACTATTCGAAAGATGACCTAAAAATAAAGCTGGACTTGGGAACCAAATAAAATCAAAATTCTTCATAGCCGTAAGTTTACTCTCGGTTTCAGTGTCTGTCAATTTACGTTTTAGAATCTTCTTAATGGAATTACTACTTTGCAAATTCAACGATGTCGGATTCTGACCTTTTGGCATGCCACTACTTTCATCATCTGGATCAACGGGCTTCCCGAAATCAATCCAGCACATTGCCCTAAAGTATAAGAAAACCCTGAAATTAGTTATATAACATAAGCACGGATATCCCCAAAATCTACTTTAAGCTGCACTATTCCTACATGAAACTTCAGAGTTGAATTGCGGGAATGAAAACTTCCGTTTGTTGTAATACCCTGGCAACGCAAAATCCAATGACAAGGGATTCTCATTTTTAACTTTTGTTTCACATTAGCGACTTCCAATGTTTTGAGTTCTATAACATATGCACACATCACGCCTCATCCAGACACAAGGAAAAAGGAGCGCACCTGGCACTGTAAACGATAACAGAAGATGAACTTGTGGAGGGTGGGAAAGAGAGCCCGATAACTTCGCCTGGAAATTCCTGGAATTTCTTCGGCAGACAATATGTATGCTGCCTTGACCAGTTTCCCAGTTCTCTCTCCTCAACATCCAACGCATATACATGATTTGAAGAGGTTGTGATTACAAGCACATTGTTGTTTTGTGGGGAAAAACCACCAGCTGTCACAGAGGCACCATTTAGTCTTGAAATGAACCAGTGCTGCCTGTTTTAACAATAAAAACAAAGAGTTAGGATAGAAAATTGGTCCGGGTTCTTGTAAAATATCAAAACAAAAATTATTATCAATCACAGGTACCGGCCAGTAAAAGATACATCTTGTATAGTTTCATACCTTTGTATCTCGAGATTAAATACATAAATATCTCCAAAGCAGTTGATGGCAGCCAGCCACTGCCCATCAGAACTGGTGAACAGTTTTGTTATGGGAGGCTCACTAGGTGGTAATTCTTGATCCTGCAAATCGCGACAAGGGGTGAACCTGTGCACGAGTTCTTCTCTGCTCACATCCACAACCTACAGCATAAGAGGTAAGTCAAGAAATGGAAGCCATATAACATTAACGAATACACAGGTTTTGCCACTATCTAATCAATGTTTTTTACAGGTTAAACTGTCCAATCATTTCTCAAAGAGTCAGAATGATCAAGCTCTTTAGCATTGCTTTTAGCCTCACCTAAGAGCTAAATGGCCTGATATATTTGCTTCAAAGGCACAAGCATTAAGACTCCCTAAAAACAGAGTAACTTTTTTTTAGCAGCGAAAGTAGGATTATCAAGAACTAATGTCAAAAAAGTAACCTATCCGTTTGAGTGAGAAAGTATGATTATCCACAAAGTTATTGCCAAATCAAGGGCTGAAGAAATGCATGCGGAACCTTCCAAAATAACATAAGTCAAACCCCAAAAAGTTTTTTTCTTTGTAACAAATTAACAATAGATAAAATAGAGCAACAAGAAGGAGGCAGCTTACATATATTCTTCTGTCATGCCCTGCTATCATTAAGCGAGAAGAATCAGAACTAAAAACCATGGAATGGCCAAATGGTAGTTTCTGTGGAAGTTGTCTTTTATTAACAGTCAGTGCACTTTTGCCAACTTTATTCTTCTTCAATTCATATAGGCTAGGTTTCACATGGTCAGAATAAGCAAAAAGCACCCCCGTACTAGAAATTGCGCTGCAAATGATCTTCCGAGATGCCTTACTCTTGACTCGAACCAAAAGATCTGTTGAGGCTTGGCCCCATTTGGAGACAGGAGCCATCTTAGAAAAGGTGCCACTTTGTGTACGTACAAGCAGGATATCCACCCAACTAGAAGCTTGTACAAGAAGCAATGATTCTTTGGATGTTCTATTAAGCACCAGTTGAATTGGTAGTCTTTGAGGCGCAGGGCAGATATCATGGGGTTTAAACTGTGTGAACTCCTTAACAGGATAAGCGATTAGCTTTGTGTCATCACCAGCAGAGATAAGCATGGGAACACCCAAATGTGCCCATTTACGATAACTGAACTCATTAATATTATTAGGCGTTATCTTACGACGTTCTTTACGGTGTATTTTTATACCTTCATCTGGCAAGGGATCTGCAAATGAGAGAATGACTCAATTAAAGAATTGGAAAATAGTTAAGACGTAACAAGGGGAGTAGTTAAACATAGATCCATTTGAACACAAACAAGCATAAACTGATGAATCTTTTTATGTGTGAAAATGGAACGATTAAATAACAGCAAAAACAAGGAAAAACATTAAATCAATCATAATATATGGGCAAACCTTCTCTGCTGATCGGTACAGCCACTGTCAAAGCCCTAACATCATGTGTATGAGCCTTTACGAGGCCAACATAGATCCATTTCTTCGTCACCTCAGAAGAAGACTTGTCATCACTAGATCCCACTGTCGCACTAGAGAGCTTATAAAGAATAACCTGCCAAAAGAAGATATTGGCCATTTGAGATTATAGTAGCCGATCAGCAAGTTCGACAAGTGCATGCTCCTTGATAAAAATAGCAAATTCAAAATCATAGAAAAAAAAGTGAATTTCAACGATAAAGAATTATTAGCAGGAATATATATCTATCATTTCATAAGTAAATTTGATGTCCCTAATTTCCCTCCATTTTTATTCAATTAGTTCAAGATGCTAGAGAAAATAATAAACTGTTCTTCTTACTACTCATTAGTTAATAACTACCGCCCAGAATTTCACTTCAATACAGTAAGAGATGAATGGACAATATCCAATTACGGCATAAAACATTCTAATGGAACTGTATGCAGCATAAGATACAGGGTCCACATAATGCACAGCAAAAGAACGAGAAATGAATGCATTATAAAAATAATGCACTGGCTGGTTATGTCCTGGTGTATCGTTTATTGTTATGCTAAACTATTAGTCTGTTGCTACAACTGAAGTGAGTTATAATTTCCTCATATTCTGGAGACAGATATCAAATTCTTGTTTCCTAAAACAATGAACAGAATAACAATCCAGAACTACCAACGCTTTTTCTCTCCGAGATGTATCATGTACCTGACCATCGGAACCAGCAGAAAACACCCTATTATGGCTGGGAGCTGCTGCCAGAGCATTTACATCACCTTTGTGGTACGAATGTGCCTGCAATAGAGTTCCATGCTGACTGTCCCAAAACTGAACACTGCCAGTACTGTCTGCACTTACAAGGTTCCCACACCTGGTGTAATGAAAGAACTCGATTTTCAAAAAGGTAGTTCAGCAGCTAATAAACACCAATAGATGCGACAAACTGAAAAATCAATTTGGAGCTACAGAAAATAATAAATATGTGCCTCATTTTTACCTCAGAGAAAGTAACGACCAAACGCAAAGTTCAGGTCCACTACCCAAACCTCCAAGCCCAACCGTAATCCTATAAATTTCATGGCCCAATTTAGCATCCCAACATCTTATCATCCTGCCCAACGAAAAAAAAAATCATCAAATGCATAGAAATGACACTAGTATAACTCGTAATAATTCATAGAAGTTCACAACAAGTACAGTTGCTGTAAATGTTCAATCATACCCATGACTACTCCCCGAATATATAAATTTAGCATCAGGACTCCATGTCACACTCAAGACACGTCCTGAAATATAGAACATCACAAAAACATCAAAATTGATACTTATAAAGGTCGTAACCAGTGCACAAGGCTCCCGCTTTACGCAGGGTCTGGGAGAGGTGAATGTCGGCTAGCCTTACCCCCATTTTATGGAGAGGCTGCTCCCAAGTCTCGAGCCCGAGACCTACCGCTCATGGGCGAAGGCACTTGCCATCGCACCAAGTGCGACCTCTACAATAAGGAAGCAAAACAAAACTCCAAGAGCTAGAATAACAAAGAGGGTAGATATCTCACCACTGACCCTAGGCAATGATTTAGTGTATACAAACTCATCTGTGTTGGTAATGGTGTATATCCGCACACAGCCATCATCACAAGCTAATGCCACACGCTGGTTCTCAACTACTGATTGCTCATTAATCTCAGCTGAATCGGAATCATCTTCGCTATCACTGGTTTCTGGATCATCCCCCTCGGTACTATTAGCTTTAAGAAACCCATTGCCAATAGGGTGGTCCCTAGGTTCTGTTTCATTAGTACACGGTGCAACAGCCATTTGCCAGATTGAGACCCCAATAGAATCCAACACGGTCTACGAATGAAAAACAAAATGTAGTTAAAGCATCTGATAATTCATCACAATAAATGCTTGGAGAACTAAAAATTAAGAAGAATTACGAAAGTAGGAGTAATTACACACGCTCATCGATTGTTTGCATAAAATTTGGCTTACAAGTTAAACAATGGAAATGCTCAATTTAGCTTCATTACAAACAGAAAAGCATACCTTCTGCTTCAAATGGAAAAGATCCCACTGCGAAACCGAACCGTTGATGCTCGACGAGAACAACCGTCCACAAGGCAACCCTTTCGAGCCAGCACGACACCAAATAAGCGACGAGACTCTCGATTCAGGATCACCATGAATCGTCTTAAGCACAAAAACAAACAAAAAACATTGATATTTCAACCTTTAAATTAAAGTAAGCTATCAATTACTGATGATTATCAATTCCAATAGCTATACATAAACATATATGTGTATATAGAAAGAGAGTTCGTGGTTGTGAGTATTGTGACCGTACCAGCTGACAGTGCCAGCCGACGGAGCCAGGGGAGACGAGCCAAATCTCGAGGGAGCCGTCCTGGCGAGCAGCGGCGACTTGGGAGTCGTCGACGCTGGTGGCTAGGGCAACCAAGGGAGAGGGCTTCCAATCGACGGAACTCGCCCTGTAAGCTTCAGACATGTTCGTCTGAGGCTCTGAGTCCCGGAAAGCGCCCCTGCAAACGATTAGGGTTAGGGTTTGGTGTTTCCGCGAGTGACTCCGAGAGTGAAGGGAGTGTGATGGAGGTGCGAGAGCATCAGAGAGAGAGAGAGAAAGAAGACGAAGAAGCCGGAATGAAGTTAGGTTTTTGTTCGAGGGTTTAAGCGCGGCGCAGGTTGGATGATAGGTCTTGTTGTTGGGTCGTGTGAACCGGGTCGGACCGGGTTTAATTGTGGAGTGTGTATTTATAGGTCAAATTAGAGGCATATCTAAAAGGCCCATTGAGGATCGGTCCACGGTGTTAAAAACGTGGATTTTGGAGATTTGAAAGCACCGGCCCGCCGCTTTAAATATGTCAACTTATGCACCGCACATCTTACGGTAGGTTAATAATAGTGAAATTCAAATTCGTCTTTAGTGAAAATCGAACTTAAGAACGTGTTGTTTTTCTAATGTCCTCATTTTGAGGACTTGTGGTCCTTTTTTCATATGAGCCTTAGGTCAATCTTACGGTAGATTAAGTTATCAACTAAAATAATTCTTCGTATATGAAAATAAAATGCTAATTGATAAAACAATAAAACAAAAAAATTATAAGAAGGAGAGAGAAGAAAGTTTCAGTCATCTCAAATCCCTTCCATCTGCAAAATTTAGTCTCCTCATCGAATATTTAACCCAGCAAATCCAATTGCGTAAAACCTTAATAACTTTGCATATCAAATTTCTTCCAATCGTTTATCAATAATTTTACTATCCACTTGATAATCACCATTTATTTCATATGGGCCAAGATCCAGATCCGAAAGTCGGCCCAATTCCGCCTACATCGCTTAATTCACACGCTGCAAATACAATGGGCTAAAACCGAAAGCGTGACTCTCGTGGGTCAAAAGCCTTTACTTTACGAATTACGAAACGTAAAGGCCACAACCCGAAACGACGACGTTGCTTAAACATAACGTCTCGCTCTTCTGTTCAGATCTCACCCATTACTTGCAGTGGACTGGTACGAAAACAGAGTTGAAGAAGAAGAAGTTCCAAAGGCTCCGATCCAATCCAAGCTCTTCGTCGTCCTTCAATGGAGGACGCTTACGCTCGATCCGTCACCGAGGTAATTCAGTGACTCAGTAATTCAGCAATCCAGTAATCCATCGGTTTTACCAGCTTCCAAATTCCTGTGTGTGCGTGTGTTTTTAGATGAAAAAAATTTGAATCTTGAGGTGGAACAATTGAATTCGTTGGAAACTGGAAGCTTCTGTTGCAGCATTTCCATGGGGATGTGGCGTTTTTTGGTTCTGGTGATTGATTAATTCACTACCACATTGTTTTGCCCTTGTGTTATTGGTTAGGTGTTGGATTTCTTCGGCGTGGACCCGAAGAAGGGCCTCAATGACTCACAGGTATTGTAAATTTTGTTTCTTTTGGAGCGAAAGCTGTGAAATTTGTTCTGTTTTATTGGTTTTTTAGTTCTAATTCAGTTTTGGAGTCAGTTTCTGTACTCTTGAGGTTTGAATTGTTACATTGTTTGCAGGTTGCGCAACATGCCAGACTGTACGGCAAAAATGGTATGTTTTCTCTGCTCCCAGCTTGTGTGCGTCTTCGTTCACCAATTCGGTTGTTTTGTCCTCCAGACTAGAGTGCTGGTTTTGGTATTATTTGTCAAGTTCTAATGTGGTTTCTTCTTTGGCGCATGCTTGGAATATGGTATGCAGTGCTTCCGGAAGAGAAAAGTAAGTAAACCACTTCCTTTCCCCCTACTCTATCCATCTCACATAAGCAAGTTAACGTGATGTTTCTTTCATTTTTTGCACGAGTATATTTTTGTTTATGTCTTCTCAAATTTCCCTACCCTTTCCTGAACTAAATGAAGCACAAGTTCCACCTGAAATTTAGTTTTTCTCCTTGTTGTACTTATAGACCATTATTTGAATGTGGCTTTTAGTGGCCAATGGCTTGTGTACTGCCAATAGTTTGTTAAAACTCCCAATTTCACAAAGTGTAGAAAACCACAGTCATGATCCCTTTAGAAGAGGTGGCTGGTTTGGGTGAGGTTGGTGAGAATGAAGAATTTTAGGGAGTCTAAATACAAATTTGTTTATTTGAATTCATTTTTTAGGAGTATGCTACTGGTATGGATCTATCTATATCAAAGATCATGATTTTCATGCCTGTTATGAAAACTATCTATATTTCATATGCAGGGGCTTCATTCTGGAAATTGGTTTTGAAACAGTTTGATGATTTGCTTGTAAAGATCTTGATTGTTGCGGCGCTTGTTTCTTTTGTTCTGGCTTTGATTAATGGAGATACGGGATTAACAGCTTTTTTGGAGCCTTCTGTAAGATCTGATATTTTTCTGCTTTGCTAAACTGATTGCTTATTACTATTGTTATTTATTATTTTTCAAAGCATGGGTTGAATTCACCTTAATCTACTATCCAAAAAAGAAAAAAGATAGTATGCATGTTCTTCCTTAATACAATTTATGTTTCACTGAAAAATAAAAAAGGAAAGATGCTATGCATGTTAAACTGTTATTTTAGACTGGCTAAAAAAGATTGTTAATTTAGTTATTGATGCCTAGATGCGTGTCTTTGTGCTTTCTTTGTCTTCGTATTTTTACATTCAATGTCTGGATGTGATTCTTATTCCTTCGTGTTTGATTTGCACCCAGCTATTCTCTCTGATTTTTTTTCCACCTACGAAGAAGATGCCAAATGAGTGGCGAATGAGCACTTTGGTGCCTATCTACAAGAATAAGGGCGACGTACAAAATTGCATGAACTATAGGGGTATTAAGCTAATGAGTCATACAATGAAGCTCTGGGAGAGAGTCATTGAGCATAGATTGAGGCAAGAGACACGGGTTTCGGACAACCAATTCGGGTTCATGCCAGGGCGCTCAACCATGGAGGCAATCTATCTCTTACGAAGATTGATGGAAAGATATAGAGATGGGAAAAAGGATTTACACATGGTCTTTATAGATTTGGAAAAAGCGTATGATAGGGTCCCAAGAGACATTCTTTGGAGGATTTTAGAGAAGAAAGGAGTACGAGTAGCATATATCCAAGCTATAAAGGATATGTATGAAGGAGCAAAGACTGCCGTAAGAACTCATGAAGGACAAACCGAAAGCTTTCCCATAACTGTAGGATTACATCAAGGCTCATCCTTAAGTCCTTACCTTTTTGCGTTGGTAATGGATGAGTTAACACGACATATTCAAGATGATATTCCTTGGTGTATGCTTTTCGCAGACGATATAGTGTTGATAGATGAAACTCAGGAAGGGGTAAATGCAAAGCTTAACCTTTGGAGAGAAGTGTTGGAATCTAAAGGTCTTCGCCTAAGCCGATCAAAGACAGAATATATGGAGTGCAAGTTCAGTGCAAATGGAGGCCAAAACGAGTTAGGGGTGAGGATCGGAGATCAAGAAATACCAAAGAGCGACCGTTTTCGTTACCTAGGATCTATCTTGCAAAAGAACGGAGAATTAGATGGAGATCTCAACCATAGAATACAAGCTGGATGGATGAAGTGGAAGAGTGCATCCGGCGTGTTGTGTGACCGCCGTATGCCACTGAAGCTCAAGGGAAAATTTTATAGGACGGCAATAAGGCCGGCGATGCTGTATGGCACAGAATGTTGGGCGGTGAAACATCAACACGTACACAAAATGGGTGTAGCGGAGATGAGGATGCTTCGTTGGATGTGTGGGCACACGAGAAAGGATAAGATTAGGAATGAGGATATCCGGGGTAAAGTAGGAGTAGCCGAAATTGAAGGAAAGATGAGAGAAAATCGGTTACGGTGGTTTGGACATGTGCAAAGAAGGCCTACTGACGTTCCGATTAGAAGATGCGACTATGGGACAGAGGTTCAGGGCCGAAGGGGTAGAGGAAGACCTAGGAAAACTTTGGAAGAGACTCTAAGAAAAGACCTAGAGTACTTAGATCTAACGAAGGACATGACACAGGATCGAGCACAATGGCGTTCTAAGATTCATATAGCCGATCCCACTCAGTGACTTGGATTTTCCAAGTCTCCAACTGAGAAGTTTTCCTCACTCGGGAAATTAAGGGAACACTACCCCAACCTACATGCTCCACTCAGAAAGCTTCAACATACAAGCTTTAACAAAAGAAAATTCAAAGAACTTAGCGAAGAAGGCTTTGGTGTATTTAACACAATACGTTGAAATGAAGGAAAGCTTATTTATTGATATCCCCGATAAGCTACAAATATGTACATATACATGAGTCAAAATAAGCACACAAGAGGGAGCCTTCACAAAGGTTGCTTTGGAGAAGTCTCAGCAGTCGGTAGAGCCCCAGAAAGAGAAGGCACCGGAGGGGGATCATTTGGAGCCTCAGTACTGGACAGAACCCTAGAAGGAGGAGGCATCAGAGGTTGATCATTTGGAGCTTCATTACGCGGTACAGCCCCAGAAGACGAAGGCAATAAATGCCTTTGGAACAAACCCACAAATCTCTGATGATCAAGTAAAACCTGACCATCAGTTTCCTTCATCTGGTCAAGCTTCCTCTTCATGTTTGTAGCATAGTCATGTGCGAGCCGGTGCAACTGTTTATTCTCATGCTTGAGCCCTCTAATCTCCTGTTTGAGACTCATCACTTCAGCCGCCAATGATTCAACTTGGCGGGTTCGAGCAAATAGGCGTTGGGCCATATTAGACACAGAACCTGCACACTGAACACTGAGAGTCAGCGAATCCTTAACAGTTAAATCATCAGACCGTTTGGAAAGTAGTCTGTTATCTTTGGGAGTGAGAAGGTTCCTGGCCACCACCGCAGCGGTCATATCATTCTTCATCACGGAATCCCCAACGGTAAGAGGACCAGTAGGGGAGACGAAGGATGGGCGCCATATGTTGTCTGGAGAAGGCGGGGCTGCCTCTTCAACAAGGTTCAAGTCAAAACGACGGTCGGAGGGGCCAGACATTTTCAAAGGTGTTGAAGAGAGAAGAGGTCGGACAAATCAAGATCTTAGAAGTGCAAGAATGAAGCTTCTACTGGTGGAGATTCAAGTGTGCTTTGGAACTTAATGCCAGCCCCTATAAAAATCTGCACTCGACGAAGCTTCAGAAATCGAAGAGGCGCCTGCTCAGAAATCGAAGAGGCGTTTGCTTTCTCAAAAGCTGGGCTGCTTAGAGATCACGAGGGTTGATCTCAGAAATCGAAGAGGCGTTTGCTTTCTCAAAAGTTGGGCTGCTCAAAGACCACGAAGGCCGATCTCAAAAATCGAAGAGGCGCTCGCTTTCTCAAAAGCTGGGCTCCCCAGAGACCACGAGGGCCGATCTCAGAAATCGAAGAGGCACCTACTTTTCAAGCCTTTTCCAGCCTTGTCAGCACCTGTCACACGCACACTCAGTTTTGCGGAAATTATGGGCATTCTGTCAAAGACTTCTGGGGAAGTAGAAAACACATGAATCTTACTGTTCAATCACCCACTTCCCACACGCAACAATAGCTCATGGGTACCACAGATAACTTTGCCAAAGTTCTCTGCCAAAGTTGAGCACGTGAAGCTTGCAGCTCCCACTACATCGCTCTGACCAAGAAGGGTAAAAGAATAGCAAAGAAACAGCACTAACAAAGTTTAGACCCATAAATTTTGAAGGTCTAGCTACCATATTATTACCCACAAGGGTAAAGGAACAGTACCACTGCTGGATAATTGGAAAGTCCCTGTGTGTCAACCTCTGTGCTTCGTGGCAAGGTAGACTAGCAAACATGCCCAACCTTTACTCACATTCGAGAAAACACTCCCAATAAGATTGCTTGCTCCAAAATCGAAGAGGCACCGTCCTCCGAATCTCGAGAGCCAGACTCCCAACATGACTACTTTCTTAAAAATCGAAGAGAGGGTAAAGGAACAGTACCATTGCTGGATAATTGGAAAGTCCCTGTGTGTCAACCTCTGTGCTTCGTGGCAAGGTAGACTAGCAAACATGCCCAACCTTTACTCACATTCGAGAAAACACTCCCAACAAGATTGCTTACTCCAAAATCGAAGAGGCACCGCCCTCCGAATCTCGAGAGCCAGACTCCCAACATGATTACTTTCTCAAAAATCGAAGAGACACTGCTCCTCGAATCTCGAGAGCCAGACCCCCAGCATGATTGCTTTCTCAAAAATCGATGAGGCATCGTTCTCCGAATCAATCGAAGAGGCGCTCGCTTTCTCAAAAGCTGGGCTGCTCAGAGACCACGAGGGCCGATCTCAGAAATCGAAGAGGCACCTACTTTTCTAGCCTTGTCAGCACCTGTCACACGCACACTCAGCTTTGCAGAAATTATGGGCATTCTGTCGAAGACTTCTGGTGAAGTAGAAAGCACATGAATCTTACTGTTCAATCACCCACTTCCCACACGCAACAATAGCTCATGGGTACCACAAATAACTTTGCCAAAGTTCTCTGCCAAAGTTGAGCACGTGAAGCTTGCAGCTCCCACTACATCGCTCTGACCAAGAAAGGTAAAAGAATAGCAAAGAAACAGCACTAACAAAAGTTTAGACACATAAATTTTGAAGGTCTAGCTACCATATTATTACCCACAACTGTAAAGGAACAGTACCACTGCTGGATAATTGGAAAGTCCCTGTGTGTCAACCTCTGTGCTTCGTGGCAAGGTAGACTAGCAAACATGCCCAACCTTTACTCACATTCGAGAAAACACTCCCAATAAGATTGCTTGCTCCAAAATCGAAGAGGCACCGTCCTCCGAATCTCGAGAGCCAGACTCCCAACATGACTACTTTCTCAAAATCGAAGAGAGGGTAAAGGAACAGTACCATTGCTGGATAATTGGAAAGTCCCTATGTGTCAACCTTTGTGCTTCGTGGCAAGGTAGACTAGCAAACATGCCCAACCTTTACTCACATTCGAGACAACACTCCCAACAAGATTGCTTGCTCCAAAATCGAAGAGGCACCGCCCTCCGAATCTCGAGAGCCAGACTCCCAACATGATTACTTCCTCAAAAATCGAAGAGACACTGCTCTCCGAATCTCGAGAGTCATACCCCCAGCATGATTGCTTTCTCAAAAATCGAAGAGGCATCGTTCTCCGAATCTCGAGAGCCAGATACCACAGACCACTTTTTCAAAGTGCTCTGACAGAGTTAAAACATGTGAAACTGGCAGCTCCCACTACTGTGCTATGACCAAGCAGGGTAAAGGAATAGCATTACTACTTGTTGTTAGGGAGACTCCTATATATGTCGACCTCCATCCCCAACGGACAGGCAGACCTGCAAAAATGCTCAACCCTTCATCATATCTGAGAGGGCACTCCCAACGAAGCCTTTCGAAATATTCAGCTTTCTTTCCCCCCGATAATACCTCTGCAAACAAGCTATACTAGAGCAAGAATATCTCATATCATCAGGGTTAAAAGCAAGAGTATCCCATATCATGCTTTTTCCCTGTCTTTTCTTTTGGCCTTGTTTTTACCTGCAAGACAAGGAGAAAGAGAGCAATCAGTCAGCACTTGGAATCAAGCTTCCAGCCAGGAACTGACTGCCTGGAACCCCTTACCTGATTACTTACCTGGCATTGCTCTCGAGTACTCATCTTCAACATCTTATGTTTCCAGGGAAGATTCCGCATCTGCTTGAGGAACAGATAGGGCAAGTGCGAAGGATACAAGGAAGCATGTGGAGACAAGCGTAACAGCACACGTGCCGATACATTCATTACTCTGTCAAAAGCAAAAGTATCCCATATCAGCAGGGTGGAACGTACTCTAGATTTGATGGACTTGTTTTGACCCTCAAATTCTTCAGTCGGCCTTATACTCTGGAGGAAACCAGAAAACCCTCCAGCTCAGTTCAAGAATAAGCCTGTGGAAAGTTACTTCTTCAAAAGCAAAAGTATCTCATATCATCTCTTCTCATTTTTCTTCTCTTTATCCTTCATGCTGCTGCAAGATGGGGAGAAGGTGAACAATCAGTCGGAGCTCTGATTGCTTACCTTGTCTGTCACCTCTTTCAGCAGACCCCCTAGCTCGGCGACTTGGGGGACTCCTACTACATGGTTTGTATCGCGCTTGACCAAGCCTGAAACTACAAGTAAGCTTCAAGTGAAATTGATACATTACCTTGTGCATCTCCACCAGTTAAAGATACCACCCCTGGATGGAGGAAGAGTACTTCCAGAGAAGATGCCACATCTACCTATGAGACAGATAAGGCAAGTCAAGACGACACCACACTCCGATACTTAGAAGTTTCGTGACTACGAGATCATTCTCCCACAATATTTCCTAATGTCATTTGTACTAAATCATTCACTTGTACTCACTAAATGAGAGCTTGAACCTATGTACTTGTGTAAACCCTTCACAATTAATGAGAACTCTTCTATTCCGTGGACGTAGCCAATCTGGGTGAACCACGTACATCTTGTGTTTGCTTTCCTATCTCTATCCATTTATATACTTATCCACACTAATGACCGGAGCAATCTAGCGAAGATCACAAAAAGCAATCGTTTTCGCTACCTAGGATCTATCTTGCAAGAGAACGGAGAATTAGATGGAGATCTCAACCATAGAATACGAGCTGGATGGAAAGAGTGCATCCGGCGTGTTGTGTGACCGTCGTAGGCCACCGAAGCTCAAGGGAAAATTTTATAGGACGGCAATAAGGCTAGCGATGTTGTATGGCACAGAATGTTGGGTGGTGAAGCATCAACACGTACACAAAATGGGTGTAGCGGAGATGAGGATGCTTCGTGGGATGTGTGGGCACACGAGAAAGGATAAGATTGGGAATGAGGATATCCGAGGTAAAGTAGGAGTAGCCGAAATTGTAGGAAATATGAGAGAAAATCGGCTCC
This sequence comes from Malus sylvestris, assembly GCF_916048215.2. NCBI lineage: Eukaryota > Viridiplantae > Streptophyta > Magnoliopsida > Rosales > Rosaceae > Malus > Malus sylvestris. The sequence goes on along the minus strand of NC_062267.1, from coordinate 6,327,901 downwards.
GGTGATTTTGAACATGTGCAAAGAAGGCCGACTGACGCTCCGGTTCGAAGATGTGACTACGGGACAGAGGTTCAGGGCCGAAGGGGTAGAGGAAGACCTAGGACAACTTTGGAAGAGACTCTAAGAAAAGACTTAGAGTACTTGGATCTAACGGAGGACATGACACAAAACCGAGCGCAATGGCGTTCTAGGATTCATATAGCCGACCCCACTTAGTGGGAAAAGGCTTTGTTGTTGTTGTTGTTGTTGTATTGAAATATATCTTGCTCAAAATTTGTTGCTCTTGAAACTTTACAAGTAAAGCTTTGAATGTTATGATTCACTATAACTCTTTTCTACATCTGTTGTTGATTAAGCACGCGGGATACAACTTGGTCTTAATAAAGATTCTGTTGTCTTGAAATTATTGGGGCACAGGTTATTCTCTTGATATTGGCTGCAAATGCTGCAGTAGGAGTGATTACAGAAACAAATGCAGAAAAGGCTCTTGAGGTAACTTTTATATTTATAGCCTTTCAGAACTTGAATAAATATCAGAAAACATCTTGAAAGACTACCAATTCAGTGGATCTTTTCTTTTTTGTGGGAACCGTGCTTCCTTTTTCCATAAATTTATTCTCTACTAAAACTTGAAGTTATGTTCAATTTGTTGATTGGCCATTAACACTTGAGTTAATCTACTTATCCTCACCCTTTCCCATGTACCCATGTCTACCTCTTACAATGCTTGTCTTTATTTTCTGTTGCACGTTGTAGAAGATTAATACATGAATTCCTAGGTAACTTACTTTTCATTCTGGAAATTCTTAAATTAGTCCTTGCAGCTTCGACTTGTTCTGATTCCTTATTTTTACCCTTGATATTGTAGGAGCTACGTGCATACCAAGCTGATATTGCAACTGTGCTGCGGAATGGTAAAAAATTATTTTAGGAAGTGACTTGACCAGGCTAAATGCTGCTTGCACTATGATGTTTTGATTTCATGTTTCTAAGTCCTCTTTCATATAAGGTTTTCTTTCTAGAGCTTAATTTGTAAAAATCAGACCATAAGAAGTGTAAGGTAGTACACCCTTTTATTATGACGGTGCTGGTTGAGATCTCATCGGTGTGATCTTATGCTTGTGATATAGCTGGCTTTGTTTGAAAAAGAGACCTTCATAGCTAGTCACACTGCTGAGCTGTCTGTGTAGGACTGAGAATCGTGAAACATATTTATTATTGTTGATTCTTTTTGGATGCTTTTCTTTTGTGATTAAATGTGACTCCTTGGATGGATCTTGGGGACAAAAGAGAGAAATTGAGGGAACATTGTTAATTTGCTTGAAAAAGGGATATAATTGCTAACTAAGGACAACCTAAGCTTTTGGGAGTAGTGGTTGACCAACAAAATCTTATGAGCATCATATCAAATTGCTTGAAAAAATTGTGTCATCCCTTACCACTCAAAAGTTGACATAAAAGTAACTCCTTGCAGGTTGCTTCTCCATACTTCCAGCCACAGAGCTTGTCCCAGGTGATATTGTAGAAGTGGCTGGTAAGTAGCTTTGAGTATGCAGAATTGGTTTACTATTGTGGTTACTCTTGGATTCTAATTTTTCTTTTGGGTTGGGTCAAATGTATAGTGGGAGGCAAAATTCCAGCTGATATGAGAATGATTGAGATGCTAAGTAATCAATTACGTGTTGATCAGGCAATTCTTACAGGTACATCTGCTTTATGTACTGGATATAGTAAATCAAATGGATATTTGTTTTGTTGATGGATACTTTTCATTATTGTTGTTTTTTTTGGTACAAATTATTGTCTTTTTAAATTGTGTGTATTGTAATTGTGACTTCATAATGATTGAGGGCATGCTGGATCAATTTATTTGAGAACTTTTGTTTGATGATGGCAGGTGAGAGTTGCTCTGTCGGAAAAGAGCTTGAGTCCACCACTGCAACAAATGTTGTATATCAAGACAAGACAAATATTCTTTTTTCGGTAAAATTTTATGTTTCTTGAAGCTATATGCTGGATCCAGTTTCTATGTGCCCAGTTACCTATTTATAAACTTGAGGGAATGGGTTGATCAAGTTTTCTATTTCTGTATGTTACAAAGCAATGATCAACGTCCTGCACATCTTGATCCTCAGGGTACAGTAGTCGTGGCTGGTAGGGCTAGAGCCGTTGTAGTAGGAGTTGGAACACACACTGCTATGGGCGGCATACATGATTCAATGTTGCAAACGGAAGATGTAAGAACTGTAAATTCAGATTTTTTTTTCAGTAGTTTATATCTGTGTGCTCTTACCATTTCAGTAACTTGTAATCTTGCTTTAAATTTTTAATTATTTTTCTAGCATTGATATAGTAAAGCTGTTTGTATACTGCCATTTTACCGCCTAGTTCGAAGAAGTGTGGTTCTGCATATCTATATGGTTCTCTCTTCCTACTTGAAAAATCAGTAGTGAAATAATGGAAGGAGTCACAACATAGAGCACAGTACTCGAAATATCTTTACTTCATGAATATGATTTACACGGCCCCTTATGAAATGATGTCCTTTCTTCACTTTTTCTTCTGAAATTTGACATGAAAGAAGCTTGAAAGAAAAGATCCTTTGTTGAACTTGTAGTTTATATATAGATGACCTGAGCTTACTTTCGATTATTCATTTATACGGCTGTTTGCAGGAAGTGACGCCATTGAAAAAGAAGCTGGACGAATTTGGTACATTCTTGGCCAAGGTAATTCTCGAAGTTTTTATTTGGTCATTACTCTCCAGTATGCTTTATTATGCATTGCTTTAACTTTCATTGCTTTCTCAGGTTATTGCTGGCATATGTGTACTGGTATGGATTGTAAATATTGGTCACTTTCGTGACCCTGCTCATGGTGGGTTCTTGCGTGGTGCAATTCATTACTTCAAGGTACACAGAAAATTCTTTTAGGTTTTCATTTTCCTTGTAACTTTTTTCCATCACATTTCTGTTTCAATGGCTCTTACTAATCTTTCCTGATTTAATGTTTACAAACTATTTTCTTGTGCCCACTAAGATTGCAGTCGCACTTGCAGTTGCAGCAATCCCTGAAGGACTTCCAGCTGTCGTTACAACGTGAGTACTTGAACTTTTACTTGTGTATAGATCAAATGACAAAGACGTTATAATATGATGTCTGATGCTTGTCTTTGATCATGGTCTTTCTTTGTTTTGGTTCTAGTTGTTTGGCTCTTGGGACAAAACGAATGGCTCAGTTGAATGCCATTGTAAGGTCTTTGCCATCTGTTGAGACTTTAGGCTGCACTACAGTAATCTGCAGTGACAAAACCGGAACACTGACAACCAATATGATGTCTGCCTCAAAGGTGATTTCTAAAGACCTTGCCATGGTAAACAGTTGAATATGACTTTTCTAATCTTTTTGACTTCCTATATTGCTGTAAATAGCAAGGAACATAAATTGTCACTTCCTAAATTTATTGGCGTATATGTTTTTTATTTGATTGATTTGTGGCTTTGTATTGTCTTTATATATTACTTTGCAGTAGAAACTTGTAATAACCTACCTCCAAAGGATGCAACACATGCATTTATATGCACAACATATGTACATACATATGCAGTGGGGGAAGCAGAGGCACAGAAGTGCACACTCATGTCCATATTTATAGGCATTTCTGATAATGACAAGGAATTTGTGAGTTATGTAACATGAAGGACGACATGAATTCTGGTGTACCAGATGTTTGAAGTCATGTACAATTGTATTTGTTCATTTTACAAAGACATCAGTGCAATCGAAAGATTACTTTGGTCACAAGATTTCACAAAAACTATGTGAAACTAAGTTACAATAGCCTGGCTGCCTGATTTAAAATCTTGGAGTGTTAATTTCAATCTTTCTTCACTTACTATAATTGTTGGCTTGGTGCAGTTCTGTTTCACTCAAATGATTTTTCAGCCATTGCTACTCTCATCTCTGCAGGTTTGTGTGCTTCATACTGTACAACATGCTCCTGTTATTTCTGAATACAGTGTCAGTGGAACAACATACGCACCAGAGGGCTTAATTTTTGACAGTACTGGGCTTCAGGTAATTTACTTTTGCATTTTTGGCATATTGATAAGCAACTAAAAGTAAAAAAATAAAAATAAAAACTTCGAATGTGAAGTTACAATACCTTCTACTGACCAAAATTTGAATGCGTCACATGAATTATTACTATGGGGTTATATAAATGAGACCTGGCATAAGTTTTTAAATGCTTCGTTCAGGTCTCCTTTTTAGTTCTGCACCAATTTGAAGTGTTCTCTATTTTTCAGCTTGAACTTCCAGCTCAGTCTCCTTGTCTTCTTCACATAGCAATGTGTTCAGCACTATGCAATGAGTCTATCCTGCAATATAATCCTGACAAGAGTAACTATGAAAAAATTGGCGAGTCAACTGAAGTTGCCCTCCGTGTTCTTGCAGAGAAGGTTCGTTTATGTACTTATATAGTCTGAACACTTGCTAATAACTGAAGTTTTCGTTCTTACTATCTTCACCTTCGTTTCTCTAGTTTTTTTGTCATGCAGTTATTTAAGGTTTTTACTTGTAAGTTCTTTTTCTTTCCTTTACAGATTGGTCTTCCTGGCTTTGATTCTATGCCTTCTTCTCTGAATATGCTGAGCAAGCATGAACGTGCGTCTTACTGTAATCACTACTGGGAGGACCATTTTAAAAAGGTTTGCCTTGTGATCCCTCCCCCTCAGTGCCCTCACACCATGCCCCAAATAAAGAAAGAGATTAAATTGTTAAACTAATAGATCAAGATTAAAATATAGCTTATAAATATGTATGCTGCATGGTTTACAAATATCCAGTATTGTAGTTTTTATATTCTAATGCTTTTAGGTATTATTTTTTCTACATTTATATTATATTTTTATGATATGAAATAATCCAAAGGATACAAGCTTGCCGAGTCAGAAAGCTTTTTTTGTAGAGTCTCTTTCAGTTCAGGTCTTGAATCGTTTTGGGAGGGGTAGTTTACTTGCTTAGTGTGAAACGCTAAGGCGCTATTGGGGAGAGGCTTTTGAATTGAAATAAAACTAGTATCCACCTTCCTTTGCCGGTATCCATAGTAGGCTCAAGTCAAACTTTTGGCTTGCTACAAGCCGGGCTTGTCAGGATGACTTCTCTTACAATGTTTCTTAGTATCCGAGCTAGCTGGTTTTTCCATCATCCATTGATAGCCGCATAAATGACTAGAATTTGAATCAAGTCACTCGAAGCTCTGCCCTTTGCCCCATGCTGTCCCACTAGTGAGCATTAAAGGGACAAGAAAGCAGACGAGTAGGTTTGGTATCGGCTTTAAAGGATAGGGGCAAAGGCTTATATATACCATTTTCTTATGCATCTTGACATAATAATATCTGCCAATCGATTATGATGTTTTAATGCTGCTTCACCTCCTTACCGAACAACTTGGACTAACTTGTTATTGCTTCTACTTGTTGGTTTGTATTCTTGTGTACCTCTGTATATTTTTTTATTGGCCCTCGATTGTCGTCTGCTAAAAATACTTGTCCCTCTCTTGTCGTCTGCTAAAAATACTTGGCTGTATCTTGATTTCTAGCTGCAAATCATTAGCTGGTGTTTGTGTTTATGCATCTATGTCTTCCTTTGAGTTTTACTTTTATGTCATAAGTAGTAACAGTGGAACTATTTACTAAATAAACACAAAAAGAAATACAGTGGAAAAAGTTTCTAACTTGCCATATTTCTGTTGCAGTAAGATTAGTTTAATATATTGCTTGCAGATTTCTGTTGCAGATTTTACTCGTGATCGGAAGATGATGAGTGTTCTTTGCAGCCGAAACCAATTGCAAATTATGTTTTCAAAAGGTGCTCCAGAGAGTATTATTTCTAGATGCACCAGTATTCTGTGCAATGATGATGGTTCTGCCATACCACTAACCACTAGTATCCGGGCTGAGCTGGAATCAAGGTTCCATAGGTTAGGAATATTTTTTTCATCTCTCTCTCTTAGTGGCCCAAAAATTCTTACTAGTCAAACCTGTCTAAATTCTTGTAATGGCAGGCGTAGAATTCTTTTGAGATTGCAATACATATTTTTTGGACAGTTTTGCAGGAAAGGAAACACTAAGATGCTTGGCCCTGGCCTTCAAGCGGATGCCCATGGGTCTACAGAGTCTCTCCCATAAAGATGAGAAGGATCTAACATTCATTGGGTTGGTATGCTTTCTTTTCAAAATACAAAGTCAAGTTTGGTTGCTGTGCCAAATACTTGCTACTGTACTTAATCGTGATTTTAATTTTTTATTTTGGAAGAAATGGACGTTGTCCTGATGTTCTTTAGCTCTGTTATAATTTATTAACGTCGTATACATTTTTCTTACTTTGTTTCTTTTGAAGGTTGGAATGCTTGATCCACCAAGAGAAGAAGTGAGAAATGCTATGCTTTCATGCATGACTGCTGGCATACGAGTTATTGTTGTAACTGGGGACAACAAGGTAGGGCTATCCTTTTATGCATGGAAGTATGCTTGTAGCCTTATGCACATGTCTATCCACATACATGGTTAGAACACTCCGGCTGATTTGGGCATGATTTCAGTCAACAGCTGAATCACTTTGCCGCAAGATAGGGGCTTTTGATCACTTAGAAGATCTTGCTGGACACTCTTACACTGCAACTGAGTTTGAAGAATTACCAGCAATGCAGAAAACGCTGGCATTGCAGCGCATGGCACTATTCACTAGGTATACTGGTTGCATCCATGCTGTATCTTGTCAATTTTCTATGCAAGATTAGGCATTTCCCATGTGTTCCATCTTTTTTAATCATCTTTTTGTCAAATTTTCTCTTTCAATATATTGAGTAAGTGTGTTTTTTCTCTGGTTTGTTTAGAGTTGAACCTTCTCATAAAAGGATGCTGGTTGAGGCCTTGCGAAACCAGAACGAAGTGGTACACCCCTCTATAGCCTTATCACTTGATGCTGAATCATTATATAGATGCAATACCTTCATTTTAGCCTAGGAATTGATGTTTCCTCTATTAAAATTTGTAAAAGAAACTTGTTCATTTGAGGATATGAATTGAGGGTACAAGTGATTGATGTGAGAACAGCGCTAGGGGCCCTAGTCATGAAACTCTAGATTAATCTTTTTCATGCTCACTGTGCATGTGCATGCTCTTCTGTGGACTTTCCTGAAACTTTAGTGTGCTTGTTAGGTTGCAATGACCGGTGATGGTGTTAATGATGCACCTGCACTAAAAAAGGCAGATATTGGAATTGCCATGGGTTCAGGAACAGCCGTTGCCAAGGTACTCATTTTTTGCACACTAATTAGTAAAGAGCTTTCCTTTTTAGTGAGAAGGTTAAACCACGTCCCTTGCACTGTTTGCACTGTCTGAGGCCACCTTAACAGCATGATAGTGCCCGATGCCTGTTGCAGTCCTCAAACTAAAGTTACTGAGTACCTATATCACTAGGTGAAGAGGCCGTTAGTAAGTGGCCTCTTTTCAATTATCATTTCATTCTTGTTTTGAAGTCATATCTGCATCCAAACACATGTATGCAATTAAAAGCTCCAGCCCATATATAATTAAAGGCAATAGCATGTAAATGCACTCTTTCACCAATGTAGTCCGGGATACATATTGTTTTCACCCTTGCCATTGCGAAATCAACTTCTATACTATTTGGTTCCTAGAGCCATTCTTGGTTTTATGACCACATTGTAGTTTTACTTTACTCTTCTCACCTCTGTTATTTTTGCCTTTATCAGAGTGCTTCAGATATGGTTTTGGCAGATGACAATTTCGCTACTATTGTTGCAGTAAGCCTTTCTTTTCCATTTTCATATTTATATTTTTTTGGCAAGTATTGTATTTCTACTAGTCAATGAGGACTTTTACCTATATGCCTGTTCCATTTAGCTTTATTAGTGGTTAATTCTTGGCAGGCTGTTGCAGAGGGAAGGGCTATATACAATAACACAAAGCAATTTATCAGATATATGATCTCTTCAAATATTGGTGAAGTAGTTTGTATATTTGTGGCAGCTGTACTTGGCATACCTGATACCCTAGCCCCTGTGAGTTCTTTTGTGTACGAATTGTAATATTTCATTTTCCAACTCATTCTGTTCGAGAACAGTAATGTCTTCTGCTTCTTTTACTTAAAACTTTCATGAAAACTTTTTCCAGGTCCAGCTGCTCTGGGTCAACTTAGTTACTGATGGATTACCTGCCACTGCTATTGGTTTCAATAAGCAAGATTCTGATGTGATGAAAGCTAAACCTCGTAAGGTATTGCTTTAATCAGTTCTTCTATCAATATTCTGGTTATTTCTTTTCTTTTCCTCCTTTTAACAATAGTTGCCTAAAAGTTGCTGGACGAGAAATGGCATTGAATATTTCTCCACTGGGGAGATCAATAAAGATAAATATCAAAGGACAAATTCAGACTTTTATTTTTGTTTCATTAGGCCGTATGTATGTTTCATCGATTAACGATATTATCTTAATCTCATAATGCTAGTCTTTCTGTGGTTGAAAGAAGTTCTAGTTTTAGCATAACGTTACTCTTAACTTCTATCTGTGCAGGTCAATGAAGCAGTTGTTTCTGGATGGCTGTTTTTTCGTTATTTGGTAATTGGAGGTATGCATAAAATCATATTAAATATGGTTCCCAGTGAAATTGATGCCACATGTACTTGTTTAGCTATAATTAAAAGCTGTAAAGCATTGTAGTGCATCGCTTTTACGTTATTTTTTTTATATGAGCCTTATAATAGTAAGTAATTTAATCTCTCTTTCATAAGCTTATATTTAAACAAATGAATTGGTATTACTTGCTGAATGGCCTTTTGATCCCTACTTTGGTTGCACTCCTTTTCCATTATGTGTCGATTGAGAAAAGGACTGTCCAGAATTAGTGCTGCCAATGAGTAAAAAACTTAAGACATAACACGAAGCCATTTATTGAATATAACATGATTGATCCTATTTGTTTAGGATTTTTTGTGGCATGATTTAATTCTACGGTAAATGCGTTTGTTTATTTTCCTCATGCAAATCAAATGGAGGTGTATGAATTGCAGCTTATGTTGGGCTTGCCACGGTTGCCGGATTTATATGGTGGTTTGTTTACTCTGATAACGGTCCTCAACTGCCATATTCTGAATTGGTAAGATCATACAGGCTCTGAAATTCTGTATTTTCTAAAGCCATTGTCCGGTTGTTTACTGGTTTCTACAGTTTTTATGACATACGTTTAATTATTACCTACATAGAAATATCTGTAGACTAGACGCTTATAATATCCTCCGTTATGTATAATCTGCAGTTTTTCACCTTTTTAGTTATTTCTTCCAGATGAATTTTGACTCATGCACAACAAGGGATACAACTTATCCATGCAGTATATTTGATGACCGCCATCCATCAACTGTATCCATGACTGTGCTTGTGGTTGTTGAAATGTTTAACGCCTTGAATAATCTCAGTGAAAATCAGTCTCTTGTGTAAGCATATACGTAGATAGTAATACTACAATTTACTTCTAAAATTTAAGTTATTACCTTGCCCCATCTCGAATTCCAGTTTATTTCTATGACTAAGTTATTTCAGTTCGACATTTTTGGTTGGAGACTAGACTGACTTTAGCACTGACTTTCTCTGGTTTCCAGTGTGATCCCTCCGTGGAGTAACTTGTGGCTTGTTGGTTCGATTATTCTAACGATGATCCTTCACATACTAATATTATACGTCCATCCGCTCTCTATTCTTTTCTCCGTAAGTAGTCTTATACCTGCTCTTGTGTTTGACAGTTTCTTTCATTGTTTTTTATGTAAATGAACATTACTAATAGTCCCGTAAATGTAATATTTTGTGCTTTAGGTTACACCATTATCTTGGGCTGACTGGACTGTTGTGCTATACCTTTCATTTCCCGTATGTGGTTTATCTTTCCGATCTATGTTTTGATTTCGCTTTTTTCTTACTCTTTGTCAATGCTCATTCAAGCTTTCATTCGTGATCTGATTTTAGGTTATTATCATCGATGAAGTGCTAAAGTTCTTATCAAGAAGTTCTACTGGTAATCATCTTTGCTTTTCGAAGTCTTGTCATTTTTATTTCCGCACAATGCGTTTATCTCCTTGTCTATAACATGTATGACTGATGTTAACTCGAATTGGATTCGAGTAACAATACTGTTGTCTCATAGATTTTGATGGCTGTTGCTCCTCTTGTAGGCATGCGGTGGTTCAATCTCCGGTGGAGGCGGCCTGATTTTCTGCCAAAAAGGGAATCACGTGACAAATAGAAACGGAACTTTATGTGTTCCAAATTTTTTGAGACGCCTAAACTGGGGAGACAAATTTCTTCTGAAGACTCTGTATGTCATCCTTCAACACAAACGAGCAACTGCGCATTCCCGATGGCAACTCGCTTGCTTGTATACTTCCTCGAAATAGAGGAGCGAAAAACGTCGCAGAAGTATTGAGTATCCCATGCTGTAAAGAAAATATGTATGCCGGAAAACGTTATCAAATGAACTGAATGTAAAAGTCCGGCAAGAGATAGCGAAGATGTCCCATTTGGTCATTTGGGTAACTTTGACAAACATGTATAAATTCTCGTGGTGACGTCGTTTTCTTCCTTATATATGGCCTATCTGTGTTCAATGTTAATGTCGTTTTCTCACACAAGTAATCATTTATTTTTGAAATAAATACCATTAAATAATTGAAACTACCCAGTGAATTCTTTGAACCTTCACCATGTGAATGGCTCCGCGGAAGGAGGCAGATTGTCTGCCCTCCTGTTTGGATGCCCTTTCCATCCCCTCCTATTTTGTGCGGTCACGGTTAAGCCACGTTAACATTTTATATTCTTATTGTTTTTTGTCTTATTATATCTATAAAAAAAATTAATATAAATTGTTGACGTGACTTGACCGTGACCGCACAAAATAGGAGGGGATGGAAAGGGCATCCAAACAGGAGGGCAGACAATCTGCCTCCTGGAGAAGATGTAACACTTCAAAATTGACCCGCCGTAGCTTTTGAGATGTCAAAATTAACCTGGTATTTTTTTTTAACTGCATTTTACGCCAAAAGGTTCGTTACGTGTCTCATTTATAAAAAGAGCTAGGTTTTAATATGTGCATATTACTTTATGTGGTTTTTAAATTGCATAAATTTAATATCTGTTAATTTCATCGTTTAATTAGACATTAATGTTTGGGAACTTTAATGAAAAGCTTATAGTACTATTCATTTTAACAAAAAATCGTATTTTTACATTAAAAAATCAATCATGGTACTATTCATTTTATCCTTTATTTTGTCCTTATCGTTAAAACTCAAAATTTTCAAGTCATTTTCATTAGTTTTCCTTTAATGTTTATGTTGCATAAATTGGACCGACATTTTACGCTTGAAAGTATGGTCAACGTGTGCTTCAAATGTGGGTCAAGTCTATACCACGTCAATACTTAATATCTAATTAGACAGTGAAATTGACAGAGATGTTAAATTTGTGCAATGATGAAACCACGTGGCGTAATATGCAAAAATTAAAATCTCATAACTCACTTTGCAAATAAACCCCCAAAACTTTGTGTACAATACAAACAACCCTTTTTTTTTTACTTTTTATTTGTCGGAATAATAAATGTTATATTAAAATACCGGGTAAATTACATAGTAGTCCCTCAGGTTTGAGGTCTATTACAATCCCATACAACATCTTTAAAACATTTCACTTTCATACCTCAAGTACTATTTTATTTCAAAATAATACCTCCGTTACATTTTCCATCCATTGATCCGTTAAGTGCTGACGTGGCTGCTAAATGTGTGCCACGTGGCATAATAATAATTTTTTTTTTTTTTTGAAAAATATGAATCTTCTTTAAAAAAAAAAAAAACAAAAGCAAAATCAAAAGCTGAACCCCCATTCCCCTCACCCCACCTCGCAGAGGCCCTTCCCGTCGCCCCCTCCACCCCCCTCTCATCTCCCCCATCTTCATCTTCTTCCCTCGACCCCCATACCTGCAACCCAGAGAAAAAAAAACCCCAATCCTGTCTAAACTTCGATTCTTCTCGCTCCTTTGACCTCTCGCGCTTCGCTTCCCGATGCTTGGACCTCTCTCTGCTCCCTTCCCTCTCGTCCCTCGGCGCGTAGGACAATTCACGGTGGTTGCGTGAGACATCCCGGCCGTCGTCGCTCAGCTCGCTTGACTGTTCGCGGCGAGATTTGTGGTCGCGGGGGTCGAGAGAGATCTCGCGCTTGGAATCGCGGTCCAATCGGTGGTGGTGGCGGTGGTAATCGGAGTCCTTTGACGATTGCTTTTCGTCGGCATCACGACTGTGATGTTTGTTGTAGTCTCTATCGGCATCACGACAGAGCTTCAAGGAATGGTGGTTGCTGTCCCTAAGGTCAAACTCTTGGATTTCTGTGTATGAATTAGAAAATTGTTGTTTAATTTCATGATTTGAATATGTTGGAATGTTGTGGGTGAGGTTACAGATGAGAGAAGGGAGAAAAGGGGTGGGGGTGGGGGTGGGGTGGGTTTTTGGATGGGAAGGGAGGTGAAGAGAGTGGAGGAGAGGGAGGTGGTTGGGAGGGAGAAGAGGGGTAGGGAGAGGTTGTGGGGGTGGTTCTGCATTTTCTAAGTTTTGGTTTTTTTTTTTTTTTTTTTTTTTTTTTAAGAAGATTCAGATTTTTCAGAAAAAAAAAATTTAAAATTATTATTTTTGCCACGTGGCATACATTTGGCAGCCATGTGGCACACATTTGTCAGCCACGTCAGCACTTAACGGACCAATTGATGGAAAATGTAACGGAGGTATTATTTTGAAATAAAATAGTACTTGAGGTATGAAAGTGAAATGCTTTAAAGATGTTGTATGGGGTTGTAATAGACCTTAAACATGAGGGGCTACTATGTAATTTACCCTAAAATACCTAAAAAGAACATAAGAAAGTAAAAAATCGATATATCTATCCTTGTATTTTGAATGCCGCACATCAATTTTCCATTAGCGTGATCATGTGGCTCATGAGTGGTCCTACCAATCCAATCATACAACGCTACATAAATGATACACAAATAATCAATTCATGACTTTTAAAATACATTTCACAAGATTCATTAAGCTCGTATTCCACATGAGTTAATGATAGACGGAGAAGATGATAGGGTGGCCCAAGAAGAAGAGGGGAAAAGAGAGTTTAGTTTTTTAAAAACGAAAAACGAAAAGTATTTACTAAGTGACTTTTCAATTCAAAAAATAATAAAATTAAAAATTAAAATGGTTATCAAACAATTCTTACTTGTGTGCGTTTTCATAATTTGTCTTTCAGTTTTCAGTTTTCAAGTTTCATATTTTCCAAAACTGTATAAAATTAAAAACTAAAAATTGAAATAATTATCAAATTGACACTTAAATTTTCCATTAGCGTGATCATATGGCTCACGATTGGTCCTACCAATCTAATCATACAACGCTACGTAAATGATACACAAATAATTAATTCATGAGTTTTAAAATATATTCCACAAGATTCATCAAGCTCGTATCCCACACGAGTTAACAGACAAGATGATAGGGTGGCCCAAAAAGAAGAGGGGGGGGGGGGAATTTACTTTATTTTTTTAAAACGAAAAACAAAAAGTATTTACTAAGTGACGATGTAATTTCTGATCTTATTTTGGAGGATAATTTAAGTTATTAAGTTTGTTGGTGCGAGACACTCTTTTTCGCTTCCTTCAGGTTGATCCCCATGAAGGTTTTTATCGAGACCCATTGTTAGCACCATTTCCTCTGTTTGTACGTTGTTCCCTTATAAAATAAATATCGTACTTGAATTTCAAAACAACAAAAAAAGTGACTTTTCAGTTTAAAAAATAATAAAATTAAAAATTACAATGATTATCAAACAATTCCTACTTGTGTGAGATTTCATGATTTGTCTTTCCGTTTTCAGTTTTCAAATTTCATATTTTTTCAAACTCTATAAAATTAAAACTAAAAACTAAAATAATTATCAAATTGACACTCAATAGTCATGTAGATCATTGATCCTTGAAAATCAATACAACATACGTATTCATAAATTTGAGAACATTAAAACGGTACAGAGATTACTCATTGAAATTCACGTTAAAACGACAAGTTTAACTCTCCTAAGTTTGACTCTTTTAGTTGATGTGAACATTTACTTTAGTTTATTTGTGACTAGTAAACTAATTAGTAATATCGTATTAAACTAATTAACAACCATAAATTAACCATAGTCGTGTTTGTGTAGAATTCTTGTAGAGATAAACCCGACCGTCAAACACGAATTGCCACCTTAAAAGCTATGGGCCCACAAATGCTAATCAGCATAATTTCTGGTGGGCCAAAAGCCCACAGAATTTTTCTGAACCTACGTGGCGCTTAGTGATTTGTCCACCTCACAAGAATAATGAAAGCTCCAGCACATTAGATTAAATTTTGGTTTATCAAAAGCTTTAAATGATATGATATGACTTTATAAAAATATATCAAATTATCAAATTGTCAATGGCTTGCATTTCTACATCATGGTTAGGCAGTATAATGTTTAAATATAAGTGATGAAATATTATCTTAGAATCATTCTTTGTTTATTAGGTTTGTCTTCGTGTGTTGGGATAAGTTGGAATTTGTACTATACTATTATGTTGTTGTTATAATAATATAAATCTGTCAAGTACGTGTATTATAATACATCGTGTATAATAATTAACTGAATACTTTAATTGAATTAACGATAAAAAAATTACTTGCTTCATCTCTACGAATTTTAAAGTACCATTCATTCTATTTTGTACATAATTGTAACACATAAAAAATACTAATAATTTGGTGTCATGATTTCAGATGACAAACAAGTGACTCGCTACATAATAAATTATTTATTATTTATAGTATTTTATTTCGTCAAGTTTTGGATAATGTATTTTCTGGCATTGTTACTTATCCACATTAAATAAGAATATGGTTTTTTTATCATACGTGTGATATAATTAATTGAATTTTAAGATAAACAAAATTACTTACATCTTTAGCATGTTATGCCTTCCCCTAGCCTTTTATAATAACAAATCAAAGATGATCCTCAAACTAACAACAAAAGCAACCAAGTATGAAGGGCGTAACGGCTAAACGATGAACAATTGTATTGGCTAGGCGCCGGCTCCGGTAATCGCAACCGTTATTAATCTAGCATCCTCCTCAATCGCAAACCATCATTGATTTGGCAACACATTCAGGGCCGGTCCTGAGGGTAGTTGGAGTAGGCGCAGCCTAGGGGCCTTACTTGGAGGGCCCCAATTTTTATTCTATTATATTTATAAATAGATTACAACTTTATTTTTGTTCAACTAAGAAGTTTACAAACTTTGAGGCTTTGAGTCTTTGCTTATAGAATTCTGTTAACCATACCAATTACAATGCCTCTACATAACAAAGTTTTTCAAAATTAAAGTTGATAGAATCTTATCTTCGATCAACTATGTCACAAAAAAGATTGAATGAGTTAGTTATTTGATCAATTGAAAAAGAATTGTTGAAAAAATTAGATTATGTAAATTTAACGCGAGACATGTAATATTTGTATATATTTCATTTTTTTGGTATTAATCTTTAATAATATTTAATATAGAAATAGACTTTTTCATGTATTTAACAAATTTTTAATTTTTAATAATAATTGATTTGTTCACTTCACAAGAATAATTTGGACATCACAAGAAAGCTCCAGCACATTAAATAAAATTTTGGTTTATCAAAAGCTTTAAATTATATGATATGACTTTGTGAAAATATATCAAATTACCAAATTGTCAATGGCTTTCATTTCTACAAAGTGAACCATTTATTAATTATTGTATTTTATTTTGTCAAGTTTTTAATATATTGAATTTTAAGATTAAAAAAGATTACTTACATTTTTAGCATGTTACTCATTCTCATCCCTACAATTTTGTTTATCGGAAGTCAACACATTGAAAAAATTAGAATATGTTACTCGCCTACTATAGAAAACAATAGAGGGAGTATAGTGTTGTAATTCATAAAGTCAACTTCCAAATTGGTGTTTCTTTTTGCTTTGGGTTTTTATCATAGATAGTCATTGAAATTGACCCATAGAAAATAGAATTTTTGACAAAATTATGATAAAATGACCACATTTATTTCTAAGACTACTTAAGATCGATTTTCAATTTCAATGACTATCTTGATGGTGTAACATGCCACATTGTCCAAGGGAGTGGTTCCTTTAAGCCTTATAAGTATATTCTCATCTCTACCTAGCATGAGACATTTTGGGAACTCACTGGCTTTGGGTTCCATTGGAACTCCGAAGTTAAGCGAATTCGCGTGAGAGCAATCCCAAAATGGGTGATCCACTAGGAAGTTCTCGTGTGAGTTCCCAGAAACAAAATCGTGAAGGCGTGGTCGGAGCCTAAAGTGGACAATATCGTGCTACGGCGGAGTCGAGCCCGAGATGTGATGGGGGCTTGGACCGGGATGTGATAATTTGGTATCAAAGCCAATCTCTAGCCGAAAGTGTGCCGACGAGGACGTTGGGCCCCTAAGGGGGGTGGATTGTAACATTCCACATTGTCCAAGGGAGTGGATCCTCTAATCCTTATATGTATTTTCTCATCTCTACCTAGCACTAGACCTTTTGGGAACTCACTGGCTTCCAGTTCCATCGGAACTTCGAAGTTAAGCGAGTTCGCGCGAGAGCAATTCTAGGATGGGTAACCCATTGGGAAGTTTTCATGTGAGTTCCCAGAAACAAAACGTGACGCGAGGGTGTGGTCGGGGCTCAAAGCCGACAATATCGTACTACGGCGAAGTTGAGCCCGGGATGTGGTGGGAGCCCGAGCCGGGATATGACAAATGATGTGGGTCAATTTCAAGGACCATTTGTCATATAAAAATAAATAAATAAATAAATAAAGACGTGTATGACCCATTTATGTGTCACGTTGGCTCATAATAGATTTTTGGACAAAATTGTGATGGAAATACTACATTAATTTGCCACACCTATTTTGAAGGACAAACATTGATTACTTTTCAATTTCAGATACCATGTTGATAGTGTCGATCAATTTCAAATACCATAAAAAAATAAACTTTTTTTTTCTCTTTTCCTTTGCAACCAGAACAAACCTAATTAAGCAACAGCCCCAGAGTTTTCCTTTTCTCATAATTTTGCTTTATTTGCAGCAAAGTAGATTAATAATTAAAAAAACTAATGAAAATGACTTCAAAACTTTGAGTTTTAATCAAAAGTCACCTAATAACTTTTATTTGATGATAAGGACAAGAGATAAAAAAAATTACAAAAACCTTTTTTTTTCTCTTTTTCTTTTAGTTGATGTGAACATTTACTTTACTTTATTTGTGACCAGTAAACTAATTAGTAATATCGTATTAACTAATTAACAACCATAAATTAACCATAGTCGTGTTTGTGTAGAATTCTTGTAGAGATAAACCCGACCGTCAAACACGAATTGCCACCTTAAAAGCTATGGGCCCACAAATGCTAATCAGCATAATTTCTGGTGGGCCAAAAGCCCACAGAATTTTTCTGAACCTACGTGGCGCTTAGTGATTTGTCCACCTCACAAGAATAATGAAAGCTCCAGCACATTAGATTAAATTTTGGTTTATCAAAAGCTTTAAATGATATGATATGACTTCATAAAAATATATCAAATTATCAAATTGTCAATGGCTTGCATTTCTACATCATGGTTAGGCAGTATAATGTTTAAATATAAGTGATGAAATATTATCTTAGAATCATTCTTTTTTTATTAGGTTTGTCTTTGTGTGTTGGGATAAGTTGGAATTTGTACTATACTATTATGTTGTTGTTATAATAATATAAATATGTCAAGTACGTGTATTATAATACATCGTGTATAATAATTAACTGAATACTTTAATCGAATTAACGATAAAGAAAATTACTTGCTTCATCTCTACGAATTTTAAAGTACCATTCATTCTATTTTGTACGTAATTGTAACACATAAAAAATACTAATAATTTGGTGTCATGATTTCAGATGACAAACAAGTGACTCGCTACATAATAAATTATTTATTATTTATAGTATTTTATTTCGTCAAGTTTTGGATAATGTATTTTCTGGCATTGTTACTTATCCACAATAAATAAGAATATGGTTTTTTTATCATACGTGTGATATAAGTAATTGAATTTTAAGATAAACAAAATTACTTACATCTTTAGCATGTTATGCCTTCTCCCTAGTCTTTTATAATAACAAATCAGAGATGATCCTCAAACTAACAACAAAAGCAACCAAGTATGAAGGGCGTAACGGCTAAACGATGAACAATTGTATTGGATAGGCGCTGGATCCGGTAATCGCAACCGTTATTAATCTAGCATCCTCCTCAATCGCAAACCATCATTGATTTGGCAACACATTCAGGGCCGGTCCTGAGGGTAGTCGGAGTAGGCGCCGCCTAGGGACCTTGCTTAGAGGGCCCCAAATTTTATTTTATTATATTTATAAATAGATTACAACTTTATTTTTGTTCAACTAAGAAGTTTACAAACTTTGAGTCTTTGAGTCTTTGCTTATAGAATTCTGTTAACCATACCAATTACAATGCCTCTACATAACAAAGTTTTTCAAAATTAAAGTTGATAGAATCTTATCTTCGATCAACTATGTCACAAAAAAGATTGAATGAGTTAGTTATTTGATCAATTGAAAAAGAATTGTTGAAAAAATTAGATTATGTAAATTTAACGCGAGACATGTAATATTTGTATATATTTCATTTTTTTGGTATTAATCTTTAATAATATTTAATGTAGAAATAGACTTTTTCATGTATTTAACAAATTTTTAATTTTTAATAATATTTGATTTGTTCACTTCACAAGAATAATTTGGACATCACAAGAAAGCTCCAGCACATTAAATAAAATTTTGGTTTATCAAAAGCTTTAAATTATATGATATGACTTTGTGAAAATATATCAAATTACCAAATTGTCAATGGCTTTCATTTCTACAAAGTGAATCATTTATTAATTATTGTATTTTATGTTGTCAAGTTTTTAATATATTGAATTTTAAGATTAAAAAAGATTACTTACATCTTTAGCATGTTACTCATTCTCATACCTACAATTTTGTTTATCGGAAGTCAACACATTGAAAAAATTAGAATATGTTACTCGCCTACTATAGAAAACAATAGAGGGAGTATAGTGTTGTAATTCATAAAGTCAACTTCCAAATTGGTGTTTCTTTTTGCTTTGGGTTTTTATCATAGATGGTCATTGAAATTGACCCATAGAAAATAGAATTTTTGACAAAATTATGATAAAATGACCACATTTATTTCTAAGACTACTTAAGATCGATTTTCAATTTCAATGACTATCTTGATGGTGTAACATGCCACATTGTCCAAGGGAGTGGTTCCTCTAAGCCTTATAAGTATATTCTCATCTCTACCTAGCATGAGGCCTTTTGGGAACTCACTGGCTTTGGGTTCCATTGGAACTCCGAAGTTAAGCGAGTTCGCGGGAGAGCAATCCCAAAATGGGTGATCCACTAGGAAGTTCTCGTGTGAGTTCCCAGAAACAAAACCGTGAAGGCGTGGTCGGGGCCTAAAGTGGATAATATCGTGCTACGGCGGAGTCGAGCCCGAGATGTGATGGGGGCTCGGACTGGGATGTGACAATTTGGTATCAGAGCCAATCTCTGACCGAAAGTGTGCCGACGAGGACGTTGGGCCCCTAAGGGGGGTGGATTGTAACATCCCACATTGTCCAGGGGAGTGGATCCTCTAATCCTTATATATATTTTCTCATCTTTACCTAGCACTAGACCTTTTGGGAACTCACTGGCTTCCAGTTCCATCGGAACTCCGAAGTTAAGCGAGTTCGCGCGAGAGCAATCCCAGGATGGGTGACCCATTGGGAAGTTTTTGTGTGAGTTCCCAGAAACAAAACATGACGTGAGGGTGTGGTCGGGGCTCAAAGCCGACAATATCGTACTACGGCGAAGTCGAGCCCGGGATGTGGTGGGAGCCCGAGCCGGGATATGACAGATGGTGTGGGTCAATTTCAAGGACCATTTGTCATATAAAAATAAATAAATAAATAAAGACGTGTATGACCCATTTATGTGTCACATCGGCTCATAATAGAATTTTTGACAAAATTGTGATGGAAATACTACATTAATTTGCCACACCTATTTTTAAGGATAAACATTGATTACTTTTCAATTTCAGAGACCATGTTGATAGTGTCGATCAATTTCAAATACCATAAAAAAATAAACCTTTTTTTTTCTCTTTTCCTTTGCAACCAAAACAAACCTAATTAAGCAATAGCCCCAGAGTTTTCCTTTTCTCATAATTTTGCTTTATTTGCAGCAAAGTAGATTAATAATTAGGAAAACTAATGAAAATGGCTTCAAAACTTTGAGTTTTAACCAAAAGTCACCTAATAACTTTTATTTGATGATAAGGACAAGAGATAAAAAAAATACAAAAACTTGTTCAACCCAAAGCGCTTGTGCACGCGAGCAGTGCGAAAGCAAGCATCTACCAATTCAATAGAAAACCAACAGTGCAAAAGCAGCACACAAATTACTTTTTAAATATTTCATCGGGAAGGAAAAGGTTCAGAGAGAGAGATTGTGAGGGTAGAGAGAACAGAATGCCAACCAAATCTATTCAAACTGACATCAACAAACCCCAAAATTTTTTAGAGAGAGAGAGAAATTTGAGATAAAAAAATATATTACTGACATCAATACATGACTACCACTTAGCCTTACACGTGGGGTAGCATCTCATCATCACCTTATGTTCAAATTATGGAATTCTTTATTAATTTTAACCCTAATCAGCTAAAACCTAAAAATAAAAAAAATATTAGATTATGATCCTCAATGAAAGCACATTAGCTTTTTTGATCTTTCATTTATGTTTTTGTTGTTAATTTTATATTGAATAAATTAAAGGAAAGTCAAATAAATTGTTCGAAGAAATGTTAAAGAACAAATAGGAATGTGAAAATCATTATTCTAACTTTGTAAGAATATAAATATTATTGCTAGTGATTCATATGATAATGGGAAGAGAGCTTCAAATTTTGAACCTTTTAGTGTTCAGTTTATAAAATAGTTGGTGTTCAGTTTAAAAAACGGTGATGGGTGTTCGATTTTAAGAAATAGTTAGTATTTAATTTACGAAATAGTTAGTTTTTTGTTTAAGAAATAGTCAGTGTTTAGTTTACAAAATAGTGACAGTACTAGTTTACAAAATAGTGATAATACTAGTGTTTGGTTTAAGAAATAACCAGTGCTTAGTGTCACAGCCCGTCCGAATATTTAATTTTCGACGATGTAAAATGACAGTTATACCCTTGGACGTGAGTATTGTGGTGTGTGTTATGCATGTTAAGGTGGTTCAAACTTGCATTATTCCTCTATTATTGGACCTAATTAGAACTAAGTGTTTCTCTTAGTTTTGATTGGTGACTTTTGAACCACACACACACACCCTTTTTCTCTCTCTCTCCTTCCTGTGCTCTTTCATCTCTCGGACTCTCTCTCTTTCCCTCACGTACGGACAAGCATCAAAGCTCACACTCAAGCACGAATCGACGTTCTAAAGGTAAGATTCTTGTTCCTTGCAAGCCCTTGAGTACATCTATACTATTCTTAAGACTTGAAACCGTGAAAAACCCGAGAAACCCTAACCCTGATTTTGTGCACTGTTCATGCACACGTAAAACCTTGTGTTTCAGGGAATTTGAAGCTTATAGGAAGCTTAAGGAGGTCTTCACGAGTCTCGGGGTACTTCGTTGGAAGGAATTGGACGTCAGAGAGCTGAGATCGACGTATATCTATATAAGTCGAACTATCGAGCTTTCTCGGGGAAAACCTAGTAGATTTTAAGCCTTGAAACTTGTATAACGTGATTCTACATGTTATTAGCTTCATTTTGGTACCAATTTTGTGGAAAATGGTGAAGAAACGAAGGAGAATAGTGGTTTTAAAGTTTTACCCAGAAACTAGCGAAGTCGCCGGCGACCGGCGACTCACCGAAGAAGAAAGGAGTATATTCCGTCAAAGTTAACGGAATATGCTAACGTCATCAGTCATCTTTAACAGTTACCGTTGAGTTTTAACGGAATATTCATTAGAATATTCCTAACGGCGTTGACTAACACTGTCAGTATGCTTGTCACGTGGCCGCGCGTGAGGGCGCGTAGCCTGCACGTGGCGGCGCGTGAGGGGTCCAAAAATTATTCTAAAAATTTATGTATGATCCTGAGGTTGTGTAGGTCACTGTGATATATTCATATACCCAATTTGAGCTATATATGAGAAGTTATTAGCTAGTTTTGTGTATGTGCTCTAAAATAACGTTTTTATAGTTAATTCGCATATAGGTGAGACTTATCCCGAGGACAAGTGATAGGGATTTTACTACTCATGTGAACGGGCTAAAAACTCCTTTTGTACTTGCAAGAATCACAAGGTTGTTGTAGTATAAACGGATCTCGCAAGGTCATTCTCCACATGGATTATTAAATAATTCAAAGCAAACCAAATTCCAATTAATTATTGTAAAGTAGAAATTGAGGTGATTGATTTTATAACCTACTTAAAATAAAAATGAAATTAATTAATTAAAATAAACAATCTGCAATATTAAAACTAGAGGGAAAAGAAAACATTTTGGGAGAAATCAAATTAAGAAAGCACTAAGGTTCCACCATCACCTAGCATCCTATGAATTTTTACCAATTACTCATGATCTACACATGCCACTTTGAATGTTAGATTTTCCTAATTCATATTCTACTTGGAACCTTCAACGTAGAGCGTATATCTAACATGCAACCCGTCCGAACGTTCAGATCAAATCTGAACATGAAAGACTCATTATGCTTTATGAAAACCCTTTGAAAAACCATGCAACCCTTAAGACGTGGTGTTAAGTGAAATTACAATTATTAATCATAAGAAGCCAGCGTCAATTTCAGGAACCTTCCGACCAAAATTGCATCAAATTACTTTTCTAAAGATCCTAATTGTGATCAGGCATTAAGACAATTAGATAGTTTTTATCTCGGTGATTAACAATTCAAAGTATGCATGCAATCAAGCATAATCAATTAAATAAAAATCACATATTCATGATAAGACTCAAGGCTTCGCCCTAACAAAAGAAATTAGTTACGCATATTCATAATTGAAATCATAGAAAATATTATTAAGAAAAGGATTGAAAACACCTTCAAATAGAAAATCTCCAAAACTCTAGCAATTCTCTCTATCTCCAAAATTGCATAAAATAAAGCGTTGTGAAAAACTGTAGACGGCCAAGCAATATATCTGCTAAGCCCCCCCACACAAACCCTAAAAACAGGTCCTTTATTCCCACTAGGAAACTAAAAATAATAATAAAATAAAATAGGAAACATAACCCTAAATTAAATGGTAAAATTCGCCTAAGTTATGTTTGGTTATGTGAATCATCGATGATGTGATATGTGATTGAATAATGTTGGTCAGAGTTATGGCACAGGCCTATTTATTATGTCACCTCCCGCACCATATGCTCATATTGGATCCAATTTAGGTGCATAGTCTTGTCGTACAGACCTTATTTATGGTTCCGACTCGTAGGTGACTAGCGATTTATCGCCCAACTATTATGTGAGAGTAGTAGTGAGCATGATTATATTACACTCATTATTGTCGTACAGACCTTTTCATTTGGTTTCAACTCATGTGCAGTATATTGCCGTATAGGTCATTGTAGTGACTGATTGACTTTTGAGCTATGAATTCAGCCGTACAGACTACCACAGGGGTTCTGGCTAACATGTTATATTTCTATGAAATTATTCTTACCTGAAATTGCTTACTCTGTTATATCTTGGCATGGCATACATATGATTATGATTATGTGAAGCATAATTTGAAGTGATAAGATTACATATATATTTATGTATATGCTTATATCTTGATTCTGGGAAAAATTATACATGTTTTAAAACGAGGGGTTAGATATGTTGATAAATGAAATGGTTTTGTAAAACATTTGTTTTTACCCACTCACGTTTTCTGTTTTGTGCCCCTCCATGTTTTAGGTAAGTTTGCAGTTGTTGTCGGTGGCCTTGAGGATTTCGGCGGTTCTGACCTATCTAAATAATTGTAGGACATCTTATGGTACTGTATAATTAGTACTTGTCCTACTGGACTGCACCTAGACTTTCTATGCTCTAATTATGAGTGTTTACTTATGTATCTTACTCCTAACACTTCTTGTTTAGTAGTGCACTCTAGTAGTTTGGTTTTTAATTATTCTTATATTTCTTATCATTATTGCTTCCGCACTGTGCACATGGCTACGTCACTCTCACGTGACAGCCAGCATGCCTTGATCTCGGTCGAGGTGTGTCACTTAGTTTACGAAATAGTGATAGTGATAGTACTATTACTTGGTTTAATAAATAGTCTATTTAGTTTACGAAATAGTGATAGTACTAGTGCTAAGTTTAAGAAATAATCAGTGTTTAGTATACAAGGTGTTCGGTTTAAGAAATAGTCAGTGTTTAGTTTACAAAATAGTAATAGTACTAGTGTTCAATTTAAGAAATAGTTAGTGTTCAGTTTACGAAATAGTCAGTATTCAGTTTAAGAAGTAGTGATTGTATTAGTGTTACGTTTAAGAAATAGTTAGTGTTTAATTTAAGAAATACTATTCAGTTTAAGAAGTAGTCAATGTTCAGTTTAAGAAATAGCGTTCAAATTTAAGAAGTAGTTAATGTTCTGTATAAGAAACAGTGACAGTATTAGTGTTCATAAAACTAAATAATAAATATTTTCTGTATTTTTGATCTTGTAATATTATTACTTAGTTTGTTCTAAAAAAATTGAAAGAATAGTCAAATAAACAAGTAATAAAATAAAAATAAATTATTTATGGAGTGAGGTGAAAGGAGAGAGAAGAGTGGGCAGAGGTGAACAAAAAAAGTTGATATGGATGGGCAGGGGCGGAGCCACCAAGGGACTAGGGTAGTCCCCGGCCCATCCTGACTTCATCTGAGGTGTGAACCTCATGGAAGAAGATGAAGCAAATGACGTCGTTAAACTGTTTTGATTTTAAATCTTTTTGGCTGTTTAATAAAACGATAAGTTTGGCGGGGGAGTTTTAAAAGAGATGTGCAATTTTAAATGGAAAAAGCAACCCCACTTTTGGTTCGATTCTCTCACCTAACAGTAATATACAACTTTTTACACACACTCATATACACACACACACACACACACACACACACACACACACACACACATATACATATTTGTGAAAGGCCCCTCCTCATTCAGAATTCTGGCTCCGCCAATGTGGATGCGTGAGGTGAAAGAAGAGAGAAAAATTGATAGGAATATGGGAAATAGGGAGAGAGGGAGAAAGAAGTTGAACGGTTGAGTGAGAGAAAGTGTGTATATGAGTGTGATGTGACGCGTGATCCCGCGCGTCACTATTTGTTGGTTTTTTTTTTTTTTTTGTAATTATGTAAAATTTTCGTCCACTTCATTAAAATTTGAATTCTTTTTATTAAAATTTAAACCCTTTTTATTAAATAAAATTAGTAGGTAGTTTTTTGTTAATTAAAATTTTTGAGAATCCCTTTTCATTAAAACTCTCTTAATAATTAGTTCTCAAAAAAGTCTTCTGCATATATCCTGACTTCATTGAAAGAGAGATTGGCGAGTTCAAATCTCATAACAACAATTGTTGAACAAAAAGGAAAACAAAATGCATATATACAAAACAAAACGGCTTCAAACTTGACAGCAATTCTAAATTCAAAACCTTAATTTTGTACACTTTCACAACTTTCAATCACAAAGAAATTGAATCAAAACCACAATAGAATTGTTCGTCCTCTTATAACTTGTTGACTTCACGGTACATATCAGCAGGCCTTGAATCCAACTGATACCTAATTGGATTCGTTTGATCAACAATCAAAACGCAAAAGCACTTCTCCTTCCAACAGCATAGCTTTTGCTTCTAGGGTACAAGTCACCCTTGACACCAGCAGCACCTTCATCAAAATCCGCAGGTGCATCTTCATCAATCTTCCCCATGGCCACGCTGCTACATTTTGGCAAAACAGTCGGATTATTCGACACCCTTTTCGGCCCCATACCCGATCGCATAGTTGTGGTTGTAGCCGATCGTTTCATCT
The DNA here is from genome assembly GCF_916048215.2 of Malus sylvestris. Lineage (NCBI taxonomy): Eukaryota > Viridiplantae > Streptophyta > Magnoliopsida > Rosales > Rosaceae > Malus > Malus sylvestris. Next base: position 6,301,563 of record NC_062267.1, on the reverse strand, counting down.
GCTCTTGCATGATCATGTTCACATCGATCCTGCCCCCGTAGTTCCTTGCTGACGCAGCCCTAATAAGCTCTGAATAATCATCACCATTTTCACTTAACCTAGAAGAAGTTGAGCTAACGCTGAAGCTCTTGGGCAAGCCTTGAGTGACATTACCACCAAGCCCTCCAACTGCGCCACTGTAGGCCACTCTGCCGCCCATGTCCGTCATGCTTCTGACGTAAAAGTCTTTGGCCTTGCTCAGGACTCTGATGGGTACCATGATGATTTTCATGAACTTGTTCTGGCTATTCACCTTGGTCTTCCTCATGTTCTGCACAACTTTTACGTGATACGAAAACTACTGAAATATCTGTTGGAGGACCAAAAAAATTTCTCTGCGGAAATCGGATTTAGGAGGGAAGAGAAAAATTTTGATGGCGAATAATGTGAGAAAGAGGAGGAGGTAGGTGTGATGTGAGGAAGCTTGGATTTTATATAAATGGTGTTGTAGAAGGTGACCCTGAAAGAACGTGGTTGAATACCATATGAACATGAAGGTGATGAGTTTAGACTTTTCAAAACCCACGATGGAAAGTTCAATAAAATACAAAATAAAGAAATTGGGAGATAAGAACGAAGGGGCGGTCTGCGTGTGTTTAATTAATCAAAATGATAAAGTGGGTGGGCCAAAATTGAAAACGAAGGTTTAAATTGACTAGGAAATTTTCAAATTTGACTTCTTATTCATTAATTATTTTTACTTTTATATTCAGCGTGTTTGTATTAAATAACTTTTCCATTATTTTTTTAATTTTTACTAACATTTGTCTACACACTATGTGTGTATGAACACATTTTTTTAGAAAATGAGAAGGAGAGAGGGAGAGAGAGAACGTGGGGGGAGTGAGAGATTTTTGTTTTTGAATTTTTTTTAAATATTGGATGTATTTTAACATCACCTGTATGTGATGTTTCAATAAAAAACAATAAAATTTAGACCTATAAAATTACATTATTGGCCTTCATTTTTTTTTTGTGATAGAAGACTAAGTAGCATTTTCACCCTCTTTTGGTTGACAAAGAGAGTTTCATTAATTAATAGAGATTATTGAAAGAAGAGGTGAGTTCGAAACAAATATAATAATTATTTTTTTTAGTGCATATATATTTTTACATTAAGGAAGAGGGAATTCGGCTAAACTTATCGAAAGTGCTTTCGATTTTAATATTTTTATACCAAAATAGGATAAGAAGTAAAATTTTAAACTCGAAACACATGAAAATTGAAAAATCTATCTACTAAAATATTAAACCATATGCCCCCACTATTTTTCACTTTATGAATTTTTCTTTCCGTTTATAACTATTAGATCGAATAAATAGAAGAATTGAGAAACAAATATAAACGTACACGGAATGAGTTATTTTATTCTTCTCGTCAGACATGATTTCATTATATCCCTTTCATGGCAATTCTGTGTCAAGATAATCAACTTAATAAAAAATTCAGTCAATTGCTGCTACTGTAATGACTGCTAAGTGCTTACTGGAATTATTGAATTATTGTATTAGTGAATCAGTGTCCTCAGCAGCAATACCATCGGCAGACACTGACTCTGTCACAGTATATATGAACTGGTTCTCTCTGGTTTTGGGTAAGATTGAATATTTTAGACAAACTTAAGAGGAAGTTTTCGTTGGCACCATTATAAAATGTTACTAATTCTTTTATGAGAAGATGTACGGTTGTTTTCAGATATTGTATTAAAGTTTATGACATCATATGATTATGTGACAAGCAGAATAAAACGTAAAAGTCACTTTTTATTATACTAGATAATATCTATTATATAATCCTTAAACATAAAGGGAAATCCAAAGGCCGGCTCGCCAACTTATTTGTACAATTTGTGGGCATTTATTGTTGTATTTTATTATTTACTCATATTATACACGTGAAATAATACATCACGTGATTATATCGAGATTGACTGTAATATTTATAAGTATTTTGAATTGTAGGCAAGTCTCATGCAGTCATGCTACAATACAAAATAAGGCTCTATATATATCCAAAGAAGTGTTAGGCATAAAAGAGCCGTTTCCAACGGCAGCCGGCCAACATATTTATATAATTTATGGGCGCCCATTGCTGTAGGTAATGATTGCAATTAGGTACCAGCCACATTTAACATGTTTTTAAGTTTGTAATTAGAGGAGTAAGATTCTCTCTTCTCCTATTCTCATCATCTTCCCTTCCTTCCTGTTATATATTGCTTTTTGTTTTATTGTTTTTAAAAAAAAAATTAATATAAAATGTTGACGTGTTTTAATCATAACTATTTAAATAAATGGGAATAAAAAGAAATAAAGATTAGAAGGGAAGAGAATCATATTCTGTAATTAGCATAGACACCAAAGTTTGACATTTAAAAGATGCAGGTGATGTGACAATTCTTGTTTGCATGTTATGACGTGGCAAGTTTCCAATATACTTCACAAAAATGAGCGCAGATTGAGAATTTGGGCCCAAAATTCCATAATTTGTCTCATAGCACAGCAGTCCAACATAAAGCCCAATACTACTAGCTCAAAATAAGACTTAGGTAAATGCTCGTTTTAGCCTTCTGGCTCTTCAAGATTCTCTAAGATATTAATATTTTAATAAACAGTACAGAGTCATATTTGCCTCCGTCTCCAACCGAGGGCCAGAGGGCTTGAGGGCTCGTTTTAGCCTTGTCACAAAAAACTATCTCCAACAGAGGGCCAAAAGGTCATAGGGCCAAACATAATTTATTATTTAAAAACTACAACAACTTAAATTTAAAAACAATAACTTAAATTTAAAAACTACAACTAAAATTTAAAAATGACAAATTAAATTTAAAAACTACAAATTAAATTTGAAAACAACATTAACTTAAATTTAAAATTTTTGTGAGGAATGGTGAATGAATGGTTTAGGTATTGATAGGAAAAAAAATAGAATTTTTGAGAATTAAAAAAAAAGGCCCAAAAAACCTTAAAATTTTTTTTGAATCCAACGGTAACTAGCGCCAGCTAGCCGTTGGATTCAAAATTCTTTTTAAGAATTCATGTCGGTTATAACCGATAGGAATACATATATTGTATTTAATGTAAATGTATTACTGTCGGTTATAACCAATAGGATTAAGCGGTTTTCTGGCTAGTCCCGGGCTGGCAAGCTGACTGCTTGCAACCAGCCCTCCAGCCCTCTCCGATTCCGTGGGGCCCTCTCAAATTCCACAACCCTCTAGCCTAGCCCTTGGTTGGAGACAATTTTCGGGCTATTTTCGGCCCTCTGGGCCCTTCGGTTAAAGATGGCCTAAGTCCAATCATGTCCAACTATAAGTCTATTAGTAAAAAAGTTGGTTCATTATATGTAATTCTGAATTTTTAAATGTAATTAGCGCTACAATCTAGTAATATTCCTCTTCACTTGTAAGTGAGATGTCTATAGGTTCGATTTTCGCCAAAGGTGAATTTCAACCACATTATTGCTAGTCCATTGTGAGACTCTTCCCCTTAATGGAGATAATATTGTTTGTTTAGAAGAAGAAAAAAGGTGTGATTAGTACACCGTTATATGTTATTAAATTTCACGTGTTATAATAAGAATCGAAGACATGGCTCATATTGTATGACATACGATATAATAGTAATGAGTAGATTTCACGTCTTGGCGGCGAAAATTCATCGAACATTTTGTTGCACTTTCTGCGCGGTGGGGTGGTAGGGTGGATGAAATGCTCACCCTTGATTCAGGAAACACAGTAGGATCGCATTGGCGTGGTAAGAGAGGAGCTCAGAGAGCAACCTTTGGCTGATGTCAAACCCTAAAATATTTGGTCGGAACCGGCTTGTCATCACCCCAAATGCTACATATTCGGCCTATCATATTCCGCAGTTTCTCGACAACGTTGGACTTCGAGGTGTTCATCCTTTCAAAACTAGGGTTTTGGGTTTAACAAAGGAGCTGGCAGCTCCTGAGGTGGTGTGAAGACAGCAGAGACTTTTTTTCTATGGAAGCAACGGTTTCGATGAGCAGCCTGAGAGTGTTTAAGGGGACGGAGATGGGACTGTGAACATGGTGGCTTGTTGGCACATGAATCTCTGTGGTCCAATACGAAAAATCAAACTCCGAAAACGATCAGAGTTCCCGCCCCCCGGGGGAGGGGGGGGGGTTCTCAGACAGCAATACTCAAAGATGAAGATGCACTAGATGGAATAGTTAGGGAAATTTCTAGTATTAATTCCTAGTCAAGTTTTGTTGAGAATGCAAGTGTTTAATGAATGGATAGTTATGTGGGGATGCTAGCTATCTTCTCTTCCGGACGTCACCACTCCATCGCCTTCAAACTGGCCAAGAACATGGAAGATTGAAATCGATGGAGTTGGACGACCCGGAGCAATTATTCACAAGGCAAGGGAGTGCTACAATCATTTAAGCAATAACAAGTTTAATGTAAAAACGGAACTTGTAACTATTACTCAATTCCGTTGACACAGATAAAAGTACGAGTTATCTGTCTATTAAACTAAATTCAACGACTATTGACCAAAAAAACAACTAAATTCAAAGGCTTACAAGTTACAATTGAAGAGCAGTTTGCATTACTAATATCACAAATGTGCCAAAGAAAGTGCACTACTGTCCTTCAGAGTCTTACGTGCACGCCAAGATACGTCAGAAGCTGTCTTTGATGTTCCCATCTGTAAATTTGAGGAAAGAATTACGGCTATTAGTAGATTAAGCAAGTTCTGATATCGGATTACAAAGTAGAACAACAATAATTGTTCCGTTCACAATTCATTTGCTTAACCAATGTCCAATGCAACAATTTGGAAAAAGAAAAGTAGCTTTGTTGTTAAAAATGAAAGTTGTAGTTTTTTTAGATTCTAGAGTTACTTGCATAAAGCCAGAGGAAAGTTCACCTTGGTCTCCATAAGCCAGTAATCTCGCCACAAGCTCGAATCTTGGTCATAAGTCTGAAGTGCAGAAAAATACAACTTCCGGGCATTTTCAAGACCAGTTTTATCACCATTTGATGCAAGGTTTGTTTCCAATTCTATGCAGGTCCTATATAGAACTAGCCCAGGCCGTGGTAAAGCTGTAAAGCTGCAATTCAATCGATGCAAACATAGACACTTCTTCGTAAGCAAACTGCATAATCTAAGATGAAATATAATAATGTAAGAGTTATTAAGGATGAAATGGCCTACCGCTTATACATCACTCTAGCATGCGCAATTCCATCTTTTTGAAGAACAAAATTCACAATAATAGAAGAGAGGGAAAATCCTTCGTCACTGCCACGATATTTAATTAACGATGCAACAGCAACCTCAACCAACATGTCAAAATAATGTTTTTGACTGGCAAAGAATTTAAGGGCCTGCAATAGGAGATAATGTTAAAGCGTCTCATCAAGATAATTGGTAATTACAGTGTCATATCGGAGTTCATCAAATTGAAAGGTGTGGATAACATACCATTACCCACAAGCTCTCAGCTTCTGAAATTGACAGTCTTGTCAAACCATCTTTTACAAGTTCAAAGATCGATAGCAGCTTATCTTTGCTCGAAGAAATAAGATCCCTTGTCGAGTGCTTCATTTCTATAGAGGCCCATAATACCCGCACCTTTGCAGAATTTGGAAATTTTCCACAACAAAGATTGTGTGCCAGTTTCCGAGCTTCATCCACTCTTCCAAGTTGCAAATATAATGAAATATGCTCATAGGCAAGTTCCTCATCTGTGCACCCGATTGTATCAGCCTTTTGGTAAAGGCCCAAAAGACGTGAAACATAACTAGCAGATTGATTGTCTAGAGAAGTCTCGTTGTCTCCTACTAGAAGAGCTACAGCACCCATGAGAAACTTTGCATAGTGCTTGAACATTTTGGCCGAAGGCAAAACTTGTATGGCATCCTCATAGACCTACCCATAGAGCATGACATCCGTTTTATTCGTCATACATTTGTAGTTAGGGACATAAGATATATCCAGACGGAGTCTAATTCAGTTTCAAATATAGCATAGATGTTAACCAATTACTCAATAGAAGACTAAATAAACGGCTTTAAAAGTGCAGGATTTAATCAGTAATACATGCATTTAATACCTGAATAGCTTTTCCCATAAAAGAAAATGTTATTTCTTCACCAGTCTCTTCCTGTGTACTTGCAGGATTGTATTCAAATTTAGCAAGCCAATCCCAATACTCTGGTTCTGTTGAGAAGTCTCTCTTCATGTCACTTAGTACTTCCTCACGCATTTCCCCAGATTTAGCCAAGTTGATAGATTTCAAGATCTCTAAAAACCGCTTTCTCAGGGTAAAGCTAGAGGGAAGAGCTTTAACTGCTTCACTGTATATGGTTTTTATCACGCCAAAACCTACCTCTTGTAACTTATCAACTTTCTTCCTTGATTTGCTTTCTTCAATATCTGACCCTTCATTATTTTCATCATTTTCTCTTTCTTCATGGAGGGGCATGTATAAATCTTTGTTTTCACTTTTCCACTGTTGCTCATCAGCACTAATCTTATCACGAACCAGACTGCCCTCATCCTCTCCAAGAGCAACCTTTCGAGCCTTTAGTTTATTAAGGAATGTGAGTTCCATCCGGAGATACTCTAACCAAAGATCTTCTGAATTTTTGCAAAATCTCAACCCCTGTAGCATTGTATTACGGGCAGCTTCGACATTTGAGAAGTTGTCGAATTCCCAAGCTGCTTTATAAATCCAAACAGATGGCTGCTTGGAATGAAACCCAGTTACCTTATTCAAGACCTACAAAACAATCCCAAATCCAAGAAAAATAAATCTATAGAACCAAGTTTGAATGCAGTAATCAATACTCGAACTTTGAAGTTAAATTCACTCCACAAAACAAGAACCGTTAACAATTACCTCCTTGATCCTACCATTTCGTCGCTCTTTACAAAAGTCAAGGTAGCGAAACCAGAGTTCAAGATCGCCAGTGAACCTAGTGACGGCAAGCCTATAAACATCAAGAATCCTCCTGACGCCAGCAAAGTCTGAAACCGACTTCCTCTTCCTCTTCTTCTTCTTCGTCTCCTCGTTATCTTCCCGCTCCGGCAACTTTGCCTTTTTCCTCAAGCGCCTTAGCTTGTCGACCTTAGTCTCGTAGTCAATGTAGGCAAGGTAGTCCTCCTTGAGTGGGCTCGGCCGCTTGAGCCGGAATTCAAAATTGCGACGCTGCTTGACAATCTCAGCAAGCTCACGTCTCGTGAACAGTTCCTCCTTCTCCAGGTCGTCCAACTCCGGGAGCATACGCTCCATCCGGTACTGGACCACATCCGCCATTTTTCCTTACAGCTGTGCAAGCCGGCTGCCGGAATCCAACTGGGAATATAAAATCATGTCAATGACAAATTGCTGACAAATAACAATCTCTCAACCATCTGCTTTCTAACCATGAAAGTTGGTAACAAACAAATCGTCGAGCTACATGTCGGATTACTACAACAAGCATTCTACCCAGAACCCCAAATTCAAAACCCTAATTTTAAAAACACAATTTCAATTCCCAGAAGTAAATTTACAATCTTTAGCTTAAACTGGAAAGAATCAGCCGCTCATCAATCACAAAAAAAATAAAATAAAATAAAAATTGAAAGAAAAAAAAAAGGAAATCAAATTTCTTGGTCAGACTGAAGAAAATGAATGCGATGAGCTGAGAAACTTAGATACGTACATGTTAGCTTCAGAGAGACTGCAATGGAGCTGAGCGCTGCTGACTGCTGAGGCAGAAAATCGAGAAAGAAGACACAGCTAGGGATTTAGGCGGTTTTTTATTTTATTTTTTATTTTATTTTTTTAGGGTTTTAGCCTTTTAGGGGTTTAAGAGACGTAGTAGAAGTGGGCTAAAATTTGGGCTTCGGTGGGCTTAACATCAAACGCAGTTCGTTACCACTTCTTTTCTTGCTAGTATAACAGATGTTGCCACGGCACAATATTTTATTACTTCTAATAAAATTTAAGTGTATTCTTAATTCAAACTCTTTTTCGTTTCAGGTCATACCTTATTTTTTTTCTTTCATCTCTCTTATTGAAGTGCAGTCTTCACTTTCCCTCCTCATTCTGTCAACTTTTCTTTGGCTTTAACTAATATTTTTTTTAAATTCTTGCTTACTCTTTACCTCATATTGGAGTTTTTGGATTTGTGCAATGTTTCTAGTTCTCTTTTGAATTTAGAGTCTTTATGAAAATTACTCTAATTCTCCTATTCGGGGTTCAAATTGCCTATGTATGTGAGAGGCCCTTCCGCATATGAAATTCTGGCTCTGCCACTGCTCACCACCCTCAAGTTTTGTTGATGCTCATCATCCACCACCCTACTTATCACTATTAAATCATTTTAAATTTTGAGATATAAGTAGATGATAGATGTTAATTGTAAAATTTAAACTCATCAACGATGATAAATAGGGTGATTTGCTAAAATGCACCCATATCTTGTATGCTATAATATAAAATTTTACTTCCCCAAAGTGGGTGTATCTACCATTATAATTGTATTTTATGAGTTCAACCAACAATTAGATGAATGAAATGCACAAATATATTTGGTGCATGTGCCACAATTCTTTCAAGAAGTGGGATCATATCGATGGACTCAAAAAACGAAGATAGGTGAAGTGTGGAATAAAATGCACAGATTACTTTGTACAAGTGCACGAGCCATCGCTTCGAAACTATGCTTCACCCTTTGTATTTTGTAATACATATCTTTTTTAACAAAATTGTGTTGATAATATATAAGAAAATTATCAGTCGCATTTCAAAAATTTAATTGTACACTTTTGTATTAGATTTCAGATAAGTTATAGTTTGCATCCTTAGGTTTTGGTGCAATTATAACTTCATATATTATTTTTAAAACGTTTCAATGTCATATGCAAAGTTTAATTTTAATTGTAATGTCATACATTCGTTAGTCAATTCGTTAACTTAGCTGTTAAATGGAGATGCGGCAAGTGTAAGTTTTATACACTTGCTGACATGGAGTGCCATTAATAATTGACAAATAAAAATTATAATGTGAACATAATCTATTGTAATTGCCCACAGAAAATGTGTAGACAATATAGCTTTATATCATGAACCATAACGTATGATGAGTTGTTCATAATCCACTTGCATTTCTAAAGTTCATAGTTATAAGAGCTAGTTTTATACTAGTTAATATAACAATCCAAAGACATCTCCTTTTACGTATAAAGGAAAAAAATTTAGGTTTGAGTCTTGTAAATGAGTCATAACGAGTTCGATACTAATTTATTCTCTCACTCTTAATGTAAATATCAGTGCATAAAAAGTGCTAATTCCATACATTCAAGTAGAAAAATCAACATAACATATAATAAATTTTAAAATTAAAGCAAACTTCCATGTTTTTAAAACAAAACAACTTCAAACAAAATTAAAAGACGACAAGTGGCTCTCTATCACAATGATAGAAATAAGTGTTACTCTTGCACCACGATGTGTGTTCGAACCTCGTCGACTCCCTAATCTAACATTAAATCGAACAAATCTATTGACAAAAAGGAAAAAACAAAAAAAGATGGTCACTTGGGCGAATTGAAAATCAATTTCGTGTTACCTTCTCTAATTAAATACAAAGGAGTACCTCTAACTAAAATTTAATGGATTAAACGTATGTACTTTTTGTAGGAAATACTTCAAATGTTTTGAATTCAAATAAATATTTTCTCTAAAAATATTTTCCAAATGTGTCTTTAATTTACTTTTATTTTTTTTAGTACAACATGTATTTTACACTAAGTAGAAGAAAGAATCCAATTAAATTATATAATAAACAATCTAATTTAATATCGAATTCGTTAATACGGTCCCGACGTACTGAATAGTTAATTTACTGTTTTAAATTGGAAAAGAAAAAGTATTTTACTAAACAAAAGCATAGAAGTTCGGGGAGGACTGGAACCCCGTGGGGCGGGACCCACCAGAGCGTGGCTTTCATAAAGTGCCAGGCTGCCAGCTCAGTTTTTCGTTTGACCGACCCTGATTCCTTGTGCGGTCTAAAGATTTGTAATTTACAATTTCATCCAAACAAAACAAACAAATAAATAAATAAACAAAATAAAAAGGGAAAATTTAGCAATTTTTATATTTTGGAGTCCTCGATCGGCAATTTTTGGCTTTCCGGTGTCCGGTTTGACCACTTTCAAGTCTTTTGGATGGGGCTGCAGAGGTGCGTATCCTCATGCAGCTGCTTTTTCCCGACCAATCAGCTCCCCCCACGTGGCCACGGGAGCTGTGCGTCCCAAGACCCAGACACTTTTTCTCTGCATTAACTATTAAGCCACAATTAATTATTAATTAATTAGCGTGTGCAACTGTGTCTGTGCAGTATTATTGTTTAAAGGTGGATCAGAGCGACGACTGGGAACTGGGAAGTGGAGATTTGGCAATTAATATTCTTTTTCTTGTTTTATTTTTAATTTTAGCTTTTTTGGTGTTAATATTTGTTTTTATTTATTTATTTATTTATTTTTAGGTCTAATATTCTTTATTTCTTTACAGTACATAATGCACAGTCTTAATGTTGTGGTGGGTTTGCAAATTAGATCAATGGTCAATGGGCCCCCACCAAAAAATAGTTCCATATTCCAATTTTCCAACAGGAGCATTTTTGCTCGCACCACCGTAATTAAAATGTATGTTCACCGTACACTTCATCATCTGCTTATGTTATTTCATTTAACTTCCGTTCAATTTTTTTTAATTGGAAAAGAAATATTTAATAAAAAGTTAATTAAAATTAAGTAAAAGGGCACGTGACATAGACGAGGTGTATGGTAAACATATGTCAAAGTTTATGTTAGTGAGCAAAAATATTCCCATTTACAACTCCAACTATGGACCCTTTTGGGGAATAGGATCCTCTTCGGATCCTTTTTGTGGAGATTTGGATGATCAATCAATCGTGTCCGTTTATCGTATATCGTGTGATTAGAAATTATTTTTAATTTTTAATTTAAAATTGAATATCAATAGTACCTAATGAACATACACAATTGATTGATCCTCAAATCCCCACAAAGAGAATCCAGAGAGGATCCTTGTCCCCCTTTTGGATTGAATCTTCTTACAACAGAAAGTCTTGGAATAGTTTTGCTCCAAATCTTGAACCCCAAACTGTTGATTTGTTGTTTGAAATATTATTTGAGTGAAAATAAAGAAGGACTAGATAAATAAGTAATGAGATAAAATTTTGTGTGCGTTGTTATGGGCTTTTGTTGATAGGCTCTCTCGATATGTTGACATATGTCGATATGCTTGCTAAAAAACAATTAACATTAGTCGACATGCTCGCTCAGAAATTGTTAATATATGTCGATAGGTCTGCAATATAACTTGACAAATGACCTTAGATCTACCAAAACTCAATGAAATGCTAATTTGCATGCTCAACTGTTATTACACCATATGTTGCTAACAATCTATTGTAGCTAAAGAAAACAAGTTATTTGTAAGCTTGTAATGTGAGATGAAGATGATCCTGCTTAATTGACAAAATTCGTTGCTGAATCAGGTGCTCTTAATACTTAACATGTGACGATAAGCGACCTTCTCGTAACATTGACAATATAAAGCATCTTAACTATCAAAAAACGAATAGTCTAAATATAAAGTTAGCCGCACTTTTTGAATCTCCCCCAACTTAAATCATGTGAAACTCGCGATATAAACTTATCACAAAATAAAATAATTGTGAAAGTAAATTCCATAACAACTTAATTTGTGATTGTAATGGAGAGATAATAGTATATTTAACATTACATTTTTTAAAAAAGGGGACCAGTTTATGGTTTCAACAAGGTAGATGTGGCAAATCAACCCATTAGGTTGGTAATGGTACCAGCTAACACTCGTTTGATTTGATATCACCATAATGTAGATGTGAGTTTGGTAACGATGATGATAGTGTAAGGTAAAATCTGTCACATCCCCACCTATGTCCACCACATCCTGAGCCCGTTCCACACTGTAGCACGATATTGTTCGTTTTGGGCTTACCATTCCCTCACGGTTTTGTTTTTTGGGAACTCACGAGCAACTGTCCAGTGGGTCACCCATTATGGGAGTGCTCTGGTCTCCATCTTGCTTAACTTCGGAGTTCCTACAGAACCCGAAACTAGTGAGCTCCCAAAAGGTCTCGTGTTAGGTAGGGATGAGAATATACATTTAATGATCACTCCCCTGGACGATGTGGGATGTTACAATCCACCCACCTTAGGGGCCCGACGTCCTCGTCAATACACCACGGCCAGGGTTAGGCTTTGATACCATTTGTCATATCCCGGCCCAGGTCCACCACATCCTAGGCCCGTTCCACCACCGTAGCACGATATTGTCTGCTTTTGGCTTACCATTCCCTCACAGTTTTGTTTTTTGGGAACTCACGAGCAACTTCCCAGTGGGTCACCCATCCTGGGAATGCTCTGGCATCCATCTCGATTAACTTTGGAGCTTCTACGGAACCCGAAGCTAGTGAGCTCCCAAAAGGCCTCGTGCTAGGTAGAGATGATAATATACATTTAAGGATCACTCCCTTGGGCGATGTGGGATGTTACAAAATCAAACTAAATAGGTCTTGATGAGTACTCATTAACAACCTAATAAGTTGATTTGCCACCTGTATGGCACGACGGTCCATATTTTTTAGGGTTGAGAAGACTCACAAATGCATTCTAGCCTCCTTCCGGGCACCATCTAACTATCTTGTGATTCACTAATACCATGAATCGAATCTAAGATATGCCTTGTGAAATATGAGCTTAAAATTCGTTCATAACCAACCTTGGTGGTTGAAAATAACATTTGCTTACTACCAACTTATTTTCTTATTTGTTCTTTCAAAATTGCAAACCAACTAACGTGACAACAAGCAACTAATTTGATAAGGAAAAATATAATTTTCATATGAAAAACATGAACAAATGAGACATTCAATATTTCTATAATTTAATAAAACTACAGAAGTTAAAACATTGTCTATTATCTTAAAATATCAATCCAACCCTTCTATCCATCCACCCACTATTTTCCTTTAACCATTGTATTATTTTATAAGAAAAATAATACATTAAAGAGAATACAACCAGTTTCAGTACAATCAAAAGAAAGATATTTCTTGCTACAGGCGGAAGAGACCCATCCCAAACATGAAAATTATTAAATTTAAATCATGTACTAATGATTGTGTCCGCCGAGAAATTCGCTTCTTTGTATACATAATTCCATGAAATAGTATACTATCAAATGTAGATACTAGCCATTTGATATCTTCAATGTTGCAATCGCCAAAGAAATTACACACGACCCTTTAATTGTATCAATAATGAGTTTGGAGTGACCTTCAACCATTGTATTTTTTTTTTAAAACAACTAATATTAATTTTATGTTAGGCAAATGCTGGTCATAGGTGGTTGAATCTGACCATCGGAGCAAATCCTTGACTGGCTGCACATACCTAACATGACTTGATCGTGGAGAAGAATAACTTAGCTACACTTTAGAATGTTACGATGCGAAGCATTTTAACTTTTTGACATAATAATATGATCGGGCGGATTCGCATTTGTTTTTACATGTGGTTTTTATTTTATTTTGTAATGTATTTCAACGATGCAAACATTTTATCTTTTAGATCTTCAATTAAAGATCATGTTTACTAAAAATTACTTAAATTTAAAACCATATGACCATCAGATTAAGAGTTTAGGATTTTTTTTTAAACCGTGTTCGTCTATTTTTTTCACTACAAATAAATGTTTTAATGGTTTTGAATTTGTCTAGTGTTTTGTTGGATTTGTCTAGTTTTATGCAAAGATAATCTATGAATGATGCTTCAAAGATAGACAATTTAGATTGTTGAAATACATTATAAAATGAACCTCACCAAAACTGTGTAAAAAATTGTGTAAATAAAAAATAGTGCTACAGATCTGGCCTCATATGATTTGTTTGAAAAAATAGTGCTACTGTTTCATATATATATATATATATATTATCAGGGAGCTTAAGGGGAGGGATCCCCATTTTTTCAAAAAAAATGGGGACACGCTCCCCACCGTTAGATTGACTTTAATGAAATTGTGTGGTTGAAATTAAAACACAGGCCATAAAATCTCAACCACAGGATTTCATTTAAGTCAAATCCAACGGTGGGGAGCGTGTCCCCATTTTTTTGAAAAAATGGGGATCCCTCCCCTTAAGCAATTCCTATATATTATATAGGAAACTTCAAATGCTCTTTTGGATTTAGTAGATAAAAAGACTAGAAAAATTGTAACAAACTAATAATTTTCTCTTTATTTCCGTGGCATAAAAAATAAAGTTATAAAAAGGTGTATTATGAATTTGTAGTTTATCAGTCAAACACTTTATATTCCAGTCAAAAGGAGCCTTTATCCTAACTTGCATCGGTTGCATAATTACTTTGAATATCAATAATAACAAACAAAATAAAAAATTTAACAAAAATATATATATCATCAGATATTTCTGTGACCGAAGCTATGACTGCACGTGTGGTGCACAGTCGCCCACACCCGCCACCGGCTATAGCCGGTCAACCTCACACACAAACCCAAAATTTCCTTAAAAAAAATTAATAAAAAATAAACAAATTTATGGGGGTTTTCGTCGCTTGCCCCCACAAGAAGACCAGCAGGAGCAGTGGAGGAGACTGCGCAGAAGGAGATAGCTTTATTTTTTTCTTCTGCTTTTTTTTTCTGCCTCCATCTTTTTCCTCACTTGCTGTCGACGGTATGCTTCTGAGAGCTTTTTTTTTCGTGTAAATTTCAATTCTTTCTGGGAATTTAATTTGGGTCATTTGGGTTGAGTGGTGTGAGTGAATTGTGTACCTTTTTATTGCTTCTTTCCCTGATCTGGGGGGTGTATTTATGATTTCAGACTTTTTGTTGAGCTTGAAGAGGAAGTGAGTGAGTGAGGAGAGAGAGAGAGCTTTGGTATTGGAGGAGGAGGATTACTACTGCTACTTGTTGATGATTTTACTTGATTTGGTGATGAGAAAATGATGGGTTTTGTGGTAGTGGTGGTGGAGGAGAAGGAAGGTGGGCCTTTGAGTTTTGACCATTGAAAAAAGAGATCAGATAAAGTAGGAAAGTTTGGGAGAGAAGGAGGAAGAAAATAAAAGAGATGCTCGTTGGATTTTGATGGTCTTTGTTGGTTGTAATGTTAATGAGAAGGTTTAGCCAAAGAGAGTAAAGGAGAGAAAAAAAAACGCTTCCTTCCTCTCTCTCCTTTCCACACTTTCTCTCTCTACATTTTCTGCCTTTGGTTTGCCACACGCTTCTTAATCTCCTGATGGGAGGACAGATTGGTCTTCGAGTTGAATCCTTGTTTTCTGGTGTTTTTGGGTTCTGGGGGTGTTGAAGTTGAAATCTGAAATGCCCAGTTGTTGTTTTGGTTGATTTTGTTCTTGATTTGGGGGAAAAGGGGTTTTGTAATTGTTTGTGTACCATCCCTCTGGGTGGAAAAGAAGTTGTGGGGGGATGAAGTTTGATGCAGGCAGTGGTGGGCAAGTTCTAGATCTGGAGACTGCGGTGAAGGATGGAATTTTGGGCGGCGGAGGTGGGTTAATTTGCGGCGGCGGAGTTGGTGTTGTGGCGGATAAACTGGATCTGAAGAAGATGATTGAGGAACTGGAGTCCATTGAGATTCCTTCAGTGTTCATCTGCCCGATTTCGTTGGAGCCAATGCAGGATCCGGTGACCCTTTGCACGGGTCAGACCTACGAGAGATCGAACATTCTCAAATGGTTCTCTTTGGGGCACTTCACTTGCCCCACAACAATGCAGGAGCTTTGGGATGATTCGGTCACGCCAAATATGACCCTCCACCAGCTGATTTGCAGCTGGTTTTCGCAGAAGTACGTGGCGATGAGGAAGCGGTCAGAGGACGTGCAGGGGAGGGCTCTGGAGATTTTGGACACATTAAAGAAGGTTAAGGGCCAAGCCAGAGTCCAAGCTCTCAAGGAGCTAAGAAGGGTAGTGGCAGCTCACGCTTCAGCTAAGAACACGGTGGTGGACAATGGGGGTGTTGCTTTGATCTCCTCTCTGTTGGGTCCTTTCACTTCGCATGCCGTTGGGTCGGAAGCAGTTGGGATCCTTGTGAATTTGGAGCTCAGTTCAGAGTCCAGGACGAGTCTGAAGCAACCTGCGAAGGTTTCATTGATGGTTGATATGTTGAACGAGGGATCGATTGAGACGAAGATCAATTGCACGAAGTTGATTGAGGTTTTGATGGAGGGCAAGGATTTGGAGTCCGAAAACGTCTCAAGCTTGAGTCTTGTGGTTGGATTGTTGAGATTGGTCAAGGATAAAAGAAACCCTAATGGGGTTTTGCCCGGTCTCAGTTTGCTCAAGACAATTTGTTCCCACGAATCAGTCAGGAACTCCGTTGTGAGCGTTGGGGCAGTTCCTCAATTGATTGAGCTCTTGCCCGGTTTGAATCACGAGTGTTTGGAGATAGCCCTTCATGTTCTGGAAGTTTTGTCAACACTTCCTGAGGGAAGGCAGGCTTTGAAAGATTGTCCCAAGACAATTCCCAGTGTAGTTAGAATACTGATGAAGGTTTCAGAGAGCTGCACTCAGCTCGCATTGTCGGTCTTGGGGGCGGTTTGCAAGCTAGCACCGGATGAATGCGCTCCTCTTGCGGTAGAGGCAGGTTTGGCAGCCAAGCTGCTGCTTGTAATTCAAAGTGGTTGCAATCCTGTGTTGAAGCAAAGAGCTGCTGAGCTCTTGAAGTTGTGTAGTCTAAATTATACCGCTACACATTTCATTTCGAAGTGTAAGCTTACTAGAACAATACAATGAAGAAAAAAATGGCACTTTGTTGATATACATTCTCTCAATTTTTCTCTGTCCCAACGGATAAATGGTGCCGAAGAGCTTGTTTGGGATCCAAGAAAATTCAAGACAAAAGGTCATTTGGTGTTTCTGAGGTACCCTTCTTCCTTGTGTATACTGTAACATCTTTGATTTGGATCGATTGTTTCCGCCACCAGAAGAAGCATCATAATGTGGATCGATTTGGGCAATGTATTGCAATTTTCTGGTAAATATGATACGCTGATCCATTCGGGTGCCAGTCAAGCCCAAGATTTGATGACCTTAAGTTGTACCACAAAGCCGACAAGCTATAAACGGAGGGGCACGCCTTTGCAGTTTTCGAATTTGTAATTCCACTGTCTATATAAGCTGGCAATTTTGAGCTGAGTTTGCCAATAAGCCTCAGCAAGTTTCAATCCAAATGGAGTTCATCTTTTTGTCTCTCACAGACAAATTGTTTGTTCTTTTTTTTTTTTTTTTTTTTCAATTTCCAGATTAGGGCAGTTTTATTTTATTTTAAATCATGTATCTGTAAAGAAGTTGAGTGAAGGTGAAAGCTTGTGTCATGAGCTCTGAAGTGTAATTGTAGTTGATGTTGCTTGGCTGCAATGCCTAATTGATTCACATACTTTTCACATCATGTTTTTATTTTAATTTCCTTTCACTTATTTATGTTTGACACTGTATTGGTCTAAGTTGATGAGTAGCTTATTTCTAAATCCCGCAACGCAAGAAATAAACACAAGGAGATATACAATCGAGAATATCTAATAATCTCCTCCTTCACTAACTTGTGATCTCACTAGTTGAGCAAGATGAGAGTTAGATCTGTGTGCTAGATGGGATAGGTTGTAATCAATTAAAATAGATTTGAGTTCAGTTCGTTGTTTACTGTGTCAAAATGTAAACTAGACAAGATTGGACATGATGAGTTACAAACGATAGAGTGAATTATTTAACTTATCTTTATATATGTGTTATAAGTCCTATCTTATAAGTTTTTGCCAATCCAATCATAAATCTCGTTCAACTTGACAAACGGGCCTATACAAGTAGAAATTTTTTAGTAGAGCAGCTTGAATTTGATCAGGCCACTCTTACTAGCTTGAGACTGCGTGCTTTGGGAAGTAGTACCCATACAAGGCCGGATCATACCGAAATACATAGGCAACATTCGAAAATTTCAAAGTAGTACCTACACGAGGGCGGATGGTACCCAAATACAGAGAATTTTTTCTTATAAAAGCGTTTAACCAATCAAATGATCAGGTTGCCCTATCGAAATTTTAGCCACAAGAGGGACAGCTAAGAATATTCTTTCACCTTGGATAACTTGAGAGCTGACTGGGTGAGAGAGATGGGTGAGAGGGGAGGGCGGGATTTTGGGTTTTGCTTGTTTTACTTTGTGTGAAAAGCTGCTACGACAGAAACGCAGGGGTTTCTTGATTCATACGTGAATGAAAAAGTTCAAAACGACAAGGGGTAAAAATTGACTGATCTTTTAATTGCTTATTGTTGTTTTCCTCTGCAGTTTCTGCTCATGTTCGTGACATATCATTTTGTTATTATTACCGTTTTTATTTTTGCAGGTTTTGGCCTAGTCTTCTCCCGTATCTTTTTAGTTTACTCTCATTTATTATCAATAAAAATGGTGGAGAAAGGACGGGTGGGAGGTTTCTGAGTGTAATGGTCCTTATCCTTTTGAAAGGAGAATAAATGTTCTGTGCGCGATTATTGTTGAAAAGCTAATCTTCCCAAATCATTCTCTTTTAAGAAAAAAAAAATTTGCTCATCATTCATCATCAATCAACATAGTAATAAAAAAAAAAAAAACGCAAATGGAATGCAGTGAATAATAGAAATATCAGAGATAAATGAGGCAAATATTAATACCAAGTCCTATAAATAATCATTGATCATCCTCTTAAGATGATATTTGCAGGGCAGCCTGCAGGGTCCCAATGGCTAAGATCATCCATTTTATGGTCCCCAATCTTCAGATAGGGTTATGATTTTTTTGGATTTCCAAAGTTTCAGTAATTTTTTTATAGCTGAAGTTTTTTGCTGTAAAAAATATTTATAGTGTAGGTTCGTGGAAATTTCTCACACTTTAAAAATCAATAACCCCCAAAAAGGCTCTAGCAAGGCAAAATGAACCGAATTATTGATAGTGTAATAAATCAAAGACCCGTATGTTCGCGCCCCAATCGCCCCTGGAGGAATATGTGCGTTTAAAAGATTTTACCAAGGAGTGTTCCGAACTCAAAACGACACTTGAAGTATTTTCTAACTATGAAATAAAATTTTGAATGACTAAATTTGAAAATCTTTAAAACAAATGAAACTGTAATTGACACGCTAAATTATTTATCATATAATAAATTCGTTACAAGTTTTTCTAAGTGTTGTTTAAGGGTTCATTTGTGATTCTCTGTGTATAAAACACTTTTGCTCATAAGAGTTTATGCTAAAGTGAATTGATTATAAACACATTTAAAATTTTTACTCGAAACTCAAACACTTCCTTAAAAAAAGCACTTGAAAGTGTTTCTCGAAGAAGCATTCAGCACCCAAAAACATTTCCAATTTTTTTTTAATCAAAGACACTCAGAATTCTCTTTAGCTGTAAAACAACGCTTTTAGTCTTTTCAGAAGCAATCTCAAACGGGATTCGAATGGGGTATTGTTGCTTTAAAACTTTATTTTGTTGGCTTCGTAAGAGTTAACTTTGTTGAAACTTAGACGTTGAAGGGGGTCTGAAAGGGCTCCTCACATGTCGCTTTTGTTGTCACGAATGGGTGCACATGGACACTTGTTCCTTTTGGGCCCTTTGGCAATCGAAATAAATTTGCACAAATATTGTAGTGGATAAAAAGAGCGTTGAAACCTTGTCTACTTGGAAAAGGAGAGACCACGACGATGACAATCCAAAACTTCTTTTGTGACATCGGCAACATCTAGCATCTTTGAATCGGAATATATTTATCAATAATGCAATAATGCAAGCGGAAAATACAAACACTATAAATAACAAAAAATAATAAAAATGTGGTTTTTGTATACAACGATATATTTATACTAATTAAGAAGTGAGAGATTTGGAATAAGTTATACTATAAATCAGCCATATTATTTTAGTATCAAATTCGTTATACATTATAGTCGAATCCAACTCAATAAATTATTAAATTATTACAAACAATTCGACTCCTAGAGACTGATCATATCACCAAATAAATGAGTTCCAGTCTATTCAGGTGAATTCTCAAAATAATGGCACTTAAAATTCATATTATAACTCCAATTGGCAAAGCCGTTTGCCACAATGAACAAACTCACAATCCGTTATGTGGACCATAAATTTTATGCATTGATCATTGATGTTAGCAAAAGAATGAAAGCTGACATTAGTTATAATGTTAATTAAGTTAACCACTATAATTGAATCCATCTCACACAAATGGCTTAAAAAACTTTTGTTTGCTGCAAGCTGTAGACCAAAATAAAGCCCACAAATTTGAGATATTTTTCAGTATGACCGTCACACACGAGGTGGTACACCATGTGTCGTTATATAAATGGTGGGTTATGTGTGTTAAAATGTTAATAACTTAAAATTAAATTTTTTTACTACTTGCATAAAAATACGTGATATATCATTCATGTTCCTCTCATAACTAAAAATTTCTCCACAAATTTCAGCATTAACCGAAAGGCTCTTGCCCAACTGAAAACCCACCAAATCAATGACCACTATTATCTCGTAACACTCCCCCAGCACCTATATATTCTGTAACTTCACTTGGAACGAAACTTGTAACATTTTCATGACTTGACTTCTCATGCTGTACTACTGGAACTTAACGAAATGGAGGCAGATTGTCTAGCCTCTTGTAATGGTGCTCTTCCCATCATTCTTATTTGTGCGATCACGTTTAAATCACATCAATATTTTATATTCCTATTATTTTTTGTGTTATTATGTTTATAAAAAAATCAATATAAAATATTGACGTGACTTAACCGCGATCACACAAATAGGAGAGTATGAGAAGGACACTATAACATGAAGACAGACAATCTGCCTTCTATCGAAATTTGTTATTTTGACAAACAAAACATATTTTTCTCATTTTATTTTATTTTTTTCAGAAAAAAGAAAGAAAAGAAAATTGTTACTCAATGCAACTCATTAGGCCTGGCATTTTGGACCAAATTCGTTAATTCGATCCGATCCAACCCGTTAATATTTGTATTTGGGTGGATGCTTAACGGATCGAGTCGCTAACGGGTGAACCCGTTAACAACCCGTGAAATAAATGGTCACTTTGGGTCAACCCGTTAGATCCGTTAGGACACGTTAGCACCCGTTAGTTGATGATATTTTAGTAATTTTAGTAAAGTCTTAATAACAAAAAATAAACTTTATGCAAAAATAATAATAATAATAATTGTTAACGGGTGACCTGTTAGCTTAACGGGTCGGGTTCGGATGACCCGTTAGCTTAACGGGTTAGGTTCAGGTGACCCGTTAACTTAACGGATCAGGTTAAACGTAACCCAAATTCAATAAACCCGACCCGTTTACAGTCTACAACTCATCAATGCCTTCAACTTCTTTTTTTATTCTTCTGTAAGCACACTCCTGTCTGGATCCATCCATTACCTGTTATTTATGTTTTATACAGCCATATGCAATACTTAATTATATGCTTTTCAAAAAATCATAAAATTCATTTGTAATATAGTAGTTTCTCATGGTAACGCGTTACAATTTGTGCAAACAGTTCGACTCCTAGAGACTGATCATATCACCAAATAAATGAGTTTCAATCCATTTAGGTGAAATGGTACCTAAAATTCATATTATAACTCCAATTGACAAGGCTGTTCGCCACAACATTCTTCTTCTAGTAGACATAAACAAACTCACAATCCGTTATGTGTACCATAAATTGTATGCATTGATCATTGATGTTAGTAAAAGAATGAAAGCTAACATTAGGTATAAAGTTAATTAAGTTAACCGCTATAATTGAATCCATCTCACACAAATGACTTTAAAAACTTTTGTTTGCTGCAAGCTGTAGACCAAAGTAAAGCCCACAAATTTAAGAGATTTTTCAGTGTGATCGTCATACGAGCTGGTACACCACGTGTCCTTATATAAATGGTGGGTTACGTGTGTTCAAATGTTAATAACTTAAAACTTAAAATTTTCCACCATTTGTATAAAAACACGTGATATATCATCTGTATTCCCGTCATAACTAAAACTTTCTCCACAAATTTCAGCATTAACCGAAAGGCCATTTGCCCAACTTAACCGAAAACTCACCAAATCAATCACTACTATTATCTCGTAACACTCCCCCAGCAACTATATATTATATAACTTTTACTTGGAACCAAACTTGTAACATTTTCATGACTTGACTTCTCCTGCTGTACTACTGGAACTTCAAGAAATGGAGGTAGATTGTCTGCTCTCTTGTTATGGTGCCATTTATATCCGATTAAGTCACGTTAATATTTTATATTTATATTATTTTTTGTCTTATTATCTCTATAAAAAAATCAATATAAAATGTTGACATGACTTAACTGTGACCGCACAAATAAGAAAGGATGAGAAGGGCAAAATCAATATAAAATGTTGACGTGGCTTAACTGTGACCGCACAAATAAGAGAGGATGAGAAGGGCATCATAACAGGAGAGGCAGATAATCTGCCTCCTAACGAAATTTGTTATTTTGACAAACAAAACATATTTTTCTCATTTTATTTTATTTTTTTTTTCAGAAAAAAAAAAGAGAAAAGAAAATTGTTACTCAATGCAACTCATCAATGCCTTCAACTTCTTTTTTTATTCTTCTGTCAAGCACACTCCTGTCTGGATCCATCCATTACCTGTTATTTATGTTTTGTACAGCCATATGCAACACTCAATTATATGCTTTTCAAAAATCATAAAATTCATTTGTAATAGAGTAGTAATTTCTCATGGTAACGCGTTATAATTTGTGTGACTTATAACACCGGAATCCCTCGTGATGTTCTGGTTACACACAAAAATTTCTCCTAATTGAAGACGGAACTTAGGTTGTATTTGGTTTTTTTGTTGTTGAAGCAACGATATTATCTACATTAAAAGGGTGGGGGAGTGGGTTAAGCCTCACATGTGTTAGCAATATTGTCGTTCAAATTCTTCTTTGCCAAAATTTGAATCTAAAATCTCTCACTTATAAATAAAGAGAATACCACCAGACCTTAACACTAAATGGCAAATCGTTTTTGAATTTTTAAGTTGGATAAATTCAAATTTTATTTTATTTTTCATCCATGTGACATTAAGCCCAAAATCCATTAAAATATGGGCTTCAAGCTTTCGAGCTCCATATGATAGGATAAATCATTTCCGGATCTACCTTAATCATCTCGTGCCCGGATAAAATATTTCGGTTGTTTTACCCGGGAAAAATGAACACGTGTCGCTATCCCATAAGCTCCATGAACACGATACCGGTAGTTCAAAAACCGGTGGATCCCTCCCCCGGACTTTCCCCGTACCCTTTTCAAACGTCCCAGTTTTTTTTTTTGTTTTTAAAATCCGTCACTTTTTTTTCAACTCCAAAAAAAAAAAAAAAATGTCATGGCTCGCTCGCTCCCTCGGTGACTCTCTACGTCTCAACGACGACGGCGACGCCGAGAACGACGCCGTACCCCACGACAACGACAATGGATCACCAACCCCACCCAGCGCTGACAACGACGTCGTTCGAAGAAGAAGCGAAATTGAATCTTCAGATGAGGAAAACGAAGACGAGGACGACCAAACCCGAGGCGTGAGGGAAGATTTGGACGAATTCAAGCAGACGCTGACCCGCCAATTCTGGGGCGTCGCGTCGTTCCTCGCACCGCCGCCTCCCCCTCCGCCACCTCCGTACCCTTCATTGCCGTCCAGTAATCGATCGAATCCTCCTGACATGGATCGATCCGAGCCGCCCGATCAATCGGCGATGGATTTTGATGAAGGTGAAGAGAAGGAG
Organism: Malus sylvestris; assembly: GCF_916048215.2. Lineage (NCBI taxonomy): Eukaryota > Viridiplantae > Streptophyta > Magnoliopsida > Rosales > Rosaceae > Malus > Malus sylvestris. The sequence goes on along the minus strand of NC_062267.1, from coordinate 6,277,598 downwards.
GAGGAATTGGAGGGGGATTGCGCCGTTGGGGTCACGGAGGAGGTATTGGCGTTCGCCAGGAACATCGCGATGCATCCGGAGACGTGGCTGGACTTTCCTCTCGACGAGGAGGAGGATTTGGGCGGTATGTATACGAAATTTTATACAGTTGAAATGTATTTTTCAATGTATTACTCAGTTTTCGTTGGTGAATTTTAGAAATGTGGAAACTTTGGTGCAGTTGAAATGTACATTGCATTATTCTCCTTCAAATTGTTGGGTTATTCTTCGAATTTCGATGTTTTGCTATTGGAGATTCATATGTTAGGAACATAGAATTTGCCCTATTGTTTGTTAGGACAATGCATAATGTTGTGGCAGTTGAGTGGCTTAGGATTCGTAGCTTGTCTCGTTGCGGTGATGGATGTTATGCACAAAACAATTGATATTAGTTGCGGAAATTTTAAATATTGCATTGTAAAATTGTTGGAAGAGGAGTTAAGATTACGTTGCACAGAAAAACTAGTTGATAGTAGTTTTTTCTCTGTCTTTCCAATTTTTTTGATCAAACTTGTTGCTTTTTCCAGTTATGGATTGGTTCCTAATTGATACGCGTTTCTTATTTTAGATTTTGACATGTCTGATGCCCAGCAAGAGCATGCTATGGTGATTGAACATCTTGCGCCAAGATTTGCTGCTTTGAGATTTGAACTGTGTCCGTGCCATATGAGCGAGAGTTACTTCTGGAAAGTCTATTTTGTTCTTCTGCATTCAAGGCTCAACAAGCAGGATGCCGAGGTCTTATCCACACCCCAAGTAAACTTCCTTCCTCGTATCATTACTTTTAGTGTCCGTCAGTCAATTGATTAAATTTGTTTCTGCTTCCAACATAAACCATACTTGTGGCATCATAAAGTGGGAAATGTTGCTTCATGCCAATTCTAGATTGCGACCTTCCATTTCTTTTTTCATATCCATGATCAGCTTGATTGTATATCAAAAGTTCTCGTTGTTGTTGGATGCTAGTAGTTTCTTGAACTCCTCCATGGGATGGATTATCATGGCGTGGATTTTGGTAGTTCTAGGCGTTCAACTCCAATTTTCTATTTAGGTTGCAGGTGATCTTCCCGGTTAGGAATAAAGTTAGAATTTAGGAATTCTAGATGGTTCCAGAAAAATGACAATATTTTCTTAGATTAAAACATTATTTATACTTTGAGATTGAGCCTAAGTTCATGCCAAACCTGTTATGTTTGTGAATTTTAATGTAGTATAACATATTGGTCGCAGGTAATGGAAGCCAGAGCAAAGTGGATGCAGGAGCTACATTGTCAGACTCCATTAGAACATGATCAATTTGGAAGAAACACTTCTTTTTTAAAAGACAGTTCCAATATACTAGATGAAGATTGTGCTCCGGTCTCATCATGTAGTGTTTATTACGAGGACAAGATGCTAAGGACGTATCCTTATGAATCAACGATGTCCCCCACGGCTTATGAGACTGAGAAGCACCCAGTTGAGAGTGATGAAGTCCCATATATTGACAAGTCTGTTATTGAAGAAAAGCCCATCATTAAGAGCAAGGACAAGAATCTAACAGTTGGTCCATCCTCGAAGATACTAGATAATATCTACGAAGATGATGACGATGATGACTGGCCAGAGGAAGATTCTGAATTAGATGGGTATAGTGGAACGGCTATTCACGCAATCAATGAAGAAGACATATCTTTCAGTGACCTAGAGGACGATGATTTCCTTGCTCCCACAAAACTGAAGACTGTCAAGAAACCTCAAGGAAAGAGAGGCTAACCATCGGCGCGTTCTCTGCTCATCGGATAGAAGATGGCGCTTCAAGTCAATGGATGAACTGGTTGTGGCTAAATGGCTTTCAAAAGTACGCTGTCGTATAGTCCTGCGCGGGGACTCTTCTGAATTCTTGCTGATTGTCCTACTGAGTAGTCCCACGCTGGGACTCAAGCCTCTGGTGGTGATGCTATTTGTTCTAATACCAAATTGTACATGATATGTTGATTTCTTGTGGTCCAAGTTTTTACAGAGAAGTATATGTTTGATTGGTTGTGATACGATTGTAATTACACTGTTGTTCCAGTGATTTAGAGAGAGAGAGAGAGAGAGAGAGAGAGAGAGAGAGAGAGAGAGAGAGAGTACAAGGGTCATTTCACCAATGAAATGTCCTGGAAGAAAATATGCAAAGTAGATTCTGTGACCATTGCATCAATACAACAATTTTGTCTTTCTTGTCATATTTTTTTACTATCTTATGAACTTGTTCTACTCTTCAAGAAAAGGCAAACACAAATAACATTAAGAAGAAAGAAGAACAAATAAAATTTAACATTTATTGACGGACATGTATTTTTTGAATAATGTTAGGTGCACTAAATTTGTGCATGTGTTGGTTTTATATCAAAACTCTAGCTTAAGTCACTGGTTCCTTAGGAAGCAAGAACATGTGAAAGAAGAGAATGACCTATTTGGCTGTGTAGCATGATGATTGATGTATCATGTGTGACAATATATGCACCAAGGTAACAAATTTTGGAGCTTAATTGTATATGCAAAGGAAATTGTCTGCAAGTTTGAAACCTCAAACATACAAAATGCCACCACATTGAATCATCTTTCAATCACTACGACCTTCTAATGTGACACTAGCTTAGGCGTTTACCCGAATTTCTTGTTTTTGTACTCCGTTGTAAAAATGATCTTTCAGTTGAATCACATACGATCTTATTTCGTTTTTAGTATTTCTCTCAACCTCCATGTAAAATATCGGCCAAAAGTAACAGCGCAAACTCCTAGGATGTAAAGGGAAGCTTCAACGCTAGATAAATAATTGCAATTAGTGGGTTTTACTTTTCCACCACAATTAGAAATTAAAAAGACATATTTCCTCCCTAGTCTTCTTTAATATTTTCACTCGGATAATAACTCATAAACCAAACCGACACATTAGGGTTACATGGAGGACAAGAGTCATTGTGGAAGCTGAACTTTAAGTAATCCTCTGTTTTATGTAAATATAACTTTAAGGGGACGTTTGTTTGGCCTCGTTAACTGGGACTGGACTGGATTAGACTGTAATCCCATGTTTGGTTTGTATTGGGACTAAATTAAATGGGACTAAAGGGGACTCACGTGGATTAGAGGCCTCGCTAGGAGTTCTTAGTGAGACCCTCGCAAACCACGGGATTGCTAAGACCTTCGTCTTCTCTCGTCTGTTCCTGCACTTCGCATCCTCTCTCTCCCTTCCTCTATCTCTTTGCACCGACAACCCAGACTTGGATCGATGTCGGCACTAACATCCAGTCTTTGGGCTTCTAACTTCTTTCTTCTGCGGCCTTGCCACTGTGGCTAGGCAGTCGGCAGTGCTTGCTCTCCCGTGGCCCTATATGGAGGAACAGCAGTAGCTCACAACCGATGCGGCCACACCCACCGCTTGAATATCAAAATTCGACACGGCCCACCGTCCACGCCCACCGCCAAAATCTCAAAATCTTATCTATTTTTTTTAGCGTAGAGTTGCAGACGGCGAAAAGAACCACCAAAATCCACCCATATCCATATCATTTGCCATTAGTTGGGGAAGGCGTAGAGAAATGGATTCAAAAAGGGAGAGAAAGTTGTTATGGGGACGAAGAGAAATGGAGAGATGGAAAAGCAGAAAGAGGGAGATAAGGACCGGACGCAACCAAAGAGGAGAAAGAGAAGTTTCCAAAGCAGGATTTTTTTGGAAAAACAAGGAAAAAAGTTGAAATAATAATAAAATATTATTAAATATGTATTAAATAATACAATATTGTAGTTTGTTAAATATCTGTTTTTTGGTCTGACATTGCACCAAACGCTTCACTAAGTTAGTCCAGCTTAGTCTAGTCTAAGCCAGTCCAGCTTAGTCCCTGAAGCTAGTCCAGTCCGAGACAGTCCAGTGCAACAAACGCATCCTAAGTGGAATGATAACATAAATCAATAATTCTAAATCCCAAAACCCTAGACTGAAACTTTCAGTTTCAACCTAAGCATGTCAACTACTTCCCACCGGAGCTACTCTTCGAAATCCTTGTACTTCTCCCGCCCAAGGATTTGATCCGATGCATGTGTGTTTCCAAAGCTTGGAATGCTTACATCCGCGACGAACGCTTCACCAAAAGGCATCTTCAACGCTCCATCAATACCATCGCTAGCACCATTTTATTTAGCCTATGGGGTACCATTTATCCCAAGGATTTCTTTTTGTTGGCTCTTTCCGTCGACGATTCGTTCAGCACAGCCGTAGAAATTTGGCAACCGTTGGTTGAACGTCGCGGCTGGGGTGAAATATCGATATTGGGATCCTGTAATGGCCTGGTTTGCATTAAAAACACTGAAAATGCTGAGATAGCTTTGTGGAATCCTTCCATTCAAAAGTTCAAGAGAATTCCCTTCACACCCTCAGTTTCAAGTCCTCAGTATGGATTCGGATATGATTCGACTAATGATGACTATAAACTTGTGGAAATTGAGAAGATCTCAACTCCGTATTCGGTAGACGTTTCTAAGTGGTCTTGGGAAAACATTTCTAATGGTTCTTGGCCCTATTGTGTTACTGTGACTTATGAAGTGCACGTTTACAGCCTAAAATCCAACTTGTGGAAGAAGATCCAAAGCATGCCTTCCAAAGGCCTTGAACTTGTTTCGAAAATCCAATTTTCAAACGGTGCTCTAAATTGGGTGATGGCTGATAACAATATGAGCATAATTTTAACTCTTGATCTTGCCACTGAGAAATATGGTGAGTTTTACTGCCCGGTCAACGGCATTTTGGATGTCAGGATTGAGCTGGAGGTCTTGGGAGGCTATCTATGTGTTTGTATTCGTAACTATAACAACAGCGAATTCGGTATTTGGATTATGAAGGAATATGGAGCGAGAGAATCTGACCTTGCTTTATTCAAGTATTTCTCGTCTTTGTAATCGTTACAAACCTTTGGTGTTTTCAAAAAATGGTGAAATGGTTCTCGTTCAAAGTGAGTCGTACCCTGGTCTTCGTTGGTTTGATTTAGAGGAAGAGATCGACGAATATACAGAAACCCGCGGTATGGCCCCTCACAATGGAGAAGCTACTTTTGTGCTGGGGAGCCTTTGTCTTCTTGATGGTGACCCTGTAATTTGTACGAGGCAGCCAAGAGTTTCTCGTGGTGAAAGCAACAGAAGATCAAGACCAGGCTTATCGATATCTGGAGTGAATTTGTGTCTTTTTCTCCTTGTGGTAATAGTATTAATTAGTTTGTTCGTTTTCAGTCTTAGTTTTGAACTCATATTGTTTGAATTCGCCTCGGTTTCTGGCATTCGTGTCAAATTGTTCGTGTTTGTGTTCATGTTCGTATCGTTTTCATATCATACTCGATATTTTAACGGGTAGTGTCGTGTACCACCCGTTAAAATAAATGGGTAATATGATCCGATCTGAAATGAACCCGTTAAAATTATCAAGTAATATGACCCGATCCATTACCCGTTAAAAACATAATTTAAATCAATAAATAATGAAAATGAAAAACATAATTTAACCCAAAAAATAGAAAATAGAAAATATAATACTAAATTAGTATATGCATACCATATTGTCACATAAATATTATTTCAAAACATTAAAATTTTTTTTTGTCTTTCAAATATTACATACTCCAAAATAAGAGACTAATGGAAAATCATTAGTACATTACTATAAAGTAGCAAATGTTCAAGGATATGCAAAATGAAAGGAGTTGCGTTTCAAGGTTGAGGAACTTTGCACATTTATATATGCTTTCACATTTTTATCATTAATGATTATTTATTTTGAACTCCCTTAAAAATACTACTAATGAGGGTTTTTATGGTTTTAAAAATTCAAATGACAATGTACCCATACTTATAGCGTAAATGATATGATCATGAGCCTTTGCATGTTTTTCACATTTTTCGCACTTGTAAATGAATTATTATACTTGTTTTTAATGTGTTTGGTATTTTTAAATTACTTGATACTTTTTTAAATGTGTTTTATAATTTTTTTAATCTCACTGTTTGCCTATAATATACAATAAAAATAAATAAATAAGTAATTTTTTTAAAAATTTATATAGAATAATAATACAATAATACATATTTAATATACAATATATACATATACACTTGTTTGGGCCCAAAAATATTGTTTGGGTCGAGTTAGATCTTTCTCAGCCTAGTGTTGGATAGGCCGGGTTTAGATTCTCTCTTGGCCCAGAAATCGTGTACAGGGGTCATTGGGAAATCGTGTACATGTGTCATTGGCCATATCCTATCGGAAAGTGGAATGTGGACGAATCCTGTTATGAGAGGGAGTCTCGACGGGATTAAGATGCTGAGATTGAATACGGTCTGATAACGAGTTATGTTCGAAGTCCTAGTAGGAATAGGATTGGCCGAGATAAATTGGATCATGAGAAGGAGTTTTAATCCACGAGTTATTGGGATTCAATACAGGTTGGCTGCTATAAATAGGGAGGGAAGACATCGAAATAGGCCCTCCAATTCAACACACAACTGCCCTGCGCAAATTCTCTCAACAACCTTGAGATTTTTTCTTTTTTCTTTTCGCTGACACACCTTCAGTTTGGATAAACAACACTGTGAAGGCAACCAGTGATATCTTCAGTTGTCATAAACAGCACTGTCGCCGTAGAATCAGCCGATCTCACAGCATCTTCAGTCGGCATAGACAGCACTGCGTTGAGGGTGATTGGTTATCTATCCAAGTCTCGGTCGAGAAGGATTTCCGAATCCTTATTGGTCGAGGTCATCTCATCAGCCTTCTCGGCGAAGTGAGGTGTTACAGTTTATTGGGCTCCGCACATTGCACGCCGAGTTATTTTATGATTGGATACTTTCAAGTGGGATTTAGAGTTCGACACTTCGACGGCCGAACCAAATTTACTGTTAAGACTTATATCCGCTTTGAGTATTTGTGCCCTTACAATTTGGTGTCGATTCAGCGTGAGTTTACTCTGATGAATACCATCACTGTGACCGAATTCAAGGACGACGATTTGTGAACTTCGTAAGAATAGTAGCCTTGTTTTCATGTTCAAGAACCCAAGAGGCCGAGACGTGTTCCAACCATTGACTTAGAATTAAAAAAAATAAAATACAAAATAAGAAGCCATGTGCACGCTGGGACCTGAGTCTACAACTATGTCTGGAGCTGTATGGTGAGTTCAGCAGTTGGAGAGATTTTTCAGTGTGACTGTCACACAAGGTGGTACACCACGTGTCCCTATATAAATGGTGGGTTATGTGTGTTAAAAGGTTAATAACTTAAAAATTAAAATTTTCCACCACTTACATTAAAACAGGTGGTGTACCATCCGTGTTCCCGTCACAACTAAAAATTTCTCCAGTAGCCGAGCGTGGGAGGAAAACAATGGTACTATACCTATAAAAATATATTATCTCTTTAATTATATATATATAATTATTATATTATATAATAGGGAATCTTAATGAAACACTCTAAGTACCGTTCGCTTTCAACGTTAAGGATTTTTTTTACCTTAATTGTCACTTCTAGTACTATTCACTTACACATTTATTTTTTTAGGACTTTTTGTTAGTTTTCCTTATAATATTATACATATATATATATATATATAATTGTTATAGTTTTTTAGGGGTATAAAATTATTAAATTAATATTTTGCTTATCGTGTATCAGGGTACTCACGTGTATACCTGAACTAACCCGTTATATAAATAGGTGCTTATCGAATTACCTGATAATGACTCGATTCGTTATTGTGTCAACCCGATAACTTGTTAATTTCGTGTTGGATTAATAGATCGTGTTATAAATTGTCAGCCTACTTGTAAGTGTGAGATTTTAAGTTCGATTCTCACCAAAGACAAATTGAACCACATTATTGTTAGTCCATTGTGAGACTTAGCCCACTCCCCACCTCTTTAATATAGATAATATCGTTTATTAAAAAAAAAAAGTATGACTCCATCTCTAGCACTAGGGTTTGGGGTTTATGGCTCAAAAGATGGATTTAGGGCTTGGGTTTGGATCACTTCGGTATCGAAGTCCTGGGTTTCGGTCTCAAGTCGAAGATCTATGCTCGAGATCCAAGGCTTGGGATTCAAGGAACATCCCTAATCCGAGTTCTAAGGTTCGAGGCTAGGTCGAACATGAGGAGGGCTGGTTCGGTATGGGATACCAAACCGAAATCCTTGTCTCGATTCCCAAACCAAAGTTTTCAGGAATCCCAATTTTAAGACCGATTCCAAACCAAAATTTTGGGAATCTCAAAATAGTGTCCGGATTTCGGGACAAATCGGGAATCCCAAAATAATTTGGGCTATTGGAAGAAACAAGTAGATGACTTATATACCTTTCTGTTCTAGCTTTAGCAGCCATAGAATTGTAAATCAAATGGAAGGCCTGTTAAACATGCATGCTGGAGGACAATGCCATCGTACATTCTGGGCTTACGAAACATTACCTGTTTTTTACCATGGAGCACATTCTGTAGCTACCAATATGATATTCATGACATTAGGGCCAGCCAAATGAGGGGGCTTTACGTCCTTACTTGTAAAATCAGTTGCCCCATCATTGACCTCCTCTACACTTGGTTCTTTCAGATCAACAAGCTCCTCATCTTTTAGCATAGATGGCAAATCATCTATCTTCATCACTCATTTGTTATATTATATGCAGACAAAAATATGGCAAACCATCAGACCACTCTGTCTTGGAACTATCCTTACTCACATGCTTACTGGACTCTAGTTCACTGGGAGACTTATTAAACGGCAAAGCATCTCCATGATCCTTTTCTATTTCATCAAGCTCTCCATTAAGAGCAGAAGGCAAAGTCTCAAAATCCCTTTCTTCAGTTGAATGCTCATAGTTGCTCGAAACTATACTGCCAATTTGGTCAACACTATTATCAACACTACTTGAAGAACTTTCCACATTCGAAAATGATTCATTCCACCAAAATCTGGATAATGCCTATCCATGTATTAAGGCAAATGGAGTTATATATTATATGCCCGTAAACATATAAACTAATAACCATGACACCATCCTGTTAGACCGAGTCAATCTTATTAGAAACTCAGCTCCGAAACAAACTCTTTATAGGATAAGATTGCTAGGTCAGGTTTTAGTTTAAATAGTTCAAAGATAAGTCTGTTGTGATTTTGTATTTTGAATTCAAAGATTTCCGTGTAAATAGGGTATTCAAAACCCTACTCGTAATCTGAAATTGATGTGTATAAATATACTCCAACCCAAGTCCAAACCATGTGTTTTCTTAGGATACTCTCTGAATCATGAATGATACAAGTGCTTGGACTTATCCACGAGACAAATTTATTTCTCTTGCCATGTCTTATTCGATGAGGATTCATTTCCTTTCAAGGAACTTACATCTCCCAAGGAAAACGTCACTACCACAGGTACTCTCTTGACTCCTGACTTGATTTTAAGCACAACATCCTCACCAACCTTGGAACCTTTCATATCTTCACCAAATGCCGTCATGTCTCACCCTAGCATAAACCAACAGCCTGAGTCAACCTTGGTTTATAATGTCCAGCCGTATATACGACAGTTTTTGCTCATTCAGAAACTGTTTCGAATTTAGACCTTAATCCTCATTCACCTACAACTCTTAACCCTAGTTTAAACATGACTCCTCAACCTAGTTCCACATTAGGTCCCACCAATGAGCAAGACTTGGTTCACATTCCATCCGTGCAACATTCTCAGAGTCCATCTAATCCATCAACATTATCTACCATGTCATCTTCCACACGAGAGACTACTCTCCCACACTGAATGACAACTAGGTCAAAATCTGGGATTTAAAAGTCAAATCCAAAGTACGCTTTGCATGTAATAACTGACTCCAAATTTGTTGAGCCTTCTTGTTTTAGTCAGGCTATTAAATATTCTGAATGGAGGGCATCAATGGCACAAGAGTTTAGTGCTTTGCAAAGGTGTGGAACGTGGACTCTTGTTCCTTATCGTCTTGAAATGAACTTGCTGCCAAACAAATGGGTGTTTAAAATCATGAGACATGTAGATGGTTCTGTCGAACGTCACAAGGCTCGACTTATGGCTAATGGTTATCATCAGCAATCCGGAGTGGATTATAATGAAACATTTAGTCCAGTCATGAAACATAGCACCATTTGACTTATTTTGAGTCTTGTCGTATCCAAGAAGTGGAGCGTGCAACAGTTAGATGTACAGAATGCGTTCTTGCATGGCAATTTAGATGAGGATGTGTACATGAAACAGCCGCCAGGATTTCTTGATCAACAGTATCCCAATTATGTGTGTAAATTGCAATGAAGTTTGTATGGTTTAAAACAGGCTCCCAAAGCCTGGTTTCAAAGATTCTCGGATTTTCTTCTTCAACTTGGGTTTGAAGAATTGTTATGTGATTATTCATTGTTTGTGTTTAATCAACGAGGAGTTTACTTGATCTTACTTATCTACGTGGATGATATTCTTCTTACAGGAAATAATGATAAACAAATGCAATGGTTGATCACGAAGCTTGGCACTTCGTTTTCTACGAAGGACTTAGGACCTTTAAGTTATTTTTTGGGTGCCGAGGTCACTTATTCTGGGCAGAATATGCATCTTACATAGTCCAAGTATGCATTGGATCTGCTGGAATGCACAAAGATTACTAATGTAAAACCTATTTCCACTCCTGTGCCTACGGGACATAAGCTAAGTCAGTATGATGGTGAACCTTATTTGAATCCAGAACAATATCGAACGGTTGTTGAAGTGTGGCAATACTCGACGATCACCAGGCCTGATCTTTCTTATGCTGTGAACCAGGTTTGCCAGTTCATGCATATGCCTTGGACTACACATTGGATGGTGGTTAATAGGATCTTGCGTTATTTAAAGGCCACGTATGATCATGATCTTGTCTATAAAACTAGAGATGTTCGATTAAATGCTTTCTTTGATGCTGATTATGCAGGAAATCCAGATACTCGTCATTCAACTGGTGGTTTCTGTATCTATTTGGGAACAAATTTAATTTCGTGGACTTCAAAGAAACAAAAGACTGTTTTAAGATCAAGTACAGAGGCCCAGTATAGGCAACTTGCTTATACTGCATCTGAATTATCATGGTTAGGTAGCTTGTTTCGAGATCTTCATATTTATCTTCATCGGCCGCATATATGGTGTGACAATGTTTCATCGATTGCTTTGGCTTCCAATCCCGTGTTCCACGTATGAACAAAACACTTGGAAGTGGACTACCATTATGTATGAGAAAAGGTGGTACGTGGACAACTTTTGGTTCATTTTATTTGTTCCCAAGACCAGATTGCCGATTTATTCACAAAGGGTCTATCTTCTTCACGGTTCAAATTGTTAGTTTCCAAGCTTCCAGTGGTTGCTTGACCTGTTAGCTTGTGGGGGGAGTTTGATCGAGTCAATCTTATCAAAAACTTAGCTCAGAAACAAACTCTTCATAGGATAAGATTGCTAGGTCAGGTTTTAGTTTTAATAGTTCAAAGATAAGTCTGTTGTGATTTTGTATTTTGAATTCAAAGATCTTCGTGTAAATAAGGTATTCAAAACCCTACTTGTAATATGAAATTGATGTGTATAAATATATTGCAACCCATCATTATATGGGTATGCAACTGAGCTGAAAACCCTAGTATTCTAAAGCTTTTACACATCCAACTAAAAAGTACTACCTCGACTGCAGAAACTTAACAAGAACCCCCCAGAGAAACGTTGCAAGGGAAGTAAGGATAAGACATCTATTTATTTCTTGTTAGGTATGGGTAGAAAGAAAACCAGTCTCGCCATATTATAAAATGGAAAGAAAGAGAAAGAAAAAAAGATAAACCTGCAAATTCTTGATAATTATGGTCACAACTGCTTCAGATGCTCGCTTACAATCCTGGAATGAGGAGTCTCCATATGCCTAATTGTGGAGAGCCCAACCACGAAGAAACAAGGCACAATGTAAATAAAACTCCATATCAGTTTCAAGTGCTAAATTTCACAAACCCTAATCTAGACTTCGAAACTTAAACTAAATTTCAAACCCTAAATTAATTCCAAAATTTACCTGATTTGAGAGAGAGATCAGAGAGGTGAGTCACTTGTGTGATGTGGGTGTGGCTGGATTCGAAGACGGATAGAGAAATCAGCGAGAAGGGTGGTGTCTAAGGTGAGGTGAGGTCAAGTCGAGACTCGAGAGACAGAGAGAGAGGGTGACTGAGTTCTCTGAGGTATTGTTTGGTATGCAGACAGGACATGATGGGACGGAACGGAGAGGGAGTAAAGATGCCCTCGGATGGAAACAAGGAGGAAGAAGAAGGAGACAAATAGGTTATAATTTTGTGTTCCATGGATGTAGAACTAGTCGTTCTAGGGGGTGAGGTGGAATGAAAATTCACCCAAAACTCATTCCGTGGAACAACGCATTCCACCCGTTTTAGGTGCACTAAACGTGGGATGGAACGCCCCGTCCCACTCTGTTTTGTCCCGTCCCACGTACCAAACGGTACCTGAGGGTTTGAACTTTGATTTGGATTCAGCAGTTCAGATTAAATCTCAGCTAAATCTGACGGATGTTACAATTCCAAATATATATTTAAAATTAAACTAGCCTCTTGTCACATGCGTATGCATGTGGCAATTGGCTCCTTTGATTTTTTATTTGAAAAAAAACAGAATAATAATATATATATATATATATATATATTTTAAAATAAAGTTAGTTACGGGAGTTGGTTTTTTTTTTATTTCTTATTTTATTTGAAATTTTAATGGTAGAGGGCAATTTGGGGTTATGAATGTTTCACCATTTTTTCCTTCTCCCCTTATATATACTAGCCTCTTGCCACACTCATTGGCCTTTTTATATTAGACCATGTTTTGTTTTTTAATTTTTTTATATTTAAATAGCTAATTTATATTTTATTAAAAATCATTAAAAAAAATGAAGCAAAAACATGAAACCTAACCACCTACTAACGTGGAAGATTTTTTTCTTTTCTAAAGTTTTAAATTTATATTCATTGAAAATTAAAAAGTGGTGAATCAATTAAACTTTTTTTGGTTCAATTGTAATTTTTGAAATTCTTAAAGGGCAATCTATGATATTTTGAATGTTTCACCCTTATAGGGTGCTCACTTTATATATATATATATATATATATATATATATATATATAGAGAGAGAGAGAGAGAGAGAGAGAGAGAGAGAGAGAGAGAGAGAGAGAGGATCAAGGGATAAAGATTTTGACAAACATTTTTACACTCATTTACAACCTTTAGATCTTGTAACATTCAACGGTCTTGATTAAGAGTTATGTAGAGGATTCTAAACATTAAATGAGGTATAAATTTATAATTAAGAAATTAATAAAAGTTAAAACTAAGAAAAGAATAAAAACTGAGGGAATAATCCTGCAAACGTAAGGAAGAAGCAAAAATGGCCGTCTTGGATTAAAATGCAGAAGCACGGCCATTAAATTGCTTCATCCAACCCCAACACCTCAAATTCCTATCACTCACGCTGTCAAACTTAGTATCGTTCCTTCAATTGATCGATACAAAATTCCGATATAAAAGCAGATCAAGTATCAATCTGCTTCAAGTATTCGCTCCTCGCTTTTTCAATAAATTGACAAAACTAAACCCCAAATCAACAACTCTAACTGCCTCCCTCAATTTTTTTTTTATACAATTAAATCTGAGTGTGGATTTGAAATAGAATCAAAGAGGTTTATGGGGTTTTTACCCAAAAATGAGAAAGAAGACTCAAAAGACTTGAAGGTATTTTGCACAAATCAATGGAGGCCTTTGTGCGCAAGGTTGTCTTCCTCTTTTCAAATTTTAATTAATTTTCTAGTTTTTATTCTTTTTCAGTGTTAATTATAATTCACGTAAGCATCCAAGTCATTGAATGATTCATTGAAGACCTTTAGATGTTATGTAATCTAACCGGCTTAAAAGGAATGTAAAAATGTTTGTCAAAATCTTTGTCCCTTGATCCTATCCCATATATATATAGATATATATATATATATAGATAATACATATATATATAGATAGATATAGATAATACATATATATATATATAGATATAGATAATATATATATATATATATATATATTTTTTTTTCGGTTCGGTTCGGGATTACCAAAAAAATGGAAATGTGAGACCGATTTCCGTACCGAAAGTTTGGAATCAATTTGGTATTGGGCACTGAAATTTTCAGGATTTTCGGTTTGGTATTTTTTTTATTCGGTATTCTTTTCTCTATTGCCAATTTAATTGAGATTTTAAGAGATTTTAAATTTTTAATGAATCTATGAGTATTCAGTTAAGATTTTAAGTGATTCTCTAAAATTCAACCTGTATCCCATCAGGATTTTAAGATGATTTATGATAATCCTTAGAAATCGGGTGTATTTAATTATAATTTTAAAAAGTATATAACATTTAATGTGTATTCAATTAGGAATTTATTTTAAAGAATTTTGAAAAATTTATGAATTTGAGGAATTGGAGAAAATTTGAGTGTATTTTAAGCACTTACAAATCTCATCTCTCACCCTGATATTTTGAGGGAATTGAATCACAATTTTATATGAAAACTCTACAAATCAATTAAACTCTATCAAAATCTTTAGTTTATAAATCTTAAATTCCTTTAAAATCTCAATTAAATACATCCTCCAACATTTACCTTTTCGTTCAAATATTTTAAGTATTCTTTTATCACAAAAGATTTCAAGTATTAATGCATTGATATCTTTACGTTTTTTGTTTCCCTAGAAGCCCTTATAAATTGGGTTAGATTTCTCTAACTTTTTCATCAAATAACAAGGGCAGCCAAGAGCAAAACAAAATTCTGGTTTTTGTCTCCAATCCAATGGCATCTAGATTCGTGAACTTTTCTCTGTTGGTTTTCGTTTGCAGTCTCATTGTAGGAGGTAAAGTTTTACCCTCCTTTTTTTATCCAATGTTACTATTCCTTGTAGTCTTGCTTAACGAATGATCTAGTTAATTTTTAGTTTATGTATCTGCATATTAGTTTTTACTTTTTATATGAAATACTTGGTGGTAGTAACAATTTATATAATTTTCCATGACATTCTTTTTTTAAGTTTTTCTCTTCAACTCACTATATGTTACGAGTTCAAATCCCTCCTCCGCAGTTTAGAAGAATTAGTGTATAGTATTTTACTGTCAATATAGTAGTTTACCAACTTAACATATTCGATTATTGCAGGATATTGCCAACCCTGCACGTTAGACAATCTTAAAATTGCCCAAGGAAAGATTAGCGATGTCAAGTGGCATGTAACAATCACTAATGACTGTCTATGTTCTCAACAGGATGTGAAGCTTAGTTGCGATGGGTTTCAGTCTGCAGAACCCATTGATCCTTCAATTTTGTCAAAATCTGGGGGCGAGTGTTTGGTCAATAATGGTCAACCAATCTATGGAAATAAAAATTTCAATTTTGATTATGCTTCGACAACTAAGTTTCCTTTCAAGCCACTCTCTTCCCAAGTTGCTTGTTCTTGAATGAAAGATGTTTAGAGAGAGATTAATTTGGATTTAAATAAAAGAGCTGATCAGTTTCGTGGAGTGTATTTCAGAATCTATCTATTTTTATGAGCTTTTAATCTTTTCTTATTTGACGTTATGTTATCAGATTGTCTCCTTAGAATATCTTGACCAACCCCTAATTAGTAAATCATTTTAAAAATTGGAATGATTTTGTCTAACCTTTATCATCATCAAATTGTTTGACGGATTCGATGAGTAAACAGATAATGGTTTTATTTGAATTCATTAACCAGGTAAAATCAAAAGATTAATTTCAATGGTATAATTTTTTTGAACAAACGATATTATTACACTAAGTTGGTGGGAGAGTGGACGGCTAAGCCTCACAATAAACTAGTAATAATGTCATTCAAATTCGACTTTGAAAACTCTCCGACAAGGGTGATGTAAAACATCTTGGCATGAAATTGTAAATAAGATCTCAAATTTACAACAATAAAACTAAAAAGAAGACCAACTACAATAATCGCATTCAGGGATTGCAAATTCAGCTAACAGTGATTAGTAACAATGTTTCAGATCATCTTAATATCATCGAACCAACCTTTTAACAATACTTGCATAAATTTCATAAGCATTGTTGTTATGAAACAAAAGAGGCACCTCCTCAATCGCACACCACGGGAACATATTTACAAGACCTCGCCATATTGAAAAATATTAATTTATATATGAGATTTGAGTATAATAAATTAAAAAACAATATGAGAAAATATTTTATCTCTTATGTTACTCAACTATGTGAGGGTTAAGTTGCCTAAGCCAACTAGACCTTTCCCCAAAAATCTGATGAAAAAAATCATAAGTAACATCTTTCTCACCCCTATTAGTTTAGTTGGTCAGAGCAGCCAGTAGTTAAAAAAACAGTTTGCTCAACGAGATTTTGCACGAAAAAACATATTTGGTCGCCTAAGAGGCACTTGCACGACGAAAAAAAAATAATCATCACGCAAAAATGGCAGGAAAGGAAAAAAAATAATTTATGGGATGAAGAATACTTCGTGCGACAAACACTTGCGATCGTTGCACAAGAAAATGCAGGAAAACAAATTTGCCACCAAATGTTTGCACGACGAAAATTTCCAAATATTTGTCGTGCAACATTTCACTGAAACGGTCAGATGCCTTCAAACGCTCCCATTTAGTGCGCATTTGTAACACGTTTTGCGTGACGAACAAAGAAGTTTGCGCGACGAAGTTGTTCGTTGCGCTAAGTGTTCCGAGTGCTATATAAACACAATTTCAAAACCCTAATTTTCAAAGGTTTTGGTTGATGTGTATGCCGAACTTGGGTTTGATAATGTAGAATTATTTTTGTTAAAAAGTAGTATTTTTTGAATTACTAATAATGCGAAGCGAGGTGCTGCAGCCCCGAAGGAGGAGGATTGAAGTTGATTTTTTTTAATATGAAATAAGATTTTTAGGACGTTATATTTGACTTTAATCAATAAATTTATGTTATGGATGACTATTAATATTTACATTAATTATAATATGTATTTGGGATAATAAATTAGTTTTGTTAATTATTTTGGTAATGTTTAAATAGGTTTGAGTTTTTTTATTTAGATTAAAATAAAAATTTACATTAGTTAGAAAGAAAACGGAAAAAAAAATGCATTTTGTACGACGAAAATAGTATTTGTCACGCAACTTGTTTAAATTAATAAATTATAAAGTAAATGAAAAAAAAATGTAGACTTGCGCGATGAATGATAGAGTAGTCGCGCAAAGTATGTTTTCGCGACGAACACAATATTCGTCGCTCAAAATCATTGTGATGAGAAGCAGCGAAAGTATTTGGATGAACTTGGCATTCGCCAAGAACATCGCGATGCATCCGGAGACGTGACTGGACTTTCCCTCGACGAGGAGGAGGACTTGGGTAGTATGTATACGAAATTTTATACCGTATATATTTTTCAATGTATTACTCAGTTTTCGTTGGTGAATTTTAGAAATTTGGAAACTTTGGTGCAGTTGAAATGTACATTGCATTATTCTCTTTCAAATTGTTGGGCTAATCTTCGAATTTCGATGTTTTGCTATTGGAGATTCGTATGTTAGGAACATAGAATTTGCCCTATTGTTTGTTAGGACAATGCATAAGGTTGTGGCAGTTGAGTGGCTTAGGATTCGTAGCTTGTCTCGTTGCGGTGATGGATGTTATACACAATGCAGTTGATATTAGTCGCGGAAATTTTAAATATTGCATTGTAAAATTGTTGGGAGAGGAGTTAAGATTACGTTGCACAGAAAAACTAGTTGATGGTAGTTTTTTCTCTTTCTTTCCGATTTTTTGATCAAACTTGTTGCCTTTTCTAGTTACGATTATGCATAAATAGAAGAATAAACGGGAAAGAGAGTGAAGAACAAAAGGTAGGGGACAATGGCAGCTAAACAAGTATGATGACCCCCACACTCTCTAACACAAGCTTTACAGCTATTAACAAGCTTTTCAAAGAAGAGGGAATAACAAACAGCTAATACTAGCACTAAACCCTAGCTGAAAGCAAGATGAGCTGTTATCCATCAAAGCCATTATTCTTCCAACTGTATTAGGGTTAAAGAATATTCAATACTCCCCCTCAAGCTGGATCGAGAGATTTTCTGGATCCAAGCTTGAAGAGAATACGATCAAGTTGAGCAGAAGGAAGAGGCTTGGTGAACACATCGGCTAGTTGATCACTGGAGCGAACAAATACAGTTTGTAACAGCTTGGACTGGACTTGGTTGCGGACGAAATGACAGTCAACCTCGATATGCTTTGTGTGTTCATGGAAGACGGGGTTGGCAGCAATATGCATCGCTGCTTGATTGTCACAGTGGAGGAGAATTGGCTTGGAAGAGATGATTTCAAGATCATGCAGCAAACTCTTTAGCCAAATTAGTTCGCATGCAGTAGATGCCATTGCACGGTACTCAGCTTCTGCGCTTGACCGAGCTACAACTGATTGCTTTTTGCTCTTCCACGTGACGAGGTTACCACCAACAAGAGTGCAGTAACCAGTTGTGGACTTGCGATCAAGGACATTGCCTGCCCAATCAGAGTCTGTGTATCCTTCAATGGTGAAGTGTCTGTTGTTTTGCATGAAAATCCCGGTAGACATTGAGCTTTTCAAGTACCGAAGGATCCTTTTAACTAGTTGCAGATGATGAGATGTGGGAGAATGCATGAACTGGCTGACAAAGCTAACAGCATAAGCAATGTCAGGTCGAGTTATAGTCAAATAGATAAGTTTTCCTACCAACCTTTGATACTCCGATGCATTTTCAAGCTGGATGCCTGAGGTTTCATGCTTGAAATTTGTTGGTAGTGGTGTTTTAGCAGGTTTGCAATGCATCATATTGGCTTCTTCTAAAAGATCGAGAACGTACTTTTGTTGATTTAGAAACAGCCCAGTTGGAGATTGATCCATTTCGATTCCAAGAAAGTATCGAAGTCTGCCAAGATCTTTGATTGAGAATGTTGAATGTAAGGTGGCTTTGAGAGCATTTATTTCTTCTGGATTATCTCCTGTGACAATAAGATCATCAACATAAACAAGTACCACCAATCTTCCATGCGTACCAATCCTAGTGAACATTGAAGAATCTGCATTGCTTCGTTTAAAACCGGATGACATAAGGACAAAGCTCAGTTTTGAGTACCAAGCCCTTGGAGATTGCTTGAAACCGTAAATGGCCTTGTGAAGCTTGTAGACTATTCCTTGTTCCTTCTCTCATTCATGACCAGGTGGTAGGCGCATGTACACTTCTTCTTCTAACTCTCCATGTAGAAAAGCGTTTTTTACATCCATTTGATGTAGAGACCAGTGTGAATTGATAGCCACCGAAAGAAAAACTCTAACTGTGTTCATCTTTGCCACCGGGGCAAAGGTTTCTTTGTAATCTACCCCGAAGGTTTGCGTGAAGCCCCTTGCAACTAACCTTGCCTTGTGCCGCTGTATGGTTCCATCTGAGTTAAATTTTGTCTTGTAAATCCATCTTGCCCCAACCACACGTTGATCTTTTGGCAGAGAAACAATGCTCCAAGTTTTAGTTTCATCGAGTGCCTTCAGTTTCTCAAGCATGGCACGCCTCTATATAGGAGATTGGTTTGCCTCTTCGAAGGATCGAGGCTCAGAGTTTTGAGATAACTTAGTAACAAAGGCCGCATGAGATGGGGAGATCTTGCTATGGTAAACCATTTGTCCAATAGGATATCTAGGCGTGTAGATTTCAAAATCATCAAGCCTGGCTGGAGGTTGTCTGTTTCGAGAAGGATTCCTTCGTGAAGGAGTAGGTTGTTCAAGTTGGGGCTCTCTCCTTTCGTGGAGGACTTCTTCATCATTTGCTTCCATATTTTCATGAGCTGGCTCTATCTCAATAGCTTCATTGTGCGGTGTTGACAGCCTTGGATCATCAAGGACGAGAGGAGTGGGAAACACTTCATATGAGAGCTCCCCCTGAGGTTCATCATCATGCTTCTGAAAGAAGAAGTGCGTCTCATCAAAACGTACATCCCTGGATACAAACACCTTTCTAGTCTTAGAATCATAGCATTTGTATCCCTTTTGGGAAGTTGAGTAGCCTACGAATGCACACTTGATAGCCCTTGGATCAAGTTTATCTCTGTGAATAGTTTGAATGTGCACATAGCATACACATCCAAACACACGGAGATGACTTATGTCAATATCTCTCCCCTTGAGAATTTGGCAAGGAGATTTAAACTTCAAGATTCTGCTAGGAAGGCGATTGATGATGTATGCAGCGGTTTGTATAGCTTGAGACCAGAACTTCTTTGGAAGATTTGCTTGTAACATTAGTGATCGTGTTTTCTCAAGCAAATCTCGGTTCTTCCTTTCTGAAATGCCATTTTGTTGTGGCGTTCCTACACAACTTGTTTGTTGTAAAATTCCATGCTCACTTAAGTAAGTTGTCATGATTTTGGAAGTGTACTCAGAGCCATTATCAGACCTTAAGATGCCAATATTAGAGTTAAAATGATTTTGAACTAAGTTATGAAAATTTTTGAAACACTGGAAAACTTCGTGCTTGAATTTAAGTAAATACACAAAGGTAGTTCTAGAGAAATCATCAATGAAAGATATAAAGAATATGTAACCATCAAAAGACTCTAAGGTTGCAGGTCCCCAAATGTCGGAATGGACAATTTCAAAAGCTTTGGTAGCTCTAGAGAGAGAATGGGGAAAGGGTAACCTGGTAAACTTAGATTTGTGACAAACTTCATAATCTGGGATCTCTTTACAGAAACTAGGAAAAATAAAAGACATAACATGTGAAGAAGGGTGAGCTAATCTCATGTGCCACAGCTGCTCCTTGTTTACTGTGTTTGAGTTTACGTAGAAACTTTTTGGAAAACTTGAAGAGAAGTTGACATAGTACATGCCATTGAGGAAGAAACCTTTACCAATCGTTTCCTTCGAAACTCGATCCTAGAAAATCACACAGTGAGTGGAAAAAATTGCAAGACAATTGAGCAATTGTGTTATTCTTCCTACTGACAGCAATTTGAAAGGAAAAGAATGGACATGCATGACAAGGGATTCTTTTTGACTTGAGAAGATTTTGAGTTTTCCTATGCCTACTATACGAACTTTGGTGCCATTAGCTACGGAGACAAAAGAAGGAGTGGAGAAGTTTTGAAAATCATTTAGTAAAGATGCATCGTTAGTCATGTGATCAGAAGCTCCTGAGTCGACTATCCAAAAACCACGACTACTACTAAGATCCAATGCAGTGGAAATAGTTGCAACAATACCTGGCATGTCATTTTGTGACACTGAGCTTGATTGTTCGAGGAAGCCAGCAAACTTGCCGAGCATGGCTGAGGGACTTTCATGATTTGTTGTTCCTTGTTTCTGTTGCAAGAAGTTAGCAAATTCATTTATGAGAGTAATGGGACTAGAAGAAGAGTTCATCACATTATTGGAGACATTGTCGCAAACAAGGTTTCCTCTAGGAGTGTAGGCAGGCTTCATTTGGTTTCTTGGTGCTCTTCCATCATCGTTGAACTTGGGTTTAAGTTCTGGATGAAGAATCCAACACTTTTCTTTTATGTGTCCAACGCCTGGACGACCTATTTTCACACAGTGAGAACACTTTAAGTCTGGTCGTTTTCCCTTGTATGGTCTGGAAAATGTGAAGGCTCTCGCTTCTGATGGCCTAAGATCTGATTCTCCAACGACCACGTCTGCATTCATGACCTTCTTCCTTATTTCTTCGCGTTGAATAACATTGCAGACCATCTGGAAGGTGGGAAGTTCAGGTGTCATCAAGAGATGACTTTTAAGGTCCTCATACTCTGGTCCAATGCTGGCAAGCAACTGGAACACCTTGTCTTCTTCAGCACGCTTTAAAAGAATGGTTGTGTCCGTGGTATGAGGTCTGTAGAGATCCAATTCATTCCATTTGGCCTTCAAGTTGCCAAGATGTTGAACAAAAGAGAGATTTCCCTGTTGTAATTCTGTAAGATCTTTCTTCAGCTGGAAGACTCGCGCAGCATTGTTTAGATCTCCATACATGTCTCGTACAGAATTCCAAAGGTGGTGAGATGACACTGAATAACTGAAAATCTCAGCCATCTTTGGTTCCATAGAATTCAACAGCCAAGACATGATAAGTTGATCTTGGGACACCCATGCTGCATAATCTGGTGAAGTTGTTTCGGGCATGATATCATCCTTTTGAATGAACTGGAGCTTTCCACGTCCTCCAAGAGCGAGAGAAATAGCTCGTGACCAGGGCAGATAGTTGAATTTGTTTAGGAGCACAGAGCTCAAATGTTGAATTGGGTTGGTATCAATGGTTTCGTTTTTTGAAACTTTCTCTGATGATGTTGCCATAATGGCTTTAACTGGTTTGGATTTGGTAGGTTTTCGGAAGAACACAGATGCAGGTCCACGAGGGATCACTACTCTGATACCATATAGAAAACCTTAATGTATATTTTATGTATCAAACAGTTACAAGATTATGCATAAATAGAAGAATAAACGGGAAAGAGAGTGAAGAACAAAAGGTAGGGGACAATGGCAGCTAAGCAAGTATGATGACCCCCACACTCTCTAACACAAGCTTTACAGCTATTAACAAGCTTTTCAAAGAAGAGGGAATAACAAACAGCTAATACTAGCACTAAACCCTAGCTGAAAGCAAGATGAGTTGTTATCCATCAAAGCCATTATTCTTCCAACTGTATTAGGGTTAAAGAATATTCAATACTAATTGATACGCGTTTCTTACTTTAGATTTTGACATGTCTGGTGCCCAGTAAGAGCATGCTATGGTGATTGAACATCTTGCGCCAAGATTTGCTGCTTTGAGATTTGAACTGTGTCCATGCCATATAAGCGAGAGTTACTTCTGGAAAGTCTATTTTGTTCTTCTGCATTCAAGGCTCAATAAGCAGGATGCCGAGGTCTTATCCACACCCCAAGTAAACTTCCTTCTTTGTATGATTACTTTTAGTGTCCTTCAGTCAATTGATTAAATTTGTTTCTGCTTCCAACTTAAACCATACTTGTGGCATCATAAAGTGGGAAATGTTGCTTCATGCCAATTCTAGATTAAGGCCTTCCATTTCTTTTTTCTTATCCACGATCTGCTTGATTGTATATCACAAGTTCTCGTTGTTGTTGGATGCTAGTAGTTTCTTGAACTCCTCCATGGGATGGATTATCACAGCGTGGATTTTGGTAGTTCTAGACATTCAACTTCAATTTTCTATTGGCAAAAACTTAGCTGCTGAAAAAATCAGCAGCAGCTCCTGCTGCTAGTGAATCACAGGTGGACAAGTGTCCAAGTTGTGATTAAAAAATCAATTATTTGGACACATGTTCACCCGTGATTTGCTAGCAGCGGGAGCTGCTGCTGATTTTTCAGCAGCGAAGCTCCGTTCTTTTATATTTAGGTTGCAGGTGATCTTCCCGGTTGGGAATAAAGTTTGGATTTAGGATTCTAGATGGTTCCAGAAAAATGACAATATTTTCTTAGAAAAAAACATTATTTATACTTTGTGATTGAGCCTAAGTTCATGCCAAACCTGTTAGGTCTCTGAAATTTAATGTAGTATAACATACTGGTCGCAGATAATGGAAGCCAGAGCAAAGTGGATGCAGGAGCTACATTGTCAGACTGCATTGGAACATGATTAATTTGGAAGAAACACTTCTTTTTTAAAAGACAGTTCCAATAAACTAGATGAAGATTGTGCTCCGGTCTCATCATGTAGTGTTTATTACGAGGACAAGATGCTAAGGACGTATCCTTATGAATCAACGATGTCCCCCACGGCTTATGAGACTGAGAAGCACCCAGTTGAGAGTGATGAAGTCCCATATATTGACAAGTCTGTTATTGAAGAAAAGCCCATCATTAAGAGCGAGGACAAGAATCTAACAGTTGGTCCATCCTTGAAGATGCTAGATAATATCTACGAAGATGATGACGATGATGACTGGCCAGAGGAAGATTCTGAATTAGATGGGTACAGTGGAACGGCTATTCACGCAATCAATGAAGAAGACATATCTTTCAGTGACCTAGAGGACGATGATTTCCTTGCTCCCACAAAACTGAAGACTGTTAAGAAACCTCAAGGAAAGAGAGGCTAACCATCGGCGCGTGCTCTACTCATCGGATAGAAGATGGCGCTTCAAGTCAATGGATGAACTGGTTGTGGCTAAATGGCTTTCAAAAGTACGCTGTCGTATAGTCCTGCGCGGGGACTCTTCTAAATTCTTGCTGATTGTCCTACTGAGTAGTCCCACGCTGGGACTCAAGCCTCTGGTGGTGATGCTATTTGTTCTAATACCAAATTGTACATGATATGTTGATTTCTTGTGGTCCAAGTTTTTACAGAGAAGTATTTGTTTGATTGGTTGTGATCAAGGAAAAAAAATCGATAATATTGACGATATTTCGCCAATATTATCGTCTTTTTGAAGGTCTAATATTTTTTTAACTAACCAAATGATTTTCGTCAAAATATCGCGATATTATCAAATAATAACACGACATAATTCCAAAAAAATACTTAAAAATACTGAAAAATCTCAACACATACTACACTTGATCATAGCCCAAAGGCCAAGCAAGTCATGCCCTCTGCAGCTGGGGAATGTGGGTTTTATAGGCTTCTTGCTTGCTCACTGCCCCTCGCGTGGGCGATGTGGGACTCAATGGAAGAGAAAATCAGAATTTCGGCCGGAAATCTACACCCACTTTAAACGGCCATAACTTTATCAAAACTCAACAAAATCAAGCAAGACAAAAACTTAAGTTGTATCCCTCGAAGCGACGAAGAGAATGGTACCTCACACGACGTCTGACTCATCGTGGTGTGGCCGGAAATTGCCTCGAAAGCCACTGAGATCGCCGGAAACTGGGTAAGATTCAAATGAGTATAACGTTTTCAATACTCAAAAAAATTGAGTGAAACAAAAAGGAAAGTTGTAGCTCTCGAAGAGATGAAGAGAATGGTACCTCACACGACATCTGAATCGTCGTGGTTTGGCCGGAAATTGCCTCGAAAGCTACTGAAGTCGCCGGAAACTGGGTAAGATTCAAATAAGTATAAATTTTTTAATACGCAACGAAATTGAGTGAAATAAAAAGGAAAGTTGTAGCCCTCGAAGAGACGAAGAGAATGGTACCTCACACGACGTCTGACTCGTCGTGGTTTGGCCGGAAATTTCCTCGAAAGCCATTGAGGTCGCCAGAAACTGGGTAAGATTCAAATGAGTATAACTTTTTCAATACTCAACGAAATTGAGTGAAACAAAAAGGAAAGTTGTACTACTCGACGAGACGAAGAGATTGATACCTTGCACGCCGGCCAACTCGCCGTTGTTTGGCCGGAAAACCAAAACGTTTTGCCTCAAGGGCTGGTACATGTGAACTTGTGACTCCAACTAGGTAAGAGCCAGATCTAATTTGGGGCCTTCTATCCTATATTTGTGGACAACCATCAAATGCTAAAGATTAAACAAACATAATATGTTCTACTGCTTAGCAAAAAAAGCTACAAACCCTTTGCTTATCAACAAAAAAAGACAAGTTCTTGCACTAGATATACTTTCAAATTACGTTGAGTAGCAACCTGATATATGTATTCGGACGAATTATAAAACAATTGACGCACTCCTGGCTTCCAAAATTCAATTCTTTTACTTTATATAAACTTGGAAAAACATAATCGGCATCCAAATTAAAGTTTAGTCTTATTCAATATATTGATTTTCAATCGTTAATTGATATACTATAATTTGGAACTTCAACGCCTAGACGCATGCTTATGTGTAAGAAATTTAAAGTGTCAAATTCGGCACATTATTCTTCATCACTTTATTCACTTCCCCTTTTTTTTTTTTTTTAATATCCTAAATAAAACCTCCCAATATTGTACTAATTAATTATATATAAATGATTATGGTGTGTTTAAACTTCTTTCATTAATTACTACATATTGTCTACACTCACAATGTTTGCCAGCTCGCTGTATAATCAACTTAAATCAGTTAAATCCATCATGCAATGCATTTCCTTCCAATTTTTTGTGATAAACTAATAGATAATTGACTAAATAAACATCCTGCAAAGTTTCATTAAAAATTTCCAAGTTTTTCTTACAATTTCCGTGGTTTCCATGTAATTTTTATCGATATCGATATTATCCCGATATTTCCATCGATATTTCCGTGTTTTCGAACTACCGATATTTCCGATATTACCGATATTTTCTTCCTTGGTTGTGATACGATTGTAATTACACTGTTGTTCCAGTGATTTAGAGAGAGAGAGAGAGAGAGAGTGTGTGTGTACAAGGGTCATTTCACCAATGAAATGTCCTGGAAGAAAATATGCAAAGTAGATTCTGTGACCATTGCATCAATACAACAATTTTGTCTTTCTTGTCATATTTTTTTACTATCTCATGAACTTGTTCTACTCTTCAAGAAAAGGCAAACACAAATAACATTAAGAAGAAAGAAGAACAAATAAAATTAAACATTTATTGATGGACATGTGATTTTTGAATAATGTTAGGTACACTAAATTTGTGCATGTGTTGGTTTTATATCAAAACTCTAGCTTAAGTCACTGGTTCCTTAGGAAGCAAGAACTTGAGAAAGAGAAGAGAATGATCTATTTGGCTGTGTAGCATGATGATTGATGTATCATGTGTGACAATATATGCACCAAGGTAACAAATTTTGGAGCTTAATTGTATATGCAAAGGAAATTGTCTGCAAGTTTGAAACCTCAAACATACAAAATGCCACCACATTGAATCATCTTTCAATCACTACGACCTTCTAATGTGACCCTAGCTTAGGCGTTTACCAGAATTTCTTGTTTTTGTACTCTGTTGTAAAAATGATATTTTAGTTGAATCACATACGATCTTATTTCGTTTTTAGTATTTCTCTCAACCTCCATGTAAAATATTGGCCAAAAGTAACAGCGCAAGCTCCCAGGATGTAAAGGGAAGCTTCAACGCTAGATAAAAAATTGCAATTAGTGGGTTTTACTTTTCCACCACAATTAGAAATTAAAAAGACATATTTCCTCCCTAGTCTTCTTTAATATTTTCACTCGGATAATAACTCAGAAACCAAACCGACACATTAGGGTTACATGGAGGGAACTCACAAGAGTCATTGTGGAAGCTGAACTTTAAGTAATCCTTGTTTTACGTAAATAAAACTCTAAGTGGAACGATAACATAAATCAGTAATTCTAAATCCGAAAACCCTAGACTCAAAAGTTTCATGTTTCAACCTAAGCATGTCAGACTACTTCCCACCGGAGCTACTCTTCGAAATCCTTGTACTTCTCCCTCCCAAGGATTTGATCCGATGCATGTGTGTTTCCAAAGCTTGGAATGCTTACATCCGCGACGGACGCTTCACCAAAAGGCATCTTCAACGCTCCATCAATACCAACTCCACTCGCACCATTTTATTTAGTCTATGGGGTACCATTTATCCCAAGGATTTCTTTTTGATGGCTCTTTCCGACGACGATTTGTTCAGCACAGCCGTAGAAGTTTGGCAACCGTTGGTTGAACGTCGCGGCTGGGGTGAAATATCGATATTGGGATCCTGTAATGGCGTGGTTTGCATTAAAAGCACTGAAAATGCTGAGATAGCTTTGTGGAATCCTTCCATTCAAAAGTTCAAGAGAATTCCCTTCACACCCTCAGTTTCAAGTCCTCAGTATGGATTCGGATATGATTCGACTAATGATGACTATAAACTTGTGGAAATTGAGAAGATCTCAACTCCGTATTCGGTAGACGTTTCTAAGTGGTCTTGGGAAAACATTTCTAATGGTTCTTGGTCCTATTGTGTTACTTTGACTTATGAAGTGCACGTTTACAGCCTAAAATCCAACTTGTGGAAGAAGATCCAAAGCATGCCTTCCAAAGGCCTTGAACTTGTTTCGAAAATCCAATTTTCAAAAGGTGCTATAAATTGGGTGATGGCTAATAACAATATGAGCATAATTTTAACTATTGATCTTGCCACTGAGAAATATGGCGAGTTTTACTGCCCGGTCAACGGCATTTTGGATATCAGCATTGAGCTGGAGGTCTTGGTGTTGTGCTAGGATAGCACCAAACCTTTTAGAACCAACTCTTTTTAACCCACAAGAAATATATCAAATGAAATGCAAGAACAAAATATTAAAGACACCAAGATTTTAACGAGGTTCCTCAACAGTCAGTGTAACTGGAGTACGTCCTTGGAGCAGTAGGAGCTCACCCAATAATCCACTATCAACCAAATGGGAGTTTACAAAGTGTTGGTAATCTCACAACCCAAATAACCCAATACACCCAATAGCTCTCACACACCAAAGAAACAAATAGAGGAAGAAATATAATGAATAATTTCTTCTCTATATAAAGCTCAAAGCTATTACAACAATAAAACTTTGATAGAGTGAGAACTAACCAAGAAAGAAAATCACCTTTCTTTCTTATATGGGAGCTGCGTACCTCTTTTCTTCTTTCTGCTGCTCCTTTCTATTTTCTTCTTCTATGCGACAACCTTTCTCCTCTCACCAAAAGGCAATTGTTGCTGTTAGTTAAAAACCCCAGGAGTCCCGTGACTTCTCACATGGACCAAAGAAAAAACTTTAGACAAATTGCACTTTTCTTTTCCCCAAAACAAGGAAGAAACATAATCATGTTGTCTTTTTTTTTTCTTTTGATTTGTTTAATAGCCACTTGGCCACTTATTCAACAATCTCCACCTTGGCCAAGTTCCGAAAAAACGCCATGATAAGCCAACCAACACAATTAACACACAACATCACTCCCAAACACTAGCAAGAGAACAACTCATGCTGAGCCAAATGCTCCAAAACTCCTACTGCTCAACGCCTTCTTTATATAGGCATAATGTGAGCCAAGTTCAAACAGTGAACAAACTTGGCTACACTAACAACCTTAGTCAACATATCAGCGGGGTTGTCTTTATTTGGAATCTTCTGGAGAATGATTTCCCCTTCACCAACAATTTCACGAACAAAGTGATAACGCACATCTATGTGTTTAGTCCTCGCATGATGAACCTGATACTTAGCCCAATAAATGGCACTCTGACTATCACAATGTACCTTCACCTGCTTCTGATCAACCCCCAAATCTCTAATCAGCCCATGTATCCAAATGGCCTCTTTTATAGCTTCAGCAACTGCCATATATTCAGCCTCTGTAGTAGACAAGGCAACAGACGACTGCAAAATGGACCTCCAACAAACTGGCCCTTTAGCCATAGTAAACACATAGTATGTAGTAGACTTCCTTCCATCCAGATCACCTGCATAATCTGAATCAACATAACCAACTGCAAAATGACCAATACCAGAGTCATATCTCTCAAAGCATAAACCAACATCTCGAGTACCATGGAGATACCTCAATATCCACTTAGCTGTTTACCAATGCTCTTTACCTGGATTATGCATATATCGACTCATCATGCCAACTGCATGAGCAATATCCGGTCTAGAGCATACCATTGCATACATCAAACTACCAACCAAATTTGCATATGGTATATTTTTCATTTGCAGCTTCTCTTTATCAGTTTTAGGACACTGTAGAGAACTTAATTTAAAATGAGGAGCCAAAGGGGTACTAACTGGTTTGGTTGAATCATGAACTCCAAACTTCCGAATCAACTTCTCAAGGTATTGTCTTTGATTCAAACTGACCAAACCCTTCTCTCTATCTCTAGTGATCTCCATGCCAAGGATCTTCTTTGCTTCACCAAGATCCTTCATCTCAAATTCATTCTTCATTTGCTTCTTCAATTTTTCAATCTCTTCAACATTCTTTGAGGCAATCAACATATCATCAACATATATCAATAAATAAATGAAAGACCCATCTTGCAACTTCTTGAAGTATACACAATGATCATATTGACTTCTAGAATAATTTTGGACTCTCATAAATTTATCAAACCTCAAATACCATTGCCTTGGAGATTGCTTCAAGCCATAAAGTAATTTCTTCAACTTGCAAAACAAATTTTCCTTCCCTTTCACTATATACCCATCCGGTTGACACATATAGATCTCTTCATTCAAATCACCATGTAGAAAAGCCGTCTTCACATCGAGTTGCACAAGCTCAAGATCATATTGTGCAACAAGAGCTAACATAATACGAATTGAGGAGTGCTTCACAACTGGAGAAAATATTTCATTGTAGTCAATGTTCTCCTTTTGTGCATACCCTTTAGCAACTAATCTTGCTTTGAATCTCACATTGCTTTTCTCATCAGCATCTTCCTTCTTGGCATACACCCATTTGCAACCGATAGCTTTCTTGCCCTTAGGCAATTTAGCTAACTCCCAAGTCTTGTTATTCAAGAGAGAATTCATCTTATCACCCATGGCATTGCACCACCCCTCATTTTCTTCACTCTCAATAGCTTCCTCAAAATTGGATGGAATCTCATCAGTGATAATAGGAAGAGCAAAAGAAACATAGTCACTATACCGAGCTGGCTTGGTAATTTGTCTCTTTCCTCTATTCTTGGCAATAGACTCTTGAGGTGAAACTTCCTCTTCAACTTGAATAGAATCTTCAAGTTCAACTTCTTCAACATCCTCATGGTCTCCAACTTCTTCACTTGTAGTGGCATCGACATCAGCGGAAATAGGATTTGAAGTACCAGAGGCAACTTTCTCAAGCTCCACCTGTTGGACATCTTTCACATTCTTCTCAGAGACTTTGTACATACTTTCTTCATCAAATGTCACATCTCTGCTGATTACAAGTTTTTTCATCTCTGGGCACCATAACCCGTAACCTTTGACACCACTACTAAAACCAAGAAAGATAGCCTTTTTGGCTCTAGGATCAAGTTTATTTTCAGTCACATGAAAATAAGCAGGTGAACCAAAAATACGGATATAGTCATAATTAGAAGAAGGTTTTCCAGTCCATACCTCCATTGGTGTCTTACCCTGAATAGCAGCTGAGGGTAACCGGTTGATGATGTGACATGCATAAGTAACTGCCTTTGCCCAAAATGACTTGCTCAAACCTGACTGAGACAACATACATCTAACTTTTTCAAGTAAGGTTCGATTCAATCTTTCT
Organism: Malus sylvestris; assembly: GCF_916048215.2. NCBI lineage: Eukaryota > Viridiplantae > Streptophyta > Magnoliopsida > Rosales > Rosaceae > Malus > Malus sylvestris. Next base: position 6,246,308 of record NC_062267.1, on the reverse strand, counting down.
GCAACTCCATTTTGTTGTGGAGTTCCCTTGACACTGAAATGTCTTATAATCCTTTCTTCTTTGCAAACTTTAAAGAAATGGTCGGATGTGTATTCACCACCATTATCCGATCTAAAAATCTTAATCTTTATCCCAGTCTGGTTCTCAACCATTTTCTTCCAACCCAAGAAAATGCTTAGCACCTCACTCTTGTGCTTCATAATGTAGACCCAAGACCTTCTTGAATAATCATCAACAAAGGTCACGAACCAATGTCTACAACTCAAAGAGGGAGTCTTTGTAAGACCCCAAACATCCGAATGCACATAATCAAGAATGCCCTTTGTCTGATGTACAACAGTACCAAACTTCACTCTAGTTTGCTTCCCCAATACACAATGCTCGCAGAAATCAAGCTTACAAGTCGTGGCACCTTTTAGAAGACCTTGTTTCACAAGCCTTTGTAGAGCTTTCTCACCGGCATGGCCTAATCTCATATGCCACAGTCTAGTAGTATTTGAATCAGATGTGCCCATATTTTCAGAGTCTACAGATGCTTCACCTGTCACAGTGCTTCCCTGCAATAAATACAAATGGCCACATCGAGGAGCTTTCATCACAACAAGTGCACCATAAGTAACTTTCAATGTCTGTCCATCTGAATGAAACCTGAAACCCTTGGATTCTAAAGTACCCAAAGAAATAAGATTTTTCTTCAAATTCGGTACATACCGAACACCTATCAACTCTTTAACCATGCCATCATGCAACTTCAAACAAACTGTACCAATCCCTTTTGTTGTGCAAGGATTGTCATCTCCCATGAACACAACGCCACCATCAAACTCTTTCAAGCTTGAAAACCAATCCTTGTGAGGAGTCATATGATGAGTACAACCCGTATTCAACACCCACTTAGTAGCACAATCAAATGATGAGGAAATGGTTAAAGCAAAATCAGAAAAATCTGTTTCAACCTCAGCAACATTAGCTTCAGAACTTTCTTTGCCTTTTGTCTTCAATTTAGGACAATCTTTCTTCCAATGGCCCTTATTACGACAAAATGCACATTCATCCCTTTCCAAAGGTTTTCTACCTTTAGAGTTTCCTCTAGGTCGAGACTGTGATTTTTTCCTACTAGAAGATGATCTTCTCTCTGATGATCTACCTCTAACAAATAAAGCTTCAGAGGTACTATCATGGTTTTTATCTCTATGCCTCATTTCATAATTCATCAAGGCATTTGACACATCTTCAATTTCACAGTTTCTTTACCATGCATAATAGTGGTAACAAAATGCTCATAAGAGTCCGGCAAGGAATTCAACAATTTAAGGCCTTATCTTCATCCTTAATATCCTCATCTAAATTTAACAAGTCGGCAATCAACTTATTAAAAGCATCAAGGTGTCTAATAATTTTTGTACCTTCTTTGTATTGAAAGCGGTATACCTTTTTCTTCAAGTGTAGCCGATTCTCTGCACTCTTCGTCATATACTTGTCTTCCAATTTTTGCCACAACACACTTGCTACCGTCTCCCGCATCACAAAATACTTCTGAGTTTTTGCAAGGCACAACCGAATTGAAGAGCAAGCCCACAAATTTAATTTCTCCCATTCCGGCTTCGACATAGCTTCCGGCTTCTCTCCTAAAGCGGCAAGTAGATTTTGTTGAGCCAACACATCTTTGACCTCACATTGCCACATCTCGAAGTTGTTTGTGCCATCAAACTTTTCCACTTCGAACTTTGCATTTTGCACCGTAGTTCTTGCAAACCCGGAGCTGCTTCCAAAAGGATTTTCATCTTGCCCGTCTGACATCTTTGGCAACTAGACAGTACCCAAGAGCAACTAGTGCTCTGATACCAATTGTTGTGCTAGGATAGCACCAAACCTTTTAGAACCATCTCTTTTTAACCCACAAGAAATATATCAAATGAAATGCAAGAACAAAATATTAAAGACACCAAGATTTTAACGAGGTTCCTCAACAGTCAGTGTAACTGGAGTACGTCCTTGGAGCAGTAGGAGCTCACCCAATAATCCACTATCAACCAAATGGGAGTTTACAAAGTGTTGGTAATCTCACAACCCAAATAATCCAATACACCCAATAGCTCTCACACACCAAAGAAACAAATAGAGGAAGAAATATAATGAATAATTTCTTCTCTATACAAAGCTTAAAGCTATTACAACAATAAAACATTGATAGAGTGAGAACTAACCAAGAAAGAAAATCACCTTTCTTTCTCATATGGGAGCTGCGTACCTCTTTTCTTCTTTCTGCTGCTCCCTTCTATTTTCTTCTTCTATGCGACAACCTTTCTCCTCTCACCAAAAGGCAGCTGTTGCTGCTAGTTAAAAACCCCAGGAGTCCCGTGACTTCTCACATGGAACAAAGAAAAAACTTTAGACGAATTGCACTTTTCTTTTCCCCAAAACAAGGAAGAAACATAATCATGTTGTCTTTTTTTTCTTTTGATTTGTTTAATAGCCACTTGGCCGCTTATTCAACACTTGGGAGGCTATCTATGTGTTTGTATTCATAACTATAACAACAGCGAATTCGGTATTTGGCTTATGAAGGAATATGGAGCGAGAGAATCTTGGACCTTGCTTTATTCAAGTATTTCTCATCTTTGCAATCGTTACAAACCTTTGGTGTTTTCAAAAAATGGTGAAATGGTTCTCGTTCAAAGTGAGTCGCACCCTGGTTTTCGTTGGTTTGATTTAGAGGAAGAGATCGATGAATATACAGAAACCCGTGGTATGCCCCCTCGCAACGGAGAAGCTACTTTTGTAGTGGGGAGCCTTTGTCTTCTTGATGGTGACCCTGTAATTTGTACGAGGGTTTCTCGTGGTGAAAGCAACAGAAGATCAAGACCAGGGTTATCGATATCTGGAGTGAATTTGTGTCTTTTTCTCCTTGTGGTCATAGTATTAATTGGTTTGTTCGTTCTCAGTCTTGGTTTTGAACTCATATTGTAGTAGTTTGCCTCGGTTTCTTGTAATCCAAGTTTTTGTTTTATGTCTGGCTAGTCTTCTGGTGTGTGAATCACTGATGGCCTGCTGCAATACATTTTGTAGATTCCGACGCAACTACAAAATAGAAAATTTCCAAGAACTTTTCAAAATTTGAAAGGAAAATGAGAGTTTAGCATATGTAATGCAACTTTAAGAAAACGAAAGACATCTTAGAACATAAATTTGAGTTTCTAAATGATAACGACAAGGTGGTTTACACATCCATGATACTACTTCAGTTTAGATGATAAAATCTATGCGAGAAATGCAACCCGTGAAGGCCATGAGCATAAACAAATACCTTCAACTTTTCTTCTTTTTCTTTTGTCCAGTATAATTTCATGCGCCGCCTCCGGCTAGGCAGGGACAAGTTTGAGCTGCATATTAGGAGAAACAGTTGACTATCAACCGGTAACTGCGTGTTAAAGTTCATAAAATAAGCTCAAAATTGAAAGCATAACCCCCAATCACCTCGTAGGTTGATTTCAAAATTTTTTCGTCTTTTGAGCTTTATGTTTAGGTTGTATCTCGCCCACTAGAGGAGACCAAGTACCTGAAACTTCCGATTCCCCGGAAGGTGACCAAGTATCTAATGTAAGATTAAACTTATCAAAATATAAGTTAAGAGATTAAACTCATGAACCACAAACTTATTCAAGTATTAAAACCACAATTTGATAAACACAATGACAAACTAACTCGTAAAAGCAGCAGAAGTAGAAGCCAAAGTAGACTTCCGTAAAAGCAGCAAAAGAAGAAGCCGAAGTAGACTTCTAAATAGTGCACCTTCTCCTCTCTTGCAAAAACAAAAGCACTCAAACTAACAGGATGTCTTAGTTCAATATATTGAGCATGTCTTTTGTGAGAGCAGTTGCCACTATTTATTATAGATTAATCCTAATAATTCTCCTATTAGAAACACTATAGGATACCAACTATGAATCCAAATCATATCTGAATTACAATCCTACAAGAATTAGGATAGTTTTAAGCTTTCTAGCGAGACTTTTCTATGTCAATTGAAACACTACAACCAGTTATAATATTAAGTTTCATACTCATATTCTGAAATCTGAAGCATCAGATTCCGAGGAATCAAACAGAACAATGTTAAGACTCTCTGGCGTTTTTTCATGGTTTTTATGCACTACAGGAGACCGTCAGAAAGAAGAATGATGTCACTTGTCTCCCGATGACAATCCATGAACTCTTTGGCTTCATCAGAAATGGTCTTCTGCTAGGATTCATCTGCAGATGCCGGAAACTGTACTTTGACATGAAATTCATGCTCACTGTTACAGTCAGTTCTTTAGGAGAAACATATGGAGGGGCAGCATTTTATGTTCTTCATCTTCCGCTTCATCTTCTTGCCAATACCCGAGCAAAGGAATTGTGTCATGTTCTTGTTTCTAGAGCTTTCGGCAGTGGAAAATCGAATTAGAAGCTGAACTCCAAAAAAGCTTCAAGCTTTTGTAACAAACGCAGTCTCAAACGCATCTCTCATCTCGTGCCACAAGACAACTAGGATGATAAAGTGGAATGGGTCGAGATGTTAGGCTAATTAGTTACGATAAATTTACATTGTACTAGTTAATATACAGCACAAGGCTATCCGGCACGGGTATCCTCAGCCTCCTCCTCCTCCGCCTCCTCTGCCGCCTCAAGTCATGTATCTATTGAGAATAATGTTTCTGATTATTTCTCATTAATTCTCAAAATAATATTACACATGTATATATAGTTACATTTTGGGTAAAAACAAATAAATTCCCTACAGTAACTATCTAACTGAAATAGTAACTATTATGAGTTACCATTACAATGAGGTACTATTTTATCCTTATCACACCCCCTCAAGCTAAACGGAGAGGATTGAAGAGAGAGCTTGGACCGAAGATGAAGAAATATGTGTCAAGGAAGAGACTTGGTAAAGAGGTCCGCAAGTTGATCAGCACTACAAACAAACTGAACTCGGATCAAGTGGGCTAAAACTAGCTCACGAATATAGTGATAATCAATTTCGACATGCTTAGTACGAGCATGAAAGACAGGATTTGATGCTAAGGCAATAGCAGAAACATTGTCACACCAAATCTGAGGAATGATAGGTAACTGGAAACCAATATCAGTGAATAATTGACAAATCCAAGTGAGCTCAGCTGCAATATGAGCTAAGGAGCGGTACTCAGCCTCGATAGAGGATCTAGCAACTGTGTGTTGCTTCTTTGCAGACCAACTAATGAGAGATGGACCAAGAAAAATAAAAAACCCTCTTGTAGATCGTCGATCCCACGGGCAACCCGCCCAGTCAGCATCAGAGAAGGCTTTAAGGATTAGAGAAGAGGAGGATTTTGGAAACCACAAACCAAGACCAAATGTACCTTTTAAGTATCGTAAAATCCGTTTGACTGCTTGAAAATGTTGCTCTCTGGGTGAATGCATGAACTGGCACACCAAATTAACAGCAAAGGATAAGTCCGGCCGGGTCCAAGTTAATTATTGGAGAGCCCCGACAATTGAACGGTACTCTGCATGATCAGAGAGGAAAGGTCTAGAAAGATCGAGCTTAGTAGAACCAAGAGGTGTAAGACAAGGCTTAGCTCCATCCATGTGTGATCGTTTAAGTAAATCCAAAATATACTTGGATTGATGAATGAAGATCTATGTACTTCAAGGCCAAGAAAATAATGTAGATCACCCAAATCCTTGACTGGAAACTGAGCACTGAGCTTTGAAATAACATCATTACAATGAGTGGAAGAAGGGCCAGTAACAATTATATCATCAACGTACACCAGAACCAAAACAAGAACAGGCTGATGAAGTATGAATAAACTATGATCAGATTGTGATGTTCGAAATCCCAGTGATAAGAGTGCAGTTTGAAGTTTCTCAAACCAAGCCCGAGGGGCTTGTTTAAGACCATAGAGAGATTTCTGCAAATGACACACATAGTTGGGATTATCTTGATCAACAAATCCAGAATGCTGAGTCATATACACATTTTCTTTTAAAGAACCGTGAAGAAAAGCATTGCTGACATCCAACTGATGTAAGAACCAACTGGACTGAATTATCAAGGTAAGAAGGATCCGGATGGTCACAGGTTTTTCTACTGGACAGAAAGTATCACTGAAGTCAATGCCTTCCTGTTGATTGTAACCTTTAGCCACTAGACGGGCTTTATAACAATCCACAGAACCATTAGGTTTACGTTTAATGCGAAAAACCCACTTACAGCTGACTAAGTTGTGAGAATGAGAATGAGGAACAAGATTCCAGGTTCCTGTATTCTGCAGAGCATTAAATTCATCTTGCATGGCTGCTCGCCAATAAGGGTACTTAGATTCCTGAAGATAGGTCGAGGGAACATATTCACTGTCAATGTGGGAGGGTAAAAGATGTTTTGTAGCTGTGTAAGCTTTGGGTTTGAAAATCCCTGACTTAGACCTAGTTTGCATAGGATGAATGGAAGAAATAGGTAGAGAAGATAGGGGTGCAAGTGCAGGTTGAAAAGATGGTGCAGGGTTAGGTTGAAAAGATGGTGCAGGGTGTAGAGGCTGGGTTGGAAGTATGGGAGAGTCAGAGACTTGGGATGTAGGAGTAACAGGGCATGAGGAGGACACGGTAGGGTAGAGATGGGGAAAGACCAAGGAAAAAGGGGAGGAGTCACAAGGAGAAGCAGGAGAGGAAGATGGAAGTGTGTGAAAAGGAAAGGAGGTCTCATCAAAATAGACGTGTCTAGAGATGCAGACTCAATTTGTGATGAGATCGAGGCATCTATACCCTTTATGGATCAAACTGTAACCGAGGAAGACATAAGGTTTACTCTTGGCATCTAATTTAGAGGTGATATAGGGTTTTAACCAAGGGTAGCAGCTACAACTAAAAACCCTGAGTTGATTGTAATCATGAGGCTTTCGAAAAAATTGTTCCCATGGAAATGGTTTTGAAGGAGATGGCAACCTATTGATTAGGTAAGTAGCAGTGAGAAAAGCTTCAACCCAAAATTTATGAGGCACCTTAGAAGCTATCAATAAGGTTCGGGTAGTTTCAACAACATGCCGGTGCTTTCTTTCGGCACAACCGTTTTGTTGGGGAGTGTGTGGACAACTGAGATGATGTTGAATACCACAAGAAGTAAGATGCTTATGAAATGAAGAGCTGAGAAATTCACCCCCTGAGTCGGTTCTCAAAGTACCAATCTTGAAACCAGAGATATTTTCAACCAAAGCTTGAAATTGAACAAATGTAACAAAGACATCTTATTTATTCTTGAGAGGATACAACCAAGTATATTTGGTGAAGTCATCAACAAAAAGAACATAGAACTTGGAACCACTAACAGATAACAATGGTGCTGGTCCCCAAACATCAGCATGAACAAGTTCTAATGGTCTAGATGTGAAACTAACAGAATCATGAAATGCAATTTTGCACACTTGCCCAAAATACAATCTGAACAAAACAACTTGTCAACAGAAGTAGTAATAGGCAGAGAAGACTTAGAGATAACAGTTCTAAAAGTCTTGAACGTCGGGTGTCCCAAGCGTTGGTGTCAAATTTGAGATGAAATCCTTATTGCAGTTGTAGCAAGGTACTTTCGGGAAGAATGAGGAGATGCATAGAAGGGATAGAGACCTTGGCGAACAGGACCTCTAAAAAGCATATTCCCCGTAGTAAGATCCTTGACATTAAAGTCAAAAGGATTTAGAGTTATAGAACACCAATTATCCAAAGAAAACATATTTGCAGAGAGCAGATCATGTTTCAATTGAGGAACATGTAAAACATTCTTTAATTGAAAGGTAGCATCAGGAGTTTTAAGTAAAGAAGATCCAGAGTGATGAATTTGCAAACCTTGGCCATTGCCAATATAAACCTTGTCAGGACCTTGATAAGGTTGCGGATTCTGCAAATTCTAAATATTGTTGGTCATGTGTGAACTTGCACCAGAGTCAAAAGCCATGAAGGAGAGGAACTGATTGGAGGAGCAGCATACATTGCAAGCTTAGCAGGAGGAACACGACCGTGAAAATTAGGATTCATACGATTGCTGCAATCAATGGCTTGATGTCCGGGATCTTCACAGATTTGACATGGATTAGGCTTAAAATTGTTGTAAAAATGATGTTCGCCACAATTACCACCACGATTCTGTGAATTGTTGGTGGAGCGAGGGAAGCGATTGCGATTGTTGTTGTTGTAGGGACGCTGATTGTTGTTAGATCTCTGAGAATTGCGTTGATTCTGAGAATTATAGAACTCCTGAGGATGAGCATTGTAGGCTTGCTGTTGAGGGGGAATAGGCGGCATAGGTAGCAACGGAGGAGCATTGGTGGATGATGTTTGGACATGAAACGCTTGAAAAGGTTCAACAGATGAGCCTTTTGTATGCTTCTTTCTTGCAAGGGCTATTTCTTTACTGAGCAAGAAACCATGAAGATCATCAACATATGTATCAGCAAGACGGAATTGCATAAAGTTAACAAACGAATCATAATCATCAGGAAGTCCATTGAGAATTATCAGAAGAAGATCATGATCATCGACAGGCGCGCCAGCAGCCGCGAGAGCATCGGTGACTTCCTTGATTCGCTTGAGATACTCAGAGATAGATGAACTTCCTTTGGTCATAGATTGAAGATTTGATCGAAGTTGATGAATGTGAGAACGCGAGACACCGCCAAATCGCCGTTCAAGATTCTGCCATAACTCCCGAGCAGATTGGACACCGACGGTGAAAGGAATTAAATCCTCAGATAGGGTAGAGTTAATCCAGATGATGATATTTTGATTTTTCTCATACCATAACTCGAAGGTAGGATTAGAAGTATAAGTGAAATTGCCGGAAGAATCACAGAGAAATTGAGGCGGTGCAGGTTCAGATCCATCAACAATTCCAGCGAGCTTGTAGCGGCGGAAGATCGGATCAAAGAGAGACTTCCAGACGAGATAGTTGTGGCGTTTGAGCTTCGTTTGGACCATGCTGCCAATGTTGTGGACCGTGATCGAGTTGATCAAGTACTGAGAGGAAGAAAGAGGTGGAGCATCCTGAGGAAGAAGTAGGTTGCGCGATCACCGGAGAAGAAGAATGGGAGGAATTTGCTGCCATGGATGCGCAAGATTAGAGAAGAAAAGAGCGGAAGAGATTTGTTTGGACACTGAGAAAATAGAAGAAAAGAGTTGTTTGGGTACTGAGAAAGCTAAAGGATCGAAGTTGGTAAACTTCTGGCGGAGGATACCATATTGAGAATAATGTTTTTGATTATTTCTCATTAATTCTCAAAATAATATTACACATGTATATATAGTTACACTTTGGGTAAAAACAAATAAATTCCCTACCGTAACTATCTAACTGAAATAGTAACTATTATGAGTTACCATTACAATGAGGTACTATTTTATCCTTATCAGTATCAGCCTTGACCGGCGCCGCCACAATGAAAATCCAATGTTGGTTGTTTGGAAGGATGGTCATTAGCTCTATATCTCAGTTTCTATATTACACTATGGAGTGTCTCTATGCATTCAAAAACATTATTGCTAGTAGTCTAAACGACGAGGAGGACTTTCATGAAATGGGTAAGTTAGGAGGGGTTATCTCAAACCAATCATGTAACGCAATATGAGATAGACAACATTTTTTAAGGATTCGTAACTTTACATGAAAAAAATGTAAATATGAATTTGGAACTATGATTTACCAAAAAAAAAAAAACTTTATTTCATCACTTCTTTCCAATTACTTGACAAAGTTTGGAGGAAATGTCAACCTCCTGATCATGATCAGAGGGTTAAAGTGATATTGCAAGTGCCAAGACTGTTAGGTTTCCTGTCATTACCATTACAATTTAGTAGTCTTTTTCAATATTACGTAAGAAATGTCGGATTCGAATAAATCCATAAAGATCAAATTTGAATAGTCTTTTAGAATTCAGGAACAATTTTAATTGAATTTAGACATAAAATTACAAGAATTATTAAATCATCAGAATGCAGATTTTTTTTTTAAAGTTCATTTGAACCCATATAACATCACTCTACACCTGTATTAATTTTAATTAAACCATCAATATCTCCTCTTTTTTTAAACAAACTATCAATATCACTTTAAAGTAAACTCATATCAATTACTTAATAGTTAATACCCTCACAAGCTTATACTTGAGAGTAATTGTACAAGAATAAAAGAATAATTTACTTTTAAAATTTAAATTAAATGAAAATTAATGTTATCTTTTTTAAATTATATATTAAATTAGCCACCAACAAAGTTCAAAATTTCAACATCATGTAAATATTCAACTCATTTTCAATACTGTGATAAATGATCACTTGTAAAAAATAATATTGTATCAGTTCGGCTAAAAATTTCACTTATTTCTTCACCTGTTAGTATAAATATCTCGTGTATAAATATCTCATGAAAAAGAAAAGAAAGTAAATGCCAAGACAAAATACGGTCAACGCGGTTTTTTTATCGCGGGTAATTTATCCAATCAGCGCACTCTGCCATTTAATTAATCACAATAAAATATTTCTGGCGGGGGCATCCTGCTGCCTCTCCCTCTCTCTCCTCCGTCACTGTAACGCCCGCCGGCTCCTCTCTCTCTCTCTCCTCTCCCACCAATCGACAATCACTCGGGAAGGTTCGTCTTCTCATCGCCCTCCGTATTTAATTCCCCCAATTAATATCTGATCTTTCCAATTCGTTGGGATTTTCAACTCCAAAACCTTAGGAATTCATCGACCCAAAGCAATCGATATTCAGTACCCAATTCGTAAAATTGTCATTTCATATCCGTTCTCACTTTAAAGATTGAATCTTTACGGCTTTCCTTTTGTGAGTTGAGCTCCAATGGAACTTGGGCTCGTCGCTAAGGGCTTGAATTTCTCTCGGAGAAGAAGGCGATGGCTTCTGTTACTCGCAGCACTTGGGGTCTCCGGCTATGGAGCTTATAGGGTTTACAATTTGTCCTCTGTGGCCAGGAAGAGGAAGAGGTTCCTGAAGCTCGTAGGAGCCCTAATTTCTATGGTCGAGATGGTCTCCGATTCGGCCGAGACGATTGGTGTTGTCTGTGGGGATTTGAAGGAGTTTCTGCGTTCTGATTCGGACGAAATGCCCCAAAGTTTAAAGCAGATTTCAAAAATTGCGAGGTCGGAGGAGTTCTCTGTGTCACTGAGTAGGATTACAGAGGCTATGACGGTTGGGATGATTCGAGGGTGTAAATTGGAGATGAAGAATGAGAATGAATCGGGCAAGGGTTTGGAGAATTCGAGCTTTTCGGATAGGGTTTTCGAGAAAGTTTTCTCTACGGCTGGAACCGGGTTCGTTTCGGTTGTGGTTGGAAGCTTTGCTAAGAATTTGGTTATGGGATTTTACTCTGATGAGCAATCGGGTGAGAATTCGAGTGTGTCGAAATCAAGTCCATCAGATGTGCCTAGATGGGTTAATGTTGTTTGCAGTGATAGAAGCAAGGAGCTCATAGCAAGTTGCATTCAGGTTTTCGTAAGCACTGCGGTTGCGGTTTACCTTGACAAAACGAAAGATATCAACGTTTATGAAGAAATGTTCGATGGGTTGACCAATCCCAAACATCAGAACAGAGTGAGGGATGTTCTGGTTTCTGTTTTCAATGGTGCTGTGGAAACAGTTGTGAGGACATCTCACCAAGTTTTGACAAGTTCCAGTTCGAGTTCAAGCTCGAATTCACATGTGTGTTCAATTGTTGATCAGAGTGAAGGTCCAAGTGGAACTATGGATGAGTGCTTGCATCGAGAGGTATCTCCAAAGCAGCTGAAGGAGGGAAGTTCGTTTGATGATATTCAGAGTAGTGGATGGGTTAGTAAGGTTTCATCTACATTGGCAGTTCCGAGCAATAGGAAGTTTGTTTTTGATGTGACGGGGAGGGTGACGTTCCAGACAGTTCGATCTCTCGTTGAGTTTATGTTGTGGATGCTATTAGATGGTTTGAAAAGAAGCCTTAGTGCACTTCATGGGGAGGTTGCAGACAGGGGATTGCAAGTCATCACATACTTCAGTGGAAAGTCTTCGGTTATAGTTACTGTATGTCTTGCTTTGCATTTGTATGTCTTGGGTGGTACAAGAGTTCTCTTGACTGCTTAATTTGATGGGTTTATCCCTCCCTTGTAAGGCGCTCCTATCAGTCAGATATGACTCCCTTTGAGGAAGGTTATGTATGTATATCTTTGTCACTTAATTGAAAAGGAAACAAAAGGGGTTCATGATCCATGATGATGCATGCTTTAAATCAGGAAATTTTATTCCTTTTTTGTTTTTTAAAATTTTAATTTTGGAATCCTTGAGTGATTGCCGCTATACATATCTGAATTTTGGAATCCCTTCTTTCGATTTGGAGGAATCATTGTTTATGTTCTTGAAGTTAAATCGAATAGATGGTAATGATTCTGCTGTTTAAACGTTCATGATATGTACCGCGTTCTTAATTTGCCAGATTCCTATTCTCTGTTTCAACTGTATTCTTTTTGAAGCATTAGGTAGGGTGATGAATATGAGCAGATTCTGGTTTACATCTGACTGCTTTGGTTCATGTTGGTTAATTGTAGACTGTCTGCGTTGTTCTCCAAGAGCGGAGGCAACTTTTGAAGTAGGTCACGATACGATGCGTAGTCAGCTGAGGTAATCCGTTCTTTTGTATTCTGGTTAGACTTTCTATTCGTTTCAACATTTTAAGAAATCCGGGGGCATGTTGTGGATTTGATCTTTCTCCATTTCTCGTGTGTCCAATGAATGTTTCTGTTGTAACGATCAGTCGCGTTTTGTTAATACTACCCATAGAATTGCACTGTAGCGTCCAATGAATGTTACGGTAGTTGAGTTTTGTTTATCTGTTTGAATCTGGAAATTTAGAGAGTCGGTAATCCAAAGCGTCCCATGTATGCTTTGTTGTGTTTGACTCATACATTTGTGAGTAATTATGAGTCATGTGTTAACAACAATGAAGTGACATGTGTTTGCTTTCGGTGAAAATATCACATGGTGTGGGTTGCATGAAAGTTGCAGACAAGTGCTGCAAAGTAAAAGCAAAAGTTTGATGGACATCATCATGAGTAAAGACATAATGATGATGTTTGTTTTTTGCTTTAATGATGATGTTTGTCTTTTGCTTTAATAATGATGCAAGACACAATGATGATGACTTGGCCTTAATGATGATGCCTTTGCCTTATATTGAGAGTGTTTGCCGAGGTAGCGATAGCACCCAAGGTCGTGAGAGCATTCGGCTCTCCCATGGGAAAGCATGGGCATGGGTGAGAGAAAATAAAGAGAGCTAGAGTGAAAAGTATTATAGTGAAAGAACTCTTGGGGTAGAGTGAGGCTCTTGGGAAAATTTTATGAGTGGGTGTGCAAGGGATTTGGGATTGGGTTATGTTGATTTAACTCATGTGTACTTGTACTGTTATTCTCATAGTGAAGAGCAATATCTCTCCGGGGATGTAGGCAGGTTTTTGCCGAACCTCGTAAATTTCTCGGTGTCTTTATTTCTTGTATTTTATTCTGTTCAACTGAGTGTGATTTTGATGAGGTTGTAATCTGAATCTCGTTTCCGCACTAATGAACGGACCAAGGCACAACAATTGGTATCAGAGCATCGTTGGAGGCTTTGGTTCGTTGGAGGTCCAGATTTGTTGTTCACCATGAATTTTTCAGTTGAGCAGTTTAATGGGAGAGGCGGTTTTACTCTTGGTAATGGAGAGTAATGTAAGCCTGAAGAAATGGAAGCCGTGTTCAGGGATGCTTAGATCAACTGCGAAAGTTGATGTTGAGGAAGAAGACAAAGACCTCTTTCTTCTTACCTCACTTTCAGATTCGTACGAGAACCTTGTGAAACTTTACTGCATGGAAAGTTACAGTAAGTTTGGAGCAGGTGCAAGCTTCTTTGGTGTGGAATGATACACAAAGGAGACCATGGATGATGGTGGGCACAAGACTGCTTAAGTTATTAAAGGTTGGAATCGTGGAAGAAAATTGGAAAGAGGATCTGAGAGAGACAGCAGGTTCAGATCCGGTTCCGGAGGCAATGGTCCACAGTGCTACGAGTGCAAGGCCGGGTTGTAGCAAGTTTGTGGCGGAAGACTTTGAGTATGTCCTCTAGGTACTCGAAGCAACACTTCTCCTGGTGATGTTTAGTCTCAAGTGTTGCAGGGGTTTTGCAGCAGGTGGAGCTATGGGATTCACAGGTGATGAGATGATCCTGAGGTAGGAGGAAGTGTGGGAATTTTGTCTGGCTCGATGGGTTGTTGCTGGAAACGGGCGCGCTGACGAGTTTCCAGGTTGCAGACAATGAAGAGGAGGAAAACCTGTTGGAGGAGACGAGGATGTGTCGAGATCCTGTCTGAAGCTAAATTGTGATTTTTAGCTTGCAGCAGCTGCACATGCATTGGCAGTAACTGAATCTGAACAGGACCAACGAGGTTGATTCAGGGTGTGTATGCTGGTACGTAAGGCCAATGGACTTTGGTGATGGGTGCAAGGATTTTTGCATGGTGTATTCGCCAAGGTAGAGATTGTTGTGTTTGACTCATACATTTGTGAGTAATTATGAGTCATGTGTTAACAACAATGAAGTGACATGTGTTTGCTTTCGGTGAAAATATCACATGGTGTGGGTTGCATGGAAGTTGTAGACAAGTGCTGCAAAGTAAAAGCAAAAGTTTGGTGGACATCATCATGAGTAAAGACATAATGATGATGTTTGTTTTTTGCTTTAATGATGATGTTTGTCTTTTGCTTTAATGATGATGCAAGACACAATGATGATGGCTTGGCCTTAATGATGATGTCTTTGCCTTATATTGAGAGTGTTTGCCGAGGTAGTGATAGCACCAAAGGTGGTAAGAGCATTCGACTCTCCCATGGGAAAGCATGGGCATGGGTGAGAGAAAATCAAGAGAGCTAGAGTGAAAAGTATTCTAGTGAAAGAACTCTTGGGGGTAGAGTGAGGCTCTTGGGAAAATTTTATGAGTGGGTGTGCAAGGGATTTGGGATTGGGTTATGTTGATTTAACTCATGTGTACTTGTACTGTTATTCTCATAGTGAAGATCAATATCTCTCCGGGGACGTAGGCAGGTTTTTGCCGAACCTCGTAAATTTCTCGGTGTCTTTATTTCTTGTATTTTATTCTGTTCAACTGAGTGTGATTTTGATGAGGTTGTAATCTGAATCTCATTTCCGCACTAATGAACGGTCCAAGGCACAACATGCTTCTTGTTGAACTAACCGATGATACAGGAACTGAGATCGCTCAGTGGTTATGTCCGACTTGTTGATACTTCAGAATTCATTTGGAACTATACCTGCACCTAGTTTAGCATCTCAGGAAATCGAACGATCCATGACGACCACCTCGTAGGACGGGGGACCCGATTAGTCTCCGGGGAAAAGGATGTATAAGAAGTGGATGAAAGAAGCAGTGATCTTTTTCTGCTGCAGAAATAACGTAGTTGGAAACCTGTGATGATTCTTTGCCCTCAAGGGTTAGCTGAGACCTTTTGTAATGCACGTCTGAAAAGACATATTTCATTTGATACATGAAAAAGTTTGGAGCAAAAGTTTTATAAGAATAGTGTCATCAGTCGTATATAACTACGACTCTCTCTTATCATGTAACAAGGGTCATAGTGCGCCTTTCAGGTGTCTACCATAGCAAAAGTTTGGAGCTAGTGATACTCACTATTCCCATGGTTCATATGTTCCGTCACTTCTGGTCACGTAATAAGAGAGAGTCGTAATTGTATACAACTGATGACTCGAGACTCTATCTAGATGTTGAATGAGAGGATTGCAGATCGATTACGGGCTTATCATCTTTGTGAGGTCAGACCAGATGCATGCACGTACAAGATGGAATTCTGATGTCAGCTGGTGGTGGTTGTGTTTTTTTTTTTTTTTTTTTTTTTTAGGAATGATAGTGAGTTTCATTACTAAGAATAACCAAATACAAGAGGTGCCAGATGGGTACAATTTCTCCAGTGATTAATTTCTTGATTTGAAGATAGTTTGCACAAGATGCAAGGATTTTAAACCTTTATACAGCTATCACAATAAACCAACACAAACATGAGTTTCATGTAAAACTGTCACAAAGACGGTAGACGCGACAATCCTAACACTAGTACCATGACATAAAGCTGTCAACAACAAAGCCACATAAATTGCATAAGTAACACAATCAGATCACAAGAGCAACAAAAAATTTAATAATCTAACCCGCTCAAAGCGCTACGAAACAAATACTTAAAACTTAACTAAAGCCGATGACTTGTCCACATGGAAGACATGAGTACAAACGTTGCAGAAGGCGTGGGCTGCAGGATCGTGTGGGTGTGTGGGTAGCAAGGACAACAGAGGTTGCAGATCCCACGACACGACAGAGCCACCGTGGACATGGCCGTCCCCGCCAACTAGTGGTGGTGGTTAAAAATGCATTCGTTAATCTAAAATTTTCCAAAGATGACACATTAATTTTTAATTCAACTCCATTTGGGGTTTGGCAATCCTCACAGCCGTGTTTGACACTCTGCTAATATTGTGTTTCAAAATTTTAATTACCACAATGTAATCATGTGCTATGAATATTGTGGTGTTAGTAGTTGATTTCATTGACGGAGTTTTGTCATTTTATTCTTATTTAATGAAGATTTTTCACAGAATGTGTCAATGAGCAAAATGATTGATGATGGACAAACTCAGAACTAATTCTATCGATTTCAAATCTCAAAGTCAAAGTGATGAGCTATATAAATCTCAGAACCATTTTGGGTAAAAAGTCTTGAATAAATAAATAAAAAATTAATGGATATACATAAAATTTCTGAAGAATAAAACAAAAGTGTGAAAATCACTACCCTTAATGATATTATATGGACTCCAGATTCGTCAAGCTGCTTTGGTTTGTGGTTTAAGCATTTTCCATCTACATCCTTTACAAATGAGGACAACAAATAATTTCTTTTATTAAAGATAGATTGACTGTTATTAGCAAAATAGTCATCATGTTCTTTTTTTATAATTAACTTTTTTAATTAGAAAGATTGCAGAATGATTTCTTAGATGTCACTCCAACAACATTTAACTTCCAACGGAAACCATGGAAAAGATAAGAAACCTGCCCCAAAAGTCCACACTACTTGACTTTGAGTTTAAATTCATACCAGAAGCTCATGACTCATCGTTTTTACTTTTACCAACAAAATGGCAACCAATTTCTTGTTGCCAAACACATAATCTGGTTAGTTTTATTATTATTATTGTTGACAATAGCGTGGCGGTAAAGTAATCATACTCCCACATATAGTGATTTACCCTCTCAAAGCGATTAGCAGAAACCTTAACGCTCGTTTGCCCTTCCGACGCGCCATCCAAATTTGATTAAAAAAAATTTAAGGCACGACGAGAGGGACATGAAGCCAAACTCTACGAAAGACACAAAATATTACATAGACAAACTAATTAATCCTAATTAAATCCATTATCTTTCTTGGCGAACAAAGATTGAGTTGATGAAATATGGGAAATCTGCAGATAAGATTGCTATTATTTAGTATGAACATATAGATGCTTTATTATTGCATGGCTTTTCACAACAACAACAAAACAAAACAAAACAAAACAAAAAAGAAGAAGAAGAAAGAGTTATAATTTTAATTGGTTACACGAGTTCAAGGCTTGTGCTTCTGGGTGTATATATAATCCAAATGAGCCGCCAGCGTCCTCCTCATCAGGCACTCCTCCTTCTCTACTCCTTGGCAGCTCCCGCCTTCCTCCGCCGCAGCGATCTTTGCTTCTATGTCCTGCTGCACATATTTATTCAACAAATTACAACATAAACAAAACAAAAGGTTAAGATAACAAATATTTAAAGAAAGAAAAGTGACATTTCAGTTTTTAGTTATTACTTGCCAGTTTTAAAAAAACTTAAGATCGAAAACTAAAATAAAACAAAATTTGAAAACCCACAAAAACAACTTTCATTTTTCAGTTCTTTGAAGGAAAAAAATGTGAAAACGGAATGGTTATTAGACTACCCTAAAACAAAACAATTAAAACAACTTACTTGGTGTTGGATTTTGAGAGTGTTGTTGGTAAAAGCAGCAGGGACAGGACGAGCAGCGAAGGTTGTGAGTTGAAGGTTGAGGAGGAGAGCTACGGTGAAGAAGGTGATAATATGCTTCGCCATTTCTTTTTTTCTTTTTCTTTTTTTTTTTTGTTCTGAATATCTGCTAAATGTGAAAGAAACTAAAGTGGAGAATTTATAGTGGGGTTTTTGGAAATCCTCTTTGTGAGGATCACGGAATCCTTAAATCGTGTATGTTCATCGTACATCGTGCGGTCAGTAATCATTTTAAATATTTTTATTTTAAATCAAATATGAATAGTACATGATGAAAATTGACCGCATGAAATACGATAAACGGACACG
This sequence comes from Malus sylvestris, assembly GCF_916048215.2. Lineage (NCBI taxonomy): Eukaryota > Viridiplantae > Streptophyta > Magnoliopsida > Rosales > Rosaceae > Malus > Malus sylvestris. Next base: position 6,227,831 of record NC_062267.1, on the reverse strand, counting down.
ATTTGAAGATCCCTCCGGAGAGGATCTGGGGTTTTTGTTTGGTTGTTTTGCATGCCCAATTGGATACTTACTCGTTGACAGCATTTGACTTGAGTATGTGCATCGGCTTTCGGGAAGATAAACTTATACTGTAATGCAAGGGAGGTTATCAATCACATTGCCTTTTATTTGTTTATTATATAAGTCTAGCAAAATGTAGCTCTCAGTTTCTAGACGTTTTGTCAATTTTGTTTATTTGTTTTTTGTTTCACAAGTTATCTTTCGTCATTGATGTTCAACTTACAGAGTAGTAAGGTGATCTTCAACTAATGGCTTGTCAGATAACTTATTTTAGCCTTCTGATCCTTCAAGATTTTTCAAGATATTAATATTTTAATGAACAGTACATGATCATATTTGTCTCCGTCTCCAACCGAGGGCCAAAGGGCCAGATAGCTCGTTTTAGCCCTGTCACAAAAAACTGTCTCCAACTGAGGGTCAAAGGGTCATAGGGCCAAACATAATTTATTATTTAAAAACTATAACTTAAATTCAAATTCAACGGCTAAATGTTTTTAAAAATGTTGTTTAAGTTTCATGTTGTATAATTTTTATGTTGCTTAATGTTATTTAATGTTGTTTCATATTGTTTAATGTTGTTTCATGTTGCTTAATTTAATTTAAACTTGTATAATGACTTAGGAAGTTATAGGAATTTTTTTTTTTTAAATATGAAACAAATTTTGTGAAATAGAAGTTATAGGAAAAAAAATGGAATTTTAAAAAAATATGAAACAAATTTTGTAAGTTATAGAGGGCCAGAGGGCTGCACTGTACTGTTCATTAAAATATTAATATCTTGAAGGATCTTGAAAGGCCAAATGGCTAAAACGAGTCATCTGGCTAGCCATCGGTTGGAAATGGCCTAACGACCTCTAATTAAGGATTTGATACATATTTCCTAATGGTTATACTTTTGCATAATATGCTTGGTTCTATTGTGTTTTATAGATACCTTTGCTTTGTTTTTCACTCAACTGCCAAAGTTCAATTCCTTCATACAAGTTTTCTTATCTTCAATTCCTTCTAGGCAATGCAATTGAACATTTCCTCCATTTGTCAGGTTCTTCTTCTGGAAGATTTGTCTGGGTTTAAAATCACATTATTTTTAGAGGTATGTAATCACCAAATCCGGCCTTTTTTTCTTCTCATTTGACACATTTGTTGGCATAGCCATTTTCAAACTTTGGTTATAATTTGGTCTCTATGCCTACACAATGATTCAATGTGGTACACACTCTTAAGCCGATTATAATTTCAGTCTTCTACTGGTGATTTTGTTTTTTCTGTTACAAATTCTTTGATGTTGTGTTGTTTTTGGTAATTCAAAGCAATATCATACGGTATACTAGAAGTTTCATGATTTGTGGAAATTGAATCTTATACGTTTGGTGAACAAACACGATGTAAGAATTGTTCTTTGTCGACAGACAATGTGTAACTTGATGCTTTTACTGCAGTATTGATTCATTTCCCTTGTGATATATGTGAAACAAATATGATTCCTAAGTTATAAGCAAGAATTTGATGATATACTATAAGCTTCAGTCCATTCATTCTCTGTGGCGTCAGTGCCTTTCTTGGTTGCAGGCCATGTAGGAGAGGAAGGATGCGAATCAGTGAATCTTGCACTCAAAGCAAAACCACAAGAGGCCCAAAGGTTAGCAAGATTAGTAAGGAAATGCAGCTATTGGTCTTGTATTTACATCTATGCTAACTAGGAATAAAATTTGAATATTTAAACAGTTTATTCTTTGTTTTTACAGGAAATGCAACTGGTTACTTGTTGGCAGCAACGTGCGTGCTGATTTGGGTCTAGATACTAGTTGTTTTTCTGATAAAATATCTACTAATTTGTTACCATGTTGTAGACGTTGTGTTTGATGATAACTAGAATAATGTAAAACTTCTTGTTTTGTGAAATACAATATTTTAGAGTTTGTTTGGATGTCCTTTTAAAATGTCTAAAAATGCTTTTGGTTAAATTGATTTTGAGTTCCAAAAGCACTTTAAGTGCTTTTTGGAAGAAGCACCAGATATGTGCTTCTTACATAGAGCACTTAAAGTGACTTTTCTAGGATTTACTTGAATTTTTACTAAGAATTCGTGTCAAAAACATTTTCACCAAAAGTGTTTTCAGTCATTTTAAAAGCATATTCAAACGAACACTTAGGGGGCATTTGTTTGACCGGATTAAGGGGTACAAGACTAGACTAGACTATAGTCCCTTGTTTGGTCTGGACAAGGATTAAGTTTAATGGGACTAAAGGGGACTCGCCCCGACTGAACGGTTCGCTAAACGTTCTTAAGGAGACCCCTCGATTTCAAGCGGACTGGTAGTCCCGTTCTCTCCCCCGTCGCTGATCCCTCATCGTCTCCCTTCGCCTTAACCCTCTCCCTTCTGATTCGCACCTTCGCCCACTCCATTGGGCCTTTACTATCCCACCCAAACGCCTACACCCAGAAAAACAATCCACTGATTCCCTTCATTTCTTCTTCGTTCAATTCACTCTCTTTCTCAGCAAAATCGTCATGGTTGCAACCACCAGACGACCATCACCAGAACCTCGCCGTCGATCTCCGCGTTCGTGCGCGACCCAGATGCAAGTCGGGACTGAAAGCGTACCAAATGCCCAAGTACCAGTTGGGGTTTTCGTTTATGGTGGGGAAGAAGCTGAGAAACTTGTGAAATTTAGTAGAAATTTGTGAAATTTGGTATTTGAATTTTGTGATCTGTGAGAAACTTGTAAAATTTGGGCCTTATGTTTTGTGATTCATGAGAAGCAGAGGTGGGGTTTGACGGGAAAAGAGGTAGATGGAGAAGGAAGAGAGGTTTGACGGGATGGAGAAGTGGGGTGAAAAATGGTTACAGACATTGTAGAAGTAAGAAGAAGAGAATTCTAAAAAAAAATTGGAAAAAGATAAAGTAATAGTAATATATAATAAAATTTTAATTATATATATATATATATATTAATTTAATATAAAAAAATATAATATTGCAGTCCTGCTTCTTAGTCCGACGCTGCACCAAACACTTCACTAAATCAGTCCAGCTTAGTCTAGTGTAAGTCAGTCTATCTTAGTCCCTGCAGCTAGTCCAGTTCAAAACAGTCTGGTGCAACAAACGCACCCTTAATGTCTTTGACTATATTTTTGTCCCTAAAACTGCACATAAGGATGGAATGGCATGTGTGAATGATAGATTGGAAGATATCAAGTGGTGGACTTTCAATCACCGTCGTTAGTTTCTAGTTGTTAGCATTTGTTTTTTAGTCATAGATGCAATTGTGACTAAAAGAGCTTTAATTAAGAAGGCTGATGAAACTAAAATTACCATAAGATATTCAGTCATGAGGAGTGCTTGAGACTAAATAATTACTATGCAATTGTGACTAAAAGAGCTTTAATTAAGAAGGCTGATGAGACTAAAATTACCATAAGATATTCAGTCATGAGGAGTGCTTGAGACTAAATAATTACTAGTCATTATATGGGTTGACACAAAAAAATAGATATGTTGTAACTAAAAGGATGTTGTGACTAAAAGTGAGGATAGTTTAATTTTCTAGTAATAAGATGTGTTGTGACTAATACATGTTTAATCAACCAATGTGTGTTTTTGGTGATGACTAAGTCAATTAGTCATGGGGTTTTTGGTAATGACCAATGTTTGAGTTATAAGGTGATTCGAACTGGAGAGTTTATAATGTTAATGATGGAATAATCCTTGGATTAAAGTGATATGCCATGTGATCACGTGGAAAGTAGTGTCAGTGGGATTCTTCCCAAACTAGGGACTTGGCCAGAGGAACAAAACACAAGGAAGTCTCTGTAGAATTATTCAGGTCGACGGGCTAAGGGTCCACTCCAATAACATTGATATTGTCCTCATTTAACCACCTGCACAATCCTCAGGTGTAAAGTTTTATCAAAAAGGTCTCGGTATTAGTTAAAGTGGGATTATGATATTTAAACTATTACTTTTCTTTTTGTATGATCGATGTGGGATTCAACCGTCCCTTCCACAACTCTAAATTTGGATATGCAGACTGCAGAAAATATGTCAAAATTCTCACAATCTTTCTAAAGCTCCTGAAAGCATGAAAATGACAACCAAGAATCTTCTAAAAAGAGGCCTTGAAGGGGTAATGTTATCCACACATTCTTGTGTACCCCATACACAACTTGTTACTTTTTATCATTTGATATTCAACAATTTTTTTTTCAATAACAAAAAATTGAGAAGAGTGTGTAAAAAATAAAATAAAAATTAAAAGAAATGCGTGAAAGATAAAAAAATATGTGTAGATAGTACCATTTGTATTGAAATTGTCATCAACTAATCATGACAGATTTGCCATTCTGATTTCTGATCAGACCTGGCTTCTCTGCCCTCTCACTTCCCATACATTCTCATCCTCTTCTGTTTGTGCGGTCACGGTTAAACCACGTCAACATTTTATAATTGTTTTTTGTCTTATTATCTCTATAAAAAAATCAATATAAAATGTTGACGTGGCTTAACCGTGACCGTACAAAATAAAAGATGATGAGAATGTATGGGACATGAGAGGGCAGAGAAGCCGGGTCCTTTCTGATCAATCGGAAAAGTGGGGATATTTCAGCATGACATATATATTTGGTCACTTCCTCGAACCATAAAACCAAGATTTTTACATGTACTTTGGGAATGATTGGTTAGGAAAATTTTGGTCACATCACTTAACAAACAACATTGCAGTGTAAAGAATGGGCTTAAATTCCAAAAACTGTGTGAAATGTAACTTTCAGGGCTGCTAAAATTGGGCCTTCATAGAGGAAGAGAAGTGAATTGTATAAAGAGACCTTCAACTCGAGAAAACCTACCATGTTACTAGTTGTAAACGATTACACATGTTTACTTTGTTTGTTATAATATTTCTGTATTGAAAGAGATAGATACATAATTGTATACAACCGGTGACATTCAAAAATATTTTGTTGGACTTGACTAAACTATTTAATGATAAGTGCTCAAAGAAGTAAACACATTATTATATAGAAATGATGACATAAAAAATTGGACAGAGATCCCAGCCGGATCTCCCCCACCAAATCTTAAGGATCTAGACCCTTGAAATATGATCCAACGGCTACAATTATTATCATTTTTAGAAGGGCCCCCTATTTGTAGCCGTTGGATCAAATTTCAATAATCCGGATCTTCGAATCCTTAGGATTTGGTAGGATGAGATCCAGCTGGGATCTCTATCCTCAAAAATCTATCTTTGGACTGTGCTAGACTGTTTAGTGGTACCTATTCATGCACACATACATCAATTTCTAATTTTACTTGCAAATAGTACTTTATCGCAGTGGCGAAAAAACAATAATATTTATGCACCCTATTGTGGGTACAATATGCTGTTAATATATATCTATATTTTTCATAATATTTAATAATTTAACTCACTAACGTTATAGCTTGTAAAAAAAATCTAGTTATTATTATTTGTTCAATCACGAGCTAGTAAGAAATCTTCTAATTGCTGGAGCAATTCTATTGTGCAAAGCAATTTTACCATGCATCTGTTTGGTCTATCAAGGAAACACATTTTCAATCAATATCTAGTTATTATTATTTGTTCAATCACGAGCTAGTAAGAAATCTTCTAATTGCTGGAGCAATTCTATTGTGCAAAGCAATTTTACCATGCATCTGTTTGGTCTATCAAGGAAACACATTTTCAATCAATGACTCTCTCTCTCTCTCTCTCTCTCTCTCTCTCTCTCTCTCTCTCTCTCTCTCTCTCTCTCTCTCTCTCTCTCTCTCTCTCTCTCTCTCTCTCTCTCCAGCATGCGCGCGCATGCACAGCAGCACATACGTACCCAACTCATACCTCGAAAGTTAACTTTTTTTAGGGTTTGTCTTATAAGAAAATAACTCTTGCTATATTAAAGAAATGTCTTTGATCGATCTCCTTCTAGCTAGCTCAGTAACGGATATGATGAAACGCACTCAAGTCTCATCATTATCGTCCTCCGTTCTTTAATATATTCTCAGCCTCCTCCTTATTAATTCCTATCCTGTATATATATATATATATCAAGCATATTCATTATTATTTTATACTAAATATGCTTTGCTTTTCCTATGATGTTCTCTAGAGTATAGTTACTATATAAATAAATGCTTGGAAACTTTCTAAAGAAGACTTGGGTATGGTAGGTAAACTAGCTAGAGTGGTGTGAGAACTTAATCTTTGATAGCGTTTTTCTGAACTAATGTAACACACACTGCAGACACGCACACTAGGTCAAGTAATTGTTTCCCTCTTAAATAGTTTACTGGTACTTTTGTTCTTCAAATCGAATGATGCCATTCATAAAAGGTAGTCAACAATATATTCTCATTAATTATTAGCAATTAGCTTGTAAGTAACCAATAATACTAGTGTTGTTTAACTTACTAATGAAGGAAGATCACATCATATGCTTTGGTATGATTATTCATGGATTAACCATAATTGATGTTTTCGTCCCAAGTCTGTAATTTTAACTTTATTTATTTTTTATGGTATTTTTGCAGTAGTCGTAGACAGCCAACAAGCCAGAAAAAGATAGTAACGCGAATCAAAATAGCAAACGTCACATGATTAAACTAAAATCTATTTAATCTAAAGTAGTACAAATTCGTAATTCTGTAACTTTGAAAGGGCATATGTTGGAATTTAGCATATAATCATTCACGAACCTAACAAAGGTCCCTTAAGAAAATGCTTAAAGCCTAGATTTCTCAACATCTCTCTCACAATGTGGCTAGCTACCAAAACTTAATTCAACCTCCAACTCCATGGCCACCACATGCTCCAGCTTCTTCAGTTTCCGGTCAAGTAGTTCTTCCAGCGAGCCCAAGGTCCGGTCATCATCGAGCCAAGGTTCATCACACGGGTGTGGCAAGGTTGATGGGGTGGGTATGTGGTTCATTCACAGTGTCAGTTCTGCTTTCTTCGCATCCTTAGAGAGGTGCTCTTGCATCCGTATCGTCACTCAAGAAGACGGCGATGACTGTAACGACTTGCCGTTGATTTTTAACGACGGGAATTTCCGGCATGATGTTGCTGATCATTCCACCACCAGGAGAAGAACAGGCAAAGGAAAGAAGTGTACGTACTAGTACTACTGGACCAGCACCATGTTGACCGATTGAGGACTAAGTTATCTCATCAATTATATATGTAAGAAGCAGATCAAATGTTCTCTATCTTTATCTCTTCTCTTTTGGTAAGTGAAATCAAATGTGGTGTCTTTGATTTACAGTTGTGAAAGTTTGCTGGTTATGGTTTTGGGATTAAAGACTGGAAATTAATGGTGCTAATCATATTTTAATTATTTACCGGTTTTGAATTATGTGATGAATATCTGCATATATGTGATCAAATTTTGGACTGTTAATCTTATACAAATTGTTAATTTAGTCGTAGAATATGCTGTTTTTTGTTGACCTAGCCTGCTGCTGCCAAGGTTCAAGCCTGCAGGAACCTTGAAATTGTCGTTTTAATTTACTTTAAATGAATTTAAGGATTTCCTAATTATTATTAAAATTCATGGCAGAAAGAAATGTACAAGAAAGCAAAGCCAAGAAGAAAGCAAAGCCACTTTAAGCGCTAATTTCTCCATGATTTTGAATATGCTGTCATTTCATTTATAATCATGTTGTTTCATTGCCCCAAGTTTTTCTTTTTTTACTTTTTTGTTCCCTCTTTTCCCCTTGAGCATGTACAATATATCAAGACCAAGGAATCCAAAGCATGGGAGATTTATAACTATCTACAGTTCTACATGTTTCGGAGTATCTTATGTTAGAGTCTTTAGTTGTTAAATCTTTGGTCAAGAATATATCCACTAATTAATAATTAACTGCGAAAAATTGTGATTTATTTGAAATTCGAACATAGCAAAAAATTTCACAGAATGGTAACAACTAACAAGATAGTTTGTCCAGTACACCTAAGAAGAGTTGCTCCACCTTAGTTCTTCCAATAGCTACATAAAAAATGCCTATATACCTTTAACAAGTTAAATGCAGTAGTAAACAAAGAATATTAAGCAAAGACAATTACCCAATTTCTTTTTTATGGTGAAGGGTCACGTCTAACAACATCATTAGTGTCGCTAATTGTTTTTTTTTTTAAGTGCCAAGTTGATCATCTCAATCCATTATACTCTTCTTTCTTGGTGCCACTATCTAAGCATCAGAGCTACAAAGGGCACTTTCATTTCTATGCGGCTTACGTCTAGGATTGTGGGGATTTTGGGGTGTCGCGAATTGTAAATTTTTTGTATAACTATCAAATTTATTTATTTGATCCGAATATATTCGTATCCCAAACAGAGACCAAGCCACTAAATTAATAGGTTTATTTTTAGCTATGACACATGTATTCTTCATCAAATTTCACTTTATTCTCTAAACTTTATATTATTTCACTTTACCACTTGAGGTCTTGAACTCTTCATTCGTGTACCATTTTATGCCTTACACACTATATCGTCTCACTTTAACACATGTACTCTTCCTTAATTTCCCACTTTACCCTTTTCATCAAATAAGTTAAGAGAGACGTTAATTGTTTGACGTGGCATGGACAATTTACTCTTTTCAACTACGTTTGTTGTATGGCATGTAACATGTCATGTTAGTGGAGCGTACCCATGGGTAATGGGAGGTGGGTTAAACTCAAACTATGGTTTGATTTATCCAGATCAAGAGAAAAATATAAGAAAAAAGGTTGATATACAAGAGAAGCTTGAATTTCAAGATTCACGAATCAATTTCAATGTTTTCGAATTCTTTTGCAAAGATCTTAGGGAGAATATGTACCTCTATGGTTCTCCTCTTGTTTATATATATTTTTTTAATCTGGACAAATCAAACCCTAGTTTGAGTTAACCCACATCTCTGCAATCCTGGGTCTTACTAACAAGGTTGAAATGATTAAATTGTTTATACCACGTTAGCACAATTAACAATTCTTTTAAACTTAATTAACAAAATAAGATAAAATAGGACATTGAAAAAGAATGCATCTCTAAAATGAGACAATTTAGTGTAGAAGATAAAGTACGACGCAGAAGAAGAGTGCATGTGATAAAGCGAATCAATATATAGCATGAAATCAAACAAATTCTAAGGTTTGATGAGCTGAAGAGGTGGTTCTACCTTCTGCGACACACATAAGCTGAGCCCACGTATCGAAAAAAAGATCTTAGTGTGTGAGAGAAGGGTCACATCCAACTGGTTGTACAGAAGAACATGTCGTCGAATTGAGAGGACTCATAAAAGGTTTTAGGCCATAAAATTATGATATTTTTCTTTTGATGGAAAAAATTATAGAAAAATTATTGAAAAATATTTGAAAGTTTTGAATTTTAACGATAAGGATAAAATAAAAAATATCATAATTAATTTTTTAATATAAAAATATAATTTTTTTATTAAAATAAACAGCACCAGGAACTTTTCATTAAAGTTCCAAAAAACTTATGTATTTAAGTGCGAGGAATACTCTATGGCTATAATAACAAGAAAACTATAGATAGTTGAGATTGGTTTTATGCCACTAAGAGCATATTTAACGAAGGATTTTCAGCCTAGGCTAGACAAATATCTAGCCCTAATTGCAAAGAAAGCTTTCCGGCGCATCCAATCAGCCATACCCGTGGAGTTGTGAGGCCAAACTAGACCTAACTCTGGCTCAAGACTCTTTTAAGGAGTTTGGGACAAAAATAGTAGCCAATGAAAATCATCCACCTAACACATTTTAGCTCTAGCCCTATCTCCCATGGACCTTGACCTTACCATTAGCCATGTTCTAAACCCTTCATAAAAAGTCCGTACTGGATTCGAATTTTCTGGCCCAAAGTTAATCAGTCCAATTCATAACAACCAGGCCCAAAAAGATTGTGGCAAAAAAAGGGGAAAAAAAAACAATCGCCGTTGCCGGGGATCGAACCCGGGTCACCCGCGTGACAGGCGGGAATACTTACCACTATACTACAACGACCTTGATGCTAGTGTTCCACGTAAGATTATACATATATTATAAATTATAAGAAACTTGAAATTACTCAAGTCCGAAGTGACGCGAGTCGTCCCTGTCAGACTGTCAGGTGGAACACAACGAAACACTTACAGAGAGCGGCAGCAGATCACCGAATGAACTCACCATAACTCGTGATCACCATAACCACCACCTCCTACATTCCTTCACCAATTTCTCCAATCACCCCTCATAAAACCAAACCAAAGAAGCAAAATCAAATGCTTCCAATCGAAATGCTCGGACATGGAGAAGACACCCCCTCCAGGTAAAACCCACGTCTTCAAATTTTCTATATTCTGTTTGTTTCTCGGGAAAATGAGTTGGATTGGAGTTTCTCATGGTAAAGTTTTGTTCTTTTTCTTTTGGGTAGATTCGAATTGCTGAGTATGGTGAAGAAGCACTCGAGCTTATTGGGGAAAACAGTGATCGTCGCGGACGAGGACGACACTTCCGATGTCGAATTGGACCACAGATTCTGGCACGACGTGTTGGATTTTTACTTCGTTCGCGGTAAAGATTCCAGAGGACGCCAGGACGATGATCTCGTCTTCTTCGTCAGAAAATTGGTACCTTTTTATTTATTTGTTTCTATTTTTGCTTAAATATTGATATTTTTATAGCTTCATTTGTTATATTATTGCATTTTTTGGGAGCCAAGCAGATCTCTTATGGGTATGGATTCAGTGACGGCAAGGAAGGTGTTTCTCCGTACTTTGTACGCAGGTGGGCACCTAAGGTAATAAAAAAAAGGGTTTTGAAATCGATTTTTCGGGTTTTTGTGTTGTCATATTTAAGATATTGTTGATGGAATGGAATTCATAAATGTGTTTAATTTTTTCAAACAGTTGGATGACTTGATCGGGGAAAGTAATGTGGATGTGGATTGGAGGCGTACGTTTTACTTGAACTTGATTGCTCACACTTCTTTTACTGTAACAGTGGCTATTTGCAGGTAATTTGTTCTTGTGTTTAGTGTTTGTGTGCATAATGTTTTAATAATGTTTCAGTTCTGTAAGTTGCACACCGCCTTTTCTTATTAAGCGTGTTTCTGTGTTGTTAATTAAGTACGGAGATTTAGTTTAGATGTTTAGCGATCATAATTTTGCGGTTCAGTTATCCCGGAATCTTAGAAAAAAAAGGGAACAATGATTTTACTTAAAAAAATATTTTGCAGACTTCTATCCGAATAGTGCTTTAGTTTTCACTTGAGCAATGGTAGAAGTTAAATTAACTGTTGAAATTCAGTCATCAGGACCTCCGGAATCATCAAGCACAGCAAGGTATACCATTATCTCCAATATATAAGGTATGCACAACCTTAAATTTCTGTGTTAATGTATGTCTTACCAATCTTCTTCTTTCTGTATTTATTACAGGAAAATTGCAATACAGTTTGCACACTGTGCATATCTCTGGTTGCAGTCTCAGTTTTCCTTACGACTTGTGGTATCTCTGCAGGTTGTAAAGACTGTTTATGCATCTCCAAGCCGTGTCAATTTTCAGTTGGACTCAAAAAAGGCAAGTTTAGGTACTTTCTGATAAAACGTGATGTCACTGAATCATGTTATTGCTTCCCCTTAATATAAAACTATCGCTGACATTTTCTAGGAAGTGGAGACAACACCTGCTTATCCAGATATTTGTTTTGCAATCGATGACTTCGACTCCACTTTTGATGCTGTGGTAAAAGACCTTTTATGTGATGAGATCATTTACAAATGACCTTCTGTTGTTAATTTGATAATGTTGTTGCCACAACAGTTAAATGCTTGATCATGCTTTTGATCGTCACTTTTCTGTTATTAGTCAGTTTGAAAAACCTGCTTGTTTTGAGACTTTTCTGTTAATTTGATAATGATCTTTCGTTTTTTCCAAATCTCACATTTTCAGACTTTAACCAACCTTTTGTGCAAATCTTTCAGTTTGCTTTCTGACTCATCCACAATTTACAATTTTGTAAGAACTAAGACATGATTTTATTTTCTGTTTTTTCAGGTCTTGACTGAAACAGACCATTGCTACTGTGTAATTCTCAATGCACACGATGGGGCAGCATTTCCGAGGGAAAAGGAGTCTAATGATTGCAGTCCTAGTGATAGTTCCTCTCTGACAGTTGAGACTAACTCCGCACAGATGAAAAATACTAAGGTTTCTTTCTAAATCTCTGTTTCACATGCCAGAACTACAATTAGAGATGAGATAGGTGAATGTCCCACGCATGCTTTTGCTTCAAGGAATACTCTGTAAACATTCTGATTTTCTGGTGTCATGATTGCAGCTGACTCTTTTTTCAGGATTCGTCAGCTATCAAATGGTTCGAGACGCATATGATGGTAAGATTTCATACAAATAACTTTATGTTGTTGTGCCATTAGATACAGTTTTCATTTCCCCTGCAACTGTTTGATGACTTCATGTGTTATCTGGTTGAAGTTGGTTGGAGTATAAAGTGTTTTCATTTCGTGGTATACATGCATAGTTGTTGGAACGTGATGTGTAAAAGTATTGCTGATTTGGATAAACTCACTAAATTTCTGCTGTTTCATTTAGATCTATTTTTTTTGTTCACGCTCATCTTATAAACCAGTTTGTTTCAAAATCCATTAAGACTGGGTTCCACACACACAACCACTATATTTTTTTTAACTTTGAACAATGCATTAAACATTTTGGGAACGCCATTTATTCATCTCTCAGCATCTTACAAGGGGATTTGGTGCAGCATATTGATTCACTCATCTCTCTGTCTCTCTTGCAGCTGGCAAGTCTCGATTTGGGAACCTTCTTGGTCATTCCCCTGGCAAAACAGACAAACTTTACATGAAAGGTCCCGGAGGACGTGGGGAAGTTGAAGTAGCGGTTTCTAGGGTTGCAGGCAAGGAATTTTTTCTCCAAAATTTAGTGACAGTATAAAGTTGAAGTAGTTGTTTTTCCTAAATTTTGTGTATTCATAATAGTTCAGATGGAAATTGATTATCATGTGACCCGCACTTCTTAAGTGATTAAAGATTTGAAAGGTCTAAAGAAAGCTATACCTGACAGTAGGAAATTCGTATGATTATTACCGTTATCTTGCATGCAAAGTTCATTGAGTTTCATGTGAGATTGTTACTCATGCCTGCTTTTGTTTTGTGACAAAGGTGTTACTATTATCAAATTTATTGACCCTATGATGTGAACATTTGTGTCAAATACTGAAAGTCGATGTTATGTTATCAGATCAAAGCCAACAAGATCTGGGTCCTTTTTCACCACTTATATCCAAAAGAGGATTTGGAATTGGCTCCATTGTTCGTAAAGCAGCTTCTGTTGCATCTGTGGCTGCAAAGAATGCCTATGCAGCTGCTTCTTCTACCTATAGTTTTGATGATGAGATGGTACCTCTCAAATGCTGCTTAATGTCCATTTCATTACCCTGGGAACAGATTGCATATGATCTTCTCTTTAAGGTGAGTTTTTTGTTCCCAGTTGCTACTGAATATTTTAGGGTAATCGTAACTTGTGTAAGTGAGTATTGAAACAAAAACAGAAAAATAAAACCCGCAGTTAATCACTCCTTCCACGACTAAATTTTAGTCATCTTGTTCGTGAAACGCAGGGTACTCCTCCAGTGACGTTGTAAGCATAACATATATACTTCTCGCGGGCAATGAATACCATAGACGAGTCTATACACAGGCAACAGGAAAACATGGGACGAGCAGAGACATTTCACCGCCTGCGGTAAATGTAAGGGTAATCCAACTGTATATGGAGACTCGTCTTGCTGTTTGTGTGTGCATCTGGTGGTGCCGGCTAAGGGCCGTCTGTAAATTGTATTGTAAAACATTCATTTCTTTTACAAGACGCGGCATCTTCACTATCAATGTACTTTCCAGGTTCAGTGAACAATAAGCTTTAGCTATATATAATATATTGGAGAGTGGAAGCACTTTGAATTCGCTACTTGTTCTTGCTGAATGGCTAGAGTTTCTTGTATGCCTAGAGTTTGATTTGTAATCATGCTTTAGAGTTCGGGCACATAGGATAGGGGGGATCTCTTGACTTTTGTAGCTTTTTAGGTTCCAATTCTTTTAGGACGGTTTAAGTACTATATTTTTGTGCCAATCACATGTACCTCCCGAGACTCAAATAATGGCGGGTCCAGAAATTGTTGGGGGTCATGAGTCCTCATGCCACTTTGTGGAGTTGTCCTTGCCTCCTTACCCTTGGCTCAGTCTTCGGGACAGAGATTCACTCTGGATCTCACCATGCGGAAAGACTGCGCAATTTGTACCACTTAAATTGAATTTGATTGTACCAATTAACTTATTCCACTAGCCCACCACCTCACACAAACCAAGGGTGCATATTTTCTTATCGTAGCTCCGAACAGGTTTGGAGAGGATCCAAATTCCAGTCTTTGTGAGGCATTTAGTTAAAGCAGCCATATTTCATGGATAACATTAAAGAAAGGGAAACCATTTCTCTTTTTTTCTACATTTTACTTAATTAATTATATATTTTTAGAGTTAAAAAATAAGTAAGGATGTACGGGGAATATTTTCATGTGTGTGAATCAATGGGGGTGAGGGAAATTGCAAACAAGGATGTGGATCCACTAGTGTTCTTGAATGTTTACATTCAGCACTTCTCATGCATTTATTGACACATGAAATAAAATAAAAAATTCACATTAAAATCTATAATTAATGTATGAGAAATCAGGAAAATCAGATCAGAGTGGTGAGGTTGGATAGAGAAATGGATTACGAGATATATATATATACACACACACTAAAGGAAGGGTAGTTTGGTTAAGCCATATAATGAGCAGCCTATTTGGTATCAAATTCGCCATCCACGAGATTCAAACCTAAGATCTTTCATTTTCAAGTAAAGAGGAATACCATCAAACTGTAGTGCTGAGTGGCCGAAAAATAATGATATACGGTGCTGAATCCTATGAAACATGATGCTCATGTTGGTCTCTTGCAGTAAACTGGGATTCCAAGATTAATTAACATTCGAAAAAAGACAAACCGCAGCAGAATTTTATGATAAACACGGTTAAAAAAATAGGGGGAATCGATCAGGTTAATACTTTCCCAAAACTCTACACCACAGCACATGAACCCTACTGTGGATTTGCCGATTTTAATGAGGCAGACTAAAGGGGAGAGGGGAGACAAACCTGATCAGTAATTAAGCTTTAGTAGTTAATATTTCATTGATTTGTATTTTTACAGGTTTTTTAAAGCTCAAAACGCATCAGAGAACGTGTGCATGTTAGGCTCCACTTATAATTTGGTCTGGATTTATTGGTCAGAGACGAACCCTTTTTCCCAAACGGCCAACTGAGAAAACGTCCAAGAATGCTAACTAAGAAAACTGCCTCGATTCCTTTTGCATAATTCTTAATGTATGTGAGTATTCTATTAGAAAATTCATGTCCTAGGAACAAAGAATAATGTGACAACCGTGATATGCTTTTTAGATCAGGTGATAAATGGAGAATGAGGGGTTTGAACACACGACTTTGATTGCAAAATTAAAGCTATTAACGACTTAAGTTATGCGACATTTTCCAAATGAAATATTCTTAGAAAGGCTTACTAATGCATCTCACATAGGTCTTATGGTTAATTGGGATTGCATATGCACTAGTCATTATCTGAATATGACGTTAAAGAACAACTATGTTGAGAAAACTTATCTCTATACTCAATTTTCTTTAGATTTCATCATATTCATCGACAATATTGATTGGTTTTAGTTGTAGAATAGAATCTCCATTTAAAGCTTAAACATTAGGATTCTAGTCTTAGATTGGTTAATCACTTTAGGAGCAAAATCTGACACAACCTAAAAACGGAGGTCAAAAAGGCTTATATACCCTAAATGAGATTAAAGTTAAGAAAAATATTAGGGTGTGTAAACCAAATGATGTGATTATTGAAGATTGAATTAATTATTAATCAAGTGTCGATTAATATGTCGATTTCTTATTGGTAAAACCATGGAAGAAAATATCCCGATATTATCGGTTTTTTCCCGAACCGATATTTTAAATGGTATCCAAGGTGTTTTCGTCATAATATCGCGATATTATCGATATTATCGCGAAATTTCGGAACTGTGCATGTCGGAGACGAACGCCGGAGCTTCTACAGCTCCGGCTGACTGTAAAACTGCCCCCTAGCCTCGCCGGAGATGGGTGTACTTATTCCCGAGTCGATTTCATCCCAAAAACCTTGCAAAAACACGACATACTTCAATTTCACATCTAAGCTTCGATCTAGAATATAAAAAGAAAAACCCGAAGCTTACCTACCTGAGAAATTGAAGGAACTTGCCGGAGCAGGTACGATGGTGTGCGTGTGGGTCTCGGTGCAGAGAGAAGAGAGATCTCTGTGTTAGTGTGTGTGGTTGGACTGGGAGAAGGGAGAAGAGAGATCGAGAGATCTCTGTGTGAGTGTGTGTGTGGTTGGACTGGGAGAAGGGAGAAGAGAGATCGAGAAGGATCTCTGTGTGAGTGTGTGTGGTTGGACTGGGCGAGAGAGAGAGAGAGAGAGAAACAGAGAGAGACCTTAACATACCACCCAAGGTGGACGGGTAGTGGACGGGAGACTTAAACAAACAAAACCATTGGCTTTGAAAGAGGTGAGGTGCACCTCTGATGGTTTTAACTTTTAATAAATGTTATATAAATTATAAATTATAAATTATTTAGATAATATTTTGTCTTTTTTTTTACTAAGCAAGCAGATTATATTCGAACCCTCCCTTTGTCAACCACGCACTTGGGCTTTATCCAACTCGCTACAGATGTGTTTGTGATTACATATTCAGCCTGTAATATTTATATGGTCGTTAAGATGTCTGCAAGGCTTGCAAGCTAATATTTATTATCTATGATAAATTTCTATATTTTAAAAAACACCAAGGTGAAAATTTTGAACCTCATAGGAACTCTATGTGGTACTAAGTCACTCATGTATCTTACCATGCAATGTATAAAGTGTAAAATATTGTACTAATTCATTATATATAAATGATTATGGTGTGTTTAGACTTCTTTCATTAATTACTACATATTTTATACACTCACAATGTTTGTCAGCTCACTATATAATCAACTTGATAATGTTAAATTCATCATGCAATGCATTTCCTTCCAATTTTTTGTGATAAACTAATAGATAATTGACTAAATAAACATCCTGCAAAGTTTCAATAAAAATTTCCAAGTTTTTCTTACAATTTCCGTGGTTTCCATGTAATTTTTATCGATATCGATATTATCCCGATATTTCCATCGATATTTCCGTGTTTTCGGACTACCGATATTTCCGATATTACCGATATTTTCTTCCTTGGGTAAAACATCATTTGATTTACAAATTTAATTTAAAATTTTAGTTTCTCTAACATTACTTAAAATATTATTATAAATGTGACTTTCTAGAAACGTTCCGCCTTTCAAACGCTAAGACCGCATATACTTCACATTTATCATGAGATCGATCGAAGATGTTGATTGATTTTTACAACATATCAATATTCGATAACTAGACTGTATATTTTTCAGAAATTTTCGCACACACACGTATATATATTGAGAGAATCAAATCATCACCTTCTCAATTGCGTATTCCATACGTCTTCTGCGTAATTTCTCGGCTAAACTTTCAGACAATCTGTTGTTTACACATTTTTGTTTGATTCTTCGTGATTAAGCTAAAGCTAACATTGTGTTGGAGCCCACCTGAACAAAGCAGAAACCCTCCGACCACACACCACCATTACCATTGCCCTTTACACAAAAGTTGTGCACGTAATGGCACTACACCAACCCTAAATATTATTTAATTTAAAATAAAAATATATTAGTTCTATGTTAACACGTACTTTTCTTGGACAAAATTACCCTCACTCCTCCAAAACTTTTGCATAGGGTGGATCCCATGTGCATCCTTTCCTTCGATTATAAATACTCAACCCCTCCTCTTCGTTCCTTCCCTTTTCTCCTCCTTCCCTCCTCCCCTCCCCTTCACTCAAATGATGATGAGTTCTTCAGCCATGTCCTTCATCCATGAACCGGCCGACATGGGCCGCTTCGAGTGTCCGGTTCAAGAAACCGTGCTCACAACAGCCGAGATTCAGGAGCTACTGTCCTTGCTTCAAGCAGGGAACTCGGCCTCCCCAAGCTCAGAGGGGTCGAACCGGGAGGTCGATACAGTTGACGAGAGAAAGCGTAGGCGGATGACGTCAAACCGCGAGTCAGCCCGGCGGTCCAGGTGGAGAAAGAAGAGGCATTTAGAGGACCTGACGAGCGAGGTGGACCGGTTGAAAATAGAGAACCAGGAGCTGAAGAACCGTTTGGGGCTGGTTGCTCAAAAGTGTCACGTATTATGGAGAGAAAATGACCGGATGACATCCGAGTCCTTAGCACTACGTGCAAGACTTTCGGATTTATACCGGATTTTGATTGCCATGCAGACGCAGTACTCACAATAATTATTAAATATTTCCACGTCTAATCCATTTATAAAAAAAAAATCCCGAAATTAGCAAAATGATCATCATTAATAAGCTTAATGAAGATTAATTAGAGGAAAGGTCAAAAAGTTGTATGGTTTTGTGGGGTACATTAGGCTGCATGCACGCTCAGTGTGTCACTGAAAATGATGGTTAAATTGTCTTTTCGGTTTTACTTTACTTTTGGGTTCTCGTTGTCGATCGGGGGAGACTTTCTTTTTAGTAGCTTTGTAAGTACTGAGAGCAGCACGTAATCATGTCTACATATGAGAGAGATGCCGCAAGGAGCGGAATCTGTGCAAATTTTTCTCCGGCAATATTTCTTAGGCCTTTTAGCTTTATCACCATGCATGCTCGACCGGGCTTGGCGCTTCGTGTAAATATTTGTATTGAAGAATATTTATGTAGTGAACTTGAGGCACTTGTTTTTGCCTTTTTCAAAAAGATTGGTAGTAGGTAGCTCTCAATCACGTTGTGGGTCTATGTAAAAATTCGAGAGTAACATCTAGTAGCTTTTTGGTCTTGCATGTTGAAGACTTTTTTTTTTTCTTTCTTTCTTCAATTTCGTAATTTAAATAATATAATATTGTTCTATGTTACTTCAAACTTGATGCTAAGTTAGCTAGCTAAACAATAGTTTGGTTATTCATCTCCATGTCATGCTATAATATGTACAAATTTGCAGCAAATGCAATTAGCAATTATTCATGGCACGTCTTGTCGTGAACAAACCCTAGAAATACCAATACCTAAAGAGTAAATCGGACCCATAAAAAAGATGATTAACTACATACTCTAGCTGTCTTCCAATCCAATGAGTAATTTGTTACTGCTTCAAGTGATGGTATTAATATATTCACCTTGTTTATTTATTAATAGGGAAGTGTTATTGGCACTCCAAAAATCTCATTATACACTCCTTACAAGTGTATTTTTCTTTCTAGATATAGAAAGTTTGGAGTGTAGAATAAGAAATTTGTGAGTACTGTAGAATTTTTTATGTATATTTCATATGTAAAACAGTTACAAGTTCATACATAAATAGAAGAAGAAACGGGAAAGAGAGTCGAGAACAAAAGGTAGGGGACAATGGCAGCTAAGCAAGTATAATGATGACCTCCACTCTCTCTAACTTAAGCCACTAACAAGCTTTATAGCCACTAACAAGCTTTACAATGATGAGGGAATAACAAACAACTAATACTAGCACTAAGACTAGCTGAATGCAAGTTGAGCTGTTATCCATCAAAGATAGATAAAAGCTTGCATTATTCTTCCAAAATTTAACCCTTCTTCCAATAGCAAACCTTAATCCAGTGCTTAATATATTGTATTAGGGTTAAAGACTGATACTAGGGTTAAAGACTGATACTTCAATACTCCCCCTCAAGCTGGATCGAGAGATTTTCTGGATCCAAGCTTGAAGAGAAGACGATCAAGTTATGCAGAAGGAAGAGGCTTGGTGAACACATCGGCAAGTTGATCACTGGAGCGAACAAATACAGTTTGTAACAGCTTGGACTGGACTTGGTTGCGGACGAAATGATAGTCAACCTCGATATACTTTGTGCGTTCATGGAAGACGGGGTTGGCAGCAATATGCATTGCTGCTTGATTGTCACAGTGAAGGAGAATTGGCTTGGAGGAGATGATTTCAAGATCACGTAGCAAACTCATTAGCCAAATTAGTTCGCATGCAGTAGATGCCATTGCACGGTACTCAGCTTCTGCGCTTGACCGAGCTACAACGGATTGCTTTTTGCTCTTCCATGTGACGAGGTTACCACCAACAAGAGTGCAGTAACCAGTTGTGGACTTGCGATCAAGGACCTTGCCTGCCCAATCAAAGTCTGTGTATCCTTCAATGGTGAAGTGTCCGTTGTTTTGCATGAAAATCCCGGTAGTCATTGAGCTTTTCAAGTACCGAATGATCCTTTTAACTAGTTGCAGATGATGAGATGAGGGAGAATGCATGAACTGGCTGACAAAGCTAACAGCATAAGCAATGTCAGGTCGGGTTATAGTCAAATAGATAAGTTTTCCTACCAACCTTTGATACTCCGATGCATTTTCAAGTTGGATGCCTGAGGTTTCATCCTTGAAATTTGTTGGTAGTGGTGTTTTGGCAGGCTTGCAATGCATCATATTGGCTTCTTCTAAAAGATCGAGAACGTACTTTTGTTGATTTAGAAACAGACCAGTTGGAGATTGATCCATTTCGATTCCAAGAAAGTATTAGAGTCTGCCAAGATCTTTGATTGAGAAGGTTGAATGTAAGGTGGCCTTGAGAGCAGTTATTTTTTCTGAATTATCTCATGTGACAATAAGATCATCAACATAAACAAGTACCACCAATCTTCCATGCGTACCAATCCTAGTGAACATTGAAGAATCTTCATTGCTTTGTTTAAAACCGGATGACATAAGGACAGAGCTCAGTTTTGAGTACCAAGATCTTGGAGATTGCTTGAGACAGTAAATAGCCTTGTGAAGCTTGCAAACTATTCCTTGTTCCTTCTCTCGTTCATGACCCGGTGGTAGGCGCATGTACACCTCTTCTTCTAACTCCCCATGTAGGAAAACGTTTTTTACATCCATTTGATGTAGAGACATGTGTGAATTGATAGCCACCGAAAGAAGCACTCTAACTGTTTTCATCTTTGCTACCGGGGCAAAAGTTTCTTTGTAATCTACCCCGAAAGTTTGCGTGAAGCCCCTTGCAACTAACTTTGCCTTGTGCCGCTATATGATTCCATCTGAGTGAAATTTCGTCTTGTAAATCCATCTTGCCCTAACCACACGTTGATCTTTTGGCAGAGAAACAATGCTCTAAGTTTGATTTTCATCGAGTGCCTTCAGTTCTTCAAGCATGGCACGCCTCCATACAGGAGATTGGTTTGCCTCTTCGAATGATCGAGGCTCAGAGTTTTGAGATAACTCAGTAACAAAGGCCGCATGAGATGGGAAGACCTTGCTATGGTAAACCATTTATCCAATAGGATATCTAGGCGTGTAGATTTCAAAATCATCAAGCCTGGCTAAAGGTTGTCTGTTTCGAGATGGATTCCTTCGTGGGGGATGGGGTTGTTCAAGTTGGGGCTCTCTCCTTTCGTGAAAGACTTCTTCATCATCTGCTTCCATATTTTCAGGAGCTGGCTCTATCTCAACAGCTTCATTGTGTGGTGTTGATAGCCTTGGATTATCAAGGAAGAGAGGAGTGGGAAACACTTCATATAAGAGCTCCCTCTGAGGTTCATCATCATGCTTCTGAAAGAAGGAGTGTGTCTCATCAAAACGTACATCCTTGGATACAAACACCTTTCTGGTCTTATAATCATAGCATTTGTATCCCTTTTGGGAAGTTGAGTAGCCTACAAATGCACACTTGATAGCCCTTGGATCAAGTTTATCTCTGTGAATAGTTTGAATGTGCACATAGCATACACATCCAAACACACGGAGATGACTTATGTCAATTTCTCTCCCTTTGAGAATTTGGTAAGGAGATTTAAACTTCAAGATTCTGCTAGGAAGGCGATTGATGATGTATGCAGCAGTTTGTATAGCTTGAGACCAGAACTTCTTTGGAAGATTTGCTTGTAACATTAGTGATCGTGTTTTCTCAAGAAAATCTCGATTCTTTCTTTCTGAAATGCCATTTTGTTGTGGCGTTCCTACACAACTTGTTTGTTGCAAAATTCCATGCTCACTTAAGTAAGTTGACATGATTTTGGAAGTGTACTTAGACCCATTATCAGACCTTAAGATGCCAATATTAGAGTTAAAATGATTTTGAACTAAGTTATGAAAATTTTTGAAACACTGGAAAGCTTTGTGCTTGAATTTAAGTAAATACACAAAGGTAGTTCTAGAGAAATCATCAATGAAAGATATATATAATCTGTAACCATCAAAAGACTCTAAGGTTGCAGGTCCCCAAATGTCGGAATGGACAATTTCAAAAGCTTTGGTAGCTCTAGAGAGAGAATGGGGAAAGGGTAACCTGGTAAACTTAGATTTGTGACAAACTTCACAATATGGGATCACTTTACAGAAACTAGGAAAAAGAAAAGACATAACATGTGAAGAAGGGTGAGCTAATCTCATGTGCCACAGCTGCTCCTTGTTTACTGTGTTTGAGTTTACGTAGAAACTCTTTGGAAAACTTGAAGAGAAGTTGACATAGTACAGTCCATTGAGGAAGAACCCTTTACCAATCATTTCCTTTGAAACTCGATCCTGGAAAATCACATAGTGAGTGGAAAAAATTGCAAGACAATTGAGCAATTGTGTTATTCTTCCTACTGACAGCAGTTTGAAAGGAAAATAAGGGACATGCATGACAAGGGATTCTTTTTTACTCGAGAAGATTTTGAGTTTCCCTTTGCCTACTATACGAGCTTTGGTGCCATTAGCTACAGACAAAAGAAGGAGTGGAGAAGTTTTGAAAATCATTGAGTAAAGATGCATCGTTAGTCATGTGATCAGAAGCTCTTGAGTCGACTATAAAAAAATCATGACTACTACTAAGATCCATTGCAGTGGAAATAGTTGCAACAATACCTAGCACGTCATTTTGTGACACTGAGCTTGATTGTTCGAGGAAGCCAACAAACTTGCCGAGCATGGCTGAGGGATTTTCATGATTTGTTGTTCCTTGTTTCTGTTGCAAGAAGTTAGCAAATTCATTTATAAGAGTAATGGGACTAGAGGAAGAGTTTATCACATTATTGGAGACATTGTTGCAAACAAGGTTTCCTTTAAGATTGTAGGCATGCTTCATTTGGTTTCTTGGTGCTCTTCCATCATCGTTGAACTTGGGTTTAAGTTCTGGATGAAGAATCCAGCACTTTTCTTTTATGTGTCCAACGCCTGGACGACCTATCTTCACACAGTGAGAACACTTTAAGTCTGGTCGTTTTCCCTTGTATGGTCTGGAGAAGGTGAAGGCTCTCGCTTCTGATGGCCTAAGATCTGATTCTCCAACGATCACGTCTGCGTTCATGACCTTCTTTCTTACTTCTTTGCGTTGAATAACATTGCAGACCATCTGGAAAATGGGAAGTTCAGGTGTCATCAAGAGATGACTTTTAAGATCTTCATACTCTGGTCCAATGCTGCAAGCAACTGGAACACCTTGTCTTCTTCAGCACGCTTTAAAAGAATGGTTGTGTCCGTGGTATGAGGTTTGTAGAGATCCAATTCATTCCATTTGGTCTTCAAGTTGCCAAGATGTTGAACAAATGAGAGATTTCCCTGTTGTAATTCCGTAAGGTCTTTCTTTAGCTGGAAGACTCGCGCAACATTGTTTAGATCCCCATACATGTCTCGTACAGAATTCCAAAGGTGGTGAGATGACACTGAATAATTGAAAATCTTAGCCATCTTTGGTTCCATAGAGTTTAACAGCCAAGACATGATAAGTTGATCTTGGGACACTCATGCTGCATAATCTGGTGAAGTTGTTTCGGGCATGATGTCATCCTTTTGAATGAACGGGAGCTTTCCACGTCCTTCAAGAGCGAGAGAAATAACTCGTGACCATGGCAGATAGTTGAATTCGTTTAGGAGCATAGAGCTCAAACGTTGAATTGGGTTGGTATCCATGGTTTCGTTTTTTGAAATTTTCTCTGCTGGTGTTGCCATAATGGCTTAACTGGTTTGGATTTGGTAGGATTTCGGAAGAACACAGAGGCAGGTCCAAGAGGGATCACTGCTCTGATACCATGTAGAATTTTTTATGTATATTTCATATGTAAAACAGTTACAAGTTCATACATAAATAGAAGAAGAAACGAGAAAGAGAGTCGAGAACAAAAGGTAGGGGACAATGGCAGCTAAGCAAGTATAATGATGACCTTCACTCTCTCTAACTTAAGCCACTAACAAGCTTTACAATGATGAGGGAATAACAAACAGCTAATACTAGCACTAAGACTAGCTGAATGCAAGTTGAGCTGTTATCTCGATCAAAGATAGATAAAAGCTTGCATTATTCTTCCAACATTTAACCCTTCTTCCAATAGCAAACCTTAATCCAGTGCTTAATATCCTGTATTAGGGTTAAAGACTGATACTAGGGTTAAAGACTGATACTTCAATAAGTACCAATAACAATTCCCTATCAATATTGTATTCTACTTCCCTAAGATAATAATTATGGCATAAGATATAATTTACAAAACGTTAATCAATAAATAAAGATATAATTCATTATAAAACCAAGTGGCAATATGGGGAGTAAGGTACACAATATCGCATACTACAGGATATAATGAACATTTCCAAGATGAATCTCAAAATTTGAATGCCAATTGATCGCTTGATATGAAAGGACTAGTAGTGTGAATAATATATAAGGACAAATAAATCATTAATTCGTATCAAAATTTTAGATTAATTGTTAGTTGATACCTATAAAATTACTCTTATAATCGACATGTCTTATGCACAGCATTTGCGCAGCTTTATCTTCCACTATCCAGACGGGCATATCTATGTCTTTTACCTGAAAACTGTACGAGAAAAATTAAAGAAAAAAAGTTGGTACCTAGATTATGCAACATAAGGATACATGGACTTGCCAAATAGAATGCTAGAAATAAAGGGGAAAAAAGAAAGAAAGAAGCAAGGCACCAAATCAGATTAATTTGTATGGTCCTTATCAAGCAGAGATTTCAACGTTCAACTGTATATATGGGTCTCTTTTCTCATTAGATTAGGGCAGAATATTACAGTTCAAAGCCTTCACTCTCACAGACCGCAACATAACGCTAATATATAAGGAGTACACTTTTAGTTAACAGACTATTTTGGTTCTCAACTGTTATACTTAGGAGTGCAAGTTAGATAGAAAATACGAACCAGATATTATTTGTAACTTTGATGCATCAAAATCAACTCAGAAAATTTGGAAAAAAAAGAAGGATTGGATCCGTTATATCTTAAATTTCGTAATATAAATCATATATTGTAATTTGTATTATACTGGAATCCGCTAATTCCGACCCATCATAACCAACACATGTAAGGTCCAAGACCTATCGGTAGAAAAAAAAAAAAAAAAAGGTCCCAGCCGTAAGATATTAAATTATGTTATCAGTACAATGTTTGGGTGCAATGTCTTTTATTTTGAGGGCAATTAAGAATAAGGGAAAATTAATCTTTGATCTTATTCTTTACAGCTTGCTAGCTCGAGCTTTTTAGATGTACTACTTGGGCTTTCGAGCTTTAGAGGGATGTCCATTCGAAGGAAAAGCAGTGCAACAGTACTATACGTTACTTGGAAAATAAAAGATTAATATCGAAGGAGGAACAGTATGGAAGATTCTCAGTTCTCCAAACACATGCATTTCCTTCCATATAATGTATCTCACATTTTGCTTTGCTTTTAGCTAGCGCATGATGATTCACTACTTTTAACTTTGTCCCATTACTTGTTGGGCAAAGCGGCAACTACGTACCGCAGCAGCCTAGTTGATGCGATCGACATGCTAATGTTAGAGTAAATTGTAGCAATGGTTTATCAACTTTAATCAAATTTGAGCAATGGTTCATCAATTAAAAATCTATTATCATTGGTCCCTCAACTCATCAAAATGTATAGCTATAGTCATTTTCATCAACTTCGTCAAATTTTGTCAAAATGAGTTATGTTGAAATGATCATTGCTACAATTAGGATCCCTTAACTCATCAAAACGTGTAGTTATTTTCGTCAACTTTGTCAAAATTTTGTCAAAATGAGTTATATTGAAATGACCATTGCTACAATTGAGTTAAAATTGAGGGACCATTGCTCGAATTGGATTAAAGTTGAGGGACCATTGCTCGAATTGGATTAAAGTTGATGAACCATTTCTCCAGTTGGATTAAAGTTGAGGGACCAATGGTAATGAATTTTTAGTTGAGGGATCATAGCTGCACATTTTGATAAGTTGAGAGACCAATGATAATGGATTTTTAGTTGATGGATCATTGCTCTAATTGAGTTAAAGGTAAGAGACTGTTGCTACAATTTACTCGCTAATGTTAACGTTTTATGTGATTAGTTTTGTTTGGCAAACAAGAGTCTGTGATTTTTCTAGCTCGCATGGACATACGTACTTGTTAAATGCTAACTAGTTAGTAACTTAAGATAGCGCTATTTATTTGTCTGATTTGTTCTACAAGGTAATCTCATAGTCTGATGAAGTGTTTGTTTTTAGGGAAAATTTGAAATAGGTCCAATTTTATAGCCCAACTTTTGAAATAAGTGAACTTTTTAGTCACTTTTGACTTTTGAAATATGTCCAATTTTTAGTTACTTTTGACCCATATCAAAAGACCCCTTGGTTTTAAGGTTTCATTCATAAATCATTATCGCAAAAATTCATTGAAAATAGAAATCACTAGTGAAAGTGTTCTCGCTCGATGCTGCGAATTTTAGAACAGTATAAAACATGTAGAAAGTTATAAGTATATATACACCCAAATCGTAATCAAAATATACACGCAACATTAAGAAAGTTTGAAAGAAATATTATTTGTATTCTTGTCAATCTTCTCATGGTAAACCTTCACTCTGAACACATTTATTATTGGGAAGCACAACCCCAAGAATGGTAAATGAATTTAAGTTTATTTGTTTTCTTGTCAATCTTCTCATAGTAAACCTTTAGACCAAAATCATCTCTAAGTATATACGTTACAGTTTCTATGTGAGTTAGGAATATGCTGGTGCGTAGAAGATGAAGGCAAAGCACAATCCAATTAACATCAAAACAAAGGGAATTAATATATAAAAAGTAGAACGAAAACTTGTGAATTTACAGTGGTATGGCAGGTGAGTGAAAATTTGTGCAGCAAGTCTACATGGTTGGAGGGTAGTGAAAACTTGATCTAAAATGCAGCTAAGGATGATGACTCTTCTAAACTGAAGATACGGTGAGTGGTTCGGAGGAAGAGAGAGATGGACTTTTGGAGAGAGAGTGGACATTTGAGAGAGAGAAGAAGGGAAACTAGAGTGCATAGAGAGGGAAGAGAGGGAAGGAAGAACGAAAAAAAAATATTCAGCAAGGACACAACCGGGATTATTGTAAAAGTGTGAGGGCAAAATTGAAACAATACTGTGCTTATGAACAGTAATTCAGTTATTTTTGGGTTTTAATATATATTAAATTTTGCTCTTTAATTATTTTTGTGAACATCTCATTATTTATCAACATCACAAGATTCGTCTACTTAAACCAACTTCAATGATGGGCTAAAAGCTAAATTTCCCCCCAAACCCACTCCAACCTAAGGAGAAAATTTGGGCTAAATGCTAAATGCTAAACCAAGACCAAATTCCTCCCGAAATTTAGCCCAGAAATCGGAATTTAAATTTTTCAATATTTATCGGAATTTAACTTTTTTTAGATTAAAATGTTCATAAAAATAATTTACGATAGTCTACATATTTATTTATTTTTTAAATTTAATTTAACAAAAAAATAGCCTAAGTTTATTCTTTAATAATCCCGGGTTAAAATTTTATGCTAGAACTATTAGAGCAGAAAAGTTATTTCTGGGCTAAAAACTAAATTTTCCGGGCTAAAATATTTGGCTTTTATCAAGTTAGAGTTAAATAACTAAACATGGCTTTTGATTTGAGTAAACGTTGCATGATCTTCAATTGTTAACCTAAAAATGATTGATTCTGAGAAATATTGTGAAACTAACCTATTCAAGTGGTTAACAACATATTAAATTATTAACTGATTATCGCATGAGCACTCATGTGCAATTCACATGTACCATATATATATATATATTAGCAGTAATTTCTTTTCATAAAAAACACTAGCATATGGGCACACACAAAATGTGTGAGAAATTTTTTTTATTTTTGTTCTTGAAATAGAAGGAGAGAGGAAGGGACTGATAGAGAATGTGAGAGTGGGAAGTTTTTTATTTTATTTTTATAATTAGAGATATATTAGGATCACATGTAGGTGATGCTATGAAAAAAAATGCCTCATATTTTTTATTCATGTTTTGTTTTAATTAGAGGGTTAAACTGGTAATTTTATAAAATTTTAGTTGACAATGAGTGTTTTATTAATTAGTAGAGATATATGTTATTCAAACAAAAGAAATATAAATATAAATAATTTTAGCCTAATATGGAATTCCGAAGCCATGGGAAGTTGGAAAGTGTAGTCAAGAGAGTTAGGCCACTACCATAAAAATAGATATGTGTGTGTGTGTGATTGATGGATAAAGAAAAGGTGCGTGGACAAAACATACGTCGACCTTGTATTGCATGCAATTAATCTTGTTGTGGACTCTTTCAATCCAGATGCAAGGAATGGATTTGAAATTTTGGATTTGTAGCCCCCATCAAATCACCAAAGCATGTATCATTCCGGAGAGCAAATTAAAAAACAAAGAAAGAAAAAGAAAAGCAAACCCCCTAGCTAGGCCGACCGATTTGATTAATTCAACTACATAAAAAGAAAAAGAGATAATTAACACTCTCTAATGCATGCTTAGTTATCATTAATCACTTTTTGGATGCGTTAATCCTTCAAACTCTTGAAAATGGTAGAATCTAAAAGCACTGTATGTACTGTTTCTGTTGTGTTGTCTCTTTCGTGACACTTAGGGCTGGTTTGGTATTGCTGTGCTTTGAAAAAAAGCTGCTGTGAGAATAAGCGGCTGTGCTGTGAGAATAAGCGGCTGTGAAATAAATCAGCAGAGTGTTTGGTAAACTTTTTTGTAAAAGTGCTTTTGGAAAAAAAAGTAGTCTGGTAGTGGATCTTTTCATTAAAGGAGCACAGCAGTTCTATGTGCTTTGAAAAAAAGCCAGTTTTCCAAAGCTACAAATTGCAGCTTCAGCTTTTTCCTTTGATTTCAGCTTATTCTCACAGCAGCTTCCAAAATAAGCCATTTTTTTTAAGTTTACCAAACACCAAAAACACTCCCAGCTTTTTTTCATAGGAGCTTTTTTTAAAATCACCTCAACCCCAAACTGGGGCTTACTTTCTTTGTAAGTTGTCACAACCAAGTTACGTATCAAACCAAATATTACTGTTCTTAGATGTTGACAACTTAATTAATTAACACATGCACAAATACTTGGTAGTAATTAAAACAAAAGTAGTGAAAAAGGTTGGTGAAAGTAAATTTCTTTTTGACTTCTTGCAAAGTATGCATCGTTCATTGATATATTTTTGGATTGGGAAATGCAAGGCAGGTTATCAATTTAAATTATATTTTATAAATCAAGTAATGTGATTATTGATTATTTGATTATTATTTAAATGTTACTTAATTTGTTTATTTATTTTTATTAATAACATATCACATGATTTATAATATAGCCTAAAAAAATTCGTTTGCTCTTTTGAAATTGTAGTTCATGGTTTGGATAATCATGAATCTGTCATCTGAAAAAGGAAACCAGATTATATTCCATATATATTCAGTCTCTTTGATTCTTCCTTCTTCCTATTGCTTTCTTCCTCCTTTTCTTTTGCAGTCAATCTTACAATTTCTTATAGTGGATAGCAAAGATACTTTTATGACGTCCGACCAAAAAAAGGACACGTTTATGTCGACTTATCTAAAGATACGACACCATAGACATACATTAATTTGAAATGATAATGCAAGTAGCTCAATCGATTAATAACATTTATTCTTGAATATGAGGTTCTAATTCTAAGTTCATTATTTTCTTGCCTAACATCGTTTGTATAACAAGAAAGAAAAAAAGAAAAAAAGAAAAAAACAAACTGCTACTAATTTGTGCCATCTTAAGTGGCCACTCAATCGACCACCTCTCTAACGCAAGAGATTGTAGTATAGATAGGGTTATAAACAACTCGACCCAAATTTAATATCATTATACTGAAGTTTAGCTTGTTTAATTTTATTTCCGACCTTAAATTAGGTTTGGCTTCCTTCTTACACGAAATGAGCTTGAGCGAATTTAAATAATACCAAGCTCAAGTTGTTTCGAGCTTTTGAATATAGTAAGTTGGTCAGCTTTTGTAACAAAATTCGCAACCTAGTGACACATTTTAATAATATCATAGCTAGGTAACAAAGTTTCAAACATAATACTCTAAGGTAGTCATCTAGATGTCTTATCTTTTTTGTTGATTGCAACCTAGTGGGAGGTTAGATCATCACGTTTATAGTTTCTTTTGAAAAAAGAAAAAAAAAAAACGGTGGACATAATATAAATATTCGTCATAGAAAAAAAGTATACAGATGAAGACCACAAAAGGCCAACCTTTGGGGCTTCATTTTTTTATTGAATTTGGGCTTCAAACTAGAGAGCCCAAAATTGTATGGGCTTTTCAGCATGGATCGCGCTAAAAATTATTTTTTATTTTTTGGTTCGTCATCCGACCGTTGAAATCTGCGCTAAAAAATTATCAATAAAGGGCATTTTCGTAAACCGAACGAAATTCAAATTTGAACTGTTCCGAAAGGAAGAGAGCATTTGCCGCCTGCGGAAGTTGAATTCCATCAGTCCCTCTCAGACTCTTCGAGAGAAACAAAATCGACGGCTTCAATGGAGAAGATCTGCGTCGCGGTTCGGGTGAGGCCTCCGGTGACTCACGATTCCTCCAGCGGAGCCTTCTGGAAGGTCGACGACAACCGCATTTCGCTCCACAAGTCCCACGGCACGCCGATCTCCGGCATCTCCTACGCTTTCGGTAAGCGAGCACATGAGAGTTCGCGATTTGATTCTGATTTGTTTTGGTTTGGTTTCGGTGTGATTTGGTTGCGAGAAATGAGGTTTTGTTGTTTGCAGACCATGTGTTCGATGAAGGTTGTACGAATTCTAGGGTTTACGAGCTTCTCACCAAGGACATTATTCATGCCGCAGTTGAAGGATTCAATGGTATGTGAAAAGATTGAGACTTTATTAGCTCCGTTTCGTTGGTGTTTTGCGTTTAATGATGTTTGTGTGGAATGTTTACAGGAACTGCGTTTGCTTATGGGCAGACCAGCAGTGGGAAGACTTTCACCATGAATGGTTCCGAAACAGATCCGGGTATCATTCATCGAGCTGTTAGAGATGTATTTGACAGAATCCAGATGGTAGTGAGCTATAGAGGTTCTCTTAATTTGAAATTTGATTTTTGCTAGATTAAATTTGATGCTTGCTGTATTGATTTGGATGCAACTTTATGTTTCCAGATGTCCCATCGGGAGTTTCTGATTCGAGTATCCTACATGGAATTGTACAATGAGGAAATTAACGACCTTTTTGCAGTAGAGAACCAGAAATTGCAGATTCATGAGAGTTTGGAGGTTGGCTACACTGACCCTTTTCACAAATTTAGTTAGCTTCTTTTAAGTGAACTGAATTCACTGATTTTTCGCGTGCAGCGTGGCATATTTGTTGCTGGCCTCAGGGAGGAAATTGTCAGTAACGCTGAACAGGTGTTGAAGCTCATTGAATCCGGAGAAGGTTTGCACTTGGAAACCAAAACTTGAGTTTCTGGGTTTTTTGTTCCACTATGCTTTTTTACTTGAATATTCGTTCTTACATGCACCTGCAAAAATGTGAATTACAGTTAATAGGCACTTTGGAGAAACAAATATGAATGCTCGGAGTAGTAGATCTCACACAATATTCAGAATGGTATGTCCATATTAATATATTATACTTTTCTATGTAGAGCCTCCAACTAAATTTTGGATTTACTACTAACTCACAAGCAATGGTTTCTGTATCTCATGAGTTTAGGTAATTGAAAGCCATTCGAAGGACACTACTTGTTCAAGTACTGATGCTATTCGTGTCTCAGTCTTGGTTCGTATTCTTTCTGCCATTCTCTATCAAAGTTGATAAACAGATCCAGATGATTTGTTCTCTTATGCTTTGCTGTATCTTAATTATTTATTTCTGACTCTGTGAGTGTTGTCGTTAAATTTTAAATGATGGGTGCAGAATTTGGTAGATTTAGCTGGTTCTGAACGGATTGCCAAAACTGGAGCTGGCGGAGTACGTCTGAAGGAGGGAAAGTACATAAACAAGAGCCTAATGATTCTTGGAAATGTAATTAACAAACTTAGTGATGGCGCTAAAAACAGGTATTTATTTCACTTTTGGTAAATCATTTTTAGCTGAACGTGAGCTATTTTTGCTAATGATAACATCTGTGCAGGGGTCACATTCCTTATCGCGATAGTAAGCTTACCCGTATACTTCAACCTGCCCTTGGAGGCAATGCAAAAACTTCAATTATTTGTACTATAGCACCAGAAGAGGTATCATATTATTGTTCCCCTGGTAATATAATTTAGTTTAGCAGCATAACTGAATGCTATATGTATTATAATCATAATATGTTATGGATGCATTTAGATACACATTGAGGAAACAAAGGGGACCCTTCAATTTGCTAGCAGAGCTAAGCGCATCACTAATTGTGCTCAAGTTAATGAGGTATGTTTCTTCTTGGGTGGTATATTCCACTTTGTTGTGCTAATTAGTTCAGGATTTTAGCATCTCATACAGGAAATTTCTAAGTGCATCACTAATGGTCAAATTTATTGCAGATTTTGACAGATGCAGCCTTACTGAAGCGACAAAAACAAGAGATAGAAGAGCTTCGTATGAAACTTCAGGTAGAACTATCTCTTTTATTTTACATGAAAAGTTAGACACAAGCTCACATAACTATCTTGTCTTGAAAAAAATGAATTATCAGGGATCCCATGCTGGGGTGCTGGAGCAAGAAATACTGAAGTTGCGAAACGACTTGCTTCAGGTATGGTATTTCCCCGCAAAATTTCCATACCTAGAGTTTCATCTGCATCACGCACCAACCATTACTTGTGCTTCTTTTACATTTAGTCAACTTAGGTGCTAACTTTCTATGATTCAGTATGAACTAGAACGCGAGAAGCTTGAAATGGAACTGGAACAGCAGCGGAAATCACATAAACAACGCGAACAATGCATCAGGGATCAACAGATGAAAACTGACAATCTCAGTAGTCTTTCTACTATTTCAGACTTTGAGAGAAGTTCTAGTCAGGTATACCTCTAATGCTTTGTTATATGTTGTGCAAATATGTATTCTAACTTACATGTTTCATGTTGTTTTAGGGTCTTCAGGTAGTTCTGTTTGTTTGTAGTGCATGTGTGTGTATGTGAGGTTCTCATATCCATAAATCTTTTTATAGGCACAAGATTCTGGGAGACAAAGCCTTAAGGAAGTTAGTAGTGACAGCAGTAGTAAATCTCAAGGAGATATCTTCAGTACCCCATCTAATTTCAAGGCAGCTCCCCATTCCTTCGTTGTCAAGCGATCAAATTATTCACAGTTGCCCAGCTTTAGCCCTCTTCCAGATGCTTTTAGCAACGTGGTTGATGAAGACACATGGTTTAAAATGAACAAAGGTTTCATAGCTGACCTTGATTCCCTTCAGATAACTCCTGCTAGAAAAGTTCAATCCTTTCCGCCAAGTGATGAAACTCCAGTGAGTTTAATGTTACCTACTATTCTTCACCTTCCCATTTTTTCCATTTTAAAACTTTGAGAAGCTATCATTCTCATTCTATTTTCTCATTTTGCATTTTGCTTGTCGGACATAAGTTTTATGAGTTTTTTTCACTTATCTCATCAATTTTTTGAAGGGCTCAAATGAGAACTACAAGCACGAGGTCCACAATTTGAAGAGACAGCTAGAAATTACTGTTGAAGAGAGAGATGATCTCAAGGTATGTATATGGTATATGGACTTGGATATTGTAGTCCAACTTTAGAGTTTAAAATGCACAAATTAAACTTCTGCCTAGATTTATGGAATTCTGTTTTGATACTTATCTGTGTAGAGGAAACATGCCGAACAAGCTGTATTGAATGATCAATTAGTTCGGGAAATATCTGAACTCCAAAAAGAAGCACAACTAATTCGAGACATCCCTCAAAGGCTTTGTGAATGTGCGGCAACCTGCAAAGATATTTATGTGGATGTTTTATCAAAGACTCAGGTAATAGCTGTTTTCCATTTTGAGCTCCCAACTTTTGTTTGGTGTTACACAGTTTAGTAACATTACAGTTATCTGGACAGAGCTTTATATCTGATGAAAAATCTTCTGCGGCAACATTGCTTTCGAGCATAAGTGAAATTGGCACAAGCCTCTTTACGACTCTTGAAGCCCAATTCTCAGCGGCATTTGATGAGGACCAAAGATTGTTCTCTAGGAATAGTTCTCTAATTGAAGAACAGCGAAAAATTCTCTCCGAGAGGTTGAACAGCACAATCAAATTGTTCGAATCATCAGAACCATCAAATCTTGAGAATGAGCAAGTGAGAAATTCGCTATGCCGCAGTGAATACAAGGTAGCTGGCAGGTCACTACTAAAAAGATATTTTCCATTAGTTATGATTCTATTCTCTGCCTTTCTGTTGAAGATTTCTTACATGTTTTTGAATCATGTTGATGCATAAAGTATTAGTTACAGGGGAGTTCTAAACGGTATTTTAGAATTTTGTGAATACTTGGGGTTTAAGCCAAGTAGTGACGAAGGGCGGGGAAAGGGGTTAGGATACAAGAATAGGAACGATTGCTTCAAATGTAGGCAAAGAAACTCAATTTTTTGTGATATTTTAGGAAACCATCTATGTATAGGAATGATTCAATCTGCTATAATCACACTATGTTTCATATTTATATATATATAAGTCTGCTTTTCAGAGTCTTTCTTGCAGTTTACTTATGTGCACTCTGGCATGCTAAGTTTTAGCTGAACCCACAGAAATCATGAAAGAAGTTTGGTTTGAGAGAAAAGAGAAATATACATGGACATAACGTTGTACGGATTTTTATCAAAATATATAACTTTTTCACTAAAGGAGCGCTAAAAGGCAATAAAACACATTTCAATGTCCTTTTAGTCCTCATTTAGTGAAAAAAAGTTATGTGTTTCATAGAAGATTCGTAAAAAGTTCTGTCTAGGTATATTTCCCGGGAAAAAATGAGCAATTTAGGGTGGCTTTGTTATAAGTTAAAGTTTTTGTGATAAAGGACTGCACAAGGGGAGGAGAAACTGCCTGTTGGGAGGGAAAACTAAGCAATGAGCTCAGCACTATCAAGGAAAGATACAATGGCCTGGAGGAAGAGCTAGATTCGAATAACCAGCTTCTAGAGGAATCCAAGCAAAGATATGATGCCATGGAAGCTGAGTTTCGGCTTTTGAAAGAAGAAAGAGATTCCTTGCACAAAAAGGTATCTGAATCATCTCAAACACTTGCTCTGGTTACTGACCAAAAGGAAAATGTTGTGAAGGATCTGAATCACGAGTTACTGAGAAGGAAAGATCTTGAAGAAAAAATCAAACAGTTCAGTGTCGCTTTTGGGTGTCGGAAGACATCGCTCATGTCTTTCCACAGCGAGTTTAAGTCTAAGATTGAGAGTTTGAGAGCCAAAAATCCAGTTTCAGTACCCAAATCTGTTGGATGTTGAAGATTATCAAGTGGCCTTATTAGTAGTATTTATGTAAGCTGTAACGTTTGTTTCCTTTCTATTCAGAACGACATTTTCTAATTCTTATGATTATGTATAAATGTGGATTTTTAGAATGACGCTTATAATTCTTACAATTATGTATTAGGTGTTGAACTCGTCATTCATGTCAGTCAAACATGAGATGAGACTTCTCATTACTAATATAGAGAAACACCACTAAACTATAGAGTTGCTACATCTACAAAGATCGTTAGCTTGGATTTGCAACTCGAATCGTAGAGCACATCTAAGAAAGAAAGAAAGAAAAAAAATCATCTTCCTCCCCCTTCTTCCATACTTGAAGAGCAAAACAAAATGTCATGGAGTTTCTACAAAGAAATTGTAGTTCAGTTGGTTAAAAGTGTTTACTCTGTATGCAAAGTCCCAAATTTAAATTCCTCTCCCTCAATATTGCTCATATAAAATAGAAAAAAGGCATTTTAGCAAAAATGGTTCTTGAGATTGGATAACTCTTGTTTGGTCTTTGAGATATAAAATCGATAGAACTGTTCTTGGAGTTTGTCTACTGTCAATCATTTTGATCATTCTGTGAAAAATCTCCATTAAATACGGGCTAAAATGACAAAAATATCCTCAATTTAATCTTCAATGGGCCAAAATATTTGACAAAAAAAAAAACAAATTTTTGTCATTTTATCCTTATTTAACGGAGAATTTTTAGTGGAATGACAAACAATTGACGGTGGACAAACTCAATGACCAGTTCTATCGATTTTAAACATCAAAAGACCAAACAAATGAGTTATGTTAATCTCAAAAACCATTTTATCTAAAAATCCATAAAAAATTTGTGGGGTTGCTAGAGTTTCATCTTATACTCCCCCATCTTCCCATTACATTACACCACGCTGACAGTGCCATAGTGGGCTACAAGTAAAGGCACACTTCACATGTTAAGGATTATTCAAAAGGTGTTTAGCCCCAAAAAGTATAAGTAGTTAATGCTTGATTAGGGTTGGAGATAAGATTGTGATGGAAATTGAGGCCCATAAACCATCCCATCATGAACAGTCCCACCACAAGAACAACAAAAGGTCATAATTCTCTATATTTTTTTGGGAGAAAATCTATCACAACATTTAATATTTGAGGAAGTGTGAGCTTCTTTTAGGTGCAACAAACTCCATGATTTTACCTTAAATCACGGAAATGGGGCACTAATCAAATGATGGTACCTTAATCCTAATGATTGTTGGGAATTAATCAAATGTGGCATTCTTTTGTATTATGTGTAATTTGAGAACGTATCTTCTATCTACACAGCACATCATGAGTTTGATTCTCGAAACTTAAAAAGTTATCTGTTTTAGAGAAGCCACCAATTGATCCCTATTTTAAAAAAGAAGATATGAAAAATTGAATTCAATTGTTGAGTTTAATATATAGGTTTGTTGATTTTGAACCTTATATAATATGACTCTTACACAGTCACACCATTAACTAAGCAATGTTATAAGAATCAAACCAAACAACCCGATTCCTATATATAGCGGATCTCACAAAATTCGTTGTTGAAGGTCTATAATGTGTCCTGTCAATACATGGAAGGCCTAGATGTAATGTGTGATGTCAAAATGAAAATAAAATTAGTTGTGTAACCGAAACAAAGTCACGTCACATGATGTCATGTCGAAGATATTTTTCTTTTTAGAAAGAAAGAGAATGGAAGAGTGTTGCATTTGGTTAAATGAGATGATGTTTTGGCCAACCATCCTAAATTATTAAATCAGTGATGTATGAAACACTGAAATTACACATTACTGGTAATACTTTTCTTTGTTAATCCCCAAAATTTCCAAGTCGATGATACCTCAATTTTTTTTTCATTACATCATTTTTGTAATACTATATATTTTTCAGAAGCTACTTTTCCTCGTGATCTCCAAAGATTTCCACGTTGATGATGTCATTTGCATGATCTGTCAAGAAAACTGTTTTATTTATTTATTTATTTTTTTTGATAATATTAGAAAGATAAAATTTATAAACTAAATGATGTATCATTAATAGGAGAAATTTTTTATTGTGACAGAAATACGGATGATACACCACGTATTTTTATATAAGTGATGGAAAATTTTATTTTTTAAGTTATTAACTTTTCAACATACATATCTCATAATTTGTATAGTGACACGTGTTGTATCGCATTGTGTGCCGGTCACACTGAAAAATCTCTCTACTAATAGGAATGAGCATGTTTATCAACGCTTAAGTAATAAATCAACTATCAACTTTCATGTCTTTTAATTTTCAAATTTTTTTCTACAAATTTAATCTCTCAAATGTTACATTTTTTTTCTTTCAGGATAAAATATAAACTAATCTTAAAAAGATGGAGATTGGACATGTTAAAAAGACAAAGATTGAACGTATAAGATGTCACACGATTAGAAAAAGATATGGCAAAGAGGTTGGAATCAAAACTCATTCCATACATACAGGAGAAAATTTTAAATTTTGACTACGACTGATAGATTTCATTGATACTTTTAACATATTGGTTAAGTATAAGAGAAGCACTCTTATATTCCATACACACACACATATATACATGTCAAGACAATATTTGAAAGATGTCGACAATTACAATACATAACAAATACTCTTTTGTTGATTAGTGTGACATGTTGTACTGTTATATATATTTTTTATCTCAAACACTAATTACATGTAACGTTATGACATGTACTGCTATCTCATGCAGAAAGAATAACATTCAAATTTTGGCTCTTGTTATATCAACCTTTAACTTCTTATGGCCACCAGTCACAACAACAATGGGACCATCCATTCGGGAGAAAACCATAGTATTGGTCGAGATAAAAAAAAAAAACGTTGGTTTATTTTAAGGAAAACTAATGAAAAATGTTTGAAAACTTTGAGTTTTAATGATAAGGACAAAATAAAAGGTAAAGTGAATAGTACCATGATTGACTTTTTAGTGTAAAAATGTGATTTTTTGTTAAAGTGAACAGTACCAGGTGCTTTTCGTTAAAGTTCCCTTTATTTTATTGTTTTCGGAAATTGGTCTGAAATATTATTTTTTACATTTCAATTGTTAAAATGATCAATTTCTCATTATGTCGTCAATGTCTGATTTCTATGCCATTTATATTTGGTTCCAATTAATTTAGTAATTGAAAATTTTGATTTTCTAATCATTTTAGTTAATTTTCTATTTCTTTAACGTAAAATGTTCTATCCTAAACTGTTCTAATTTGACGAAAAAGAAAAATTAAGGACTACGAATGCAAAAGTGCAGACACACTGATCTAGGTTAAAAGAACACGTAAGATCTAACTTGCAGCAAGTCAATACCTATAACTTATTGGTCATAACCTCAACCAGTCAATAGATACAGAAAAGGATCATCCATTTCTCCTAATCCATCAAGTTCAGAGATCTAGGCCGTTGAAATTTGATCCAATAGTTACAAACAGAGGTTTACTTTAAAAGTTATGATAAATTTAGTCGTTGAATCAAATTTTAACGGTCTGAATCTTTAAACTTGATGAATTAGAAGGAATAGATCCGGAGATGATCCATTTCCAAAAATACAACCTAGAGATGTTTGAGCTCTCTCTCTCTCTCTCTCTCTCTCTCATGTAATAAATACCAACCCTCCTTCCTTCTGATCTGCTTCTGTCAGTCCCAAAAGCTGACAAATATGATTTGTCCGTCTCAATTAACTTCAATCCAGAACCTCACCACCCTCTCTCATTTGCTGACTTTTCCAGTTTGCACCCAAACTCTATCCCAACCCCTCCCCAATCTTAGAGTTTTCCAATGGCTTCCACCCCCAAGCCGGTAAAACTTGCAGAGCTCCTCCAAGAGCAGCAAGAGCCCTTTGTCCTAGAGGTTTACCTATTTGAAAGGGGTTACATGAGAAAAACCTCGAGTACAAATAGCAGTTCGAGGATTACAAGTAGAACTTCTAGCCAGAAACTCATCAGATCATCCAGTTGGGGTAATCTCAGCTGCCATAAAGTATTGAGATCTGTGTGTAACAAGCTTGTTTCAAGACATAGTGAGACAACAAGCACTAAGGGTTGTGAAAACCTAGAGGGGAAGCCCAATGGTGGCGCCGAGACGCGGAGAAGTCGCCGAGAGAGAGGGGAAACGGATACATTTTCATCTGCCAGCAGTAGGACACAGTATGATTCGTGCTCCGAGGGCGAAAAAGAATCAAAAGAAGAAGCTCCCGCTTCGTTGCGAAATAAGCATGATGCTTCCCCACTTGCTGCAGACGCTACTCAAATTTCGGAATCCTGTAATATGAAAGAGAGAAAGGTAGAAACACCACTTTCCATACAACCCCTTTCATGTTATCGATACATTTTCGACAATATTGATAGTTTGGTAGCGGAAAATCTTCCGATCTCTACAAAAATGTTCATTTGATTTGCTTGCTAACAAAGCCAACAGGATGTTACAGATAGAACGGCTCAACGGACAGTCATCGAAGATTCACCGTAAGCAACAAAACCCCGTTTCAGTACCAGAAGATGAACCTCCCCATGCAAACGCAAGTTCACCTCTTTATAACAACAGTTAGTCCCTCTCTCTCAGTCCGCAGACACGAGTTAGGCCAGTTGGTCAGGATCGTGCACTCAGCTCCTTCACCCATGTTCAAATTTTCCTCCCCGCTAATTAGAGTAGTTTAAAATATCGTCTTAATTACAAGATTTAAGTAATTTTATACTTGTGAATTTCTCTTCTGGCTAAACAGGGTATAAACTGCACACCATGTCTAGAGAGAAGGAAACTTCATGTCCATCCACTTATAGCTTCAACAAGATTACAGAAGACCCAGATTTATCATCTTCTCTCTGGGAACTACTTTTCCACCCGCCATTAGAGAAGCCGAGAGCCTCTGGAATTTCGGAAAAGCTCGAGCCTGTCCGGTCTAGCATCAATCCATCCCCTCATTTCGCAAAATCGAAAAGGGTGTTGCAGCAGAAGAGGCAGCTCCTGTTCGATTGCGTGAGGGAGATGACGGAAAATCACGCAAAGAAATCGAAAGAGCAGCAGCGGCATAACCCCAACGGATTTCTTGGAGCCGAAGAGATTGGGAAGCTGATTTATGAGAAGTTGGGGAGTTGGGGAGGTAAACATGCTGGGCACGAAGCCAACGTCAATGTTTTGTTGGAGTTGGACTTGTTGGGCCCCCGTGAAGAATGGGATGACAGTTACCAAGAGAAAAGAGAAATTGGGTCCGAAATTGGAGACGCCATTTTAGAAGAGATCATCAAAGGCATTGTCTCTGAAGAGTGAAAAATAATTGTATCTGATACCAAAGTTACTCGAGCTAATCGAGTCCTAGACAGAGCAACCTCATCTCATGGAGACTCGCCATCGTGACATCTCAGATCGGCCACATGACGATCCCTTATCGGTCCAGCATGCCATAGACATGTACCGAGAGTGTAAGGAAGTCTTTTTGAGGACTTCCGTTGCGCAGCTGCGTGACTCGTGCTGATGATACAATGTCATGTGTACTCGTGCTTAACCCTGTACATTTTAAGTATCTCCACGTAACATTATAATACAAACACACTACGTTACTATGACATTCCCGTGCCTTGACAGTTCCTCTCCTGCTATTTGATGGATCTTGCAGCCACTCCTGTCTGTCCACATTATATTTGTTGTTTCCCCAACACCAGTAATATTTCTGGTTACCACTAGACGTGGCATTTTGAACCTCACCCGTTAATATTAGTATTTGGATGGATGCTTAACGGGTTGGGTCGCTAACGGGTGAACCCGTTAACTTGTTAAATAACGGGTTACTTTGGGTCAACCTGTTAGCACCTGTCAGTACCCGTTAGTTGAGGATGTTTTAGTAATTTCAGTAAAGTTTTAACAATAACAAATAAACTCTATGCAAAATAATAATAATAATAATAATAATAATAATAATAATAATAATTGTTAATGGATGTTAACGAATGAAAAGGGTGAAACAGGTTGGGTTCGGGTAACCCGTTAACTTAACAGGTCGGATTGAACCCGACTCAAACCCGATAAACCCGACTTGTTTACAAGTCTAGTTACCACAACTCATATAGATTACTACTTGGCTCCTTACAATTAAAGGAGTCACTAGTTCAAACTCGCATTTCATAAACTAACACACGTATATTGAAGTGACATAGAACAACAAAAATAACGTTTATTTGAACCCATATAACCTCTTTCTACACCCAACTTATACTTTAAATATGAAATATCTTTACTATCCTATTGCATAATTACCATTAAGTACAAGATGAAATTAATAATAAAAATAAAATTTATCAATAAACCCACCCAATAATCAAACCCTAACCATCACGTAATCTTTCTCTTACGTTCTTTCCTAGCAAAAATCCTAAGATGCTCTCATAGACCTTTATCATCGTCATCATCAATACCACAACCACCATCCACCAACCCCATCACCACCATCACCATCTCCAACACTACTCATCACTTGCAGGAAACCTGCTTTTACTTCTGCTACTACTGCTGCCAAAAACAAGAAGTAGAAACTGATCAAGAACAACACCTAGTTCTAAATCAATTGTTTTTCTTCAATTTTAACCATCCATTTTATTAAGTAATTAAAGTTCTTTTAATTCTTTAATTAACACGTTTAGATGTTACTCATGTTTAATTAGTAGTCTTGCTATGTAGATGCACTGCAATCATGTGAGAACATGACAATCATTGCACTTCGTTTCATTTTGTTTGCACTATTGAGTGTTTATAATTAGTCCTTTGATCTTTTTATTATTTTATTTTATATATTCTGAAAGAGTTTCCATTTCTCAGTTTATAACTTCCGTGCATGCTTGCTAGCTATTATTCCCAGTACTACAAGTCAGCTTGCAAAATATGCATGCATTTGTTAAACTAACTAGGGTTTGATTAATTTGGTTTGACTCTCATTATCTCATGGCAACTATGTTTAATTAGATTAATGGATTTAATTAACATGGATCTTCATGAGACTGATCCGGGTAGCTTCTAATGTGAAAACATGGGTGTATAAATTTGCATATTGAATTGAGTCGGTGAGGGTAGTATTGATAGTAAATTTGGGTTTAAAGAGAGATTAATAGTTTGATAAAAAAATAATATGGGTATAAAAAATAAGCTGGATGTAGAGATAGGTTATATAGGTTCAAATAAAATTTTCCTGAAATTGTGCGTGTCAAACTGTAATTTATCTTAATGCGGAAATGATTGTTATGCAACAAACCAAATATTTCTCGTCTGGATTTATTGCTAAGC
The DNA here is from genome assembly GCF_916048215.2 of Malus sylvestris. NCBI lineage: Eukaryota > Viridiplantae > Streptophyta > Magnoliopsida > Rosales > Rosaceae > Malus > Malus sylvestris. The sequence goes on along the minus strand of NC_062267.1, from coordinate 6,184,377 downwards.
AACACTTAAGAGCATCTCCAATGAGCTCTAAACTAGAATTTAGAGAGGATTTAAAAAAAAAAAAAAGGACTCCAATCATGCTCACTATCCACCCTCTGTGATAGAGAATCATCTTGGAGCTCCTAAATTTATGAAGGGAGAAATGAACTCCTACTTACTCTCTGTAAACAATGCTAACTATTTAAATAAATAAATAAATAATTTCTCTTGATTATTTATTGACTGATAGTTTTATGACTATAATAGAGAGTATAATGCCACTTAGTATTACGGCCTAATGATATTCCTCTTTATTTGTAAGCGAAAGATCTTAAGTTCGATTCTCGTCAAAGTAAATTTTAAACCACATTATTGCTAGCCTATTGTGAGGGTAAACCCCACCCCCTTTCCTCTTTTGTAGATAATATTGTTTGTTTAAAAAAAATAACAAATTACACACACGAGCCAATATAAATGCACACACAGACAGAGTGCAAGGATTAGGAAGGTTAATTTCTTTTTCTGCAGGGGACAAAAGAGAAACAAAAGCAAACAGCGTGACAGGAAGAGGCAATAAGCATTTTAACCCATAGGGTAAACGAGTTGATGTAGATATCCGAACCACCACCGGCATACAACATTAAACCCCAGAATTATTCTGCCGAGTCTCTCTTCTCCTTGCATTTAATGTGAAAACTCAACATCGTTTCGAAAGTTGCCATACGCATCTATCACACGGTCCCAATAAGATTGATGCATATGATTCAGCTATCTTGCAATCGACGACGCACGAAATTTACTAAACACGCGAAAACTGAGAATTATGGTACGATCTACTGCAAAAGAAACTAATCAATCGGTGGTCGGAGAGCTTAATCTTACCAGATCTGATAAATTTTACTACTTGCCCTTCAGCCACTCCGGTGGTCGGAGAGGTTTATGTTAATCTTACCAGATCTGATAAATTTTACTACTCGCCCTCCGGCCACCGCTGAACAAACACAGCATTCAATTAAAATTAATTGTGATGAGTGTCAGCTATCAGATTTCCGTCATGTAAAAGTTATAACCATGAGAAATGCTAAAAGAAAAATAATCTTGGTTATGTTCGGCATGTTTAGACCCTGATAGGCCACAAAACTCACACCTCTATGAAGATAGATCGGCAGGGCTTACTTAATTTCCCCATCTTCACCAAGCTCCCCGTCTTCAAGGTCGACATGTTCACCACTTCGACGGGAACCATCCCGATGCTCTCTCTTATGCCTTCTATGCCGACTTTCACTGTCAGATTCAGGTGTATGCTACCATACAACAACAGGAAAATAATCATACATTTTCCATTCATGAATAGCTTAAAAGTTACCGGCCAAATATATTACGAGATAAGTTCACTTACTTTCCTTGATCTTTTGCGGTCACTACTGTGTCTGTGTTTCTTAGACTCCTCTTTCTCCTCCTTATCGGAACCTACATCATCAATGGAACTTTGATGCCGCTTCCGGTGCTTTCTGTCTTTGTCTTTCTCCCTCTTCTTATCTTCTTTATGCCCATGACTCTCAGTTATGTCTACATTTTCACTATCTGTTTCATCCTTCTTAGATCGGTCCTTTCCCTTTTCTTTTTCACGTTCTCTTTCCTTCTCCTTTCTCTCTTTATCCTTCCGCTTCTCTTTCTCTTCTCTTTCTTTCTCTTTTTTGGCCTGCAATGTACCAGAATCAGTACAAAAATTCCCAACTCAAGATATCAGTTGATAACAATGCATTACATGCCACTCCTATAAAAAAATTAAAGTGAAAATATTTACATAGGCTCAAACTCTGAGATATTGTCTTTTATACAGGTAACATATGGGCAGCACTGCGTTAAAGTAAATTCTTTTTCAGCATAAGCTCTACGCATATTAACATTGCAAGAATTAACGAGCCAAATGACACCAACAGCTTATAGATGACAATAAGATCCATACCTTTTCCTCCTCACGCTTTCGTTCCTTCTCTTTAGCCCTCTCCTGTAAGTTTGTAATATATTCCTCAAAAACTTCCCTACCATCACCAATTGATCTGAAAATAAAAGAAATAATTTTCACTCTGAAAACTAAAAAGTTCGAACAAAAAAAGGCATGTTAAATGTTTTTTTACGGTAAAAGATCAATAGAAAAACCTGTATTCTTGGGTTTCTTCAAAAAGGTGTTTGCTATCTTCCCAATTAGAAGCAGCACTTATTTCCTACAAAGAACATAACAAAGAAGGTCAATACAATCTCTAGCATCACACTTACTTCATACTCTTCCACAAAAGTCCACAGTACCTTGATTGTGTGCAATAGGTTATTGAAGTCATCAACAAGTCGTTGACGCTTCTTTGCCTCTTTCTCCTCCTTCTCCTTGGCTCTCTCTAATAATTCCTCATACACAAGCTTCAAAAGGAGTAAAAGTATTAGCAGACTTTCAAATACACAACACAGGTAAATACTAACAGTCACATCGGTTGTTGATTTAGAAACCAGAACAAAGTTGATCCTTGCATCTGTGTGCATCCGTGAATTGAGTGTAACAGATGATGGCATAACCATGTAATCCAAATCAAATGAAGATAGTGGTTACAGTTTAATTATTTACTGGCTGTCATTTTCAAACCCTTCAGCTTTAATAAGTAAAGAAGCACATAGAAAACAAATGATATTCTTTTTTATCTTGACCATGTACACTGAACCATTTAAGGTTTCTTGCTACAAATGAAACATCAGGATATAAGATGCTCGGGTCAAAATGACAAAGTTTCAAACCAAGAAGTTATGACTGTTTTATTCTCCCCTTTGATGAATATGAATGTATTTCACTAAAAGAAGATACAAGAAACACTGATACTGCTACAACCAAGTAAACTGTATGATTCTCAGTGAACTTGAATACAATACAATATAAAGAGCCACTTCAACATATTTTGAATACACACACAAACTAATTTTATTTGCTTAATGGGGGTAGGAATATACCAGCAACGAGTAAAAAAACACCACCAACTCCTATTATACAGACCTTTATATTTCAAGCATACAAATGAAAGGAAAAAAATATATGAGTTTTAGGCTAGCAACGGACTGAAAATACGCAGGGGTTTACCTTGAAGTTAATGTCTGATATTGGTGGAGAACCAATATCTTCCAGAATAGGAACCTTAAACTCTTCAAATGCCAATGTGGAAGTCATGGTAACCTGGGTAAAGAAATGAATGATATTTGAAATGTTTCCCAAAATGCCACAAGTTTATAAAATTATACAGTTCAAAACAACATACCTTTCCTGACTTCACTGCATCCTTTATCCGAGCTTTATCGTCATGATACTGTCCACAAGAAAAAACAATGTCAGGCATATAGAGTCAGCTGTATTCCAGGTTCAAAGTTGTGTAATGCAATCAAACTCTGAAACTAATATTGTATTTTATCTGTAGAAGTTAGAGCTTTAAACCCACAATCATTTAGCACTGGGGGAGAGGACCGTGATATAATATATTGCTATGCAAGGCTATTAATTTCCGATGTGGCATTTTATTGTCAACACACACCTCATACGTGACATGATGAGCAGTGACAGAGCCAAAACACATGGAGCTTTAGTATTTTGGGTGGTAAGGAGCACGTGAGATCGTTAACCTACGTACGTACATGTAAGAGCATCTCATCCAAACTGTTGAGAATGAATCCCCGCATCATGGAATTACAGGGACCTTGCATGCTAATAAAAGTTGAGACTCCTCATATAGTCAATTGGTTTTATAGTGAAACCTCTACTTCCTTTATAGTATCAGAGCAGGTTAACCCACGTGCTATCACATCACCCAATATGTTGTCCACATGTTACGCTTCCATGACCCCCACACGTGAGGCTGTGTGTTGAGAGTGAATCATACATCGGAGAATTAAGGGACCTAGCATGTTTTTACAAGAAGTTGGGCTACTCCTCATATTGCCAATTGGTTTTATGAAGGAACCTCAACTTCCTTCAATTACATCTCGATGTATTATTAACATTAACCATACAAAATCATTAATGAACCGAGGCATGAGATGTTAGGCATCACCTGTTTCTCTAATTCTTCAAAAACATCATCAAACAATTCTTTTGGTGTTGAACCAGAGGTGTTCAATGCAACAGCTTCATATGGAGGCAAGTCTTTAACCTACTATCCAAAGACAGCACATATCAAACGAATTTCTGATGCAGAAGAAAATAATTAATTGTCTTTTAATTTACTATGCAACTGTTCTAGACATTATCTCTGCGACGATTTTAAGGTTGAGCACCTTCGTACAGTAATCGCGCCAGAGAGTTTTAGCTGTAAGAGTGCCATCAGCAACATGTTCTTCCAACAGCTTGCGGAACTCATCACGGTTTTTCCTCTCTTCCCGCCTCAATTGTTCCTTGAATTCAGAGACAAATATAAGAACATGAACTTGAAAAGGAAAATATCATTTATATGGGATTATACCTTCTGTAACTTTTTTTGCTCCTCTTCCACCTTCTCAAGGTCACGAATATAGTCCTGCACCAAAAATACTGTCTTATAATTCTCCTAAATTAACATGACCAATCATTTTCTGATTGACTTACCTGGAAAATGAGCAACCTAGCAAGCTTTTCAAGGCGCAAGCATCTCTCATCATCCTCCAAGCGATCTTGAACTTTCCGCCACTGGCTGTTCACCTGCAAATGAACAATAACCATGCAAAAGGTTTATAGATACAAGGAATCACAAAAATATAAACAAAAATAAAAAAAATAATACTAATTATGTGCCTGCTCATTTTACAAGACTTACCTTGATAAAGTCACAAGATTCCAGAAATTTCCTGTACTCTACAATATTCTGCTTATGCTCTTCAGCTGCCTTTTGTTTTTCCTGCACATTAAACATTGCAACCTATGCAGTAAGCCAGGCATCCTTTGTGACATACGAGTACCTATTTTTATCCGCAAACTTCAAAAGAGAATGGCAATGAAATAGCAACACATATGGCAACTAAATGCATCTCAGAATTTTTTTATGCTTCTGCTTGAGACTTAAATAACTCAAAAATGTGCACTTTGCTGTCTGGTGATATTCCCTACCATCTATGAACTGTCAATATCTACTTAAGTGGCACATTTAGCGACATGAGGACTCTGAAGTTTAGTACACCGAAAGGACAATGAAAATGAGGAAACCATTTAAGGCAACCTTTACCAATGAGAATAGCCTTAATTCTGAAAAGGGGTCACAAATTGAAGGGATATGGAATGTGTGGGACTGGACTAAGGATCATGGTAAATCAGACAGCCAGTCTATAACCCGATACCCCGATGCCCCATTCCTAATTTCTGGTTCTTCAACATAATTCATACATAAAGCAAGTGGTTCCAAATTTTCAATTCTCCATTCTCTTTATCGGTTACAAAAATAATCTTTTGTTAAAAGGTCGTACCCAATGCACAAGGCTCCTGCTTTACGCAGGGTCTGGGAGAGGTGAATGTCGGCTAGCCTTACCCCCATTTATGGAGAGGCTGCTCCCAAGTCTCGAACCCGAGACCTACCGCTCATGGGCGAAGGCACTTGCCATCGCACCAAGTGCGACCTCTACAAAAATAATCTTTTGTTATGAATAAAAAATCTGGAGTCAAATATGAAGCCCTAATGTACAACATGACATCTCCATCTGGTGGATTGCATAAGTCTGAAAATGTGAAATAAAAATGCAAATTGTTACCTTCCTTTCGAGTTCTACAATGTAGCTCTCATAAAGATCTTCCCGGTCTCTAGCTCGTTCTACAGCCTTGAATCGTTCATCATTTTCAAACATACTCACAGCTTTGCTGATCAGGCAAATGCATCAGTTAGAACATCTAAAACATTTTTTGTTGTAAAAAAATACATATAAAAAGGCTAAAACAATATCAAACTAAGCATGATGCAGGGAGAGACTAAACCTCCATCTGGTTGCTGATGTAAGTTCCCTGGACTCCTTTAGAAAAGAACAAACCACAAAGTCTTTTGTTAAGATCAAGGTACGAGGTATTTCAAAGTTGTTAAAGAAAAATGCAAAACCAACTATGACTTATAAACAACATACTTCCAACATTTTTGTGAATTCTTCCCGAGCTTTTTTCTGCCTCATGCGCCTCTCTTCATTCTCCAGTTTTTTCCTTTGACCCAAGTACTACAATTCAAAACATATAATTAGTTTTAGGTTAAAACAAGAGTCAAAATATTCTTGATGAACATCTTGAATACTAAGCAGAAAGGCATTTGAGCATCACAGGATTCCAATGAGATTAAACTAGTCTTCCATGTAACATAAGAACGCACTGACTCTAAAGCAGTTAAGACATTAACCAAAAGTTTACCTCATTAAATGCTTGCTTCCTCTCACCTAGAGTTTTTAAAGCGCCGTATCTTTTGTCAGTAATGATCTCCCTCATTGTCTGATGTAACATTTCATAAAATGTAAGAAGACTCCTTAATGATACAAGACAGTGATAAAAAGAATGGAAAAGAAGCTACCTGCTCCCAAGTCCAATCAGATTGGACATTTGCAGATTCCAGAAGTGATTTGAAAGCAGTTTTTGCCTCCTAAAAGAGAAAAATTATCAAATTAATTTAGAAAAAAAAAAGAAAAGAAAAAAGCACAACAATGAAACAAAATTGGACAAAGAAATAAAGCCTAAAGTTTTTACCTGCTTATTGGCATACACCAGTGGTTCGTCATCAAATGTTTTCTCCTCTGAAGGAGTCACATTGACTTTTCCAGCAACTGCCATACCTCTTTTGGCTTCCTGCCATAGAGAACTCTCGGAAAAGAATAAGCATTTGGTCTTGTTAATTTCTTTAAACCACAATTTGAAACAGGCAAAAGAAATGCTATGAAAATCAGTCTCACTACGGCAGTCTAGAAAAGGTGTAATTAACGTGCATGTTTCCATTAAGGAAAAAAACCTTACCTCGATATCTTGAGTCAAAGTTCCATCAGCAGCTGAACTTGCAATATCTTGAGATGCTACAGTTTCATAAGTACTCCTGTAATTTTTTGAGACACATAAGACCAATTTGGACTGGAAGATTATACAAATCACAGAAGAATCAACAGACCGTAGGAAATAAAGCACCCTAAAAAGTCCATACACTGAATTTGTAGTGGTGTTGACCGAAGTAGGAGGAACTCCGGTACTTCCTGAAACAGAAGCAGGCACTGGAGTCACAGTTACTGCAGGAGGTTGAACGCCAACAGCACCTGTTATGGAAGACTCTGCACCAGAAGCAACTGATGATCCAGTAGGTGCAGTAGGAGAAGGATTAGAAAAAGAAGACACAGGTGTAACTGCAACAGGGCTCGGGACCATCCCGGGTAGGGCTGAAGAAGTGCTGGGGCCAACTGAACTAGTTCCCATAGGTGTTTCAGCTGAAGCAACAGCAGGAGGGGTATGAGAAGTCAAATTCATTTCTGAATGTGTTCCTTGGATTAGTTCTCTTTGAGCCTGTTCACGAGCCAACTGGAAGCACGTACTTCATAGTGTAAGGAAATTACAAATAAAAGGGAGAAAAAGAATAAACAAGCAATGATATGAAACCTTTAACTCCTCTGGAATTGTCCACTTAGACTCCCTTGTAACCTTGTTGTAATAATACCTGCATCAGTCATTCAAAAATTAATAGTGAACAACAGGGCCCAACAAAAATTCATTGACATGCATATTTAGAAAACAAAAGCAGGAATTGGGGAATTAAACAGAATGATAAGAATAAACGCACTTTTTCCCATCTGCAGACGTATACTCTTTCCAAACAGTTGATGCATCGGCCCTCTATTAGAGTCACAAAAAGTATTTAGTGAAAGATTGCAGCCATTTGTGAAAGAAAACTAAAAGTCGAGCATAATCAGTCAAAAAGAATAGGTTCACTAGAAAATGAAATAACAGTATAAAAAGTTTGTACAAAAGCCTGCCCACCCCCAAAAAATCAACCTGAAATCGATACATGTCTGTAAATGAAGATGCCTGACCTCCTGTAGCGAATTACACACCCAACAGGTGTAGAAAGCAAATAAATGAAGATTGAACCAAATGCATATAACAGGTGAAAAATGAAAACAAAAAGTACTACAACAAAGCAGCAGGGGATAGACTGTTATATACTCTAGTTTCTTAACTTCTATGAAAAAGCAGCAGGAGAGAACTCCTAATAGTTTATTGACAGCAAATTACAAATTACAGTACCCGCTAGAAGTTCTACATATCCTTGAAATCCTTCCATTTTACGCTAGTAAAACGAGGAAACACTTTTGGGCCTTTCTTTGCATACAAATAATGATACTACAGTACACATACAAATATAATGCACATACATAATAATTGTTAAAAGTTAAAAACCCAATCCCAGTGACATAACATTTAATACCTCTGACAGTAGCACAAGAAATGTTGAAAAAGCCCTTATAATCCGTAGACAACAAAAATGTCATATACAACTAAGAAGTGCATGCAGGGACACCTTATTGAGAATAAGATTAAAAATATTGTCCACTATGTGATAACTCTCGTACTAACAAAAAAATTAAGTTAAAAAAAAAATATCAGAAAAGAAATACCACAGCCACAAGAAAACCTGTGACAAGCAGTATCAATGTGGGAGTGTGGGTGCGCATTTCTGTGTGACTCTCTGAGTGGGCGTGCACATGAGGTACATGCACATGTTAATCTACTAATGCAACTGCTTATACAAGGGAGACGGAGAGAAAGGTCGGCTGTCTGCCTGTGTAGTTTATACTTTATTTTATAAAAACCATAACTATAATCACTAACAAGAATAACGGACATAGACTTAGAGGGAAAGACAATAAGAAACAAATAGAAATATGAAACACTCCTCTAAGAAGATACTTAAACAAAATCAACCCCACAGAGGATAGACAAAAATAAATAGACCAAAGTACACTCGTCTCCACCAAGGATAATGGATGATATGGGTAAAGGCAACAATTACTGCTTGGCATTCATTAACCACATCCAGCTACAAGATAAATAAGATGTAAATAGCAATTATTGCCTGACTTGTGAAATGAAACCCCGTCTTCAAAGTGAGCTTACAGAGCAGTCGTAAAATTTCTCCATACTTGCCATGACATCTACAAACCAGTTAAAGCATATGCAAATAAAAGGATAATTCGCATAAAACAATTTCAATCAATTTAAGCATAGTTAAAACCAAAAATTTTCAAACATCCATAAACAGCAATAAATTTTATGGGCAAAATTGCAAATACAAAAACATTTCAAAGGCATGTTCAACAGGTAATTGGAGATTATATACAAAAGTTCAAGCTACTGGTAACCAATCAACAATATGACTCACCTCCATCGGTGTCATCAACTCTAAAGGCTTCTCCCAATTAGATTCTCTTGTTCTTCTGTTGAAATAATATCTGGAAAAGAAAAATGAATCCATAAAAAATAGAAATAAAACAAGTAAGAAAGCATAAGGTCAAGAAGAACTTCAAAATAACTAATACAAAATCAAAGTAACTCTCAAAAATAACGAACCAAACTGTTTGTCATTGAAAAAAAATAATAAATAAACACTGTTAACAACGCATCATATTTCATCAACTGCAAGAAGAAAAGGCAGACAAAATTATAATTTTACCTTCTTCCATCAGCCGCCATATGCTCTTGCCAATCCGAAGAAGACTGCTGTATTTGGCTAGGAACATTTACAGCCTGAAATTTAGGAAAGTAAAAATTACAACACAAATAAGAAAAGCCATTCATTTGTCATTGACACTAAAGATAATGGGTTTGCATGATTCCCAAATCAGGATTCATACAAAATTATCAGTGTCGTATCAGCATCTAAGTGCACCTTATTGTTTCATGGGGCTGTGTAGCATCGCAAAACATGACAAACATAATTTAAAAATGACAATTTAGATGATGAAATAATCAGAAATTCACGCCGATGACACGTCTTTTGGGTTCTGGATTAGTACCAAAAGGAGATATTGAAACATGTTTCCTGAACAAAAGCGATGACCTTAACCTAATGTTTAATGGTGTTACAGGTAACTGAATTGAATTTTACATATAGCACTTACAGAATCTGTGGAAAGAGTGCTTGAAGATTGTTGGCCAGGCTGCTGTACTGGTGAAGGAACTGCTGCACCCTGATTACCAGAGGACACCCAAGGCTGTCCTGTGGCAGATACAACGTGTGCTTGCACTTGAGACATCGGCTGAAATTGTGAACTGACATTATTTTGTTGCTGGACATACGTAGGCGGAGCAAACTGAAACAGTTCAGATGCACGTAAACATTTGAAAAATATGCTCCATCAAATCAAGGAAAACACATACATATAGATAACATTGTGAGAACATACCATATATGAGGAAGAATAAGGCATTCCAGGCATCTGATTATTAAAAGGTGGGACAGGTTGCTGAGACTGAGATGGGACAGTAGGCCTTGTCTGCATGTATTGCATAGGCAACGCCTGTGACGAATGAGCATGACCAGGCTGACTTGGCCTGAGAGGATACGGTTGCATTGGTTGAGAATATTGTAATTGCTGACTTTGACTACCAGGCATCCCAACATTTGGAGAAGGAATACCTTGTCCCACAGGCTGAAATTGTTGGGAAGCTGGTGGAATAAATTGCTGTCCTTGCTGTGTTGGAACCACTGGTCGGTACTGCATTGAAGGGAATTGTACATACACCTCTTATTAATAGTCCGCCGGGAAGTAGAGAATACAAAAAGTCACAGAAGATGAACAGGAAAGGGATTTACTTGAAGTGGGGATGAACCAAAACTTTGAGGACCCATGGAAGCAACTGGGGGAGGACGAAATGGCTAATCCGGATAGATAGGAGAGATCAAAAAAGAAAGACAGATTAAAAATAGGTGCAAACTACATAAACAAGATTACTAAAACACATTTGTTTATGCACTTGAAATGATTAAGGTATTCCGGCCCTTAACAACAATGATGACAGAATACAAAGTTATTTGTCCCCTAACAAGCCAACATAAACATTCAACATCCTTAAAATACTTTCACTGTCTAAACATCTACTATAATCGGAAGTGAATTGCAAAACAGGACAAAAAATAAATTCATATGATTGACTGCTTAAGCCATGACAAGGTTCAAAGTTCGGTACCTGCCCAGCTGAGGACTGAGGGTTATTCGCCATTGCTGCGCATACACAACCGGATCCAACTGCAAAAGTCAAAACAGAATCATATCTTGCCAATTATGTCAACAAGCCGGGGCTAGTACATGCCCAAAAAACAGTAAAATGTGTTTGCAAATGCATCAGAGCAGGTAAAGCACGCTGAATTAATCATGAATTCGGAACATTTTCAAGAATTTACGATTTGATTCCGAATCAACGAGGAGTTGAAATTAACCACTCAAATGTAACCTAAACACATCTTTTCACTGTTCTATTTAGAGTTCTGTACAAATACGAATTCGACCATAAGCGCATACCAAAATTCAACTGGTCTCTGCAATTGGAACCTAGGGCAAAATGTAGCGGAAAGAACGAAGAAGAAAGGGATGACCAATCGTTTCGAATTTTGGGAGGGAGGAGAGGAAGAAATACTTACTGGCGGAGAGACAGGGGGAGGCAATCGGCGGTGCGAGAACCTTTTGCCGTCGACAAGCGGAGGAGCGAGAGGACCTCTGCGACTGTGTGTTCACCACTACACTCAGGTGCTAGGGTTTAAGAAATCGGACGATTTTTGTTAGCAAAGTAAGAGCTGAATAAGACGGAGAGAGTTGTAAGTTTTGGTATCGACGTTTGCCGACTACCGAAAATAACCCTGTCTTTCGCCGAATTTACATGCATTTCACAGTTTAAGAACTGGCTTTAAAGAAAATATTTTTAAATTCTAAAAGTGCTTGAAGTGTTTCTTACAAAAACCACCTATCTGCTTTTAAAATGACTAAAATTGATTTTAGAGAAAATATTTTTGGGTTTTAAAAGTATTTGAAGTGTTTCTTACAAATAACACAAGTCCAATTCTTCTTACAAAAAACACTTGAAATGCTTTTTAAAAATTCACCTATATTTTCATTAAGAATTGATTCAAAAATATTTGAGTAAAGTACAAAAAACTACCTCTACTATTGATGTCACGACACTTTCATACCTCATCTTTTAAAATTGACAATGTCATACCTCATCTTACAAATTTGTGTCAATGTCATACATCCATCAGTTTTTCTGTTAATTTCTCAGTTAAATGCTAACGTGGCTTGATTTGGGACCCACTTTCTATTGAAAAATTAATAAAATATTATTAAAAACTAAAAAAATTCATTTCATATTTTTTAAATATTAAAATAATAAAGAAAGGTTATTAAAAAAAAAAACCAAACAAAACTTCCCCCCTGCACCCTCTCTCTTGTCCCCAATCTTCATCTTCCTTCCTCTTCTTCCTACCTGTTGCAACCCAGAAAAAACAAAAAAACAAAACAAAACTTTGTCCCTTCCCCCCTCCCCCCTGGCACCCTCTCTCTTCTCCCCCATCTTCATCTTCTTTCCTCTTCTTCCCCCTATCTGCTGCAACGCAGAAAAAAGAAAAAAAAAACAAACAAAACTTCCCCCAAACAGGCTGGAAGCCCAGATTCTCACGGCCCAAGGCTTAAGGTCCTAAGGTTCCAAAAAGGGCTGGAGGCCCTGGGTTCTCAAGCAGGCCTGAGCTTGAAGGCCCAACCTAGGGTTTAGGGTTAAAAGGGTTTGCAGGCTTGAAGCCCTAACAAAAACAGGCCAAGGCCCTTTAGTTAAATAAATAAAAATAAAAACAAATTAAGAAAAAAAATGAAATTAGAGATGAGAGGAGAGTGTTTATACCTTTCGTTTGCTGTGGGAGGACCGGAGACGGTCGAAATCTTCCTTGAAACCCACGAGGTTCATCGGAGCTAACTCTCGATTTCTGGGGTTCATTGAGCTCCACAGAGACAAGGGAAAGTGAGAGCGAGCCCACAAAGATGGTGGTGGTGCTGAGACGTCGACGGGGTGGCTCGGGTGGGTAGTTGGGTGCGTAGGTGCGATCGGGAAAAATGGAATGAGACAGATGAGAGTTAGAGCGAAAGAGAGTACTGAGTAGAGAGCGCAAGCTGAAAGTGAGAGAGAGAGAAAAGAAGGTTGACTTAGGGTGAAGGGAAGAGAGAGTTAGTTTAGGGTGGTGCATTGTGGTAAACAGAGTGAGAAAAAGAATCTAAAAAGGTGGGTCCGGATTGGCTAAGAATAAGGGGACCAAAATGCACATTCAATAACTTTTAGGGATAAAGTGAAATTGCAATTTAAAATTGGGGGTGGGGTTTTACAGTGGCGATTTGACGATGTTGCATAGCGAGAGGCTTTGCTCTTCGGCAATGGTGCCAACAAAAGACTATTGAAGCTTATTGAGCTCTTCGATTAAACCAACAATACTAAGCTTGGATTTAACTTAGACTACTCAGTCTGGATTATGCGATTCTACAGGGAAGGGCGTCGTGCTGTAATGATTTATTCCAACCCATCATTGTGCTCGAGCTCAGATCAAGAGCTTACAGTTTCCTTTGCCAATTGTTTTAAAGATGACCAAGTTGCCATCGCTGCATTCTTTTTTGCTTGGCTTTTTTTTTTTGCTCTTGGCAGGTTCCTCTGTAAATGTGATCTCAACCAATTCAACTACCCTGATGAAAATAGGTACGCGGCCAAAGCCAGACCTGAAGGTTTTGTAGTGCGGCAATGGAGACATGTTGCTCGTTACCGTTGTTCAAAATCGTCCTTGTATTGTCGGCGAGCTTCGGGACTATGGTTGGGTACGGTGGGTTCATCATTGATCATTATACTTCAATTTTTTGCATAGCAGAAGTGGTGCGCAACCTTTTCCTTTGAATGGTACTTCAAAACATCATTTCTCAGCGACTCACCCATGCTTGGCAGCTGCAGTGTAAAGAGCCAACATCATATCAATTGTTTTGAGGTATTTGCCAAGGAAATTCGAGACCTAACAACAGTTGAAGATGAGTACTGGAGAGTAATGCTAGGTAAGTAACCAGGCAAAGGTTCCAGGCAATTAGTTCCAAATCGAAAGTTTGATTTCAGCTTCCAACGGATTGCTTTCTTTCTCCTTGTCCAACAGGTAAGAACAAGGACAAAGAAAATGATAGGGAAAAAGCATGATATGAGATACTTTTGCTCTGGTGTGACTCGGTTGAAGAGGTATTCTCGAAGAGGAAGTAAACTGAGTATTTAGAGATGCTTTATTAGAAATGCATTCTCAAATATGGGAAAGAGTTAGGCGTTCTTCCAGGTCTGTCTAGCCATGGAGGATGAGAGGTTGACATATATAGGGATTTTCCAATAGCAAGTAGTGGTGCTATTCCTTTACTCTTGTCAGCAACAATGGTGTAATTGGAACAGTAAAATTCATACGTTTTAAGTTTGTAGGAGATTTTTGACAAAGTTACCCATGATATCTAAAAAGTTGCATTGTGTCTGAAAAGCACTGACAGACTTTATTTAGAAAAATTCGGCTTTTGAAATTCAAAGAGCGGTACCTCTTCGATTTTTGAACAAGTGGCCCTGTTGAAGATGCATTCTCAAAGAAAAGGAAGAGTTAGGCATCCTTGCAAGCCTGCCTTGCCATAGAGGGTGAAGATTGACATATATAGGGATTTCCCAATAGCAAGTAGTGGTGATGTTCCTTTTCTCTTGTCACCGACAATGGCTGGAACAAAATTCACGCATTTTCAACTTTGTCAGAGATTTTTTACAAAGTTTCCCATGATATCCGAAAAGCTGAGATTGCATCTGAAAAAGTGTCGACAAATTTTATTTAGGAAAATCCAGCTTTCGAAATTCAGATAGCGGTGTCTCTCCGATTTCTGATTAAATGGTCATGTTGCCTCTTCTTTTGTAGAGGCATTACTTGTGTTCAAAAGCATGCTTAGAAAGTTGCTACCTGTAGAAATTTCCCCTTTTTGTACTTCTAAGATTATTTGACCTCCTTTTCCTTTATCATTTCTGAAAAATGGCTTGCCTATTTAACCTTCGTTTTGATTTGAATGTTGTGCAAGATGCAAATATGTCTTCTCAAGACAACATATGGCACCTATCATTCTTATCCCTTAATGGTCATCTTACAGTTGGGGACTTTGTGATGAAGAATGACATAAGCGCTACAGTGGTAGCTAGGAATCTTCTCACCCCCAAGGATAACATGATACTTTCCAAACGGTCCGATAAGTTAGCAATTCAAGATTATCTGGCTTTCAGTGTTTAGTGTGCGGGCTTTGTATCCAATATGGGTCAACGCCTACCTATTCGAACTCGTCAAGTTGAATCATTGATGGCTGAGGTGGCAAGTTTTAGACAAGAGATCAGAGGGTTCAAGTACAAAAATAGAAAGCTGCACATACTTACAAACAATTATTCAACGAACATGAAAAGAAAGCTTGACCAGCTGCAGGAATCTGAAAGTCGGATTCAAAGTGATCATCTGAGGTTTGTGGCTTTATATCAAAGGCACATATTGCCTTTGCCATCTGGAGTTTTACCAAGTATTAAGGCTCCAAATAATCAACCTTTGATGCTTCTTCTTTTTGGAGTTTTGCCAAGTATTGAGGCATCACATGATCAATCTCTAGTGTTTCTCCCTTCTGAGGTTCTTCCAAGTACTGAGGCTTCACATGAGCAACGTTTCTTGTTTGTTTGTTTTAACTCATGTGTATGCACATATCTAGAATTTCTTGGAGATATCAATAAATAAGCTTTATTTCATTTGCCTTATATGTCCTTCAGGCAGAAGTGGTAGTTTTTTTAGCTGAAGTTTTTCCTTAAGATGATGTATCATTTGCACTTATGGTTGCACCGCCTCCAAGACTCTCTGCTTCAACATTGCTCTTACCACTTATTTGTTCGTGGAAGACACCAATGCATTGAAGACATTAGAAGGCTTGCTCATGATTCAGCGACATGGCTTGGACTTAGTTTTTTTAGTAGCGTCTTTAATGTATTTTTTTTCTTTTTTTTATTGTTACCTTTGTAATAAAATTGACTTTCATTAGTCGAACCTTTAACAAACCCTTATTTTCTTATTTTGATGTGATTGAACTCGAAGTTGAATGTTCGAGCTGCCTACGTACCCTTGATTGGGGAAAGATCAAGTTATCACGTAGTTCAATTTTTTTTCTTCGGCCGTACGCATTTTATGCTCTTGCGGGCCAAGTGTATGTCTTTTTTCTCAGGCATAGTATCACTTCAAGAACTTGTCATTTATAGGGCCAATCCTTAAGCCATCTTCCTCCACGATCTTATAAGCACTATTTGTGTAAACCTCTTGTACTATGTAAAGTCAATCCCACTTCGAGGTGAATTTGCTTCCTGTATTGTCTGTCATGATGATAGGCCTACGCAATGCAAGGACAAGATCTCCAATTTGAAAAGAACAAGGGCGAACTTTCTTGTTGAAGGCCTTAGAGAGTCGTGCTTAATAACACTCTAAGTGCTGCTAAGCTTCGAGCCTTCTCTCATCCAGTGCTTCCAACTCTTGAAGATGCAACTTTGCATTCTCTTCATCAGTCAGACCTTCTTGTATAACCATCTTTAGTGAGGGAATTTGGCTTTCTAGTGGCAAAACAGCCTCCACGCCATACACGAGCAAATACGGTGTAGCTTAAGTAGAAGTCTGGTGCGTCGTCTTGTATGTGTAAAGCACTTCGCTTACTTTCTTGTGCCAGTCTCACTTGGTCCTGCCAACAATCTTGTTCAAGAGGTTGCATAGAGTATTGTTAAATACTTTTAGGATGTCATTGGCTGGGGCGTGATACATTGAAGACTTGTGTTGTTTGAATTTGAACTTCTCGCAAAGCTCATCCATTAGGCGATTGAAGAACTGCTTCCTATTATCCTTAATTATGTAACGGGGAACACCATACATTGAAAATTTGTGCTATTTAAATTTGAACTTCTCGCAAACCTTATCCATTAGGCGATTGGAGAATTGCTTCCTATTATCCTTAATTATGTAACGGGGAACACCATATCAATGAATAATATGCGCCTTTATGAAATAAACCATCGTCTTCTTCTTTACTTTCTTCAGTGGAATAGCTTTCACCTACTTGGAAAAGTAATCTGTCGTTGCCAAAATGTAGGTTTCCCTCACGGACGACTTTGGTGAAATTGGTCCAATGATGTCCAAACCCCATACGTCAAAAGGCCATGAAGCAACAGTCAGGTGTAATGGCTCTGACGGCTAATGTATGAAATTAGCAAGCTTTGCACATTTTTTTGTAGTTAAGGCAGTCATTCACCATGGTCAATCAATAGTATCTCATTCTCTTCAATTAGAAATGCAGCTTAGGTCTGGACTGATGAGCTCCGCATACTCCTGAATAAGCTTATTTCATTGCCTGGCTGGCTTCTTCTTCTCCCAAGCATCTGAGAAGCATTCATTCAAAAGAACGTTGATAAAACGTCTTCTTGTAGTAAAGGAAGTGAGGTGCTCATTGTCTAACTTCCGTACGGTGCCTGAGATCGTCCAATAGCTTTCCATGTTCCAAGTAGTCAATCAATGGTTACCTCCATTCTTCTATATCAACATGAAACACATAGATGATATTTGCATCTTCTAATGTTAACTCAGTGATGAACGGGATCATTTACTGCTGGAAAACTGGAATGTTTACAACTTCTTCTTCTTTCAGCGTTACGTTTGAAGCTAAGTTGGCAAGAGCATCTGCCATTTGGTTCTCCTTCCTTAGAATGTGCTATAGTGTGATGGCATCGAACCTTTGAAGCAGTTGCATAACCAACCGATAGTATGGGACAAGATCATCATTTCTTACTTTATATTCGGTTAAGAGCTGATTGATTTAAAATCCCCATATACCTCTAGCATCGGGATCTTCATCTCTACTGTTATTTGGAGTCCAATGATCAAGGCTTGGTATTCTGCGACATTGTTGGAACACACTCACTTAGGCAAAAAGAGTAAAGTAAAACTTGTCTTTGTGGTGATACAAACACCACGCCTGCCCCCGTTCCATATGCTCGTGTTAACCCATCAAAGAACATTATCCATGCTGGAAAGAGATTGGCATAAAACACTTTTTCATCTGATAGGTCATCTGAAACGTCTTAATCGACTGGGATCAGGTGGTCTGCCAAGAGGTCTGCTAGAGCTTGCCCCTTGACGGCCTTTGCTGAGATGTAGATAATCTCGTATTGATTCAGAAGAAACGCCCATTTATCCAGTCACCCTGTCAAGACTGGCTTTGACATTACATACTTAACTGGGTCGGCCCATGTAATTAGGTGTATTGTGTATGCATGCATGTAATGTTTGAGCTTCTGGATGGCGAACACAAGGGCAAGACACATTTTTTCTATTGGGGAGTAGTTCAACTCAGCGCCAGTGAGAGTCCAATTGAGGTAGTAAATCGCTTCTTATTTCTGGGATTCATTCTCTTGCGCCAAGAGTGCTCCAAATGAACTTTCCTAAGCGACGATGTATAATCTAAGCAGTATTCCAGGCATATGCACCCCTAAGACAGGTGTATTTGATAAATACATTTTTATGCTTTCAAAGGCATTGTGGCAGGTTTTGTCCCACATGAACGGAACATCCCTCTTCATGAGTCGACTAAACGGTTAACAACGCCCTGCTAAGTTAGAAATAAACCGTTTGATGAAGGCGAGTCGTCCTTGCAAGCTTTTCAACTCACGTAGGTTCATTGGATATGGCATACTTTAGATGGCCTTGATCTTGGATTGATCGACCTCAATGCCACGATGTTTGACAATGAAGTCGAGGAACTTCCCTGACATAACACCAAATACGCGTTTTAAAAGGTTCATTTTAAGGTTGTATTTTCGAAGCCTGTTGAACACTATTCGCAAATCCATCAAGTGATATGTCAATTTTTTGGTTTTGACTACCACATCATCGACACAACATTCAACATTCTTGTGAAGCATGTCATTAAAGAGTTTCTGCATGGCACGTTGATACGTTGCTCCGACATTTTTTAGGCCAAAATGGCATCACCTTGTAGCAATAGATACCTTTCGAGGTGAGAAAAAAAGTTGACTCTTCATCCTCTGGTCCCATTCTTATTTGGTTGTAACCTGAATAACCATCCATGAAAGATAACGCTTCGTGGCCTGTGGTCCCGTCCACTATGATTTCGATGATTGGGAGAGGAAAATCATCTTTCGACCAAACATCGTTCAAGTCACGGAAGTCCATGCAAACCTAGATTTGTCCTGATTTCTTATGAACAATGACAATGTTTGAGATCCACCTAGGGTATTGTACTTCTCGAATGAAACCTGCCTCGATCAATTTATCAATCTCAGCTTCAATTTGCGGGATGAACTCCGATCGAAAACGCCACTGAGCTTGCTTCATCGGTCATACCCCCGGCTTGACTGCGAAGTGGTGTATAGCGATGACGAGATCCAGACATAGCATTTCTTTGTATGTCCATGCGAAAATGTCTTTTGTACTCTAGCAACAATTTGTGGTATTCCTCCGATTCATCCGAATTCAATAGTGCACTCACGAAGATAGGCTTTGGTTCTTCGCTTGTGCCCAAATTGAGTTCCTTCAAGTTATCAATAATTGCCTGCCCCTAATCTTCGAGTTGCGGTGGAGCTTCTTTGATGTCTTCTTTAGAGACTTCATCCACATTGGCCTCTTCAACTGTAATGTGGTAGACACATTGGACCATCTCCTCTTCGTCATCCTCTTGGGCTCGTTGGTTCGAGGATTGGCCTCTGTGTATGATCGTGCGTCGTTTCACCTTTAACTGGCCATCTGTACTCACGTCCAATGTTAACAGACGCTTCATGTGTGATAGGATTAGGCTTCGAATCTCATCGTCATTGGCTATGTCAACGGGGTATTCTCTTTTCAGAAATTGAATTTTTTTCTTTCTAGAAGACTCTTTTACCATTCTGAGTCTTTTTAAGGCTGATCTTCATGGAGGAAAGACAGCTTCTCTTTCTTGTCCATTAGGGTTGGTCAGTCTACCAAACACGAAACTTCGAGAGATGATTGTGCCGAGTCAATTGAAGATAAAAGTCCAGACTTGACCATCAATGTAATGCAATGCCAATGCTTAGGACGTTGAACCAACCAAGCGATCAAATATTGAAGTTCATGGAACGGGCTTCGACTCTTCCTTATATTCCATCACATTCACTCTAATGTGTTGAGTACTAACCTTATTGTCTTTTCCTTTACCTGAAATCTTGATAGGTGCAACAGGTATGAAGCCAAGGCCTACCTTTGTGAGGTCGACTTTGTAACCGTGCTCCTTCAACTTTTTCTAGGTTTCAGTGAGGTCGCACCTCATTTCTTCGATGATGCCCAAGTTTTTCTTTTTGAGCTTAGAAAAGGAAGCGAAGCCATATGATGTGGTAGAAACTAACACACAAATTAAACCCTATAAATTATGTAATCGTAGTACGAGTAAGTAGGGATCGTTCTATTCAGGGGATTAGAAGAGATGCTAATCAACGCAAACTAAACTTATAAAACTGAAAACTAAATTAAACTAACATTAAAACAATGAGGGGGGAGATTTTGGACGAATTTAATTAAAACAAAAGTAAAGGGCAACAAGTAAATTAAGTTGTGAATAAAATATGGATGAAATGATAGCTAAAGGTTCTTCTCCACACATGAAACATATGCATACAAATCGATTTCCAATTATTCTTCCATCGAATTGACAATAGTTGAGCTGGAGAGTTCGTTTTGTTCTCAAATTTGTCCCATGAATTATGCGATCTATCCAAGTTGATTTTTCAATTCGACCATCTCTTTAGCTTGATTTTCTAGATTCTGAGTCAAAGAAGCACAATAAGTATTTAGTATTTGAAGAATTTGAACATGATCCATGCACATGCTTGAATTTGGTTGGAATAGTTGTGGGGGAATTTGTGGTGGCTGAATAGGTCTTGAATAAAACTCTTGAGATGGCTGCCAATATCCTTCTTGTTGAACTTGTTGAGGTTCCCTCCACATAAAATTTGGATGATCTCACCAACCTGGATTGTAAGTGTTGAAAAACAAGTCGTTCCTTGATTGATTATAGCCTTAATAACCCTAAGCATTGACCTTATCCCAACCTCCATTCTCAATTAATTGAGGATGTTGATTAGTTTGATATCCTTGCCTATAGGACACACCAAATGTAGGGACACTTTGAATTGTGGACCTTTCAACATACTGCAGCATAAGAGAAGTAAGATTCGCCATTTGAGCTTGAAGATTAGCAATTTCCATGTCTTGCTTATCTAGTACCTGAAATCAAAGAAATAAAACTAAATCAAATATCAAAAGAAAAATAAACAAAAAACTGAGTGATTAGCAATTTTACTAATCCCCGACAATGGCGCCATAATTTGATGTGATAGAAACTAACACAAAAATTAAACCCTATAAATTATGCAATCGTAGTACGAGTAAGTAGGGATCGTTCTATTCCGGAGATTAGAAGTGATGCTAATCAATGCAACCTAAACTTATAAAACTGAAAACTAAATTAAACTAACATTAAAACAATGAGGGGGAGATTTTGGACGAATTTAATTAAAACAAAAGTAAAGGGCAACAAGTAAATTAAGTTGTGAATAAAATATGGATGAAATGATAGCTAAAGGTTCTTCTCCACACATGAAACATATGCATACAAATCGATTTCCAGTTATTCTTCCTATAAACCATAAATGACAATGCCACAAATTAACTGTGAACAGCACTAATTAACTTTAAGATTTTCCTAAGTTCATTAAATTGGACTCAGCGACGCAACCAAATTATTCTTCTCAAGTTCCCTAACTATGAAATGCATGATAGAGATACATCTCGAAGATCATTAAGTTATGTGAAAATCATAAGCATTGACGAAACATTCGTAACAATGAAAAGCATGATACTCCTGCCAAGAATTTACATAACTCAATCATGACTAGTGACTTTTACTACTTGCAAATATAAGTTCATAACGATTAGGTGAAATTCCCTTATATTCTAGCATCAAATCCCTGCATACAAACTAAGTGTCCCTTAATAAACATACAAGAATAAGTTCTCTATAAAGTAGATAAGTAAATCGCATTCATGTTTTACGAAATAATAACTAGATGTAATCAATTCATATAAAACATTTTATCATGACTTTGAATTCACATCTAGCTAAAAGAAACTTAGTTGCACATGTTCATCATAACTAAAAAATAATATAAAATAAACATTGACACTTAAAATAAAGTTAGAAAGAACCCAGAAAACTCCAACGACTTCAATGAATGATTGCAGGTTACGGCACACTTCTTCCTTCTCTAATTTACGGCAATAATGTATATACAGGGTAAAGGCATAGTTGAATCCCAGGAGGAAAAATATTAGGTAGTTTGAATTATTTTAGGACTCCTAGAATCAGATAGGAAGTGTTGAAATATGATAAGGATTTCTCCTTGCAGTTGGAGATAAGATAAGGTAAGATTGGATAAGATAGGATAAGATAAGGTTCCTCTCCAACTAGGATTCCTCTTTCTTGTGTAATTCCTTGTCTTCCAAGCCTCAACTTTAATTTCACCAGATTTTAGCACATATCTAGCACCATTTAAACACCAAAAACGTCAGCCCATATGCTATCCAAGCCTGCTGTCCAATCTAAGTCCAAAACTGCTCTAAATTGCTCCATTTTGCCATTTATTGTCATCTTTACCAATTGGACCTAAAATAATACAAAAATAACTTAAATTACTACAATAAATAGAAATTATCTAAATAAATGCAAAGAAATAAGATAACAAAATCACATAAACATGCTCCTATCATCATACTCGGCCCTTGCTATAAGCTTGTAAGCATTAGGGTCAAAGTCGACCTCAGTCCTCTTGGTAGGAAGCAAACCACGCTCTGTCATGTTTTGTATCGGTCTAACGAAACTTTGCAATGATGGCTTTGAAACATTTGAATTATCTAGCTTTGATAACGGCACAACTGTGGTTACCTTCAGGAGCTTTACATCTCATTTCACCAGTTTTCTTTAATGCTCATTGTTTGTCTCTTTCTCAAATGGGGATTACCCATACTTTCTTCGCGACACTGGAATGTATCAAATGAATGGTATGTTCTATCCTTTTAGGGATGCTTCATTCTCCTCTAATGTCGAGCGCTTTGAATGTTTGTCGCCACTTTTCTTAGGAGATGACACTGCCTGCAACTTTTCCTTCATAGGCACGGCTTTGCCTGTTGATTGGATCTCCTTGGGGAAGGCTTCTGGCATCATGTCTTCATCCATGTAAAACTTGGCATCAACGAAATACGACTCTACTTTGGTGAATGGCTTAGTATCACCATGTATTGTTTTCACTTCTCATCTGTAGAATTTCAAGCATTGATGCAAAGTTGACGATACGACTCTATTCTTATGAATCCAAGGTCTCCCCAATAGTAGGCTGAAAGAAGTCATTGCATCGATCATGTGAAATAGCGTATTCGACTTTAGTTATTCAATCACCATCTCAACCCTAATCATGCCCATCGCCATTTGCCCACCTTGGTTAAAACCTTAGATTAGAAGGCGGCTCCGAGACAGCTCATCTATTTTGATTCCTATCTTTATCATTGTTAACTTCAGAATGAGGTTTATGGCTGAGCCTCTATCAACAAGCATGCGCCCGACCTTCTGCTTTCTTGCGTAGCCTAAGACAAAAAAAGGATGATTGTGTGGTTTCGACCCTAAAAGTAGGTCTTAATCAGTGAAGTTGATGGTAGCATATGTGGCATAGCACATAGCGTACTTATGAGGTCGAAGTTCTAAACCGTCAACTTTGCATGCCTTCGATGAGTAACTGTCAAGATCCATTAATGCTTTCGCTAATGCCCTTCGTATTTCTTCGGGCAGTTGTAATGCTTTTTACATGCCAAAATGCAAAGGTAGTCATTCTATTTGTGGAGAAACCTCCTCTTGCTTATTGGTATAATTTTTTTCACTTGAAGATTCTTCCTCCTCAACCATGTAACAAGCGACTATGATTGGACTGTGTTTAAGGAAGCCTTTAGGAGAGTACTCTTACAGGGCCATTCAAGCTTGCGGCTTCCAAACCTTTGGCTATTCTCTACTTGTCAGCTTTGTCATCCTAACGGTAGCTCTTGGCTGGGTCTTCGCATCATGACAGTGAGAACTTCCTTCTTGCCCTAGCTTTCTTGCTTAAGCAATTTGCGTTCGCGGTTGACGTGCCTTTCTCCTTGTCACCAATGTCCATTCTTCATTGTCATTAGTTGACGAACCATTAGGGAGATCCATGTTACTGAAGCGACTTGCTTCGTTCATGGTGCTTGCTTTTCTCACATGAAGCACTTCATGTTTCCCCTTTGACGATTGTGGCCGAGACTTGATTGGCAATACACAAACAGGCATCAGATCAAAGGATCCAAACACAATGTTCGTCATGTTTGTCGTTGCGGCATCCTCAAGGTCTAGCATGAGCAAGTTTCATGATCAACTTCTTTAGCACAAAGCACTTGCCTATTGGATGAGCAACGATGCGATGGTACTTGCAGTATTTTGGATTATTCACCTGGTTCATTTCTTCTGGTCATTTACACTCAGGTAGCTCAATCACCTTTTTGTCGAGCAAATCTTCCAGCATGGCAACCACTTCAGTGTCAGGGAATGGGTAGGTCTTTTCTTTGAGCCCCTTCAAGGTGCGCTTATGTCTCTCTTGGTCACGAAAATGTTTATTCCATTTTTCTTCCTTCTTTTTATCTTTTGAGGAAATATTGACAGGAGCTGTGTCTTGTGTAAAGATTTTGATGGGCTCTAAATTGATGGGTTTCCTTGTAGCCTTCTCCACCTTTGGCCCAAAAAACTTTGTTCTTCTTGTAGTCGGCGATCAACTCTTTCTTTCCATGGTTGGCGATGCTCAACTCCATGTCATGGGAGTGGGTAGCCAACTCTTCAAGGGTTCGGGGCTTAATGCCTTAAAGAATGTAATGTAATTCCTAATGCATGCCATGTACACGCATCTTGATCGAGGAGATTTCCGAGAGTCTGTATTTGCAGTCGAGACTTAGAGTGCGCCATCAGTTGATGTAGTCAAGGACTGGTTCATCCTTCCATTGCTTTGTATTTGTAAGCTTCATCATGCTGAGTGTAGTCAATGACTTAGAGTGCTACACCCCCAACTTGTCCATGAGTGTAGCAATCTGCAAGTCTTTTAATTTGAGAGTTCTGGTCATCCTTGCAATCACCTCAATCATCTAAGCCATCTATTCTTCAATTGAGGTAGCGACAAGGGTCATGACTTGCGCAACCAAATAATGTGACTCTCTTTTAGACATCGAGGATGTTGGTGAAGTCTCATTCATCCGTGCAGCAGTTGTTGGTTGGTGATTTGCAGTAGGCTCTAACGCTTGAGTATGTGTCTAAAACTGGTGACAATGAGCACTCTCATGAACCTTTAACGTGAACAAACCTTGCTCGCCGTTCTGAGGCATCCTCGTGCTTGCCATAGCAGCATGCTTTGGTGCACCCAACAAGAACACGTGTACAAAGAATATGTTTTTGCAAATAAATTTGTAGGGCTACAATCTCTTTACAACTTGATCATCTGATTCGATCTCGGAGGCTTGTAGATGTGTAATGTTGTTGATCCAAGGGTCACGATGACTTGATCTTGGACGAACGAGGGCCGTAAGGTTTTGGCTCTTGGCAATGGATGTAACATCCCACATCGACCAACGAAGAGGGGGTGATGTGTCTTATATGTACATGCCCACCTCCATATAGCACGAGGCATTTTGGGAACTCATTGGTTTCGGGCAAGTTCGGACGAGAGCAATCCTAAGATGGGTGACCCACTGGGAAGTTCTCGTCTGAGTTCCCAGAAACAAACATGTGAAGGCGTGATAAGGGCCTAAAACGGACAATATCGTGCTACGGTGGAGCTGGTTTGGGATATGACAGAACGGTATGAGAGCCACTCTACCGTGTGGTGCAAGTGTGCCGACGAGGACGTCGGGCCCCTAAGGGTGGTGGATTGTAACATCCCACATCGACCAACGAAGATGGGGTGATATGCCTTATATGTACATGCCCACCTACATATAGCATAAGGCATTTTGGAAACTTATTGGCTTCGAGTAAGTTAAGCAAGTTTGGGCGAGAGCAATCCTAGGATGGGTGACCCACTGGGAAGTTCTCGTTTGAGTTCCCAGAAACAAAACTGTGAGGGCATGGTTGGGGCCCAAAACGAAAAATATCGTGCTATAGCGGAGCTAGTCTAGGATGTGACAATGGAGGAACCGGCACATGTAAGGGTGTCTGGTGGTTCTTATGATGTAGAGGTTGTTGATCCAAGGGTCACGATGACTTGATCTTGGATAAACGAGGGCCACAAGGTTTTGGCTCTTAGCAAGGAAACTAGAGTAGCCAAATAATGCGTTTGCTTCTTTTTGGTTGCCTTGCTTTGAATGTGTGATTTTGGGATGTTTGATACCTTGATGGAGAAGCCTATTTATAGGCTTTGAAAATGAATCACCACCACAATTTTTTTTTCTTCCCAGCCATTTGTGGCCTAATTTTCCCACTTCATACAATTTTAAACTTGAAGTGGCCTAACTTATGACCTAATTTTCCCACTTAATACAATTTTAAACTTGAAGTGTGCTTGCTTTGTCATTGCTCAAATGAGAAAAACTTGTTTTGATCCGTAATGGATTGAAGTGTGCTTGCCTTGTCATAGCCCAAAAATGAGAAAAAAACTTTTTAATCCTCCAAGGGTATTTCTTCCGATACCCTTCATGCACCCCTTTTCAATATGAGATGTTCCGTCTAATTTCGTTGGGTCACACGCTTGTATGACAAGTGGCGTATACCATGTTATACCCTAGCACGTTGGAACTTTAACACGTTGGTAAACATTCATATCACCAAAATTTCGATGTCTATGAATTTCACCCTACATTTTAACTTAAGGGCTGGAGGAGTGAACAATGCAACCCAACAGATGCCACTGAGTAATATAATAAAATCCGGATCATATACTTCGATAATAACTGTTTCGTTCGTTGAATTGCAAAATCAAGCTACGAAAGATACAATAAAATTCTACTATTTTACATCCGGCAATGACAAAGATCTTCCCAAATCATACGATGTGTAATGGCTACAACTTCCGTCCTGGAGCCACGCACAATACTTGCTGCAGCTGCTCTAAACTGTTCATAAGGTTCAATTGTTTGTCAATTGTCATACACCAAAGTACTTTCAGGAAAGTAAGATGGCTTAAAAGGAAATGCACTTCAATCTAATGTTTGTACATGAAAACTAGGAATTATTAATATACCTCTTTAGTCACCACCTTATCACTCTGCTGGACCTAGCTCCGCGCCGAAAATTGTTTCTGGTACAAATTAAAGACAAATAATAATTACTACTTAAATTACAACAATCAATGAAATCAAATTAGAGGGTTGTGTTTATCATTAATTACGTATAATAATCGGTCATGCTACAAATATAGAATTTGTGAAGTAAATGGCGCACACACCTGTAAGTTGGAGTTGATGTTTCAGCTGTCCGATCAGTCAGCCTGAGTGAAGAAAGTGGTCTTGCAAGGAGCTCCATTGGATCATCTTCATCGCAACTCGATTGGGCTGCGGCAATAGCCTGAGCCAACTTCTCATCCTCATCAGCATTAAAAAAACATTCTCGTTTCTTCGCGTCAAGAATTAGCTTCTTCCAAACTGAGTTACTGTTAATCAAGGTCAATTCGTGCCCCAGTATCCAAAGACAATGCCTACACAGACACAAGAACGAGTAATTAACTTTTAAAACCACCAAATACTCAGACAGTACTACACCTGAGCTGCACTTCGTCAAAGAAGTACCTTGCGCGTGTTAGAACCACATTTGCTCGTTGACGATTGGAGAGGAATCCCACAGAGCCCTTTCCATTACATCTGACAGTGGATATAATTATCAAATCCTCTTCACCACCTTGGAATCCATCAACAGATCGCACGCTCATGGAGAAGTCTGAGCCAGCCGAAACTTCACTATACTCTTTGACTCTCTCTTGAATTGCATTAACTTGAGCCGTGTAAGGTGATATTACCCCAACACTAACCTTCTTTTTTGTGCGAGTGAATTCTGTCAAAAACAAGAAAAAATTAAGAAAACTAAATGGTATACTCTAACAATGTTTCGAGCAGCATATATATTCTAAGAAAAATTAAGAACATAATCAACTAGCTTACAACAATAGTAACCTTTGTAAAGCCTAGAAACTATCTCATAAACCACAGCAACCTCAGCCACGTTTTTCGGACTACGCCCGCCATCAAATTCTTCTTTCCCATTTGCTATGTTTATAAATGAGTAGGATCCGTACATTTTTCCATCAAGGAAGCACTTGTTGTAGCTCACTTCACTGACATTTGGACCATCTAATATCTGATTGTCGTAAAACTCCATTTTCGGAAACAAGCTGATTGAAGGATGCATCCTATACTGGACATTGAGAAGGTGCTTCTTGTGTCCCAACTGCACAAGTCTTTCAAACAAACTTCTTCCAAATCCAGCCTTCTCGGAGATCTAGCAGTTCGATGATCAAATATATTCAGTTGTTAAGACAAATTATATATATATATATATATATATATATATAAGCTTCTAATTAATAATATGAATACCAAAGAGCATGTAAAAAGGATAAAACTGAAACCTGGCTTTTAACCACTGCAGGGAGTTGCCTCTCATCTCCTATGAGAATAGCATGCCGAAGACCTGGTAATTGTAATGGAATTGTTGACTCACATTCTTTAAGCTGAGCAGCTTCATCAATGACTAACAATTCCAGGGGCACCATTCCATCTGTATGCAGTCTGGCAGAGCTTGATGCGGTGCAAAATATTAGGCAAGCCTTCGCCAGGCACAAATTTCTTATTGTTTGTGCATCATTCAAACTCGGAACTGCAAACGCACGAAGTGACTTGAGAGTGCGAGTGCAATCTTCTTGAAGTAATTTTAACTGCTTGTTAGTAACGCCAGCCCACCTAAATATAGATTTAATCGACTTAAGCAACCCTGCAACTCTGATCATGTCTTTCACCACCTCAAGTGAAATGCAAGCTGTTGGCAAGTGAGTGTACAAATTTACCATACAAACTGTCAAATGCTGACCAATGAAATCAAGACGGTTATTCACAAACTCCTCGAACGCCAGAATAACATTCTTATCATCACTTGATGAGCTGCTATTTTCACTCTCTTCATCTTGCTTGTCATCCTTAATGTGTTTTTCCTTCACAGACTTCTCAAATGTCAGAAAGTTGTTCTCATCATCGCTTGATGAGTTGCTGTTTTCACTTTCTTTATGTTGCTCGTCATGCTTCTGTTTTTCCCTTATGTACAATGAGTACTGCTCCTCTGGATTCTCAAGCAAACTTATCATCAATTCTAACCAATGATTCCATCCACTCAACGGGGAAAAACACTTGGTCAGAATACTAATACGCCTATCAAGAAATACCTCAAAAAGATCATTATAACTACCAATCTTCATTCGCTCACCATTCCCAAATAGAATTATGTCCCCAAGCCCGTACTTATCATACTCAAGAGACTGGTTAACCAACCTCACGAGTCGATCTGTAACTTCTAACACAGCGACATTGGTTGGGGCACATGTTAGTGTTCTGCACTTGAACTTATAGAGGGCAAAGAGTGAGATGCCGACTGTCTTCGTTTTCCCAGTCCCAGGAGGACCCCAAATTAGATTGATGGAATTTTGGTGTTTGCATCTACTCAAACTGATAGAGTTTAAAACTGCAGCTTTTTGGGATTCATTTAGATCACACAACATTTCTGGCCATTTATTCGAAAGGGAATCGAAGCACTTTTCTTTTGAAAAGCAAATTGTACATGAACTCCCACCCTGTAAGACACAAACATAAAAGAATTAGTAACAATCTAAAATGGATAAGTAGGTTTAATGTACATGGTGTCGAAGGAATGACAGAAGATTAATACATGTGATGAACTGGGTTGCAGTTGCAACACAGTCTTAATTAGATTTGTGTTTGCGTCATCTGAATTCAAGGCTTTCCATACACGAATATTTGTTGTCATGTTCATCAAATAGACAGCAAACATTGTTTCTCTCTTGCCCGCAGCATGCGTGTATCCTCTTGTATCGATATGCTTGGACGAGAGTACTGAGAGATTATTGTCTCTAATTTGATGAACATACGCAATGAGATACGAATTTCTGGACCTGTACAAATGATCAACGCATTTTGGTTTAATGTCAGTCAAGGCAATGAGATCTCCAACCTGTGGCACATACGTTCCTACACAAGTAACATCATAAAACAAGTCCTTAGGAGGTCTATGATTCTCAGAAGCCGTAACAGTCCGAAGTTCGCAAGTAGGTGCCTTCGATAGATTCGTCATGCTTGATAGTAGATCAGCATGTGTTTCCTCAACAAGTGAAGGGATGAAAGATTTCATGTAACTCGTCGTGGTAGAAAATGTCTCAGGAATCTTTGTCACCTGTAAGTTGAAATGAAAGGAAAATTGTCGTTGTAATTTTACAATACGAGCGACAAGTACATGATCGAATAAGAAAGAAGTTAGTAAGCACAGGACAGTGGACACAGTACAAATTAACCTGATTTTCGTAAAGCTTTGCATTGAGAACATCCTTAGGTGACCAAGAGAATACGACATTGATTAAGCCTCGACCTGCTGCAACTCCATAATTGTTCAACTTATTGCTCTCCTCCTGACGATTCATTACGTACAAATTGATCGATCTTCGGATGATAGTCGCAATGACTCGAGTTTAAGGAATATTGATGAAGCCAATGGCTTCAATTAGCGTGGCTCTCCTTTTTATTTAAAGTTTGTAATGAAATATTTTGCTTAGCAAGTAACTTGACCAAGACTAATAGTGTACAGGCTACAGAGAGAGAGAGAGAAAACTTGACAGCCACTGGGTATCAATGTTTTCATTTACTTTATGATATATGTGCTTTTTCTTTTTCTTCCTTTTTAGGGGAAAATGGCACAGACACCTGGACACCTTTAGTTGATATTTTGCTTAGCAACCAAGTAGAGGACTCAGGAAAACTTGACCAAGACTCGTGGTCTACAGAGAAAGAAAACTTGCCAGCCGCTAGGTATCAATGTTCTTTCGCTTTCCAACAAATTGATTGTACTATTGTTCGTTGTGGAAATTTCCAGTGGGGAATGCTTCCTGTCCGACGAGCACACAGCTCCCCGAGAGGTTTGGCGCCGGTTGATGCTTTTCTGTCGGGCTCCTGCTTTACTGGCGGGCTTGTCGGACAAGGCTTGTCGGGCAAGGCTGAAAAAGAATGATAGAGTTAACTTTGAAATGTGCCTTCGTGAGGCCTTAGGTGTAGGCCTTGAGGCTCACAATCAAGATTAACTTATAAGTGTTCAGGCGTGCCACTGCCATCTTCAGAGAACGGATGTTTGAGTTTAATTATATATTCGAAAGACTATGTTAGTTATTGACAGGTGCCTTTGTGGGGCCTTAGGTATAGGCCTTGAGGCTTCCCATAAATAACTAACTTAGTATTTGAACATATAAGGTTCCTTTTCTTGGTTATGTAGATCTTATAACCATCATACTTCTGATTACCTGAACTTAAAGAGCAGAATGGATCCAAATAGGTGCCTTTGCGGGGCATTGAATAGGCCTTGAGGCTTCCCATTAGAACCCCTTCCATTCTCAATGTTCTTGCCCGAGAAACAGGATGAATCCAAATAGGTGCCTTTGTAGGGCCTTAGGTGTAGGCCTTGAGGCTTCCCATCAGAATTCATCCCGTCCCCGAACGTTATATGGTAATCATAATATCACAGCAATAAAACTAAGTGACAGGTCAATTACTTGTGCCCCAAGTAACTTCGGACTTCTTGTTATCAAAGCTTGTAGTGGATGGGTTAAGTCCACATCAGGTTCTTTTTTATGCCTTGAGGCCAAGGACTTTTAGGGTGATCAAATCTTATATGCCCAAGGGCTTAGAACTTAGATCTGACTTGAACTGTGGAGACATATTCAAATCGGATCTAAGCACTGAGAGAATCTTTTGATAGCCATATTACTAGAAATAACTTGGATATAACTTGTAGTATACAACATATTGCTAGGCTAATGAATGCACAGACAAAAACAAAGAGGGTCGGGCAAGGTTTAACCTTGTTGGGCAAGGCTGATCGTCTTGCAAGAGGTTTGAAAGCTTAGAAAAAGGGTAGGGAGGTGAGTTTACAGGAGGAATCGATACTACAGCAAGAGTTGAGCAGGGTAGCAGAGTGATCGGATCATATTTATATATATTTTTACTTCAAATTCACTCGTCTTTTCTTAGTTAGTTCCTTATATTTTTGAGCTATTTACGCTATTTTTGTGTTTATAGGATTTGTTATGCAAAGAAAATAAAAATAGCACAAATGAGTTTTAAATAATAAACAGAAAATAGTGGAACACGGGTGGACCACTAGAAAAATAATGGAGAGCATAAAATATATATATATATATAATATATATACATATAAATAGATATAGATATATAAATAATATATATATATATATATATCACATATATATCTATATATAGAGGGAGTTGGTGAATGGCATTTGTGAAGTGCGGTAGGTGTGTGTGCAGCTAATAAACAAAAGAAATGAAAGCTGCACTTGCAGCTAGTGTAAGAAAAGAGGATTAAACAAAACTCTTGAGTGCAGTGTGGTTGGTGAGCACAGAAAATAAGAAGAGCTTGGCAGCATTTGAAGAAGCAGCACGTGGAGAAATATAAGCTGCCTTTGCAGCTGAGGCTCGGGGGGGAACGAAAGGAATCGCTGCCTTGGCAGCAAGGGAAAGGCCGAGAGCCTCGGGGGACTGTCTTGCGCAGGAAATAAACAATCTGCCTTTGGGCAGCGAGAGAGAGCACAAACCGAGCAAAACTGCTGCCCTTGCAGCAATTGAGAGGGCACTGCTGCCTTGCAGCTTGTGCACGAGAAAAGACTGAAAAACGCTGCTTGGGCAGCGTGAAACAAGGGAGAGCACGTGGACTTGGCTGCTGTGCAGCCTTGAAAATAGAAGGACCTTGCAGCTCGGCAATTGCTGCTGCGTGGCAGCTTGTGTTCGAGAGGAAACCGAGCAGAAAGAAGCTGAGAAGGCAGGCGCACGTGGACAGAAACAGAAGCTGCAAGCCTCTTCTCTCTCGGTTAAATCTTTCCCACTTATATTTTACTTTTGGTTTATTTGTGTTTTAATAATGTGTAATTAAACTTATTTTGGCTAGAGGTTAATTCAAAGCCATGAATATATTTGTAATATGAATTGATTACCTTCAGTTGTGATTTAATTTGCTTAACTGCTTGATAGATAACTTATTTTTGTATGTCGATTAAGGATGCATACTTAATTTACATGCATGAATTTGATGCTAGAATATAAGTGAATTTCACCTAATCGTTATGAACTTATATTCACAAGTAGTGAAGGTTGTTATCCACAATCGTGTTAAGTGAATTTTTGGCATAAGTTTCATGCAAATCATAGTAACGAGTGCCTCGTCAATGCTTATGTTTTTCATAGAACTTAATGATTCTTGCTTGTATCTCTATTATGCAATTCATGTAGGGAACTTGTAGGGAATGTTTTGGGTTGTCGTATGCAATCATCCAACCCAATAACTTGTGGAAAAACTGAGGGTTAATTAGTGCAATTCACGGTTAATTTGGGGCGTTGAGATTTACAATTTATTGAAAGAACAACTGAAAATCAATTTAGGTTGCATATGTGTCATGTGTGGAGAAGAACCCTCTAGCTAGTCTGTCATTTATCATTTTACCTTACTTTTATGTTTTTGTCAATTCTGTAATTTATTTACGTTTAATTTAGTTCTCGTCAAAACCAAACACCCACCCATTATTAAATTATATTATTTAATTAGTTTTCATTGTTGTTAGTCTTTTAATTCAATTTCCGTCCATTTCAGTTCCTAGTGTCTAATTTGATTGTTTTCATTATTTTGAGTCATTCTAAGTGTGTTTCGAGTTATTAGAGTTTTTAGCCTAGTTTTGTGTCCTTGAGTCTTGTTTAATATTTTTAAATTAATTTAGAATAGATTAGCAATCCCTCCTAATCCCCGGCCTAGAACGATACCCTACTTACATCTATACTACAACTATCAACAAGAGGATTTAATTTGTGTGTCAAGTAATTTACCACATCACAGAGCTATTACAAAAGGTTTATCCCGAAAAGGATGAAGGCTTGGGCTGACTACAACTTCGTTTTGAAGGCAAATCTGGCTTTGAGCAGAGTTTGTGCTTGTATTTGTTTGTTTGAGTGTCCTTGATTCTGACCTCTCCTGCTCATTTTATAGACACCTTGGCTTGGCATCCTGTAGCAACAATCTTGCCCGAATGCAATTTGAAGGGTAGTGAATCATCAACTATTTTACTTGTACTGCCATGTAAAAGTACTTTTTGGGCTGTATAGCTGGCTGGTCTATACCACTTGGCCTTTGGGTAGGTAAGCAAATGGTCTGCATGGTCTGCACCTAGTCAGAAACGGGTTTCTCCTATCTTCTAGACTTCGGCTGGGTTCTGACTGGGCCTCCGAGTACCTTTCCCCTTTAGGCTGCTCTTTGGGCCAACTTCCCCCAAGCCCAAAGTTTAAGTTTTGATCCAAACATTGCCCCATTCAATTGATATTTAGCCTGGAATTTCAGGCGCCAATATTAATTGAATAGCTGCATGCGTCTGCACCCTTGCTCTCGGAATTTGTATCTTTTGATTGAGATTGACGTCACCCGGAGTCTCTTGATCTTCCCACGACCCTTGAACTACCTTCTGGCATTCCTATAAATTCTGGTTCTCCCCACAAATCATCCTCAATCTTATCTTTTATCCGATTTAAGTTTTTCTCCCAAAACTGTGAAATGAGTTCTTCAGAGTTTAAGTGGGGTTTCTTAAAACTCCCTTTTCGTGAGAAAAAGAGTCATCACTAGACAACTACTATCCCCAACACCTTTGGTCGATCACCCTGCTATCTCCAACACCCTTGGTCAGACGGTTTCCTCATGATGGCTTGCCTTCCTGCTTGCCGTCGTGATAAATCAGGCTTCACCATCACACGTGGTGGTAATTCTGCCTGAGGATCTCATACCAGGCACGTGTTGGCCGCACAACCCGATCACCTGATCAGGTCCTATCCAAGGAGACATCAGAAAACCAGTTGAAAATAACATTGTATCCAGAAGGAATCGAATGTAGTACTTCGATTTTTAGATCTTTTTGTAAATATCACAAATTTGTCGAAATGAAATAAACATTTGTTTTTAGCAACTTTTTGTTTTTCTGTCTTCTTGAATGGTTGGTGATCATACCCTGCACCTTGATATTCTGATATCTGCTCTACCTTGCATCCTCTTCAATGTAACAATCTCTAACATCCCATAATGTAGGACAATACTTTTTCAAGAATTTAACATTAATGGGATGTTTCTGCTCATTCCCTTCAAGGTCTGCCAAGTAGTATCCCCCTTTGCTCAACACTTGACTAACAGTGAAAAGACCTTCCCATGTCGGGCTCCACTTTCCAAAGCCCCTAAGCTGAGCTCCTAGAGGGAGGATTGTCTTCCATACTAAATCTCCCTCTTTAAAAGATTTCATCTTCACCTTCTTGTTATAAGCTCGGGCAACAGCCTTCTTTCCTTCTTGAATCTGATTCAAGGCTTCAATTCGGGCTATATCTAAGTCTTCAATTCCTTGACACATGGCTTCGATATATTCCTCGCTGTGTAACCCAAACTGAT
Source organism: Malus sylvestris (assembly GCF_916048215.2). Lineage (NCBI taxonomy): Eukaryota > Viridiplantae > Streptophyta > Magnoliopsida > Rosales > Rosaceae > Malus > Malus sylvestris. The sequence goes on along the minus strand of NC_062267.1, from coordinate 6,148,482 downwards.
TTTGAATTCTGACAGAACTTACGTTGATCTCCATGGGAAGTACTGCATCTTGCCCGAAGGTTAAAGCATAAGGAGTTGTCCCTGTTCCTGCCCTCTTGGAAGTTCTATATGCCCACAAAGTGTTTCCCAACTTTTCATGCCAATTTTCCGGACTCTCAATCACCATTTTTTTAATAATGTTTACCAAAATCTTGTTACTGGATTCTGCTTGGCCATTTGACTGTGGGTAGTAAGGACTGGACTGGACCATTTTTATTTTGTATTTACTTGCAAATTCTTCAACTTCCTTTGAAATGAAAGATGGCCCTCGATCAGTCACAATAGTTTCAGGTACCCCAAATCTGTATAGAATCTTGGTCTCAATGAAATTCTTGACTGTGGCTGAGGTTATGGACTTTACTGCTGATGTTTCCACCCATTTGGTGAAGTAATCTGTTGCCACAATTATGAAAATGTGCCACTTACTAGAAGCTGGATATATCTGCCCGATGAAGTCCATCGTCCATCCTCGGAAGGGCCACGGCTTGACTACTGGATTCAAAGGTACATAGGGTACATGTTGGAGAGGACCATGCCTTTGACATTATTCACACCCTCGGGCATAGAACTTGCAATCTTTTTCCATGTCGGGCCAGAAATATCCATACCTTCTGAGCAGCCACATCATCTTTGTTCCGCCCTGATGTGCTCCACATACTCCTTCATGTACTTCGGCCATCATTCTCATGGATTCCTCTTGGCCTAAGCATTTCAATAATAACCCGTCTGGAATCTTCCTTAGCAGGTCTTTCGCCCACAAGACATACTTAGTTGCTTGCTGTCGGTTCTTCTTGCTGGTAGGTGAAGAGGGATCCTTCAAATGATGGATGATGGGCGATCTCCAATCTTCTACCTTGGTTTCCTGAACCATTACATCCTGGTTGAATCCTCTTTCCAGGATAGAAGGAAGATTTCTCCTTTGAATCTCGACATCCAACCCATATCTTCTCTCCTGTACTGATATACCTGAGGCCAATTGCGCCATCTCATTGGCTGCTAAGTTGGTTCCCCGGGGAACATGACTCACCGATATCTCAGAATCCCAATATCTCAGCAACTACGTGACTGCCAAATAATATCCGGCCATGGCGATATGTCTGCACTTGAACTCCCCTTTTAGCTGGTTTATCACCAATTCTGAATCACCAAACACCTCAACTTCCATTGCCCCCAGCTCCATCAAGATTTCCAAACCAATTATTAAGGCCTCGTACTCTGCCCGATTGTTGGTATTCCCTTGATAGTCTAAGAGAAATAAGTAATAATGATAAATTCCCTGAGGGTTGATAATCACAATCCTAGTTCCTGAAGCCTTCTGAGTATAAGAACCATCAAAATACAACTTCCAATGAGTAAACCACAAACCAGCCACTCTTCTTATCTCCTGCTGGATCCACTCCTCCTTGCCCGATATCCCTTTGCCTGGCGGGATCCAAACATTAATAACTTCCAGGGTTCCTGGTATATTGATTATCTCATCTCGAGATTCTTGATGCTCTGCCAAGAAGTCAGCAATTGCTTGGCCTTTTACTGCCCTTTGGGGAACATACTGGAAGCTGAACTCTGATAATGCTAGAATCCATTTCCTGATCCTCCCTGTTAACATTGGTTTTGACAACATGTACTTTATCACATCTGTCTTGGCGATGATGTGCACGTGACAAGGTAACATGTAATGCCTCAGCTTATTGGCAGTAAAATACAGAGCTAGGCACAATCTCTCTACTGGGGAATATCTTGTTTCTACCTCGGTCAGAATTCTACTGAGGGAGTACACTGCCTGCTCTTTCCCGCCTTCGTTGTTCTGAGCCAGCAAACTCCTAATTGATTTATCTGAAGCGGAGATATATAGTTTTAAGGGTTTTCCCCTCTGAGGTGGTACCAATACCGGTGGAGAAGTCAAATAAGCTTTGATACTATCGAAAGCCTCTTGGTGTGGTGGTCCCCACTCAAAATTCTCCTTATCCTTCAGTCTTAATAAAGGAGTCAGTGGCTGGATCTTGCCCGCTAGGTTGGCAATGAATCTTCTTAAGAAATTAATTTTTCCCAGCAGCCTCTGAAGTTGCACTTTGTTAGTGGGTGAAAGTGACTCCATTATTGCCCGAGCTTTATTCTTGTCCACTTCTACCCCTCGTTGATGAACTAGGAATCCCAAGAAATTGCCCGTTCTTACTCCAAACGCACACTTCTTTGGATTCATTTTCAATTTGTGGACCCTCATTCTTGTTAAGGCATGCCTGAGGTCTATCAGATGCTGCTTTTCCGTCTTGGATTTTGTTTGTACCATACTTGACCAATCCCGAAACTACTGAGCACCGATCAACGTTATACCGTCAATGACCCAAAAGAGCTTCCCTTCAACCAGGATGCCAATCACAATGCGACATGTGTCGACATCAGAAGCCAATCACAGCGCGACACGTGTCAACATTAGAAGCCAATCACAACACGACACGTGTCAATGTTAGAACAAAACTAGAAACTCTCTTCTATAAATAGAGATCATTCTCCCACAATAATCTCTAATGTCATTTTGTACTAAACTATTCACTAGAACTCACAAAATGAGAGCTTGAATCTATGTATTTGTGTAAACTCTTCACAATTAATGAGAACTCCTCTACCCCGTGGACGTAGCCGATCTGGGTGAACCACGTACATCTTGTGTTTGCTTCCATGTCCCTATTCATTTACGTACTTATCTTCACTAGTGATCGAAGCAACCAAGCGAAGGTCACAAACCTGACACTTTCTGTTGTACTAAAGTCCTCGCTGATTTTGTGCATCAACAGATTTCACCACAATGTCATCAATATACACCTCCATGTTATGGCCAATCAGATCATGAAAGATGGTATTCATCGCCCTTTGGTAGGTTGCACCAACATTCTTGAGCCCGAAGGGCATGACCAGATATTCATATGCCCCCACATGCCCAGGGCACCTAAAAGCTGTTTTATGTATATCTTCCGGAGTCATCTTTATCTGATTATACCCGGCATTTCCATCCATAAAAGATAAGACTTTGTTTTTTGCTACCGCATCTATGGAAAGATCTGCCATAAGCATAGGATATTCGTCTTTAGGTGTAGCGCCATTAATATTTCTATAATCAACACAACATCGTACTGCTTTTGTTACAGCTTTTAAAACGGGTACAGTGTTGGCTAACCACTCCACATATTTGGCTGGCCTGATAAATCCGGCTTTTACGAGCCTTTCAATCTCTTCTTTGACCTTCTCTTCTATCTCCTTCGACATCCTTCATGGTGCTTGCATAACCGGCTTATATCCTTCCTTGATGGGCATTCTATGTTCCACCAAGGTTGCATCTAAACCCGGCATCTCAGTGTAATGCCAAGCAAAACAATCTCTGAATTCTTGCAAGAGACAGATAATTTGTGCCCGATCTTCTTTCTCCAATAAACCATTGATTTGTATTGGTCTTGGGTCCTCCTTTGTTCCTAGCTCAATAACTTCCAAAGGATCTTGGACCTCCGGTGGTGGCTTATCAGGTTCTGCACACAAAAATTCAACTAGCTCCTGGCTCTCGGGCAAGTCGTCTGGTTTATCCAGGTCATATATACATTCGGCCATTTGAATGGCCCTTTCCAATTCTTTTTGACAATATTCCTCACTGCTTTCATCCTGGCTGGTTGAAACTTCCACCTGCCATTCATGCTCTTTTCTGTCTAAGAACTCTTTTTCTTGTCTTCTTTCTTTCCCATACACCAATAGTCTTTTAATCAGGGATCTGACTGCCATTACCTGATCTTTCCTTTTTTGTTCTATCATTGATGATGTAGGGGTGTTGGGATAATAAAAGGTCTATCCCACTATTCTCTAGTAAGGAGCATTCCTTGTTCTAGAAGCTTTTGGGCCGTCACCTTGGTAGGGCAGTCGTTCTCATCTGCTCCCAAACACTTCAAGATTCCTACGTTGGGATTGTAGAAACTTGCTTCCGCTATATTGGTTGTGGGAAGAAATAGCCGTGATTCGGCCTCTACCATCTCCCAAAAGCCTGGCTCTTTTGCGCTTACTTCATGATACACAGCCACTTGTTGATGTAGGGTGGAGGGCACAACAAGACTTTGGTGGATCTAATCCCTTCCAAGTAAGGCTTCATAAGTGAAGGTGCAGTCCACTACAAAAAACGCCAGCATGATCTGTTTAGACCCCAGATCTACTTCCAAAGGCAATATTCCAAGAGTCTTGGTGATAGCGCCCGAAAAATTAGAAACTGTGAGGTCTGTAGAAATAAGATCTTCTGTGCCTCTCCCCAACTTCTTCATCTCCTTTGCTGGTAATACATTAACAGCTGCCCCTTCATCAATCAACATCCTTCTGAAGGGCACCCCCTCCAAATGAGCTGTCACATATATGGGTTTCAGATGATTGGCAAGTGAAATATTCGGGCGACTGAACACCATTTTGTCTGTATAGATCCTTACAGGACCTTCTTTGGATGTTTCAGATGATGCAGTTTTTCCCGATGCTTTTTCTTCCGCTACCTCCATATTAACATGAGCCATCATTGGTTCAGTTGTGACATAATCTCCTTCCATGGCGGCGGGCTGATCAGGTTGGGCAACAAACATAGCAGATAGCACATATGCCATGTTTATATGAAAGTTGTTAGGCTCTGGCCGTTCCTCTTTTTGCTTCCAGTCTGGTCCATGAATTCATCCAACCATGCCATAGCATCTAGTGGAAGCAGTGGTTCTGGTGCCCCCTCGAGTTGATTTACACTTGGACATGGTGTTTGTTTTGGAACTTCTCCGAAGGGATCCCCCAATGATGGAGAAGGTTGTTTTTTCTCAGGGGAGAGAGTCCCAAAGCAAATAGGTTGCTCTGCCTTCCATCCGGGAGTTGGTACCATAACCATATCTTCTTGAGCTCTCCTCAAGATTCTATATTTCCCAGGGTGCAGGCTTTGTGGCACATGATTTCCTTCGCCTTCAATTTTGCTGTTAGCCCTCTCCACCTCCTTCTTACTTCTCCAGCGGAGCTGACTGCTTCCTCAAGACGACGTTTTCTCTACCTTTTGATTTTTTGAAGCTTCTGACGTCGCTGGGGTTTTCAAGGAATTCATGTAGGCTTTATGTTGCCTCTGAACCCTTCTGACCATGGAGGCTCCCATTTGTTTAACGGGCTGTCCGTTCTTCCCGACCACATACCATTTTCGCCCGAGGCGGGCAGGATTATCTTTTGTAACAGGGTTTGTTATCCTGTCATTCCGCCTGACCTCTCTTCCCATATGGCCATACTGAGAGTGCCTTGTACTTCTTTCTTTTGGCTTCTTGGCATCTTTATCTTCTGCTTCCTCAGAAACCTCATGGTTACGAAAGATTTCTGATAAAGCCCTTGGTTGGGAATCGCCTCTTAACCGCTGAAAGACACTTCAAGAGGTATCCCTTCCTGCAGTCTGCCGAGCCTTCTCTTGTGCCTCTTTTCTCTTTTGCTCATCATTCCTTCTGATCAATTCATGATCTATGAAGGTTCCAGTGGGTGGTATTTCGAGCTCACATTCGCATTGGCACTTACTGCACAGCACCATTCCTTTGAATATGGCGGCTTTTGGATATTCGGGCAAGTTAACCACCCCCTTTATGGGTTTGTCAATCAATCTTCTTTCTTCATCTCTTGTGACCTTCTCTTTTCCCTTCTCTGCCCAGGCCATACTGATCATATTGATAGGGGCTTCTGAGAAGGGATCCGTATGTTTATTAGTCACCGCAGCTTCTTCTAGTTGATTGGTTTTAAGCCCCTTTTTTTCCCTATCACTTTTCTCCCCAAGATAAGGTAAAGACATAGGAATAGGTGGTCTGAGAACCAGATTATCTTCTTTTCTGGAGCCTGCAGAAGTGTTCTCCAGTCTTTGTAGCATGTGCAACAAAGCAGTTTGGAAATCTTCTGATCCTCTTGACATATTGCTTTGATCAGCGGATCCCACCGGGCGTGCCAAAACTATGTTCGTTGTGGAAATTTCCCGTGAGGAATGCTTCTTGTCCGACGAGCACACAGCTCCCCGAGAGGTTTGGGGCCAGTTGATACTTTTCTGTCGGGCTCCTGCTTTACTGGCGGGTTTGTCGGGCAAGGCTGAAAGAGAAGGACAGAGTTAACTTTGAAAGGTGCCTTCGTGAAGCCTTAGGTGTAGGCCTTGAGGCTCACAATCAAGATTAACTTATAAGTGTTCAGGCGTGCCACTGCCATCTTCAGTATGGCAGATGTAGAACCAATGTTTGAGTTTAATTATATATTCGAAAGACTATGTTAGTTATTGACAGGTGCCTTTGTGAGGCCTTAGGTATAGGCCTTGAGGCTTCCCATAAATAACTAACTTAGTATTTGAACATATAAAGTTCCTTTTCTTGGTTATGTAGATCTTATAACCATCATACTTCTGATTACCTGAACTTAAAGAGCAGAATGGATCCAAATAGGTGCCTTTGCGGGGCCTTGAATAGGCCTTGAGGCTTCCCATTAGAACCCATTCCATTCTCAATGTTCTTGCCCGAGAAACAGGATGAATCCAAATAGGTGCCTTTGTGGGGCCTTAGGTGTAGGCCTTGAGGCTTCCCATCAGAATTCATCCCGTCCCCGAACGTTATATGGTAATCATAATATCACAGCAATAAAACTAAGTGACAGGTCAATTACTTGCGCCCCAAGTAACTTTGAACTTCTTGTTATCAAAGCTTGTAGTGGATGGGTTAAGTCCACATCAGGTTCTTTTTTATGCCTTGAGGCCAAAGACTTTTGGGGTGATCAAATCTTATATGCCCGAGGGCTTAGAACTTAGATCTGACTTGAACTGTGGAGACATATTCAAATCGGATCTAAGCACTGAGAGAATCTTTTGATAGCCATATTACTAGAAATAACTTGGATATAACTTGTAGTATACAACATATTGCTAGGCTAATGAATGCACAGACAAAAACAAAGAGGGTCGGGCAAGGTTTAACCTTGTTGGGCAAGGCTGATCGTCTTGCAAGAGGTTTGAAAGCTTAGAAAAAGGGTAGGGATGTGAGTTTACAGGAGGAATCGATACTACAGCAAGAGTTGAGCAGGGTAGCAGAGCTATTACAAAAGGTTTATCCCGAAAGGGATGAAGGCTTGGGCTGACTACAGCTTCGTTTTGAAGGCAAATCGGGCTTTAAGCAGAGTTTGTGCTTGTATTTGTTTGTTTGAGTGTCCTTGATTCTGACCTTTCCTGCTCCTTTTATAGACACCTTGGCTCGTCATCCTGTAGCAACAATCTTGCCCGAATGCAATTTGAAGGATAGTGAATCATCAGCTATTTTACTTGTACTGCCATCTAAAAGTACTTTTTGGGCTGTATATCTGGCTGGTCTATACCACTTGGCCTTTGGGTAGGTAAGCAAGTGGTCTGCACCTAGTCAGAAACGGGCTTCTCCTATCTTCTGGACTTCAGCTGGGTTTTGACTGGGCCTCCGAGTACCTTTCCCCTTTAGGCTGCTCTTTGGGCCAACTTCCCCCAAGCCCAAAGTTTAAGTTTTGATCCAAACAACTATAATACTAATCAATGAAAACATACATACATACATATATATATATATATATATATATATATATATATATATATATATATATATATATCAATGTTTTAAAAAGTAAAGGCGAAGCTAAGGCGTTTAATGGATAGCTTCATCTCGGCTAATGCGATAACCTAACAGTACCTAAAATTATTATAATACCGCAACAACAACAACGAAACTTTACCCTACTAAATGGGATTGGCTATATGAATCTTCGAAAGTAACTTTGCTCAGTTTTGCTCCAAGTCTTCCGCTAGCTCCAAGTATTCCATATCTTTTCTTAAAGTCACTTTCCAAGTCTTTGTAGATCCTCATCTACCCATTTTTCCCTGAGCCTCCCTTTCATAGTCGCATCTTCTAATCGGAGCATCTATAGGTCTTCAGTTTAGGTGTCAAAACCACCTTAACTGATGTTTTCTCATCTGATCTTCAATTGAGGCCCTCCTACTTTATCTCGGATATCCTCGTTCGTCGTCACATCCTTTATGTGTGCCCACAAATCCAATGAAGCATTTTCATCTCTACTACACTCATTTTTTGCACGTGTTGATTTTTGATCGTCCAACATTTTGTGCCATAAAGCATTGATGGTCTTATTTGCCATCCTATAAAATTTTCCTTTGAACTTTAGTAGCATACGATGATCGCACAACACATCTGATGCACTCATCCATCCAACTTGTATTCTATGGTTGAGATCTCCATCTAAATCTCCGTTCTTTTGCAAGATAGATTCAAGATAACGCTTCACTCTTTGGTACTTCCTGATCTCCAATCGTCATCCTATCTCATTTGGACTTCTATTGGCACTGAACTTGCACTCCACATACTATGTCTTTGACCTACTTAGGTGAAAACCTTTAGATTCCAATCCTCATCCACATCTCATAGGGACTTTAAGTCCTTACCTTTTTGTGTTGGTAGTGGACGAGTTAACGGGACATACTCAAGATGATATCATTTGGTTATGCTTTTCGCAAATGATATAGTGCTGATAGATAAAATGCAGGAGAGAGTAAATGCAAAGCTTAACCTTTGGCGGGAAGTGTTAGAATACATATATATATATATGGTAAAACAATCAAACAAGCATGCCAAGCAATCAAATATTTGACTATTGTTATTATTTCTCTAATTCACATCATAAAGTCATAATAAACTAATAGAAATTACGTTAGAAATATAAATTAGAATGAATTTTATAAAACTCTTGCGCAAAACGAAGATGTTTTCGGTTTGGGCTTTTTTTTTATTTTTTTATTTTTATATATATAAATGCTCAGCTAGGGCCCAGGTTATCACTTTAGGCGTCTAGGCTGGTTTATAGCCAACTCCTTGGCATAAGTATTTTCTTGATCGCCCCACCCAAAAACTCGCTTAGTTTAATCTCAATGTTCTTGTAGTCTTTGTTCTCTTTCCATAAATATATATAGGGTCTTAGTGACAAGCTAAGTAGTAGGTCAAAGCAAAGCCAGTTTGAATTTCCCTCTTCCCGCTCTTCTCCACAAGTGAATAGTTCGACTTCATCTCAAACTCTCTAGCACATAGATCATTACCACAGTCCATCTTTATCTACAACTCCTCCACAATCGTTAGTTTCTCTTAGTTTTTTAAGTTTTGTGTATATTTGAGTTATTTGTAATAAGAGATAACTCTCTTCTGTAACAACCTGATCATTTGTAACTCTATATATTCAACATGAAGCCTAACTCATTAATTCATTCAATTGAGTTTACTCATTCAAGCATTCTTACTATACTGAGCATTGATGTTTTTCATGGCACCAACGAAATAAAGTCTTACGACATCATTTGAATTTTCAATTTTTTATTCTTTCTCGATCAAAATAGTGGAATGGAAGGCACTACAAGAAAGATATACCCCTTTTCAAATCGCCCCTCAAAGACGGACATTCAGAAAGGTTATCAAGATCATCAATCTTTTTAGTGGGGAAGAATAATGTGGGTGCCCTATTCACTCTCTTCCTTCTCATTCATTGATCTAAGACAACTCTTGCTTGAAAGCACAGTTGAATTAAGATTAATAAGGTGTTATATGAGTCATCAGAAAACAAAACTCCTAGTAGGCCATGAACTCCCTTTCAAGCTTTAACCGACTCGAATCAAATCCAGATGCCTCACCAGATAGTTCTCCTTTCATTTGTCTAATCAAGTAGCCAATTCTATGCCGATAATATATGATTCTTCAAGCTCTTCCTTCTCTATCCATCTTCCTACCTTATCCAATGTTTCAAACTTTCTTACTGTGAAGCTGGATCGTACCAATTACCCTCTATGGCAGGCCCTGATGCTTCCCTTGCTTCAAAGCAGGTTTTTAGTTTCGTATGTTGATGAAACTAGCAAATGTTCATTTATGTTTCTCAAGGATGACCAAGGCAATGTTAACAAGATGCTATCGTTATGTCCTGGATCATCAATTTTGTTCATTCCACTTGTTGAAAATGTGTTCTAAAGCCAATCATGAAATGATACCTTACGAATATTTCACATATTAAACTAATCTAGTTTGAGTTAAGGGCAAACATTATTGTTTAAACGATAAGTCCAAGGAATATGTAACTAAGAGAATGCAATCTAAATATGTTAGATTCATGAGAACTTTATCTCTTATAGACATATTATAAACGTTTCTTATCTTAGGATTGATTATTGGGCATTGACAGTCTGAATAGATTAGTACATACTATGTCTTCTCTTCAAAGAGGGATTGGTCTCAAGTCATTGGTGTAAATGACACCAACACAAGTATGTAGTTGATCAATAAAGAATGAGTCCCCTAAATGCAATCAACTATGAGTTCTCGTACTCATGTCATATGAGAATTGATAATATTGCTTACAACTTGACTATCGAAAAGCCTTTGACCAGCACACCCCCTGGTCTCTGGCTACTTACAGTTGTTTGTTCTTTTACATGTAAATTGATTTGTGCATCTTCAATTACATATGGCGGTGTGCGAATTTGGTTCCAATAGTAATCATATAAACAAGAGAATCACATTGGATAGTAGACATGAATAAACTATCAACCAAACAATGTGATCAAGAGTATTTGATATAGAGAAAGACCATATTGCATTGTAATCTCCCACTAAATAGGTACTCCACCTCTTTTACTTAGCTTGGGAAGCTATGACATACTTCTAAGTGTCACTCATGGCTTGTGGAAGCCCTGAAGATTAATAATCATTAAAGAGAGAACTGGAAGTAAGTTTCAATCCACTATAGATTAGCAAGAGTTCTAATTGCCCACAACCTCCCTAAATAAAACCTAAAAGATAGCATACCGTGTAGGTTGGAAAAAATTCCTAAAAATTCCAAACCAAACCAAAAAATTCAGGAACCCAAACCGAAAAATCCCAAAACCAAAACAATCCCAAAGTTTGGTAATCCCGTCCCGAAAAATACTAAAGTATTCGGTATGGGATTGGTTTCCAAATCTTATTTGTTCGGTAATCCCGAAATCCTGAAATCTTTTGTTTCCTATTGGCTTTTGGCTTTCGGTTCCCACTTCCCAACTCAAAAGCAAGAGCCCTTTGGCTCCCACTAACAAAAGGCAGAAAAATAATATAAAAAGGAAAGGCATAAATATAATAAGTACAAAGAAGAAAAATAAGGCGTGCGGACTGGGCTTTTGTTTTGGTTTTGACTTTTGAGGCAGAAAGCAGCAATCTTCTTTGTGTTGAGAAGCAGAGAGATGAAAGAGCTACTGCCGAAAGCTCTCTCAAATCTTCGAAGCTCTCTCGCCTCTAGTATCGATTCATCTCCTTCTCTATCATCTCTGAAGCTTTCTCTGAATTAGGGTTCGAATGAGGATTTACAAATTAAGGATTTACGATTTAGAGCTTTTGATTGTTTCGATTTGGATTTCTTGATTAATTTTCTGGGATTTCTGGATTAATTTTATGTGGATTTGGATTTCTGCTTTTCCATGGTCGGTTTCTGCTTTACATGTTTGATTTCTTTTCTACTTTGCATGTTCGATTTCTTTTCTGCTTTGCATGTTCGATTTCTTTTATGCTTTGCCTGCTCGATCTGCAAGTTTAATGCAAGTTTGAATTGAATTTATCAGCTACTTCCATTAACAAGAAGCCAAATTTCTATTCAATTGAAATCCCGAAATCCCAAAAATATTTCGAGAATACCGAAATTTCGGTTTAGGATCGGGATTCGGATTTCCATCCCAAAAAGGATCGGTTTGGGATTCGGGATCCCATTTTTGGGTCAGGATCTCATCCCGAACCAGCCTTATTACCATGTAAGGTAATGATTGAAGAATTCAACAGAGTTAAGTAAGGACAATTAAATGGTTTAATTGCTTATGGAAATGAATAATTAATATGTTAATTAATCAAAAGAATAAGTTCGTTTTTCGGTTCAAGATCTCATTCCAAACTAGCCTTATTTACGTACATTGAGTTTTAATGATAAAGACAAAATAAAAAGTAAAGTGAATATTACCATGATTGACTTTTTAGTGTACAAATGTGATTTTTCGTTAAAGTGAACAGTACCAGGAGCTTTTCGTTAGAGTTCCCTTAAAATAAAAAAGAATTTTAATGAAACACTAAACTAAAGTTTGTTTAAACTTTTCGTTAGTTTTCCTTTAAAAAAATGGACCTATTTTCATTAAAAAAAAAACTGCAACAAACTAAAGCCCAAAACTATTTTTTTTTAAATAAAAATAGGCTTTGAAACTGAAGGGCCTAAAACCGAATTGGACTTGTCTTCATATGGAACAGAACCAAACCCAATAGGTTCGGTACTAATTTGGTACTTTCAAGCATACCGAACCATAACGAAATGGGTTCAGGCCTACTCCTAATAGAACATGTCCTATCTAAGACTTGTGTCCTTCGTAAAGCTAGCAAATTAAGAACTGTCATGTATAAAAAATAAAATAAAATAAAATAAATAAAATTTAATGTTGTTTAATTGTATTGTATATATAACTCAGGTCAAAGTGTAAAAAAAAAAATTGACTACGGTACATGCATTTACTTAATACATTGTATCAAAGGTAACATAACGATCAACATATCATTGAAATTCATCTACTCACATGAGCTTCAGAAAATCATGAAATTGAAGTTTAACAAATATGTTTCAATGGTACCGTAGTGCATGGACATTTTTACCCGACCCTAGTCAAAGTCTACCTTCCAAAAATTGGTGTGGGATATCGAGTGTGCTGAGCTGAATTTAGAAACATGCAATTATCAGGGGGAGCAACCATAAAGTATGCTGTTTCACTCTCTTTTTTTTCATTTGATTAGGTTCCTAGAAAGATTTTAACGAGCCAGCATTAGAGAGTCCAACGTGATATCAATAATCTCAACAAGGGTTACACTCTTCTAAGTTGTAACTTAGCTACGATGGTTTTTAATGAGGTCACTAATTATTGAATAGGAAGAAGTGTCATAAAATATAGATGGTTGATGACTTTAATCAAGCTAGTGATTAGGGCAATCAGTAATATGAAAGGAGCAATTACCGTTGTTACCATTTACATTAGCTTAATTGATGAACAAGCATCCATTTCGGCCAAATTTTAACGGTGTCGGTTGTAGTGGGATAAGTGGAGTAGATATTATTATAATCTCACCAAACGTTTACCTTAGTAGTTGCAGTGATCAATCAAATATTACAGCAAGTAATATGAACCACCTAGTATTAGGTGTGAGGTTTTAGCCTCGGTGTTTTCTAATTATTCATGCATCATCAACTAAGCAAGCTTAAGTGCTTAATCACTGCCTTGGCTTTAAGCTCATCTATAACTACTTGATGATGTCTGTGGCTCTTCTGTTAGACTGAGAGAAGATAACGGTTTTGAAAGGAACTCCGCAGGATCAACTTCCCGGTAACAGATCGCACACTTAGGGCAAAGTCACTAGTTCCAGAATTTGCACTGCATTTTCTGACCCTCGCTTGAATTGCATCAACCTGAGCTTTGTAAGGTGATATTACTCCGACACTAACCTTCTTCTTTGTGCGAGTGAACTCTGCGATCCAGATATAAAAATTACGCACAGAAGAACCTTCAAGAACTCATAACCATAAAATCTACTGACTTGCAATAAAATGTACCTCTGTATAGGCTTGCAACTTTCTCATAGACCACAGCAACCTCAGCCATATTTTTCTGGCTACTCCCGCGATCAAATTCTTCTTTTCCATTGGCTATATTAATAAACCAGTAGCATCCCAACTGTACAAGTCTTTCAAACAAACTTCTCCCAAATACAGCCTTCTCGGAGATCTAACAAGTTTATGTACTAAACTGTTAGATAATGTGTGTGTGGGTGTGTTTGTGTGTGTGTGTGTGTATTCAAAAACCTGAAAAACACAGAGGAGAGGACGAAATGAAGACCTTGCTTTTCACCATAGCGGGGAGTTGCCTTTCATCTCCAATGAGAATAGCATGGCAAAGACCAGGGAGTTGCAAAGGAATTAACGATTCACATTCTTTAAGCTGAGCAGCTTCATCAACCATCAATATTTCTACCGGTTTCATTCCTTTTGTGTACAATTTAGAAGTGCTCGAGACAGTGCAACATATTAATCAATCATTTGGATCCTCAAGTAAATAAATCATTGATGCTAACCGATGTTTCCATCCACTCAAAGGGGCAAAACACTCGGCCAGAATTTTAGTACGATAATCAAGAAATACATCAACAAGGTCATCATGATCATGAATCTTCATCCTCTCCTCATTCCTAAATAGAATTACATCCCCAAGCCCGTACTTACCATAATCAAGTGACTGATTTACCAATCTCAGCACGCGTGCTGTTACTTCTAACACAGCAATATTGGTTGGAGCACATGTTAATGTTCTGCACTTCAATTTAACCATGGCAAAGAGTGACGTACCAACTGTCTTCGTTTTTCCAGTTCCAGGAGGTCCCCATATTAGTTTTATGGTATTACGGTGGTTGCATTTACTTAAACTGATACAATTCAAAACTGCAGCTTTTTGGGAATCATTTAGATCAGAGCACATTGCACGAAATGTAGCAGATAGGTAGCATTTTTCGTTGTCAAAGCAAATTGAACAAGAATTCTACCCTGTAAGAGACAAAGACAAAACATTAGTGAGGTTAACCATGTGGAGAAAAACATACACACTTTATCGGGGAATAGACTATTTCTGTTACAGATTTACAAACTAAACATAGTCAGCAATCCAATCAGAGTAGGTCATCACATCAGTATTGCAAAAGCATGAAAATGGGTTAATTCGTAAAAGATGTTAAAGTAGAGAGAGCCCAGTAAAAATACTTGTGATGAATTGGCTTGCGGTTGCAGCAAGTTTTTAGTTAAACTTGTATTTGCCCCTTTTGAGTTCAAAGCTTTCCATACGAGAACAGTTGTTGTCATGTTCATGAGATGGACTGCAAAAAGTGTATCTGTCTTGCTCTTAATATGCGTGTATCTTCCTGTATCGATATTCTTTGACGAGAGTACTGAGAGATTACTGTCTCTACTTTGATGAACATATGCAATGAGATAGGAAATTCTGGGCCCGTTCAAATGATCAACGCATTTTGGTTTAAATCAGTTAAGGCAATAAGATCTATAACCTGTGGCACGTATGTTCCTACACAAGTAACATCATAAAACGACGCTTTAGGAGGTCCATGATTCTTCGAAGTTTGAACAGTCAGAATTTCGAGAGTAGGGGCCTGTGATAGATTCATCATGCTTGAGAGTAGATCAGCATGTGTTTCCTCAACAAGTGAAGGAATGAAAGATTTCATGTAACTCGTCACGGTAGAAAATGTCTCAGGAATTTTTGTCACCTGCAAGTTGACGAAATGAAAGGAAAACTGATGTTGTAATTTTACAATACTACTGACAAGTACATGATCGAATAGGAAAGAAATTAGAAGCCCTGTCAATAGACACAGTACAAATTAACCTGATTTCGGTAAAGATGTGCATTGAGAACATCCTCAAGTGACCTAGAGAAGACGATATTGATTAAGAGTCGAGCTGCTGCAACTCCATAGTTGTTCAACTTATTACTCTCCTTCTGACGATCCATTACGTACAAACTGATCGATCTTCGGATGATATTCGCAGTGACTTGAGTTTAAGGACTAGTGATGAAGTCAATGGCATCAATTAGCTTAGTTCTCCTTTTTGTTTAAGTACGTACTTAAATATTTTGCTTAGCAATCAAGTAGGGGACAACTTGACCAAGACGCTAGTGTACAGGCTACAGAGAAAGAAACAAAGCTTTATGATTGAAGTGCTTTTTCCTTTTCTTCTGATTGAAGTGCTTTTTCATTTTTAAAATCACAGCTCTATTGGAACTTGGAAGTGAGAAATGAAGTCACTTGAGGTAAATTATCAGACCTGATTAAAAATAAAGACAAAAGATAAATAATAAGAAGAAAATGAGAATAAAATGTGTATGCCTAAAACCAAGGAACAATTTCAATCCATACAGGTTGTGATTAGGGATTTCCGGTTTCAATTTGGATCTGTCCTGAAAAAATGGTATATGGATTTCGAGACTTGGTTGATAGCTTCATCTAGACCTGGCATTTTGGATCCGACCAGTTAATATTAGTATTTAGGTGGATGCTTAACTGGTCGGGTCGTTAACAGGTGAATCTGTTAACAACCCGTTAAATAACGGGTCACTTTGGGTCAACCCGTTAGACCCGTTAACACCCGTTAGTTGAGGATGTTTTAGTAATTTCAATAAAGTCTTAACAACAAAATATAAACTCTATGCAAAAATAAAAAATAAAAATAATTGTTAACGGGTCGGGTTCGGGTGACCCGTTAGGTTAACGGGTTGAGTTTGGATGATCCGTTAACTTAATGGGTCGGGTTGAACCCAACCCAAACCCAATAAACCCGACCCGTTTACAGGTCTAGCTTCATCTACATGTCTTCATGGCCACTGTGATCAGTACATGAATGCTGCTGATTAACATAATTGAGAATCCTGCTGCTCTGCTGCTACTAGTTCTACTTGTGCCACTGGGCGATAATCTTGAGAGTTTCGAATTGGCCATTGTTTTCTGCTCCCTGTACTAGTACATATTGTGTCAATTAATGATTTGTATACCAATTAATATTTCACCCGACATTTTAACTTAAGGGCCGGAGGAGTACTGAAAAATTATGATGAATCCAGCGATGAAAGATATCAATGTAAAATTCTACTCTTTTACATCAGGCAATGACGATGATCTTCACGAATCAAGTGATGAATAATATACCTCTTTTAGTCACCAACTAGAAATCTTAATTACCACCTTGTCACTCTGCAACTTAACTCAGTTCCTAAAATAAAAAACAGTTAGTACTTAAATTACAACCATCAATGAAACCAAAATAGAGAGTTTTGTTTATCATTAATTACATATAGTAATCGGTCTTGCTAATATGTGAAGTAAATGGAGCACACACCTGTAAGTTTTAGTTGATGTTTCAGCTGTCCGATCAGTCACTCTGAGTGAAGATAATGGTCTTGAAAGGAACTCGATTGGTCAGCTTCATCGCAACTGCATGAATCTGCTGGCCATATATTCGGAACAGCATTGACCCTGTAGCATTAATCCAGCAACAAAAAGAAGGATTATTTGTGAACAACTCTATACTTTACAACTGAGTTTTTCTTTGCCAAATTCGGAGGAATAAAAAGTTAAAAGGACTATACGTACCCATTAACACATATGTGCTTGCAATGGTTCATCTTATCGACTGTATAGCTCTAAAAATGGTGTCAAGGGACTTTGCAAGTGTAGGAATGTCAGAAAGTGGAAGGATTTCCCAAATCTTCATAACCTGGATAAAAACTGAATTCTGCTGCATAACGTCTACACTCCAAATGAGATACAGCAGACCGTTGACTTCATACTTATATAACAGTTGAGCAGAAGTCAAAAGTTGCAGCATTACCTTCCATTTTGCATTTTTGAACAACAAAGAATCTGGATCAAGTGGAATATGTAATTGGTCAAGTTCCAGCAGGGCTTCTGCAATAGCCTGAGCCAACTTCTTTTCCTCATCGGCATTAAAAAAACGTTATTGTTTCTTCGCGTCAAGAACTAGCTTCTTCCAAATTGAGTTACTGTTAATCAAGGTCGATCCATGCCCCGGTATCCAAAGACAATACCTACGGACACAAGAACGAGTAATTAACTTTTAAACCACCGATTACTAAGACATACTACAACTGAGCTGCACTTCGTCAAAGAAGTACATTGGCTCGTTGCCGATTGGAGAGGAATCCCACAGAGCCCTTTCTATTACATCTGACAGTGGATATAATTATCACATCCTCTTCACCTTGGAATCCATCAACAGATCACACACTTATGGAGAAGTCTGAGCCAGCTGAAACATCACTGTATTCTTTGACTCTATCTTGAATTGCATTAACTTGAGCCTTGTAAGGTGATATCACCCCAACACTAACCATCTTTTTGGTTCGAGTAAATTCTGTCGTGAACAAGAAAAAATTAAGACAACTAAAGAGTAGTATACCACAAGAATGTTTCAAGCAGCATATATATATTACAAGAAAAATTAAGAACATAATCAACTAGCTTACAACAATAATAACCTTTGTAAAGGCTAGAAACTATTTCATGAACCACAGCAACCTCAACCATGTTTTTCTGACTATGCCCACGAACAAATTCTTCTTTCCCATTTGCTATAATTATAAATGAGTAGGATCCTTAAATTTTTTCATCAAGGAAGCACTTCTTGTAGCTCATTTCATTGAGATTTGGACCATCTAATATCTGATTGTCGTAAAATTCCCTTTTCAGAAACAAGCTGATTGAAGGATGCATCGTATACTGGACATTGAGCAGGTGCTTCTCGTGTCCTAACAGTACAAGTCTGTGGAACAAACTTCTTCCAAATTCAGCCTTCTCAGAGATCTAATAGTTCATTGATCAAATATACTCAGTTGCTAGGATAAAATATGTATATGCTTCTAATTAATAATCTGAAAAACCAAAAGAGCATGTAAGAAGGATAAAACTCAAACCTTGCTTTCAACCAATGCAGGGAGTTGCCTCTCACCTCCCATGAGAATAGCATGGCGAAGACCTGGTAGTTGTAACAGAATTGCTGATTCGCATTCTTTAAGCTGAGCAGCTTCATCCATGACTAACAATTCCAGGGGCACCATTCCGTCTGTATACAGTTTGGCAGAACTTGATGCGGTACAAGTTGATTTTAAACCCTCTATTTAATTAATACTAGTGAAACCCTAAACCGGCCCTATATAAATATCCATATATAACTAGTCAGTCAAAGTGAAAAGTGAAAACAAACCTGGTGTTTGTAAAGATCTCTACTGAGAACATCCCAAAGAGACCAAAAGAAGACCAAATCGATCAAGCTTCTACCGGCAACTCCTTCCATCTTCACTGTAGTCTCCCCATCACGATCCATTAACTACGTACTTAAGAGTTCTTCTGGTATATATGATTGTTTCTCGCACTGGCAACGATTACTATCTGCAAATACAGGGTGCATATGCATGCAGAATTGCAGATGCAGTACTCTCTAGCTACTACTATCTGCAAATTTATAATAAGTTTGAGCTCTTGGGTTTCCCATTCCAATTTAAAGGGAGGGAGAGAGACTTTTTTGTAGGAAGAAAACGAAAGGCCACCACCTTATATAATTAAGAGTATTCATGATTCGCATTGCTAACACCAATAGTCACTCAGTCTAGAGACGTTGCAAGCTCTTAATTTCAGACAACCCAACCAATGCATTGCTCTAATAACCCTTCTTATTTGGGAGGTCTTTTATGAATCCATATTCAGTCCGAGTGGTATGCAACATTAGGTAAATTTACCCATAAAAAATGAGAACAACAATATGAATCTGCGCTTTTATGATTTGAGAATGCGTTTGGTAGTTTTATTTGAGATTTATTTTTGAGACTTAAAACGTTGAAATTCGTCTGGTACTAATATCTAAATGTCAAAATAAAAATTCATGTTTGGTTGTAATGGTGGTGGTGGTGGTGGTGGTAGTGGTTGAGACAAGAGTGGTGTTGTTAGCAATGGTGGTAGTAGTGGTGACAATAAAAGTTGTTGGAACCAAATTTGCACACCACCGTGTGTAGATGAGATGCACAAACTCGACAGCTTGTAAAAGAGTAAACACACGTAAGACAACCTTGGCACCGATGGGGTACCGGCCAAAGGCTGTCCGACGGTCAAGTTAGTAAGCAATATATGAGACTTCATTGGGCAAGAGAATAGAGTATGCGATCACTAGAGATGAACCCTAGAAAGGTGTATTTATACTAGTCGAGAGAGATCTTTTAAGATATGGAATCTATATTAAACTGAGAGAATCCAAGAGGATATCTAGGAATAGATATTGCATCCTCTTAGGAGTGTGATTACTTGTGGCGCATGTCATTTCCTATAAGAATCTCCGAAAATATAGGAAACTAATTTGATTCCCAATCGGATCAAGTTTCTATGTCTTGAGGAACAAGAAAGGTCAATCTCAGCGAAGTCAACGAACTTCACCTACCTTTCCGGAACACTGGATGATGGTGGCATCACTGGTCCATTTGTGCAGCTCAATCTGATCGAAGTTGTGGAGTCCATGACTAGACTTTTAAGGTATACATATTATGATTCGTCTTACTCCAGCTCTAGAAAATTATGGTCCACAAGGGTGTTAGTAGTGTTAAGATATAAATGGTGACAATAGCAGGGTAAAAGAGTAATGGTGAAGGGAATGGTGGTGGTAGTAGTAGTGGCAACGGTTGCGATGGTGCCAGAGGATGGTTATGTTAACAATGGTTGTGAAAATGGTGGTTGAGAGGTGGCAGGGATGATGGTGACTGAGGTGGTGGAGGTGGTGGTGGTGGCCATTGTGAGGGTAATTTGGAGGTGGTGATGGACGATGGGTAATATGGTGGTGGTGGCAATGGTGGCGATGGTGGCGGTGCAGGAGGTGGTGGTCATGGTGAGACAGTGGGGTGATGTCAATTGTAGCAATGGTGGAGGTGGTGATCACAGTGGCGAGTGCGATGGTGGTGAAAGATATAGTGATAGAAGTAGTGGCCATGGTGGCGAGATCGATAGTGGCGAAGGATGTAATGGTGAAATCGGTGGTGGGAGGTGGGGGTGTCAAAGATGGTGGTGGTGGTGGTGATAATGGTGAGATGGTGGAGAGATCTTTTGGACTGAATGATCACTCATCTCCTCTTTCTTTTGTTTTTTGTTTTTTTTGTTTTTTTTTTTGTTTTTTTCCCCTCCTTTGTCCTTTGTTTTTTTTTTCTTTTCCTTCTTTCCTCTCCTTCCTTTCTGCTACCTACTCCGCTGTTGGTGCGTGTTAGATTTCAAGGGAATGGATCTTCAGATTCGGGAATTCATGTGAGCGCGGCTATGTTCTCATCATCATTAATTGTTTATGGTTGGCCGAAGGTGGTCCCATGTATAAAAGATTTCCCACTTGCTACGGCCAACCCTTAAGGACGAACTAAGGTATAGTTTGGCCATAATTAGGTGCATCTAGTTCAATGTATTAAAAGCGTGAGGCGTGGGCAAGGCGTCCGAGGCGAAGCCCTGCCTAGCCGTGAGGAGTGAGGGAAAGCCTCACGGGATTTAATTTTTATTATATATATGTGTTTTATATATTATACATATGATTGTATAAAAATAATAGTATGTAAAATCAACGTCCATTCTCAATTTTTCATTCAAATCCATAGTCATTCAAAAGATAATATCATCCAAATTCACCATTCAAAGGTAATATCATCCAAATTCATCATTCAAAAGGTAATACAAACAAAGAAAACAATCATTCATCCAAATCCTCTTTATAGAAATCAAAATACAAACAAAGATATCAATCAATCATCCAAATCCTCTTCATCTAAATAAAAGGCATCATCCTCTTCATTGCCAACTCTAGATGACCTTGTAGGGTATGTCATCAAAAGATTCTTCCGAATCATACTCCACATTTCTTCGACTTGAGGATTCTTCATTACCTTATTTTCTTTTGTATGTAATAGGACCCCGAGGTTGAGTAGGCTCGCGAGGAGGAGTAGGCTCACGAGGAGGAGGAGGAGAAGACTCTCTAGACTCTCGAATGTATAGGCCACCTTCATAAATCGGGGGTGACACATTTTTTACGGCCTCAACATTATACAATAACTCATTCTCAAGCCATGTAGGATCTTCGGGAAGAACGGGATCTTCTATCTCCGTTATCCATTCATCATCGGAGGTAATTTCTTCCACAAATAGGATCATACTTCTCCCTCATTTTCTTACTTCTCTATTGTAAAGCCAAATTATACTTGACATAGGCTAAAGCATTAAGCCTTTTTTGTTCAAGCTTATTCCTTCTTTTTGTATGAATCTACAAATAAATCAATTTTATTACTCAAGTCTAATCTTTTTAAGCAAAATGACACTTAAGATACTAATAATATATTTACTTACCATTGAAAATGTGCTCCAATTCCTCTCACATCCCGACGCACTACAAGTAAGGCTTAGAACTCAGACATCAAACTTCCTTAACTCGGGTGTTTTATGCCCAAAGCGCTCCCACCAAGCCGCTGAAAAAAACAATATTAGTAAGATAAGTAATTTAAGGGTTAATGACAAAAAATATTAACAATTGACTAATTAAATCTTACTTGGTGTTCGCTTTTTCATAATTTGCATAGCCATAGAATCCGCAAATGGACCACGCTTATCATTATATAAATCCAATTGACAATCGGCCTCTTCACGTTCTTTCCCTTTCCCAAGCATCATATCCATGCAAGCAAACAACCCAT
Organism: Malus sylvestris; assembly: GCF_916048215.2. Lineage (NCBI taxonomy): Eukaryota > Viridiplantae > Streptophyta > Magnoliopsida > Rosales > Rosaceae > Malus > Malus sylvestris. The sequence continues at coordinate 6,126,047 of NC_062267.1, read as the reverse complement.
TTAGCACTTCATCAATAGCTAAGAAATCATCCTCATATCGAAATTATGGGTTTAAGTAATAGCCCGCCGCATGTAATGGTTGATGAAGTTGATCGTCCCATCTACGATCTATCTTTCTCCAAATAGGCATATATTTTTTCTCCACTTTGTTAAAATTGCTCGCAATTTTCTCTTTTGCGGCATCCATCAACTTATATATAAAACCTATGGGAGGTCTTTCCTCCGAATCAACCTTTCTCAAAACACAAACAAGAGAAAGAACACCCTTAATGCAAAAGGAAACTCGACCCCAAAACTCACGATCATGTAACACATGATGCTTAGCCAACTTTGCTTCACGGGATTTTGCATAGGTATTTTCCGACCATTCTTGAGAGGCAAACAAAGCAACAAGATTTTCCTTTTGCTTTTGTAAGCTTTGTAGTGTAAGGAAAGAAGTGGCAAACCTAGTGACCGCCGGACGAAAAATTTCTGAATTGTTGGTCTATTTTCTCATCAAAGCTAGTACCCATTGATGCCCATATAGATACTTTGAAATACACCTAGCACATTTTAGAGTGTCATCAAACCATGCCATCTTAGAAATATCTTCTAGCATCAAATCAATGCAATGAGCCGCACATGGAGTCCACCACACCTTCTCTTTCCTCTCCATAAGTTTTACCCCGGCATTCTTATAGTTCGAAGCATTGTCGGATATAACTTGAACCACATTCTCCTCCCCAACTTCTTGAATAACATCATCCAAATAGCCATACAATAAATCTCTATTCTTAATAGAGGCCGATGCATCAATTGATTTCAAGAACCAAATACCTTGCGAGCTATTGACAAGAAAGTTGATTAAACACCTACTTTTGCCATCCGACCATCCATCCTACATAATAGTGCATCCATATCTCTTCCAAGCCTTTTGATGTTCTTTCATCGTAGTTTGTACATCCTCAACTGCTTCTTTGAGCATCCAAGTTCTATATTCATGGCTGTAGGAGCATTAAAGCCGGGACCAAAATTGGATACCAATTTCATTGCATTAACATAATGTTCATTGTTTGCCGCATTGAGTGGAATGGCACTAGTGTAGAACCATCACGCAAGTGCTCGGGATGCTTGTCTTCTTTCCTCTTTTTTGAAAGGTGTATTCAATGTGCCTTGACGAGCTTCCGATGTAACATACCTATCAAGTGGTTTCCTTGACCTAGGTGGTAGAAAAGAACCAGTTTGTTGTGAATGTGTGGCACTCACACTCCCACTCCCACTACTTACATATTGTGTCCTTGTTGTGCCCATATCGACACTTTCACTTTCTTCTCCACCACCACGACACAACTCATGGCTAGCTTTCCTCTTTTCTTTAGTTCCCATAACATTAGCAAAGCATTCTTCCTTCACATTGGGTGGGACTTTTTTACAACTTATCATTCCTCCCGAACTTACATCACCCAAGTGATGTTTAAATCTAGAAATTGAACCCGTGCATTTGTGGTTACAAAAACACAATAAAAGTGCTTGGTGACAGGATCCAAATCTTTTTTCCATTGCCAAGCAAAATCCTTTTTAGAAGAAGAAGCCATATTCTTCAATGCCCTAAACAATAAACATTCGATGCATGCATACAATTAATGAACCAACAATTTATTAATATATATACCAACAAAGTATTCAATTAATTAACATTATCGTGACAAACCTTAACTAAAAGTACTCAGTTACTTTTCTATCTATTTATTAAGCCCTCTATTTATTAACCCTTTTTGTTTTCTATCTAATGCCTACCAGTACCAACTAATACCTGTAACCTATCTAATGCCCCTCTATTTATTAACCCACTAGTGCATTGCACGTATGGTGCGGCTGGTGCCTCATAGCTGAATAGATAAACCTGTTCAACTTCATATTCATTTTCTAAACCTATCCTAACCTGAAAACCTACCCCAGAAAACTAAATCCCTAACTTTTTCAGATTTTCAAAAACCCTAACCTTTGGGATCTTGCTGACGGCGCTGGGCTGACGGTGTTGGGGTGACGGCGGCGTGGCGACCGATGTTGCTCCAAGTGGCGGCGTGGCGACTTGTTCTGGGCTTCTGGCGCACAGGAGAAGAAGCAAGTTTGGCTCACAAGAGAAGAAGCAAGAAGGCGAAGAAGGCGCAGACAAAGGCGATCGAATGTATGGTATAAAGAGGATGTTTAAAACTAAAAATCCTTACCTAAACGGCGTCGTTTTGGGTTTGGATGGTTTTTAGCCTTAAGGCGCGCCTCCTCCGCCTCTGCGTCTCCGGCGAAGCATTTCGCCTACTCCAGCAAAACAGAGGCGTTTGCCTCACCTCCCAGCCTCAAGGGCGCCCTAGGCACACCCCGAGGCGAGTTCTTTACAACATTAATCTAGTTCGAAATGTCTGGTTATCTTCGGAGTAAGAGTATCACTATGCATCTTCTTAGTTCAGATGATGTAACTTCTATTCATCCCCTATATATTTTTCAGCTTAGCATCTTTTTCCTTTTATCGTCTATGAGGGCTGGGTGCTGAAGCGTTTTAAGGGCATTTTTGGGTAGGAAAGTATGATTTCGGATGGAGGCTTTCACCTAGAGTGGGATTACCAATCTCAATAATCAATTCCTTCGCATTTTGGTATTGAATTCGTAATTTTAAGTGGACCTCACAATGCATTCATTCCCCAAAATGGCAAGTAAACACTAGAATCCTTTCCATTGGGGAATGATTCCCTTTCATTTCATCCCATGAGAAATTTTTCAGTGTGACTGGTACATTGGATGGTACACCACGTGTCACTATACAAATGATGAGATATGTGTGTTAAAAAGTTAATAACCTAGAAAATAAAATTTTCCACCACTTGTATAAACACATATGGTGTAACCCCATGTTCCGGTCATAATGAAAAATTTCTCTCATCTCACCCCAGGTAAACACGCCACTAATGGTACTTGTATCAGTTAAAAAGAGCATCATTTGTCTTCCCTTCTTGCACTTTCCGCATTTATGCGAGGCTGCAGGACAGGAGTGCAAATAACTTTGCAGCAAACTTATCAACTCCAGCATAAGAATAACATTAGATTCTGAATACAGAGACAAGCAAGACCTTTAATAGCAAATCGAAAGCACAACCCTGACATCCCAGAATAATATGTATCAGAAACGATGCTCAAATCCATGTTTAGGTACTCAAATGCCAACGAGTCAACATCACTTAATACAATCCATATTTAGGTACTCAAACGCCAACAATTCAACATCACTCCATCCAATAAGAGTAATCGGTCATAGGCAACATTAATATCAAGGAACAATTGTGTTTCAAAAGATACTTGGATTCACTCAAATATCAATAACTTACTAAAATGTCAATAACTTTCACTTTTGGTGCTCATCCAGTTCTCATGATGATATGGACTCCACTATCCGTATCCACAATGTCGCTCATCTCACCAACCTTGAGCGCAAATGTTGCTTCTTCAAAAGGTTTCTGCATCTGGTTCCGGCCAAAGGGACCTGCAACAACAATTTAACATACATTTCAACAATAATCCATACCATATAATTAGTAACGAATCTTATTTAGGATGAGGCATTACTGTCAAGTTATATTCATTTACCAAAACTTATCAAAACAAGGTGTATTTGAGGAATCAAAGTCAAACTTCTCATGTGAACATAGACTTTTAGGAATTACTCCCCCCTCCATTCCGAGCAAGTCAGAAAATTAGCAAATTAGGTGAGAAAGGAAATATCACTAGTACAAACCCACATTGATTAGTTACAAACAACAACAACAAAATCTTATCTAACTAAGTTGGGTCGGTTGTATGAATCCTAGAACATCACTACACTCGGTTTTGCACCAAGTCTTCCGTTAGCTTCAATTACTCCAAGTTTTTTCTTAAAAGTCTCTTTCCAAGTCTTCCTACCCCTTTTGCCCTTAGCCTCTGCCTCATAATCACATCTTCCTCTACCCACATGGATACGTTACTTCAAAAAAAATAAAAATAAAAATCCCTTTTAATCCATTTCTAATTAAGTGAATGACATGCAAGAGGTGAATGACATTTATTTGCTGAAGTTGAAGTTTAACCAATAAAAATGAATTAAAAAAAACATATACTAAAATAGTAAAATGTTGGGTAACTCTAACAGCTTGCACAAATCTTTTTTGTGAAGGGAGAAGGACTTTTTGGGAGGAGAAAAAAGTCAAGGGTGTCATGGAACCGGGAGGTGATGGGTTTTTTTGGGTGTTCAGGTTGGAAGGAATAATAGGACTTATGATGATTTTAAAGTAGAGACATGGAAGTTTTATGGGGTGGCAAAAGCTTTTGGACGGTTACTTTAGGCATTGCTTCTTCATAGTTTCAGGTCAATTTAAGCTATATTGCAGTTTGGAAAGTTGTTCGGACCTAGATTAGTTGTCGGATAGCTAAAGCTTTTTTATTGCAACTATTTGCGGCCAATCAAATTATGCTTCTTGCCAAATATGAAAATCAAGTAAACAAAAGCAGCTCATATTTCAGATATTTGTTATACAGAAGCAGTTTTGTGCACAATTTTTCTGTTTTGGATTTTCAACATGTTGTTTCCCTTATTTAGTTCTTTGGTTAAGTATCTAATGTCAAAACACAAATGTAAACCTAAACCCTAATTATGAACTTTGTGAAGTGCTAACCGAGATCGCCACCACGTTTGGCAGAGCTGCAATCCGAGTAGCGAGAGGCGACATCGTCAAACTTGGCCTTTCCAGAAAGAATTTCATCGCGTAGGGCCTTGAGTTGAGAGACGGCAGAGTCTTGGGTGGTGTTCCTGATGATCTGACCTTCAGGATCCTTCCATGACGCCTTTCTTCTCGAACCCTGATGCTTGATGAGTATATGGGACGCCCTCACCTGATTCCCCGCTGAAGAGGACATTTTTGTCCTTTTGGTCTTGCTAGTAGCCTGCCTTTTTTCTTTGTCCTTGTTCGTGTGATCTGATGCACAGATCACAGGAGCTGCTTTCTTATGCTAATGATTGAATGAATCTATCTTTGCAGCTCAAACGCAAAGTTTTGATAATGTTTGCTTGTCTGTAATCTGCACAAAGACATTTTACCAATATTTATTAGCATTGTTGATGCACAAAACCTGAGGGGTCTTGGACCAACGTAAATCCGACGTGAATCTGCAAGAAAATAAAGAACACAAGATGTATCGTGGTTCACCCCAATGTTTGGGCTACGTCCACACTGATGTTGATATTGTTTCACTCTAAATGGTGAATATACAAGAAGGCTAGAGGCAGTGTGCTCTCTAGTCTATTTTCTGTGTTTACCCTCTCTGAGATGTTTTCTCTCTTCCCATGGCCTAAACCTCTAATGAGGAGAGTGAGGAGTCCTTTTACAGAATAAGGGCTCCTCATTTATTACATATTTGCCCATTTATTTATTACATAATTACATTTGAGTCCCCTGAGTATTTATACGAGATCTAAATACAGAAACCCTAAATATGGTACAAACAAGCATCTTCCAACCCTTCCAAGTAAATTACATTTTCTCATTTATATGAAACTACATTTTCTCATCCATACTAAGGGGTTTAACAATATGCAATTTTCCCGCAGCTGTTCAAATCGGTAGACAATAGTTATTAATACCAGAGCTCAAATAACTTTCGATTCTCTGTAGTGCGCAAAGGCATTTCACCCATAAAATTCCAAATCGATAAATAACAAGAATTCGAAAAAAAGCAATGCTTGAATTCATCCTTATCCTTCCCTTTAAAAACTACATTACCTCATGGACATGAACCCTATTCAAAATTCAAATACGAGTTTCATTGTTGCTTGCTATCATACTAGCAGTAACAAATACAATTCCAAACAAAACCCCAAATAAAAACGGGTAATTTTACGATATTTCCATGCATAGTTTAAAGCTATTAGTCTATAAACCCAGCAACCAAATCACACCATAAACGGTCACAGTTAAGAGATTTTAGCGGTCAAATAAACTAGAAAAAAAAAAAGAAAATCAGGAAAACCGAAGCTTACCGACAGACCTGCAACGAATCAATCCAACGGCGGCTGTACAGTGAAAGATCTGAGTGCGGAGGATCGGGCTGTGAGGAAGGGGATGTCCAATTGAAACTTTCAATGGCGGATGAAGAAGCTGAGATAGGATGAGAAGAGAGAGACTGAGAGAGGGCGGTGACGGGAGAAGGGGGAGAGAATGGGTGGGTGGGTGTGCGCGAGAGCGACTGTGCGAGGGCAACTCAATAAATTTGATTTTCCGCTTTAATTTTTTTCAATTAGAAAGAAAATTATATTTTTGAGATCATCCTTATAAAGATGTCAAATTTTAAACAAAAAATTTAAATTTAAAAGCTTATGTGGCACTTTGATTTTTTTTTAAATTTTGTTCTCCACCCCCTCTGTCTTCTCCCCCATCTTCATCTTCTTTCCTCTTTTTCCCCTATCTATTGCAACCCAGAAAAAAAAAAAAAAACCAATTGTCTTCCCCTGCGCCCACCCTCTTCCCTCCTCTACACACCACACTCCTTAAATCCACACATATTCCCTCCTTTCTCCGCGCTCAGGTTCTCCACCCACGAAATCGGCTTGGCGGGTGCGGAGGGTTTAGGGAAGACAGGAGGGGGAAGAAAGGGATGAGTTGCAGGGAAGGGGGGTTCGGGGAAGATGAAGATAGGTTTTGTGGTTTTTTTTTCTTTCTTTTTTCTGGATTGTAGCAGATAGGGGGAAAAAGATGAAAGAAAATGAAGATGGGGAAGAAGAGAGAGGGCGTGGGGGGGGGGAGGGACAAATTATTTTTTTTTCTGGTTCCAGCAGGTAGGAAGAAGAAGAAGGGAGATGAAGATGAGGGAGATGAGAGAGGGCGCACAGGGGGAAGTTTTGTTTGGTTTTTTTGTTATTTATTATTTTTTTTAAAACTTTTCTTTATTATTTTAAAAAATATTAAATGATTTTTTTAGGGTAAATTACATAGTAGCCCCTCAGGTTTGAGGTCTATTACAACCTCATACAACGTCTTTAAAACATTTCACTTTCATACATCATGTACCATTTTATTTCAAAATAATAGCTCAGTTAGATTTTCTGTCCATTAATTTGTTAAATGTTGACGTGGCTGTCACGTGGTAAAAAAAAAATTTATACATTAAAAATATTATAATATAAACCCAATTTAAAAAAACAAAAAAACAAAAAAACCCGAACCCAGATCCCCTTTCTTCCCCCTCTCCTCTCTGCAACTCTCATTTACAAAATCCCTTCCCACTATCCCTCACCCACCCCCCCCCCAGCGACCTCATCCCCCCCCCCCAAGCGACCCACATGCCTACAGCAACAAAAAGAAGAATAAGAAGAGGGAGGAAGAGGAAGGGAGATGAAGATGGGGGAGAAGAGAGAGGGTGCACATGGGGAAGTTTTGTTTGGTTTTTTTGTTATTTATTATTTTTTTAAAAACTTTTCTTTATTATTTTAAAAAATATTAAATGATTTTTTAGGGTAAATTACATAGTAGCCACTCAGGTTGGAGGTCTATTGACACACCCCATCCCGAAGGAGGGCATGCTGGCCGTCACATGAGAGTGACGTAACCATTTACACAGTCCGGAAGCTTTAAAGATACAATTTCTAAGATATAACTCCCGAGGGTGAATCCTACTTTTGTGAATTCTGTCAGAACACCGTTGGATTCCTCGTGGCCGCCAAAACTCTGCTAACTTGAACCTGGAGGGGCGAAAAACAAAATTGAGTGGGTCAGTAAAACCAAAGATTTTCCAAAACATTACATTTAAAACATTTCTAACCCCTCACCGTAAAACCTGTATACTTTCCCAGAAAATAGTATATAAACATATATACATACACATCAACAAAACTCAGCTCACGTCCATCAACATAATATCTCAATAATGATATGTCATGTCCAAAATATAATCATAATGCATCAATATCAATCAGGTGAAGTGATAAATCAACTGGAGACCCTACAATGGTCCTGTACGGCTGATTCCAAAGCTCAACATCCAATCCAACCGGAGTCACCTCGGTGACCTGTACGGTCCAACTCTGCATGTCACTCGGAACTACATATAGTAGTCTGTACGATGACAGGTGTATAAATATGCTCTAGTGTTTCTCTCATCAATCATCAGCGCGTATAACTAAGGTCACCCACTAGTCGGAATCACATCTAGTGATCTGTACGACTAGAATGTCAGAACCCTCACATGGTCTGTACGACATCCACCTACTTGGATCCAAGACGATCGTGCGGTGTGGTGAATACTAATATAAGCACTAACACCTAGGTGCAACTTATGAGCTTTCAATGCAATTCATATAAAATAACTCAGTTGAATAATAATAAAACCCACATGTGCGTCCACCGCGTCAATTCACATATATATGCATCAATTATCAAACTAAATATCTCAACAATTGCATGCATGGCAAATAAATTCATAATTTTCACATAAACGTATTTTATGGGAAAAACAGTTGTATATAGGTAATACGAAATCAAAACTGCCCACTCACCAGAAGTTTGCCCAACAACTCCATAGCACAATATGTCAAGGCGTCATGACGATCGGCGCCTAAAACAATAATCAAATCCAATCTCAAAATTCATATCGATAGAATATATAACTTATATACCACACGTCACTACGCAGTTCGATCCGGAAGATCTGCAACTCAGATTTCAAATCCATACTTCCAAAGGTCCACAATATACCTCTAGGACAACTTCCTAAAATTTCATTACCATCCCACGGTCGGATCTCCGTCAATTTCCAAAACCAAGTGACGGTTAACATTCTATTTTATGAACTTACAACTCCAATTCCGGAAGATCCGTAACTCGGATTCCCAATCCATAAGTTCCTATAATCCTCAAATATTACGTATTACAACGTATCAAAGTTTGGTGACTATCCAACGGTCGGATCGTCAATTCACGTTTCGCCTAACCACGAATCGTACTCAACTTAGGTTCAATTACTCAATTTACGTCCATCAATTAACAAAACTGAACCTAGAACCTTAAACACATGATAAAAATAACATTGGCGGCCATTGGCCACGCGCCGCCGCATGGGTCGTCGCGGTGAATACTAAATAAACGTTATTTAAAGCATATAACCAACAATTCTCAATAAATTCTCATACGGTGCTCAATTTGGGTATATGAATATACCACAGTGGCCTACTCGACGTCACGAACGTCGACAAATTTTTAGAATTAATTTTGGACCTCCCACGCGCCGCCACGTGCTTGGCACGTGCGACGGAACAGTAACGGCGTCAGGAATATTCCTTGGAATATTCCGTTAAATTCTAACGGACGCCGTTAAAATTAACCAACGGCGTCGGAATATTTCGTCAAACTTGATGGAATATTCCTTCGTCTTCAACCTTGATACTCCGGCGAAGCTCCGATCGCCGGAAAACTGGGAAATTTTTAAACTCGGATTTCTCGTTCGTTTTTCAACCAATTTTTGTGCAATTTATACCAAAATGAAGCCCTCAACTTGTAGAACATCAACAAACTAATTTAAAGCTCTAAAGATCACGGAATCTCACCGGAAAAATTCGAAGAAAATCGGCCAAACTTCATTCTCACGATCCCAACGTCCAATTCATTAAAACGAAGCACTCCGAGCTCCCTTGGGACCTCACCAAGCTTCCTACAAGCTTCAAATTCTCAAAAACCTCCATATTTAGGTGTGCATGAACAGTGCCTAATTCGAGGATTATGAAAAACTAGGGTTTTCGAAGGAATCATTACCTAAAATGGGTACCAACGTGATCGTGGGGTCTCCAGGAGTGCAATGGTGGTCTCAACCACGTCGATCCGTGAAGAAATGGAAGGTTCTTAGCTTGTCCGTACGTGCACAGTGCATGTGAAGCAGAAAATCGAGAGGAGAGAGATAGAGTCCACGAGAGAAGAGAGAGAGTGAGCTTATGTGTGTGTGTTCAACCATACTCCCTAACCCCAAAATAATTAAACCAAAACATATCACACACACATATCATTCCACGTCCGAGGGTATTCCGTCTTTTCACACATTCCGATAAAAATCTTAGGACGGGTTGTGACATCTATTACAACCTCATACAACGTCTTTAAAACATTTCACTTTCATACATCATGTACCATTTTATTTCAAAATAATAGCTCAGTTAGATTTTCTGTCCATTAATTTGTTAAATGTTGACGTGGCTGTCACGTGGTAAAAAAAAAAAAAATTTATACATTAAAAATATTATAATATAAACCCAATTTAAAAAAAAAAACAAAAAAACAAAAAAAACCCGAACCCAGATCCCCTTTCTTCCCCCTCTCATCTCTGCAACTCTCATTTACAAAATCCTTTCCCACTATCCCTCACCCACCCCCCTAGCGACCTCATCCCCCCCCCCCAAGCGACCCACATGTCTACAGCAACAAAAAGAAGAAGAAGAAGAGGGAGGAAGAAGAAAAAAAAGAAAACCCCAAACCCAGTTCGTCCCCCACCCGCAAAAAACAAAAAGAAGAAGAAGAAGAAGCCCAGAACCCTCTCCCCCCCCCCCCGGCGACCTTCCCGTAGCTGGGGTTTTTTTTTCTTTTTTTTTTCTCCCTCTTCTTCTTCTTGTTGTTGCAGGTTTTGGGGGGAACGAATTAGGGCTTTTTTTTTTCCTCACTTCTTGCAGGTTTTTGGGTTCTAGGTTAGGGATAGGGATGTGGGTCGCTTGCGGGGAGGTCGCTGGGGGGTGGGGTGAGGGATAATGGGAAGGGATTTTGTAAATGGGACTTGCAGAGAGGAGAGGGGGAAGAAAGAGGATCTGGGTTCGGGTTTGTATGTTTGTTTTTTTTAATTGGGTTAATATTATAATATTTTTAATGTATAAAAAATTATTATTTTTACCACGTGGCAGCCACGTCAGCATTTAACAAATTAATGGACGGAAAATCTAACGGATGTATTATTTTGAAATAAAATGGTACATGATGTATGAAAGTGAAATGTTTTAAAGACGTTGTATGAGGTTGTAATAGATCTTAAACATGAGGGGCTACTATGTAATTTACCCTTTTCTTTAGTTTTTAATAATATTTTATTAATTTTTTAATAGAAAGTGGGTCCCGAATCAAGTCACGTTAGCATTTAACTGAGAAATTAACAGAAAAACTGACGGAGGTATGACATTGGCACAAATTCGTAAAATGAGGTATGACATTGTCATTTTAAAAATATGAGGTATGAAAGTGTCATGAGACCAATAGTTAAGGTAGTTTTTTGTACTTTATCCGAAATATTATCATCAAAATGTTTTCAGTTATTTTAAAAGAACTTATGATGCGATGCGGTTCGCGTCATTTCGGGCCAGATGTTGACCCGCTCATTTCTTTATCTAAATATTTTTCCCTTTAAACGAAGTTGCAATACAGGGATTGTAAGGCAATCTCTAACCGAAGACTGGCCAAAAGGCTCGTTTTAGCCCTATGGTCCTCCAAGAAATTAATATTTTAATGAATAGTGCATAATCATATTTCTTACCATTTCCAACCGAGGGGCCAGAGAGCCATAGGCCAAACATAGCACTGTAAAAAAAAATCGTCTCCAACTAAGGGCCAAAAGGCCATAGGGTCAAACATAATTATTATTTAAATTTAAAAACTACAACTTAAACAAACCGTAAAAACAACTACAACAAATTTTGTATAAAAAAATAAAAAATAAAAACTATAAAAACAAACTGTAAAAAATAAATAAATCAAAAAGTGGGCCGGCCGGTTGGCCCTTTTTTGTCTAGTGGGGCCCACGAGCCATTTGGTCTGGCCTTCGGTTGGAGACCCTTTTTGGGCTATTTTCGGCCCTTTGGCCTTCTTAACCCTTCGGTTGGAGATGACCTAATAAGAGGCCTGTTCGGGCTTAAATGAATTTGTCGTTACCAGCTGCCCATATCGCGCACAGTCTTAAATCCAATTCACCCGAATTTGTATGAATATTTTTGTTATGATCTTAATGGCACAAATCTCACATTGGTTGTTGTGAGGAAATGAAGAACCGCGGGACCTAATTGTGGATCTCCTTTTAGAGGATTAGTATTTCTAAGTAATTTTTTGGTTTGGGGATGCATTTTTTCCTTCTATTGGATTGAAAATTTCGGTGAAATTTACTGAAACCCCACTTAAAAATATTATATCTTTTTTCTACGTATTCTCTCATATCATCAATGAATATCGTACTTTCATAAATACAAAATTATTAACGCTTTGGACAAATAGCAAAGAAAAATATAAGGTCATCATCATTTCAAAACAAGCTATATATGATGAGACAATCCAAATTACATATACCAAGCTGAAAAACCAGTCAAAGCGATCTGTCTTTATGATATGGAAGCCGAGAAACCCTAACCAAACTATCATCCCTCACACTACTCGAACGCTTACACGAGAAACCAAAACCAAACCACCTCCCAAATCCAGATCGAACACCATACTTACGTGGCAAGGACGACGTCTTGCCCTTGTCCTTGGGTCCGGGCTTGGTGCACTCTTGGAAGGCCACTAGAAAAGGGTCATCCCGGAGAGCTTTCGAGGAGGAGCTTCGCGAAAGCGGCTGCTGAAACGTGCAGGGAGGAAGAGGGAGCTGAAAGTCATGGAAAGAAAGCTTGGAAGAAGGCTCGTAAGGGCAAGGTGGTGGTGGCAAGTAGTCTTTTCTGTCTCTGTGTGTTTGTTTGTGTGAGAGCTTGGAGACGCCGGGCTTGTTTTCCCATGAGAAGGGCACGTTGGCTGTGGAGTATTCGACCTTGTCGTTGCTCATACTTTTGGTTTGGCTTCTAATTTTTGGTGTGAAAATATGGAGAGTATGTGAAGTGTGAAGGAGAATATTTATATGGGAGGATGAGATAGTTTGTTATGCTTTTTAGGGTTTATGTAGCGGCAAACGGTCAATAAGACCAAATGAATAAAACGGGATGGGATCTGGGTTCAGTCACTACTGCAGGTGATGCTTGCAAGTTATGTATTTGCCCTTTCATTTGACAAAAAGCATTAAAATATACCACAATTATGTGTTTGTTGGCCAAACAGAAAACTATATGTTGAAAGTGATAAATTTTAAGAGTGCTAGAAACATGGTCTAATACATTAAGTATCATGATACAAACGGTTGAATTTTTTTTTTTTTTCAAATATCTAACCACTTATATTAATTATTACACATGGTGTTACCATTTATACTATAACACTTAATGTACCGAACTGTGTTTCTGACACATTAAAAAATCTCACGTTGAAAGTAACCAAGATATATGCTACTCTGAAGGTTAGTAGCTCGAGTGATTTAATTAACCTTGTATAGTAGATGAAGTCATCGCTCATACAAATATTTCAATTTCAGATTCTCATCAGGTGGCTTTTTATGACCTAAAACAAAGATGGACAAAACAAAAGATTCAGAAAATATATTTCTGTCCACATTTTTTAATTCTGATAGTCATCAGTGAAAGATTAATGAAGGCTAAAGACAATGAATATGATAAAGAAAGATGACTGATGAGTTCTCATGGGCCATGGCTGCGATTTTGATATGAATTTCAAGGGGCCACGAGACCAGCATGATTTGCGACTCAATTCATATTTATCTTAGAGATATGCAATGGGAGCTCTTTTAAAATGAAACTTTAGATTTTTTGTCACTTTACAATTTAATGTCAATTTTCATGTTAATATCATAAAAATTATGCAAAAAATATAAGGTGGTAGAAAATATATGGAGAGTACACTTTTACAAAATCATACTTGAAAATTATCCTTTCTCATGCTAAAGGACAATATTTGGCACCAATAAGTCTCCATATAGTTGTTTTTTTTTTAATTTAAAAATGGGGCAAGGACGGATGAGTAGTACGTGTATGTTGAGAAAATTTTCAACGTGCTAGAAATATTGTTAGGTACATCAAGTGTCATAATACAATCAGTTGAATACGTGAAAAAATATACAACTATTTGTATTATGACACTTGATCTATTGAACAGTGTTTCCAGCATTATTGAAAAATTTATCTCTATTGTTAATGTATTAAATATTTAATTAGTCTTATACCTCCGTTGACCAATTAAGCGAAAAACACTTAAAATAATCAAACTATAAAAAATACTCATACATACGTAGTGAAAAAAGAGTTAGGTGTACCAATATCCATATCTAGTTTTGTTTTTTCCTTTGAAACGATGCTTTTAAGGGGTTTGACTGAAATTCTCTCTAATTTATAACTTTGAGTTTTAACGAAAAAGATAAAATAAAAGGTAAAATGAATAGTACTAAGATTGACTTTTTAATGTGAAAAAATTATTTTTCGTTAAAGTAAACAATGCCAGGAGCTTTTCATTAAAATTCCCTAAAAATTACTCCTTCCATCCCTTTAATAATTAGAATGTGATTCAAAACTCAAACGAAAGACATTTTTGTAATTGAAAATAATTACATGAAATAAAATCCTACTGAATTTGACAACGACCGACATATTATTCCAACATCATGATAAAAATCAATGCTAGGGGACTTTATGGAATGTCGAAAAGAAACAGAACACCAACCAAACTAATTCAAAAACTACATCAATTGGAAAGAAACAAAACACCACAAAAACATATTATCCTCTCTGTTTCCTTTTGTCCTCTGACCATCTTTAATTCATTCGATCTGACGGTCGAAAATTGAAAAGTATGTGTGGCAGGTAAAAAAGAATGTATGGATATATAACACCACCCGAAAAGAAAATAAAAAGGACAAACAATACACCAATTAGAGGGGTTATTTTACCCATCATTGGCTATATATTGCCATCTAAACATACAGTACTCCATCTCTCTGTTTATAAGGCGATTGAGGCATTTTAACTACAGAGTCCTCCTTAACATCACACGAGTACTTGCAGGAAAAACTAAACCTGGTCTTAGTTTTCTTCCCAACGTACTTCTTACCATTGTTTCCAGCTGGATGACCAATAGGATTCTTCGCTGCCGTGCATTTCACCAAAGCTGCCAGAAACGGATCTTCCTCCTTCCTAACACCGCCACCGACTAATCGGAATGAGTTTAACCTAAACGAAGGCTGGATTGAGCATAAAGGAAGACGGCTCTGCCGATCAACCACCACAAACCTAGCACTGCCACCCCTTGGCGACAATAAACGAGGAGGAGGTGTCAGCTTCAACGTTAACTGCTCCACGTTCAAATGCTCCGACAGTACTCTATGATCGCGGTGATCGCCATGATGTACATCCGTTGCAGCCTTGGACAGCCCGGGCTCCATTTCCCATGCAAAGGGTATGTTAGCCCGGGAATGCCGTGACAATACGGCCTCAGTGTCACTTCGTCTCCTCTGGTGCATGGTGTTTGATCGATACTGTATTAATGGAAACTAATGAAATGATCGAGTTTAAATGTTTTAGGATTATGTGCTAATTGTGGCCTTTAAATGGGAAGCTTAATTTTGTTTGTGTTCGTTAGGTTTAACTAATTCAAATTGTAGCCATGCACCAAATGAATATTGGAAAAAGATGGCGAGCCCCTTTTCAGTTCACGTCATTGTTCAATAACGTAAAAAAGTTGAGAGGAGTTTT
The DNA here is from genome assembly GCF_916048215.2 of Malus sylvestris. Lineage (NCBI taxonomy): Eukaryota > Viridiplantae > Streptophyta > Magnoliopsida > Rosales > Rosaceae > Malus > Malus sylvestris. Next base: position 6,110,416 of record NC_062267.1, on the reverse strand, counting down.
TTTGGCTTATCTAGCCAACTAGGGTTTTCTAACAAACTTGGATTTGATGGCTAATGTTGCTTCTTTGCAATTGGATTAATTATCAAAACATGTATCATATAAATGTGGTACAAATTTTTCTCTGTGTCGGGAACACAGCTCAGTACAATCAGCGTCATAATATAATTGGTAGGGAACTCTTTCCTTTCGACTTTCCAACCACTTATATTCTGATATTTAGTGTGTACCAGACCGAGTTCCTGGCACACTGAATCTCTCTAAATATGCCGTGAAAATGAATCCCAATTAAGGTGTTTAATTTCTTTAATTAATGTTAGGTTTCCTTTTTTTTTTTGTTTGGTTTTATCTTCCATTTTTTAATACTTTGTACTTATCACTAGAAAATGCATTGCTTCATGGATAATGATCTTTTATCCATATTTATATGCTTATGAAATCAATTTATAGTTGGTGTTAACCAAACCATGGCAATAAGAAATGGAACCAAATATTTTTTAAATGTGGAATATTCATATGTTCTTTGTTTAATAAAGGGAACCGCCTAAATAGACAAACGGATGAAAATCATGCCTTATCTAAGAACTAATTAAAATTTTATGAGCCCGTGTGGAAATTTCAAATGCTTTTTTAAAATGGAGTTTTAACAAAACACTTCCGTGTTCACTTTTAACGAAAAACCACATTTTTACATTTCCCTGGTACTATTCACTACACCTTTATTTGTCATTTTTCATTCAAAGTTTTTTTTTTCCGTTAGTTTTCCTTTTTTAAAAAAGCACTTATATTTCAAAGCACTTTAGTAACAACGCTTCTATTATAAGCACTAAGAATTATTTTATTAAAATGCAAGTGTTTCTTGAAAGAGTACTTTGAGTGGTTCATGAAAGAAGCACATAAACTTCTTCTAGAAAAAAACTTTTTAAGTGTTTTTTTTTTTTTCAACACAAAAGCCCTTTAACATTTTCTGCCAAATACATTCATAAGCTTTTTGGTGATTTGAAGAAACTAAAAGCTTTTTCAAACAAGCCCCATGCCAATTCAGGCCCTCACATTTGTAACCTTGTATGTAGCACATGAGCTTGTTAGGTTTGCTTTTTGTTGTTTGAACCTTTTAGATCGCGTTTGGTATTGCTTTTTTTCACTAAAAATTGTTTTACTTTAAAAGTGTTGGGTACAACCACTTGTATTACGGTCTAGTAGTATTCATCACTTGTAGTGAGGTCTTAGGTTCGATTCTCGCCAAAAGTGAATTTGGACCACATTATTACTAGCCCATTATGAAGCTAAACCCACCCTTCTCCATTAGTGTTGATAATATCGTTTGTTCAAATTTAAAAAAAAAATGCTTGGTACAAATAAATATCCAGCTTAATTTAAAAGTAATAACCTTTAGACAGTAACTTTTAAAAGCAACTTGAAAGTTGTTTCTAGAAGCTGCTTTCATAAAAAAAAGGAGTTGAGTTTTTAATGCATATTTTCAATTCCTATTACCCTAATTAGTTTTAAAAAATGACATTTGTTTGTACCATACTTGACTAATCTCGTAACTACTGAGCACCGACACGTGTCAATGTCAGAATGAAACTAGAAACTCTCTTCTATAAATATAGATCATTCTCTCACAATATTTCCTAATGTCATTTGTACTAAATCATTCACTTGTACTCACTAAATGAGAGCTTGAACCTATGTACTTGTGTAAACCCTTCACAATTAATGAGAACTCCTCTACTCCGTGGACGTAGCCAATCTGGGTGAACCACATACATCTTGTGTTTGATTTCCTGTCTCTATCTATTTACATACTTATCCATACTAGTGACCGGAGCAATCTAGCAAATGTCACAAACTTAACACTTTCTGAAGTCATCACTGATTTTGTGCATCAACAACATTCTTTATCCTTCTACACACATTTTATATCTTGGAGAAAAAGTGACTGCCACCACCTACCATTACAAATACTAACTTTACACCGCCATCGCTATTACCGCCACAACCGCCACTACCGTCATCGCAGTCACATGTAGCTCTACCACAACCATAATTGCCACCACGGCCACCACAACCACAATTGCGTCATCGTTGCCACCACCACCACCATAATCACAACCACCAGCATTGCCTCCGCCATTACGACCATTGTTACCTATGTACTCTAACCACCAAACTTCCAATTGGCACCACCACCATACCCGCATCATTGCCACTATACCACTATGCCACCGCCACCGCCACCATCATTATCACAATCATTACCCCCCACCACTAATATCGTTGCCACTACCCCCACTACCATGTCTATTTTTGTCACCATATACAATTACATCATTTATCATTAAAGTTTACCAAACGCTTTTACACTGTTTGTCATAGTCACAACACTTTAAAAATATAGTTAATCAAATGCAAAACAACTTTATTTTACAGTTAATTATTCTTAAAGTTTAACAAAAATATTTTTTTTTATAAATGATATCCTCTATTATAGCTAAAGATGGATTAATTCATTCTCAAGTAATGAGTTGATTTGATTGTGTAAAATAAACCCTAGATGAAGTTGTGAGAGCCCATATCAAAATAATGAGTTATGGTTATAATAGGTCTAAAATTTTAAGTTGGATTATTTCCAAATATAAAAAATTAACTAAATGCTGTAAGGAGTGAAGTATCAAGACTTTAAGATTAAAACCAATCGACTCATATCCCATCATATTAAACAAATTATTTATACGTGCACATCGGAAAATTTTAAGCTTTGAATCGAAGGTATATGATAATTGGACGGTGTATTCAATTGGGAATTTAAGAGATTTTAATGGATTTATAAATCCATGCATTTTTATGGAATTTAATTGATTTGTAGAAATTCTATGTAAAATTTTGATTCAATTATCTCGAAATCTCATGAAGAGAGATAAGATTTGTGGATGCTTAAAATACACTACAAAATATCTCCAATTCTCTCTAATTCCTCAACTTTTCCAAATTCTTATTCTAATTCTAATTGAATACACCTGGAATATTATAAAATTCTTTAAAATTCTAATTGAACACACCCGGATTTCTAAGGATTTTAAAAAAGGAAAACTAATGAAAATGGCTTGAAAACTTTGAGTTTTAATGATAAGGACAAAATAAAGGGTAAAGTGAATAGTACCAGGATTGACTTTTTAGTGTAAAAATGTGGTTTTTCGTTAAAGTGAACAGTACCGGGTGCTTTTCATTAAAGTTCCCTTTTAATAACCTATCTTAAAATCCCGATTGAATACACATTGAATTTCAGATAATTACTTAAAATCCTGATTGAATACCCCTAGATTCATTAAAAGAATTAAAATATTTCAAAATCCTAATTGAATACACCTCATTTAGGGGTGTATTCAATTGAGAATGTGAGAGATTTTAATGGATTTATAAATCCATTGATTTTTATAGAGTTTAATTGATTTGTAGAGATTCCATATAAAATTTTAATTCAATTCCCTCGAAATCTCATGGGAAGAGGTGAGATTTGTGGATACTTAAAATACACTACGAAATCTCTCAAATTCCCTCTAATTCCTTAACTTTCTCAAATTCTTTAAAATCAATTTCTAATTGAATACACATGGAATGTTATAAACTTCTTTAAAATATTAATTGAATACACCTGGACTTTTAAGGATTTTAATAAACTATTTTAAAATTATAATTAAATACACCTAGAATTTAAGAGAATCACTTAAAATTCTGATTGAATACCCCTAGATTCATTAAAAGAATTAAAATATCTCAAAATCCTAATTGAACACACCTCATTTAGTTTGTAGTTTGAAATTAGCAACAGAAACCGGGTCTCTTTTTCTTCATTTGGGTTGGCCCAAACGTTACATTCTCAAGGCCCAATTTTTCACCCAACCAACCATGGAAACAAATACGACAACACCCCAACCGTCGTTTTCGTCTCGATTAAAGTGGCGCCCCTCGCGCTAGGGTTTTCGGGCTTTCCCTCACCAACATCCCTATAAAAGTACGAAACTGGTGAGAAAATCAGCAATCGCAGCCGCGTTCTGTTTCCTCTCAGTTTTCAGAAACCAAAATTTTCAGAAGCTGTTCTTCGATTCGTTTTCAAACTCTGCAAACTGTTTTCTGGTGATTCGTTTGATGCTTGTGAAGATGTTTTCGGATTTGAGTTTTTGAAAAAAAAATGGGTAGTTTGGTTGCGGTGATTATAAAAATTCCTCGTTCTGAATTTGCCATAGCCATGGCTTGACAGACACCTATACACCCATAGAATATGAGCTCCAATCACCCATCAATTTCAATTTCCTTAATTTTTTTTTTTCAATTTTAATATTTTCTGTTTTTATTTTTTGGTATATTGGCTGTGATTTTCTCAGCCGCGTTCTGCAATTTTTGGCACCGTTTCGGAAAGCGGCTTGATAAAATTCCGGCGGTTCCTTGTCAAGCCGCTCACCGGCGGCGGTGCCAAAAATTGCAGGACTGTCATTGTTTGGGATCCAGCCTTTTTTAAATTCTTTTATTCGGGGTTTAGGGTTTGTGGAAAAGATTATCAGGATTAAAAGCCCTAATTGACATAAAAAAAATCCAGAAAGTGTGGTTACGCACGTGACATTAGCTTCAACTGATCAATTGTAAAATGTGATATGTATAATTATGATTGGTAAACCCAAAATGAACGATGAAATGGATGGGTAGAGAGAGCAGTGATGAGCAGCTAACACGTAAGAAAATGTCCCGATTTGTTTGGGAATTTTCGATGAAATACAATTGTTACGCTTGGCTTCTGAGCACTCAACTTTTGGTTACCAAAAATTGTCTGGTTCTGATCGCCTCGACCCTAAGGTATCGTTTGGTATGCATCGTTTGGTATGCAGACGGAATGGGACGGGATAGGATAGGACAGGACTGGGATGAAACAAGGAGGAAGAAAGGAGAAGGAAATGTTATAATTTTGTGTTACACAGATGTGGAACGAGTCGTTCAAGGGGTGAGGCGGAACGAAAATTTACCTAAAATTCGTCCCATGAAACAGGACGTTCCACACCCGTTTTAGGCGCACCAAACGTGGGACGGAATGCCTCATCCTACTCTGTTCTGTCCCGTCCCACGTACCAAACGGTACCTAAAGTTACGAGGTTCTTTTGTCGAGTTTTGGGTTTCTTTGGAGTGTGGAAGACGATGAAGATGGATCGAGTTTCTTTCGTAATTATCATTCAAATTGTTCCGGTATCCATTTGAAAAGATTAACGGAAAGGAAGAACTTGCTTCAAAGTTTACCTCTTTGTGCAAACTTTAATCCCACATTACCATAATTTAACAACACAAAAAGCAGAGAATGTACAAATATTCTTTTGACATCTCGAGTTGGGTAAGTGAAAATTAGTTTCTGATTACTCAATGGGCATCTTGTATTTCATACAAATTAGATTGAAATTCAAGAATCATTAATCGATTAATAGGTAATAGGTTCCAGTTTGTTCGATTCGGACAAAAAAAGATTGCAGTGAGTTTGATAATGATCGAGTAGTAGCATAGTAGCATAGGAACCGAAGAAAGTAGACATAAAAAGATTGGAACCTAAGGCCAAGGGCAGACAGGAACCCTATCATCAACCAAGAAAAGCCGGCGAGCAAAGCCACGACTTTCTTGAGCGGTGAAATAGATCGAACCCTTGACCTATCTTAATGCTGACTAATTTCGTTTGAAGCTTAATATATATCAACCAAAGGAGCCTTAATTTCAGAAGTAGTAAGGAAGCCAACAACCACAGAGGAACACATACTAAAATTTAAGTACACGAGTAAATAAAAAGAGACTAATTAGAAAACCTCACAAGTAATATTTTTCTTGGTAGTACACAGATAAAAACTCATTCTTTTTATTCTTCCTTGACCTACAAGGCAGGCAAGGAGGAAGAGTTGAACATATTGGACCCAAGGAGGTCGTTGCAAAGGCTAAACCCTTCATGGCTTCTATTATTTTTCTCTGCTCTTGGACTGCTCCCTGCACTGCTATTCGACAGAGACCCAAACGCCGTCTTCTGTAGAACCCCAGTCGGAGATGACCCTAAAGGCGAAGGGCTATTGTTATTGTTGTCCCAGCTGCCCCCAGTCATCAGATTAAGGACTGAAGAGTTGTTCTTGTATTCTGCTGCACCGTTGCTGCTGTTGGGATTGTGCAGAACTTCCCCTAGAGGACCGCCAAGTGAAGTCTCCCAAGCCGTTGGAATCCAATTTGCTTGCTTGATGTTGTTCTGTTCACTGAGGGCGTGACTGCTGCCTGCTCCCAATCCCATTGAGGCAGGGGACTCTAGTTCCCTTGAGAGATGGAGCGGTGAGAGAGTCTCATTGCTTGTGGAGGAAGCTATGGGGATCGAAATTGATAATTGGGTTCTGTCCGATTGCATGTCGAGTTGGTTAGGCCATGAAACAGGTTGGCAGTCGGATTGAGTTTTAGGGCAGTCGTCGATGAAGTGGCGAAGGGAATGGTGTTGTGAATTTGTTTCTGCAGGGTATGACGTTTTCTGTGAAGGGTTTAGGAGGGAGTCAGAGAGGACAAGCCCGAACTCTGTTCTTGGGGACTCTTCATGTCCGGTTTGCTGTTTCTGTGTCGAGAATGGGCTTTCTTTCGACAGCATGGAGAGGCCCATGGTGCGTTGAATTCTATCGCCCGCATTCTCTTTGTTCATGAACATCCTGCAAAGACAAATCAACACAAAACAGATACAAACCCGTAAGAACCACCAATACGAATCATACAGTTAATTAACATTGTCGAAACTGTGTAGATTCTAGTAACTTCAGCTAGTCAAAGAGAACTGACCAACATCATCAGATTCTGTGATTCTTTAGACTGTACAAGCAACAGAAATGATTTCAACACACATTTTTTCTTATGCACTACTCTTCTCATTTTCCCATGATTCTCTTTTTCGCTTATTCAATCGATCGGCTAATGAAAAAGTGAGGAGTGCAATGAGAGGAAAATGGAAGTGCGGAAATCTTTTTTTTTTAAGTAATAAATGTGGTACTACTACTATGCAAAGTTTGAATACTAGCTGTAAGTCTCAAAAGGAATAAATGCTGAAAACATAAGAAATTGAGGACCAGTGAGTGAGTCTAAACTTTTTATTTCACCTGCTCATCTGAGTGGTTGCTGCAGAAGAATTAGATGCAGCAGGCTGCTGCAAGCTCTTGAGCTGCTGGTTGGCAACAGCAAGGCTGCTGCCACCACCGCCACCGGGAATGGACACTACGGATGTTGATGGCGAAGAAGCCAAAGGCTGCTTTGAGGTGGTGGTGGTGGTGGTGGTGGTTCTGGTGTGGCCGGTGTGGCCTTCCACAGGCTTTCTTGAACGGTGGCGGCCTCTGTTCATGTGCCGCTCACAATACTTTTGGTCAGGAACGGCATCTCTCCAGCACCGCCATTTCTTGCCGTCGGTCCTACGACACCTTCCCGGCTCAGGATCAGTGTTGTTGGAGAATCCCAAATGGATAGAACCCCATCCCACTGCACGTACACAACCCCCGATGGGTGAAAAACTTAGAATGCAAGAAAGGGCACGAATATTGTACAATCAAAGCATGCATCTAGAAAAAAGGGTGCGCGGAAACCATTTTCCTTTACGTAAAATGAAGAAATTACATGAATTGGGCCTGAGAAGTCCGTTCGGGAACGTCGAAAATCCAGCAGAATCAAGAGCCTTCTTGATTGGGAAGAGCAAATTGGATGGAATAGGCATATTTGCAGTGATGTATTTGTAGATCAAGGCCTGGTGTTCTAGCTCCATCCATTGGGATGGCGTGAAAGGTCCTCTGCCTCCTGCTAAACTCCAATGCATGGCAGCTCCTCCATTACTCACACTCCCAGTATTTTGCCCTGAAACACAACCACAAATCAGAAAACCAAAAATAAAATTAAGAAAACTAAAAACCCCAAGAACAAATATTTTCAGAAATCCAAAATAAACTATTTAAGTTTTGTTTATTTCCCAGTAACCGTCGCACTGAATTTTTTTTATTTTTAAAAAAAGGTATGGCAGAATATGCCTAAAAATTAAACCGTGTCTTCAGCATTTATGGAAGCTACAAAATCATGAATTTCTTCTTTTTGCTAGAAGAAGATAGAATAAAAAGGAAAAAGAAAAGGAAATCAGAACCAATCAAAGAATAGGTATTTGCTATTTTTTAGTGCTTGACAAGACTCAACAGTAATTTCCATGAAAAGACCTCCCACCAAAGTTTTCCTGGGGAACCAAAGCAAACTATATATTTTTTTTTTTGGTAAACATTTACCCAACCCTCCATGCAGATGCAACTTTTTTATTTTAAATCGAAACAACGCAGTGCTGAATCAATCGTAACTGTAATTAAACATGATTACGAATTAATCAATTACCTGCAGGACTTGTATTGTAAGCAGATAATGCTTGATGAAAGTAAGGCATTGTGGCATTCTTTTCAACCAAGATAGATTCTGAATTGGGAGAATGAGAGAAGCTCAGTAACTGCTGCTGCTGGTGTTGCTGTTGCGTTGCTTTGGAAGCTGAAAAATCATCAGTCTTTGCAAGTTTAGAGCTCTTCCAATCCTCCCCCTCGTCGGCAGATCTTCCCTGCCTGTGAGACCCAGATCCGAACAACCACTTATGCTTCGCTGCCTCCTGATCTGCTGCCGATGAAGTAGCAGCAAAAGGAAAACCAGAATCTGAAAAACAACCCCCCAACCCATCAAAACCCACCACCCCAAAATCCATATAGAACACGAAAAAATCAGAGAGGTTTAAGAAAAATGCAGCATTTGGGTTTTCATTTGCCTACAAAAAAGATGCAATCTTTAGCCTTTAAGGAGTTGTAGAGAGAGAGGGGGGGGTGCATTTTAATAGCTATCAGCATTTGGTTAAGCAAGTTGATATTTTGAGGTAAAGATTAAATTATTTGGGTGGGGGCCGATGCTTGTCATAACTTACATATGTCAATGGTACGCCCGTAATACGATTTGATTATTTATACAAATAGAGGAGAATTTTTGAAATGTTCTTCTACTTGTATACACGATTTGGTATACAAAATATCATATATAAGTGATTGGATACTTAAAAATAAAATTTCAAATCACTTAGATTATGATACTTAGTGTATCTAACTGTTTTTTGATACATTAAAAAATTTCTCCCTAAGAATTCAATTAGCTAATTAATATTTTTATTTGTTCATATAAATAACTTGTTTGACTTGTACTGTAAAACTCACATATTCAGTGAGTACAGATCCTCTCCAAATCTAAAAAAATGAAGCCCAAGGATCAAATGATCCGAACCGTTGAAATTTGATCCAATGGCTAAAATTATTATAACTTTTAGATGGGCCCCATGTTTGTACCCGTTAGATCAAATTTCAACAACCCGGATCATTTGATCATTGGGCTCCTTTTTTTTAGATCCGGAGAGGATCTGTACTCATATTCGGTTATCCTGTAAAATGTGAATGTCTTTCTCCCCTCACTATCTTTGTCTTGTTTTAAGTACACAAATATAATATTTTGGATAAATTACACAAAATTACCTCAATTATTGGTCGAACCACAATCCCATGCCTTATATTTTAAACATAGCAATGTCATACCTAAACTTATGAATTCGTTGCAATGTCAGACCTCTGTTAAATTTTCTGTCAATTTGGTTGTTAAATTATCATGTTGCATGAGCGAAGCCCACTCATTCACCGACTGAAATAAATTTTTTTTTAGAGAATTGTTATTAGCACTTCAAAAATGTCATTCTACACTCCAAACTTTCTATATTAGGAAAGAAAAATACACTTATGAGGAGCGTAAAATGAGATTTTTAGAGTGCCAATAATACTTCATTTTTTTATTAATTATTAATTATTAAGAAATTATTATTATTATTATTATTTAATAATTAAAATTAATTTAAAAAAAAAACTCACTCTCCTTCTTGTTCGTCCCCTTCATTTCCTCATCTCCTTATCCTATTTCCTAACCTTAACCCTAGTTGCAGAACCCATTTCTTCTTCGAGCCCAAACCCTTAAGCAACAACAGCAACCCCAACTTTGATTTCGAAAACTTCCTCCTCAGCGACGCTGCTCTAGCAGGTAGTGGATAATATGTCAACCTTACGTGGCCGTCCGTCTCAATGATAAAACCCATACCAGCTAAGTCTCAACCTGCAAGTAAAGTGATGGCTTTGGCGAAGCAGAGATAGATAGAGAGAGAGAGAGAGAGCTGAGAGAAAGGAGAATATACTATTGATACCGTTACAATCAATTTGGACTGGCATATATCCTCGCGCTAGTATTCTTTTTCCCCACTACATGTATGCCAACTGAACAATTAAAAACTAATTAAATGGACTCCCTTAAAGACCTAGGTTATTCCAATTGAGCTCAAAAACAAAATACCCTTACAATTTGGCCCACAATTCCTTACAAATTAGTCCCCATATTCCTTCCACTATCTTATTTCTTCGAATCGAACCACCCTTGTGCAATTCATAACAATACTCCCCCATTCGAACAACCTTGTCCTTAAGGTTCAGAATGGAAAATCTGGAAACTTGGTCCGAAACTCATCAAAGTCTTCCCAAGATGCATTTGCTTCCTCTTGATCCTTCCATTGCACCAACAATTGTATTCCTGCCACATTGCCTTTCTTATACATCCTCCGAGCAAGGATTGCTTAAGGAATGTTATGAACTAGCCCATCTTCTGTAACCTAAGGCAGTTTAGTTTGTGGGGTGATGGCAGGTCCGAGGTGTCTTTTGAGGCAACTTACATGGAAGACAAGATGAATTTTCGTTTCTGTAGGTAACTTAAGCTTGTAGGCTACCAATCCAACTTTCTCCACAACTTCATAAGGTCTATAATACCTTGGCTGCAACTTATGGTAGCTGTGTGAAGCTAAATCTTGCAACTAATAAGGCATCAACTTCAAATAAATAAATTTTCCCACTTCGAATTGCTTTTTGGTTCTCTTCTTATCATTGTGATGCTTCATTCGATTATATGTTACCTCAAAGTTAGTATTCAACACTGATAACACCTTATCCCTGTCTAATAATTCTTGTTCCACCGCTCCTACCTTTGCAGTGCCAGACTCATAAGGAATTACTTGGCATGGAGGGTACCTATACACTATCTCAAATGGAGTATGTTTGGAGGAAGTGTGAAAAGAAGTGTTAAAGCACCACTCAGCCCATGGTAACTAGTGACACCATAAAGTCCATACTAATATCACTCCAAACTCTCTAAGGTATTGGAAGTGGTTGAAGCAACCCCGGGGGTGACATGTTCTCAACTTTGCTTTGTTGGCAAGTATGACAGCTATAAACTGTTGAATGTCATGTTTAATTCCCTTCCAATAGAATCCTTTTTTAATTCTCTGATAAGTTTTTAGCACCCTTTGGTGACTTGCAGATGGTGTTGAATGATATTCTTCAATAATCTTAGATCTCCATTCATAAGCAGGTCCTAACATAATTCTTCTCTTGTAGCAAAGAAACCCATTGTCAAGGGAGTATCGACTCATCTTTGAACTATTAGAGTCATCATGTTAAGCTTGTATCAACTCTTTCTTCTTCTCCATAATCCAGTCATCTTGCTCATTACTCATGCTCAACTCATCCATCCAACCTGCATAAGGGTAAGGGATAACAACGCATTCACTGTTCTCATGAGTCTCCATATTATGTTCCTGTAATAAGGGTGCATCCTGCAACCTTGACAATGCATCAGCCATCATGTTTTAGAACCATTGCTTGTATTAAATCTCATAGTCGCACCCCATAAGTTTTGAAACCTACTTATGTTGAAATGGAGTGCTTGTTCTTTGACTTAAGAAGTACTTGAGGCTGTTGTGGTCCGTCCATATGACAAAGTGCCCCCTTCCAAGTAATTCTGCCATTTTTTTTACAGCATACATTATAGCAATTAACTCTTTTTCATAAATGGAGAATGCTTGGTTTCGAGGACCAAGGGCTTGGCTAGTGAATGTTGTTGGTCTCCCTTATTGTTGAAGAATAGCCCCAATGCCACTCCCTGATACATCACACTCCAATTCAAAGGGTTTAGAAAAATTGGGAAGAGCCAAGACTTGCGGGGACACCATGATGAGTTTCAGTGTCTCAAAGGTTATGGATTTTCACTACCCCATTGAAAACAATCATTTCAAGTCAACTAGTATAAGGGTTGACATATCTTACCATACCCAGGGACAAATTTCCTATAATACCCCGTTAACCCTAGGAAGCTTTTCAACTCCTTGATAGATTTAGGAGTAGGCCATTCTTGGATGGCAGACAACTCAGAAGGAACAACTGCTACCCCTTGATGAGAGACGATATGGCTCAAGTATTCAACACTTGACTGTCCAAATGAGCATTTGGATTTCTTGCCCTTATGACTTCTAACACAACCTGCAAGTGTTATATGTGATCCTGACAACTCTTGCTATATATCAAAATATATCGAAAAACACCAACACAAACTTCTTGAGATAAGGCTTGAATATGTCGTTCATCAAGCTTTGAAAAGTGGCCGGAGCATTGGTAAGGCCAAAAGGCATCACCAAGAACTTTTAGTGTCCCTCATGAGTTCGAAATGCTATCTTTTCCACATCATTAGCTCACATCAAAATATGGTGGTAACCAGATTGCAAATCAAGCTTAGTGAAATGCCAAGACACATATAGTTTAACCAACAGGTCATTAATAAGAGGTATAGGGTATTTGTCCTTGATGGTCAAGGCATTAAGATCTCTGTAATCAATACACATCCGCCAACTTCTTTCCTTCTTCTTAACTAAAAGCACTGGAAATGAGAAATGACTGTGACTTTGTCTAATGAACCGCGCAACCAATAACTTTTGCACCGCATTCTCAATCTCATTCTTCTACAAATGACCATAGTGATAAGGTCAAATATTTGGTGGTTTAGCTCCTTGCACTAAGGGAATGTGGTGGTCATAGGCTCGAGGGGGAGGCAGTTTAGTAGGAACTTGAAAAATGTCTTCAAATTGTTCCAACACTTGCTAAAGTTCACTACTTCTCACTTAAATCACATGATTCGAGTTTCTTACCCTTCATAAAATAGAGGAAAAGCCTTAAATTAGATCTTCCTAGCTCTTTGTCAATATGCTGAAGAGAAATCTCCTGAATGAACTAAGATGAAGTCACAGTGTGAGACAATTTGTATTGGTGGTGATCCTTGGTGAACTCCATTGTGAATAACATCCTCCCAATAGATAGCCAGACCAAGCTCACATTGGTGAACTCCATTGTGACTAACATCCTCCCACAAGACCGAGCTCACATTGGATAGCCATTGTACACCGAGGATAGCGTCACATCCTCCCAATGGTAACAAGAAGAGGTCAACCTTGCAATTATACCTCCCTCAATGAGAATGGAGTAGCCATGCAACAACTAGAACTGCGCACCATGCCATTATCTGCTACCATGACCTCAAATTCTCTAGTATGATAGACCATGTTTCCCTATTATTTCAACAACTTAGAATCCACAAGTACTGCCAGAATCAAGCAAAATTGTAACATTATGCCCATTAAGTACACCATCTACCTTCGTAGTGCGAGCTATTTAACTATCTTCAATGCCATAAAATGCACAGGAACTGAGCTCCATGTGTTGACACTTACCAAGGTCATTAGAGGTAGGCAATTCAACCACATCAGAATCCAATACATCCAACATTAGAAGTTGTTTTAAGCCACATTTATGCCCTTTCACCCATTTATTAGTGCATAACCAACACTCTCCTCGCTTCCTTTTCTTTTGGATATCCTCGGGGGATAACTTTTTGATATGATAGGTACCAGATCGAGTTGTAGTGTGAGGTAGTGTAGGGGTGGTGTTTTTCGATGGTTTGAATGAAACAATAGATAGTGGAGTAGGGTTTTGAGCTCAGTGAATTTGGCATCCAACTGCATAGCTATGGAGATAGCATCGTGAACATTAACATGTTTCAATATCTTCACATCGAACCTCAATTCCTTTTTCAACCAGCTGATAAAACAACTTTTAAGCAAGATCGGGCCAATTTCAGGTGATCGAGTTGCCAAACGCCTGAATTGTGAAATCTAATCACGAAGGCTACTAGTTTGGCGAAGCTTGAAGAGTGCTTCAACATTATCTTCAAACTCAGAAGGGCCAAACTCTATACACAGAGCCTTAATAAGTTCCTACCAAATAGGGGTAATATTCAAGCAATCCAACCAACGAAACTAGTTGAGAATCTCACATTCGAGATGGAAAGAAGCAGTGAGAACTCGATGAACATCTGGAACTTTGTAAAAGTAAAAGAACTGCTCCGCCTTGTAGATCCAGGCAGGGGGGTCATCACCTTTAACAAATCTAAAAAATTTAAGGCATGGAGACCATGGTAATCGTGGTGGAGGTCCCCCCCCCACCCAAGTGAGGACTCCGAGGAAGTGGCGATTGATCGACTTCATGTGGCGGTGGGCAATCGATGTTCAGTGGAGCAAAGGGACCTTTGTCAACTCGCAAACAACTCATCTTCTGCCGAAATTATTCGAAGTAGAAAGCAAACATTTATCAAGGTGAGAGTTAATTTTAGAGTCGAACGTAGTGTTAACCGCATATGTGATGAGGGAAGGAAGATCTACGAATGAAGCTTCGAGGGAGGAAACATGTTACATTCCACATCGCCCAAGGGAGTGGATCATGTAAGCCTTATATGTATATTCTCATCTCTACTTAGCACGAGGCCTTTTGGGAGTTCACTGGATTCGGGTTCCATCGGAACTCCGAAGTTAAGTGAGTTCGCGGGAGAGCAATCTTATGATGGATGACCCACTGGGAAGTTCTCGTGTGAGTTCCCAAAAACAAAACATGAGGACGTGGTCGGGGCCTAAAGGGACAATATCGTGCTACGGTGGAGTCAAGCCCAGGATGTGATGAGGGCCCGGGCTGGAATGTGACAAAACACGTGCGTCTATGGCAGTGAAGCGAGTAGTGGTAGTGTAACGAGGCATGCATAACAAGGAAAACCAGCAATCGAATGGGTGATACCAATGATAAAACCCAGACTAGCAAAGTCTCAACCTGCAAGTACAATGATGGCTATGACGAAGCAGAAAGAGATAGAGAGCTGAGAGAAAGGAGAATACACTATTGATTTTCAAATTGATACCGTTACAACTAATTTGGACTGGCATATATCATCGCGCTAGTATTCTTTTTCCCCACTACATGTATGCCAACTGGACAATTAACAAACTAATTAAATGGACTCCCTTAAAGACCTAGGTTATTCCAATTAAGCCCAAATACAAAAGACCCTTACAATTTGGCCCACAATTCCTTACAAATTAGTCCCCATATTCCTTCCATTATCTTATTTCTTTGAATCTAACAACTCTTACGCAATTCATAACACTTAAGCTCTCGTCTTCTCCTCCATAGTAAACCGTTTAAATTTGTCGACTGTAATATCAGCAACCCGTCATCGTTTTCCACTAAATTCACATTCTCGATAACGCCTGGCAGAGGTGACAGCCTCTTGGTTGTCTTTGCTCTCGGAGATTTAGGGTCCAGATTATCGGATAAGGTCCCATTTGGGATTAACGATGAGGATTGGTTACTGGGTATTGAATTTGATATTGAAATTGAATGAAGATAGGAAGAGGGGATGGGGAAAATGAAGGGGGATAGACATGAAAGAAAGAGAGTTTTTTTGTTTTTTTTTTAATTTTTTATAAATTAATTTTAATGTTTAAATAAAAATAAAAAAATAAAAAAATGTCATTCCAGTTGGCTAATGAAGGGACCCTGCTTCTGCCACATCATCATTGAACAGCCAAATTGACAGAAAATTTAACGAATGTCTGACATTGCAACGAATTCATAAGTTGATGTATGATATTTAATGTTTAAAATGTGAGGTATGAGATTGTGGTTCGACACATAATTAAGATAGGTTTATGCAATTTACCCTAATATTTTATTGGTTCTAAGTGTCATGGTTGGTTTTTTTTGCTCCTCTTTTAAAATGTTTATACACTTTGTAAAAAGAACTGTCAAATCTCAAAAAAATAGTTGCACCATCATTATGTTATTATTTCTGTGTCAATTCCACTATTTCAAACATTGACATTGTTTTCAATTTAATTTTACCTTTGCTCATCAAATATGAGTTAATCTATATGATTTAAGAATCGAAGGGACATTGTGGAGCTAATCTTGGGTTTAGCCCACTCATCTCGTTGCTTGTTGAGTTCCTAATATTGATACATTATCTGCTATTGACATGTTATTTAAAAAGAAAATAACAATTTCCAACATCTAATTGAATGGATTGGCAAAACAAGTAATAAAACTCCCTAACTCACACATATTTTATGCATGAAATTATTAGTAAAGAATTTGTATCTCAATCTACAACTAGATCTTTACAAATGAGATTTTTTTTATTTCAACTCGACTCATACTGCTTGTTATCAAGTTTTGGTCTTCTCAGTCATAAATTTAAAAGGTGGAAACAAATGAACAAGTGTTAGGCTGCACGAACAAAGATGCACTGCCACGTGATCTGGATGCATGCCACAAATATTCTGACCTCATCTCATAATCCTACTATATCATAAAAATGGGATAGATTAATTAGTTAATTAACTAGTTAATTATATTCTATACTTGTGTTGATCAAAGTCCGTGTCAGCAGCCAGCGGGCAAATTGTGGTTACGGAGAGATGGTGGTCAAAGAGATTGAATTGATTTTGTTTTTAATATGTATATATACTTTACTTCTGGAGTAATGCTAGGTTGACTAACTTTTTAAAATAAATTTACAAATTATATTATGTGTCTCAAATAAAAAATAAGTATATTAATAAACACTTTAGTAATAATTCAATCATAAAAAATCACGTCATATGATTTGCAAAATTTAATCTAAATAATTAGTCTCTCTAGTACTTCTCTTATCTATGAGAGGTCGGTCTTTTAGCCTTTAAATTATTGTAATACTTCTCTCATTTCAGGGTGAGGAAGAAATTCTTGATTCTGTACTAACGTAATATTATTTTATTGTACAAACGTTACAATCAGAGCAATTTATTCTCTTTTTTCATATTTTAAAGATTATATTAAAAAAATTATTCAATTCAAAGACAGTTTAATTATTCAACATATAAATACAAAAATACAGTTCATCTTAATAAGAATGATTAAATGATTTCTAAATCAAAGATGATTTTTAAATTATGATAAAGAGAATAAGCAATCTTAATTATAACGTTTGTATGAAAAAATAAATGCCGGAAATCCGGATTTTTCCTCTAGTAGAGCGTCGAGCCAAGTATTGTTCTTGAATTACTTAACAAGTTTTTGTAATTTGTATACACTAAACATGTTCACAACATTTGCATTACGTGTAAAAAAATAGTGAAATTCTATTTTCTATGGGTCGCACATGTGATCGATTTTCTTTCTTTTTTTTCTGTGATGTTATTCTTTTCGTATACCCACTTGGCCAAATCCTCTCTTTGCTTCTTCTTCGTCAACTTGTTTCTTGAAAAATTATTCTCTCTCTCTCTCTCTCCAATGGCTGCGTGGGTGCACATGCTTTCCTATTGAAAAATATGACCAAACCACACTTGTGCAAGTATCACTTGTAATAATACATCCTAAAATATACATGATTATTGATTAATACCAAATAAAAATATGGAGAAGTTTAATTTTTTAGTCGCACTATGTACCGAGTCGTGTTATGAATACATGTGACAACATAATGTTGGAATTAAATTTTAAAGTCAAACCCTAATTGCTTTACATAGTTATATCGGAGAAAGACTAAAGTTGAGTTTTATTTGGTAAGCTATTCCTTCTGCCTCGAGTAATAGTGATGACCGATTTTAATTACTAAGACAATAAGGGTTTCTTGTAAAGGAAGTAATCCTATTGGGTTTAGTATTTTAGTTGTAGGCTAATTAGGATTTCTTGAATCTGTTAGTGGGTAGAATTCTAGAAGCGTTGAGCATTATATAAGGTCGAGGTCCCTGTGCATTTTGCTAACACAATTACAAACCCTAGAACTCCTCATCAGTTCGTGACAAAAGAGCAGTGGTGCAGAGAAGAGCCTTGACCTACCCTTTGTCATCGTGTTCGTGCTTTCTCTACAAGTCCAAGATGTGTTCTCTCCGGATAAGTGATTAAACTGTAGATCAACGTATTATGAGGTTCTTCAAATTTGCATTGCTATGCCAATATAACAAAAGCTGGTCATTAATTGCTTGCTGAACATCAAACTCATTACAAATATCAGTATTGTCATTCGAAAATGTTGAATTAGCTTGCTGATTTGCATTGCTACGCGATCATAACAAGGTTGGTCATCGCAACTAGCTAGAACATCAAACTCATCACAAATATCAGTATTGTCATTCAAAATGTTGAGTAAATATAATTAACTTGTTGATTTGCATTGCTACGCCATCATAAGAAGGTTGGGGCTGCAACTAACTAAACATCAAACTCATCACAAAATATCAATAAACCGTCATTGTAGATGATTGATGGTCCAGATTTGCATGAATTGACAAGGCCTCACAGCAGCGTCTGGGCCGAAAATTTTAAATAATGGGGGTCATGATTTCATCGAAAAAACTTCATTGGACCATCTCATCCAACACCTAGGGAGGCACCTTGCTGAAAGCTTATGCCAAGGTATGTTGACAACTAATATGGTCTGTAGATCAAGGCTTGTCGAGGGCAATTGCAGGAAACTATCGAGTACTGTTGAAGACTACCAAGGCTTGTCAACTGCAGTATTTCATCGAGCATTTGGTGCACATAAGAAGAGAAAAAAAGACAAGGATGATAGAAGAAAATAAAATTAGAAGGAGAATGAAGTTGTAATTTAGTTTGCCATAGCGGTTTATAGGAGTCAAATATACAACTACACATACAAGTATACATAGAGATTTTGATATTTTTAGAGTCATGAGCAACCAATGACCCAATATTAGCTTCAACACTGCCTCACAATATTCTAAACTTCATGTTCCAAATGAAGAAGCACAACCAGATGAACATCAATACCATGCATATATCAAGTGCAAAGAGTTAGTACAGCTGAAAATTACTGCATTAATTCGCATCTTTCCCGGAGTGAGCTAGATGCATACATATACCAGAACTCCTTGAGCTGTTGAGCATCAGATGTTTGGACAAACGCATGCAGATGGGTTGTTCTTACGACTTTAATGTGATTTGCATGCGTGTACACGGTTGCTTTATTGCTGCGGTTTGTTCCTCCAAATAAAGGAACTGGATCCTTTCTGAGGCAAACCCTCAGAACCCTGCTGAGCGACGAACACGGGCCGTTGAATTTCGATCCAACAGCTACAATTATTATAACTTTAAGAGGGACCCCCCTGTTTGTAGCCATTGGATCGAAATCCAACGGTCCGTGTTTGTCGCTAAGCAGGATCCCGAGGGTTTGCCTCGGAGAGGATCCAGGTCCCCAAATAAATACCAATTCCCTTATATCTTGCTAACTAGATTTGTTCTAATTGTAGCCACATTAGAACTTCGTACAAATATATATCGTTTTTAAAAAAGATTTACAAATATGTATTATTATATGTATGGTACAAAATAACGTGTTGCGCCTAAAAAATTATAATATAAGTAAACTGGTAACATTACGTAACTGTGTAGACATTACAATAGCATCACGTAATTATGTGCAATTTTCTTTGGTGCCGTTCGTTATTCATTCCCAACTTTTGTCAGCCGTCCAATATCATCCAAAGGATGACAATCCTCTCCGGGTGATAGGTTGTAGCCTTACAACTAGTCGGAACTACCAAAATGTTCATAATGGAATTTGATTCCATCCAGATCTACTTTGTCTAACATCTTAATTGTTCATCGTGTATCGTACGATCAGAAATCATTTGACTTTTTTATTTAAAATTAAATACAAATAGTGTCTAACGAAAACTGACTGTACGATGTACGATGAACAGTTAGGATATGGGGATCATTCGGAGAGGATCATCTTCCCTTAATTAGTGGATGGAAAAGCTGGGTGTTTTGGTGGAAAGTCAGATGTTTTCTCAGTAAAATTGGCGGCTAAGTCGGCCATTTGTATTTCTAAAATATGAGGAGAACAAGTGGGTGAGGCTATTGAGAATTTCAGTCCCAAAGGGAATTTGAGAGGGAAGGGGAGAGTGTTGTTGAGGCGGCGACTATATAGAAAGAATGTTTTCTGTATTCTATTTCTTAATGAGGAAGTAATTACAACTGAGTTTATATACAGTTTGCTAAATAAGCTTATTGACTAATAACACTAGATTAACTACTAATCATAATGATTAGTTACAAAACAGTTGTAACAAATTTACTACTATTAAAAAAAAACAGAAAATATCTAATGATGAGATGTCCCTTTACCCTCTCTCAAGCTAAACAGAGGATCCCCGAGAGAAAGCTTGGACTATAACAACTTGAATCTGGCCTTGGAAAGTGCCTTGATGTGAATTCTGCAATTTGATGATAAGTACTGACATGTTGAACTTGAATCAAATTTGCTAAAACAAATTCTTTGATGTAATGATAATCAATTTCCAGATGCTTCGTGTGAGCATGAAACACTGGATTAACAGCCAAAGAGATTGAAGAAACATTATCACACCAAAGTTGAGGAACTTGTCAAAGAGGAAAGGTGACTTCTTTTAAGATTTTGCAAATCCATGTAAACTTTGCAGCTGTGTGAGCAAGAAACTGATATTTAGCCTCTGTAGAAGATCGAGCAATTGTGTGTTGCTTCTTTGCACTCCAACTCATCAAATTTAGACCCAGATACACACAATAGCCACTTGTTGATCTTCTGTCAAAAGTACAGCCAGCCCAATCAGCATCGGAATAGGCTGTGAGATGTAAGGGACCTTTTTTGAACCACAGACCTTGAGCAACAGAACCCTTAAGAAATCTCAAAATTCGTTTAACTACTTGAAGGTGAGGTTCTCTTGGACAATGCAGAAATTGGCACACTTGGTTTATAACAAAAGAAATATATGGTCTTGTCCAAGTGAGGTACTTACAATGGATATGTATTCCTTAGGATTAGTAAGTAAGGGACCAGTGTAATCCAACTTAGTTGTTCAAAGTGGAGTAGAACGTGGTTTGTAGCCATCCATATTGGTTTTAACAAGCAGATCAATAAAAGCTTGACAATGAGAAATATTTGGACCAGTCACTAGAATGTCATCAACATACACTGCGACTATAACCAAAGAGGGCTTTGTATGAACAAACAGAGAACAATTAGATTTGGAGTTTGCAAAATCAAGAGAGCTTAGGGTATGATTAAGTTTATCATACCATGCTCTGGGAGCCTGTTCCAAGCCATAGAGAGACTTGTTGAGCTTGCAAACAAAATATGACTTTGTGGGATCAATAAAGCTAAGTGGTTACTGCGTGAAAACTTCTTCTTTGAGATTGCAATGAAGAAAGACATTGTTTATGTCTAATTGATTTAGAAATCAGTTGTGTTGAACTGTAAGTGTTAACAAGATTCGAATGGTGATTGGTTTTGCAACATGACTAAATGTCTCTTAAAAATGAACCATTTCTTGCTTATGAAACCCCTTAGCCACAAGACGAGCTTGGTACTTATCAATGGTGCCATCAGGTTTTCTCTTAATTCTGAACACCCATTTGCACCCTACAACATTCTGATTAGGAAATGAAGGAACTATAGTCCATTTTCCAGTATTTTGCCAGGCTTGAAACTCTTCAGACATTGCTTGTCTCCAATGCTTATGTTTTGAAGCCTGTAAATAAATTGTAGGGATAAAACTGCTAGTATCAATTTGATGCTTAGTAGCAGCTAATATATTGGGTTTAAAAATCCCAGTAGTGGACCGTGTTACCATTGGATGTGTATTGGTAGAGGCAAGAGTAGGTCGTGAAGCAACAGGTACCGAGGACAAAGTTTCTTGGGATGCAACATGCACTAGTGATTGAGTTGAGGTTGGAGAAGATGATTGCTGTGAAGATTAAGCTAAACTGGGTAAGGATGCAATGCTACCCAAGATTAAAGGATTAGGTTGAGAGGAACGAGTGTGAGAGACAGGAAATGAAAGAGTAAAAGTTGATGAAAAGTTTGATGTAGGTGTTGTGGATGCAGATCCTAATGTGACATCGTCCTGTGATTGTTGTAAACCTTTGAAAGGAAAATGATCTTCATTGAAAATGACATGTCTGGAGATGTACAACCGTTGTGTTTAAATATCTAAGCACATGTAGCCTTTGTGTTGCAAATTATAACCGAGAAAGACACAATGAGTGCTCTTGCCATCAAGCTTTGAAGAAACATATGGTTTGAGCCAAACATAACAACTGCAACCAAATGTCACATCCTAACCCAGGCTCCACCACATCCTGGGCTTGACTCTGCCGTAGCACGATATTGTCCGTTTTGGGCCTCAACCACGCCCTCACGGTTTTGTTTCTCGGAACTCACGCTGGAACTTCCCAATGGGTCACCCATCTTAGGATTGCTCTCGCTACAATCTCACTTAACTTTGGAGTTCTTAAGGATTTCGAAACCAGTGAGCTCCCAAAATGCCTCATGCTAAGAAGAGGTAGACATGTACATATAAGGCGTATGGGATCCACTCCCTGTGGGGATGTGGGATCTAGCAATCCACCCCCTTAGGAGCCCAACGTCCTCATCGGCGCACTTCTGACCAGGGAGTGGCTCTGATACCAAATTGTCACATCTCAACCCGGGCTCCACCACATCACTGGCTCGACTCTGCCATAACACGATATTGTCTGCTTTGGGCCCCGACCACGCCCTCACGGTTTTGTTTCTGGGAATTCACACGGGAACTTTCCAATGGATCACCCATCCTAGGATTGCTCTCACTACGATCTCGCTTAACTTCGGAGTTCCTAACAAATCTAAAGCCATTGAGCTCTCAAAAGGCCTCGTGTTAGGCAGAGGTGGGCATGTACATATAAGACATAGAAGATCCACTCTCATAGGCGATGTGGGATTTAACACCAAAAATCTTAAGCTTGGAATAATCTTAAGCCTTTTTGAATAGTAGTTCCCAATGAGATTTGTCCAGAGTAGATAAAGGTAGTCGACTAATAAGATACAAAGCTGTGTTGAAGGCTTCAACCCAGTATTTGTGAGGAACACTTGAAGCTACTAGGAGAGTTCTGGCCGTTTCTGTGAGATGTCTGTGTTTACGCTCAACACACCCATTGTGCTCGGGAGTGTTCTCGCAGCTATATTGATGACAAATACGATGATTGACAAGAAAATAATTAAAATGTAAAGCTAGTGAATTCACCCCCAGAGTCTAATCTAAAAGTTTTGATTTTATTACCAACCAAATTTTCGACATACGCTTTAAAACTAACAAATCCAGAAAAAAAAAATAAAAAATAAAAAACTTCAGACTTTGCCTTCAATGGAAACAGCCATGTGTATTTAGTGAACTCATCTATAAATATAACACAATAATTGTAACTAATGGCAGATAAAACTAGAGTTGGGCCCCAAACATCACAATGAATCAACTCAAGACTGGCAGAGACACTACTAGTACTAAATGAAAAGGGTAACTTGTGATTTTTACCAATAGCATAATATGTGCAAAGAAATTTACAGACTTGGCACCATTGAAGTGTAGCTTTAGTACTTAGAAAAGTTGAATGTGCAGATATTAAGGGGATGCCTTTGAAAGGATATAAACCTTCTCTAACTGGCCGCTTGAAAAGGTATCATCCCCGTAAAGCGATCCTTGATTGTAGAACCATCAGAATCAAGGGTTAAGGCACAAGAGTTATCTTTTAAAAATTGATAGGCAGAGGGAAGATTGAATTTCATCTTGGGAACATGAAGAACATTGTTCAATCTAAATCTAGTTGACAATGTTTTAAGCATAGAATTGCCAGAGTGATGAATATACATACCTTGTTCTCTTCTCCAGAGTAGGGAATAAGAGAATGAATAACAGCTATATCATTTGTGATATGAGATGTGACGCTAGAGTCAATAAGCCAAGTAGGAGAAGAAGTCTTGGAGTTTGTGTGAACACACATAGCAGCTAATTTGGCAGAGGGTATTTTACTAGCAAAGGCGTGATCCATTCGTTCATAGCAATCAATTGCTTCATGCTCGAAGGAATGACAAATTTGGCAAGGATTTTTGCCACCAGAATTGTTGGTGTTGCGATTAAACCCATGAGAGTTATAGCGATTACCATCAGAATTATTTCGAAAATAGTCAGAGCCATTGCCAGAGTTATGGAAATTACCACGAAACTGAGTGAAGTTATTGGAGTAGTTACCACGATTGTTGCGTTGAGATGTCCCTTTGCCACGATTGTTCTGAAATTTGAGATGAGCATTGAATTACGTAGCATAGGCTTAGGGAAAGGGATAATATGGTGGTGTAGGGAGGAGAGGGCCCTGAGACTGAGCAGCAAATGCTCAGAAAGGTTCTTGAGCAGAAGAGACAGTGTCTTTCTTTTTGCGCTTCATGAATAATTCTTTGTTAATCAACAGACCATGCAGTTCATCCAAAGTGGTTGAAGAAATTTTCTGCATAATAGAATCAATAAAAGATCCATATTCATCAGATAAACCATTGAGAATGGCAGTAATGAGGTCATGATCAGAAATTGGAGAACCAGCCGCCATTAAAGCATCTGAAATACCTTTGATGCGCTACAAATACTTAGAAATCGAAAGATCACATTTGTGTATAGAATGGATATGAGATCACAGTTGATGAATATGAGCAGCAGATACACCTCCAAATCGATTTTCAAGATTGAACCAAAGATCACGAGATGAAGTCACACCAACATTGAACGGAATAATTTCTTCAGAGAGAGTTGAGTTAACCCAAATAAGGATATTTTGATCATTCTCGTACCAATGTTCATATGCAGGGTTAGGGTTTCCAATAGTGCAACTGTTCTAATCAAGAAGATAAGGCAGTGGACAGGGCTCAGAACCATCAACGATGCTGGTGAGCTTGTAGCGCCTAAAAATCGAAGCAAAAAGAGCCTTCCAGACTAAGTAATTGTCACGCTTCAGCTTCGTATGCACTATACAACTAATATTCTGGATTGTGATCGATGGAATCGACAAACTAAAAGAATTAGGATTCATCGTAGAGAAATTAGGGGCGACGAACTCAGTCGATGCAAGATTTGGATGAACAATTTCAGGATGCGGAGGCATGGAAGAAGATGACGACGCCATTGTTGAGGAGAAAAAGAAATTGGAGATCGAGATGAAGAATTGGAATATCAAAGTGCGGCGAAAGGAGGATCGAAAGGTGGTGAAGCAGAGAGGTGAGTGATACCAAGATAGAAAGAATGCTTTTTGTATTCTATTTCTTAATGAGGAAGTAATTACAACTTAGTTTATATACACTTTGCTAAATAAGCTTAGTGACTATTAACACTAGATTAACTACTAATCATAGTGATTAGTTACAAAACAATTGTAACAAATTTACAATTATTAAAACAAACAAAAAAAATATGTAATGATGAGATGTCCCTTTACGACTATGATAGCGTATGGGGGTAGAAAAACCTAGAAACTCGGCGAAGATGGACAGAGGCGGCGTTCTTCACAACGTTGAACAACTCCAGAAGCTCTTTCTCCATCGGCCCCAATTTTTTCTATCTTCCATCCACTAGATTGAATTAAAAAATCAACCATTTTATTAGTGAATCAAAGGAAAAAAAGAAAACCAAAGCTCCTATAAAGGACGACCTACGGGGATTCTCCGACGATGTAGGCAGATGGTGGTGGAGAGGTGGTTTATGCCAGCAACGGCTGGGTATTTAGTGAAGAAGAAGAAGAGTTTTTTCCTTTTTTTTTTTTTTGGTATAACCTAGCCAAAATAACGTCGTTTTGAGTCAGGTGAGTTAAAAATGTCGGCGGCACGATCCAGGTGAAAAAGATTCGAAGCAAGATTCACAGGTTGGAAGGGTAAAAGAATTCGACCTTTTAGACAGGGAAATTGTCTGGGATATCTGTGAGAATGTGCATATAATCCAAGTGAAAAAAGTAACATATTATTGGGAAGAATAAATAACCTAAGATTTTTTGCTGCACTGGTTTGTCAATTTACTGCGACCGTACGTAAACAAGTACTTGCATGCACGCATAATCCGGCAGTGTGTCTCCCAACTCCGAAGCTTCGACAACATTGGCATGCATGCAAAAGCAAACCCTATATCAAACTTATTCCGGTTATGCTTATACGTAGCGTGGCTTATTTTATTCTATGCATATATGCTTCTCGAATTCATATCAATATGAGTTTTGATGTGACATGGTACCAAATGTCACAATTTTAAAATGGACAAAATTAATTAATTAATTAATTAATTAACAATTCTAAAATGGACAAAATTAAAAAGCAAGTGGACAAAACGATGGTGTTTCGAGAAGCATGCTTGATGTTTCCTTGTAAAAAACTGCGGGCAGGAAGACAATTGTGATGTGAACAAAACTTAAGTGCCATAATTTATTTAAGTAGTTGTATGAGCTGTGGTTTACATATTTAGTCGTAGATGCACATGATCATGATGAGACTCACATTTGTATAATGTAAAAATCATTCATGCAGAGTGAGTGTGATGTAGGCGATTGATGTAGCAAAATTTGTATAATTATAAGAGGTAGCAATTTTTTTAATACACAAACAATAGCACAACACGGATCTTCGTCAGACTCCAAAACTAAACCCAGGAGCTATTTCCACAAGAAAATTACTAAATCATTACCCAAAAATGTCTGTAAAAATATTTTAAATCTAGTACATTGTTGTAGCCTATTTTATCTGATAAGGGGAAGGGGGCCGGCAGAAAGGAGAGAGATTGAGAGAAAGCGAGATATATGTTTGTAGAATTGTAGGAGAATGTGTGTTGTTATTTCTCATACATAATGCCTTTATTTATAGTAATAAGGGAGAGAATAAATCTTTCATCCCCAAGGAATACAAGTCATAATAGGAAAAAATAACTATAATCAAATATAATCTAAGATTTACACAATAACATTTAAACTAGGAAAGTTTACAACACTCCCCATTCAGTGTGTAAATACCTCAAGGTAGATTCAGCATCACGTAGAAGTTAAGGAAGTTGACTCGTTGGCACTGATTCTAAAGAACACGTCATTCTCAATAAGGTAGGAACTTGCATAAAGAAAGTAAGTCTCACTAAAAAAAACCCTAAGGCTATGGCAAAAACCCGAGTAAGGACAAAATCCATAGTTTAAGGAAAAATGCTTGAGCAATGCAAAGTCAAAAGAACATTTATAGGATGTCACCAAGGTTATGACCAGTCCAAGGTGGGTGCCTCATTAAAACATAGTTAGGTAAATCTAATGGGAAAAATGCTCTTAATCGTAGGGAAAAATAGTATATTAAGATCAAGCAAGTATACTTCAAGATACTCCCCATGAATTTGACACAATTCCAAAATGAGCTAGCAATGTTACAACTCAGAAAGTTTACGCATACCTATTCCATGAACAAACTTCTGAAACGTCGTCTTCGGCAGTGATTTGGTGAAAAGGTCGGCCAAATTGTCTTGTGAACGGATTTGTGTTACTTCAATCTTCTGATGCTTTTGTTTTTAATGTGAGAAGAAGAACTTGGCTGCAATGTGCTTGGTGTTGTCTCCTTTGATGTAACCCTTCTTGAGTTGTTCAATGCATGTTGCATTGTCTTCACAGATTGTTGTTGGGACATTAACGACAAGGTAAAGATAGCAGGAGCTTCAAATATGGCCCACAACTGCTTTCAACCAAAAGCATTCCCAAGTTGCTTCATGTAAGGCGAGAATTTTAGCATGGTTAGACGAAGTGGCAACTAAAGTCTGTTTAGTTGACCTTCAAGAGATTGCGGTGCCTGTAATGGTAAAGACATAACCTGTTTGAGAATGGGCCTTGTGCAGATCAGATAAGTATCATGCGTCAGCATAACCAACAAGGCGAGAATTGACTCGAGAAGCATAAGGTGCGACATTACTCGAGGATCCATAGGGATAGAACAAGCCCAAATCCGTAGTACCCTTAAGGTAATAGAAAATGTCTTTAACGCCAATCCAGTGTCTGCGTGTTGGCGAATTACTGTATCTTGCCAAAAGGTTAACAGTGAAGGAGATGTCGGGTCTAGTGGATTGAGCTAAGTACAATAAAGTGCCTATTGCATTTAGATAAGGAACTTCAGGTTCCAAAATCTCTTCATCATCCTCTTTTGGACGGAAGGGATCTCGTTTTGCATCTAGCGATTAAACGACCATAAGAGTACTCGAAGGCTTCGCTTTATCCTCATTAAAGCGGTGCAACATATTCTAGGTGTAGCTTAATTGATGAACTAAGATTCCATCTGAACAATGCTCTCTCTCGAGATCGAGATAATATAGAGTTTTACCTAGATTTTTCATCTCAAATTCCGACTTCAGGTGCGCGACAGTTCTCGCAAGCTCTTCAAGAGTTCTGATGAGATTCATGTCATCGACATATATTGCAACTATCGCAAAACTAGAATATGACTTATTAATGAACACCCAAGGGTATCGTTCGTTGTTCATATATCTCTAACTAGTCAAATACTCACTTAGACGGTTATACCACATTCTTCCTAATTGTTTTAAACCGTAGAGTGAACGCCTCAGTCGAATTGAGAATGTGTTTTGGGGTTTGGAAATATTTGATCCAGTCAATGTAAGTCCTTCGGGAACTTTCATGTAAATTTTTGTATCAAGATCCCCATAAAGATACGTAGTTACTACGTCTATCAGCTGCATATTTAGTTTTTTAGAAACTACCAAACTGGTAAGGTAGCAAAAAGTAATCACATCCATAACAGGTGAATAAGTTTCATCAAAGTCAATCATGAGGCGTTGTGAGAAGCCTTACGCAACAAGACAAGCTTTGTAACGCACAATTTCATTCTTCTCATTACACTTCCGAACAAAAACCCACTTGTAGCCAACGGGCTTCACATGTGGAGGAGTATGAGCTACAGGTCCAAACACTTTACATTTCGCAAGCAAATTGAGTTCGACTTGGATTGCTTGTTTCCAGTTTGAACAATCGGTTCTACGTCAACATTCATCAACGTAACAGGGTTCAATGTCATCGCTCAACATAATCTCAGTAGCTACTGCAAATGCTAATGCATCATCGACGATCATCTCATTTCTACACCACACATCATCTAAGCTAGCATAATAGACCGAAATCTCACGATTCTTGAAAGGATGATTCATCTCTTCAAGGACGCTTCCATAATCTAGAATTTCCTCATGAGTTAGATAGAATGAGTAAGCGGCAGCCGGATTCATGGTAAGCTCTTCAGGCCCTTGTGTCGTGGGTTTCCTTTTCTGGGGGTGTGAATCCTTTGAACCAAGAGGTCTGCCACGCTTATATGTAGGGGCATATGATTAGCTAACTACTAATGTACGTGGATCGGCTAAAGTGGCATCCCGAGCCTCCAGGAGAGAAGTCTGTCGTATATTTGGTACATCTATCTTTGCAGGCGTATTCGCAGCTGGAATATGTGATCTTGTCACTCGTGCTAAATTAGTGAAAGCATATGGCATGCTCTGAGATATGCTTTGGAGATCTAATATGCGATGTACTTCAATTTCAGACTAAGCGGTGCGGGGATCTAAATGAGACAAAGTGGGAGTCGTCCATGATAATTCGTGTCGTTCTTCAGGAACGTTGACGTTCTTATCTCCCCCTAATGACGGGAATACTGTCTCATAGAAGTGACAATCTACGAAATGAAAGGTAAACAGATCCCCCGTCAAAGGTTCCAAGTAACGAATAATCGAAGAAGAATCATATCCGACATTGATTCCTATTTTTCGTTGATGCCTCATTTTTGTACGTAAGACGGTGAAACCAGCACATAGACCGCACAATAAAAAATGCGTAGATGCAATATGTCGGGTTCGTATCCAGTAAACAACCGAATGGCGTTATATGGTTGTGTCATAGGCCTCAAGCGGACCAACTTAGCCGCGTGCAATATTGCATGGCCCTAAACAGCGATCAGGAGCTTGGTACGTATGACCAACGATCGAGCAATCATTTGTAAGCGCTTAATGAATACCTCTGCCAGGTTATTCTAGGTGTGAACATGGGGTACAAGATGATCAACTTCAACCCCAACCGACATGCAATAGTCAACAAAAGTTTTAGATGTGAATTCTTCAACATTATCCAATCGAATAGAAGGTCATGTAAGGCGGGGAAGATTTAGGCAGATGCCTAGGCGCTAGCTAGGCGGTCTGGACAGTTCTAAGCGCCTCTGCAACGCCTAATCTCAAAGTAGAGCCTCGATTGAAATTCTACAGCTCACCGTTTGTGAGTAGAAAAGGAAAGAGAGAACGCAAAAAGAGAGAAACTTTTAACTTTTAAGGTATCAATCCATGGCAGCGCGATCTGGATTTGAGATCTCAGATCCACACTTTGACCCGTTCGACATTCTGATGATTGAAGGAAGAAGAAACGAAAAAACTTAGATGGGAAAAGTGTTCCGCTTTCTAACGAGTCAAAATGTGATAATGATATGGGCTTTGGAAATACTAGGTGGCGTGTTAGAGGTGGGGTGAAAGGGTTAGAAATATAGGGATATTATTTGGTTTTTAATTTTTAATAAACCACCCACTACGTGGGATTTTTATCATTTCAAACAGCTTGGAATATATACATACATTATATGTACATATATATATGTTATATATTTATATAAAGTATTAGGATAATGTTTTATTATTTTTTTACTTGATAGAATCACATATATATATATATATATATATATTTTAATTAATTGTGTGCTTTTTTATTTTTTTAGTTTCATGGTAGTATGCATATAGAAATGGTGTACCTAATTTGCAAAGGATGGATAGACTACAAGTTCATCCAATTGTGAAATGAATTGGAGAACTTTTGAGGGGACACATACAAAAAAAAGAAATAAACTAGATACAACAACGTTAAATAATATAATCTATGTCCAATCCAATGCAAGGATCATGAACAAGAAGAATTTAGTCTGTTATCCAAGAATACTCTTCATTATGATTATATGCTTACTGTTTTTAAAATATTGAACTTGTTGGATGGATGTACTTTGTGTATTCTTCTACTTCTATTTTTTCATTTTATCATTCTTCTATTATCCATACAAGTATAGTTTTTTTAAAGTGTAAATAGGCACTTATTTACAAGATATATTATAAATTTACATAAATCCGCCTAGGTTGCCTAGGCACTAGGCGCCTACCCACCGCTCGACTAGTGCCTAGCGTTTTTTTATAACTTTGCTTAAACTTCGGGTTAGTGGATGCATGTGTGATGATTTGAGGATACAGCGCATCGCTATTCGTCCAGGATGTCCCAAACGGTAGTGCCAAAGTATAATTTCGTGCGCAATCCTAGAGGTAGGGTTGGCCACATAGTGGCATTCTATAAGACGTATGGTCGTAGTATACAGACCACTCGAGATACGCTTCATATTCTCTAGAATATACTTCTAGCCATATTCGTAAGAAGTTATGGACAGAAATTTAACTTCATGTTCCACATGGGTTTCAGCGTGGTAATTGTAATCTCTAATGTCCTTGAAACTCAGCAACGTTCTTCCGAAACATGGAAAATAGAGTGCCTCATCAATGGTCTAGATTGTACCATTGGACAACATTATACGTGCCTTACTGTGTCCTTCAATCAGGTTGGATGGGCTTGACAAGGTTGTCAGATGTGCATTCTTAGGTATGAAGTTAGTGAAATAGATGCGTTCACGCAAAATGGTGTGCGTGGTTCCACTATTTGCCAGAAAACTAAGGGCTGGTTTGGTATTGCTGTGCTTTGAAAAAAAGCTGCTGTGAAAATAAGCGGCTGTGTTGTGAGAATAAGTGGCTGTGAAATAAATCAGCAGAGTGTTTGGTAAACTTTTTTGTAAAAGTGCTTTTGGAAAAAAAAGCAGTCAAATAGTGGATCTTTTCATTAAAGAAGCACTGTAGCTCCGTGTGCTTTGAAAAAAAGCCATTTTTCCAAAGCTGCAAATAGCAGCTTCAGCTTTTTCCTTTGATTTCAGCTTATTCTCACAGCAGCTTCCAAAATAAGCCATTTTTTTTCAATTTACCAAACACCTAAAACCCTCACAGCTTTTTTTCATGAGTGCTTTTTTTTTAAGCACCTCACTCCCAAACTAGGTCTAACTTCCCTGCTAGTCATAGCTCGAATGAAAAATTAATTTGAATCACATGCATAAAAGTTCTTAAAACAAATATCCATTCAAAATAATTTAAGTATTCAAGGATGGTAATTAATTAAAAACTTAATATCCAAAAACAAATCACCAACAAATAATCCAAATATGAAGGAAAATTGTTCAAAATTTTACCAAAAAACAAGAGGGGGGTTCGGCCACGAGGTGGAATTCGGCCCCAAAGTCTTATTTCAACTATAAAAAAAAAAAGTTTATGTGTAAGATTCTAAACTTCCATAGGGTTGGTATCCTCTTAAAAGTCAAAAACCTCTATATTTGTACTCTCTGGTTCGTCCACTTGCATAAAGTTTGATTCAAACTTCTTACAACAAGAATGATATTTAGCTACAACCTTTTAGGGAGCTTAGTAAACACGGGACCATTGGTCATTTGAACCACAGCGATAACACATATCCGCATCCATGGTTTCAGGTGATGTGCCCTTATTCTTGAAGTTCGAGGCCTTGGGAGCGAGATTTGGGCATTTCTAGGCTTTGTTTCCTCCCTTAGATTGGCCTTGGCTTTGTTGACCTTGACGGGGTATCTTCTGGCCACCCGTACCATGCCTCTTTTGGAGTTTTGGGAGTTGGTTTGTACTATAGTTTGCTTCAGGCACAGCAGTCGCCCTAATAGGTCGAGCTTGATGATTCTTCATCAACAGCTGATTCTGTTTTTCAACTATAAGTAAAACAGATATCAAATTCGAGAACTTGTTAAACTTCTGAGCTCTATATTGTTGTTGTAGGACAATATTAGTAACATAAAAGGTCAAATAAGTCTCTCCAAAACATCATTTTCAATCAAATTTTCATTACAAAACTTGAGAAGTGATCGAATTCGACAAACTTCATAATTATATTCATTCACAGACTTAAAGTATTGGAAGCGCAAATGCTGCCAGTCATGTCTTGCTTTAGACAAGAATATGTCTTTTTGGTGATCAAAACGATCAGCTAAAGTGACCCATAATGCATGTGGATTCTCTTCAGCAAGGTACTCGGTTTTCAAGGCGTCATGAATATGCCTTCGGATGACGATCATAGCAGTACCTTTCTCAGCTTTGTCAACCGAGCAGTGAGGTGAAGCTTCACATCCCTTCCAGAGACCTCCAAAGTGGTGAAGTCGAGTTTGTTCAAATTCGACGTGCTCTTATCACAAAATAGATGGACAAGATGTGGTTAGTGTAATGGAGAAAAAATGAATCCATTCACATAGGAGTAGAACATTTAGGTTTTAATAGACATGTATTGGTTTAAATTTGCATGAAAAACTTCGGGTTTTCATGGGTGATGTCTTTAAAGAAAACTTCAGGTTTTCAAACAAGGCATGTTTTTAGAAACTTTAGGTTTCGAAGTAATTATGAACTTCAGGTTTATATGTTCCTACAGTCAAACACAAACATATACACAAAAATATGCAATATGCAAATAGAACTTCAAGTCTATAATTATAATTGAATTAATTATTCGGACTTCAGGCCAAATTTAAGGTGTGGGTGAAAAAATATGAAAACCATTGGGCCTAAAATAATTAGGCAATTAAACTCGAGGCCCCTAAAAGAATAGGCCAAAGCCCATGGGTAAGCTGAGTAAATAAGAGTCGTGCGGCCTAGGCCGAAGAATTGAAAGTGAGCTGCAGGCCCAGAGCAACAATCTAGTTGCACAAAAGAGCCAAGCTCAAAAGAATGGCCCAGACGAGGGCGATATCACGTGTGACGCAACATAAGCGAACACAGATACGCCAGCAGAGCTAGGATCTGGTGCGACACACAATGCCGTGACACTATGGCTTTTCAGGCTGGTGTTGGGTCGAGCCCAGGTATTGGGCTGTATCATGCGAGCCCATTTTAGAAAAAAAATTATTTCTCTACGAGCCAAGAAGGCCAGCCTAGGTATTAGGCTTAGGCTTTTAACCAAGAACACCCTAGCCGGAGCTGGGTGCAGTCACCTGGGACGAATGCCAGCGTTGTCGCTGCAGCAGCCGTGATTTGGAAGAAATTTCTCGGTGCAAGGTCATGTGTTCGACAACAAGCAAATTCTTAAGGACGAAGATGATAACTCAACAGTGGGGGGAAAAAGGAAACCTATGACATTCAAACTGGAATTTCACCTAAATTTGAAGAAATTCTTCAGGAATTTCAATGATATTGGATAAAAAATCATGACACCATGTCAAATTTAATTAGAAAATTACACGGCAAGGTCGTGGTCTCGCTTCAGGCGAGTTGGGTTTTTTGGGTTGGACGCCATAGGCGTTGGGTTCCAAATGAGCTTGATGCTCCATGTTTGCATGGGGTCACGAGTTCAAAGAACCCAAACGGTGATTTCAAAGTTTTTTTTTTTCTTTTTCAGATTATGAAATTCAATTATATGCGTATTCAATTCAATAACTTTATGCAAGTTCATATATTTGATGCAATTCATGGCAATATCAAATTCACATAATTCAACAATTATGAATATAATGCGTACACAATTTATGTAAAATCTAAAATTTGAAAAACGTTAAGTTGGGTCATGCATTATGATGAATGTTCATGCTATCAGGGCTGTAAAAATATCGAGATAAAACCGTTATTTTGGAATAACCTAATTGCATGATGATATGGATGGACTGGTTTGATGCAAAAAATCTCCTCGTTAAATTCCTAAGCGCAGCGGTAGGAGCGTGTTGATAACTTGTTGTAGCCTATTTTATCTGACAATGGGAAGGGGGCCGGCAGCAAGGAGAGAGATTGAGAGAGAGAAAGAGAGAGAGAGATTCATCCCCAAGGAATACAAGTTATAATAGGAAATAATAATTAGAATCAAATATAATCTAGGATTTACACAATCATACTTAAATTATGAAAGTTTACAACATACATATCATTAAATACTAAATTATTATTTTAACATCGATATTATCTACACTAAGGGGAATGAGTGAGCTTAGCCTCACAATGAGTTACCAATAATATGGTTTAAATTGGCCTCTGTGATAATTGAACATAAAACATCTTACTTACCAGTAAAGATGAATATCATTATACCGTATTAAATACTAAATTATTAGCTATTCTTAATCTTAACCCAAAAGCCAACATACTACTTCACTCCTCCACAATGTGATAACATTATATGTATATTTGATAAGGTAACATCGGATAGGGAAGTGATACTCTCGCACATTTTTTAGCTTTTCATACATTTTTTTTTTAATTTTGTCATTAAATGAAATAAACCAAATGAAATTCCGATCAGAATTAGACAAAAATGTGTTAAAAGTTAAAAGTGTTTGTTTATTATTTTGTTTTTGAATATTATTGTTTAAGAACAATAATAAAATAAAATAAGGCAAAAATAATGCAAAGAAAACATACTCTCCATGGCGTGGTGAAATCACAATATTCCTTTCCCTTTCAATCTCGATGCCTCTTGTCATATAATTTTAAAGTAGTACTATTAACGTATTTATTTTTATATATTATATATATATATATTTTATTAATTTGTATAATTAATACTAACATTTGTTTATTTTTTTTTTTTTAGAAAATGAGAAGAGAGGGAGAGAGGGAGAAAGTGGGGGTGTGAGAGATTTTCGTTTTTTTAATATTAGAGGTATTTTAATATCACATATATATGATGCTTCAATAAAAAATAAAAAAATTTGAATCTGTAAAATTATATTATTGTCCATTATTTTTTTTGTGATAGAAAACTAATTCATTTTTTCATTGTTTTTTTAGTTAATAAAGAAAATTTTATTAATTAGCAGAAATTATCTAATTCATTGGGCTCACTACTAAAAATTGTCGAAAACTAAAAAGAAATGCGTGGAAGGGATTTGAAAAAGAGAAAACGAAGGAGGGTATGGAGTGGAGTCAGAGAGGCGGTTAGTGCATGACGTTGACGTGTCACGACGGGGTGTGGTGACCACAGTGCCGCGTGGAACCACAACATGTCTCCCCAGTGCCCTCCTAGTCTTATTGTCCTATTATCTATTGGAAAAGGATTCTTGTCGGATTCATTTTTTGCGGATCTTAAAGATTATGTGGTTGTGATTATTAATTGTGCATCATGTAAAAAAATTATTTAAAAATTAAAAATTAAATACGAATATTATTTAATAAAAATTGTCCACATGATGTATGATAAATGATCAATATCATAGGATCCTTAGGATCCACAAGAAAATGATCCTACGAGGATCCATTTCCTTATATACTAACAAGTGGTGGCTCCACCACGTCATTATCATGAGAGATTTTTCAACGTATTTAGAATACTACATGTGATTAGATAACTGAATAAAATTTTATTTTTCAAATGTTTATCTAATTATATAAAGACACGTGGTACTCCTTCTGTGTTTTAGACACATTGAAAATTCTCTCCATTACTATAGAAATTTTGAGATTGACTAAATACACTGTATTTTCGTGACTTCAATAAAACAAATATTAATTTGACTTTTTATCTTTGAGCCGAAACGCCACTATTTCGATATAGTAGTCCATATAAATCCTTCTATAATTACCATTTTTTAAAGAAGTTAATTACGAAGAAGAATACGATAGTTCATTCTTTTAAGGGTGCGTTTGGTACGCAGACGGGACGGGACGGAACGGGACGGGACGGGACGGGACGGAACGGGACGGAACGAAGGTGTAATTTTTGAAAAAGACATGGGGTATATTTGTCTTAAAATGGTAAAACATTGTGTTCCACAGACGTGGAACAAACCCGTTCCAGGGGGGAGGTGGAACGCAAAAACACCCAAAATCTGTCCCGTGGAACAGTCCGTTCCACCCATTTTTGGCGCACCAAACGCGGGACGGAACGCCTCGTCCCGTTCCGTCCCGTCCCGTCCCACGTACCAAACGCACCCTTAATTAAGAACATTAATAAAATATTACTAATCGTCAAATAATAAATAGACCTTTAGCACTCATTCAAACTCAGCACAATGATACAGATCAATAAACTCTTAACAGAAAAATCATGTTAAACTGTTACAAGAAGTAATTAAATCTAATTTTTGTAGGGCCTTGAAGAGAACTATTTCTTTTGGTACCGTTTGGTACGCAGAAGGGACGGAACGGGACGGGACGGGACTGGAAGGAACAGGACGGAACGGATGATGTAAATATTAAAAAAGATAAAGAGAAATTGTCATAAAATTTTATAAATTTGTGTTCCACGGATGTGGAACGAGTCGTTCCAGGAGGAAGAGGTGGAACAAAAAATCAGCCAAATTTCGTTCCATGGGACAACCCGTTTCACAGTTTTTAGACGCATCAAACGTGGGACGGAACGGCTCGTCCCGTCCCTCGTACCAAACGGTATTTAGGAACAAAAATTAGTTTTTCTTTTTTGGGATGAAGACCAAGTTCACCTCTTTTTTGCCGACAGGCGTGGGCCGGGCCCCACCTTGAGATGCCTTGTCCCATTTTACGTCACCATCTCGTACATCTTTAAAACGCGCCACTAAATGTCTAAATGGGCCCATGCATCCATCACTGTCGGATTAGGATTCTCTCCCTTTATTTTTTTTCATCTTCTTTTATCCCATTTTTTCACGTTCTTTATTTTGTCACTTTCTTCCTATAAATAATTAATATAAAATATTAACGTAATTTAACTGTGATCGTTTAAATGTGAAAGGAGAGAAGAAGAGAAAAAAGAAGAAGGGAGAGAATCATACTTCTATCTTAGGGATCAGGATCCTCTCCTGAACAAATGATGAGGATCCTCATGACCAGGTTTATCAAGCCGTTCAAATTTTATCCAACGGTTACAATTATTATAATTTTTAGATGAATCTCTTATTTATAACCGTTGAATAAAATTTGAATGACTCGATGAGCCTAGTCATTAGAATCATCACCATTTGCTCAGTAGAGTATTCTGATCGCTATCTCTGCCCTCCATCCTTCCTCTGTTATTTTGTGGAGGAGTTATGCTATTCAGCTGTGGACCTCACTGTGCTTACAGTATTACTACTACTCTTCTGACTTTTGTACAGTTCTCTTGTATAATTTTGACTTTTATAATGTTAACTTCATAATTTGATTTGACAGCGCATATACAAGATCTTTCATGCATCTTTAGCATCGGGGATATAGAATCTAGATTTGTGAATTTGTAAATTAAGTTCGTTTATCGTACATCGTGTAATTAACTTTCGTCAAATAATATTTATGTTTAATTTTAAATAATAAAAATTAAAATAATTTCTGATTTTTCAATGTACGATAAATGAACACGATACACAAATATACGATGAATGCACAGGTCTTGAGAATCCTTTCCTCACAGGGATACTCATTCTGGGATATACAAGTTCAATGAAGGTGGAAAATGATCCTCGTCAGATCTTTTTCCTGGGATCCTAGGATTTCGTGATCGTAATCGTTTATTGTACATTGTGCGATCAGTTTTCGTTAGGTACTATTTATATTA
This sequence comes from Malus sylvestris, assembly GCF_916048215.2. Taxonomy (NCBI): domain Eukaryota; kingdom Viridiplantae; phylum Streptophyta; class Magnoliopsida; order Rosales; family Rosaceae; genus Malus; species Malus sylvestris. Next base: position 6,071,618 of record NC_062267.1, on the reverse strand, counting down.
AATTTTAAAATAATTTCTGATCATACGATTTACGATAAACGATCACAATCACGGAATCCTTAGAATCTTCAGGAAAATGACCCTTCGAGGATCCTTTTCCAATGAAGGTAATCATTAAATTTCCAATGGTGCAATTTATGCCATAATTAAACTTAATTTTGGGTTTTAACACTTGATTATTGCACTCGAGCCAAAAAAAAAAAACAATTCAGAGTTCAAATTCAAATTTGAGTATTACCAAGTGGAGTATAGCGTTTGAATTCAAATCAGTGTTTGAAATTTTTTTTGATACAGTTGATATTTTTAAGAAAATATAAAAAAAAAATCAAAAAAGGGTGAGGTGCAGTCTAAACTTTATCACTTATTAGAAAAACTCTTAAATTTTAACTAAAATCAACTTATACATTGCTAGGGAGACAAAATTAGCAAATTAAATAATGTGTTACCAATAAGAATAAACAGATTTATCAACGCTTAAGTAATAAATTACTCATCAACTTTCAAGACATTTTATTTCCAAAATTTTATAAATTTAATCTTTCTAACACTACTATTTTAAATTTCCACTATTTTTATTAAAAATATCTTCATCGATATTTTTAAAGACACCGATACTCTTTTATTTATTTATTTCTTTTTTTTTTGTGGAAACAAATACCGATACTTTAACATTGATTCAAATATAACATTGTACAAACTTTTGGTGATTGACATGCAACTCATCACTTTTTCTTCTTTTCTATAGACACAACTCACTTGTTCTCCATATTCTAACAAGATGAGGATTATCTCTTCTTCTAATTTCTCTTTTTTTTTCTTTTTTTTTCTACTTGAATTATTACGATTAAAACATGTCGACTTTTTATATTGATCTTTTTTATAGCAATAAAAAACAAAGTATAAGAGAAGAGGAGGAAAAAAGATAAGAATAAGAGGGGAGTCCAATGTTCAAACGGTGATGCAAATTAACAAGAATATAAAGACAAGTTGTGGACCAACTAAGGGACAAAAAAGCAATAGACTTTGAGTTGCATTTAGTATTTTTAATCTAGAAGGGCTAAAACCAAAACATCATAAATATAGGGGTCCCAAAATATCATATCATATAATTCACATAGGTCCCTGCTTGAGCTCACGTTGATCATGTGACAAACTTTGCTTCTTTCTTCCTTTTTCGTTTTCACTTAAACCTATCTTTTTGGTCGTCTTTGTTTTCACTACGTAACTATCATGTATTTACTGAGTTGAGAAGTAGAACACCAAAATTTCTTTTTCCGCTGCATGTATATCAAACTGTTATTCTTCTGTTAGGTTGCATTTAGTGTATGTTGGAATCTCGAACGTGATATCAGTGTTATGTTGTATTGTATTTAGTATTACGAGTGTTTTAACTGTTATATTTTACTTTTACAACTATTAAATCTTCTAATTTTAATATCAACAAATTATTTACCGTACCAGGCAATATTATGTTAGTACAAATAAAAATGTCCTAATCGGATAAATGGTCCTCGTGGTCATAAGGTATTCAGATGATAGCCCCTGTGGTAAAAAATTTGGATTTAAACCCATGTGGTCATAGTCTGTTAGGATTTAAACCCATATGGTCTAAGTCTGTTAAGATTTATGCCCTTCTGTCATTCCTCCATTAGGTTTAGGTTGGTCAAATCGGATAAATGGTCTCCGTGATCATAAGGAATTTGGAAGATAGCCCCTGTGGTAGAAAAATTCGGATTTAAATAATTTTTAATTCATTTCTTCTTCTTTTTTTAAATAAAATTTTTAAAAATATGTAAATTAATTATTTAAATAAAAGATATATATATATATATATATATATATTTAAAGTGAGCACCCAAAAATGGTGAAACATTCAAAATACCATAAATTGTCCTTTAAGAATTTCATAAATTATAATTGAACCAAAAGAAGCTAAAGTATTTAACCATATTTTTATTTTGAATGAATTTAATATTTAAAATTATAGAAAAAAAAAACCTCCCACATTAGTGGGTGGTTTCACGTTTTTAATTCATTTTTTTTTAAATATGTAAATTAATTATTTAAATAAAAGATATATAAAAATGTCAATTGCCACACGCGTATGCGTGTGGCAAGAGGCTAGTAAAGAATTAATTAATCGGTTGGATATTCGGGAGTCAAAAACTTGTTAATTTTATAAAGGCATTTTGAATTATTTGATTTATTAGATCTTGAATTTTAATGAATTATGTGATTTATTAGTTTCACCTCATTCTATCGCGTCTCCTAAGAGAAACTCTGCTCTACCTGTAAGCTTAGCGGAGAAATAACAGAACCTCTAGTTTCGGGCATAAATCCTAACAAACTTAGACCACAGGGGTTTAAATCCGAATTTTTTTTACCACATGGATTATCTTCCGAATACCTTATAACCACAGGGACCATTTATCCGATTTTGCCAACCTAAACCTAATGGAGGAATGACAGAAGGACATAAATCCTAACAGACTTAAACCACAGGGGTTTAAATCCTAACAGACTATGACCACAGGGGTTTAAATCTGAATTTTTTTATCACAGGGGCTATCATCCGAATACCTTATGACCACGAAAACCATTTATCCGAATAAGCCAAGAAAAATTATGAAATCTCTTTGAATAATGAGACGATCGTATGTGTCTTTTCACTCTCACTTTCGGAAGTGGCTTTGAAGGGAGTAGTAAGGGGTGGTTTGGGAGTGATATGCTTAAAAAAAAAAAACACCCATGAAAAAAAGCTATGAGGGTTTTAGGTGTTTGGTAAACTGAAAAAAATGGCTTATTTTGGAAGCTGCTGTGAGAATAAGCTGAAAAAGCTGAAGCTGCAATTTCCAGCTTTGGAAAACTGGTTTTTTTTTCAAAGAACACGGAGCTACAGTGCTCCTTTAATGAAAAGACCTACTATCATACTGCTTTTTTTTCCAAAAGCACTTTTACAAAAAAGTTTACCAAACACTCTGCTGATTTATTTCACAGCCGCTTATTCTCACAGCACAACTGCTTATTCTCACAACAGCTTTTTTTCAAAGCACAGCAATACCAAACCAGCCCGAAGAGGGGAGCCTAATTTTTTAACTTATTAGATATATGTTAAATACAAGGTAAAAAAATGTTTCACAAACTGATAAGCAGTGTGGTGGAAAGCATGCAAGTTTGTTCGCTAGATATCGTTTGGTATGCAGACGGGACGGGACGGAATGGAACAGAGACAGAACAAAGATGTCCTTGGATAGAAACAAGGAGGAAGAAAAAAGAGACGGAGATGTTATGATTTTGTGTTACACGGATGTGGAACGAGTCGTTTCAGGGGGTGAGGCAGAACTAAAATTCATCCAAAATTCGTCTCGTGAAACAGCGTGTTCCACCCTTTTTAGGCACATCAAATGTGAGACGGAACACCTCGTCCCACTCCGTTTCGTCCTGTCCCACTTACCAAACGGTACCTTAAGTTATCATTTTGAATTCAATATAGAGAAATGTTAAAGGGATTATCTCAAAAGTAATATTCTTTATGAATTCTTTGTACTTATGTTTTTTTGCATAATATCTTATTATATTGACATGAAATTAACATTCCATGAAAAATCTCACTTTGAATAACTCTCCCGGACATTTCTCTTTCAATAAAATATCTTCTTATACCGTCGAAGTTTCCTTTAACAAAGAAAAAAAACAAAAACTATTTAATTGTAAATGAAGCCCCTTTGCAAGCTCGCCTCGGGCGCCGGAAATCTCAGTGCCTGCCCTGCTCACTTCTTCTTGCTCTGAGTTCAAGGAAGAAACTACTGTGGGTTTCCAAGACATGGAAGTACCATGGCATTGGGAAGGAGTACAAAGGGAGCCTCACAAGCATATAATATTTGGGTTAGTTGGTTATTAGGGTTTTTGGTTCGAGATATAGCGGGTCGCAAATGTCTTGCATAGGGAAAGCTTCACTATATTCATTGGGTCTTGAGGAAAAAAATAAAATAAAACCTACGGATTTCGATGTGGGAGAGCATAAAAAACAAAACCCTAATTTGTCTGGGGCTTGCAAAAACCAAAGGGGAGTGTGTAATCCCAAAGGCATGTCTTATCACCTTTGTCATTGGTCAACGTAAACAAATCCTCGTAATCTTTGAGGTGCCACACCCACCACGCTTGTCCCTCCCCTTCTCTTTCCCTCGTAGCTGATAAAGACCTATTTATTTTGTTTTCAAGGTTCTTATATTTTCAAGGTTGTCTTTCTTCTTTTTCAAAGGTCATCGCAAGGTGTTTTGTTAGGAGATGGATTGTCTGCCCTCCTTTCTCCATACCCTTCTCATACCCTCCTGTTTTGTGCGGTCACGGTTAAACCACGTCAACATTTGCTTTTTGTCTTATTATTTTTATATAAAAATTAATATAAAATATTGGCATGGCTTAACCGTGACCGCACAAAACAGGAGGGCATGGTAAGAGTATGGAAAGAGGAGGGCAGACAATCCTTCTCCGTTTTGTTACGCCTCGTATCTTTTAGAGGAGAAGTCTTTGTAAAAATTATCTTTTAATTTTAACTCATTTTAAACAATAGTTCTTTAATTAAAAATTTATTATTAATTTATTATTGATTTTTCAACTCATCAAAATATGCATTTATGATTCATCAATTAAAAATTCATTACCATTAGTTCCTAAATTTTAATTCAATTAGAGAAATGGTCCCTCAACTTTAACCTAATTAGAGTAATAGTCATTTTACTTTAACCCAATTGTAACAATAATCATTCCAAAATAACTCATTTTAATAAAATTCTGACGAAATTGACTAAAATGACTATAGCTACACGTTTTGATGAGTTGAGGGACCAATAGTAATGGATTTTTAGTTGATGAACAATTTCTTTAATTTAATTAAAATTAAAGAACTATTGCTACAATTTACTCTCTTTTAAATGTGAGATGTTTTTATAATCATACATGAGCATGTTTTCTAACGCTTTTGCATGTTTGTTGTTACGATATAACGTGGTCGTTTAGCTGTTTGAATTTACAGTATGACAATAAAATAGTTATATGTAATTTATAATAAATTATCGTTTAGTTATTTAAATTCACAGTAATACAACATAATAATATAATTTATATTTTATAATACGTTGTCGTTCAATTATATTTGAAATCACAATATAATAACGGAACAATCTCTATAGGACATCTAAGTTTAGATACATGCCACGTTCTCGTTTGCTAGGAGCTTGAGCCCACATGGCTAGAGATCACCATGTCGTTGCCTACCGGTGCCATTTTTCACATATAAATTGAGGGAAATGATAAGGAGATTCTCTTAAAAGTGTAATATTTTATAGATTTTTTGTCACTTTATATTTTTAACTTAATTATTATGTCAACATTATGATAACATTGTGTCTGAAACATAAGATGACAAAAAATCTATGAAAAGTTCAATTTTAAGAAAGTTTCCTTACCACTTCTTATAAACTTAAACTATATATATAGAAATAGAACCTTGGTTTGAGAGAGTGTAAGCCAGCCTTGGATCAAACTTCAACAAGTTATCTGCATATACATCTAAGTTTTAAGCATTTGAGTAGATTTATTTACTTGGAATTTGGATTGCACTCATGGCCTCCACTACCATGGCGTTTGCCCAAAACCCTATGAAAAGTTGTGTATAGAAATGCTAGCTTTTTATGAAGAACGAGATTTGGGTATTATATGTCATGTTTTTGGCAACGAGAAGAGGACAAAGATAAGCAATGCAAATGCATGAGGCTCCTAGACTCGTTAATTCTCGAAAGCATAAAACACTAAAGATGCTCGTCAACCCTCATCACATCATCATTTTGTTTGATTAATTTAACTAATCCTTTTACCTAAGGGTAATACTAGTGTTCCCTACATAAAAAAATGCACGCATTCCATCATTTTCGAATAATATGTACTTATATAAACTTTATAATTGAAATTATTCAACTTATAAATCTTCATTTGAAGATCATTTATTTAAAAAAATATTCGAATTGAGGATCGTTTAACCATCCAAATACATCAAATAAATAGTCAATTTATCATGAATATGTTACTTGGTCACTTGGTAGACGAAATCTTCTCTCATTTTTTTTAGAATTCTTCTCTCACACCGTTGATTTGTTCCATAAATTTAAATGACTAAATGTTCTCTGATTTAAATGATTTTTTGTAAGAATGATCTTCAAATTAAGATTAAATAAATTGAACAATTTCAATTAGAATTTTATATTGTGAAGTTACATTGTTCGGAAATGGTGTAATATGCAGTCCCCATTTGGGCAACACAAATATTATCCTTTACCTGATTCCTTGCATCCTCCATCTTTCAATACTTTATTATATATTATGGATAATGCTATGAAGATCAATTATTTAAAACATATAATGTGATTGTTGATGATTGAATTATTACTTAAGTGCTGATTAATTTGTTTATTTTAAATAAGTGACACATCACATGATTTACAAAATTTAGTCTAAAAAATTAGTTTACCTAACATTATTCATATATTATTGGATAATACTTGCATCCCTATGTGAAGGATGCACATATCCCTTATTTACGAATACCTATCTTGACCAAATGAACACAATGATTAATTTGTTAATATTCATTTGAAAATCACTCCTACAAACAATCCTTCGAATTTGAGATCTTTAAGTCATCCAAACACATCAAATAAATAGGTGGTTCATCATTAATATATTACTTAGTAACTACACCGCCGAATTGTTCTATACATTTGAATGACCAAATGATCTCCAGTTGAAATGATTTTTTGTAAAGTGATCTTGAAATAAAAATTAACAAATTAAATTATTCCAGTTATAAATTTGTGCAATCAAAATACATTATTCGCAAGAGAAAAAGAATTCATCTCCGAAGAAGGGTCCTATATTATTTGGGGCACTCGTGGGAACAAAAAGCCAAATTTGTCTTTGTCATATAGAAGATACAGACGCACACTCTCAATTTACACTATCATAGTATAAATTTAATTGTCCTAAACACAAACAATTTTTCATTGTCAAGCGCCAACATAAACCACATATTCAAATAAGTTGTATTCATTATCAAAAAAAAAAAAGTTGTACACATTGTTATCGTCTTACAACAGCTTCTTTTATGTCAAAAACTAAGAACTTGTTTAGAAGTGTTTTTAAAATGAATAAAAAGATTTTTAGAAAAGAATGTTTAGGGATTCTAAAAATACTTCAAGTATTTTTTGCAAGAAGCATATAATTTGCAAGTAGCACCAATTATATGCTTCTTGTATGAAACATTTCAAGTGATTTTTTTTTTAAATTCACTTGCATTTTTTTATAAAAATTAGTTCAAAATATGTCTACAAAAAACACTTTAAGCCTTTCTAAAAACAATTTCAAACAAACCTTAATAAAAATTTATTAAGCGGATTCTAATATTCAAAGCTTATGCCACATGCAAATAATTAAAAATACGAGAAGAGATTGATTAGAAAAATGATTAACGTGGATTCTTATGTTCACATATCCTTCATGTTGAAATGAAAATTTGGACACGATTTTCGAATATTCGCACGCAAATGAACCCAAGGATTATATTACTATTAATTGTAATTAGTTGCCTCTTGCTTTACGCATTGAGTTACAAAACCCTGCATGTGAGAAGAGTTCTTGGGATTGAGTCCTCAACTGGCCGCGGATGTGTTGAGTGCCTGTTTTTGTGTCTCATTTGTATCTTTTTTTTTAATTACTTGATTTGTGTCCATTCATTTAAACTAAAATGAGTTTTTATCATAAATGTTGAATTTCAAGGTTTGTATATATTTCATAAACTTTACAAGAGAGAGAATAATGTAGAACAAATGGCGGTATGGATCGAGGAGGAGATGGAACGTCGGAAGACAAAATGACACAATCATAAAAGGGGTGTTAATTTCCCATAAAAGTGGCTTGAGCCACTTTTCGCAGAAACTTGTTAAAATAATTCTCCCACAAAAGTGGCTTGAGCCATCTTTTGCAGAAAGTCATCAAGACAGCAGCCTACTAATAAATGGAGTCTTTTGGGGTTTCAAGGGCTTTATTATATGTCAGTTATTTTCATTTTAATTTCCTAAGTCTTTTGAGTTTTCCAAGAGGTTGTAAAAGGTTTATTTAAGCCATGGCTTTGTAATCATTTAGACATCTTTCAAGCAATTAATCAAATTATCCTTTGGGATTTCTATCAACTGGTGGACTCCAGTAACTTTGTTTTACAAGGGATTACGCTGGTAACCTTTTCATTGCTTCGTGCTGCGTCAATTGGTATCAGAGCGGGTTTCTCCCGTCTTGGCATCGTTGATTATCCTATCTATCCATGGGTGATCGTGATCGTGAACCTGCTCCTATCACTCGAGCAGACTTGGATGCTCAAGCTGAACAAATTACAAACTTGACTACTCAAATTGGGGAACTTCGTGAGATGTTGGTCCAAGCCATCGGTCTAAATAATCATAGAGCTGCTGGAGTCAATAATCTGCGAATTCCTAGGCTCCATGTTCAAGACAGCGAATCGGAGTCTGAAGAAGAAGATGTGGAACCACACCCAGCTAACAATCTAAATCATCAAAACTGCAACAACTTTGATGACTTTCGGATTAAGGCCGACATTCCAACTTTTGCGGGAAACCTTAAAATCGAAGATTTCCTGGATTGGCTAGTTGAAGTAGAAAGATTATTTGATGTCATGGAGGTTCCCGAAACAAAGATGGTGAAGATGATGGCCTTCCGTCTCAAAGCAACTGCCGTTGTTTGGTGGGATCAATTACAAAATACCCGGCAGAGGCAAGGAAAGAATCAAATCCGCACTTGGAGAAAAATGAAGCAACTCTTGATGGATCGTTTCTTACCTGCGGATTATAAACAACTTTTGTATCATATGTACATCAGCTGCGTCCAAGGCAACAGAAACGTGACTGATTATACGGATGATTTCATGAGACTTGCGAAGCGAAACAATCTGATGAAGACAGAAAATCAAAGGGTTGCGAGGTTCGTGAATGGATTGAAACCCTCTATTCAAGAAAAGATTGGGCTGCAAAATCTGTGGAGTTTGCAAGAGGCCATTAACATGGCCTTGAAGGTGAAGATAATAGAGAAAGAAAGGCGACAAACCACTTTCCGGAGGAATGTGACGGAGCATTTTGAAAACCCTGTTGTCTCATCCACCGACAAAGGGAAATCTGTGCCACAAAGTTCGGGAGGATTGAAACCTTCAAGTTTTCCTTCTCGAGCATCAAATGAAGGGAGTAGCAGAACTTTTAACAAGGGGCATAATAGAAACCAACCTCCAAGGGAGAATCCGTACGCCAAGCCTATGGGAGACATTTGTTATCGTTGCAACAAAATTAGGCATCGATCTAACGTTTGTCCTGAACGGAGACAAGCCAACTTGTTGGAGGCTGAAGGCGACCAAGAAGAAGTTGGTTATGACGACTATGAAGGTGTTGAATTCGCAAATGAAGAAGGAATGGATCACCTCGTTTTGGTGTTGCAGCGGGTTCTTTTAACACCAAAAGATGATGGGCAACGACATTGCATTTTTCGTTCTCTTTGCTCCATCAACAGCAAAGTTTGCGAAGTGATTGTAGACAATGAAAGTTGTAAAAATTTTGTGGCCAAGAAAGTGGTGGAGCGTTTACAGCTACCAACGGAGCCTCATGTCACCCCATACTCACTTGGATGGGTGAAGAAAGGACCTTCCGTCTATGTCACAGAAACTTGCCGTGTCCCACTTTCCATTGGTAAGCATTACCGTGATGAAGTACTTTGCGATGTTATTGATATGGATGCTTGTCATATACTATTAGGGAGACCGTGGCAGTTTGATATGGATTCGACATTGAAGGGTCGAGATAATGTGGTGTTATTTACTTGGAATAATCGGAAGATTACGATGGCTCCTGTTTCGCCCTCTGATGTACCAAAAGCAAAGAATACTAGTTTCCTCACTCTAATTAGTGATAAGTAGAAGATTGAAGGGGCCATAAAAGAAGCAGATTCTTTCTTTCCGATCGTGATGAAGGGACTATTGATAGAAAACAAAGAAGAGGAACAAATCTCTTCAGAAGTGCAACAATTATTGGAGGAATTTCATGAACTCATTTCTGACGAGTTGCCTAACGAGCTTCCTCCCATGAGGAACATCCAACATCAAATTGATTTGGTACCTGGAGCTAGCCTACCAAATCTTCCCCATTATCGAATGAGCCCTACAGAAAATGAGATTTTGAGGGAACAAATTGAAGACTTACTGCGAAAGGGGTTTATCCGAGAAAGTATGAGCCCTTGTGCAGTACCTGCCCTATTAGTTCCAAAGAAAGACAAGGAAAAGAAAAGGGCATGGCGTATGTGTGTAGACAGCCGAGCTATTAACCGAATCACCATCAAATACAGATTTCCAATACCTCAGTTAGATGACATGCTAGATGTGTTTGAAGGTTCGAAACTATTTTCAAAAATTGACCTTCGCATTGGCTACCATCAAATTCGAATTAGGCCTGGAAATTAGTGGAAAACGGCGTTCAAGAGCAAGGATTGACTGTTTAAGTGGCTAGTGATGCCATTTGGATTGTCTAATGCGCCGAGTACCTTCATGAGGGTTATGAATTAGGTTCATCGTCCCTTTATTGGTCTCTTTGTTGTGGTTTACTTTGATGACATCTTAATCTATAGCAAGACCAGAGAAGAACACATGATGCATTTGAGACACGTTTTGGGTGTTTTGAAAGAAAATAAATTGTATATGAATCATAAGAAATGCATATTTTGTACAAGTAAATTGTTATCTAGGATTTGTGGTTGGTGAAAATGGTATTCAGGTGGATGATGAGAAGACCAAGGCCATCCGAGAATGGCCAACTCCGAAGTCCGTCTCCGACGTGAGGAGTTTCCATGGCTTAGCTACTTTTTATCGGAGATTTGTGTGGCATTTCAGCACCGTCACCGCACCCATTACAGAATGTTTGAAGAAAGGCAAGTTCTGTTGGGGAGATGAACAAGAACAAAGCTTTGTTTTGATCAAAAAGAAGCTTTGTACTGCTCCGGTGTTAGCTCTTCTAAATTTTGAGAAAGTATTCGAAGTCGAATGTGATGCAAGTGAAGTGGGAGTGGGTGATGTCCTTTCCCAAGAGAAGAGACCTATAGTTTTTTTCTCTGAAAAGCTAAGTGAAGCCCGTAAAAAATGGAGCACTTATGATCAGGAGTTTTATGCGGTGATTCGAGCTCTAAAACAATGGGAACACTATCTCATTCAGAAAGAATTTGTGCTATTCACGGATCATCAAGCCTTGAAGTTTATTAACAATCAGAAGCATGTTAATAAAATGCATATCAGATGGGTAACGTTCTTGCAAAAATTTCCATTCGTTATCAAGCACAAATCTGGAGCTCAAAACCGTGTTGCCGATGCCTTGAGTAGACGAGCATCATTGCTAATCACTCTTTCCCAAGAAGTTGTGGGTTTCGAGTGCTTAAAAGAGTTGTATGCAACCGATGATGATTTTCAGGAAATATGGAGGAAATGCATTAATCATGAACCTATGGCAGATTACTCTATCAACAAAGGTTTTTTGTTCAAAGGTAACCAATTATGTGTTCCTGTCCATTCCTTGTAGGAAAAGCTTATTCGAGATTTGAATGGAAGAAGATTAAGCGGTCATCTTGGTCGTGACAAGACAATAGCAAGTTTGGAAGAAAGGTACTTTTGGCCACAATTGAAATGGGATGTTGGAGCCATTGTGAGGAAGTGTTACACTTTTCAGGTTTCAAAGGGGCAAGTCCAAAATACGGGCCTTTACATGCCTTTACCCGTTCCTAACGATATTTGGGAGGACATTGCTATGGATTTTGTGCTCGGACTACCCCGAACGCAAAGATGAGTGGATTCAGTTTTTGTGGTGGTTGACAGGTTATCCAAGATGGCTCATTTCATTGCTTGCAGAAAGACCGCTGATGCATCAAACATAGCCAAACTGTTTTTCAGGGAGGTTGTTCGATTGCATAGGGTACCTAAGTCCATCACTTCTGATCGAGACACCAAGCTCTTGAGTCATTTCTGGATTACATTATGGAGAATGTTTGAGACTACTTTGAATCGAAGTACTACTACACATCCCCAAACTGATGGACAAATAGAGGTCACAAATAGGACTCTTGGTAACATGGTTTGAAGCATTTGTGGAGACAAAACAAAACAATGGGACTATGCCCTACCTCAGATGGAGTTTGCTTATAATAGTGTTGTGCATCGTGCTACTGGTAAGTCACAATTTTCTATTGTTTACACTGCCACTCCTCATCACGTGATGGATTTGGTGAAGCAACCTAGGGGACATGAACTTAGCATTGCTGCAGAAAATATGGCTGAAGATGTGGTGGCAATTCGTGATGAGGTCAAGCAACGGCTTGAACAAACTAATATTAAGTATAAGGAAGCAGTGGACAAACATCGGCGGATTAAAGTGTTTAAGGAAGGAGATTATGTCATGGTGTTCTTGAGAAGAGAACGATTCCCTGTTGGAACTTACAGCAAAATGGTTTGAAAAATATGCCCTAGACTCAGGCAATCTGTTTTTGGTTTCAAGATTCATCACTTTCCTTCAAGTTTCTTCATGTTGAATAATGACACATGCACTTAAGAATGATGGTAGCTCACTGTTTATCAAAATGTGACTACATAGATCTTCATAGTCTGAGCTAAGACTAGCCAAGAGTTGAAAAATCTTATCTTCTTCAGCTCTCTTCAGAAGCACGGAAGCATCTGTGATGTGAGGCCTGTATACATCAAGCTCATTCCACATAGTCTTGATATCACCCAAGTGTTGAACAAAAGACTTACTTTCTTGTTGCAAACCTGCAAGCTCAATTTTTAGTTGAAAAATCCGGGCAACATTGTTTCGATTTCCATACATCTCGCAGACATTTTTTCAGAGATGGAAGGAAGACTCTAAATAGCTGAAGATCTCAGCTAGCTTCCTCTCCATGGAGTTGAGAAGCCACGACATGACAAGTTGATCCTTGCATAGCTATGTCCCATATAAAGGTGATGAAGTTTTAGGTGCCTGAATGGTTCCATTTATGTAGCCAAGCTTTGATCTTCCACTGAGAGCAAGTGAAACTGCTCGAGACCAAGGAAGATAGTTGAACTCATTCAACAAAACTGAACTGAGTCTTTGATTTGGATTAACTTCTACTTAGGTAAAATTTAAAGTGGGTGAAACACTAGAGCTTGTAGTATCAGGACTAGGAGGATTTCTCTCAGCCATTTGAAGCAGCTATGGAAAAACAAAAAGGTTGAAGAAGACGATATGCAGAGACAGGCCACTGTGGTCACTGCTCTGATACCATGTTGAATTTCAAGGTTTGTATATATTTCATAAACTTTACAAGAGAGAAAACAAAGCTCTCATAAAGAGCCGGAGAACAAATTACAAGATAGTAGACTTTTTACCACTACCCACCATATGGTTCTTGCCCTAAGAAATCGAACACACCAAGGATAGAACAAATAACAATATACAATTAAGCAAATCCCAAATTTTAGGGAGAAACATTGACAAAAGGAAAAGTATGATAGAATAAGAAGTGAGATGACAAGTTGAAAGGTTGTAGCCATCACTTTAACCCATAACTTAGCTATAGTGATAATTACAACCCATACTTGTGACTTTGGTCTATTTCAACAATAAATGATTTTTGAAATTGACTTACATCATCAAGATGATCTTTAAAATTGAAAATCAATTGATGTAGTTCTTGAAAATAGGTATCATAAATCAATGTGGTACTTCAATCACAATTCTGTTAAAAAATCTGTTAAGTGCTGATGTGGCACATAAATGAGCCCCATAAATCTTTTTTTTCTCATAAATGGTTATTGAAATTGACCCATGACATCAAAATGGTCCCTGAATTTGACCTGCGACATCAAAATTGTTCCTGGAATTGAAAATCAATCAATGTAGTCCCTCAACTAAGTGTCTGAAATCAATGTAGTTCTTCCGTCACAATTCTGTCAAAATTTGTGTTATGTGCTAATGTGACACATAAATGGGTCACACAAGTCTAATTAAATTTAAAAAAAAAAATACAAATAGACTTAATAATTTAATAGTTAATAAAAAATTTGTCAACGCAAAAACCCAATCCTACAATCACCTCTGATCTTAGTTCACATTTCTATAACTCATTCACTCTCTATTCTCTAAAAAAAATCTCAATATACCCATATTTACACACTTCAACACCCTTCATCGAAGTGAACCTAGATCAAGATCACCTTTGGTGACGGCTTGGCTCATTGGCAACAACTTCTAGAACATCACCGTTAACATTTAGGCAATCAACATCCTCACAACCTTAATCTTGCAAAGCTTGTTTGGCGCTTCCCTAGTGGTCTAGTGATGCAAAGAACGACGAGGTAGACCTTGAGATAATGAGGTTATAACCGAGGTGCGTCCATTGTTGGTTAAAAACTATTTCCACACCCCCTCTTAAGCCTTGGTTAAACCTTGTGCCTTTGAGAATCTATGGAAATGGGCTCTCTTCGGAGTATGCCCTACTATAAGAAAAAAAATTCCATTGTACAAAAAGGTATTTAGACAACTTTTTTAATTAATTATTAAACCCACATCAGCACATAACAATTTTTTGTACAAAATTGTGATGGAATGATCATATTGATTTGCGACACCTACTTTCAAGGACTACATTGATTGGTTTTCAATTTCAGGAACCAAATTGATGGTGTGGGTTAATTTCAGGGACCATCTTGATGGTGTGTATCAATTTTAGAGACCACTTGTGATAAAACCCGTAAATCTTGTGGGGCCCATTTATGTGCAACATCAGCACTTAACGGAATTTTAAACAGAATTGTGATAGAATGACCACATTGATTTGCAACACCTATTTTCAAGGACTACATTGATTGATTTTTAATTTCAGGGACCATCTTGATGGTGATGGTAAATTTCAGAGACCATTTGTGATAAAAACTTAACTAAAATTTAACATCATTAAGTTTAAAGTGTGAAGTGTTGATTTAGTCCCTGAATGATCATCTCAGTGAAAATTAGGTTCTTGAATTATTTTTCAGTAAAATAAGTCCCTAAATTCATTAAAATTTGTCAATTTCATTCCTATTATTATATTCAAAGTTATTTTATCCAATTTTTCGTCAACTTAAATCACTTAACACACTTTAGAATGTAATACCAGCATTTTCTCGCTATAAGCCCTTAATATTTCATATAGATTGTGAATATAACGTCTAATTTACCCTCCAAATTTAACTCCATACACTATTTCTTTACGTAAAATTACAAATCTGCCCTCCAATGTGTATCACATGCAAGTAATGTGACGACTTAAATTGACGGAAAATTGAATATAGTAGCTTCAAATCTAATATTAAGGATGTAATTGACATATTTTTATAATTCAATGATTGAATTTTTTGAAAAAAAATATTTTAAGGACCTAATTTTCACTTAAGTGATAATTTAGGAACTAAATTGACAATTCATCCAACTTTAAAAATATGAAAAATACAAAACTAAAATAAATAAATAATACACATACCAACAGGTAACATCAGCAGCCACCGGGCCACTCTTGTCCTCCTCCATCATCCTCCCATCTCAAGAACTCCTTCTACAGCCACAATCCACTACATCATTCATCTCATATGGCTATATCACAACTCCTTACCCACATATTACTTATGCTCAAATGTTCAAACATTGTGTCTTTGTTGCTGCAAATTTTCGATTCCGAGAATGGATACATATTCCCTGCACCCCTCCTCAAGAACAATAAAATTGGAAGATGAGTTATCCATGTATCTTATGCACTAAAAAGAGAGAAATCAAATTGAAAACTATAAAAATTGAAACCCATAGAGCACAATTATCAAACTCAGTTTGACAAGTGATCAAGGAAAGGTTGAGACAAATGAGGAGTCGGTGGTGCTAATGGTGGTTGAAGGAAGGGTGGACGGCGGGAATGGGGGTTAGATGTGGCTCATGTGATGGTTGGATTTCAGTGAAGCGACAAAGAAGGGGTAGTCGACGGTAGGTGTGGTAGCCACCTAAAGGCTGGTTTGGTATTGCTGTGTTTTGAAAAAAAAAAAATTGTTTCTGCTGTATTGTGAGAATAAGCAGCAGAGTGTGTGGTAAAATTTTTTGTAAAAATGCTTTTGAAAAAAAAACAGTATTATTGTGTTTGGTAAACTTTTATGTAAAACAGATGTGAAAAAAAAAACCGGTTTTTCAAAGCTGGGTTTTGCAGCTTCTTGTTTTTGGCTTTTTTCACCTAAAACTGTGGAAAAAAAAGTTGAAGCTAATGTTTACCAAACACAAAAAAGCTTTCAGCTTTTTTTTATATCAGTTTTTTTTCAGAATCACCTCAGTACCAAATCAGGGCTAAATCGTGTTAGGGATTTGTGTGACTGCTATATGAGAAGAGAATCAAACTTTGGATGAAAACTACGATTAAACTAAGAGTTAGTGCCACATACATCATGCAATTACTTGGGGTACTGCGCTCGTCCATTTTGCATCCGATTTCGAATTTCTCTCACTCCAAATTATAGTATCATAGGATATAATCTTGTAAAAAGGAAAATACTTTGTCTTAGGAAGAAACTACACGGTCAAATTTCTCTCTCGTTTTCTTTTGTGTTAACCATGATGAGGAGACGTGAGTATAATCACATGGTCTAGAACGGATGCGATCTTCTATTCACTCGAGTTCCAATACGCTTCCCGTATTTAGATTTATTTAGAAGGAGAGAATATATATCATTTTTATAAAAAAAAAAATATGATTGGTTGTATTGTCCATTGGGCCTTGTAAGCCCAAAATGACAACAAACTACATGCAACTCAAACAAATAGCATTTGGGCCCAAACCCAACTTTGATATACAAAGGATCTTTGCTGTTTATTTGGGAAATAGGGATTCAAACACAGATCATTAGGTGTAAGAGTACAAATTTTTAACCACTCAAACTAAATCACCCTTGTTACTGGTTTAAACAGAAGGGTCATGTTTTCAAACATGGTTTAAAATTTCAAAAACCATAAAAACAAGGAAAAACGAACGAAAAGAACTTCAAAACTTTGAGTTTTAATGATAAAGACAAATTAAAAGTGAATAGTACTATGATTGATTTTTTAGTGTAAAAATGTGATTTTTCGTTAAAATAAACAGTACCAAAACTTTTCGTTAAAGTTTCTTAAAAACAATTTAGAGAAACCCCTAAATATAGACCACAAAATTCTTTTCCAAAAAGAGAAAGTTAAATATATAAACCAGAAAAATTATGAAATATCCTCAAAGCGAAAGGCCCAAAAACCAAACCAGACAACTAGACAAGAAGAAGAAGAAGAAGAAGAAGAAAAGGGTTTGGGCAGCGCTGCGCTTGTGTGGGTGTTGCTATAGCGATCGAGTGTGGGCAACTGAGCAACCCACGGAACTGAAGGCGCAAAAATGCTAGTGCTCGGCCAAGCTCCCGGCGGAGCCTTATCAGCCCGGCGGTGTTCTCTCACCTCCCCGCCAAAATTCTCAAACCCAAACCCTCCCCTCTTCTCTTCCCGCAGACCCAGCAGATTCTTCTCCAATGTAAACCCTTCAAAATCCCTCAATATCACGCTCGTAAAGGCCAACGGAGGCGTCGACTCGGCTTCCTCCACTGCCAAACAGGGCTTCTCCGCCTCATCACCTCCTCCTCCTCCTCCGCCTTCCGTCGATAACCAACCAGTTTTCGTGGGTCAGGAGAACATACATCTAGAAGGCGTGATTCAGTTCGAGAAGTCCGATTCTTCTGCTCGCTTGCGCAAATGGGGGTAATTTCT
Organism: Malus sylvestris; assembly: GCF_916048215.2. Taxonomy (NCBI): domain Eukaryota; kingdom Viridiplantae; phylum Streptophyta; class Magnoliopsida; order Rosales; family Rosaceae; genus Malus; species Malus sylvestris. The sequence continues at coordinate 6,053,706 of NC_062267.1, read as the reverse complement.
AACGATTTCAGGAAGAACCCAATTCGTGATTTTGTTCAATATTTTTGTTTATTGATTGATTTTAGCTTGTGTGTTTTGATTGTTTGTGGTTTTCAGTCGTGTAGCATTGCTTGCTGGTGGGGATGTTTTGGCATTGCTTACGTTTGCTGCAATTGGAAGATTCAGCCATGGATTCTCCGTTTTCGATTTCGAAACACTGCGCACGGCTGACCCTTTTATTGCTGGTATGGTTGTTCTCCTTTGCTACTTGTCTTGAGCTTGAATTGAAAGAAAGCATGGCCTTTGTATTTTTTTCGTTTTGAATGAAAAGCCGAATGTGGTTGAACAGGGTGGTTTTTGAGTGCTTATTTCCTAGGAGGATTTGGTGAGGATGGTCGTGGAGTCAATGGACAATCGAAGGCTCTTACCGCTACGGCTAAGTCATGGGCCTTGGGAATTCCAGTAAGTTCATATGCTTGGTTTGCTTCGACTTCCATGGTTTTGTTGAGATTGTTGAGAGTATTAGCTTTGTTATTCAAGAGTTTCATTTATTATTTTTCACTTTACTTTGTCACACTTTTAGCTCTGGTATTGTTATTTTTGCTGCCTCTTCTGATTGCATTACTTCTTCTTGTTGTTGTGGCTTTACATGCTGATTGCATTACTTGTTAATAAGTATTTAGAGTATTATGTTTGCTACTTTTCCTTTTTTTGGCAGCTTGGGATAATCATAAGGGCATCAACAGCTGGCCACATTCCGCCAGTCAAATTCATACTTGTAACAATGGGGAGCACTGCTGTTTTACTTATTGGATGGAGATCACTATTGTATAAGTTTCTTCCCGGTGATAAGAGCAAGAAGAGCGATGTATATCGCCGCGGTAGCCCATTTGAATTGTTTGAGGTACAGCGACACTTCCTGCTTAAACAGTCGTTTTTGAAAATTATAATATCATGATTCCAGTACTTTGCCTCGACAAATCCAACTTTTCATGGATAATTTCATTGGATACACAATCAGAACGGCACTCGTTCTCATGGTAGGGGAGTACTAGAACTGTTCTTTGGTTTCGGAAACTGTTCAGATAGTTTTTGCATAATGTGCATAAGTTTGAACAAGCTAAAGCACCATATGTAGCCTGAACAGATGTTTAAAAGTCTGCGCATTTGGAGTTAGTCGATAATTGATATTGTAAAACCATCCTTCCAAGCTATGACCTCAAATCGTTTGTTGAAATTAACTTCCCTGAAACTGCTGAGTGCATCGGATATTGCATTACTTTGAAATGATAGAACTTAAATGTTTTCCTTGTAATCCTCTTGTTACACTTGGTAAATATTCTGAAATGATGGAGAATAAGCAAAATCGTTTCGTATGCTTGATAGAGACAACATATTACTCTTACCTTTGAATATAATGGTGACCGGCGTTATTCTTCATAATTTCTCACCCAGTTTTGAAATTTCGTTTGACCATCTGTTTCTAACGTTCAAATGTTCATAATTCGTTGCAGTTGCTCACTTCATTAATACGAAGGTGGTGACCAATGACAGTTGTTTCGATCAGCCTGTATCACATGTTACCAGCAATCTTGACGGTAGTCGCACTCGCTCAAGATAGTCTTGGATAGAAATGTTACCTCCAGCGTGTTGTTGTGAAGCAGACACACAAATGTAAAGATACGAGAACAGATCAATTCATTAAGAAAGTGCTTTTCCAGCACTCACTGTCACTGGTGTTCTTCGATTCTTCTTATTCCATTTAAAATATTTTTTTGATAGTCGTTCCTGAAACAAGAAGTACAATGAAGTGGAGCTTTCAATCGTAAACATGGGTAATTGCATGCATTTGTATATAGTAAAGGTGAACAAAATGTATCGTATTTTTGTACTTGAGGTCCTACGTCCGGATTCCCTTTCTCGCCATTGCTTGTCTCACTAAGGAGACAACAACAACAAAGTTTTTTCTCATTAAATAGGGTCAGGTATATGAATTCTAGAACACCATTGTCTCACTAAGGAGAGAGAAAAAAAAAAAAAAAAACTAACATTATGTTTGGATCAAGAAATTTAAGATTACTAAGGAATTTTAAAATGACGGTAATTGAAATGATGAGATTTTATTTTCTAGAATTTGTGAATTTTCTTGTTTGGTTAACCTAAAAGAATAATGGAATTGAATACGGAATTTGTTATTTTTAAACTCTCAATCATAGAAATTGAGAAATGACACCTATTTACATGGTATTTAAACTTGGGAATTGGATGTCCCAAATTCCAAGTTTTTTTCCATGCGGAAATTCTAAATTTCTATGTTTATAAATCCAAACAAAGGAATTGGTGTATGTCAATTTATAAATTCTGACTTTTATCCAAATTCCAAGTTTATTTCCTTCGTCCAAACATAATGTAATGAAAAGGGCTTGAAAACTTTGAGTTTTAACGATAATGACAAAATAAAGGATAAAGTGAATAGTATCAGGATTAACTTTTTAGTGTAAAAATATAGATTTTCGTTAAAATGAACAGTATCGAAAATTTTTCGTTAAAGTTTCAAAAAAAAAGAAAAAGGAATTAATAGCCAAAAGAAATATACTGAAATTGCAATTTGAAGCCCTTAGAAATAAGTAACTGGGCCAGGCTTGTGATTACTTTTTCTTAAGAACTTGTCGGAAAACCAGTTGATTTAATTATTAATAAGTCTACCACACAGAGGACAATCAAATCCGTTGTAGTCTAGTTGGTCAGGATACTCGGCTCTCACCCGAGAGACCCGGGTTCAAGTCCCGGCAACGGAATTTTATTTTTATCTTTACATTGTATTTTTTCCTCCTTCCTTCTCATTAATAAAACACGAGCAAAATGCACCCTACGGGTGTGCTTGCGAAAGTTTTAAATTTACTTAATTTTTAAATAAAATATGCTATATTTACATGGCTGCGAGAATGACGTAAAAAACAGCAAAATTTATGTTGCATGTAATTATTAAATTGTCTACGATTTTTATTATATTTTTAATTTTGGTGAGAGGGTTTGATGATACAAACTAAGTTGACAAAAATTAGTCTGTTATCCGATTTGGAGATGCGCTCATTTCCCTTTAAAAATGGAACCAGGATCCTCTCCTAAGCTAAGGATGAGGATACTCCTCATCAAAGGATGTGGGCCGTTAGATGAAAATTCAACGGTTACAATTATTATAACTTTAAAGGAACCTCCTTGTTTGTAACCGTTGAATTTTCATTCAAAGGCCCACACCAATTGATGAGAAGGATCCTCATCCTTAGCTCAGGAGAGAATCTTGATCCAACCAATTATATTTTAACTCTTGTTCATTTAAAAAAAAAATCAAATTAAGAGTTTAAGCGTGAATAATAGTTTCTATAAATGAGAGCTTTATTTATTTATTTATTTTTATAAGAATGAACATACGTCATTGTACGTTTGGTGCATGTTAAAGGGAGAAACAAACTCATCTCGAAACCGAATAATTTTTATTAGAGAAATAATATAAACATGGTATAATAAGTTATAAAAGAAAGGATAAAAAGAACTAAAAAAAGAAGAAAGAAGATTAAACATGCATGGTCAAAAAGCAAAGGGTGATAGCTGGGGTGTAACTGTGAGCTGGCATAAGTCTGCAGACTAGACTATGGTGTTGGATTATGCTTGAGACTGAGAGATAGAAGGCAGAAGCAGCCTGTGGCTGTTGCCGTCACCAGTGCCTGCCTAAAATGTCCAATCTGCCAGAGCATGGCTAAGAACCACTTCTTTTTCCTTTCTTTTATTATCTTAATTTACCTAATAACTCATTGGGTTGAAATAATTTCTCGCACACAGTTGTTTGTTGCAGTCATGGTTGACAGTTTTGACCTTGGATTGATCATGTGATCATGAGTATATGATTAAGTAAGACTCAACTGGATTCTCATTTGGGATAATGGCATTTTATAATAACTTCTTGAAGAAGTGTGTAGTCAGGCAGCAGTGACGAAATTAGAAATTGTTGAGACAAACAAATCCTAAAAATCAAGCTAATCATCCTAAAGTTATATTTACAAATCCGTCATCGGTAATACTGCAATTATTACATTTCAAACACAAATGGGGATGGTGGGTTTTGAAAAACTCACAGTGATTGAAGGTGTTCTTGAAGACCAGAAGAGATCTCAGCAAATGTGAGTTACAGTCACAGGTATCCATGAGAAGGGAGAAGAAGATCATGGTGTTGTGGGGGTAGAAAAAGTAGAAAGCAAAACCGTCTCGTATAGATTCAGAAGAATCACAAAGACGGATTCTTGCTATTAAGGTCGATTTCCATGACCGGAGGTGCGACCGTACCTTCTTGCTCTTATGTGGCTTTGCCACTGTCTGGTAGGACTAAAGTACAAGCTATCCCATGCTTCTGTTTCTTTTCTTCTTTTTTTTCGCTGTAAAACTTAAAACTAAAGTAGGACTATCTGATTAGAGCCGTTTTCACACTAAATTAGCCTAGTATGGTGTTGTGAGATAAAAATATATACAATCTCGTATTTTTGTGAAAGTTGTTTTACATATGACATGTTCGACATTCGTTATGAAAGTTTTTTCTAAGTTGTTTGATAGAAAGAATTATGTGAAGAAGGGAGGTTTGAATTTGGATGTAAATGTAGAAATAAGCATGTGGTGTGGGGGTGGCTTTCTTTTTCGCCACATTCCTGGCATGGGTCAGAACGTGTTTTTTTTTTTTTAAAAAAAAAAAAAAAACTGAAGATAGGATATATTAGAGACCAATATAAATGTTTACATCGTGGGCTAGAACATTAAACATAAACTCTGGTCCAATACAATCCCATACAAAATCACTACCTTTCTGAAAAGCAAACTTCGCTACCGAGTAAGCCGCACGGTTACTCTCCCTAGGTACAAACGAAAACGTCACAGACGTTAACCTCTGTACTAGAAGCTCGATGTCACCAAGGATGCATTCAATACTATAGTCAGGTGTAGATTCCTTCTTTAGCATCTGGATGAAAACCAAAGCATCAGATTCAATTACCACGTTGTCGAAACCGTTATCAATGTAGGCCATCAGAACACCCCGTATAGCACACGCCTCAACAGCCGCCGCACTGTGACAAAAGCCAGTTCCCAACCCTCTAGCAGTTTGAAAGAAACCCGCGAAATCACGGCCCACCCATCCCACTCCAGCACGCAGAGAAGATTTACACCAAGCCGCATCGGTATTCATCTTAATAGAATCAAATTTCGGTTTCTTCCAGTGAGAACGTGTTTGGACCTAAGAACCCATAATTCTATGAAAAGTAAACATCCTTCGTCCTCTTTATCCATTTCAACAAGCAAAGGGGAAACCCGAAATGAATACATTTGAAAAAGCAAGCTATGTGCCTATGCTGTTGTGCTACTATGCACCGTCATCAAACATTAAAAGCACTTCCCAATCGTAGAGATTGTCATGATGATAAAGTCCTTCAAAACTGGACGAATTAGAAGTAAAATAACCTACCAACCCAAGTACGAAGATCTTTAATTTGTTTTGAATTTTTCCAACCAATTATTGTACACTCTTGAGCAGCTATGTTTTGATGGTTTGATGATTTCACACTATGTACAGTAGTATGGTATGTTGATTTTCTTAAGTTAAAGTGTTACACGTAATTAGAATAGACATGCATGTAGACTGATTCTAACCAATAATGCTTAAAAGAATTATAAAGCTAAAACGACGAAAAAAAAAAAAAAACAAATCAACTCACGACACATTCATTACTATAAAGCAATGAAGTTTGAATTAATTTTGACTATTTATGCAATCACAATCCCATCAAGAATCCAAGATCAAGTTACACACATGCACTACTATCCTTCCATTTCCATCATAAGTGACCTACTTTAAATAACGATTATGGTTTTTTTAGCAATCCTTATCTACTAATTATAATTAGAAGAGGGCTAAAGTTGTTTTTGAACGCGAACTAATTCTAACCATGCATGCAAGTTTGCGAGAAGCATAAAGCTAAAACGACGAAGATTAACTCGCATACACAAGTATCCTACCATTTCCACCGTAATTAAGGTACTTCGATTAAGGACCATGGTCTTTCTTAGCAATCCTCTGATCTCCTAATTAGAAGTGTATCAAAGTAGCTAGGGCACTAGGGAATGAAAGAGAGAGAATCTATGGTGATTGTGACATGACAAATAAGCTTGGATTTTGACATGTCACCAGAGAGAGAGAGGGTGGGGGGGCAGTGACAGATAATAAAACTGGTAAGTTTAAAAGGACTTGGCCTTGCATGCAAAAGAAGAGAGAGAGAGAGAGAGGCATGCATTGCATTGCAAAAAGAAAAACAGCAAGAGCAGCCTGAGGAGGAGTGACACAGCAGCAGCAGCTGCTGCTGCAGACCTAATAGGTCTAGGTAGCTAGAGAGGGTGTAGTATAGAGCTACAAATGTACTTCTCACAGTGGAGTTGAGTAGGCATCATCCATCCAGTGATCTCATAATCCACTCTCTTTCTTTCCGGTTTCTGCTCACAGTTTTGGCTTATGTGGTGATCTTTCCTTAGATTTGTTGTTCCTCACGTGATTCTCATTACTCCCCTCCCCCTCAATTAATACCCCCTGTCACTGCATCTACATAAGCACACTATTTTTCCACCATTTCACACATGGAAATCTATTTCAAACTATTCAAAAGAAACGACCGCGACAATTCTAAACACAACACGTGGTATTGTTAAAAGCTCATACAAATACAAGAAAAGATATGTTATTCACACATTCTATTTTACTTCTCATACGTCCTTTGTTAATTTCTGTCCATTAATCTTCTTCAATTCATATGATCCAATGGCCTAAAATTAAAAAGCTGTGTAAGAAGTAAAATGAGGTGTATGGATATCACACTCCATACAAAGATTGATACGTGCACGATTAAGAATCGTAGTATGAAAATCAACTTCGAACTTTCAAAAGAAACGACTACGACTGCTAAAAGTTCATAGAAATATAGGATTGATACGTGCATGGTTAAGAATCGAGCGATATTGTTCAAGTGAAGGTTAACAACTTAACACGAAGATGACATATATACAGGTGGATAAACTGGACCACGACCCATTGCCACCCCTTGGGCCTAAACATTTGAGATTGGACCATGCCGAGTGCATTGGAGGTTATATTAGCAAATTCACCATAAATTAGGGTAACTTGAAATGTAATATTTGAAAGTTCCCAAATTAAAAGCAGTGTATTCATATTACTCATCCTATTCAATAGAAACTGGTATATTAGCAGCAGAGGTAGCTGGAAAATGACAGCAGTTAATCTTTAGGGTTTGGGTTTCTTGTAGAGGAGGCACTGTTACGCCAAAGACAAAACTGTTTTTGCTGCCAAAGAAATTAATTTAACACTGTGATTCTGTAGAAAGCACACTGCAGTTTCATCCTTCATTTCTGCAAATTTCTATTGACTTTTGCACCACAAATACTGTTGGTGATTGCGAAGATTCGAAGAACATGTCTTGATGAATCAACTAATTTCGATTTAATTTCGTTAAATATACATGCTATGGAGTTAAGTTGCTATGCGACGAAAAACTTGCATGCTAATATTGTGTGAGTAGGACATGATTGACATATACGCGAGATGAACGTTGCATGCATGCATATGCTTCAAATATTTACAAGATTGTTTTAGTGGCGCATGACCGATTGTACATGTGAGACACGAGTAGTATATAACGTGTATAACGAGTTTATGCAAGTTTTTCTACAACAATAGAGAAATAGTTAACCTCTCTTTTAAGTGCTGTTATTAGTTAGTGATTAGGGGGGGTTTTCTTTGTTAATTTAAGAAGTTTGGTGTGTGATTACTGGCATTTTAACTCTTAAATTTTTTACTGTTCGACTTTGCTCAATTGTGTTTTGTAATTCTATGGTACTTTCTGTTCTCCCTGAGGTCCACATCTCTGACTAATTGAATACTACAAAAAATGCAAGTTACAAGCTAAGACAAATATTGTCTCTTTTGTGCTTCTGGCATCCCACTTTTCCCGCCCTTTTTGTAATCCATCTATTAGTGGTATAATTAAATAATAATTAATAAAATTTTGTTTTTCATGAATTCCCCGTGATAATGTTTAGAGTTACAAAGCAAAAGAATTCCCCACTAAGCTTAATTAATTAAACGAATTCCCCGTGATAATGTTGATAGTTAAGCACTATGTACCCATTGATCCCATAACATTTGCGTCACTTAAAAGTATGGTCAAATAGTTTAAATATGGTTTTTTTTTTGTCACACCCCGGACACCCGGCTCCAAAATCCTTATATGGTGTAGAAAATAATAAAATAAAAACTCTTAAATCTCTCATCTAAGTCTAACACAATCGCAGCTCGTCTAGTCCCTATCTTTTCAAATAACTCATGTATAAAAAAAGGTGAGGGGTGAGCAACAACCATCGTCGCCTATAAATAGAATATGTAATATGTCAGTCAAGCAATGTTGTTTTACAATCTAGAAAATAGAGTATTTATATAAAACAAATTTGTTTTTCATTTTATTTACTTTTACTCGCGGGGTTTATATTTTTTTCACCAATTCCGAGTCTGGAGTGTGACATTGTCAAAATCAAAGTTAATGCAAAATTAGATTCTAAGGGTATGCATTTAAATGGCATGCACTATTTGACAAGAAAAAGTGAATCTTTTGTGTCCGAGTTCGGATCTTCCCTCACACAATTTAAATAATTTTAATATAATATATTGTACAATTTGAAGGCTTATGAAACTTTTTGTGGTATATTCACTAATTCCCTCGCAAACTCAGTCAAAATGTTCAAACCAAAATCATTCATATTTGAAAATCTGTCGCCATGAAAAACTTTCATGCAAAAACAACTCCATGTAGCCACTGATCCCACTCAAAAAGAAACCCCATAAATAACAAAGGGGCAGACAATGAAAAAGTAATTTACATAACTTCCTGCCATTTTCAGAAGAAGAAAAAAAGTAGGAAAAGAAAAATAATGGAGGAAAATTAAATTATGAGTTCTCATAGTAATTGACTAGTTAATCAAAGAACAAGTTTAATAAAATGGGGAATCCTAAATGTTCAATTTATGCTCATTTGAAATCGAATATATAAATTAATGGTAGGATTGGATAAATCTAACAATTTTTTGCACGACTCGTTAACTCGACACAAAACAATACAAAAATAACAGGTTTTGGGTCAAACTTTTAACGAGTCAAGTCGTTATCTAGTCATTCATTAAATACTCGACAAGACATCGTTTTCTAAATCTAGACATTAGATATGATAATTTTTTACGTAATCCGTTAACCGGACATGGAATAACATGACCTATTAACGAATCAAGTCGTTATCGCCATATCAGGATACCTGTTAAAACTTGTTAAGATAATAAGTATGATACAAAAATAATACAAACACGAGGTCTAGGTTTGGACGCGTTTATTTAAAATAGCATGAAACCAAAAAGATGGTAGGAAATCGCATTTGCAAAAAGAAAGCTCTTTTTTAATGGGCCTTTGCTCATCATTTCTGGAATATTTCACGCATATCACAAGACCTACGTCCCACTTTTTGTCTGGAAGCAGGTGTTGACTAAACACTCTAAGTTCCTTATTACTCAAAACTCAATTGGCTACTTTTTTTTTTGGGTAAACACTCAATTGGCTATTTATGTTGAATACTAACCGACCGATTTAACTTTTAGGTCTGCAAATGGTGGTTTATGAGATTTCGGAGATGTTGCGTGAAATTTATAAAAAAAATTATTCCTTAAGATAGTTTTTCAAAAAAAATAGGATAGTTTATTGATGTTAGGAAGTAATAACTTAAATCAAAATAAATTATGAGACTCACTGATGGTAAGTTTACAAATGTCATTAAATGATAAATAAAACGAGCTAAAATCATAACCTTTACTAAATAATAAAAAACAGTTCAATCTTAAACAGTCAAACAAGAAAAAAAACTTCTTACTTTAATGTTTTACTTGAATATATAACATTATTATATAATAAAATTGAAAAAAAAAACATTTTTAGAGTGTTATTAATTATATGACAAACTTGATGGTGTTATTAGATGACAACATTTTTTGGCTCTTCAAATTTGGAGTCGTGTGTAATTGCACCCTTCGCTCTCTCTCTCAAAACCCCTTATGGTCATTTAAAGTTCTTACATGATCAACTAACAAACTTTGAAATAAAAATAATGAGCGGTTTTATTGCTACTTGTATCGAAGTCTTTTGTATAAAACTCTATACCTCCTATACTTAGGCTGGTCCAAGCATTTGATCATGAATCATTCCTCAGCCTACTCTTTATCTTATACTCAAAAGTATATTAAAACCCTAATTTATTCTCAAAGCTGTGAAAGGGAGAGGCCATGTACATGCACCTGCTTTGGACTCTTACCTATTTGAGCAAAGTTCCACTCTGATAACAAAGTACTTGATTTTGGAAGTTTAGCCTTAAAATTATGTATGTTATGACTTCCTCATACAAACTTAATTCAAACCGGTTTTATTATTCCTCCCTTGTTTTATTCCGCAATATATTCCACACCGCAAAATTTGTAGCCGTTAAATTTTTATCAACGTACAGTAAAATATTCTTTTTCATACAGTATTATACACTGTTTCTTAAAATCAATGTCCTATAAATTTGCTGATTTGGTAATTTCCAGAAAACGTCAAGATCGCTGCTGCAATTATCACCAGTTTCATTCCAATCATAGGAGCATTATGCGAAACCAAACCGATAAAACCAAGGAAAATGTAAGTTGGATTCCAATTGATAGTTACCATATCACAGCTCTGCTCTGACCAGAAAAAGTAAAAACGTTGCTGTCACACCTCATTCACTCCAATCCTTTTCAAAAAACCCGATCGTTGTGAGAACAACCATTACCACCTTCTTCTTTTTTTTTTTTTTTGAAGAACCCATTACCACCTTCTTTTGGTACTTTGGTTCTAGGCCTTTTAGTTAAAACGGTGATTGAAATTGATATAATTTTCAGTCAAAACCGGATAGTTGTGAACAGTCATTGCAACAGAAGAAATACTATGCAGAATTATTATTGACACTTTAAAAATTTAATCGTACATCATAAATATTTTATTTTTACAAAATACTTTTATGAAAAATGGACAATTAGAATTTTAGAGTGCCAATAGCAATGACGAATCCATGATTCGAATATTGGGTTGTCCTAGTGATAAAGGTCTAAGTTTTTCATATAGAAACAAAGCGCAGAGTGCGAAGCGGCAAAAAATTTCAGTTTATTCATTGAGGCATTTCATAAAACACTTGATGAGTAATATCAAGAGAATTTGTCGAGTGTTGTCCACACAACCTATCGACATATGCCTAACAAGTATTATATCAAACACTTGGTATGTACAAAATGCCCCGTACAAAATATATGAAGTGTCATTGAAAGACAATCACATGTATATTTTCTGAACTCCAGATGATCCTAGGACCACCTAAATCCAAATATGCATCCACCTCTAACCAATAATAAAATAAATCACCATAAAAAAATTTCTTTTTTCTTCTTTTAGTTGTTCTATTCTTTAATGTTACCATTTTTCTTTCCCATTTCAATTCACTACGACCACAATATTGTAATTTACTTTTAAAGTCGTGAACCAAATTGATGGTTTATTAATATTACTTTTGACAATTATGTTCTATCTTTTAGTGTTGGATGTTTGTGAGTAGTGAATTGTTTGATGCAAATAATTTTTATTTTTTAATTTAATTCTGAATTCAAATCTCTCAACTTTTTAGTATAAATAAAAAATAACGACATCGCTTGTATATAAAAAAAAATGTCGAATATTTGGCAAGTAACACAACTAATCAATTATAATAATTACGCATCAAGTTCACCATCAAAGTTAGGCGAACCTAAGAGCAAGTCCATCAGGGACCAATAGGCCGACACCCAGCATGAAAAATGGACCAGCCTCCCCTCTTTTTGCTCCAGCCTAGCCGAATAGGCTGGCACCCAACCCAAGCCAGCCTAAAATGTGCTGAGCTATAGGACGACCCATCTAACGTCAGGCTTGAGTCAGCCTGACGTCAAAGGCCACCAAATTTTTTTTTGCGCCAGGTGCGTGGCCACTCGTTCTGACAAGAAAACGTTGGCTGGCCCGCATGCATAAATGCACTAATGACTCTAATAGGGAGGCCACGTGTTTGGTTCTGGGCCGTTGGATTTCCAACGGTAAAAAAATTTTGAATTTGAAATATAACGACTAATGACGTGGCTTGATCTAGACTGTCAGATCCAGAGATCAACGGTCCACGTTTTTCTCCCCAAAAATTTTCTAAAAAAAAGGCACAACGGTCAGAATTATGACCTTTAGCCACATGTCAACATATAGGATGTTGGATTTGAATCTTTTTCAAATCTAACGGTCCAGATTAATTAATTAAATTAAAATTATTAGAAAATACATAAAAAATTAAATTTTTTTCTATAAATACCTAACCATCACCTTCCACCTTACACCACATTTCAATATTTTCAACACTTTCTACCAAAGCTTTCATATGCTTTTTGTGTGAAAAAAATGGCTACATGGAAGCTCATCGGAAATCTTACGTTGTGTGAATGCTAGGTTTACATTACTCATGACCCGATTACGTTGTCGACCTTGGGTAAATGTTGTTTGTAAGGTAGTACGGTCATTCGTATTTATGACCATTGACCCAATATGTGACTCTGGGTGCTTTTCTTTGCAGCACTTCGTGGAAGACTAGAGATTGGGCAAGGACATTTAGGTCATTATGAGCTCCGAGAACACAAAAAATGCATGCCAAATCCATGCATCAAATGAAGCCATAGCTTCCAAAATGATACTTTTGGCTCATTTTCTGTCGCCATAAGCTCTTTGCCATGCACTTGGACAATTTTTTCAGGTCCAGTGCATGCAGTCAATGCTTCCAATCATGCTAGGAAAGCCTCGCATCTCACCCTTCCTCAGCAGCCTTTGCATGTCCCTTGGCATGAGTGTCCGGAGGTACTCATTGGTATAGAGGGCTTCGATTGCGGAGTAAAACCGCATCATGGACTCAATAACAGTTGATTTTTCCATCCTTGTTATCTCATCCACTTGATTTGCAGATGCTCCATATGCAAGCATCCACAAGGTAGCAATAATTTTTTGCTCATGAAGAAGACCTTGAACATGAAAAACATATTTTTTTTTTGCACAAAAACAGGAATCATGGTTGCAAATAGCACTCATGATTTTGTCGAACAAACTTCGTTGCATTCTAAAATGACGTCTAAAAACATGATCAGGGAATACACAATTAGGGATAAAATAATCTTCCAAAAGCCCTTTACCTCGTTTTTCCCTCTTTCTATCCAAGTTTGCAGCATGTATGGGTTTGAATATTTGACCCACATCTTCAATGACACGACGGGAATGTGAGGCCTTCTGCTTTCTATGTTCATCATCCTCATCCTCCTCCATTGCGAAAGCCTCATCTCCACCTTCCTCAAGATTGAACAATTCTTCCTGTTGTGCCAACAATCTTTTCTGTTGCTCCTCAAACTATTTAGACAATCTCCTTGAATAAGGCATTGTAAGAACTCAAGATTTAAAAACGACGAAGAATGATTCTTAGCTAAAAAGAATGATTAAGTTTGGTGTGTGAATGATGATGGATGTAGGGTTTATATGGACAAAATAAATAAAGGATGAGGTTCTAGACACTGCCACGTGACACTACGTATTTGGTTGAAAATCTTATCGAAATTTTGGCTAAATTATTGTAAATAGATAGTGACACGTGGCGCGTCGGGATTGATTAAAAATTTAATCGGAAATCTATTCACAAAATAGTATGTTCGGATAATAACACGAGGCATGACAAGATTGGTTGAAAATCTTATCGAAATATTGGCTAAATTATTGTAAACAAATAGTAATAAGTGACGTGACGAGATTGGTTAAAAATCCTATCTGAAATTAAAACTAAATTTAAATAAAATTTATTATATATAAAAATAATAATAATAGTTTAATAAATAGGTTGGGTGCTAGCACATTTTGTATGGATGAAAATTGTTTATGCCAGTGCATTTTTTAGGAGTGGAGAAACATTTGACTGATTTTCTGTTTATAGAGCTTATCACTGTTTATTGAGTGGATTAAATGAACTGAATGCCAACGGATTTTTTTAAGGGTGGACTTGCTCTAGTAGTAAAGTTTTTCAGCTTCTTGGTTCAAGTTTTGCACGCTTGAATTCAACCGAGCTAACTACAATACTGTATTCCTCCTGTATTCGCGTTCGAAAGTTTGAAAAACAAAAGTAGAAAAGAAATAAAAAAGCATTATTTCTAATTTTAATTTGTAGATACTTTGAGCCTGCAGAGGGGCACAAAGGCTGTACTGTATGAAGTGACTAGATGGGGCAGTGTCCTGCTCGTCAAATCCATCTTAAGGCCCTGTGACTGTAAAAATAAAGCAAACTAGTTTTGGATATCTGACTTATCTCTCTCTCTGTCTCTCTCCCTATTGGCTACCACATACCCACTAGATTCAGCTGACTACTGTAAATGAAGAGGGAGAAGAAAGATTATTAAAAAAGATTGAGAATAAGAATTTCTGGGTTTTATTTAGGCTAGTGTTTCTGGGTTTATTTGGGTAATTAACGAGGTTTGTATGTTAGGTAAAGGGTTTTAGTGATATTGGATCTGGGATTTTGGTAGGGTTTAAGAGGAAAAGGAAAAGTCGTGGTCTTTATCACATACACAGATCCCTATGGGATATATGCTGGGGATGCCCTTCAGCATTTTACTTGCTTGCCAAAGCTTTTGAATATATTTATATTCTTTTTGTTTAGTTTCAAGAGACCACAGGTTTTTCTGTCTTTAGAGAGAGAAACACAGTGGCGAGAGAGAGATGATGTTATATATGTGAGTGCATAGAAGGAAGTGTATTTGAAGTTCAGAAGCTAGAGAACAAAAAACCAAGTTCTTCTTTTTCTTATGGGGAGGGAGGAGATTTTTGACATGATTAGGTTATTTGGTGTCAATGATTGAGTAGATTTTAGAAGTAAGAAGTTGAAATCTAAAAAACCCAAAAAAAGGAAGAGAGAGAAAGAAAGAGTGAGTGAGGAAGATGAAGTCCATGAATGATCATAACAATAACAACAATGGAAGCAGTAACAGTAACAATAATAACTGGTTGGGTTTTTCACTCTTACCCCACATGAAAATGGAGGCTGCTGCTTCTTCCTCCTCCTCAGCTACCCTCCCAAGCAACAGCAGCTTCTACAACCTCAGCAGCTCTGGGCTCTGCTGCTATGGAGTTGGAGAAAATGGTAACTTTCACTACTCTCCTCTCTCTGCAATGCCCCTCAGGTCAGATGGCTCTCTCTGCATCATGGAAGCTCTCAGCAGGTCACAAACAGGTACTTTTCTTCCCTCTCTAAAACCCAAATCAATATTTCTCTCTCTCTCTCTGAAAAATGCTTGAATTCTATACAGCTTTGATATATTTTTGCTTTTTTATTTGAAGGAATGATGCCCAACACATCCCCAAAACTGGAGGACTTTCTGGGAGGAGCAGCTCATGATTATGTGAGTGAGGAGAGAGAAGCCATGGCTCTGAGCTTAGACAGCTACTACAATGCAGAGGCAGAGCAGCAGCAGAATCATCACATTCCACTCCACTCCAGTTCCTACTACTCTGGAATACCAATCCAAGGAATCTACCAAACCCAATTGGAGGAAGAACATTCTAAGAATACCCAAATGACTCAAATCCCAGAGGACTTGAAAACCTGCTGGGTTTCCAGGCAGTACTCTGCCCACCCAGCTCTGGAGCACCACCACATGAATAATGTAACCATGGTTGATGACAGTGGCGGTTCTGGGTCCATTAATGGCGGCATGAACCGCGGCGACTTGCAGTCTCTAACGTTGTCCATGAGCCCTGGATCACAGTCCAGCTGTGTCACAGCTCCAAGGCAGATATCTCCCACTCAGACAGAATGTGCAGTGGCAGTCATTGAAACAAAGAAGAGAGGATGTGGAAAGCTTGGCCAGAAGCAGCCTGTTCACAGGAAGTCCATTGACACATTTGGGCAGAGAACTTCACAGTTTAGAGGTGTCACAAGGTTCATATCAAAACCATCACTTCATTTTTGTTATTTTACTAGAAATTGTTTCCAATTTTCATTACAATGTTGTGTATCTCTCCTCGAAGTGATTTCGGCACTCTCATTTTCTTCCACCACTCCTTTCTTTGAATACGGTAAATCAAAGGAGAATCGAAGGACGGAAACTAGGGAAGTAGTAACTAAGGAGAAAACCGGAGTGCGAACATCGGTTTTTTTTTCTTTCTCTCAAAGTGTTCTTCAAGTAACCATTTTTTAAAATTTTGTTAAATTTTGCTTCTCTTAGGCATAGGTGGACGGGAAGATATGAGGCACATCTGTGGGACAACAGCTGCAAGAAGGAAGGGCAAACCAGAAAAGGAAGGCAAGGTCGGTCAATGAAAACCACACACTATTCTTACTGTTTTTGGGGGAATTATTTCTTTTTTACTGAATTTTTTTAGGACCCTACCTGCTGCTGAAATCTGACTTCTGCTATTAATTCTTTACCTGTCATGTTTATGCCGCTGTTGGATTCCGTTCAAATCAAATAATGCAGTATATCTTGGTATGTTTTTTTCTCTCCAACAATAATTTGGGATTTTAGTTTTAATTGTCACCTAATTTGTTGATTTGCATTAATCATTTGTTCGTTTGAACTGCAGGAGGTTATGATATGGAGGAGAAAGCTGCTAGAGCATATGATCTTGCTGCTCTTAAGTACTGGGGTTCGTCAACTCATATAAACTTTCCGGTAGGGTTTTGACTCTCCAAGAGTTTTCATCGGTTTGTGAAAGCTTTTTAGTAGCTGAAGTTTCATTCTCTTGGTCTTTTGGCAGTTGGACAATTACGCTGCACAACTTGAAGAGATGAAGAACATGAGCCGGCAGGAATATGTTGCGCATCTGCGAAGGTAGCGATTTTGATTTGTTAATCATAGGATTTGTTTGTTTTCCAATGTTTTAGAATTTTTTATAAGCATTCATGAGTTCCTTTGATTTTCAGGAAAAGCAGTGGATTTTCGAGAGGGGCTTCAATGTACCGAGGCGTGACAAGGTTTTTTCAGTTTTGCATTAAACGCACCAAATTTGAAGGTTAAAAGGGTTAATATTGTTCTAATTTTGGTTTTGTTTTCTGATCTTGGTTTTCTGCAGACATCACCAGCATGGGAGATGGCAAGCTAGGATTGGCAGGGTTGCTGGGAACAAGGATCTTTATCTTGGAACTTTTGGTAAAATTTATACATTGTTTGAATTCCTTTTGTTTTCGGTCACATTTTCTAAATTCCATGAGGCTCTTTGCTTAAGCACTTTTTCAAAAGGACTTATTTTTACCGCAACTCTGTTCTCACACTTTTTATAAGGCTGATGAAATGTCTGCTTTTAACTGTAACAATGGACTTTTTTAAGGCTGTGTTAGAAAAGGACTTCCCAGCTAAAATCACTTATTAAAGGCTATATTTTTACTGCAAAGTCTTGATCTTTCTTGCAAGGCTAATTAATGCAGTTTTGTACAAAGTCTAAACTTGAATTGAATTTTAGGCACCCAAGAGGAAGCTGCAGAAGCTTATGACATAGCTGCAATCAAGTTCCGCGGCGCAAATGCGGTCACCAACTTTGACATTACCAAATATGATGTTGAAAAAATCATGTCCAGCAATACCCTACTCGCCGGAGAGTTTGCTAGGCGCGCCAAGGTGATCGAACCTAACATTGCAGCGCCAGCCATTGAGTATAACCCACCAACACAGAACAATGCGGAAGTCAATCAACCCGAAATCAACAATGGGAATAGCCTAGACTGGAAGATGGCACTGTACCAATCTGCAGCTCAGCAACAAGCAGACAGTTGTGTTCAAACACTTGATCAGAAATCGGTCGGTTCAGTGAGCTATAGAAATCTCTCATTCTCAATGGCATTGGAGGATTATATTGGAGTTGAATCAGCGCACTCAAGTCAGACAATGATGGATGAAACAGCTAGGGTTGGGCCTCATTTTTCGAATCCGTCCTCGTTGGTGACAAGTTTGGGCAGCTCCAGAGAAGCTAGCCCTGATAAATCGGGCTCCAACATGATGTTTGCAAAACCTCCATTGGCATCAAAGTTTGTAAGTCCAACCTCTGCGGCAACTGTTAGCTCCTGGTTCCCATCAGCACAGCTGAGGCCTGCTGCCATCTCAATGTCTCAATTGCCTCTCTTTGCTGCCTGGAATGAGACCTAGAAAGCTCTGATGTGTTCTGCTGAAATGCCTTCAAAGATTTTTGCATGAACAAGGAAAAATGGGAAGATATTAGTTATGTTTAGGGAGGGAAAAAAAGAGGTGAGGGTTAAGTAATTAGTGGAGAAAGTTCTGGATTAATCAAAATGACAATTGTGGGCCTTGGGGGTCCCACTTTTCTGTCTGTAAGAAACTTTTTTCAAACCAAACCTTTTGGCTCATATGGTAATTATGAAGATCTTGCAAGATGGAGGGAAGTTAAAAAAAATATGGAGTACGACAGTCTTAACAGTCATATGATGAGCTGCTCTTATTAAGGACTGAGTTGTACTCTATTTGTGTTTCGTCCAAATTCATGTACGTATAATTTTCACTGCACACGTCCAATCTCTTTATTTTTCTAGATGAAAAGAGATTAAGGGGTGGTTTATAATCATGGTATAAAATATCGATGATATCGGAAATATCGGTAGTCCAAAAATATAGAAATTTCAATGGAAATATCGGGATATTATCGATATCCATAAAAATTAAATAAAAACCACGAAAATTATATAAGAAAAATTTGGAAATTTTTATTGAAACTTTGGAGAATATTTATTTAGTCAATTATCTATTAGTTTATCAAAAAAAATTAGAAGGAAATGCATTACATGATGGATTTAACTGATTTAAGTTGATTATACAGCGGGCTGGCAAACACTGTGAGTAGAAAATATGTAGTAATTAATGAAAAAAAAGATTGAACACACCATAATCATTTATATTTTACACATTATACATTGCATGGTAAGATACATGAGTGATTTAGTACCACATAAAGTTCCTATGAGGTTCAAATTTTTCACTATCTTCATCATCTCTATGTGTAGAGTAAGTTTATTGTGAAGAGTATTCATCAAATGATAAATCCCGAAAATAGTTTTGCATGTAATTGTTAACATGTCACTCATATAAATATAAATATTTTAGCATATTGTCACTAAAACATAAGTGATATATCGTGGTTAAGATGTTGGAGGAGTAAAATGGGAGGGGTTCCCTTTGCGTTTTTTTTCCCTCCCTTTTTTCCCTTTTTTTCTTCTTTTTCTTTTTTTTTTTCCTTTCTTTACATCGATATTTTTTATATTTTAGCGATATTACATCGATATTTTGACAAAATATGACTGAAGTGTGAGCGAAATTATCGACATTGATATTTTCCGATATTATCGTCGATATTGTCGATATTTGTACGATATGTACATGGATATGTTCTGAAATATCCGTGATTCGAAAAAACCGAATTATCCTCGATATTTCGTCGATATTATCGATATTTCAGACTATGTTTATGATTAAATGCAATGAAATTATGAACTGATGCATGCAACATTAGAAGTAGCCCTTGCATAATTGAAGTAGCTTTTAAACTTTTTTTAAGGTCCCAAAGTACAAAACCAGCTCAATGTTCTTCAATAATGCAAAAAAAAGGAGTTTAAAGTCCTTGCTTTGACTCAACTATCTAATCCATGTTCCTCAATCTGCATAACACCATGATTACAATCCCTTTTCTCATTTGAGCTTTCCTCAAAGGCAAACAAACATTCCTCCTCATTATTCAAAAAAGGGTGGGGGAGGGATTCTTGGAGTTCAAGACTTTAGTTTGGCTTATTGTTTTTTTATAGCCAAAATGGTATTGGAGATTGGTTCAATTCCTTTCTTGATATTGAAAATTGATAGAAATGGCATTTGAGTATGTCCATCGTAAATTATTTTAATCATTTCATGAAAAATCTATCAATATCCTCCAATAGAAGAGTTGATTTGACAAAAAGACTCTAAAAAAAGTAGTCATGTGGTCATTTATGTGACATATTAACGAGGATATTCATAGATTTTTCAATGAATAACCAAAATGACTTATAATGGACAAACTCATAAACCACTTCTATAAATTTTCAATGTAACAAACTAAGTAAAGAGTTGTCCCAAACTCAAGAAGTTTTTTGGCTAAAAAGCCTCTAGGATTTAATGGCTCATAATTAGTAGGCACTTTGTCAGCTATTTCTTTTTGCAAAAGCACTTATGTGGGATGAAAATTTCTTTAGCTTTTGTAATCCCACTTCTTGCTGTAATCCAAAGAGAATTTTTGGATGTTAAAGATATTCCATGTCGTGGTCTGCAATGTCGATGCTTAATAAAAATAAAATCGTAATGTTAAAATCATTCCACACGTACGTGCGTTTACAGTGTTTGGCTTCTTGGCATTCCACGCGTGTGAGGTCGATTGCAATCTTGACATTTAGGGTTCATATGATGGGGAGTGCAATGAGGGATTAGTGCCGGAAAAGCTGGAAGCTTAAGCCAATGTAAAAGTTGTTTTGTTGGAGAGAATAATAGTCGAACTCTTTTACGAGTGTGGCTTTAGTGTTATGTATCCTTTAATATATGGATGTTTTGACAAGTAAATTTAATTTTCACGACTGTTTAGATTTAGACATCTAGTTATTCAATACAAGAGGAGAGTAATAATCGAAGATTAGTCATTTATTTTTTGTATAAGCAAACAATACAAGACTGAACGCGCAAGGAAAGACATATCAAAAAGAAAAAACTTGGTACGTGTAATCAAAATATTAACTCCCGTTACAGGTAAGAAGGAAACAACTAACGTAACAAATAAAGTTGGCAGGAAAGGATTACTCATTTCTATTTTTATTTTTATTCGATAAGAGTAATGAGTTCAATGGTCAAAATGTCAAAGCTTGTTTTGTGGAAAAAGGTGGAAAAGCAAATAGGGTTTCTTGTTATATTTACAGAAAAGTAAGGATCAGTTATGACATTTTCTTCAACCTTGTTTGAGTTTAGTCAACAAATATGATTACTAGCTTGTTGAGTACAGGTTGGATAGGAGAAAACAATGCCACGAAATTTTCTGTTCATCTTATCTGCGCACGAGCTGGATCCTTCCTTGCATGCAGATCTAATCGAAGAGAAAAAGTACATGGTACCAAGATATTGCAGAAAGTGAAACCATGTGAACGTGATCATGGTAGGCAAATAGGTTTCAATAAGTTAGATTGAGAGGTTTTAGCGTTGTATTACATAACGAAAGATACATGCAAATGTCATACATTAGATATACATCCAATTACATTACAAATTCTCTCTTCTCGAATGAGAACTATATAACTATAAAAAGTGTAACTATGTAAACGTTATCGTAATAGATAAATAAGTTAAAACAAGTTAGATAGGGAGACTTTTAATTATCTTAGGTTGTAGTACATAATAATAGAGATACACACGAAGGTCTACGCGGTTTCAAAATAAATTATCTTGTTTAGATGAGAACCATATAGTTATATATATATTTTAAAGTTGGTGACAGTGCGAGGTGGCCTAGGTAAATAAACAAAATTGTATGGTACTTGACAAAAATAACAAAAATGTATATGGTACAATTGGTTAAATTTTGTCTGCAATGGGGCCTATGCCAATGGGTAAAAGCTCACATTTTTGTCAAGGATTGAAGGATTTTGGCAGCAAAGCATCAGTGATAACAATATGTCTTGCGCAGTGCTCTGAGACGAGGCCCCCAAAAGGAACAGAAAAGAAGAAAAATTACACGTATGCTGTACATCCATATAGCAAGTTTATAAATTTTCAACCAGTCCTTCCAACTTTTTTCAAAGTTTTCATGCAACTTGCCAGAAGAGTTCGAGCTCTAATCCTGCAGTTTTTATATCTGCTGAATTTCTGATTCAATAAACTTTACTTTTATGGAAGCTCTATCCCTGATTCACTGCCAGTCTTAATTGCTCTAATATATTCCAAAATCTAAAGTCTGCTATGAGATTAATTTGTTATCTGGTTTTGTACATAAAATTCATGTCCATTGATTAACTTTGCTTCTCACAAATTTAGTTGTTAATAAAACAGAAAAAGAGAAAAAGAACAAAAACTAATTACAACTTTTGATTCGTATTCCATCAACTCAAACTTAAGAAGACTGCATCTTAATTGTCACGACCGCACGATAAAATAGTTACTTGCATTTTAGGACAGTCTACATAACACATAAATTACAATGCTTTAAGTATCGAAACCCTACCATGCAAAACACCAAAAGTAAAAAGCTAATGATAATAATAACCTTACAATGTTTGTGATTTTGTCAATCAATTTGGGATTTGGGAAATACAAATATGGATCCAAGATACATGGTGGTGGCCTGAGAGAAAGATCCTCCGAGTAGTTTTAGATATGGGCAATGTCGAATAAACATGTATTCCTACAAAAAAATAAGTAAAAAATGGTCCCAAATGTTTACAGCTCATTGGATGGTGACCTATCTCAGGTGCTGTGATCGTTCTTCAAGATTGGCAATATTTTTGGGACTGAAAATAGGAGCCCTGCCAAACCATTTTTGCTAATAATTGTTTTAATGGGATAAAAAATAGTCAATACTTGATGCTCATTGCTCCCTCTGAAGGACTCCTGTTTCTCCCAAGGAGACCTACAAAACCCTAGATTTTTTTACCCAACTTCAACCTCAAAACACTGAACTTATTAGGGTTTTGGTTTTTGGGGTTTGGTTTGGACCACACATTGTCTATCCACCTAGTACGTTTCAATTTTCTAGTTGTTTGATTGTTATTTTGGGACCAGCCGCATGATTTTGGGACCAGCTGCATCAATGTTCCAGTCCTCATGTGACCTTAATTCATTAGCTTACAATAGAGAGATGCCAACTTAAAATTGATGATAAAGCTCTACATGTATATGTTTTTACAATGCGGTATTTAAACTACAAGTATAGAAATTCTAACTTGAGTGTAATGGGGTGGACACATTGTACCAACCGGCCGAAAGATTCTTCTTACCGCTTGATTGGACTGCAGCTACGAGAGTGGGGGTGAGAACAGAGAATGAGGTGCGCGGGCCATGAATGCATGGGTGTGGGGGTAGGGTGGGGTTTTTGGTTGTGGGTTGTATTAGATGATGGGGTCCAAAAAGTTGAATTTCATAGTTTTTCGATCAACTGACCAAATTTACACTTGTTAGGTTGTCAGTAAATTTAACAATTATGAGAAACCATTTTTTCAATGAAGACATACTATTGTTTATTTTTCTTAACAGACAATTGACAATTAAATACAAGACATAGGTATAAAAATAAACATTGTTAATCACTTGAATTACATGTGCCCCA
Source organism: Malus sylvestris (assembly GCF_916048215.2). Taxonomy (NCBI): domain Eukaryota; kingdom Viridiplantae; phylum Streptophyta; class Magnoliopsida; order Rosales; family Rosaceae; genus Malus; species Malus sylvestris. The sequence goes on along the minus strand of NC_062267.1, from coordinate 6,030,152 downwards.
TGCAAGTGCACGTACAAACTTAGGTGATCAAGATTCGATACATGGCTGTAATTTATGCAGCATGCATGGAATATACATGTCAGTTGCGATATTACTTTCAAATTTAAGAGAGTAGATGGAGCCTTATTGATGTCCTCATCTTCATCTTGGCCCACACTTCTCAGAGCCTCTCAGAGCTTTTGGAATTCCATCAATAAATTAAAAGAAAAATTAATTAAAATAGTTTGAAAACATTGAGTTTTAACGATAAGAATAAAATAAAATGTAAAGTAAATAGTACCAGAATTAACTTTTTAATGTAAAAATATGGTTTTTCATTAGGGAACTTTAATGAAAAAGGCTTGAACTAAGTTTATTTTAATAAAAAACCATGCTATAACTTTATTTAATTAAAAAGACTTAAATTTTAATGAAAAACCCTTAAATTCTAATAAAAATGACAAAAGAACTTAAATTTTAATGAAAATGACATAATTTTAATATTAAATTTTTTTTTTTTTTAAAATGATGTGCGGACCCATGCAAATCCTCACACAAACTGTTTATGAAACTTTCTACACTGTTTATGAAACTTACTACATTGTTTATGAAAACTTACTACATTGTTTATGAAACTTAACGATACTACACTGTTTATAAAACTTAGTGGTACTACATTCTTCTCTCTCCTTTTCTTGAATATTCTTGGCACATTCTCACCTTCCAAACACATTTTCTTCGATACTTATTAAAATACAAATATTTAAAAATCATTTTTATTGGCTTTTTTTTTATAAAAATATGATATACACATATTTTTATCCTTTTGTTGCCAAGTCTATGCGGCTATTGAATTGTTGGTTTAAAAATTATTTGATACATGTTAGCCATCGATCTCTTTTCTGTGAAAATTTCTATGACACTCGCAAGCTGCGCATTTTAGGGATCCCGGAGTGTCCTTATCTCCGCTCGGCATGAACTCACCGCATCCATCGAGCACGTGCCCGCCGCTGCTGGCGGCGTGGTTTTTCAAACACTCCCTATACCTAACTCTTGATACTACTGCACTTGGCGGCGGTTGCGATGGAGCTACTAGTGCTTTGAAATTTGATCCGTTAGCAATTGTTGTTGCAGCACTTGGGGTGACAATAACTAGAGTTGGGGTTAGGTCAAGATCTCTTCTTGATTAGTCTAGGGTTTGATGAGGTGGGAGGTGGTGGTGGTGAAGTTGTCTGATGGGAGTTTTGGGGGTTTTTGGTTGGGGGTGAGAGACGTGCGATTTGGATTTTTTTATGTTTATTTTTTATTTTTTGTCATTATTATTAAATAAAGTTAGTAAATGGTTTTTTTTATATTAAAATTCAAAGATTTGAAGCTCTTTTGATTAGTTTTCATTTTTCATTAAAGTGAACAGTACCATGAGCTTTTCATTATAATTCCCTAATTTAAAAACCACACTTAAATGTGGCTCACCACATTACTGTAAAATTTCCTTCTTTTAGTAATTTATGAGCTCGTTTAAAAATGCTTTTAAAACTACTGAAGGAGATTAAAAAAAATATTTTTAAGTTTCAAAAACACTTGAAGTACTTTATGAAAAAAGCACTTCAAAGAAGGGAACTTTAATAAAAAAACTACCGGTATTGTTCACTTTAACGAAAAACCATATTTTTACACTAAAAAGTCAATCTTTGTACTATTCACTTTACTCTTTATTTTGTCTTTATCGTTAAAACTCAAAGTTTTCAAGTCATTTTCATTAGTTTTCCTTTCAAAGAAAGCGCTTAAAGTGTTTTTCAAAAATTCATTTGCGATTTTATTAAGAATTGGTTCAAGAATGTTTTCATCAAAAATGTTTTCAATTGTTTTAAAAGTATTACCAAACCAGCTTTAATTTATAAACGAAATAAAATTGGGATTTTTTATTAACACCCCATATTTTGTTGACTACACCCCACATAATAATTTAATATTAAATTGCTCATAAAATGACTATTTAAGCCCTAAAATGTTCTAAAACTTAAAATGAAGATTCTAAATACACCCCAAGTTCTTTCTTTGAGTCATGCCTAAAATTTTCTTCTACGCTCTCACATAAGTAATATGACAATTTTTCCAGAAAAGAATGAACAGGTTTTCTGTAAAAGTTTGAAAACTCAATGTGAAACTCCATCACTTCAATATTATATACATACAACTAGAAGACTTAAACCCTTTTGCCCTCGAGTCAGTTTGGGTGAGGCTTGTCTCCTTTTGTCTTTGCTTTAATGAAAACCCATTTTGACTAAAATAAATATTGAAGAATTATATAGGTTACTAATATGAAAATTGAAAAGAAAACTAGAGGAAACAAGTTTGTGAAAACGAATACGTGGGTTTGATGTGGGGTGTATGTGAGGAGTTTAGGGTGTAAGGGTAGCTTGGGAAATAATGTGGGGTGTATTAAGATATTTTTTAATTTAAAATGTAAATGTTGGGTATTTTTAGTACGTAAGGTATAATCAACAAACTATGGAGTGTCAATAAAACAATCCAATAAAATTTTATTCTATGAATTTTAATGTTTATTATTTTTGCAAGACAGTCTACAACCCCTACTACTCTATAGTCAAAGTAGCTACTGGACCCTGAGATTTTACGAATTTTGCAGACGGGCCCTTCAAACATTAATGGTTTTTTGGGAATGTCCTTGTCACAGTATCTCACGCACAATCACTTCCTTGTGATTTGTTGCTTACTCAATTGTTTTGTCCTTTGTTTTTATCTCGCTCACTTTCTCTGAATCTCCTGCAGATAGAGCTGTTGGCTACTAAGTAATTTGATTCTCATACTATTTTCTTACGATTTCAACGAAGATCTGCAACATTCGGCCAAAATAATGTGTTCTCGTTAGACATTTATGTTTTGAAGATCCCACCATGTAATTCATATTATACTTAGAGGCGGAAACGTGAAGGGACCATGATGATTCCAGGCTTATTTTGACATTTTTATCACTGTTATGCTTTTAATTTGCAAAGTTTTTTCTAGGCTCAGCCACTTAGGGTTTAAATCCGACATTTTTACTTTAATTTCTTTCATCGAGTTTGATTCGAGGTTGGTGACTCCTATGAAGTTCAGGCAATCTGTTGCTTGTGAGCTTTGAGGAGAACTTTGCTCTAGGGATCAGTGGAGGGAGAGAGGAAGAAAGTCATAGAGGCCTGGGTTTATGTTTAAGGAAGAGGATGATGAAGATGACACCATACCTGACCCAAACACCATTGGTCAGTTTCTCACCACACGACACAATAATTTTTGTAAGATTAGGAGAGTGTTTCGGATTGAGATATTTAAGTCCCTTCTAGGCTAAAATTCTTGCTTTCACAAAGTGATTATTGAGACGACAGGGATGAGCTTCATCACTTGCTTTCTATTGGAGTTTAACCGTGAGGCCCATTAAGCCCAATAAAATGAAGGTCCGCAATGGCTTGTGGTGGGCTAAAAATCTTGAGCCTGCCTACTTTGTTACCATTTTTATGGGTCAGGTACTGTTGTAATGGGCTATCACTTTATCGTCGTTAGACAAAATTGGGCTGCAGTTCGATCCACATTCGTACGACGTAGTTTTGGACATAAGTACGACGCATGCACGTTTCAGACTTAAAAGTTAAGGTTTAATTAATCAGTATAAAAAGAAGGGAACTTTATCGAAAAACACCCGGTACTGTTTACTTTAACGAAAAACCACATTTTTACACTAAAAGGTCAATCCTGGTACTATTCACTTTACCCTTTATTTTGTCCTTATCATTAAAACTCAAAGTTTTCAAGCTATTTTCATTAGTTTTCCTTAAAAAAAAAAACGTAGAGGAGCCGCATCTACATAATACCACTTTGGAATTTATACCCTCTGTTTGGGGGTAACTGGTAATTATCCTTGCAACTCACGTCCTGTTCTCGATTCTCTCCTCTTCTCGATACTAATTGTATCAAAAAAAGTAAAAAACAACATAAATATTGGATTAGTATATGGAATCATAATGTTTCACGGTACACCTTTTTTGCCAATATGTGAAATTGCAAGACTCTTGGTAGCAAAAATCACTCATCAATGTTAGAACAATAATATTATCTAATACACACAAATGTAACAACCTTGCTAACGCACTCTCAAGTAAAAGTAAGCCTTAACATTGTATGCGCTCGTCTGTATTAAAAAGTGTGTTAACCGGTATGTTAGTTTCATGTGCGCAAATAACATTGTTCATGATGGTAACTCTATATTACAACAAATCCTTCAAAACAAAACAAAAGGCCATCTACCACAATCTCTAGCAAAAAAGAAGATGAATTTGTGATAGAAAATTTCCGTTGTGGTTTAACCAAATGAAGTAAAAAGGAGCCAAATCAAATGGTGATGATATAGGGATACATTCTCTCTCTGTTCATCCAACACAAGTCCTTAGTTGTGGAGTAAAAAATAATCAAGAAGAATATGGAGGTAACACATAGATTCTAGGGTTAAAAGGACAAAACTACCATCGAGGAACTCCTACACGCGAGCAGTGGACAACCATTCCTCAATCAAGTCAAAAGTGCCCAAAATAGGTATTTATTTAAAACCTATTTCATCCATCCTCATCAAATATTCTCCATAAGATAACCCCCAAATCTTTCATTTCAAATTATATTAATTAGCTAATTAATTGATTTATTATTCAATTAATTTATTAATTAGCTACAAATCACGAATCTCACCCAAAAAACCACCCAAGTGACTGGTCCATCTCCTCCCAAAGGGGCCAGCCACACCCCTATATAAACACCGTCATTTTCTCCGAAACCTAAGTTCTACACTCTTGCTAAATTCTGTAAATTCTCCAAACACTTTTATCTTAAAATTCTAACTTTGGTATTGAAGGTTCTTTGGCCAAACCCCCCCCCCCCAAATTCATCGTGAGTGCGTGAGGCTCTTGACCTTGACCAAATGTGTTATTTGTTTTGTAGGTGCAATTTTGTTCAAGAACAAGAAGGAAGAAATTCGCATCCACATTAGTTTTTTTTTTCTTATTTTTTCTTTGTCAAGAACTATGATATATATATATATATATATATATATATATATATATATATATATATATATATATTCCAACATATATTCACATGGGGGAATAGTAGTACGTAGTATAAAGATTGGGAGAGATCATGGACTACAGAGATAAAGCTTATCTGCAATATGAAATTATGTTCTTATGGACTGACTCTATAGATTTTGATAGCAGACGCTTCCTCCTTTTCAGAAGAATAAAATCTGCCGCAAGTCTTTGTGTTTCAGTATTCTGCTGCTGCTGCAACTTATAGCTTCTGAATTCATCATTATGTTCAATACATGATTCTTGTCAATACAAGTTTCATATGCTAGCTCCTTCATTTCTTTTCGAAAAACACTTGCCTCATTTCATTATCAGTAGCCTAGGGTTTTTTAGTATGCTCTAATGTATTCCACACGCCATGATTTTTTTTTTTTTTCTGTTAAATTCTTGATCAAGAATCTAATAACCAAAATCTAACTAGCCAGCCATTCTCACTTACATGTCAATCACAATCAATTCGACATGTGTGTAAAAAATAATCACTTAGGTATGTGCATGCGTTAAACTATAATTTGAGTCAAGCACGCTTTAAACGTAACCATTTTTATTGTCTTATTGTTTTAATTTGAAACATGTATTAAAAAAAGACTTCTTTTTACGTTTTTGTTCATTCATATATGTGTCAAACTTTAAATTGCATTAGATCGTATCAGAAAAATAACGAATTAGATGTCTTTTCTCATTTCCAAATTATTCTAAAAATTTCGAGGCAGTACAAAATAAAGTAAACTCATCATATCATTGTAGTTGTAGTAGGACCTAAAAGCATGTTTAGTTTGGCCATCAAATGGTCAAGTTTTAGTAACTTCCCCACGTAAAAGAATCAAGTTTTGAGTGAGCAGTGCCTGGCTGCCTGCAGAAAACTGTTTTTCTTTGTTTGAAGAAACATTTATAATGATTGTAAAGAGCAAGGATGCATGCATCATAAGCTAAATCAGGATGATGATTTCTTCTCTTGCTGCGCATGCTTTGATAATTTTCATTGGAAGATTATGGGGTTTTGAGGATTCTTAATTATATTTTAATGTGTGGATTTAATTTCTTTAATCTCCATCATGCACTGAATTTTACTACTAGTTCCTCTATTTGTTTAATGTGCTCTTGATGAGTTGTAGTTGTACTTTGTTTTAAAAACTCCAAACACCCATTAATATAAAACAAGAATTAAGATTATTCAAAACTATGTTTCTTAGTAAAAAAAACACTTAACGCAACTTAATTAAGAAAAACAAAATTTGAATTTGGAAATTCTTGAGTACTAAGGTAGGATGCATGTATCTCTTCTCTAAAATGATAAAATCTCTCTCATTACCTGAATGTGTCATCATAATCGGTCTTACGTAAAACTAAGTATGGATGTTATCCCCACAACATATTTTTATTTAAGCTTAAAGTACTAATCCCTATTAATGAATGGGCTAATATTGGTATTAAATTATTAGTTGATCATCTAAACCATCCACACGCTTCTATTTAAGCCTACTTTGAACCCACCATGCCCTTTTAAGGACAAAATTTTTGGTTTGTCAATGCGTGATATGGTATGAGAGATATGAGGTCTCAATCAGTTATATGTTATAATCTCCCATGCACCGTATTATTATTTTATTGGACCTAATAGTTCACAGATTATGAGTTTTCTCTATGTTTTGACTCAAAGAGTTTCTCTAACATCACCTATTGTCAAATAGGTTATTTACAGTAAGGCTTAGTTTGGCATTGTTGTGTTGTTAGAAAAAATCACTTTTAGAAGGCTTAGTTTATCTTTGCTTTTCTCTACTGGACGGATTACTACTATTTTCGCCCCATGAGGTTGTTGCCTTCCTACTCATGTGTTAAATGATGATGATCTTTTCATTTTTTGTCGTGGGAATGTTCGATCTCTTCGTTCTCTTCAAAATTTCTTAGATAAGTATGGGCGTGTATCAAGGCAACTTGTTAATGCAACTAAGAGTACATTTTATCTCGGCTCCTCCTCTGTTCATCGTAGAGTGCATGTATCGAGACACCTTGGCTTTCGTTTGGGTGTTGTTCCTTTCACTTATCTTAGGGTACCCTTTTTTCGTGGTAAGCCAAGCAGAATTCACTTTCAAGCTTTGGTTGACAAGGCTAAAGCTCGCCTCTCAGGTTGGAAAGGAAAACTTCTCTCAACTGCTGGACGACTTCAATTAGTGCAGTCTGTTTATCAAAGCTTGTTCCTCCATAGTTTCTCAGTTTATCAATTACCATCTTGCCTTTTAAAACATCTTTCTGCTTGCGCAAGGAATTTTATTTGGTCAAGGGATTTAGCTTCCCGGAAGTTGGTAACTGTTGATTGGAACATGGTGTGTGGACCTAAAAATGAAGGTGGGTTTGGTCTTCGTGATTTAGCTTCCTTGAACTTGACGGCTTTGCTTAGTTTTGGATGGGATGCTTTACAATCCTCTTCCCTGTGGGGTTCTTTTGCTCGTCAGCGTTTTCCCCTTTCGCCTTCCAAAAAACAAAATATCTATTTATGGTCTTCTGTGTGGCATGGTCTGAAGCGTGCTCTACCTATTTTGAATAATAATAGTCGTTGAATTATTGGTGATGGGAAGTCCGTTTCCTTTTGGTTTGACAAATGGTGGATGAATCTATTATTAGTCCTTGTTTATCTTCTGTCATTTCACCTAAGGTTCTTCCTCGGGTTTCAAATGCTAGTGAAGCACAAAATTGGTCTTTCCTAGTTTATTTTATAAATTTATTCGCTTCTGTGGTGCAACAAATTTTACGTCTACCTTTGCCCTTAAATGTCGATGATGATAAATTGATTTGGGAGCTTTCACCTACTGGGAAGTTTTCCTTTTCTTCTGGTTATCAGCTTATTCGAAGGAAACGTAGTGACTGTGCTTGGGCTGAGGTTATTTGGCGTCATTTTATTCCGCCACGGCTATCTATTTTGGTTTCACAGCTTTTTCATGTTAAACTTCCTACCAAGGGTGCGCTTCAACGACGTGGTATTTCCTTGGCATCCATTTGTTGTTTATGTCGTAATTCTGAAGAATCTAATGCTCATCTTTTATTTGGTTGTCGGATATCTAGGCAACTTTGGAGTTGGTTAGCTTGCCATTTTGGTACCTTGCCTCCTTCAGATTCTTTGGATGTTTTTTGGGATATCTATACGCGTAAGCCCTTTTCCCAGCAGTTGCACAATCTTTGGATTTTTGCGGGTCTTTCTACTATTGCGGCTAATTGGAAGCCTCGAAATAAGTTTATTTTTGATGGCCGACCACTCAGTTTTCATCGTCTCTACATGTCTATCAATTATACGATTGTTCATGGTGGAAAGTTTATTCCTGGTTACTCTCAGGGTTATGACACTCGAATCATCTCTTCAATGGGGATCCGACCTATCTCTCACAAGGCGACTACTATTGTTCCTGTCCTTTGGTCTTCTCCTTGGATTCCTTGGATTAAACTTAATACATATGGTTTATCTAAAGGAAATCTCAGTCCTGCTGCTTGTGGAGGAGTTTTCAGGAATTGTCATGGTCATTTTCTTGGTGGTTTTTGCCAATGGATTGGTTATCATAGCTCTTTTTTTGCATAATTATTTGCAATTATTATTGGTGTAGAGTTTGCATATCAACTAGGTTGGCATTGTCTTTGGTTGGAAAGTGATAACTCTAGTGTTATTTTTGCTCTTCAATCGTCTGATTTTGATCCTCCATGGCCTCTTCATAGGCAATGGTCGATTTGTTTGGACCGCATCCAGAAAATGACTTTCTACTCATCTCACATACATCGGGAGGGAAATTTTGTTCAGAACAATTTTGCTAACATGGGCTTGTCTTCTCCAACTTTAACTTGGCATGATTCTCCTCCGCCAGCGGCTCGTGCATCATTGTTTTCGGACTATGTTGGCTTGACTGGTTATCGCTTCTCAAATTAATGTGCATATTGGCATCCAAGTTTGTCCTATTTTCTTTTTTTTCCCCCTAACTTTGTGGTGTTGCTCAACTTGTTTTGCAGGTTTAAACCTTTAGGTTTGGTTTCAAAGGGGTTAGGTTTTATGTCCCCTCCTCTTTTTTTTTGTATCTCTCTTGTTTTCGTTTCTAGAAGGATACGGTTTATGCCCTCCCTTCTTTTTCATGTATTGTTTTTGTTATCTTTGTTTTATGAGGGGTAAGGTTTATGTCCCCCCTGACTAGGTGTACTTTCTTTTTTCGTTATTAATAAAATTTCCCTAGTACCGTAGAATTTTCCAAAAAAAAAAAGGCATTTAGTAAATTAAATTGTAAATCTACTTTGAGTATAATCAGTATAAAAGTGCTTTGAACGTGTATAATACGTTAATAACAAAAAAAAAAAAAAACCATAATGTCCAAAGTGTTTGTTTGTAAAAAAGAAACTAAATTTCACATCATATATTTGTAAATTTACTTAACTAAATATTTGAAATCATGTTTCAATTAATAAAAACACTCTAAAAATATTATTTTTTTGTTGGAACACTCTAATATTTTGACAAGAGAAAAACTAATAATTTATAATTACATATAAATATGGGAGCTTTACCTATAAAGATAAAAACATAAAATACATTTCTTAGAACTCCACTAGTTTTGAATCATTTCAAAGAGAGACAAAAACGCAAACCCTAATAAACCTAGCCCAAAAACAAGCAAACCAAACCCCAATAAGCTTATCAAAAAGCTATAAAAACTAAACTTCAAACTGATTTTAGATTCGTAAAAACTAATTTTTACCATATTAGTTTCGCAGTTCATGCACTTCTTGAACTTAGCTTTAAACCAGCTTTCCCCACCACAACTTTTTTTTAAAGCATAAGTTTGGTAATTTAGCAAACAACTTAGCACTTCAAAACTTTATAAAAGAACAGAAGTTGTCCCAAATAAGCAACTCCAAATGGGCACTAAATAAGTATTTTTCTTTTTGAGTTCCTATCTGCAGTTAGTATAGCTTTATGCAATTTGTAAAAGGATGGGTGGCAACATAATTTTTTGTATGGTAAAGAAGGAAAAAGCTTCTTTAAAAGCATAAACCTTTCAAGCATGGGCTGTGAACTAAGTTAAAGCAAAGATTAGAGTTTTTAATTAGAGTGATAATTTGGGGTTTAGAAAATTCTAATCAATGGAGGCTAAATCTTGTAAGATATCAACCCCATCATTGCTAATCAGGGCAGGGCAGGACCACCACAAATCCACATCTGTGCTGCTGCTGCTTCTAATAAGATTAAGACCCACATGAACCTTCAATGCATGCTGCTGCACGCGTGATTGCTGATTAGGACCAATTTCTCTCTCTAATTAGTCTTCAATAAAAACACTTTTTGGCGGTTCTTTAATTTAATTTATCATTAACTTAATAATAATGTTGGTTGTTTACTTGTTTTATGAACAATTCTTGCTACAGTTCTCACTTTTTATTTTTAAAGGAGACGAGCTAGTAGCTTCGTCATAGCAGTCCACTCTTCCGGGAGTTGAGAAGAGTCACAGAGACATTTCAGCCTGACTTGTCCACCGTTGTGTGATTCACTAGTGCCACAAATCGAACCCAGAACTTACCGTGAGGAATATGAGTTTGAAGTTCTTCCCCAACCACATGCAAACATTGTTGGGATGACATGCCCTCTCACTCTCAAAGGTGGGATCGCTTGTGTAGCTCGGACAATCGTCTACTCTTAATGGTTGATTGTGTCGTTGATACATTGTGTGTTTCATATTCATCAATGGTCATGATTAATTCACATATGCATGTGCGACAGACTTTAAGATTTCCCTAAAAGGATTTAAGCGTGGTTGCAAGGGGGGTAAGTAGACTATCGTGATTAACTGGCCTAACTCACATATCCGAACTGCTCTGTCGAGATGACCCGAGGTGAATTATTGTGATTATTTCATAATCAATTCTACTTTGAGAAAAAGCAATACATTTCTTTTGTGGGGTTCTGGAATTTGAAACATTTTTATGAGGAAGTTGGATGAATTGAATCAAATATGTGGCTTTGTTTTAAGCTTCAAGCAGAGCTGGCAAAACTAAATTAAAGCTCTTTTTATTTCTTTGTCAGAGGGAAACATTGATTAGATTAAATGAAAGCTCTACTGATCTTAAAATAAGATGGGGTGGAATAAATTAGAAGAGAAATGCTAGGAGATTCCCAAAAATAAAACTTTTCATAGATTTTCTGTTACCACATGTTTTTTGTATAATGTTTTTAACATTGATACGAAAATTAATATTATTAAACTGTGAGGTGATAAAGAATATATGGAGAATCCTACGATAAGAGAATTTCCTTAGCATCTCTTATTACAATGTCTCATGCTCATGATTTCAGATGAATTCATTCACATAAGATTTTTGATACAACAATAAATTTGTAGTAAGCAATGAGACTGACCTTTAGAGTGTAAACTTTTTTTTTTTTTACAAACGATATTGTTAGTTAGTTAAATTGTTAGTTGTTAGAGGAAGAGAGATCAATAAAATCGAACTCGTACCATGGTACATATACATGATTGTTTTTAACTGGGGTAAAGCGACATCTGCTTAGACTCAATATATATGTTAGATAATTAATCACTTTTTCAAACAATCAAACCCAATTATTGATTATTGTTTTCATCTTTTAAGAAATTTAAAAAAAAAAAAACCAAGACCTTGTTCTTCTACTCGAGTCCTATTCCAAGCCTCCAACTTGAAATGAACTGAGGGCTATGATTCCCTGTGAGTCCCCACATTGATCAGTTTGGTGTACCATCCCTATCATCGTATCTAACTATTATATTTGCTTTGAAGTACTTATTGTAGGTCCCCCCTCAACTAAACACAATTTGAAAATGACATAATAACTTACATATCAACATATAATATGTCCAAAATGAAATCCGGCTGTTCTTCAATAGCGATTCATATCGATATATAAACAAAAAAAAAGAGTTAACCGATCAGACACACCATTACCTTGACAACAAGTATAGAATTCATAATCACCCCACCAATCTCATTCAGCAGTTGTTTGATGTCATCAATCACCAAACCCATCGAAGACGTATCGTGACTCAGGCGAAAAATCATCAAAACGATACGGAGGGAACTATCAAGTGACCTCATTCAAGGAAAGGGATCTTCTTTGGATCTCTTCCTCCTAATCCACAAAATCAAGGAATTCGTGTCGTTGAAATTTAATCCAACGATTAAAGTTATTATAACTTTTAAAGTTGGCTCATGTTTGTAATCGTTGGATCAATTTTCAACAGCACGAATTTCTTGATTTGGTGGATTAGAAGAAAGAATCTGGAGAGGATCCATTTTTCCTCATTCAACGGGTCCTTATTTCAACAGTGTTCGAGTCTAACTTAAGAATAGCGATTCAAACCTAATTTTCAATTAATGAAGATTTTGGGACTCATTTCTAGGGTGTAGTGTGTGTCACACCTGATGATGACTTGGCATCAAATTAGCCGCTAAATTCGGAATAAATTTTGAGTTTTTGCCAGCAAGATCACAACCAGGCCTAGGAGGAGGAGGTTTGACCAGATAATTTGGTTTGACCAGGTTTGTTGGGTACTTACTTGGATTAAGAGAGTAATACTACAGCTGGACAACCGTACCAGGACAAGGAGGTCAATTGATGATTAGATTCCATTATTCCTTATGTTCCTCAGCACACAGAGACTTAAAACCCTCCAAAGTTAATTTTTTTATTTTTTTTTAAAAAGATACAAAATATTACAATTTACAAGTTCTAGATTAATTTAATTTAATTAATTTAAAGAATTTTTTTAGATATTAGCCTCTGTTATGCATCCCCAGCCAAACACTCAGTGTGGTCCCCTGAGAAGCACACACCTGTCAAGCGGCGGCCCACCAGGAATCTTTAGCAATGAAAAGATAAAAGTAATCAAGAACTTTGTCAATCAATACTACGATCTAATAATATTACTTTCTATTAAGTGTTTAAGTGCGAGGTCTTTCTATTTAATATTATGGTTCAGTAGTATTCATTTTCATTTGTAAATGAGAGATTTTAGGTTCGATTCTCGTCAAAGATGAATTTGAACCATATTATTGTTAGCACATTATGAAGCTAAACCCACCCCATCCCCTTTAGTGTAAATAAATAATTTGTTCAAGAAAAAAAAAAGTGTGAGGTCTTAAGATCCCATGGTTCTTTATGGTGAATTGGAAAAATTGTTTATAACATATTTATTAGAGAAGGAAATCATGTCACTAATTATTTAGCTTCATTTGGGCAGATAGTTATGCTTATAGATGGTGGTCTACGGTTCCGGATTTTATTGCCTCAACGAATACTCATGATATTTTACTTTTCCCTTATTATCGATTTCGTTGATTAACGGCAGGACTTGGCATAGTCCTCCCACTTGTATTGTTGTCTTTTAATTTCCTAATATTTCTTAATAAAAATGGCGGAGGAGAGACGTGCAAGGGTTTCTAGGTGTAATGATCCTCACCTCTATAGAAAAAGGGTAAGTATCTTAGACTCGATCATTGCCGAAGAGCTAATCTCTCATAATATTTCTCTATGGAACTTATTATAAAAAGAAATCAGAAAGCCAAGTATGGAGAAGGGGGGATTGGGAAGTGGGGCCCAGAGAGTTGGTGTGCAATGATGCAGATGGAAGGATGATGGAGGTTAGGAGCATAATGAGTTTTTATTCTCAAAAGAAATGAAAGGGGGTGAATGGGTTAGTTGGCACTGAGAAAGATGAGTGTGTAACAGCAAAGAGAGGTCTGTTACAATAGTTGGCAAATGTGTCAGTATAAAATAAATAAATTAAAATTTTAAAAGTATGTCAAAGATGTCAAGCAAGCAAGCTTGGCCTTGAAGAGAAGAACCTCTCCAATTTTTTAATTCCCAAAACAAAGTTAAAAAAAAAAAAACAGAGGGAAAGCATTATTATATTGGAAAATTGCAAAGAAGTGAAGGCTCAAAGTAGAGAGAGAGAGAGAGAGAGAGAGAGAGAGAGAGAGAGAGAATTACAAAGAGTAAAGTGTGGAAGGAGAGAGAGGGATTAGGTTCTGTAATAATTTTTCCAACCAGAGCAGTTGGCAGTGGTTATTTCTGGGTCTTTTAAATCATACATGTCATCTGTTAACTTAGGCAGGTAAGCAAAGCCTCACTCTTTTTGTAGCTCCATAGCTCTGCTGCATTTTGTGTGTGATCCATAAGAAAAAGTTTGGAACTTGATGCTTCTTTTGCTGTTTGTGCAAATACCCAATTGGTGAATTGGGATTTTCCTGTCAAATTTGATTCCTTTGGAGGAAAAATCAAAATCCCAATTCAGGGACTAAGCTAAAACCCTGCCCATTTGATGCCTTTTGGTCCTTCTTGGAGTTCCCATCTAAGAATATCTCAAAAGGGGTTCTGCAACTTTCCTTTTTCCCAGTTTCTAGGCTTCTAGCTCTTTTGATTCAAAACTTGCAAGAGCTAGTTGTTATTTCCTGATAGATAAATTGGCAGCCATTTTTATTAATTATTATTATTATAATATTCAATTGCTTGAAGCTTGGAGTGATTCTCCTTCTCCCTAATTTTGGTCATAGTTTGGAGAGATTCAAAACCCCCTTTTCCATATGGTTCCATCAACCAGATTGATGTTTGATTCAACTGAGGATTGAAAAAAAAAATTGAAATTTAGCTCTCTTCAAAGAGAAAAAGGGAATCTGCTTTCTTTTTGTTAGTCTGGTGAGCTGTTGCTTAGCTAATGTCTTTGTTTGTCCATGTCTAACTTTATGCTCTGAAAGGTTCACTTTTTCTTGTCTGTGGGGAGCATTTTCTTTTGTTTATTTTCCCCTTCCCTGCACTAGAAGCTTGATCCTAGGGTTTTTGAGGTGTTTTGGGTGGTGCAGTATAAGATTTTATGCCTGATACACTGGATTTGTCCTCTCACTTTGTGTCCATGGGATGCTGCAACAAGAGGCATCTGTTGCTTTAGCACCCTCTCAGGTCTATAAAGCTGCAGAGGTTACTTGTTCCTTGTTGAGTCTGCAAGATATCACCAGTCAACTTTGGTCAAAGCTACCCACTTTCCCTTTAGTGTCTTAGATTTCCTTTGTCATTTGAATAATATATAGGTTGGTGGAGGAGGACTCCATAGTTTTGGAGGATTAGGACTTCTGAGTCCATAAAATGGGAGGTCATGACAGTGAGGATGTAGGGTTTCAGCATAGAAATGATGGGAGCCTGAACCGTCCATCTTCCGGGATGAGCACGAATCCGCTGCCCGAAAAGGTTTCCAGAATGGCAATGAGTTCTGTGTCCATGTTTAAGCCTTCAAATGGGGCTGACCCTTTCTTTGGTTCTGGTTGGGATCCAATTGTTTCATTGAGTCAGAATGATAATTTTGGCGGTCCTTCGGGTGTTTCCCATGGCGAATTTCCCAATCCGCCTTACCCCGTTGCGATGGAGAATCAGGGAATGAGTAGCACCTCCCACCTTGTTCAATACCCATCTGATTCAAGCTATGTTGGGATGGTGCCAAAGCTTCCTCAATGTTTTGGAAGTGGAAGCTTCTCAGAAATGGTTGGTTCTTTTGGTCTCTCTGAGTGTGGCCAGATTGCTAACCCTGGGTGTCCTCCGAACTATAACCCCAACAGGGAGGGGGGCACTGAGAAGACTTCAACAATCGGTGCCCAATCTCACGATGATCGCCAAATTTCTGAAGAGGGTGCTTTAGCATCTTCGCCGAATGGAAAGAGAAGGAAACGAGTTTCCGAATCCAACTCTGCATTCAGTCCAAATAAGGTAAATTGAGCTATGCTGAATTGGTATCAGTTTTTTTTCTTTTTTTTGTTGATTATTTATTCCGGTGATGTTAATTTCTTTGTTATCTGTTAATAGAATGCTGATGGGGAACTTAACAAGGATATGTCTGGGGAGAGCTCTGATTATCTGAAAGAGCAAGATGAGAAGAAAGCAAAAACTGAAGAAAACGCCGCTGCAAATTTGCGTGGCAAGCAGATGGGCAAACAGACTAAAGAAAACTCTCAAAGCGGAGATCCAAAAGACAGTTACATTCATGTTAGAGCCCGAAGGGGCCAGGCTACAAATAGTCATAGCCTCGCTGAAAGGGTGCGTTCTCATTACGATATATCCATGTATCAAAATTTCATGAAAATTTCCTTTTCAATTAGTTTATTGAAGCAATAAAGTTTTCTGCTTGCAGGTAAGAAGAGAAAAGATTAGCGAGCGGATGAGATTGCTTCAAGAACTTGTTCCGGGATGCAATAAGGTATTCATAAATTTTGGAGTTGGTCAGTTTTCTGAGTAATCTCTTATGTTACATAGATGACTGATCAATTTGTTAATCAATCACTTTTCTAGATTACTGGGAAGGCTGTAATGCTTGATGAGATTATCAATTATGTGCAGTCTCTGCAACAGCAAGTTGAGGTAAGAAATTCTGCAGCCTAAAATGCAGAACTACTTCCATGTTTTGTAGAGAAGAATATATCCGATATGTTTATAGTTGTACTGCAATTTCTGCTAGTTGTAAGCTGAAACTAGAGAACCATGTCCATAATTGTGAAATGTTAATACCGTGGTTGTCTAGCTTCGATATGTTCTATGATTCAGTGAAGGTTTACTTTCTTTAATGTTTCAGTTTTTATCAATGAAACTTGCGACGGTCAATCCAGAACTCAACATTGATATTGAACGGATTCTAACCAAAGATGTAAGTCCGTCCAAGCGCAAGTATTACTCAATAATTTTGTCAATTACAACAAAATATTAGTGAATGTATTGAACTTCATCTTGGATTGCCTTCTCTGTAGATTCTTAACTCGCGGAGTGGCGGTGGAGCTATCTTCGGGTTTAGTCCTGGAATCGGCTCTTCTCACCCATACCCTCCCGGTATGTTCCCTGGAAACTTGCCAAGTATGCCAACTTCAGCTCCACAATTTCCTTCCTTGCCTCAGGTAATTAGAATTGAGAGACTTCAAATCATAAGATATAATCGTCTTTTTTGCTTGACGAAACAGCGGCTGATTTAATGCATGTGATTTTGCAGAATGTATTAGACAATGAGCTCCAAGGTCTTTTCCATATGGGTTTTGATTCTAGTTCAGCTAATGACAATATGGGACAAAATGGTAAAAAACACAAATTCATTCATGTTTGCAAATCGCTTTCAAAGTTCTTATGTCTTTAGCTTTCTTCTAACCTTGACACGCTACAATGTTCAGCAGGCCGCTTGAAACCGGAGTTATAAGATTCAGAACGGATATTAGGGGCTACTTCCACCCGACAGACAACTCAAATTTTCGGTTAACTCTACTTGACTCAGCTAGAGAAGAAGAAAAAGTGGAAAGAAAACGAAAAAAAGAAAGAAAGCTTATTTCGGTTGTATAGTCTCTCTCGGTTCCTAATTGTTTGTTCTTCGAATTTTTAGCAGAAGAAGATGACTTTGTTATATTACAAAAAATGTGTATAATGAGACAACAAGGCAAGAGGTCTGATTGGTGAAGAAGAAGAAGAAGAACTCTGTTTGTTGGGTGTCTGCAGAAATAGGACTTTGCTTGAAGCTTTCTAGGGTTTTAGGGGAATCTGTGAAAGAATTGTTTTTGTAGATTGCTGCATCATGAAAGGAGTAACAGATTTGTTCTGATGTTCATGCAACTTCCTCTGAAAAATCTCCATTTCTTTTGCAATAAATTATGAGTTATGTTTCTGAAAGTCGCGGTTGTTAATTTCATGCACAAATAGAACCGGGGTACAAACTTTAATAAAAAATAAAACCGTCCTATTGCAGGTTTGAGTACCCCGGCTCTGTTTTCGATTAATAGTTTGTAACCGGCTAGCCCCTGTGACCCAGGATGAAAAAAGTGAAACTTCTTCCAGGTGTTTGCCATGCATCCTTTATTCTTCCTATGGATTCCTTTTCTTCCACGCGTCAGATTGAATGAATCAAAAGAGAATTAAGCACGGAAACAAAGAGGAGTGTGGAAGGAGAAAACAGGGGTTACGAAAATCGTTTTCCTAGATCAAATTAAGGAAAACACGTCAAGCTTCTTTTTCCAAGAAAGTAACAGATTTGATGCTTCTTTCTTCTTCTGCTGCTGCTACAACAAGATGTCAATCTCGTCGGTGCTGGCTTCTTTGTTTCTGATGCGATACCAGCACATTTAGGTGATGCAATTTCAAGGTAAAGAAACCAAACACCATCTGATTTAATACGTCACTTCTGCTCATCTTATCTTATCGTCTGAGTCATTAGGGGATAACCAATCTGCCATTTATACCGGCACAAATGCCTTCACCGCTTGAAGAAGGAGCTTACTTTCTGTGGGGGGTTGGTTTTTTATTTTCCTTGCAAACCATTTTTAGGTCCTTTTTGCATCTACAATCAAATTGGGTTTGCTTTCTGTCATAAAACGTGAGGATTCAAGAGTGATGTGGCCTTGTCACTAGCACCATGGTCTAGTATATTCTTATGTATTTGTAAGCGGGAATTTTAGGTTGAGTCTTATAAATGGGATGTTTGATACCAACTTATTGTTAATTCATCGTGTGGCCTAACTCAACTCTCATCTTCAATATCGTTGTTTAAAATAAAATAAAACATGTGATATGGCCCCATTTGGTTTTTTTAGGATTAAATTGGATAATTCACTTTGTGATTCACATCTTTTCTTGCTTGACGACTGCTTATGTTTATGGCACTTGCATTGAATAATAATATGAGAATCAAAGAATAAACAGAGATCTTTTCTTGCATAACCAGGTGGTAGTTTCACCACAACAATCTCCCTATTTGGGAGTCAAAAAGATTTACAGAGGCATTTCAACATCTTCCTAACCCCCCATCATGTCATTCACCAGCTCCAGCAAATGAATCATGGACGTGTCATGTAGAATAAAAAAGGTCGTACCCAGTGCACAAGGTTCCCGCTTTACGCAGGATCTGAGAGAGGTGAATGTCGGCTAGCCTTACCCCCATTTATGGAGAGGCTGCTCCCAAGTCTCGAACCGGAGACCTACCGCTCATGGGCGAAGGCACTTGCCATGTAGAATACAGGCTTAAAATTCATTCTCAATCATTACTATTATATAAACGTACCTCTTCTAAGGAGTGTTTTTCCTCTTGAAATTACAAAAGTTTAAAAAAAAAATAAAAAGGAAGAGAAACTATATACCATTTATAATTGATGAGAAGAATAAAAGCATCAAGAAGATTGCCATTGGAATTGTAAAGTAGCTTGTGTTTTGATGTTTGAAGAAACAGATTTTCTTACAAAAAGAATGACTAAAAACAAAAGAATGAAAAATAAATTTAAAAAAAAAAAAAAAACACATTGAACATGCATCACTATTTCTCATCTGTGTTTTCCTCATCGATGACATCCTTTCTCCACTTATAGCACAACTACTTTTCTTCTTCAGGGTGGCCGGAGTCTGGAGGGCGGAGGACAAGCAAGAAAGAGAGCAACACTCTCAGCCCTCTCGACGACCTTCTCCCAAGGAGTCCTCTCTCCGGGCTGTTCTACTTAGATACGATTTGTACCACCCCGGCTTGTCTGTGTTTCTATCGTCCATTTATCGCTACAAAAGTTTATTGCTCTCTCTCTTCACTCCACCTGCTCACCGATTAGGTCTAGACCGACCAGCAGGAACGATACTCCCTGAAACAACAAGAAGTAGAAGTGGATACCCTGAGCAGACAGAAGGCTCCTCGCCGCGGCAGTTAGGAGAAGGAAAGCCAATGCCAACTCCTTTGTGTATATTCTGTTGTGCTTCTTCTTCCGGGAAACCTTTTGCTCCTGCTGTCTAATTTCTTCCTTCATTTCATCAAGGTCCGGCACTGAGACCCCCCTTTGATGCTTTGGCTTTTCAACTAAGGAGGTGAGATCGCCCTCTGAGGAACGGCCAGATTTCTTAGTGACAACCCACTCGTATGCGCTGCCAAGCTGGAACAGGCCGGAGATCATAGCGTTGAACTTGGTCACTGACATGGTGTTCTCAAAGAGAAGGTAAGGAACAATGAAAGGGAAGGCTTTTGGGGCTGGGAGAATGTTGAGAAATGACATGGTGGCGGGGATGTAACATACAACCCACGCTGGTAGCTCGGCCTCTGGGATGAACATTGTCATGGGGAGAATTATGCAAAAAAGGGTAAACGAATAGAAGGGTAATATAAGTTTCCGAAGCAGAAAGAAGAGAAAGATTAAATTGAATTTCTTGCCAATGCTGATCTGCGACAAGTAAAGAACAAGATATATATTAGCGAACCGCAACCCACAACAATCCCTTGGCAAGCAAAACAACCTTAATTAGACAAAGGGACAAGTAACACCAAAAGGATATATACCTTGGATTTGATAATAGCCGGCAAACAGAGGCGAAATAATTGCATAGGCCCCGAGTGCCATCGGTGTTGTTGCTTCCGATAAGCTTCATAAGATTCCGGTAATTCACACTGGCACTGAGCACATAAACGATATAGCACTAACAACCATTAGCCAACCATTGAAACAGAGCAAGTAAACTAGTTTTAACAAAGGATAATTCGGGACAAAATAGTACCTCGACGTCATTGAGGAAGATGAATTTCCATCCGTGGAGATGGGCACGAACAGCAATATCCATGTCCTCGACAGTGGTCCTCTCTAACCACCCACCAGCTTCCTCCAACGCCTTTATCCTCCACACACCAGCTGTCCCATTGAAACCGAAGAAATTAATGAACACGCTGTTCACTTGTTGCTCAACCTCAAAGTGGAATGACAAGTTAATGTTCTGCAGCCTTGTGAGCAGGTTCTCATCCCTGTTCACAAAGGACCATCTAGCCTGAACCAGCCCTAGTTCATCATTGCCCTGAAATTACAATAATTAACCGATTTTAGCAATTAACGCTGTCTTAATCGCAATAATTATCCGCATCTTCACATTAAAAGCAACAATCTTTACAATAATGTAGTTCGATCAGTCTCAATCAGAGTCTCACAGATTATGATTACCAACAGAATTAGCAGCAATTAAGTTTTACCATGAAGTGAGGGACTGTTCTCTTGAGGAAATCAGGGGTGGGCTGAAAATCTGCGTCGAAAATTGCGACGAATTCATAGTCCTTGACATAGCTACAATTCATTGCAGACTTGAGATTACCAGCCTTGTACCCATCTCTAATCACGCGATGCCGGTACACAATGTTGGCTCCCTCCTGCTGCCACTTATGGACTTCCTCCTTGATCAGAAACTGCGTCGTTGGATCATCCGAATCGTCGAGAATTTGAATCAACATCTTCGATTTCGGCCAGTCCAGATTGCACACTGCAGCAATTGACGTCTGATAAACCTGATTTTCCAAACAATCCACAATCAGCCAAGAACAAAATGCACAGAAATCGTAAAATTAAAAGTTACTGAGCTAAAAAAATTCGTAAATTCAGTAAATTTACCTCCTTTTCATTGCACATGGGGATCTGAACAAGAACCATGGGGAAGTAACCGGTTTCCCCTGTTTCCGGGTCGAAAGAGCCTTCTTTCGGGACCGGTTTGATCTTCTTGAACCGGATCCAGAAGCAACCCAGACAGAGGATTAACCTATCCAAGCTCTGAATCATGAAAAGAACAATGCAGGAACTGGCGAGGAACTGCAGAGGCGGAGCTAAATACTGCACCCGGAACAAAACCCATTTCGAATAAACCCAATCAAACGCGCCCTTAACCCCAAATGGCGACGCCCACAAGTACTCCAGCTGCAGATGCGCCGGCCCAAAGTGCCAGCCTTTGAAATACGCCGCCACCTCAAAACCCAGAAGAAGAACCGACAGACACAAGAACATCTTGATACAGAAATAGAACCGGCTGCGGACAGCCGGGTTGTCGACTTCCCTGACGCCGTGGGGCTCGACATCGGCGTCTGTGTCCATCCGGCCGGAGGCGACGCGACGGCGGACTGCCGATGCTAGGCCCAGCATTGCCGAGCCGATGGAGGTGAGGCAGCCGGCGGCTCTGTGGGCTTTGAGGAGGAGGACCCAAGTGAACTGCTTGGCGTTTTTGCCACGGACACGACCCGGCGACTCGGAGATGAGGAAGTCCTCGTCGGAGGGGCCTTCGAGCTCGACCATGGACCAGTTGGGGTTCTCCATCTTGATGACGACGGGTGTGCCGCGGTGGGTGTCTTTAGTATTATTCCACCAGCTGAAAGAGGGCGCCATTTGTATGGGTGCGAGTTCTTCTGGGTGTCTGATCCCACGAAACCAAGCTCAGAAGCGACCCAAAACGAACCGAAACGTTTCTTATTTTGTAATCTATTCGATTTTTCGGTCCGAGGCAAAACCCCTGCTCGACCGCTTGAAGACGAAGAGACCTCGAATGCAGAAAAAGGCTACGACTTTGATCTCATTGTCAGGAAACGTAGAGAGAGAAAGTGAGACAGAGGAGAGAGAGGGAGATGGCGAAGGAGAAGAAGGACGCGTGGTGGAGAGAAAGCAGAGCGAGCGAGGCGTCTCTAAATCAATGCGACATTCGGTGCTGCCGAGTGTAACAAGAGAGAGAGAGAGGACTGGGGAATTCTAGAGAGAGAGAGAGAGAGATTGAGGAGAGAGAAACAGCAAGAACAACAAAGGTTGTGACTTTGTCAGTGGGGGCTGAGGCCAATTGTGCTACCATCAATTTTTACAGCTTGCAAATGAGGCCTCTGGGAAGCAATAAGAATACGAAGAGAGAGAGAGAGAAATCTAGAGAGAGAAAAAGACAGAGGAGAGAGAGATTTGAGAAATGAAAGAGATGGCAATGGAAATGGAAACAGCTAAACACGTCTTTGAATTTGATTAGGGAAATTAATTAATTAACTAATTAAATGATCAAAAGAGGGGGAAGAAAAACAAAAAACTTGACGAAATAAGATAATTAATTTATTTAAATTGATTCACAGAACCCACGTTCTCAATAGTCAATGTCTGAAATTGATTTTTTTTTTTTTTTTTTTTTTACCAATAAACAAGTAACAACATTCCCAGATTTTCTTTCTAAATTTTCCACCAATTCATAAAAAAATCGATTAATTTGGAAAGAAAATCATATAAATCGTGTATTAAAACGATAATTTGGGTTCCGCACAGTAAAAAAAACCCAGTCAATCAAGCAGTACAAAAAATCAGAAAAAGATGCAATTATTAACCGGATTTTCGACAAAGACAAACAATGTTTTTACTTTTCTTTTCTTGGTTTTCAGGGTTTCTTTTTATTTTTATTTTTATTTTTACATAATACCTTTAAGTAATAATAAAATCAGCAACAACCAACGATGAAAGCTCTAACCCTAGAAATTTCCTTCGAACAAATAAAAGAACCATCTTTTTTTTTTGGAGAATTTTTGTTTTTTGTTACAATTTAAGAATTGAGAAAAAAAGGGAATGAGAATTTACAGAGATGTTTCGGTGTGGCGAAAGATAGGAGATGCTTCACTCCTCCTTCAAAATCCGATTGAAATTCCATCTGGGTGGCTGCTCCTCCTCGTGTGAATTCGAAGCTCATAATTTTTAAAGAAATGAAAGGTGTTTTACCATTTTTCTTTTTTTAACTTTTTACATTTTAATATGAGAAAAAAAAAAGAAACAAGGAATTATATTTGTAGATAATAATAATAATAAAATATTCACGGAAAAGACAGGGTGACCAGATCATAGAACCACCAAATGCTTCTCGATGCGACAAAAAGTGAATGGTATTTTGGGTTTTTTATGATATTTTTTTTTGTTTTACTTTTGTTTTTGTATTTTATTAGTTAGTATTTTCTAAAATTTAATTTAATGATTAATGGAGGATTAGTAATTGGAAGCTTCATATGGGCTTGTTTAGGGAGGACAACAACCGCGCCCCCGCGCCCCCAACGAGAGCGTGCCTGTCACTGCTGCCATTTTACCAAGTCTTTAAGAAACCTATACTTAAGATACGTGACAGCGAGCGACGATCACCAAATGTATATAATTATGTAAAATTTTAAATATTGAAGCTGCAAAAGTAGCTAGATTCTTAATGAGGTTTATGTTGAAAAGATAAATTATTGAGGTTCAAGTAAAGTAGATTATGAATTATAGTAATAAGGAGAAACATTAAAAAGTAAGTAAATTTCGAAGAAAAAAAAATCGTAAATATTAGCCCAGTTTAATGGTATCATTTGAAATATGGTATGACATAATTGTTCCAACAACCTTTCAAATTTTAATTAAGTTTCATATAGCCATTCAATCAAAATTTTGCTAATAAACTGACAACTTTACCTTTATAGTTAATGACTTAAATAATATATATATATATATATATATTTATAATTATATATCTAAAAATAATATATTAAAAAAATTAATCCATTAAGAGGTGATTTTGGTTATTTTAAATATAATATACTAAAAACTAGAAAATAAATTAGTTTAAAAACGTCATTCATAATATTTGAATTCAAAAAATTTCACTTATGTCACTTAGTATTATAGTTTAGTAATATGTATCTTCATTTGTATGCGAGTGGTCTCCAAAAATGAATTTGAATTACATTATTACCAACCTATTAAGAAGCTAAACTCACATCTTCTCGTTTAATATAAATAATATTATTTGTTCAGAAAAAAAAATTTTACACATACATATAAAAATTTATATCACCCCCGTAATATAGCTTGCATATATATAGTTTTTGCCCAGTAAGACCATCTCCAACTCATAGGATAAAGCTTAAAATATAAGCTTTAAAACCCCTACAAACCATCTCCAACCATGGGCTAAAATAAGTCTGGGGAGAAAATATATTTCTGGGCTAGATTCCACCCAGGATTTAAGTCTGGGCCGTCTGGCTAAAATTATTCTGGACCCACCAAATTGTCATATTTCAAACCATTTTTTGTTTTTTTACTTATAATCTAATGGCTATGATCAAATGAGATCAAATCTAATAAAAAAAAAAGATTTGACGACCCAAAATTAAATCTAACGTTTAAAATAATTTAAGAAAATTATTTAAATCAAATTTAACTTAAAACTTTATAAATACCTATGTATTTTACATGATTTTTAATTACTTATCAAAATTTAAATATTTTTAAATTAAAATGTTCATAAAAATAAATTAAGATAATCTACATAAATTTTATTTAAAAATAAAGAATGTTACCGAAAATAAAAAGTCAGGCTAAAATTTTAAACCAAAAAGATTGGAGAAGAAAATCAATTTATGGCGTAAAGCTTAAGGGGGCGTTTGTTTGCCCTCACTAAGTGGGACTGGACTAGACTGGACTAGCTGTTAGTCCAATACTGTGTTTGTTCCATGCTGTGACTAACATTAATGAGACTAATGGGGACTAGCATGGACAAAACCCTTCACTAAGAGGTCTTAGCGAGACCCCCCAATAACCATGGGACTAGCTAAGACTATCCTCTCTCGTCCTCGTTATGCTCAACAACCACTCCCGATAGACTCCTTGTTATCTCCGGTCACCTAGATCATAATAAAATATTAATAATTTATATATTAAATAATATAATATTAGAATTTGTTATTATCCAGCTTCTTAGTCCAAACTGCATCAAACGCTTCACTAAGTTAGTCCAGCTTAGTCTAGTCTAAGCTAGTACAGCTTAGTCCTTGAAGCTAGTTCAGTCTGAGATAATCCGGCGCAACAAACGTCCCCTAAAAGTTTAAGCTTTATCTTAGTTGGAGATGTTTTGAATGATGAGACGCGTCCGTACTTCAATAGCGTCCGCAGACAAGATAAGACAATTGGAAATGTCTAAGTTACCCTTGCGTCGACGTTTACCACCGACAATTATCAGTAAGTGAACGAGGATAGTTATGGAAATTAAGCGCAGTTCCAGGGTGTTAGGTGATACTTCAGCGGACAACGACGACGAAATCTAAGATCTGAAGTACTGAACACGTGTACGGTTGCAGATGCGTTCTAAAACCCTAGCAACCTTCTTCAGGGAGCCATTTTCAAAATTCAAAATTTTAAAAAAATAATATTTTAAAATGTTCTGGCAAAGAGATGACTGGGACACAGTGCATTCGTACAGGATAAGGGGTAAAACTGTAAAAAGGCCATGTACATGCTACACGGCCCGTTGATCTTGACACGTAAGATCGATCGATTAGATAAGATCACAAACCGCACGTGATGTCCAGGTTTTTATCTAGCGTGTGTGGCACGATGACCGGAGGGTGAGACACGTGGAACGGCGGTGGTGCATTGGTCATAAACTGGTTGCCGACCTCTCAGCCGGCGGTGGCCCACAGCTTTTTTAGCGTAATTCTCGCATCCTTGCCAAATGCCAGGTCACCCACTTTGTATGAAACACGTTCCATGTATCTTGTCTTTTTCGGGAAAAGAAAAACAGAGAACCAATGCAACATGCACGTAGTTACTACGTAAGTTAAGTGAATAGTTTCTTTTTTTTTTCTTTTTCATTTTCTCTCTCTCCCACTTAAAAGGCAATCAATTATCGACTTTGCGACGGCAGTTCACATTTTCAAGGCCAGAGAAGACTCACTGAGATATTTTAGCATCATTGGCCATCATCTTGCGATTCACCAACCCTAAGACTAAAACTCAACCCTAAGTATTACTCTGTTTTATTGGTAATTATCCTTGGTAATTATCCTTGCATGGAGGACGAATGTTGTATCGTAATTATCCTTGCAGATCCTTTTTCTAGGGATTTTAGAGATACCATGATCGTGACCGTTCATCGTATATCGTGCGGTAAAAAATCATTTCAAAATTTTAAATTTTAAATTAAATATAATAGTACCTAACGAAAACTGACCGCACAATGTACGATAAACGGTTACGATCACATGATCCCTAGGATCCCTAAGAAAATGATCCGGTGCGAATCCTTTTCCATATATTTATACTAAATTAGTGTACTATCTCAAGCTAGGTAACGAATGTTTTCAACATCTAATGAACTCAATTAATTAACCGACGTAATATTTACTTGTCAAATTAGATGATACACAAATATGATTGAAAAACGTAATCTCTCTAATATATTTATGGTTCGTTCTTCAATAGAGAACATATGTCACTCTGTAATTATATACAAATTCAATGATACATATACTTAGGGTCACAAGTTTTTTTACTAAACTTTCTTATAGAAGAATGGATGATAACTTATATTGCTATTAGCGTCAATGATTTTTTTGACATTCTTAGTTATAAGAAATCATTAGGAGTTGTCATATCATCGTTGTGTGATTATTATGTCGTCAATATATAATCAATATCTGACCGTTATTAAAAATAATTATTTCTTTAACCAAATGTCAAAAAATAATCATTCCTAATTGTCCTAATTTATAACACATTGTCATATCATTTTACAAAAGTAAAATGGGGGGCACTTCACATTTACATCAATAAAATATTTTCATATCATTTTACGAGTAAATTTGATTAGAAAATTACTCTTTAGAATAACGCTGAGGCTAAAATTTATTTACCAAATGTCATCGCCGTACTCTTATCAGCAGATTGTTTTACATGTTACACACACACATACTTCTCTTGGTGATTAAAGTAATATTGTTTAGATTTACGTACGAAAATATAATTAATTTGTCATTGTAGACAACAAAATTTCGGTAAATAAATCTTCACCAACGCATTAAAGTTTTGACGTGTTACGGCATACATGGGATACGCCACATGTCACACAATTGTACACATGGCATGTGACTCAACAAATTGGAAGAAATACCCTTGGAGGATTAAACAAGTTTTCCTTTTCATTTTTGGGCAATGACAAGAGAAGCACACTTCAATCCATTATGGATTAAAACAAGTTTTTCTTCTCATTTTGAGCAATGACAAGGTAAGCACATTTCAATCCATTACGGATCAAAACAAGTTTTTCTCGTTTGGACAATGACAAAGCAAGCACATTTCAAGTTTAAAATTGTATCATGTGGGAAAATTAGGCTATAAGTTAGACCACTTCAAGTTTAAAATGGTATTAAGTGGGAAATTAGGCCATATGTTAGACCACTTCAATTTCAATATTGCATTAAGTGGGAAAATTAGGTAATGATGCTTAAGTGGGAAAATTTTGTGGTGGTAATTCATTCTCAAAGCCTATAAATAGGTTTCTCCATCAAGGTATCAATAATCCTAAAATTCACAAATACATTTCTCTACTCCCAAAATGGAAGAGAATACTCCCCACACATCCAAAATCCTTGAAGCTTTGAAACTCTAAAGCTTTCAAACAAATCCCGAAGGATCAAGAAAGCCCTTTTTGTTCTTCGTCAAATCCTCCTTCAAGATCCCCAACGACCCTTGAAGAACTTCCACCAATTCAAGATCAAGCCCAACAGCCTTTGAAGAAACCATCCGTACACCACTGTTCATCCTAAAGATCAAGCCCCGACGACCATTTAGATCAACAACCCAACACCAAATCTACACAATTGTTCATTCCTAGTTCAAGCCTCAACGACCCTTGGATCAACACAAATCTACACCTCACGGAGATTGAATCAGAGGATTGAAAGAGATTGTAACCCAAAAAAATATCAAAATCACAAAATATTTCTTTGTACACGTGTTCTTGTTTCAAGAAATTTCCGTGTTCACAAATTTGGCACGCCCAGTGGGACCTCTCTGCCTCTTATCTCTATCTTCAAATCCACAAGAAACACACATGGCATCAAGGAAGGCTCAAGCCATTCTGGCAACCACCAAGGGAAGGATCCTAAACTTCTGCCATGAACAAACAATCCATTGGCGCCACAACCGCTCCTCAACATGCAGCTTCAAAGTTGATGCCGTTAAAGGAGCAAGGGGAGTATCAAAGGCGCGAGTCCGTCATCAACCTAACCTCGTTGGGGTCACTGAAGCATGCTGCTGAGGCGCACAAGATAACACCCCAAAACGGCCAACGTGGTTCTTCGTCAGCACCATGGACGTTTCAAGGAAAGCCGTGTCCGTTGGTTGCACAAGTCATGACCATTGGCGTCACCTCCATTGAAGAACAACTAGCTCAAATGAGTGAAGCTATTGCAAGGTTCACAAAGACCGCGGAGGAGAAGAACTTGCAGGTCACCATACTCATCAACCGTCTGGAGGCGCAACATGACGTCAAAGCAAACCAAACTCCTTTCCAACCAAGAGGACCGAAGAAGGTTTTGATCCAAACGCCTACAAGCTCATGTCAAAGGCTGGATACGATTTCCCTTCCTCTTCAAATCTTGGAAAGAAGAATACAAACATTGTCTACGACAAAGAACGTGACCTCACCGAGACTCAAAAGAAGTTGAAGGAGCATGGTTACGAAGTTGATAACAACAAAGCTAGACTTGGCTTCACACCAAATGCACTTGTAAAGATTTCAAGTAAAGCAAAAAATGCGAGCACTCAACATATCAGCATGAACATTAAACAAGATTAAGAGGATCCTAAATCTGCCCCTCAAACTTCAGTCTTCGATAGGCTGAATCGTTCAAAACCTAGAATTTCGGCACTTGATTGCATCAGTTGTCGAGAACGAACTTCCGTCTTCAAAAGGCTTAAGACGCCAACTCCGTAAAGATCTGTCTTTGAAAAGTTATCAAAACCCAAGAAACAAAGCAGCACATCTAGCTTTCATTCGAAGCGTCGACTTTAGACAGACTTGAAGAAACCAAGAAGTCTTCTAGAAAGAGGAAGACAACGCCAAAGGAAGAAAAGTTTGACAGTCTAGCAGGAAAAGATGATGTTCAAATCTTGACTCCTTCAAGGATGAAGCGCCAAGCAACTTTGGAGGTTGACACAAAAGGACCACTGAAGGTAAAGAGGCGCACCATCATCTACACATGCCAATCTTCACGCTAACAGACCAAAGAGGACGACACTGAAGATGAGGCCCAAGAAGACAAAGAAGACAAAATCCTGGAAGAAGACATCACTTCCGGCTCTGTTAACTCAAAATCTTCACCTCAATCGCTGGGGGCATGCTCTAAAACCATGCCAGTCAAGCCGAGTGAAGTTGAAGGATGGACTCATGTCATTCCGAAGAAACTGCACAAGAAGCATATGTCTTCTCCACAAGTGCACCAATCGAAAAAGGGGCAAAGCAGCTTTCGCCAACCTCCAAAGTGACGTGAAAGTGTTGAAGATGAGGAAATTTCGACACAAAGATCGACCATGTGCGATCTCTTCTTCTTTAAAAAATTATTCAGCTACTCGGTCAAGGCTCTTTGCTATAAAGATTGCGAGGAACACCTCTCCAGGCAACAACCATCTCTTCCACAAGTTCACCAATGGGAAATGGGGCAAAGCAGCTCCTGTCAACCTCCAAAACAATGTGAAAGTGTTGGAGATAATGAAACTTTGACACGAAGATCATCCATCCTCATCACGATATGTGACCTCTTCCTAGAAGACTTCTTCAACTACTCAGTCAAGGCTCCTTGCTATGAAGATTATGAGGAACGACTCTCCCGGATCGATTGACAAACCAACGGAAGCTCCTTGTTCGCACTAGCATAAAAGGCGACACCAAAGCTCCTTGTTCGCACGAGCCTAAAAGGCGACAACTGAAGCTTCTTGTCCACACGAGCATAAAAGGTGACAACAAACGCTCATCGCCTGCACAATCCCAAGAGGACGGCACTGAAGGGAAGATTCAAGACGTCTTCCACATCACGATCCAAGAAGACAAAGAAGACGAAATCCTCGAGGAAGATGTCACTGATGCACCATCACAGCTCGAAGACGGGGGGCAAGCCACGATTGATGAGTTCAAGGAGCTCAACTTAGGAACGAAAGAGGAACCCGAACCTATCTTCGTAAGTGCGCTGCTAAGTGCAAATGAGATAAAGGAACATTACCAACTGCTATTAGAGTACAAAGACGTCTTTACTTGGACATACAAGGAAATGCACGGCCTTGACCCTATCATCGTTGTGCATCGTCTTGCAGTTAAGCTTGGAACGCGACTGATAAAGCAAACTCAAAGGCGCTATCGATCTGAGCTCATCCCACAAATTGAGGTTGAGATTGACAAGCTAATCGAAGCAGGCTTCATTCGAGAGGTGTAATACCCTAAGTGGATCTCCAACATTGTCATTGTCCTTAAGAAATCTGGACAAATAAGTGTTTGCGTAGACTTTCGGGACTTCAATGATGCTTGCCCGAATGATGACTTCCCTTTGCTAATCATCGAAATCATGGTGGACGCAATCACTGGCCATGAGGCATTGTCATTTATGG
Source organism: Malus sylvestris (assembly GCF_916048215.2). Lineage (NCBI taxonomy): Eukaryota > Viridiplantae > Streptophyta > Magnoliopsida > Rosales > Rosaceae > Malus > Malus sylvestris. Next base: position 5,998,839 of record NC_062267.1, on the reverse strand, counting down.
ATGGCTCTTCTGGATACAATCAAATTCGCATGGCTCCTGAAGACGAGGAACTAACAGCCTTCTGCACTCCAAAAGGTATCTACTGCTACAAGGTAATGCCCTTTGGTTTAAAGAACACTAAAGCTACTTATCAACGTGCAATGTAGAAAATCTTCAATGACATGCTGCACAAGAACGTAGAATGTTACGTAGACAATGTGGTGGTCAAGACAAAGAAAAGATCAGATCACTTGAAGGATTTATGAATAGTGTTTGAAAGGTTGCGAAAATACAACCTCAAGATGAACCCGTTAAAATGTGCATTTGGCGTCACTTCTGGAAAGTTCCTCGACTTCATTGTCAAGCACCGTGGCATTGAAGTGGACCAATCAAAGATCAAGGCCATTCAAAACATGCATGAGCCAAGAAACCTGCACGAGCTGAAAAGTCTACAAGGACGACTAGCTTTCATCAGACATTTCATCTCCAACCTTGCAGGGCGTTGTCAACCGTTCAGCCGACTCATGAAGAAGGATGTTCCGCTCCTATGGAACGAAGCATGCCACAATGCTTTTGAAAGCATAAAAAAATATTTATCAAGTTCACCTGTATTGGGAGCGCCTGTGCCCGGGAAGCCGCTCATATTGTACATCGCTGCTCAAGAAAGTTCAGTTTGAGCACTCTTGGCACAAGAAAATGAATCCCAGAAAGAATGAGCGCTTTACTACCTCAGTCGAACTCTCACCAGCGCTGAGTTGAACTACTTCCCAATAGAAAAGATGTGCCTTGCCTTGGTGTTTGCCATCCAGAAGCTCAGGCATTACATGCATGCTTACACCATCCACCTGGTTGCTAAGGCTGACCCGGTCAAATACGTCATGTCCAAACCAGTTTTGACAGGGCGACTAGCTAAATGGGCGTTGCTTCTCAATCAATACGAGATCATTTACGTCCCAGTTAAAGCTGTCAAAGGACAAACGCTAGCAGACTTCCTTGCCGATCACCCAATCCCAACTGATTGGAAAATCTCAAACGACTTGCCTGATGATGAGGTGTTCTACGTCGACATCTTCCCGACATGGACAATGTTCTTCGACGGATCCGCACGAGCAGACGGAGCGGGGGCAGGAGTAGTATTCATGTCGCCACAAAGGCAAATACTACCTTATTCCCTTCAACTAAGCGAACTATGCTCCAATAATGTCGCTGAGTACCAAACGCTGATCATCGGACTCCAAATGGCGATTAACATGGAAGTCACAACCCTTAAGGTATATGGCGACTCCAAGCTCATAATCAATCAACTCTTAACTGAATACGAGGTGAAGAAATATGATCTCGTCCCATACTTCCAACTGGCAACTCAACTACTACAAAAGTTTGAAGCCGTGACACTAGAACATGTACCAAGAAAATAAAATCAAATGGCAGACGCTCTCGCCAACCTAGCCTCGAGTATGACACTAGGAGAAGACGAAGCTGTAGACGTGCCAGTTTTCCAAAGATGGGTGATCCCGCTCGTTACTGAAATGTTACTAGATGATGCAAATGTCATCTCAGTACTTCCAGTCGACACTGAAGAGTGGAAACAGCCACTGATCGACTACTTGGAGCATGGAAAGCTCTCAGATGATCCTAGACACCGTTCTGAAATACGTTGATGAGCACCTCGCTTCCTCTACTACAAATGAACACTCTACCGATGCTCTTTTGAAGGGGTACTTCTAAGATGCCTAGGTGAGGAAGAAGTCGGTCAAGCCATGGAAGAAGCACATTCAAGTGTATGTGGGGCACATCAGTTTGGACCAAAACTGCATTTCCAGCTCAAAAGAATGGGCTATTACTGGCCAAGCATGGTGAAGGATTTCCTAGAACACGCCAACAGGTACCAAGCCTGCCAATTCCACTCCAACTTCATACATCAACCGTCTGAACAATTACACCCTACAACTGCTTCATGGTCATTCGACGCATGGGGATTAGACGTTGTAGGACCAATTACGCCAAAGTCATCTGTAGGAGAAACTTACATCCTAGTTGCAACAAATTACTTCTCCAAGTGGGCTGAAGCCATACCCCTAATGGAAGTCAAGAAGGAAATTGTCGTTCGTTTCATCAAAGAGCATATCATCCACCGATATGGTGTACGTCGCTACATTATCACTGACAATGGAAAATGGTTCTCCAACCGACTTGTGGACAAGCTCTGCGAGAAATACAAGTTCAAGCAGCATAAGTCTTCCATGTATCATGCTCAGGCCAACGGTCTTGCAGAAGCATTCAACAAAAGGTTGTGCAACCTCCTAAAGAATGTGATCGGTCAAATAAAGAGAGATTGTCACGAAAGAATAAACGAAGCACTTTAGGCATATAGGACAACACATAGGACCCCTACCCAAGCTACGCCTTATTCTCTCGTATATGGCGTGGAAGCTGTTCTACTGCTCGAAAGTCAAATCCCCTCATTAAGGATGGATATACAATAAGGCTTAATTGAAGAGGAAAATGCAAAGCTACGGTTTCAAGAGTTGGAAGCACTCGACGAAAGAAGGCTCGAAGCTCAACAACACTTGGAATGCTACCAAGCACGGCTATCCAAGGCATTCAACAAGAAGGTTCACCCAAGGTCTTTCCAAACTAGAGATCTCGTGCTCGCATTGCGTAGGCCTATCATCACAACTCACAAAACGAAAAGCAAGTTCACATCAAAGTGGGATGGACTTTACGTAGTACAAGAAGTTTACATCAATGACGCCTACCTAATCATGGCGGAAGACGGCTTGAGCATTAGCCCTATCAATGGGAGATTCTTGAAATGCTACTACCCATAAAGCAAACGCGCCACGCTCCTTGCCTGCACGAGCTGAAATTGCAAACGGTACCAAATGCTCATTGCCTGCACGAGTTAAAACTGCAAATGGCACCAAGATGCTCATGGCCCGCAAAAGTATAAAACGCATACGGCACACACAAAAAAAAAGTATTTAAACTACGTTATGACTTGATCTCTTTTTTGGAGGGGTACGTAGGTAGCTCGAACATTCAATTTTCGAGTTCAGTCACATCAAAATAAAAAATAAGGGTTTTATTAAATACTTAACTAATGAAAGTCAATCTTATTACAATTTCTTTGTACAAAAAAAAAAACAACAACAACAAGAGGGAGTCTTCACAAAGGTTGATCAGGTGGCGCCTCATCACTCGGCGGAACTCCAAGAAGAAGAGGCGCCGGAGGTTGATTGTTTGAAGTCTCAACACTCGGTAAAACTCCAGATGATGAATGCAATAGGTGCCTCTGGAGTAAAGCCACAAACAGCTGATGGTCACTCTGAATCCGACTTTTGAATTCCTGCAACTGGTCAAGTTTTCTTTTAATGCTCGTCGAGTAACTATTGGAAAGCATATGCAACTCTCTGTTTTCATGTTTAAGCCCTCTAATATCTTGCTTAAGACTCGCCACCTCAGTCATCAGTGACTCAACTTGACGAGTTCGAGCAAGAAGGCGTTGGCCCATATTTGATACAGAGCTCGCACACTTAACACTGAAAGCCATAGAGTCTTGAACAATCAGCTCATCAGACCGCTTGGAAAGGATCATGTTGTCCTTGGGGGTGAGAAGATTTCTAGCTACCACCGTAGCGGTTATGTCATTCTTCATCACAGAGTCCCCAATTGTAAGAGGACCAGCGGGGGATAAGAATGATAGGTGTCATATGTTGTCTGGAGAAGACATATCAACATCCTCCCCAACATTCAAATCAAGACGACGATCAGAGGGCAAGCCATTTGCAAAAAAATGATGAAGGAAGAAGAGGTCGGGTAAATCGAATTCTCAGAAATAAAAAAAGAGGGAAATGCTTACAGACGGCAACTCTCTAAGTGTGTTTTTGAACACGATTAATGCCTCTATAAAAAGACAAGGCAACAAGGACTGTTTAGAAATCGAGGAGGCATCTCTCCCCGAATTTCAAAAGTTGGGCCGCTTGTTCAGAAATCGAAGAGGCAAAAATGCCGCTTGATCACAAATCGAATAGGCAATAAGGCCAATTGTTCAGAGATCGAAGAGGCACCGCTCTTCAAATTTTAAAAGTTCAGCTTTTCCGGATTTGTCAGCACCTTTCACACGCAACCTCAGCTTTCCAGAAATCACGCGCAACTTTGTCAAAGATTTCTGACAAAGTTGAAGACGCGTGAATCTTACTGTTTCAATTACCCATCGGTTGTCGACAAAAGTAAAAGTATAGTACCACTACTAGCTATTGGGAAATTCCTATATATGTTGACTCTTGTCCTCCATGGCAAGGCAGACCTGCAAAAATGCCCAACTCTTCCTCACCTCCAAGAGTACACTCCCAGCAGAGCCTCTCGAAATACTCAGTTTTCTTCCTCTCTGAGAATACCTCTGCAAACAAATGACACCAAAGCAAAAGTATCTCATATCATCAGGATCAAAAGCAAGAGTATTTCATATCATGCTTTTTCCCTATCTTTTCATTTACCCTTGCTCTTACCTGCAAGACAAGGAGAAAGAAAGCAATCAGTCGGAACATGAAATCAAACTTCTGATCTGGAATTGATTGCTAGGAACCTTTGCCTGATTGCTTACCTTGCATTGCTCTCAAGTACTCATCGTCGTTAAGAAGTAATGTTCTGAAGGACCATTTAAATGCAAAGGTTGCATTCTACTCCTGCATCATGGACAAATACTACAAGAGATTAAAGCAGAAATATTAATGATGAGCCGGAACATATCACTATAGCACGACGCCCTTCCCTGCAGAACTGTATAACCCAGATGGAGGAGGCTAAATCAAAGCCAAGCTCGGCATCGTTGCCCTAATCAAAGAGCTCGAGAAACTTCAACAAGCCTTTCGCTGGTACCATCGCCAAAGAGCAAAGCTTCGTTGTGCAACGCTGTCAAATCGCCACCACTTCTTCGAAAGCAAGAGTATCTCATGTCATGATTTCTCCCTATCCTTTTCTTTGTCTTTGTTCTTACCTGCAGGACAAGGAGAAAGAGAGCAATCAATAGGAACTTGAAGTCAAACTCCCAGTCAAGAACCGACTGCCTGGAACCCTTCTCTGATTGCTTACCTAGCACTGCTCTCGAAGTACCCATTGTTTCAACATCTTATGCTTCCAGATAAGATACCACATCTGCTCGAAGAACAGATAAGGCAAGGGAAAATGATACATTGAAGCATATGGAAACAAGCACAACAAAGCACATGCCGATTCATCCGCTACTTCTTTAAAAGCAAAAGTATCTCATATCATCAGGGTTCTAATCACTCTGGGTTTGGTGGACTCGTTTTGACCCTCAAATTCTTGGGTCGACTCTCTAGGCGTTGTGAGCTGCACATGCCGATTCACCACCCTTGAATCAAATTCAGTTCAAGATTAAGTTTGTGGAAAGTAAATTCAGACCTTCGGAGGAAACCAGAAAATCCTCCAACCTAGTTCAAGATCAAAGCTGTGGAAAGTCAACAAACGCAACAAAATACGTGCCGATTCATCCACTACCAAAACTAAAGATCATCTACCAAATGAAACTCCTTGTGGTCCAATTTCATTCAAGATCAAGCCTTGACGGCCCTTGAAGAAATTTCAAAAAAAATAAAAATAAAAATAAAAATATTCAAGATCAAGCCTCAACGGCCCTTGAAGAAACCAGCCCAATTCAAGATCAAGCCTCAACGGTCCTTGAAGAAAGTGTTCATCGTTCATCATCCGTTCATCCTAAGATCAAGCCCCAATGGCCCTTTTGGATCAACAACATCAACAAATCCACACAACTGTTCATCCTAAGATCAAGCCCCGACGGCCCTTTTGGATCAACAACATCAACAAATCCACACAATTGTTCATCCTAAGATCAAGCCCCGACGGCCCTTTTGGATCAACAACATCACCAAATCCACACAACTGTTCATCCAAGATGAAGCCTCAACGGCCCTTGGATCACCAAATCCACACAACTGTTCATCCAAGATGAAGCCTCAACGGCCCTTTGATCAACAACATCCATAAATCAACATCTTATGGAGATCGAATGAGAGGATCAAGTTAAAAGAGATCATAACCCTACAAATCCATTAACACTAAAATTTTTCTTTGTACACGTTTGTTCTTGTTTCAAGAAATTTTCGTGTTCACAGTCATATACACGAGGATTAATGATGGAATGATTTCATAATTGGAACTGGATCCCCTCCGGATCCATCAAAACTGAGCCCACTAATTAATGAATCCGGACCGTTAAAATTTGATTAAATTACTACAATTATTATAACTTTTAGAGGGGCTCCCTGTTTGTAACATTTGGATCAAATTTCAACGGTCCGGATTCATTGATTAGTGAGCTCAGTTTTAAAGGATTCGAAGGGGATCCGGTTCCTTCATAATTAAGCAATTTCAGAGAAAATGCCATGCAACAAGGCACTAATGACCGAATTAGTATTGTATTGTACAGTGGATTAGGCTTGGGATTAGCAATGATAATTTAACTTTGTGGATTACAACTCTACTTTGTGATCATGCCTTAGCTTTTGATTTTGATTTTCTCCTTCATTTTTTAAGTCACGCACATAATTATACAAGTTAATTAATTATGTAAAGAAGTATTAAGCAAAGTAGTAAGTCCTAAAGTTGGAGAACATGTAGGACCTCGACCTGGTATCTTTAATTATCTAATCACGATTAGGTGGTGGGTGCAATCAAAGAGCACTGCCCTTAATCCATAATTAAGGTTTAAGAGCATCTCTAAAGGAGTCATAGAAAAGCCCATATCAGCAACAATAGTAAACAAAGTATTTTCTAATCTAAATGTCAATTTTTATGTGGCATGATGTAAATTGACATCAAAATAGTGTTTAATACATCAATATCATTGGAAATATCGATGGATATATCGATACTATCGGCTGCTTTTGATGTAAATTTAAAATGAAACTTTATAATATGTCAAACATTAGTTTGGACTAAACATAAAAGTTTTTTCGATATTTAACAGATATATCGGAAATATCGACGAAATTTGACAATTTTAGCCTAAACTTTAGAGTTTCTCAAGTATGAGATGAAGTTTAGACTTCATCACCACATTAAGAATGGTTGCTGTCAAATTTGACTGCAACTTCAAATCTATTTTTCATGATTAATAAATGTTTTTTTTTATCATTTGTATTATTATTTTTTGTTCTAAAAATAACTTATTACAATTAAAAAAATAAATAATGCCATAAATAATAGTTTAAATTTAACATATCGGTAGAGAACAAAATAAAAAAAAATCAAAGTGCTACATAAGCTATCAAATTTAAATTTTATATATTTAAAATTTAACATTTCCTTTAGAAATAGTCTAAGGTCCTCCCCACCCCGTTCCTCCCCCAGATCACAATTACAGTCGAAGTGGACAGTTTATTGCAATTTTGAAATAATTATACTAACGATATATTTAGTATTTAATTTAATATTAATCCTAATAGTTATATCACAATTATGTGGAACTTAATTGTGTCAATGTGTTTGATATACGGACACTGCTCTTTGTCGAATCACTAATCAATGATTAATTACTAATTATTATAAACCCATTAGTTATGCAAAATCAAACTAGGTGTACTCTTACGACTGCAAGAAAGATAAATTTTTATTTTAAATTTGGACTATTTCGTCAAATTATTTTATATTCAAAGGGTTCTTATATTTTTAATCTAAGAAAAATAGAAAAAATATTAAAAGAACGTTTGAAAGCGCTTTTAAAATGATTGAAAACGTTTTTGAAACCAATCCTTAATAAAAACACAAATGAATTATGAAAAAAAAAAAGACACTTTAAGTGTTCTCTAGAAGAAGCACTAACGAGGAAGCACTTCCAATGCTTTGGAAAACAAAAAACATTTGCTCTAGAAACATTTTCAATCATTTTAAAAACACTTCCGAACGAGTTCTAAGCTAACCCACTTAAAAGGAGAAAGCAAAATGAAAAGCACAATTGCATAAAATATAGGGAACTTTAACGAAAAGCACCTGGTACTGTTCACTTTAACGAAAAACCACATTTTTACACTAAAAAGTCAATCTTGGTACTATTCATTTTACCCTTTATTTTGTCCTTATCATTAAAACTCAAAGTTTTCAAACCCTTTTCATTAGTTTTCCTTAAAATATAAGGAAAGGGAAGAAAGGTACAAAAGGAAAATGGTAGTTGAATTGAAAATTTTGAAAAATTAGAGCAGGGTGAATCAAAAATTGACATGTCATTTTCTGATGAATATATCAGTTTTTTGGTCAAGTTTCTGATTGGTCTAAACCATCCAATTATGCACTGTCAACGTGCAGCCCTTGAGCATTTTCTGGTGGGGATTTATGCTGTCCATGTTTTTCCCAATCCCATTTTTTTTCTATTCATGCTAATAACTTTCTGAGGATCCAAACAGTCCAAGTTCATTGTAGTTCTTGTTGCTGATGGAAACTGGACAACTATAATATGTAGAGTTTATATAATATTGTTTAAAATTTTAATTACTGTTTTAATCAAGTCACCAAACACTACCCTTTTGTTAGAATATAAACAAGATGCGACTATAATTTTTGTGTTGTTAGTGTACGAGTGCGGGTATAATCTTGTAGGAGTGCAAAAAATGATTTTGTCGTTCATAAAATTTGTAATAAAAGCTTTCTCAGCAAATTAAAGACTAGATATCGCTGGACCAAAAGATCATAATCTAAAAAGTTAAATGTCTTCCTTTTTGGCATTTTGGCTGAAGGTACATGGTGCCAAGATTGAAGAAACCAAGCTAGGTCAAGTAAATTTGGTTTCTTTTGCCTAAATTATTGGGTGATGGCCAAAGTCAAGCTCAAAACATAATCTAAAACAAAAAAGGATTCTGGTAAAAAAAAATATATATATATATATATATATATATATTTCAAATGTTTTAACTGTAACATCATAATTTATATATTTTTAAACAAAAATTTAACGATTAAAATAAATTTACTTGAACTAGCCTGGTGATGGATGCAAGTGATGGATGCATGGAAATTGCTAGCTTGGTGATGGATGCATGGAAATTGTTGAAAGAGTTGTCGTAGACCTAGCAAATGAGTTATGTTTTTTGTGTTTGTGTGTGTTTTTTTTGTATTATACTCATTATCTTAATGGATATTATCATGTGAAATCTATTATCTTAACATATTCTTAACAGGTAAATTGATAACAACCCGACACATTAACGGATCATTTCGCATTGAGCTAATAAATCATGCAAGAAATTACCACGTCAAAGTTGCAGTGAAAGAGTTGAGCGATGACGAAATTAGAGTGGGTCCCACAAATGGTTTAACAACTTTTGTTGCCTCATTCTGTTGCATGAATTAGGTGACTTTGTCCATTTCTGAATCGTTCAAACAACGAAACAACGTATTCGTCCTCTCAGGAATCAGGACCATTTGTTCTGGAATATTAGTATTATTCCATCAAGTTACTTGCTCTTCGGAGAATGAACAATGGAAACGACTGTCGTTTTCAAGAACAAAAAAGAGCATAGGAATTTACTATCCTTTGGTTTTACTTCGTGGATCGATTTTTATTCTTTTAAATTTATTATTATTGGAGAAAATTACAGCAATGATTCCTCAATTTTAGTCAAATCGGAATAATGATTCTTTGACTAAAAATCTATGACCATTGATCTTTTAACTCATCAAAACGTGCAGTTATGATAATTTTCATCAACTCAATTAAAACTTTCGTCAAAATTAGTTCCATGTCATGCATGTGACGCTGAATCAAGAAGTAAATATGGAAAACTAAATGAGAAAATTGTAAAAATGGCCCCTCAATTTTAACTCAATTGGAGAAATGATTTCCCAATTTTAAACCAATTGAAGCAGTAGTCCCTCAACTTGAACCAAATTGTAGCAAAGATTCTTCCAACATGATTCATTTTGATGAAATGTCTTTTGAGTTAAGAGACCAATGATCATGAATTTTAAGTTGATGAGTCATTACTCTAATTGGTTAAAATTGAGAGACTATTGCTACAATTTCTTCTTATTATTAAGAAGAGAGAGTGATTTGAAACTACTACAATAAATTAGGAGATGAAGAAGTTTCGAGTCTGAAACGCATGAATAGAAGCCCAACACTCTATCCACATATTGGATCACATGCGACTTCTTCGATCGATAAATCACAAAGTTTTTTCAAACTTGGACGCTCCATGATGGCGTTATTTCATATTTTTATCAGTCATCACGTGGATAAAATGATCAGAAAAAATATATTTTAGTTGCAAGAAGACCAATTGGGATTTGAGTTGATAATTGGAAGAAGACCAGCAAACAAGGAAAGAATTCCTGTCGGGGCAGCTGAGAATGATTCGAGCCGTAGGAAGGGAAACTCTCACGTATATAGTTTTTTTTCTTCTTGAGTTTGTGTGCTTGAAGAGGTGGTGTTTATGCTTGGTGTGGTAACGTACGTGATTAGAGACTAGATCGATCATTACCAAAGAGCAATGTACCAGTCGGACGACCCGAAAGTGCTTTCCAACATGTAGCATTGTTGTGGAGCATTGTTGTGGAGCAGTGTTTTTCAACACTAAGTGGGAACAACAGGAACGCGTACGTTTTAAAACGGGTAATGTGAGTGCTTGACAGGGGTAACGTATTGGTCTGAGATGCCAAGTTAACAACTTTGAGAGAGCAATGTACTACAGATGCTGCGAAACTTCATGTATCACGACACGTCAAATTACCTAGTCAAACGAAAAAGAAAACTTGAATAAACCCCGGAAGCCCACCACAATGTAAAAGCGAAAGAGTCGATATACGATGTGGAAAAAGATGAAAACATCTTGTGAGGGCCAGTAGGTATCATGAGATTCGAAACAGCTTTGGCTAAGTTAATGACAGCAAATCATCGTTAAGTAATGTCATTGTCCACATCAAAAGGGAAGTCTTTCATCCACACTAATGGAATCATCAAATCATTGAGAGAGCTTTTGTGAAGCTTCCCATTAGAACAGTTTTTGGTGCTTTCATTTTTCTTTAAAAAAATAGTTAAAGGAAAAAAAAATCAAACCTTAAATTCTGTATGAAAAGATTGTAAAACTTTGGTGACCTCGTATGTCAGCTTCCAGCGACTTTCTCGCGGCTGAAAACGCTTAAATGTCACTGGAGATGGCTGCCGTGCTCGAGGAGACTGCTAAAAAATTATGATCACCCACGAGACTAGTTTGTCTTTCTTCGTCATGATTCCACTACTGCTCCTGCACAACAGAAGGAAGCAAGTGCTTTCAAATCATCAAAACTGCATCTATCAACGTAGATATCTGATATGAGTCATCTGACCAAAATAGGCTCATAAAAGTTCCCTAGCAACTAACAATTAACCCACTAACGCTATTGTTTGTTGAAAAAAGACAAACGGGTGAACTTTGGAAAGCACAAGGATGGGATGAGGCGCCTACATAGTACCTAACGCAAGTGATTAAGTTGAAAAGATTTTTATTTCAGATTTGCTTCCTATTTGGGTGTTTTAAAGTTTAATCAAACACGTATACTAACTGAATTTCGCACTTGGCAGAATTGTAGATGACACCAGGTCTATACATCTGTAACGAGAAATAGTGACACCATGTATCCACTGATGACACGGCAACGCTTGTTCTCCTGGGTTGCCGACGTTGCAGCCCAATTTACTTATTGCAGACTTTTGACCAAACACAGAAGTTAAATGAAAAATGTTACAAGCCCTTCTAATAAGCATTGGAATCCAGCAAATGAAAGCATGGAAGACGAGAACACTATTTTGATCAATTTCAAGGGTAGCGATTTTCGCAGTTCACTACTGATCATCTGCACTCCAAATTCGATATTTGACAATTTTTCTCGTGATTGGAGGCTAAACGAGGAGTGCTTCAATCACTAGCCTTGAAAGTTCAGACTTTGGCTTAGAAAAACCTAATCACTAATGTGTAATGATGATAAGGACATTTACTTTTGGGGTCGAAGATTCATCGTTTGTAGAATGCAAAGTAGAAGTGACAAGGTTTAGGCCTAAGAACTTAGAACACATTATACAGTACACAGGGGGGCTGTTCATGACTTGATGAAAATGCTGGCTTGAACAGCCGAAAGAGCAGTGGCATTTTAATCTAGATTATCAAGTTAGTTAAACTTTTCGACCAAAAAAAAAAGTTAGTTAAACTTACAAGGATTGTCAGTTAAATGGCATGGCACTATATCAACGCTTTCTCTTCCGCTTGGAGTTTTTACTTGTATCACTTTTGGGGTCTGGTACTTTTTTGTGAAGATAACTTGGCCCCAACAGCGCAACTCCACAGAGCTCTCTCGACATCTGATGGGGTGAAGGTCTCACCCTCTATGCTCAAGTCCTGCAGATATTTCCAACAGATACTTAAAAGTGGAGCAAAATCCATGTAAATGTAAAGCTCCATCAGCTCAATCACTTGTATGATTAACTTGAAATACAAGGCACTTGCATGATCAAAAGTCGACTCTGCTTAACAACATGCTAATGAAATGAACAGAACATACCAATTTTCTTACATTGAACATTATAATTGAACACCGCACACTAAACCGTTATAAAGAATGCCTACAGTTAATGTGATAACAGTTTTGCAAGCCCCGAGAAAGTCTTCAAATCGAGAAGATTGTATATGCGCCCTCTCATAATCATCTCATCGCACGAGCAGCAAATAACGGGTAAATAGGAAAGGGAACACTATACAACTGCCGCAATAGAGAACTTTTGCCCCACACCGCATCACATTACATTACGGTAGGAAACACACACTAATTATGATTAGGAATGGGCAAATACTTATTGGTTATGGGTAAACGCGGTTACCCGTCCATTTAAATTAAACGGTTACGATTATGGGTAACTGTTTAGATAAATAAACGGTTATAGGTATAACCGTTTACCTGCGAAATTTAAATGGGCGGTTATGGGTATTAACCGCGGTTATAAACGGGTAACCGTTTACCCATTTATTTTATATATGTAAAACTAACACAAACCATGTTCTTGATTTAATAATACTTAGCACCCAATAAATTAGCAAGGAATTCATCGGTCATTCTCTCAATAACACTGCTACATGAATGATGATTCTCATCATCAAGGAATTCGTCAAATTAATTTAAATTCTTTGCGGGTAACAGTGAAATTGACAGAAATTTCTAAACAATTTTTGTAACCCAATAATACTTAGCAAATATTATATTTACCTTCATTGGTAACAGTTAAAAATATCGTCCGTAAACTATTATTTCAATTATTGAAATGATATAAGAACTTAAAAAATTAAAATACGGAAATGTATGTACCTATAACGATGTTTAATTGTCAAAAAAAAAAGAAAATTAGGACAATTTTTTTTTAATTTTCAAGTTGTTAAAAAACATGTAGACTGGTGAAAAAATGGGTAATGGTAAAAAAAAAAGATAAACGGGTTAAAAAGGGTAAATGGGTAAACGAGTATTAAACGGTTACGGTTAAATGTGTATGTGGTTATGGGTATGGTTAACCATTTATAAACGGTTATGGGTATGGGTATAACCGTTTAGGCAATTACCCAACAGGTAAACGGTTATGTGGGTATGAGCATAAACGGTTATGTGTAAATAACCGTGGTTACCCGCCCGCCATAACCGTTGCCCATCCCTAATTATGATATTGAATTACATAATATACAATAGGAAACAATCACCTAGAAGAATACGGAGTCAAGGGTTCTATTCTAACAGTATGCTCACAGTTTAACTCATGTACTAGCAATCTAACAATCGTCGAGTAATTTTCGATGTAAAACAAATCAGGAAGAAACTGACTGACCTTTGCTTTCTTGTTTGGATGCGCTTTTAAAACGACTGAAATCACTTTTAGAAAAAATATTTTTGGTTATAAAAGCACTGTAAGTGCTTTCTACGAGAAGCACCAATTATGTGCTTCTTTCAGTAAGCAATTTTAAGTGTTTTTTCAGGATTTACGAGCATTTTTACTAAAGATTATTTTAAAAAATATTTTCACTAAAAGCGATTTCGGTCATTTTAAAAGCACATTCAAACGAGCTCTTGTTGGCGAATAAGAGGTACTACTTAGAGCACCTCCATCGTGGGAAACCACCCCCAGGCTATTCACTATTTAATCCACTTAGTGAACAATAATTGCCCTTAATAAACAGTAACTGTCTTTTGCATCTCCACCGTTGCACTTGAATAGCCTTGGCAATAGGCAATAAAATATTTTTTTTTAAAGAATAGAAAATCATTTTATTTGTAATTTCGGATAAGATTTTTAATCGTTCTCGTTGCGCCACGTGTCATTATCTGAAAAGACAATTATTGGTGATGGATTTCGATGAGATTTTTATCCAATGCCGTCGTGCCACATGTCGTTACCTTTTCAGAATCTTTAAGGATAGATTTCGATCAAATTTTAAATCGTTCTCGTTGCACCACATGTCATTATCCTAAAAGATAATTATTGGTGATAGATTTCGATAAGATTTTTATCTAATGTCGTCGTGCCATGTGTCGTTACCTTTTCAGAATCTTTGAGGATAGATTTCGATCAGATTTTTAACGAATGACGGCATGCCACGTGACACTATCTACAACCTAATCCTTTCTGAATCCTCTATATAATCCATCATCCATCATCTGAAATCTCACTCCAATTTTCTTAAGATCTCTATCATTATTCATAGTTTCTATTTCCTTCTTCACCAAAATCAAAATTTGTATCATTATTCATAGTTTCTGCTTCCTTTTTACAATATCTTTTTCTTCAAGGATGATGTGGGAAATCGATTAGCAAGATGAAGAATTGTTTAACCAATCAGAAGGAATTTTCAATTCCAGGTGGCCCAAAATGAGATGGAAGAGGATGAGGAACGTAGAAAAAGAGATGACGAAGCAAGAATGGCCAGAGCTTCACATCCTGTCGAGTCATCCAAGTTGTGGCTCAGATCTCCAAGCCCAGCTGTTTCGGAAACATTGATAGAAGCAGGCAATGACGAGGTGAGGAGCTCTTAGACGATTATTTTGTTCGTAACAGTGCATTTCCTGATACGTACTTCAGATGTCGTTTTAGAATGGAACGACATTTGTTCAACAAAATCATGATTGCTATTTGCAACCATGATTCTTACTTTGTGCAAAAGAATGATGCTTTTGGTGCGATGGGTCTCATTCTTGAGCAAAAAATTACTGTTGCGATGTGAATGCTTGCGTATGGAGCATCTGCAGACAAAGTGGATGAGATAGCGAGGATGGGGAAATCAACCATTCTTGAGTCCCTGATGAGGTTTTGCGGAGCAATTGAATATATCTACATCGTAGAGTACCTCTAAAAACCTACTAACATGGACCTGCAAAGGTTTCTGAAGAAGGTCAAGATGCGAGGTTTTTCTGGAATGATTAGAAGCATTGATTGTATGCACTGGACATGGAAAAACTGTCCAAGTGCATGGCAAGGGGCTTATAGGAACAGAAAATGAGCACAAATTATCATTTTGAAGGCGATGACATCTTTTAATACATGGATTTGGCACGCTCTTTTTGGGGTTCAGGGAGCTCAAAATGACCTCAAAGTCCTTACCCAATCCTTAGTGTTCAACGATGTCCTGCAAGGAAATGCACCAAAAGTGATGTACTGCGTCAACGGACATATGTACGATGAACCATACTATTTAGCAGACAGCATTTACTCAAGGTGGCCATCATTTGTCAAAACAGTGCCACGTCCGCGAAGTACAAAGGAAAAACACTTTGCAAGCTGTCAGAGGGGTGCAAGAAGGATGTGGAGCGTTGTTTTAGTATCCTACAAGCTCGATGGGCGATTGTCAGGGGTGTTACGAGAATGTTTGATGTAAAGTTGCTTCGATCCATCATAATGATGTGCATCATTCTTCACAACATTCTTGTGGAAGATGAGTACGATTATGATGTTGTTGATGAATATGAGCCAGACACGGTGAACAATTCAGGAACACGTATAAATTGTGCTCATGACGCTACCGAAGAACCTGTGCAACATGAGTCATTAGTCATTCTATTGGAAAAAAAATTGGATTGAAACTTTGAGAGAAAGATAGGAATGTGGTTGAAAGTAGTTGAGAAAAACTGAAATTGTGGTGTAAGGTAGAAGATAATGAGAAAGTATTTATAGAAAAGTAAAATCAAATTTTTAAAAAAATTTCAAATATTTTTTTTCGGATTTTTATTCATTTAAAAAAATTAGTCAACAAATTAATCTCTGTCGTTGGATTAAAAAAAATTGAATTCCAACACTCTAGATTGTGCCACGCCCACGTGGCACAACGGTAACATATCTGATTTTTAAAACTGTTTTTTTTTTAATTTATAAGAGCAAATAATGTGGACCGTTAATCTCAGATCCAACGACTGATATTAAATAAGGTTTATTTATTTATTTTTCGTTGGAAATCCAATGGTCCAAAAATTGTTGCCATTGAAATCCAACGGACGAGGGGAAACCACGTGGCTTCCTAATGGTAACATTTCTCAATAGGCCGCGAGCCCCAATTTCCGAAATCTTGTCGGACGACGCACGTTTGAGCGCCACGCGCCTGATAGAAAAAAAAAATGTGGCTGACGTCTGGACGATGTCAGCCTTGTGTCAGAATGCCTTCGAGCTATTGGGCTAGCAACTCGTGCCAGGCCTCTCCCTCAGGCCGGGCATGTCCCTCGGGCTGCCACACACTGGACCAAATCCGTCGGGCTCTCTGGCCCTGTTCACCCCATTTTCCCTCAGGCTCTAGCACATGCTGAAGCTGCTCTTAAGTGTATGGTCTATGGAGTTTCCAAGAGCTGCAACCATAGCCTTTCACCATTCCAAACACAAACATTAATTTCAAAATTATACAGCAGAAATTACTGAAATCAGAAGCAACTAACACAAAAATCAACAGCTAGAAACCCCAAATTATTAAATCACCTCGTCGGACATGAAAGGCGCCACCTTGGGCACATAAGCTGCGACAACGGCGGAGGCAGTGGCCGAACCCACGCCCTTGAGAACCATGAGCTTAGAGATGGCCTTCGAGATATCCGGAAGTGATCGAACACCTTTTCGGAGGCCGATTTCACCACGAAATCATCCAAGGCTGAAACAAAATCCAACATACATGGCCTCAAATTCCGCAATTTTACATCCAAATTAGTACAAGATTACTATATGCATAGAAGAAATCAAGAGAGAGTGAGACAGGGTCAGAGGGATAGAGGATGAGGCACCTTCATTTGCTGTTGTTGTTTCTCTCGCTTACGGCGTTTGCCTGTTTGGTTGGGCGGTGGAACGATTCCCGGTACACCCGCCTTTTTATTTTTATTTTTCTTTTTGAACAAAAGATGTTATCTATTTGGAAAAATGATCATCGGATCCTTTTCTTGAGGATATGGAGGATTCTGTGATTGTGATCGTTCATAGTACATAGGATGGTCAGAAATTATTTTAAAATTTAAATTAAATTTAAATAGTACCTAACGAAAACTAACCGCACGATGTACGATGAACAATCACGGGATCCTCAGGAAAATGATCCAGCGAGAATCTTTCTCCATCTAAATGGGGGGCCGACTTAACCTCACAATATGTTAGTAATAATATAATTCAAATTCGTATTCGCTTTTTACGAGAACTGAACTTACTTATATGTGAAGAAGAATATCACTAGATCACCTGACTTTTTAATTTAATTTCTGCCTTTTTTTTTGGTCTTAAATCTTCATGGATTTCCAAACGGGTCCATAGGGTTGGGCCAAGTTGACCCATTTTGTATTAGGCCCAGAGATAAAAATTTAGTTTTGGTAACACACACCGGCCCAATGTACAAAGGGTATGCTTTCATAATACTAAATTACGTTTCTCATTAAATTTTCAAAAAAATAGAAATAAAAATTCACAAGAAAAAACCACATACATATTTTATAAAATAATGTTATCTAAAATAAGTAAAATTAAAATAAACAAAAATGTAAAACAACAAAAAAGAGTCCATTGTCATACATGTAGGCGCGTGACAAGAGACTAATGTTTAGAATTAAAAAAGACGTCACTTCTTACATACGACGCCATTCTATCAAAGGGTGTGAATGACGTAGTAATTTGATGATGAATATCTTATTTTAAGGAAAATTAGAGCCAAAGGATTGCATATTCTTGCCTTTGTTGTCGGACTCAAAAACCTTAATCTTGGCTTGGTCTTTACATGACGACACTCAAATCACAAATGTTTGACTTTTTACATAATGAGTTAGTTCTTTTTCAATGACGACTTGCCATTATTTTATTGTATAAATGTCATTATCTGACCAATATATTTTCTTTATCATCATCATTATTATCATTTAAACATTATTTATAAAACAAAATTCATTCGATTTGGATACCATTTAGTCATCCATGTTAATCAAATAAATTGACGATTAATCAAGAGAAAACTACTTGTTTTCATAAATGTTTATATGTCAACACATATACTAAACAGTCTCTAAATGAATTTTCTAGATATAATATTTAAATAATGATAAAGAAAAAAAAGATTATGATTTATGAAAAATGTACAATAAAATGATCTATATCGTCATTAAATAAAGAACGACTCAATCTTTTGGCAAAATATAAAGAGTAATGCTAGGGAGACTAAATTTGTAGACTAAAATTGCAAACTAAATTATATGTCATCAATAGAAAATGAACATGTTTATCAACATTTACGTAATAATCCACTCATCAACTTCCATGTCATTTAGTTTACAAAATTTAATTTACAAATTTAGTCCACATAGCATTACTCAAATATAAAACATCACCAACATGTCATGGCATGCAATGCATTATGCAAGTGACAAACAACTCCAATGCCAACCGTTGGAGATCCTCTTATGCAAGTACCTTGCTGAATTCTTCAGCCAATTTTTTTTTTAAGCGCTATGGAATATTCGATATTTTCGTGTTTTTATCGTTAAATCTTAATTTTTGTATTTTTAACCAAAATTTAATTATTAAGGACCCCAAAAACATCCCTTCTTCAACGCTTACGTACACTTTTTGTATTTTTTTTAAGGGGGACAACTGGTGGCAAACTATGATTATTCACTCATTTCGGACCGGAGGGACTATGGGGAATTTTTCCTTGTCTATGACCACAATCAAGCAGACTGGCCAACTCGAAGCATCGAACTCGAGACCTCCCACATTTATTTATTTATTGGGTAGATTCACCCGCTCGAAGTATCCAACTCAAGACCTCCCATATTTATTTATTAGAAAGTCGCAGTCTGCACTCTTACCATTGGACCACTTGATGTGGTTACACTTTTTGTACTTAGTCACTCTCACTTATCACATATTAATATTATTATATATTCAGGTAATTATCGCACTCTTCTTCCATATTATTACTAGCAAGCATCCAATTATGTCCATTTTTTTTCTGTTTCTGTCAGCAAAATTTAATTGGCTTAATACTAACTGCTACATGGTGGTCCAACTGCTGCATGGTCCATGCTGAATAATGCATGATTTTACGCTGTTACGCTGATAATTTAAGGAAAAAGGACATACTGACAATTTTTTTTTTGAAAAAAGGTCTTGCGCGCGTATGATCATTCATTCAATAAACAAGTGGTGAAAATAAACAATAAACAATAAACAATAAGCAATTGGGGAGTGATTTGTACACCCTTTTACTCTCTTACATATTTCTGTTTAATCTTGATTTGATCCATTTGATTCGATGATTATAAATACAGATAAATGTATGAGAAGTTAAAAACGGTGTTGTGAAAAGAGTAAGAGTAATGATACATTTATCACAATTTTCATACTACATTTATACCACCTATCTAATAGAGATATGACTCATCAACACATGTGGGAAGAGTAGCATTTTTGTGCGGAAAATCACTTCCTATGTAATTAACCTTTGCCAGGGTGGTGACAACATGGTTTAGGATAATTAATTTCGATTTTTAGTGAGATGCATCAATTTTACTTGTCGTTGTCGAAAATATGAGGTTTCAGTATCTGGAGAAGAACTCATCTGTAACTAGGACTTTTCAGGTGGTTGTATCTCAAGTTAAAATATAGAGTAGCGCGTGTAAAATAACTTTATTGCATGTAAATAAGCAATAAGTATGCGAGCGTGAGTTTTAAATACTTTATCGTGACGTTAGTGTCTTAGCTGTATGCAAGTTTCTCTTATATATCAAAATAACTGAAAAATAATAATATGTACTTGAGTATTTGATTCAAGTTTGACTATTTTGTAATCCGACTGTAGTACACTAAGGTCTCATTTGGCATGCCGTATTAGACATCGGATAATACTATTTAATACTATTCGGTGTTTGGTGCTATTCAGTATTAAATTAGCACCTGATTATTTATGCAGCCCCGCCTATTTTATACGACACACGCCGGATAACTTATACACTCCAAATCGTTGGTATTATTAGTCGGGTCAATGGAAACAAAACCAAGCTGGCTCTTTTTCCATCTCTCTCTTGCTGATTACTCTAGTGCCTTTCCGATCCATCTTCTCAACCAGTATTCCTTCTCTCTCTCGACAAACAAGGAACTAGAGTTTAGGGTGTGCGACTGTATATGGTTGATGGGTATGGGAATGGGGATTGGGTGGTGGAATAAGTTGGAATTAGGGCTAATCGATGAACATGCCGTCGACCTGTATTTGCAGATGCTTATGGCGAACATCCATGGCGGCAACATTTTTGTTTGGATTAGAGGTGGTGGTTATTAGTTTTTTCCCATCAAATCGACAGGCTCTAATACCAAATTTGGTTTTAAATTGTGAAACTCAATGCCATAAATATTCTTCAATCTCCTTTTGAGGAAGTAAATGAACATGATAATCTTTGATTCTTTGGGCAACATCAACTTTTATTAATAGGAGGAAGAATTACGGACAAAAACAAGTCTAAGATGAATTGAGTTTTTATTTTTTTAACTGAGAACAGATCTGATCGGTGCTCTTTAATTTGTTTATTTTCTTAAAAAGTATATAGACATTATCTTTTTATATATAAATGGTTTTTAATCCGGTACTGCATCCTGCATCAAACGCCCGATTAAATAGTCAGCACTATCCGATGACAAATTATCCTATCCGACTGAAATAGTAAGTACAGTCCAAGATGCCAAACGAGAGCTAAGAGTGCGTTTGTTGCACCTCCTTAAGTGGGATTGGCTTAGACTAACTTAAGTAGGACTATAATCTTGCGTTTAGAATTGCGTTGGACTACAATACGTGAGACTCGCCTCGACTACGAGGTGCTCCTTGCTTCACTAAACCTCGTTAACGAGTCCCAAGCTTTCGCTTGGTAATAAGCGGGACCAGGAAACAATATCAGACCCGAGCTTTCGTTTTCCCTGGGCTTCGCCTCCTTTCTTCTGCGGCGCCGTCAGCTACAGCCCACAGTTGACATGGCCACACCACACTATAGATCTCAAAATCTAACCACCAAATTTTGAAAGAAAAAAAAAAGAAAAGCAAAAGATAACAACAACAATCCCTAATCGGATAATTTCACCTTTATTCTTAGAAAATTCGGAGATGGTTATTTTGTTCTGGAATTTAACGGAGAATCAAAGTGTTGCAGGAAAGTTTGGGTTTCTTCGAAATCTGGGAGCTGTTCACTTGACACCGATGCATGAATCACAATCCATATCATCTCATTGCTTTGGGAAAAGAGAGAAATGGTTAGAGAACGGGAGAGAAAGTAGCTTCAGAGAGCAAGAGTGATAGAGATATGAAGAATGAGAAGAGGGAGATAAGGAGATAAAGGGATTGGACGGAGCCAACAAGGGAGAAAAGATTCCAGATAGTACAGGTTTTAAGAAAAAAAGAAAAAGGTTGATATAAATTATTATTAAATATGTATTAAATAATATAATATTATTTAGTGTTAACTATCCAGTTTTTTAGTCCGACACAACATTAAACGTTTCACTAATTTAGTCTACCTTAGTCTATTTTAAGCCAATCCAATTTAGTCCCTAAGGCTAGTCCAGTCTAATTTCACCTTCTTAGATAGGGAGTGGACTAGATAGGATTATTATCCCATGTTTGGTATGTCTAGGGATTAGTTTAAGCGGGACTAGCCTCGACTCGTGTGGACTCCGGGCCTCGTTAGACTGCCTAAATTAGTACTGCGCTGAAGCATGGGATTGCTAAGGACCTCACTAGCGCTTTCCCTCACTGTGCTGCCTCCTTGCTCATTCCTGTGACCTAGTGGAGCGAAACAATCCTCGACTGAGCTTCATTCAGATATGTCCCATCTTTATCTATCTCTCCCTCCCTCTCTCTCTCTCCCTCTATACTGGATCGATTTGGGATCTGGTGGATTCACGGCGGCAAGGCCGACGGTTATGATCTTGTTGCTGAAGCGAAGAAGAATATGGCTGGGCTATTTTTGGATCATGATCAGTGGCGGATATGGAAATTTTTTTTTGTGGGGTCATATGTAAAAGTTTACAAACATTTTTTAGACATATAATAACCTTAAAATTAAACCATAATTTTATCATTCATAAATTATAGAACAAACAACAATACAAGTTACAATAGTCCCTGACGCAATTTCATATTTTGAAAATGTTGCATTATAGCTTCATTGTCAATGGAAGAAAAAACATTGCGCTTAATATAAACCACCATGCTATCACTTAACCATTGATCTCTCATTTGGTTACGCAATGGAATCTTCCCAATATTCATAGCAGAAAAAAGCTCTCTCCACTACACATGATTATATACTCTGATCCTCCCCGTCTCCACCAATTTTTTATTTTTTTTGCAAGGCTATCAATTCCTTTCAATTGAGAAAATTCACTACTTGAATGCATATCAAGAATATAATACCCAAGTTGATCTTTAAGTGCCAAGAGTTGACAAGTAGTAAATTTATTCAGATAAAATGAGCAAAACAAATTAGTTTTTGTTCATCAAAAGCCAAGAATTAATCATTCGGGCTCAAACTTGCTAAACAAAGAAGCAACTTTGTATTTACCTCATCAAGCAACTATTTAATTCCACAAGTTGCTTATCAACGATAACAACAAAGAGCTCCACATGATAATGATGAAAGTTTGTGATTCTTTGAGCTCTATGCCGTGATTTCCCTCGAGTAATATATCCATCATCCATGTGTTTATTTTTTTTGGCTCTTGGTGTTTATTTTTTTATTAAACTAAGGGTCCAAAACTATGTCGTTTTAACAAAGTAATATTTATTAAAAAAAATAAGAAGAGTTACTCTTACAGTTTGAGGGCATATATGTAGGGATGGGTAACGATTATGGCGGGCGGGTAACCGTGGTTATTTACCCATAACCGTTTATGTTCATAGCCGCATAACCGTTTACCCGTTGGGTAATTGCATAAACGGTTATACCCATATCCATAACCGTTTATAAACGGTTAACCATATCCATAACCGTGTACTCATTTAACCATAACCGTTTACCCATTTAACCATAATTGTTTTTACCCATTTAACCATAATTGTTTACCCGTTTACCATTTTTTGAACCCGTTTACCATTTTTTGAACCCGTTTATCATTTTTTTTACCCATTTACCCATTTTTTCACTTGTCTACATGTTTTTTTTTTAACAACTTGAAAATTACAAAAGAAAAATTTGTCATAATTTTCGTTTTCTGACAATTAAACACCGTTACAGGTACATTTTAGCATGCATTTCCCTATTTTAATTATTCAAGTCCTCATATAATTCCAATAAGTAAAATAATAGTTTACGAACGATATTTTTTTGCTACACCCAAAGTAAAAAACAAAAATGGTGCACTGACTTTCAAGGTTAGCAGCAAATCTTTGTTGTCTAAACCACACCCCAACTCCCTAACCCCCACCATCCAGCAAGCAAGCAAATAAATTAAAGAAAAAGGTATGCTAGTAATACCGCGGGTTGAGACTCTGAGTTTGGCAGAGAAATTGAAAATTTAGGGTGTTTAATTTAATTTTTTTTAATTTTAGATATATTAAATTAAATGGGTAAATGAATACTTGTTCTAACCGCGGGTAATACCCATAATCGATGGATACCCGTTATAACTGCGGGTAATACCCATAACCGCCCATTTGAATTTCACGGATAAACGGTTATACCCATAACCGTTTGTTCATCTCAACGGTTACCCATAACCGTAACCGTGAACTTTAAATGGGGGGGTAACCCATCCCTACATATATAAAACCAACTCCAATCTTTAAAGGGTACCACCCAAGTTATTCATGAACATTCACCGAAGTTCGGATGATCAACACTCAAGTTATTCCTAAACATTCACTGAAGTTCGGGGGTTAGCTGACCCCTCGCCCCATAATGCATTCGCCTCTGATCATGATTTCTATTTGCTAAATTCGATTTGGAAGAGGATAGGGAATTTGTACTTACTAGTGGTTCTCATATAGTTGCTGAATTCAATCTCTCTGCAGCTCTGCATATTTTTCTGTGGGTGTGAAATTTTGCTTTGGGGGTTTAAATAAAGGGAATTATAACGAAAAGCCCGCAGTACTGTTTACTTTAATGAAAAACCATTAAAAAGTCAATCATGATACTATTCATTTTACCCTTTATTTGGTCTTTATCATTAAAACTCAAAGTTTTCAAACCATTTTCATTAGTTTTCCTTTAAATAAATGGCCAATGCATCTGGGTTCTTCACTGCGCCTACAGTTTCGAGCATGAGGAGGAAGATTCAGCCTTCAATATGCGTTTTTGGACCTGGGTTTCGTCTCCAAGAGGGTATTCTGCTCTATCATTTTGAAGGTGCAGAGAAGCATGTTGCAGCTTCCCCTTCTGAAGCAAGTACTCGCATGGTAGTGATGGATTTTTCCTTTTTCTTTTCTGTTTTTTTGAGTAAGGGCAGTGATGGATTAGGATCTTGGGATTTTTTTTGGGGGGGGGGGGGGGCTTTGAATTGGATTATTTATTATGTTGCAATCAATAATATTAATTTTGATAATATGTTTAATAGAAAAAAAATTAAAATATAAGAATAATTTAGTTCCTATCCGAGCAAATACCAAATTAAAGACGATACTATCTTCATTATCCTACTCTTTAGTCCGACTCTACACCAAAACACTTCACTAAGCTAGTCCAGTTTAGCCTAGTTTAAGCTAATCCAGATTAGTCCTTAATGCTAATTCAGTCCGAGACAATCTGATACAACAAACGCACCCTAATAAGCTAATATATAACTATAGTCTCAAATCAGATTCACGAGGGCTGTGGTCCTATGGATATTTTAATATTTCTTTACTGAAAATATTTTATTAATCCAGTCTCCCCCGATAATATTTTATTTGTTTGACGTAATTTGTAGAATTATTTGAATTAATTATCAAATCTTGATCGAATTGTTCACATTGACCCAAACAAGTAGAAAGAATGTTTAAATTGATATATAAAGTCATGTGCAAAACTTAAACATCTAAATCACAGAACTTTAGGAGGGTATATTCAATTGAGAATTTGAGTGATTTTAATTCTTTTAAACTTTCACTTAGAAATAAGGTTTTTTATTTTATTTTTATTTTTTTAATAGCTTAAGATTCAAGCTACAAAATATTAAAGAATGATTTAGTCTAATTTTGTTGGGTTAACTTTAAAAAAACATTAAGAGAATAGCGGGCCGAAAAATAAACGCAAGTAGGAGCAACTATGAAATTTCATGACCATTTGGCTAAGGCCATCTCCAACCGAGGGCTGGCCAGATGGCTCGTTTGAGCCCTCTGGCCCTCCAAGATTCCCCAAGATATTAATATTTTAATGAACAGTACAGGGTCATATTTGTCTCCGTCTCCAACCGAGGGCCAGAGGGCCAAAGGGCTCGTTTTAGCCCTGTCACAAAAAACCGTCTCCAACCGAGGGCCAAAGGGCCATAGGGCCAAACATAATTTATTATTTAAAAACTACAATTTAATGTTGTATAAATGGCCTAGGAAGTTATACGAAAAAAATAGAATTGAAAAAAAATATGAAACAAATTTTGTGAAATAGAAGTTATAGGAAAAAAAAATATGAAAAAAAATTTGATTCATATGAAAAGGAAAAAAAAGGGAAAAAAAGAAGTTTAAATTCATTAAAAAAAAAAAGAAGTTTAAATTCATTAAAAAAAAAAAAAAAAAGAGAGGCCTAATAATCCAACGGCTACTAGCCGTTACATTAAAAAACATTTCAAACTATTAGTGTCGGTTATAACCGACACTAATAGTAGAACTATTTAAAAAAAAAAAGCTCTTTAATGCTGTCGGTTTTAACCGACAGCAATAGGAAACATTAAAAAAAAAAATAGCCAGCCCCGGGGCTGGCTGGCTGGCCGAAAGCAGCCAGCCCTCTCCGATCCCGTGGGGCCCTCCCAGATTCCAGAGCCCTCTGGCCTAGCCCTCGGTTGGAGACGGTTTTAGGGCTATTTTCGGCCCTCTGGCCCTCTGGACCCTTCGGTTGGAGATGGCCTAATAGCCCTGGGCCGGAGGCTGGAGGGCCACTTGTGTACATTGGCTGTATGTAGTTCGGTTGAACTGTTGGTTTAAGATATGAAAACTGTGAACCAAACATATTCAAGTTGGTTTGGTTCGATTGTTAGTTCAGTAAAAAAAAACCAAAAAAAATCGATTCATTTCAGTTTAGTTTAGCTTGATTGTCATAATAAAGTTTAGGCTAAGTTGTTTTGGTTTTAAATTTTAGCCATAATCAGATGACTGTCATAATAAATCACTCAAATTAAGAAGAGCACCTTACGTGAAATGACTTGACTATTGCGTAGTGTTCCGAGCCAAAATAACGACATGTGTTAAAAAATTTGCACATTTCATCATTTTTTTTAATAAAGGATATTATCTATACTATTGGGAAATAGATAAGTTTAGTCTCGTAATAAACTAGTAATAATATGATTTAAATTCGTATTTTACAAAAATCGAACCTATAAACTCTGTTTTACAAATGAAAAAAATATCCCTAAACCGATCGTTTTATTAGAACAATATGTCACCTTAACACGTAAGTTCTTCTTCCAATTAAGACATTGAATAATAATGAATCATCACAACCGGGGAAGTTGTTTTTCTTTTCTTGGTCACCACCAGTCAACATTACTGGGTCCCAATACGCGCTGTTTAAGCTATAAACCACTCACATGGGCCGTGGCGCACGTTAGAACTTAGATCAGAATCCAACCAAAACGCATGTATTTCGCCCAACAGCATCCTCTTATATCGCGTATATTACATGGTCAGCTTTATCAGATACTATTTGTAATTAATTTTAAATAAAAATATTTAAAGTAATTGTTGATCGTAAAATATACGATAAACGAATATGTTCACGAATCCTGAAATCATGACAAGGATCCGGATTCGTATTTCGCAAAGAGCATCGGCGTGGCTGCGCGCGTGTGTATATTTGTCGTCGTCGTGGTGACCTGTGGGGATGCCCTATAAAACGCGGTCACCTCGTGACCTTGTTGTAACGGACTCGAAACGGTTTCAAAAATTAAAACGCAGTTCGCCAGCGCAGAGTCTGCCGAATATTCCAGAAATACAGAGAGAGAGAGAGAGAGAAAGAGAGAGAGAGAGAGAGAGAGAGAGAGTGTGAGGCCGCGGCATCCACAAAAGGCCGCGCGCAGAGAAACAGAAGCGTCGTTGTTTCGGAGGAGGAAGAATGGCGGATCAGTACTTGCTTGGATGGATCTTTGCCACCGTGCTGGGCGCCGTGTTTCTGTGCAGAGCGCTGGCGAGGAGGAACGGCGAGAGAGGGAGAGCTTTGGTGGAGGAGGAGAGGAGCGAGTGCGTGAAGAGCGTGATGGTCTCCAACGGAGAATGCAGATCCACTGACGGCGACGTCGACGTCATCATCGTCGGAGCTGGTGTTGCCGGCGCCGCTCTTGCTCACACTCTCGGCAAGGTGAGGGAAAATAGAAATGCTTATATTGAATTGAATCTCTGTTTTCCTTGCATTTTCCCGGGAAACAAACACATTTTATTCGATTTTTGTTGTTAATTGTTTGAATCAATGTGGAATTGTGATTGCCAAGCACGCGCTTGAATTCGCCTGAATTCGAAAGGAAAACAAAAAAAGGAAACCTCTTGAAAAAGTTGCGGTTTTTTGAATTAATATATTAAAGGTTAATTATACTGTGACATCGACGGGCACATGCATATTCATATGGAATCATTATACATAATTACTCTAATGACCTTGTTAATTAAGCGTTAACAAGCAAAAATCCTGCTTAATGAGTTTATTAATCAAGCTGAATTATGAATGAAGATACCGTGTTCGATTTGAAGTCTTGGTGTCGAATAATTTTCGAGTCTCCGCTGAGGGTATTGCATCACTCGAACAGTTACGTTCAACACGTTATGTTATGAACATATTGATTGTGAAATTTTTATGCTACATTTGTGAAATTGTATGTGGTTGTTAATTTCAAACACATCCAATCGAGTGATTTTCTTGTTTGAAGTTACCATTAGTATTTTACAGTTTCAATTGATAATCGTATAACCTTTTGATTGGATCAAGCCTGTTGAAGTCGAATTCGTACAGGTACCAACCTAAAGAATATATCTTTTAACAAGCTTTTGTATTTCTCGTTTAGATTAATTATTGTTTTAAACATTGCAATGGGTGTAGAACGGGAGAGAGGATTCTCTCACTGGATCCTCTTTGTGAGGATCCTTGCCAGATCTTCTTTGTGAGGATTTTGAAAATCCAATTACTTCCGTTTGTCGTACATTATACCGGTCATTTTTTATTAGATACTATTATATTCAATTTTAAATAAAAAAATTATAATAATTTTTTACTGCACGATATATGATGAACGAATGTGATTGGAAAGATCCAGATTCCCACAGAGAGGATCCGGCGAGAATCCTCCTCGGTATAACGGGACATGGTGGTCCGACCAAAAAGAAAAAAACGTCGACTCAATAATCCGTTTGGTACCATTTCCAGGTCGTGTAATTACGAGGGCCTGCAGTTTTTCGAGATTTGTCTTACTGACCGGATTCAAGCTTACACTCGTGGGTCATAGATTGAAATTAAGCTTTGATGCGCGTTGCCTTTACTTTTACGTGTTTGTATTTTTAGATCTAAAAGAATATTGTATCCTTACTTTTTAGGGAGATGCCAAAACTCATTAAAGCTGAAGAGATGCCCTGAGGGAGAATGGGAGATGCCATTTTGGCCAAAGGAAATTGGCTTGTTTTCTTTTACTTGGTTAGATTCTAGTGCCAGTTCTTTTCTTTTTGGAAATTGATGGAAGTACTTCGAACTGCAGGATGGACGTCGGGTGCATGTGATTGAACGAGACTTGACAGAGCCTGACCGAATTGTTGGCGAGCTACTACAACCTGGAGGCTACCTCAAATTAATTGAGCTGGGACTAGAAGGTAGGCTTGTTCGAACTTCTTACCGTGCAGATGTATATGTTATGCAGCGAGTTTCTGTTCGTTAATGAATTCGTTGGAACTGATTAAATGATTATTTTTGTTTGCTTCAAATCACAGAAGAAATCATTAGTTAATAAACTTTGTATTATATCTGACTGCAGATTGTGTGGAGCAAATTGATGCTCAGCGGGTTTTTGGATACGCTCTTTTCAAGGATGGGAAAAATACTAAACTCTCTTACCCCTTGGAGAAATTTCACTCAGATGTGTCTGGAAGGAGCTTTCACAATGGCCGTTTCATACAGAGGATGCGGGAGAAGGCTGCAACTCTTCCCAAGTATATCTTCTTTTCTCCCTTGGTGATAACTTGATACAAATTAAATGTTGGTTTCTTTTAGTGTTTGTTTCTGCCTGTTGACTCGGTTGCGAGATTCATGCGCCAATGTTCAGTGCATTTCTTTCTTTGAAGACTTTCTGTTCACTCGTAGTTATTCTTTCCTTTATTCTTTTATATTCTATAGTGTTCTATTGGAGCAAGGAACAGTTACATCGCTACTTGAAGAAAAGGGAACAATTAAAGGTGTGCAATACAAGACTAAAACTGGCGAAGAGATGACCGCATATGCACCTCTTACTATTGTTTGTGATGGCTGTTTCTCCAACTTGCGTCGCTCTCTTTGTGATCCTAAGGTGAGGTTTGGATAGTAAGATTTTGATAGCATTATATATATGTCGACAAAGTAACAGAAAGCAGAATTAACATTCAACTTTTCTTGTTTATCCATAGCATCTCTCATCAACTTCTTATTTATTAATTTTGTGTTATGCAGGTGGATGTGCCTTCTTGTTTTGTTGGGTTAATTCTGGAGCATTGCAATCTTCCACATGCTAATCATGGACATGTTATATTAGCAGACCCTTCTCCTATTTTGTTCTATCAAATCAGTAGCACGGAGGTTCGCTGTCTGGTTGATGTACCGGGACAAAAAGTTCCATCCATTTCAAATGGTGAAATGGCAAAGTATTTGAAGACTGTGGTGGCTCCGCAGGTACGTATATTATGCTCTGCAGTTTTGTTATTTAACGTTCGTTTTCTTTGTACTTTGTTTACCAGTTAAATTCAGGATTTTGGTTCAAGTTTTCTCCTCTCTCTTATTGCAGATTCCCCCTCAAATTTATGATTCCTTCATAGCTGCAGTGGATAAGGGTTCCATAAGGACAATGCCGAACAGAAGCATGCCCGCCGCTCCCTACCCTACTCCGGGAGCTCTCTTGATGGGGGATGCATTCAACATGCGCCACCCTCTAACAGGTGGAGGAATGACTGTGGCCTTGTCTGATATTGTTGTGCTGCGGAATCTTCTTAGGCCTTTGGGCAACCTAAATGATCCATCTACACTGTCCAAATATCTTGAATCCTTCTACACTCTCCGCAAGGTAAGTCGTAATAAAGTTTGTAATAATTGTCCAAATATTAACTTTAGCTCATTGTCTGTATAATCTTCCAATTTGCAGCCAGTGGCATCCACGATAAATACATTGGCGGGTGCCCTTTACAAGGTCTTTTCTTCTTCACCTGATCAAGCAAGGAAGGAAATGCGCCAGGCTTGCTTTGACTATCTTAGTCTCGGAGGTGTATTCTCTATGGGACCAGTCTCTCTACTCTCGGGGTTGAACCCTCGCCCTTTGAGTTTGGTTCTCCATTTCTTCGCTGTCGCAGTGTATGGTGTTGGCCGTCTTCTGCTGCCATTTCCGTCACCTAAGCGCGCCTGGATTGGAGCCAGATTAATTTCAGTAAGTATAAATTGTTTCTTTCCCCCTTCGTCGTAATAGACTTATCTGGGTTGTATGCTTCTTATTTGGTTTCTGTTTATACGATTGTCTCTGCTGCAGAGTGCCTCAGGAATCATCTTCCCCATAATCAAGGCAGAAGGAGTTCGACAAATGTTCTTCCCTGCAACTGTTCCGGCATATTACAGAGCGCCCGTCTTAAGTGAGAAGCAGATGAAGAGGACCGTAGATGGCGTGAATTGATGGTACCGAGAAAACAGCGCTGTCGGGAGAGGATTTTCCGATGCGGACTGCCCCCGGCCATTCCTCATTAGAAGTTGAGGGGGACGGTGAATGCCAAAAACAGAAAGATTTATTGTAGTAACCGCAGATTTTGCTTTTTAGAATTCTTCTTTCTTTGTGTTCATACCATTGTTTAAAATATCTATGAAATTGACGATATTTTGAAGAGACAATGATTGATATGAAAATAGGGGTGAAATTCTATATCTGTGGGATATAGCAAAATCAATGTGTATTGAAAATATTTACCGATTCATTACAAAAATTTTGCGAAAATCTATTATAAATTTCAAACTTTCGAACTTTTTATGAGAAAATTTTCTCTAATTTCGACTAAATCTGAATGAGCTTATTATACTCATCCCATTACAAATATCTATAAATTTCATAAATTTGCATATTGATATTTTAAACACACGTTCATATCTTATCTTTTCACATTGATAATAGAAAGAAAAAGTATGAATCTCCTACATATGACTCGTTTATTTTTTTCTTACGCCTGATGCCCCCAAGTTCGAATTTTCCCTTCCTCGATATTGCTTATATCACAAGAAAAATCCCATTAAAAAAAAGATAAATGCGACAAATCAACTTATTGGTATCACTGAACACATGAAACAGAACTGAATTATATACATTACATAATGTGAATTTTTTTTTAAGCCTAATACATAGCCCTTTTATAACGGTATTTAAAAAAAATTGCCATTTATTTCCGCATGATACAACATTAAAAAAACAAACTTTCAAATTCTATCGCCACTAGTAGTATTCCTCCTCACTTGTAAGTGAGAGGTTTTAGGTTCGATTCTCGCCAATGGGGAATTTGAACCACATTATTTCTAGCCCAGTGTGAGGTTAAGCATACCCCTCTCTCTTAGTGTAGATAATATCGTTTGTTTAAAATAAAATAAAAATAAAAACTCTGTTGCCAAAGGCGAAGACTAACCTATTCGGGATTACGTTTTGCCATTGCTAATGTAGTGCAGAGGAATGTAGAAGTGCCCGGTTGAATACCGCAACCTTAGCGTGCTTCAACTTCTCCAAAATCTCAGCTGTATCAGCCGGTTCACAAACTCGTGTTCCCCCTCTCTTTCTTTATTGCTTCATACGATGTCATTACCTCTTTAAACTTTGCTTCAGCAGCCACTGCAACAAAATTTGAAAACCAAACTTCAATGCAAAGCAATGGCATCGGCTTACTGGAATCGGCAACGTGTCAATGATACTCACCTTTATTGTTTTGGTTCTGATCTGGGTGAAACTGCTTCGCCTTGGTCCTAAATGCTGTCTGCAAGAAGGAAGTTATTACTATTGGCGATGCGAGAATATAACATAATACATCCCATCAAACTCTAAACTACCAACATAGTGACTGTCGAGGTCGTAGGATTAAGAGGGGAAAATACTGAGGGAAAAACATATTAGATCTCAACAGTATGCAAAGATTGCAGGGAAATACCTTAATCTCTGTGTCTGTGTAAGGTGCCTTTCTAAACCTGTTAAAAAAGAAGTGAAAACGTCAAGTTTATTGTTACTGATCAGATTGAGTGCTCATGCAAACACATGTCCAGCAGACCTGATCTTGAGGACACAAGCAAAATTGCAAAGAGAATCCATCAACATCAAGAATGACCATTACATCTTAAAATAAAAGATATCCGACTTGGCGGGTCAGTAAGATATACACCATAAAAGACATACAGAAAAGGAGATCACAGGGTTATCCAACTTTACAGCATGAAACTTTTATCTCTTACAGAATGTGCAAATCTTGCTTCACTTACACTTAAATTGCTTGAATCTAAAAAATATCATTGACAGAGATAGGTTTGGCCTCTCGCAACATATTTGCAAACCTCCATGAATTGAGTATGTGCTATTCCAACACAGGATACCTAACCGTGTACTGAAGTTCAAATTTATAAAACGAACAACAAAGAATCTGAATGCGTACGAATAATCTACTATTTCTAGGAGCTAGCTACTATCAACGAAAATTTAGCTAGCGTATTGTTAAATACCACAAGAGAGGGAAATCAGTATGAAAGCTTAGAAGATCCATCCCCATTCTGTTCTTCCAATATAATTATTAAGTTCAATACTTTTATTTTCTTAAAACTTCAGCTGACGGCATGTCAATTCAGAACTGACCCAGACAACTAGACAAAGTCCATAAGAATGCAAAAGTGAGGAAATGGTTTAAGATCAATTTCAGTTATGAATGCGATTAGGTCTCGGCAAACGCTAACATTACCTGTCAAGGCCTAAAACTGAGTAGTGATGTGATAACAAATAGTTGGCATTTTCTCTGGGAGTTTCCCTGTAGCTACTCCTCTGGTCTTTAAAGGATGTATCAGTCTTCCAATACCAATCCTCTCGCTGGAACTGTTGATGATATCCACCCTGATCGTTTTCCCTCCAGCTCTCGTAGGTTCTTTTGTATTTGCTCCTCTCTCTATTGAACACGCTTTGCATACGCCTAATACGTTCCTACAGATGACAGAAAAATCCATGATAAAAATCCCCATTTGAGTCAAATTAGGAGTGTTCCTATAGCATAAATAAAGGCTTCATATTTTAAGGCAAGCACTAAGAACTAGAATTGGAGTTGAAAATATCAAATTCAGCACCGAGCAGGGTCTTGTGACGCAATATGGTGACTAGGGAAAACAGCAATCATAGTAAGTGGTCGGAAAACTGCACTCTCAGAGTTAAAATATGAGAGTAGAGCCACTATTTTTAATTAGATTTTTTACGATCAAGCGTGCTAAATTAACCGGAAGCTGCAGAGAAGAAAATAGAAAAACAACACAGAGGAATTATAACTCACCACTCTCTCCATTTCTTCTTCATACTCCTCTCGCATGCGACGGTTGTATCTTTTCCATGCTTCCTCCTGAAAAGCTGTCCGGAATGAACTGCCACTTCCTCTCCCCGTTGATGGCGATCTGAACAACTTTTTCATGCAATCACAGACATGATCAGCTCCATTAACTACTACTAGCATACCCAGATATTAATTTCTACCAAAAAAAAAAGCATCACTTTTCAATGAGGACTTGCAGGATTGCATCTACATTAACTATGGTTTCTTCAACTCCATTTCAAGCTTTGAATTTTCGGTTCACGAGTAACGAAAAGGTTTCGAATTTACAAAATCGACGATAAACCCATGACTTCTATGATATCTACCTGAGTATAGACCCAATCAACAGTCCTACGAAGCTGAGAAACCTGCCAAATTCCCACACAATTCTCAATCCTCAATTTCTCTATAAATGCTGGAGATTGGACAACCGAAAACAACATATAGGAATGAAGAGATGTGAACTTACGGCGAGAGTGGTGGCGGTGGCGCCAATTAGACCAAACACCAGAATTCCCCAAATCTTCATGTCTTCCGCTTTTGCCTCGTACGTTCTGCCTGGCGGAGTCCACG
Source organism: Malus sylvestris (assembly GCF_916048215.2). NCBI lineage: Eukaryota > Viridiplantae > Streptophyta > Magnoliopsida > Rosales > Rosaceae > Malus > Malus sylvestris. The sequence continues at coordinate 5,963,830 of NC_062267.1, read as the reverse complement.
GTCCATTCCTATTCCTACTCCGATCACGGTCGTCGCCGTCGCCGCCGCCGCCGCTCATTTTCCAGGAAATTCTCAAACTTTAGGTATCGAGTTCAGCAATTCTTACTCTTCGCAGATTGTAAATGTTCAGGAAACCCAGCAACCATGGTTAGGGTTCTTCCCCTTCTTTTTGGCTCTTCAAAAGCAGAAAGATTGGACTTTTCACGAATTGGCTTTACACCGCCTTTGTATACGACTGTCTCTCGAATGCTCAATGGAAATGGTGTTGGGGAGATCTGGCCGGATCCCCTCTGAATCCCAGAATCAAGGCACGTGGACCGTTGATAAAAAATGAACGATCATAATTTTTTTTTTCTTTCACCAGGCTACTTTACTTTTAAAAATATAAGAAGTATTTAATTGTAATTTTATGATTTTTTATCAACAGTGTACGTGCATTAATTTTTAGGATCCCAAAAAGGAGATCCGACGAGGATCCAAATCCGGGGAGGGACGCCTGATTCAGAGTACCCGAACTCTAATCCTTGGTGATATGGGCCTATTGATTGGTGGGTAGTGGGATCATGACCCAATAGGCCCAACTAATTATTAGTAAGAAAGGGTAAAAAAAAAGTTTTAGCAATTCTATCGTAAATATGTTTACGTACTTGAAATAAGGAAATCGTGAATCAAAATGATACTTGTCATTTCTAAGATATAAACTACTTTCTTTACTTGATATGGTACCTTTTTTTTTTTTGGTCAATTGATATGGTACCTTATTGTTCATGTGTTTTTGGTATCCCACCTTTTTTTTATTTATTTTGTTACTTTCTTGCATATATTATTAGTACTTTATTCTTATTTTCTCGGAATTGACTTTAGTACTTAGTGTTATTATTATTGAACGATCAGATATACTCTTTGAACTTTATTACAACATATTTGACCGTCAGATGATAATAGAACTAACGGTTATAGCCAAATTCAGAGTTGCTTTCACAACTTGAAGTGGATAAAACTAGCAAAAAAAAAAAGAAAAGAAAAAAAAAAGAGAGAAATTGAACAATTAAAATAAATTGACACGTTTAAAAAATTAGTGGATAAAACTAGCAAAAAAAAAAAAAAAGAAGAGAAATTGAACAATTAAAATAAATTGACACGTTTAAAAGATTAAAAAGACTGAAAATCAAATTGCAAGTCAAGAGGCCGAATCTTGATGACATGCGTGACTATGGGCCGTTTGGCTCATGAGCTCAATAGGCCCAAACTAATTTTCATCGTCTATCCAAACTGTTAGATATTCGCACAAAAAAAAAAATGTAAATTGTAGCAATAGTCTCGTAATTGTAACTCAATTTGAGTAATAGCCTCTTAACTAAAAATCTATTATCATTTGTCCTTTAATTTTAATCTAATTGGAGAAATAGTCCATCAACTTTAACCCAATTAGAGCAAAATTCCTCAACTTTAACACAATTGAAGCAATGATCCCTCTAACATAATTCATTTTGACAAAATTCTGACAAAGTTGATCAAAATAATCATAGCTACACGTTTTGATGAGTTGAAGAATTCCAATTGTAGCAATGATCATTCTACCATAACTTATTTTGATAAAATTTTAACGAAGTTGACAAAAAATATCTGATTAAAATAAGGATAATTGCTACCATTTACTGAAAAACGAACAATTGTCTTCAACTCCCAGCCAAAACACAGAACCTCCAGAGTCTCAGCACTAGACAAATCCGATCCAATGCGGGTTCGTTAGCGCCTCTTTTTCCAGTAATGCTGTATTAATTAAAATATCTAAACAAATTATCAGTTAATTAATTAATTCGCTCGATTTTTAATTACTATTTTCCAGCAAGTCATACTTTCGTCCAAAAGCCATGTCTCGGAGGCCGGTGAATCTGAACTTGAACACTTCCCGGTGGTTCGGGAACAGCGGCGGAGCTTTGCTCTCAGGTTCTTCCTATTCCAATATTGTTATATTGCCGTTTTATATTGGAATCTTAATTTTATCATGGTATCGGATCGGGTTATCTTTGTGTGAAGCTAAACGGGCTACATCGCTCCATGTTACTCGGTTGTTGTCCACGTGTATGTTTAAAAAGTCACCATACATGCAGAAGCATGTTGAGAGTTGTCCTACATTGGTGAGGAACAATGCTTGATATGTGCTTATATGGTCTTGAGTTACTTTTCATATTACCAATTAGTTTTACGGTGTAACCTCAATTTCATTAGCATATTCATACAGCAGCAGAGGTAATTAGCCTTTTACTTTGATAAAGTTTTGATATTTATAAAGATATCGATTCGTGTTTGCTTAATGTAAAATTTATTTGAATTTGTTTTGTATTATGTATGGATTAATGCAGGTGGAGGCCATCTTAAAGGGGCTGTTAGCAGGGTTGAAGGTAATTTTGTTACATTTTCTGGGTTATGTTTTTTTTAGCCCATGCTTAATTAAAGACAATATTTTTCTGTTTTTTTTAGTGAAAATGAGTATAAATTTGAGTAAAACCAATTAGAATTTCGTTCGAAAGTTATGTTGAAGTTTGTGAAGTTAAATCCTAGCTCCTAGTTTCGGAAAGGGAGGTGATATTCGCGCTCTCTTTTTCTCTCCGGCACTCCTCTCTTGTTTTCTAGGCGTTGGATTGAATGAATCGAAGGATAATCAAGGAATGGAAAGAAGGAGATGAGTGCAGAAGGAGAGAATTGGAGTGTGAAAATCACTACCCTTTTGGAAAATGGTATGAGTTGGCAAAGCTGGTGGCAATTTGGTTCATGTTTTCAAAATTTTGTTGCATTTTTTCTGGTGGATGAAATTGTCTCTGAGTCACCTCATGTGAGGATTTTTAGCCGCTGGGGATTACTCATGCACGGTCGAGGTTCAACGAGCAATTTCCATCTTGAAGAAAGCGTACGGAGACAGCATGCATAAGGTTTTGCACGTTGGCCTTGATACTTGTACTGTGGTTTCTAAATTGCTGAGTGAGGAAGAAACTGAAGCCTGGGGTGTGGAACCCTACGATGTAGAGGATGCTGGTAGAAGTTGTAAGTCTCTTGTGCGCAAAGGCATTGTGCGTGTTGTTGATATTAAGTATCCTCTTCCGTACATGCCAAAGTCGTTTTCTCTTGTACTTGTTTCGGATGCATTGGATTATTTGTCTGAAAGATACCTCAACAGGACCCTCCCGGATTTGGCAAGGGTGTCGGCCGACGGGCTTGTGGTCTTTACAGGTAAGATCTTATGTCTACTTGTTAAATGTGGCCGTTGTTATATACATTTATGTAGGTTGCATTCAGATGTGGGATTATATATGTATGTGTATATGTGTTATTAACTTATTAGTCTGTCTTAGGTGGATCCTTTATTTTTCTCGAGCCAATTATATTTTCTCCTTTTGTACTCTCATGTGCTCCATATCATTGTGGTTCTACGCAAATCTATGCCTCTCATTGAATATCGGTTATTTGCCAACCTGCACTAAACTACTGATGTTCAAATTCATATAATCGCAAATTTACATGTTTCCCGAATCCACATCTTACAGCAAATATGTCATAAGTTTGGATTTGGATCTCTATAACCCGTCTTGTCTTGTAACAATTTGCGACAATGTATTGTAAGATTTTATAGTGGATTATGATACTGAATGGTATCATTTGCTTTGAAAAGGTAAATGAACATGTCACAGAGAACTAGAATGTGGACAAAAGGTTTCTCTAATAACTTGATGAAATGTGTCTTTTCTTTTGACTCCCATGTCGTTCACCTGGTTTTGCCTCTTACAATGTAGAAGTTGTATTTCTCCTTCTTTGAGAATATTTTGTCTTCTTTCTTGTTAGGAACATAATTTTTTATCTGTCTCAAGTAGCAATACAAAACTCGCATTTTGATGGGAGGAACTTACAAATCCACCTGTAGTGAGATTTTTCATATTTCTCATACAGGCTATCCTCGCAAGCAGGGAGCTAAAGCTGCTGAGGTTTCCAAATTTGGGAGGGCGGTAAGTAACTGCTGTACATATATATCTTGCCTATTCTATGAACCTTGAACATGTCAAATGGATAGATATTTTATTTTCATTGTCCATGTCCTTACACCATTCTGTTTTTAATATTTTGTTTTCTTATTTGATTGGTTTATTGGGATATCAAAACTTTTAGGCCTCGTTTGATAGAGAGGATTAGCTTGGATAGTACTATTTTCACTATATTGAAGGCATTTCGAAGGGAGAAATGGATGGCAGCTTCCTTATTTTGTCCAAGTTGAAGATGACTCATGAATAAAAGTTGTCCCTTTCAATCCTACCATTTTTGTGGAGACTATTAGGGATATCTTTTCTTGATGAGTAACCTTCAACTTGGACAATGAAAGTTTCTGTTTCTTCCTTGCCTTCAATGTAGTGAATAGTCCTATCCAAGTTAGTCCTCCCTATCAAATGAGGCCTTAAGGTTTCCCTATGCGAGAGTAATGTCCATATGTATCTTTCCCCTTGGAGGAGGGAAGGACGAACATTTCAGACGATTCTTCTTGTCATTCTACTTTGTCTTGAATTTTTGTCAGGGTTTGCATTGTTGTTTTTATAGACAGAATAACTGACATATTGTCGTGTTTTCTTTCTAGAGGCTAAATTAAGGAGCACATCCTGGTGGTCTAAGTTTTTTGGTCAGATTAGCTTAGAAGAGAATGATGATGCCGCCAAGAAGTTAAATGAGGCAGCAACAAAGATGTCATATGTCTCAAACTGCCAAGTTTTCCACCTCAGGTCATTCAATTGATGTCTTGACATTCGATTAAAAAAGACGTCTTGACATAGTAGCCGTTCTGAAGCTGCTTCGTACAGTAATTTCAAATATTTGGACAATCTTTACGACATTCTGTCTAACCTTATTCTTTCATTGAAATTGTTTTGGGAGGTGAAGCATGCATTAGTTTGGTGAGTTGTGAGTGCTCAGATATGTCGGATAAATTAGTTTTTGTTGAGCCAATGCATTGATGTAATTTGGGATGGAGTTTTGCAGACTCATGCTTCCTCATTAGTTTCTTCAAGATGAATCAAATCTAGGATTTCATCTGATCTTAATTGTCAAAAGAAAAGCGCATCCCGCCGTATTCGTTGTTTTTCGGTTTTTCATTTTAACGCTTCAAATCTGCAATATAGAAACTACTGATGCTAGCCAAAGTGGAAACTCGAACGCCAATGTAATACAGTTCTTGTGTACCCCAAAGCAGCAAAGCTTCATATTCTTCGAAGCTGTTGTGGTAAATGGTACTGGTGTTCAGAGATACGGTGTACCAAATCCAGTGGGAGACATTGAGTGAGTCTGCAGGGGCAACCCCATCACATGAGGAAACAAAAAAACCAAGGCTTCTGTGTCGCATGTTTGATTTCCATCCTATCCTTTGCTTTGATTATGTTGGTCGTTTTATTAGAAAATTTAGAGAGGTGGTTGTTCCATTTGGGAAATCCGATAAAATTGGAGATGAGAGGAGATGACATCTTCCAATCTATTCTGGACAACAATATCAACAAAGTCTTATTCAACAAAGTGGAGTCGGCTATATGAATTTTAAAATATCATTATGCTCGGTTTTGTGTCATTTCTTCTGTTAGATCCAAGTGTTCCAAGTTTTTTTTAAAGTTTTTTTCCAAGTCTTTATAGGTCTTTCCCTATCCCTGTAGCCCTAAGTATTCATTTCGTAATCGCATCTGTTAACCGGATAGTCTGCAGGTCTTCGTGAATGAGCATCCCAAACTATTTTGGACGACAAGAAAAAATGGGGTGCTTGGGCTTTTGACGTGAATGAGGGGAGATGAAGTAGGTTTGGATGATAAAATAATAGGCTTTCTTTTTGTTACGTGATAATGTTTAGAGGCTTAATATACCTCAATGTGAATGTCTTGCCAATTAGTACTGTGACTAGTTACTGTTATGCGTTGGAAACAACTTTATTTTTATTTTTCTGCTCAAATTACGACCTTGTTCTTTCTCTTAATTAAATGTCATTTTTTTTTTCATGATTAGTACCATCACGTGATAGAAACCACTCTGTACAAGAAAATTTCTCCATCCACTCTAGACTCCTAATTGTAATATTTGACAAACTTTGTAGGTCCAAGCCAAGCATCATCCACCGCTAATATCAACTATATTATCCTAACTTAACAACTTATTACTAGGTGTTGAGTTTTATTACAAATGGTATTGGTGATATTATGGTGGAAACTCTTATAATATTATTTTGTTATATAACCGATTTGGGATCCTGTTCTCCAATGCGACCCCTCATGAGTGGCTCCACACAAGGTCACAAGAGAAACCAATTCCCACATCAGGAACTGGTCAAGTAATTATACCAAAGCTAACGCCAATCTTTTTGAGAGCCTGGTTAGCCGGTGTTCAGTCTTTGGAGTCAATGCCAATCTTTTCGAAGGCCAGTCATTCAGTTGCCTTAAGTTGGAGCTAGCGCATCTTTCCAAAACCCCAACTCCATGAAGCATGTTCGAGCCTAGTAACTCGGGCTCCACGTGTTGAGAGAATAATCTACTCTAATACCATTGTAAACTTTATAGGTCCAAGCATGGTCCACCACTATTATTGATATTGTTCCAACTTAACAACATATTACTAGGTGTAGGGTTTTATCACAAAATGCTTCAGTGATATTAAAAGTGAAAATTCCCAAATATTAATTGGTATATTATTATTTGATATGACTGATGTGAGATCTTATTCTCCAATAACATTTCTACAGGTACTATCACGAGATGTCATAAACTATCCTGTACAAGTTTTCCTTCCATCTGGTTCCAACTTCCAATCTCATTCTGACTCTGATTTTTTTTTTTTTGAGGAAAATGTCATTTTTTTTTCAAACTAAATACTGTCACATCACAAGACACGACGTACCGTATACAAAATTTTCTCCATCTGATTCCAACCTCTTTTCAAGCACACAACGTACGTACGTACGTTACTCAAATGCCATTTTTCCACAACTCTCTTTCCAAGCACACACTGTCACATTGGAGCTAGCCTTAGAAAAACATGGTCTTTCCTTCCATTTAGGGTAAAAACACGCAACACGCATGGGCCGGCCGGCATAGTTTTGACTGAAGATGAAGACTTAAGAACTTTGCCCATGACTGAAGAACATTGATTTGAGCGGAGACCAAGTGCGGATGCAATTCATTGCCTGCATGCTACATCTTTGCATCTCTCTCAAATAAATGAAAGGACCAACCGACCAAGCCTAACCTAATCCATGTAAGCTTCAACGTTTGCGGAGCCTCCAAGTAGCCTTAGAATTTATAACAAAATGCAGGAGAGTACAAAGTAGCTCACAGATTGTTGGCAATTTCCACACTCGATAGCTTCTTAGTTTAGTCATTTTTCCCATTTGGCTGAAGACAAGTAGAAAACCGTCCACATTTCTTACTGTAAAAGTGCTTGTAATAAAAGCCATATGTAGAATTTGATCATACAAGGCGAGACGTACCACACGCATGCTCCATGATTATATATTTTCGGCAAGAAAAGTCTGCAGTACATGTGGGTCAAAAGAGAAATGTCTTTATAACTCTCCAAAAAATTATCAGACAAGCTTCCCATAATTTTCTTGCTTACTTGCAGAAACATCCGACAATGGTACAAACTATATGAAAATGTCCACAAAAGTAGCAGCTTAAAATCGTTATCTCCTTGGAGTTTGCATTACTTTTTGACTTCGAACTCACATACGGCTCAAATGCAGTCACATCCAAATAGCTACCTTCACTGCTTCTGTTCTTCATTCCAAACAACCCTAGTTGATAATTTTGTGCTCTTGAGATAATAAACTTAGTACATGAAATATACGCACGAAATACAACTTCTACCAACTTTCTTATATTCTTAATATCAAACATTACGTACTATTATACGTCTATGTCTTTGTTTACGGTGATCATAAGTACAAAACACATCTTGTATTCTTTCACCATATCTATATGTGTCTAAAATGATCATCATCATCAGTTTCAGTATTTTGTAGCTCCAAATCTGTGTATATAAATATGAAAGCATATTATACTAATGTACTATTTCATTCTTCCTGCTGCTATAGCTTATTCTCTGAAATAAGTCATTCATATTTCCTGCAAGTTACAGTTTGATATATATGCAGAAATCTTATAAAAGCATATAAAATAAAATAAAACTATGCACATTTGTATTATCATTGTGAGAACTGTAGGAATACCTACAAAACACATCATGTACATGCTCCTTCGTATACTCTTAATCAAACAACTAAAAAACTAGTATACTCTTAATCAAACAACTAAAAAACTAGTATAAGTCCGTGTCTACGGTGAGTTGATGACCTGACTCTTTTCTACTTGCATTACCAATCATTTGGCTCATTTCTAATAATTGAGTACTAATTAGCAGACGTAACTGCATGAAAAATCTTGTTAATTAAGATAAACAAATTGGCTTGTTTAATCTACGAAATGAGTTACGAGAGAGATCGAGAAAGATCACAAGATATATAAGATGAAAGAGTGTATATATATATATGCTGCATCTGCATGAGGGCATATCAGTGAGAGTAACGTGGGAGCCATGTTGGTTGTCACTGCATATATTGGGGTCTTTTCTGAGTATGCGTCTAAAGTCACACAAATTTCGATCAGAGCTTTTAGAAAAGGACCTCTATCATCTTGTACTACAAAGCGACGTGCCCCCTACCCTTTCGCTCCTCTCTTTTACCCACTTATCATATCCCTGTTTCTCTGTTTCCCTCACACACATGCTATATTCCCACATAATTTGAAACTAGTTGCTACCTTAATGCCATTGAATCGAACACCTTAAGGAAAATATCAATGGATAAGCCAAGTTGTTGGCCCAAAATAATGGAAAAAACTTTGTTGCTAGGGGGCACTGGACCGCACTCGTCACAATCAGGTTTCGCCAACTGTATTCCTACTGGCATTCTACAAAACCATCTTTATTTGGAGAGAATTTTCGATGGTACCATCATATTGTCACGTAGTATCATCATTTTATTCATGTTATTTATGATGTGCATGTACATGATTTGATTAATAGTCTACCTAGAACGTTAATATAAAAGACAAGTTAATAACATCATGTGACGATGTAATAATATAAGCTAAATATTGTACCCAAGACACTAACTTATATTACTCACATTTATTGTTACACAAATTAAAAACAGTGAGTGTATATGAATCCATCACTTCTTTTGCCACAAACCTTTCAAGGCACATAATCTTCCAGGGTTGGAATTGAGCAGAGTGACTTCTGTTAGTAAATTTTTTCTATTATATCTGTAGACCCAAATTAAAATGGGTAAAACTAAAGTACTACTTGTTACCATCAAATGTGCCGTTCGGTAGGAATGGGGAGCATCGTAATAGGTAAAAAACAACTTTGTTAGAAAACATTCAACTGACAAATTCCGAAAGGTGCGTACGTAATATTTTTTTTTTAAGTATCACAAGCACAACTCACACAGTGTAATATTATATTCGTGTTATAATAAGGGTGAATGACATAATTAATTAATATGTTCCAATTCTAGATTATATTAATAAAAAACAAATTACGGTTATATATATATGTATGTATGTGTGTGTGTGTGTGTAAGTGAAACAATAATGCTATGTGCCTATGTACGAGATTCACAAATAAAATTGCTCAACATACTATAAACACTTTATATATTTTTAGAGTGACTACAATACGTAGTGGCAGTGCCAGTATGTGGTCATTGGTTATTTTTTACCACAATAACCTCAAAAACCCCATGTATATTTGTTTCTATATACTATATAGTATAGGGTAAAGTGTCGATTTAGTCATTGAACTATCATCTCAGTGACAATTAGGTCCCTAAATTATTTTTTCGATAAAGTAAGTCCCTAAATTCATTAAAAATTGCTAATTTCAGCCCTACTGTTATATTCAAAGCTATTTTATCCAATTTTTCATCAACTTAAGTCACTTGACACACTTTAGAGTATCATAATGTCATTTTCACGCCTATAAACCCTTAACATTTAATATGAGTTGCAAACCTAACATCTAATTTACCCTCCAAAGTTAACTCCATACATTATTTATTTACGGAAGATTATCAATTTACCATCCAATGTGTATCACATGCAAGTAACATGACTTAAATTGACGAAAATTTGAATATAGTAGCTTTGAATATAATATTAGGATGTAATTGGCAGATTTTTATAATTTAAGGACTGATTTTTCTGGAAAAAAAATAGTTTAGGGATCTAATTTTCACTCAAGTGATAATTCATGGACTAAATTGGAAATTCACCCTATTGTATACGAATCTATAAATAGCTAAGGCAAACTAAATTATAACATTCTCTTCCTACTTCTTCTATCATATTTGTCTTCCTTTTCTTTTTTCTCACATGAAATACTTCAGTTGAAAAGCCTTAACAATTTTCAACATTACTCCATAGTATCATGCATCAACCCTTGACAAGCCTCTACAAGTAATAGTAGTTGTTGACATATGTTAGGCATAAACTTTCAGTATATATTGATAGGTGCCTACTAGGTGCTTGAAGGCCATTCAGTGAAGCTTTTTGGTTGATATTATGACCTCATTATTTGAAAATCCTGACTACGCCACTGACAATGCGTTAATTATAATACAATCATTATCTAACAATCAGATATATAATTATATGAACATCTGTGTTTTATACAATCACCATTTAGCCGTCGAGATGATAATTGTATTAAATAACTAAATTACTAAATTAAAGTAAATTTGCACATTGAAAAAAAAAATCTCTCAAGTAGTCAAAGACAAATTCATATCCCTGTCGTGCGAAGTGAGAGCACGACTTTGAGCTCTCAAGAAAAACAAGAGAAAAACGCACTTCTGAATAAATTAGAAACATAAATAAAATTCAAGTACAATCAACTTCCCAAGGTCTCATCCAGCAGAAACTGGGTTTTTGGCATTTTACAAAACCGCGTTAATTCATCACTATCTAGTTCGTTTTCAGGCAGCTCATCATGATGGTTACTATTTCAAAAATTAAATTAATTTCTTAGATGAATAATTGATTTTTTTTTGTGTGTGTGGTCAATTTAAATAAAAAATAAATATTAAACTCACGAGTTGTAGTTTTAGATTATTTTGCTAAGACGGAATGTGGAAAATAATTGCAGAATCAAGAACAAATCTTGCAATTGAGCTGTACATCACTCTATAACGCGTGTGATGATGCTAAACAAAACAAGCTTAATTGGATGGAAAATAAACCACACACCAACCCCTTTCCGTCACTGCCTTTTAATCACTTGTTTTAAATAATCAATCTAGCTAATCTGCTGCTTTTTGTTGTATTAGTGTTGGGAAAATCAGACGTATAACTTTTCTGCAAGTCAAAATTAAATTTGCACTTAAATATTTAGGTTAAAACAAAAGTCATCAGAGAAAATGTTGAAATATAGCTAAAAACAGATCCAAATAAAGTAATTCACTTGGTTTTTGCTCCTAATTCGCTAGTTCATCTCCTTCCTTGGTTGATTCAATCACGAGAGTGGAAGTGCTATAGTTTTATTTTATTTTATTTTTGAACAAAGGAAGTGCTATTGTTTAAAAACAGGAAAATAATTAGCATCTTATTGTAAGGAAGTCACTTAACATTAAGATGTTAACAGATTGTTTGTGTTGTTTTTATTTTTATTTTTTTAAAAAGGAACCAGTTGATGGTTTTGCTACGTCAGTTTCCTATTCTGAAGGCCGAAAAGACTTATAGAGGCATTTCAACCTCCTTAACCATTATTGTGCGATCACCGGCACCAGAAATAAAACATAGAAATTGACAGACGGTTCATGAAATGTAAGAATAAATAGATTTCCTAATGAAGGATCGGGCACGTGTGAATTTGATTCTCTATGATCATTACCAATAGCTATATAAGTCAATCCTTAAAACGAATAAGCATGCAGTGGCAGCTAGCTAGCTCTATAAATAAATTAATTAATTAGTAGTTTTTAGTTGAGATATAGGATAAGACTTCAGTTAGTTCTCAGAAACTCATCCAGAATACAAGGCAAGTCGTATTTTTTTAAATGGGTGTCGGAGTTTCTGAGAAGGGTCAAACATTCGTTACCAACTAACACTAACTCTGAGACTATCTTTAACTTAATCAGTTATATAGTCCAATAAGTATTGGATGCGATTGATTGAAAAATTATTTATTATACAAGAAATTTAACTTTACGAGATTTTTAAGGTGAGAGATAATGCTTTAAAACTGAGAAGGGAGAATGCAATCGAAAATGACTGAGAGACTAAGGTGAACAATTTACATGAAATAAATTTATTAGACTAAACCTGATTTAATAAGTTTGTCATTTGAAATTTTGTTTTATACACAATAATACATTATAAGACTAAACATCACGTTACAGTAAACATGTTCCATCGAGAAGCAGAGAGTAACAAGATAGGACCCAGATATCATTTGGATTTGACCATGATACTGCCAGCCCTTTTCCGAACCCTACACACTTTCTAGTGAGATTCTCATTTCTCATCAACTAGACAAGTAGATAACAATATCAGCAATAAGGAGATGACCATGGACCACCCGAGGTCCGAATTGAAAACCCAACACGTGGCAACAGCCCACAACCAGAAACTTCTCTCTAGCATTTCTGCACCTATGGACCACCTAGATAGGTTGTGCTAACCTTTGGATAGAATGACTGTATGGAGAAAATATGTATCATGGGGGTGGTTGGCATGGCATCATATGTCAAGCTTTGCAGAGTGCGCTCTCTCTCTCTCTCTCTGAGAAATGAAAACAAAGAGGAACTCACAAGCAAGTCCCAAATGTTCCCAAATTGCGTTACCTGATTTCAGGGTCTGCAGAAGTAGAATAGACTTCATGGGTTCCGTGATTGACTACAACTACTTAGGACACTGTAAATAACAGTAATATTTCACAACCTCTTCTCCAAAGGTGCAATCATGCAAATATATCAAATTTTCTTTTTCTAGGTTACGAAATACCAAACCGACTTATATGTAACATGAGGCGTGACAATTTATTTTTATTTTTATTTTATATTTTTATAATATGTTATTTGATATTCTACACTACTTTCATAAATTTCTAGGGTTGGTTATGTTATTTGACATTTTACACTATTCAGATTTATAATAAGATAATTCAAACTCATATGTAAAGTAACATACATTATTATAGCCAGTAAACATACATCTGCATCTTTGGGAGATATTTGAGTTTAATAAAAAAAATGGAATCATACTTATTATCACTCCAAAAAGACAAATCTTGCTCATAAAAAATATAAATAAGCCATTGATTTAAATAGTATGTTTTTGATACGGTTTTATCTTAAAACAACACAACATTGCAAATTTGAGTTCGAATCCCCCCCTTGTGCAATTTAGTTTAAAGTATAAAAGCATATCCAAGAATTACTATAACATTTTGCTCATTTAGTTAGTGAACAATTCAAAATTTAGCTAGCTTATTTGTCTTGCCTTTCAAGCAATATTTTCTGTTTTAGCGAACTTTGAATGTATAAACTGAAAACATTACATTACTCCTACCACAAAACTTAACGTGGTTACATATCCCTACCATAAGACACTTAATTGTATATTATGAAATTGAAAACTAAAAAACTTGGTCAACTAGAAGTAGATGACGCAAAAGACATTGGTAATTGAAAATAGGGGGATGTTCGCTTTCAGACCAAAAGAGATGACGGTAGCGTGTCGGTGCTTCACTGGAAGTCAGAGTTGAGTGCCTTCTCTCTTGGACATCCAATAATCCGAGACATTTTTTAGTGTGACGGGAATACGAGATGGTATATCATGTGTCATAATATAAATTGTGGGATATGTATGTTAAAAAATTAATAACTTAAAAAATAAAAAATTTCACCACTTATATAAAGGGGTGTGATATCTACACACATATTTTTACTTCTCCCACACCTTTTTGGTTTTCGGCAGTCGGATCGGATGAATTGTAGAATATCAATGGATAGAAATTAACAAGGGATGTGTGAGAAGTAAAAAAGAATGTGTGGATAACACACCTCTATATAAAAATACCTGATATACCACTCGTGTTCCGATCACAATAAAATTTTTTCTCCCAGTAACCCCATCCACCTATAACAACAACTAAAAATATATTATTTAATTAATTAAACAATATTTAAAAAAATTGCGGCAAAAGGTACCATTTATGCTTAGTCATTATTCTCTTCATTTGTATGTAATTTAGCTGCATGAATATGTATTAGTATGAGCTATTTTTCTTGATCTCTCATCTCCTTCTACCTTTATTAAAAATAAAAATGAAATACTTGTTCAAAAAAAAAATACCAAAAAGATGGATAAGAATTTTAGTTTGCGTTTAAATAAGATGGATTTGTAACACTTTTGTATATGTTATATTTACGGGTGCAAGTGTACGAAAATTTTATAATGCTCAGGTATATATGGGATGCAACAGTAAATTAGATAATTAAATTGGACACAGATCCTCTTCGAATCTAAGCCTAGGGATCAATAGATTCGAGCTATTGAAATTTGATTCAACGGCTACAAACAGGGGGCCTCCCTAAAAATTATAATAATTGTAGTTGTTGGATCAAATTTCAATGGTCCGGATCTATTGATTCCTAGGCTCAGATCCGGAGAGGAGCTGTGTCCAATTAAATTTTTGCTGTTTTAATTTGACAGCAAATACTTGTGCATTTTATATACTTTTTTTTTAAGCCCGAAATTAAGATTCGGTACCAAACCCTAGTATAATATAAGAATCTATGCCTATATCTCGGAAGCAGCACTTCTAAACGGCACATTAACACTTAGCTGGAGCTGTTGTATACACAAATTAATTACAAGTGGATATCAGTACGTACGTGCAAAATTTTAATAATAATGTCAATATCCATAAAGCGACTTATACTTATAATTAGGGAATTGTTATTAGCACTCTAAAATTCTCATTATACACTCCAAACTTTTTATATTTAGATAGAAAAATACACTTATGATGAGGGTAGAATGAGATTTTTGGAATGTCAATAACACTTTCCTATAATTGTACCTAATTAACAAAAAATGCGAGTACTTATACTATGATTAGTAATTATAATTGTTTTGTATTATTATCATCTAAAAATATGTATATAATATGTAAACACTGGTCAAAGAATCATCACCGTCAATTCATTATTCATAGCGTCGGACTAGTGTCTTTCCCGTTTGTTCCCTCCTGTATCCTGAGCCTCTTGAGGCTCCCTATTTAAATGCATGCAGCGCTCTATTTTCCACAAAGCAAACCCCCCTTCCTTACGGACCAAGTCGACCAACTTCTCTACTCTCTCTCTCTCTCTCTCTCTCTCTCTCTCTCTCTCTCTCACTCTCTCTCACTCTCAAAGCTTTTTAAGAAAAGGTTCTTGTCATTTCATAAGTACTTAATCAGAGGCCAGCTAGCTTGGTTGAACTGAAAATGTTGTCAAAGAAAGCAAGTTGTGACTCGCATGGCCAAGACTCATCCTACTTCCTGGGATGGCAGGAATACGAGAAGAACCCTTACGATCAAGTTCAAAATCCAAACGGTATCATTCAGATGGGACTTGCAGAGAATCAGGTGAGAATCAGTCATCATGAAAATTTAATCTATTATCACTACTAAAGTCCATCGGGATTAGTTGATTAAGTCCAAGGTTCGAAACTCTCTAATGTAACAAAAAGAAAGCGATACTACATCCTACCTAACTTACTTTGTCACAAAATATTTTGAAAAGATCTCATGGCGCGGTCAAGCCTCAAGCTATCATGATAAGAAATAATAATGTAACCAATTAGATGGTCCATCGTTGTTCAAAGTGACAATCTCTAAGTTGGTTGGTGAATTTGCGTACGTGTGCATGGTCTTATACCTGTTTATATAATTTTTAATTAATTTTTACAATTAGTTTAGTGTTAATATTTTGTGCATGCTTTGGTCTCCACTTCCGGTAACATGCTTATTAATATGTACGTATCCTTTTGCAGCTTTCATTTGACCTTATTGAGTCATGGCTTGCAAGCAATCCCGATGCACTGGAGTTGAAAAGAAATGGAGAATCTGTTTTCAAAGAGTTGGCTCTCTTTCAAGACTACAACGGCTTCCCTGCTTTCAAGAATGTACGTAATTACATCTAAATGTAAACATTTAGAAATTTTTTATCATGGGTATACACACACACACACATGTATATACTTATGTGTGTATGTAAGTATACGAATATATATATTTTCTAAACTAATACGCACTTGTATATACAGGAGATGGTAGATTTCATGGCAAGCATGAGAGGAAACAAAGTAAAATTTGATCCTAACAAGCTTGTGCTCACCGCTGGTTCAACTTCTGCCAACGAGACTCTTATGTTTTGCCTTGCTGATCCTGGCGACGCCTTCCTCCTCCCGATTCCATACTACCCAGGGTATTGATCATAATCTTTGTGCGCTACATTATATTTACATCCAAACGTATTGTTCTTCCTAATAATTCTCGAGGACTTTTGTATGCACAGTTACATATAAACTTTTCTCTCACGACATGCATGCATGTAAAACTCACCACACAATAGTGATCAATCTGACGGATATATGTGAGTTTCGCACGCATAAATAATCGATACATACAATGATTTTCCCCCACATATAATTCTTAATTAGTACTTATATTTTGTTTGACAATATAACTCAACTATTGTTGTTGATCACTTCTTTTTGGCAGGTTTGATAGAGATCTGAAGTGGCGTACCGGAGTTGAAATTATTCCAATAAAATGCACAAGTGCAAATGGATACAAAATCACTGAGACTGCATTGGAAGAAGCCTACCAACAAGCCCAAAAATTCAACCTAAAAGTTAAAGGAGTATTGGTCACAAATCCTTCAAACCCTTTAGGCACAACAATGATTCGGCTTGAACTCAATCACCTCATAGACTTTGCCATTGAAAAAGAAATACACATAATAAGCGACGAAATATACTCGGGCACCGTCTTCGACTCCCCAAGTTTCGTAAGCATCGCAGAAGCTCTAACTGAGAGAAACCTAGAAGATGCCGAAGTATGGAATCGTTGTCACATTGTGTACAGCCTCTCTAAGGATCTGGGGCTGCCAGGTTTTCGAGTAGGCATGATTTACTCCAACAATCAAGCCGTTGTGTCCGCAGCTACAAAGATGTCAAGCTTCGGACTTGTCTCTGCACAAACTCAGTACACGCTTTCCCAAATGCTCAAAGACAAGAAATTTACCGCCAACTACATGGAGGAGAATCAAAAGAGGCTTAAAAGAAGAAAGGAGATGCTTGTTTGTGGGCTCAAAGGTGCAGGTATTAGGTGTTTGGAAAGCAATGCTGGGTTGTTTTGCTGGGTGGACATGAGGCACCTTTTGGAGTCCAACACTTTTGAAGCTGAAAAAAAGCTTTGGAAGAAAGTGGTTTGTGAATTCGGATTGAATATCTCTCCCGGTTCTTCTTGCCATTGCTCTGAACCCGGTTGGTTCAGAATGTGCTTTGCAAACATGTCAGAAGAAACCCTAATGGTTGCAATGCAACGTATCAAGGCCCTCGTTGAATCCACCATCGTTCCTCAGCAAACAGGACTGTCTAAATCCAGGTGGTTAAAGAACAAGTGGGTTTTCCAATTGGCTTCATATGAGCGTGAACCAGACCGTTAATTAATTATGTAATCCTGTGTGACATATTGAATTTATTTATTTTGCTGATTAAGGTAGAGATAAGCGGGTGATGCTTGCAGATTATGTTTTCATCACCATAAAATGTTAGTTAATTATTGTATTGATTCATTCATTATATTTTGTGTGGTAATTTTTATCCGTAAGAATGATGGTCCAAGGCATATATTATTGTAACAAAAATAAATTGTAGTCTCGTGTGAGCATATATATATATATATATATATATATATATATATATATATATATATGTAAGATGAATACTGTACTTTTTCCTTAAAAACAAACCCTATGTTTTGGGCTTACCTAGGCCCGATGGATGTTGTTGCTCGATTGGACAAAGAAAGCCTTGCCGGTCATATTCCAGCCAAAAAACACCCCAGCACTACTACAAAACCGGCTTATTGTGTCGGTGGTTGGTTTCGGTTTAACATACTATAGTGACGGATAAGACATTTGCGACACTTACTGAACATGACGTCGGATTTACTGTCACTTATAAGCGTCATAAACTATCAATGTCGTTTTTAACCGACGTAATGTCGCTTATAACCAACATACATTTTAATAATTTTTAAATAATAGTGTCGCTTTTAAGCGACATAAAGTATTGTTTTTAAATATTTTAAAGCTTGAGCGACATAGATTTTTTTTTTTTAATATTTTGAAACCCGGTGTCGATTGTAAGCGACAGATTGATGGTCTTTATATACTATCCCCCGTGTTTTCTTCTTCATCTCTTGCATCTTTCTTAAGGATGAGTTTATGAAGTGGCACACAACTAGGCCTGGCAAACAGGTCGTGTCTATTGTTTTCGTCTAACACTTGTTATCTTAACGGGTCGTGTCGTGTCTCACCCATTATCTTAACAGGCAACCTGTTATGACCCGTTAAGAAAAATATTTTTTTTTCTTAAATTTGCACATACCACATATTGCCATATAAATATTACTTCAAAACATTAAAACACATTTATCGTTTAAGTACTACATCAACACTTGAAAATAAGAGTCTAATAAACAAACATGTTGCACAAAAATGTTAAATGTGCAAGGATATGCAAAATGAAAGAGTTTTTGTTTTCAAGGTTGTGAAGCCTTTCTCAAAAGTTTAAACCTTGCCAATGGAACTCAAAGCTCGCATGTTATTCCTTTTACAAAATCCTCAATTTTCATCGATCATCATGATATAAGATTTTGTGGTATTCACTTAGGTAAATATTTTAAATTGATGATCAAATTAGTTCATTGTATTCATATAGGATCAAGGAGTGTAGCTGTAAAAAAATCATCAAAATCGGAGTTAAAATAACCCTTAAATCGTGATTTTTCGTTTATAATCGTCAAAAAGTTTTGTCTCGTTACTTGATCTCTGAATGTTTGTGTTTTGCAATTTTTGGCGTATGCGATCTCGAAACATATATAAACAAGTTTGACAGTTAGATCGTTGAAATTAGTTTCGTATGATGCGTATCCCATCAAAACGATAGATTCACTAACACTTAAGAGTTTATTTATACCATCATTAAGTATAACATAAGATTTTGTGGTATCCACTTGTGTAAATATTTTAAATTGACGCTCAAATTAGTTCATTGTATTCATATAGGATCAAGGAGTGTAGAGTTAAAATAACTGTTACTATCGAAAAGTTTTGTCTCGTTACTTGATATCTGAATGTTTGTTTTTTGCAATTTTTGGCGTATGCGATCTCGAAGCATAAATAAACAAGTTTGACGGTTAGATCGTTGAAATTAGTTTCGTAGGATGTGTCTCCCATCAAAACGATAGATTCACTAACACTTAGAGTTTATTTATACTATCATTAAGTATAACATAAGATTTTGTGGTATCCACTAGTGTAAATATTTTAAATTGAAAATCGAATTCATTCATTGTATTCATATAGGATCAAAGAGTGTAGCTATAAAAAATAATCAAAATCAGAGTTAAAATAACCGTTAAATCGTGATTTTTCGTTTTATAACCGTCGGAAAGTTTTGTCCCGTTGCTTGATCTTTGAATGTTTTTTTTTTTGCAATTTTTGGCATATACGATCTCGAAGTATATACAAACATGTTTGACAGTTGGATCGTTAAAACTAGTTTCGTAGGATGCGTATCCCATCAAAACGATAGATTCATTAACATTTAGAGTTTATTTATACTTTCATTAATTAGACTAAATATATTAATTATTTTATTTATTAATTAGACTATGGTTCAATTCGTATGTGATGATATTTTATCATAAAATTATATTTTTGTTTTTTATTACGTATTTTATTTATTAAAATTTTAAAATATTATATGCGATAACATAAAGTATTTTATTCATTACTGTTGCTTACCCAGTTCGCTAGTTATGCCAATGCCGACGACGACGACATAACCGATGATGACATGGAACATCCATAACCTTTGTTTTATGTGTTTTAAGTATTAATTAGACAATATTTTTATTTTTTATTATGTATTTTATTAATTAAAATCTTAAAATGTTATATGAGATACCAAAAAAAAAAAAAACTCGTTAGTTTTTTAGGAAAACTAATGAAAAGGGCTTGAAAACTTTGAGTTTTAATGATAAGGACAAAATAAAGGGTAAAGTGAATAGTACCAGGATTGACTTTTTAGTGTAAAAATGTGGTTTTTCGTTAAAGTGAACAGTACCAGGTGCTTTTCGTTAAAGTTCCCTTTTTTTTGTATGGGTTAACTTTAAAAAAAAAAAAAAACTATTTTGATGTCGCTTTTAGGCGACGGCATTGTTAGATAATTTGAAGTGCACTAGGCGGGAACTTTCCTGCTTGTTTTGCACGAGTCAAAAGATGGTGTCGCTTAAAAGAAACGCCACGTGCATTTAAGTAAAGTTGCTAGAAGATAGTGTAAGCGACACCAAGGTTAACCAAAGCGACGCCATGTGCATTTCAGTAAAGTTGTCAGAACATGGTGTCGCTTTTAAGCGACACCACAGTTAACCAAAGCGACGCCACGTGTATTTTAGTAAAGCTTGTCAGAAGATGGTGTCGCTTTTAGCGACACCAAAGTTAACCAAAGCGACGCCACGTGCTTTTCAAGAAACTATGTCAGAAAGAAGTTGTTTGATTTAATGGGACGTGTACATCAGTAGTGTGTCAGAATTTTGTGTCGGTTGAAACCGACACTAAATTTAACTAAAGCGACGCCACGTTTAGTTCAATAAATTTGGTCAGAAAGTAGTTAGATTGAATTCGACGTAATTTGTGGTAGAAGTTGGATTGAATACGACGTCCTTTACTTAATGTCGGTTTTAACCGACGCCAACTTCGTATCCATATTAAACCCCTTCTTTCCCCATTTCATCCGTGCTTTCATTTGTTGACTAATTTCAGTCTCTCCTTCTCCTTCCCAATTTCGTCCGTATCTTTCATTTCTTCTCCCTTTTCAGTTTTTGCATTTCTCCTTCCAGAAACTTTTGCTATGGATCATCATTTTGAAGATGAACATGCTGACGAACTCCAATTCGAAGAGGAAGGTGGTCCATTTTTTATTTACTATGGTTATTAATTTTAGTTTTTTGTTTTGTATTCCAACTAGTATGATGCCTAAATTGAAAATATAATTTTTGTTCCTTGGTTTTTAATTGTTTTTTCTGTATTTGTAAGGATCAACTCAAGAAGAAGGGGACCCTCAATTTCCAGTTGGAAGCAACAACCGTGTTCTTTTAATGCTTCTGGAAAATGCATTAGTGAAAATTCTAGTGCTTTTTCAAAACATGTAGCGGTAGAGGTTAGAGATTATAGAAATATTCCGTTGGTGAGAGATTGGCGTATGATCAAATGATCAAGGAAGAACGCATGGTAGCTTTCTGGAATAGAATAAAGGTATAAATATTATTTGTTACTTGAAGAGAGTAGAATAAGTCAATGTTTATGGTGATAATTAATTTGCTTAATTTTTTTTATGAGTATAGGAAACTATTATTTTTCAAGAAGAAGCTATGGCGAAAATGCCAATGATCCATCACATGACTCTTCATATTGCGGAGCATGCGCATAAAGAGTACATAAATAAAAAATAAAAAAAAACATTATACTGATAAACCAGTCGGATGAGCACGAGAACCGTTTGGTAGCCTACTGGAATAAAGAAAAAGGTAAATGTTTTATGATTTGTTTTGTTATAGCTTGAAATTTGTTTAATAAATTCTTTTTATTTTCAGGAGATTGCCACAAAAAATAAGCATAGTAGGCGGTTGAAATCAATGAATCACATAACTGGTGCAAAATCTTTTGAAAGAATTCGGGCAGAACTTATAAGGGTTGTACATTTTCATATGGACGACATCAGCTCCAGCATAAAAACTGACAGTAGCTGGAAGATTTATTTATTTATTTATTTTTAATATATCTGGTATCGCTTATGGACGACACCAGCCTAAATATTTTATTTATCAAAATGTTAGGTAATGTTGGTTACGACCGACAATAGTTTACTATTTTATTTATTAAAATTACTTGATGTCGGTTTGGACCGACAGTAAGTGTGATAATTTAATTGTTTATTTGTAACTTAACGTCGGTTTGGACTGTCATCATATCAGATTTCCATGTTGCTTATAAGCGATGTAAGCACCGATGTCACTTTTAAGCGATGTTGTTGTTCTTTTTATTTATATTACTTTACTTCTTGGTGGCGGATTAAGAGGGCTAAGCAACGTCAATACCCTTTTGTGACGGTAATATTGGCGTCGGTTCCTCTATGCGACATTGCACGATTTAATGTCAGATTTTTACCAAAAATCCGACAGTAAGTGGTGTTTCTTGTCGGTTTTAAACCGCCAGTGATATCCCCTTTTGTAGTAGTACAGTCATTAGTCAGACAAATTGTTTTGGTATGTATTGAACTTGTCACCGTAATGCTTGAAGGGATCTTCCAATACATGCAAAACAATTTTCCCTAAACTCTAAACCCTTAAGCATTTCCAGCAACTTCCATTCACTAGTCTTGGTGGAAATTAGAGTCTAATTAACCGGTGTTGCATGCATACGGAGTACGGGCACGACAATACAGTATGATACAGTGATAT
Organism: Malus sylvestris; assembly: GCF_916048215.2. Lineage (NCBI taxonomy): Eukaryota > Viridiplantae > Streptophyta > Magnoliopsida > Rosales > Rosaceae > Malus > Malus sylvestris. Next base: position 5,940,958 of record NC_062267.1, on the reverse strand, counting down.
GGAAAATTTTCAGAAATTAAAAGAATACTGCAAGAATACGACAACGAAATAGCTAACATACAGGTTCATGAATTTGCATCCACTTTGTCGAGTAAAAAACTAAAAATCCACATGAGGATATGGCCTGTTGAACACAAATTATCACGAGAGATTCAGATTAGCTAGTACTAAACTGAAATGAACCAATTAAAATAGCTACTGCTCGGAACAAAAGAAAATTGGTACCCATTTATCTGCTATGTAACCCTGTTCTCTTAATCAATGAAATTACTATTGTTACTCTAAAAAATGCATAGTAGGAAGCATGAAAAACGAAATTGGAGCAATTGTCCTTAAATTTTGTCCTAATTAGAGCTTTGTCCCTGAACTAAAACTTTTGAGTTAATCTTTGAACTTCTCACAATGTGGGGGCAATGGTCCTTAAGATAAGTTCGTTAGAACTCCTGTCCCTCACATGCTCATTAAAACCATTTATTTTGGATGTTATAACTGGGACCAATTCGTATGGACATTTACTTCAAGAGCCAATACCTCATTTAGGGCTGGTTTGGTATTGCTGTGCTTTGAAAAAAAGCTGCTGTGAGAATAAGCGGCTGTGCTGTGAGAATAAGCGGCTGTGAAATAAATCAGCAGAGTGTTTGGTGACTTTTTTGTAAAAGTGCTTTTGAAAAAAAAGCAGTCTGATAGTGGATCTTTTCATTAAAGGAGCACTGTAGTTCTATGTGCTTTGAAAAAAAGCCAGTTTTCCAAAGCTACAAATTGCAGCTTCAGCTTTTTCCTTTGATTTCAACTTATTCTTACAGCAGCTTCTAAAATAAGCTTTTTTTTTTAAGTTTACCAAACACCAAAAACACTCCCAGCTTTTTTTCATAAGAGCTTTTTTTAAAATCACCTCAACCCCAAACTGGGGCTTAGGCCAAGGTCCAAAGACCAATGCTCCAACTTTCTCAATACCAACAGTTGTCATTATTCTAAATTTGTATGTAAATTAGCTGCATGAATATGTACTAGTAGCTATGTTTCTTGATCTCTCATCAACCTCTCCCCTCCAATTTTTTTTGGTTAGATTTAAAAACGAAAAAATTTACCAAAAAGATGGATAACATGACCTTATAACATTTTGTGTGTATATGTTATATTTATGGGTGACTGTGAATTGACAAAATTGTTCATTAATTAACATCTTCAGTTTTCACCAGACTGGCATTTTAATTTCCATTTTTGTCCATGCAGGTAGCTAGGTTCTGTGTACAATTCACATATACAAAATTTATATATTTGCCAAAATGGCTTATATTTCCAAAACAAGTTATTTTGTGGTAAATAGATTCTATGAATTTGCATGTTTTACTTTTACAGAGTGATTCACTGAATAAAAGATAAACCTCCATTGCATTTGCTGAACAATGAGTTTTTCTTTTCATCGAACAAACCAAAGTCTAGTCTAGTACTGCAGGGTGCATTCAATTGAGATTTTCACAGATTTTAATTCTTTTAATAAAGTTAGGAGTATTTGCTATTTAGTCAAGATTTTAAATAATTCTCTAAAGTGAAATGCTAAGGAGACTCTCTTAAAAGTGGGACTCTCCATAAAGTATCTTCCACCTCATGTTTTTGTCACAATGTTTTATAATGTTAGTACGAGAATTGATATTAAATTGTGAGGTGGCAGTGTGACAGCTCATCCCTAATTTTACGATAATATAATTTTTACAAGTGTGAATTGACGAAAATGCCCCTAGAGGCAAGGATTTTGACTTCCGTTGACCATTATTTGGAGAGACGTATGACTTGTTCTTTTGGCGTATTTGTGTAGTACGCAACGATACGAATGCGTAGGCGCAAATAGAACTAAATTCGGAGCTACGGTTAAAATTTTACGGAACTACGAATGTGAAGGACGTTTTAGTAATTTCACGTTTTCGGGAGTTATTTTTTTGTTTTGTCTGTGGCTTTGCTTTGTGAGCCAATGTGACCCACCCCATTCCTTCCATCTCTCATGTGTTTCCCTCCCCATGTTCTCTCTTTGCCCTCACACTCTCATCTCTCTCACCTAACTCCCTCATTTTTTTTGTGAGCTTATTCCCCCTTATCACCATCTTCTTCTTTGAAAACAGAGAGGCCCAAAGGCCTGGAACCAACCACACCAACTTCTATATTTTCTGTCTATCCTAGACTTTCTCTTCCACTTTTAGGCTCTCCCTTTCAAACCCTCTTGCTGTACTCATTACACAGAGGCAGTCAGCTAACCACCATGACCATTTCATAGTGGAAAAATCGTGCAACCATCATCATTCACATGACGGACAACCATCACCACCCTCACTTGCCATTTTTCACGGCAACTTTCCACCGTGCACAACCAAGGTAAGTTTGGACTACTCCCAACCTCAAACCTTTCTATTTTGAACCCTTAGTATTATTTTTAACCTTAAAATTATGATTACGGGTGATTTAGTGCAGAAAAAAACTCGGGGGAGTTTTCCCTAGATTTTTGGAAGGAAGGAACCGTGGCCATTTGGCCATTTTCAGACCAAATATCCGGCCATCACAGACCATGTTTGGGTTTCCAATAGGTACAGATCGATTCACTACATTGCTTACTTCATTATGGTTTTTGAATCATTGAGTTTGGTTAAGAGATGAGCTCGTTTGGAGCTCTGGAAGTTGGACAAAAAACCTGCAAAACTATAGAAACTCGCGAGGAAGGCAAGTACAGTCGTACTCGCAGGCGCATAGGGGCGCGTAAGGGAGCCAGCGTGGTGGCGTGTGCGGCGTGTGGCTGTGCGTGGAGGAACTCCAGGTCATTCCTTAGGTTTCTCGACATGCCAGACTCGAATCTGCCCTCCGTTTTCTGAAATTCGACCGTTTTAAAATAGTTTCTTTATTAGCCATACTTGGTACGAAAACGCGTTTATACGTTTATACGTTATGTATTTACATAAATGGTTTCGTTTCCAGGCGAAACACATCGCAAGGACTCTAGATGCTACGAGACGGGTTTGACTTGACGACATGATTTATGAGTGGGTATTTTCTTTGATATATACATATATATATATATATATGTTTAGTTTCCATATATATATATATACATCTAATAATGAATTTTCTATATGAATGCCACAATTAAATTAATATTTATAGAAAATGACGTAACAAAAAGAATTAGGAAATCATTATGATCTCACGGGATGCCTGAGCTAAATTTAAGACTATGAATGATATTATGTTGACTAGAATTATCGAATCATTATGACATGACTACATTCATGTTATTTGCTCATTGTTTGCTGCACTGGTGTTAGTACTCGCCCGAGCTAGGGCCAGTCTTTCACGTGTATGTGCACATCGCACCGTACGCTCACTTTGGATCCATTGTAGGTGTCAGTTCTGTCCTAGATTGCTGTAGGCAATTAGGACTCATATGTGTTGCGCATAACGCCAGTCTTCACATGATTGTAATACTAGAGCGTATGTCATTGTTACACCCAGTCATGTTCATGTTAGATTACCTCTGCATGAACTCGTGTGTCAGCACGTGTCGATGAGCACTCGATATGATATGTTTGCTTATGCGAGATTGTGTGATTACGGACGTTGGCACTCGATATGATATGTTTGCCTATGCGAAATTGTGTGATTACGGACGTCATGCGTACTTACGAAATATTGTGCAGTAATGAATTCTTGAGATATTACAGGCTACGGTAAGTATTTCCATACTATATGTAGTATGTATATTTTGAAAACTATACTTGTTTTACAGTGAAGGGTTATAATGTTTTCAGAAAGGTTTTGTTAAAACTTTATTTTCAGGCCCACTCACCCTTATTTTTTGCCCCTCCAGGTTTTAGTAGTTGAACTTTCGTATCGACGAGGATTCTTGGCAAATATTGGTATTGGAGATTACCTTCAATGGTATAATTCTCATCCGACTTTACTGTATTTTACTTATCATGTGTGAAATGGGTTCATTCCCGCTCACCAGTGCACTCTTATATTTAGGCAGTTATAAGTTTAAATTTATTCACATTTTCCACTACACTACACTTTATGGCTTCGTCAACTTTTAGGTGTCGGTCAACACAGCTCGATTCGGAGTTAAAGTGGGCATTCTGGGTCAGGATGTGTCAGGCAGAGAGTCCCACTTTGAGAGAGCCTCTTTAGTATTTCTCTTTTCTAAAATTTAAACTCTATTCAATCAATATTTTAAAAAATCCTTAGAAATCCAGGTGTATTCAATTAGGACTTTAAAGAAGTTTTTATGTTTTCAATTAAGAATTGATTTAAAGAACTTTAAAAATTTGAGAAATTCGACCAAGTTGGAAAAAATTCGTGGTGTATTTTAAGATCATCTCCAAAGAAGATGTCAAATCTTACATGGAGATCTGATTGTGCATATTTGACATAAAAATCATTCTAACCGAAATGTTATTTGCTGACTGGATTTGAAGCCTTTGTATTTAGGAGTCAAATTTGACATCAATGTCAAATTTATTTTTGGGTTAATTTTAGTTTACTATCTTGAAGTCTATTGGTTTTTAACATTTAATACATGAATTTTTTTTCATCCCAGAGTGGTACATAAAGTCATAATTTTGGGACACTTTCATACATATGTTAAGTTTGCTGTTAAATCAGCCGTTAACTGATGACGTGGCGCTCACGTGGGCAATGACTAGGTGCCACGTGTCATAGGGTCCCACATAAATATTAAAACAATAATAATTAAAATTAAAGAAAAAAAGTTCTTGTTTTCTATTGGTGCTTTTAAGGCTCTTAGGCCAGATGGTTACCCTGCTGCATTTTTTCAAACTTTTTGGGAGTTATGTAGCTCTGACATCCTTTGTCTTATTACTGAGTGTTTTAAGAATGGCTCTATTCCAGATGGTCTTGGTAGTACCTTAATCACTCTTGTTCCTAAGGTTGATGGCCTTCAAGATATTTCCCAATTTTGTCCTATAAGTTTGTGTTCTACTTTGTACAAAGTGGTGACCAAAATTCTTGTTAACAGATTGAGACCTATTATGAAATCCGTTATCAGTCCTAATCAGGTTAGTTTCATCCCTGGAAGACATATTACTGATAACATTATAATTGCTTAGGAAGTTTTGCATAGTTTCTCCATCACTGGAGGGGCCATAGGCTGTATGGCGTGGAAAATTGATTTGTCTAAAGCCTATGACAGACTTAGATGAGATTTTATAAGGGAAGTGCTTGTTGAAGTGGGTATTGATGAATTGACTGTCAAGCTTATTATGGATTGTGTAAGCAAAGTGGATTACAAGATTATAGTTAATAGGGAATGCTCAACCAGTTTTAGGCCGGAGAGAGGTGTTAGGCAGGGTGATCATTTTCTCTCCATATCTTTTTGTGTTATGTGTGGAGAAGTTGGGGCATCTTATTAGTTAATATGTCTCTAATAAATGTTGGAAGCCCGTCAAAGTGGCTAAAAATGGGCCTGCCATTTCACATTTGTTTTTTGCAGATGATATTATTCTCTTTAGCGAGGCTTCTATTTCTCAAGCTAAAGTGGTTAGACATTGTTTGGACAATTTTTGTTGTTTGTCTGGGCAACAAATTAGCTTTGAGAAGTCTCAAATTTTTTGCTCTTCTAATGTGGACAGCAGTGTTGCTAATCTAATTAGTGAAATTTGTGGCTATCCAATTGTTCAGGACTTGGGAAAGTATCTAGGTGTGCCTTTAATTCATTCTAGAATTAATTCCAGCACCTATATGGAGGTTGTTAACAAGGTTCAGAGTAGACTCTCTGCTTGGAAAGCCAACACTTTATCTCTTGCAGGAAGAACTACTTTTATTCAAGCGGTTACTTCAGCTATTCCAGTTTATGTGATGCAGACAGCCAAGCTCCCATTTAGCACTTGTGATTTAATTGAGGGATTGAATTGGAAATTTTTGTGGGGTTCTTCTGAAGTCAAAAGTAAAACTTGTTTGGTTAGATGAAGTTCTGTTTGTCTTCCGAAGAACAAAGGTGGTTTGTGTCTTAAAAGAATGAAGTACATGAATGCTGCTCTTTTGGCCAAGTCCAGTTAGCGTTTGTTACAACGTGATGATGGTCTTTGGGCTAGTACTTTCAGAGGTAAGTACTTAAGTGGGGTGAATTCCGATATTCTCAAATGGCCAACTGGTACGGTAGCTTCTAGCTCTTGGAAGACTGTGGTTTATGGTGGTCAATTGTTGAAAAATAGTCTTATTTGGAGGGTTGGCTCATGTGCTAATATTAGTTTTTGGTTTGATGTCTGGCTTGATGATGGCATTCTCGTTGATAAGGCCTTGATTCCTTTGGATGTTTCTGCTAAAACTGTAAAGGTTATAGACTTTGCTATGGTAATTGTTGGAATGTTTCTGCCTTGAGAGTTGTTATTTTGGAGGAAAATGTTTGGAAGATTTTTGCGTTTCCTATTGGTCTCAACGATGGAGACAGTGATTGTATTATTTGGAAGCATTTAAATGATGGAAATTTTAGTGTTAAATCAGCTTATCTTGCAAGTATTGATGATGAAGATTTTACCGATTGGAGTTGGAGTGATATATGGAAGCTCAAGCTACCTCCTCGAGTGCCTCATTTTTTATGGTTGATTATGCATGGGAGATTGCTTTGCAATGAACAGAGAGCTAAGAGAGGTATGATTGATAATTCCTTTTGTGACTTTTGTGATGGTTGTGTTGAATCTATTGATTATATTCTTCAACGGTATGATCGTGCAAAGTTAGTGTGGAATCAATTGGGTATGCATTCAATTGTTCTGTCCTCGGTTGGTATTGACTTTCATGATTGGATGAGAGTGAATCTTTTTTCGAGAAGATTGCTCTGCCATAATCTGCCTTGGTGGGGTGTTTTTGCCTTTGCTTGTTGGTGGTTATGGAAATGGAGGAATTTAAGCATTTTTGCATCTGATTTCATTTTCCCAAGTCAACCTCAAATTCTCATTTTTAAAGCTGCTAAAGAGTGGTTTGAGGTGCAAAATTTTGGTGCTAAGCCTGTGAAGAGTAGGATTTTTTTTAGCCTGGGATCCCCCTCCTATTAATTATGTCAAGTTGAATGTGGATGGCAGTAGGAAGAGTGGCAAGGGGTGCTATAGTGCTGGTGGGATTCTACATGCTGCTGCAGGTGTGTGGATTGCTGGTTTCACTATAAATATTGGTGTGGGGAGTGTGCTTAATGCTGAGTTCTGGGGTTTTTTTCATGTCCTGACTTTTGCTTGGAGATTGGGTTATAGAAAAGTGCTTGTTGAATTGGACTCCGATGTGGCTGTTACTTTAATAATGGATTTTAATTCGTCTATGCACCCTTTTACTCATCTCATTACTGCTTGCCGGAAGTTATTGCGCAGGGATTGGATTTACTCGGTTTCACATGTTTATCGTGAGAAGAATAGAGTGGCTGATGGTATAGCAGATTCAGGCCATAAGTTTGACATTGGTCTTCATGTTTTTTTATGAGCCTCATCTTGTGGATAGGTTGATCTTTGAGGATGCTATTGGGTTTCCTCATACCCGTTTTGTTAATAGTTAGTTGTTTTTCTTGGGTCTTTTAACCCCCAATTTTACCAAAAAAAAAAAAAGAAAAAAAGTTTTTGGGCTATCCCCTACCTTAACCCCCGACCCTTTCCCTTCTTTCTCTCATCTACACACCTTTTCCACACACCCATCCTCAATTCCCTCTCCTAAACCCTCAACGCCATTAATCTCTACTTTCTCTCTTTAACCTTCCTCTATCTCCTCAACTTCATAGCCTCATTCACCCTTTTAGACAACTACCTCATCAACTGCAGATCACCCTCAAACTCATTCGTCTTCAACCGTGTCTTTTTGGCAGACCTGTACAGATCCGGGCTGGGCTCTATTACGATCGCCGACCAAAACCCACATCCCAATTTGACCCACCTCTACAGCACGGCCAAAACCCATCATCCCTTCCCTCTTCTCTCGATTCAACACCGTCACCAAGCTCGCCCTCAAATGTGACCACATATCCGTCATCGTCAACAACGAGGAAAGGTGGATCCAGCTGATTGGACGCTCGTGTCGATGATTTAACGAGGGGGAAGGCTCAATTGCGATGACATTTTTCTGCGATTCGCGCTTGATGAACACTAGGGTTGCGGCGTTCTGGGGCTGAAGATGGAGGACAAAGAAGAAGCAGAGTGGGATTGGAGAGCTTGGAAATTGAAGTCTCTATTGGTGGATCACAGAGAAGGGGGTGAGATTCTACTTGTGGAGACGAAGATGGACAACTGCGATTGGCTACGCACCAACCCCATCCCATGCCGCTGAAGCTCCACCTGAAAACTGGGTTATGTAAATTTTAGGGTTTGAAAAAAAAAACAAGAAAAAGGGACAAAATAGAAGGAGAAAAAGATGAATGAAAGAAAGCAAAAATGGGAGATGGAATTGAGGGTTTGGGAGATGGAGTTGAGGATGGGTGTGCGGAGAAGGGTGTGCAGATGAGAGAAAAAAGGGAGGGGGTCGAGGGTTGAAGTAAGGGACAACCCATAAACTTTTTTTTTTAATTTTTAAAATTTTAAATATTTATGTGGGCCTCTATGACACGTGGCGCCTAGTCACTGTCCACGTGAGTGTCATGTCACCAGTTAACGGCTGATTTAACAACAAACTTAACAGATGTATGAAAGTGTCCTAAAATTATGACTTTATGTATCACTTTGAGATGTGTTGGTACCACACATATTGGGCCTCAGACTTTGATACATTGGGCCTCATTACCCAGCCCATATGATTATGTAAAAGGATGAGCCCCTTATTCTATAAAAAGAGACTCCTCCCCCCTCACAAATCGGATTCTGTGAACCCAACAGAGGGCAATACCCTCACAAACATAACAACACTCTCTTTCTCTGGGGGACTCCCCCTCACCCTTGTAATCCATACACACAGTTAGAGAGAAATACAATCAATATCAGTGTTGACGTAGCCCAAACATTGGGGTGAACCACGATATATCTTGTATTCTTTACATTTCTTGCAGATCCACGGTCGAATTTACGTTGTTCCAAGACCTCCGATTTTGTGCATCAACATTTGGCGCCATCTGTGGGAAACGACACGAAAAGCTGTGTCGATTCTCTTTTATTTTTCATCTCACCACCGTGAGACCTCACCACAACCTCTACCGTGAATCTGTAGAAACCAGTAAAACTATCTCTCTTTCTCATACAAACAAATAAACCAAATCACCACCACCATGCAAACTCCATTCACCACCATGCAGACTCCCTTCACTAGTACTACCATAGATGAAGATTTTCAGGATGAGGACTCCATTTTCCCACCCGTCCCCTCAACGGGAGTTGGGAAGGAGAGAGGCAGAACTTTGGAGATCAAGCTGGTAAGTATGGGAGTCCAAGTTTTTCAGATAATAAGGGTGAAAACAAAACCAGCAAAGCTTCCAATATGTATCAAAACGAAGCTGCGGATCCATGCAACCTCAGTTCATCAATCTACTATGGCGGCCAAGAAAATTATAGTCCAAGAACTGGGACCACTGAATCCCATTAGCAGCATATTTCTAAGAAAGATGGCAGTGAAGACGATGCAAATGGGAATAATGCAAACAGTGCTTCAAGAGGAAGCTGGTGGCAAAGTCCACTTTATTACTAATTGTTTGCTCCGGCCACCAATTAGCAGCTGAGCTGCTGTAACGGTAGAACCAACGACGAAGGTGAAGACGTTGCTTGAGACAGAGAAGAAAAAAGAGGAGGCTAGAGCCCTGAATGCTCAGCTTCATGCTGCTGTTTCTGTTGCTGGGGTGGCTTCTGCCATAGCAGCCATGGCTGCCGCCACTGTCGCCTTATCTGGGTCGGGGAAAGATGAACATATGACGAAGACTGATATGGCTGTGGCCTCTGCTGCCATTTTGGTTGTTACCCAGTGTGTGAAGGCGGTTGAGGCCATAGAGGCTGGGGGGAACACCTTGTTACAGTTGTCAACTCTGCCGTGAACATCTGGTCTGCTGGCGATATCATGACCTTAACTGCTGCAGCAGCAACTCGCGGTGCTTCTCTCCGTCGCCATCCCCAAGGACGACTCCACCTCTCTCTACTTCCGACCAACCCCAAACACTCTTCCTCCTCTTCTCGATCTCTGTCTGTGGAGCAAACAGATGCACTTTTGGAAATGGCACTGTTGAAATTGAAGCTTGCGTCATGGATGACAAAAAGAGATGTGGAGCTATTTTTGAGCTAACCATTATTAACCGACCACGATATGTTTGGCATCTGCCAAAAGAGAAAAGAAAAAGATGAGCTCTCAAGTAGGTGTAGTAAGCACCAACAACAGGCAGCTGTCAACCACTCTCACAAAGGAAAAAGAAAACAAACTCACAGATAAGAACATTTTTCCTAACCCTTTTATTATTAGCTTCCACTTTAATTGTTTCTACCACACCTTGTCGGCCATGCTAATATATATATATATATATATAAAAGTACATGCATTATTATTAGCTTCCACTTTAATTATTTCTGTCACACCTTGTTGGCCATGCTAATATATATATATATATATATATAAGTGCATGCAGAGAGTGATGGTGTGTGGTTTCACATGACATGCACAGTAACAGACGAATACAATATGTGATGATTAGGGCACCTAATGAAACTGCTTGCCATTTTATATCCCCATTATGGCTAATATATATATATATATATTTTTTTTCTTTTCTAAAAACCTACATATTTAGGCAATACCTAATATATAATTGATTTATGCAGCATGTCATTTATCAAACAATTGAATAAATCATTTATTCATGATTATATATATACACACACACATTTAGGCAATACCTAATATATTGTTGATTTATGCAACATGTCATTTATCACACAACAGGATAAATCATTTATTCACAAAAGGCACATAATACAATATTTTGCCTTGACAAACTTTGTCAATTTGATTTATTCATTATACGGTCGTACTTATATAGTCATTTATTGTCAGGAATTATTGAGCAACTAGATCCACTGATCAACATTGTTACTGATTAAAGAAGTCTACCAACTTATAGACTGATGAGCCACGTGCTCATGGTAATCTCTTGTCTGGCCGGACACCCACTTGCTCGGACATTTGCTTATTGGGACACCTATGTGCTCGGACCCAACTCGATGACCCTACAGATAGCCCCAACTCGATGACCCTACGTATGGCCCCGACTCAAAGACCCGACTTGCGGACCCAATCCGTGGATCTGACACATAGACCCAATATACGAACTCGACAAGCGGACCCGAGTCATGCCGAGAATCAACTCATACTGAGTGCATGTCAACATAAAGTAGATACTTGCAATAAGGAATACCATGAGCCGAGCCGCCTCACAACGAGCATAGCCTTCAGTCAAGTAAATGCCTCGCCGCGAGCATAGCCTCTAGCCGAGCAGCCTCACAACGAGCATCGCCTCCAGCTGAGCAGTCTCGTAACGTGTGATACCTCTAGCCGAGAATTGCTTTATGTTGAGCATTGCCTTGGGTTGAGTACTAGTTCAAGACATCTAGCCATTTCGGCCCGTACATGGATTAGATTTGAAGTCTCCAACTAAAAGACTCTCTTGACTGAAGTCTTGGGGACTACTGTTGGTACCACACATATTGGGCCTCATTACCTATCCCATATGATTATGTAAAAGGAGGAGCCCCTTATTCTATAAAAGGACCCCTTACTCTCCTCATTAAAGAGGCTAATTCTGAGGCCATGGGAAGGCTCATTATTGAGAAACCTTCAGGGTAGTAACTTGAGATTAACCCAAAAATAAATTTGACATTGATGTCAAATTTGACTCCTAAACACAAAGGCTTCAAATCCAGTCAGCAAATAACATTTTGGTTGGAATGATTTTTATGTCAAATATGCACAGTCATATCTCCATGTAAGATTTGACATCTTCTTTGGAGATGATCTTAAAATACACCATGAATGTTTTCCATCTAGAGAACAATTAACTTCAGATCATTTCGGCATTGAATGAGTGTTTCTAGTGTTGTGCTACTGTGGAAGATGTTAACGCAATGATGTTTTCGATCATTGAGGCTACTCTTTCCATGTCTGCCACAAGTTAATGAGGTTGCTCATCGTCTCGCCTGTTTGGTTGGCCCTCCATTCTGAAGTTGATTGTATTTGGTTAGAAGAACCTCCCACTATAACTTTCGATTTACTTGTGGAGGAAAGCTTCCACTGATTAGCCATGTTCTTTGGTAATACCAGTTATACTCATGTACATTTTTTGCCATAAATGAAAGTTGGAGAATTGTAGTCTCACGAGTGAGTACCTTATATACTCACTTTTTGATTTGGCCTAATCAAAAGATGTCACGCGTTTCTTGCTTTTTAAGCTCAAGAAAAATTAATTATTTTTCAAAACAATAAAATATGTGTTAAAAACTTAAAATGTCCTTGGGCAAAAATAAAAAAGTGAGTATATACTCACTAAGTATTATCTTTGTGTAAATACAACCAAAACCAAATCGTGCCTGTTGTAGGCCTATTTAATTGAGCGATCTAAGGTTTAGAGAGAGAGGGAGGCCGGCCACTTTAGAGATAAGAGAGATTGATTTAATTGTGAGGTGTGTTTGATTCACCCCATTGTGCCTTTATTTATAGTAGTTGGAAGGGTAAATACCTTTCCCTTTATGATTACAACATTTAATAGGTAATCTAATCCTAATAGGAATATATAATACTTTCCCATATTCTCTAGGATTTACACAATCACATTCTTATTCTAAATAGAACTGCAACACTCCCCCTTGAGTGTGTAAATACTCAACAAACCATCGCATCAGATCTTCAGCAGAGAAGGTAGAATAGTTGATGAAGTCATCGGCACAACGGGTCATCGCGAGTCTCAAATTTAATTTGAAGTAAGCATTTGTAAAAACTCACAAAACCTCGCTATGGTAAAACCCAAGGAATGTGGAAAACCCATAGACTAAGGAGAAAAGTAAGAAAATATGCATAATGTCTAAAACAATCATCAAAATGGACGAATGTAGTGAACTCAACGGAGTATGATCATCCCAGAATGGGTGCCTCGTTAAAACCTAGTTAGGTAGCAAAAACCCAGTGGGAAAAATGCTCCTAATCGTAGGGGAAAAGAGTACATTAAGATCATGTGAGTATACTTCTAGATATTCCCCCTGAGTTAGACATAACTTCTTAAATAAGAGAACTACAAGCGATTTAATTATGATAATTTACGCATACCGATTCCTTGGACGACCTTCTGAAATGTAGACTTAGGCAATGACTTGGTGAAGAGATCGGCCAGGTTGTCCTGGGAACGGATTTGCTTGACTTCAATGTTATGATGCTGCTGCTGCTGGTGTGAGTAAAAGAACTTTGGCGCTATGTGCTTGGTGTTGTCTCCCTTGATGTATCCCTTTTTTTACTACTCGATACATGTTGTATTGTCTTCAAAGATCGTTGTAGGAAGGTCAACGACTGATGTAAGACCACTAGTGCTTCGAATAAGTCCTATCACTTCTTTCAGCCAAAGCATTCACGCGATGCTTCATGTAGGGCGAAAATCTCAGCATGGTTAGGCGAAGTCGCAACTAGCGTTTGCTTGGTAGACCTCCAAGAAATAGCGATGTTTCCAACGGTAAAGACATAACCCGTTTGAGAACGTGCTCTATGTGGGTCAGACAGATATCTAGCATCTGCGTAACCAACAAGGCGAGAATAAATCCTAGATCCATAGGGGGCGGCAACACTAGGAGATTTGTGGGTATAGAACAAGCCCAAATCCGTAGTACCTTGAGGTAGCGGAAAATGTCTTTGACACCATTCCAGTGCCTGCGTGTAGGCGCATTGTTGTATCTAGCCAATAGATTCACAGTGAAGGAGATGTCGGGTCTAATGCACTGAGCCAAGTACAATAAAGCACCAATTGCACTTAGGTAAGGAACTTCGGGTTCCAAAATCTCTTCCTCATCCTCCTTTGGACGGAAGGGATCTCGTTTAGCATCTAGAGTCCGAACGATCATGGGTGTGCTCGAAGACTTAGCTTTATCCTCATTAAAGCGACGTAACACATTTTGGGTGTAGTTTGATTGATGTACTAAGATTCCATCTGAACAATGCTCGATTTCCAGGCCGAGGCAATATCGAGTTTTCCCAAGATCCTTCATCTCAAATTCCGATTTCAAGTATGCAGCAATTTCCTCAAGCTCTTCGGGAGTACCAATGAGGTTCATGTCATCAACATAAATTGCAACAATTGCAAATCCAGAATGTGACTTCTTTATGAACACGTATGGGCATAGTTCATTGTTCACATAGCCCTGACTTGTCAAATATTCACTCAAACGGTTATACCACATCTGCCCGGATTGTTTCAATCCGTAGAGTGACTTTCTCAACCTAATTGAGAGAGTGTTCCGTGGTCTAGAACTATTTGAGCCAGTCAATGGAAGTCCTTCTAGAACTTTCATGTATATTTCCGTATCTAGATCCCCATAGAGATACGCGTTTACCGCGTCCATAAGCTGCATATTCAGTTTTTCGAAAACTACCAAACTGATAAGGTAGCGGAATGTTATAACGTCAATTACGGGGGAATATGTCTCATCGTAATCAATTCTAGGGCATTGAAAAAAGCCTTGCGCTACGAGGCGTGCTTTGTATCACATTATTTCATTCTTCTCATTACGCTTCCTCACGAAAACCCACTTGTAGCCAACAGGCTTCACGCGTGGTAGTGTAGGGACGACAGGTCCAAACACTTTACGTTTCACGAGCGAATCAAGTTCGACCTGGATTGCTTGTTTCCAGTTTGACCAATTGGTTCTACGTCGACATTCATCGACGAAATGTGGTTCAATGTCATCGCTAAGCATGATGTCAGTAACTACTGAGTACGAGAATGCGTCGTCGATGATCATCTCATTCCTATTCCAAACCTCATCCAATACTGTGTAATGGATCGAAATCTCCCGATTCTCGGGAGGCCGGCATGTTTCATCTGAAACATCACCTTAATCTAGAATAACCTCATGCGTTGGAACGGATGAGTCAGCGATTGTCGGATTCAAACTAGGGTCACTAGTTGGTGCCATTTTCCTCTTCCGGGGTTGTAAATCCTTTGAACCAGAGGGTCTGCCACGCTTCAGGGTCAGAGCGGATGATTGGCTAGCCGCCAATGTACCATGCCGTGTGGAGGGTGCGGCCTCCCCACCTTCGGGGACGGCTCGGCCTTCCCAGACGGGTTGTTGATGTACACGGGGTACATTTATCCTTGTAGGTGTGTTTGCAGCGGGTATATGTGATCTTGTCAACTTTGCTAGATCATTAAAAGCATCCGGCATGCTTTGAGCAATGCTTTGAAGATCTATAATTCGTCGCACCTCAGTTTTAGACTGGGCAATGCGAGGATCTAAATGAGACATATTGGGAGCATACCACGATAATTCGCGACGTTCTACAGGAACGTTAGCATGCTTATCTCCCCCTAACGACGGGAAGGCTATCTCATCAAAGTGACAATCTGCAAAACGTGCGGTAAAGAGATCTCCTGTCAAGGGTTCTAAATATCGAACAATTGATGGCGAATCATAATCGACATAGATTCCTATTTTTCTCTAAGGACCCATTTTGGTACGTAGCAGCGGCGCTATTGGCACATAAATGGCACACCCAAACACCCGTAGATGCGAGACGTCAGGCTCGTATCCAGTGACCAACTGTAACGGTGAATGTGGTTGGGTAGTGATGGGCCTCAGTCGGACCAACATAGCTGCATGCAATATTGCATAGCCCCAGGCAGATACCAGCAGTTTGGTTCTCATAACCAAAGGCTGAGCTATCAATTGAAGGCGCTTTATGAAAGCTTCTGCCAGGCCGTTTGGGTGTGAACATGGGGCACATGATGTTCTACATTAATCCCTACTGACATGCAATAATCGTCAAAAGTCTGTGACGTAAACTCTCCAGCATTATCCAGTCAAATCGACTTAATCGGATAATCAGGGTGGTGAGCCTTTAGCTTAATGATTTGAGCTAGGAGTTTAGCAAACGCGACATTGTGTGTGGACAATAAGCAAACATGTGACCATCTTGTCGATGCATCAACCAACACCATAAAGTATCTAAATGGTCCGCATGTTGGTTGGATAGGACCACAAATGTCCCATTGAATCCTTTGAAGAAATTTAGAAGGGTCTTGATTAATCTTTGTATGGGAGGGTTGAGTATTCAACTTCTCTAAAGAACACGTTATGCATGGCGGGACTCCAACGTGTGGATGTAACTTATGCCCGTGTGAAGATTTGAGGATACAGCGCATCATGTCACGTCCATGATGTCCCAAGCGGTCATGCCAAAGCAACAAAGTGTCCTGGAACTCAGGCATAGAGTTGGCCACACTGTGGGCCTCTATGCTGCGAATGGTTGTGATGTACAACCCACTCGGCAGACGTTCCAACTTCTCGTGAATATGCTTCTGGCCATATTCGTATGAAGTGATACAAAGAAATTCAGAACCATGATCTTCAGTGGTTTCAAGATGATATTTATTATCTCGAATATCTCTAAAACTCAGCAACATTCTTCCGGAACGTGGAGAATAGAGTGCCTCCTTAATGGTCAAGATTGTACCATTAGACAACATGATACGTGCCTTTCCGTATCCTTCAATCAGGTTGGATGAGCCTGAGAAAGTTGTCAAATGAGCTTTCTCTTGGGTATGAAGTTAGTAAAATAGTGTCGTTCATGCAAAATGGTGTGCGTAGTTGCACTATCTGCCAGACAACTAACTTCCCCACTAGACATACCTAGAAATAAATTGATTGAATTGGTCACATGCAAAAATATAAGTCCATTCATTCAATTAAGTAATTCGAGAAAATAATATCTATTCCAATAACAATCCATAATTCAAAACAAACCAAAACCAAACAAATGATTCCAAATACATAGAAAAATTATTCAAAATTAAACCATAAACCTAGCAAAATAGGGGGTAGGGGCCGGCCACTCCTAGTGGGTTTGGCCACTAGGGGCTAATGCCCTAAAACATGTCTAATTTAGTCTTCCATAGGTGTTGATGCCTCCTGGAAGTCTGATATCTCCATTGATGTGGTTGCATCGTCCGGATGATCCACATGTGCAAAGTTAGACTCACGATGGGAATGATCCTTGGCAATAGCCTCAGGGGAAGCTCGGCATACGCGTGACCAATGATCTTTTGATCCACAACGATAACACATATCCAGTTCAGTAGAAGCGACCTGAACGGGAGCTTTGCCCTTGTTCTTGAAGTTTGGGACCTTAGGTGCGAGTGGTGAACGCTGCTGGGTCGCAATTCTTCCCTTAGGTGCGGCACTATGTTGACCTTGGGCCCGTGGTTAGGCTTGCCACCCATTTCCACGGCCACGACAGTTCTTTCGTCGTTTATGGCTGCTAAAATTGGTCGCATATGCTTCAGGCGCAGCGTTTGAGCCAGTGGGTCGAGCTTAATTATTCCTCATCAAAAACTGGTTCTGCTTTTCAGCAAGAAGTAAAACAGAGATCAAATCCAAAAACTTGGTGAATTTATGTGCCCTATATTGTTGCTACAGAACAATATTGGTGGCATGGAAGGTCGAATAAGTCTTTTCCAGGAGATCTGATTCGGTTAGTTTCACTTTGCAGAATTTCAACAAAGAACGGATTCTACAAACTTTAGAGTTGTATTCATTCACGGACTTAAATCTTGGAAGCGAAGATGCTGCCAGTCGTGTCTTGCTTCAGGCAAGTATATGTCTTTCTGGTGATCGAAACGGTCAGCCAGAGCAAGCCAGAGCAAGCCAGATGGTGTGTGGGTCTTCCTCAGCGAGATACTCAGTCTGCAATCCATCATGGATGTGTCTTCGAATGAAGATCATTGCAGTAGCCTTCTGAGCTTCGTCGACAGGTTTGTCGGCAATAGGTGTCTCAATGGTGGCTCTAATACCCTTTGCAGTGAGATGGAGCTTCACTTCTTGAACCCACTTTAGATAGTTTCTTCCAGAGACTTCGAGAGCGGAGAAATCAAGCTTGTTCAAGTTCGACATGTCCCTAAAACAGAGGGAAAACGTGATTAGTCATATGGTAAGCCATAGACATATATCGTAGAACATACAGGTTCTATAGACATGTATTAGTTTAATTTATGCATGAAAACTTCAGGTTTCATGTGGTATGTTTTGAATGAAAACTTCAGGTTTCAAATGCACTAATTTTGAAACTACAGGTTCAAATTAGTTTTATGAATGATTAGTTCATAATGAGAGGTTCCTGCAAGAAACACAGAATGCAATATACTAACTAAGTGTAACGGATTTGAGTTGGCTTCGGGAACTCAAATGTGAGAGCTTCGGTACTACGAAAGTATGTGACGGTTCAAAGTATAAAAATAAATTATTGAATCGTTAATGTCCAAAAGTGATCTTTAGGTCAATAATTTTGGATTCATTATCAGATTAGTGGACTGCAGGTCACTTTTAATTAATTCAATAAATCAGGCCATACATGGTCGATTGTAGAAGCAAATAATATTAACATACTAGTTAAATTATTTAAAATGCTAAAATAATAGCTTGTGGGTGGAAAATGCCCCAAAATAATTTGGGCATGGGTGCCGTGGGTAAGGGAAGGCACAGGGTGCCTTGAGTAAAAATGGCAGGGCCTAACAGGGCCTAGGGTATGGCTGCAGGCCACGAGAGGGACAAAACCCCCAGCCGTAGCTGGTTTAGGTGTTTTGGTCTAAAGGGTCATGGGGGCAAGCCCAAGGCTTGCGGGTTGGTCACGCAGGGAGCCTAGCGAAGCTGGGGCCTTGATTTTGTGGCGCAAGAGGCCCAGCCCGAGGGCTAGCTTTGTGTGCCTTGTGTGCATAAGGCGCCCAGCCGAGGGTTGGCAGGTTTTTGATGTAGGCCGAGAGAAGCCATGAGCTGCAGGCCCAGCAAAGAAACCAAAATCAGGCCGAAGATTGTTTTCCTTTTTGGCACAGGGATGGTGCGATGCACCAAATCCCATTCCCTTTTTTTTTTTCAATTCCCTTTAGGTTTTAGGAAAAACCTAATATGCTTCTAATTTAATTTTATACATTGACTCACAAATTCCACATAACAATTTAATTGTGCGATGCATGAAACAAATATATATAGTGACAAATATATGAACATATACAATATATATATCAGAAGGAAAATATAAACATAGGGGGTTCATGCATCATGGGGAATGTTTTCATGCTTCATGGGTCGTTTCAAATATTTTCCTTTATTTTAAGCGTACATGAGCAGCAGAAAACAAATAAGCCTTTGAATGTGGTGGATGATAGCCTCCTCCTATGATGCTTCAGTTCCTCAGCTTCTGGCAAGAGCGTGCTGATAACGTGTTGTAGGCCTATTTAATTGAGCGATCTAAGGTTTAAAGAGAGAGAGGGAGGCCGGCCACTTTAGAGATAAGAGAGATTGATTTAATTGTGAGGTGTGTTTGATTCACCTCATTGTGCCTTTATTTATAGTAATTGGAAGGGTAAATACCTTTCCCTTTATGATTACAACATTTAATAGGTAATCTAATCCTAATATGAATATATAATACTTTCCCATATTCTCTAGGATTTACACAATCAAATTCCTATTATGAATAGAACTGCAACAGTGCCAAATTTATTACCTCGTGCGTGATTGGACATATTTTTTTTTTTTTGGGTTTAGGATTTAGAAAATATGTATAAAAAATACATGGCATTTTTTGGTTGGGAAAATAAAAAGGTGAGTATATAAGGTACTCATCGGTGTGTGAATGTACATATTTTTCCATTCACTGGCCTTGGAAGAGAGTAGAGTTCACATCAGTTAGGATGCAGGGGGCACATGTACAACATGTATAGGATACGATACAGGATCCAGCAAATTTCTGAAAACCAGCTTACGAGTACGACAATTAAAATAATACGAGACTAATCTTGAGAGTGTCTCTAATATTGTAGCTGTATGAAAAACCATAAGAAGAACATAAATCAAGAACATGGAGACTAAAGAAAATAAACGCTAAAGTCGTAACGAAGAGTAAACAAAACAAACCAGCAGGCTAGCACCAAAAGATTGTGTTCATGGCATGTACGCTGTTGAGGGTTTATCATGTGCTGCCGAGAGCATGCGCGTGGTCACTCCTTTCAGCTTTCGGCTTACGGCTTGTGTTCATGGCATGTACGCTGTTGAGGGTTTATCATGTGCTGCCGAGAGCATGCGCGCGGTCACTCCTTTCAGCTTTCGGCTTACGGCTTGTGTTCATGGCATGTGCTGTTGAGGGTTTATCATTAACGCCAAAGTAGACTCTCATTATGTGTAATAACCTGCAGGTTATCACCAAAAGATGCAGAGTATTGATTTAGAGTGTATGGGTCAATTACATCCACAAACTTGTAAAGCATGCCATTGACTAGCTTCTCTTCTTTTCTTTCACACTTGATCAACTCCATTCCGCCTCCGCTAGTACTGCTGCATACAACTATACTCTTTTCCGTGATGAAGATTCGTTGAAAACATATCACATAGGAGTAGGGGAGATTGTCATTATTAATCTTCAACCTATAGAGCTTAGCCCAAGAGTCACTCACATCATATTCTTTCAAGACCCATACATTAACATGGCCATCGTGATCGTTCATTATCTCAGAATACGATACACAAACATCCTCCAACAACAGTCACATAAAACGGACCCCTTAAACGAAATGTATTTAACATGTCAAAAGAACCCAATGGTACTACCCGGAACTCTTCAACGAACAATTCAAAAACTAACAGAGCCCAGTTTCATCACCCCCATAATGATGTGAGAAACCCTCGTCAGGGGCCGCGCGCAATCATTTTCCATGAGTTGGCCCTCGACGAGAACATATGGACGTCAACCTCACCACCAAACTTGATTAGAAATTTGTAATCGTCAGTGGCCGAAACGTAACCAAAACCACAAATTCGAAGGCAAACTTACAGACGATGGTAATTTACGTGACAATCCAGACGATGGGTTCCAAAGATAATAGCTTCGTATATACTGATCAAAATTAGAAGGCAAACTTACAGTTAAACAGACCAAACCATTGCACGCCGATAGTAGTCTGACAGGATGTTGCTGGAGTTCTACTGGGAAGGTGAGGTGTCTGACAGAAGAAACATCTCCAAACCGTGACGGCGGGGACGGATCCAAGTCAATGGATTGGGATCCCGAGGAGGAGGGTGTGTTGTAGAGGAGTCTAGCTGTCTAGGTCTTAGGGTTTGATGCTCAGATGCAAATTTGAACTGGGATTTGGCGAACTCTTGATCGGATAATGTCGAAAGCCACCGTTTCGCGACGCACTTGAATCGGAGTAGAGATTGCACGGGCAACCTGGTGAGGATATTCGTTACCATATAATCTTCAGGTAAGCAAAACCAGTCCTCCCCTTAGGGTTAGGGTTTTTTTTGTTTAGAATAAAGTAATGTTATTTATATCATGTTTTTGCACATTTTCATACCATTTTAGGTGACATTTGATGTAGACAGCCATATCATTTGAATTAATCAGATTTTTAAATTTAGTTAATTATTTAATAAATTAATAATTAAGAAAAACTAGTTAATTAAATTATAATTGTGGTATACGAGGAGTCTTTCTCTTTCATTTCCTTGAGTTTTGTAAATTTTTCAAATGGTGTGACTGTTCACATCCGATGTCACCTAAAATAGTATAAAAATATGACATAAAATATAGTATGAATAACATTACTCCTTACAATATGCACAAGAAATGGTTTCGTAAGAGCGAGAATAGTTTTGGTAGGACTTTTCCCTCCTTAGGGTTAGGGGTTTTAATCCCATGGAGCTACGAAAAGAGCCCTAAGTTTCCCCTCGTAAAAACAATGGGCCATTCTTATTGGGCTTGATCCAATATTTAAGAGCCCAGTCACAGCAATCTGTGAAGAGTAAAAATAGTTGTGTTGTGTTGTGTTGTACAAGATAACGAAACTCGAACCAATCACGCGGGACAGAATAGCCTAGGGGCCTAGCGCATTCAAGTACAATAAATCGTGGCGTAGCGTAACACCACCGCGAAAAAGGATAAAACAAATTAAATAATAATCCAAAAGGCAAGGCAATTAGGTTATCTCTCCCATCAAAATGGTTGAATAGTTTTATAAAAAATTATATTTAAATGAACGGTCTTATGTCATACTTATATATATTATTTTTAATCGAAAAAGTTAAACATAACTTTCTAGATAATTTATTAATTTTAAGTTTATATTTTATATTTATTTATTATTTTAATTAAATTATAGTTAGATATTTTCAAATTTAAACGTCTCATAAAAAGAGTTGAAAGAAGAGTTACATTTGGCCAGCCTAATGCCTGGCCAAATAATGACATGATGTGCTCTAAAGAATTATAGACCAATCATTAGTTGAAGATGATTTTTCTAACAAATCAAATCATTTTTTAGCTTTTGAACTTTTAGCTATCTCTATTGAAAATGCCTTATATGATAGTGCTCGACAGTTAGGCTTGGATTGTCCAAGTCAAGAAAATTTTCATTGTGACAGAAATAAGAGTGGTACATCATGTATTTTTATAGGAGTGATGAGAAATTTTATTTTTTAAGTCATTAACTTTTTGACACACATATCTTATAATTTGTATAATAATACATTATGTACTATTTCATATACCGAACACATTGAAAAATCTTTTGTAGAGTGGCTGTCCTTCACGTGTCCCTCCCGATGACCCCG
Organism: Malus sylvestris; assembly: GCF_916048215.2. Lineage (NCBI taxonomy): Eukaryota > Viridiplantae > Streptophyta > Magnoliopsida > Rosales > Rosaceae > Malus > Malus sylvestris. The sequence goes on along the minus strand of NC_062267.1, from coordinate 5,918,168 downwards.
CGGATTTTTGAGTGAAAGTACAAAAGCACCTGACGCCACGTGGCATTCCGCAAAAAGTTGGTTCTTCTTCTTCGCTTTCACCTCTCTTCTTTCTTCTCCCGAATGTCTCCCAATCATTGAAAATTGCCTGAAATATTATCCAGGGTTTCTTTTCTTGGTTTTGCGCTTTTTTTTTTCTTTCTCTTTTATTTTTGTAAATTTTCGTTCGTGGATATTTTTTTTTACCGTTGGAGTTTCTGTGAAGTCGAAGCAAAAGCGCGGCAATTAATGGCGTGCGAGCCTTAATCCCCACTCTGCCCTTGGAATTCCGGTTAATTAATTCGCTTCCTTCACTTGGGGTTCTCTGCGAATTACTCGAATTGTTGATTCAGGTACTCGAATTTTTCCAGTTTTTGATTTCTTTGATTTGATTTCTACTTTGTTTTCTATTTGCTTGGACTCTGAATCGTTGATCTGATTGTTAATTACTGATTATTTGTGATTAATTTTGATATATTTGTTGCGAATAATTTGAGTTGAAGCAATGTGAATAGCTTTGGTTTTGTGAGAATGAGAATTGAAGTTGAATTTTGGAATTTGGGATATCAAGCATTGAATGAGGACGTTTGGATTCTGCTTTTTTAATTCTGAGTTGTCGAAATTTCGAATTGGTAGGCAAATTGACGGATAAGTATTGCAGCAGCTGAGTTGTGTGTGTCCGGAACTTCGGATTACTAGTTGAATTCGGCTTGTGGTGTAATCGGGGTGTCTTGCATTCGCTTTCTTGGGTGATGAGATACTTTGAATATTGTAGATTTTGTGGGTAGAGATGAATCTGGCAGCTCTTTTGACTTCTGCTGGTATTAATATAGCAGTGTGCGTGGTACTCTTTTTGCTATATTCTATATTGAGGAAACAACCGAGCAATGTGAATGTCTACTTTGGACGAATGCTTACGATATCCAAAAGAAGAAGCGATCCTTTCAATTTGGAAAGGTTTGTTCCTTCTGCTAGTTGGCTGGTGAAAGCATGGAGAACGAAAGAAGAAGATTTTTTGACTGTCGGTGGCTTGGATTCAGTTGTTTTTATCAGGATGCTTATTTTTAGGTAATTAAACCCTGCCTAGATCTTTATGGTTTATGCCTGCAGAATAATAATTCTACCTAATACTGTAGCCTAATATTTTGTCCATTCACAGTCTTCGAATCTTTTCCATTGCTGCTGTCATCTGCGTCTTTATAGTGCTTCCGGTGAATTATCATGGGCAAACGAAGGATCACCCGGGAATCCATGATGAATCCTTGGAAGTCTTTACCATCTTGAACGTTCAAGAAGGTTCAAAGTGGTATGAGACATATATTCTTGATTATTAAAACAGTTTCTTAAAAATTGTATCTTTTATGAAAGTGCAGAGCAAGTCCTGTTAATCCGCCTTTTCTTCTGTTTTTTTCTCAATCTTTATGAAGTTTCAATATTGATTTAACTTTTTCTCGTTATATACACCAGGAAACTAGTTTCTAACTGGTCATTTGCTTTCTGTTTTAATTCATGTCAGGCTTTGGACCCATTGTCTCGCATTGTACATTATCACTACTTCAGCTTGTATTCTCCTATACTTTGTAAGGATTTAAAACCCATCTCCTCTTGTACAATATTGTATATATTGTAAAAAGTTCTTGATCTTTGCATTTAGTTCATGCAACTATAAACATCCGAAGACATTCGTTTTGTGTTTTTGTTGTGGATCTTCTGTAGGAATATAATCACGTCACTAGACTGAGGCTGGCATATATTATTGGATCTTCTTCAAATCCAAGTCATTTTACAATTGTTGTTCGTGCTATTCCATGGTCACCGGAAGAATCATATAGTGATTCAGTAAGAAAATTCTTCACAAAATATCATGCATCAAGCTACTTGTCACACCAAATGGTGTATCGATCTGGTAAAGTTCAGAAACTGATGGTATGTATGTGGCTTGAATTATTTCAGCTGTTTCCTGAGCAATCACATTGTTTTATCATTGGCTTATATTGTCATAACTGTTAGCATGAGCTGCACTTAGACCAATATGTGGTTTAAGATAGCCATATAAACTATGTGATGGGTTTCTTTAAGAATTGAATATAGGATCACTGGGTTTTTCCTCCACTCATATGCATCTGTTCAATTATGTCCCATATATTTTTTAATGCAACTTTATGATATATCAAACTTTGCAGACCGATGCAGGGAAGATGTGCAAGATTCTTAAGGATGTTTCTGTGGAACAGAGTCATAGACCAGATCTATTTCATTGTGGTATGTCTGGAGGAGCTACTGATTCTTTTAAGATACTCGCGAACGATTCAGAGAGTGTTAAGGGGAAGTCATCCCTTATCGACAATAGTTTGGGTGGAAGAAAAAAGGTCATGCAAGCTGTGGCCCCAGTTAATTTAATTAGCTCTGGTTTTCATCACGTATTCACACACAACTAGTGATATGTATGGCTTTAATCTTTCGAATCTGATTTGGTTCTTTTAGAATGGTTTTCCGACTATGGAGTTCTTGAAAATTTTGTAAGCAGGGGTTAATTACACTAAAGCCCCCTGACGTTTATCGAGTTTTCACAAAACCCCCTCATGTTTGAGACATTACACTAACATCCCTTGAGGTTTTAATTCACTTACACATAACCCCTTTGAGCCAAATTTTACCTAAGTGTTCCTAGTATCGTCATGTATTCTTGCTTCAGTTGCCCCCAGGTTTTGTTAGACAGTTGGTCAAGTATTATTGTGGTGGTTATAAAACCTTAAGCCGAAAGTTGGACTTGAAATGTTTGGAATAGAATTGTGTTTGGCGTGATTAACTTGTTTAGGCTCCTTTAGTTTTTATTTTGGATTTTTTTTTTCAGTTTTCAGTTTTATATTGGACGTTTCCTTATTTAGTTACTATAGTTTGAATAAAAGAAAAGTAGAAATAAAAGTTGTTGAATGGTTAAGTAATATTTATATCTGTGTGTATGTATGTATTTATGTTAGTTAATATGTATATTTTAAAATAAAAACATACATGCACACAAGTACACATGTCCATCCATTCTTCCCATGATCAGCCCATTTATCTGTAGGAAATTATGAACCTCAATCTGCAGAGTACTAGCTTGTAAACAAAAAATCCCACATGGCAGTGTCAAAGACATGAATCTTGAGTAGTCTCTTCCTGTAATGAGTGACATTTTTGTTTTGTGGTTCTGTTACTTTGACTTTGTTGCCATCATTTAGATATAAGTTGATGTCTATGAGTGAGTGAACTTTTGTGGAAATTTCGATATTATAGCCTAAAATGTATTTGGTCTTACATACAGGTGTGTGCTGCTGCTTTTGTCTTTTTCAAGACTCGCTGTGCTGCTCTTGTTACATCAAAGGTTCTTCATTCTTCAAATCCCATGCATTGGGTGACAGATATGGCCCCGGAACCAAATGATGTGTATTGGTCAAACCTTTGGATACCATATGGACAACTGTGGATCCGAAAGTTAGCTACGCTTCTGGCTACTATTGCCTTTATGCTTGTGTTTCTTATTCCTGTCACATTTGTTCAGGGCATGACTGCACTAAAAAGCCTAGAAAAAAAGTTTCCAGCTTTGAAAGGATTGCTCAAAAAGTAAGTCAATTGACAGACACAGTCTCCTTGTTACCTTAATTTTTTTGTTATGCTGTGTATGATGGATAATAAACATGGACTTTCTGTGTGTACGGGGATAAAGTTTTGCAATGGCTTTGACTCATTTTCATGATTACTTATGCGCATATGCAGGAACTATGTAAGCCAGGTGATAACGGGGTACCTGCCAAGTGTGGTTTTAATTGTGGCTTTTTACATCGTTCCACCTGTCATGATGCTGTTTTCAACAGTGGAGGGGTGGATCTCTCGCAGTCAGAGGAAAAAGAGTGCATGCTTCAAAGTCTTATACTTCACAATCTGGAATGTCTTTTTTGTTAATGTTTTTACCGGCTCTGTTATCAGCCAATTGAGTGTATTTTCTAGTGTGAAAGACATACCTGCGCAACTTGCCAACGCGATTCCAGCACAGGTGATATGCCCTTGATCTTTAAATATGTTTAGAAGATCAATAGTTGTGTTCCAGTTATGCTAGTCCATTTGGACTGTTACATCACTTACGTGTGACCACTGTTTTTCCTTGTCATGTTTGAAACGGGTTACTTTGTAATTGAGATGGGTCAAGTCCACTACTAGTACTCATAGATATTAAATTGTCCATTAGAAATTGTCTACTCATTTTTAGTTCGAATTCCAGATGGTCATAATGGTTAACATAGTGACTTAGAGTTTTGTGAGTGATAATTGTTTCGACTTTCGAGACATTACATCAGTAATGTGATGCTTATGAAAGCTGAAAGCTTTATTATTGATTTTTATTTATGGTTGTGGTCTTGAATTTTCAGGCTAAGTTCTTCATGACTTATGTTTTATCATCTGGTTGGGCAAGCTTGGCATGTGAACTCATGCAAATTTATCCTCTTCTCTGCAACTATTTCCGACGGTTCATATTACGGAAAGGACGGTATAATGACTCACTGTCATTTCCATATCATACAGAAATTCCTAGAGTCCTGCTGTTTGGGTTCATCGGCTTCACCTGTTCTATCTTGGTTCCCCTAATATTGCCATTCTTGTTGGTTTACTTTGTACTTGCTTACTTTATATATCGAAACCAGGTGAGGACTCCTCCTATCTATTGTTCCTTATTTTGTTAGGTATCTTTCGGGGAGAAGAACTACCCTGCAACGGGGATCCCACTGTAGTATCCCCGTTGTAGGTAAGTTCCTCTCTCATTCTGGCCATCATTATTCTCTTTTTCTTTCTTTTTTCTTTTTTTTTGGGGGGCATTCGAATAATTAATCTGTTGCTAAACTTTACGATGCCTATTTCAGATTCTTAATGTGTATATAGCAGAATACGAAAGTGGGGGACAGTACTGGCCTATGATTCACAATACAGTCATAATTTCATTGGTTATCATGCAAATAATTGCCCTCGGTGTCTTTGGATTAAGAAAATCACCAATTGCATCAGGTTTCACTATTCCACTGCTTATCTTCACTATTTTGTTTAACGAGTACTGTCGACAGCAGTTTCATCCATTGTTCAAGAACCAAGTTGCAGAGGTAGTGATTGAAAATGAACTGTATTTGCGCGCGTGCACGTGCGTGTGCATGTATGTGGTATTTGAGACCATGCCTCTCTATCTCCAAAACTTGATGAGGGGATTGTTTGCAGATTCTTATTGATATGGACCAGAAGGATGAGGAAGCGGGGAGGATGGAAGAGGTTTATCAACAGCTGCATACAGCTTACTGCCAGTCCCCATTAACTCCTGATGACTCGTGCAGTTTTGGATGCTCAACTCGCCATGTGGGTGCCATCATTCCGGATCCAGAGAATGTCAAGCCACCAGGTTTGATTCATCCAGTACTCACGAGGGTTCCTGTTCCTGTGCGCGGCATCAGTGATGTAATCGCTTGGTTCTTTGTGCTTTTCTCTTTTCAGGGGAGGAACCCAGCCAAACTAATCCGTCATGGAATGTCACCTTCGACGGTGAGGCAGATCTAAAATGAGCTTTCTTCTAGGACGTAATTGACTTGTTTTTTATGCAAGTTCAAGTTTATGGTGCCGGCTGGAACGAGATTCTTGCATCTTAAGAAGCAGGTTCTCTTCTTGGCCAGAAATACCATCGGAAGCGTTGTACAGATACTGATACATACAAGCAAACATTTTACAAAATTCCGAGCTCCATAGGCCTTCTTTAATTTTGTTTACTGGACTTCCCAATTTATACAGTTTTGAGTGGGGGAAAAATCCCAAAGCAAAGCAACACTATTTTTTGTACACTTGTGATTTGAGCAAAGCAAATAGTTGTGTATATTGTTTGCATCTTAAACTAAATGTATCAAAAACAGTTGAAAAGTTTTACGATATGTTGATGCAAAGTTCGATTATTTCATTCTCCAAGCACATTTTGAATTGCATAGATACTCAACTCATACGACCACGAAAACGGATCAGTTTCTGCAAACGACGCGGATCAAAACTGGTAAAGTATGCACAAATAAAACTGGTTACAAACGTTTAACAAAAAACGTAACTGAAAAACGCTAAACAGACATTGAGTCGTATTAAGATTTCACATCCATGACCAATGAAGAATTGGAATCATCGACACCATCATCTTCTCTTTCCTTGAACAAACCTCTCCACAGCCATAAAACTTGCAGGAACCCGCCATTTGCAACGTGCAGAAGAGACACCCGTGCCTGCATTGGGAGACCAGTAGAGACGAACTTAACAGCAGCCAAAAAGCAGCTTATACCAAGTAAGTGCTTTTCAATCTCATTGGCATTCGCCTCCGACCTGGGAAGCACTTGCTGCAATGTCTCCTTCAAAACATCAGTTAAGAAGCACCCAACAAAGAGACCAAATGGTATCACCAATTCATAGTTTCTGGAGATGGAAAATATGATGTCTGATAAGAAGCTGAGGGTGCCAAAAGTAACAAATGACCATATGAGTGCTTTTTTCCCAAGCAGAAGCAGCTGCTCCAGTGCTGTATCTGCTGCTTTTCTCCATGGGAGCTCCTTCACCGGGGCAGGTACGGCTTCCCACAACTTCTCCTTCACAAAAGTGCTTTTGATTTGCAGCTTCTGCTTATTTTCTTTGTTGGGTTCTCCAAATTGTGCCGTGGATGAAACTGCTTTTACACGACTTGGCGGGAAGCTGGTTCGAAATCGAAATTGGTTCTGCTTAAAGAGATTAATCTGAAATAAACAAGGAAAATTGGAATCAATCATAATTAATTCATCGAAAACCTGTAAATTTCACATTTTTAAGTAATCGGGAATTTGGGAGAGTGAGAGAGTGGTACCGAAAATTTGGGGGTTGCGGACGGCGGCGACAGAATGGACGCCGGAATCGCCATTGATGGTGTCTGGTTGGTCCTGTTTTATCTCCTGAGTTTTCTCCTCATTTTCTAGGGTTCATCAGCTGATGACAAGTTTGGGGATTCCAATTTCCCAATGTTCTTAACCTAAATTGGGCTCAACACAAATATACTGGGCCTTATCTAAAATATTATTATGGGCCTTATTCTGAGTCACACAGCTTGTTTTAGGTGGGAAACAATTTTGTCCATAAACGCTTTTGTTAGAAGTTTTTATTCGAAAAATGTTTGAAACTTTTGTATGAAAGCTTCAAAGTGTTTTCTGAAGAAGCATATGCTACGTGCTTCTCCTGTTATTGCTTCTACTACCCGCAAACATTTTCAAGTTTATTTTCTCAAACGTAGTTAGAAGTATCTTAATTGCCAGAAGCCGTTTTTAACATTTTAAAAGCAAACCCAAATATTGCTACATGCAGACTAGAGGTTGCCATGTTCCCCTAGCCTCCATGGGCTCTATGTAATTGGTTTATAAAATTCTAAAATTCATGTAAAATTATATTAGAAAGGGGATATTGGCACTTCAAAAAAATCATTATGTACTCTTTATAAATGTATCTTTGTATCTAAATATACAAAAAAAATTATTAAGCTAACTTTTGAAAAATAAAATTGCACAATAACTTTTTTGGGGTGCCCCAAAATTCTTAATGCCAACTCAATAATATAGATCAACGGTATACAAGGGCAGACGACTGTTACTAGTACAAATCAATTTTGTGTGCGTACAATTGAAAGACAAATAAAATTATACGAAATATTAAGAGTAATATTAAGGAGATCAAATTAGTGCACTCAATGATATGTTATTGGACGAATAGATCTTCAATAGGCATGTGTTATTTTTAATGAGGATCCTCTGTTTTTTTTTTTTCTTGTGTATGGAAGTGGATAAAAGATATAGAATCAATTATAGCCATGGTCCCTTAACTTTAACTCAATTAAAGCAATAGTCCTTCAACTAAAAATCCATTACTATTGGTCCTTCAACTCATCAAAACATGCAGTTATGGTCCATCAACTAAAAATTCATTACCTTTAGTCCCTCAATTTTAATTCAACTAGAGAAATGGTCCCTTAACTTTAACCCAATTGTAGCAATGGTCATTCCAACATAACTCGTTTTGACAAAAATTTTGACGTAGTTGACGAAAATGACCATAATTACACACTTTGATAAGTTGAGGGACCCTAATTATATAAATGGTTATTCCAACATAACTTATTTTGACAAAATTTTGAAGAAATTGATGAAAAGGATTATAGCTACACATTTTGATAAGTTGAGGGACCAATGGTAATGAATTTTTAATTGAAGGACCATTGCTCCAATTTGATTAAAGTTCAGGGACTATTGCTACAATTTACTCAAAGATATATAACCTAACATCATATTTCAACATTTGTAACATTTAACAACCATCAAACACAACTATTATGGGGTGGTTCATTGTGGGAAACGAATTTCACATGACACATCCTGAGTTCGATTCCTGGTGCTAATGAATCACATCATAGTGACACAGATGAGACTAAAATACCTCTATGAGCTTTCTCGACAGAAAGATTGCTGTGACGAAGACACCAATGAATCCCTTAAAAAAAAAAACTGTCATCAAACGCATAAGCATTAAGCCAAGACCAAAATCCAAAAGCAAAAATAATAAACAAAACCCTAGGCGGACAAGTGAATTGTATATTATAAGAACTATCATATCCTCTCCTTATACCATTTTGAAACCCTAAAGCAATCAAATTAACACAACCCTAGGCGGCTCTATCTTAATTCTAAATCCTTCACCTCGTAAATGGTACATAATTTTGAATATGACATCCAGGCTGCAGTGCTATAGCTCTGCAGTCGTTTTAGCCTATATAATTCTCTAATAAATTCCTTTTTTTTTATTCACATAAATGCTAAGAGGATTCTTTTAATGTGAGACATTTTATGAATTTTCTGCTACTCTACAATTTAACGTCAATTATTGTGTTAATATTATATAAAAGATTGTGCTAAAAATATGGAGTGACAGAATGTTTATGGAGAACCCCACTTTTAAAAGAATTCTTAGTATTTCCCTTCTGTTTTTTATATACAAACCCACTTTATTTTGGTCCAACAGCTGAACAGCACGACAAACATGCAAGAATTTTCATGTTAGTGAGTGTCATTATCATTCTATAATATTCAAAATTAATCAATTATAATATCTCTTGCAGATTATTAATTATGAATTAAGGATCAATGTTTAGATTTAAATATCCAGTGGGGGGTTGATTAGGGTTGATTTAATTGATTAAACAATTAAAAGGCAGTGACACAAGTCGTCCTTTTGCTATTGTCACTTCTATGCTTCTTTCACATATTCGTAATATAACATGTTTAATTAATTTTGTGGTGTTTATTATCGTCACCAAGTTGACGGGAATTTATATGGCAATCCACAAGAAGTCAAATTTTGAGATGTTGGTTTTTCTTTGAGGACTTTTCTGTTCTGTTTCTTCTTTGTTTGGGATATTCCCTTAAACTTTACAGAAAGAAATTAGATGAATAATTAGGGATTGTTTTAAAATTGTATAAGCCCTCAGAACTGTTAATGTCTCCTTAATTTGCTTGCTGGAGTTTGTGTATGTCCGCTTTATGTATGCTTATAATTCCAGTATATACTATACTATACTGAAAGCCAGACAGACTGTATATCTTATGGGATATGTTTTACCTAGATATCCCACTTATGAGCTTACATTATTCTAAAAAATAAACTAATTAATCGCTCATTATTTTACATTTAATTTTTTTATAAAAAAAATTATTATATGGTATTGAAACACAATTGTATAGTATATTTTATCTAGATGTTATAATATGAGTTGAGCAACTTTTTATTTTTTTTTTAAATTTATTTTTAAAGAGAGACAACTGGTGGCAAGCTACAGTTATACAGTCATTCCGGAAGCCGGGAAGACTTACAGAGGCATTTCAGCCTCCCCCTTGCCACAAGTTTGGCTTCCACACCAGCAGTGAGTTTCGAACCTAAGATCTCCAGTTTTTAGTTTTGAGAAAATCTCGTAATCCGTCCTTGTTTACTTTATACTTTATGATGTAATACTCCTATTATATAGATGCATGAATTGGTTACCTTTTAAAACCGTAATTTTTTGGATAGGTAATGTGAGGTAAATCAAATTTTTACACCAAATTTACAAATCATATGATATGTAACTAATAGAAAATAAGCATCACTACTTATGTAATAATCTAATCGTCAATAACCACTTCATATAGTCTAACAAATTTGGTCTTAAAATTTGGCTTTCTTAGCATACCCTGGGTGGGATATATGTCCTTTCAAATATTGACCTAGTTTTCATGATTGAGCTCATGATAATTAAGCAACTATATGAAAATGCTAGTGGAATCAACTTAATTAAGAACTTTTTTTTTTAAACTTTGAATTTAAGAGTTGGTCAAGATAATGGGGCCAACTATTTTAAATCGCTAGCTTGTAGAGGCAGTTGCCACCAGTTTCAAAATATGTCAACCAATTCTAACAAATCGTGAACATGGCGTACCAAACATTAATTGCAAAATTTGCATGTCAACAGAAAGTAAATATTTTAATCCAAAGATTGCAAATTACAACTGCAATCAACTTTTACCCCTTGTAGCTTTCAGCCAAGACCTAAGAGATAATTTGAGTCTATATATGTGAGAATGTAATTCTTTGACCTTCCTGGCCAGAGCTACGTACATATAAGCTGACTACATAAGTAAACAAATACGATTAGGAAGACCATATTTTTAAACCAAATTTTCAAACCAAATAATGTGTCACCAATAAGAAATAAGCACATTAATCAATGTTTAAGTAATAATCCAATGATCAACCACCATATCATTTTGATTTAATTACAAGTTTGGTTTAGAAATTTTGGTCTCCATAACATTACCCTGAGTAAAGGCCATTTCAATTATGTTAGGCATAGCTAGATAGATGTTGTGTTAGATTTAAGGATTCTAAGCATGTAGTCGACTGCCTTAGTGGTTAGGGTTTTTGTATTATTTTCAATGCACCCAGGTTCGAATCCTCCCTCATCTCCTTATAGTGTCGTTTAGATTAAAACTCTCGCTTGCAATAAAAAAAAGAGACTTAAATATTCTAATTTATGAAATGAGATCCATCGATGAATAATAATTAATTTTATATGACCATGCAAAAGAACCCTACCCTAGGTTTGAGTCTTACAGGGAGAAGACTGCTAAACTACATGTTATTCATGATATCTAGCTACCTAGAATTTGTATAAATGATCATCAAATTAATCCGATTCTAAATTTTGGTATGAATATAGTTAAGCTGGAACTAATTAATAAATCAATGTGGTAGTTAAACAATAAGCTAATTGACGAAGACCAAAATTAAGCAACTTATTCATTTAATTAACATCTGCCAGCTGCTTTGTTGATCTAGAAGAAACTACCGTTACTGATATTGACTGTTTCGACTGATGAATTGATAGTTATTGCATACCATATATCATTGGAGCTTGTTAGGTAACAATCGATATCGACAGCTTACTGATACATGGCATTTCAAAATTTAAAGTACTCAAAAAAGACCAATGTCATATATGAGCCTTTGTTATTTCATCCTCTTTTATATGTAACTCATATATAAATATGCACATATATCAGATTATGTGGAATTTAAAGCTCACTCAGAAGTTTCCTTTGTTTTCTGCAATTTCCGTGGAAGTTTTTGTTTACACAAAGGGTTTCGAACCCTGTATCTCTAGTCTACTCGTAGTCTCCTACTCAATACCCTACCCACTCTCATCACCGGACGAATCCCAGTATAGTCACAGTAAAAAGATTATTAAAAAAACCAACGGCATTGCTTTGCCTAGCTAGCAGCATAACAAAAACTTTGCCCAAGCTATCTATGGATGTATATATTCATATGTAAGCAGCAGATGAATTGTTTTTCTGTACCTTTCGGAAGAAGATAATGAATTGTTCTCTAGATCTCAGTCAACATTGTTGGCTATATTTATATACATTTTCATTTTGTGTATCTAGTTATGGCTGAGTATTGCATGCACTTATATATTGGGGGAATCATGCATATCTCTGTATATATTTTTCCCACAGACTAGCTAATAAATACTAAATAGAAACTCAAACCAGAATATGCAATTTATATATATATATATATATATATATATATATATATATATATATATATATATATATACAGATATATGTTCACACATCTATATTCTGTGAATCATCATCTAGATCAACATTTAAACCAAATGTTTTATGCGTTCAGAGAGGGAGAGAGAGAGGATTCATACATGCATGATAATCTTACAAAAAGCACCATACCTTTTTAGTGTTATTCATCAAACTTTTTTTATCAGATCTAATACTTGAAAATTAGAACTTGTTATATAAAATATAAGAATAAGGCTGACAGTTTAAAAGTTTTTTAATACATATGACATTATCTACACCATAAGAGTAAGAAAATGACAAAGCCTCACAAAAAGCTAGCATAAAAATTTGGTTTGAATGCGCATTCTAATTTGTAATACTAAGTCGGCACAGTTTAAAAGTTTAAATCAAACAAAAAGTTATGAATTAAAGGTATGAAAGTCTGTCGAAAAAAAAAAGGTATGAAAGTCTGAAAGACACATATTGCAAAGCATGTGTGTCATTCAGAACTGGTTAATTTTCACAATTTTAAGTTTCATCTCTCTCTCTCTCTCTCTTCCTGAACTGAAGACATTAAATTTCGAGCCTTACTATCTTGATTACTTAATCCTGGAAAGCTAACTCATGAAACTTGTTCCAAGAAACTGTTTTTATCTTGGTTTCCAGTGAACATGCATTTTCACCCACATACAAATATGAAATATTAATGGCCACGCTGCGAAAATAATACATACCCATTTTCCCAATTCGTAAATTTCTTGAAGAAATGCTAATCTCCACCATCTAAAATCAACAGGAACAACACACTGAAACATGCATGTTCTTTCAGTCGGAGAAAAAAAAAAGCTTCACAGTAACGAATCAAATTTGAACAAGTAGCTAGTATTGCTATATATAGGGCTTCAGACTCTGCTAATTCCACCTTAATGACGAAATTCAGTCCAAAAATTAACAGGAAAATCATAGAAGAAAAAAAAACATATCATTTAATGAGTTTATTATTAGGGTTTCCCTCTTTGGCGCAAAGCAATACCACCTCCCCCTATTGCTACCAAATTTTAACATTACATTAATTGAATGTACACAATGATCATCACATTATAATGCCTCCCCAGGGTAACCACTCATCAACTGGTCGTTGGCGAAACCACATTCTTGGCTGGGTGTGGCCGGCATCAGTCGGTCCATGCTGTCATGATAGTCGTCTGAGGAGGAGGCCACAGGAGGACATCCCAGTATCTCACCCCACCCAATACTTTCTCCATAACTACTAGTAATGCTATTATTCATAACCATCATATCTTCGCCGCAGAAGAACTCCAACCCATCAAATCTCTGTTGGTTGTCATTGTTGTTATACACCGCCATCTCCTTCAGCTGATCGGTCTCATAATCACCACCTTGCCCTTGAAACATGTTGTTCATTATACCATTACCAGGTCCATCAATGTTATCTGTATTCACTATGTAATGTGTTTGTGCAAATTGATGAGGGCTGATAACATCACTGTTGCTTAAGGAAGGAGAAGAATTGTTGAGAGCATGAATCCCACATCGAGGAATTAAGAGACTTTGCATGTTCTTACCAGAATAGTGCTCATCCATTTGCTGAGTAGTAGCAGCAGCAGCGGCGTATGAACTGTTATTATCATCATCAAGAACTTGATAGGTTGGTTGAATATTGGTGGGCCTACCTTGGATAACTTGATTAGTCTCATGATTATGATTAATATCTGAACTAAACCTCCCTCCAAGCTTGATGAGCAACTTTCTGAGAGAAGCATGGTCATTAAAAGAAGGCTGCTGCTGTTGTTGTGGTAGTACTGTGGGTGCTGCAAGCACTGGAAGCTCCGGCCAGTAAGGGTTTTGATCGTCTGTGGCAGGAACGGCAGAATGGGAGTTAGTACTGTTTCCACCAACGTCGCCTGATCTTTTGATGATGTCTTGTTTAACTAGGCCTGATTTACGAGCCAGCTGATGTTCTTTGCGCTGCCTACCAAGAAGCTTTTTCTTAAGCCTTGTGTTCCAGTAGTTCTTTATATCATTGTCAGTTCTTCCTGGCAGTTGTGCTGCAATTATAGACCACCTACATATACACATACATACATCATCCATAGTTGTGAAATTAATCACAAAATTGATTACCCTAGCTAGGAAATAAATTACTCTAATTTACATGTCGATATGTAATTGATATTGTGATATTTATATAGATGTGTATTTTTTTATGAAAAGGTGAGATTCAATACTAAATTCATATATGTGCCTACCTGCTTCCAATACTTATGTAGAGGCTGCAAATTATGTTGTCTTCTTCTTCAGAAAACCCTCCATGCCTGATGTTTGGGCGGAGATAATTTAACCATCTAAGCCGGCAGCTCTTCCCACACCTCTTAAGCCCTAATTATCCATCAGAGAATTTAATTAGTAAAAACCTAATTTCATCTAATTAATACAGCCGGTAACTTCTAATTAATTAATTTGATATATAGTAACCAGGACACTAACTAATTTGAGGAAGAGGAAGAAGAAGGTAGAGATGCTTACCGATCTTTTGGGGCAAAGCGATCCAGTTACCGCCGGTGCCATGTTGCTCGATGTAAGACTTGAGCTTGGCATCTTCTTCAGGTGACCATGGACCTCTCTTCACGTTGGCTTTGTCACAGCAAGGAGCTCTCCCCATCTTTACTTTCTTCTTGGAACCTAATTAATTGAGCTAAGATAGCTACCTTGATATACTATATATATATATATCATAAACAATTATTCCCTCATTAATATTATACTTATATAGTAATAGTAACAACTTTTTAGGGGCATAAGTTTTTGAGAAATTTCTAGTGTGTCTGAAACACCGTTATATATTGTTATCATTCTATCCAAATTATAACACGTATATTTTTTTAGTAATGAATACTAGAAAAAGAAAAGAAAAAAAACATATCAATCGTCTTCTAGCCATATAATAATATGTAGAATTGTACTTTCACAGATTAAGTGTTCCCGATACACAAAATTTTCTGAACAAGAGGGTAAATGAGAGTAAATTAATTGTAAAGTGTGATGAAAAGGGGAGAAGCATGGTTCCCGGAAGGGGGCAATTGGAATTTAAAAGGGAAATTTTGAAATATGTCTAATTTTTTGTGATTTTTGACTTTTAAAATATGTTTAATTTTTAGTTACTTTGATCTCATATCAAAAACCCAATTTAAAAAGGGTCTGGAAAAAGAAGTGTGCTTGAATAGAAAATTTGAGGAAAATGAGTGTGCCAGAACGGAAGCAAGGATTTTCTGCTTGTCTTTCTTAGTCTAGAATCAACTTTATTTGTATGATTGCTGCTTTTTCTTGGAACTACAATTCTAATAAGATCCTCACCGTCTAGTACGGGCATACAAAATGCACACGTATATATTAACATATTTCTAATTGACCTCCCCGCCTACATTTTTTGTTTATTTCGCTGCCAATTGAATTGTTAGCTTTTTTTCTCCCTCTTTCGTTTATATTTTACGAAATTTTAACGAAAAACTCCTAGTACCATTCATTTTAACAAAAAATCATATTTTTACACTAAAAGGTCAATCTTGGTATTATTCACTTTACCCTTTTATTTGTCATTTTCGTTAAAACTCAAAGTTTTCAAGCCATTTTCATTAGTTTTCCTTATATTTTATGGATATATTTGACATTTTATGCTATGATATAACATTGTGTGAAAAAAAAACTTACACATATATTAATACGAAATGTCAAAATAATTATATACTCTTGCCATAAAAGTCATTCTTCTTATTTTGGCATATTGTAACTTAACTTCCAGTTCCATCAATAAAAGTCACCCTTAAGGTTTTACCCGAGACACGGAAAAAAACTACATTTGTATCACCTAGCTTAGCTAGCAATGTTCTGTAAGGAAAATGACAAACCGTTAGTAAAAATTTGAAACCAGGTGGACATGATCGTTTGGTAGGTGACCAAATGACCAACAACAGGAGAAGAGTGCAAGACAAAGAGAAAACCAATTTGATGACAGTGATTCAGACCAAAAAAAAAAAATTGATGACATTGATGACTTTTGTTGATGCATAAAATCAGTGGGGACTTTGGTAAAATCAGTGAGGACTTTGGTACAATAGAAAATGTTAAGTTTGTGACCTTCGCTAGATTGCTCCGGTCACTAGTGTGGATAAGTAAGTAAATGGATAGGGACAGGGAAGCAAACACAAGATGTACGTGGTTCACCCAGATTGGCTACGTCCACGGAGTAGAAGAGTTCTCATTAATTGTGAAGGGTTTATACAAGTACATAGGTTCAAACTCTCCTTTAGTGAGTAATAGCGAATGATTTAGTACAAATCACATTAGAAAATATTGTGAGAGAATGATCTCTATTTATAGAAGAGAGTTTCTAGTTTCATTCTGACATTGATACGTGTCGTGTTGTGATTGGTTTATGATGTTGACACGTGTCGCGCTATGATTGGCTTCTGATATCGACACGTGTCGCACTGTGATTGGCCTCCTGGTTGGAGGGAAACTCTTCTGGGTCCTTGATGGTATAACGTTGACCGGCACTCAGTAGTTTCGGGATTGGTCAAGTATGGTACAAACAGTGCTCCCCTAAGTTCCCGAGTGAGAGAAGCTCCTCGGTTGGGGACTTGCAAGATCCAAGCCATTGAGTAATCACGAAACTTCTAAGTACCGAAGTGTGGTATCATTTTCACTTGCCTTATCTGTCTCATACGTAGATGTGACATCTTCTCTGGAAGTACTTTTCCTCCATCTAGGGGTGGTATCTTTAACCGATGAAGATGCACAAAGTAATGTATCAATTTTACTTGAAGCTTACTTGTAGTTTCGGGCTTGGTCAAGTGCAATACAAAACCCTATAGTAGGAGTCCCCCAAGTCGCCGAGCTAGAAGATTTGCCGAAAGAGGTAACAGACAAGGTAAGCAATCAGACTTCCAAGCAAGCAACCTGGATCGGAGGTTCGACTTCGGCTTCCGGTTGATTGTTCTCCTTCTCCTTGTGTTGTAAACAGCAACAAGGATAAGGAGAAGCAAATGGAGAAAAGATGATATGAGATACTTTTTCTTTTGAAGAAGTAACTTTCCACAGGCTTATTCTTGAACTGGGCTGGATGGTTTTCTGGTTTCCTCCAGAGTATAAGGCTGACTCAAGAATTTGAGGGTCAAAACAAGTTCATCAAATCAAGAGTGCGTTCGACCTTGATGATATGGGATACTTTTTCTGTTAACGAAGTAGTGGATTAATCGACACGTGTTCTGTTGCGCTTGTCTCCACATGCTTCCTTGTATCCTTCTCACTTGCACTATCTATTCCTCAGGCAAATGTGGTATCTTTTCTGGAAGCATAAGATGTTGAAGATGAGTACTCGAGAGCAATGCCCAGTAAGTAGTCAGGCAAGGGTTTCCAGGCAATTAGTTCCTGACTGGAAGTTTGATTCCAAGTGCTGACTGATTGTTCTCTTTCTCCTTGTCTTGCAGGTAAGAACAAGGGCAAAGGAAAAGATAGGGAAAAAGCATGATATGAGATACTCTTGCTTTGACCCTGATGATATGAGATACTCTTGCTCTAGTATGGCTAGTTTGCATAGGTATTATTAGGGGGAAGAAAGCTAAGTATTTCGAGAGCCTTCGTTGGGAGTGCCCTCTCATATATGAGGAAGGGTTGAGCATTTTTGCAGGTCTGCCTGTCCGTGGAGGATAGAGGTCGACATATATAAAAGTCTCCTTAACAACAAGTAGTAATGCTATTCCTTTACCCTTCTTGGTCGTAGCAATGTAGTGGGAGCTGCAAGCTTCACGTGTTTTATCTTTGTCAGAACACTTTGAAAAAGTGGTATGCGGTATCTGGAAAGCTGATGTTGCGTGTGAAGATTGCAGATAAGCTTTATCCAAGGAAATCTGATTCTCGAAGTTCGGAGAGCGATGCCTCTTCGGTTTTTGAACAAGCAATCATGTCGGGGATCTGGCTCTCGAGATTCGGAGAATGGTGCCTCTTCGATTTTTGAGAAAGCAATCATGTTGGGAGTCTGGCTTTTGAGATTTGAAGACCGGTGCCTCTTCGATTTTTGAGAAAGTAATCCTGTTAGGAGTCTGGCTTTCTAAATTCGGAGGGCGGTGCCTCTTCGATTTTTAAGCAAGTAATAATGCTATTCTTTTACCATTCTTGGTCATAGCAATGTAGTGGAAGCTACAAGCTTCGCATGTTTTAACTTTGTCAAAGCGTTTTGAAAAAGTGGTCTGTGGTATCTGGAAAGCTGATGTTGCGTGTGAAGATTGTAGTCAAGCTTTATCAAAGGAAATCTGGCTCTCGAAGTTCGAAGAGTGGTGCCTCTTCGGTTTTCGAACAAGCAATCCTATCGGGGATCTGACTCTCGAGATTCAAATAACGGTGCCTCTTCAATTTTTGAGAAAGAAATCATGTTGGGAGTCTAACTCTTGAGATTCGGAGAGTAGTGTCTCTTCGATTTTTGAGAAAGTAATCCTGTTGGGAGTCTGGCTCTCGAGATTCGGAGAGTGGGGCCTCTTCGATTTTTGAGCAAGCAATCTTGTTGGGAGTGTTTTCTCGAATGTGAGTAAAGGTTGGGCATTTTTGCCAGTCTGCCTTGCCACGGAGCACGGAGGTTGACATACATTGGGACTTTCTAGTTATCAAGCAGTGGTGATGTTCCTTTACCCTTGTGGGTAATAGTAGGGTAGCTGGACCTTCAAAATTTATGTGTCTAAACTTTGTCAGAGATCTTTGGCAAAGTTATATGTGGTACCTGATGAGTTGATGTTGCGTGTGAAAAGTGGTGCCTCTTCGGAATCCAGAGAGTGGTGCCTCTTTGATTCTTGAACCAACGACCCTGTTGCCCTTTCTTTTATAAGGGCACCAATTGTGTGCAAGAAGTACATTCAGAAAGTTATTGCTTGTATGAATTTTCCCCTTACTTTTGAGATTTATTGCACCTCATTTCTCCTTCATCATTTCTGAGAATGTCTGGCCCATCCGACCGTCGTTTTGACTTGAACTTTGGTGAATAGGCAGTTATGCCTTTTCAAGACAACATATGGCGCCCATCTTTCTTATCCCCTACTGGTCATCTTACCGTTAGGAACTCTATGATGAAAAATGATATGACAGCTGCGGTGGTGGCTAGGAACCTTCTCACTCCCAAAGATAATAGACTACTTTCCAAACGGTCTGATGAGTTGGTTGTTAAGGATTCTCTGGCTCTCAGTGTTCAGTGTGCAGGTTATGTGTCTAATATGGCCCAACGCCTATTTGCTCGAACTCGCCAAGTTGAATCATTGGCTGCTGAAGTGATAAGTCTCAAACAGGAGATCAGAGGGCTCAAGCATGAGAATAAACAGTTGCACAGGCTCGCACATGACTATGCTACAAACATGAAGAGGAAGCTTGACCAATTGCAAGAATCTGATGGTCAGATTTTGCTTGATCATCAGAAGTTTGTGGGTTTGTTCCAAAAACATTTATTGCCTTCGTCTTCTAGGGTTGTACCGCGTAATGAAGCTCCAAATGATCAACCTTCGGTGCCTCCTCCTTTTGGGGTTCTGCCCAGTACTGAGACTCCGAATGATCACCCTTCAGTGCCTAGTCTTTCTGGGGCTCTGCCGATTGCTGAGAATTCTCATGAGCAACCTTTGTGAAGGTTCCCTCTTGTTTGTTTATTTTGATTCATGTATATGTACATATTTGTAACTTATAGGAGATATTAATAAACAAGCTTTGCTTCATTTCAACGTATTGTGTTAAATACACCAAGGCCTTCTTCACTAAGTTCTTTGAATTTTTTTTTTTTGTTGAAGCTTGTATGTTGAATCTTTGAGAGTGAAGCATGTATGTTGAGGTAGTGCTCCCTTAATATTTATGTTGAGAATGAATTTCATATTGATAGAATGAGAGGTGTTGCATGGACTTATAAATAAGTTGAGCTACTTCTCATTTTTCAATTGGCCGGTTTTATGGTAGAATCTCAATTTTCTTCATGATACTAGAGCAAATTGTCCCATGTGTGAAATCCAATGTCCACACGAGCTCTACATCACTCTATTTGTGTTGTTCACATGTTAGATTTAAAAATTTGTCTACATAAGAGACCTTTTTTAGAATAAATCTTATCCCAGGAATATGCATTGCATAGGGCGGCCTAATTTAGGGCTGCCTTACATCCTAGAGGATATTACAAAGTTTTTACTACCAGTTCCCGCAACCATGCAGCAACTATATATACGTGATTGCTTGATTATCCTTTCTTTAATGAGAAATTAGGTTCACGTCCTTCTTTTTGCTACTTCATTGATTAAAATGTTATTCATTTTCAATTTTTGATATATGTCCTTGGATATTAATAACATCATTAATTATTTGAATAATAAAATATTTTTATTTTTAAATATATTCCTTTAGTGTTAAAAATGTTACAATTAGTATATTTATATTTATGGCTAAATTTTTTTTCATTTATTTTTATTTTTAGTTTGTGCCTATTTTTAATTTGTACCAATTTTTTTTTTCATTTTTAATTTGTACCCATATATTAATTTCTTTTTGTGCCCATATTTTTTAAAGTTTTATTTGTGTTTGTACCCATGTGTATACCATCACGTAACATTGTATATTTAATTAATGATAGAAAAATTACATATGGTATATTTATGTTTTATGCCTAAACTTTGTATCATATATTTATATTTTTAGTTTGTACCCACTTTTAATTTGCAAATTTTTTTTAAATTTGTAATCTTTTATTTTTAGTTTTATTTCGTACCCATATATTAATTTCTTTTAGCGCCTATATTTTTAAAAAATTCATTTGTACTCATAATTTTTTAATCTTTTATTTGTACCCTAATTTATTTATAATGTACCCATTCTTCTTTATTAATGTACCACTTTGTTATATGTGAAATGTACCATTTTTTTAACACTATGGATACATTCTTTTGCCATTTATTATTTCTTATTTTTACATGGTTTTTATCCATTTATTCAATCAAAATGTTTTAATTTTTTTTATTGTAACCGTTTCTGATAGTATTATAATGAGGGATTTTAAATTTATAGGATTATAAATCTCATAAAATATCAAACAATTAATAGGATTATAAATCTCATAAAATATCAAACAATTAATGTCAAAACTATAAAAATATAAATATTAATTGTAATATAATGAGGTGTACAAAGTCAAGGGACTTTGATCAAACTTTGAATATCATTAAGGTTTTAGTCAAAGAATATTAAAGATTATGGACCGCATCCAAAATATCCCTTTATTTAATATGCTCTTGTAAGTTGTAGTCTCCCTCGGCCGTGGTGGAATAAAAAAAGCGAAGCATGAACATGATAATTCATGTGATTGCTTGATAGCAAATCAAACTGGTAATACGATAATATTACATTTCTAATTTTCTATGATGCGCATGAAGCATGATTATCCTTTCTTTAATATGCTTTTGTGAGTTGTAGTCTCCCTCCTTAGAAAGGGATTTGTTACCAACTTACCCTTCTCAAACAGTCACTAATTAATGTTATTAGGGTTTAGACTATTAAACAAGTTTGGTGAAATTATGTATTATTTGACTGCAAAATGTATGCTAATGATTTTCCATTTGTTGTTATTTTGACAATAACACTTTTTAAGCCAGTCAAATTAAATGGGGATAAACTTTCCAGACTGTAATTTTAATGACATACTCTCCAACAAAAATAAAAGTATAATTAGACATACAAATTCCAAGTCAACTGATAATATATGGCAAAATCACCTGAGAAATGCTATTCATACTTTCTCAAAAGTGAATTCAAATGTAAAATAAATTTCACGGCAAAAATTGTTAAAAATGAAATTTAGGGCAAATTTCAAAATGCTCTATTCTTCTCCATAAGAGAACAATTATAAGAAATTAAACAAGATACACTATTAACTAAAAACTAGAAATAAGACTATATATACAAGTGATATTTCACCTTAAATTAATTTAAATTGCAAGGATAGGAATTCAAAATTATACAAGTAAACACTTCGACTCTAACTGACATGACATGCAAAAATAAAACAATATTAACTAAAAAAATTACAAATTTACCTAGATCCACAAGAATAAAAATACAAAAAAAAATAAAAAAATCCTTAGATCTTGGATATTATATCCTCATAAAAACTACAAAAGATATAAATTAACAAAAAAACATAATCCCCTAATTATGTTAGAAAGGAGAAGAACTGCAATGGTGGTTAATTGCCAGTGTAATTGGAGGCCAAAGCAAACATCAAATTCAATGTATAATGAGAGTTGGTAGCTAGTGTCAAATCTCTGGCGTCATTTTCTTGACCTTTCTTCTTTGGCTTAGTAGTCAGCTCTCTCTTTTTCCTTCTCTCTCTCTCTCTCTCTCTCTCTCTCTCTCTCTCTTCTCTGCCGGTTTTGTTATGTAATGTTATGTTAGTGCGTGACAGACCCGCAGCCATGCAACATGGCAACGAAGCGGTATCTCTCATCATCGGATTCTACACATCAAGTCTATATATTAATTTCCTCCAACTATTTACTTATTAGGGAAATATTTTCGCCATTTTTCTCTTCATGCATTCATTTTTCTTTTTCCGGTCTTAGAACTGAATAAATAAATAAAATTTAAAACAAAGAAATAAATGTAGAATGTGAAAAAATCACTATCTTCCGCATATTTTCAATCTTGAACGGACCTACATGTTTTTTAAGTCGATCAATATATTAAAATCTTATTGTACGCTCTTCACAAGTTTAGTTTTCTTTTTTAATGTAGAAAATTAGAAATGCACAAAAGAAATTTTTTAATACCAATAACAATTCTCTATATTAAGATGGTATTATTTTCTTGACAATCTTGTGGTTCTCATTTAAATTATATTCTTTAAAGCTCAAGGCTTTATCATCTTTTCTCTGTTTTTGACAAGAACATAAAAGTATGTATATTTTAATTTGATGCAAAGTTTCACTTTTTTTTTTCAGAGACAAAGCAAAAGACCCAAAAATTGTTTTGATTTTCAAATAAAAACCCCACAAATAAGAATCAACGAAGAAAGAAACCCACAAATTATTTCGAGTTTCATTGACGCTGGTAAGGAAAAGATTGGAACTTTTTCACTAATTATTTGAAAAACACAGCAAACATCTAAATACATGTATGAGCTCCATGACAAATGGATGTCTTTCTGGTAAAGATCGAAACTGACCGAAGCTGTACCGAAATTGAGCCGAAAAAAATATCGAACCCAGAACACTGAAAAATTTGTACCCGAAACCAAATTGATACCGAAAATTTAGGTACGGAATCAGCATGCAATATTGTTTTTGGGAACTCACACGAGAACTTCCCAATGCGTCACACATCCTGAGATTGTTCTCGCGCAAACTCGCTTAACCTCAGAGTTCCAATGGAACCCGAAACCAATGAGCTCCCAAAAGGTCTCGTGCTAGGTAGAGATGTGAATATACATATAAGGCTTACATGATCCACTCCCCTGGACGATGTAGGATGTTACAGGTTTGTTTGGTAAGACCGAACCTAACCGAAATATATATAATTTTTTATTTTAAATATAAAATTATATGCATCCTATTAATATTGGCCGCAGCTTACGTCATTGGAACGAGTTTTTTGTTAAAGTGGCTTATCAAAATAGATTTGACTATCTATTTGTTCGTATCATGTAAGTTGTTATCTGATTAAAATTAGGAGGAAATCTACTTTGGTCTGTTAAAATTTAAAGATCGTTAAAAATAAACCCAACATCTAAATTTATAATTTTGCATTTTTATTTGTATATCTTATATGTTATATATTTTAATTGGGATAAGATCAAGGAAAAAATATTTTTACATTTGTTTTTAGCCATTAGGTTTTATAATATCTTACGATCTTGATTAATAGTGATGTAGAGACTATTAAGACTTGTATGATGATGTGGATTATAACTAATAAAAAAACAATAATATTAATGAATAAGAAGCAACTAATACAATAAAACTGGAAGAAAAAAAAATATCAATTTGACATGAAACCAAGCGAGGAACTGTGCAAGAACGCGAGAAGGAGGCGGAGAGAAAATTTCAACCAATTCCAGTACATGCTTCTTTGTTTCGATTAATACAAAATTCCATAACCATATTATTTATTAAGCTACCATTTGATTTGGTAAAAAAAATCAGACCTTAAACCCTAATCAACCACATTAGAATTGATTAAAGAACCCAAAACATAAGAAAAGGGACTAGAAATGGTTAGCACTAGCATAGGAAAGCATTTGACAGCATCATTGGTTTCAGCCCACATGATTTATCTTTGATCGAATTTTCATCCGAAACTAGGGTTATAGTTTGATGCAAACACAGCATGCCATTTTCCCCTTATTTGCAATCTCAAAACATTCTTCTTGAACCTGAAATTGCTAGGCTGCTTTAACAGCGCTGAGTTTGACAGCGTGAGTGATAAAAAAATCGAGGTGTTGCGGTTGGATGAAGCAATTAAGATGGTCATGCTTCCTCAGGGTTTTTTCTTTTATATTTTTTTTAATTCCTCTCAGTTTTTATTCTTTTCTTAGTTTTAATTTTTATTTATTGTTAGTTATAATCCACATTCTTATCCTAGTCATTTATGTTTAGAGTTTCCACATCTCTCTTAATCAAGACCGTTAAATGTTATAAAATCTAAAGGTTACAAAGAAGTGTAAAAATGTTTCTCCTTTGATCTTATCCCATTTTAATTAGGGGCGGGCACTTTAATGGGTTTACTAACCAACCCGACAGTCGTAACTGAAATTCGTTGGGTTGTAATCTTTAAAATTTTATTTTCGGGTACCTCAATAGGCGGGTTGGGTTGAAGTATTATTAACCCGATTGAAACCGACCCACCCAAATATCAACAATTCTTAAACAGACATGTGTATTACATACATATATACATAAAGTTTAATAGTTATTAAAACACACTTATTAATTTATACTTTAGTTAAATGATAAATTTAAATATTAAGTAAAAAATAGTGATTCTACGACACCAATTTCACAAGATTTAAGTTTAATATTACATGTATTTTGGATTATTTTATTTGTCACGCATACCCATTTTAGGCACAATAAAAAAAAGTAAATAACCCAGCATGTTGAACCCGCATTAGAATAGTTTAGGTGGGTTGATTTGTCTATTTTTGTTGGGTTGAAATGGGTTTCAACAATGTCAAACCAACCAACCCACCGAATGCTCACCCCTAATTTTAATTATAAATAAAATAGAGCCCTACTCCCTTGTTTCTCCCATATATTTTTTCCATGTCACTAACACAAAACTAAAAATTAAAACCAAAATTATTATCAAACGGGTTGTAAGTAATTCGTAAACTAACGGGCTCGATTCTTTCATAAACCTCGTTTTTATGTTGTGTTCCTAGTTGAAAATTCATTCAACTAAGATTTCTCTACTTCTTCAGGTTACCATGTTTTCATACTTGATCATGAGTACTAAAACTACCACCTAATTAACAACAGAGGATGTCTCGGCCCTGGTTGGACTGCCGTGACGAAGTCACTAGCTGGTCTCCTTAAAAAAAAAAAAAAAAACAAAGGAACGAAAAGTGAAATTTTAGCAACAGAGAAGACACAATATACAAGAGGAGCAGTACAAAACAGGCCCAAGCTGCTCAGATGTATTCATTTTACAGTACAAAGCATTCCAAAAGATCATGCATCTCTGGCTCTTCAGGTTCATATATACATTGAGGATTAAACCAAAATACAACAAAATAAAACATCATGGTCCCGAATCCTGGTCATAATTCAGGCCATGATCGCTCTAACTCGATTCCCTCCTTTTCACTGACGCTGTTTCTTGCATAAAGGCATGGACGTGGAAGGGCCTAATTGCTCTAACTTGGTACCTGAACGCTTTTCATAAACCCGACCAAGTTCTCCGGAAGTGTCGAATGCAGCATTAAGAAACTGCTCATCCTCCACAAATAACTCCAAGTTTTCATTCATCAGCAGAAAATCCACTTCACCCTCGCTAAAATCAAACATAAATCCCATTTGGATAAGCTTGCTCAGTTTATCTGCTGCAGTAGGTTTTGCTGCTGCCAACAGTTCTTGCGCAAGTTCGATAGCAAAAGAAGTAACAAACTCTAGATCGTTTCTCCGTCCTCCGTAACCTGATTTATCAATGAGCAGCCGCTGTGAATCCTTCTCCCAAAGAACCAGCTTTTGTTTTTTCACTTCCACGGTTGTAGCTGCAGATGGCATTAGTCGATAGCAGACTTGAATTGGTTTCTCACTCTTGTACACTGACAGCATAATTACCGAATTTGCAGCCTCGTGTCTGTTATATAGTGACATATTTACCTCAGGACCAGCAAGAAAAGCCAGAATAATCTTGACTAAACCCCTCCCGATCAATCCATTTCTCGCATCAATCTTTTCCCAATGCTCTAACGACTCAACGCCGTTCACTTTGCACTTAACTGAATCAGAAATCTTTCTAACTCCAAGCGATTCATAGATTGCTTGTAGTCTTCCAGGGTAAATATAAGACAAGCTGTAACTCTTGGGAAACCAAACAAACAGAGGAACCTTATCACAGCCCGAGAAAATTTTCTTGAGTCGCAAGTCATCAGCAATGAATACTTCCTCTCTGCGGATAAGATGTATTTTCTCCAACCCGGACATTGTGGCAGGTACTTTGGTCAATTTTTGCTTGAGAGTATCTCGTAATTGTTGATTCCAGTTGGCTGCAACGTATTCCCAGAAAGAGCTACATTCTACAACAGTCACTTGGGAGTTACCCCTCAACGCCCACGTGCTCCATAGCTGTAAGTAATGGCTGAAGGATGGATTTAGTGCAACTCCATAGGCTGATGAAAAAAGGGGGAGGAGCTCTTTATTGTAAAACTTATCAAGAGAAAACAAACAGGAGCTGAAGAGATTTTTCGTGTCATGGAGCACACAATCCTGAGATTTAGCCCATAAACCTGTGCTCTTCGGATTAGGTATCCACAACTGAGAGTTGCATTTATCTATAACTTTTGGCCTCCAACGGAACTTGTTGAGGAAGCTATAAACCCTTGTAATTGCAGCTGTGTCAGTCAGTGACAAAACATTCTCAGAAAGAAGATCACAAACATCCAACAGATCAACCTTCACGCCAATAAACTCTAACTGATCCTTGTAAACAGAAATTTTAGTTCCATAAAAAGTTTTATCAATGATTGGCCCATCTGACCTGTTCAGAATACTTTCCCAGCTTCAATCAAACAGAATACAGTCTTCTGGAGTATTGTAACCGTTCATGGTCTTCAACCACTGGCTTTTCCCAACAGTCATGAGAAATTCACCCAGTTGACGGTCATCAAGAGAAAATAACATCAGATACTTGATGCATTCTAATAGTGACAGAATACCATCTGTGGTAAGTAGTTCAGCATCAATAGGACTGTGGAGACCTTTGGCAACTAATGGAGCTCCTCGTTCAAAATCCGAGATGACACCCAACATCTGGAGTTCGTCCTTGAACTTATATATGCCAATACCATAATAGACATCATCAATCAGAGGAAGGTCAATAAACGAAGAGATTGATCCCCATTTAGAGTTGAAAATAATTGATTCAGCAGGAGTCTTGTAACCATGCCGTGTTTTCAACCACTTCTCAGACAACAACCATTCCAGTTCAGAGCACTGTAACTGCATAGTTTGCCTCAGTTCTCTAATGCAACCTAGCAACGACATCACATTAGCAGCAGCCAAGCCAGAAGAAGATAGTAGGGAATTAAACTGATCAGCAAACATCTTAATCGTTCCAGGGGAATCAACAACCACTCCCATTGCATTCAATTCCTTATCGAAGTTCCAAATTGCATTCCCATAATACAATACATCAATCGCAGGGACCTGAAGGATACTGAACAAACAACCCCATCTAGGATCAGGAAGAACAGTTTCCAAAGGGCATTTAAAACCCACAGTTGTCTTTATCCAAGGTTGACATTGAATTTGCTTAATCAAGCCAGAAGCTTCAGATCCCAAGCATCTGATACATTTAAGAATGAACAAACCACAACCACCAGTCATGGTTGACAAATTTGAAGGTAAAGTCACTTTCTTTGCAACTAATATTTGCACCTCATCTACGCCATATGTAACTCCAAGTAACCTTAGTTCCGGTAAGAAAGAACCTAATCTGCTTCCATAGAATGCTTCATCAACTATAGGAAGATTTGTAAGTTTTAGACAGATTTCAGCTTCTATCTCAGATTGCAAGAGGATAGAACTCCCGGAAGAACTATAACCTCGATGAGTCTTTAGCCACTTCTTCCCCTTCATAACAGCCAACCACTCGTCATCAACCACACTCCTCCCTCTAGAGAAATTAATGAAAGTCAGTAAAGAATATGCGCACTCCTTGCTCATTCCAGGAGAAGCAAGAGATGCAAAGCAATTAGTAAGCAGCCTCCCCACATCATATGAACCAAGAGCTACACCAAGAAATTTCAATTCATCTTGATACAGATAAATCCGATTCATATAAAATCCCAGGTCTAAAATGAAGATATCATTCAAAACATAATTCATTATACCAAAAATATCTTTGCCTATTTCATCTGGAAGAATGGCCTGCCTTGGAGATTTATAACCTGAGTACGTCTTCATCCATTTTCCATTCTGAATGCTTTCAATGAATTTTGTAGGTAAAGATGAACCCTTTGTACGATGTAATCTGATCCAATCAAGCAGCAAAAAGGCCTGCTCACTTGACAGCTCATGAGATGCTACCTGTAACACGGCGTCTGGAGGACACAATTCTGGTAAGTCCACAGCTTTACTTATCTTGACAACAAAATCAAGAAGCTCTTTCTCAGTCGTAGATTCTCCAAGAAACATACTACTTTTAGCATAAACATCACCTATATCAACATACTTCTGTTCCACAAATGGATTTTTAGGACCAAACAACTTCACCCATTTGCTACCCGACGCAGGGACAAGAGTTTCAGTTCTTTCTCTACTAACATGGCCTGCTCCATCGATAATTGGGATCCATGAACCAAGATCAGATATGTTATAATCAGTAAGGAAGCATTTCTTGTGGGAATGATGTAGGAAAATGGCCAGTGGAAATGCCAGATTTTGTTCCTTCTCGAATACATGATTGCTAAGCAAGATAGCATAATCATATGCTGAACAAGATTTCACTCCTGCATGGTCGTGAAGCCAATTGCTGAGAGATGAAGTTCCAGTGAGGTTTGGCTTTTTCATTTTGATACAGTGATTTACGAGAGCTTTCTGAGTGCTACTGGGCAAGAAATACACATTATCAGGACATCCAAACTCCATATTGCACTTACTCAGCCATGTGTGAAGCTCCAGCTTCGTAGCATATCGAAGCTGGGGAGCCTCTACTGTACCTTTGGCAACAGTACATAATTCCATATTTCCTTCCCGGTTGATGTACTTAAGCAGAGGTATGGTCTTAATAGACTTTGAGAACTTCTTGTTGTCAGCAATAAAATCAAGTATGTCAATGTAGACCTCATCGGATAAAAGCACAAGATTGCAGGACTTGATATATTTTCCATACCAGCTACCACCAGCAGATTCCACACGTAGAAAGTCCAGAACTTCATTGTATTTGTCAAGGTCAAGTGATGAGTGCATGAGAAATGAAGACAACTCGCATAAAACAGCCCCTTGACTCCGAATTCGAACAACAATGTCCCTAAATTTTGGCAGGACACGAACTGTATTTTGAGGGCACTTGAATGAAAACCTCTCACTGGAAATCATTTCGCAAGGCACTATCAGTAAACATCGCAGCCTGGTTCTGATGGACTCTCTTAAGTTGTCAAATGCAGGAATAGGTGAAACTTGAGCAGGTAAAAACTGAAATGCCTGATCCACTTAAGTAAAGAGGGAAAGATCTTTCACATACGACTGAAAAGCATTCACAAACGCTGATGGTACGCATTCAAGAATTCCCAAGTTCCATAGGTTATCCAACATTATAGATTCTCGTGAGGAAGAAAGGATGAAGTCAGCTTGAATCACAAAGGGGAAATTTGTAACCATTGCTGTTGGCAGGAAAGCAAATATACCAACAGACGACGTTCCCCTTCTCAGCCTTTCTCCAAATGGGAAAGCAAGGGTAATAACCCATTCCTCCACATCCATCCTTACACTAACTCTATTTCCAGGTTTTACTGGAAACGACTCTCTCCACAAGTAATACTTACACAAATCCTCAGTTTCACACTCTGTTTCTTTAACAGAAAGCTGAACAACGCGAGAATTGGCTCTTTCATCACCCAAGTCCATATGTTCTGTCTCACTAAATATCGAAATTGTGGAGACATCATCAGCCTTTCCAGAATCAAACCCACGTACATATAATCGTTTTATCTTGGATAAGAACAGGAGAATCTCCGGGTGCAGATCAGACAGTTGAGCTCTCACTGCTTCAACCTTGTCAGGCTTTAGAGGAAGGACAAATATAGTTGTGGGCAAGATCTTGTTTGACCCGTACGCATTGCATATTCTTGACAAATCGAGTAACAAATTCAGGAACAACATACCCAATACCACAATATTGGTTTGATTCTTCCGTGAATCTGACACGATACCCGTTGCTAAATATCCATGGCTGTGAACTCACAAGAAACACGCTCTTAAATCCAATTCCTGCAAGAAAAAATTGGTATTGTAAGTTCAACTTGATAATTTATAGTTCAAGAGGTAACTGGATTCTTATACAGAATGCATGCAACTCAAAAAAGTAAAATGAGTTGAATATACTGGGAACACTACTATTATGCATTCAAAACAAGCGTGTATCCAAAGTAATAGTAGAGAAAAAAAATGAATTAAATAAAAACTTGCCAAAAGTAATCCCCTAGTGATGGGAATTTCACAGAGCCCAACTATTCAGCCGGAAACGAAGAAGGCATAAAATCCAAGGCCAAGTTAGCCTAAGAAATGCCAAAAAAGTTCCTAAAGCAGAACATACAAAAATAACTTGCTAAAAGGAAAACCAATACAGGATCTCAAAAAAAAAAAAAGGTGGTGCAGAGACATTTAATGGGATGAAATATAATTCCAACAGCAGATTTGATTGAAAGCAAAGTTAATCACAAAAAATATATTCAACATCAGGTTCATGGAAAAGCAAAAAACTGCAAAGCTCAAACCCTTGGTGCTAGTTTAATAACCATTTCGCCCTTCGTTTTCGCTTTTTTTGTGCTTAAGATATGGTGGTACGAAATGGTCATCAACCGAAAGCGCGCTTAACTACTTAATTCTTAGTTGCATTCTCCGTAAAACACATCCTAATGGGAAGGGAAGGCTATTAGGGATAGGAGTTCCAAGTTCAATAAGTTTATATATAACCTTTTAATTTACCTTTTTCTCCAATAAAGCCCTGCTGTCTCTTCCCCTTCTTTGTAGAACATCCAACACTGCAGATGGAGTCCATATTCTTCCTGGAAAATCCAACCTCATTATTAAAAACCAGTAGAGTAGCCGGAGCTCCACTCCCAGTTATGTCCTTCTTTGTCATCACAAATTCCAGCGTTGGTTCAACCCCTTCTTCGTATTCATTGTCTTCCGCGTTCTGCAAATCAAAAACCCACAATTAAAAAATTCCACCAAAAGAACAAACCCACAATTTGTTTTCAAGTTCCATTGATGCTAGTATCGAAAAATTGAAACCTTTTCACCTTTTTTCAGAGACAGAGCAAAAGACCCAGAAATTGTTTTGATTTTCGAATAAAAATCAACGAAGAAACAAACCCAGCAAACAAAATTTCACAAAAAAAAACCCACAAATTATTTCGAGTTTCATTGACATTGGTAAGGAAAAGATTGAAACTTTTTCACTAATTTTTTGAAAAACACAGCAAGAAATTGGATACCTGTATGAGCTCCATGAGAAAATGGATATCTTTCTGGTCAAGCTCGGCAGATAGGCTGGTGACCGCATCACACAATTGCTCTGGCTTAATGTCCAAGTTAAACTCACCTGGTGATTAGGATCATTGCCCCTTCATCCCTGACGCTGCTTCTTGCATGGCTCCATCGGCGTGAGAGGTTCTAATAGCTCTGACTTCTTACATGAACGCTTTAGATAAACACGACCAGTACCTCCTCCTGACGGGAGGAATGCAGCATCAAGAAACAGTGCATCTTCAACAAATAACTCTAAATTTTCTTCCATCAGCAAAAAGTCCACATCATTCTCATTGAAATCAAACATTAATCCCATTTGGATAATCCTGCTCAAGGTTTCTGCAGCAGTGTGTGTTGTCTGCGCTAACATCCCTTGCGCCAATTCATCAGCAAAACAAGTGACAAATTCTATATCAGTTTTTCCGCTTTCATAGGCTGATTTTTTAATGAGCAAGCGCTGCGAATTTTTCTCCCAAAGAACCAGCTTTAGTTTCTCTACTTCCACTACTGTACCTGCAGATTGCATTAGCCGATAGCAGACTTGAATCGGCTTGTCACCTTTGTACACTGACATTTCAAGTATAGATTTTGCAGCCTCGTGTCTCCTCTTCAAGGGCATGTTTACATGAGGACGAGCAAGAAAACCCAGAATAATCTTCATTAAACCCCTCCTTATTAACCTCTCGCTTGGATCAACCTTTTCCCAGTGCTCCAATGATAGTGTATGACTCACGTTGCACTCAACAGATTCAGAAAGCTTTCTAACTCCGAGTGACTCATAAAACTCATAAAGTCTTATCGGAGGAACCGATGGCAAGCAGTTGCTATGTGGAAACCACACAAACAGAGGAGCCTTATCAAAACTAGAGAATTTTTTCTTGAGTTGCAAGTCATCACCAATGAAAACTTCCCCTGTGCTGATCAGAAATATTTCCTCAGCCACGGACATTGTAGCAGGTAATTTGGTCAAGCTCCCCTTTAGAGTATCCTCCAATTCAGGATTCCAGTTATCGAAAACATATTCCCAAAAGAAGCTGCATTCTTCCATAGTCACTTGCCCATTACCCTCAATGCCCAGCTGTTCCACATCTTTGGTTGATGGATTTTCAGCCACTCCAAAGGCTGA
This sequence comes from Malus sylvestris, assembly GCF_916048215.2. NCBI lineage: Eukaryota > Viridiplantae > Streptophyta > Magnoliopsida > Rosales > Rosaceae > Malus > Malus sylvestris. The sequence continues at coordinate 5,884,851 of NC_062267.1, read as the reverse complement.
AGAAAAAATGGGTAGGATCTCTTTGCTGTAAACGTTTTCAAGACAAAACAATCAGGAGCCAAACCGGTTGTTCCTATCATAAAGTACGCAATCCTGAGAATTAACCCATACACCTGTACCATTTGGATTAGGTATCCACACCTGCAAATTGCTCACTGCTTCCGGGTGCCAGTGGAACTTACTGAGAAAGCTATAAATTCTTGTAATTGAAGATGTATCTGTGAGTGAAAATAGAAGCCCCGAAATGAGAGAAGAAACACCTAAGGGATCCACATTCGCACCAATACCTCTTAACTGATCCTTGTATGCCAAAATATCAGTTCCGTAAAACTTTTCATCAATTGTAATTTTTGGTGCATCAGACCTCTTCAAAATACTCTCCCAAGCTGGATCAAACAGAATGCACTCTTCCGGCGTTTTGTAACCATCCCCAGTCTTCAAACACCTGCTTTTTGCAATGTTGTTGAGAAAGTCAGTCAGTAAAAGCTCATCAGGAGGCCTTGACATCAGAGACTTGATGCATTCTAGCAATGATACCATACCATCTGCACCAACTAGCTCAGCTTCGAAGGGGATACGGAGACCTTTAGCTACAAACAGAGCTCCCCCTTCAAAATCTGTGATGACACCTAACTTCTGAAGTTCATCCCTGAACTTATATATTCCGATGCCATAGTTTGTATCATCGATGATAGGAAGATCGACAAACCACGAGATTGACCCCCATTTTGAGCTGAAAATAATTGATTCGCTAGGACTTCTATAACCATGTCGTGTCTTCAACCACTGCTCAGACGACAACCAAGTCAGTTCAGGACATGGTAAAGGCATTGTTTGACTCAGTTCTCGAATGCAACCTAACAGTGCCATCACTTTCTCAGGAGCCAAGCCGCTAGAAGAATGCAAGAGAGAATTAAACTGAGTAGCTACCAAGTCAGTTGCTCTTGCAGTATCAACTCCCACTCCCATTGCGTTCAATTCATCAACAAAATGCTTAATTTCATTCCTGTAATACAATTCATCTATCACAGGAACCTCAAGAGTACTCAACAAAGAACCCCATATAGCGTCAGGGAGAAGAACAGTCTCTGCAGGGCATCTAAAACCAAAATTTGTTTTAATCCAAGGCTGATGTATAATTCTCTTAATCAATCCATCAGCTTCAGAGCCCAAAGATCTGATACATTTAAGAATCAAGAAAAAGCAATCACTCGTCCTGGAAGATGGATCTGCAGGTAAAGTCAGATTCTCTGCAATCAGTATTAGCACCTTTTTCATACCATGTATTACCCCAAGTAGCCTTAATTCAGATAACAAACAGCTTAATTTTGTCCCATAAAAAGCATCGTCAACAATAGGAAGATCTGTAACTTTCAAGCATGATTGAGTGTCTATCTCAGAAGGCAAGATGATAGATACCTCGGGAGCATTATAGCCCTTATGAGTCTTCAGCCACTTCTTCTCCTTCATAACAGCCAACCAATTCATATCAAGCATACCCCTCGCCTTAGAGAAGGTAATGAAAGTCAGCAAAGAAAATGTATACTCTTTGCTCATTCCAGGAGAAGCAAGAGATATAAAGCGATTGGTAACCAATCTCCGCACATCTACTGATCTAATCCCCACACCAAGGAATTCCAATTCATCTTGATAAAGCATGATTTGATGACTGTAAAATTCCAGGTCCAAAATCGAGATATCCTCCAGAATATGCTTCATCATATCAAAAATACCTTCCCCTGTTTCGTTTGTAAGAATGGCCTGTCTTGGAGTGCAATAACCCAAGTATGTCTTCATCCATTTTCCATTTCGAATGCTTTCAAGGAATCTTGTAGGTAAAGAACCCTTGGTTCGAAGTAATCTGATCCAGTCGAGCAACAGAAAGGCTTTCTCACTTGATAGTTCATGAGATGCTATCTGTAACACCACATCTGGAGGACATAACTCAGGAATGTCCACAGCTTTACTGAACTTAACAACAAAGTGAAGAAGCTCATCCCGAGGCACAAATTCTCCAAGAAGCATACTACTTTTAGCATAAACATCTCCTATATCAATGTAATATTGTCCCACGAATGGATTTAGAGGTCCCAACAACTTCACCCATTTGCTCCTTGATGCCGAGACCAGAGTTGCAGTTCTTTGCATTCTGACTTGGTTAGTCCCATCAATAAGTGGGATCACCGTGAGAAGGGAATACAATTGAGAATCATCAATGATGTTTTTCATGTGGGCATGATAAAGGAAATGGACCAAGGCAACTGGAAGAAGTGGTTCCTTATTTGATACATAAGGATAAAGCCAGGAAACAAATTCTGTTGCCGAACAAGGACTTAAACCTGCATTACTGGAAAGCCATTCGAGGAGAAATGAACTTCTTTTGTGAGTTAAAAGTGCTTCCCAAGTGCTATTGGGCAAGAAATAAAAATTACCGAGACATCCAAACTCCATATAGCACTTACTCAGCCATGTGTGAATCTCCAGCTCCACACTATATACAATCTTGGGCGTTGTATTAGGAATTGTACGCAATTCCATATTCCCTTCACGATTGATGTATTTAAGAAGAGGCATGGTACTTAATGATTGTATGGACGATGAATCCTTATAAGTATTAGTAATAAAACCAAGCAGTTGAATGTAGACATCATCAGATACTTGCGACACAATATTGCAGGATTTAATGCATTGTGCATACCAATTATAAGAAGCATATACCACACCTAGATAGTCCATAACTCCGCTGGTTTCTTGAAAGTTCAGAGATGAATGTGAGACCTTCATCAAAGAAGATAAACCACTTAAAACAACCCCTTCGCTTCTAATTTGAACTAAGAGGTCTCTGAATGTATGTAGGATTCTAACTGCTTCTTTAGGCTGGAAAAACAACCTCTCACCAGAAAATATTTCACAGGGTACTATCTGGAGACCTTGCAATCTAGTTTTGATGGACTCTGTTAATTTATTAAACACCGGAATTGGTGATGCTTGAGTTGGTATGAACTGAAATGCCTGGCCCACTGAAGGAAACAGGGAGAGCTCTTTCACACAAGACTCAAAAGCATTAACAAACGCCGATGGAACACATTCAAGAATTCCCAGATTCCATACATTATCCAAAAGTATTGATTCTCTTGAAGAAGCAAGGATGAAGTCAGCTTGAATTACAAAGGGAAAGCTTGTGACCATGGCTGTAGGCAGGAAAGCAAATACACCGACAAAAGAAGTACCTCTTCTCAGTCTGTTTCCAAATGGGAAAGCAAGAGTGATCACCCATTCCTCGACATTCATCCTAGTATTAACTCTATTAGCAGGTTTTACTGGAAATGCCTGTCTCCATAAGTAATACTTGCACTTCTCCTCACTGGCACCCATTTTTTCTTTAACCGAAAGTTCAACAACACGTGCATTGGCAGTTTTATCACGGACATTCGTAAGATCAGTCCCGGTGCATATAGAAATTGTGGAGACACCATTGGCTGCTTTGGGATCACACCCACGTACATATACCCGGTTTACCTTGGATAAGAAAAGAAGAAGCTCAGGATGCAAACCCAATAGTTGTGCCCTCACTGTTTCAACCTTCTCAGGCTTTAAAGGAAGGACAATTGTAGTTGCCGGCACGACCTTGGTGGCACCATATACATCAAGTATGCTCGAAAGAGTAGGCTCCCCACTAACCCATTCAGGAACAATGTATCCAATACTGCAATCTTTGTTCGGTTCTTCCCTGAGTTTGATTCAATATCCATTGCTGAATATGTGAGGTTGTGAACTTACAAGAAACACACTTTTAAACCCAATTCCTGCAGCAAGCAACCACGGCATTACAACTCTAATATGATAATCAACAGTTCACAAAGGTATCGAAGACTAAGCTCTTATAAAAACATGAATGAAATTCATAAATTATTTTCTAACGTAGAAAGTATCTGCAGAAAATCCATCCTCCCTAAGAATTTGGGAAGTGATTTTCGCATTCCCCTTTTCTCCCCCTGCACTCCTCCCTCAATCAAACGAGAATCAAGGACGGAAACAAGGGAGGAGCGTAGAAAGAGAACACAAGAAGTGCGAAAATCACTACACTACCCTATAATCTCATCATCAAGAATCTCCACATTTAGTTTGCTCATAAATTTACCTTTTTCTCCAATAAACCCGAGATGTCTTTTCCCCTTCTTAGTAGAACGGCCTACACTGCATATGGAATCAATGTTGCTCCGGGAAAATCCGACCTCATTGTTAAAAACAAGCAGAGTAGCCGGAGCTCCACTGCCAGTTATGTCCTTCTTTGTCAGGACAAATTCCAGCGTCGGTTCAACCCCTTTTTTGTATTGATTATCTTCCGCATTCTGAAAATCGAAAACCCACAAATAAAAATCCACCAAAAGACAAACCCACAAATTAAAATCGACAAAATAAGAAACCCACAAGTTGTTGTCAAGTTTCATCGATGCTAGTATCGTAAAGATCGAAACTTTTTCACTTTTTTTTTCTGAGAAACTAAGCAATATACCTGTATGAGCTCCATTAGAAAGTGGATGTCTTTCTGGTAGAGCTCAGCAGAGAGGCTAGTGACGGCGTGGTGGAGGTCGAGAGTTAAGGGGTTTATCCTTGTTTTTCCGATGGAGAACTTTTTGGTTCTAATTTCTTCTATGTGAAGTTTGGCAGAGTGCAAGGCTTTTTCTGCAGCGGAGGGTTTCATGGCTTCTCTGCAATGGCGCGCTCAACACTGCAGGGAGGAGAGAGAGAAAACGCCTGAAAAAAAAAGTTGAGAAAAAGGAAAAGGCTTTTAGCAATTTACAAAGCGGAAGAGAGTTGTGTGATGAGAAAAGGAGGTACCTTTATGAGAGAAAGTGGCGGCAAATTTTGAGAGAAGGAAGAAGACGATGTATGTAAAACTTCAAGAATCACAGTTTTATTTGGACTCTCGCGGTAAAAATTCGAAACGAAACGGCGTCTTGATCCTTGTAAAAATCACAGGTTTTTTCCTAGAGTTAAAGGCCTATCACACCGTGGAGGTCAGACCCAAAAGTCTCTTTCTCCTTCAACAGCCTCCTGGAATGCTCAGCCCTGAACTGCTGGGTCTCCTGCAACATACAATTCAAGCTAATTACACAATCAAACATGCATTTCGTATTCCAGAAAGAAAAAAAAAGGCATGAACTTTTAAACATACTTGCAGATTCTGCGAATTGGGTAATTGGGTCAGGATAAAGTATACTTGTGGGGCGTCGCCGCCGTGGGTCTTGGCGGCGTTTCGGAATATGGGTTTTAATGGCGGACGAAGAATATGAATAACGGCCGATTATGGGGTTTTGGAGGGAGGAGCGAGTGCTGGGCTGGGCTCCAGATTTGGGTTTGCTCACCTCGTTAACCCAACAGTTTTTTTTTATTATTTGGGATTTTTTTAATTTAAATGTTAAATAAATAAAGTTAACAGAGTTAGTTTTAAGTTACGTTAAATGACATATGTCAACATATCAGCAAGGAAACACAAACGAGACACACTTTTGGGGACAACAAATCTGGAGCCCCCTTGTGTGCTATGCAAGCAAGTTTATAAGAAATAGTTGGAGAAAATTGTAGCAACAGTCCTTCAATTTTAACTTAATTGGAGCAATGGTCTCCTAACTAAAATTTCATGATCATTGATCCCTTAACTCATCAAAACATGTAGTTATAGTCCTTTTCTCCAACTCCTTTAAAACTTCCTTCAAAATAAGTCACATGCTATGCACGAGGTTGAGTCAAAGGGTAAATATGAAAAACCAAATGAATTTTTTTTAAGCAGTGGTCACTCAACTTTAACCTAATTAGAGAAATACTCCCTCAACTTTAACCCAATTGTAGCAACGATCCTTCAAACATGACTCATTTTGACGGAATTCTGACGGAATTGACGAAAAAAACCATAGATGCACGTGTTGATGAATTAAAAGACCAATGGTCATGGATTTTTAGTTTATGGATCATTACTCCAATTAGATTAAAGTTGATGGACCATTTCTACAATTTCCTCAAAGAGTTATGCAAGAGATAATATCTTTTTAGAGTATATTTCATATGATGACATTTGATGATTGAATTCATCTTTTTCACAAAAATATGGTTTACCTAGCATTTCACTTTTAAGAGTGACTCGTCTCAATCCATGCCACTTATTATAATACATGTGAACGATACCGTTAATATGATATGAACATGGAGATGATGACCTAAATATAATATGACTAACACACAATTTGGTTAAACGTTTCTTTGAGAGTCCAGACACTTTGTGTTTTTAAGTTTTTGAATGTGATTGATAACAACACCATCACGTGAGGCTAATAATTGACTTGTTACAATATGAGTGAACAACAAGGTTGAGATGACAGATTTAGATAATGACTTATATACATTCTTTGAGACAGTATTCTGGCATTATGAACCAACAACACTACTCATGTGTTTTAAGTTTCTCGCATTGTGTCGAGTGATTGGTTTGAGATAAGTTCCAATCAAATCCCTCAACCTAGACCTCATAGTATTAATTTATAAATTTGCGAGTTATAATATATAAAGGGAATTGTTATTGGCACACCAAAAATCTCATTTTACACTCTAAATGTTCTATAATTAGTAAAAAAATTACACTTGCACGGAGTGTAAAATAAATTTTTTAAAATGCTAATAACAGCTCCCTATATAAATTGATAATACCATATGACAACATTATAATATGAGTCTATCAATAATACAATATATGGCATAGAATGATGAAAAAAAATGCCTAATTAGATTATTCAAATGGGGTTTTGTTTAATGAATAATAAAAAAAAAATTGAGATGATAATCTAAGATAAATTGAACACAAAAAACTGATAAACTGGCAAACCAAAAAAAAAAAAGAGTTCTGCAGTCTGTACAATTGGCAAAGTGTGGATCATGACAGCAATTTTTTCTTTTTACAACGGATCCACGGTAATTTTTAATCTGAAATGTTGTGGTGGGTAAAAAAGAGCTCAGTCGATTTCCATAACCCAGCCTTTCTTATCCTCAATCTGTCCCGTTTGAATTCCTACTAGGGTTGAGTAAAGTTGTGGACATACAGTCTCAGCACCCGTTTTGTACTCCATCCTGCACATGAGTATAAGTATATTTTTCTTCGAGCGATATTCTAATCTAATCCAAATACAGAGATGAGAATTTAAACTTAGGTGCGGAGGGTAGGTCTACTAGCACCTTTGGCCTTTGTAAGTAATGCTGCCCACTGGAGCAACACCAACAGCAGTTCCAGTGCAGAACACTTCATCGGCTTCACTCAATTCGTCCACCGGAATAACGCGTTCCTCGACCTAAACGCATTTGGAGGGCAGTGTTAGAATCAGTCCATAAGGGAGATGAGCAATGGTGTAATCAACTGGCACGGAAAGTCACCTGGTAACCATGATCACGAGCTATTTCAATAACGCTTTTTCGAGTAACTCCCGAAAGAATAGTCCCCGACGTGGCAGGAGTTGAAATTACATTGCCTTTCACAATAAAAATGTTGCAAGAAGAGACCTCCTCCAGATTTTTCTTGTGTACCGAATCGAGATATAGAACATCCGAAAATCCCCTGCTTTTTGCTCTGGTTAGTGCCTTCAAAACCTACGTATATCCAGTACAGGTTATAAGTTACAACAGGTAGTAACACATGAAAACCCTAATGCAAAACGGTCGTAATTATTCTGCCTACCGGGGCATAATTGGTACTGCTTTTGACACCTCCAGCTCCGCCACGAGAGGCACGATCATACTCCTCCTCGACAAATACGTTCAAGGGTGCAGAGCCCTCCTATTAAAACAATAGCAAGCATATAAATCTTACTATAATTGACAAATATAACGCTCGCTTTTGCATGAAAGTAGCGTATTACTAACCTTGAAATAATTTCTGACCGGGGAAGCATATACAAGGAATGTGTACTCAGGTGATGGTGCCAAGCCTAATATGGGGCCACTTCCTATAAGTAGAGGCCTAATATACAAAGACCCTTTGCCTGGAGGAGGAACCTGTTTTCAGTCACCGCACAGATTTGTAAACTTGTAAATAATTTATACACAATTTCCATTCTCCAAGAAGAGATTTAACTCGAAAACAAGTAAAGTTTCCGATGCAAAATGAAAATGGAAATTACCCAACACTTGTTTGCTTGAGCTGTTTGCTTTACAGCATCAATGAATTGATCAACTGACAGTGAAGGCATGCACATTCTTTCCGCGCTAATCTTCATCCGCATCGCATTCTGGTCTAGACGAAAGAGGAGGAGTTTCCCATCTCTCTTCCTGTATGCTTTTGTGCCTTCATATATTGCCTGTTTACATTAAGTCAGCCTTATTCAACTTCTCGAAATCTAATTATGTTTTCCCCAAAACAAAAATCCATCTTATAAGCCTATATCTCAAGCGTGTTTTAACCAATTTCGATTGAAAATCTTACCTGTCCATAATTTAAAACTGCTGCAGCAGGGTTAAGTTCGATATTTCCATAACGACTAAGTTGGCCTTCTTCAAATTTCCCGTCGTTGGAAGTTTTGATAATGTACATGTAATCAGTTCGCACTAAACCAAATCCGAGATTGTCCCAATCTACATCAGCATACTCATGCTTGTCAAGATCATAGCTGCACAAATAATGCAGAGACATAAAAAAACATACAAATTAGATTGCATAGACAACCAAATGTTCTGAAGAAAAACACGAAAGCCGCCATGTGTTCGAGCATGTAATCTTCAATTCTTTAGTTCATTGTTTTCGTCAACCATATTTGTGTTCATATAATGTTGGGTCGACCTACCAAGGTAACCAGTAGCTAGTTGCTTTTTATAATATCGCAGAATTACTTCAAGCATTTATATATGAACGATAACTTGGTATACAAGAAATTTTAAAGCGGCCAAATTTTGAGGCATTACTAATCATACCTGTATTCAAATGGATCACATGCTTGTTCTGCATTCGATTTAGCTACAGATCCGAAGCAACGGTAAACTCCAAGATTCTAATTAACACGAGAAAATAGATATCAGGAAAACATTAAACACTTGATACATGCAATTGTAATCGATAAGACTGTTTTGATACTGTGTTACAATGTGAGCGTCAAATTTGACAACAACTTTCTCTGCTGCCCTTCCGTGTCATTCCACATAAGAATTGACATTTCGTTTGGAAAACACTAGTGATGTCTTTTTTTATCGTTATTCCTGATGTGAACTTTTTGACATCTCTTTTGGAGATGCTCAATATGCCTAACAATTGGCTTAGCCTAATATGCCTAATAACTTTATTAGATATATTAAGCATGTTTAGCATGCATTATTAATTTGGCTAAATATGGTGAGACACTACTTTTAAATCGACCCATGTGGTGAAAAAAGTGTTAATCTTAACTCTGTAGTGAAGTTTGTTATCAATCGTAGTCCAAAATGAAATTTATGTCAAAATCTCATCCACATGCAGGGGTAAAAATGTCATTCCATTTTTTTTCTTTTCTTTTTGGTAATTCTACTTTTTTATAATCAACAAACATAGAAGAAAAAAAAAACAAAGAAGAAATCCCTCCCCAATCCCCACCCTTGTAAGCCACAGCCCACCCACCACCTTCCCCCCTCTCTCTCACATAACCCTAGCCATCCCATCCACCATTGTTCTTAAAATGAAACTAAATTCAATGTTTGCATAATAACAAAATGAAACTAAATTCAATGTTTGCATAATAACTTATATTCTAACCTAAACGCAACAAGGTGCTTTATGATTTTTTAAATCTTGAATTTGAACTCTTGGCTCTCTTGAAATGAGAAAGTTTGATAATATAAACCTTGTAATTTTATTTATTTATTCTTTTATTGTAGTTCTAAAAGTTAAAAAAAAAATGTTCATATGACGCTTTATGATTGGTTAGTGGAATCAATAAAAACGAAAATAACAATTTTGCCCCTACAAATGACAGAAGAATGAGGAAAAATCCAATTTGGACTATGATTGATAACGAATTTCACCACAAAATTACAATTAATAGCTTTTTCACCACAGGGGTCTATTTAAAAGTAGGGTATCATCACAAGGATCACAAAAAAAAATTGGCCTATTAATTTATGTGCAAATAGTTGACTTAGATTTTTATGTAAAATATAAGTAAATTAATTTTAAGTCAAATAACATTTCTTTATTTTGTAGTTAAATTATTTTGCATAAGTTTTTACATATATTAGGCATGCTTTATTTTTTTAATCAATATATATATATATATATGTGTGTGTGTGTGTTTATCTGCATTTATATGTAACTTATAATTTTCATAATCTGCTTGTATTATTTAGAGGCATGTTTCCTTAACGTTCATTCATTTTGTAGGTAACTTATTTAGCATGTATCATTACATATATTAGGCATGTTTTATTTTTTATAAAAAAAATAAAATAAAAAACATGTATATATATTAGGCATATTAGGTAATCGTAAAAAAATTATAAAGGTAAATTAATTAATACAAAAATATTCGTAATAAGAATTTTCACTCCCACAAATAGTGCACCTACCATTTGAATTTTAAAAGTTAGATTGCTTAAAAAGGTAAAAAGCTAGACGGAAATAAGAATTTTCTAAGAATAAAAAAACCTGAAATCATGCCTATTAAAATTCAACCAGATTCACTATTATTGTAGGTAATAATATGATTGATTAACATAATTAGGTTATTATGGCATAAGTTGTAACATCCCACATCGCCCAGGGGAGTGGTCCTTAAATGTATATTCTCATCCTTATCTAGCACGAGGTCTTTTGAAAACTCACTAGCTTCGGGTTCCATCGGAACTCCGAAGTTAAGCAAGTAGCGCGCGAGAGCAATCCCATGATGGGTGACCAACTGGGAAGTTCTCGTGTGAGTTCCTAGAAACAAAACCGTGAGGGCGTAGTTGCGGCTCAAAGCGGACAATATCGTGTTACGGTGGTGGAACGAGCCCGGGATGTGGTGGACCCGGGTCGGGATGTGAAAATTGGTATCAGAGCCAATCCCTGGCCGGAAGTGTGCCGACGAGGACGTCAGGCCCCTAAGGAGGTGGATTATAACATCTCACATCGCCCAGGGGAGTGATCCTTAAATGTATATTCTCATCCCTATCTAGCATGAGGCATTTTGAGAGCTCACTGGCTGGGTTCCATTGGAATTACGAAGTTAAGCGAGTAGCGCGCGAAAGCAATCCTATGATGGGTGACCCACTGAGAAGTTCTCGTGTGAGTTCCAGAAACAAAACCATGAGGACGTAGTCGGGGCCCAAAGCGGACAATATCGTGCTACGACGGTAGAACGAGCCCGGAATGTGGTGGACCCGAGTCGGGATGTGAAATAAGTTGTAAATAATTTAAAATTATGGGCTAACAATTTCAATTTTTGTTTTTATTTGGATGCTTAAAGATAGATGAGTTTACGTTTGGAAAACAATAGTTTTTTTCTTGTTCAAGAGAATCCTATAAAAAAAAAGTACAGCAGGAATGCAATGGCTTCTGTTTTATTTTTTTTTATTTTTTATTTTTGGAAGCTGTTTTATTTTATTCTTGATAAGAACCATGACTTCTAATTATAGACAAGACAAATAATTAGAATAAAAAAGGATTAAAAGTAGAAAAATAATCATCTTTGACAGCTAATGATACAGAAGGGACGGCTGACCAAGTGTATTTTAACCAAAGAAACGACTCGATGTGATTCTGACTAATCAAATGAGTGATTTGGAAAACTAAATTTTTAAACGAAATTTATAAGTTACATGACATGAAAGTTAATAATTAAATTATTACTAAAATACTAATAAATGTGTTCATTTTTTATTCATGGTGACATATCATTCTGTTTGTAAAGTTTTATTTACAAATATAATATCTTTAGCATTACTCAAAATAAAATACACTTGTGTCGGCAATCATGAAATGAAGAGTAATCCTAAGGAGATCGTCTTATAGCATATTTAAGAGAAATAGCATTTAGATAGTAAAGTTAACTTTGTTACGCCGGGTAGGAAAAATACATTTTAAACTGTTTTGGGACTGCCATTAAAAAGTTAAAAAGGTTTTTTGGTTAGATATAAAAGACATCTATTGAAATTTGAGCTCTGCAATATATTTTATTTAAAATTATTATCTAGTGAAGAGTTTGGAAATAAAATTTCAGCCCCACAAGATTAAATAAAGTTAGAATATTAATATTTTAAGTTGAAACATAAAATTTAAAGAGTTTGTTGAAGTGTGATACATTTTTGAAGAAAAATTTAAAGAGTTTGTTGAAGAGTGATACATTTTTAAAGAAAAATTTTAAAGAAAAATTTGTCAACTCCTTTGGACATTCTTAGTTAGTACCACATTGTATACCACTTGTCTAACAGAATTAGAATTCACTAATACAACTAAATGTAATATAACATCGTACGTTAAAATATTCTGTTATATTACATTTAGTTGTAAACCACATTAAATTAACATTTTTTAGTAATTTTTTAAAATTTTATACTTTTAGAATAATTATGGCCGTTGATAAAGATGCAAGTTGTAGATTAAAATATTCGATTTAATAATATATTTATAACCTTTTGTCCACCAAATTAAATTAGAGAAATTTAACGAAAAACATTCGGTACTGTTCACTTTAACGAAAAACCACATTTTTACACTAAAAAGTCAATCCTGGTACTATTCACTTTACCCTTTATTTTGTCCTTATTATTAAAACTCAAAGTTTTCAAGCTCTTTTCATTAGTTTTCCTATTAAATTAACAATGGAAGTCCAACTAAAAAAATTAAGAGACCATTTAGTACTACAGTTTAGTGATATTTCTCTTCACTTGTAAGTGAGAAATCTTAAGTATGATTTTCACCAAAATCTAATTTGAACTACATTTTTATCAACCCATTATGAGGTTAAACTTATTTCATTTTCAGTTGGTATAAATAATATTGTTTGTTTAAAAAATAAAAATAAAAAAATAACAGGAATTTTTTTGCTCTGGCCCTTCAAGTGGGATGGGCCTCCACCTTGTCTGATGCTTCTCCAAGCAGGCGCATGCCCTTGCAAGAACTGGCAGGGCAGCTGCCAAAGCCCTGCAATTGCCGTTCATATTTTCACTGCTGAAGCTGATTTTTCTGAGCAAAAAGGCAAATCAACCCAATTGCTATGCTCTCAAACATGAGAGATTTTTTAATGTGAACGGTACACGGATAATATATTACGTGTTATTACATAAATAATGAAATATGTGTGTTAAAAAATTAATAATATAAAAAATAAAATTTCTCATTATTCCTATTAAACTATGTGGTGTACTTCCGGTCACAACTAAAAATTTCTCCTCAAACAGTTGGGTGGGATGGGGCAAGGGGATGAGAGAAGACGTAAAGATTGGAAGGAGAAGAGATGATATTTTTTGAATGAAATATTAATAAGATATATAATTGATATTAAAACAATGTAATAAAACATGGAATCTAAAACAAGGGAAATCGAAAACAGAGGAAATAAAAAACAGAGAAATTTAACTAAAGATTAACCTTGAATGATGGAGATAAAGAAGAACCCACTCCAAGAGACCGAACCAACTTATGAAAGCCTATTGTCTTTTGAATCATGGTTGATGTTGTCTGTATGCCTGCCTCGAAATCTCGGACAACCCAGAATTTAAGCAAGAGAGAGAAATCTGAGAGAGAGAGAGAGAGAGAGAGAGAGAGAGAGAGAGAGAGAGGTGGGATTGTTATACAAAGACAGAGTACCAAAAGTGCAGAGAAGGATGGGTGATGGGGTGACATTTATATAACGCCAAATTGCTAAGGACGGGGGAGGGATCCCAGCATAGTGCCCGTTGACTTACTTATTACACTAAAAAGTTAATAAAAAAATACTCGCACCAACAAACTATTATACCCTATCTACACATTTTTTTTTTATTGTTCATATCTATTATCTTATTTAATTTTTAACAGTTGAGTGAATGAATTTAGGTTTTCATTTATGTATCTCATATTAGAAATTTTCCTCTTTTAAATTATTATAGTTCAAACCTTCCCCTCTCCTTAATAAAAATAAAATGCATGAATTTTTTTTTTTTTTTGAAAACGACAAAAATTAACAAGAAATATGTGAGATGCAAAATAAGGGTGACACTATATTTTTCTTTATCATTATTTTGTCTACATTTTTTTATTATTAAATTTTTTTAATTAAAAAAAAGCAACTTGTGTCACTATTGAGGACATTTTTTTATTATTAATTTTTTTTAATTAAAAAAAAGCAACTTGTGTCATTATTGAGGACATTTTTTTATTATTAAATTTTTTTGTTTGAATTTAAGTGTGGTTTTATTTTTGTTTTTCTCCTTACAATATTTAAAATGTTTTTAATAAGAAAAGTTGTCCCTAGTGTTTTGAAATAGAAAACCACACTTAAAATGAAATGGACATGACAAGGTTGATAAAACTTAAAATTACCATGTATGACAAAAAAGTTTGAAACGTTCAGGATGCCAGGTTAGACCATGAGAAAAAAGTAAACCTAATTTAATTAGAGTGAATAGAAATCAATTCGTGATACGTAGAGTGGCCACAAATAGTTTTAGATGCATAAGATTTGAACTCGTCAATCATGGTCCATGGCCAAAAATGCCCACCACATAAGATGAAAGATGAAGATTTCATCTTGGGAGAGGATAGATGAGGAGAGAAGTTGCACAGAAAATGAAACATGAAAGATTGCACCTCATATGTGTCACACATGTATGTAACTTATTACAAAAATTATCAAACTCGAAAGGCATTACCGAATAGCTATTCGTCTGGTAATATCGTTATTTATTATGTTAGAAGAGGCTCGGAGATCAAATTGACGAGGTATTATGTTGGACTTATACATTTGGTGAACAAACTACGCGTCTATTTGTTCTACAAATCTGTCAAGTTTCTGCGTCGATGATGGATCCTTCATACTTCAAGGTTACTGTCCCACCGAATTATAAGACCCATCTATATATTTGAAAGCGCCCGGTGCATCTTCTAAGACACGACGCCACCGGGTCCAGTTTCAAGGTAAGACACCCTAAAAAGAAGAAGTAATAACTCTACTCTAGTAGCAAGTCAAAGATATGTAAATTATGAGCACATTACACTGATCGTAAGACAAAAGAAGTAAGTAAATCACTTTTCACATAGATAAGTTATGCTGCGCACAGGTAATAAGACATCATTTCTAGTAGAAAGGACTTCATCGGCTTCAAAAAATTCCTCAACCGACACAAGGCATTCCTCAACCTGTCATATAATCAATATTAGGACCTCAACTAGTAATCTGATTTACCAAGTGTTTGGGTTAATATTTAACTTAAAACTTCAAGGGAAGAAAAACCCAAAAAAGCTCAATAAATGAGGTTTTGCCCAAAGCCCAGCACCAAGCCCAAATACCCATCTCTAAACAATATGATGGCTCCCCATTAAATGCAAAGGTTAGGTGCTTGCAAGAGAAGTGACAACCGATGGAAATCAACCAACTATCGGCCCAAAAGCACTTTTCCGAATGGCAGAAAATGTAAAAATGTTGATGACTCACTACTCTTCAGTTGTTTTCGGATAAGAGTAGAAATGGTGCAGCCGGGCTAATTCGCCTATAAATAGGGGAAGAGGGCCCAGAGACAAGGACACTCAACCAATCAAACAAACAAACATATAACTTGCCTCTCAGTCAAGCAAATATCCAGAAAGCTGTGCTTTGTTCAGATTCTGCACCCTTTTAGCCTTAGGCTTCATTTAAAAAGGTATCTTTTGTCTATGTAAAAGCTATGTTACCTTCTCCAAATGTTGTAGTATCGATTCTCTTGTGTAAACTCATTTACCACTCATCCATTTTTCAGTACTTAACCTTTTAGAACTACAACAAAGAGATTGCAAGACGTTTAACCTTGCCCGACAAGGTGAAATCTTGCCCACCTCTCTTTGTTTTGTCTTTCAATTAATAAATATGTTGTTGTAATGTATTCCCTAGTATATATTCAAGTCATTTCCATTCTTTTGATGATCCAAAGTTCCATCAGTTCTCAGATTTGTTTCACTTAATGGTTTTATTGTCATAAGAAGATTAAAAGTGAGTTAAAACTGATGACTTGATTAGATTTGGATCTCCACCCTTTAAGCATACAAGATAAAGAACTAAAAGTCCTTGATCTCAAGGCATAGAAAAGAACTTAATGTAGACTTAACCCATCTACAACAATCCTTTGATAACAAGAAGTCATAATAACTTAGGGCGCAAGTAATCGAATTAAAAACACTTATTCTACATTTGCCATATAGAAATGGCAGTGGCATGCCTTAGCACTTAGTTTTTATTGCGAGCTTTAAGGCTTATACTTAAGGCCCTACAAAGACACCTTTCAAAACTAACTTTGCTCTCCTCTTGCAGCATCTCGGCAAGCCGGAGCCCGACAATCAACCAAAGTGCCAACTCCTCGGGGAGTTGTGTGCTCAAGCCAAAGACCTCGTTCAACCAGATTTCCTACCTGAACATAATTTTAGCATGCTCGATGGGACCACAAATCTTGTATGCCAAGAAGACAAAGGAAAGAACAAACTTTCAGAAGGGGAGCAAAACAGAAACCACCCCAATATATACCGAGATCTGGCATAACAGATCTCCCCGAAGACTTACAAGGACCTATCTTGACGGAAAGCCCGACTTCTTCTGAGAAATCAGAAGGGAAGGTCATTAATGAAGACCTGCATGCTACCATGATAGATGTCTTGAAAAGCATGGAGAAAAACTCTAAAAGCTTGGAGAGAAACTTTCTAGAGACAAGAGAGGAAATTAGCAGACTCCGTTTCTTAATAGGAAATCTACAAAAAAGGTTAGATCTAGAATACTGTACCCCAGGAAATGATCATGCTAGAGAAATGATGAGAGAAGCCAGCCCTGTGGAGAAGCCAGTTATTCCTCTGTTTCCTTCACTTGAGGAAAAGAGGGAAAAAGGAAAGAACAAGAAAGAATCTGGAGCTAGTCAGCCAGTATTAGAAGAAATTCTGGAAGCAGAGTTGCCCGACCCCCTATTTTCATTAAACAGTAGGGGGCAAAGCGGGCAAGAAATAACAAACTATAGGATGCCCCAGTAGATCGGGGAATCTAGTAGGAAATTGCAGCGTACCAACACTGACAAGCCTTCTCTTTATAGGTCACCACCAATGACTAATAAAGGAGGAGAGTTCAAGTAGAGGAAGCCCAATGCAAAAAAAAAGATTAACTCAGGCAATGATCATAGCCCGGAGTGGGAACCACTTCATCATACCCTGCCAAATAATACAGCTAATCAACAACTCAGAGATAAGTTAACTGAGTTAAGAAGGATGGTGGTGAGGAATGCCCAGCCACAAGCTCGCCCGCTGTTTAGAATCGCCTATCAAAATCCCTATTCGGAGTTCATTGATGAGCAGAATCCATTTCCTCTTAACTTTAAAATGCTCGTATTCGCAACATTCAGCGGAGAAGATAACAATGTGTCCTCTAGAGATCACATCTTCAAGTTCTTCAACCATTGTGTGGCATTTGAAGACAATCCTAACTATAAGTTGAGGTTATTTGAGAACTCGTTGGTGGGTTTAGCGTCTCAATGGTATTCTCTGTTGCCCCCAAATTCCATCGCTAACTGGGGGCAAATGGAAATGGCTTTCCACGAACAGTTTTACAGAATGGAGCCAGATATGACCATTAACAATCTAGTCGAGGTAAAACAATACGAGCATGAATATACCGAATACTTCATTATGAGGTTTATGAGGACAATGATAAGATGCTAGTTTCCTATCAACCATGTCCAGCTTATAACTATTACTCAGAAGGCCTTGAGACTACTCTTGAGGAAGAAATTTTATGACGTACAGTTTAATGAGTTACAAGAGCTGGTGATTGCGGCCACTAAGTATGAGAAGCTGTTGCTCGAAGAGCAGCAATTGAAGCATTTCTCTAAAACGTCACATTTCTACAAAAGTAAGGCAGCCATCCACCAAGTGGAGTTTGAGGGAGAGCTAAAAGAAAATGATGGTCATAGAAGAGAAGCAATAGACATGTGTACAGTAGAGATGACCCCTCCCTTTAAACCTTTGATGGTGAAATGATTAGTCCAACCGGTCAAAGATCAAAAGGTGATGATGAACGACGGAGGATTTGTTCCCATAAAACCCCCAAAATACCATAACTATTCCTTTGACTTAACCAAGGTCACATAAATCTATGAGGAATTGGTACGGGCAAGGGTAATTTTGCTCGATAACACTAAAAAACTACATAAGCCCAAGAAATTAAAAGGGAAAAAGTATTGCAAGCTGCACTACACCTTCAACCACTTCATCACCAACCGTGTCCAATTTAGAGACTAGGTGCAAGATCTCATCATTAAGGGAAAGTTGTTATTAGAAAAACTTCAGGCTAACATGATGATTGATACGGATCCCTTCCCTGAAACCCCAATAAACATGATCAACTTAACATGGGCCAAGAAGGGGAAAGAAAGAGCCACTTGGGAGGTAAAAGCAGAATGAAAGATCCATAAAGGAAACTCTCAAGATGCCCGAAAAATCCAAAGCAGCCATAATATATGGGGTAGCTTTATACAGTTAACGCCAATATAAGTATGAGCTAGAAATACCAGCAATAAGAGACATCCTTAATCAGAAGATGATCAAGACAAGAAAAGAAAGAAAAAAAGCTAGAAGCTTGCATAAGTGTTTTGTGGACACCCAAAAAAAGAAACCTCAGGGAAGGTCCTCCCAAGGTTGGGAGGGGATTTTCAACTAAAAGGGCGTGTCCAAGATGTTCAGAAGTTTTTCTTAACAAAATCGGGTAAATGTGGAGATAGATTTATACTATTAAAAGTCTAGAAAGTTAAATAGAAGAAGATTTCATTTCATGAAGGGATTACAGAAATCTTAGTCCAACAACTTTACATCTTCGGCCAGATCAACTATTCTAGAAAAGTAAGTTTGCATGATGGTAAAAATTCGGCCTGGTTCTCCTAAATACATGTTGTTGTTCACAAGTTGGGTTTTGGAATCCTCAACCTCGTGCGAAATCTTTTTGGGAGAAGTGGTTGGTGAGGGTCACCTTCTTGGCTTTGAGTAAAGACAAATGTTCCTCTAAGCGCTGCCCACTCCGCCTTCTGATGCTAATCCCTTAATGCCCGCAAATTCTCTAAGAAACTCAGAAAAAACTTGTACTGAGCCCGCGTCATGGAAAATCTTAAGGCTGAAAAAAACTGTGAAGTTCCGTTTCATCCAATCTTTAAAGATTTGACGAGTATTTTGAAAAGAATGAGACTCGGAAGATGTTGGAGGTCACTACAGTTTAGTTCTGATTTACTCGAGTTTCTTTACCAGGTCGGGCAAAGATGATGCTGAAGAAGCAGAAGGTGCACCTTTTGCACCTTCAACCGTAGAAGTGGGGGCAGCCTCAGCTAAAGGAATAGGAAGGGTTGCAGGAGCAGGAATGAAAGTAGCTGTTGTATAAGTCTTGGCTCGCTTACTCATAGGCTCAGGGACAAAGATTTCTATGATACCAGAACCATGAGGGGGGCGAGGAAGATCTTTCTTGCGCACTATGTGCGGTGGAGATTTGCCTGAACCTTCTCCAGAACCTTATTGCAACCAAGACAGACGTGTTAAAAGGAAAATTTAAGTGTTAAAAGAAGACAAGGTAAATCTACCTGAGTTAAACCCGGAACCTTGGAAGGAGATGGAGAGGGAGTTACTTTCTCTGATTGCCGGAAGGGACTGTCATGGCTTACCAAGGAATGAGAGACAGTGCTCAAACCTTCAACAGAAACCTACGAATAGCAGAAGTAGAGGCCAAAGTCAGTAATTAACTTATGGAAAAGAAAAACAGAATGTCTAAAGTTATGATGTACCTGAGGGGGAATATGAGGTTGAGGAACATGCACTTTAGAGGCTTCAGGTGCATCAGTAGGAGCTGTCCGAGAGGCCTATGGGTTAGTTACCCCTAAAACCACAGGAATCTCAATGACTATGGGCTCCCCAAAAATGAAAACTGGTGTTTGATGGGGTTTCTGTGCTGGAGAAGGCTGGGAAGAGTAAAAGATGATGAATACAAAGAAAATGGATTCTTAGTATGAAAGTGTTAGAGGTAGGCACTTACTGGGTTACTGTCATCCTTAACATAATGCATCATCTTCCCAGATCAAACTGCCAAATGGGAGTCACCTCTAGATGAATTGATTTTGCTCGAGAGGGAGGAGCTTGCCTTAATCGGGATGAAGGAGAAAAAGCCTCGAGCGGTGAGATCTTTTTTGCCCGAAGATCCTGTTGCAGATAGATAGGCTGAGAATTAAAGAAAAGAAAAGGAAAAGAAAAAAAATCAAAGAAATGGTAGGCTATACCTCTATCTTTTTAAGGGCAGCATTTTGATGTTTTTCGGCCTTCCGCTACATTTCTATGCTCATTGATTCATCCCTTGAAACAAAAGAAGGCTTATTAGATACCTGGGGCCTAAAAGGAAAATAAAACAAAATTGTTAGCTTTCAGACGTAAAATATAAATGGAAAATTGAAGCGAGAAGTGCTTACTGGAGGCTTTCTGTTTCTGCCTACCCGCTATGGGAACAGCAACAATAGATGTCTTTGAAGCAGATGCAACTTTTGAAGATTTAGAAGTTTGTGTTCTTGTACTCTTCCTGGTTGGGGTTACCCGCTTGGGTTTAGGCTATTTCTCAGGCTCAGAATCAGAAGTTTTTACCACAACTATCTATGCCCACCTGGATGCTCAAATGTTCGGGCTCTTCCTTGACCCCCGAGTCTTCAGATAGCTCAGAGATATCCCCACATTCTCTGGCCTCTCACCTCTTAGCCTCAGCGGCAGCTTCCTGAATGATCATTGCATTGGCATATTCTTCATCTGACCCAATTTATGCGGTTTCAGTATTCCTTGGGCTGCAAATGTTAAAGAAAAATGAATAAAGAGCTAAAGAAAGACGGATTCACAAGATTTTCATAAAATATAAAGTAAGGGAACAGAAATTACCTATTAGTAGAAGCTGGTTCTTTTAACTAACTATTTCCTTCCAATTCTCAAGTTTGCCCAAGCTAGGATAAGATTTGAGAAAGATTTGGTTAAAGAGACAATCATGAGCTTCTTGTAGATCTCCTCCATACTTCTTGATCCATTTAGCTTCATACCAAGTAGAGAAAGTTGATGTACATTCGAAATTAAGGGCTAAAGGCTTTCGGGCAACCTTACTCATAACCTCAAGGCTACGTCGGGCAGCTTGGAAAATGACTTCTTGAGGAGATTGGAGGCGATAAGAGGTGCCACAATGAATAGAGTCAAAGAATGGGATTGGAATGGCTTGTCTAAAGCCATATTGCTTACTACAGAAGTTGGGATGATAAACCTCCAACCCACGATCATAACGATCGCTGCGGACTCCCCAAGCTAAGTCTTGTGGTTGAATACAACTGATAAATTTCTCCCTGTAAAAAGGATTAACATCTTCTCCAAATGCATCTTGGAAGGCTTGATCAGAAAACCAAGGATACCTCATAAACACAGACGCTCCCCACTCCAAGTATGCCCCTGCAGACTTTAAAAAAATAAAAGCAGGCAAACGTTGAATGGTATGTGGGACAAGCTTCGGCTAGAATTCGGGCAGGAGCCACACCTTCTGGAAATTCCAAGTTAGCTGCCCGAAACTCTGGAAAATACCATTGTAACTATAATTGGACCATCCAGTTTGATCCATTAAGGTTGGTTTCAAATGGTTCACGCCGAGTCATCTCAAAGAGAAGATGGTAGAGATAAGAAAGAAGGAAAGGGCCCATGGCAACATCGTCAAAATTGTGAAGGGCTTATACTAAAGGGATCCATTCGACCTTCACTCCCTTGGATTTATTGGGGAAGACATGCTTATTGAGTCAGTACAGAAGGAAGTACATGTGCTCTTGATCCAAGTTGGCATTAAAGGGGTCTGCACCAAAATTCTTTTTCACAAAAGGGATGAAGCCCTTGAAAGAGGTCCAATAATTCTTAAAAGTTACGGAATTATATTTCAGTTGAAGCGGGGAAGCCGAAGTGCCCGAACACTCAGCAATCGGACGAGAAGAGGGAGCCCAGTCATGAGTCACATCCATAATTCGGCCCGATGGTCTTAGTCCGAAGACTTGTGCTATATCCAGGATAGTTAGAGACATAGGGCCCATCTTGAAATCAAAGGTGTTGGTGCCCGAGTTCCAGAAAAGAGAGCAGTGGTCAATAACTCTGGCTTAGCAACCACGGTGGTCTTTGATAACATTATCAGTTCATAGAAGCCAGTGTTCATCAATTTCCTTTTGAAGATAAGCTCAAGCTTGTTTATCCACTTAACCCAGGCTTCATCATTCATCAGAGAAAAACCCAAAAAAGCTCAATAAAGGAGATTTTACCCGAAGTCCAGCACCAAGCCCAGATACCCATCTCTAGACAATATGACGGCTCCTCATTAAATGCAAAGGTTAGGTGCTTACATGGGAAGTGACAACCGATGGAAATCAACCAACTCTCGGCCTAAAAGCACTTTTCCGAATGGCAAAACATGTAAAAATGTTGATGACTCACTACCATTCAGTTGCTTTCGGACAAGAGCAGAAATGGTGCAGTCGGGCTAATTCGCCTATAAATAGGGGAAGAGGGCCCAGAGACAAGGACACACAACCAATCAAACAAACAAACATACAACTTGCCTCTCAGTCAAGCAAATATCCAGAAAGCTATGATTTGTCCAGATTCTGCACCCTTTTAGCCTTAAACTTTCTTTAGAAAGACATCTTTTGTCTATGTAAAAGCTCTGCTACCTTTTCCAAATGATGTAGTATCAATTCTCTTGTGTAAACTCATTTACTACTCATCCTTCTTTCAGTACCTAACCTTTTAGAACTACAACAAAGAAGAGATTGCAAGACGTTTAACCTTACCCGACAAGGTGAAATCTTGCTCGCCTCTCTTTGTTTTGTCTTTCAATTAATAGATCTGGTGTTATAATGTATTCCCTAGTATATCTTCAAATCATTTCCAATCTTTTGATGATCCAAAGTTCCATCAGTTCTCAGATATGTTTCACTTAATGGTTTTATTGTCATAAGAAGATTAAAAGTGAGTTAAAACTGATGACTTGATTAGATCTGGATCTCCACCCTTTAAGCATACAAGATAAAGAACTAAAATTCCTTGATCTTAAGGCATATAAAAGAACTTAATGTAGACTTAACTCATCTACGACAATCCTTTGATAACAAGAAGTCAGAATAACTTGGAGCGCAAGTAATCGACTTAAATACACTTGTTCTACATCTGCTATACAGAGATGACAGTGGCACGCCTTAGCAATTAGTTAGTTTTGATTGTGAGCCTCAAGGCTTACACCTAAGACCCCACAAGGCACCCTTATAAACTAACTTTGCCCTCCTCTTGCAGCATCTCGGCTAGCCGGATCCCCACAATCAACCAAAGTGCCAACTCATCGGAGAGCTGTGTGCTCGAGCCAGGGACCTCGTTATGCCAGATTTCCTGCCCAAACACCAAGGTTTACTGCCAAGTATAAAACCAGTTTGCAACGGGAGCATGCCAACGATTATTTAGCTCTATATATTCTATTTATACAGATAAAAGTTCTTCTTTCTTATATTGCAATTGAACATTTCTCAATTGGGAATGGAGAAAATTTATTCAAATGATAATTAAAGATTGTAGAAGAAAGCAAGCAATATGACAAGTAAATTAATCACCACCACAGATTGTCACCCCAAACACACACCTGGCACCCTTTGATGCGAGCAATTTCAATTAGAGTTACGGGTAATGCCAGGCAAAATTGTCCCTTCGTGCAGTGCCGGAGTGGAGATTACATTATCCTGTAAGTTACATTTCCATAGCCTCACAATCACACAACCATTTATTTCTTGATAACCACCAAAAGCTAGAGCTTCAACAACACCTTCATTAGAAAAATGTTAGCAGTCGAGTCTCTTCGATGTGTTTGTTGTGAACAGAATCAAGGTACAAAACATCAGTTATACCATTTGCTTGAGCGTCCACCTGTGTCAAAATATATTCAAAGAAATCGCAGGTTTCATATCAGTCTTTGACAAGTTGAAATACATCTACGAGACCATGACTTTAGAAAATAATATGAACCCGAACAAAGAGAAGTTTCTTGAAAGGTCATTAAGCACAAAAAGTGGCAAGATCACAAAATGTGACCTCGAAAAAAAAGTAGACAAAACGTTTACCTTGACTTAAAAGAAAGAGAAATTCTCTTCAAAAGTTTTGATTTTAAAGATAAATGCATAGTCAGTGAAAAAACAAAACCCTAATACAATGCACAATGTAAAACACATAAACATCAAGATGCTAATGATGCCAAATTTGGGCTTTTCACATATAAGTCCTTCGATAACATTTACACAGAGGACTAACTTGTCCATAGTTCAAAACATAGGCAGCTAGCTTAAATTCAATTTTTTCAAAACACTGTAGCCCGCCATGCATCCGAAAAGTTTCCATCTTTGGAACTTTTCATATCAAACATGTAATCTGTCGACATGAGTTCGTTGAATCTGAAGTTGTTACTGTTAGCATAAACACAACACCAGGATCATGCAAAGCAAGTTACCGTGATCAAAACACAAAACCATAAACTATAAAGCAATGCACAGAGAGAAAACATACCTGCAGAAGAGTTCGAAGCTGCTGCCATGTTTGATTTCTGCAGCAAAGTCGTGGTGCACCTTCTCCTCTCTTCAGTGAACGAGACTCTCAACTAGTAATAGGTCTTAGTCTTTTATTGAGTACTCACTGCGAGAGCAGAGGCCACCATATATATATATTATACAATCTTAGCTAAATTCTATAAGGATTCCCCTATTAAAATCCATATAGAATACCAATTCATCCCAAATAGCAGTCCAGTTACAACATGGATTTACAAATCCATTCCCAACAAGACTTCCTACTCAATCTCTAATCCTACAACTAAGTTTACCAATTCATACTCATGCTCATATTCTAACATTCTCCCACTTGAGCAAGTATGAACCAAGAAAACTAGTTCGATTAAGACTATAATAGGGTGATCACAAAGTCTTGTGAGTAACATCATAAACAATCTATCCATGCATTTCAAAACACATAATCTAAAAACTTTTAGTCACAACCAATATGCAACCAATGCTTCTAGAATACTTATGTCCAATCCGCACATATAACATTATGATCAAATTGAAAATTTTAGTGGACCTAAATATCCACTCCCACTATTTCTCAACTTAATTCGAAATCAATCAAGCTTATCACAGATAGTAAAACTGTCTTCTTGCAATTCTCATGAATTCAAAACAACTGCTTGAGTCAAATCACAAAGACTTCTCAAAGCATCAAACTGAATTCAAAAATTACACACACACACACACACACACACACACACACACATATATATATATATATATATATATATATATATCAGATTAAACAACTACAAAAATTGAATTTCTGAACACAACTAGCTCATAAAAAAAAAACTTAACTCAAGAGAAAAACTTCACTACTATACCAGCTCTTTCAACTTCACAATAACAGCACTTCTCAACTTTATTATTGCAACTGTCTCTAATAAACTAACACTACTCCCACTGATCAAAAGACTTAAGCACACCCATTCTAGAGATCAATTCGTCATAAAGGTTCTGAACTCCATCAAAAACTCGTTTTAGATAAGGAACATCCCTAATGTCAGGACAAGTGCAATAAACACTCATTACAAGATTGCCAGGTGCCTTAACAACCTTGCCTGCAACATGGGCTGCCATGGAAAGACTATCCTTCCCACCATCAATTGCAATACCTAGTTCAATCATTGCCACTGAAAGAGTTGCAGCAGCATCATACATAACTGCTCTTTCCTCATCAAGCTTGGCTGCATACATCCAATTCCCGCTATTTTTAGCATCAGATAGAGAAGTGACATTTACCCAAACAAGATTTGTGAGTGCTTCTCCAACAGCCAATCTCACCATTGCTTTTAGATCCAACAAACCTTTGATTGGTTGCTCCCCAATGGCATATGCACCTCCAGTCACGTCGGTAAAAGTCTGCACTATTACTGCAACAACAGAGAGAGGAATTTGCAAGGGCCCAACAGTTTGTTGTTGTGCTACAAGGCCTGTAACACACCTGTCTACTTTGGATGTCAAGAAGCGCTTTGAACAAACAGATAGAAGTCTCAATACCCTCTTAAGTGAATCCATCACTGTCATTCCTGGAGCAATATCAAGTGGTTCTTGTACATCAGTCATCCTGTGGAATTCAAAACTTTTCTATGGCATATCACCAAGTACTTTCTCAAGCTCCAAATCAACGGCAGGGGGAGGGGAATGGATTCCACTAGATTCGCATTTTTTTTAATAACTAAGCTATCAATTA
The DNA here is from genome assembly GCF_916048215.2 of Malus sylvestris. Taxonomy (NCBI): domain Eukaryota; kingdom Viridiplantae; phylum Streptophyta; class Magnoliopsida; order Rosales; family Rosaceae; genus Malus; species Malus sylvestris. The sequence continues at coordinate 5,858,342 of NC_062267.1, read as the reverse complement.
AAACAGCACGTCCCTCACCATTTATTGTTCCAATAACAGCCATAGAAACCCTTTCTCTTTCACATATTGTTTGCAAGAGGTGGCGACTTTCAGGCTTCACCAAGATTCCATCTAGCTCCTGGTATTCTGCACCCCATATCTCCAAGACAAACATTGTGTGATCGCCAACTACAATTGCCCGGATATCAATCTGGCCGCCCTTAGTGCATATAATTTCCTTAATTTGCAAACCATATTCTTCTTCCCCCCTTTCAATAAATCCAGGGGGTTGAACCATGTAAATGTCTTCTCGAAGATCACCATTGAGGAAAGCCGTTTTAACATCCATTTGACGAAACTTTAGATCAAAGTGTGCACAACAGACAGTGAAGAGATGTCTCATGCATGATAACCATCATTCATGGTTTAACAGAAAACATAAAGGTGCATTAGCATTCCGCATATTACAAAATAACTGCAGATAACACATAATCGAACACCCAAAGTCTAAATTACTGCATAATAGTTTCAATTCGATTGAATCCATATAGTTTTTGTTATTTCAAAGTCTTATCCTTTAAGACCTAACATAAACCCTCGACTCAATATGGAGAAGGACTTTTAAGCAGGCAAGAATAAAACTTTGCAATTTATCAAACATACCTTGCACATATCCAATTTTATGAAACAGCGCATCGAAATAACCATTCAAATTGATCATATCAATTGCAAGATTGATGAAATTATAACCTAGAAGCATGTTTTGTTGGTTAATGTTCTTAATCGAAAAGACCCAATCGGAAAGAAAACCCCTTCCCTTGGATTTGCAGAAAATCCAACCGTAACATCCTTCGAAATTCAAACAGTTATATTTTTCAAACATGTTTTGTCGTTATTCGCAAGGCATTATACTAGAACCTGTGTTCGATTCCCCAAAGCGGCAACGAAGATATATTTTCCTCAAAATTATTTATGTTTTGGAACCTACTGGTTTTAATCACAGAACTTATAATTTATGAACCTAAGGTCTCTGATACCACATGTTAGCATAAACACAACACCAGGATCATGCAAAGCAAGTTACCGTGATCAAAACACAAAACCATAAACCATAAAGCAATGCATAGAGAGAAAACATACCTGCATAAGAGTTCGAGGTTGCTGCCATGTTTGATTTCTGCAGCAAAGTCGTGGTGCACCTTCTCCTCTCTTCAGTGAATGAGACTCTCAACTAATAATAGGTCTTAGTCTTTCATTGAGTACTCACTATGAGAGCAGAGGCCACCATATATATACTATACAATCTTAGTCAAATTCTATAAAGATTCCTCTATTAAAATCCATATAGAATACCAATTCATCCCAAATAGCAGTCCAGTTACAACATGGATTTACAAATCCATTCCCAACAAGACTTCCTACTCAATCTCTAATCCTACAACCAAGTTTACCAATTCATACTCATGCTCATATTCTAACAGTTACAAGTTGTATCAGGCAATTCAGTGGTTTGGCTGTTCTTTTAGAAACAAAATTGGGCAGCTTATGAAATCAAACAGTGAAAGTGTAAGTTTTCGTAATGAATCAAAGGTGGTCCCTACGTACCCATGAGCGACACCAGATTGAGTGATGGCTCTGAGGCTTGTGGCGGAGGCGATGATCGGAGCCGCCGGGCGGAGCGAAGAAGGCACGAGTAGAAGCGCATACTGCTCCGCATCAAACGCATGCAAAGGAAAAGCTATTATTTAATTACTTAAGTAATTAATCACCAAATTAATTAATGGGTATATATAATGCGGGAAAAAAGGCGGCAAAAAGGAAGACAAAATGTTACACAAACAAGAAGTGCACCAGTGCGATTGCTGCAGTTGCATGCCTAGAGGGACTGAGGCGAGGAACGTGAACTGGGAGTTGTTGGGAATGGGGAAGCCACTGAGAGGGTAGAACTGGAAATTGCCATCTCTGATCTCTCTTCTTCTTCTCACCTAGGCATGCATATTGCGGAGCTTTTTCTGAAAGTTTTGATCGGAAATCGCTTTTGGCTTTTCGGGACAAACACTCCCATCACATCGCTTGGATCGCTATACAGTCGACACCTTTGCTGTCATGGTGTGGGAAGCCCGGCTGCAGCCGTATTTTTGCTTATCACCATAAATTACACAGATGATTACATCAATACGTTTATGATTTATGATGTGCATACAACATAGTTACTGTGGTGAGGAAAAATGCTCCGACGCATACCGAATACCCGCCAGACACGCACTTCAGCTGATTAAAACCCAATGACCGGGTTGATATGTTTGGGTTTGAGTCCTTAAATGTTTGCTTTTTGTGTTAATTGGATTTGGCATTGAAGCCCAAAGTCCCCAACTGTGTGGATCCATCATCCATCTATTATTTCATTTCAAAGTTGTAAAATCTAGATTATCTGGTCATGATGATATATGAAGAGGCATATCAACTTTATTTCACATGCATTTTACCAAAAAAAAAAAAACATTATTTCACATGACATGCCTTACAAGCATATGGATAGCATCTCCAACAGACTAGCTAAATCATTTGTCGGGATTTTAAAATTGGGTGGGCTAAAGTTTAGGGCGCTAAGGGAATATAAAAAGGAAAACTAATGAAAATGACTTGAAAATTTTGAGTAATTTTAATCAAAGGGACAAAAATATGTTGTAAGTGAATAGTATCATGAGTGACTTTTTAGAGTAAAAATGTTATTTTCGTTAAAAGTGAACAGTATCAGGAGTGTTTCGTTAAAACTTCCAATATAAAAAGGCTAGAGAAGTTACAGTGATGAAGGTGGTGTGAAGGAAAATTTATGTTGGGTTATAGCCTCCCAACCCAGCTAACACTGAATTCGTCCCCATGGATGTGGATCCGCCCTTGATACTAGCTATATGGCAACTCATTTTGTCTGTCTGAACAGTTGTTAGTCACTCTTAGCTAGTCGAGGGAGAGAAATAAGTTGAATTTTGGTTCGCTTTCTCGCTCTCCCTTAAATGATTTTGATTGCATGGAATAAGTAATATGATACTATATTAGTTAATACTTAATACTAGAGGTCATTTAGTATTGCGATCTAAAGGTATTCATTTTCATTTGTAAATAAGAGGTCTTAGGTTCGATTCTCGTAAAAAAAAAAGAATTTAAACCACATTATTGCTAGCTCATTGTGCGGCTAAGCCCACCCCCCTCACTTAGTGTAGATGATATCGTTTGTTTTAAAAAAAAAATACTAGAGAGCCCTTACTGGGGTAGCATTAGGAGTCAAATTTAACCTATTTTTGGCCATTTTTGCAAGACGTTCATCTATATCTATATATCTTTATATATACAAAGCCAAGAGGCCCTTTTTGAGTCACCGGCTTCACCAAAGATTTTAGGACAAAAATACCCACCAAACAAAAAGGTTCAAAAGCAATCAAAAATAATGCAGGGATATTTTTGTCATATAAATAGTGTTTTTAAATTCTTTTTGTACATTTTTTTTAATTAGTATCTCACAATAGATTAGTAATGTCATATCTCGGCCTGGGTCCACCACATCCCGGGCCCGTTCCACCACCGTAGCACAATATTGTCCGCTTTGGGCTTACCATTTCCTCACGGTTTTGTTTTTGAGAACTCACAAGCAACTTCCCAATAGGTCACCCATCTTGAGAGTGCTCTGGCCTCCTTCTCACTTAACTTCGGAGTTCCAACGGAACTCGAAGCCAGTGAGCTCCCAAAAGGCCTCATACTAGGTAGGGATGGGAATATACATTTAAGGATCACTCCCCTGGGCGATGTGGGATGTTACAATCCACCCCCCTTAGGGGCCCGACGTCCTCGTCGGCACACTTCTAGCCAAGGATTGGCTATGATACCAAATTGACGGCCAGCACGTCTCGACTCCGGTCGGGGTGTGTCAAGTAATAATATGATTTAATCAGTTGTTTATTAAATATTATTTTCTCTATTTTTAAACACGTTCAAAATATCTTAAGAAGTGTGTAGTGCTTATTATAAAAAAAAAGTCTTTCGCATGCGCATAATATATAAATTTTTTAATTAGTACCTCACAATGGGCTAGCAATAATGTAATTCAATCTGTTGTTTATTAAATATTATTTTCTCTATTTTTAAACACGTTCAAAATATCTTAAGAGGCATGTAGTGCTGGTTATAAAAAAAAAGTATTTCGCACGTGCATAATAATACATTTAAAACGTGAAAGTCGTTCATAACACACCGTGATTCAAAAAATGCCTTCTGCACGCGCTCACTGGTTATAAAAAAGGTCTTTCGCACGCACATAATAATACATTTAAAACGTGTAAGTCACGTGTAGCACATCGTGATTCAAAAAATGTCTTCTACACGCACTCACTGGTTATAAGAAAAAAGGTCTTTCGCACACGCATAATAATACATTTAAAACGTGTAAATCGCACATAGCACACCGTGATTCAAAAAATGTCTTCATGCGCACATGAGCATGCGCATGAAGGCTAGTATCTTCAATTTGAACACAACAAGTCTTGCAATATGGAACAAAATTGCACATATATGATATGGGTTATGTACTTACTTGCTATGTAGTGCATGCGCGCATGAAGACTAGTTTCTTCAATTTGAACACGACAAGTCTTGCAACATGGAACAAAATTGCACATATATGATATGGGTTATGTACTTACTTGCTATGTAGTGCGGGTCTATGTGGGGTGTTAATGTAGACAGAGGAAGAACGAATGAGAAGATAAGGATTCAAGAACTAGAGAGAGAGAGTAAGGTTTAGAGAGAGAAGCTGCAAAGACTTGTTGTATTAATCTTTCTTAACCTCTAAGCCATTACAATGATCTATTTATATAAAAGACTACCTTTCTAACTGACTAACTAAACATTCACAATCTCTTTTTTAACACATGGCATAATCCTAGCCACTATCTATATCCTTACATGCCCCCTCAAACTCATGCCTTGGAGGAACCAAGCATGAGGTTAAAGCAATGAGATCGAAATAGATGAGCACTGAGGCCTTTAGTTAGTATATCGGTAAATTGTTCCCGAGAAGAAACAAACTGAACCAGGAGTGTCTTCTTAGCAACGCGTTCACGGACAAAGTGCACATCAATCTCAATATGCTTGGTCGGTTGATGCTGAACAGGATTGAACGACAATGCAATGGCAGAAAGATTATCACAGAAGAGCACAGGAGCATCATAGATTTGAATATGCAGGAATTGTAACAGTTGCTAAATCCAGTCAAGCTCAGCAGTTGTAGTGGACATAGCCCTGTACTCAGCCTCTGTAGAGGACCTGGAAACCGTGTTTTGCTTATTGGAGGACCATGAAATAGGATTATTGCCCAAAAAGACAACCATGCCAGTAGTTGACCGGCGATCATTAGGGTCCCCTGCCCAGTATGCATCACTAAAAGCCTTTAATGACAAAGCACCCTGAGTATAAGAGAGACCAACCAATAAAGTACCCTTGAGATATCGCAGAATACGTTTCACTGCTGTGAAATGGGACATCATTGGAGACTGCATAAATTGGCAGACTTGATGAACTGAGAAAGTAATGTCAGGCCTAGTGAAAGTGAGATACTGTAACGCTCCAACAATGCTCCTATACGCTGTTGAATTGTTGTATGGAAGACCATCATCCTTTAATAGTCGATTATAAGGAAGACATGGAGTGTCACAGGCTTTGCAATCCATCATGTCAACCTTTTCCAATAAATCTTGGATATACTTTGATTATGACAAGAATAAGCCTTGAGCAGTTTTGGTAACCTGAATCCCCAGAAAGTAATGCAACTCTCCCAAGTCCTTGATATCAAATTCAGTTGTCAAGGATTGAATAACCTGCTGAATAGCAAAAGAAGAACTCTCAGAGATAATAATGTCATCCACATAAAGTAAGAGGATGACAATATCACTTCCAACAAACTTAACAAACAAGGAAGAATCAGAATATGTAGACTGAAATCCCAAAGATGGAAACCTGTGAACCTCTCATTCCAGGCTCGAGGAGCCTGTTTTAATCCATATAGGGACTTATGAAGTCTGCACACGAGCTCAGGATGAGAATGATCTTCAAAACTAGGAGGTTGAGCCATGTAGACCTCTTCATTCAACACTCCATGTAGGAAGGCATTCTTCACGTCCAATTGCCTCAGGGACCAATTAAATTGGGCTGCCAAAGCTAGAACAAGATGCACGGTGGTTGGCTTGACCACTGGACTAAAAGTCTCCCCATAATCTAAGCCAGGTTCTTGATTAAACCCCTTTGGCAACCAAGCGGGCCTTATGTCGAGCAATAGAACCATCAGAGTTCGTTTTGAGCTTAAACACCCATTTGCAACCCACCAGGTTCTTTTTATATGGCAAAGGAACTAGACTCCATGTGTTTTGATTGTGAAGGGCAGTCAACTCTTCTTTCATAGCATTCAACCAAACTGGGGCTTTCAAAGCAGACTTATACGTAGCAGGTTCCACTTGAGCTAAATCAACAGAACTAGAATCATGGAGCTGACTGAGCAACACTTTCTTTTTTATTACACCATCCTTACTTCTTGTTTGCATAGGATGTAGATTAAGCGGTGCTATAGGCAAGACCACTTGAAGGTGATCAGAATTGAACATAGGATCCACAGGGAGTAATGGTGAAGAACTTGCAGGTGCAGTAATGGACGGAGAAGCAACATTCTCTGGTGATGACAGTGTGCTAGGGGATGGTACTGATACATAAGGAGAAGTATTGGGTGAAGAAGACATGGGAATAGAGGATGAAGAGACAACATCATTCAATGACAGAGATGGTGAGGGTGAGAGTGTAATTGGAGGCTGAACTAATGTGTTATTCAGATCAAGAACATGATGTAAAGGGAAAGACTAAGAGATAGGTACTTGGACATATGTAGATAGAGGTTTCATAGTCAAATGAGGATATGGGAATCTAGACTCATTGAAGACAACATGTCGAGATATATAAACTCTACCTGTTAAGACATCACAACATATAAAACCCTTGTACTTTGAGGCATACCCAAGGAAAACACATTCTGTGGTTTTAGGTTGTAACTTGGTTTTGTTGTAAGGTCTCAATAGTGGAAAGCAAGAACAACCAAAGACTCGAAGATGAGTTAAGATAGGAGGGGTTCCAAAGAGAGCCTCAAAAGGTGAACAATTCTTCAAGATAGGAGTAGGCATACGATTTATAAGATACACAGCAACATGACAGGCAAATGACCAGAAATGAGAAGGCAATTTTGCAGATTGTAGGAGTGTGACAGTGGTTTCAATAATGTGCCTGTGTTTCATCTCAGCCAAACCGTTTTGTTCTAGAGTATATGGGCACGACTTATGGTGTGTAATACCTTTACTATGAAGGAAAAATTGAAGTTTAACACTGAAATATTCTCCACCACCATCAGTTTGTAATGTTTTGATATATGCTGAGAATTGTGTTTGTACAAAAGAGTAAAACCCAACAAACGTTTCAAAAAAGTCGGACTTGTAGACAAGGGGAAACAACCAACAATAACGAGTGCACTCATCAATAAGAGTCACATAGTATTTATAGCCATCAATGGAAGTACATGGAGAAGGACCCCAAAGGTCACTGTGTACAGTTTCAAAAGGAATGACAGACTTATGATCACTAAACTGAAAAGGCAGTTTAGTAAACTTGCCTTCTAAGCAACCATGACACATCAATGGGACATCATCCTTTGTACAAGAAATGGAAGACTTATGGAGCATTATTTTGGCTATGTTATTAGTAGGATGACCTAACCTACTATGCCAGAAATGAGAACTGACAATCTGACCAAGAAATGCAAAAGTTGGAGAAGGGCCTGGACTATGTAATGTGTGAGGACGTAGGGGTGAAAAGATGGGATAGAGTCCATTACTGCATGGGCCTTTGTATAATATCCTCCCTGTGACCTTGTCCTGAATCCAGAAATAATAAGCATCAAATATTAACCAACAATTGTTATCAAGACAAATTTTGTGAACTGATAACAAGTTGCTGGAAAGTCTAGGCACATAGAGAACAGAATTGAGTTTTAGTGGATGCATAGGTGTTTGAATAATGGAGCTACCAATATGAGATATTTGCAAACCTTCACCATTTGCAGTTTGTACAGTCTCATTTGTGGGATAAGGAGAAGCCAATGACAAGTTACTGAGGTCAGCAGTCATATGATTTGTAGCACCTGAATCAGTGATCCAAATCTGTGGTTGATGAGAGGATGTGGAAGTTGGAGACGATTTAGAAGTAACTGTATGCATAGCTTGCATATGAGACTGAGGTGAGAATGGTGGAGCACCAAAGTTAGGAGCAGAAGAAGGATACGCAGTCATAGGTGCTGTATAATGATGGGGACCACCGAAGTTATGACCTTTGTCATTGAAGAAGCAATACCAGGTAGTGTGATTTGCTTTACCATAGATGTTACAACCTTGCCTATCTGTTGGTTTGGAGTTACAGAATGGAGCCGTGTGACCAAATGTATTACACAGTTGACAAGAAACCTGTGGTGTGGTATGAGGACCAAAATACTGTGGTGGTGAAAGGCCAAGAACACTAGGATTCGAATTAGGAAAATTAGTGTGAAACTGCTGTCGAGAATTAGGATGAGGATACCTATTCCCTTGATTAAATTTTCCTTTGCCCTTCTTGTTGATAAAAGATCGATAGCCTCTTGAAGAACCAGAATAACCACTATTGAAACCATTATTGTGGCCCGAGAAACCAAGACCTGAACCCCCAGATCGAGGTGGAGTGGTAGAGGACTTAGAACCAGAATTATTAGCCATCATGGCAGTGAGAATGGATGAGTTCACATTGCTGTCAACAATCAGCTCCTCAGCTAGCAATTGTACCTTAAACTCCTTGAGAGAAATAATATTTTCACGACCCCGAATAACACTGCGGAAGGTATTATACTCAGGAGGTAAGCCATTAAGAGCAAGTATAACAATATCCTCATCGGCAAAAGTAACCCCAGCGGCTGACAAATAATCTCGAGCTTCCTTAATACGCTACAGATATTGAGACACCGAATCTGAACCCTTTCGAATAGTCTGAAAATTCGACTTAAGTTGAAATATACTAGTACGAGATACCACCGAAAATTGTTCCTTCAACCGAGTCCACAGGTCACAAGCACTGGTACTACCAATGGCACATGAAATCGCTACGGGAGACAAAGTAGCAGTGATCAACTGCATAAGAGCACGGTCGTGCATCTTCCAAACAATATAGTGTTCATTCTCGGTTAGAGTAGAGCTATCACCAGAACCATCAGAATTAGCAGAACCAGTAACATATCGAGGGGGACACACATGTGAACCATCAACAAAAGCCAAGATGCCATGACCTTCAAGCAACAATTGCATTTGAAATTGCCAATTCAAGTCATTCGAATCATCAAGCTTCACATTTACAGACGTAGAGATCGTAGAGATAAGACCAGTGATCGGAGACTGTAAAATTTGTAATTGTGATGCATTCACCATAGTTGCAAGAGCAAAAGAACACAATTTATAATAGAGGAAAAATGACAAACACCTGGTGTGCACAAGAAAACCAACACGAACAGAAACCCTAGAATTTGCAGACTAAGAATACCAGAGTTGCAGACGAAGAATACCAGAATTACAGACAAAGAAGATGAGCGGAAGCAGCCAGAGGATCGAAGATTACAGCGCGAGCATCATCGGCTCGTGATACCATGTTAATGTAGACAGAGGAAGAACGAATGAGAAGATAAGGATTCAAGAACTAGAGAGAGAGAGTAAGGTTTAGAGAGAGAAGCTGCAAAGACTTGTTGTATTAATCTTTCTTAACCTCTAAGCCATTACAATGATCTATTTATATAAAAGACTACCTTTCTAACTGACTAACTAAACATTCACAGTCTCTTTTTTAACACATGGCATAATCCTAGCCACTATCTATATCCTTACATGGGGTTCATCATACTGCAAGAAATCCAAAGTCAAGCCATTCTCGATACCGAAACCCTATTCAGAAAGAACTCATAATTCACAACCATGTGCCTATAAAGAAGGTAATCGTCCATTCTTCAATGAAAATTTTGTAAAATCAATTTCATTGTTAACCCGCAAAGAATTCTTCTTTGACATTTGTATAATTAAACTACGTTAATCACAGCTACATGAATGAGGAGGGTGCACATTCACGAGACGGACGCATATACTATTCATATAATAATTTTTTGCTAGAGATTTTGGTTCAAAGTTTTTTGAAGCATGATTGAAATTTATAGTCGTATTCATGGAAGGTGAGGTGGGAGCTGCTCATGACATGGTCTCTGTCTCTATTTCTGGAGCCAAATGATAGATGCTCTAACCCTAAAACTAAATTATCCGCACAAATAGAAAGCAGTATATATCACAAACTGAAAGACAATCCCAGTGGGGTAAGCAATAGCTTTGCTTTCGGAAAGGCCGGTGCCTTGACGATGCTCTCCTACCCTCATTTTCCACGAAAAGTCAATGAAGCTTATGTTGCTATGACTAGACTCTTGTTGTCCCATCCCATTTCGAATTTACTGCCCAATTATCTCAAACAGATTTTACATGAATGAATACTAATGCATTTTAAATTGACATTTAAACCGTAGCTAAATTTTATGTTTTGACATTAGCGTCATAAAAAAGATTGATCGTTATACAATTATAAATTGAATTCATTATAAATATATCATGTTCGTTATTCGTAAGAGTCAAACTAGATCTCCAACTAAATTATGACAAATAGTCAATATCACTAGCCGAAAGCCTAGTTGGTAACCCTTGCAGATCTTATATTCTTGTCCTCTAATAATAAATAAAATGATTAACAACAATACTAATTTTTGACACAACAATATTACTAGTTAATATGCTTGAAAGTGTAGGTGTGGCTTGTGATTTTACGTGGTTGAGAAATATGTAGACAAAAGTGGTGGCTTCTTGTTATTTGACATGAACGATTGGGTATGGGAAAGAAAGAAGGATGTGGAAAAGCCAAACACTGAGCACAATCATACACGCTCACTGGTCGGCTGGCCTTAAAGCCCGGAACACATCTGAAACCTTATCTCCAACACCACCCCCACCCTTACACATTGCTCTTGCTCTCTCAATCACATCCATTCCATCATTGCATTGCCAACTTCTTTTTAGTTTCTACTCTACAGTACTTTTTAGGTCTTCTGGCTCCATCACCAAATTAAACTACAACTATTTTCTATAGAATCAATTCAAATGCCCCATCATCCAAAATCATTGGTGGGGTCTACTTGTCTATCCCTTGCCGGCTTTCCACGCGGTTACACTTGCTAAATAGGAACCTTTTTGTTCACAATCTTTAATTATAACGAATATTATTATCTATTTAGTATGTTTTACGCATTGTTTATGGGAATTGGATCCCATATGGATTCACTTTGTGAGAATCCTAGGGATTCCCACATCTTAGTCATTCATCGTATATCGTACGGTCAGAAATCATTTGACATTTTTTTATTTAAAATTAAACACAAATAGTATTTCACGAAAACTGGCTGTACGATGTACAATGAATTGCTAGGATGTGGAGATTTCTAGGATCCCACAAAGTGGATCCGGAGATGATCCTCTTCCTTGTTTATGTACTTAATTTTTAGATAACACACGGCCTGAACTGGACATGGCAATAACAATACAACACAATTAAAGATGACGATGATAAAGTTATGCATGATACCATTATACGATTTGTTTTACAATTAAATTAGTGTGATATTAGCTAAGCTAGGATTCTTTGTCGTTTGTAACCCTGCTCTTTTCCCTTTACTTTAAATTTAAGCCTTAAAGTGTAGGTTAATGATGATGGATAGAGGAATAATCTGTTTAATCTTAACTAACCCAATTATTCCCATTCATCTTTTAAACCAACTAAATTACTTTTTGATTGGCACCACTGTTTCAAGGCCAATGTATCTCTATCTGCTCAACCGCACTAGAAACTTGTAAACGAAGGATAGCTAGCCAAGATAACGAAAATCCTATCTCTAATCTTTATGCCATCTAACTAACTTGCGTTCTTTATGTTATGTCCATGTCATGGAGAACTATTTTCGTGAACAAAATCCCTGTTAATTATGCTAAACCAAAGAAAAGAGAAACAAGGAAAAAAAAGTGCATCGATACGGTTATATGTCTCATCAAAGAATATATGAGATTTTTAATCATAGCTCGCACAAAAAGGTGCAATGAATTTGTAGATTAGTCGGTGGATTAATCCTACAAATGGCTATCATTTAATTCCCATCACTTATCTTCAAAAAAGATATGCTCTTAGAATTTCTAATCTTAAAAGTCAGATAGATAGGTGATGATAATGAACATGTAATAATCGATTTTTCCTAGCTAAAAAAAGAGTTCAGAAAAAAACTCTAGTTAGAAAAGTCATGCAGGAACACAGGATTGTGGTGCTCAAAGAGGCATTTGGGTGGTCTGCAATTAGGTCTACATGCAGGAACACAAAGGATTGGTCTTCATCAGACTCTTATCAATGTTTGCCTTCCTTAGATTGTTTCAATAAATTTGAAACTTGAAGATAAATGTATTTTCCATATTTTAAGAATAAATGTATGAAATTCTTCTAATAAGATATATATATCGATGTACCATGAATATTGCATGTGTCCATTAAATACACATGAGAACAACCGTTAATTTTCACACTAAACTATTTTTTTGGTCAAATTTTCACACTATGTATTAGTGTGAAAGTGATCGAAAGTATATACGTTCGTACCTAAAGAATCTCTCTCTCTCTCTCTCTCTCTCTCTCTCTCTCTCTCTCTCTCTCCCCAATACTGTAGAATAAAATAGTTGTTCGATCGTATAATATAAAGTGAGAATTCAGTAGATCAAAAAGTGGAATGAAAAAGGTAAAAAGTGCCGAATCATTATTCCCCTCACTCTTTAATGTGCGTTCTTGTGTACACCCACATTCCATGTGGCTCCACGCATGCTTACACACACACACACATATACAAACTAGCTTAATTAGCTTCATATACCTTCTATACACATCAACTGTATCGAGACGTATATAGACATTAGAGTAGTAGAGAATTTGTTTGTGATATTGGTCAACCTATGAGGACAAAGAGATATGGGGTCGATCTAATTGTTATAATTCCACAAAACCATATTCGTCACTCACTTTCCTTCCTTTGCTTAAATAATCCGATCCCCACAGCCCTACTACTCCAACTCTCCCTCCTAAAAAAGAATACCATATTCTTTTGCCTCCACGCTCAGACTTTTTTTTTTATAAATATTTTGTAATTAATTTGTTGCTACAACAACAATAATATTATTAGAGAGATCGATGGGTTTTGATCATGAAGCTTGTAACACTGGCCTTGGACTCAGCCTAGGTTGTCAAGGTAATCCAGATCATCATACAAATTTGCAGGCTTTCGATCTCGATCACCAAAAGAAGAAGAAAATACAGTTGAAATATGATCACCTATTGCCGGCTCTAACCCTAGGTCCATCTTCCGGGGCTTCGAAGATCGAGGCCGCCAAATCGGATGATCATTTGCTCCAAGTAGTAAATGTGCAAGCACAAGAACAGGCCTCTTCTCCCTGCAGCGGCGCCGTTTCTTCGTTCTCCAACTCATCTAGTTTCAAGAGGGACAGAGGTTTGGGTGTTGAAGAAATAGAGGGAGAGGTAGAAGAAGATAGAGTAGTGAATATCACTACTTCATCAAGAGTAAGCGACGAATTATATGATCAAGATCAAGATCACGAGGGCAGTCCTAGAAAGAAACTCAGACTTACAAAAGAACAATCTGCCACTTTAGAGGACAGCTTCAGAGAGCACACTACTCTCAATCCAGTAAATATTATATTTTTCCATAAACCATCTTTATTTATGTATTTATTTGTCTTCATGATATTATAAGCTTGTGTTTAGATTATCATTGTTTATCAATAATTATCTTATCATATTAATTTTTCTAGTTATTTGTCTCATGTTATAAGCTTCTTCTTTTTTCAGAAACAAAAACAAGAACTGGCAAGAAAGCTAAACTTACGCCCACGACAAGTTGAAGTCTGGTTCCAAAACAGGAGGGCTAGGTATAATTTTTTTACTTTATTTTCCAAGATGTGCTAAGTATTTATCCTCACTAAGTGGGAGGTCTCGAGTTCAGTTAACATGAATATCAAGTTCATACTTAATTATTCTTATTATTTGTATTCAAAATTTTCATGATGTGCATGTTTGATGCTTGTTCATATGAGTCTCCACTAATATATAATTTTCTAATATTCTTAATTTATTACACTTTTGTAGGACCAAGTTGAAGCAAACAGAAGCAGAGTGCGAGTTGTTGAAACAATGTTGTGAAACATTGAAAGATGAGAACAGAAGGCTACACAAGGAGTTGCAAGAGCTCAAATTAATGAAACATACAGCAACAGCAGCAGCACCCCTTTACATGAAGTTTCCAACTGCCACTCTCACCATGTGTCCCTCCTGTGAGAAAATCTGCAACGGCGGCGATCATTATAATCATAATCACGAGTCATCGACAAGTCCATTTTTAGTCGGGTCGAATAAGACTCACTTGATCTTCAACCCCTACAGCACTCATCCATCTACAGCTTGCTAGCTATAGTCTGCTGCCAAATTAACTAAGGCCAGATTACCACTAGCTAGCCTTTTTTAATTTATTTTATTTTATTTTATTATGAATGCAGCATGCATAGTCCGATTTAATTTGTGCAGAATGAAGTTTAACGGTAGAGGTTAAGTAATTTCTGTCTCTTATTTACGAATATTATTTTGGGCATGTATATGTTATTATACTTTGCGATTTTAGCTAGTCTCTCCTCATGTCAAGGATGTCTTTGTTTTCTTGCGTCTTGTCCAATGACAAATCTAGCTAGGTTTACAGTACGTAATGTCACTGTCATGGCATGGGCAATTTGTGGATCATAATTAACAATATGGTTTAATATGAGAATGATGTTTACATATGTACAACCTATATTTGTTCACACTATGAATTTCAGAAAAGTTGGTGGACCGGGCGAGTGGGATGTGATTTGAAATGAGGTGTATGATTAAATTCGAAGAATTTCTTGGTGTAATTCATAGCACGCGATCTGTTGCTTTTTCTAATACTAATAATAATAATAATAATTCTATTTAGTACTACAGTCTAGTGGTATTCCTAAGTGAGGGGCCTTAAATTTGATTATCGTCAAAGGAAAATTTAAACTTTATTATTACTAGCCCAATGTAAGACTTCTTTAGTGTAAATATATATTATCTCTTGCTTTAAAAAAAATAACAATAATGAACATGCCCTAATTAGTTCTTGATCATTGAAGTATAAACCACTTATGGTCGATATATATTAATTAAATTAGTTCATGATGATGTGTAGCAAACATGATTCTTTTGTAAAAAAATAATAATAATGATGAAGAATTTGTGTGCATGCTGAGAACTTTTGGCTTAACTTATAATTAAATTTTTATTGATTTTTTTGTAATTTACTTGTACAAGTCCACACATTTTGTCTATGAACATTTTTTTTTAAATGGGAAGGAGAGAAGGAGAGAGAACGTGGAACTGAGAAGAGAGGTTTTTATTTTGAGTAATATTAGGTAGACTAAATTTGCAAACTAAATTATGGTTCACTAATAAGAAATAAACACGTTAATCAATATTAGGTGATAATAAAATTATCAACTTCCATGTCACTTAGTTTACAAAGTTTAGTCAACAAATTTAGGGGGGGGTGAGAGATTTTAATTTTTTTAATGAATTTAAGTGTATTCAATTAGGATTTTAAGTGATTGTTTAATATTCAACCTGTATTCAATTACGATTTTAAGATAGTTTATTAAAATCCTTAGAAATCTAAGTGTATTCAATTAGAAGTTTATAACATTCTAGGTGTATTGAGTTCGAAATTTGTTTCAACAAAGTTTAAAAAGTTAAGGAATTTGAGGGAATTAAAGAGATTTCATAGTGTATTTTAAGCATTCACAAATCTCACATCTTGCCCTAAGATTTTGGAGGAATTGACTCAAAATTTTACATGGAATCTCTACAAATCAATTAAACTCCATCAAAATCCATAGATTTATAAATCCTTCAAAATCTCAATTGAATACACCCCCTTAGTCTCTCTAGCATTATCCTATTATTTTAATTTTTTTTTTTAACAAACGATATTATCTACACTAAGGGGAGGGGAGTGAGCTTAGCCTCACAATGGGCTAGCAATAATGTGGTTCAAATTCGTCTTTGGCGAGAATTAAATATAAGGCCTCTTACTTACAAGTGAAGAGGGATATCACTAGACCAAGCTACTAAATGACCCTTTTATTTTTTAATATTAGAGATATGTTATATGATTACATGTGGGTGGGGCTTAAATAAAAAAAAAAGCAAAATTTGATTTGTGCGAAATTACTGTACTGTCCATGATTTTATTTTGTCATAGAAGATTAAACTATATTTTCACCATCTTTTAATTGACAAGATGATTTTGTTAATAGATAGTATAGATGTTGAGAATAGAATTTAGTGTCTAGCATGGTTCTCGTTAAAAGTTGCAGTAATCGAATTTTCTACTAGCATATGAGTTCATGCGAAATTTTTATTATAGGTGTATCATGTTGACCAATATTTTAGATTATGATCATTAAATTTGGTTATTGAATCTTTAACTTAGGACTTAATTGTCAATAACTTTGATGTTTCAAAATTAGGAAGTCTTTATGACAATTTAACATGTCAAAGAAATCTAGCTGAAATGAGGTAGATGTAATGGTTGAAATTAACGTATGTTATATGAAGAAACTTTTCCATTGCAAAATTTTTAAACATCCTCGTGACGTATGCAACTTGTTGTAATCTTCCATCTAAAGAGGAAATAAAGAAAGTTTTCCAAAAAAAAAAAAAAAAAAAAAAAAGAGGAAATAAAGAAAAAGAAAAGCATATCTTTAATGTTGAAGAAACCAAGAAAGAGAAGGAAAAGTGGTACTTTCCAACCCTTACAACCGAATACTCATTTATTTTTGCGTAAATCTGACATTGATACTTTTGGAAGTACTGCAGGACTATTTACTGGCTTATGATTTTGATATATTAAAGTTTGCTGTGCCCACTGCCCTAATTTGTTAACAAAAGATACAATTCCTTGAACACAAAGAATGACAAGACAAAACAAAACAAAACAAAATCAAAACAAGCCTAATTGCACGATAAGACCTTTTGACTAAAACTGTTTGTATCACCTTCATTGCTAACTGACAATTATGTGAACTGTCTTATTATTAAATATATTGAAGGGTTTTAAATTTTAAACTCAACATACTTCTACTTATAAACTAATACTCGTTTTCACTACGGAGCTAACCTTAGCCAAATAGAAGTGGTGTGAAGCCACATGAGAGCCTGGATAGGCCCAGCCCCCGTCTGCAGCTCCCACCCACCATATAGCATTAGCATGTTGGTTTACAAGACTTTTAAAACCCACCGTTTTAATTAATGAAGGTGCTGAAAGAAAATTTATTATAAAATAAGATCTACTGTCGTGTGTTGTTGCCATGGTAGGTTTAAGCCATGACGTTTTCATCGAAAGAGGATGGGGATTCTGGGAATCCTCAAATTATATATATATGTTTATCGTATATTGTGAGAATAATTTTCGTCAGATAATATTTATATTTAATTCTAAATAAAAATATTTAAAATGATTTTTTATCGTATGATGTACGATGAACAGACACGATTTGAGAATCTTTGGGATCCTCACAAAGAGGATTCATTTTAATCAACTAGTTCTGCATTTATGCTATATTTTTGTAATAGTAATTGTCCCATGAAATCTCTAAAGCTTCATCATTTTTCTTTAGTTTATTATTGTTAATGACAATATCATTAGCATTATGTGTATTATTCTTCACTTATGAGTAAGTGATTTTATGTTCAACTCTAATTAATAATGAGTGCAATGATAAATTATTGCGGCTCACTCATGGCGTGACTTAGCTCAATCTTTCACTCTTACTGTAAAGTATCGTTATATCAAAATATTTATCCATGTCATTACAACAAAACCTGTAAAATTTGCTCACATTACTTATATTGTGCTTAATTCCTTTAATAAGGCCTAGCTAAAGCCCCTCCTAGACTTGATTTCTGGCTCCGCCACTACCAAATAGTTTGTATCTACCGTCTTTCTAATATTCATTAGAATCTACTTATTTGATAAATGAGAGAAGTGAGATGTTACATATTAGAATTTTGTGAATCTTACCTACTTATTTGAATTTCGTGAATCTCACATCTATTAGATGAGAGACGTGAGATATAAATAATTGCATTTAGCTATTTCACTCACTTGTTGTCCATTGATGCAATTATGATAAAAAAGCTAATCAACGTTGGGATCATAATCATGTTGTTTATACCATAAGGTACTTGTCTTGATCAATGATCAATCTCCTTCTTTTTATGATTTGTTAATTTTACTAAAGAATAATAATACTTAGTTCTGCATTTGCTCCAAATCTGCTGGAGAACTTGACAGGGCTACCTTTAGGGTTGTGTGCTTGATGACGACGATGATAATAAACATAATTAGGTATGTAGCCTTCTCACCAATATATTGAAACAATGTTATCCAAACTTTAGATAATGACTAAATTATATCATCAATTCACTTTTGGACAAAATGGAAACATTGGAATATACCACTAGATTCAGGGTTAGGCGTAGCATCATATATATAAGCTAATGTGGTCCGAGATGATGATTGTTCATTATTTTATGAGCGCTTTTGTTTGTTCCGTGTTAGGTTGGGTCATGAGGGTGAAGGAGACAAATCTAATTCGTAATCTCGGAAGAAAGATATTGTTCTTTTCTTACCTCTGCCTAGCTACAGAAATAAAAGAATATGGGTGCATATCATGGATCCACAAACTTTTTTTTATTTTATTTTATCAAATAGTGAGTGAAACTATCAAATGTTTAGAAAGAAGAAGATTGAGATAAATCAAATTCTGACTAGAGTGCATAAATATTATTGTTTTTTTGTCACATTTGCCATGAGTCCCCGACTTCACTAAGTGATAACCTCTTATTATTGGATAATGACTCAAAAAGTGTCTGCTTAGTGTCTAAGGCATCCAAACGTGTTAAATGACTATTAGTCTAATAATATTTCTTTTAATTTTTAAATCATTGCTTCCTGTAATGATGGCAAGGGCGGTGAGTAAACTAAATTCTATTTTTACATAAGAACATCATGGGACTCTTGTTTGATGTTGGCTACTTAAAACGAGGTTGTTTATTTTCTTTGCTCTCTATTTACAAATACAGTCTAACACGCATGTAAAATTAATGCATTAAAATCACACAGAAAAAAGTTTGTAAGCATTTGTAAAAATAGTGAGTTGTATGCAAACAAGATATGGCTATGTAAGAAGTTTAAGTACTTTCATGCTTAGAAAATTTGTATAACACAAGTCTTGCTTCAAAGTTAATCTATCATTTCGTTATATAGACCTGTCAGTTTTCAGCTGACTAATTTGATAGAGCTGAATTTGGGTTGCAATTCAGCTATTTAAATCATCTCCAATGGTGACTTATAACCTAAAATTCCCTTTTTTTACCCTCCAAAACCCACTCCAACCCAAAACCAAAACCAAACCTAAAACTTAAAACCTAAAAGGAAGGCAAATACCAGCCATAATTTAGCCCACAAAATAAAATGGGACCCACGGGTGAGAGTGAAAAGTGGGATGTGAAGCCCACACCCCAAAACCCAGTCCCCCCAACGCGCCTCATGCACCCCTTTTTTTCCAGCTGAAGGCCCGCCCATGTGGGTTGGTCTCCTCTACTATCAGCCTTATTGTAGCCCAACGGCTACTTTTGTTCATCCAACGGCCAGTTTAATGGGATCCACGTTCAAATTTTTTTTTTATATTTATATATTTATTGAATCTAACGGCTTAGATCGAATATAATCAAATCTAATGGTAAAAAAAAGATCTAATGGTCCAAATTTAAATCCAACAGCTAAAATAGTTTATATGGTTTATTAAATATCGTTTGTATTAAGTTTATGTAGTTTATCATGATTTTCATGTATTGATTTAGTAATTTTTCAAAATTTATCGGAATTTAAATATTTTCAGGTTAAAATGTTCATATAATTAATTTAGGATAGTCTACATAATTTTTTTTAAAAAGTTAATTTAAAAAAAAATAGCCTTAATCCATTCCTTGATAATCTCGGGCTAAAATTTTAGACCAAAAATGTTGGAGCAGAAAAACTATTTCTGGGTTAAAACCTAAATTTTCTGGGCTAAATATTTTTAAGTTATAAGCCACCATTGGAGATGGTCTTAAAGCTTGAACCCAAGTAATCTAAAGGAATGGTGAGACCACTACTCCATGTTGGGTTAGACTTTGTGTCACCATTGCAAACCTGTTGAATTTTGTAATACTACAGCTATAGCCTGTAGCCACATATATACTTTACAGAAATTCGTAACCATACCTAAGAGCCCAAACACATGGAATTGAAGGTTGGATTGTTTATAGCCCACAGCACTAACCCATGTCACTCACCTTTATTGTCATCTTAGGTGGATTCTTTAGAATGATGAGTTATTCTGTTCAGCGAGAAACACGTTATAAAGTGATGACATATGAATTGGGTAGTGACTAGTAAGCTTTATTTTGGAGTGTTCACTTGTAGTTTATCTCTTAATTTTTGTTTTATCCGGAGTCACATATCCTACAATTTCCATTCCAACATCATTAATTAACTTATTTTTCATTAGATTTTCTTGAGGTTGAAAATGCTGTATCTTATTATTATTATTATAATTATTTTTATTTAAAACTTCGGTAAAACGAGAGAAATTTATTGACAACGAAAAAAGAAATTACACCTATTTAGGAGAGATATAAACCTCACCCCTCATAAAATAAAGAAGAAAAGAGAGGAGAAGAAGTACATTGAAAAGATGGGGAACATAAACTTTACCTTCTAAAAACGAGAACAAAGAAAATTCAAGGGAGAAAAAAAGGGCGAAAGGGGGGGGGGGGCGAAACCTAATTTCTCTAAAATCAAACGTAAATGGTCTAAACCTGAAAGGCAACATAGTTTAAAAAAACAAACCCGCATGAGTCGTTGGTAAAGGGAAATCATGCCATACCAAATTGGAGAAGGCAAGCCCATGTTAGCAAAGTTGGAGATGTTATGTAAGAGTTGATGTAGACGTGAATTAGTTAGGTTGTTGTTAAATCAAATAACGCTATATTAAATTGTAATAGTAAAAAGATAAGATTCGTTTAACTGTTTCCTATTGGGATTTGCCTAACCCTATTATTCATGACATGATTTTCCTTTTTCTCAGCCTGTAGCTGGATTTCGAGAGCACGGCACCATCCAATTCGATGACTTCTAAAAGTGCTTAATATATGTTTTTACCTAACTATCTATATATATAGCCTATCAACACAGTGTAACCTATTAAACCCATCATTTTATTTTATTTTTTGGAAATTAAACCAATGATTAACTCAGACCAATTGAATATGCCTGCTGCCATTGGAAGACAATTATTCCAAGATTTGTGCGGATCCTTAATTTATAATTATCCGATTAATTTTTCTAAATGAAAAAAAAGTAATGTCAGGGAAATCAAAATTTTAAATCAAATTTTGTAAACTAAATAATCTGAACATTGATAATTGAATTATTACTTAAGTATTGATTAACGTGTTTATTTATTATTATTGGCACATCATTTGATTTACAAATTTAATTTAAAAGCTTGATCTTCTTTGAGAATTATTTTAGAACTTGATCTCTGATTGGAACTAAACCAAACCAAACTTCAATGTTTTTTTGTTAATGAGTTTTAGAGGCTATCTGAATGATCATTTTATAAGAAATAAATTAGAGTAGTGCTATTCACACATCATTTTTACTTCTCATCCATTTTTGTTAATTTGTTGTCATTGATTTTTTTCAATTCATTTTATCCGACCAATGAAAATTGAGAGTGGTGTGTAAGAGGTAAACATAGGTATATGGATAACACCATCCATAAACTATACCGCCGTTCCTCCATGTACTAGTGCAATTGATTATTCAGCTTTAGTTTGTGTGATTGTTTTATTGGGCAAGGATAATAAACTTGTGTTCTTCCTAAGGCGGAACCTACTTATCTCTTCATTTGCCATTTATGTATCTTCATCATACGAATATAATAATTGGAATCATTCAGTATCTTTATTATCATTTAGATATTATATCTGCAAAAAAATCATTCAATTTAGAGATTGTTTGTCATATATACATGTCATACCAATCAACGGTTTAGGAAACAAGTAATATCTTCATGATTAATTGTTCATTTGTTTAATCCATATGAATGGTTAAAAGATCTCCAAATTAAATGATTTTTCATATATATGATATTTACATCATGACAAAAATAATGAACAGTTATGATTATGATATTCGTCCAATAAAGATGTCCAATCTTAAATGGTGAACAAGTAGGTTACCCCGAGAGAGAGCACAATCATTACCCATTGACAAATGGTCTAATCTATCATTATTACTGTTCAAAGAGAATGAAACACCACTTAAACAACGAACTAATTCATTTCTGTCCATTGCAATAGTGGCATTTCTTTATTATTAATAATCATAAATTTGAGATTTCCTTTTTTGTGTTTGACAATTTTATTTTTCTTGCTTTTGCGGTTCAATTTAAATACAAAAAAAAAAATTATTTACTGCCAATTAGCAACCATCTTTCTTGCATATTTTCAGTTTCTATAGGCAGTATGCGTGCATTGAAAAAAAAAAAGAATAACGATGCTCAAACTACTGATATTTCACTTCTTTTTGGTGCACAATGAGGCAAACATCAAATTCTAAAACGTCTTAATATCACGCAAGATAATGAAAAACAATGGCAACAATCCAGCTTACTGCCAGCATCACATTACTTAAATATACGTAGGGCCCACTAGATAAAATCACAGCAACACAGCACCCAATAATGTGTATAAATCATCAACTTGGATTGTGGAATAGAGAACATTACCCAATTAAAGTTGGCGATAAATATTACAAACTAAGATATATAAGCAGTATGCTGTTGTCTTAAGATCACACATATATGAAACTAATTTACCCAACTTTAACTATGAGCCTTGCATAAGCAGAATAGGCAACAATGTGATGGAGTTGTTTAGGTCATGGCCCGAGACGGTAGTGAACGTCACCTGTGTAGTGTCCATCCATATAGAGGGCTGCATTCTGTGGGTGTAGGCCATCCATCACCATGAACTGCATGTCCTCTGAAGGCTTCCAGTGCCTCTTCCTTTGATTTATGAACCAATTGTTTATTTGTTTCTGATCCAAACCGGTAGACTCCGCCAATGCCACCTTCTCCGATTCCTGTTTAGTAACATGATCATTTTGTTAGATTGTAAACCGGATCATATATGTCATTAACAAATCGTCTAATTAGTGATACGAAATCCAATTAATTAATAGTCTGACAACATAACACAACATACTATTTGACACGAGAAAATTCCTCTATGATCCAAGAACGTAATGACATGTACCCATTCTTAATAGGATCTCAAAATCTCAATAAATTGAAAACATTTACCGAAGGATATGGCCACTTGTAATGTAGCTCCCACCAACTCAGGAGCTTCTGCCTGGCTTCTTTGGGCAATTTCCCTTTCTTCTTTTTCTTGGAAAGCTCTTGCTTCAGGCTACTTAAGTAACCACTATACTTTCTCAGCAGGTGATTCTTGAGCTCTCTGTCTTCAGCTCTTGGATCAATCTCAGGAACTTCAGTTTCTCCACCACTATTCTCCTGCTCGTCTTCAGATGAACCAATTCCTTCACACTTGTCCTCTACATATAGTAACATGCATGCAATTCTTAAGTATAATACCAGAGAGACCAAGGGACACAAATAAGTAGGGGTGTCCAAAGGAGAAAACCGGCGTGTGAAAATCATTTATATATCAAAACAGGAAAGAATGATCCCGGAATTCCATCCCAGAAAGTGCATGTGCATGTGCATCTGTTATGCTATATATTTCAAAACAGGAAAGGAAGAGACACCCACTTTGGCTAACAAGCACTCGTGATTGATTTATTATATATTTTCCTACAGATCGATCGTGCATTATGCAGACATTGTTAGAAGTAAACTTTATTAACTATCACAAATCATGCATTTATATATATTTATACACGTTCAGAAAGGCTTTTTCTTGAATTTATATTATGCAGATTTAAATAAAGTAAATCAAAGAACCAGTCAATATAAGATACTGTCAAGGTTAAGATACATGAACACCATAGAGTGTGAAAATAGAAGAAATACTCTATTGCAACCAATAAAAGCTCATCACATATAAAAAGCAAATCACTTGTCCAATAAATATTTATCACGTGGTGAATTAATGCCGAGATAATATCTTATCCACCGTTAAGGTTAGCTACGCTACTCTACCACTAGAAAGGAAAACAACAATAATAGATTCATGCACGCATAAAACATAAACAAAAAAGAAGAGAGAAAGAAGGATCATGTGCATGAACTGAAGATAGGTCAAATCTGGGGCATATAGGTATAGCTAGCATGGAACTTAATAAATGGGGTTATTCTATTTCATATGAATTCTGACATATCCGGACTGTCTGCATGGTGTAGCTAGCTGATTAAAATAGCATCCTATGTCCTTTCTCTTGTTTTTATAAGGTTTTTATTCTGTTTCTGGTTTATACAAGGTTTTTTGTATACGGATTAGTTTATTCAGGCATTGTTAAAATACCATTTTTAGCATATTTAATGAGGAACTAGGGAACGAAGACAATCGTGTTATATATATATTCCCCAACCCATATAGGTCCTACATAAGGAAAATTAGAGTTATGAAACAATGGGAGGTCTTGATTTTGGGAAACCCTAAAAGGAATGAGAATTATTTGTCAGAAAAAGGAGAATGATTAAGCAGATCAAATGTGGATATATTTTTATACAAATCTACACAATAAGCAAAGAAATTACGTCGTTATGGCACTATTAAGCTCGTGATTAAATGTGTATGTTCATCAATAATCATTAAAGCCACTCGTGAATTAAAAAGGGGGCAGGTGTGGTTTATTGTTTCTTCTTCTTCTTCCTCTAGCTTCCTCTTTGTTCTTGGAACGCACTATTTGATGGGTCAAAGTTTCTCCATAAAAAAAATAACTGGATTTGACGTACGCCTAGAAAATTAAAGAGATCCTGACAACTTGTGGGTACTCTTCTCAAGGTGAGACAAAACAGTTGGACTAGCAGTTCTTGCAGGCATTTCAAGACCCAAAAACCCACATCTCCCATTTTATGGATTTTAACTCCAAGCTCCTTCCCCATGCTGCTTATGTTATAATAATAGTTAAATTCAGTATTGAACTTAGGTTTAGTGGTAATGGATACATATACGGTAGGTAGAGTTCGAAGACGTCCAATATAACATAAAAGAATATAAGCACATGGATATATGAGTCCAAAAATTACTTGTGCGTAGAGAAAATAAGAAAAACTTACCAGAGGGTGAGAAGATTCGAAGAGGAGGAGCATTATTATTATTTCCAAGCATGTTAAGCTGAGTTTCAATCCTTCTCATGAAATCCATGGCTTCTTGTATTGGCCTTGTTAGTTCTTCACGATATTTCACCAGCATATCGTAGTATGCTTCCTGTTAAAATAGTACGTAATTCATCGATCCAAATTTTATTGTTTATCATAATAAAAAACAAGTAAATGTGCATGAAATGTATTAATCCCCATTAAAAAATTACTAACTAAGAAAACAAATTGAAATGGAAGATAGGGATCACCATGAACTGATCGAGTTCTGGGTCTTTTGAAGTTTCTCTTGAAGTTCCTGAAGATCGCTGTCGTGCCTCAAACTCCTGTCTGGCAACTGAGAGTCGAGGCACAACATCAGATGGAGCTCCCACCTACATCCATAACACAAAAGATTCACAAATCGAAGAGATGTGCTTAGCCAAGTTCGTTAAAGCATTGTACTCTCTTTTTGTACCAAAATTTAAATCTTTCTTCTCATAGTTTAAATGAATTTAATACAAAATCTCGTTTATATAATTGATTTATTCTTCGTGGTCTAAAAAGAGAAAAATATGTTAATTAATAAATAATTACCCTTTGGCAATCCATGTAAGCTTCCACGAGGTTAGAGTACTGAGGGTGGGCGATGATCTTGGCTTTGATGGCTTCAACTTCGTTGGAGCTCAGGCTATGATCATCGTTTTGCAGATCCAAATTATGCTGTAGCTGATGAACAACTGGTTGGTGCCCTCTTGATGAAGAAACAAGATGATGATTATTATTGTTATTGTTGTACTGAAATTTTGGGTGGCCATGTTGTGATGTGGTGGCTTCGGTCTTCACATTAATTGGGTGTGTTCCTGGAAACTGAAAATTACACTGATCGCCGCTGCCGCCGCCGCCTCCACCGCCGCTTGATTGAAGATGAAAGGTGTTGATTCCCATCTGATGATCACTTGCAGCTCTCCCATAATTTCCTCCAAGGTTTGGTGAGGCGTAGAGGAAGTTTCCCCGACCACCTGAACTCTCATGATCCATTTGATTGTTGTAGTCTTCCATTTTATTTCTCTCTCAACAAAAAGGTTTCTAATTTATAAATCAACTAAAACCCTAGTAGTAAAGGGTTACAGAGGAAGAGACCGAAACCTAGCTTGTGAACACAGGAAGGAATAATTTTATGAGTACTGGGAACACAAACCACGACGACCAGAGTTTTTTGTAAGCCAAAAGGTTAGGGAGTTGAGTAGGGAAATGGGAACTAATATATTTATTGGCAATCCATGGGATTATGGAGGCGAGGAAGTGAAGCCAAACAAGGAATTAAGCATGTTATAATTTCGTTACAGAATAATAAATGTCATAATTGATTGTTTTGAAGTACTGAGAGGAGGAGATGGCGTGGCCGGAACCGGCAACTCGCGGCACTGTGTTGTGCGAGGGTGAAAGAGACTGACTATGCTTTGTTGAAAGAAAATAAAGAAGTAATTGAAAATGCTCAAAAGCTACGACTGTATACGAGACCTAGCGATCAGGCAACTCACTAGTCACTAGATTGTAGATTTTTCTTCCATCAATCTCTCTCCCCCCCTCCCGAGTAGTCTTGATTTTTAACCTTTGTTTCACGGAAAATTTTCCTGTTTTTCTTTTCATTAATTTATTTTAAACTTTTTTATTTAATTCAAATTGCTTTTCTTATTTGTTTTTCTCCTATTTCGCATAAGAAAATAATTTCCGTATTTATTTCGGAAAGAAACAATTACGATTTTATTAGTAATTTAATAGTCACGGTATTGATTGATCTTTGACGGACAAGCATGAGAACACAAAATCGTCTCATAATCCGCCCCTTGGTAAACTTTTAGCACAAAATCGCTAAGAAAATGGGTGAGGGAACATTCCTTGCATATAAGTAGTGTCAACTCCGAAGAAAAACTACAAAAGAAACTAATAGTGACCGCTACTATAAGAACTCTGCCTATAAAATCACCAATGAAACTACCAGTTATATGAGGATAAATCGCACCAACTTCACCATGAGACATGAATAAAAGATGTAACTCCAAAAAGGGCAAATGAACAAAAGCCGCATTAATTATAATCTAGAGAACCCGCATGACAAAAGTTCATTCCCATTTCCTGCCAAACCCACACGACCTAAAAAAACCTAAGTGTGAGGATTTTGGGAGAAGGATTGGTTTGAAAAAGGATAAAAAAAATAAGTGATGGAGAACTCAAATTGAAGCAAGTTTAGACACATACCATCACCACAAAAGGAATTATTATTGACCACAATAAAGTAGAAAAATAAAAAGAGGGAGAGGAGTTGAGCGTAAGGGAGGAGGAAAAGGTAGATGTGCTTCTTCTTTCTCCTTCCCTACGACAACTTTTGCTCTAATGAAACTTTTACATAAGGGTAATCGGAATAAAAAGCAGAAATAAAGGAGAAATTTGCCTTTAAGTTGTCATTTAGGTAAACAAATTGTATTTAAGGGAACAATTTTTCCATTTGCTCATAACACAAACTGCTATATTGCATGCCTAACATATATAAGTGAAAAATTAACATATTTTTCAACATTTCTTATCTTGTGCTCTAGTTACACAAAATTTTTTTCCATTTGAAGAGCCACATTATGGCCCCTGAAGATGAAGTAGGATTCCCTCCTCTTCAAATCTCCTCCTCTCTCACTTTCCTTTTTTCTTTCTTTCTCTATAAAGAAGTCTGTGGAGCAAAAAATAATCAAGAAAAATATGGAGGCTACACGTGGATTCTTGGGTGAAAAAGACAAAATTACTCTCGAGGCACACCGGAACTCCTATGCGTAAGCAGTGAACAATCACGACTCAATCAAGGTCAAAAGTGATCAAAATAGGTATTTATTCAAAACATATTGCATTCATCCTCATTAAATCCTCCCCACAAGGTAACCTTCAAATATAATCACCTAAATTAATTTCCTAATTGATTGCAATATATTATGGTGACATAATATCTTGCAATTACACCCAAAAAACCACCAAATGTGGCCGGTTCCCACCTCTCTAAAGGGGGCCGGCCACACCCCTATAAATACAACTTCATTTCTCAAAAAACCTAAGTTGAATCCTCTTGCAAAATTCTCTTAATTCTCCAAACACTTTTCCCTCAAAATTCTAACTTTGGCATCGGAGGTTCTTTGACCAAAGCCCTCCTCATTCATTGTGGACATGTAAGGCTCTTGGCCTTGATCTAAAGTGTGAATTGTTTTTGCAAGTGCATTTTTGTCTAAGAACAAGAAGGAAGAAATTTGCATCCACAAATTGGTGCTTTCATTGAGAATCTTGATCAAATGCTCGTAAAAGACTCTCGCATTCAAGGTTTTTCGTTTCTTGTTCATTTGTATATTTTTCGTACGTTCTTATTCTTGGAATTTTTATTTTTAAAAATTCTTCGATAAAACGTACAAGAAAAGTACAATGGCAAGATATTCGAAAACCTCAACGAACGGAAATTCCAACGTTCAAGGATTAGGACCGCGGCGATTTACGAGGCTCAACACAATGATGAGTGGAGAGGCACCACCCGCATGGGGCACCACCGTGGCCACTATGATAGCCACCATTCGCAAAGCCCATGGCGCCACAACCATAGCCCAAGCCCAATGTGAGACGGCCCGAGCCACTCAAGCCCCGACACGAACGTAACGTGTTTTTAGGTCACCTCGCACCCACGTGCGCTACATGCTGAGCAGCTCATTCCAGTGGCCCATTATGCTTCTACAGTCCAGCCCACTCTCGTGGCCCAGCCTGCTCCAGTGGCCTTCCAAACAGCTCAAATCAGTTCAAGATTAGTTCAACCATCCCGGCTTCAAATTTTTTGGGCATACAATTGAACCAAAAGCATTTTCACCACACTTCTCCTCGGATTTGACATTCCCCAGTTCGAATCTTGCGCCCGGAGTCTACCATACTTCCACTGCTTAAGGATATGTATTTCTTCCAAGCTTTTCCAATCCAAATGTCGAATAACACTTGTCTCAACAAGTCATAGAGTTGACAAGCACCCTTACACAACAGACGACTTGGTGAATCAGCTCTTACAACGTGCCCTAGACGAGGTGTCCCAAAGTAGGACAAAGGAAGACAAGGAACCTCTCCAGTAACGTCCCGGTAAGCAGCCACTTGACCAGCCATCAACTGAGCGTTCGAGCGGTGTACACTCCCCATTGGGCCCCTGAGACAGCGTTTACTCTCGTCTTAGCGCGTAGATAGGAGTGCATTCTTGACTAAGCCTACAGATGAGCATACATTCACGATTGGGGCCACACTTCGATAGTTAACATGAGTAACCTTCTAGGCGAAATGTTTATTCGCGGTTAGGCCCGCAAGGAGCATCATCCCCCTCACATCGAAGTAGGCAACACGAAGGACGGAGATAAGCAGTCACTCAGTCCGGCTCAAGCTCAACCAACAGCCTGTGAAGAATTCATTCGCCTGCTAGGAATGAACCACATGCACCACAGCCGCGGCATAGACGAGCCGATCATGTAGAACAGCAGCCTAGACCAGTAGGTCATAATCGGGGGCAACCGAGAGCTTTGTTACCCCCAACAAAGGCAAATTCATGAAGAATTAGAAAGGCTTATAACCGAGCGATTATGTGATTTTCAACGCAACAAGGTCAATAACGAGGCATTACGATATGACTTGACCAACATAAGCAGGTCACCTTTCACGGACGAGATCGAGCAGGCAGAGCCTCTATACAAGTTCAGCATGCCACATTTCACATCATTTAAAGGGGATGGAAAGCCGGAGAGACACCTAAAGCATTACCGAGGCGCAATGATTTTCTATCGAAACAACGACGATCTCATAAGCAAGATATTCGCCACCACTCTACAAAGCAAGGCACAAGATCGGTTCTACACCCTGCTGCCACAATACATCCGAAGTTTCGATGAATTTTCATTGGTTTTCACCAAAGTATATTCATCTTATCGCTCGATCAAGAAAAAATCCTGCCACTTGTTCAACGTCAAGAAGAACCCAAATAAGTCGTTTCGCGACTATGTGAAGAGGTTCAAAGCAAAGAAGGTAAAGATATTCGGATGCAACGACTCGATAGTTAAAGCAGCCTTCCAAAAAGGACTCATAACAGACCACTCGGTGTTCGGAGAATTAATCATGAAAGAAGATCTAACTCTGGCAGACTCTTTTGCTCTAGTAGAAAAGCATGCACTTTGAGACGAAGTTCACTGATGCACATTTAAGGTAAATCTGAGCGATTATGAATATGAAGTCCCTTACTACTCTGAAGGAAATTCAAGGTCTAACTAGACGAGTAGCCGCATCTGAAGCAGCAATAAGCGTTACCCTCATACGAGAATAGATAGAAGCTCAACTATCTGTATGCCACGATTCAAAACCTCTCCTCGATGCGGAAATCAGCTACCATAAATTCAAAAGCTAACTTTGGCAACAATTGTTGCAACTCGGAAGCTCAAGTTATACCTTCAGACGCACTCAATCATCCTCATGATGCACTATTCTGCCCAATCCAAACGCGCGACGATAAAGGCGCAGACACTGGCGGTTCAAAGTTTTTTTACAAACACAACAACTCAGCTCAAAAAGCACACCAAGGGTAGACGAACACTAGAAGGACACACTCGGAATTAAGTTTTATCCTCGTCGCCCCAAAAGATTCTACATATGAACCACACGGACCGGCAGTTGAGCATCATCTCTTGATTCGTGTAACACGGCCCCAACCTACCCTTACTCCATAATTCAACTATAGAGTGGCCTACTATCGGCAGTTGAGTATCTACTACTACGTGTAACATAGCCCTAGCTTCACGGCTCTTTACTGCGCCTTCACGCATAGCCTAGGCAACGCAACAGAGCGGCCCAACGACGCCCCAAAGGCAGCTGAGCACACCTTAACCAAGCCTGCTTCACCAGATGGAGACTTCTGGCATTTGGATGTCGATGGCGCATCCAACTACAAAGGTTCTGGAGCTGGCATGGTCCTTGTTATCCCATAAGGTTTAACGCTCGAGACGATCGTTCTAGGCTTCAACACATCCAACAACCAAGTAGAGTATAAAGCCCTACTAGCAGGCCTCTGAATGGCAAAAGGCTTGGCAATGAAAAAGCTCGTAATACATTTCGATTATTAGCTAATCATCAGCCAGACTCCTATGGAGTACACGGCAAGACATCCGAGGATGGCACAATACCTAGAGAATGTACGAAAGCAGCTTGAGACATTTCAGACTTATACTCTTACTCAAGTACCGTGGGCAGACAACGCTTACGTGGACGCACTAATCGACCTAGGCTTCACCTTTGACCATCAATTCAAACGCTCTATTCTAGTGAAGTATCTAGACAAGCCAAGCGTAAAGTTAGAGTAGGCAGCCAAAGTGTCACAAGTTAGTACAACTCCCAACTGGCAAAGTTCTATTATAGACTACATGGTCAATGACACACTCACCATAGAAAAGTTGGAGTCTAGAAAGCTCCGAATAAAGACATCACGCTACTACATGTGGAAAGACATTCTCGTCTACATATCCTACATTGGACTACATCTCCACTGCCTAGCACCTACCGACGACTTAAATGTTCTAACCTCAATCCATAAAGGCATTTGTGGAAATCACTTCGGATACCGATCTTTAGCACATAAATCTCTTCACGCGGGCTACTACTAGCCTATCATGCACCAAGATGCTAATAAGTTAGTACAAAAGTACAACCACTGCCAACACTACAAGTCGGTACCAGTACTGCCTGTCAGTGAACTACACCCGCAGACAAGTCTTTGGCCGTTCATGCAGTGGGCAATCAACCTGGTAGGGCCAATGCCGCCCACTACTAAGGGCAGGGGCATGATGATCGTGGCAACCGATTACTTCACCAAATAGGTCAAAGCAGGGCCCATAACAACCACGACTCAGACGGACATACAGCGCTTCATACGGAGGAACATCATTTGCCGATTTGGCATTCATCAATCCATCGTCAGAGACAACGGCCCGTAATTCGTGGGCAACGATTTTGTGAAGATCTTCCAAAAGTATATCATCAAGCAGCATATGTCCACGCTGAGATATCTTCAAGGCAATGAGTAGGCCGAAGCATCCAATAAGACGATCTTTAACTGCCACAAGAAATCTCTCACCGGCAAGAAGGGAAAATGGCCAAACGAACTCCCAAGATATCTATGGGTGAAACTCATTTCTCTTTAGCATTTGGTTCAGAAGCAATCATTCATCCCAATGTCATCGTGCCAAGTATCAACACTCTACTACTAAGAATTGAGCAGAACAGTAAGGAAATTGCCACAAGATTAGATTTGGCAAAGAAGAAGCGTAAGCAGACCATCACTCGTACCGCAGCCTATCATCAATAGCTTATTTCTAGCTACAACAAAATGGCCAAGATCCAGCAGTTCCAACCTGGAAATCTAGTCTTCATCACTGCCCGCAGAGAAGACTCCAAAAAGATGGATCCCATTTGGAAACCTCCGTACAAGATCAACAGAGTAGGCAACAAGGGTAACTACACCCTCCCCACAAAGGACAACAAAGAGATCGAAAAGCAATGGAATGCCTACAATCTGAGGAAGTATCATATGTGGCATCCCGCTAAATCAAAGCCTAGAGACTCAAACAACTCGATAGGCACCACCTCACAAGCCGGTGACTATCCAGTTGTTATGCAGTTTCTACCTTACAACTAAGTTCTCGTTCGTTTTACTTATTTTTCAATGAGGAATTCAGAAGTAATCTACAACTTGGCTCAGTTGCATGCTTACAACAACTGATCACTCCTGCACTTTAAAAGAATATTGCACCCTTCCTAGGGACTCATTGCATGAATTGTGGCCCTCGAGAGACCAACCATGATTTCCAGTGCGAAAGGGTAAACAAATTCCCCAACACCCTCATGGGTTTTTTCTCTAATGCTGAAGGATAAACTTTACACTCTGAATATCCAGACGTGGATGAGTCGGGCTATCCTAGTGTAACTAGGTGCACAATTGCTTGCGCCAGGATTCCTAGAAGTAGCCATAATGATATTTTTCAAGGCTTGGCTAACTGAAAGATTTTGGATCTCTTGGCCTAATTCGTAGATAACCGGGCCCTAGAGACGGAGGGGGCACGTAACGCAGTACACCTTATGGACGGCTAACCTAGAACCGTAAAGCTGTTATCGAGTGCACTAAGGTGGCTTACGGTTTCCGAAATACTGCTTACTGCTTGCCTTTCAAGCAGTAAAGCCGCGCTAGACTTATACAACTACACATTTATGTGAAAGGTTAAACAAGCTAGCATGCATAAACGAAGCTTCATCCATTGTCGACCTGCTATGCAGTCGATGTGCTTCATTTCTGCCAAAATGCGGAACGAACTACACCAAATCCTAAAGTGTTGTGATACTTGCTACGCAACCTACGGAATTGAAGAAGGCCAAAGTTAACAACCAAGTGGTCACGTGGACTCGTCTGCTTCTATGAGTAAAGTGTCCAGCTGCCAACCCTATGGCTAACAACTTTGCAAAGTTCTACACCAACACTTACGGCAGCGTAGGCTACGCGAGCTTTTCTGCTTATAGAAAAGTAGCACGCCTGCCACTTATCTATAAAGCCTAAAGGTTAGGGCATGAACAAAAGAAGCAAAGATGGAGAAAAACGAAGAAATCAAGTTTATTAAATTTTCTAGCAAAATTAATAAACAAATAGTAATGGCCGAATGAGTTCAAGCAAAACAAAAGCAACAAGGAAAACAAAGAAAATCTTAAACGCTACCTAGAAAACAAACCTTCAGCAGCTTAGACATCCCACGACTACTCGGCCGCCACACCTTCAGTAGCCGCAACGTTCCCAGCAAGGGTGTCATCTGGTGCTTCACCCTCAGCTGCTCCAGCTTGGGCATCAACCTCTATGACTACGTCACCAATGGGGGCCTCAAAAGTAAAGGTAAACAAGTCTTCTGGAGAAATAGATAAGGATTCGAAGTCTTTCCCAGCAAACTCGAAGTCAGACGGCCTACCAAAAAGATGATCTACATAACCCATCTTGTAGAAATCGGCCTGACTCTGAACAAGCAAAGCCTCGAGCCCAGCCTTCTCACATTTCAGCTACTCGTTCTCCTCGAGCAGACCAACATGAACGCGCTGCATCTCATCCACTTCTTTCTTCAAACTTTTGTTGATCCTCAGCGCACCTTGCTGTTCCAACACTTTGGGTTCAAGCCTATCAACGACCTTTTTCAAGTAGATCACTTGGTTATAAACAACAATCAACTCTTCATCCTTTTCCTAAACAGCGGAACGAAGCTCAGAAATAGCACACTTAAGATCTTGAATATGAGGTATGTAACATCTAATCCTTCTCTACACTTTCATACTTAACTTGGATCGCGTCAAGCCTAGTCTTAGTCTTCAAGTCAACGATCTTTTCGCGAGTGGTCTTAAGCTATAGAGAAGTGGGAGCAGAGATATTAGACCCCTTCAAAGCAACAAGCTCATACTCCAACCTCTTGATATTCTCGGCAGAGGAATAAGTTTCGGCTGCCATAGCCTTTGCCATCTCCTTGGCAACCTTGGTATCCTCTTGGTCAAGAAGCATAGACTCGGCTACTAGAATAGTCGTCCACTACATCATAGCAAGCAGAGCAGTTCTCATATACTTGGCCGTATGCTTCGCAAAGGAACTTGGGCAAACATCCCTTCTAACGCCACCGACAAACTTAGCATAAACGTTCATGTCTTCAAGCGGATCTGGTTTCAAAGGCGCACATATCTCAGCAGCCTCCCCAAAATAGGCATAGTGCATTTCTCACAACTGCCCACGTGAGCAGCCTCATTCTTCTCAGCAGGCAAATCAGTCATAGCATCAAGAAGAGTAGGCATTGGCGCCACTTTAACAGCAAAGTCCACCTTATCACTCTTCATAGTAGTAAGCCTCTCCAAAGGTGAACCAGACTTAATTCCCAACAGACGTTTTGGCACTAATTTCTGCATTGGGGGCATGGCAGGACCTCTACACTGAGCAATCTTATCGCAGCCGTACTAGCCATCTTTGGCACTGCAAGCGTCACTAGCTCAGATCTAGCAGCCTCATCTTTCTTCCCCTAGGAAGAAGTCAAGTCAATCATAAGCTTATCAGTAGCAGGTGGACCCTCACGAGCATCGAAGGAAGTCTTCGGCTTTTTTTTTAGCAACCCACCTTTCTCTTGGCAAAGAGGACTAAGCAACCAACGCCATTCACGATACTCGGTAGGGGAGCTCAACCTATGATGGCTTTTCCCTCATTTTTTCTCTCAGACCAGCAAGCAGGAAGCTTACATACCCATCATTCCAGCAGCCTATGAGGCCCGCGACCTCCTCATTGCTCTTAATTGCTGGCCTGGCTTGCGTCAGGTCCAAAAGCCCAAAAGACATGAGCCATGTGGCTCACGTAGCACTGCACCCCAGCGCCTCGATCCGCGGCCCCAGCTCCACAGCTGCCCCTGGCTTTAGCCAAGCCGAGCAACCCAAGCAGTGGACCCTGCCAAACAACATCCTCGGCCCCTGCCGAGCCAACTCCTGACCCCTATCAGCCGACGTGCCGCACCACCCTGACGACTACCCCGCGGCAGCATTATCCAAGAAGAAGACAAGGAAAATTAATTTTTTCTTCCCCCTCCCTTAGCAATTAATTTCCTAATTGATTGCAAGATATTATGGTGACATAATATCTTGCAAGTACACCCAAAAAACCACCAAATGTGGCCGATTCCCACCTCTCCAAAAGGTGCCGGCCACACCCCTATAAATACCACTTCATTTTTCAAAAAAACCTAAGTTGAATCCTCTTGCAAAATTCTCTAAATTCTCCTAACATTTTTCCCTCAAAATTCTAACTTTGGCATCGGAGGTTCTTCGGCTAAAGCCCCCCTCATTTATTGCGGGCGCGTGAGGGTCTTGGCCTTGACCTAAGGTGTTAATTGTTTTTGCAAGTGCATTTTCGTCCAAGAACAAGAAGGAAAAAATTTGCATCTACAAAGTCAATCCAAGAAATTGACGTATTTTAATCATGACAGTTCAAATAGGAGGAGACTGAAAGAGGAGAAATTTTGGGGAAAAAAAAAAAGAATCCTACTCCTAATGAGATGACATCCTTTTTATTTTATAAGCGTATTATAACTTGTTGCGAGTATATCCGACATTCTCAATGTAACTTATCTTACCTTACAATGTTTTAAAAAATATAGTAACCGAGGCCTATTCGCACTTTACCAATGGTTTTTCTTTGGATACTTAAAACCTCTAACAATCATTTCTTCTTCTTCTTCTTCTTTTAAAATCATTTCTGAAGATGAGTTTTCTTATTTAGTGAGATGAGGTGAAAGTTGAGTGACCGAACAAAGGGTAAGTGCTCTACCAATAGAAAGAAAAGACAAAATTCAACTTAATTTGGAAGGAATACAATATTTCTTAAAGAGTAATACTAGGGAGATCAAATTTTTAAAATCAAATTACAAATCAAATGATATATCACCAATAAGAAATAAGCTCGTTAATCGATACTTAATTAATAATTCAATCATCTACAACCACATCATTAGTTTATAAAATTGGTTTAAAATTTTTAATCTCCCTAACATTAACATTACTCTTTCTTAAAGCCTCGTTCATACCCCCATTATCCCATTATAATTAACTTGCATTTACAGTTATTAATCATTCTCAAGTCCAACAAGCACCAAAAAGGAAAGTGATGGACAACATATCTTAATACAGTTCCCTTGGTCTTTGTCTCATTAACCAAGTCACACTAATGCCAGGCGCAATTAATGGATAAACATCACTTAAAATGATGATGTTCTCATTACCATACAGTTTTTACTGTAAAAGATTCGATTAATTATTGGTTTGATGATATACACGAAATTAGGAATATTATTTTGTCATATCGGAAATAAACACGTACGTACCATTAACTGTAAAAGATTAGATAAATATTGTTGTATTAACGTTGAATTTTCAGCGGTTTATACGTTTTAAATGTCATTTGTAAGTGCTTTAAAAATAATTGAAATTTAAAAAAACAAAATACTTTTGCAGAAAGCAATTCAAATGTCCTTTTAATATTCACTTATATTTTTACTAAAAATTAATTTCAAACACTTTTTTATTAAAAAAGCTTTTTAATCATGTAAAAGTATTTTCAAACAAAGTCTTAATGCCTTGATAATTTGATAATGTAAAATATATTTTTGATCCGGGACACATATAACAAACAATTGAAATATGGGTCTGCTGACTCTGCACTGCCTTTCTTTCATTTTCTCCTGAGAGGATTTTTTTTGTAGGAATTCGGGGATCAATGAATCATGTATGTTCATGATATATCAGGCGATCAGTTTTCATTAAGTACCATTTATATTTCATTTAAAATTAAATATTAAAATAATTTTTAATCAAATGATATACTATGAATTGACTTGATTGATTGATTCTTTGAATTCCCACAAAAGGAATCTAAAGAGCATCCTATTCCATTTTCTCCCTTAAACGACAGGATCTAGTTACAAATCTCAGTAGCTAAACTCATATCAAATGCCTAGAAGAATTTATATTGAAAAGACACTTGATTGACTTAATGTCCCACAACTCTCAAGCATAAGAGAGCGAAAATTTCAAAGTTCTCCCTAACTTCCGAGAATAAGTTGGGTTTAGGGCATTAAAGAAATTAAATTGGAGATGAGATAATGAAACTCACTATTAGGTACAATTGTAATTTGCACATAATACCCTCACTCTCATAGATTAGGTCACTAGAAGAGAAGTCTTGTAATACTCTATAATATTTGCATATAATAGCCTCGCTCTCATACGTACGTACATAATAGGTCACTAGAAGAGATGTTTTGCACTGTAGTACGCTTGAATAATTAGAAAGAGGAAAGCTTGGTATGCTTGACAGTTCTTACCTAGTAATTATTCACAAAGTTGTATTAATTTCAGGTATAACTAAGATTTTGGAGTAAAACTTTGGTAATTTTTGGATTAAAATACTTGAGAAAGATGATATAGATACTCTAAAATTGGTCTTAGGAGTTAATATAATTATATATATGTATACAATTTATCTCAAATCCAGTTAACTATTTTATGGTTGTCAATAATTAAATTTAGAATAGTGATGTTAACGTAAATGAAAAACAACATTGTATTAGTACATATACATATAATAGGTAGTAGAGCAGGAGGAGTACGACATTTCAACTGTAAATAGTAGTAAGGGAACCTGACCCTATCTCAGCATATTGTTTCTGTTTGTAATTTTGTATGTATATATTGTTCTGTAAATCAAAGTAAAATCATGAGACTTAGCTATGGAATATAATTATATATATGAGCAGTTGCATTGCAGGAAAACCACGTGTGTGTGTGTGTGTGTACAATGAGTCAATGACGCAGAGAGAAAGCCAATTTAACCTAAAACTGTGACACAAACAATACCAGATTTTACAGAGGAAGGAATGGGCGGTGGTGTGGCGTCCCAATATAGCTCGCGGCGACGACCACCTTCTCCACCCGCAATCACGTAGAGAGAGAGAGAGGACCCCAGTGATCAGTAGGCCAGTGCAGAACAGAACTGGGCCTTGTGCCTTTTATATTAGCGAATTCCCCCGGGAGACTCGCGCTACTAACCGTGGGGGCCATTGATATGCCAAAATTTTAAAAATGTCCTCTCGTTTCCATGCTTTTTAGGTTTTTGACCCTTTCTTCTCTCTCTCTCTCTAGATTCTGAGTTGTGGTTTGTGTGACAGAAAATTAAAGATTGGACGTGTCCAAAAGGGAGAGGCTCTAGGGTGGTAGTACCTGTAGTACCACCACGCTGTCATCAGCTGCAGCACCATCTTCACCTGTCACTCACTCGCACTGCTCTCTTCGCTTCTTCCCCATGCACGCACTACTATTTCTGCAGCTAGATCATATATTTTTATCACTCAGTCTCTTGCCAAGATTAATACTTCTTTGACCAAAATATACAAAAAAAGAAAAGATCTCAGTAGAGATATTTATATAAAATATAAATGATTTATATATATATATATATATATAAAGAGTAATATTAAGTAAATTAAATAATATATCACTAATAAGAAATAAGCATGTAATCAACACAGTAATAATTTAAGCTTCAATTTCTATATTATTTAGTTTACAAATTTAATCTCCGTAGTATTACCCATATAAATGTTAATTAAAGAGAATATTTGATTTTTTTATAACTAATCATTTAACACAATATTTGTTTTACTCACTTTTTTTAAAAAAAAAATTTCACTCTCAATTTGCATAAATTATAAAATCAAGAGAAAGAAATAAATTGAAATGCGCAAGAGTAAAAAAATGAAGAAATTATTTTTATTATTTTGTTTAAAACCATAACATCATTACATAGCAAGAGAATTTTAACGTTATTCTGTTGTATATCGTATCATGAAATTTAAATGCATCTTTTCATTCACAAATGAGGAGTGATTTTTTACATTTTTTTTCTTTCCTATTAAGAGAATTTTAAATTTATTATGTTGTATATGGTATGGTAAAATTTACAATGCATCTTTTCATTAAAAAATGAACAGTGATTTTTACCTTTTTTTTTCTTTGCTATTAATTTGATTTATTAAATAAAAGTAATAATTAAATGTATAAATAGAACAGTGGCGAAGTGGGGAAATGAATATTCTACTAAACTTGCTGTATAATTCACAAGGAACATGCTACTAAACTTGCTAATGGTACTTATACTCTTTGATTTTCAATATTAATGTTGTCTAATCAGATATGTCGTGGCAAATTGTCATCCCAACACCGAAACATACACCATTGGTATGGGTATGTTTGAGTTAGCTTCGATTAGATTGGCTCCACAGTTCACCTGTCTATTATTGGTGCTTCCCTTTCCCCAATCACATCACCATCTTCTCATCATCATATGAGTGAGCTGTTCCTGTCAACTCACTCACAAGTTTGTACAGAAGCCCCGGATTGAAAAAATTTTATTAACCTCAAATTCAATTTCTAACCTTTGGGTAATTATTCAATTATTTGGAGCACTGATCTGGCCATATATAAATAAATAAATATATATATATATATATATATTCATCAGATTAGAAAGTAAAAAAAATAAAAAAATTTACTTTAATTTTGACCGTTTATTTTCCATCTTACTGAACATCTTGACTATTGCCAACCTTCAACCATACAAGGATTCTCATTTGGACTTTATAAACTTTTACTTTTATCTGCTATTGTTGAATGTTGATTAGAAGTAACTGTTTTTAAGTCATCTTTTAAAGATTTCACTTAGTATCACAGTATATGTATTTTTCTTCATTTGTAAGTGATAAATTTTAGATTTGAATATCGAAAATAGCAAGTTCACAATTAATTTATTCCCTTTTTTTCCTTAGTATAAATATAGCGTTGTATTAAAAAAAAAATTGTTATTAGCATTCTAAAAAATCTCATTCTACACTCCTCATAAGGTATTCTTCTTCTAATTATAGAAAGTTTGACGTGCAAAATTAAGATTTTTGAAATGTTAATAACAATTCTCTAAAAAAAATCATCTTTAAACATTATTTTTACAAAATTCCAGTTAAAATTGAAAAAAATTAGTCATATAAGTTAACGGTTACCTAATAATTAAATGAACTGTGTTTATGAGACATAACGTTATAACTTTGACTGCAGTAATCAAATGGTTAAGCAATTTCTAATTGTTTGTTTATGCGAAGTTGATCAAAAGTGACCAAGAATAAAAAAGAGAGTCGAGAAAGTAACAAGACTTGTAGCATTCATCTGAAATAAAACTTATATGATTTGATTAATATTTTTGTACAAACGTGTGTTGAATAAATTTTAAAAAAAAATTATTCTTATACAACTACAAAACATATGTTTTGGATGTAATATATAATTGAATGGTACGAATATGAAAATCTCCTTAGTATATTATTGAAAATCAATATGTCGAATTCATATTTTACTTGATCTCATCATAAATTAATAAAGACGTGTGTAAAGAAAAATAAAGTATGTGGATTTCATTCCTTATAAGAATATGAAGTGCGTGCATTTCATTCCCTTTAGAATCACATTTTAGCATCTATAGTTCTTTGCACTTGTCTAAGATTCTTTCCACTATAAAATATTTTTTCAACACCACCTACATACCAATTTGAGGGGTATGAATGACGCAGAAAGAAATATTGTGGGAAAAATATATTAGTTTTAAGTGGGACAAGGGTCTGCGAATAGATCCCCTCCCATCCAAATGTTAGAGAGGTTGAATTTGTAAATTAAATTATGTATTACTAATAAAAAATAAACACGTTAATCAATACTTAAGTAATAATTCAATCATCAATAATCACA
Source organism: Malus sylvestris (assembly GCF_916048215.2). Classification (NCBI taxonomy): domain Eukaryota; kingdom Viridiplantae; phylum Streptophyta; class Magnoliopsida; order Rosales; family Rosaceae; genus Malus; species Malus sylvestris. The sequence continues at coordinate 5,816,202 of NC_062267.1, read as the reverse complement.
CCATTTAATTTACAAAATTTAATTTAACAATTTAGTCCTCCTAGCATCACCCTCCCAAATTACATACACTATCTAGATATTATATTTTATCACTTTCTTAACCTACCAATCAAACTTAATCAAAGCATCCAATGAGAGAATGTTTGGCTGTAATTCCATATTAACAAGCTATATGTTGAAGGATTATTATCCACACACTTAGGATTTCGAGGCCAATATTAAGATTATTTGGTCTATCTGTTAGTCCCCACCCAGTTGCTTATCATACATATGTTTTAGACAAATATCATTTGCTTTATCAGGAAGGTAAGTTATTCAACGTTTGTGTCTAATTACGAAAGTGAAAAGCAGTTGAAGGGTCGCAACTCGCAAGCAAAGTTAAATCAATAAATCGGTCTTTCATCTATAAGGGTAAAGACCAAAGATGGATGTTTCAATCGTACAGTGATGAGCACTAAATATTGACTAAAGATTAGGAATATGGTATTATGTGTCTAATTAAATCCTTAAAAGTCAGATTTGACGGTAACAGAAAATTAATTAGCGTAAACATAAAGAGTTAAGTAGAATAAAGAAAGGTTTGTTGGATGACTCAAGTGGGGTGAGTTGTTGGGTTAATTTGGTGTTGTTGTGTTTTTTTCTCAAAAGTTTTTATGTTGTACTATTAGACTAAACAGCTGTGAAAAAAAAAAGTAACTATAGTTCTAAAAGTGATGAAAAAAAATAGAGGTAGAGTTGTCAATATGAAGATTTTATTAATTGATATTATTCTCCTGACTCAATAGAAAAAATGCATTTTGAGAAGTATGCGTGAAACTGTTACTTTTTATACTGTTTTGAACCCATAATTAAAATAAATAAATAAATAATTTTTTTTTTCATTTAACAAACACAATTATAATCCTAACTTTTTTAAAAAAGTTGCTTTTTAAAAAATTAAAGTAACCTCAAACTAGCCGTTCTCGGGTTTAGCAAGACGGTACCCACCGTTAATTGGTGGATAGCAAATCACTTAATGTGAATGACAAAAAAACAAAAAGAACTTTAATTAAAAGCACCGGTACTGTTCACTTTAACGAAAAACCACATTTTTACACTAAAAAGTCAATCCTGATACTATTTACTTTACCCTTTATTTTGTCCTTATCATTAAAACTCAAAGTTTTCAAGCCATTTTCATTAGTTTTCCTAAAAAAAAAAGGTTTTGTTTCCGAAAAGAAAAAAGAAGAAGTATCTTCTCTTCTTTTGTGTGCACTGTATGAATTTGCAAGAGAGTGTTTTAACTGAGACTACGATTTTGTTCCTGAATTTTTATTTTTCTTTTAAACAAATGATAATATTCAAATTAAGATGATGGGAGTGTGGGCTAAGCCTTACAATGAAATTGTCATAATAATATGGCTCAATTTCGTTTTTGGTAAGAATCGAACATAAAACCTCTAAATTACAAGTGAAGAAAAATAGCAATATACCATAGTACTAAGTGACGTTCTTGATTTTTATGTTGAGCTTTTGTACGGTTTTTACTAACTTATGGTAATTTCAATAAAACACAATTTTCAATTAAAAAAATAGAAAATAATTGTCACGCTCTATTTTCTTATTATTGCATTAAATAAAGTAACAAACATTAATGCAAAAAAAATATGTCGAAGAATATTAAAGGACAGCATATATAAAATTTCAAGAAGCAGGAAAAAAAAACTCAAAATTTATTATTCTTCGCAATGTAAAAGAATATTTTGTTTTTTTTTATATTTTATATTTTAAGAGTTCTTGATTTGTTTATAAAATAATATTTTAAATTTATTTTTAGGATGAGTGTTGTTGGGATTGAAACGAAAAAGATACCTCTTATTTTTAACTATTGATGAATAGAAATTAAGAGTTTTGTGTAAATTAAAAGAAGTATAATATTAAGTTGGGGTGTGATATCCACACATTCCTTTTAATTTTTGACTATTTGATCAGATAAATTGAAGAAAATTAAAGGACAAAAATTAATAAATGGTGTGTGAAATAAAAATAGTGTGGATCTATTAAGTTTATCAAGAAAAAAAAATATAATACAAAAGTATTTAGAAAGGTTAGTTAGGAACTTAGGAGACCATTAGTGAGGGTAGGTCTAGGCCTATAGTGGCCTTAGAGTGCCTCCGCCCTGCGTTCCCAACCACCTCATAACAACACATGATTCTCTTTGAAATCAAATGCAGCCACATCATGAGCTGCTTGGTTGCACTTTGTTTTTCATTTTTTTAGATCAACAATTAATATTTTAGAATCTGTTCCACTCTCTAATTTACTTCAAATTTACCACTTCAAAAAACATTCAACCTATCTTCTATTTTGACACAAAAAAAGAAAAAAAAACCCTCCTGAATTAATTTTGTTGATGCACAAAATCAGCGAAGACTTTGGTACAACAGAAAGTGTCAGGTTTTGTGACCTTCGCTTGGTTGCTTGGTTGCTTCAGTCACTAGTGAGGATAAGTACGTAAATGAATAGAGACAGAGAAGCAAACACAGGATGTACGTGGTTCACCCAGATTGGCTACGTCCACGGAGTAGAGGAGTTCTTATTAGTAGTGAAGGGCTTACACAAGTACAAAGGATCAAGCTCTCAATTTAGTGAGTTCTTGTGAATGATTTAACACAAAATGGCATTAGGCAATATTGTGGGGGGATGACCCCTATTTATAGAAAAACTTGTAGCTTTGTCACATTGACATGTGTCATGTTATGATTGGTTCTTGATGTTGACACGTGCTGCGCTCTGATTGGCTTCTAATCTTGACACGTGTCGAGTAGTGATTGGCCTCCTGGTCGGAGGGGAACTCTTCTGGGTCCTTGACAGTATAGCGTTGGCCGATGCTCGGTAGTTTCGGGATTGGTCAAGTATGGTACAAACAGTGCTCCCCTAAGTTCCCGAGTGAGGGAAACTCCTCGGTTGGGGACTTGCAAGATCCAATCCCTTGAGTAATCACGAAACTTCTAAGTACCGAAGTGTGGTCTGATCTTCATCTGCCCTTCTCTGGAAGTACCTTTCCTCCATCCGGGAATGGTGTATTTAGCTGATGTTGACGCACAAGGTAATGTATCAATTTCACTTGAAGCTTAGTTGTAGTTTCGGGCTTAGTCAAGTGTGATACAAACCCTATAGTAGGAGTCCCCCAAGTCGCCGAGCTAGGAGATCTGCCGAAAGAGGTGACAGACAAGGTAAGCAGTCAAACTTCCAAGTAAGCAACCCAGGATCAGAGGTTTGACGTCGGCTTCCGGTTGATTGTTCTCATTCTCCTTGTCTCTCATTCAACTGCCAGGATAAGGAGAAGCAAATGGATAAGAGATGATATGAGATACTTTTGCTTTTGAAGAAGTAACTTTCCACAGGCTTATTCTTGAACTGTGCTGGAGGGTTTTCTGGTGCCCTTCAGAGTATAAGGCCGACTCAAAAATTTGAGGGTCAAAACAAGTCCATCAAATCTAGAGTACGTTCGACCTTGATGATATGGGATACTTTTGCTGTTGACGGAATAATGAATGTGGTATGGAAAGGTGTCGTGCTGTAGTGATCTGTTTCAGCTCACCGTTGAACCTTCTGCTTCAATCTTTTGCATGGCAGAAGTGGTGTGCAACCTTTGCATTTAAATGGTCCTTCAGAACATTCCTTCATAGTGACTCATCCATGCTTGGCAGCTTCAGTGTAAAGAGCCAATATCTGATCAACTGTCATGAGGTATTTGCCGGTGGAATTCGTGACCTTGACAGCAGTTGAGGATGAGTACTCGAGAGCAATGCTAAGTAAGCAACCAGGCAAAAGGCTCCAGGCAGTCAGTTCCAAATTGGAGGTTTGATTTCAGGTTCCGACTGACTGCTCTCTTTCTCCTTGTCCTGCAGGTGTGGACAAGGACAAAGACAAAGACAGGGAGAAAGCATGATATGGGATACTCTTGCTTTCGACCCTGATGATATGAGATACTCTTGTTCTTGGTGTGGCTTATTTGCTGAGGTATTATCGGGGGGAAATAAATCTGAGTATTTCGAGAGGTTATGTTGAGGGTGCCTTTTCGAATGTGAGAAAGGGTTGAGCATTTTTGCAGGTTTGCCTGTCCGTTGAGGAGGGAGGTCAATGTATATAGGGATTTCCCAATAACAAGTAGTAATGCTATTCCTTTACCCTTCTTGGTCACAGCAATGTAGTGGGAGCTGCCAGCTTCACGTGTTTTAATTTTGTCAGAGCACTTTGAAAAAGTGGTATGTGGTATCTGGAAAGCTGATATTACGTGTGGAGATTACAGACAAGCTTTATCTAAGGAAATCTGGCTTTCGAAGTTCTGAGGGTTGTGCCTCTTCGGTTTTCGAACAAGCAATCCCGTCGAGGATCTGACTCTCGAGATTCGGAAAGCGGTGCTACTCCGGTTTTTGAGAAAGTAATTATGTTGGGAGTCTTTTCTCGAATGTGAGTAAAGGTTGGTCGTTCTTGCCAACCTGTCTTGCCACAAAACACGGAGGTCGACACACATAGGGACTTTCCAGTTGTCAAGCAGTGGTGCTGTTCCTTTACCCTTATGGGTAATAGTAGGGTAGCTGGCACTTCGAAATTCTCGTGCCTAAACTTTGTCAGAGATCTTTGACAAAGTTATATGTGGTACCCGAGGAGTTGATGGTGCATATGGAGAGCGGTGATTGATCAGTAAGATTCACGTGCTTTCTACTTCACCAGAAATCTTCGACAGATTGCCCGTAATTTCCGCAAAGCTGATTGTGCATGTGACAGGTGCTGACGAGGCTGCAAAAGCAGGTGCTTCTTCGATTTCTGAGATCGGCCCTCGTGGTCTCTGAGCAGCCCAGCTTTTGAGAAAGCATTCGCCTCTTCGATTTCTGAGATCGGCCCTCGTGGTCTCTGAGCAGCCCAGCTTTTGAGAAAGCAAACGCCTCTTCGATTTCTGAGATCGGCCCTCGTGGTCTCTGAGCAGCCCAGCTTTTGAGAAAGCAAACGCCTCTTCGATTTCTGAAGCTCCGTCGAGTGCAGATTTTTATAGAGGCTGGCATTAAGTTCCACATCACACTTGAATCTCTACCAGTAGAAGCTCATTTCTTGCACTTCTAAGATCTTGATTTGTCTGACCTCTTCCTTCTTCAACACATTTGAAAATGTCTGGACCCTCCGACCGTCATTTTGACTTGAACCTTGGAGAAGAGACAGCCACGCCTTCTCCAGACAACATATGGCGCCCATCCTTCATATCCCCTACTGGTCCTCTTACCGTTGGGGATTCTGTGATGAAGAATGATATGACCGCTGCAGTGGTGGCCAGGAACCTTCTCACTCCCAAAGATAATAGACTACTTTCCAAACGGTCTGATGAGTTGGCTGTTAAGGACTCTCTGGCTCTTAGTGTTCAGTGTGCAGGTTCTGTGTCTAATATGGCCCAACGCCTATTTGCTAGAACCCGCCAAGTTGAATCATTGGCTGCTGAAGTGATGAGTCTCAAACAGGAGATTAGAGGGCTCAAGCATGAGAATAAGCAGTTGCACCGGCTCGCCCATGACTATGCTACAAACATGAAGAGGAAGCTTGACCAGATGAAGGAATCTGATGGTAAGGTTTTACTTGATCATCAGCGGTTTGTGGGTTTGTTCCAAAGGCATTTATTGCCTTCGTCCTCTAGGGTTGTACCTGGTAATGAAGCTTCAAATGATGAACCTCCAATGCCTCCTCCTTCTGGGGTTTTGTCAAGTACTGAGGCTCTGGATAACCACCCTCCGGTGCTTTCTCTTTCTGGGGCTCTACCGACTGCTGAGACTTCCCCTAAGCAACCTTTGTGAAGGCTCCCTTTTGTTTGTTTATTTTGACTCATGTATATGTACATATTTGTGGCTTATCGAAAATATTAATAAATAAGCTTTGCTTCATTTCAACATATTGTGTTAAATACACCAAAGCCTTCTTCATAAAGTTCTTTGAATTTTTGCTTTTGTTGAAACCTGTATTGTTGAAGCTTTGTGAGTGAAGCATGTAGTTTGAGGTAGTGTTCCCTTAATTTCCCGAGTGAGGAAAACTTCTCGGTTGGAGACTTGAAAAATCCAAGTCACTGAGTAGTCACGAACTTTTGAGTACCAAGGCGTAGTAGCATATGGTGGGAGTCCCCCAAGTCTCTAGTCGAGGGAGTTGACGAATGAGGTGTCTTGCTAATAGTCCATGTCGTAAGTACCAAAACTTCATTCTTTTGTTTTCTAAGTGGTAGCCCCGGACTTTTTCTTCATAGATTTTGTTGATGAAGGTTGCTAGGCCCGAATAAGTGGAATTGCAGAAGGTGTAACCGTTGGTGCATTAACATCATAATGGAAGCATCACAATGATGGAAGCATCACAATGATGAAAGCATCATAATGATGAAAACACCATAATGATGAAACATCATAATGATGTTTCTTTGGTGGAATTGTTTTTCATTTCCCCTAACAACCGGAATTGTTTTTCAACATAACACCATCATCTGTAGGTCGAATCACAAAGTTGTCTTCATGAAAGTTGTTCGTTAATTCCTTAACTACAACATATCCAAATTGGAGAGCCATCGGAGCAGTACAACTCCAGAAATCCAGGTATGATGAGTGACTGGTTATTATTTGTCTGTCAACCCGTCAGATTTGTTGTGAGCTTCGAAACTCCATTTTCTCTTGTTCAGATCGGTATGCTTTCTTCATTGAAGTTGTTCCTCATCGACTCTTTCATAACATATCAAAAATTCAGGATGAACTAACGGTTAAATATTTCCAGATCTTCGAAACATCACAACAGCTTCGAAATCTGCAAGAAGCCGACTATCATGTTTGGAGCTTCAACACTTTAATTTCCGTCGCTCAAACAGAAATGGTTCCTTCTTGAAAGTTGTTCATATGCTCAAGAACTATAGGGTGTCCAAAATTCAGCTCCATTGGAGAAGAGCAGAGGTTGCAGAAATTTGATAGATGAAAGGAGGCGGAAGAGGGAGAGAGAGAAAAAGTCTCTTGGGTTGGATTTCTATTTTGGGGCAGATTCCAATTTTTGTAGCACCTTCATTATTGATGAATTGCTTGTACTTTTGTCCATTATGAAATTTGGGACTTTGGCTTGTTGTTGGATCTATTATAATATGTTTGGGAACATATATAAGTGAATAAATAAGAAGGAAAATTTTGGGCCCTTGTGGGTGTAAAACAAAAAATGTTTATGTTTACCCAAGTGTTTTTGTACAAGTTCAAGGGCATCTTGGGTTTTGTGAACAAAATTTGTTTATTTGGAGCAAGGTTTTGTGTTGAAGCTTTGTAGGTGAAGCTTTGGTGTTGAACCTTTGTGGGTGAAGCTTTGGAGGTGAAGCTTTTCGGGTGAAGCTTGTTGGGTGAAGCTTTTTAGGTGAAGCTTTGTGGGTGAAGCTTTTTAGGTGAAGCTTTTCGGGTGAAGCTTTTTGGGTGAAGCTTTTTAGGTGAAGCTTTTCGGGTGAAGCTTTTTGGGTGAAGTTTTTTTAGGTGAAGCTTTGATGGTGAAGCTTTTTGGGTGAAGCTTTTTAGGTGAAGCTTTTTGGGTGAAGCTTTTTTAGGTGAAGCTTTTTTAGGTGAAGCTTTGATGGTGAAGCTTTGTGGGTGAAGCTTTTTAGGTGAAGCTTTTTGGGTGAAGCTTTTTAGGTGAAGCTTTGATGGTGAAGCTTTTTGGGTGAAGCTTTTTAGGTGAAGCTTTGTGGGTGAAGCTTTGGAGGTGAAGCTTTTCGGGTGAAGCTTTTTGGATGAAGTTGTTTTTTTTTTTTTTTTTTTTTGGCGCTTGACACGGTCTTCATTTGCTTGTTTTGTAGTGACTGTGGAAGACAGATTGCTTTCTGATTGAGAAGGGTTCCGGCATCGCTTGCTATGAATGTAAAAGAGTGAGGGCTGAGTTGGCTAAATTACCTCTTTATTGAATTCATTGCCAAATGGCCTTCATTACATAGGATGCCGAACGGCTATAGCTCAACACTTGTACATCGTGAGTCTATTTGTAGTAGTACTTCAAGTGATCAGCGTTCCATGGATGGCCAAGGGTCTTGCCATCGGAGCTTCTAAGTGTGTAAGAGCCAGGGCGACTGATGCCAATGACTTCATACGGTCCATCCCAGTTTGGACTAAGTGTGCCTTCACTCGGGACTCTGTCGCAGAGTAATCTTTTCTTTAAGACCCAGTCTCCTATTTTGAAAGAACGAGGCTTGACCCTAGAGTCATAATAGTTGGAGATGCGCTGCTTGTAGGCGACATTCCTCAAGTGAGCTTGGTTTCTGTGTTCCTCGACTAAATCCAAGTTGAGGGTGAGTTGTTTGTCATTTTCACTTTGAATGTAGTTCTGGACTCGGAATGTTGCTTGCTCGAGCTCAACAGGGACAACCGCCTCTGTGCCAAAGGCAAGTGAGAATGGAGTTTCTCCTGTTGAAGTCCGATATGAAGTGCGATATGACCAAAGAACTTGGGGTACAAATTCTGGCCAACAGCCTTTAGCTTTGTCCAAGCTGGTTTTCAAAGTGCGCTTGATTATTTTGTTGATGGCCTCAACTTGTCCATTAGACTGGGGATGAGCTGGAGAGGCAAAGCATAAGTTGATGTTGAACTTAGAGCAGAACAACCTGAACTTCTTGTTGTCAAACTGTCGCCCATTGTCAGTGACTATCGCATTGGGAATGCCGAATCTACAAAGGATGTTCTTCCACACGAAGTCTTCTATCTTTGCCTCAGTAATGGTTGCCAAGGGTTCTACTTCGGCCCACTTTGTGAAGTAGTCCACTGCAACGACTGCGTAACAGACTTTGCCCTTCCCTGCCGGCATTGGGCCGATCAAATCAAGTCCCCACTGGGCGAAGGGCCAAGGGCTGATCATAGGAGTAAGAGGCTCTGGAGGGGAATGAGGAATAGTCGCATATCGTTGACATTTGTCACATGAGCGGGATACTTTGATGGCATCCTGGTGGAGTGTTGGCCAGTAATATCCTTGGCGAAAAGTCTTGTGTGCTAGGGACCGAGATCCAGCATGATCTCCACAGACTCCCTCATGTATTTCCCGAAGGACGATTTCCGCCTCGGCAGGCGTAAGACACCTTAAGTATGGCAGGCTAAAACCTCGCTTATAGAGTTGATCATTGATGATCAGGTAGCGGGTAGACTTGTATCGAATTTGCTTAGCCTGGACTTTATCATTTGGGAGGGTGCCATGAGCAAGGAAATTATAGATCGGGGTGATCCAACTATCCCCCCGTTGTAAGTTGCATACTTCTGCGGCCATGGTGCTTGGTGTTGCCAACAGTTCGACATGAATTTTTCTTCCAATCTTGTCTTCCACAGCTGAGGCAAGGCGAGCCAGGGCGTCTGCATGACTGTTTGCCGCTCGAGGAACTTGGGTGATCTGGTAGTGGAAGTGCTTGAGCAAAAGTTGTGTTTGCGCAAGATATGCTGCCATGGAGCTGTCCTTAGCATCAAAGTTGTTGGTAACCTGGTTGACCACTAATTGGGAGTCACTGAAAATATCAATTTGTTTAACCCCGAGGTGTTTGGCCAAACGTAATCCTGCTAGAAGGGCTTCATACTCGGCCTCATTGTTTGATGCCTAGAATTTGAAACGAAGAGCATACTCCATTGCTACTTTGTCGGGCGTAGTCAAGACTAGTCCCGCTCCACAGCCCTGTTGGTTGGATGAGCCATCAACATACAGACTCCATGCTGAGGTCGTTGATTCTACTTTCTGAGCTTCCGATGGTAATGAAGCTACTGCTTCAGGTGTAGAAGCAATGTCAACAGGATATGTGAAGTCGGCGATGAAATCTGCTACTGCTTGGCCCTTCTCAGCTGGCTTTGGTTGGTAGGAGATGTCAAACTCACCCAACGCTATTGCCCATTTGATCATTCGCCCTGAAGTGTCAGGACTTTGGAGTATCTGTCGAAGAGGATAATTGGTAAGCACGATGATGGAGTGCGCTTGGAAGTAAGGGCGGAGTTTTCGAGCAGACATGACCAATTCCAGAGCCAATTTCTCAATGTTAGAGTACCGTGTCTCCGCATCTTGTAAGGCTTTGCTAGCGTAGTAGACAGGTCGCTCAATATTCCCATCCTTTCGAATGAGAACGGAACTTACGGCTGAAGCTGATACCGATAGGTAGATAATGAGAATGTCTCATACCTCGGGCTTGGAGAGTAGAGGGGCTTTACTCATGTACTCCTTGAGGTTTTTGAATGCCTCGGCACATTCATCAGTCCATGTGATGTACTTCCTACTTCCCTTAAGTGCTCTGGATGTCCTTAGAAATGAACCTGGTTAAGGCTGCCACCTTGCCAGTAAGGCTCTGGATGTCCTTTGAAGTTACCGGTTCCTTCATGTCGAGGATTGCTTTGATCTTCTCGGGATTAGCTTCAATGCCTCGTTGGCTAATCATGAAACCTAAGAATTTGCCAGAGCCTACGCCGAAGGCACATTTGTTGGGGTTTAACCTCATTCGATACCTCTTCAAAATAGTGAAAGTTTCATATAGGTTGGTGATGTGTTGGTCAGCATGTTTGCTCTTGACTAACATATCATCAACGTAAACTTCCATGCTCTTCCCAATCTGCTCGGCGAACATTGAGTTGACTAGTCTCTGATAAGTCGCTCCTGCATTCTTTAGGCCGAAAGGCATGACTTTGTAGCAGTATAGTCCTCTGTCGGTAGTGAAGGCTGTGTGTTCTTGATCCGAAGGGTTCATGAGGATTTGGTTGTATCCTGAGTAAGCATCCATGAAGCTCAGGAGTTCACACCCGGCCGTAGAGTCTATAAGTCTGTCAATAAGAGGAAGAGGGAAGCTATCTTTCGGACACCCTTTGTTTAGGTCGGTGTAGTCAACACACATTCTCCACAAGACCTTTTGAAGCAAAAGACTTTCTTTGGTCGGATTTTTCTTAACAAGGACCACATTTGCTACCCATGTCGGGTAATTGACTTCGCGGACAAAGCCTATGCCTTTGAGTTTTTCAACTTCTGCTTTCATTGCCTCGTATCGTTCAGCGTCATAAGATCTTCGCTTCTGTCTCACCGGCTTGATCTTGGGGTCAATACTCAAACGATGACAGATGACATCGGGAGAGATGCCTGGCATGTCCTCGTATGACCAGGCGAAGACTTCAGTGTTCTCTTTCAAAAAAGATATCAATGCTAACCGAAGGGGTGGTGACAATGTGGTGCCAATCTTCACCATGCGATCTGGATAATCTCTTGAGATAGGTACCTTCTCCAACTCTTCAGCAGGTTGGGTTTGCTGGGTGAAAGAGTCATCTCGAGGATCATCGGGTTGATTGTTGCTATCAGGAAGATCCAAGTTCGCTTCATCTAGGCTGGTCTTTGTGACTTGGTCATGTACAGACAGGGTTTCCTTGGGTCCGGGCAAGTGTTGTTGCTTAACTGAAGTGTTGTAACATGATCGTGCACTAAGCTGATCTCCTCTGATGTAGCCGTTGCCATGGGGGGTTGGAAATTTCATCAACAGCATATGCGTGGATACCATAGCCTTGAGATCATTGATGCCTGTGCGCCCAAAGATGACATTGTATGCCGTTGGGCAGTCAACCACTAGGAAGTTAGTGGTAATGGTAGCCGTGTAAGGGCCTGTACCAATAGTAAAGGGTAAATGTATGCTCCCTAAGGGTTGCACGATATCACCGGAGAAGCTTATCAGAGGAGAAATCGAGCGATCGAGCAAGTGTTCAGCTACACTGAGTGCCCTGAAAGCTTCGGCAAACATGATATTGACCGAAGCCCCTGTGTCTACGAGGATTCGTCGAACATCAAAGTTGGCTATGTGAGCCTCCACGATCAATGGGTCGTTATGAGGGTAGATGATGCCTCTTTCTTCCTCAGGGTAGAAACATATCGGATCCCAGTTAGGCTTTTGATACTTCCCTCCCCTGATGTCTTCCACGTGAAACACTTGGTGACCAGGCCTCAGAATTCGTTCACTGTTTTTCATGGCCCTATTGGAAGATTCAGATATGGGTGTGCCGCCGCTTATGGAATATATGACATTCACCTGGCGTTGGTTACGGTTATCCCTTTGAGGGTGAAGGAGGAATTGATCAATTTTTCCTTCTCGTGCCAAAGCTTCAATACGATCACGGAGGATGATACATTTCTCGCTATCATGGCCGTTATGCTCATGGTAGCAACAAAACATGCCCGCGCTATTCGGGGGCGTGTAATCTGGGTGCCTCGGCTTTGGCTTTGGTATCAGGTGAGCTATGCTGGGGTAAATGGCCGCGCATGTGGTATTCAAGGGCGTGTATGTCTCATACCTTGGGGTAGGGGGTATCTTGACGCGGGTTTGACCCACTGCATTGACTGCCTGGGGGCGAGCGTTATTGTGGCGATACCCTTGGTTATCGGGATAGTGTCCCTTACTCTTTTTACTGAAAGGAGAGTGGTGAGGATGGAAATCATTCCTCTTGCCTTGAAATTGATATGTCTGTTGATTCGGTGAAGCATTATGCAAGGCATGGGGAGGTGCCACTGCTGTTTGGAAAGTCGAGGTCTTCTCATTTAGGTGAGTCTGGCTTCCACCTCCCACTTGTTGATAAAGGATGGTTGTAGGGGGTTTCTCCTGATATGTCTTTGCCTCGGCGGAGGCATGGTTATAAGCCTGCGCCATCACCTCAGAGTAAGTCTTCCAAGTATTGGCATTGATCATGTATTTAAAGAAACAATCACGTAGGCCTGCCGTGAAGGCTTTGAGGGCAGTCTTGTCATCTGCTTCGGCACACCGGGAGTATTCATGGCTGAAGCGGCCAGCATACATACGTAATGACTCGTCTGGCTTCTGGCGGATAGTGTATAAGTCATCTGCAGAGTGCAAGCGATCGGTTTGGAAAATGTGTTGGGAAACAAATAGTTTCCTCAATTCCTCAAATGAGTCTACCGTCTCAGGTGTAAGACGACAATACCAATTTAGAGCTCCACCAGAGAGGGTGGAGGGGAAGAGAAGACATCGCTCTTCGTCGGTGTGCATCCGGTATGCCATGGTGGACTCAAAGAGGTTAAGGTGCTCAATCGGGTCCTCTTTTCCAGTATAAAGTTGCAAGCCAAGCTTTTGCTTTGTCTTTGCTTGAAGGGAGGTGTTGAGGATCCTCCTTGTAAGAGGGCCAGGCCTGGGTTGGTTCCAGTCAGGTATTTCAGCCTGACGTTCAGCCTTCAACTTGTTTACTTCCTCAAGAAGTTGTAGGACAAGGGGGTCCTGAGCGGAGTTATGTGTCACTGGAGCTTTCTTTCGTAAATCTCCATCTCCTATTGGAATTAGGAAGGTTTGATCAAGGGCATGTGATTTTTCCCTGGACTCGCTGTACTGGCTTCCAGGGTATGTCTGTCGGAACACCTCTGAGTCCCCTGTACCCTCATGTTTCTCTAGGACTTGTTGCCCCTTCCCCAAATTGGTGGCCGGCTTGGGCCGTGGCAGGGGACCGAGTCTCTCAGAAATCCTTGGGTCATTAATCTTTGAGCTTATATGGATGGAATTCTCTCGACGTTGCTTCAGGAAATCCCGACAATCGCGAAAGATGGCTTTCGATCCTTCTGCCCCTTCAGCAAAGAGGTGTCTCCCTCCACTTCTCATGGTTCGGGTCGAAGCAACTGGGTTAAGAGAAGCCTCATGTTGATTATCAAGTCGAGGGGTAATCTGTTCCCTATCAGGGATATCTATGTCGAATGCATGTGACCCTCCATGTTGGAGGGCACCCAGTTGATGGTTGACTTCCACGGGGGCAACAAGCTCGCGTGTCTGAGCTTGCCTAGCTTCGTGGAGTGTCTCGAAGAGCTTCTCATATTGCTCCTGGAGGACCTCATTCCTCATTGCTATCTTGTTGTTCTGAGCTTCCAACTCATCGACTTTAGCTTGAAGAAGAACTCGTTTTCCTTCCTTCTTTCGTTGTTTCGCACTATGTGCAAAGGGGGTGTCATTCTGTGTGCTGTGGCTTCCTTCGCTTCCCATGTTGGAGAGGGATGCCTGATCAAAAGAAAGTGTACGAATGATAGAAACCAGCTTGACACAGCTGAAGAGAGTAGGAATAAGTGTCGTTTCCCACAGACGGCGCCAAATGTTGATGCACAAAATCAGCGAAGACTTTGGTACAACAGAAAGTGTCAGGTTTTGTGACCTTCGCTTGGTTGCTTGGTTGCTTCAGTCACTAGTGAGGATAAGTACGTAAATGAATAGAGACAGAGAAGCAAACACAGGATGTACGTGGTTCACCCAGATTGGCTACGTCCACGGAGTAGAGGAGTTCTTATTAGTAGTGAAGGGCTTACACAAGTACAAAGGATCAAGCTCTCAATTTAGTGAGTTCTTGTGAATGATTTAACACAAAATGGCATTAGGCAATATTGTGGGGGGATGACCCCTATTTATAGAAAAACTTGTAGCTTTGTCACATTGACATGTGTCATGTTATGATTGGTTCTTGATGTTGACACGTGCTGCGCTCTGATTGGCTTCTAATCTTGACACGTGTCGAGTAGTGATTGGCCTCCTGGTCGGAGGGGAACTCTTCTGGGTCCTTGACAGTATAGCGTTGGCCGATGCTCGGTAGTTTCGGGATTGGTCAAGTATGGTACAAACAAATTTCAAGTTCAATACCAATTATTTGATCAAAAAGAAAAGTTGACTATATATGAAAGGGAAAAGAAAGAGAAAACTATTTTCGAATTAAAACAAAACAAAATTTTCATGATTCGGAATTTGATGATCATTATAATGATGAGTTAAGTAATCAAACAATGGAGATAAAAATTCAAATTTTTTATTCCCTCCGACAGGTCTAAATTTTCAGCTGTATGATGATATTTTTTAGCTCGTCATCTGCATCTGCAAGCTAATACTTTTTTAGCTCTTAACTGAGTTTTCAATAATTTTTACTTAATGTTCTTTCTCAGTATTTTTTTTTTTGGAAAGTAATTAGTGACCTCAAAACAATTTTATTGCATGGTGTGGACTTTTCTCTTTCCAAATAGTAATGCACATATACATATATATTTATAAGTTTATAGTATTTTATATTTTTACTCTATTTTAGTTAATAATTTATTGATTATTTTGATACTTTGTTCTATATTTTTATTCCATGCTGTTTGACCATAGTGAAGAAAAGAAGGTTGACTGTGCAACTTTTCCAGACTGACGTTTTGAACCCCTCCCATTTTACTCCTCCAACACCGTAACCACCATATATCACTAATGTTTTAGTGATAATATGCTAAAATATTTATATTTATATGAGTGGCATGTTAACAATTACATGCAAAACTATTTTGGGGATTTATCATTTGATGAATGCTCTTCACAATAAACTTACTCTACACATAGAGATGATGAAGATAGTGAAAATTTTGAACCTCATAGGAACTTTATGTGGTACTAAATCACTCATGTAT
Organism: Malus sylvestris; assembly: GCF_916048215.2. NCBI lineage: Eukaryota > Viridiplantae > Streptophyta > Magnoliopsida > Rosales > Rosaceae > Malus > Malus sylvestris. Next base: position 5,800,770 of record NC_062267.1, on the reverse strand, counting down.
CTTACCATGCAATGTATAAAGTGTAAAATATTGTAGTAAATCATTATATATAAATGATTATGGTGTGTTTAATCTTTTTTTCATTAATTACTACATATTTTATACACTCACAGTGTTTGCCAGCTCGCTGTATAATCAACTTAAATCAGTTAAATCCATCATGTAATGCATTTCCTTCTAATTTTTTTTGATAAACTAATAGATAATTTACTAAATAAACATTCTCCAAACTTTCAATAAAAATTTCCAAGTTTGTCTTACAATTTCCGTGGTTTTTATTCAATTTTTATCAATATCGATAATATCCTGATATTTCCATCGAAATTTATATTTTTTTTACTATCGATATTTCCGATATCATCGATATTTTATACCATGATTGTTGAGGACATCCTACTTTTCCAACGCCGCGTTTTGGGCCTGATTTGGCAGATTTGGTAAAAAAATGAGTTGCCTTTGCGGTTGACCAGATTATCCTATTTGAATAGGATTGTCTTTCACAGTTTTATTATTTTATTTAGTTTTTTCCAAATTGTTGGGACGCCTATTTTAAGGTAGGATTCAAATTTGTTAGTCTATGCTGAGTTAGAAACCCTAAAAGGCTAGAACGTTTTTGGGGATTAGAACTTGGCTTTAGGAGTCTACAAGGTCTATCTTTGCTTCTAATGATACTTTGCTTTTTAATTATGAATATGCATCAATAATTTCCTTTTGCAAGGGGCGAGGCCAGGAGCTTTTACATAAATATGCAGTGTCTTATCAATTTGCGTATGAAATTATGCATACTCGTTTTGAGTTATTAATCATCATGTTTAACTTATTCATATGTCTTACTAATTGGACACTGTTAAGATGTTTAAACAAGTAATATAATACATTTTTTGTTGGAACGTCACCCTAAAATTGAGTAGGACTTCTTGTGATTGATAATTGTAAGTTCACTTAAGGCAAGCATCACCCTCTTAAAGATTGCATGTTTTTTCAAAAGGTTTTCACAAAGCTTAATAACTCTTGCATGTTAGATATATGTTCAAGTTTGAATATCATGAGGAGAATGTGCCTTAGAAGAACCTAACTTTCAAAGTATGTATATTATAATTCATAAGAAATTAGTAAATTGTGTATGATTGTTAATCGTGACTTCTAAACCGTTTTCTTTACATTTGTCTTTCCAAAATCGTTTGTCTAATTGCTGCATTTTCTAGTTTTGTTAGTCTAGCTATGTTTATTAATTGTTCTTTATTTTAAATCCATAATCCCAAACTTTTCTAAATCTTGTGTTGGATAGTTAATTAAGAATTGATTTTAAACACAAGTTGTTCATATCAATTCATGTAAGGAAAGATCTTGTTTGAGCTACCTATACCACAATTACTTTATTCTTTAACAAATATTTTTATGTAATTTAATCGTACTTTTGCAAGTGGTAAAAATCTCATCATTATCATAAAAAATTACCCCGAGTTAGCAATAGTTAACAAATGACAGAATCTGCTTTCCTTTTGCGCTTTGAACGTCCAAGAAGATATCATAATTGGTGTAGCAAGTAATGCTGATGCTCACTCAACCAGGAGAGATTCTGAGTCACTTAAAGTCATTAGTTAAATTTAAATATGCGTAAGCAGGATTTGTTAATAATTAAATTACTAGCAATGGTGACCCATCTGTTCCTGATTATTATAGCTTCTTGCAGGTCTGCCACGTTGTATGGTAAAAAGAGTTTTAACGAAACACTTTTAGTACTGTTTATTTTTAACGAAAATGATATTTTTACTCTAAAAAGTCACTATTGATACTATTTACTTACAACACCTTATTGTCATTTTGATTAAAACTCAAAATTTTTAAAATTTTTTAATTAGTTTTTCTTAAAAAAAATGATGATATTCTGGGTTCGTGGACAACGGAGTCAATGGACGGTGGAAAGTTAACTACCAAACCCTAATATTAATTTCCTGAACCATTTCCATTGGTCTATAAAGAGATTTTTTTTTTTCGATCAGCTATAAAGAGTGTTTAAATGGTGTTGTTTGATGCTGGGTGAAACTATGTGCAACACTTGGGTTGTGTTTCCTTTGTTCGCTGTTATATCTGAAACTGCAATGGTGTGCTGGTCCTTTATTTTAGTTATCAATTATATTCAGTACATTACTGCATAACTAAAGAACTCATAATTGCAAACCCTAGTTAATAAAGTAAAGGGTTATAAGTTATTCGCTGTATTACTTTCATAATCGAAATTGTACAATTATGATAAAATCATATTTACAAAAAATTATTCGAATTAAAAATCATTTAGTTATTTAAATGTATGAAATAAATTAAGAAAATTTTAACGAAAAATTTCCGGTATTGTTCACTTTAACAAAAAACTATATTTTTACACTAAAAAGTTAATCATGATACTATTCATTTTATCCTTTATTTTATCCTTATAGTTAAAACTCAAAATTTTCATACATTTTTTAATTAGTTTTCTTATATATTAACACACCAAATAACATATTCATAATAAATACATTAATAATTTATTTTAATATATTTGAATGATTAAATAATTTTGCGAAAAAATAATCTTACCTAAGACCAGATCTCTCTTCAACTAAAATTTCGATTAATTTTACCTTTAAAGTTTAATTAATCATTTGCCATTAATTCTTTTAAGGTTAAAAACGAAGTGTCATGCAAGGCAAGAGCAGACAAAACATGATCAACAGTGAAGGTACAAAGGGTAGGGGGATTTTTGTTTTCTCACGTCATTGTATGGCCAGAGCAAATATGTCTAGGGTTAGGGCCCTTAGGAGGGAAGGTCCGGCCGTCTAGGTCACCTCACATAATATCAGTGCCAGTAGACGACCCATCAGTCATTAGAGACTGAACACAACAACAACAGATTAACACACAATAAAAAGACTCAGTAGAATTTATATATGCGTATAATGTAATATATATATATATATATATATATTTGTTAATATAATAGTAAAGTTGAAGAAATCTGAGAAACTGACTGTGAGTGGGGTGGGGGAGGAGGGAGGAGGGGTGTTGGTTAATGACAGACAAGAGATAATTCCAGAGAGGATGCGTGGTGTCCCACAGGAGGTGTCATATGGAGAGGGCGCGCGAAAACAGCGCGGGAGCTGTTTCCCAATGCACTAGCTTAAGACACCATAACTCTCTCCTCCTGCAGCTGCTGCCAGTCGGCCCAGTCCCCCCACTTCCTCTCTCCTCTCTCACTCCATTACTCCACCATTCATTCTTTCTTTACGATCTCTTTGATCAATTTTCTTTTTTAATTTATATTTTATAAGCACAACTTTCTTTGAAACTTTCTGATACGTCTGCGACCCACCCAACACCCCCATCATATCAAATGTAAACTCCTTTGATGCTGACACCCATATCTCAAACTCCCTAGTTTTTATTTCGTGAAAATGGTTGGTCACCAGTTTCCGTTGATTTTGATATTAAATAATCAAAACAACACTTAAGTTGTTACAAAACGCGTATGCAGATTTATAAACGACCTTAATTCAAATTAATGAATGTTTACTTAGAGTGAGAAAAATTATGGATTGCATAAGTTAGGGGATATGAGGAAAAAAAGCAATGAAATGAGGCTAAGTACTGCTTAATGCATCTAATTTTGTAGTTTTACATGCATTAGATTATTGATGTTAATGGAGAAGCTAAACCTAAATACATTTCTTTGCTTCTTATATATTAGTAAACACATTAATCAAAATAATCCTACTAATGGTATAGTGCTAAGAGATTTGATAGCATCACTTGCTTATGCATGCGTGACGTAAATTGATTGTTGATTCGTTATAATTCTCACTAGGATTAATATATAAGAGTTACGTGCCGAGTAGTTGATGATTTCATTCATTTAAGTCTTGTTCGATAAGACTGAATTTTATCAAATTACTTTCAAGGTACGTTAAAATAAACAATGGAGTCCAAAGTTTTCCCCAAACTAACAGTATAAGAGTGCATTAGTTATGAAAAAACTTATTCCTCATATATAACTCTGCCATCGTGTAATTGAAATAGATTAGTTTTATTGATGACTAATCACTCTCGTTCCTTCAACTTCAAAGAATATGAAAGCTGTGTTTCTTTCTTTTCTTATTTTAACGCACAAATATATAAAAAGTTATACATTCTAATCTTAAACACTAAACGTCACCTCTATTTTTCATGTGAACTCAGATTTTTTTGGGATCTATGTCTTAAATCCACGGATCAAGGAATATATTCGTATTACTTAATTATCTTGCGATTTTTATTAGTTCATTTCACCGACTCATTTCACACAAAACCAAATAGTTGACGGGCAAAATTTTTTGATCCGTTAGTTCTAAACAGAAAATTTCAGAAAGTATCTGAATTCAATGAATCCATGTAGCAGAGCGTGAGAGGGCCGGCTAATGTGCGCCACGGCATGGCTACCATGAGCCCATGTGGGAAGTGGGGTTCACAGGAGCCAGGTAGTTAGAGACAGGGATGAGACTGTTGGGGTCCCGTTTATCATGATAATCAAACTAAAGGGGAAGATAATAAACAACTCAAAACTACAAATATAGATGTAAATATATATATATATATATATATATATATATGGGTGTAGGAAACTTTTAAGAGAAGGAATTTTTATATTTTTATTTATAAAAATGGGGATTTGTTATGAGGTCCACACCATATCTAATTTTAACGATCCAAACAATCTATTTTTCAAGTTATAAATATTAGCTAAATCAGAAATGTTTAAGACATCTAATTTGGTTCAAAGAAATTAACGAATACATTGTTATATAAGAAACAAAGAAATTTTATCTTGATAATTAAATAGACAAATAGTTTCAGATTGAATTGAATTTTTGTTAGGATGATCTATGAATTGAGACTTACAAAATAGACGGTTCAGATCGTTAAAGTTCAAAGTGTAGTGGCCTCCACACCTCCCTTTGGCTCTGTGTTGTGTGAGGAGGGAAGGGATCTCTTTTTATTATAAAAATAGAGATGAGTTGCGTGACTCATATCACTTCAAACTTTAACATTTATTTTTTAAGCTGCACTTTATAAATCATATTTGTAAAATATTAGTTAAATAAAAAATATTTAAGATATCTAATTAAATTCAACGAAATTGACGAACATTTTATTTCGGAAAAACATTAAAATTTTATCATAATAATTAAATAGGTAAATAATTCTGAATTGTATTCAATTCTCACAAAAATAATTTATAAATCGTAATTTACAAAATAGAGGGATCGTTAAAATTTAACGTGGAGCGATTCCCCAACTAATTTCCCTTGAATATATATCGCTAGTCATAGTCATAAAGCTAGTAGCTACTAGACTACTAGGCTACTAGAAGTAATAGTCGATGGTGGGAGTCTATCAGGTCGATGTGATGGGCACGGTGGGACACTCCTTTGATAAAGATGTTTAGGGTTTGGGCCCTTCGTATGGAGAAATTGTAATTTGAGTCTCTCCCAAATGATTGGTAGGATACAGAGCTTAACCATGTTCCTCCCCCGTCAGGGAGTTCTCAATTGTTTTCTACATATTTAGTATGTTTAATGTGATCCGTTTGATGTTGATCTCACGCTCCATATTCTCTCTCTCTCTATATATATATATTTGGAAGTAACCAATGAGAAGTTCATTCCAGTGAAACGACACTTTTACTATATATTTTGTACCCAAAAATAAAGTTCCTGTATTGAAATATGTGAGCAAAAGGATAACTATCAATATTAGCTAAATAACTTGTAGCTCAAGTGATTTCGGATATTAATGAGGGTGTAATCAAACTAAGATTTTAAAGGATTTTTAAAAGTGATAGATTTATTAGAATTTAAGACTCCTATAAAATTTATATGGATTTTAAAGAATTTGAATGGATTGTGGTGGATTGTGGTTGAAGGATTTGAAATCCTAGGGGATGAGGTTGGATTCTTTTTAGTTTTGGTTATATATATTTTTTGCTCTCAAATCCCACAAGATCCACAACTTATTGAAATCCTCCAAAATCTTAATTTTTTAATACACTTAGATTTGGATGGATTCTAAAATTCTTTAAAATATTTTAATTGACTACACCTAGATTTGAATAGATTCTAAAATCCTTTTACATCCGAGTTTGACTACATCTCCTAAATGTACACAAAGTTTGGTTTCATATCACATTTTAGGTAGCAAAATCCTTTTTCACGGGTCAAATTCGTTTTGACACGAGCATGAATGGGATTAAACACGAAGACGACATGATTATTAAGAATGTTACACGACAATAACAGGATTTACCCGTTTAGTATTCATAAGTAGAAAATTATCCGTAAAATGTAAACCTTTGATCAAACAAAAGAGTTAAAATTTTCATCTTACCTTCAACTTAAAAGGGTTGACCCGGTTAGTTGGTTATGCCACTACGTGTTAAAAGTATCTCATTTTTGCGTTACGCAAGTTGACCCAAAAGATAAAATTACAAATAGATTATTAACAGCGTTAAACAATTTGAATTATGACCCAAACACAATAATTGCCAACCGTATGAACCAAACATAACTATTGCCAACCCTAATCCATGTATTTGATTTGGTTTTCAAGTTGTGTTATCGAGTCTTGTCTTGTCTTGTCTTGTCCAAAATTGTCACTTCCATCATGCAATTGTCCATTGAACTTCAATCACTTTATGATTACCTTCACGAGCTTAATAGGCTTTTCATCAACCAAAACATTGGCCCAACTGATAAGGCCGGCAGCATCAAAAGTTTCAAGGCCTAGCAGAAGAGTCCCAAGATTCACAACCAACAATATGATGTCTCATTTCTTTAACTCAGAATTACAAACCCTTTGCATAACAGGCACAACATTGTCATTTGACATTGCATAAAATACGAAAACAACGAAAATAATGACCCTTTAGTGAGTTGAGCAGCAACTTTAGAGAGCAATGGAGACCTCCACTGGGGACTCGCCCTTGTCGACGACGAATGTTTTTACAGGCTTCTTTGAGGCAGTAACAATTTCAACACTGTATGCTCCTGGGAAGCCCCTGAACCTGAACTCTCCCTGCTCGTCAATGTGGCCGTGTGCTTCAGACAGCCACTCTTCCTTGAGAGCCAAGTAACGTTTCCCTGCTTCGTTGATATCCCCTTCTGCATTCACTAAATGCGAATTTTCCCGACTCATAAACAGCTCCCAGAATCCCCAGAGCATTACACCTTCAACTGCGGGATTCGCAAATGCTTCGCGAAGAATCACTTCCAAATCGTCTGCTCTAACATATTCATTAGTGGATGATACATCAAGCTCTGTGAACCAGATTGGAAGGCCGAGAATGCCTAATTTGTCAAGAGCAGAACAAATAATTGGACCCACTGGACTATCAATATGTCCTTGGATGCCAATGCCACCAACAGGTGCACCTTGTTCCTGCAAATCAAGGATTTGATCAATGTATTTTTCCGGTGATGATCTAGTATCGCAACCATCCTCGATGTGATAATCATTCACAAACAGAGTTGCAGATGGATCCAACAGGTTTGCGGTCTTGAACATGTTGGCTCTGATATCTTTTCCCAGTCTATCCTGATAGAATGAGCCATGCAGCATCTCATTGTTGACATCATAGTGCCTGAACTTCCCTTTGTAGCGTGTGAGAAGATCTGTTAGTCGATTTTGAACAGCTGTTGACAAGTCACTCTGGCTCAATGTACGGATCCATTGCTGCACTGTGTCGATGACTTCCCAGAAAATACAGTGGCCTCGCAATTCTATGTTGTGATTCTTGCACAAGTCCACCATATCATCAGCATCCTTGTAGTTGAAGTTTCCTTGTTGTGGTTCAGTCCAATACCACTTCAATTCATTTCCAAACACAGCCCAGTTGAAGTTTTTAACAAAGAAATCAACGAAATCTTCATTGTCAGTGTTTGTTCTACTTATACATGTCCCAATTGGGAAACTGTTTTGCGATTGTTTAACTTTCACAAGGCTGCCAAGCATGCTGCTCGAGTCCGACCCTGAAAATTTCAGGACAATATCGCACTTACGAATCTGCATTGCAATAAAAGTGAAAGACTTCAGAACAAATTTGCTCATTTGAATCGTCTATACTTTCGGTTCTTATTGAACCAATGCTTGGTGAGGAATGATGCTTATGAAACAAATGAGACAATACACCATTTACCTTATCAGTCTGCCTCTTCAGATGTCTAAATCTCGCTGGTCTGTCGACAGGGAATATCTGAAGTCCGGCAACCATTAAGTCTACACCTGCAGCTGGACCTTGGATATAAACCATTACTTTTGATGCCTGCTTCTCAATTCTAAAGGAACCACCGATTTCATGCCATCTAGTGTCACTTGCTTCAACCTGCCCTCCGTTTACCCACTGGTTGTCCACGCCGAGTGCAATGTTGACGTTCTGTGGACCAGTTGCTCCAGCACCAATCCGAACCCAAGCAGACACTTGATATGTCAAAAAGAGTTTCAATTTGTCACCAATCATCTGAGCAGGACCCATCCAAGTCTCCGTGCGCTTGGTTACTAGAATGTAGCAACCACTTAAAGGTTCATGAGGTCCAAGGCTCTCTATTGCCATTGGAGGGAGAACATGTGGTGAACCAGTTCGGACACTCAGAGTACAATTACCAAGTGGAAACCACCCGTTTGTGCCATTACTCAAATTGCTGTTCTCAATTATATTTACTCCAAATGCTGGCAACTACAGAAACAAAAGCCTATATTTTAGTGTGCGTCTACGAATTGAGCTCGAAGAAAACATGCTCAGAAAGTATTAGAGAAAATGAATCATCCATTCAACCAACCTCAATGACTGGTGGAGGTGAAGGAAGAGCTTTCTCAGCATGCTTGACAACAAAACTATTGACAAGAATATCTGTTCCCGCCGGTGGACCTTCAAGATAAACAACTATTTTTGACGGGGAGCCGTTTAAAAGGAACTTCCCCTGCAACTGTGTCCAATCCTTGTCTGTTGCCTGCACACTTTATAGCACACCAACATCCATTAAGATTAAGGCGACATAATGGGAAGGGAAATGATTTCTCATCTGATAGTAACTTAGCTACAAAGAAACAAATAAATCACAATTTCATTGGAAAGAGACGGGGAGAAAGATAATAACTTAGCAATGCCGATATACTGTTCACGCTGATTTGGTGACTGCACCCATAAGGTAGCCCGGACATCAGCGGTAGTGACATTGTTACCAAATATTTTAACCACAGTGGTTGCCTCATAAGCTAGTTTACGCTGCACTCTTCCAGTGATGTCCTGCTGGATGCCATTCCAGCTCTGTGTGCGTTCTGTTGCAGCTGCAAAAACCTTTCCAGATTGAGGGACGATTTTCCCATCTCCCATTGAGTCATGCAAAACAATTTTGCAACCTCTTCCTGACCAATTATTTAAGGCATCCTCAAATTTCGGGTTTAGGATTATATTCTCTTCTCCATCATTGAAATTCCCCGTCCTTCCACTCTTCAAAATATACATTCCAAAATCAATCAGAAATAAATGAATAAAACTAGATTCCTGTGGCTAAAAACTTCTTGAACAAGTTACTGTTACACTTAATTGCTATTGTTTATTATGATTCCATATATAAGGAGCAAGAAAAAAGTACCTGGCATTCACTTGGGCTCGAGGAACAGATCAAAACTGATTTTATAATAAGGTCGACTCCAACCGAAGGCCCTTCCAAATAAAATACAACCCTATCAGGTTTTGTCGACACTGAGAACTTCCCATCCAAATTTCCCCACCTCCCCTTTGATACAGTACATCTGCAGGCAGTTATTACTGTTAAAACAGATTCCTTTTTCTATAAAGAAATAGAAAAATGCACCTGACAGAATAAAAGCACCATTACCTTCCAACTTGCAAATAGTTGGTCGCTGAACCTCGGTATTCCAGCTTCAAAGTTGCCAGGACATCAGTGGAGCCCTGAAGAGGTCCGCAGACGCCAACACATGCAGAAACTAAATATGTGGAGCCTGGGGAAATTCTCTGTGTGATATCTTGCTCCAAACCTTGCCAACTTTCCTTCCGATTTGTAACAACAGCATAATTGCCAGCTTTTACTTTTGGGTGACCAGAATCGGCGGAAACTACAAAGCCATTGCAGTTACTCGGGTGCCAAGAATGCAGTCCTCCAGAGAAATCATGGTTCACTATGATATTTGTGGCATTTCTGCTACTTGAATTCACCAAGTTTTGGTTCTCAGACTGACAGAAAAGGAAGAAGTCATAAGAAAAAAATCAAATGTTTCATTTCTTACACTTCTGCCATCTCCTAAAAGCTCATTTGAAGAAAAGAAAACCAGCTGTATATCTTGTTTCTTAGCTTCGGAAATCTGAACTACAACCCTTAAATAAGCAATCTTTTTCTGTGTAAAACTGTGATTCCATATGTACTTCAGATGTAGCAACAAAAAGGACTAGAAATACAAGTACCTGGCCTTCAGAACAAGAGATCATAACTGATTTTATATGAAGGTCGACTCCAGCAGGAGGCCCTTCCAAATAAAACACCACCCTATCAGGCATTGTCGACAGAGAAAACTTTCCATCCAAACTTTCCCATTTCCCATTTGATACAGAACTTCTGCAGGCAGTTACTACTTTTAAAACAAATACCTTTTACCTTAAACAAAGAATAAATGCCCTAACATTAACAAAACACATGATTTACCTTCCGATTTTCACATAGCCAGTTGCTGAGCCTCGGCTTTCCAGCTTCAAAGTTGCCATGACCTCAGCAGATCCCTGAAGAGGCCCTGAAACTCCCACACACGCTGAAACCGAATAGGTAAATCCAGGGGAAATTCTTTCAGTAATATCTTGCTCCAATCCCTGCCAGCATTGTTGGCGATTCGTAACAACTGCATAACTTCCTGCTGAATCCACAACAAAGGCGTTGCAGTGATTGGGGTGCCAAGAATGCAGCCCTCCAGAGAAATCATGGTTCAGTACGATATTTGGACCGTGACTACTTGAATCAGCAACATTTTCGCTCGAAAACTGCCAGGGAAAGAACAGGTCATTATAATATTGGTGCAAATGCATGGCTGTTAGTTTCTCAAAATCTAGCATGATCAATTATTTTCCTCCGTAAGTGCTAGAATTCAGTGAGATGCTCATATAGCAAATTTGTAGACTTAATTAGCATGAAAACGCTTTTGGGGTTTCAATGCAATAGGGTGGAGGTAGATTGCGGTAGTGTGTGTTTGTGCGTGAATATATTCGTCAATATTTGCAATTCTGCGCTTCATAGGCGCAACCATTGGTGGCATGCCCGAATGCATCCAGTAAACATCTAAGAAGACCCAACAAACTTTTTCTTCACGTACAAGAATAAACGCTCTTATCATCCACTTTTTCAATCAATTCATACCATCCACTTATGGTTCGTTTGGTATTCAAGCTTTCTTAAAATGACTGAAGTGAAATATTTTTGGGTTCCAAATTACTAAAAATTGGTTCTAAAAACATTTTCACAAAAAACGCTTGTATTTCCAAACGAGCCTTTACTCTACAAGTCATTTGCTATTCAAGCTTTCTTAAATCTTAACAAAGAGCAACCCCATCCAAATAGAAAGGCAAAAAAAATACGTTTTCTTGTACAAGTATAGTATAACAACACTGTAGCCTGAGACGGACTAAAGTGTAAACAACATGAAACTACAAGGACGAAAGTGCGACCAAATAAATCATATGGACGAAAGTGAAATCCCAAGTAAACTAGGAGAAAAATAAAATAATAGAAACCGAACCTCCACACTGTCGGCGGCACTGTTGTTGGTCTGTTGGTTCTTCTCCATGGTTTCTTTGGATCCCTAAACCAAATTAAACACCATTTCCGATCAATCAAACACAAACAGTTTATGGGTAACTGCATTTTCCTCCGACAGCTAAAAGACAACATACCTTTGGATGCTTCTGCTTCTGATGATTGCTGTCGTCGGAGACTCCGCTTCTGAAGCGCCAAGGTATGAGCCTCCTCATTCCTCATAAATAAACCCCACGATCCAACTGTAAAAACTGAAAATTTGCCGGCGGAAAAGTGAAGCCTACGAAAAGCGCGGGACCATGTTCTATTGTTTATAATTTGTCTGGGTTTAACTTTAATCCAGGCAAAAACAGTTCGATCGACAATCCTTAAAGGCAACAGTTGGATCGACTTATGCGAAATCTCGAGAAAATTAAGAAAAATCTAATCTTCGGCTTGCAGATTGGAATGCTTGAATTGGAATGGACGCTCCAGACAATTTGAAATACGATTCCTTCTTCTATAATTTAGTCTTTGATTGTAAGTTATCTGAATGCCTATTGGCTCCTAGCCAGCTAATTAGGTGCGACTGGACTTTCAGTTGGCTAAATTTTTTAGTGTGCGGCAACACCGTCCGTTACACTCGGCCGCGATTAGGTAACCGTAATATAAAAAAAAATTGGATTGAAAAGAAATTGAATTGTGAAGTCATAATCGGATTACTGTTGAAGCTGTTTACTTAAATATTCTGTAATCAGAGTAAAAATAAAACGAAATTCATATAAGTTGTTTACCAATTCACTTGAATCGAAATGAAAAATTAATATGATTACTAAAATATCCTAATCTAAATAATAGAAAATTTCATAATTTTTTAATACAATTCCACACACACACACATGTGTGTGTGTATATATAGTTTTATTAAAATATTAACAATTCCCGTTGGAAAATATTGGTTGGTTAGCACCATTGGAAAATATTGATGCATTTTTTCACACTAAAATAAGTCTCCCAACAGCTTTCTAGAACCCACGGGATCTCTACATCATCGTTGTTCCATATTCTGCTTTGCACACACATACGAGAGAGAGAGAGAGAGAGAGAGAACACAAAGGCTCTGCATTTTCTCGCGTCATCGTAGCTAGTAGCTACGTGGGCTTTATGCCCCTTTTGGTAAGTTGCTTCAAGTTCACTGCTTTCTCTTGGGGCTTGGTTTTCTGGAAACAGCACGAAACTTTGATCATTTGGCTATTTGGGGAAGATAGAAATATGGTGTTTTGGTTTGCCTAATGAAAAGTTTTGGTTTTTATGATGGTAGAGGTGTTTTAGGAGTATACATGGGTATTTTGGGTACAAAATTTTGATTCCTAATGGAGTGTTCTACCCGTAACTCAAATACTACCTCTATAGAGGTAATCCAATTTCGGGTAATTCTGGAATTTAATTCCTGATATTGGGTGGTCCCCATAAAAACTCTGATTCCCTAATTGTTAGTAAACGTCAGAATGGATTGGGAAATGTAAAATTCCGTTTCTCTCGATTCCATTCCCGATTGGTAAACACGCCCTAAGTGTTATAATACAGATATTTTTTATTATTTAAGTATTTAACCAATTGTACCGAGTGGAGTCCCGACACACTAAAATTGTATTATTACAACAACAACAACAAAGCCTTTTCCCACTAAGTGGGGTCGGCTATATGAATCCTAGAACGCCATTGCGCTCGGTTTTGTGTCATGTCCTCCGTTAGATCCAAGTACTCTAAGTCTTTTCTTAGAGTCTCTTCCAAAGTTGTCTTAGGTCTTCCTCTACCCCTTCGGCCCTGAACCTCTGTCCCGTAGTCACATCTTCGAACCGGAGCGTCAGTCGGCCTTCTTTGCACATGTCCAAAATCACCGGAGCCGATTTTCTCTCATCTTTCCTACAATTTCGGCTACTCCTACTTTACCTCGGATATCCTCATTCCCAATCTTATCCTTTCTCGTGTGCCCACACATCCCACGAAGCATCCTCATCTCCGCTACATCCATTTTGTGTACGTGTTGATGCTTCACCACCCAACATTCTGTGCCATACAACATCGCTAGCCTTATTGCCGTCCTATAAAATTTTCCCTTGAGCTTCAGTGGCCTACGACGGTTACACAACACGCCAGATGCACTCTTTCCATCCAGCTCGTATTCTATGGTTGAGATCTCCATCTAATTCTCCGTTCTTTTGCAAGATAGATCCTAGGTAGCGAAAACGATCGCTTTTTGTGATCTTCGCTAGATTGCTCCGGTCATTAGTGTGGATAAGTATATAACTGGATAGAGATAGGAAAGCAAACACAAGATGTACGTGGTTCACCCAGATTGGCTACGTCCACGGAATAGAAGAGTTCTCATTAATTGTGAAGGGTTTACACAAGTACATAGGTTCAAGCTCTCATTTAGTGAGTACAAGTGAATGATTTAGTACAAATGACATTAGGAAATATTATGGGAGAATGATCTCGTAATCACGAAACTTCTAAGTATCGGAGTGTGGTGTCGTCTTGACTTGCCTTATCTGTCTCATAGGTAGATGTGGCATCTTCTCTGGAAGTACTCTTCCTCCATCCAGGGGTGGTATCTTTAACTGGTGGAGATGCACAAGGTAATGTATCAATTTCACTTGAAGCTTACTTGTAGTTTCAGGCTTGGTCAAGCGCGATACAAACCATGTAGTAGGAGTCCCCCAAGTCGCCGAGCTAGGGGGTCTGCTGAAAGAGGTGACAGACAAGGTAAGCAATCAGAGCTCCGACTGATTGTTCACCTTCTCCCCATCTTGCAGCAGCATGAAGGATAAAGAGAAGAAAAATGAGAAGAGATGATATGAGATACTTTTGCTTTTGAAGAAGTAACTTTCCACAGGCTTATTCTTGAACTGAGCTGGAGGGTTTTCTGGTTTCCTCCAGAGTATAAGGCCGACTGAAGAATTTGAGGGTCAAAACAAGTCCATCAAATCTAGAGTACGTTCCACCCTGCTGATATGGGATACTTTTGCTTTTGACAGAGTAATGAATGTATCGGCACGTGTGCTGTTACGCTTGTCTCCACATGCTTCCTTGTATCCTTCGCACTTGCCCTATCTGTTCCTCAAGCAGATGCGGAATCTTCCCTGGAAACATAAGATGTTGAAGATGAGTACTCGAGAGCAATGCCAGGTAAGTAATCAGGTAAGGGGTTCCAGGCAGTCAGTTCCTGGCTGGAAGCTTGATTCCAAGTGCTGACTGATTGCTCTCTTTCTCCTTGTCTTGCAGGTAAAAACAAGGCCAAAAGAAAAGACAGGGAAAAAGCATGATATGGGATACTCTTGCTTTTAACCCTGATGATATGAGATATTCTTGCTCTAGTATAGCTTGTTTGCAGAGGTATTATCGGGGGGAAAGAAAGCTGAATATTTCGAAAGGCTTCGTTGGGAGTGCCCTCTCAGATATGATGAAGGGTTGAGCATTTTTGCAGGTCTGCCTGTCCGTTGGGGATGGAGGTCGACATATATAGGAGTCTCCCTAACAACAAGTAGTAATGCTAATCCTTTACCCTGCTTGGTCATAGCACGGTAGTGGGAGCTGCCAGTTTCACATGTTTTAACTCTGTCAGAGCACTTTGAAAAAGTGGTCTGTGGTATCTGGCTCTCGAGATTCGGAGAACGATGCCTCTTCGATTTTTGAGAAAGCAATCATGCTGGGGGTATGACTCTCGAGATTCGGAGAGCAGTGTCTCTTCGATTTTTGAGGAAGTAATCATGTTGGGAGTCTGGCTCTCGAGATTCGGAGGGCGGTGCCTCTTCGATTTTGGAGCAAGCAATCTTGTTGGGAGTGTTGTCTCGAATGTGAGTAAAGGTTGGGCATGTTTGCTAGTCTACCTTGCCACGAAGCACAAAGGTTGACATACAGGGACTTTCCAATTATCCAGCAATGGTACTGTTCCTTTACCCTCTCTTCGATTTTGAGAAAGTAGTCATGTTGGGAGTCTGGCTCTCGAGATTCGAAGGACGGTGCCTCTTCGATTTTGGAGCAAGCAATCTTATTGGGAGTGTTTTCTCGAATGTGAGTAAAGGTTGGGCATGTTTGCTAGTCTACCTTGCCACGAGGCACAGAGGTTGACACACAGGGACTTTCCAATTATCCAGCAGTGGTACTGTTCCTTTACAGTTGTGGGTAATAATATGGTAGCTAGACCTTCAAAATTTATGTGTCTAAACTTTTGTTAGTGCTGTTTCTTTGCTATTCTTTTACCTTTCTTGGTCAGAGCGATGTAGTGGGAGCTGCAAGCTTCACGTGCTCAACTTTGGCAGAGAACTTTGGCAAAGTTATTTGTGGTACCCATGAGCTATTGTTGCGTGTGGGAAGTGGGTGATTGAACAGTAAGATTCATGTGCTTTCTACTTCATCAGAAGTCTTCGACAGAATGCCCATAATTTCTGCAAAGCTGAGTGTGCGTGTGACAAGTGCTGACAAGGCTAGAAAAGTAGGTGCCTCTTCGATTTCTGAGATCGGCCCTCGTGGTCTCTGAGCAGCCCAGCTTTTGAGAAAGCGAGCGCCTCTTCGATTGATTCGGAGAACGATGCCTCATCGATTTTTGAGAAAGCAATCATGCTGGGGGTCTGGCTCTCGAGATTCGGGGAGCAGTGTCTCTTCGATTTTTGAGAAAGTAATCATGTTGGGAGTCTGGCTCTCGAGATTCGGAGGGCGGTGCCTCTTCGATTTTGGAGCAAGCAATCTTGTTGGGAGTGTTTTCTCGAATGTGAGTAAAGGTTGGGCATGTTTGCTAGTCTACCTTGCCACGAAGCACAGAGGTTGACACACAGGGACTTTCCAATTATCCAGCAATGGTACTGTTCCTTTACCCTCTCTTCGATTTTTAATAAAGTAGTCATGTTGGGAGTCTGGCTCTCGAGATTCGGAGGACGGTGCCTCTTCGATTTTGGAGCAAGCAATCTTATTGGGAGTGTTTTCTCGAATGTGAGTAAAGGTTGGGCATGTTTGCTAGTCTACCTTGCCACGAAGCACAGAGGTTGACACACAGGGACTTTCCAATTATCCAGCAGTGGTACTGTTCCTTTACCCTTGTGGGTAATAATATGGTAGCTAGACCTTCAAAATTTATGGGTCTAAACTTTGTTAGTGCTGTTTCTTTGCTATTCTTTTACCCTTCTTGGTCAGAGCGATGTAGTGGGAGCTGCAAGCTTCACGTGCTCAACTTTGGCAGAGAACTTTGGCAAAGTTATCTGTGGTACCCATGAGCTATTGTTGCGTGTGGGAAGTGGGTGATTGAACAGTAAGATTCATGTGTTTTCTACTTCCCCAGAAGTCTTTGACAGAATGCCCATAATTTCCGCAAAACTGAGTGTGCGTGTGACAGGTGCTGACAAGGCTGGAAAAGGCTGGAAAAGTAGGTGCCTCTTCGATTTCTGAGATCGGCCCTCGTGGTCTCTAGGGAGCCCAGCTTTTGAGAAAGCGAGCGCCTCTTCGATTTTTGAGATCGGCCTTCGTGGTCTTTGAGCAGCCCAACTTTTGAGAAAGCAAACGCCTCTTCGATTTCTGAGATCAACCCTCGTGATCTCTAAGCAGCCCAGCTTTTGAGAAAGCAAACGCCTCTTCGATTTCTGAGCAGGCGCCTCTTCGATTTCTGAAGCTTCGTCGAGTGCAGATTTTTATAGGGGCTGGCATTAAGTTCCAAAGCACACTTGAATCTCCACCAGTAGAAGCTTCATTCTTGCACTTCTAAGATCTTGATTTGTCCGACCTCTTCTCTCTTCAACACCTTTGAAAATGTCTGGCCCCTCCGACCGTCGTTTTGACTTGAACCTTGTTGAAGAGGCAGCCCCGCCTTCTCCAGACAACATATGGCGCCCATCCTTCGTCTCCCCTACTGGTCCTCTTACCGTTGGGGATTCCGTGATGAAGAATGATATGACCGCTGCGGTGGTGGCCAGGAACCTTCTCACTCCCAAAGATAACAGACTACTTTCCAAACGGTCTGATGAGTTAGCTGTTAAGGATTCGCTGGCTCTCAGTGTTCAGTGTGCAGGTTCTGTGGCTAATATGGCCCAACGCCTATTTGCTCGAACCCGCCAAGTTGAATCATTGGCGGCTGAAGTGATGAGTCTCAAACAGGAGATTAGAGGGCTCAAGCATGAGAATAAACAGTTGCACCGGCTCGCACATGACTATGCTACAAACATGAAGAGGAAGCTTGACCAGATGAAGGAAACTGATGGTCAGGTTTTACTTGATCATCAGAGATTTGTGGGTTTGTTCCAAAGGCATTTATTGCCTTCGTCTTCTAGGGCTGTACCGCGTAATGAAGCTCCAAATGATCAACCTCTGATGCCTCCTCCTTCTAGGGTTCTGTCCAGTACTGAGGCTCCAAATGATCCCCCTCCGGTGCCTTCTCTTTCTGGGGCTCTACCGACTGCTGAGACTTCTCCTAAGCAACCTTTGTGAAGGCTCCCTCTTGTGTGCTTATTTTGACTCATGTATATGTACATATTTGTAGCTTATCGGGGATATCAATAAATAAGCTTTCCTTCATTTCAACGTATTGTGTTAAATACACCAAAGCCTTCTTCGCTAAGTTCTTTGAATTTTCTTTTGTTAAAGCTTGTATGTTGAAGCTTTCTGAGTGGAGCATGTAGGTTGGGGTAGTGTTCCCTTAATTTCCCGAGTGAGGAAAACTTCTCGGTTGGAGACTTGGAAAATCCAAGTCACTGAGTGGGATCGGCTATATGAATCTTAGAACGCCATTGTGCTCGATCCTGTGTCATGTCCTTCGTTAGATCCAAGTACTCTAAGTCTTTTCTTAGAGTCTCTTCCAAAGTTTTCCTAGGTCTTCCTCTACCCCTTCGGCCCTGAACCTCTGTCCCATAGTCGCATCTTCTAATCGGAACGTCAGTAGGCCTTCTTTGCACATGTCCAAACCACCGTAACCGATTTTCTCTCATCTTTCCTTCAATTTCGGCTACTCCTACTTTACCCCGGATATCCTCATTCCTAATCTTATCCTTTCTCGTGTGCCCACACATCCAACGAAGCATCCTCATCTCCGCTACACCCATTTTGTGTACGTGTTGATGTTTCACCGCCCAACATTCTATGCCATACAGCATCGCCGGCCTTATTGCCGTCCTATAAAATTTTCCCTTGAGCTTCAGTGGCATACGGCGGTCACACAACACGCCAGATGCACTCTTCCACTTCATCCATCCAGCTTGTATTCTATGGTTGAGATCTCCATCTAATTCTCCGTTCTTTTGCAAGATAGATCCTAGGTAACGAAAACGGTCGCTCTTTGGTATTTCTTGATCTCCGATCCTCACCCCTAACTCGTTTTGGCCTCCATTTGCACTGAACTTGCACTCCATATATTCTGTCTTTGATCGGCTTAGGCGAAGACCTTTAGATTCCAACACTTCTCTCCAAAGGTTAAGCTTTGCATTTACCCCTTCCTGAGTTTCATCTATCAACACTATATCGTCTGCGAAAAGCATACACCAAGGAATATCATCTTGAATATGTCGTGTTAACTCATCCATTACCAACGCAAAAAGGTAAGGACTTAAGGATGAGCCTTGATGTAATCCTACAGTTATGGGAAAGCTTTCGGTTTGTCCTTCATGAGTTCTTACGGCAGTCTTTTACATGGCCGGTCCCAAGCCCGGATAAAGGAGGAGGGGGAGGGCGTCAGGTAGTCGACAGCCGGCACTCCATGATCACGTCGAATCCTTATGAAAATAAAATTGTATTATTACACATGGAATTTTTTTAATTTTTTCACTGTGTGTGTGTGTGTGTTAATTGTGTCGCAACATGATGAAGTATACAACGAAAGTGATCCTTGGCACAATGAAAAAGTTTTTTGTGACTGATAGATCACGGGTTCGAATTGTGAAAATAGCATTTTTGCAAAACAAGAGTAAGGCTACATTTGATAAATGTTTCTTGTTGATCCTCACAAAGCAAGAAGCCTTATTGGCCTAGGGTTGCCCTACGTTGAAGTCTACAATATTTGTATGACATGTTAAATTCATTTGTAACAAATATTGAAATTATTTTTATTTTTTTTAGTACATCAATATTTTTACATTAGAAGGAGGGGGAGTTTGGCTAAGCCAAACAATGGGTAGCCTAATTTAGTATCGAATTCGCAATCCACGAGATTCGAACCTAAGACCTTTCACTTCTAATTGAAAATCGAAAAGGAATACCACCAGACCGTAATACTAAGTGACATAATTATTTCAATTTTTAATGTTTCATGCATTACTATACGAAATGAAAAAGTTTGTGAGTCTCATATTACAATTCATAATTCAATTCATGAAAAAATTGGAATTTAGTGACGTATTTACTTTACACTAAATCACGTCAGGTTTGAATAACCTAATAACTTTTGTACAAATGTATAATTTTTTTTTATATAACAAACGATATTACTCAATGAACTAGTAATAATGTGCACTAAATTCACTTTTGGTGAGAATTTAGAGAGAATCGAATCTGATACCTCTTACTTATAAAAAAATGAATATCACTAAACTATAATACTAAGTGACGGTTCAAATGTATAACTTAAATGTACATTTTTTACGCGCATCCGAGAAAGTTTCGATGGTGTTACTGAATCATTTCTCTACCCAAGAAGCTCTGAATCCGACCCAGTGCAGACATTTTCTTGGCAAACTTGTGGGATTTACTTCTGATTTGGGCTTGTCGTGAAAATATGGACTGCATGCATGTCTCTCCACTTAAAACCCAGAAGCCCAAATGTTTCTTTGAGCTAGTTAAGCCCAATTTCAAAAACCCGTTGGCCCAACCCCATAAGATAATCCCTTGATTAGTTTTTAATTAATCCTTCTCTATTCAAGTGATGCTCCAATATGCTTTATTAAGTGAGTTAATCTCATCTTATGTTTCATATCCACCAGACATTCGCTAAGCACGAGGGATTAAAATGCGGACCGATGAGATTTATCTTCCTATAAACCACCACTAAATCATAATTAACTCCTTAAGTAAAGTAATTAGGGCAACCAAATGCATGGAACTCAATGATTATCCACTAATTCACCGTCATGCACCTAGTTAAATTAGCAAGCATCATATCCAACACTAAGAGCTTGCCTTTTTTGCACATTCTTTGAAAGCGTGGGTACTGTGATCATGTGATTCGATCTTTATTAAAATTTTAAAAGCTAATCTCAAAGTGTAAGTTTGGAATCAACAAATATATTTTTAGAGTGCTAATAATAATTTATAAAAGAAAATGTTATAGTTGCATGAATAAATTTTGGTTGTTGACACATTAGTGCATAAACGGTTAGAGATTTAACGATCCGAGTCGTCTATCTTTTAGGTCTTTTTAAAAAAATTATGTCTACTAGAAATTACACAAATATAAAACCACATGACTATTGAATTAAAAGTTTATGGTTTCTTTGTACGTTTCCTTCACCACAAAATGAATATCTTAATGGTTTGGATTTGTATAAGTTTTTGTAAGGTTGAACTATGAATGGTGTTTAAAAGATAGACAATTTTGAAATGCTAAAATAAATGACGGATTGGCTCACAAAAACGTATGCAAAAATTGTAGAAAAAAAATGTGATGCCATGGCTTCTCCCTCAATAAATAAAAGAGTAATTAAATAAGGGGTGTGTGGACACACACCTCTCAATTTACAGCAGTCGGATCAAATGAATTGAAAAAAAAAATCAAATGACATAAATTAACAAGAGTGCGTGAAAGTAAAAATAGTTGTATAAATAACATCCTTAAATTATTATTCTTGAAAACATCTACTTCTCATTAAAACTGGGTGTAAGATTCAATATTTGATTTTCGTCATTGGAATTTATTTTCCTACGTTTTACGTTACAGTTATTGAACTTTTTTGGTGTGCATTGCAAAAAAAACTGAGATTCAATTTGTATGTACCTATATTTACGGAATGAGGATCTTAGGAATCCTTATATTCTATTTGTTCATTGTACATCGTGCGATCAATTTTCGTTAAGTATTATTCGTGTTTAATTTAAATAAAAAAATTAAAATAACTTTTGATTGTATAATGTACGATAAACGAATAGGATGTGAGGATACAGACGAAATCTAAATCCATATTTACGTACCTATAAGTTTTCATATGGTGATTTTTATTTTCTTCCATACCATATCAGTGGTAAGTAATTTTTTTGCATGTGAAAGATATGTGTTAGTTTAATAATAAAAATATTAGGGTAACAATTTGAATTTTAAATGTAATATCATTGCTAGATTTGTAGTAGGTGGAAATTAGTTCCGTTTTTAAGGCTTAATTATGGATGTGTTTAATTTTTTTTATGACAACATTTGTTAGTAAAGAATTTTATTTTATTTTATTTTTCTTTCAAGAGGACCAGCTTGTTATTTTTCCACGATAATTTATCATTTCGAAGATCTGGAAGACTCACTTAGACAATTATAAGTAAGAAAATTGATAATGCTAAATTAATATGATGTGTCTCAATATATTTCTCGTATAATCCCCTTTAATTATATACATATAGGGAAAAGTAAATAGTAAAAATTCTTTCCTCCTCAAAAGGCGACTGACTCGACAAGATCATGAGAATCTCGAGGAAGAGCAAACGGGGAGCCACCTCCGTTGCCGCGCGTAAGCCATCGGAGGCCTCCGCTGTCAGGGGGAGGACAAAAGTGGGTCACCGCCACCTCGAGACACACCCAAGCCACCAACCACGTGTGCTAACCTGAAGGAGCTCGCACGTGCCGTCCGTACATATTTTGTTGTCTGCAAATTACACGTAACCCTGCCCCGAGTATTTACGAACCGGGACAAGTGTATACTGACCCAGACGTGGCCCATTGTCAAAATAAGAGACTCACCGGTGAGTATTTTGTATACTCACTTTTTAAATTTGATCAAATAATATTTTAGTAAATAAATATTTTGTTGTTTTAGAAAATAGTACAATGTTATTTAACTTCTTTCGGACTTTTAAAAATAAGAAATATGTGTAATTTTAATTGGATCATATTAAGGGTGAGCATGTGTTGGTTTGGGTTGGTTTTGGGTCAAAATTGAAACCAAACCGATATAGTCAGTTGAATCAAAATTGCAAACGAAACTGATAAAGCTGGGTCTAAAACTGATCAGTTTGGTTTAGTGACAAGGGCGGGTTGGTTTGGGTTGGATCTCGGTTTGTGTGAAAACAAAAATACATAACACATTTATCTCCCAAAAGCTATAAAACGTATATAAGTGATTGTTCAAATGAAAGAACAGATAAAGCAGCAGCTGATGGATTTTCCAAATGGTCCCCCTATTCTTCTCCAAAGGGACTCTTAAACTAATCAGGTTTTGTTTTCATATGGTGAAAACACGGTAATTAGTAAATAACTAACTATTTATATTACTACACATATTAATTATGATTAAAATTAAATTAAATATATGCGGGTCGGTTCGGTTAACAACATCCTAAAATTTTTTTGGAACCAATTGCCAAATCGATTAAGATTGGTGTAGTTCAATTTAACCACCAAAAATAAAAAATATAAAAAATAATAAAAAAAAAAACCAAACCAAGCCGCTGATGCGGTTCAAACGGTTCATTTGGTTTTTTTTTGTTTTTTTTAATTTTTTTAATTTAAATTTTAAATGCAGCCCTAGACCATACTCACCAGTAAGTGCTTAAATATTATTATTGGGAATTGATATCCACACACCCCTTTTTACTTCTCTCACACCCTTTTAATTTTCAGCCGTCGGATCGAATGAATTGAAGAAGATCAAAGGACATAAATTAACAAAGGGTGTGGGAGAAGTAATTAGGGGTGTGTGGATAGCACACCCCTTATTATTACATTTTTGCTTACCTGTATCACGAAATCTGCGTGTGGGTTCAACTCCGGGGTGATAATTGTACTCAAACCAGGGTCGTGATCCGTGAGTCTTTATAAAGCCAAGTAGCTGAAGGGAATGAATGCACAATCGGACAATCCACAGAATTGTTATGAATAAGTTGTGTAGCAGTGAACTAATAGAATGCAGTCATAATCCAAGTGGTTGGAATGTTGCATGATTTCATTGCTCAAAAGCTTTGCTCCATCTTATCTTCCTCTTTGTTTGATCATGAAGCTTATCCTCCATTTGTGCACGCTTTTAGATTAAAACACACTCAATAACTAGATAATTAAACAATTAAAAACATATTTCTTTTATTTTTTATAGGGGCTGGATCAATGATACTATTTTTTTTACACAATTTTTTATACACGTTTTTATACAAATAATTTTGTAATATATTTCAACGATTTGAACAACATATCTTTTACGTCATCCCTCAATCAATCATCATGTATAGTAAAATCATCTAAATTTGAAACTATATGATCGTTGGATTAAAGATTTTAGGATTTCTTTATAAAACTGTATTCATTCATTGTCTTCACTGCAAATGAATATCTTATTTGTTTTCATTGGTTAAACCTAAAGTGTGGTACTGACTAAGACCTATGTTAAAAAATGTGTAAAAAAATAGTACCACATATCCTCTCCTTTTTATATGAAAAAAATGGTTTCTTTGTGTTGAATGAGTCGAAGTACCAAATTATTATCCGACGAGAATCGAAACTTTATCGAATTTGGCAAGTGACCAAATAAATATCTGTTTAGATGCCCACCAATTGTTGAGGAGTTATAAAAAATAGTTATTTTTGGTTAAACCATTGGCTTTCCACAGATATTTTACAAGAGTTAATTGATCGCGGTTACATTATTAACTCCACCACGGTTAAATCCGATCCCCACTATGTGACTATGTGGCCTACTTGGCATTATTTAACGAAGAGAATTCTTTATCCTCCTATTCGCATCCCTTTCCATCATTTCTTCTTGTATATTATTTTTTGTTTTATTATCTTTATAATAAAAAATTAATATAAGATGTTGACGTGGTTTAACTGTGACCGTTCAAATAGAAGGGCATGCAAGGGTAGAGAGATTAGGAGGGTAGAGAATCCTCCTCCTTATTTAACCTCTCGCACTCTCTCTCTCGACAAATTTTTAGTTACGACGAGAATACAAATGGTATGTTTTAATACAAATGATGAAGTTTTTTATTTTTTAAGTTATTAACATTTTAGTACACATATCCCATTATTTGTTTAGTGACACATGGTAACGATGAGAAATTTTATATTTTAAGTTATTAACTTTCTAGCATAAATATTTCATTATTTATTTAATGACACGTGATGTATCATCCCATCCGTGTACCGGTCATATTTAAAAATCTCTCGTCTCTCACTCTCTCCTCTCACTCTCTCTCTCTCTCTCTCTCTAAAAACCGGTTATATATAAGAGCGATTCAGCGACTAACTACTCCCGCATCTGAAGAAGCTCCGAAGCCTGAAAGGTTCAAAGCCCCACCCGAAAATGATGCTCGGAGAACCGACCCGACTTCACCCCACTCTCCATGTTCCTCCCTGGGACTCACTTGACGATCATTTTATTCATACCCCCACCTCACCCTTCTCCATCCCCATTCACTCCGGTAACTCTAACGGCAATGCCTCCAACTGTGGAGACTACTCCCCGCTCTCCCCAATGTTCCTCGACTCGCTCGCCGCTCTCCATCGTTACCTCCCGTCTAATGAGTCTGACTCGCTGGCTGAGGACCCGGACATGCCAATGAACCCGATCTCCTGCGATCAGTTCCGGATGTTCGAGTTCAAGGTCCGGAGGTGCGCGCACGGCAGGTCGCACGATTGGACCGACTGTCCATACGCCCACCCGGGCGAGAAGGCCCGGCGTCGCGACCCGAGAAAGTACCACTACTCCGGCGCCGCATGCCCTGACTTCCGCAAGGGCCACTGCCCGAAGGGTGACTCGTGCGAGTTCGCTCACGGTGTTTTCGAGTGCTGGCTCCACCCGGCCCGGTACCGGACCCAGCCATGCAAGGACGGGTTGCGCTGCAACCGCCGGGTCTGCTTCTTTGCCCACACACCCGAACAGCTCCGGGTCCTGCCCGGTCAGAGCCCGAGAACCCAAGGGTCGGGAGCTTTGGACTCGTATCCTTTTGGTTCGTCCCCCACCTCGATCCTGATGTCCCCTCCATTGTCTCCGCCGTCTGAGTCGCCGCCAATGTCGCCGAACAGCCCTCAACTCGGCCGTAACTCGGTGAGCAAACTTGTTGCTTCGATGCGAAACTTCAAGCTTGCTAAGATGAAAATGAACTCTCCGCCTGCATGGGGGACCCAAATGGGATCCGGATTCGGCTCCTCACCACGTGGGTCAGCGTTCCGACCCGGTTTTTGCAGCCTTCCTTCGACCCCGACTCGCACAACGGGTCGGGTTGGACCAAACCCGGTTGATCTCTGGGACCAGCCGTGCGAAGAGGAGCCGGCAATGGAGAGGGTGGAGTCCGGGAGGGACCTCCGGGCGAGAATGTACGCGAGGCTGAGTAAGGAGAACTCTCTTGGTCGAGTGGGACGAGTTGACTCGGGCACGGCAGCTCCCGACGTGGGCTGGATTTCGGATCTAGTCAGCGAGTGAGTGTGCGTGAAGACGAGGAGTCGTGGAAACCCCTGTCTGCTGGGTCGACTCGTTTGTCGTTTTTCCGTTTTGATTCCTATTACTGGGCTGGTGCGGTAAAAATCGGTGGCCTTTTGATTCTTCGAACCTTTTGGTGTGAATAGCGCGGTTAATTTTGAAGCTTTTTGACGTAAATAGTCGACGTGGAGCTGTGAAAAAGTTAAACTTTCGTTTTGCAAATTTGTACAGATAAAAAAACAATGAAGAAGAATTTTGTCGGGGCTGCTGGATATTTGATCAATGTCTATGAAATTGTAATTTCCTTTTCTTTTTTCGCTTGTTATGTCAAATTTTCTCGGATAATTATATTTGTATTTTCTCCGTTAAATAAATCTCAAGTTTTCTCGGATAATTATACGGTTCGATCTTCCGGGTTGATGAGTTTATTTAACTGTGTCTGGTATGGTGAATGCAATTATACGGTTCGATCCTCCGAGCTGATGAGTTTGTTTAACTGTGTCTGGTATGGTGAAAATTTTCATAGCCTCTTCGGGTTCAAGTGATGTTAAGGAAAAAAAAAATTACATAATTTACATTACCCAAGTTTTAGTTATTCTAATGTGAGATTTATATTTGTGTTAATGAATGCATGTAAATTCATTAATCAATTTGGATTTTATACCCTAAGCAATGGTCCGTGAACCGTAACGAATTTAATATGAACTGTTCACAAATTTGACGGTATAACCAACTTAATAAGAACTGTTAAACAAATTTGATGGAATAACTGACGGACCAACAATGTGAATCTGTATTGAAGTGTAAATAGTGTTATTTGTGTTGCAAATTATACATAAATCGTAACATATTGGAAGACATTTATCGACGGTGTGAGAGATCGTCAAGTTAAAAAGACTACGCAACCTAATAATGAGTTAAAAAGACTACACAACCTAATAATGAGTTGGAAGACTAAATTGTAACTCGCTAAATAGTATGTATTGCTAAGAAAATTAAGAGAGATTGTAGTATGTTTTGGTGTATTTTATATTGCGATTTTTTACCGTTTAATTTTCGGTTGTTGAAATCTTTTACTGTTAACATTTTTGGTCATGCCAAATTTTCTGGTGATTCTATGAGGGGTAAAAAGACTACACAACCTAATAATGAGTTAAAAAGACTAAATTGTAACTCGCTAAATAGTATGTATTGCTAAGAAAATTAAGAGAGATTGTAGTATTTTTGGTGTATTTTATATTGCGATTTTTTACCGTTTAATTTTCGGTTGTTGAAATCTTTTACTGTTAACATTTTTGGTCATGCCAAATTGTCTGGTGATTCTATGAGGGGTAAAAAGACTACACAACCTAATAATGAGTTGGAAGACTAAATTGTAACTCGCTAAATAGTATGTATTGCTAAGAAAATTAAGAGAGATTGTAGTATGTTTTGGTGTATTTTATATAGCAATTTTTTACCGTTTAATTTTCGGTTGTTGAAATCTTTTATTGTTAACATTTTTGGTCATGCCAAATTTTCTGGCGATTCTATGAGGGGTAACAAAAATTATGATGGGGTATTTGGGATACTAGGAACAACCTCCTACGGAACCGTTCAACTGAGCCCCCTGACCTTGTGGCTACTTGGTCTCTGAGCTTCTGTAATTGCTTCATTAGTTCTTCGCTCCTTACTGATGAAATTGGGGTTCCATCATAAAATCAATTGGTAATATAAAGAGTAGCTCAAGATCATATAAGCACATATCAAACTTTGTCCATCACTAATGTGGGACAACTCTCAACACCTACCCCCATAGTTCTGCTCTCGGTATGGATGGAACCTCCTCCTTTTGGTGTGAAGAACCCCCTGATTTTATTGTTAATTTACTTGCTACTGATTGTCTTTGAGGTTGCTTCTTTTGCCGGCCTTACTTTGTGACTGTTTGTTATTTATCAATGATTTCATTTTTTAAAAATATGATTTTTTGTAAAAGAATAAAATCTAATTGATGCTTTAGCTTGTGCAAGCTTGAGTTCCAAGCTTCTTATATAGAAAATAAATAATTTGCGTCCATTATAAATATTTTAATAATTAAGAATATCATCTCTAAAATTGAATTTTATTCGGATTCAAATTGTGAAGATCTTAAAGATTTTCACGTTTTAATCATTAATCGTATATCCTACGAACAGAAATTATTTGATTTTTTATTTAAAATTAAACATAAATAATACCTGATAAAAACTGACCGTACCCACATATTAATCCGGAGGTGACCCTCTTCTATCATCCATGTATTAAGAAAATGATTAAAGATGTGTAAAGTATGATTATATCCACTACCTTTGTCAGTAAACAATTATATCATCTGATTTTTCAGGTGTTGTGATTAGATTTGTGATGTAGGCATGTGTTTAAGCTCGTCCTTATCCACTTTAGAAAATATTTATCCAGCTTTTGTGCCACTTGTGTTTGACTATTCTTTTATCCTCACGGGTTTATCTGTAAAAATCAATATCTTTGATGTGAAGGTTTTGAACAGAAACAAGATAATAATTTCATCTTTTTTGAAGATGAACTTATTTTTTATTTACAAATAACATATTTTAATCATACAAGTTTTATAATTAAAAGCGTTTAATTTTTATTTTTTATTTAAAAATCACCTATTCTTCAATTAGAGATCATTTATCATTCAAATGTATTGGGCCAATCAACAATGCATATACCATTTAATTAATTTTATATAACAATTCAATTTTTAGTAAAATTTCCAATATTGTTTTTATAAAACATCTCTCTGCAAATGCGCTCATAAGTAAAAATGTTTTTGGCATAAGTAATCCACAATGAATAATAAATAATTTTCAATGAGAATATGATAATGAATTTTCTTTTCAATTAAAAAAATATTAATAGAAAATTTATACTCATATGTAATATATAAGAGGATCAAAGATTTTGGAATCCCTAAAAAATGGGAACCCTGTCCCATTGCACCTTTACACACCCGTAACGCACCATCTGAATTCACCAAAGATGAATTGCTCATTGTTATAACATCAACTAAAGTTCAGAGTGGATGAATAACATATGCAAATTCAAGTAATTACAATAATTTTATATACTAATCAAAATTTAAATTTGATGCAAAACCGAGTGCAGTAACGTTTTATGATTTATACAACGATCCCAATTAGGGAGATAAGACTTTGTTTTTAGATCATCTCTAACAAGATGTTAAATCTTGAAATCAAAATTTAAATTTGAAGGCTTATGTGGCACATTGATCTTTTGTAAATTTTGTTATCCATTTGATATGTCAAATTTAAACTATTATTACTTGTATTATTTACTTTTCATAATTGCCATTAGTATTTTTAAAACAAAAGATAATAACAAAAATTATAAAAAAACATTTATTACCCACTAAAAATATGTTTGAAGCTGCTGTCAAATTCGACATTAACTCCCTCTACTATCATTCCATGTCATGCCACATAGGAGTTGACATTTTGATTGATAAACACTAGTGTTGTCTTTTTTTTACTGTTATTGTTGATGTGAACGTTTTGACATCTTCTTTGGAGATGGCCTTAGTAATCAAACTCTACAAGTATTGTTGATGATTAATAAATGTAATTAGGGCCATAATTAAGTAATGTAGATATGGATTATTGAGTTTAATAAGGGTAAGAGCAACAACAGAATCATGATTAGTAAATGAATGGGTTTAATTAAAAAAAATAACACGGGCAGACAAGTGGACGGTGGTTCCTACTAGGGGATCTTGAGAATCCTTTAATCACATTTGTTCATCGTACATTTTGCGGTCAGAAATTATTGTAAATTTTTTTTGTAAATTTTGTTCTCCACTCGATATGTCAAATTTAAACTATTATTACTTGCATTATTTACTTTTCATAATTGCAATTAGTATTTTTAAAACAAAAGATAATAACAAAAATTATCAAAAGTATTTATTACCCATTAAAAATAACTTTGAAGCTGTTGTCAAATTTGACAGTAACTCACTCTGTTATCATTCCATGTCATGCCACATAGGAGTTGACATTTTGATTGATAAACACTAGTTTTGTCTTTTTTACCATTATTGTTGTTTGTATCATACTTGACCAATCCCCAAACTAACGAGCACCGGTCAACGTTATACCGTAAATGACCCAGAAGAGTTTCCCTCCAACCAGGAGGCCAATCACAGCGCGACACGTGTCGACATAAGAAGTCAATCATAGCGTGACACGTGTCAACATCAGAAGTCAATCACAACACGACACGTGTCAATGTCAGAACAAAACTAGAAACTATCTTCTATAAAAGGAGATCATTCTTCCACAATATTTTCGAATGTCGTTTGTACTAAATCATTCACTAGTACTCATTAAAGGAGAGCTGGAACATATGTACTTGTGTAAACCCTGAACAATTAATGAGAACTCATCCACTCCGTGGACGTAGCCAATCTGGGTGAACCACGTACATCTTGTGTTTTCTTCCCTATCCCTATCCATTTACATACTTATCCACACTAGTGACCGGAGCAATCTAGCGAAGGTCACAAACTAACACTTTATGTTGTACCAAAGTCCTCACTGATTTTGCACATCAACATTTGGCGCCTTCTGTGAGAAAGACACTTATTCCCACTCTCTTCAGCTGTGTCAAGCTGGTTTCCACCATTCGTACACTCTATTTTGACAAGGCATCCATTTTCAACATGGGGAGCGAAGGAAGCCACGTCACACAGAATGATACCCCTCTTACACCTAGTGCGAAGCAACGAAAGAAGGAAAAAAAAAAGCTTGCTCTTCAAGCTAAAGTCGAGGAGCTGGAGGCTCAGAACAATAAGATAGCAATAAAGAATGAGATCCTCCAAGAACAATATGAGAAGCTTTTTGAGACGTTCCACGAAATTAGATGTACTCAAACACTCGAGCTTATTACCCGTGTGGAAGTCAACCATCAACTGGATGCCCCATAACATGGAGGGCCATTTATCTTTGACATGGGTATTCCTGTTGAGGAGCGAGCTACTCATCGAAATGGCGACCAACATGAGACTTCTCTCAACCCAGCTACTTTGACCAGAAGCAGGAGGAGTGGAGGAAGACATCTCTTTACAGAAGGAGTAGAAGGATTGAAAGCCGTCTTTCGTGACTGTCAAAACTTCCTAAAGCAACATCGAGATAATCCCATCCATGTAAGCTCGAAGATTAATGACCCAAGGGTCTCTGAAAGACTCGGTCCCCACTCATGTCCTAGGCCGGCTACCAATTTGGGGAAGGGGCAACAAGTCCTAGAGAAACACGAAGGTATAGGGACTCGGAGATGTTCTAACAGACGTACCTTGGAAGTCAGTATGGCGAGTCTAGGGAAAAATCACATGATCTTGATCAAACCTTCCTACTTCCAAGAGGAGATGGAGATTTACGAAAGAAAGCTCAAGTGGTACATGACTCCACTCAATACCCTCTTGTCCTACAACTCCTTAAGGAAGTAAACAAGTTGAAGGCCGAACGATAAGCTGAGATACCTGATTGGAACCAACTTAGGCCTGGCCCTCTTACAATGAGGATCCTCGATACCCCCTTCAAGCAAAGACAAAACAAAAGCTTGGTTTACAACTATATACTAAAAGGGATAACCCGATTGAACACCTTAACCTCTTTGAGTCCACCATGGCATATCAGATGCACACCGACGAAGAATGATGTCTTCTCTTCCCTTCCACCCTCTCTGGTGGAGCTCTAAACTAATGACTTGTACACTATTAGCCAAAAGCTGGACGAGTCACTATGAGAGTATGTTAGTCACTTCAGCCATGAGTATTCTCGCTGCGTTGAGGCATATAACAAGACCGCCCTCAAGGCCTTCACGGTAGGCCTACGTGATTGTTTCTTCCAATACATGATCAATGCTAACACTTGGAGGACTTACTTTGAGGTGATGGCACAAGCTTACAACCACGCATCCGACGAAACAATGACATAACAAGGGAACCTCCATATGGTTAACCCCTATCAACATGTGGGAAGTGGAAGTCAAGTTCTACCAAGTGAGGAGATCTTGACCATTCAGACACATATTGCATCATCTCCTGCCTCATTTAGCTACTCTCTAAGTCACCAAACGTATTTGTCTCTTGATAAGAGGAATGATTTTTACTCTCAGCAAGCTCATTACAACAAGAGGGATAAAAGTTCGTATCAAGATAACCAGGGGTGAACGTACCGTCGACTATTATGACTATGGGGCCAAACCTTACTCTTTCAAAGTAGAGGACTAGGTATTAAAGGAAATGCTATTATAAGAAGGTATACACATTACAAATGTTTTGACCCTTAACCGCTTGAGATCTTTTATCACACAAGCCATTCGGCAAATATTTAAAGAAGATGGAATTCAGACAACTTCTCTTGAGTCTTTTGCATTCCTAACACTGGAATACTTGGTCTAAGCTGACCTACCCCTATACTCCAACTCAAAGCTTCAACATGCGTACTTTGACACAAAGTATGTAATACTAAGTGTTACAACCAACATGGTTCACATATCGAAAGCATGGATCCCTTCATGCATAGCAAAACATTCATAAGCATCACTCATGTCAATTAACATAAACATTATACATTCCAACACATTCATACATAAACATCATACATTCCAACACATCCATACATAAGCCAACTGTGCTTCGAAAGGATTCAACATACTTTGTGTCATTCGACACTTGCTACAATGTGCCTCGACACTTTGCCCTTATTCTCACCAACCAAGTGATGAAATGTGAAGAAGGAACTCATCTTCATGCCACCAACCAGGTGATGAAATGTATAACCCATACTCTCATTCATGCCACCAACCAAGTGATAAATGTACAACCGTACTCTAATATCATTTGGCAGCTTGCCACTCATGTCACCAACCAGGTGAAGAAGGAACTCATCTTCATACCACCAACTAGGTGATAAAATGTACAACCCGTACTCTCATTCATGCCACCAACCAGGAGATGAAATGTACAACTCGTACTCTAATATCATTTGGCAACTTGCCACTCATGCCACCAACCAGGTGAAGAATGACCTCATCTTCGTGCCACTAGCCAGGTGATGAAATGTACAACTCGTACTCTTCTTCATGCCACCAACCAGGTGATGAAATATACAACCCTTACTCTAATATCATTTGGCAACTTCCTACTCATGCCACCAACCAGGTGAAGAAGGAACTCATCTTCGTGCCACCAACCAGGTGATGAAATGTGATGAAAGGTGATAAAGGAACTCATATTCGTACCACCAACCAAGTGATGAAAGTAACTCACCATTCATTCCACCAACCAGAAGACGAGTGGTACAACTTGTACATGTGAACTCCTAGCATTCACACATAATAAAAAACCCTCAAGCTTTACAACTCAACTAGGGGAACACTTATGCCTAACAAGAGTTATATGAAGGAATTATTTTTAAAAACATGTTCATTTGAGCAACATCATATAGCATGCAATTAACAATTAAAGGCGGAATCATGCTTGCATGCACTCAAAAACAAAACATTACCATGAAATTCAAAGCCTAGTAGATTGGTGAACCAATAATCAACTCAAAACAAAGTGAGTTGAAATTATTACCTTTGTAGATTCCTCTTTGCATAAGCAAAGGCTAATCACCCAAAGAGATAAGGCCTTCATTCCTTGCTTCTTAGATCCATGGATTTGGATAGAAAAATAGGTTTCTCCAAGTTCCCAAAATAGGGAACCTCTAAGTCTCTTCACCAAGGTTTGATTGTAGAAGAAATGAGTGACCTTGGAGTAGTAGGATTGCTAGATGTACCCTCCAAGGTGTTGGCCTCTTTAGAGAGAAAATGGAGAGACAATTCTCACCAATTTTCCCCCAAAATAAACCCTTAATTTTTCCTTAATGAATTTTGGCTATAAAGTCATTTATATAGTCACTTCTTTAAGTAACCTAAACAACCAAAACCCTAATTCATCTAATATGGCCGGCCATTTAGGGATGTTTGGGCTTTTGGGCTTTAATGAATCTTTATTCATTAAATTGTCATACAATTTAAGTTAATGGGCTTGACGTTCGAAGCCCATTGGGCCTTAAGGTCCAAAACTATCCCGAAGTCTTTAACGAACTTATTCGTTTGATTAATTAACATATTAATTAATCCTTGCCATAATTAAATGATTAAACCATTTAATCATTCTTACTCATTTCCGTTTAATCTCCAATCTCTACCTTTTACGGTGTACGATTCATTAGGTTCCTTTTAGCGAGGTAGTGGGCGATTAAAACCATTTTACATCGATTGTGAATTGAAACTATTTTCAATTCTCCCTTTAGTGATTACACACGTTTAGGGCTTCCACAAACCATGAGTGACACCTAGCAGCATATCATGGTTACCCAAGCTAATCAGAAGAGGTGGAGAACCTATTCAGTTCGGGATTACAAATGCAATACGGTCATTCTCTAATCTAATACTCTTGACCACATTGTTTGGTATGATAGTTTATTCACTCATGTCTACTATCCAATGTGAATCGTTTGCTTATATGATTTCCTTGAATGTGATTTGGAACGCATTCCCCAATCTCATTCATACTCTGGCCAGAGATTCCAAATCATATCATAGAGTATTCTCCCTCAACTGTTTGAAGGTTAGAGATCCCTTGTTGCGCATTCACTTGTCTCCATAGCTAAGTGGCTTAACCCCAACGATGCCGTGACACCCCGAGGGGGTGAATTAGACATAATCAAAGATTAAGGACTTAACCACAAGACAACTGTGATGCCTCAGGTCAAAGGACTACTTTGCATTATCCCAACCATGAGTTCTCATGTGACATGGAATATAAGAACTCTTCGTTGATCACGTTCAGTGAACTCATTCTCTTATTGAGCACCTACGTACTTGTCTTGATGTCACACACACCAATGACTCGAGACTAGTCACTCTCCCTGAGAGAAGACACAGTACGTACTGATCTTAACGGACTGTCAATGCCCAATTGGTAATCCTATGATCAGGAACATTTAGGATGTGTCTACGAAAGAATGGTCTCATTAATCTAACTTCATTAGATTGCATTCTCCCAATCACATATTCCTTGGACTTTATCGTTTAAGCATATAACATTTATATGAGACGGCTCAAACAATAATCTTTGCCCTTTATATGTTAAACTAGATTAGTTTAACATTTGAAATGTCCGTAAAGTATCATCATATGATTGGTTTTAGGGCACATTTCCAACATTATAGTCACCAACAAAGTCTTATTGCAAGCC
The DNA here is from genome assembly GCF_916048215.2 of Malus sylvestris. NCBI lineage: Eukaryota > Viridiplantae > Streptophyta > Magnoliopsida > Rosales > Rosaceae > Malus > Malus sylvestris. The sequence goes on along the minus strand of NC_062267.1, from coordinate 5,765,071 downwards.
AACAACGGCTTCAGGGCATGGTATTCGAAGATCAAACTCTTCAGCCCTCTTGCATCTGCTTCAGACATTTCTCCTCTGTAACAATGACTACAACTTGTAGAAAACTTCACACACTTTTGATTAAGACTGCTCGAAGCAAATTCAATTTATATGGTTCATCCAAACCTTCGATTACTACAAGGTGTGGCTTGCATCATAATCTCTTGCTCAACAATGTAGAAGCAAAATTTGTATATGTTGTCTCTTCCACATTTTAAATTTCTAGTTTCCCATAAAAAAAAAAAAAGTTTCATCAATGGAGGACAACTACAAATTCTCAAAAGCTTCACACTATCTTGATCAAGTTAGTGTGAAGCAAAATCAATTCATGGTACCCAACAAAGCTTCAACCTCAAAACTTCACCTACAAAGCTTCACCAACAAAAACTTCAACAAATGGAGGCCAACTACAAATTCTCAAAAGCTTCACATTATCTTGATCAAGATAGTGTGAAGCAAAATCAATTCATGGTACTCAACAAAGTTTCAACTACAAAACTTCACCACAAAAACTTCACCAACAAAAGCTTCAACAAATGGAGGTCAACTACAAATTCTCAAAAGATTCACACAATCTTGATCAAGATAGTGTGAAGCAAAATCAATTCATGGTACCCAACAAAACTTCACCTTCAAAGCTTCACCAACAAAAGCTTCAACAAATGGAGGGCAACTACAAATTCTCAAAAGCTTCACACTATCTTGATCAAGATAGTGTGAAGCAAAATCAATTCATGGTACCCAACAAAGCTTCACCTACAAAACTTCACCACAAAAGCTTCACCAACAAAAGCTTCAACAAATGGAGGGCAACTACAAATTCTCAAAAGTTTCACACTATCTTGTTCAAGACAGTGTGAAGCAAAATCAATTCATGGTACCCAACAAAGCTTCATCTACAAAGCTTCACCTACAAAAGCTTCACCTACAAAAGCTTCAACACCAAAGCTTCACCTTCACTTACAAAGCTTCAACACCAAAGCTTCACCTACAAAGCTTCAACTCCAAAGCTTCACCTACAAAAGCTTCAACTCCAAAAGCTTCAACACCAAAGCTTCAACACCAAAGCTTCACCTACAAAGCTTCAACTCCAAAGCTTCACCTACAAAAGCTTCAACTCCAAAAGCTTCAACACCAAAGCTTCACCTACAAAAGTTTCAACTCCAAAAGCTTCACCTACAAAGTTTCAACACTAAAATTTCACCTACAAAGCTTCAATATATATATATATATATATATATATTTTTTTTTTTTCGAAAATTTGAAAAAAAAATAAAAAAAAATAAAAAAAATTCAAAAAAATAAAAAAAAAGAGCCTAGACATCCCCTTCTTTGGGCTTAACAACTTTCATAACAAATGTATATGAAAGAGGAGTTTTGGGCTACCACTTAGAAAGGAAAATGGTGAAGTTTTGTTACTTTGGAAACTTGGCTACTAGCAAGACACCTCATTCATCAACTCCTTCAACCGGAGACTTGGGGGACTCCTACCATATGCTACTACACCTTGGTACTTGGAAGGTTCACGACTACTCAGTGACTTGGATCTTTCAAGTCTCCAACCGATAAGTTTTATTCACTCAGGAAATTAAGGGAGCACTACCTCAACCTACATGCTTCACTCACAAAGCTTCAACAAAAGAAAAAATTCAAAGAACTTAGTGAACAAGGCTTTGACATATTTAACACAATACGTTGAAATGAAGCAAAGTTTATTTATTGATATCTCCCATAAGTTACAAATATGTACATATACATGAGTCAAAATAAACAAATAAGAGGAAACCTTCACAAAGTTTGCTCAGGAGAAGCCTAAGCAGTTGGCAGAGCCCCAGAAAGAGAAGGCACCAAAGGGTGATCATTCGGAGCCTCAGTACTGGACAGAACCCCAGAAGGAGGAGGCATCAAAGGTTGATCATTTGGAGCTTCATTACACGGTACATCCCCAGAAGACGAAGGCAATAAATGTCTTTGGAACAAACCCGCAAACCTCTGATGATCAAATAAAATCTGACCGTCAGATTCTTACCGCTGATCAAGCTTCATCTTCATGTTTGTAGCATAGTCATGTGCAAGCCTGTGCAACTATTTATTCTCATGCTTGAACCCTCTAATCTCATGTTTGAGACTTATCACTTCAGCCGCCAATGATTCAACTTGGCGGGTTCGAGCAAATAAGCGTTGAACCATATTAGACACAAAACCTGCACACTGAAGACTGAGAGCCAGAGAATCCTTAACAGCCAACTCATCAGACCGTTTGGAAAGTAGTCTGCTATCTTTGGGAGTGAGAAGGTTCCTGGCCACCACCGCAGCGGTCATATCATTCTTCATCACAGAGTCCCCAACGGTAAGAAGACCAGTAGGGGATAAGAAGGATGTGCGCCATATGTTGTCTTGAGAAGGCATAGCTGCCTCTTCACTAAAGTTCAAGTAAAAAAAATGGCCGGATGGGCCAGACATTTTCAGAAATGATAAAAGAGAAATGAGGTCCAATAAATCTCTGAAGTACGAAAATAAGGGGAAAATTCCTACAGGCAATAACTCTCTGAACGTATTTCTTGCACACAATTGGTGCCCCTATAAAAGAAAGGGCAACAGGGCCGTTTGTTCAAAAATAAAAAGGCACCACTTTCCGGATTTCGAGAAACAAATTTTCCTGAGTAAAATATGTCGACAATCCCCATACGCAACATTAGCTTCTCAGGTACCACAGATAACTTTGCCAAGGATCTTTGACAAAGTTTAGACACATAAATTTTGAAGGTCCAGCTACCCTACCATTACCCACAAGGGTAAAGGAACAACACCACTGCTTGATAACTAGAAAGTCCCTATGTGTGTTAACCTATGTGCTCCATGGCAAGGCAGACTGGCAAAAATGCCCAACCTTTACTCACATTTGAGAAAACATTCCCAACATGATTGCTTGCTTAAAAATCGAAAAGGCACCGCTCTCCGAATCTCGAAAGCCAGACTCCCAACAAGATTGCTTTCTCAAAAATCGAAGAGGCACCGCTCTCCGAATCTCGAAAGCCAGACTCCCAACAGGATTGCTTTCTAAAAAATCGAAAAGGTACCGTTCTCCTAATCTCGAGAGCCAGATCCCCAACAGGATTGCTTGCTCAAAAATTGAAGAGGCATTGCTATCCGAATCTCGAGAGCCAGACTCCCAACAGGATTATTTTCTCAAAAATCGAAGAGGCACAACTATTTGAAATCTCGAAAGCCAGACTCCCAACATGATTGCTTTCTCAAAAATCGAAGAGGCACTGTTCTCCGAATCTCGAGAGCCAAATCCTCGACGGGATTGCTTGTTCGAAAACTGAAGAGGCACCATTATCCGAACTTCGAGAGCCAGATTTCCTTGGATAAAGCTTGTATGCAATCTTCACACGCAACATTAGCTTTCCAGATACCACAGACCACTTTTTCAAAGTACTATGACAAAGTTAAAACACGTGAATCTTGCATCTCCCACTACATTGCTATGACTAAGAAGGGTAAAGGAACATCGTTACTACTCGCTGTTGGGATAATTTCTATATATGTCGACCTTCATCCTCCACAGACAGGCAGACCTGTAAATAAAAAAAAATGTTCAACCTTTCTTCACATCCTAGATGGCACTCTCAGCATAGTCTCTCGAAATACTCAGCTTATTTTCCCCCCTGATAATACCTCTGCAAACAAGCCACACCAGAGCAAGAGTATCTCATATCATCAGGGTTAAAAGAAAAAGTATCTCATATCATGCTTTTTACTTGTCTTTTTCTTTGCCCTTATTCTTACCTACAAGACAATGAGAAAGAGAACAATCAGTCAGCACCTGGAATCAAGCTTCCAGTCGGGAACTGACTGCCTGGAACTTCTTGCATGATTACTTACCTGGCATTGCTCTCGAGTACTTATCTTCAACATCTTATGCTTCCAAAAAAGATACCACATCTGCTTGAGGAACATATAGGGCAAGTGAGAATGATATAAGGAAGTATGTGGAGACAAGCGCAACAGAACATGTGCCGATACATCCATTACTTTGTCAACAGCAAAAATATCTCATATCATCAAGGTTGAACGTACTTTAGATTTGATGGACTTGTTTTGACCCTCAAATTCTTAAGTTGGCCTTATACTTCAGAGGAAACCAGAAAACCCTCTAGCCCAGTTTAAGAATAAGCATGTGGAAAGTTACTTCTTCAAAAGCAAAAGTATCTCATATAATCTCTTCTCCTTTTTCTTCTTTTTATCCTTCCTGCTGCTTGCAAGATAGGGAGAATGAGAATAATCAGACGGAACTTGAAATCAAACTTCTGATCTGAGACTGATTGCTTGGAACTCTGATTGCTTACCTTGTATGTCACCTCTTTCGGCAAATCTCCTAGCTCGGCGACTTAGGGGACTTCTACTACATAGTTTGTATCGCGCTTGACCAAACATGAAACTACAAGTAAGCTTCAAGTGAAGGAAAAGTATTTTTAGAGAAGATGCCACATCTACCTATGAGACAAATAAGGCAAGTGAAAACGATACCACACTTCGGTACTTAGAAGTTTCGTGATTACTCAGCGGCTTGGATCTTGCAAGTCCCCAACCGAGGAGATTCCCTCACTCGGGAACTTAGGGGAGCACTGTTTGTACCATACTTGACCAATCCTGAAACTAACGAGCACCGATCAACGTTATACTGTCAATGACCTAGAAGAGTTTCCCCCCAACCAGGAGGCCAATCACAGCGCGACACATGTCGACATCAGAAGCCAATCACACGTGTCAACATCAGAAGCCAATCACAACACGACATGTGTCAATGTTAGAACAAAACTAGAAACTCTCTTCTATAAAAGGAGATCACTCTCCCACAATATTTCTGAATGTCGTTTGTACTAAATCATTCACTAGTACTCACTAAAGGAGAGCTTGAACCTATTTGCTTGTGTAAACTCTTCACAATTAATGAGAACTCCTCTACTCCGTGGACGTAGCCAATCTGGGTGAACCACGTACATCTTGTGTTTTCTTCCCTATCCCTATCCATTTACATACTTATCCACACTAGTAACCGGATTAATCTAGCGAAGGTCACAAACTTAACACTTTCTGTTGTACCAAAGTCCTCACTGATTTTGCGCATCAACAATTGTTTATGTTAACGTTTTGACATCTTATTTGGAGATGCTCTTAGTAATCAAACTTTACAAGTATTGTTGATGATTAATAAATGTCATTAAGGCCATAATTAAGTAATGTATATATGGATTATTGAGTTTAATAAGAGTAAGTGCAACAACAGAAGCAGGACTGGATTAGTAAATGAATGGGTTTAATTAAAAAAATGAAAAGGGCTTACAAAGTGGACGGTGGTTCCCACTTCCTAACCTTGAAAATCTCTTAACCACATTCGTTCATTGTACATCTTGCGGTCATAAATTATTGTCAATTTTTTTTTGTAAATTTTGTTCTCCACTCGATATGTCAAATTTAAACTATTTTTACTTGCATTATTTACTTTTCATATTTGCAATTAGTATTTTTAAAACAAAAGATAATAAAAAAAATTATAAAAAGCATTTATTACCCACTAAAAATAGATTTGAAGCTGCTATCAACTTTGATAGTAACCCCCTGTGCTATCATTCCATGTCATGCCACATAGGAGTTGACATTTTGATTGATAAACACTAATTTTGTCTTTTTTTACCGTTATTGTTGATGTGAACGATTTAACATCTTATTTGGAGATGTTCTTAGTAATCAAACTCTACAAGTATTGTTGGTGATTAATAAATGTCATTAAGGCCACAATTAAGTAATGTAGATATGGCTTATTGAGTTTAATAAGAGTAAGTGCAACAGCTGAAGCAGGATTAGTAAATGAATGGGGTTTAATTAAAAAAAATGAAGGGGCAGACAAAGTGGACGGTGGTTCCTACTTCCTCCAGGAGGATGTTGGGAATCTTCTAATCATATATGTTCATTGTACATCTTACGGTCAGAAATTATTGTAAGTTGTTTTATTTAAAATTGAATATAAACAATAGTTGACAAAAACTAATCGCACGATGTACGATGAACAGATATGATTAGAGGATCCCGAACCTCCTCACAAAAATAATCCGACGGGATCCTCTCTCCTACTTCCTAGGGTTTCGTTTATTTTTTCGTTTTCGTCGAACCAGGGGAACATTTTAGTTGGGTGGGAGGGGAGGAATCATGTAGTGGCGTGCTCCTCAAAACTTTTTTCAGTTGGTGGGTCCATCGACCGTCAAAAGCTTCCCATCACAAAAACCCTTTCTAGTTTGAGTTTTGAGCTCTGTTTGGCTACATTGATACAACGACTTTGTTTGAAATTGGTTTTGAACAGGGAAATAAAAGCTTTCTAATAGTTTGGGTAGTAGACATTTAATATTGTGATATAGTGGTATTATTCGTCATTCGTAAGTGATAGGTCTTAAATTCGGTTATTACCAAATGTGAACTTGAACCACATTATTGCTAGTTCATTGTGAGCCTAAGTTCACCTCTTTCCTTGGTATAGATAATATCGTTTGTTAAAAAAAAAAAAAAATTTAGATAAGTCTTCGATAGTTCGGATTATTAGTATTTTAGCTAATATTATTTTTTCAATTTAATTTTGACTGTTCATTTTTTATGATCCAAATTATTGAAGAAATATTTGATAGGTTGAGAGCTGAAAATGTTTTCGACTACGTTTAGCCAAAATATTAGTATTTGTGTTTACAAAAGCTTTATAAAATAACATTTATTTAAGTACTTCTTCATGTAAAGTAAAAATGTTTTTTGGGATTAATCCTCAGTAAAATGCAAGTTTATTTTCAAAAAACATTTGAACTGTTTCCTACAAGAAGCACATAACGGGTTATTTTCAAGAAAACACTTTTAAGTGCTTTTGAAACTCAAATACAATTACTTCTTCATCTGTCTCATCTTCTCATTCAACTTTCTTCACCGCATGCTTACTGCTAGTATAAAAATGTGTTTGGTAAGATTTAAAGTGGTTTCGAATAAGTAAATCACTTCTCACAACATTTGTCATAGAAACTCAAAAGTGCTTTTGGATTATAAAAACACCTTTAGAAAGCACTTTCCAGCAAAATCACTTATAAACAATCGTGTTTCTAAAAAAGCATTCCTCAACCGTCCTTGATTAGGTAAACGTTGCATGGGACCCTAAGTCCCTCCGAATGTATCATGCATTGTCGCAACTCGCAATCGTGCTTAGATTGAGAGAATTATATGCTAATCTTTGGATCAACTTTCCCTTCTGAGCCATCTATTTGTTGGGTGTTAGGTTGCTTGCAATGAGAAAATAGATTGATACCATTATTTTTTGGATTGAAAATGTGGTGGTTGCATAGAATGATGTGGACAAGTTCGGCTCTTATCTACATCCAAAGGATCTCTAATTTTTTATTTATTTTTAAATGGGAACTAATTGTGATGTTCATTATACATCGAACTTCAACGATCCAAACCATTTATTTTTCAAGTTACACTTTATAGATCATCCTTGCAAAATATTAGCAAAAAGATTCAAAGTAATTGCCGAACACTAGGTTTTATGAACATTGAAATTTCATCACACCAAAGTAAATAGTTTCGGATTAATTAATCACTTGTAAGTAAGAGGTCTTAGGTTCGATTCTCGTCAAGGGCAAAATTGAATCACATTATTGCTAACTCATTCTGAGGCTAAACCCACTTCCTCCCCTTAATGTAGATAATATTATTTATTAAAAAAAATGTTTCGAATTGAACTAATTTTTTGCAGTGATGATCTATATGAAGACTTAAAAGATAGATGATTTAAATCGATAAAGTTTGATGTATAATGGGCCCATAACTTTTTTTTTCATTTAAAATATGAAGATCCCCTAAGATAAAAAGCTTTGCTTATCTACATATAAATATATGGTTATCCATATCTGTTTTTATCTTATATAAAAATGATGGGTTGTGTGAATTAAATATGTCATGATTAGTTATTAAGTTTGTTTTCGAAGTCACAAAAAAATATAAATTAATGGAAGTTGTGTTTAGAAAAATAATGTAAACATCATCTTAATGGATTTACTATTATCTTCTAGCTCAGCATAGGAGGAGTAGGTGTAACTTAGGTTCAAATTTTCAGCATTATCTTCTTAATTTTTACATTACTATTCCATTTTTAAGGGTATTTTAATGAAAAACTTTCGATACTGTTCATTTTAATGAAAAATCATATTTTTATATTAAAAAGTCAATCATGTTACTATTCACTTTATCCTTTATTTTGTCCTTATCGTTAAAACTCAAAGTTTTCAAACCATTTTCATTAGTTTTTTTTTTTTTAATTCCATTTAGTTGTTCTTGTTATGAATGGAATTATGCAAACTCCATTAATTTGGATGTGGAGGAAGGTGCATATAGTTAATGTTGGCACTTACTACACATATCTAACTTTTGTGTATTCATTTCATATGATTTTCGATTGTTCATTGGCAAAAAATTTATGATGAAATTCACACTAATCAACGATTGTCGATCATTCATACTTTTTAACCAATTTTACTAGCATCAAGGTCTCTAATACACCAATCTAAGAGGGAGAAGCGTGTGAAATATCATGGAACGAAGACAAACATTTTTTTTGTTTTTGAATATGAAATATTTACACTATGGGGTAGAGAATTAGGCTAAACTACACTATGGGTTAGCCATAGTATCGAAAAGAATTGAACTAAAACCTCTTACTTACAAGTTATAAATGACGAGAAATACCACTAGATTGTAATACTAAGTGTTCAAGAAATATATATATGAAAGTTCAAATTTTCTCTCATGTGGGGACAATCTGAATAAAACTCTTGTCCTAAGGCCGGTTGAAACCATGATATTGATCGCCCAACCAAAATATAGATATACAAGCCTGCATAAAAAGTGACCTTCTTTTGATTGTTTCACTGTCATATTGTTTGGGACGAGAAAGACTTCGCTCCTCAATGTTAAGGAGGAGCTCCACAATTCACTTAGCGACCGATTTACAGAACTTCGTATTTGTGATCATCACAGTTTATATTATATAACTTTAAAGATAAGTTTCTACAAAGAATTAATTAAAACTATAGTTATTTAGTCAAACAATTATAACAAATAAAATAAGTGGTTTGTAATTCATTTACCGAATCCGTTCATTTGTTTTTATATAGTTCAATGACCAAACAATCTCATATGTTACTGATTATTTGTAGAAATGATATTTATACAATGAGTTATTACATTAAAGAATCTTCTCTCTCTTCTCTTGAAAATTACTGACATTGAGAATCTCATGGTAGGACTTCGGTACACACGAATGGAACCAGATTCTCTTCGGATCCAATAAAACTGAGTCTGCTGAGCAGACGATCCGGGCCGTTGAAATTTGATCAAACGGCTACAAACATGGGGTCCTTTAAAAGTTATAATAATTGTAGCCGTTAGATCAAATTTCAATGGTCTAGATCATCTGCTCAGCAAGCTCAGTATATATGGATCCGGTTTCCATACGAATATCAAATGCTTTCTTCATTGGGCTAGCCATACATACGGATACATCTATACCCCAGCCCAAGTGAACTATATTTAGATCACAGTGGTTCTGCAGATCCTGGGCCCCAAAGAGAATTGGGCCGTGGGCTTATCAAATATCTTCACTGACCAAGAACTGCCAGGTCGTCCTCTCCAAGTGATCTGGTTGGATGTAGACAGTTTGTAGAGCTACCCAAATAAGCAATATAAACATGAAACCACTTGAGTTCGTGACGAGGAATCTAAGACTGAAATCAGAGAAGATAGCAAAATACACAGTCAAAAGCAGAGAGAGAAAAAAGCAGCCACCATCCTCCAGTTTTCGTTGGGATTTTTTAATATGCCTGAAACACGGTCCGGTGCACTAAATGTAACAATAAAATTAGCTGGAAATTTTAAAAAATCTCTAACCAATTTTATAATTTTATTATTACACTAGGTGTACCAAACCGTGTTTATGACACACTAAAAATTTCTCCATGTTTCACACGTTTTTGCTACCTTATTGTAATTGTTAAAATGTAAGTTGGTCCAAGCCATCAAAGTTTACCTTAGTTGGTTACTTTGAATAGTAAAATTACTTTTACTAAAATAAAAGCAAGGTTCTAAAAAACGCTAAGCACTAGTCGGACGGGCCTGGCGCCTAGCGCCTAGGTGGGATCTAGGCAGGCGGTTAGGCAGCTTAGCCGGATTTAGGTAAATTTTTTGTATATCTTATAAATAAGTGTATATTGACACTTTACAAGAAATTATACTTATATAAAATCCATGGATAAGATAATAAAAAAATGATAAAATGCAAAAAGAGTATCCAACAAGTCCAAAATTTAAAAACACATTAAGCATATATGCCATATAATCATAGTGAGGAGTATTGTAGGATGACACATGTACAACAAGTTCACAATTTTAAACCACTTAGACTTAGATAGGATTTTTTATTTTATTTTTTAATTTCATTAAAAAAAACCGTCTAGCCCCGCCTGGGCCGCCTAGAGCCCATCGGATTTTTCCAACCGATTTGCAAGAGAATGCCTCAGCTCATCACCGCCTATGCCGTTTTTTAGAACATTGAATAGAAGTACAAACTCCTACTTTTTTTTTTGGGCCAAGGAAATTATTATTAACTACAAAAAAAAAAAACATATTTACATACGAAAGGCCTAGAACATAAACAAGCAAAGATGGGCTAAACACCAAACTAACAAGAGGTCAACCAAACAACTAAGGCCCAAAAATAGAAAAAACAAAAAAGCCAAGAAGTCCGCTGCTACTGCCTCCTCCAGCACTGTGCTCTAAACATGTGCAAAGCCATGCCCACCTCCAAACATCGCCTCGTCGATCTCATCATCCAATCCCAATATGTTATCCGATCACAACCAGAAAGTAAAGATAACCAACAACTGAAGGAAATCAGGCAGCTATCAAGAAAAAAAAAACCCATGAAACACCATGAGCAACATTGCCTGGCATGGGAGATGACAAAGAGAAGGTAACATGTCACATCCCAGACCGACTCCACCGTAGCACGATATTGTCTGTTTTAGGCCTCGACCACGCCCTCATGGTTTTGTTTCTGGGAACTCAGATGAGAACTTCCTAGTGGGTCACCCATCCTAGGATTGATCTCGCAATAACTCGCTTAACTTTGGAGTTCCAATGGATTTCGAAGCCAGTGAGTTCCCAAAAGACCTCATGTTATAGGAGGTGGACATGTACATATAAGACACATCACCCCCTCTCCGTTGGTCGATGTGGGATGTTACAATCCACTCCCCTTATGGGCCCGACGTCCTCGTCGGCACACTCGCACCACATGGCAGAGTGGCTCTGATACCATTATGTCACATCCCAGAGCGGCTCTGCCGCAACACAATATTGTCTGCTTTGGGCCCTGACCATGCCCTCACAGTTTTTTTTTTATTTTTTATTTTTTTTATGGGAACTCAAACGAGAACTTCCTAGTGAGTCATCCATCCTAAGATTGCTTTCGCCCGAACTCGCTTAACTTTAAAGTTCCAATGGAATTCGAAGCCAGTGAGTTCCTAAATGGCCTCATGCTATAGGAGGTGAGCATGAACATATAAGGTATATCACCCCCTCTTCGTTGGTCGATGTGGGATGTTACATAACTCCTAAGTCGGTTGAAGCACCAAAACTCTATGCACTATCTCCAAGGCAAGTATGGCTGAAGATAGAAACTCAGATGAAGGAAGAAAAGGAATGTCAGCAAGGTAAGAATAGGAGGGCAAATCAAGATAAGGAGGATAGAGAAAAAATAGTAGAAAGGGGGATAAAAGAAAAGAAAGAGGAAATTGGCAACCGACCCCAACCAAAGCTAGAGTCGATGCTACCGATTTTGAGCAAGATAACCCTCACACCAAAAGCAGGGAAGAACTCTCAAGCAGATAGAAGCTCTCTCACAGAAGGAGAGAAAAAGTCAATTGTACAAACCCCCACTTTAAAAAGTTCATTTAATTTGATTCACATACATGACTAAACAATGAAATTGTTTGATTAATATGAATAACTAAATTGTTTTTAAATTAAATGAATTCTTCTAAAATTGATATTTGAATAAGAATAAATAGAATAAACAATTATGATTATAATGTTTATGTAATAAAATAATGTCACATCAACATTAATCTACTTCTTATATATAAAGACTCAACAATATTATATATATCAGCAAGAGCTAAAGCTGACTGTCTTAATCTGAGTTCCAATTTACCATTTATTCTTACTAATTAGCCACCAATTTCTTGTCATTTGATTATTGCAAAGTTAGTGGGTTAAATTATTAACTACTAGGAGGTGAGGGATTGATGGGGATGAAACTTACACTAGGATGGATACACATAATTACTTTTCGTCGCTGTAGTAAAACATCATTTGCAAAATATGTTGTTAAGCAATGCACATTTTACGACTAATAAATAATTTTATAAGTGGAGCAAATCAGAGAGTATGGTTTTGTTCCTCTTTGGCTCCCTGTCCCTGCTGCTGACTACGTCCATATGTTGTGACGATAGCTTAGAACACATGTAGTTAATAAATAGGAGATTTATTGTTGATACTTTAAAATTTTAATTATGCACTTCCTATATGAGTATTTCTTTCTAAATATAAAAAGTTCGGGATGTATAATTATGTCAGTAAAATTAAACTAATAAAATTCGACCAATTAAATGACATTTGGACCTTCAATTTGGAACAAATATCGTATTTATGGTGTCCTAACCAATGTATCACTAGGGTGTAAGATTAATAACTAATATACGTATTATACTTTGAGAGGAGGTCGCACTTGGTGCGATGGCAAGTGCCTTCGTCCATGAGCGATAGGTCTCGAGTTTGAGACTTGGGAGCAGTCTCTCCATAAATAGGGGTAAGGCTAGCCAACATTCACCTCTCTCAGGCCCTGCGTAAAGCAGGAGCCTTGTGCACTCGGTACGACCTTTTATACGTATTATACTTTGAGTATACTAGTTATATCCTGTAACAGTGTTTTTGACACACTCTGACTTGGAATATCCACTAGGATTCCGAATTGAGCCTTGTTGGCCAACACCTAGAAGGTGACGAAGTCATGAAGTGTGATAATGTGGAAAAAGTGAATAAATTTAAACCTAAGAGTGCCTAAATACTAGAGTGCGCTGGTGAGCGGGAATGAACTCACTTCACACGTGACGTTAGAGCATAAGTAAAGTGCAGTAGAGTGGATTGAAAATCATACCATCGAAGGTAATCTCCAATACCAAGACTTGCCATGAATCCTCGTCGATACAAAAGCTCTACTACTAGACTTGGAGGGATAAAAACAAGAGTGAGTAGGCTAGAAAATAAAGCTTTAATAAAGACCGTCTAAACGATATAATCCCTCACCGTAACACCTGTTTAGTTTCCAGAAAAATCACACTACGTATAAGTATGAAATTAAAAGTATACTAACATTTCAGAAGTATACCACCACACAACATCTCATTAGCAATATAAATAATTATGAGCTTAATAACTCATACTAGCACGCCAGTCGGATTCACCTATGGTGACCTGTACGACTAAAACCATATCTCATCAATCAATGCTAGCTCATAAGTCAAAGTCACCTATAGTGACCTGTACGACTTATCCATATCTCATTAATCAATGCTAGCTCGTAAGTCGAAGTCACCTACAGTGACCTATATGACTTATCCGTATCTCATCAATCAATATCCCAGTAATATGTCAGCCGGATCCACCTCTTATGGCCTATACGACTTAACCCATAGCTCAACACATATCCCTGCACACGAGTCGGAACCACCTCTTATGGTCTGTACGATAAGCTGGGTGTAAATAATTACGCTCGAGTGCTATGATCACGTGAAGGCTATGCGAAGAATTGCAAGTCACCTACGAGTCAAAACCACCTACTATGGTTTGTATGACAGACTGGCTATGGTTTGTACGACAGACTGGCACCTACCTTGAATCCAAGGTGAGTGTGTGGTGTGGGAGGTGAACGATCACGTGAAGGCTAGGCCCTGTCCTCGGATGAGAGCACTAACACTGGGGTGCATGGTTATGAGCTATAAATGCATCTACTATGGCATGTACGACTTATAAACAACCTGTACGACAATGTCGGAGTTGCCTAAAACATAAATATAGTCATGCCATCACTCAATCGTTCCAAATAAAATTTAATTATAACCATGCATCCCACATTTCACAACATATACTCACCTGAACGTATCTGTGCATCATGCGTTCACCTTCGTACTTTAAAGCATTCACAATAATTATGCGCAATAATATACTTATGGACATACCCTAATGCAATCCAAAACTTAACCATATCGTAGTGCTTCCAAATATATATATATATATATAGATCAATAATGTGGCGTAAAATGCACGATCTATAACGCCCTACTCCCTAACTATTAATTTTCGGAGATAATTATCGATGACAAGCTCAACTAAACACTAGTTTAACTAACTATCAATACTTACAATTCTTTACTTCAATTTCTCGATCCTTCACCCAATGATTTATGACCAACATCCAATCACTAAATCATAAGGTTAAATCTCACATTTTCCACCAATGTCCCTCACATTGCACAATTTCTCAAACAAGGCTATTGTCTTAATTATAGTATTGCTGCATCTAACGTCTCGGTAGACTGCCTACGTACCCTAAACAAGGGTCAAGCCATTCGTAGTTCACATTAGTACTTCAAAGCATTCACAGTAATTATATGCAATAATCAATTTATAACCGTTGGTGGAATTATCAATCATATATATATATATATATATATATACACGATAGAAAGGAAAAGACCCACTTACTTGAAGTCCGTGCTACAACTCCCTAGCACGAATATCAAGACATCACGAACCATCGTCGCCTGTGACCAAGTTCAATTTGGCCGGAAAAGGCTCCAATTTCACTCAAACCCACCGAAACCCTAAAATGGGTGAACTTCGATTCTCCTTCCTCGGTGTTCCAACGCCTTTACAACCAGTTGGGTCTTGTTCCTGGGTCCAAGGGGAGTTAGTTAAGGGTGGTGGTGGGTGGTGAAACTCGTTGGATTGAATGAATCATCGTCGAAACCTCACGGGTCACCCGCACGGTTTTACACGGTTTTTGGCCTAAAAATCTTCAAATTTAGATGGAGATAGAAGATGGGGTATTGTGGAATGGGTTGCAGGAGAGGGATGAGTGAAAATCACCTGAAAAATTGGTGGAAATGGTCGGAATCGAAACCGAGTTGCCATCGGTTTTGTCCACATGGATGGGGAAAAATTCCCCTTTTTCTCATTGGGTGATGCCTTTTTTCCTCATTGGGTGATGCCTTTTTCCTTCCTTAACATTAATTAGTCAGTTTTCTCATAAGGTGGGAGTTTAACACTTTATAATCTAAAATATAAATAATCAATTTCAAACATTCGTAACTATACCGTTATAATCCGGACTCGCAAATGACTTTCGTCCATGCGTTTGAACCAACGAGTACTACACAAATACGCTAAAAGAAAAAGTCTTACGTTTCTCTAGACAATGGTCAATGCAAGTCAAAGTCCTTGCCTCTAGAGTATTTTCGTTAATTCCTTCGATTAAAATAAATAAAAACGTATATTCAGGGATGAGTTGTCACAATTTTAATATCACGTAATAATATTTTTCCGGTTAAAGCTTTTTGATGAGACAATATTTTAATTTACAGGAGTGAAACAAACTATATTAACAAAAGAATCAAATATTAAATCTCTCACTTACAAATAAAAAAAAATATCGTAACATCAAATTTGAACAGCAATTCATCTCCATGATTGAAAAAAAGACGAAGTCAAATACACATCCGTTTGACTGGTCATGTCTCTTCATAAGCAAGAAACAAGAATCATACATAAAATATTACAATTAAAATTGAAAAATATGGATATCCGTACAGAAGTCAAGCATTTTATTTATTTAATTATTTCAAGGTGCCACCATCTTTATAAACCCCCTCCTCCACCAAAACCCCTTACATTTTGCGTGTCTGATTTTTCCTCTGTCGTCTCGGTCCCTTCTGGTTGGTTCTTGGGGAGTGAGTGAGGGAACACAGTAAGTAACCATGGGACGCACTCCATGCTGTGACAAAGAGAACGTGAAGAGAGGTCCGTGGTCTCCGGAAGAAGACGCAGCTCTCAAGTCCTACCTCCAGTCTCATGGCAGTGATGGCACCGCCAGCAATTGGATTCATCTCCCCAAAAAAGCTGGTCTCTCTCTCTAAATCCGTCTTTTGAGCTCAAAGAATGAAAACTGTGGAGAAATGAGAAAAGGGTTTTGCAGCTTTTGCTTTCTTTGCCAATCTCTACAAAAAGTTCTGAACTTTATTAGTTTTTGTACCGTTTGTAGGCCTGAGGCGGTGCGGGAAGAGCTGCCGTCTGCGGTGGCTGAACTATCTGAGGCCAGACATCAAACACGGTGGCTTCACTGAGGAGGAGGACAGCATTATCTGCAACCTCTACAACCAGATGGGAAGCCGGCAAGTTTTCAATGTTTTTTTTTTTTAATATCTTAATTTATTATCCGCAACA
Source organism: Malus sylvestris (assembly GCF_916048215.2). Taxonomy (NCBI): domain Eukaryota; kingdom Viridiplantae; phylum Streptophyta; class Magnoliopsida; order Rosales; family Rosaceae; genus Malus; species Malus sylvestris. Next base: position 5,748,379 of record NC_062267.1, on the reverse strand, counting down.
TTTAATTTGATCAGTATTTTCTAACTTATTTGCATTTTTTAAATTCCCCCAATTTTTTAAGATGGTCAGTCATTGCTTCTTACATGCCTGGAAGAACAGACAACGATGTGAAGAACTACTGGAACACCAAATTAAAGAAGAAGCTTTTGGGAGGAAAGATAAAGAATATCAGCAGCAAAGAGCCCACAATTGCAAACAATGCCAATTTTTTTGGAATCCCAGAAGCCGAGAAACCCCAAGACTCTGCCTTTTCGACGTCCGAACCCCAAGTTCCATCCACATTGCAGATGCTATATGATGTGAAGTCTGGACTTAGTGCAGATAACCAGACCATGAGCTTAAACCCTGATCAGTTATACAACCTCAAGCTCTCGGGTTTTTCGGATTTGGGTGCAAGGTCAAGGAGGAATTACAGCACAACTGTTTCATTGTCTCAGGAGGGATCAAGCATTTCGGATTCGTCTTCCATGGCTGGGAATCTTTATCTTGATCAGGATTCTGGATTTTTGATGGATTATGGATTTGGTGTGGCTTATGATAATAATGTCAACCATTATGGCATGTCCTTTGGAGACAAAACCAGTGAAGTTGGTCCAACTGGATGCACAGATTTTGGTGATTTCTTTTGAAGCTGAAATTTACAGGATTGATCTGAGTCAAAAGGTTTTGTAACAAATTGGGAAGAAATGAATTGGGTTAGAGAAAACAGAAGCAAAAAGCAGGGAATTCGGAAAGGAATTGGGGAAGGAAAATGGCTAACTAGCTAGCTAGAAATGCTTTAATTTTTTATCTTTCACTTTTTCTCGTTTTTATGGAAACATATAATGTTAATCAAATTTGTCTATGACTAGCTATGAACAATATGCATTAGTCTTCCATTCTCTCTATCTACCATTGTCACATCATCTGTGTATCTCTCACATCACGTAACTGGAATTCTGCGTGTTTGTGTTTGTGTGTTGAAGGTTTCAACTTTCTCAAATTTGCCATCGTTGGGTTCTGAGAAGTTTCTCAGCATGATGGCCTCAGCATGTTTGCCTGTTTCCTTTGTAGGTCAGAGGTCATGAAAGTTGTGTGGGAGTCTGGCCAATTCAAAGTTCATGTCCCTCTCAACACAATAACCATAAAAGATATTCTGCCCTAGCTGTGTTGATTTTTACAGTCATAAGAGTACATCATGTTTGCAAGTTTGGGACTTTGAAGTCGTAAAAATCAAAGGTTATATATGGTCAAGGAGTTATTTTAAAAAAAGGAAAAGAAATATTGTCAAGAAAGAAAAAAGTCATGAGAACTTTAACGAAAAGCTCTTGGTAATATTCATTTTAACGAAAAATCACATTTTTACACTAAAAAGTCAATTATGATACTATTTACTTTATTCTTTATTTTGTCTTTATCGTTAAAACTCAAAGTTTTTAAACCATTTTCATTAGTTTTCCTATTATTCGATTCTCAGATATTTCACCGTTTTCACCTTCCGTCCTACGAATACAGAGCCAAAAAAAAACAAAACTTGAGAAACAATCAATTTAGACCGAACTTTGCCAATCTTGCAAACCTTTGAAAGTTGAGATTTTTTACTGTGCTCGAGGATATCTCTCTCTTTATATCTCGATTAGATTACAAGAGACACTGAAAAGAGCCGGAGATGTGACGCGGTTGAGTGCTGGAATTTCACTCTCAAGCAGCAATATGAACATATTGTAACATATTTGTCATAAGACTCACACCATGCAGTAACATAATATTGTAGGCTTTTAATTAGTCATGCAGATTGCAGTGTGCTGCTGAAGTCAAATGTCACGGTTTGAAAGCTGTGATTCAAATCAATATATTACCTTACATTGAAATTGAAATTTAAATCTTCTCCTGACCTTAGTTTTTGAAGCATAAGAACTAAAAAATTTGCGTTCTTGGTCTGTATGAAAGAGAAATTAGAACTCTTGGCAGTGAACAAGCAGAATGTTAATGAGAACCGTTAAATTCAATTTGAGTGGTTCAGATTGCTTGATCTCGAGCTCTGGACAGTGAAATTCGAAATGGATCTCTTTCCCTTGTAATATTAGATCAAATTGTTAATTGTACGGTCAAGTACTCTAGAAGTCTGACCATTCAAGAATCGAAAGGACATAATTATTTGAAAATTTCCACTCTAATTTATCTGTGAAGACTTTTTCGTGTTAAGGCTAAGCCATTGTTTAGGCCTCACTAACCACTTCAATTATTAACATCATTATATTTAGTTAGTCATCAGTGTTTTCGAAACCATAATTTTATAAAACATTGTTGTTTGTTAGTCATCACCTTAAAATATGAGATTAATTAGAAACGCTAATGAGATTTTCTCAAAAGTTGAATACTTCATAAACTCTTTGTCACCTCATGTTTTTTGCACAACATTTTATAATGTTTGCATGAGAATTGACGTTAAACTATCTAACATTACCCATGCTCGATTTATGTGAGATGCCCTAATTAGTGTTTATTTGACAAATACCAAAGCTAAGCTAAAGCTTTAATCTGGTGTTTAATTAGGGTTGTATTCCAATAAAAGAAAGGTTTAGAAAAATTGGGCTTAAAGTTTTGTTTTCCATCTGTCTCTCTCTCTCTCATGTTTTCACATTCAACTCTAAAAATTGTAACATAATGAATGTTGTTTATCTGCTTCTTGGTGGCTTTCTGTCTGCATGAATATTCCCTTGGTGAAGTGCCCCTCGTTTTCGAGAAATAATACTTACTATTTTGGAGATATATCCCATTTTTATCTTTCTCGCTCATCTTCTTATCTGCTTAAGATGGATCCTCTCCAAATCTCATTGTCCGGTGCTCAAGAAGTAGAAATTTCAGACCACTTAAATTGAATCTAACAGTCTTTCTTAACTCATTTTGTTGGCCTACTTTCCACAAACTAAGGGCCTGAATTCTCTCTTTTTTTTTAACGGTCCGAATTTCTTGGTCTTTAGATTCCTAACAATGAGGTCTGAAGTGGATCCAAATTCAAAGAATAAAAACACTAAAATTACTATTTTTTTAAGCAGGAATCAATGAGTTAGATTGGACATCCGTCCCTTTCAAAATTCTAGTTTATGCCAGACAGAGTGATCTCAAGTCAAAGAAAAAAAAAAGATAATCTTATAGATGCCATTAGCAACATGGACAATTTTTGTTGTATGTCTAAAAGTTGAACTCTGAATTAGTAAAATATTTGAAAAACCATATCAAAACTATACAACAAGTTCTTGTTTTTTCTTGTATATAATCATACGATGATGGACTGATGGGTTGATGGTCCTCCACTTTTAATGTTTTGTTCTATTAAGTAGGATAATTTTGTCAATTGCAAGCATTGTTCACACCAATTTCATGCTTTATAATAAAATGTATTTGCAAACCCAAGTTCTTTATTGGTCATATACATAAATAATTTATAACTTGTGGATTTAGTAGGTGGAGGTATTGGTGGTGATGGTGGATGGTGGTAGCAGCGGCGGTGGCGAAAGTGGTGATGATCGTGAGTGGTGGTGGTGATAGCAACTGTGGTGGGAGTGGTAATGGTGACCACTAAAGGATGAGTTTCTTTTGTAATTGATTTTAAACTCTCTCGTAAAATTTTGAAACTGATAACTATTTACATGGAATTTAAGCTTGAGAAATGGAAGTCTTGAATTCCATTTTTTTTATTTATATAGAAATTCTAAATATTCATGTTTATGAATCCAAACATAGAGTTGATGTCAATTTATAAATTCCAAATTCTATCTAAATTCCAAGTTTATTTCTGATGCAGCATATAATATAAGAAAAAGAACAAACTCTAGAACACAATAAGTCTTGTCGACTCCCAAAAACAAGAGAAATATATGCCTCGTTGATTCTTACGGAATACCCTAGTTGATAGAACATAAGAGATTTAGGCTTACAGTGATTTATAGACTTTATCCACCATTCCATACATTGAATTCATCACCCAAATTAATGATATGCATGAACCCAATTAATCCCAATACAGTGCACTACATGGACTTCCCCGATAATCCTAGTACATAGAATATTATTAAAGCTAAATTTATTTTCCAATGCACTACTTGGACTTCCTCGTGCATGAATCTTATCACAATAGTGCTACTTTGTCTGCATCAATTTCCCTCGTTCCAAAAGGAAGGTAAAGTATAAGGAGCTTCTATGGCACTCAAAAAATGTCAGCATGCACTCGTCTATGCAGATTTTCCCTCGTGTTTTTATAAAGCTAGAGTGCATAGATGACAATTTTTAAATGCTAATAACATCTCCCAAAGTATAAACCCATCGTTCATTTCATATTATATAAGTATATATACCACGTGTCTGTGTTCCAATACCATACAATACCAAGATTTCTTTGTTCTCTGCCATTGAATCCTTCAATATGACCTTACATATTTTGCATGCAGGTAGCCCGGTCATTGCGACGATGTTTACACCTTTAAATATGCAAGGATTTTAACATTGATATTGACATGGACTAAAAGAAAAACATTGACATTGACATAAAAGGACATACATAATTGTATCACTAAGACATAACATTGTATTCCCATCTGGTTTTTTAGTCATTGAACCGGGATTCGAGGGCCAAACGTTCCCGGTATGGTTTTACAAGTCGAGTAAATTACATAGTACACACTGTTATCTGCTTAAAATTATATATACAGTGTCTCCTCACAATCATCAAATGCGGTAAAAAGGTCTACTGGTCAGTCTGGAGAGTCCGAGAGATTCGCACCATCCCATAGTTTATTAAACGTCTCCTGCTACATGTTACTACTACACGCAGAGAGATGAAACCCGTCAAAATGAATGGAATTAACATAACGAAGGGCGGATCATCAACTGCTTGCAGAAACACAACTCTTACTCAAATTGCAGCACACGAAAAGATCAAACAAACAAACAAACAATCCGTATAGATAACCAAATGTTTGGACTCGCGCGTTTCAAAATCTTTCTCAATTGTCATAACATGCATGTATAGCGCTTTCAGCATAACGACTTTTTCTAAAATGATATGCTTGTGGTTTGAATGATATGATCTCCGTGGTGTGCAACTACCCTAATTCAACAATAGTTGACAGTGACAGTCATGTAGAGGCTGTAGAGCTATGATTATATTATCGAGACAAATGATCTACCTGATACACGTATATAACTGCTTAAAGTGCCATCTCTGCCTGTAATGCAGCAAGCTCATCTTCCTCACGGTTATTTCTCTGAGGAGCTGGTCGGGTTGGTTGCCTGCCTGCTTCAGGATTTACATATACTGGAGCTGCCGGAGCACTCGTGGCTGGCTGGAGAAGCTCCTCCTCCAATTCAGCTCCTTCTAGTTCTTCAAGCTCGGCCTCCAATTCATCCTGTGAGAATAAATATTGCAATTTGAACCATTGATTTGAAAAGAAAAAAAGCATTGAATCTACGAACTAATAACTTGCAAAGACAATACCTCATCGAAATCAGCTGCTGCACCGATAGGTGCTGACAGTGCCTCCTGAATCTGTTTCATGCTTTCAGTTTGGTCATTGATCTCATCCATTGTTTTCTCCAAATCCTCAATTTTCCTGTAGGAAAAACAGGCCAAAGGTGAGATGCGCTACACAGAACAAAAGGATACGGTATGCTTCAACCTCCAAAGACATGTTCAAAACAAAGCAATATAAAGAGAAAGTGAAAAGAGTAATTTAAGACGTATTTACAGAATGATGCTATAGTTATGAGAATGATGCTATAGTTATGGAAATGATGGACCACGGAAACTATAACTTCTACAGAATGAAGTTCAAATTCAACTTACGTGGCCTTGTTCATGGCCTTCATTACAGCGGTTCCACTTCTCAATGCATCAACAGTTTCTGTCGTAGCGTTTGCACCTTCCAGCATTATCATCTAAAACCCCAACACAAAACGGGTCTTCAACAAAAACAGTCAACACATCAAACTTCATTAGAGTTTAAAACAACACAACAAGCACCTGATCGTGAATGCGCAATTGGAAATTCCCAAGCTGTTCAATTTGTTGTTCGTAAAGCCTCTTCCTTTTTAAACACTTTATCGCCGCTGTATTAAAAACAGCAACAAGGTATACGATTTAATAATAATTACCACACAATATCATAGGTTTCACAACTAGGTATAAGTCTGAGTCACATGTCCACTCAATTGCTTCTACAACCTACAGAATTTACTCAACGGAATCTACACACGAATCACGCTCATGATCCCCTATCACGATTTACGCAGAAAAATTCACCTAAGCAGGTAACTAGTGACGACAATTTGTTCTCCCTAGTCCCTCCACCGGAAATGGATAACACGAAAACAAAATTGGAGACAGAACAACCTACCCACATTCTTAAAAGCCAAACAAAATCGACAATAAACAAAGATTTCTGTTCAAATTCAATACAAAACATATCCACATATGGTATCAAATTCACAAAACATTCAAATCGTCTACACGAAACAAAGAATAACCGAAAAAATTGAATGTAGACCGTTCGGGTTTCTTACCATTTCGGTTTTTTGCTTGAGTAAATTGTTTAGCTTTCTCAACCTCTTGAGCTGCCTTCTTCACAAGCACTTTCTCCTTCTTCTCCAGCATCTCAAGTGTCTGCAAAATCCCAAAAACCCAACACTTATCAGTTAAAAAAAATACCCAAACAATTACAATCACAAAACCCAATTCATTGTCATAATTTCTGCAAAAAACAACAAAATCGAGTAATAAAAAATCCCCCCCCCCCAAAAAAAAAAACCCATACATCGTTTAATTTGTGAATCGTGGGCAGGGGATTGGCCTCCTGCTTAGCTTTCCCAAACACCCGCTTGAACATTTTTGCTTCGATCGGTTCCCAGAACAAGAAAAAGCAACCAACTTTAAAAAACCCTGCAACCAAATCGAATTTTTTGACCACAAATACTTGAAAATATATATTGATTCAATAAAACAACGGTCAACATATCAAAATTAAATTCATAAAAATTAAAAGTTGAACATTAAAAGAAAAGAAAAATCAGACTGACAATATTGAAAACCGCGTTGAAGGGAAGAAGTTGGGTGATTTCTGATGAAGGTTGGACTGGTGAAGAGTAAAGTTGATGACCTGAAGTGGCCAGCAGGATCCTCTCCGGATCCTTTGGTGAGATCGTGGAAATCCATAAATTATATTAGTACATTGTGCATTGTATATTGTATATTGTGCGATCAGTTTTTGTCAAATACGGTTTATGTTTAATTTTAAATAAAAATATTTAAAATAATTTTTAACCGCACAATGTACAATGAACGAATAAGATTGACGGATTATAAAAATCTTCACAAAGAAAGACTACGAGAATCCAGATTTGTGAAATGGTAGTTAATTTTTTAGAAAACTTTGAGTTTTAACCATAAGGACAAAATAAAGGGTAAAGTGAATTGTACTGTAATTGACTTTTTAATATAAAAATATAGTTTTTCGTTAAAGTTAACAGTACCAAGAGCTTTTAAAGTTCTTAAATTTTTACTTCAAAAGAAATGAAGGGAGGGAGGTATGTAACGGGCTGTGAGGAAGTTTGTGGTGACGGACGAATAGGATGCTTGGGTTTGTATGTTGGACGGAGTAATGTGACCGGCGGTTTATTGGTAAATAGAGTTTATGAACCGGCACGCGAAGGCCTAGAGGTTGAAGACTGTATTAAAAGAAACCCAAGCCCAATATACTTTGGGCCGGCTGGCTAATTTAACTGTTCAAGTTTCCCAAACCCAATATAGACACCGTAAAAAAGATCTGTAGATTCTCTTGTACGTTGTCGTGTTTACTTATCATAAATGAGTATGAAAATAAATTGATAATATTTGACTCTTTACGTATACTAAGTTCATTTCTCTTTGAGTGATGACGGTGTCATTATCATTTTGTCGTATAAACGTCGTTCACTCTCTTTATCACCATTCACATACCATCTCCATAAATTTTATTTAATTTAGAGACCGTTTAGTCATTTATATGTACTGAATAAACCAATAATTTTGATAACAAATGACATCAATTGTCAATTTGTTTGATTTATGTAGATGGCTAGACTATGATGACATAGAGAATAAACGAATATGATTGTATTGTTTGTACCATAAAGTAATGCCACGTACCCTAAACCCTTAAATACAAACAACCATCAATAATTCCAATCTCATCCATAGATAAAATCATCTTTAAAAATAAGAAATACATAAGTATTCCCATATATTGATATTTACCTATAACTGGTGGTTTCTTTTAAAAGGGACTAACTGGTGACTTCATCACGTTAGTCTATTCTCTTAGAGGTCGGAAGACTTGCACAAGTATTTCAGCTTCATCAACCATCGTGTGATTCACGAGTGATAGGAATCGAATCCAAGACATGTCATGTTGAATACGGCTTAAAATTCATCCTAATCATTGGGCTACCTCATGATGGTTATAAGCGGTGGGTTTTAAAATCAAAATTTTTTAATAACGAATTTGTTACTAATTTACTACGATTAACTTATTATACAGCTTAGTCTAAATTTCTTTTAGCATATATGTGAGGCTCGTTTTAATGTGCTTTTAAAATGACTGAAAGCGATTTAGAGAAAATATTTTTGGGTTCCAAAAGCACTTTGTGATTTCTACAAGAAATACTAGTAATGTGCTTATTCTAGGAAGCACTTTAAGAGATTTTTTTTAGAATTTACTTACATCTTAACTAAAGATTGTTCTAAAAATATTTTCATCAAAAACGTTTTTAATCATTTAAAAAAAATTGTTCTAAAAATATTTTCATCAAAAACGCTTTTAATCATTTAAAAAAAACATTCAAATAAACTCTAATCAAATAAGTATTATATATATATATATATACTTTTGTTTTTTTTTTGGCAAGGAAAAAGTAAAGCTCACACAAACATCATCGCGGGACCTCGTTGGCTTTACCGGTTCTCTGTCAATTGGATGCGATTTAAAAACCACAAAACAACCACCCCGATTATCTCTCTCTCCCTCTTCTGGCGACGCACGCCAAGATCTGAAAATCCTTTCCGTTCCTTTCTCTTCGACTTTTTGCTCAAAGGTCCTTCTTCTTTCTTCCTTAATCTTCTTACATTCCTCCAAAAAATTGACTTCAACTTCTCCGATTCGCTCTGATTCAATCGCAATTTTGCTTCTTCCTATCTGATCTCGCATTTCCGAATTTTGCAGATTCGTCATGGATTTCATGAAGGTCTTCGATCAAACGGTCCGAGAAATGTCAGTTTTTGTTGCGATTTTAGTCAAATTTTTTTCGATTTATTTGATATCAATTGCAATTTAATTGACATTTTGTTTGCTTAATCTTGATGTGCAGAAAGAGGGAGGTGAATCTGAAGGTCTTGAAGGTTCCGGAGATGGAGCAGAAGGTAATTTACTGTTAATTCGGCGAAATTTTTCTTTTTTCATTGGAATTTCTTATTGTGTAACAAAAATTATAGATCTGAACTCGAATTGTTGTATTCATGGCGGATTCAAACACCAAAATTTGTTATTTAGTTTTCGTCCTCAATAGTTATAGTAGCATTGCAGCCTTAGATTTTATCCTTGTAGATACATTTGAGCTGAAATTGTAGCTATGCTTTTGGTCTTTTAGCTTTGAGAGGTCACTGGAACAGGTTTCTACAATTTTGAAATGCCCACGGTCGGTTGGCATTAGCTATTGGCTTTAGACTGTATACTTTGAATGTACTAGCTAAACTGGCGGATATGAATTTGTTTTTTCTCGTTTCGGGAGCTGGACTCTGGATGATATGATTAACGGCTATGTCCGGTTTGAATTTTCTTTTAGTTTACCAAATTTGTTTCATTGCTGTTATACGGTAGGTACTGGATGCGACAGATAGTGAACCTTGGGGTCCTCATGGCTCTGCATTGGCAGAGATTGCACAGGCCACTAAAAAATTGTGAGTTTCAACTGCAGTGAACTGTTAAGGATTCTTGTTAAAATCTTTTTTTATAGTGCCAATTTCCGGAATCTAGAAGGAACATGTACTTACACGCACTTGCTGATTCTTGTTATCTTTTAGTTCGGAATGTCAGATGGTTATGAGTGTTTTATGGACAAGACTAAGTGAGACGGGAAAAGACTGGCGTCATGTTTATAAGGTAAGAATTCAGTTGGACTGTGCACATATATGCTTATAGAGATCTACGCATACTATATTTTGGTGTCGTTGGGTCATGTGCCTTTTTATCCCTTTCATGTCTGAAACAACTTCTGCATCAGGCATTGGCTGTTATAGAATATTTGGTTTCACATGGATCTGAGCGTGCTGTTGATGACATTATAGAACATACTTTCCAAATCTCAGTAAGGACTATTTCTTTATGGCCTGAACTTGTTTTTGTGTATATCAACTATCAAGTCGAGAATATGGTTGAATATGCTCAAAACATTCTATTTCTCTTTTGTTTTTTCCTTTTCCTGTAGTCACTCTCAAGCTTTGAATATGTTGAGCCAAGTGGGAAAGATAATGGAATAAATGTGAGAAAGAAGGCTGAAAATATAGTGGCCCTTCTGAATAATAAAGATAAAATACAAGAAGTTAGAAACAAAGCTGCTGCAAATCGTGACAAGTAAGCTTATTTTTCTGGCGACTAGGTTTTCAAGTTTACTTCAACTTGTCTGAAATCTTTTGATTAGATTTGATCTTATAAACTATTAGCACGTTGCCAACTTTAGGTACTTTGGACTTTCATCTACTGGGATAACATATAAGTCAGGTTCAGCGACTTCATCCTCGTATAGTAATAGCAGCTTTCAGAGTAGTGACCGCTATGGAGGTCTAGGTGGTACAGCAGCTGCTGGTGATAGTTTCGGCGATAGCTATAGAGACAGACATGAAGAAGACAAGACTGAGAAGTTCAGCTCAAGCAGGTCTCGACGTGGGGCTACAAGTGAGAATCGAGAGAGCTCTTCAAAGAAGGGCTCAACACGAAGCAGGTATTTGATTTGTACTGTTGGTGATAGGCTGCAATCCTTAAACTAATGTGCCTTTAGACTGAGAGGCTTTGGATAACACTTAAAAAGGTTCTTCTGAGACTCAGAACTGCAATACGATGGTTTCTATCACTACTAGCTAATTTTGTCTGCAGCTCTCTCTCACTGATGCAGAGACCCTGCCCTCTGTATACAGAGAGACTGAAGCACGTATATTTTGCCCCAATAATTTTGTTGCTATGTGATCGTGTTTAGATTAATTTCAGAATGCTTATCTTGCAGGAGAGGGCAGGATGATATATCATCTAGTGAGTCAAAGTCATCAAATAAATCAAATGAAGCTGATACATACAGTTCAATTCACACGCAAAGCCCAAGTATTGCTGATGATGATGACGATTTTGATCCGCGAGGGACTTCTACTACTAGTAAGTACATATGAACTCTGGTGCAGTTGGTAGTTTAGTGTAAAACTAAAAGGAAGCCTTGTGGGGAAGACATCGGCAAATGTTGTTTAGCTGCAATCTATTCCATGCCATTTGTCTTTGTAATTCTTGACCATTAATTGATGTACTGAAGCCATTGAGGATGCTGGTTGTGCCATGGAACATAGTACATCTTTTGTTGAGTTCTACGTTATTTGTTCAAACATATACGCTATATATGAATTTCACTATACTATTGGTTGGTGTAAATTTTCCTGCTTTTTCTTCTATCATATTTATTATGCACTGACATTTAACTGAACGTGTAGTTATTATTGTATTTGCGTGTTTTTTAAATAGTATGAATGATTTATTGAATATAATTTAACATTTCAGTGTGTACTATATTATTTTCAACAGAGACTGCTGTTGCAAGCTCGAACCAAGTGGATCTATTTGGACAAAATTTGATGGACGACTTCGTAGATGTTCCAGCATCTGTTCCTGAAGAAAAGCCTGTTATGAACAGCAGTTCATCGGACGTTGATCTGTTTGCAGATGCAGATTTTGTGTCAGCAGCACCACCCCAGGCAGCATCTGGAGCATTTGCAGACTCAACTTTTGTATCCGCACCACCCAAGACAGCAACTGGAGCAAGTTCTCAAACTCAGGTCAGACATTCATATGTTTCAGTTGTGATGTTCACCATAACCAAGAGGGTTTAAATTAAAGCACACCCCATAATTTATGCAAACTTTGAAGAAGTTTTTTGCTTAAGCATGTGAAAATGTATTAGCTGTGGGATTTTGGCAAACAAACGACTGGTTTTAGGGTTTATCCCAAGTGTTTTTTATTACTCAAAAGGGTCTGAAGTTCTTCGCTAACAAACATGTTTTATCATTAATTTATACAGAATGGCTTTGATCTGTTTGCGTCTCAACCAACCCTATCCCCACCGGCTTCTTCAACAGTTGATCTTTTTGCCACCCCTGATCCAGTTATGCAGCCAGAAGCCAAGTCTACAAATGCTGCACCAACAAACACCAACATTGTTGATCCCTTTGCCACTGTTCCACTTAACAATTTTGATGGATCTGATATAATGGGGGCGTTCACGTCTCATTCTGATTCAGCAGCTTCAGAACCTTCCCAAAGTTCTGTCAATGATGGCAGCCACAATGTTGTGGGGAAACAATCTTTAGCAGATTCGAAGACCCCACCCAAGAAGGATTTCCAGGTGAAATCTGGCATTTGGGCCGATTCACTTAGCCGTGGACTGATTGATCTTAATATATCTGGTCGTAAGTATATCCATCTCAACTGAAATATTTCCTTCCATAGCATAATTTATTTGTTTGTACATGAAATTAAATTTTACTTTTTTTTCAAGTTGTGAGTTGAGATTCGGAAAAATTGAGATGGTCTTTTATTTAAAAATGTGACAAGTGTCTGGGTCGTGTTAGGATTAAGGTTATCTGTAATCTTGATATATACGGTCAGGGGTAATTGATTTGAGTCTAATTCATTTTCGGTAAGTGGATTGATTGGGTAAATGTTCAAGTGGGTTTCTCATGGAAGTGACAAATATAAATCTTCGCTAGTTCTTATTTCAAAAGTTTTATATACATTAGTGTGGGATACAGGGGCACAGCTCTGGTTCTTTAGTAATCGTGTGCTCAAATTATGAGTATTTGCACGTCAATGCATGTTTAGGTCGCTTTTGTGATTGCTCCTTTACTTGATGTACTTGCAGCCAAGAAGGTGAATCTGGCGGATGTGGGAATCGTGGGTGGATTGACTGATGGAACCGATGAAAGAGAGAAAGGGCCCCCAACTTCGTATTACATGGGAAGAGCAATGGGTTCGGGGACTGGTCTTGGAAAATCAGGGTTCCCATCTTCACAAGGAATAGGTGACGACTTCTTCTCAAGCCTCAGCAGCGGCAACCAGCAATACCAATACGGTGGATTCCAAAAGTAATTTCGTTATTTTCCGCCATTTTCATGCCTACATATTCTTTTGCCTGCTCGGCTAAAATATTGGTAGTTGTGTGTTTTGGTGTGCTTGGTTTGTGTTCCTACTCCTCAGCGGAATACTGTGATTCGAGGAATGTATTGATATGAGTCGAGATGATTGCAACGCGTTTTAATATAAAACTATGTGGGTAGTAGTCTAGATGTTGATTTTGTCGTGAAACAAGTATATCGTAATCAGTTTGCCATGGTTACGGGAACACCCGTCTCTGTTTGCTCCCCCAAATTCCTCTACTCAATTTTCTGTTCGGCTCTGGTGTGCCGAGCCGAACTCGTGTGGAATTGTTTGGTGGTTGGGTTCAGAATATCTGTTTCATTGTTCGGTGGTATCTGTTTCTGTTGCGTGGTACAATTTATGGTTTGTGGTTATTTGAATTTTTTAAAGAACAGCTTTTTAAAAAAGTTAGGATATTAATTATATTCAGTAAATGAAAAAGTAAAGTGTTATATTTTTTGTTTCCAAAATTATGGATAAAAAAATAGCAGAATGCAAACACTTATTTGAAATGTGTTTTTTTTTATTGGAGGCAGGCGGTCAATACCAATTAATGAAAATTTAATAATGCTAACCCCATCTTTTTGTTTTTAGCTTTTAGCACCATAGTTTATCAAACATAAACCTGTTTTTTTTCACAACTGTTTTTTTTCACGTCACAGCAAGTAGTTTTGAAAAAACTGAAACAGTTTTTTTCTTCCAACTTTTGGAATCCAGATCATCTTTGTGAGGATCTCAGGAATTTGTGAATCATATTCGTTCATCGTACATTATGCGGTTAGAAATTATTTTAATATTTTATTTAAAATTAAATACAAACAGTATCTGACAAAACTATTTGCACGATGTACGATGAACAACATTTACGGATTCTTATAATCCTCATCAAATGGATCCGGAGATGATTCTGTTGGCAATTTATGTATTCCTGTTCAGAACGTGAACCGCCGAACATCCTGACAGGTACACAGAGAGGGAGAATCGCACTTGCAAGACTTTCTATAAACAATCCATGTGCTTTCCTGTAAAAGCACTTGTATGTGCAACATTAGGCAAGTGCTTTAATTTAGGTCCTAAATAAGCAATTCCTACCAAACATGCCTTAATCTTAATTGTCTCTTCGCCCGTAGTTTTACATTCCTTCATCTAAATCTACTTTAGCTACTAAACAAGCAATTCCTACCAAACATGCCTTTAAATCTTAATTGTAGTTTTGAATTCCTTTATCAATCGATTTAGATGTCTGGGCTGTGTGTGGAGTGCGACTGGAGCACAAGACGGTACATCACATGTCATTATACATTAGAATGATTTTTGTTTTTCCGAGTATCCCTCCAATCATACAATAACATATAGCAGCCGGAAATTATTAGATTGTATTTTTATTTATTTTACAGAAAGGGTTGAAGAGGACATCATAAACGTTTTTGTTTTATGGGTTTCTAGTAGTACTGCACGTCCATCATCTTCCCCCTTAACATGGCTTCTGCTTTCCTCACCTGCTTCACTGGTCCTATGATGAACACCTGCATTCCGGGAAAAAGACCCAAAAAAAAAAAAAAACACCCACAAACTTCGATCAATTTTTTGCGTCTACTTGGAACAACTATTCTAAATCATGTAGATTCGTTGGACTGACCTTATCCGGCGGACCCTTATCGCTTCCCATGAAAATTTCAGCACTGTATAATAATAACATAAAAATATAATGTAGGGGCGAGAAAGAGATTAGCGGAACACAGATAGATAAGGAGAAACACACAAAGATAGAGAGAAGATTGTACTTGCAAGACTCTTTTATTGACAAGATGGAAGATCCTCTTCTCCCGATAACACGGCCCATCTTTCCCGGAGGAACATCAAGAACTGAAAGGATTTCTTCCTCTGGAGCATTGCCCTCCACTTTAAGGTTATCTGTTAGGAGAAATAACATCCGAATTAGCATCCAATTATATGTACACTGTATAGACAAACTATGGAGGATTCTTATCTGTCAAAAATTAACATAATGAACACTGATTGATGGACGACATGCACATAATTTTTAGTGGCAGAATTAATTGGATTTGAATAATGCAAACTAGCCTCATACGTAAAGCTTTAAGCTTGTATATAACTCAGCATTTTCGAGAACCTAGGTTATATGCATGCAGAACGTTTCACCTCGTTTTGAAGTCTTTAAGTAATAGTTGTGTGGCATACATATTGAAGAAGATTCAAGACCTGGAATAGGGGGGAGAGATGGCCAGTCTGCAAAATTATTATTGCTGATGCAAAAACAGCGGCAGTAGAGCGCACCACGAACTGCAAGTGACCATAATGACTGTTGATTCAATTTCTCCATCATCTTGTAATAGATATACAGAAGAAAGCGGACATCATCTGCAGCTGCGCGGACCATCTGTTCAGATAAAGGTCTGTAGGTCCAAAAGTTGGGATCCTGTACGTATATTAAATGAATGTCATTGACAGAAGACCCTTTTCAAAACGATGTGTAAAGAATTTATGAATCAACATCAAACTATGCAAATTTAAGTTATATGGCCAACGCTCTTTTGTTGATAATCTAAGTGTAAACCACTTCAGAGTGATTCAAAACCTTTTTCATCAGGCTGTAATCTCATAATCATTTTCCCCGTCTACCATCACACCGACTTAACCTTCAATGTATTTTATATGGAAAATCAAGACAGGGAGAAAAAGATAATAAAAGAACTCATGAACAATTGTTATGATGTTGAAACGAACCTGCCTAAGGAGGAAACGAACCTCTTCCTTCTCAAGATAAGATATTCCTGCAATCAAACTCTTAAATGAAAACTGAAGCCATACTGGGAAGATCTAAACCTAACAATCCAATTCATCATGTCCCCGTATCTAATTTTGTCATCCAGAAAACTTTTGGAATGTAATCAGATAACATTAAATATTTGGGTCCAGTACTTGAAGAATGATCTTTTAAATAGATTATTCTTATGATTAACTTAAACTCTTGGAAGACAAAAGCATCGGTTATTTTCATCAAATCAATGTAAATCCGAAAGCATATGGAAATATGATAACAAACAGAAACTTCAATGGATACCACGAAATATATAATGTAATACCACAATAGCGTGGATCAGCAAGGAGGCCAACGAATGATATATAATCATCTAGCAATCTTTTCCGTCCTTCTTGCTCCTCTATCAGCGAATAGGCAATCTGAATGCCAAAAATAATATTATTATTCTATCTACCATCATGCCTAACAAGAAAATATAGATAGCGAGTGGGCTCCAATTTCTGACAAGTGATAAAAGGATAAACCACATGTTTATAAAAGTTCAAGATCGACTAGGCACAGAAGTAGAAGTCAATGAAGCACCACTATCAGGCCAACCCTCATAAAAAGTTGTTTCTAGGTATTATCAAGGATTCAAGGCCACCTAAGCAGGCCACATATCAGAAACGGTTAAATTCAAATGAGAACACACAGAAAGTAGAGATGTATTTCTAAGTGATGTCAATGTCATTCTAAGCCAGCCCACCATGGACAGGTCATGAAACTCAACATTTCAATTCAGTCCCCATAGATTAAACTTCTCTCCATCTAATGACAGAGGGCGGAGGATGGATAAGGATTCTTTTTATGTTAGATTTGACATAAAAAAATACGTCGAAATTTCTAACAAGTGATAAAGGATGCTCACCTGGGTATCTACAACATTGTTCAACTTGATGCCAAACTGAAAGTACAGGGCCTGAAAAAATAAAACAAAATTCAATAACGGCAACAAAATGTCTTATTAAAAGAAGGTACAAGCTGGGATGAAAATAAAACCGATCAGATACCTCACTATCTCGTTTGCAATCATGAATGACTTTGGTGATATAGGAAGACTCAAGTGCAGGCTTACAGGCATTGATCAGCATCACCCCTCCCTGAATGGCATCAACCAGATATATAGCATCTGGAAATGCAAGCTGGCAGAAACAAAACACTTCCAGTTTATTAAAATAGCAGACAATTACAAACAAGAGACTGCCTTTATATATTTCAGATAAACAAAAATGCAGGCAAATGCAAGAAATCTAATCAGAAAGCAAAATGACAACCAATTTGGGAAGCAATGAACAGTTTCTCTTAGTATTTTATTGACTTACTTTTCGTAGTTGGCTATTAACAATCTATGGGCCTGTTTGGGACTGCTTTTGATGGCGTTTGCAAAAAAACCTTGAAAGCACTTCGCAGTCATATAAGCGTATTCTGGAGAAGCACCTGCTATGTGCTCTTCCAGATAACTTCCAAATGTTTTTCCAGGAAGCACTTGGATTTTTAATCATTTTGCACTTGTATTTTTAATAATTTCAACTTACTTCTAATAAAAGCACTTCTAATGTAAACGTCTAGAAGCAAAAGTGGTTCCTACAGAAGCAGTTCCAAACGGGCCCTATATATATATGCCCTTGCTTAGATCAGACAAACATCTAATAAATGAGACAGGTTGGACACAAATTTGAAGCTGAACAAATATCCACAAAATACAGCAACAATACTAATTACGCAGACCTGCATGATACAGAGAGTTCCATGGCGACAGAGGTCAACTCCCTCGCAGTCGAAACCAATGACAAATGGCCTTTCAGCTGAGGGCTGCAAGAACTCAGCAGGCAGCTGAGATGCATGAGTGACTATACGAATAGGAGCCAATGGCAACTGGGTTTCATGATTTAGGGGTTTCTCACCTGCAATCCACCCAAAAAACAGCTAGTTTCACATAAAATTAAACAAAAAGTAACCAAATTTAGGTCAAATTCATAAACCCCAATTCATAACTATTTAGGGCGACACAGATACGCCAATCAATCATCCAAAGATTCGACATTTTGCAGGTAATTTTTCTTTCCCGCATTTTCCCGGCAACCGAACAGACCAAAAGCAATAGAAACACAAAATTGAAATTAAAAATTGAAAAAGGGTAATTGGGGGATTGGATTGGATTGGAGAAGACAGACCTGGGCCAGGCGAGAGACGAAGGTGAGTCTGTAAAGGAGGAGGTACAGAGGCCATGCGATCGGACCATCCACGCCAATCTTTAATTTTGCCTCCAAACCAACGAACCCTGATTGTCTCCCGCTTCACCAAATTATGTTTACGCCCCCCATTTCATTTTCTTTTACGCTTTTCTTACGCGGAAATGGAGAGCCGACATCCATTTTGGTAACCCGACCCGTTATCTTTCGATTAATAAAAAACCCTTTTAAAGTGTACATTTCGATATTGTAATTTACTTTTATGTCTTTTCCAATCTTTTTTCCAATCTTAAAAAGTAAACTATCGATTTGCTCCCTAAACTTTTACCTAACTTTCGATTTCCCTCATGAACTTTTCGATTGGAAAATTAAGGACTCAAACTAATTTTTTTAGCCAATTTACCCCTACCGTTAGTTTTTCAAACATTCCATCCATATTTCTGTTAAGTGAGATCATGTGCACAACATGTGAGGGTAATTAAGTCACTTCACTCTTAAAAATGATTAAAAAACTGAAAATAAATTTAAGAAAAAAAAAACTTTCCCTCTATTTTTTCCCTCTAATTCCTATCCTCAATTTTATTTTTCACTCATTCATATGCATAAGAAATGACATATGGTGTTATTGTCTTCAAAAGTATCTAAGTTAGTCTTTTTCTTGAAACATGTACTGCCATTTTTATTTTCTCTAACAAATTAATAATTTGACAAATGCTCATAGTGTTATTATCTCCAAAGCAATGCATTAATATAAGCATGTTACGTGTTGTGCTTCATTTTAGAGACATTAAGACTTTACTAGTAGAAGAGTTAGAAGAGTTATAAAAATAGTTTCCAACAGTTAACATGTCCGCCATCTAGTAAAAATTACAACAAGTCAAAGAAAAAAACTACTCCAATCACCAGCATCAAAACTCCAAAGATCAGCTAACTACACTAATCAAAACTCCAAAAAAACTACTCTTTACTATTCCTCCAATTTTCTAGCAATAGTATCCAACCAAATCACAAAAAAAAAAAAAAAACATATCATACCCACGCAGTTCCACAAAGCTTTGCTTGCCTCCTCAAAGTACAATGTTTTCAACTAATAAATTAATTACTATAAAAAAGAAGAAAGTGCACAACTCAACCTAGAATCAAATGATGGATATTTCAACTGCATTCTTGCACATTTAACACCATGAACATTTGTTAAATTATTAATTTATTAGAGAAAATAAAAATGGCAGTACATGCTTAAAGAAAAAGACTAACTTAGATACTTTTGAAGACAATAACACCGTATGTCATTTCTCATGCATAGAAATGAGTGAAAAATAAAATTGAGGATATGAATTAGAGGGAAAAATAGAGGGAAAATTTTTTTTTTAAATTTTTTGTTCAGTTTTTTAATCATTTTTAAGAGTGAAATGACTTAATCACCCTCACATATTGTGCACATGGTCTCACTTAACAGAAATATGGATGGTGTTGATGCACAAAACCGGAGGTCTTGGAACAACGTAAATCTGACCGTGAATCTGCATGTAATGTAAATAACACAAGATGTATCGTGGTTCATTCCAAGGTTTGGGCTACGTCTACACTGAGATTGTATTTATCTGAGAGATGAGGGAGAGAACCTCTGTAATGAGAGGAGATGTGAGAGGTGTGAGAAGGCTCCAGAAATGGCCTCCCCTAATTGTGAGGGTGATGGGTCCTTTTATAGAATAAGGACTCCTCACTTATTACATATTTGCCCTTTTTTTACCACATAATTACATTTAAGTTCCTCGAGTATTTATACGAGGCCCTAAATATGGTATAAACAGTAGTCCCCCAAGTTTTCAATCAAGAGAGTCTTTTGACTGAAAACTTGAAATTCAGTCTATGTGTGGGAGTTCCTTTTATAGGATAAGGGTTTGTTTCTCAATACATAAGTGATGGGCTAAGTCCCCCAAGTATTTTTCATGAGGGTTCTCTAATGAAAGTGAGGGAGTCCCTTTTATAGAATAAGGGCTCGCTCCTCAGTACATAGATAATGGGCTAAGTCCCCCAAGTATTTTTCATGAGGCCCAGTTGAGGCCCAATATATGGTACATAATATAATATATGGTACATAATGTAGTCCCCCAAGTCTTCGGCCAATATAGTCTGTTGGCTGGAGACTTCAAATTGAATCCATGTATGGACCGAAGTGGCGGTTGTTCAGAGGTGGTATTTGTATACCCTGCACTGAAGCTTTGTAGGTGAAGCTTTGCAAGTGAAGCTTTGAAGCTAGAGCTCTGTAAATGACGCTTTTGAAGCTAGAGCTCTGTAAATGAGGCTTTTGAAGCTGATTGACATGAGTGATGCTCATGAATATTTATGTTGATTGACATAAGTGATGCTCGTGGATGTTGTCATGAGTGATGCTCATGAATGTTAACATGAGTGATGCTCATGAATGATGGTCATGAATGTTTATGTATGATTTGTCATGAGTGATGCTCATGAATGTTTATGTATGAATGACATGGGTAATGCTCATGTATAATTTGGAGTACTGGGCGTACTTTTGATCACCTGGTTGGTGGTATGAAGAAGAGTACGGGTTGTACATTTCATCACCTGGTTGGTGGCATGAATGGCTAGTTGCCAAATGATATTAGAGTACGGGTTGTACATTTCATCACCTGGTTGGTGGTAATAGCGGCCGGTTACCGAATAATTGTGGAGTACTGGGCGTACTTTTGATCACCTGGTTGGTGGTAATAGCGGCAGGTTGTCGAATAATTGTGGAGTACTGGGCGTACTTTTGATCACCTGGTTGGTGTTATTTTAGGCTTATGGGCCTTCGCCCTCCACAAAACATGCCAGCCCATTTATTTTGGGCTTTACCCTTTTTTTTTATTTTTTTTTTACCCTCTGATGGGGTTTATACAGATATTTCCGAAAGATACGAAAAATAAATTACATCATTCAAAAATAAGGAAAGTAAATCACATCATTCTGGTGGGTGTTTACTCCTTGCTTTTGCAGTGTGAGTGTTTATTCCTTGCTTTTGCTTTCTGCTTTCTGTCTGTGCGTTGTTGTCATACATGTGCACCCAATTAATCTTTACAGCCTGTCTCTGCGCCGAGAGGAATGAGTATAAGGGAATCCGAAAAAAGTGAGAACAATGGATGGGAAAGCTTCTTTCAGCTGGATCCCCCAAATGCTTTTCCTTTTTTACTTTTTCTTTTCTCTTTTCATGTTTCTGAAATATTCTTTTCCTCTCCTCTTAGCTGTTCCAATTGTTTTAACTATAATTCCTCGTCGCTTTCCGAGATCATCTTCCCCTGAAGTTGATCGACCAAACCCTCTTGAGAATCCAACGGTTTAAAACCTATCTGAGAATGCACCGCCAGGTTCTTCGACAACCCTTTGAGCAACTTCACTTTCTTCTTGATCTCCTTCGCCTTCTCCTTCATACCACCGCATGTGGGACCCGCCTGATAATACTGCACATGTAACCTCTGGACCATTCAAGTATCCAATTTCAGTACTCCACAAGATTTGCAGAAATCCGAACAAGAGTCCCCTTATTGCTGGTGGTGGCAAAGCCTCATCGGAGAGATCAAGAATGTGCTTCCAAGAAAGAATAGGGAGAAGCGTGTACGTGTTGCAAATGATGATAAACTATCGTAAGAGGTAAAGGATGCCTTGATCCTTCCACATTCACAACCATAATATCCCGAATTGGTCATTGATCACCATCAACAAGAACGAAAGGAACCTTTCTGACCAAATTCGATTGGTGCTCTCTCCAATACCTCCAAATTATCGCTCTCAAATCAGACGACTATCCGATTAAGCCCTTCCATTCCTGAACTAAACACATTTTGGTATTGTCAACGACGACGGCTCTATGATTTGTTTCTTTAGAGATGAGTACGCCGGACTTAAGGCTCGTCCACGTGCTGTCAACGGCGAACTTGGCTTCGACGGTGCCGCGTACAACGACGAGCTTGTCAGATTGATCGAGGGGGAGGATTGAGCGGAGATTGGAGACTTTGATGGCTGGGGCATCACAGAGCTTGCTTATGGATGAGGAGGTGAAGGTGAAATTGAAGACGGGGTGCACGATGGCGCAAGCTAGGGAGACGGCCAGAACGGCGTCGTACCAGGAGAGGACGAATCGGAAGAGTTGGGAGACAAAGACATTGTCTGGCACTGGTGACGACATCGCGGTGGTTGTCGTTTGGCTTTACATTCGAAAGTAAGTGAGTGTCGGAAAGATGAGGGCTCGAATACTTCCATCCCAGAGAGCTGTTCACACGAATGAGTGACCTTGTCCTCGAACTGGTCAGCCATGGCTGGCCTGCCGCTCCGAGCCTGATAAACTTTGAGGGTTCCGGCTCACTGTATCAAATCAAATTTAAGGAATATGGGGAAGTGGGAAAGTGGAAAGTTTTTAACTTTTTGTGAATCAATCAATTGGGTTTGTTGGTGGATTGGGAAATTTGGAGAATTCATGGGTTTTGGGGGATTTGGGATTGAGACATTTGGATCTGTGGTTTTTAGGTGAGCAGATTCACGGAGGATATTGTGGTGAGGTTTCATGGTGGTGAGATGAAAAATTGAGAGACTACCGACATAGCTTTTCGTGTCGTTTCCCACAGACGGCGCCAAATGTTGATGCACAAAACCGGATGTCTTGGAACAACGTAAATTCGACCGTGAATCTGCATGTAATGTAAATAACACAAGATGTATGGTGGTTTAGCCCAAGGTTTGGGCTACGTCCACACTGAGATTGTATTTATCTGAGAGGTGAGGGAGAGAACCTCTGTAATGAGAGGAGATGTGAGAGGGGTGAGAATGCTCTAGAAATGGCCTCCCCTAATTGTGAGGGTGAAAGGTCATTTTATAGAATAAGGACTCCTCACTTATTACATATTTACCCTTTCCTTTACCACATAATTACATTTAAGTTACTCGAGTATTTATACGAGGCCCTAAATATGGTATAAACAGATGGAATGTTTGAAAAAACTAACGATAGGGGGCAAATTGGCTAAAAAAATTAGTTTGAGTCCTTAATTTTCCAATCGAAAAGTTCAGGAGGGAAATTGAAAGTTAGGTGAAAGTTTAGGGGGCAAATTAGTTTACTCATCTTAAAAACCAAACGATGCTTGAACAAAATTCTTACGTCTGCCTGATCTCACGAGCGCACTCATTTTTTAGCATGTACGAATATGTTTAAGTAGTATTTCTCTTATTTATAAGTGAAAATTCTTAAATCTGATTCTCGTAGAATTTGAATTTGATGTTCAAAATGCATGTCTTGTTCGCCTTACTTTTCAGTTGCTTTTGTAAATTCGTACATAAATCACCATTCAATCTATTTATTTCACCATTGTCTCACTATGAAGTTTTAAAAATTAAGGTGAGACTTTCCGTTGAGATTCTTGAGTTAGAACTCATTTGACAATTTTATGGGCCTCACTACATATTTTTCATATATTTTTGTAGTTTTAGGCTTAAATATTCTACTAGATATATATATTTATTGCTTAATAAACTGTAAAACTGCTTCCAATTTCATTAAAAAGTTTTTATGAAAATAAATAAAATTGCATTTTTGTAAAAAACATGGATGTTAGGTAGTCCCGACATACGCAAAACGAGGCAAACCATGGCCTACAAAACAAGGCGAGCTCCACTCACAGAATACGGGGCGAGGCTTTTGACACACAAAACGAGGTGGGTTTCATGCAGGGAAAATGAGGTGGGATACGTCACATGGTAGGCCTCGAATTATGTGACAATGTGCACAGCAAAACGCGATTGGCTCCGTGCACACATAAAAAAACGACACGGGCTCTGAAGCAAAACGGGACGGGCTTCTGGCATGCAAAACAATGCGGACACCTCACATGCATAACGAGGCAAACCAAGACAAACAAGATGAGGCGGGCCTCCTGCACGTAGGCGAACTCCCGGGTGCTCAAAAAGCTAGTCGTGCTCCACGCACGAAAAAAAAATATATATTTTTAAGAACATGAATATAATAGTTTGTTGTAGTGGTAAGAGAAATAACAAAAAAAAAAGTTCAAAATTTGTTCAAATTCTTAAGGGTGCCAGAAAGTCACGCGTCTGGCACCCCAGGAATTTCAATCATTTTACATTTTTCTTTTATTTCTCTTACCACTCCAACAAATTATCATATTCATGTTCTTCAAGAGATATTTTTCCATGCAAAATCTATTATACACTAAATATACATTTTACCATCTCTAATTGGAAAAAAATGCATTAAATATATATTTTAACATCTCTATATTTTTCACTTATTATTTTACTTTTCACCTTAAATAGTCTATTAAATATACGCTTGTTGCTCAATAAGTCATAAATCCGCTTTCAAATACATTATAAAATTTTCCTTAATGCTACCATAAAATATTTCGAGAAAATTAAAAATTTGCATATTTTACAAAAAAATGTGGATTAACACTCACGGTTTTCAGTCGATTTTGCAAATTCGTACATAAATCATCATTCAATCTATTTATTTTCAACTTCACCTCAATCCACTTTCAAATACATTATAAATATTTCCTTAATGCTACCATAAAATATTTCAAGAAAACAAAAAATTTGCATAATTTTACAAAAAAACGTGGATTAACACTCACGGTTTTCAGTCATTTTTGCAAATTCGTACATAAATCACCGTTTAATCTATTTATTTTCACTTTTGCCTCACTATGAATTTTTGAAAATTAAGGTGAGATTTTCTGTTGTGATTCTTAAGTGTAGAACCTCATTTGACAATGTTCTGGGCCTCACTACTATATTTTTCAATTATTTTTTTAGTTTTCGGCTTAAATATTGAACTAAGTGTACATCTATTGCTCAATAACTCGTAAAACTGTTTCCAAGTTCCAAACAACCGCCACTTCGGCCCACACATGTATTCAATTTGAAGTCTCCAACCAACAGACTCTATTGACCGAAGACTTGGGGGACTACACTATACTATACATCATATATTGGGCCTCAACTGGGCCTCATGAAAAATACTTGGGGGACTCTAGCCCATCATTCATGTATTGAGGAGCGAGCACTTATTCTATAAAAGGGATTCCCTCACCACCATTAGAGAGCGCACATTATCTATGTACTGAAGAGCGAGCCTTTATTTTATAAAAGTGACTCCCTCACTTTCATTAGAGAGCACTCATGAAAAATACTTGGGGGACTTAGCCCATCACTTATGTATTGAGAAGTGAACCCTTATTTTATAAAAGGGACTCCATCACCTTCGTTAGAGAGCATTGCCGTCAGATGAGCAATCGTCTCACCACGAGCATCACTCTTAACCCATTATTGATGTACTGAGGAGCGAGCCCTTATTTTATAAAAAGGACTCTCTCACCTTCGTTAGAGAGCATCGCCGCCAGTTGAGCAACCGCCTCGCTGCGAGCATCACTCCTAACCCATCATTTATGTATTGAGAAGCGAGCCCTTATTCTATAAAAGAGACTCCCTCACCATCATTAGAGAGCATCAACTCTAGCCTATCATGCATGTATTGAGGAGTGAGCCCTTATTCTATAAAAGGGACTCCCTCACCTTCAAACGCCACAAGCTGAGCCAAGCAGCCTCGCAGCGTGTGCTACTTCTAGTTTAGCATAATTTCATATTGAGCACTGCCTCATATTGAGCATCAGTTTAAGACAACATCTAGTTACTTCGGCCCACACATAGATTGAATTTCAAGTCTCCAACCAAAAGACTCTCTTGACTGAAGACTTGGGGGACTATTGTTTATACCATACTTAGGGCCTCCGTATTTAGATCTCGTACAAATACTCGGGGGACTCAAATGTAATTATGTAATAAATGGAGGAGCAAATATGTAATAAGTGAGGAGCCTTTATTCTATAAAAGGACTCATCACCCTCACAATTAAGGGAGGCCAACTCTTAGGCCTGAAACCCTCTCACATCCCCTCTCATATTACAGAGGTTTTCTCCCTCATTTCTCAGATAAATACAATATATCAGTGTGGACGTAGGCCAAACATTGGGGTGAACCACGATACATCTTGTGTTCTTTACATTACTTGCAGATTCACGATCGAATTTACGTTGTTTCAAGACCTCCGGTTTTGTGTATCAACACATGTCATACATGGATTTAAAGCTACGGAGGAGGGGAAGAAAACCATACCTAAATTTGTTTAACATCCTAGCCCA
This sequence comes from Malus sylvestris, assembly GCF_916048215.2. Taxonomy (NCBI): domain Eukaryota; kingdom Viridiplantae; phylum Streptophyta; class Magnoliopsida; order Rosales; family Rosaceae; genus Malus; species Malus sylvestris. The sequence continues at coordinate 5,721,696 of NC_062267.1, read as the reverse complement.
GGATGTAAATCTCTCTATTAGAATCTAATATATCTCTATCTTCGAAAAAAAAAAAATTTGGTCCAGTCGTGGCTGGAAAATGGCTTGGAAATCACGAGACTCGCAGAATATGGTTGTTAGGTTCTCAGTGCTTCACAAATGAGGATGGAGACAACGATGAAGGCATATCACGGTGGTGGTGGTGTCGTCGTTTGTCTTGGTTGGGTGTGTGGTGTTCAGTGAGAATGATGGAGCGAGGGAGATAGATGGAGAGAATGAGTTGTAAGAGAGAGAGATGGAAATAGTGAGCTGTAAAAGAGAGATAGAGAAAGTGAGTTGTAGAGAGAGATAGAGAGAGTGAGTTGTAAGAGAGATAGAGCTCGGGTGAGAGTATAGAGAGAAAGAGAGAAGTGAGGGAGAGAAAGAAAGAGAGAGAGGTGAAGTGTTTTGGGCTGGGGGACAAAATCAAAGGTGGCCCCCTTGGGCACACCAAACAAGGCCAAAAACAAAAATAAAACATCTAGCCCAAAACCAATTAAATTACCAAAATACCCTCGTTCCAAAACCCGTGAAATTAATCGGGACGGGTTGTTACAATGTATTGAATTCAAACACCTGGGTGTTACATTTGACTCATATAGTAGATTTGTTTGTACTTCATACGTATATGTACCATGTACACCAAAACGAAAACTTTTATATTCTCTGAAATGGACCCCACGATCCCCCGCAAAACTATAGTGTGTAAATAGGTGATATAAATATGGGATAAGGTCAAGGGACAAATGTTTTTACACTTCTTTGTAGCCTTTAAATCTTATAACACAGTCTTGATTAAAAGTTATGTGGAGAATTTTAAACATTAAATGAGGTGGATTATCAATTTATAATTAAGAATTAGTAAAAATTAAGTTATGGAAAGAATAAAAACTTAGGGAATATAAAAAAAATAAAAAGTCATGCAAACGTAAGGAAGAAACGAAAGTGGCGATGCCATCTTGGATGTAAGTGCCTAATAGAGTCAAATGAATGAGACCTGACTTTATGGATGACCGCTTACTAGTCTGGATTAATCGTTAGCAAAGAAGTTTAGTATTTATTCATAAAGTATTTTCCGACCGCATGAAGCAAGTTGACAAATTAACAACTTTATACAAAGTCATATAGACATGTGTGGATGCAAATTTATGTCTTTCCTTGATTGACGAATATGCACTTGCAAAATAATAACATCTAAGATTATGGCCAAAAGCCTTACGTGCCCACGGTGAATTGAGGGGAGGGTTTTGGCTAAAGAATCTATGATGCCAAAGTTAGAATTCTATAAATAATGTGTTTGAGTGTTTGTGGGAAGCAAAAAGCCTCTTTAGGGGTAGCTAAAGCTTACTGAATTTTGGAGATAAATGAAGTATTTATAGGAGATGAGGAGGAAGTGGGCCGGCCCTCTAGGGTTTAGGGGTGGATGGCCCTAGGTGGAATATCCTAAATAAATGGAATTAGGATAACTTACTTGAAAGAGGTCTTCTCTGATTAGGAATGTATTTATGATCAGAATAAGAGATTATTCTATCATAAATACCTTTGATTTTTTCCTACGGGTAAGGGTGCCTTGAGTTGTCGTTGATCTCTGCATGCTCTACCACCTTCTGTGCGTGGTAAATGAGGTTGCTCCCTGCTCATTTAATATGGGCAGTCTTGTCTTTCTTGGGAAATAATCCATGTGTCAGCTCCATGATTTTTAGGATTATTTTTAGCTCCACAATATGCATACTCAACCATCAACTCCAAGCCACGTGTTGCCTATGAACAAGAGCAAAGACATGTGAAGGGACATAAAGAGTGTCAAACCAAACACTCAGGGTGGTGTTTTCCTAGGCTCTTCAATGCCGAGCGAGTTGCTTGATACATGTTGTACCATGAAACTTTGCAACTAGACCTGAGCGAATGACACTGCCTTTTCCCGTGTCAATTTAAAGACGAAGGAGTAACCAACAAGACATGTCTACGAGTTTGATTCATTTAATGTTATAACAGTGAAGTACTCGAGAAGCCAGGACTTTTTGTGGCTCACTTAGGGCCTATATAAGAGTGATGAGTAGCTCTTATAAGCGATTGGACACTCAAGAAAACAGAAAACATTATACTTTTATAGAGCACTTCTTGTAGTCCATATTAAATATATATTGAGCATTACAATGGATATAGCCCAATTTTTAAGGTGAAATACTTAAATCTTGTTGTCTATTACTTAAAGTTTTTATTCTGAGCCCACCAACGGTCGATTGTACTAATCTTTGTACCTCATAATTTTAAGCGTAAGCATCCATGTCATTAATCACTAAATGAGGGTCATTGTATGTTATGTAATCTAACGGCTCAAAAGAAATATAAAACTATTTGTCAAAATCATTGTTTCTTGATCCTATCTTTATATACATATGTGAACAAAAGAAGAAAAAAAAAGGTGATGTATATAATTTGTATATGGGTCGAAATTGATGGTGACGTGTTTGCCAGATTCTATGATATCATTTTGTGTTGTGATCGTTTGTCCACGACGACTCCATTTTATCTCATAAAGTTGGGTGTGTGTGTGTGTGTGTGGGGCATGATGACAACATCGGATTTTACCGAATCATGCTTTATGTGTGTTTGCTTGCCAACCTGTTCGCCATTTAGACAGAGTTCGAATCCTCTGTACCAGATACTAGTTCCTAAAAAGCTTCCACCATAACGTTTCGACACGTGTTCAATCACTTAAAACCAAACATTGTTGACTTGAACAAAAATTAATAAAAATTAAAATAGGAAACCGAAAAGAACCAAAAACTCCAGACGCATCGACGGCCACGACCCCGTCAACCACTCGACTCCGCCGGCGGCAACTTCCCCTGATGTTGTATTGTTTGAAAGAGTTAAGTGAACATGTTTCCGGCAGCTGACGTAGTCGGGGTGGGTGGAGAGGTATCCTGGGTTTGTTGGTATTTTATTTTTTATTTTTTAATTTTACTTTAACACTGTTAGGTTAAAGAGTTAAATGAACCTGTGTCAAAATATTAGAGGTGGATATTTTTATGGTACTAGTATCCCGTACAAAAGATTTGAAGCCATTTAGATCCCACTATAGAAAATGATACGTGGCAGTACATGTCGGATCAAAAAGTACAAAATTGACTCACAACTCTAATTTACCTTAAGTTTTGCTTATTTTAAATGGAGGCACATTGCCCTCCCGTTTGAGTGCCTTTTCTATCCCATTTCATTTGTGATGTCACAATTCAACCACGTCAATATTTTATATTATTATTATTTTTTATCTTATTATTTCTATAAAAAATTAATATAAAATGTTGACATGGCTTAATCGTGACCGCACAAAATATGAGAGGATGGGAAGGGCACCCAAACAGGAGGGCAGATAATCTGCCTCCATTTTAAATATCATCAAGTAATCTATTGCAAATTACTTTATAAAGGGTGTATGTTTGCTCACCTTCTTAACGTGGTAATGAGCATGTTAATTACTATTGAATTAGTTTAAATTTTTGAGTTTTGTGTAGTAAATCGATTAAATCAAACACATTTAACAATAATAAATAAAGTGATCAACATCACCATCACTTTAGAGTGGTGAGCAAAAATATTTTTGATTGAAAATACTTATTTATGTCATTATTTTGTTATATCCTAAAAAAAGTGTATTACAAATTCTCCCCTTCCATGGTATTACTTGTATAAAGAAAATGAATATTAATACATATGCGTACAAATTGTTAAAAGAGATGAGATTTTAAATTTATATTGTGAATGTAAAGGATTTGTAGCTCAAGTTGTTCATACTCTTTATCTTACCCATGAGACAAAATTTAGGAATAATGCTCAAAATTAAATAAATTTAGTCTTTCAAAGACATGTGAACACGGAAAATTCTTGAAACAAGAACAAACATGTACAAAATAATATTTTGGTGTTAATGGATTTGTAAGGTTACGATCTCTTTTAACTTGATCCTCTAATTCGATCTCTGTAAGGTGTTGATTTATGGATGTTGTTGATCCAAGGGCTGTTGAGGCTTGATCTTGGATGAACGGTTGAGAGCTTTCTTCAAGGGCCGTCGGGCTTGATCTTGAAGAACTGTTGTGTAGATTTGTTGATGTTGTTGATCCAAAGGGCCGTCATGGCTTGATTTTAGAATGAACAGTTGTGTGGATTTGGTGATGTTGTTGATCCAAAAGGGCATGCGGGGCTTGATCTTAGGATGAACAGTTGATAAACGATGAACACTTTCTTCAAGGGCCATCGAGGCTTGATCTTGAATTGGTGAAAGTTCTTCAAGGGCCATTGGGGCTTGATCTTGAAGGAGGATTTGACGAAGAACGAATAAGGCTTTCTTGATTCTTCGGGATTTGCTTGAGAGCTTTAGAGTTTCAAAGCTTCAAGGATTTTGGATGTGTGGGGAGTATTCTCTTCTATTTTGGGAGTAGAGAAAATGTATTTGTGAATTTTAGGATGTTTGATACCTTGATGGAGAAGCCTATTTATAGGCTTTGAGAATGAATTACCACCACAAAATATTTTTTTCTTTTCCAAGTACCATTGCCTAATTTTCCCACTTAATGCAATATTGAAATTGAAGTGGTGTAACTTATGGCCTAATTTCCCACTTAATACCATTTTAAACTTGAAATGTGCATGCTTTGTCATTGCCCAAATGAGAAAAACATACTTTGATCCGTAATGGATTGAAGTGTGATTGCCTTGTCATTGCCCAAAATGAGAAGAAAAACTTGTTTTGATCCTCAATGGATTGAAGTGTGCTTGCCTTGTCATTGCCCAAAATGGGAAGAAAAACTTGTTTAATCCTTCAAGGGTATTTCTTCTATTTTGTTGAGTCACACACCATGTGTACAATTTGTACAACACGTGGCATATGCCATGTATGCCCTAACACGTCAAAACTTTAATGCGTTGGTGAACATTTGTTTTCACCGAAATTTTGATGTCTACAAGACCAAAAGAGCAGTCTTTGAGAAGATAAATTAAATGGTGTATTCAATTGAGATTTTGAGGAATACTAAATTTATGAATCCATAAGTTTTGATGGAGTTTAATTCATTTCTAGAGATGCTAGGTAAAATTTGTGTGAACTTCATCAAATTCCAGGGGAGATGTGAGATTTGAGAATGCTTAAAATACACTACAAAGTCTCTCTAATATTCTCAAACATCCTAACTTTTTAAAATCTCTTAAAATCAATTGATAATTGAATACATATAAAATGTTATTGTTGGTACCACACATATTGGGTCTCAGACTTTGATATATTGAGCCTCATTACCCAGCCCATATGATTATGTAAAAGGATGAGCCCCTTATTCTATAAAATGAGACTCCTCCCCCCTCACAAATCGGACTCTGTGAACCCAACAGAAGGCAATACCCTCACAAACACAACAACACTCTCTTTCTCTGGGGGACTCCCCCTCACCGTTGTAATCCATACATACAATTAGAGAGAAATACAATCAATATTAGTGTGGACGTAGCCCAAACATTGGGGTGAACCACAATACATCTTGTGTTCTTTACTTTCTTGCAGATTTAAGGTCGGATTTACATTGTTCCAAGACCTCCGGTTTTGTGCATCAACAGTTATAAACTCTTTTAAAATCCTACTTGAATACTTCTGAATTCTTTTTAAAAATTAAATCTTTTAAAATTCCAATTAAATACTCCACTAAATAAAATGAAAAAAAAAAAAAAAAACCAAGTTGGTATGGGCAATTGGCAAGGACAAGAAGAAAACACCAAGACAATGCAATAATGATAAAAACTAGAAAGTGGAGTTTCTTCCTTCTAGCTGTTGTAGAACAGTGGATGTCCACTCAAAGAATGAAATAATGGATCATTCAACTATATGCTGAAGCTTCCTTCATACGACACATATTTTCTATATAAATACAAACCCCACATAAATCCAAATAAGTAAGAAGTTCACGGAAGAGGAAGAGAAAAAAAAAAGAGGAAGTGGAAGAGAGAAAAGAGAGGAAGAGGATAGGAGTAGAGAGAGTTATCTTTGTACTCCTATTATTCCAAATTATAATGAAAGCACTACTGCTGCCCTGAGGACGTACTCCAGTCACACTGACTGTAGAAGAACCTCATAAATTTTGTGTCTTGTTTCTTTTATTCCACTGCACAGACTGTCGATTTTACAACACGTTATCATCACGAAAAGCTCTCATGTAAGTGAAAAGCACAACGCCACAAATCATGTTCACCCATGTCGTCTGGAATCTCACAGATAAGAAAATCTTTTCATTTCATCTTAAAATATTTGTACTACTAATTTTCCTGAAGCAAATATATATATGTTGTTGTATGACTGTATATCATCCTTTGCAGAAGCAAAAGAGTACAGACTCAAAATTCGTAGAAAATTTGACAGCCATGTGAATAGCCTCGAAACTCCAACTTGCAGACATCGGATTGAAATACTTTCTTCTTCGAAGTTGTTCGTCCGCCCAGTACCTACAACATACGGTGCGATCATCGCAGATGCCTGAAATACCAAACCAGTTCCCAATTTCCGCAGAAAATTGGACAGGCACCTTATGAGTACCAAAACACCATTTCGATAGCTCAGATCGAAATTGTTTCTTCACGAAAGTTGTACGGTATCCTCTTATCCATATCATACTAAATTTGAACTAAATCTAACGGTTTGATCTTCTCAAAAGTTGCAAACGCTTTTAACTCCAAAACTTATGGGAACCGTTTCGACTTTTTCCAAACTCACCGAAGGAGGAATACCAATTGGAACTTAGTGTTACTATTATTTCCTGGGTAACTAAAATGACTTCAAACTGTGAAACAATAATAAAAATAAAGGGGATGAAATAAAAGAAGGTTGGGCGGTGTAGCTATTGTTGCTTCTTTTGTTGCTGATATGTCCTCTAAAGACACCACTGAACGAGGAAGGTGAGACTGATGAGAAACAAAGAAAGTGCTCAGGTTTCTAAGCAGTGGAAGAAGTATTATGTGGAGGAGCTGGAGGATAAGGCAAAAGCAACGGGACCTTTTAAAAATATGACAAAGAAAATAAATAATTGAAAAAAGGGAAAAGGTGGAATCTTGTTGTGCTGACACAACATGTGAAAAAGAAATAATAAAAACAAAAAAAAAACAAAAAAAAAACAGAGGCTTCTTGGAATGTTGTAGCATGTGAATGAATAAGAAAAAATAATAATAATAAAGGTATGGTTTTTTGGATGGTGTTGCACCACCTAAGAAAGAAGAAAATATATATTTATTTATGTGAATGGTGTTGGCTTAAAACAATTTCACGAGTTCTATTTACTTTAAAGCAATTTATTTATCATGGACGGTTTTAATGCCTAGTGTTTTAAGTTTTGATTTATGTGAATGGTGCTTAATTAAAGCCCTTGTCACAATCTTTATATCCTTAAATGCAATTTATTCATTATGACTGGAATTACCGCCTATTGCTTTAATTTATTTATTGTACTTATCTTTTGTTATGATGAGTATATAAAGGACCTGAAGTTTCTTGATCAAATCAGAACCTGTAGTTTCTTGATCCTCATCATATAAAATTATTAGACCCGAAGTTTCATCATACAAAAAGATTGGGCATAAAGTCCCTTGATCCTGAAGATCAGGATATGAAATTTCTTGATGAGTACCGTAAGTTTGAAGTGTCGCAGTGCCTCAACTTAATTGTAATAAAGGCTATAAGAGTCTCAATCTACAGACTATTAAATAAAGACCAGAAGTTCCTTATGTCCATACTCAAAATGGTTTAGCAAAAGCATTTATTAAGTGGATGAAATTGACTACCCACGCTTTACTCATGAAAACAAAATTGCTAGTTTTTACATGGGTACATGCTATTTTGCATGATGCATTATTAATTCGGTTGAGACATGTTACCAACCATCAATACTTCTCAGTACAATTCGTGTTTGGGCACCAGCCAAACATTATACATTTACGACTTTTTGGTTATGTTATCCATGTGCATATTGCACTGCCACAACGTACTGAAATGAGGCATCGCGGATTAGGCATTGATGTTGAACACCATCGATCATTCAATATTTAGAACCCTTGACTGGGGATATGTTTATCGCGTGGTTTGTGGACTGTCATTTTGATAAGACAATTTTCCCGCTATTATGGGGAGAAAATAACATCGTTCTAGAAAAACGATGAGAAAATATCATTCCAGAAGAATGATAAGAAAATACCGTTCCAGAAGAACGAAGAGAATTTGTCTTATTTTGATTCACGAAGCAATCAACATGAAAATGAACTAAGAATAATTGAATGATGCAATGATGTGTTAATCAAATGCCATATGCATTTAATAATGCAACGAAAGTGATAAAATCACATGTATTTGCTACAAATGTGCCTACAAGAAATGATTTATCTGTTGCACGCTTGAAGCGTGGCAAACCTTCAGACTCAAAAGGTTCAGTTATTCGAAAGAAAAAGAATATGGCACTATTGAACTATTACATTCCTAAAGCATAAATGTTGCATGCCAGAAGTATGACAGTCGTCGCATGGATACACGTCCTATAAAGGACAATCTGCAGACATGGGAATGATGATGTCTTATGCATGAAGCATGATTGACGTATAGGTTCTAAATGACTCAACTCCTGGAAGTGGAGATTAAAATCCAAGCTCTATAACGCTCAAGAAGAGGTTATGATCCGCATTCTCTAAACTATGACTGTCCTGGAAGAGACAGTGTAATGCCCTTGAAGAGGCAATGGATATCCAAAGAAATGAAAAGCTTTTATGCATGTGCATGCACATGAGAATATGGGATCACTGATTGATGATAACCAATGGTAATTTTGGTTTTTACAAGTAGCTACTAAATTCATCAATGAGCTGTGTTGATATTGAGTCCCGTTCTTTTCGTCAACAAAATTATTGGCCAAAATGGAGAAAGGCAATTCCATTACACTTTTGTAAGAACGTGGAAAAATGGACCTATATATTTGAATATAATACAAATAGCCAAAAGATGTTGAACCAAGGAGGTTGCATTGGGCATTTGTAATACAGTGAAATGCACTCACATGATATGACACAAGGTTGTAAACGAGTTCATATGAATGGAGAATTATATACAAAGGGTTGTGAGCCGCCCACATCATATCTCCATAAGTAAATCCCTCAAGTATACATGGGAGCAAATTGCTCTGTATAAATTCCAAAGGAAAATGTGTCATGAAGTGTAGAAAATCCCTGAAGGATTCAAATTGCTTGAAGTAAGCCCCCGAAGGGTAAAGCATAAATTATGTACTCAATACTAATGGATGGTAGAAATTGCCTTAGTGAGTACTATCATTATAATATTGTTGCAACATACTAAAATCTCTTGATATTATTAAATTAGAACTCCTGAAGAGTCAAGAAATATTATAAAGTGTTGAGATGAATATTGTCTCGAGCTGCAGATTGAACAATATACCAACACGAATCTTATCCATGATGTTTATGATATTAAAGAACCATATGGATTGAAGATTGTGAGTTAAATACTCAAATGATGTTGACACTAAGAATGATCATTTATCTTCGTGAAGGTAAAGATAAATTGATATTTGGTCCAGAAGTACCACATCTTAGTGAAATATATGTTTTATTGTATTTAGCACAATACATTGAATGAAATAAAACTTATCTATTAATACCTTCGAGAAATTACATATATGTACATACACATAAGTTAAAACAAACAAATAAAATGGAGCCTTAACAAAGGTTGCTCATGTGAAGTCTCAGTACTTGGAAGTACCGCAGAAGGGGAAGGCACTGGAGATTGATTATGTGGCACCTCAGTACTTGGCAAAATACTAGAAGGGGAAGGCATCAGTTGCTTTTGGAATCTAGCAACGAACCTCTGGTGATCACTTTGAAAACGACTTTCGGATTCTTGCAGTTGGTTAAGCTTTCTTTTCATGCTCGTAGAGTAATTATTTGCAAACACGTGTAACATTCTATTTTCGTGCTTAAACCATCTGATCTCTTATTTAAGACTTGCCACCTCAGCCATCAATGATTCAACTTGGCGAGTTTGAGCAAGTAGACGTTAGCCCATATTGGATACAGAGCCTGCACATTGAACACTGAGAGTCAAAAAGTCTTGAACGACCGACTCATCAGACCGTTTTGAAAGGATTCTGTTATCTTTTGGAGTGAGAAGATTCCTAGCTACCACAGTGGTGGTTATGTTATTCTTCATCATAAAGTCCCCAACTGTAAGAGGACAATTAGAAGATAAGAATGACGGACGCCATATGTTATCCTGACACTGCTCTGTATCACTCCTAAGACTCAAATATAAGCAAATGTTAGATGGGCAAGCCATTTGCAGAAATGATGAAGGAAAAAATGAGGTTAAATAAAATCTCAGAAGTGCAAGAAGGGGAAAATTTCTACAGACAACAACTTTATGAGCATACTCTTGAACACAATGGATGTCTCTATAAAAGAAGAGGCAACATAGCTACTTGTTCAGAGATCGAAGAGGTACCGCTCTCCGAATTCCAAAAGCCAGATTTTCCTGAATAAAGTTCGTTGGCATTTTTTAGATGCAATCTTAGCTTTTTCAGATATTGCATGCAACTTTGTCAAAGATCTCTGACAAAGTTGAAAACACGTAAATCTTACTATTCTAATTACACCACAGTTGTTGACAAGAGTAAAGGCACATCACCACTACCTGTTATTAGGGAAATCCCTATATATGTCAACCTTCATCGTCCATGGCAAGGCACACATCCAAAACGCCTAACTTTCTCTCATTGCCGAAAATGCATCTGCAACCAAACCTCTCAACATACTCAGTGTTGATGCACAAAACCGGAGGTCTTGGAACAGCGTAAATCCGACCGTGAATCTGCATGAAATGTAAATAACATAAGATGTATCGTGGTTCACCCCAAGGTTTGGGTTACGTCCACACTGATTATATTTCTGAAGGAGAGAGAGCTCTAAATGAGAGTGAGAGCTTTGAAAGGGGTGAGAAGGCTTAGGAATTGGCCACCCCTAATTGTGAGGGTGAATGGTCCTTTTATAGAATAAGGATTCCTCACTTATTACATATTTACCCATTCCTTTATCACATAATTACATTTAAGTCCCCCGAGTATTTGTACGAGGTCTAAATACGAGGCCTTAAATATGGTATAAACAGTAGTCCCCCAAGTCTTTAGTCAAGAGAGTCTTTTGGCTGGAGACTTGAAATTCAGTCTATGTGTGGGCCGAAGTAACTAGATGTTGTCTTGAACTGATGTTCGATATGAGGCGATGCTCAATCTGAAATGATGCTTAACTAGAAATAGCACATGCTGCGAGGCTGCTTGGCTCGTGGCTTATGTTACCTTGGTTGGCTCGGCTTGTGGCGCTTGAAGGTAAGGGGGTCCCTTTTATAGAATAAGGGCTCGTTCCTCAATACATAAATGATGGGCTAGAGTTGATGCTCGCGGCGAGACAGTTGCTCAGTAGGCGGCGATGCTTTCTAATGGTGGTGAGAGAGTCTCTTTTATAGAATAAGGTATCGCTCCTCAATACATAGGTGATGGGTTAGGAGTGATGCTCGCGGCGAGACGGTTGCTCAGTTGGCGGCATTGCTCTCTAATGAAGGTGAGGGAGTCCCTTTTATAGAATAAGGGCTCGCTCCTCAATACATAAGTGATGGACTAGGAGTGATGTTCACGGCGAGACGGTTGCTCAGTTGGCGGCGTTGCTCTCTAATGAAGGTGAGGGAGTCCCTTTTATAAAATAAAGGCTTGCTCTTCAGTACATGAATAATGGGTGCTCTCTAATGAAAGTGAGGGAGTCCCTTTTATAGAATAAGGGCTCGCTCTTTAATACATAAATAATGGGCTAAGTCCCCCAAGTATTTTTCATGAGGCCCAGTTAAGATCCAATATATGGTACATAATGTAGTCCCCCAAGTCTTCGGTCAATAGAGTCTGTTGGCTGGAGACTTCAAATTGAATCCATGTATAGGCCGAAATGGCGGTTGTTCGGAGGTGATATTTGTATACCCTGCACTGAAACTTTGTAAGTGAAACTTTGCAAGTGAAGCTTTGAAGCTAGAGCTCTGTAAATGACGCTTTTGAAGCTAAAGCTCTGTAAATGAAGCTTTTGAAGCTGATTGACATGAGTGATGCTCATGAATGTTTATGTTGATTGACATGAGCTTTGAAGCTAGAGCTCTGTAAATGAAACTTTTGAAGTTGATTGACATGAGTGATGCTAATGAATGTTTATGTTGATTGACATAATTGATGCTCATGGATGTTGTCATGAGTGATGCTCATGAATGTTAACATGAGTGATGCTCATGAATGTTGACATGAATGATGGTCATGAATGTTTATGTATGATTGTCATGAGTGATGCTCATGAATATTTATGTATGAATGACATGAGTAATGCTCATGTATAATTTGGAGTACTGGGTGTACTTTTGATCACCTGGTTAGTGGCATGAAGGAGAGTACGAGTTGTACATTTCATCACCTGGTTGGTGGCATGAATGGCTAGTTGTCAAATGATATTAGAGTACGGGTTGTACATTTCATTACCTGGTTGGTGATAATAGCGGCATGTTGCCAAATAATTTTGGAGTACTGGGCGCACTTTTGATCACTTGGTTGGTGCTAGTTTGGGCTTATGGGCCTTCGCTCTCCACACAACACTCCAACCTATTTATTTTGGGCTTTGCCTTTTTTTTTTTTTACCCTCTGATGGGTTTTAAACAGATATCTCCGAGAGATACGGAAAATAAATTACATCAGTCAAAAACAAGAAAAGTAAATCACATCATTTTGGTGGGGTGTTTATTCCTTACTTTTGCTTTCTCTTTTGCTTTTGTTTTTTCTGCTTTACTTTTGCTTTCCCATGTGCTCTTTTCTTTTCTGCTTTTGTCACTCCATTTCTTTGCCCACCCATGTTCCCTATCTCTGTCTGATGCAATCCTTTAGGCGCAGTTTTTTATAATCTCCAAATCCTTAAAGTAAGATCATCACTGCAGGTAATCATTTTGTCTCCATTTTGCCTGGAGATTATCCCGGGATGCTTTCTTCACCTACACCTCCAAATTCTCTCCACTCCCTGCGATTTCACCACCCAGCCGTTGACGGAGGGAGATGAGGAGGTGATCAAGTCCGTTGTGGTGGGGACCATCCCTTCGTACTCTCTGGAGTCAAAGCTCGGAGGTGGCAAGAGGGTGGCAGTTATCAGGCACGAGGCACTGCAGAGGATTACAGGGAAGTCTCTCACTGGTCTGCCATTGGAGGTTTCAATTATGAGTCACTTTTGGGTCAGTGCTGCGAGATGCCAGTTGGGTACGTTCAGATTCCTGTTGGGATTGTCGGGCCTCTTATGCTCGACGGCAGAGAGTTTTCAGTGCCAATGGTCACCACCGAAGGTTGCTTGGTTGTCAGCACCAACTGTGGCTACAAGACTATCAACTTGCCCGGTGGAGCCACCAGTGTGTTGCTAAGAGATGGGATGACCAGAGCGCCTTATGTGAGGTTCAACTATGCTAAGAGAGTTGCCGAGTTGAAGTTCTACATGGAAGACCCCAAAGAAAAACATAAACAATGCTTTCATTGATATCCATCAGAGCTTTGTGGATGTTCATGTTAGATTCCTGAGCATCTGTTCCAGTAGAGTACCATCATAGTATGTAAAAGTGCGGGAACACCTTCTTATAGAGCTCTTGCTTCTTCTCAAGAAAGGCGCAGTCGAGGCAGTGAGTTGCAAGCTCGTGGAGGAGCTTGAAGTTGTTGAAGATCTCGATCGTGCAGCCCCTAAACTCCAATAACACAACCGAAGACCCGCGGACACAAGGAGAATGAAGGAGAGAATGCTGCTTCTATTGCTCCGTCGGCACCGTTGTTGGGCGGTGGTGGTGTCGAAATGTTGATGACGGGCGGGTGCATCTGGGATTTAACCAAGGACGTCATCTACCTTTCCCGAGTACAAGACCCAAATCCGAGCTATCCTTCTTCTGTTTCTACGTCTGCTTCCCTCTACTTTTTTTTTGCTTTCTGGGTTCTGTATAGAGAGAAAGAGAAGAGAAAGTTTGATGCACTGGGACCAAACCCCAGATGAGGAATGGAGAGAGATCTATGGTATGTGTTTGTTCTGCTTATTCATTTATGGGTTTCTAAAGAGAGAGAGATGGGACTGGGATTTTGGTTTAGTGTTTCTGTGATTTTGCAGATTCACAGCAGAGGTGAAAAAATGAAAAAAGAACCAACACAACTTTTCGTATCGATTCCCACAGACGGCGTCAAATGTTGATGCACAAAACCGGAGGTCTTGGAACAACTTAAATCTGACCGTGAATCTGCATGAAATGTAAATAACACAAGATGTATCGTGATTCACCCCAATGTTTGGACTACGTCCACACTGATTATATTTCTGAAGGAGAAAGAGCTCTAAATGAGAGTGAGAGCTTTGAGAGGGGTGAGAAGGCTTAGGAATTGGTCTCCCCTAATTGTGAGGGTGAGGGGTCCTTTTATAGAATAAGGACTCCTCACTTATTACATATTTGCCCATTTCTTTATCACATAATTACATTTAAGTCCCCCGAGTATTTGTACGAAATCTAAGTACGAGACCCCAAATATGGTATAAACACTCAGTTTCCTTTCTCTCCGAGAATACTTCTTCAAAACAAGTCGTGCCAGAGCAAGAGTACCTCATATCATCAGGGACGAGAGCATGAGTATCTCATATCATGCAATCTCCCTGTCATTTCCTTTGTCCTTGTTTTTACCTGCAAAGACAAGGATAAAGAAAGCAATATGTCCAAACCTCCACTCAAATTCCCGGTAAGGAACCGACTGCCTGGAACATTTCCTGATTGCTTACCTAGTATTGCTCTCGAGTAGCCATCTTCAACTGTTGTTGGAGCTGGGTCTCCAATCATTAAGAAGTGATGAACCATCCAAATGCAAGGGTTGCATTCCACTCTTGCATCAATGGACAAATCCTAGAAGAGAAGATGCCGCACATGCATGGGGGAAAATCAGGGAAAATACCACTTATGCAAGGGGAACAAGTAAGACAAGTGAAAATGATATATTAAAGCATGTGGAGATAAGCGCAACAAACATGTGCTGATTCATCCCAGACAAAGCTGAATATCACTTGCCACGTGAAGCTCATCATGATCCAATTTCATTCAAGATCAAGCCTCGAAGTCCTTGAAGAAATCACAAGTTTGATTTAAGATCAAGTGTCTACCACCCTTGAATCAAATTCTGTTCCAGATAAAAGGACTAAATTCAGACTTTTGATGCAAGTCTAGCAGAAAGCCCTCTAGCCCAATTCAAGAAATCGCCTGTGGAAAGTTAACAACAAGTAAATCACATTTTTCGGCAACTCTTCTTACTAAGAAACTAAAGCAGAATGATCAACGATCAGCCAAAAACAGATCAAGATTTTAACGAGTCAATCGAAGACTTGTGGCCATTCAAGGGGGAGTGTTGTAGAACAGTGGATGTCCACTCAAAGAATGAAATAATGGATCATTCCACTGTATGCTGAAGCTTCCTTCATACGACATATATTTTCTATATAAATACAAACCCCACACAAATCCAAATGAGTAAGAAGTTCACGGAAGAGGAAGAGAAAAAAAGAGAGGAAGAGGAAGAGAGAAAAGAGAGGAAGATGAGAGGAGATAATAGAGAGAGTTATCTTTGTACTCCTATTATTCCAAATTATAATGAAAGCACCACTACTGCCCCGATGACATACTCCAGTCACACTGACTGTAGAGAAACCTCGTAAATTTTGTGTCTTGTTTCTTTTATTTCACTGCACAAACTGTCGATTTTACAACACTAACAATCTATAGGTCTGTCCAAACAAAGGAGAAATTTTTAGTTAGAAGGGGAACACGAATGGTACATCACGTGTTTTTATGTAAGTGGTGAAGAATTTTAATTTTTAGGTTATTAACTTTTTAACACATATAACCCATTATTTATATAAAAACACGAACTCACACCGAAAAATCTTTCCAAACAAAGGGCCCAACAAACCCTGCACTTTTCACTTGCCCTTTTCAACGTCTCTCTCCTTGCGGAATCCCTGAATTAAAGGTTTGCCTTTTCTCTCTCTCCATGTTTCTCTCTCCTCTCTCCGAGCCCTCAAACCCCTATCTGTTTCTTGGCTCTGCTTTTATTCCCATCCCTTCTTTTCCATAACTCACGCTCTGAGTTCGTTCCTCCATTATTTTTCACTTCCCAAGTCCCTTTTTTCCCCTCAGCTGGGAGAATCCAGAAATCTCTCATTTTTTTCAACATTTTCTGTGAATTTTGACATCTGGGTTCTGCCTGATTTCGAGCTTCCCTTTCTGGGTTCTGAACAGCTGGTCTGTTTCAGCTTTTGGAAACCTTGGTTTCCGCTTCTGGGTTCTTCTGGAATTCGATCTTTTACGGAAAGGTGAAGGCTATTTAGATATCTACCTTTAGATATTTTCAGATCCTTTGACAAAGGAGCTGTTTTTGGAGTAATTTTCAAGTGGGTTTTGGAAAATCGAATGTAAAAATCGGTTTTTTGCACTTGGGTTTGGAGTGTTGGTGTTGAAATATGAAGAGAGGGAACGAGGAGAAGGTTATGGGGCCTATGTTTCCGAGGCTCCATGTGAATGATGCAGATAAAGGAGGACCAAGAGCTCCTCCAAGGAACAAGATGGCCCTCTATGAGCAGCTGAGCATCCCATCTCAGAGGTTCAATCCTGGAGTGCTGCCTCTTAATTCAAATAACCAGGTAATTTAATCATAATTTGTGCTTATTGTTTCTTATTTATGGTTTATTTGGGACTATTTTTGATATGTTATTCTTTTAAGCTTGTAGTTAGGTTATGAATTTTTCTCAGGATGTGGATTTAATTTTTTTGTAGTAGATAACTATAAATTTTGTTTTATGCTATATCCAGTAGTTTTACATGTAACTATGTCTATAAGTTATGTTTTAATGCTTATTAATTCAGTCCAAAAAAATTTTAAAATGCCAATATAGCTAATATTTGCAGCGTGCTGATTTTAGAGGGAAAAAGTAATGGTGTGTTAGTGTTGCAAGCTTGTTTTGTATGAACAGAAAATGATTATCGCATATCTGAATTTTGGGAACAATTTATGTTTCCAGGGGAGTCGTTCGGATGGAAATTTGCCTTTTCCACTTCATGGTCATCCATCTACACCTGCTCATCAGGCTGAGATGTTGCATGGTCGCCAGTCTGACCGAGCAAATGTGAACTTGCCCTTTGAACAAACCAACCTAACAAGGAAGATTGGAGATGAAGATGATTTTAGTGTTCCTGAGTTTGTTCAATCAAGGATGGGTCTTGGTCATAGTAAAACTCAAATTGTTAGTGACAAGGAAAAACTTACTCCCATCAGCTCGCCTCATTCTGGCCATTTAGTAAAAGTAAAAAATGTGGCGAAGAAGGATCCAAAACAAATAAGCTCCCCAACTCTGAATTTAAGACGAGAAGTAAATGCATCACCAAATCAAGAGGATGCAGAATGTTCAGTTCCGAGATTCAACAGGTTAGCTGATAGTGATGCTTGCTTACAACAAGAGTCCAGATCTGGATCACAGCCAAACGTCACTGGACAAGGTGATGGTCTTGTTCAGTCTTCAAGGGATGTAGAGAAGGGAACTGTTTCCAGGGAAAGAAGTGTTTCTTGTTCCAGGGCGGCGGATCCTAGCAGTCCAAATGAGGCTGATAATGACAGTGAATACCATGGAGACAGAGCGTGTATTTCACCTCAAATGGGACATGTAGACAAAAGTGACGATGCCTCAGAGACCTCCATGGTGGATTCTATATCCGGCATGGACATCTCTCCTGATGATGTTGTAGGAATAATAGGCCAGAAACATTTCTGGACGGCAAGAAAAGCAATTGTCAAGTAAGTCTCTATTTTCTGCAGTAGTTCAATTCAGTTGTTACTATGCACTTTAAAATTTTGAAGTTCACCTTTTTCCCAGTATGCAGTATATGAAGCATTTGGTGTTATAATATCTTCGTTTTATTGAATATTTATGTACTTATGCTTTGTGTTACTTTTTTCCATTCCTTGTATTTTCTTCCATGTCGCTGCTTTAGACTATTATCTATTTAACCATTAGGAACATTGAATAAGTTTTATTAGAACGGCAACTTTGAAGGGAGGTGAGATTCCATAGTGCAGAGTCCCGGGATTCCTTCTAAAGTGGAATTATTTTGCTTTATAAGGCCCTCAATAACTAACAGTGGATTTGGATCATCTTACAGCAGGGAAAAGTACATCTTAATAGAGTTATTTTGTGCAACATGACCTCTGAGACAGCGGATCATCCCATTATTTGTTGCCTTTTTGTATCTGCCTGTCGGGTGTATTCCTGTCTCGGTTTGGTAATGCTTTTGGGGGTTTCCTTGTTCACTATGAAAAGATTTCCCTTCATGGCACTTGAGGGCTGGGAGCAAGAAGGGGAACAAGTGATGAAGGGTTGTCCTTGGGACTACATTTTGTGGATCTTGGACTATATTTGACAATATAGTTGATATGGTGGTGGGCATGGTGGTGAGGAGGATTACATCTCTTATGTAGTATTTTGATGTGGTGTGTTGGAAAATCTTATTAGGTCAGGGTTTACGTTGTCGTTTTATATGCTTTATAGGATATGAGAGTTTCCCCTATATATGGGTTCTAATCATTACACGCTCTTTTATTTTTCATTATGAAATGTAATTATTTCCATGTGAATCAGAAAGCTTTAGTTTGCAAAATTCTTATATGATTTTAATTGAACATTACAAATTTGAAGCTGTTTTTATGTTAAAGAAAGGAGATTTGCAGACATCTAAATGATTTATGTCACTGATATTTGCTATGTTTTGGAATCCATTATAGCATTTAGCTTTCGTTCTAATTGCTCTGCAGATAATTTTATAATTTTGAAGTTATTTTTGTATCCATTATTAGTTTTATTGCTCTGAAGTGTGTCGTTGTTTATAACGATTTTCTGATGTGCAATTTGCTGCATCCATCCTTAAGATGTTTCCTTCCCATGTTTGGTAAATGTCATATTTGTCCACAATCCTGATCAATATCACGTCTAAGGATTACCTTGGGGTTGGTCAGGTGGAGTTAATGGGCTATGGTGGTTTTCACGGGTAAGCATATATTTTGTGATTAAAGCACTTAGTCCTTTTTCTGTTCTCTCTTAAATAATGTGAGTTTCTATTTTCTGTTCCGATGAATCTAATCCAATTATCCACAGTGGGGATTGTTTTGGTACAAATGATTCTGTCAAGTGCCCGATTTTCATTTCTGTCCAGTTTATTGTTGCGTTTTCTCGTATTGGTTTTCTTTTGTTTTTGTGATTCTTCAAGCTTCATATGATTTGTTGTGTATTGTGCAACTATGTTTTTGACCCGACTCCTCTTACTTTCTACAGTCAGCAAAGATTGTTTGCAGTTCAAGTATTTGAGTTGCATAGACTCATTAAGGTAAGACTCTAAATGGATTGATTCCGTTTGATTTCTTTGTGTTGAGGATATATATATATATATATTTGACTTAGGTAGGAAGAATTAGCTTAATGAAATTTTCTTTTGAACAGGTCCAACGACTGATTGCTGGATCTCCACATCTTTTGCTTGAAGATACTGCTTTTCTGGGCACATCTACTTTAAGGGGCTCTCCGGCAAAAAAACTCTCATCGGAGTATGTTGTAAAGCCACTTTTACATGTTGTAAAGCGTAAACACGAGCCTGAGGAGCCAAACAACAAAATGGAATGTTCTGCGGAAAATGCAGTAGGGAAAACATCTCATTCTTCTGTGAGAAATGGTAGTCAGACTTCAAATTATGGGCCATATATAGGAAACCCACAGCCAACACCTGTGGCTACCGATAATAAAGCCAATCCTTGGTGTTTCCATCAATCACCTGGACATCAGTTGTTAATTCCGGTAATGTCACCCTCTGAAGGACTTGTATACAAGCCGTATAATGGACCAGGATATATGGGAGCAGTTTGTGGAGGATGTGGACCTTTCGGCTCAACTCCCATGGCGGGCAACTTTGTTAAACCAACTTACGGGGTTCCATCTTCTCATCATCAAGGAATGGGGGTTCTTCCCGTCCCCCCCTCACTAGGTCACACTTACTTTCCTCCATATGGCATGTCTGTTATGAATCCAGCCATGTCGACCTCAGCTGTTGAGCAAATGCATTGGTTTGCTGGACCTGGTTCACGTGGTCACACTGATCAGTCATCGGGAGGGGATACAAACTCCAATTTGCAGCATCAAAGCTCGTGCAACATGCCTTCCCGGAAAAATGTCACTATTCCCCATGCCAAAAAGTTTCAGCCATCTAATGACAGTGGGTTACAAGGAAGTACTGCAAATAGTACAGGCGACAGAGCACCAGTGAGGACAAATCAAAATGCTGAAGGAAGCGATGCTCTCCAACTACTTCCTATGGTTCCTGTCATTCCAGACGGAGTTCCCCAATCTCACGATACAGACCAGCCAACGCGGGCGATAAAAGTTGTGCCTCACAATCCTAGAACTGCAACTGCATCAGCCGCTCGAATTTTCCAGTCCATACAAGCAGAGAGGAAACAACAGGATTCAACCTAGCTGATTTTCTCGAGTTGGCGTGGTTCGGTCACTTCCTCCATGTACCATTTTCGGAATTATATTGTGTAACGGGTTTTTTCTTTCGCATGTCTCGGTCTTGTGAATGTATATTCATATGCATATCATATATATACCTCTGAATTTGCGAGATGTTCTCTCTTGTATTATGTTATATTGGAAAGTACAGGTAGCAATGGCATTTGCTATTTTGGGTAAAAGGTGTAATTGTCCATTTTTGAGGATCTGATTGTTGTTAATTAGAATATAATCAAAGCTTAGACAGGTTTATCTTCCCTTTAATTATACCAAATATTTGCTGTTCTTCGAATATGATATTTTGATCACGTTATTGACATTGATGTTTATTTTAGGGCGTTAGAATCATTATTTAGAGCGTGAATTTTAGGTTTTTAGCCCCGGATCAAAGTTGAATAAAACTAGGCAAAAACAAGATTTTGCTAGACGCATCCATCATGTAAGAAAGAACAAACCTTGTACCACAATGAAATTGCACCCATCAAACAACCGCAAAATGTGACGTTGGTAATAACGTTACTCTATAATTCAACTTGGTAACATCTATTAGCTTAGCACTTCAAAATAATCATCGTGCAATTTTTCATCTTTTATTTTCTTTTTTCACTGAGAAAGAGCATATAATTAATAACCACTAAGCACCCTAATCCGAGGATTTAGAATAATCAGTTACAATCAGGAGGATGTAAACCCGGGCCGCCGAAGTAAAACACAGGTTCTTCAGCAAGTGAAGCTGCATAGTTCACTGCAGTGTAGCAATACTCTTCATCTGTAAAAGTCCCCACCCACTCAGGATACTTGAGCTGCTGTGAGTAATCTATGATCCTAACTTGCTTAATATAACATGCATTCCCCTCCTTGTTCCATGCAAAATCACCGCTTCCCATTCCAGTTGCAGTGTGTGGATGGTTTTTCTTAATCTTGGAGCTGTACACCTCCCCACCCCACTCAACTAAAGATGCAGCACCCTTTGTCAGGTAAGAGAAGAGCTCTCCGGGAAAGTATCCGACGGGGATGTTTTGGCCGACGCGCACCCACCAGTTGTTCGTGTGGAAGTCCTACGGCAGGAACAGAACTGGCTATAGAATGTTAATTGTACAAAACAGACGTGTAACGGACTGAAGGGGGACAAAATCGGTTTATTATTTGTTTAGCGTCAACGAGTTGATATTTCAGACCTTGGTGATGCTGAAGGTGGTCTGATATTGTGGACCCGAAGCAGATGAAATAGGTTGAAGGGCCATGCCAAGGGCTATGTCTTTGTTCGTTTGCACAAATCCTGAGCAAGTAAGATCAAAGCAGCCTGTTGATTTGTATGCGTCCTTCTGAAAAAATATAAATAAAGGGTTTTTATCAGAAAAGTTTCTCCGAGGTTTGGCAACTCTTCATTTTCGTCCCTCAAGTTTCAATCAAAATGTATGGAACCAGTGGCATTTGCCTGTTTCTTTTGATCATTTTGTAATGAAGTACTTACAGTCCAATATACGAAAAGTCGAGTTGATCCATCACCGTATACCTTTGGATTTACCTATAAGATAAAAAGGAAGATGTATGTATTTATACGTGTCAGACTGTGATTTTGGGACTTAAGATGAATTCGATATTTATTCATTTACAGATGAAGCGTCCAGTATTACTTACCACCCAGCCTGATTCGACGCTTTCAAAGGCGTCGCCAGGTCCATTCTTGAGCCATATTTGAGCAGTAGTGAACTCATCTGGCGATTCAACTTTTGGGTTCCAAATATTTATATCTCCTTGAGCACCTATATAACTATATCCAACTGTTACAAGGATAGCAGCCTGCAGGTTCACATAAAATTTGGGCCAATAATTGCACAAGTTCAACAAGATATCAATTGGACATTGTTTTCAGCTTTTTGTTTAATGAAAATTGAACACTGCAAACTGAAAATGGTTACCGAACGAGTCCTAAACATAACATTTGCTTACTGAGCGATTGACTTGAGGACCAAGTTCGACTCGGGTGCCATTGATGATTACACTGCCTTTCTCATCGTTGGTTGAGTGGTAGGAATTTGCTGGTTTCTTCCCAAAGTGCTCAAGTCCAGTAGCTCTCAGCAAGTCTCGCCTTTGAATTCTCCTAATCGGAATGGTTCCATCTGGACAACTTCCACTCCTCTGCCAAATCTGAGATAATACTTGCTGAGAAGAATAATGATCATTCTGTACATGATTACTTGCACTGGGACTGGGACTAGAACTAGGGCTTGGAGCAGAAGCCTCTCCAAAATTCGGCGTTATCTGCAATACATAATTAACCTCATTAATCCTCCAATCATCAAACATTAATACACATAAATCAAATGTTCCACTCCTCTGCCAAGTTTTTGTTTCATAGATTCTTCGATTAACATAAACGATTAAAGACCTGAATTTTGTGGTTCCGCAACGCTGGATGATCAAAAGCAGGCTGTTTGTAGATGCGAACACAATCAATGATATCTCCATCCTCACTCTACAAGAAATCATAAAATCTGAAAGTGTTAAAGTGAGATTAGTCTGCAGAAAAGATAATTAGAATGGCGGAAAATCGGACCTTAATAGTCTTCACGCCGGGCTTATTGAGAAGCTTCAACTTCTTATGAACTTCCAAAGTAGCTTGCTTTGCTTTAGAATTCACATGAGGATGATGATCTGCTGCTCCAACACTAAAAACAAACAATCCCATTACTAACAAGAGCAATATACTCCTCCTTTTCCCCATCATCGATCTCTCCGCTTCTCACTCACAATCTTGCACAGAGAGAGAGAGAGAGAGAGAGAGAGAGAGAGAGAGAGAGAGAGAGAGAGAGGAATGTGTCTGGTTTGAGAGGAGGAAGATAAGAATGTCTTGATTATATACCGTGCGTGCATGCCCTCATGGCTTCAGCTTTAGTCCACGTGTCAAATGAGCAATTCATGCAGGTTTAAACAGTAAGCTGGAAAATTTTGCATGTATGGAAAGGAAGAGGGGTTACGTCTGTATTCAGTGAATCAAGCTGTTGTGATTAATTAGAGAGACAAAATTTGCTTATATATTGGACAATTGGTTATCTTTTAATTCCACAAATTCTGTAAAAAAATGTGCAAATTCAGAGAATCCATGTACGAATTATCCGCAAGAGGAATGTTAGTTACCTTCCTCATTTGTGTTTCCGATTCAATGGATGTCATGTGGACCTTATTTCCACTTATATCTATGTCTTAGTTAGGCCTGGCATTTTGGATCAAATCCGTTAACCCGATCCGATCAAACCTGTTAATATTTGTATTTGGGTAGATGCTTAACGGGAGAACCCGTTAACAACCCGTTAAATAACATGTCACTTTGGATCAACCCGTTAGACCCGTTAGGACTCGTTAACACCCATTAGCACCCGTTAGTTGATGATATTTTAGTAATTTTAGTAAAATCTTAATAACAAAAAATAAACTTTATGCAAAAAAAATAATAATAATAATTGTTAACGGGTGAAACGGGTCAGGTTCGGGTGACCCGTTAACTTAACGGGTCGGGTTGAACCCGACTCAAACCCAATAAACCCGACCCGTTTACAGGTCTAGCCTTAGTTGTTTATAAAATTTCTTTCTTGTTTCCGTGTATGCTCCTAAGTAAATTCCAGATGTCAACCAGATCATTAATATTATTCGTTGAGCAACCTTTGCTACTTGCATTTCGAAGCCACGTGAACTTTATTTACACCTAAATCTATGTATTAATTGTTGATAAAATTTCTTTCTTCTCTTTTCACTTATGCTCCTAATTACATTCTCCATTTGCCTTTCTCACTCAATGGAGGTCGTCTCGACTTTATAAAATTTCTTTCTTCTCTTCCCACTTAAGCCCGTAATGAAATTCTAGATGTCAACCAAATCATTGATATTATCCATTGAATTTGACAAATTTTGTTTTTTTTTAAAGAAATGTAATTGACACTCTAATCTTACAATAAAGTCCATGACATCAATTAAGTAGGAAAAGAAAGTAAAAAAGATAGCCAGCATTCCTCAAGAAAATATAAACTTATTTGGAAACCTCTTGTAAACATCCAAAAACTGAATCTGGTTCAAATGTGGTGCAATCTTTTGGGCATACATGGAAAATATGCCACTTTGGTAGAACTTTAAGGTGTTAACTAATTAATTTTTTTTGCAATGAATATGGCATAAATATTTCATTTCCATACAATTCTCTTTAACTGTTGATTTGTTAAATCTAAAGGTATTTGGATCTAAATAAAGTAACTTAGGAAGGAAAAAAAAATCGATGAAAAAGAAAAAAAGAGAAAAGAAATAGAAAATGAAATGATCGGTACTTTACTATCGATTAATTTCCATAAATTTTGCTAACAAGCTAGCGACTGTCTCGAAGAAAAGTCACTAGCTTCATACCGATCGCTCTTTTCAATTTTTTTTTTATTAATTTTTCTTTTGTTTCTCTTACCATAACAATAAATTATCATATTCATGTTCTTCAAAATATATTTTTTCGTGCAAAATCTATTATAATTCATATTTAAACACTTGAAATCAACCACTTAAAACCTAAATCTAAAGACATTTTTCTATTTTTCAACTAGTTCAAATCATGAAGTGGTTTGATTTTGCATTTTGAGATAAAACTCGCTACCTAGTTAAATTTTATTCTTTGTTCTTTATAAGAGATATTGAGAGGAAAGAAATTCGAACACATGGATCAAAACTGATCATATTGTAAATCACTATATAAATATCGCATCTGTAAAAAAAATCAATTAAAACTAAGGTCGTTTAGTCGTCGAATTGTATAAAAAGTTAAAAACAGATGAACGGAATTGATAAAAGCATTATGAACCATCCATTTATTTGCTACAATAGATTGACTAAACGATCTTAGTTTTAATTCATTTTGTACAGAGACGATCTTTACATAGTGATGTATAATATGAACAGTTCTAATTATAAGCATGAGTGATTCGAACACAAATTTGTTTTAATAGGAGTCCCTACTCTTAAGTAGCCAAATATTGTTCATTACATTCGTTTTATTCGAGGACTTAAATCTTGTGCAGCTCGTCAGTAAATGATATAACTGCCTATAAATAATTAGTGAACAAATATTGTAAAAACTTAACAAAACCGTTGTCAAAAGAATCTAAGCCGTTGCGCAAAACGACTCCGTTTAGTCAAGCGAACAGATTTAGCGCGGTTCCGCGTGACCCAAGTCACCTCCTATTTATTACCAATCCCGCCACTCAGTGGTACAAATTCACACATTTACACAGTAGAGAGAGAAACAAGAGAGAGAGAGAGAGAGAGAGAGAGAGAGAGAGAGAGAGAGAGAGAGAGAGAGAGAGAGAGAGTAGCTTGACGTTCACTCCAAGGATCCAAAAATGGTGAAGTTCTTGCTTCAGATCTCCGCCGAGCTCAAGAATCTGACCGACCTTCAGCCGCAGGACGGCTGCGACGACCCGGACTACTCCTATTTCTTCAAGGTAAGACGTACATTTCCCTCCTTCCTCTTGTTTTTTGCCTCCAATGCGTTTCGCTTTGCTATTTCGGTTTGCGTTCTTGTTTTCTAGGGTTTCTGGCTTCGAATCGATGTCGATTTTTCTCGTCGCTAAATCTGCCGATGGTTAGTCGACGGCATTGACATGATTCTATTCGTTTTTTGTGGTTGTTGTAGCTGAGATGTGAGTGGTGTGGAGAGCTGAGCCCGAGAGAAACTTTTGTGAGCTTGAACGAGACTGTTCCTCTTCCAGCCCGCAATAAGAGAACCGCTAATGTCATCCGCAAGAGAACCGCTAAGGTCATCCGCAGGAGAACCGCTAATGTCATCCAGAAGGTAATCCCTCTCTCCCTCTCTTGATTACACAAGGGGATTTGTATGTAAAGGGCTTAGGGCTTGGTGAGAAAATCCAAGGATTCTTGTGTTTTCGCGTGTTCTTGCTTGGATGAGTAAAATGCCGCGTTTGTTTGAGTGCCTAATACGGTCTCGTATCGTTTCACTTACCCTGTACTAAATCAATTTGATGTATGCCTCCGGGGATGGGATGTTGAGTAATGTTTGCATAGGTAGCTTCGAACGTGGTTTTACGCAGTTTATGTGAAAGTGATTCTCATCCCATTCGTTGTTCGACTGATAAGAATTGTTAGTTGTTCGCAGAGCTCTGATTTGACACATTTTTGCCACTGTGATTTCTGATATTTCTGGTTGAAATTGTGTTTGTTACATACGGGGAACTTATCGATTTTGTTGGCTACATTATTCCTCTTTCATAATTTGATCGTGTGTGGATATGGGGCTTCTTCTAATGTTTTGGTTTTACAAAATATTTTCTGGTCAAGTTTGTTGTACATGGTTGGTGATTTTGCAAATTTTTCCCTTGTAGTGCAAGCTTTGTGAGCGGGTTGGAATGATCCTGATGCACCCAGGCCTTGGCATGCCACTGACCCAGGCAGCAAGTGATGCCAGGCATTTCGTCCCCGTGATGATTTTTGATTTCAGAGGTTTTGTACCTGTGGACTCTGTATTTGTTGGTGGCTGGAGAGCTGAGTCTGTAAGTTTCTCTTCCTCACACGCGACTTTCAATCGTATAACTATAGCATATGGAACGAAAAATTTCTCATTGTACTTCAGGGGCCGGAAAGTGCCTTCTGTAGGGCCTGTACCTCCTATGAACTTGAGCACATATGTATAAAAGTCTTGCTATTTGGACAACATTCTACTGACCCTTATTAGGGTCAGTAAATGTGGTACGAATAACATTATTTATGTGTTGAATACTTTCGTTATTCGCTTCTTAACTTCAGTGCTTAAGCGTTAAGAATTGAATTATCACCAAATTTATTTGTCTTTGCATCTTTATGCCAAATTAAACTAGTGTTCATTTCTTTTGTAGCTGAGTGGCATAAATTTTGAGCACATTGACTTGTCGGCAGGGAAGTTTGTTGAGTATGATGTGGAGTACCCAGTTATGATTTCTAATCTTCAGGCTGCTGGTGGTTGGGTCTTTTATGCCACCTGAAATTCGTTGCGGTTTTTAAAACTTGGTATGTGAAGCTAACTATTCGTCTGTGAATAAGATAAAACTTTAGAGCTAATGTTGCAGCACGTTACTCAGTTGTAAAATGATTTAGTTACATGGACACGACATGTTATGCTGTTAAACTTTCGAAATGAATGCATGAATAGTTTTACGATTCTACTTCTCTTGAGTAGTTTGAACTGCTTGTTTGTTTTGAGCGTGGTTGAATGGGACTACACCGTGACATCGGCTTCGGCTATAAAAGCCCTTACTTGGTTGTTTTTGACATTCCACGAAGCTGATGCACAGGACAGACTTGGTTGTCTTACACATATTTCTGTGATGTATATATCTGTTGTGTTGTGTGCCCCGTTGCCGTGGATTGTAGTAACACTATGTGATGGTGTGACGGGTGACGGGTACACATATTCTTCTCATGATTTGGGTTCGAGTTGCGAGTGAAGGTGGGCTTACATGGTTTGCTGATATACCACCATCTCCAAAGAGTCCAGTTTCTCCAAATCACGAGACGAATTTCTAAAATTGTAGGAGTCCCACTTGGGCCTACAGTCTACATACGGCCCATCCTCTATCACCACCATCACTAGTAAGCACACGAGCGACTAAAAATTGTCCACTCTTATGAACGAGGCAATTCAAACTACTTCAATTGAATTCAACGGTCTCTATTAACTTATTTTATTGGCCCACCTTACACAAATTAAAGATTCTGATCTCTTTTTCACACAAGCCAAAGACTCAGATTTTCTAATCATTGGCCTCTGAATACTAAGGTTCGAAGAGAATCTAAATTCGCACATGAGTTCTTTAATACATTGACTTTAGGCTTGGACAGCTCACCAAGGCCTAAAATAGCTGGATTAATTGAAGGCTAATCTCTAAGTAAAGCCTGATTTAAGGATGATGCTAATCTCTAAAGAAAGCCTGATTAGCATCACTCTCAAATCAGGCTTACCCTAAGAGAGCTGTCCAAGTCAGGCTCCTTCTAGGGAATGTGGTATTTCTGTAGGGAAAACCAGCAAGAAATTTTAACCAAATTTGTCTCTTGTTGGAATGGGTTATTCTCAAATAAGATCCTAATTCTATTTCGTAGTCGGAACACTTTAAGCACTGTTTTAAAGGAAAAAATCTTGCCTTTGACTGCTATTTCATTCCATATCTATAGTTTGATTCTTAAAGTAATTTTCACTAACATAAGCTACACAAAATTAATCGCATTTAGACTTTTTTGTATTTTTTTGGTTTTTGAATTCAATCACAAGACTTTTTGTGGTTTGAAGAACCTCTCAATCTCATTCATAACGTTCTATTAGAATCAATTTTAAACATAAAATATAAATTTGACACCATATGTGGCACTTCGACATATTTTAAAATTTTACTTTTCACCCGATATATCAAGTTAAATTATCGTAATAAATGTTTTAAAACAAAAAATAATAGTAAAATTAATAAAATGCATTTAATAATCAATTAAAAAGGGAAAGGGATCCTCTCTGGATCCCTTCTTCCTAATCCATCAGATCAGGGAATTCGTGTAGTTAAAATTTGATCCAACGACTGAAGTTATTATAACTTTAAAAATTGGCCCCTGTTTGTAGCCGTTAGATCAATTTTCAATGGCACATGATTCCCTGATTTGGTGGATTAGGAGGAAGGGATCCATCCCTTTCCTTAAAAAAAGATTCGAAGTTGTTGTCAATTTTGGGTGTCAAATGCCAATTCATGTCATGCCACATCATATCTGGTTTTTTAGTTGAAAAACATTATTGCTGCTCTTTTTTATACTGTTAGTGCTAATTTAACATTTTGACACATCCATATCCTCCATTAAAGATGCTCTTAAGTGTTTAAATAACAATGCTCATCATAAAAATCCTTGAATGTCATTGGAAAGACACATTCTTCGCCCATTTTACCAATCATAGACAGAAAATACATTCTCTTTGGTACAATTTTTTTGTTTCCAAATCCTCCATAGTGCAATTTTTTTTTTAAACAAACAGTATTATTTACATTAACGGGTGTGAGAACGGTCTGAGCCTCATAATGAGCGAGGCACAATAATATGATTTAAATTTGTTGTTGTACCAATTTAGCTACCAACTTTGTTTTTAATGACAAAAGTAGATACTTGTGCCCATCTCACATTTATTTCTTTGATTTGTTACCATTAAAACTTATATATTTTTCAGCTCTACCATCTCAAAATTTACCCGAAAAATACAGACGCGCAACTGGATCAGGTTAGTTAGTTCTTCTTCCCAACCGACAAACCGATCCCATCTCCTTCTCACTCGCCTCGTGTGAGGAGAATCATCAAAATTCAAACATAATAAACTTTCTTAAAATCTCAGAGATTCCTCATATCTTAAATCTCACACAAAACGCACACTCTCAAATAATTCAGACAACCTTTGTTGCTGTCCCTCAAGTGTTCTCTGCGTATCCGCCTTCTATTGTTCTTCATCGAACTGACCGCTTCTCGTACTCTCGGGCGCAATCCAAGCGGTGAAGTTGAAGGATCCAAACCCTCCTTTCATGTCCTTCAATTCAGCCTCCAACCTTTTACAGTCACATGGTATGTCATGCTTCTTTTCTGGTGCATAAGCAGTTCGATTCTTTTAACATTCGATCCCAGCTTGGATTCTTGTTTTAAGCTATGACCTTGATTTGTCGACAACCCATGTGAAAAAGTCAAGATTTTTATGCAGCATGTGTTGAGTTTAGATCTTGGGATGCTGTAGAATTAGTTTTCAGATCTGCCAACATATAGTTTTTGCTTAGTGGGGTTGTAATTTCGGAGAAAACTGAGTTATTTCGATTGGAATATGATTAAATTCAAGTCCAGTTTACTATCTGTGATGCAAGATGTGATTTTGGAATCTGGAATTTCTGCTTGTTTAAGAGAAGTAAGTTCGTGTCGAAAATTTTGATCTCAGACACTTGGAGGTACCCTGTCGAAATCAGAAGAGTTGAGGAATTTGATTCTGGTGGGGTGTTTTTATCGAGATGCAGAACTTGCAATTGAGGGTTGTGCCGGTGGAGGAAGGGAAGGACGCCGGTGTTAGTAGCAGCCGCCCAAGCCAAACGAAGGCCTTGCCGATTAGGCTACTGCAGTTATTCGCGCTGTTTCTGGTTTTCTGTATTACTTTCTCAGTCATTAGCATATACACAATTCGGCATTTTGGAATCATTGGCGTGATGACAACAGTCGCGGCCTCTTTCCAGCCATGCCTTGAGGAACCAAGAGGTTTGGATCGATGGATTAAGCCGCCATCAAGTGTTAAACACACCATGAATGATGAGGAATTGTTGTGGAGGGCTTCATTTACGCCTAGGATAAAGAAATATCCTTTTGAAAGAGTTCCAAAGATTGCATTTATGTTCTTAACTAAGGGGCCGTTGCCGCTGGCACCCCTTTGGGAGAGGTTTCTGAAGGGACACGAAGGGCTTTATTCGGTCTACGTTCATTCACTACCATCGTTTCAACCCCATTTTAATCCTTCGTCAGTTTTTTATGGGAGACATATTCCAAGCCAGGTATGCACCTATCTATGTAATATTGAATCCGTTTATGATATTCTATGTTCTACTAAAGATTCTGCAATAAGTGCACAATATGTGTTTTTGGGTTTGGTATTCGTTTAATATCTTTTCTTCTTTCAATGGTTTCTCTGGCTTCTACTTTTTGCACATCTTGATTTTCTCCGTGGTGAGCGCACACACCCTGGTTGCTTGCATTAGGGTGTGTATCCAAAGCTTAAAATATAACGAAAATGGAATGTGTCTCTGCAAGAGGTGGTAATTTTTCGAGATCACCAAGGAAAGGGTTAAATCTGTGTATTGGTAGAAAAGTAGCAATTCAACTTTATCACGTTTGGATATACAGTGATGCAGGAAAACGTTTTAGATCTTGAAATATGTAATGCAATATCTCTAATATATCAGCTAAGAGTTTTGGTGTTCCCCTGCGCAGGTTGCTGAGTGGGGAAGAATGAGCATGTGTGATGCCGAGAGAAGACTCCTTGCTAATGCATTGCTCGACATATCCAACGAACGGTTCATTCTTCTTTCTGAATCATGCATTCCGCTCTATAATTTCAGTGTCATTTACCAGTACTTGATGAAGTCCAAGTACAGCTATGTGGGTGCATTTGATGACCCCGGGCCATATGGAAGAGGACGCTACAATGACAACATGGCTCCTGAAGTGAGTATATCCAAGTGGCGTAAGGGCTCCCAGTGGTTTGAAGTTAACCGAAAGCTTGCCATCACCATTGTCGAGGATACAAAATTTTACCCCAAATTTAAAGAGTTCTGCAGACCCGCATGTTACGTTGATGAGCACTACTTCCCCACCATGCTAACCATTGAAGCTGGGAATTCTTTAGCAAATAGAAGCATCACTTGGGTAGATTGGTCAAGGGGTGGTCCTCACCCGGCTACCTTTGGAAGAGCGGATATCACCGAGGAATTTTTGAAGCGAATTTTTGAGGGACAACGTTGCACTTACAATGACGGGAACTCTACAATCTGCTTTCTTTTCGGAAGGAAGTTTGCTCCGAGTGCCATGGAACCTCTTTTGCATTTAGCACCAAAGTTTTTGGGCTTCTAAGTTACAAGTTTCTAACAGATAAACCCTCATCCAAATCGACTTCTGGAGCCAAACGAGCGTGCGAAATTCGACCGGTGTGTATTACTCGTTACCATAAATTCAACCTCAGTTGTAATGTTTACTAGTTTGGGGTGTCACTTGATAGCTCTTTGGCAAAATATACTGCTTACAACAGTATCAGATGTACAGAGAAGTAGGCGCCCAATTTAGCATTGGCATTCACATTTTTGTATTGAGAATTTGATATCATACATACACTGTATTTGAAATAACATTTTCTTGATTCTGTTCTCTTTTTTCTGTGCGCATGAATCATGGCATATGCTACCAGTGGCGTAGTTAAGATTTTTAGGTAGTTTTAACGAAAAGTTCATGGTACTGTTCACTTTAACGAAAAAACATATTTTTACACTAAAAAGTCAAACATAGTACTATTCACTTTACCCTTTATTTTGTCATTTTCGTTAAAACTCAAAGTTTTCAAGCTTTTTTCGTTAAGTTTTCCTTTTTAATTAATGGGGTCATAACATCAACCAAAAAGCTTCATTGTGCCATTTCGTTGAGCACCTAGTTGGCAACTGCCAATTCTTATTAGCATATGCCGAAAGTTATGCCTACATAAGTCGACAACTATTATTATTTGTAAAGGCTTGTCGAGAGTGGATGCAGGATACTGTGGAGGAATGTTGAAGACTGCCAATTCTTTTCAACTAAAGTATTTCATACAATAAGAGAGAAAAAGAAGACAAATATGACAGAAGAAAATAAAATAAGTAAGAGAAGAAGGTTGAAGTTTAGTTTGTCTTAACTGTTTATAGGGATCAAATATAATATACTGACAAATATATGCGGGTTTTTAGAGTTATTAAAGTCAGAGACAATCAATAACTCTATGTTGACTTTGCCACTATCTGCTACAGTCTCGCAGTTCACGTACCTATGAGTGATTGTTAGCAATAAATCTATATAGCTCGATGAGTAATATATAGTTTCTCTATATGCGTAGACGACTGTCCGTATTATTTTAGAATGCGTGGAGAAAAATCCATTTATGTAGGACCAAACCTGATGTGACCAACAAAGAATATGTTGGGCCCACACAAGACCCATTACCCTCTGGATACGGCATGGAATGTGGAAGAAATTTCGGAAAAGCCTTGGAACACATTAATGGACCTCAAACCCATTTAGTTCCACTTTCTTTTTGGTACACCAATTCTTTTTCTTTTTCTTTTTTCTTTAATTTTTTTCCAGTCGCATCGTTAATTAATATTACAGTTTAGTCATTTTTTTATTTATTTGTATGCGAGAATTCTTAGGTTTGATTGTTATTAAAGGAGAATTTGAACCATGTTATTGCTAATATATTATGAAGCAGATCGAGACTTGTCGTTTTATTCTTTACTCATTTCATACTAGGATAAGCCCATCATATTCCCTTCAATGTAGATAATATCGTTTCTTAAAAAAAAAAAATCACTTTGGCATCAAAGTTGTCTAAGAAAACAAAGTCAGTCCATCAGGACAAAAAATATATAATAAGCATGAAATGGCAAAAGTATACATTTGTAAACTAAACAAACAACTTAGAGCATCTCGAACAGAATCTTCAAACCCAAGGTGGACTGCCATGTAACACAATTTGAAAGCATGAAAGAAGCTCCAATTAGAGTGTCATTCCTACGTGAATTAGCATCAAGAGTGTGTGTTTTTAATTTTAACAGTAGATAAAGATAAATCAATTAGACAGAGTAATAACAATCACAACGATAACCAATATAATCGAACAAGAGAGCTCTATTTACCACAGACGGAAAATACCTAATCTAAATATAAAAAATATAACTTTGAAACCTAACCTAGTAACAGCATTCGTCACAATTTGATCAAGTATCGTCATCACACTTACAATATCAAATAATATATATAGAGCAAAGTACGAACTCGTAGAAAACTTGGTCTCCAACAACTCAACTACCTCTAAAAGTAAAGTTATTTATTTATTTTTCTTTTTTGGTAAGCTGTATAAATTTATTTCTTTAAATTGAAAACAAAATTATACAATGTCTAAATGAGAAAAATAAATTTGAAATTTTGATAAAAGTCAGACTTTATAAATTGACGTGCACTAATTCTCTTGGTTGAATTCATAAACATTCTGTGTGAAAAAAAAATGGAATTTGGAAGCTCCAATTTTCAAGTTTCAATTCTATATAAACAGGTTTCATTTCTAAGTTTTCATGAGTGATAGTTTTAAAAACAAATTCTACTTCGAATTTCATTATTCTTCTAAGTTAATCAAATAAGAAAATTTACAAATTCTAAAAATTAAAGTTCTGTCATTTTAAAATTTATTCGTCAAAACAAAATGTTAGCTGTCTTACATTCCCTTATTATTTCATATGTAGACAATCATGGGCCATCCTATGACGAATGTGAACATAAAAATGCCACACCCCATCACCTGTAAGGGCACTATGGTAACTTCCACTCATGCATGTGCGCCCCGCATCTTCCAAACATATGATCCCAAGCGAATGTTCCGGAAGCAAGCAGAACCAAATCTCCGCACTACACCTGTCGTATCTTTTTCTTTGCGATTCAACGCCCTGTCGTTTTCTCAATCCCCACGTTTCGGCCCCCCATTGGCCGCCGTGTTGTTCACCAGAAAGTCAGGCAATTCTACGCTGTAATCACTCTGATTTCGTATTGTGGGCCCTTTTTTTTTCCCTATTTAAATTTAAAAAAGGAAAACAAATAAAAAACCAGTAATTCTTACCGCGGAAAATGTTACAGTCTCTTCCTTTTCGGCGTGGTTCCACGCGTCCATATCCTTCGTCAATGTTGCGGAGTCACCTGATTCGGTGCGTGTAGAATCCGATGCGCGCGAGTAAGATTCATACGCGCGTCACAGTAAAAATTCCCGGAATATATTCTCCACTTGGACTAAAACAAGAAAACCCCTGACGTTAAGGCATGACCGAATACGTCGTCGTTTAGGTTTTACTGTAATTGCCAGGAAAGTTAAAACGACCCACGCGTGTACAAATGAATTCACACGCCGCACGCGATGTGTTTTATAGTGGGGCCCACAGAAAAATTGTGGCTGAATTGCAGCATTAGCGCCGTAGTTTATTCAAATTTTCACTTTCTTATCACATTCAACTTTAGTTTTTTTTCGCAGTTTTGAGTGGAAACAACCAAAAACACAAAGCTGCAAAATCCAGCTTTGAAAAACTGGCGGTGGTGTCAGCAGCGGCGTCATGTTTTCCCTCATTTTCTCCCTAATCAACACACCCACAGTGGTCCCCACACCTCGTATGCTGCTCTTCAACAGAGCAACCCCTCTGCTCTTGCTCATACTCAGGCTCTTTGAAACAAACGAATTTACCCATGCACCAACCTTCCTGTCGTCACCACTACCTTTGTTGGGAATGCTCTGTCTTCGCATAACCTCTTTCACCACCAGTGAGTAGCCGACACATTTCTCAAACTCGTCCATCGTCAATTGCTTACCCGTTTGGAGATCGCTGAGTCGATTCCAGCACCTGTCTTGATCGTAGTTCACAATGAACTCAATTCCCCGTGTCCAGATTCTTCATCAAGAAGAAGGCTCCTAACCGATTGTTTGATAAGACCGACGACAATCCAACGTCGGTCCGAACCGATCGGCTCTTGGGGGTTTATAACTGTTTATAAATAGTTTATCTAAATCTTATAAATGTCATAAATTATTATATAATATTCAACATCATTTTTTTTAGTCATTTTACACAGTCGTAGCGGCTTTACATAAAATTTTTACCAAACACTTTGACACTGCTTTTTTTGCCAAAACCAAATACTCTACTGCTTTATTTTACAACTGTTTATTCTCGCAGCACAGTAAAAACAATTTTTTTTCAAAGCACAGCAATATCGAACCAGCTCTTAGCACCAATTGTTTACGTAAATAATTTCCGCCACAACTTTTTTTTTTTTTTTTATATCCTATATACTTGAAGTTAAAACAAATAAAACAAAATGTAAATAGATAAATATATACACATTGAGGAGTTGGAGATTGGATAAGAACAAAACGGACCGATAATAATAATTTAGCTTCGAACTCGATATGAATGATTGTCTAACTTACTATCTTTCGTTTAAAAGTGAGGTGATTAACGCTAAACTACAGTATTAAGTGGAAAAAAAAAACTTTTGTAAAAGAATAAAAGGAAAACTAATGAAAAGTTCAAAAAAAAAAAAACTTTAATTTTAATGAAAAATGACAAATAAATGTGTATTGAATATTAACAGAGAATGGTAAAAATGCGATTTTTCGTTAAAAGCAAACATTACTAGAAGTGTTTCGTTAAAACTTCAAAAAATAAATGAAAGTCAAGTTAAGTGACAGATTAGACTGAAGTGAAAATTATACAAAAATGTGTTGACAAAATTAAAATTAAGGTGAATTCCAGGGCTACTAGAGAAATTACTGAAATTCGGACAAAATTTACCATATTAAGCAATGTGAGCTGTCGCGCCGTACCAATAACAATTGGCCAGCCTGTTTCCAACGGGCAGCTGCCCGACCTGCCCACCCCCACAAAAATCCCCAGCTATAAGTACATTCACTGCGGCCACTTCCTCTCACCTCTCAGCTCATACACTTTGTGCTTCCAGTCTCTCCGCGTCTTCAAAAACCCTAGATTCCCGAAAGAACACAGAGTTCGAAACCCTATCAACAATGGCAGTCTCAAAGGCATCCTCCGTCATCGCTCTCATGGCGGTCCTCTTCGCCGTCCTCTCTGCCATCGGCGCGGCCCAGGAGTCTCCGGCTCCCAGCCCAACCTCCCCCGGCGCATCCATCTCCCCCTCGTTCGTCTCCGCCCTCTTCGCCGCCGTCACCGCTCTGGCCTTCGGATCTGCGCTCAGGGTTTGAGGTCGCGGTTGCTGCTTGTCTGGATGTGGCTGTGTAGAGCGGTTTGGGATTTTGTGATTCGTTTTGTTTGGTAGCGAGTGTCGTTTTAGTAGGTGGTGGTCATGGATCTATAGGGATTTCGTTTACATATGATGGATTTTATTATTATATTATTGCTACTGTGATGGATTTCTGAGTATTAATATGAGTAAATAATTCATTTATTTTATTTAGTTTTATCTAATTTTCTTCTTTCTTCTCCTAATTCCCTGTTCGATGAGTGTGATTAGCTTTTGATCTCTCAGTTTAATCCCAATTTAATTTTAATTTTATGATAATCTTGTAATTAGAAGCAGCAAATTGGAGCTGCAGACTTCTCAGATCTGTATCAATTTAATTTAGTTTTCGTATTTTCTTAAAGAAATGGACCGGAATTATTTATTTATTCCAACGTAGAGAGCGATATTTCCAGCTGCAAAGTAAAAATAAAATAAAATAAAAGTACACCACGTGGAATGTTGTGGGCACCGACAATTACAAATTATTTTCTCTGGCTGAGAAATATAAATCCTGAAAAAATAAAATGCATCAAGAAATTTTTGTGGTCAGGTTCCAATTGAAAACCTTATGCATAGAATTTGAACTCAGGGATAAGGTTTATGTAGACTCCGTGATCAATTGATCTAATTCACATCTTGACTCACATTTTGTCAAGTGATGGCGGTATAATTTTTGTTGTCATAATTTAGGATCGTTGTTTTCTAACAAACGATATCATTATAGGATTAGATTGTTAGTTGTTATGGGCGAGGAGGAGGATGAGTAGAGTGCGTGAGTATGATTGCATTTTGCATTACGGTAAAACGTCATCTGAATAAAAAATTTGTTTTGGTTTATGCATTACGGGTCATCCTCCATCCTTCCAATTAACATGAGTAGGTGACGAACATTTTGAAGTGTGCGTAACAATTCTTTCGAAATTCGAATAACTTCCATTGTGCTTTGTGGCGTACACAATTAACGTTAGAAGATGCCGTTGAGGACCAGGTCGATGATGGGTGGTGGGTCACACTCAAAGAACAGATGTTATTCCCAATATTTGATTACTTTTGTAAAGGCATAATTATATATTTTTTAAATTGAGATTAAGAACTAAATCACAATGGTGAATGTAAATATGAACCGACCTAATGCAAGTTAAGCTTTTATCACAGTAATAGAAAGAAAAAATATTATTATTATACTACGGCATTACGAATTACAGCTCTTTAATTTAAAATAAAATATGAACCGACCTAATTATTGAACTCTGCCATATTCTTCCTTTGACCGCCACCATACGACTCATGTTTTGTGTCCTCGATATAGTAATAACGGGATAATGCGGTTGGTCGGTTACCGTTGTAATTGTACATTGCGTTAAGAAATAAAATTACTGCTAACACGTCTTCCTAATCACATAAAATGTCAATTTAGAGATGCCACGTCAAATTTAATGTGACATTGACAAATCGTCATATTTGTTAGCCCTTCAATTTCCTAATGACTCGGTCCTTTTCGCCTAATATTCAGTTGTCATTTTCTTAACAGCTGCCTATCAAATTTATATCTATATCTATATTTATCTATTCTATATTATTAAGAGAAGAGGGCTTGTCAACTTTTTACCTCATCTTCTTCCAATTTTACCCTCACTTTTGAATACACAATATTGACATGAGGAGGGCAAAATAGTAATTTTGTATCTTTTGAACTCCCCCCTTTTTTTCCTATTTTGCCCTCACTTTTGATGCATAATATTTACATAAGAGCAGCTCCAGCGGGAGCTCTTGCTTGAGGGACAGGCTGCGGAACAGGGCTTGATTGCCCGAGGGAGGAAGCCTAGCGTTGGCTGGCAAGACAGCCCGAGCAGGCCCGAGCGCCAGGCCCGTCTATTCGTGACGGCCCAAGCGCCCGAAGGCAATCTGACATGGGCTGACGTCAGGGCGACGGCGACATCAGCCACGTGGGGGATGAGACTTCCCTTTATCTCTCTCAACCTTTATGGTTCTTGAAAGACATCGTCGTCTCACGGTGGATGGGCAGCGGCGGCGACGACTCTCCCCAATGCCTCCTCCTCGTGACCACCACCGCCTTGCCGAATTGAGCAAGAGCTCCTTAACCCACAAACTTGCCGGAGTTTGCTCCAATGAGGTGACCAAAAACTGGGCAAGATTTCAGAGAAATTGCAGGGGGTTAAACATCTGGTTTCGAACTAGAAAAACACCTCAAATCTTGTCCCAAACAACATTAAGACATAATGAAACAAGATTTTCATAGAGAACCTCACCTGTGTTCGAGTTTTAGATCTTAAAGCTCTCGGCTTCAATGGCGGTTTACATCGTGATGGTCCGATAACACATGCAACGGTATAGCTAGGATCCTTTAGTCCTAGAGATTAAGGTTTCATGGTTTTGGAGTTTGATTTTTTTAATTTTCGAAGAGGAAAGTGGGTGAGAGCT
The DNA here is from genome assembly GCF_916048215.2 of Malus sylvestris. Classification (NCBI taxonomy): domain Eukaryota; kingdom Viridiplantae; phylum Streptophyta; class Magnoliopsida; order Rosales; family Rosaceae; genus Malus; species Malus sylvestris. The sequence continues at coordinate 5,681,907 of NC_062267.1, read as the reverse complement.
CTCAGAGCTCTAGATAAAGTGAGTGTCGGGAGCTTTTAGAGAGAGAGAGAGAGAAAGAGGAACTTTAGAAAAAATGGAGTGAAGTGAGAAAGATGAGTGGAAAGAGAGGGAGCGACGTGAGCAAGTTGCAAAAAATACTATTATTTTATTTACTTATTGCTAGGGCTATTCATGTGTAGGGGTGGAGATGCAAAAGGTAATTATTATTTATTAAAGGCAGTTACTGTTTACTGGGTGGATTAAATAGTGAATAGCCTGGGGGGAGGGTTCTCACGCTGGAACTGCTAAGGAGGGCAAAATAATAATTTTATATCGAAATATTTACATAAGATAAAAAATATGCACTTATTATGAGAAATTGTCTCACCATCATTTTTTCATACACGTAAGTGAAATCATGATGTTTTTTGGATAGTTTGAATGAACTAAAGCAATTGCGTTTGAGGAGAATGTGGGAGGAGGTGAGCGGTTTTTCCCTTTTTTCTTATTTTGCCCTCATTTTTCATACACACTATTGACAAAAAGGAGGGCAAAATAAGAAAAAAAAGGGGGGGGGGGGAAGTTGATAAGGAGGCTTCTCTTAATAATAGCATAGAAAAAAATATGCACTTATTAAGAGAAATTGTTCACACACACAAAATGTGTGTTGTTTGCTAGTATATCCTTAAGAAAACTATAACCACAACTACCATTATCATCGGGTGGTCTAATGATTAGAGACGAATTTCAGGCTTGTATGTTACACGATACATCTTAGGTTCAATTCTTGGCGCTGGTGAATGACACGATCCTGGCTAGAGGGAGGCTGAAATGCCTATGTGAGACTTCTCGGCTCTCGAAATGGTGGATGTCATGGCGAAGTCACTAGCTGATGCCCTTTTTAGAAAAGGAAAAAGAAAGCTATAACCACGATAGCATTATAATGTATGTGATTTTTTTTTTTACTAAAATATTGTCACGTGATATAATGTTACATTTAAATTACAACACACATATTTATTTTTTATTAATATATTGTTTTATATGTGAGACCTATCAACATATTAGCAATGGCGTATGCACATTGGAACCAAGGTGGTCCCAAGATCACTCGAAGTCTAGAACATATACATGTGTATGTCTTTTGAGGACCATTTGAATATTTTGTACGAGTCTCTTTTGTGCCCACCAAGTGTTTAATATAATGCATGCTAGACATATTTCAGCAGCACTCGACATGTTGTGTCAAGAGCACTTGACAAATTCTCTACTCATCAAATTGCTTTGACATATGTCGATATTTGTTGACATGTGCGCAACATGGTTCAGCTGACGACAACAAGCCCACTAAGCATTTGACAAAATGCCTTAGTTAATAAACTAAAACTTTTTAAGAGCTTCGCGCTCTGTTTCTATTAAAAAACGTAGACCTTTAATACTGAGACCCTCTAATATTCGAATCCTAAATCTGCCACTACATACTAGTCTATCTATAGTAAAATGATCACATTACGTGACAGTAAACGGGTATGCAACCAAAAATTTCTCCATCACAAAGCGAGGAGAAAATTGCCCACATCATGAGAGCGTTGTAATCCGGGTTTCCACTCGGATGGTGAAGTCTGAAATTGCTTTTGTCCATTCCATTGTCAATGAGGACCATGATTCATGAGCACTCAACCAACCAAAGCGCACACTCCCCATAACCCATTTACGCATTAACCAAGTTGTCAATTCAATGCAATAGTCAATTGGTCCATTTAGCTTTTATTTAGTTGAAGCAAGTATTGTAAGGTGGACTAATACAACATGGTTCTGGGATCACAATTTAACACATTATGATAATTACAACAAGATGAATGACACTTACCTGCACCGATTGGAGACATGGTGGCTTGAGTTCATAGGTTGTCTTCTATTTCTAGTACTTCAATAATATCTCTCTATTATATGAATAGGGTTCAACGTATCTGAGAGATTAAGCGTATGAAAGTAGGGACTTAACCATAGGATTTATATCATTAGGGTTTAATCATAGCCGGCCTATTATTGATTGTGAAAATCAAACCCGATCACTTAAGTGATTGAGTCCTACCATGATTCTATATCTTTGTAGCGAAACCTATTAGATTTCTATGAGATCAATTGCAAAGGTTAAGACTCCATAATCCTTATTTCACTAGGACTATCATATTACTTATGTCGTTAACAACTCGATAAACAAGTGGCTTACAACATAAGTAATCCAATACATCATTCATTGGCATTCACAACTTTACAAGTATTACATTCAACTCACACGAATAAGATAATGATAAATTTGTAGTGAGTTTCATACTTAATTGTTGTAAAAGTGGTTTTGTAAATATCATATCGTTTGTTAAAAAAAGAAAGGTCATCAATTCAACGGCCAAACACATGAGGGCTTTCATGCAGTGAAGAAATTGATGAGGCCCCACCCTCAAATATTCTCTTCTTCAAAAAATTTTCCGTCAAACAAATAAGTTCAACAAAAGCTAAACAACATCAATATCTTTTCGTCACTCAATCTTCATCAAAGACCACCGGGAGGTGGATATCCGAGTTGGTTGTGACAACTCATGAAGAAGAAGAACATGTGAAAACCTATATGTTTTTAGTGGAGCGACACTGTTATTTAGAAAAGTATAAAGTTAGTCATTTGTGCTTAAAATAATAAATGGCCTATTAACGTTCCATCCTTCCAATGGTTTTATAAATTGAAGCTCCCGACCCTAAACATATGTGATTAACTATTTCTTTTATCAACTATAACAATGGACCAAAACACACAATTAAAATGGCACTAAAGGGTGGAATGTGTGCTAAGCACACATTGGTATGAGTCGGTTAAGTGCTCGACAAAACGTCTAATTAAAAAGATTGAAAAAAAATATATTGGCACTACATGTGCTTAGAGTCCCAATGAACTAACTTTCTCGCTTCACCCCTGCTTGCTGCAATACTATTGTGGCGGCATCTCAAGTTTCACTTGTAGGTAAGCTTCTCTCTAAACACATCGGTGACTCACATTCTCTAATGTATGAACACCTCATTGTGAGAGCTAGGTCACTCCTACGCATGCTACGCAAAACCAAACCGTCCAAGCTTTGTCACTCCCTTTTCTTTTCTAACTTGCATGACACGTGAACACAGAAATTGTATAAAATCCCCCATAGAAGCTTTACGCAACGGGTGTTCGGGAGTTTCAGACCGGAATCGAAAAATGGAAAAACACAGTATACACAAACGGAAATCAAATCCGTTCATTATTTACGATGGTTGAAAGGTGGAAGATTTACATAGTTCTAACATTTTCTCATACCTTCAAAAAGAAGGCAAAAAAAGAAGAAAAGAAAGAAAAAAAAAACTAACACAAACCCTATAACTCTACATTAGTAGATGGCTAGAAGCTCTTTTTTTTTACTAAAGCTCGTTTTATTCAGAGTCCGACTCCACCACATTGCCCATTGCCTTTAACCCTCTTGGTCTCTGCATCATAAAAAAAAGCAAAGATTACCACCCAAATAACGAATATCAATCCTCGAAACTAAAGAAATTTGAGTATGGCAGCTCGACCAACTAGATTAGCGTTTAGACATGCACTCTCACAAACGAACAAGCCACATTGTATACCCTCCGGCCCCAAGTAGGTATAATTTCCAATGTACACGGACCTACTGTTTGTGAGAGTGGACTAACCACCGCGAAATTGAAGAAAATTGCTTGAAATTTAAGATAATTGAATACCTTTTTTGAAATCTTCTTCTCCCGGACCTCGTACCGTTCCAGCGTCAAATCACAGAGCCAAGCTCCCGGGCTTACAAGCTATTGAACATAAATACACAAAAATAATGAGGAATTAGATTAATCTTCCAGCTAATCACATTTCTTGGACTTCATGTTTATAACGTTTAAAAGCAGAGGTCAAGTCAAAGCAAAAAACAAAGGCAAAAGGGTTAAGCTTTTGCTTTAAGCAACGGGCACAAGTAGCATAGGCTTTTCTGAGAAGCACTTTTATCTGTTTGGAATCGAAAAAACGGATTAACAGTACGTTTGTGCTTTTGTGTTCTCTCTGCAGTTGGCAGTGCGGTCCAAGCCGGACGACAGTCAGGTACACGTCGCCACCCAACAAATTATGAAACTGCAAAAGTACCTATATGCCCTCCACACGAACTATATTTACTAAAAGTAACAGAAACAGAGTCTTTTGGACCAATATGCCCCTCTCTGTCTTCTAAAAATTAAGGCCCACTAGCTTTTAAAAGTCGACTACCAACTAAATCACGTGCGTACACGTGGGAAGCCACGCACCGTCCAATCACCACACCCAACCACCATCTATTGCCACGTCCAATTAGGAAGAAAATTCTCTCCTGATCCACTTGGTGGAAATTTTAAAGATCACTACATCTTAATCGTTCATTATATATCGTGTGCTCAGTTTTCGTTAAGTACTATTTACGTTTAATTTTAAATAAAAAATTAAATAATTTCTTATCGTACAATACACGATAAATAATTAAAATATGAAAATCCTTAAGATCTCCACAATTTGAATCCAAATAGGATTGAATTCCATCTAATTAATATTATTCTAACAATTTATTTATTATTATTTATTACTGCAAAAATAATTCTTAAGCCCAAAAACCAATAATTCCTCATACTCTTCCATTTGGACAGCTAGCAAACTTTTAGCATGATTAGGTATAAATTGATGTATTGGGCGACACGTGTACGTCTGTCACTTTAGCACACTCCTTTGGCTTTTAGCTAAAACTACAACAAACAAAAAACAAAAAAAGACAAAAAAAAATCCAGCACCGAAAATGCTATATTATTATTCTATTCCAATCCAACGGTCTAACCAGCGCAATTTATATGACACGAATACTCTGGTAAGGTAACGTCTCTCGCGTCAATGCAATATGGCTATGAAAACAAAACTTAAACACGTTTCTTTTCTTTTGGAACAAAACCCGACAATGACAGTGTACCGATGCCAATATATTCCATGCTTTTATCTTTTACTTTCATTGATTTATATTTTTATAGTAGTTAATATTTTATTTTCCTTCCAAGTAATGTAGAGCTAGTCCACAATTTGTAACAACATTGCATATATATACAAATAAGAATCCAACCTCAAGAAGCAATGTAAATTTCTAGCCAAAAAAAGACAACCATCCGCTATGCTGACGGTATTCCAAATTAATCACGCACGGTTACCTAAACAAATTACTTTTCTTCTAAATCAAGCAACTAGTAATTAAAGGGGGTTTTTGCAATGGAATTCAAAGCTATTTAAATTCTTAACCATTAATTAAGGAACTAATTATTTAAGTAAAGATTAAATTAGAAAGTGTTTGAGAGTGAGAGAGAGCTTACATTGAGGGTGCGTTGAACGAACTTGGCTCGCTTCTTTGGTCTCTGAGGCAATTTCGACCCTTTGATTGCCATAAAGTCCTCTTCTTTCTCCTTATTGGTCAAAGCAATCACGAACTTCGGCGGCCACACCATCTCTGGCCCCGCCGCCGCCTCTCCGCTCCCCGACGAAGACCCGCCCTTCTTGCTATCCTGCGCCGTGTCCGAAGACGCCGCGGACTTGTTATTGTGATGATTAATCTCATCATTATGGTGGTGGCGGTGGTGGTTTTTCTTATCGTGCGCACCCCTGTCGGGCGAGGCAATTCCCCTCAGCCCTCCTCCTCCGCCGTTGCTCTGACCTCTCATGGCAGCAGCGCTCGTAGTCTCTGAGTTTCTGCAGAACCAGATATATAATCAAATCAAATCATCAATCAAATAAATGACAGTTTTGTAGAAAGAAAAAAAAAATTATATTAAAAAAACGAGAGAACAAAAGTTTGATCGTGAGGGCGTGAAATTACGAGATTGACCTCGATCGATCTAGTTCGGTGGGTGCCAGAGTAGGCTACAGAGAGAAACTCTGGGGGGTTTTTGCGTACAAAACGCAGCGTGGTCTTTGGCTTCGTTGCTTTTATGGTGGGGAGTTGTTTATTTATTTATTTTTTTTTTTTAATAAATAAAAAGACAGATATTTTAGAGAGAGACAGAGAGAGAGAGTGGAAATTCTCAGAAAAGGAAAAGGGATGTGATGTACTGTGTAACGTGCACAGCTGGCTCTACGGCAGGTTTTGGGCCGTTGGATCAAAGGGGACTTTTTGGAAGGTTAAGGACACGTGTCGGACGTGGAAAGGGGTAGACCTGTTGCCTGATCCAATCAGGGATCGGACGGCTGACGAGGGGTTGTGATGTGGGGATTCGGTTATGGGATGGACACGTGGAAAGGGCTTGCCCATTCCATGTTTCCTAAGGCCGTGGAATCAGGGGGCCGCTCGTTGTGGATCGGATGCTTTCATGCCAAACGACGGAGTGGGAGCTCCGATCAGGTGTGATCGCAGTAGGAAAGAACAAATATCATACCAGATTTATGATCAATTCAAATCAGCTTCAACAATTCCTATGAAAATCCATGACACTAGGGTGAAGGAAAGCATTGGGACGGAGCACGCGTGGATGATCTTATGCCATTGATGTTGTGGGCCATCGTGCCCTGCATTAATGGCTCAGAATCATCCACGCGTACATCGTCCCTATAGCTAAAACTCAAATCATGTAACTAGATCTTAATACACCAAATCACTCGACGGACTTGGGTCCACAATCTAAGATCTAAGTCGTGAGAAAAGCAGGAGTCGAACTCTTACCTTGCAAGACGCGAGAGTGTAAACGCTCCTTGTGCGGTTCGAGATCTCTCTCTAAGATTAGTTTTTGGTGTGTTTTCTGTTGCACAAAGTGAGTTGTGACTAGATGAGCAGCCTATTTATAGTGATTGAGCTACTAGGTTTCCTACAAAGACGAGGAAAGGAGGCGGCCTCATGTACTTACCATGAGCTCTCTCCTTCTGGAACTTACACATCGCTGCACCCCCCACCTGACCAATTGGAGAGTGGGTTAACATAAAAACCTCACAGCAAATCCAACCCAAATTCTGTAATTAAAGACCTAATCCTCTCAAAAGCTTGATTAAACTACAGATTAATTAAGCTGCAAAGTACATAATTAAGTGAATGAGACCTTCGGAATATAAAACCAGTGGTGTATGGCAAAAAGATCAAATAGTGCTTACTCTCTAGCCTTATCCAATTGTATATCAATCCTAGCCACTCATATAAAGGAGAAAACTTGGATGGAGCAGTCGATCACGCGAGTTCGTGTGCATTGAGAATTGTATTTAAATTGGCCGAATGATACCTAAAATAGTGAGATTCGTTTATTTGTTTAGAGTGTCTAATCATCCAACTGATCACATTGCCGTACCAAGTTCTTGCCCAACTAAACTGACATAGTTGCACGAAGAAATTAAACGAACAACTTTTAAATTGTATGCAAGTGGACTTACTATTGATCATGTCAATAATTCGACCTTACCATCGCTCGTCTGTATTCTCACACTTTAGTCGACAAACTTGACTGTACTTTGACAATCAGATCAACAAAACACTTAGCTTAACAAACCTAAATCACAAAACTGCGATCAATAAATTGTGGATCTAAGATCTGATGATTTGATTGCGCTAATGGACCAAACACATAAACCACGAAAACTTGACCAAACAAAACTCCACAATTGCTATTGTCTTGTAACTCAATTGGTTAAGAGTTTTCTACCTCACAACCGGAGTCTGGTATTCAAACCTCCCACTCTCATAGTTAATAGGGGTGTGCTATCCACACACCCAATTTTACTTCTCACACCCTTTGATAATTTATGTCCATTGAACTTCTTCAATTCATCCGATCTGACGGTCGAAAATTAAAAAGGTGTGTGAGAAGTAAAATAGGGTTTGTAAATATCACATCCCTAGTTAATATAGGATATCGTATCATTTGTATAAAAGGAAAATCTACAATTGTAAACTAGCATATGGCCCCCGCGCCACTAATTTAAAGGAAAGAAGATTCTCTTCCAATTTACTTTGTGGAGATCTTAAAGATTCTTATATCCTAATTGTTTATTGTAAATTGTACGGTCAGTTTTTATCAGGTACTATTTATATTTAGTTTTTAAATAAAAAAATCAAATGATTTCTGATCGCACGATAAACGATAAATAGCTAAGATGTAAGAATCTCTATGATCCTCACAATTTGGATCGGATGGGATCCAAATCCAATTTAAAGCGCTAAACCACAGCACAATGAATGAGGATCCTCTCTGGATCCTCTTTGTGAGGATTTAAGGAATCCTTTAATCGTATTATTTCATCGTATATCGTACGATCAGAATTCATTTAGAAATTTTTATTTAAAATTGAACACAAAATGTACTTGACAAAACTGATCACATGATATACGATATACGGACACGATTAAAGAATTTTTAAGAGCCTCACAAAGAGAATCTGAAGAAGATCCCCAATCCAGCACTATCACACAAAAAATTTCAACGTGACAAAAATACGGTTCGGTACACCAAAAAGACAATGAGTTGAAATTTTTTTTTAAAATTTCCAACTAATTATAGTATTATATTTTATATACCGGACCGTGTTCCGGACATACAAACTACACATTAACAAAGAGCAAGAGAACTAAACGACGTCGTGGAGTAGTAAATGGTGAGGGAGTGAGAGTAGTTACCTGAGAATACGCTGAGGTGGCGGTTGCTGGGGAGATAACGGCCGTTGACGGATATTCAAATAGCCGTTACTCGTCTGATTAACGGTGGTGGAAAGCTGATTCGCCGGGTCCTTATCGGGTCGAACAACCCGGCGACTGACGCGGACCGTGGTTCGGGTAACCGGGGGGCCGCTGGAGTCGTCCTTCTCCTTCACCTGGATCTTCATACACCGGAGGCGCTTGCGGTTCCCCCACTGCAAGACGAAATCCGACGTCGTTTGGTGTCGGATTTCAACCGAAGCGGAGACGGAGGCGGATGCATCCCCACCGGTTCTATCTCTACTGCTGGCACAGTCCCTTTCCATCTGCATTTAATTACAGCGGTTGGTTGGTCAAACTGGTACTTTTACATTTTAACCCGGGGTTAAATTAGAATAAAAGAGGAGAAAAGAGGCAAAAATGAGAATATGGAATTTGGTTGTGGGTGGCTGTCTGCGACTGCAGGAGGCAAGAAATAAAAATTCAAACAAAAAAACGAGTTTATCCAAATAGACGGAGAAGATGAAGATCCAGAAAATACAGGGAAAGGACAAAGCATAAAATTTCATCCCCTGCCTTGTTCCTTTTTTTCTTGCTCTCTGTTTCCAGGGAAACAAACAGAAAGTTTCCTACTTTTTCTGGTGTTTGAATTGCTGAAAAACTGATGGAGGAGAAGAACATGAGCATCGGAGTTCGAACTGGTAACAAAAAAACTCTAAAGATTGGTGGATTTTGACAGAGAGGGCCGTTTCTTTCAATGCTGAAAAAAAAAATTAACGACAATCGATGGAAATTATCCAGAAAAAAATAAAAAATAAATAAACAAACAAAAATGAGAAGAAGAAAATTATATCTTCACCAAACTAAAGGTGAATTAGTTGCAGAAAACTGGAAAATCGACAGAACCCAGAAGGCGAAATTGAAAGAGGATTCGAACCTGGAGATGGATTGAATTAAAGATGCAGAGAGATTGAGATTTTATGAGAGAGAGATAGAAGGAAGTGTTGAAATTTTCAATGGGAAAGCTTAAATTCTGTTGTAAAATCCAAAACCAGAGCTAGAAACATACAGATTGCTTCGACTCGATCGAGATGACGAGAAAAAGAAGAAAATCTGAGAGCCGGTTTGAAGAAACCAAATGGAGTAGAAAGATGAGAAGATTCGATGAACCCAAAAAACAGGTGGAATTCAAATCCGCCAGTAAAATCCAAAGACGGAGACTTTGGTTCATCTCTGATCTGTGAACCGGAAGAATGAATCCTCACCTGTAATGCTCAGATTCCGCAACCACCTACAATCCTGAATTTGCAGAAGAAAGTTTGCTTCTTCTGAGAAAATCTTGTTCTGCTCGGCCTTTGAGACTACGCAAATCGCAAATCTAGAGCCAAAAGTCGACGAAATGACCGGAACTCAGAGCTTGTCTCCCTGACACTCATGAATCAACGAGTTGAGATTTCTTGAGAAAATGGGTCAAATCTCTCCGAAATGCGCCTGCGAAACAGAAACCGAAATCAAAACCAAACGATAAATTAGAACTGGGAAACAAAACAAAACAAAACAACGAATTTCTTCGCCGTTTCTCTGCAAATCCCAGTGAAATGAGAACGGGTTTTTTAATTACCGAAGGAAATCGGAATCGATTTCCACTTCAGACTTTTTGAATGTATCTGCACCACAGAAATTACACCAGAAAAACAAAAACCCAAGTTAATTTTCGGAAATTAAATTCCATTAAACCAGCAAAAATGGAGTTCTGTTCTCAAAATTCAAACCTCTCCAAGCTCCACAGACTCAGAGGAAAAAGCTTCGATTAGATCCTCAACATTCACACAGTCCAGGTCTACGAATTCGAATCCAATACCCAATTCAAAAAGCAGATGAAAATCGAATCCCAAAACTCTAGAGAGAAAGAGAGAGAGAGAGAGAGCTTCGTTCTTCTTCTTCTTCTTCTTCTTCCTCTTCTTTCTTTCTTCTGGTTTTTCTGATGAAACGAAATGAACTCTCGCCTTTCAAACCAGTTTTTATAGCAGGCCCGTCACTCCCTCCGTCACACATCGACCGTCCAACGCCGAGCGTTCTCCACCCCTTCGAAATCCAACGGCTCCCGCGTCTCGCTCTCTTAAACCGTCAGCTCCGTCTCTTTTAAACCCCGTTACGTCGTTACGTCGTTCTTATGCGCCTTCATTTCTTACACGTCGTTAGTAGAAACTAACAGAATCTTCTGCGCCGTTAAGTTCCAATTATTTACAATTTCCAAGGAAATAATTTTTTTTTCTGTGCCTTTTATTATTTTTATTTTTCTCTGGTGAACCGGGTTCGATGGCATTTTCGTTTGGGTCATATAGATGTAGTCAGAGTGAGATAACTATGGTTAAATTTTAACCGGGGTCGTGGGTTTAACATTATCAGAAAGTTTACCGGAATGTCCGGTTGCCCTGATCGACATTAGACCCGTATACAAGCCGGGCTTAAATGTTGTGGGTGCGGCTTTTAACCAAATGCAATTTTTGAATCTTGAGCGTCCATAAAAAATAATAAATTAGAAAAAAGATCTTGAGCGTCGGTTCTGCCACCATTGACCAAATGCGCTAAACGGTGTTTAAATTGAGTGATTATTTTTACGTAAGTTCATTTCGTTTCATCATAGGTTTTTCGGTAGAACTGGTTTCCGATTAATTTCGTTTCCCTTCACCTAGAAGGTCAAGTATAACACATGTCAATAGTAAAATAGAGCGTATAGAGTGCTACATCAATTGCGAACGAAAGCTGGAGATTTTCTTGAACTATAAAATAAGATCATTCTCCTACAATAAATCTCTAATGTCATTATTGTACTTAAACTAGTCATTATAACCCACTAATGATAATTATGCTTAAACTTATGTATTTGTATAAACCCTTAACAAAACACCATAAATAATCCAAAATACATAGAAAATTGTTAAAATGAAGGGGGTTCGGCCACCACAGTAACTCAGCCACTAAGGGAACTCGACCACATGTTAGGTTATGTAGAAAATCTCCACAGTGGTATCTTCAGAATTATCCACTTACAATTTAGCAATAATTTGGGAAGTAGTAGTGAAGATCAATTACATAGTTTTGGAAGATTAAACTCAATATGATAAAAACTATGTAGTATTTATGTAACCTACCTGTAGAAGACGCCATGGAGACTCGGGCCAACAAATGGGATCTGCAACCTGAACAGAAGATACGGTTCCCATGAACCAGCTTATCCGAGAAGAATCCTCAGTTATACTTAGGATAAATCACGTACAATTTGTGTTTGCTTCTTTATCTCTATCTCTTTGCACATCATCATCACTAGGTGACCGGCGCAATCGAGCGAATGTCACAAACTTGACACTTTAAGTTGTTTCAAAGTCTTCACTGATTTTGTGCATCAACGAGATGCATGCAACTAAGCTAACATCCATGGACGGAGCCACCATAGGCTTAGAGGGGGCAGATGCCCCCACTCAGTTCTTCAATTTTTTTTTCTCACAAAGATTGTACAGTTTTGCATCCTAATGACCAACCTTAATTAAAATACAATTAAACTTTATATGTTAATCAGTAGTATAAGGGAAATGCTAAGGAAACTATTTTAAAAGTGGGTCTCTCCAGGAACTCTTCGTCACCTCATGTTTTTGGCCCAATTCCCGTATCAACATTATAAAACATTGTGCCAAAAACATGAGGTGACAAAGAGTCGATAGAGAATCCCACTTTGTGAGAGTCTCTCTAGCATTTCTCTTGGTATCAATATGATTGATTTCTCCAACAATGATTCCAAGTGTTTTGTATGAAAAACTTATGGATTAATATACAAGTGTTTGTTCAGTAAAAATTTTAGTTTTTTAATTATGACTTTATTGGTTAAAGATGTTACAATTTATACAAATCTCTAACTTCGTCCCAGGTAACATCAACTTTAGCTAATACATTGTTTTTTGGTGTGAACATTGTCACAGGCTTACGACAAAAGATATGCATTATTAGGAGCTTATCTTTTGCTTACATTGTACGAGTTAGATTCCCACTTATCTTATTAATTATAAATTCATTATATTTTCATTTCAAGTTTTCACGGTTTCTTTTGGTCGTATGGTTGGGAGAGATTGAGATTCAATAAATAGTAAATGATCTTGTGTAACTTTCCAAGAATTAAAATTACTTTTACACAATATTTAGATAATTTTTTTTTAAGATTACTAGGAAATTTTAAAGCGACGAAAATTAAAATGACGAGATTTTATATTTTAGAAGTTGTGAATGTTATTGTTTGGTTAACTTAAAAGAACAATGAAATTGAATACGAAATTTATTATTTTTAAACTCTCAATCATAGAAATTGGGAAATTACACTTATGTACATGGAATTTAAATTTGGGAATTGGAGGTCCTAAATTCCAAGTTATTTTTCCACGCGGAAATTCTAAATTCCTATGTTTATGAATCCAAACAAGGGATTTGATACATGTGAATTTATAAATTCTGACTTTTATCCAAATTTCAAGTTTATTTCTCTCATCCATACATAGTATTATATTTATCTATGTAGGAATTGGGTTCAAGTTTTCCCCAGCCCCTTCTCATCAACTTATGTGGCCCTTAATCTGCACATACGAAGAAATAAGAACATTTTTTCATCAAGCTCTTAAACGGTCAAACCAGCACAATTGCTCACCACCTTCAAGTGGTGGTAATATTCATCATCCTATTTATTACATCTGATGAATTTAAAATTTGAGACTTGTATCTATCTACTATGCATATATCGAAATTTAAATTCATCTAACAATGATAAATAGAATGATGAGTATCAATATCACTTGGAGAAATTTTCTAATATGCCGAAAACACGATCCAATATACTACAAAAGGATGATGAACAAAAATATTCTCGACAAATTTGTATATGGTGCTTTGTAGGACCCACAGCGTTTCGGCAGCTACAGGTTGGAGCAAGTTGAGGAAGGAAATTTGGGGATCGGGTGCATTTATGTAGCCCTGGTATTTCATGAGACAATGACGTAACTTTAGGTCCGAATCAAATCAAAATAAAGCTGGTGACTTACTTTTAGCTCCAAATCAAACGATACGCCAAAACAAAACCGATGAACTTATCATGTTAAGTACAGGAGATGGGAACGGAAGATTGTATCGGGTAAGTTACTCTGATAAATTGCAAACCTTTTTATAACCAACCAGGTATAGATTCATACATAAACGTGCTAAATATTACTTACAAGTTATAAGTACGTCCATGACAAAGCAATCCAGTACAGGCGAGGAGCATGAGCCTTGAGTTGGTATTTACAAAGTTACACCCAAGCAATCGAAACAACAATCATCGAAATGCAACCTTAGATGTCTTTTTTGCATATAGATTGTGACCACAGATTGGTTATTCAAATTCCACATTCTACTTGAAAGCATCACGCACTGAATCCCATGTGCAGGGAGCTCCAGCGACCAGAAGGGGCGCTGACGCAGGCTTGTGCTGAAGCCTCCGCCATCTGCTCCTTTGTCATGCCGGCGTTGCAGATGTTTGCCAGGGAACGCATGTGTTTCATTCCATATTGAGATAGGGATCCACAATGTGTCTCAAAACTCCTCACCTGCACGACAAAGTCCCATCATGAAGGCAAATAATTGGTGTAATCTTATAGAATTGGACAGGTTTTAAAAGCATTGAAAAATATCGAGTAGCAGAAGTGTTACCATTGTCTTAAGGCAGTCCCAGTCATCAACGAGCGGCTGGCCAGCTGGTCGAACAGCATTGAGAACTTCTGGACCTTTTTCAATTCCAAACAGGAGTTTCCCAATGAGCTTCATGGTTTCATCTATGTGCATTCTATGAGACATTGCTTCAACAAATTCCTTTTGAGCTTGAACTTTCCTTGGTGATCCTTCGGGAGCCTTGCTATACTGCATCCAAAAAGGCAGAGGAAAACGAAACCAAGGGGATTAGATCTTCCTAAACATGACCAGTATACAAATTATCAGAGAGGGCAAGAGAAGTATTCATGGGTGAAAGAGACTAAACCTTATGCCAGAAATGAACAAGATCAGCATCGCGCTGGTTGACAGCTTTTGAAGATGGCCTCAAGGAGTTCTGGCCCAGAAAAGTAAAGTTCTCGTTTGCAGGATTTGTCCCCATGTACACAAAGAGGTTGTTCTTGCTGAGCCCTACATCGCCGTATTGCATGACATGAGAACCAAAGCCAGAATTGTCATTTGCTGTCCTTGTTTTAACCTGGGCCATCACAATGAAACCAAAGAATTGCCATTAGCAACTAGCAAAAACACGTTGAAGGCTATCAGATACTTATTGGCTAGACACTCAAAAATCCTCTGAGTACAGGTTATTTTTTTATCGAAAGTGTACAACAATAAACAGCCAGTCTGCTTGAATTATCAAGTGACTGACAAATTCTTACCAGTTCATACTGCTGGTGCAAGGTTTCTGACTTCAAGTTGTGTATGTCACTGTTCACAAATTAAGATGTCAAATCACAACGTGATAAGTAGAACTGAAATTTGAATGGCTTCTTTGTGTGTTTCAAAAAGAAAAAACAAATGGAAGGAACTGATACAGTTTCGAAATTTCTAGCTCTCATACCTGTCTTCCATCCACGCAACACTATACAAGTCACCCAAGCAGGTTTCATATTCTGGAGGAGGACTGGGATACTCTCCAGGGCAGTACGTCCCCCAACTGCTCTCTTCTGCATTTGATGCAGTGGTTGCAAAGATATTCAAACCTTCAGGAAGAAGGCCCTCGAAGATGCTTCCAGATTCACAAGCTTCGAGATAAAATACCTGTAGTTTCAAGAATTAGGCCAACTCTATTGGTACATGCATCATCTATTTACAGTTGAACTAATAACTTACCATGCTTTTATAGGTTCCTGCAGCATGCTTCTTCTTCAGGACTTCTATCAGATCGTTGGCATAAATATAAGGACTGGTCGCCGGCATCCCTAGGGAAAGAGTAAGTAGATAAGATATGCGATCGGGTAAAAGAATATCAGTATTTTCATGCATAGACTTGATATCTCCTAATCAAACACAACAAATAACAGTCATAACAACATTGATAAACTATTAAATCTTGAACATATATTTCAATGTCCATTTTTAAATCTAATCACTGCAGTCCCCTACCATGCTTCACCTATCAGTTTCAATTTTTAAATTTACGGGTAGAAGGCTACACAAAAAGTTGTGGTATTTGTGGGAGCGCTATGCTATCCACAATACATATGAAAGTGTTTGGGGTAATTGCTCTACCAAACTAGCATAAGCCATCCACCAATATCGCCCTTACAAACAACACCTAAAGCAGGCCAAATAAATTTATAGAAGTTGCTTCTCAAGAGCTACTAACCAAGAACTCCAGGACCACCATGATCGGAATAGTATATGAAAATATGATCATTTGGACCACTATCCACAACCTTCCCACTACCCCCTGTAAGAGCAGATTTGTTCCCAAGGATAGCAGCAAAAAAGTTGTTCACAGTAACATCTTGCCCAGTGTAATCCTGCCACAAGAAAATCGACCGACATGAGGGGAATTTTTACAACTAACAACTCAAAATTAAGTGAACACCTAAGGGGGAAGGTATCAGACCTTTGGAACTCCTTTGTAAACGTCGCTCCCATGCGGGCTGTTAATGATGACTCCTTGCCTAGGGTTCTCCTCATTGTAAGCAATATCATCGTACATGAATACAACGATGTTTTCATCTTTCAACCCTCCTTTCTTCAGTAGTTGATAGGCATGACAAATATCAGCCTAAGAACATAAATAGACAAAAAGGTCAGTCTGAATATCAATTAAGAAATATGGGTTTCTTCCATTCGAATATATACAAACAACGACAACAACAAAGCCTTATCCCACTAAGTGGGGTTGGCTGTATGAATCCTATATCCCACCACTGCGCTTGGTTTTGCGCCAAGAAGATATACAAACACCAGAACATAGTTATCGACATTCATGACATGCCGATAGACACTAAAGTATCAATTTTTCCTTTGACACAAAAATTCGAATCGCAAACTGAGAGAAAATTTTTACCACATGTAAATTTAATACTTTGCTACCTACAAATTAAAGATTATGTCAAAGTTCGATTCTTTCGGACGGTGATGAGATTCATATTAGTTCTAGAACAAATTCCACATGTAAATTCAAGCTCTGTGCTATCTATAAACCAAGGTCAATGTCAAATCACGACGTGTTCAAGGAAAATAAGAAAGAATCAAGCTTGAGCTTAATTCGTATTAGTTCCACTTCCATAACAAACTCAGTTTTCCTAAATTAAATTTGACAAATTCAAAAGCAAAAAGGCGAAATAAACAGAAATTGGATCATTTAAAGTCAAATTAAACGAGATTATACAATCATGAACTCAAATTAAACGATATTATACAATCACGAGCTCAAATTAAACGAGATTATACAATCATAAACTTGCCAATACAGAAATTCAGATATTAAACAATCCAAAATTACCTCAAATTTCACTCAAAACTAAATTAAGAAATATGATATGATTGATATGGATGGGGATTATAACCTGATGTCTGTAATTCCAGTATCCATTGGAGCCGGCGATCAGAACAGCCCATCTGGTCCCGACGGTGCCGTCGTCCTGATCGGGAGCGTTATCGCCTCTCCCAAAGAATCTGGAAGCTTCCGAAGGTAATCGCAAAACGTTTCCGTTAAGGTCCCGGCTACCGGCTGCAGAAGCCGAGACGGAGGCGAGGAACAGGAGGACGAGGGCGCTGGCCAACCGAGTCATGGCTGTTTCCGGTGAAAATTGGGGGCGTCTGATTGGTAGAGAGAAAGTTTGAAGGGTAGGTATTTATTGGTGATCACGTGGGCCTATCCGTGTCAATAAGACTTTCAGGATCAAGTTGCGGGCCCCATCAGAACGCTTTGATTGTGGAGTTCGTGCAATCTGGGACGTACACGTCAGCGCAACGTCTGGGGATACGTGCTTTTATCTTTTCCCCCCGCCCCGCCACCGCCCCCGCCCCCGCCCCCGCCACCGCCAACATGTTATTATATTGCGGGAATTGCAAGCATTGGCGCCGTATAATCCTACAGGATTCTCTCCGGATGATTCTGGAAATTGTAAATGGTATTTGTTAATTGTATATTGTGCGATTAGTTTTTTTTTTTTTAAGTACTGTTTGTGGTTAATTTTAAATAAAAATATTTTTAAAAAATTTATCATTGCAAGATGACAATAAACGGACACAATTTACAAATATCTGAAATCTCACAAAGAGAATCTGAATTCCCGTATAATTCGACTGTAAATTCCTAAATTATTTCTATATTTCTATATTTATTTTACACAAATGATGGTGCATCAAAGTAATCTATAATTTTTAGGTTCGGATTTAAACTTAAGTGCAAATGAGGAGCACAAGATTTTAGCTAATGTAATAAAGTCTTGACTTGAATTGCGAAATTATTTATGAATTAGTTTAACATAAATTGATGTGATTTCAAGCTGCAATTTTGTTTACGTAGCATGTAATTTCCAATTGTTTTTCGGCCGGTATTTATAATGTTCTTTTATACGGGTGCTAGAGGATGGATGGTCGAATTTAAAACTTCCAAGTTTTTAACCATTTCAATTATGAGTGCTCAATAATCATGATATGGTTTAGTATTGTTGTTCATGCTAAAATGGGCAACCGTGTCCTACCTATTGAAATTTAGCTGCCGTAGCACGATATTGTCCGTTTTGAGTTTTGGCCACGCCCTCACGGTTTTGTTTTTGGGAACTCAAACGAGAACTTCCTTGTGGGTCATCCATCCAAGGATTGCTCTTGCCCCGAACTCGCTTAACTTCAGAGTTATGATGGAATCCGAAATCAGTGAATTCCCAAAAAGCCTCGTGTTATATAGAAGTGGGCATGTACATATAAGGCACATCACCCCCTCTCTCTTGGTCGATGTGAGATGTTACAATTCTACTTTCACTGTATTCGAAATTTTGTATTCTATTTACCTCTCTGCTCATACATATCGTTTATGTCAAACGACTAAACCTTGATAAACAACATTACATCACTTTCGATCCATAAAAATATAACTCAAATTTTTTGTTTTGTTTCTTTTTAAAAATGAAACTTATTTCGAGATATGATACAAAAATATCACTTAATTATGTACTAGATTTTATGAAGTAGAAGACAAGATTATACATAATTGCGGGAAAATGATCCTCGCCGGATCCTTTTTCTGGGGATCCAAAGGATTCTATAATTGTGTCCGTTCATCGTACATCGTGCAGTCACTTTTCGTTAAATACAATTTATATTTAATTTTAAATTTTAAATTTTAAATGATTTATAGTTACATGATGTACAATGAATATACACAATTATGAGATTATGAAAAATGATCCGACAAAGATCATTTTCCGTAATTGCGTGCTCAAGGAGAACAAGTATAGGATGAAAGGGGGCCCACCCAGGGCCTCACTTGGCTGGCCCTTTCTCTAATTCAATATTTCATGCTCCACCATTCACATCAACTCCAATTTGTTCTGGACTTCTTAACTCGGACTGCCAATGGGAGATGGGCCCCTCGTTATAATCCTGTGTGGACGGATTCAATGAAAGGAAAAGGATCTTCTCCGGATCCTCTTTGTGGGAATCCAGTCCAGGAAATCAATCAATCACAGTTGTTCATTGTATATCGTGCAGTTAAAAATCATTGGGAAAATGTTTTTTGTTGTTGTTGTTGTAGACTATCGTTTGTATGAAAAATGAGAAGAAAAAAATATGTAAAAATAATACTAGTAATAATCATGCTCTACGAATGTCACACATTGGGCTTTTGTAGCAGGAAAGGCCCAATCTAAGGGAAAGATAAAAGAGCCCAATCTACGGGAAAAGTAAAAGAGCTTCATATGCAGAGAATTCTCTTTGTTTATGTTGGCCTGGAGGCAATAGAATTGTTCTTCCCCTCGTGAAAGAGTTTTACTGAACCATTTCGGCGTTACGAACTTACGATATTGTGATTAAAAATAATATTTCAATGAGTCTTCTTCCATATTCATTTCAACATCATTTATTAGTGCATCTGAAAGATACATCGAAACATATGACTAAATAGGGGAGAGTTTGAACCAGAGATACACCACTTGCTAGTGTCGTATTAAAATGTACGCAAGATCACAAGGGATTGCTTCAAAAACTCGTATCTTTACATTCACAACAAGATCAGGTAATATTTTCTTGCAAAAACAAACAAACAACAGTGCAGTCATCCCTCTTAGCGTTACGGAACTTCTTCCTCCACATCGCCGAAGCTGCCTCAGTCACCGCCCTCGCTGCTGCGTGTGCGCTCTCCGCCTCCCACACAATGGACGCAACTTCACTGTTGCTGAGCACGTCCCAAACCTAAAACCAAAGCACAGAACTGCGATAAAAAACCCGGTTCACAGAGAACGTAAAGGTGCCCTACTTGCATAACACCAAAACTCTTATCAAGTAAACGTTATGTTTTCGACAGGCCTTACCCCGTCGGTTGCAAGGAAAACGAACTGATCGTTGGAAGTGAGACGGTGGTGGGAGACATCTGGGGTGGCAATGATGCCGTGGTCTTTGAGTATAAAGTCTCCGAAAGCTCGGGACATGGCTAGTCCCGGGAGGTCAACGTGAGGCAGCCACACTCTCTGGATGTTAGGTTCTTGCTTTAGTGCAAGCACTCGACCGCCACATGCCCTTATTCGTTCTGCTTCACCTGCATTAAAAAAAAAAAAAAAAAAAAAAGATAAAAAACATTCATCAGTCAGATAAAACATAGAGAAAGGTCGTACCCAGTGCACAAGGCTCCGGCTTTACGCAGGGTCTGGGAGAGGTGAATGTTGGCTAACCTTACCCCCATTTATGGAGAGGCTGCTCCCAAGTCTCGAACCCGAGACCTACCGCTCATGGGCGAAGACACTTGCCATCGCACTAAGTGCGACCTCTTAGATAAAACATAGAGAAAAAAAGGAAAAAAAACACTTACAAGAAAAGCACCTAAGAAAGTAGCTTAGCTTAGCAAGGATGAAAGAACTTACTAGATATACCGGGCTTGAGATCAGTGGTCAATTGAATGGCCTTAATTCCGTCCTCTGTAATTGTTCCTAGAACTGCCCTTGAATCTCCCAGATTTGCTATAAAAAGATCCTCACCCTGTTGATTCTTATATTAAAATCCGCACAAAAATAGAACTGATGGACGCTAAACAGATAACAAGTCGTAAATAAGGAATTAAAAAGTGTCTTCTGAGTTATGTTTTTGATTAAAAAGTTTGTAACCGATTCTGTTTGTGCGTATTTCCTGTAGTTTTTTCGTACCTGTTTTACAACTACAACAGCAGTGGTTCCACTGCAAGAGTTGTCCAAATTCTGTTGAAGCTTAATCTCCTTGTCCATAACTCTGAAGGAGCTAACAAATGCTTCTTTCCATTTCTGAAACTTCTTGCTCGTTTCTGAATCTTCTGGTTCGTTGTCCTTGCAACTGACGGGGTTTTGGGAACCATCAACCTCGGCTTCTGCAGTGACTCGTTGATGATCAAGAGCTTTCATTTTGTTCAGCAAAAGAGATGGAAGGTTGCTTCTCACCAACTGACTCACCCGGTGCCCGAATTTCCCATGCCCGTCGAAAACTCCACACAGAGCTTCACCTTCCATCCCATAGCCCTATCCAAAGCGTCAAATATGAGATCAATAAATATACAAAAAAAAAAAAAAAGTATACATAACAACACGGGGATTTTTACTGGCTCGGTTTTGGAACCAACAAAAAAACACGAGGATTTATACCGGTTCGGCATTAACAAACCTGGCAAAGCATGGCACTATCTTGGTTTACTCCTTTGCTTCCTTCCATGGAATGAAGGGAACCAAGCATAGGAATCCCACTAGAATCATTGTTCTCTTCGTATGGCATTGAAGTTCGATTGCCGTCCTGAATTTTGTGAGATGAAGAAGCACAAGATATGCAGAGTCCCATTAGAAATGGAAAATGGGGGTCAATTTTCCACTTATCAAATCTTCCTATGAATATAAAGGGAACAACATTTTAGCAGAATGATTATCTATTGAATCTAATTAATTAGTTAAAATTAATTAATTGAGTATATTTTAGTGGTTTGCGTGTACCTGTTTATTTTATGTGCTAACCCAATATTCATATACAAGAAAGGGAACTTGTATTCTCTCCGGATCTTACTATTTTTAGTCTAAGGATGAAAAAATGGGAGATTGGAGCCCTTAATTTGTGCAGGGTAGACCAATAAAATGAGTTAATGAGACTGTTGGATTCAATTTAATGGTCCGAATTGCCTTATCTTTAGAATTTGGACGATAAAATCCGGAGAGGATCTATGTCCCAACTTAAGTTGAAAAGACTTTAAACTTGCTATAAACAAATTAGGGTTAGTAATTTAGTATATGTTAGTCAATTACTTTCACATGCAAACATTGTAAAATGCTAACCAACTTGGACTGCCACTCATAATGGCTTTAACTTTGATTTTGGTCTAAGATAACTGATTAGACAAGCTTATGACTCGAGTGGTTAAGAGTATTTTTATTTCTATGTTTGAGGTTTTGTATTCGATTTCTACATTCTCTAACAAACAATTTGACATGTGAACATAAACTTCTTCGTTTATTCGCGTAGTAAATTATTTATACATATATGTCAAATTATGAGTTACAAATACATACGATAATAATTTAATTGTGAAGAGTCAAATGGTTGAACAAGAATAAGTGACCCGCAAGGCACAACCTGCAAATTTGTTTAGGTGTTAACCTTGTTAACCCCACAATCACTAGTGAAAGGAATGAGTTGACATGAACAACTTGATACGTTGATAAGCACTTTACAGAGAAGGGAGATTGGCAATTGCAATTAAAAATAGACCAATAATTTGTGCATAGAAAAGAAGATCAAAACCGGTGATCAAGTTTTAAAAAGAATATAATAATCAATTAAATAGATATAAAACTCCATCATTTCAATAATTAAAAGTAATATAATCAAGCATGCACACTTCAAAACATGTCATGCCGGCAGATTTTTTAAACTAAGACGAATTTCTCTATTCAAGTTTTTCATGACCGAAAAGAATATCATATGAATCCGACCTTACAATCTAAAAACGGACACTTTTATTCAAACTTGTTTTGAGTCAAAGAGAATATCATATGAATCTAAAATCGTATAATATAAATCTGACCTTACAATCTAAGAACGGACATCTTACTCATATTTGTTTAGAATCGAAGAGAATATCATATGTGACACACCCCGATTTGAAATGTTCACTTGGACTCCGAATCGAGCTGTGTTGGCCGACACCTGGAAGGTGACGAAGCCATAAAGTGTAGTGATGTGGAAAATGTGTATTAATTTAAACCTAAAAGTGCCTAAATATAAGACTGTGCTAGTGAGCGAGAATGAACTCATTTCACATGTGATATCAGAACATAAGTAAAGTACAGTGAAATAGGATGAGAATTATTCCATCGAAGGTAACACTTATACCAAGATTTGTATAGAATCATCGTCGATACGAAAACTCTACTACTAGAACCTGGAGGGGCGAAAAACAAGGGTGAGTGAGCCTGAAAATAAAGCGTTGTAAAAACCTTTTCGAAAACATAATAACCCCTCGTCGTAAAACAAGTATAGTTTTAAAATATACATACTACGTATAGTAAGAAAGTACTTACCATAGCTTGTAATATCTCAAGAATTCAATACGGCACAATATTTCATAGTTTCGTAAAATCTCCTCCGTAACTCCAAATTCGATTCCGCTTGCGCCTATGCGTTCGTAGTGACAAGCACTATAATGATACGCTAAAAGAATGTTTCACACATCTCACAATACGCTGGTCAACAAAAGTCAACATCCTCGCCTCTGAGGGCATTTTCGTCAATTTTCTCTTTTAAAATTAATAAAATCGTAAAATTAGGGACGGGTTGTCATAATATGAATCTGACTATATAATTTAAGAATTCATTGAATTATTAAAACTAATTATAGAGATGTCAAAGATAAAATGAGTGAATAGGAACATACCTCTAAAGTTGACTTCTACTTAAAATAATTACATGGATAATGAATTTTGGGTTTGCATGATGCTATTCAATTAGCTAACTAATATATTGACTTTTGACCAATTTATTTTAATTTTGTATTTTTGGGATTAATATCGAAGGGAAAAACCTTTAACCCAACTCCAAGGGGCCAGCAAGCTTTTCTCTTTGCCAGAAGCTTCAGTTTCAAAGCCTATCGAGGTTTTCTCCTTTTCAATCTAGTTGCATTATTAAACCATGAAGAGGGCTTACTTTTGTTTTCTTTTCTTTTTTCCTTTTTAATTCCATATTTTATTTGTTCAGAGCAAGGAGGTTCGAACACTTGTCCCGTGGTGAGAGTAGCAAAGTGGCCGCTGAGTTGTATTACAAGAATTTAGTTCTGTATGGCAAACATTAGCTTACAACTTCCTCATTTTCGGAATGTTTAATTTTTTATGTAGTTTTTGTACGCCTTAGTTTTGTCTCGTCGAGTTGAGTTTGCGGTATTGTTGAGGAGTCGAGAGGCCTATTTATAGGCGATTAGAGTTCATCTCTTGAGTGCTTTGCCAGCTGCCTGAAGTGTTAGGGCAGTTGAAGTCAGAAGCATGGCTCAGAGCAGTTTGCAACAAGTGCAGAAGGGTCAGAGTGCCACGGTCAATCAATGCCCCCTTCCCTCGAATGCTGCATTGGAGCGAGTTCTTCCACTGCTGAGTCCAGTTCAGGTAGCCATTCGTTCATGCTTCGCCCGGAGGGTTCATGATAGCTGGTTGACAAGCAGCTGCGAATTTATGTATACTAGGATGTCGGATCTAAATGGATCCAAAGCCTGACTACAGAATAAATCTAATAATCCGAAGATGACCGCTTTCTTTGTACTCGGCCTCGTTGTTTTAGGCCTCCAAGACCTGTTTGCTCAGAGTTCGGGGCGGAGATCGTTCGTTGACAGCTCGTCAAATGAAGTTGGAATTTGGCAGTTGGGATCTGACTGGTGACTTATGGGATCTCAATGGAGAGTGGTTAGGTGTGACATGGAGTGCCTACGCATATGCACTCCGATCAGATAGCCTACTTAAGACTCATTTCAGTAACCACCCTATGCTGTCAGGTTGCTATGGTGTAGCCGAATCTCCAACTTTATATTTACACTGTAAAGTTGGAGATTCGGCTAAAGTCATAGAATGAGTTTATCATAATAATTTGATATCTATCTCGCTATTCACAAAAATCGAATCTAAAACCTCCAATTTACAAATGAAAAAAATAATACCACTAGATCGTTAGTACTAAATGACACTGTTGAAGTCTTTTAATGAATATTGCTGATTTGAAAACAAAAAATAACTTCCAATCAGGTTATTTATGTGAGAAATTGAATCGTAACAAGGCTTATCAATATTTAACAGAAAACATTATAGGTTAAGATGAACACTGAGATTCATAATATAATCCATTCAAAATACCATGATAAATATTTCACAATTTGTTCATACAGATGCAATTAAGATCAAACCAACTACACTAAAACTACATACATACGGGATTTAAAGATCGGAAGCAACACGACCTCTGTAGAACTAATTTCTAATGATCGGATTTGCCCCCGGATACAGTTACACTATCTTCACCGTTCACTGTGTCTGCTGCCGGCAACCGTTTTGTGAGAGCCTTGGGTATGTCCAGGTGGTCTTGCGGGCATCGCTGCTGAGGGTGCGATAGCAGCACACACATGTGACGGAAGAGGACTCGTGTTAATCCCTGTCCACTCTCTAAGATGTATCCCTCGAATTCGCTAACATGTTCCAGGGAATCCACAAGTGCATCGTAGACCTCCTGGGGACAGTTGTCAGGTCCAGGCTTGTCATGAAGGTAAACAACATCCAGGGTGAAGAGTTTCTGGTTTACTGGCCAATTATTTTGGGGTCGTACAGACGATCTACAGTAGATCAGAACCTAAGGGCAAGCATGTCAGGCTTTAGCAATCAACAAATAAAATTTCAGTGTCCGGTAAGGGATAGGATAATCAGTCTCATTTGGTAAGTAACAAATTTGCATGACTGCATTAGCATATAGGTATAGACGACACATGAAAAAGCAGGTAACAATGAAGCGAAGTGCTACTTACCACCCTCAAAATTCTGTTTTGAGCGCGAGATTTCTTTGCTTCATGAGATGCTATTCGAAATAGACCGGTAAGATCTACATTACCAGAAGAAGGAATGGCTGAGAGTATCCGTAGTGCAGCATGAGCAGACTCAACTTCGCTGCTAAACTCTCTTCGAAGCTTCGTGCAGAAACAAAAGGTTCCAAATCAATTACAGAAACCTAAAGCAAACCAACAGACACAAGGGACAAATACAGTGTGTGCTTACATTGCATAGATAATTTAGGAAATTTGGTTTACTTTGGCCTAAAGCTATATGCAAACATAGTTTCTCATAAAGGTCGTACCCAGTGCACAAGGCTCCCGCTTTACGCAGGGTCTGGGAGAGGTGAATGTCGGCTAGCCTTACCCCCATTTATGGAGAGGCTGCTCCCAAGTCTCGAACCCGAAACCTACCGCTCATGGGCGAAGACACTTGCCATCGCACCAAGTGCGACCTCAAACATAGTTTCTCATCAATTCCTAATATTGAAAACGTTTTTTTGATCGAAAACAAATTATCCCCAAGTATTTATCACTAAATTTGGGATGATGTGCAAGAAACATGAGGCAGATGGACTTCTTTTTCCGAGACATATGTGCTCGTATCCAAAAATCTGATTCAACAGAACTGATGATAAGGCTTTTCAACGCCGATTTCCTAGCCCTATGAATTGAAAACACAAGATTACAACAAGGTATCTGAGTGATTCTTGTTAAAAGTTAGTGAAGGAATTGATTTCTCACCCACATTCAGTCAAAATGACCAAATTCTGTACGATGGGTTGCTTCAAAATTATGATTGAAAACTAATTTTCCTGCATTCATCCAGCAACCAAAATACAAGCCGCGGAATTTTCTTACATTTTCTCGGCCGCCAAGCAAACTATAAACGATAACACAATTGATAAATTCAATCTACCCATAAAGCTATATATCACAGAAAGACTCCAAACAATCACCCAACGCAACAATCATGGTTTCCAGAAGCTTAATTACTCAAAAATACACAAAACCCAGAAAACCCTTTTTCCCCTGATCGCACATTTTCTCGGAAACCAAACAGAAACCAAGCAAAAGAGGACGGAAAAAACAGAGAAAACCTACCCAAGACGCGGCCTTTCCGAGAGTGGCGAAAGCAAATCGGTGTTCCGGATTGATGGTAAGCTTGGCGTTGATGAAGAGAAGTATGGCTTGCTTGATCGAGTCCAATCGGGTTAAGGGTCGCCCGTTCGGGCCCATCGCAGCCTTCATCTCCACCATCGACTCTGGGTCAACGTCTATGCAGAACAGTATGTCCTCGTTGCTCAGCCTTTCCGGCCGCAGCGTGTATCTGCCCGCACCCGATCCGCCCCCCTCTACTATTCCCTCCATCTCTCTCAGACCTCGGTGCGCCTGAACTTTCCAAACGAAAGCAAAGGAGAAAGCTTTGCGAAAACACTGGGCATTTTCGGAATTCCATTAAAATTGGAATAATCACACTTTGCAGTTTGCACCTTTTAGTTTTGAACCGTTACAATTTTGGTTACTATCTTTACAAAACTAACACTTTGCAACCCTTAATTTACAATCTTTACGCGATTGATCCATCTGTTAGTCTAACCGTCAAGTTAATTTTTATTCTTTTTGACGTAGCACTTCATTTACCCATCTCTTGCCACACTGAGAAGGAGTCGTCAACGACAAACCATAAATTACATTGAATTATTTCGAAAAAGAATGGGCAAGGAAAGCAAGATGTTAGACCACGTCGAGTTAAGGGAAGCAGCGTGGGAGGACAATTTGGTTTTCGTCTTAGCAAAGTAGGTACTAGGTATATCAAGTTCAGTTTTTAATTTTTGCTTGTCAAATAGAATGAATAGAAAACGATCAAATGGCATAAATTAATACGGACGTGTAGAAAGTAAAAAAAGATGTGAGAAATAGCATCAGAAATTAACATGTTGGTGCAATCTGAACCGTCTAATGAGTTTTAATGGCTGAGATTAAAAACCTTGCATAATCATGCACCCCAAAAAACATGCAGAGAATCCTCATCCGAAACTAACAACGCACAACCGGAGTTTATAGGCATTTCCGGCCGGGTTGAATCAGAAATACAATTCCACTTCAAAAAATTTCTAACCAGAAAATCGTAATTTTGGAATTCAATTTTTTTCTGAATTTTCAGATACATTTCATTTCCGTTCTTGATTTCGGAATTTCAGACTTCAAATTTGAATCGTCCAATTTTTGGATTGGCGTCGGTCGGAATCCGAATACATGACAATAACAGTGAAAAGTTTGGGACAATTCCTAATCAAAGATCAATCAAGACTTTTCTCTACAGGTAAATTGTACACCTTGACGAATCCAGCTTTGCATATAATCACAACTTCTACACGAAGTTCTACTCGAACCAACCCATCTACGGATACATCTACCACAACAATTTCAATCAGTCTCAATATGGAACAAGTAGAATTTGAAGATGTTAGTCACCTCGGAATTGCCATGGAGAGGAGGAGAGCAATCGACCCTTCACTGATGTGCATCGCTGTGTACCTCTTCCGTTCATTCCACGCTCAGTTAAGTTAATGGGACAATGTTGAAAAAATCGGCAAGTCAAATATGTCCAACTTGCTAGTGCTGATCTTCAATTTTCAGCGCCACTAGTTCACTCTCTTGCTCTTGGTTCCTAAACTTTGAACTGTTGGGGAACCATCTTTTAAGCCTGTCTGGCCAAAACCTAATGGTTTCCAAACACAACCATTTAGTTAAGAATACTGCATCCTAAACCCGATAATGAAAACTCTACAACAGTGATCACAGTAAAATCTGTTCTTCAACTATTAAGAGGTTGATAATTGGAAAAAACACAAAGCAACTGTGACTTACAAATCCAATCTTTCATATATTGCCCGTCGCACTGAGGAGTTCAAGCCATAAGCTATTGAATTGAACAAGCCCTATAAGTATGAAAGTAATAGATGTCTTATCAGGACGATAAAAATAAATAAATAAAAACTAGTAAAGTAGCCGTCAATTATACATGAACAATGTTCTTCGAAACACGAAATGCCCACTTTGCCATACAAAATTAGTAAGTTACCATGAGTGCAGCTGTCCCGACATCAAGAACTGAGAGCCAAAATATTTTATGACTTGGTTCAATAAAGTCATGAATGCGGTTGATTGTGCCAAAAGCCCATGATCCTATCAGGATGAGCGGATAGTACCCCCACCGGTTCAAAGCCTGTTGAATGAAAGCAATGGAAAACAATTAAGATGAACCGCTATTGGATGTACATTTAAATGATCTAACATACACGAAACATAAGACTACAAAAAAAGGGATAAATAAATATAGATTTTTACGGATTTCTATGCCTCTATATATGGGAACACAGTCTGAGTCTGACCCTAGGAAATCAGTTGCAGCACAATATACCTTCATGTCTGCTCTAGCATCTGATTGGTAAGCCCGGTCTGACATGCCAGCTGCCATCTATAATTTCCAAACCAGAACTACGATCTCAACAAGTGTAAAAGCAATAGGAAATTATGTTTTTGAAAAAAAAGAAATGATACCGGGAATACATACACGTCTTGCATTCTTCAGCATGCTTATCACTTGAAAGTATGTAAAACCATTGTAAAGAATTGCACCCCAGAGTGGCATATAAAATGTTATGAGGTGAAGTGCCTGTAAAAATGGGTGGGAAAATTAGAGTGCAGTAAAGAAAACTTAAATACATCAGGCGGCTATAGTCAGAAATCCAAATGGGGGAATTGCACAACAATGACGAGGTAGTTTTAATACAAACGATGCTTACACTTGCAAGGTATTACATAAATGAATTATTAGTTTTGTTATTGTATGTAAGGTTGTAAAGATACAGGTTACTATAGAAATTAGAATCTATAAGTAGTACAAATATTGAGAATTGATGAAATGCAACTATTAAGATGCAAAGAACCACACATAAAAACATTAATAAATCTTCATGATCAATTTTGGTCTAAGTACAGATATTGTTGTTAATACAGTTACTACCACGAGTGGGGCACAGATTTTACCCCATTATCATCAGTTATTACATGTTTAATCCAAAGTTATGGTATCTGACCAACAAATCAATCAATACATTATTGATGACAGCAGGTTTGACATTAAAAATATTCTCCCAGACATCATAAAACTCCTCACTTCCCCTCTATCTTTTTATACAAGCACGTTGCACTACAGTAATAACCAAACAACCAAAAACGAGGTTCAAGGAGTTGTTGTAATTTGCAGAAGAATTGTAGATCCTACAGTCTGGAAAACTAAAACATTTCAACCAATAAGTAGTATGTTTTACCTTTCCACTACGCCCTGATTGTGACCAACACCATGTACCCAGGTGGCTGTGGTTATTACCAATAGAGCGCACAACCGTCACAACTAATGAAGTTCCTGTGAAGAGGAAAAAAAGAAGCAACTGAACTCTAATGCGCTTCACAAATTAAATATAACTAATAGCATGATGCATTACGAAGATCGAAATCCAAAAACGAAATCAGAATCAATCATTCAGAAAAAAAAGAAGCTAACTCTGCATCACTGAAAGTAAAATGAGAGATCTTTCATTAACAGATAACAAAGTCATACCCCAAACATACAAATGAAACATTGCCTCCATATCTTCAACATCAGTTTTGTGTCTAACAACCGTACGGTGGAGTGTAAAAGCAATCGTGGTAGTCCATAAGAAAGACGCTACACAGAAGAAATGAGTGCTATAGCCGTGCGAGTAACAGAAAAATCCTCTCGATGGATCCCTGCGCACGAAAGCAACTTACTTTCTAATCACTTTGAACCCGAATCAGATAAAAACTGTTACATTATCTAAATGCACTTGTCTGGGAGAGAAAATTGAGCTTACCCAACCATGCTGAAGAAGCTACAAAGCATATCCTGCATTCCAAAATAGCAATAACATTAAAGTTGGTTTTTCTTTTCTGCTTCTATTTTACTCAAAATTTAAGTTAAAAACTGGAGAACAACAAAGCCCTAAACCCTAAATTTTCCGAAAATTTATCCCGAATCCTTCAGGCTCAAGTCATCAAGGTAAATCCACTATCTAAAGCTAAGAGCTTCACATTTTCTAGCGATTCTATATCAAATTAAATGCTAATTTCTATATATTTTGTTTCAATTTTCGAGTTTTTACAAGTTTCCAGATACAGAACACACCACGTCACCGGCAATTAGATTTAACAACGCAATCAATTCCTATTATTTTCAGCAAATTCTAGAGAGAGAGAGAGAGAAAGAATTCGTACGGAGAGCGCGAGGTAGAAGACGAGCTTGAAGGAGAACTTGCGGAGCTCTTTGAAGAGGACGTAGCAGAGGACGATGAACCCCGACCCAACGAACGATAGGCTCGCCGCTCCGGCGTTTACTGCCATCAAGACGTGGCGATCGTACGCCGTCAGACCTCCGGCGACTTGCCCCGTCGTCGCCATTTTCTTCACCCACTCTCTTCCGATCACGCCAATACAGTCTCGAATACTGGCCCTCCCTCAGTCTCTGAATTTGTCGGTACAGAAACTTCAAAACGCTCCGTTTCGTGTTTTGACGGCAGTGGTCGCTTTATGGTTCGGCGTGCGTTCGAATCTTACAGGCGAAGGAGTTTGTGTTGTTTACATGTTTAATTACAATTTTAGACTGCTGTCGATTTGTATGCAATATGATTCATGTGGGCAAATGTGTCAATTTGAATTTTGTTGTGACCATTTTGGGCTGCTTTCATAAATTAAACTATATGCATATGAATTTGATCATTTATTTATTTTTATTGAAAAAAATGATTAGTTGGTGGCTTTACCACGACAATCTAGTTTTTTAGGCACCAAAAAGACTCAGAGGCATTTCAGCCTCTTTCTCGTCATCATCGTGTGATTCACCAGTGCCAAGATCGAACGTGTCATGTGAAATACGAGCGTGAAATTCGTCCTTAACCACTAGTGGATATTTATTTGACTGAATAGTACAATGTAATTTAGTTTATTTATCAAGTCATTATCATAAGCTATTGCAACTTTTAGTTTAATGAGATTATGAGAATATGCACAAACTTGTTTTGTATTTTTGGCGATTGTATTGTGTTTATGCTTGTGGTCTATTTAAGAGTGGTTTTAAAATGATTAAAAAATTTTTTATAAAACAAAAATGTTTATGTTTAATAAAAAAGGTTAAAGGTGGAAAGCACTTTTCAATACTTTTAAGATGAGCATCGACGTGCTTGTACCGCAAGCTCTTCCAAAAAAGCATGGTGTGGGTAAAAAGCTTCATGCATAACCACTTCTAATGACTTTTGAGATTTGCTTTCAGGAAGTTAAGAACTTGTTTCGATAATTTTGAAATGACTAAAATCACTTTTATGAAAAATGCTTTAGATTTTAATTAAAATGTTTCATACAAGAAGTAATAGTTATGCGCATGAATCACTTTTGAATTTGATCATTTATTTAAAACTGAAATGTTTATGATTTGTTTAACAAAAAAAAGTTAAAGATGGAAAGCACTTTTGAAAACTTTTTAGAGAAGCATCCATGTGCTTTTACCACAAACGCTTCTAACAAAAGCATGGTCCGTGTGGGTAAAAGGCTCCATGCATAACCACTTCTAATAACCTTATTTGAGATTGCTTTGGAAAGACTAAAAACACTTTCGAATTGCTTTTGACATAAATCTAAAAGCACTTATATTTCTGAAAAAAAATTGCCCATTAGATACTTCTCCATGAAAAACATTTTGTTGTATCCAAAATCGCCTATTGAATTTTTAATAAACACTTTTAGTGAGTTCTTTTAAAATGATTATGAACAGAAATGTTTTCTACTAAAAAAAAAGCATTTAAACGAGTCCAAAATTTCACCATTTTAGACTTCTGAAAGGGAATATATAACCCATCATGTGAAACTTTTTTCAAAGAAGTGTCATATGCTTTTATCTCACGTCAAGTGGTGGTAGTTAACCAGTTCTTCAATTTAGTCCTCAAAGTATATTCTCTCCTGAAAGAAACCCCTAATAATTTCTAACTAATTTTTTCACTGTTAACTTAATTATACACAAAAGGAACATCCAGAAAAAGACATTCTCATTTAATTTATAATTTTATTATGGTGAATATTAAAAAATATTGAAGTTAGGCTCCTCTTTGGGAAGGATAGTTTTCAAGGTAGCCAGGGACTGGATTCTCTCCGTATTCCTTCCATCCGGATCTTTCAAATCTTTTAATTTTGGAGCTGAAGAGAGAGATGGGGAAGAAGATGAGCAAGAGAAGGTGAACAAGGAAGAAGGTAAACAGGAGAAGGTGAAGATGGAAGAAGATGAATGAGAGAAAATGAAGGTAAAGGTGGACAAAGAATTAAATCCTGACAATTCGATTTTCAGTTGAACGGACATGATTAAAAGATCCGAATGAAATGAATCCGGAGAGAGGATACTATTCCCTAGCGAGGAATCGGTGGGGCAGTTGTGGAAATTCCTGAGATTACTGTGAGGACGTAATCAGAAAAGGAGGGGTCTGCGTTCTTCTCTTGTAAAATATTTTGTTTGGAACTTGGGGAATCTGCCTTGATTAAGATATATGTGATTAGGTATTGGTCTATTCTCAAGTGTTTCCTTTTTTTTTAATCCTGGATCATTAGTCGACATGATATCATTATTTTAGTTTGTGAACAAAAATGACATTTCTTCCTACAGTGAATCACAGTTTGACACGTGTGCATAAACTTTTCTCGTAGTTTTAGCGAGCGATTACGGTGTTTATTTATGTCAGTTTGTGATTTGTAGGTCATGAAGAATTACACGAAAGAAGCCAAGCAGTATTTATTTTGATAGGAGTGCATAAACTTTTTATTTTATGTTTTTAATGAATCATTTTAGTACACGTCGATTAATAATTTGTAAGTCATTAAGAATGACTCATTATAGATAAGAAGTCAAAATGTTCGTTTGACACGAGTAATAAACTTTAATTTTTGTACTTTAAAGAGTCGCTTTAGTGTACATTTCAACTTGTAAGTTGCAGGTCAGGAAAAAATGTAGTTCCTTACCCGTAAAAACCAAACAATGTTCTCTGCAAATTACAATATTACTTTGAAAACTTGAATTCCTTTCTTTTTCTCTCAATCAATGCAATTATTATTATTTTTGTTAAATTTTTTGTCTCACTTGTTTGAGCAATTTTAAATGAAATGTCAAAGCTGCCACATAGACATGTGACAGTAAAAAATAGCAGCAAACTTTCTCCAACCAAGCCTTCAGTTTCTTACGTAGCGCAAAACCAATTGAAAACAAAACCTTCTGCTATCAAATTCATTTAACAAATTTTTAATAAATGTGATGAACTATATAATAAATATTGTTGTGTATTCCATGCATTAGATTGATTGTCTCAATAATTGAACAGCACAAAAAGATGAAAAATATTATAGAATCACATTATTATTTAACATATCGGGTGGGGCAAATGTCAAATTGCCAGATAAGAACATTTTCAAAGGAGATGTCAAATTTTAAATATAAAATTTAAATTTGAAGGCTTATGTGGCACTTTTTTTTAATTGTGTTCTCCACCCGATATATTATTTAACTATTATTTATTGCATTATTTAATTTTTACAATTGTAATAAATCTTTCTAGAACAAAAAATAATGATAAAAATGGTAAAAAAAGACATTTATTAACCACTAAAAATAGATTTGGAGTTTCTGTCAAATTTGACAGCAACCACCTTTGATGTCAATCCTTGTCATGTTACGTAGGAATTGGCATTTCGGTTATAAAACATTGAAGCTGCTTTTTTTGTTGTTATTTCTGATACAGACTTTTTGACTTCTCCTTTGGAGATTCTCTAAGCCATCAAATATCATTTTCATGTTTTAAATTTGACATCTCATTTGGAGATGTTGTTACAATGGTTTTGATGCTACTATTACTATCCTCATCATTTGGTGCTACATAAACAAATGGCCTAACAACTAACCCTTCATTGAAGTCCTGAAGACCCTCCAAGATCACAACCGCATCACTCATCCTAGGCCTTTGCTTTGGATTGTGGCTCAAGCAACTGTAAGCCAATGCAGCCGCCTTTCGAGCCCCTCGTGTTGAATACTGTCCCTCCATCATCTGGTCTATAATCTGGTCGAGCTTTCTGGGGTCCTTCAGGCGAGGTTTTGCCCACTCCACAAGGTTCTGTTCGCGTTTGGGACGGCTATTATCTATGCACCGTTTACCTGTCAATAGCTCTAGTAGAACAACTCCAAAACTATAGACATCACTCTTGGTCGTCAAGCAACCTTTAATCAATTAAGTACTAAACTTGATTAGTTTATGACTAATGAGAGTCTAAACAACTAATTAAGTACTAAACTTGATTGGCTTACCAGTCATGATGTATTCAGGGTCTGCATACCCCTGTGTCCCTATTCTACGTGTTGTTACATGTGTGTCTTCTCCTTCTGGACCGTCCTTTGCTAACCCGAAATCTGAAAGTTTAGCTGTATGATCCTGGAAGGGGGACAAATTAATTCAAATTCAATCTTACAACTATTTTGCAGTTTTTGAATGAGTCTCCTGAATGTTTGCATCCTATTACTCATGATGATAGAGTCACGTTCGATTATTGCTTAGTTGTTTTGGACTTTTTTAGACTTATGTAGCATGAAAAAAGAAGTGACAAAGATCACATATACATCAGCAAAATGTAAGGGAGTTCCGAAAGAACATACAGATTCCAGCAGAATGTTTGAAGTCTTGAAATCTCGGATTATGACAGGCTTGTGATCTGCTTCATGGAGGAATGCAAGGCCCTTCGCTGCCCCAATGGCGATTTTCATTCTTTTCGACCACGACAGAGGAGTGGAATAACCTGCATTTTTATAGTACTTGTTGAACAAACTTTGCAGCTGATTAATGAACACAAGTTTTTTCAAGAAAAAATGGAAAAACAACTCACTTCTGAAGAGTTGATTTTCTAAGCTTCCTCCTGCCATGTATTCATAAACTAGAAGCCTTTGCTCGTCTTCACAACAATATCCAATCAGCTTCACAAGATTTGGATGCCTCAGTTGCCCAAGATATATAATCTCTGCCTACAAACAAAGAGAAAAAAAAAATGCAATGCCATTTAACTGAAGAAGGCCATTATGGTCATTTAAAATTCAAACATTCAAGCGTAGTGATTTTCACATTCTCAATTTCTCCTTGATCAACACTCTCCTCCCCCTTTTTTTTTTTTTGTTATTTTCCTTCATTTTATTCAATCATACAATTAAGAAAAAAGAAAGAAGGATGGAGAAGAAAATAAGAGTGCAAAAATCATTTTAGACGTGAAATATATATACACATGTAGGAAACACACCAGCCATTCTTTGTGGCCTTGCAAACCATCCAAGTCCAACAGCTTGACAGCCACGGGCTGAGCCTTCAATCCAGGCCTAAGCTTGTCACCAACAAACCCTTTGAACACTGGTCCAAACCCACCTTCCCCGAGTAGACGACTACGTGAAAAATTTCTTGTGACAATTCCAAGCTCCACGAGCGAAAACACGTGAAGGTTGAGGCCGATGAGGGGGTTGGAGAGATCGTCTGCGAAGAGAGTCGAGCTCGGATCATCGCTTACATCCGAGATGGAGACTCTCGGCTGCAGCAAAGGGGTTTGCTTTAGAACTGGCTGCGGCAGGCGGCTCTCTGGATCTGTAGTGCTCTTGTAACAGCCTAGGATAATGCATTTCCATGTGAGGATTTTCGTTCTAGTCATATCTTGAGGGAAAAAAAAGATTTGGAGATTAATTAATTTGTTGTATTGATGAGGAAGTTGTTATACGAACGTGAAGGCTGCTATTATATATACACACACAAATATATATATATATATATATATATATATGTATATGTTTATGTATATATCTATGCATGCATATCCTTATATAAATAATTAGAATTTATACAGGGGATTATATATTCTATATGTAACAATTCTACCAAACCATGTGCTGCTTTGTAGCCTTTTAGGGACGGCTAATCACTTGCCTACCTCTTTGACTTGTACACCAGACTCCATTAGCAAATTGAGAAACCAGCTTTACAGACTACATCAGCACCAAACAAGTGGTCCAGTTTTAAAAAGTCCTAATTTCCAGAATATAAAACTGGCAATGTTTAGGGGTGTAATTTCCAAAATTCCAATAATAAACTGGCAATGTTTAGGGTTGTAGTCAACCTAAGATTTAGGAAGATTTTAATAGCAAT
Organism: Malus sylvestris; assembly: GCF_916048215.2. Classification (NCBI taxonomy): domain Eukaryota; kingdom Viridiplantae; phylum Streptophyta; class Magnoliopsida; order Rosales; family Rosaceae; genus Malus; species Malus sylvestris. Next base: position 5,644,672 of record NC_062267.1, on the reverse strand, counting down.
AGATTTTATAGGATTTGGAAATTCATACAAACTATACATGGAGTTATACGTATTACTTGATATATATAAAAGACTCTATGGAGTTATACTTCTAATACAAGCGATCTCTAAGATAAAGAACGAGTTCGAGTGCATAGCGGTATCACATCCACTCTAACCTAAAATCCATGGGATTATACTTTTTTTTCGTTTTTAAATTTAATTATCATGCCTTGCGGGGTAGGTCAGTTTGGCAGTGCTGAATTATTTAGGTTAATAAGGTGTTAGCACGTCAAGATCAGATAAGGATTGGCATGCATGCAGGAATTTAAAAATGTCTGAGTACTTAATTACCTTCAAGCATGTCGAGATTGCTTAATTTACAGATTAATAATATGATGCATGTCATCTACAAGTCTAATACGTTATACGTATATGTCTCGTAGTCAGTCAGAGTCGAGTCATGCATGCGAATTGATGAAGCTGGTAAAAACTGGAAGGTGCCGAAGATGTCATAGTCAAAAGGGAGGGAAGGGGGTGAACAAATCAATCTACCTGCAACTATTAGCGTTCAAATTCATGGGAATTTTACCAAACTCCTCGCGCATGCTTTGAAAAATGACAGTTTAATTAGTTATGAGCATATTACGTTTGGGACATGTTTACGTGTAGGGAATGAGTATCTGAGGTTTATATAATTCTCTTTTTGACATATCATGCGTTTACTCACTCATAAAGAACAAAAAAAAAAAAAAATAGTAGATTCTACATTAAAATTAATTATCCCAAACCTAAATAATACAAATCAACGTTTTTTTTTTTTGTCGAAAAGATAGAAATTTATTACAGCCAAATGGCAAGGTTTATATCTGCTGCAAAAATATTAAATAAAAAATCCGGGCTAATCTCATCCCAAGGAAACTCATCGCCATGCTTGGTAGCAAACGAAGCCACCTCATGAGCAGCAAAATTACATCGAAAAATTATTAAACTAGTTGCAAGAATGATAATAGTTATGATCTAAAAAAACGATGTTCTACTTTTACAAATAATAAAATACTAGAATCAATCATACATAATTCAATCCATGCAAACTTTATTACGAGGTACTTAAAATTTTATTATCCGAAACTAATCACGCGCAAAATATTCATATAATAAGTTGACTCATGATCGCTCCACACAAAATTGAACGATTTGAATCGCGGTATAACTAAGTTCCTTGCGTGCAATATCGGTTTTGATTTTCCCTTTAATATGGTCAAAACCTTCCTTTGATCCCTCTCTCCTTGCTTTTTCCATCACTATATACGAATTCAAAGTTGTAGTAGGTGCCATATTACTGAAACCCAAATTCTTTCGAGACAGAATTAAGTCATGGGTGGGTTGTTGCCATGTGTCAACCACATTTAGATCTTAGTTTGTCACACATTATATTATCAATTAAATGTCAAAAAAAAAAAAAAATAAAATAAAACGACTTGTTCCTAACTATATAGTAAAGTACATGCAATGACGTCCCATGGTCTTATTTCCATCTGATATGATCCACCTTCTTCTCCTTGTACTTTTCTCTTCAGTCCAATGGTGGCTTGTCAATGCCAAGTGGCAAGACAAAGAGAAAAATTCTGATTTCTCTTTGTTTGATCACACTTGCCACGTGTCATCTTAGTACAATAATACGGAATTGGATTCACTCCGGACCTTAGTGTCCGGAACCTAAGGATCAATTCATCTAGGATGCAACTTAGTGTAAAAGAAACCAAAGTTGTTGGTTTGTGTTTGGTGGGCAAACAAAATAAGTTAATGAAGACCGTTGGATTCAATTTATGCGGCCCATATAAGTTGATCCTTAGGCTCCAGACACTAAGGTCCAGAGCGGATTCAATTCCCAATAATACCCCCAACAGCGTTTCCAGCTGTTGGCACGTAGAAATCAACCACTCATCATCTGTTAAATCCAAAAATTCACTCAAAACTTATTCAGGCTCCAAACATTTTTTTTTGGTCAAACGATATATTTTGTTAGATTAGCCACCGACGGATATTGCACTTGTATGATGTTAGATGTTAGATTAGCCACCGACTGAATTTGAACTCACTCCGTCATGCAACGCCACAATACCTTTCCACCACCGTGACAAATGACCATTTGTTTTGTGCTCCAAATATTAATTTAAAAAATGCAACAGACTCGTAATGACCTTTACTTTCATCTCATGTGATTTCCAAATTATCATATAACCTTGAGGAATTTAATTTCTCACCTATTCAAAAATTAACCACCAATCATCAAATCCAAAAATATTTCAAATCATCTAGAAGGCATAAAACGTATTTTTTTATTTTTTATTTTATTTTTTGAACAAACGAGATTATCTACACTAAAGGGAATGTGTGCGCTTAGCCTCACAATGAGCTAACAATAATGTGTTTCAAATTCGCATTTGGCGATCATCGAACCTAAGACCTCTCACTTATAAGTGAAAAGGAATACCATTAAATCGTAATACTAAATGGCAACAACGCTTTTTAAGCACTATAAAAATGTTAGAATCTATCAAAATCACATGCGATTAAATAAAAGGAAAACTAATGAAAATGACTTAAAAACTTTGAGTTTTAATCAAAATGACAAAAAGGTGATGTAAGTGAATAGTACCAGTAGTGATTTTTTAAAGTAAAAATGTAATTTTTGTTAAAAGTGAACAATATCAAAAATGTTTTGTTAAAATTTCCTTAAATAAAGCACCAACCCAATAAAATTGTTTTACCATCGCACCGGTAAAATTTCTAAAATTATTGCAAAGAACAGTTCAAACTTTTGTTTGGCCCAATGGACTTATACCCGACCCAACTATGGCTCACTTGTCTCTATCATTCAGTCAGCCCAATTTCATTTTTAGAGCAAACAAGTATTTATGAATATTATTGGCACTTCGAAATGTTTCTTCTCAATTTGTTTGTGGTAATAAAATATAAAGTAAAAATTGAGGGAGTACAAGATGAAAATTCGTAACAAAAAATTTAAAAAGTATAAGCAAATTGATTAAAATTGCAAACTGACCTTAGAAGTTCAAGTGTATAATTATGATAACGTAGTTTTGTTGTAACATGTCAGGGGAATTGGATGCATAATAATTTTTAGTCCCCTTCAAACAAAAACGAGTTTTTATTCCTAACGATTATTTTAGTGATACTATCCTTCCCAATATTTAAATGAATTTTGAATTGTACTCATCACGTGGATGAAATGAATAAAGAGTAAATTGTCGTTTGACTTCCTGAACTACTACCCTAGTTGAAGTTGGTCACCTGAACTATGTTTTTGGTAAATTAACCGTTATGATCTATTTGAAATTAGCCAATTAACTCCTCATTGTTAGATTTAATGATATTCTAGTTTGCCATCAAATACAAGCACATGATGAGCACATGATTTACATTTAAGGGTAAAATCGTGCCAATATTTAACAGCAAAGTAAATGAAATTTAATTGAATCTATGAGATCTTAGTTCGTTTATTCCAAATGGTTTAAGAGTTAATTTACGAAAAAAATAATTCAAAGTGTCAATGTTAATTTCAATTGAAATAATAGATTAGGATGTCAAACGATAGTTTATTCAGAAGAATAAACCAAGGGGAATAGATCTCATCCGGATCTCTCCCACCAAATTCTAGGGATCCGGAGATTCGGACCCTTGAAATTTAATCAAACGGTTATAATTATTATAACTTTTAGAGGGACCTCATGTTTGTAGTCGTTTGATCAAATTTCACAAATCCAGATATTCGGATCTCTAAGATTTGGTGGAAGAGATCTGGAGGGAATCTCTCCCCTAAACCAAGGTCTTTTAACACAAAAAGTTTCATTCCAATCCATGATGGATAGGCTGGCAAATCATATGCCAAAATATAATTAATGTCACAAACCTTTTTAAGGATAAGGATGGGAGAAGCTACTAGCATCCCCTTATGACTCCATGACCCACCATTTTGGTGGCAACCGGCAATCTTGTCCCTAACTCCAAATCAAACTCCCTAAAATATACACCATGAACGATCCATCTTTTTATTTTTATTTTTAACTTTTCCACTTTTAGTTTTTAAATATTATTAAAAATTAATTTATTTTTCACGTACCGTAATATGATTAAATAGGTGAGACTCGCTCGTATGTTATATTAGTACTAACAAAAAGTTTGACAGAAAGCTAATAGAGTTATCAAAATGATTTGCAAAACCAATTTAAAAAATTATAGACTTTCTGTCACCTCATAATTTAATATCAATTTTTATACCAACATTATAAAATTTTATAACAAAAATATTAGATGACAATTTATAAAAATTCGTCTCACTTTTAAGAGAATTTCCGAAAATTTATCATCTAAATATATTATCGAGCTTAGTACGGTCCAGTCAACCGACCGTCTATTCTCCCAAGAAGATAATATACACTATTTTACATAAAATACAAAAATTAGAATCCAATTTTTTATTTACAAATGTAAATAATAACATAATATTTAATTTTTAATTGGGGCCTGTCTTTTCTAACTTTGACTGAAGAGTGTGAGAGAAGAGAGAAGAATCATCCGAGAAGGAAAACAGAGCTCTGCAGCTTTCGGCGCTCTTTCTTTTTCTTTCTATTTTTTCCCTTTTTGTTTCCAGAATTGGCAAACACTTCGATAACCCATTTCGCTTCCTCATAACTTTTCATACATTTATATACAATTCCCACAACATTCATTGGTTTCAAATTCCAATTTTCGGCTCTGTTTTTATTAAAATTCTGATTTAAATACACACCCAAAAAGCACCATTTATTGTCCACGTTTAACACAAAAGCACTTATACAAAAAGCAATTGCGATTCAGCTCAATCTGCTTCTGCTGCTGGTGCTTCAGTGCAAAACTCCACTGCCCAGAAACGAAAGGTGGTTTCTTTTTCATAGGGTTAACTAACTGAAAGCTTCTTCTTTTTGTGTTGTATTGTTCTACTGTTGCTCTTTGCTTTTTTGGGAATTTTTTTCTTCTGGGAGAACAGATCTCTGCTTTTGATCTTGCTTGACTGGATTAAGATGTTAGTTTGATTGAATATGATTTTGGGTTGTTTTTGGATTTAGTTTTCTTTGATGGGTTGCTTTCAAAATCTTTCCTTTTTGCGGAATGTCAATTATTTTAGTTGGTGGGCAATTTTTTATTTTTAATTTGTTTGGTGTCCAGCTAAATTGTTAGGAAAACAATATATATTTGTCAATTTATAGGTAGACCAAATGCAAATTTGTAGTTAATATTTGCTAACTAATTATCTTTGCCTAACTTGGGCCTTGGCTGATGGGTTTATTCTTAATTTTGTATTGATGGTGGCATTGTATCTTAATTGTTATATTTTGTTTTGTTTTTGGGATTTCTGCCCATGTTCTGTAGTGCCTCCCTTGATTGACATTTAAGGTTTGTGATTAGGTCCATTTGATATAAATTTTTCGGAAGGGAATTGAAGATACTTTGTACACGTCGTGCAGAAGACTCGTCGTGCACTGTCTATGCTGTCTATTTTGATCGAAATATGGGCATACTCTGCAGTAGAAACAAACATTACGACGAAGCGGACGACGAAGAGAATGCTCAGGTAGATTATGCATGATAGAATACAAATTTTGTAAAGCTATTAACCAAGAGTTGCTGGAGCAACTTTGCGTTTACTATTAGGCTCTAATTTATTGTCAATGCGTGCATTTCCAGACTGCAGAAATTGAAAGGCGAATTGAACAAGAAACGAAGGCCGAAAAGCATATTCAGAAACTTCTACTACTTGGTACATATCATTTAATGGGTTTCTTGTTAACTTTACCTTTTGTGAGGTGATGGTTTCCAATCTCAGGGAAGTAACTAATATAACTTTAGTATGTTTCCTGTTTGATGTTAATGAGTTTGCACCTGGTGCATTTTCGTGGTCATTTCGAGAATTACAGCTTTAATTTTCTCATTAACCATGGTTTTCGCTTCCACAACTAATATGATCAACCTTTTTTTTTTTAAGGTGCTGGGGAATCCGGGAAGTCCACAATTTTTAAGCAGGTAAGACATTGTATACGCTTCTGTATTTAAGTATACTGTCCTTTATACTAACAGCGTAAATATTTTTACTTTCGTTACACTTGATCTATTTGTAGATAAAGCTTTTGTTTCAAACTGGATTTGATGAGTCCGAGCTCAAGAGCTACATCTCAGTCATCCATGCCAATGTATATCAGACCATAAAAGTACGCAATACTTGAAAGGGTGTGTTGGTTATTTCCCTTTCTGCATTATATAAGGAGTATTGGAGCCCACTCTTTATAGAAGAAAATATATCTTGTGGACTTGTATTCAGAGAAAAAGAATCTGAATGTAATGCTTCTATCTAACGTATGCATGATATCGTTGAATAGGTACTGTATGATGGGTCAAAGGAGCTTGCTCAGAACGACAGAGAAACGTTTGAAATATCCAGTGAAAATAAGGTTTGAGCTCATCCCTTGATTATCTATTACATTGCCTTTTCTCATGTTGTCTTTTAATTTAGCAGACAAGTTGACGGATTTTGATTTAACCGTTTCTTAACATATGATTTATACTTAAAAATTAATGCACAAGTTTCTTTTATTTAAAAAATTTGGCTTTTTCAGCCCTTTGCTTGAGTCTTATTGAATTTTGGATTCGTTATTAGGAAATTGGAGAGAAACTATCAACATTTGGCAGCAGATTGGATTATCCATGTCTCACTAAAGAGCTTGCACAGGATATAGAGACTCTTTGGAAAGATGCGGCAATTCAGGTAGCTGTTACTTCGTGCAACTGACTGACATATACCATTTGTTTGACATCAATCCTAGTGTTGAAATCCAGATATTTTTTACTTTTGCTTTTGCCTTTTGTCCAATGCTCTAAGTGAAGCACCCCCACTCTACAATTGTAGGAAACATGTGCTCGTGGTAATGAACTCCAAGTTCCTGATTGTGCCCACTATTTCATGGAGAATCTTCAAAGATTAGCTGACCCAGATTATGTTCCAACCAAGGTACCTAAAGCTCACAGTTGTAACTCATTGTTCAAATTGAATGAAGCACTATAATATATTATATGTATGTCGGTTTGTAGCTAAGGCATGACAAGAACTTCTTGCACTAATGTGGAAAAGTTACGAAGTTATAGCTCTAAAGTGGCATGTTTTCGTATTGCAGGAGGATGTTCTTCATGCGAGAGTTCGTACAACTGGTGTCGTAGAGATCCAGTTCAGGTAATTATTCTGTTCTTTTATTTCATAAAGACTTGTGTAGACTTTTTCTTGGAACTTTGACATTTTATTTGTAGTTGTACTGTTATCCTGACCGGGCCAATTATCAGTTCTAAATCAGCTGATTCTTGAATTTGTAGAAATTCAACCTAGGGATGCCAATATAATTTAATTTAGTTCAAGATTTTCTAGTAACCCATGCACATTTTAGAATGATGCATTTATTTTCAACAAATTTCTATTTTGTGCGACTCATTTATAGAACCGTTGAAGTTTCTAACAAACAACTCGTTGATGACTATGATTTGCAGCCCTGTTGGAGAAAATAAGAAAAGCGGTGAAGTATATCGACTCTTTGATGTTGGAGGCCAGAGAAATGAGAGAAGGAAATGGATCCATCTATTTGAAGGCGTTACAGCTGTAATATTTTGTGCCGCAGTTAGCGAGTAAGATCATCCTTACTTTCAGTCATCCACTTTATCATCATAGGCATGCAGTGTGGTAGTGATGATCCTGGTCTTTGACTAGTCACCAATCATTTTTTAAAAGATACCTCTGCCGAGATGAAGTACTTTTTTATTGACGATTGTGTTTCAGGTATGATCAAACACTCTTCGAGGATGAAAGCAAAAATCGAATGATGGAGACAAAGGAACTTTTTGAGTGGGTCTTGAAGCAACCGTGTTTTGAGGTTTTCATTTCTTCTATTTTCTTGCAAATTTGTGTCGCATGTGTGGTTTGCCGGTTGCACAGATTTCTTCTTCTAACCCGGGTGGGCTCTTTAACATTTTTTTCTTCTCTTTCTTTTTTTATTTGGGTGCAGAAAACGTCGTTCATGCTATTCTTAAACAAGTTCGATATATTCGAGAAGAAAGTTCTAAACGTAAGAGTTAATAAATCAGTGTACGGTTTTTCATTCGTGGCAACAAACTAACATCCTGTATGGGGCGTTGAAATTTCCTTGTGTAGGTGCCACTTAACGTCTGCGAGTGGTTCAAAGATTACCAGCCGGTGTCAACAGGAAAGCAAGAGATCGAACATGCGTATGAGTAAGCATATACTTTACATCTTTGTTGTGGTCCTTTGCTTTGGATGAAAGGAAAATTACTAAAGCGTGCGCGTGCACGTATTTAGCTATAGCGAGCCCCTGAAAACCCTGCCAACCTGTCTTTTTGTCCAAATTGTTGCCAAAAGGCCTATAGCTGTCTGAAAGCTTCACCACCATATTGCAATCATTTTCACAATAAAAACACTGTCGTTGATACATCCAATACAGGGACAAACCTACTCGATTATTTGTGGCCGAACCCCGGACCTACTTCATCGTCTTTTCCTAAACCTCCAGTATCTGTCTTCACCTTCTTGCATAGATTAGTTACCATAGTAAATCTACGATAAACGAGAAAGCTAAACATTGTAAATGTTTGCATTCAGGTTTGTGAAGAAGAAATTCGAGGAACTGTACTTTCAGAGCACGGCCCCTGACCGCGTAGACAGGGTGTTTAAGATCTACAGAACCACTGCCCTTGATCAGAAGCTTGTGAAGAAGACTTTCAAGCTCGTAGACGAGACGTTGAGACGGAGAAATCTCTTCGAGGCCGGATTATTGTGACCGGGGACACCAAGTTGTATTTTGAAGAAGACATTCTGATCACCCTCAGCAGATTCCTTGATTTTTAGCATTTTATATTTTCAATTAAAATCCTGTTCCACTTAACGAGTGTCATGACAGATGTTATAACATATAAAAATGATTGTTGCAAAGGACCTATAGCTAAGTTGGTTACGAGAATTCATCTTTGCGCTCGAGGTCCTGATTCGATTCTCTCCGCCCCAAATCCCGATATCGCATGCGTCGAAAAAAGGGAAAACACGTTTTTAGTTTTGTACTTTTCACAAAGTTTCACTTCCGTCCCTGTAGTTTTCAAGATCAATATCATCGGTTCTTCCTTATATTCTCAAGTTGTTTTATTAGCAGGACACTAGCAGATTACAGTGCCTAATTAGTTGGTTAATGGCCTAATTAGTTGGTTAATGACCCAATTAGTAGGTCCATTTCATTTTGTAATAAAGTAAAAACAAATAAAAATAAAGTAAAAACAAATAAAGGCAGGTCGGTTGTGTCATATGTCGTACTTGTCAAAGATCATATGATTCTTCCAGACTTGCAGGCAGATTCCGACCAAATAATTCTAAGTGATAGGTTGGTCAAAAGACTCAACAGAAAAAGAAACCCACCAATAAAGCATGCCAAGTATTTTTCTTACCAATAAAGTTTCTTCTTCGTGCTCAAACACGTTTTCGAGGAAAATATTTTTCGCACACTTTTTGTTTTGTTTATTTAATGTTATATTCTTTTGTTTAGCCGTTAGATTGGAGAAATTTTTGAATGTGACGGGAATACGGATGATATATCACATGTTTTTATGTAAGTAGTGAGAAATTTTACTTTTTAAGTTATTAACTTTTTAACACACATATTCCATAATTTGCAAAGTAACATGTAGTGTACCATATCGTGTGTCGATCACATTGAAAAATCTCTCGTTAGATTGAATAAATTAATAAATGATTCAAGAGAAGAGATAAAATGGAGCAAACAAAAGCACGAATATCATTTCTCGTACATGAAATCATCAAACTCAGATGTTTCGTATTTGAGCAATCTTTCTTCATTACTCTTATCTATGTTCTTTAAAAACCCTAATCGATCAAAAACACGTGAGAAATGCACTTTAAGGTGTTGATTAATCACCAGAGTAGACGTAGAATAAAATAGTTTGGTATCTAAGGAACAAAGCAATTTTGACGAAACATTAGCTTCAAATGCACGATGAGAATTTGCAACAACACATGCCATTGCCATGTATTTATGCAAAATTAAAAACATGAAAAGCTTGAGTTTAGTACCCCTCGCATGCTTATGTTTTAGGGTTTTATTACTTTTCCCATCCGTGCGCATTAGTTTTTTCCCCCCAAAAAGGAACAAAGTTTTGAAGATATTTTATATTACCTAGAAGTCCAAACCAAAATTATAGATACACTTACTGTTTATTTGTATCATTATTTATACCATCTCTTCAATAAAGGTAGGATCCCTCGACACATTTAGGTCTCATCTCTATTAGAAGGATGATATAAGTAGATAGTAAGAATATCATTTTTTCAAAATTCCCCAAGTTCCATGTATTTTGTTCCAATTTCTTGGGAGGTACTTTTATTTAATGGGTGCATTTTGTTCACTACCTTAAAATAGTGATAAATGCACAGTTTAAACTTAAGATTTATGTTTATTCACTAGACAGGTCTTGAAATTAAAAATCTTCTAACAATGATAAATAGGATGGTAAACATCACCATCAATTGGGAGTATTGAGCAAAAATGAGAAACGCTAAGGAGACTTCCTAAAAAAGTAGGACTCTTTATGGATTCTCTGCAACTCATGTTTTTTGCATAATATTTTATAACGTTATCACAAGAATTAACGTTAAACTGTGAGGTGATAAAGAGTTTATAGAGAGTTCACGTTAAATGTTACTTTTCAATAAAAATAAATAAATCAAAACTAAATGAAAATACATCACAACGTGATGGATAATCAGATGTATGATGAGCATACTCTGTAATTTATGGCAGTGGGCACATATGCTCCTTAAAAGTAAAAGGCAATCGCAACCGACCACGCCTGCCAACTGGATTTGAACACACGTGTGCGAAGAAGACAGAAGGTTGAAGACAACTTTGGCGGCTAACACCCAAGGACATAATCGTCATTTCGCTATAGCCGAAATTTTATTTGTTCACAGAAAACTTTCGTGGCCAAAGCATATATTCATTTCTCTCTCCGCTTTATTCCCGAATTTTAAAATTACAGAAGAAACCCAACTTTTTGCATGCAGAAGAAGCACCGAAGATCAAAAGGAACACAAACCAATTGATCTTTCGCCCCAGAAGCTCGATTGCTGCAATCCCAGGTTCTTAATCTTGTGATTTTCCTTTTCTTTTATCTGGGTGATTTTTGTTTTCTGTTTGGTTATTGAGAAATGAGGAAATGCAAACGCAGAAAACGTGAAAGCCGACAGAGAATGACAAAGAAAAGTGCTTTTCCCATATCCATTTGCATGCATTTTCTCGCTTTCCCATTTCCCATTTCCAATTTTCTGTAATTCTTTCCAAGAACAACTGATTCGCTTTTGATTAAAGGTGTGACCTTGGTTTTTCATTAATTTGTCCTATTTTATCAAATTGTTCTGATGGAATGTTGAAACTTGAAATTAATGGTTAGGAATTTGGGTTTTGGATTATGAATTGTATCCGTTAATATCAAATTATTTGCTTTATGTCAATGGAATTGATTGAAAATGTTTATATGAATTGATCCCAGAAGCAATGTTTATAAACTGCACTGTTACATTTCTTGTTAATGTTGTTATGCATGAATTTTCTTGTTCATTTTCTGAACTTCCATGTGAATTTCTGCAGGTGTATATCGTATCGTATCCGTCTTGATTTATATCTTAAACTCAAATTTTGTGTTGAGGAAGTTTTAAGAGCCAATTAGGGTAGGATCCATAACAAAACATGGGGATTAAGAGGTTCGGGTTCATGGATTTCGATGAAGGGTCTCCATACAATTCACATTTTACTTCATTGGCGGACAATTCATTGCACCGGTGTAGATACTTTCATGTTCCCGGAAGTTTAGCCCTTGAAGGAGCATTTAACCACGTTTCTAAACTTGCCGGTTCTTTACCATTCTTCTTCTCTAGTGGACCCAATACAAATGCTTCTAGAGAGAAAGAGGGTAATTTGCATGATTCTGAACCTGGACACTCCACGTCTTCTCCACAAGTTAAACATTTTACTTCTGGTCGACATAATTTTAAAGGATTTCACTTTGGATTTGCATTGAGAGGAGAATCTGCTAATGCAGTTGTTTTTGGAAAGATTTCGGCTTTTGTGATGCAATTCCTACACAGAGAAGGTGAAAAGCTACATTCACATCCCATGCTCTCGTTAGCTGCTGGACTTGTACCTCCTTTCGGCAGCTTGTAAGTCCTTAAGCCTATACCACGGAGTAGATTTGATGTGTAAATTTCCCATGGGTTCTGCTTTTGACGTTGACTACAAACCGTTTTCTTTGTTAATTACCACCAGATCATCAAATGTACTAGCTGTTCCATTGGAGAATACTGATGTCATGGACCAAAAGCCTTGTGAAGTTGAGCATCACAGGTGTGCAGGATTACCATTTCCCGACTTGGACTGGAGAAAACAAGCAGTGGAACCTAAAACCGGCACTGAGTTTCCTATGATTTTGGACAATGTTTTAACACAAGAGAGTAATTCCAGTTTAAGTTCAGAGGTTGGGGCTTGTCCTTTTGTTCTTCTTTAGTGCAAGGCTGCCATGTTTATCTTCAGATCTTCTCAGTTACATGATTTAATATTGACATTGTATACTGTTGCAGGTCCTTGTGGGAACTGGATCCAAAACAATGACGATAATCAAAATAAAATCTCTGAAGATATATGCATTTGGGTTTTGTAAGTTATTAGTATTTATATGTTACTTCCAGTCTGCAATACTTTTTGCATCCATTGTCTTACTTACTCTTTTATTTATTTATCCATTCTTTCTATGTAGATGTCCATCCTCACTCGGTTTGCAAGCAATTGGGGGCAAAATACGCATCCATTTCAGTTGATGAACTAAACAAACGCCATGATTTCTATGAGGATCTTCTCAGGTAATGACAACTATCACGATCCATGCTACACGGTGTAATTTTCTCTATTTTTCTTGTCCATTTTTTTCTGGTAAATGAAGATCGATTAAATCAGTGGATACTAAATACTTAACATTTTTTATTATTTATTTATTGCCAGCTGCTAAGTTTCCTGTATTTGATCAGATTTCCACAACTTATTGCATTTTTCTTTTTGCCTATAGAGCGGATATTGATATGACAGTTAGGCTTGTGGTTAATTGCAACGGGATGAAAATCGATACTGTGAGAGAGTAAGTTACATTTCTGTTCTGTGCATCCTTGGATATTTATTTGGGTTTTGGATGTCCCTATTTTAATTGAGATGAGAGACAATCTTGAGGCTTTCATTAGGATTACTGTTCTTAAACACTCATAATCCCTGTCTCTGATATCATCATTTTTAGTACACCATATAGGTTCCCTCCATATTTCGTAGTGGCTTGGATAGGCCTTGAAACGGGTGGTGTGTTTGTGAGAAAGTGGTTTTGCAAGTTAATTTGCCATGTTCCGTAAGCTTAGCTTCTGCTAAGTTAGCCTTGTTCCTTCCTCGCTATGTACCCTAGTATATACATGTTACAGCAATGTTGAAAATTGAAATTTGTTAATTCTCATTTATGTACTTTTGATTACATTTGATGCAGTGTCTTTGAGAAATCCCTTCGAGACCGATTAGTGAAGGTAAATCATCTCCCTTTCTAGAATCTTTCTTTTTAGAGTTTCTGATCTGTTATTTGCTAATTCTTGTCCTTTGGTTCTTTCAGACAAACCCAGAGACTGACTATCATTGCATAAGAACATTTGGTTCAAACTTTACACAAGATATTCCCTTGCCATTGGTAATACTATATTATTCTTGTATCCTTTCTTATACCATTTTGTTCACTGAATTACATTAACATTCTCGAATATTTCAGGGAACAACAATCGATTTTCAACGCACAGCCGATGGAAACTTAATTACTAAAAGTGAGTGGTGATTGCTTAACCAAATGTCAATTTGAGCACAAAGTATACAGGGTTGACAAGTCCCCAGAACTGTCCAACGCTTCCTTTCACATTTCTATTTTACATTGTAATGCTTTAAATTTGCAGTTAAATTTGTTGATTGCTTAGCATTTTTTATGAAATTTTGCAGTTGAAGGTAATCAGGTTGGAGCAGTCCACAGCAAGGATCTATGCAGTAAGTGAATTTTCCTTCTGAACTATCCGTTTTATTTCGATACTCTCCTTGGTACATTTTTATATATATCTCATCAAGTCTCAATGAATATGGTGAAAAGAATCCAATCATATACTTTTCCGGGGATAGATTTCTGATGCACAAAGTTCTACTATCAGGGGCTTTCTTTGACATGTACCTTGGAGATGTTCCCGTGTCAGAGCAAACAAAAGAGGAGATTGGCAGAAACGTCGTCAATATTATACGAAGTTGCTGAAATGTGTCTCCCTTGCCTATCTTTTTAAAGGGCAAGTGGTTGCGAATCCGGTGAAACTGCTGAGTGCTTAGCCGTATTTTTCGTTTGCAGACATCAGCTCAACAGTGCCAGATGTTGAAGACGTTGATGTGGCTGGAAAGCATTACAAGGGCAATCAGTGCCCTCGCCGGCTCCTAGGATAGTGATTATTTTCTTACGAAATGCGCCATTCTTTATAGCTTAGCACACGTTAGATGACAGCCCCTAGAAAAAAAATCATCAGCTTCGAATTGTAGCTACTGAAGGTACAAGTCCCATAAGAATAGTTTGGTTTCTTCTCAATGGTATATAGTCTATACATATTTTTACCATATGCTACACAGTTTTTCATTTAACTTCTTATTTCCTTCATCCCTACCCTAGTTGGTGGAAATGGGTATTGTTCGGCTTTATTGTTTTATACTGATACCAGTTGATCAACATGCAAAACGATATAAAAACAATAATGTAATTATACAGGAACTCATATTGATGAACTGTTGTGTGCTATTGGCCCACGTATTAGATATTTAACTGGAAAACATATCCTACACTTGATCTTGGCAAAAAAGCCGAACAAGGTCTATGCCTGCTACTCAACGGGCTAGCAGTTTTAGAACAACTTCCCGCTCAATTTTTTCCTTAACGTTCCAATTAACGAGACATACTCATGAATTTTTAATCAACTAGGCATGCAGATCCGAACTTATGACCAATATACCAAGAACTAGTTAGAGTGAAACGGCTCTTTGACTCATTAGAACCATCTCTGTCGAAACTTTGCCGTCCCTCATGTTACATGCTTCCCATGGGCTATAAATTGTCTATAAACATAGTTTTTAGTCAAATTTGAAAGCTTGCCGTCATAATATGGAAGCAATAAACATGTGACTTGTTACACCTTTTTACTAGGAGTTGAATTCAACATCTTCATGTCAAAAACTCAAAATACAAGGCATCGGAGAGATATCACTAAGCTGTTACGTCATTGGCCTTCCCTAAACCAATGAAGTTCTCACACACTTTTTCCTGTTAGAGTTGGGTCGGTTGATTAAAACAATATTTTCGCTCATTTATGTCAAAGTTCAAACTCACTTATAACCTCATTTATGTCAAAGTTCGAACTCACTTATAACTTGATTCAAAGTTCGAATTAAATCTCTCAAAATTTATGAAAACTTCAGTGGATGGGTGATGAGTTTCTACTCATGCACTCAGGTTTGAAACTCCTCTCTCCCCTAAATTTTTGTAATAGTTTCGAACTCTCTCCGCCCCCTTACTATTTTGGGCTTTCTAATGCTAGCTAAGGGCCCTCTAATGCTAACAAAAAAGGTAAAAACCAACCAAACCAAGTAAATATCTACCATATATTCAAGTATAGTAAAACCTTAAGTTAAAAATGTTTGGTTCCAAACCCACAATTTTCCTCTTCCACCCAATATCCCACGACCATACACAAAATTAGCTTATCTTCTCTAAACCTCTAACCTGGCTCAACTCTCAATTTTCCCGCCATCACAAACCAAAACTGATTAACCAGAGCCAGTTAAATACCACCTCATAACATCATCTATTTTCCCAAAACAAATTAACCACCAACCAGAAAAACACAACCAATCACTTTGATCTTCTTCCCTCTTATTTAGTTTGATTATTAAAGTAGGCATCATCTGTGGCCTTCTTCACCCCATCCCTTCTTTTTTCAGCTTTCTCAATTGTGAAGTTGGGTTTCTTTTCTTTTCAAAGGTGTTTTGGCACCTGAGTTTTCGAAAATTATATGGTAATGTTTGTTAGAAGAAGAGGCGTCGTCGCCGTGGTTGTGGCATGCCTCGCTATCTTCCAAGGACTTGTTCTTAGCGTTCATGGCACTGGTTTCAATTATAAGGACGCCCTCACCAAGTCCATTATTTTCCTTGAGGCTCAAAGATCAGGGAAACTCCCTCCCAATCATAGACCTGCATGGAGAGGCGACTCCGCCCTCGATGACGGCAAAGAAGCAAATGTTCGTCTCTCTAACTCTCTCTCTCTCTCTCTCTCTCTCTCTCTCTCTCTCTCTCTCGCTCTTTCTTTGAGTAATGATTACGTTTTGTATCTTACCGTCGCATGAACGTTCGTGAGCAAGTCATGTATGAGGGTCAGATACAAATAATTTCTCTAACTTTTGTTTAAATTTTTAGAAAACTTCATTTTAATCCCTAAAAAAGATGAGTTTTAGATTATAACCATATGTAAGATTAAAATCCAATTTTAGTCCCTAGCACATTAATCATATCATTTATTAGTTGTATTTTGATGTTTTATTTTATCCTTTTATTTTTATTTTAATGTATTAATTACATTTAAATTTAATTTTTATTTCATTCATCATAATATATTTTAATGTCTACATTTAGGCAACTAATTTTTTTATAATATATATTCCGATAACAATTTTGTATGTTCTTTATTTAGGTACATTAATACATTTGAATGTTTTGGTATATCCATTGGTACAAACATGTAATTACATTGATTCAATATAATGCATTTCGGTCAATATAATGTATTTCGTTACGTATACTTTGGTACACACATTTGAGTATCGACTTTTAGGTACATTAATTCAATTATTATATTTCGGTAAATACATTTAGGTACATACATTTTGGTATTGATATTTAGGTATATACATTTTCGGTATTGACATTTAGGTACATTAATTCAATATAATACATTTCGGTACATACATTTAGGTTCATTATAATATATTTCGGTACAAAAAAGTCAATTTTATATATTTTGGCACAATCATTTCTGAACACTTATGTATTTATATATTTTTGTATCACAATTTTTTTTTAATATTTTCTCATTTACATTCATTTCTAATTAAAAAAAAAACTAAATATGTGCATATTAATAAAATTAAAATTTAATATGGAGAGATTAAATAAAAATACACATTAAATAAAAAAAATTGAATGTAAATTTTGATAAAAGTACACTCAAGGGATTAAATTGAATATTTAATCTAGCACTAGGTTTTTTTTTAATTTTAATCTTTTGCAAGGATTAATGTTGAAAAACCCCTTAAATTTTTGTAATTTGAATGCTTGCTTTTAATGCAGGTCGACCTTGCTGGAGGATACTATGATGCCGGGGACAACGTCAAGTACGGTCTTCCGATGGCATTCACCGTCACAACTCTGTCGTGGGCTGCCATGTTTTACAGGCAACAGCTCCAAGCTACTGGAGAACTGGAAAACGTTCTTGCCGGCATCAAATGGGGCACCGATTATTTTCTCAAAGCCGCCAGCAAAAACAGATTATACGTTCAGGTATAGGAATTAATTAAGTTGGTATTCATTATTTTTAAAACTATAAAGTAATTAATGCTAATTATTTATCAAACTCTTAAAGGTTGGAGACCCAAATAAAGACCATGAATGTTGGACTAGACCAGAAGATATGCAAACACCAAGAACTGTGTTGAAGATTGATGATAAAACACCTGGAACTGAAATTGCAGCTGAAACTTCAGCCGCCATGGCTGCCTCTGCAATTGTGTTCAGAAAAACAGATCGTGCCTATGCTCGTAGGCTACTCAACAAAGCTAAACTCGTACGTTTTTTTTTTTCAGGCATAATATATGCACAAATAAAACCGATTACAGACTTTTCAACTGCTCATATACTAATCAATGTGTACATATATCAAATTCTTCTAATCATTGTTTTTCTCTGTAGCTCTTTCAAATGGCTAAGGCGCATAAGGGAACTTACGATGGAGAGTGCCCTTTCTACTGCTCTTACTCTGGCTATAATGTAATTTTCTTCAACTCTCTCCCTCTGAAATTCAATTTTAGTTTAAATTATTGAATGTTTTTTCTCGTACTAAAAGAAAATTGAATTGCTGGAAAATGTAGGATGAGCTATTGTGGGCAGCAACATGGTTGTACATTGCCACAAAGAGGCCCGTGTATCTCAAGTACATTCAGGAAGAAGCCATAAGCGCCACCGTGTCTGAGTTTAGCTGGGACCTTAAATACGCCGGAGCACAAGTCCTCCTCGCCAAGGTACTTATCTACAAATAAATTCGTACCATCTCAACTTATCATTCGTCGTACCGCACGGAAAGTTCTTGTGTTTGACAATCAAACCAGATGAATTGTCTGACCCTTGTACAAAGAAATGGGCATTTCTGGATTTAGATACCACTTGGCCCAATGTAGGTACAAATTAACTCAAATGCAAAGGTTCCACTCCTTTGTGAATAAATGAGTTAGATAGGCTAGATGATCCGATTGTTGGACTGTCCACCTCTCCTTCGTGAATGCATGAATTAGACAGTCCACCTGATCCGATTGTCAAACTATCCACCTGGTCTTACTGTCTACAAGACTTCTTTTGACACATTTCATTATCAGCCATGATAGTAAGAGTAACAATATTAGCTAATTGAACTAATTTGATTGTCTTACTTTGTGAATTATTGCAGCTGTTCTTTGATGGTGAAAAATCCCTAGAAAACTACAAAAACGGTGCTGACAGTTACATTTGCTCAAACATCCCCGACAGCCCTTACCACCAAATCACAATGACACCGGGCGGTATGATCCACTTGAGAGACGGAGCCAACACCCAATACGTCACCGGAACAGCCCACTTATTCGCCGTCTACAGCGACATCCTCGCTCAACACAACCAAAAAGTCAACTGCGGAGGCAAACAGTTCGACTCTGCCGCCCTCATGGCCTTTGCCAAGAAGCAAATGGACTACTTGTTGGGTGATAATCCCAAAAAAAGATCCTACATGGTCGGGTTTGGACCCAACGCGCCCCAACAGCCCCACCACAGAGGAGCTTCGGTTCCGAAGTCGGAAAACAGCCTCGTTAACTGCGCCATGAGCTTCGTGTACTGGTTCAAGAAGGATGTGCCAAACCCTAATGAGTTGACTGGTGCCATCGTCGGTGGGCCCGATAGGTTTGATAACTTCGAGGACAAACGTTGGGCGTCATCGTATACCGAGCCATGCACGTACGTGAACTCGCTCGCGGTCGGACCGCTGGCGAAGCTTGCGGCCTAAGAAAAGATCCATGCACGGCCGGTGATGTGTTGTCCAAAACCCTAACCCTAATCCCATTACCATTCTACATACAATTTTACCTAGAGAAAGTGGTTTTGGGATATAGATGCAAACTTTTGGAAACAAAATGGACCTCTGTTGAGGGAAAGCTGTAGAAAGAAGGGTGTAAAATGGTGATATAAAATAGTTAATGAACTGTTTTCCTTTTGTTCTCTTCCTTCCAAAAATGTTAACTAATGGTTGTATTTTCTTATTCATACCATGTTTTTGTACCACATCATTTGAATTAATCAGATTTTTAAATTTAGTTCATTATTTAATAAACTAATAATTAAGAAAAACTAGTTAATTAAATGATGATTGTAGTATACAAGGAGTCTTTCTCCTTTCTTTCCTTGGGTTTTGCAAATTTTTCAAATGATATGACTGTTCATATCAGATGCCACCTAAGGTGGTATAAAAATATGGTATAAAAATATGGTATGAATAACATTACTCTTTTCTTTATTTTATTTCTTACAAGGGAAACTATCCTGTATGGTAAGGGGTTTGAGCATAAAAAGAGTAAAGAGACGAGCACATTACTCTAATTAACTAGTCTAACTTGAATATGTATCTCTGTATTTTTAAGGTAATAAAAATTTTACTAATCAAATAAACTGAGGAATATTATCCATCAGGAATACAATTTTATGATTACAAACGCAATAAAAAGAAAATATAAAATGTACCCCACATAACCACATTTAACAAATGGAGAGATAACTTACGCTCACCAGGACAAACTTTGCATCAATTTCTGATGAACTTGCAAAAGACAACACTTTTCCGACAACGAAGCTCTACTATGAGACATCACAAAAATGCCCACATAGTCTTTTATGAGGACAAACAAACGACGAAACCAACACCTAACCAGCAAAAAAAGAAGAAGCTAATTAACTAACATTATTCCGTCTCTAGTTATAACTTTCTCTTTCTTCGAATTGTTGCATTGTTTATATGTACTCGTCTAAAATATGCTGAGCTTTAACATTTGATCATTAATGAATGATGAAAGGAAGAAATATATAGCCTTCCTATATATTCAAACAAATATTGATATTGCATTGGATTGATTAATTGGCTTATTGTATCTTTTTTGTTATTTTATTATTGGATAAGTGGAGAGTAGATCTTGAGACATATTTTGAACATCAGAAAGAAAAGTACCACTCGATTAGAAGTCAATTAGTTGGTTCTATTAATTAAGGTATTTTGGTGACAAAGTTGTTACAGTCAATGTGTCTTTTAGAGAGCATAATCAAAAAGGAAAATTAATGAAAAGATCTTGAAACTTTGAGTTTTAACAATAAAAATAAAATAAAGAGTAAAGTGAATAGTATCAGAATTGACTTTTTAGTGTGAAAATGTGATTTTTCGTTAAAATAAACATTACCGCGAGCCTTCCGTTAAAACTCTCTAATCAAAATGGTTTCGAACAAGTTGGTGTAGTAGTCAAGTCACTATAACGATAAGCTATCTCACAACTGTGAAGTAATATGACATGCCCAATTGGGTTAATATGCCCAATTGGGGTTAAAACCCAATTTGTTTTTTCTTTCTTTGTTTCTTCTCCGATCTCTATACGATTTTAATTCTCCATAAGATCCCCTGTTGATTGATTAATTAATCTCCATGATTCGCAGGGACTTCTACAAAAAGTATATCATACCAACTACATAAACAAATCAATCCTTGCTTTTCCATCATTGTCTACAAGCATCGGCAAGAGGCCACAACAAGGAATATCAACCAATGCCTTTCTCTACAAGAAAAAATAAAACTTAAATCCATTTTAATTTCTGATAATTTTGCGTTCACCCCTTATCTTGCACTTTTATTTATAGTAATCATGATGAGTTTTCTTATCTTATAAATAATACAGATCTATGAAGATTTGATCACCCAATTATATCTTGGATTCTACCTTAATTTTACACCATCATATTCCTATTAATAATTATATTCACAATACTTTCAAAAAATTTAAGCAATTTTATAAAATTAAATTTTTATTAATACGCGTGACAATTAATTGGTTTGGTGGGCTCCACATGTTCCAAGTCAGCATATTAACAATGTTACTAATAAAGTTGGATGATAAAAACCATATAGAGAAGTGAAGTTAGATCGATGAGTTTAAAACGTCAATGGCCAAACTAATAAGTTGGTGAATCAGAAAATCATCTGTGATAAGACCCGCGAATTAATTAACTTATCAAGGTCGGTAGACAAAGAAGCTAAACCTTATCCGAATTCGTTTTCAAAAGTGGGTTTAGAAAGAGGGGGAAGGTGGGGGGACCCACTCCGTTTTGGATAAGCTTAACCAGTCACAGCTCACGAGGATAAGGAGTTATTTTTTGAATTTTCTTTGTTAGAATTTTGATAATTTTTAAATTGTATTCGTTTATTATAGAGTTAATTTTAATCAAGTAGTATTTATTTTTAATTTTAAGTAAAAATATTTAAAATAATTTTTGATCACATAATATACGAACTAACATAAAATTATCAGAATTCTCATAAAAATTATCCGAAAATTATCCTCAATAGGAAGGACCAGCGGCTTCCCAACCCGACACAAACCTAAAAAAAATAAATACTCTCTCCCTCCCGAGGTCCGACCATATTCTTCGACGTGGAAGCTTCTGATGACTCAACGTGGCATGCCAAGAACAAACTGTGGGCGGTGTTTTCAGATAGGATGCGCCCCAAGTCTATGACTCCCACAGGGAGACGGAGATTCCATTTTTATCCGGTGGAACTCTTTTCTTGGTGGGCCCTAATCTCGACCAATAAAATCCCTTGTGCTATTCACACATTCAATTTTAATTTTCACATACTTCTTATTAATTTATGTCTGTTGATTTTCTGCAATTTATCGGATCCGATGATAGAAAACCAAAAAGATGTGAGAGAAGTAAAAAATGATGTGTTGATATCACATTCCTTTTTTTTCTATTGCTCGATTCATTTTTGATTTATTCGATTAAAATTAAAAAAAACCAAAATAAACTTTTTTTTTTTGGTCAAAGAGTAGATATTATTAAAGATAAATTGGAATGTTTATATCCGATGCTAAAATATTAAACAACTAATCCGGCTCAAAGCCAATACATAATTGTTCTCTCCCTCCCTACGCACGGTAAAAGATGCTACATGAAGCGCAACCTCTTTATAAGCACGAAGAGAAAACAAAAACTCAATAGAACACACTTATTGTCGAAGGTGAATAAAAAAAAATAGGAGATGGAAACAGCGCAAGCAGAATAGGATGCGAAGCGGGGGATGACAGCTCATTGAAAAATATTGCAATGTACATCGTAGTTGGCAAAGGGATTTGAGGGTAAGGGAAAGTGATCCTCTTTAGATCTCTTTTTACTTAATTCATCAAGTTTGAGATCTGAATTGTTAAAATTTGATCGAACTGTCATAGTTATTATAATTTATAAAAAGATTTTCTATTTGTAGTTATTGATTAAATTTCAACGGTTGGAATCACGAACTTGATGTATTAGGTGGAAACAGGTCCGTAGAGGATCCCTTTTCGAGGATAAGACCTAACGTCTGTGCTGTCTGTGCAGTGCCATCATTTTTTTACTAATTATAAAATTAATTAATCAGGAACATTATCCTCTCCTAATCACATAATCAAGCATTAATTAATCATTATCCAACAACTTAATCTCAACCACCTTAAAGCTATATATACAAATTAATCCCCGGACAACAAAGTACATGAAGATAGAAACACGATACGTCTCCTCCTCCGGCAAATCTAAGCCGCTCTCGACCGACAATCTCAAGATCCGCCGCCGCTCATTGATTGATACCGGTCGATCCCATTTCTACGTTGAAATCCCAAATCGATTACTTTGCCTGATTTGTTAGATTTGGTTTGCGTTTGTGATATATTAATGTCGACTGCATTGAATAGCGCCGCCGCCAGGATTGGCATCGCGCCATCGTCTGGGTTCGCCTGTGGTGGTTTGCTCTTCGACTCGCCGGAAACACGCCGGAGAGTTCCCGCCGGTGAGGTTTCGGTTTCTTCTTCGAGTTCGTCGTCGATCGGGAAGAACAGCGACGATGAATCGGAGAGATACGATGGCGGCGAAAATGATGAGGCTCAGAGCTCGTATAAAGGTCCGTTGGATATGATGAACGAGTTGGAGGAAGTTTTACCCATGAGGTTAGCAGTTAAATCTTTTTTTTCATTTTTAACTGAAAATTTTACTTTCGCTATATGCTCAAAATAGTTTATGAAATTGTCATAACTTCTTACTTTCGTCATTTAAAATCAATCAAAGTGATTCTTGAATTTATCTACGGTTAATCATGTTGGTTATTTCGTAAAAAAAATTCCTTTAAATAAGATCAAAATGATAAAATACTCTTTTTAACTTTTTTTTGTTGGGTGTTATTCATGTTACAAAAAGCGATATTCTAATATACTCTAATGTATGTAACGTAATTTAAACGGATCAACTGACCTAATTTACGTTTGTAATCGAGTTTGTTTGGTGCTTTTTGACTGATGAAATTATGAAAAAATTGCAGGAGAGGGATCTCAAAATACTACAACTACAAATCCAAGTCCTTCACAAGTCTAGTAGGAGCTTCATCTTCTTCCAACATCAAGGAGCTTGCAAAACCAGACAATGCCTACACCCGAAAACGCAGGAACCTCCTTGCCTCCAATCACATGTGGGAGAAGAACCGAACCTCCTTCCCGCTGAGAAGCAATGGAGGCGGAATTTCAAAGAGACCGATTCCATCCAGTCGAAGCGCATTGGCTCTGGCTGTGAAGCTGGGCAGCTGCTCGGAAAGCAGTACTACTAGCACAAGTGAGGAATCCAATTCGAGCTCAAATCCAACGTCGCCGCGGCCACCTCTCCCACCGGGTTACGCTTGTCCACTAGGAAGTTATGCAGCTTGGAGATCGTATTCATTGGCTGATCTGCAAGAATGTACCACTGCTACAACTGCAAATACTTCACGATTCTCGGCGGCTTCCATGACGAAACCGAACGTGTAGAAACCCTAACTTGAATCTTGCCGGTGTTCTTGCCTGTATCGAGCTGAGTTTGCGATGGTGTTGTCAGGAAATATGGTTTTTCTTGTCTAATTAACCTTTGATTGAAAGTGTAGGGGTATAAGAATTTCAAAAATCTGATGTTATTTGTACATATGTTGAATGAGTAGAAGAACCCAATATTACAACAACTGATTTGCAATCACGAATATAGTTAATTTGCTTAGAATTTTGAATGTTTCTCAAGAGGGGAGCTTTTGACAGAAGCAATGGATTAGGCAGCACTAACAACAATTAACTAACAATAAAGAGACCGATTCTATGCATAATAGTGCGCGCTCAATCTCTGCTGATTATTTTATCTTTTACAATTAACTGTCTAACAAACTGCCACTAAAACACTATCGCTCTACTAAATCTTTAACAATTAACTATCTAACCAACTAAAACACTATCGCTTTACTGAAAAAAAACATACTGCCACTAAAACACTATCGCTCTACTAAATCTTTAACAATTAACTATCTAACCCACTAAAACACTATTGCTTTACTGAAAAAAACACAGAAACTTGATGTAAGTCCATTTTTAGGAGTCTCTATGGGAACAGTCCAATTTTTAATCCTTACTGAATTAGGTCCATAGATTGGGAATCCACATAAGCAAGTTACCCTATTTCTTTGCGAACTTTGGAGGAAACCAGAAAACCTTCTAGCCCAGTTCAAGATTAAGCTTGTGGAAAATCAACAATGGGAGGAAATCAGAAAATCTTTCAGTTGAATTCAAGATCAAGCCTCGATGGCTCTTGAAAAAACTTCCAGCCCAATTCAAGATCAAGACTCAACAGCTCTTGGATCGGCACCTACATTAAGGGACTTCAAAACACATCTTCTACATGTGACAAACACATGTATACGACGTGCCTTGAAGTGGGGGCATTTGTAGACATCGAAATTTCGGTGAAATAAATGTTGACCAATGCATTAAAATTTCAACGTTCATGTATCGTATAAATTGTACAAGTAGTGTGTGACTTAACAAAAATCGGAAAAGTCATAAAAAAGGACATGTGTCATTACTTGGCAGAAATGATTTATTTGATCTGATTATTTAAATCCAAAAAGATCAAGTCTTGGAATTCTATAAATAGAAGGCCAAGCCTTTCATTTCATTTCACCGATTCACTTGACAAAATACACCTCTCTACTTCCAAATTGGAAGAGAATTCCCCAAATCCTTGAAGCTTTAAAACTCTAAAGCTTTCAAGCACCCAACCTCCCAAATTCCCAAGAACCCCGAAGGATCAAGAAGGCTCTCTTTGTTCTTCGTCAAATCTTGGAGAAACGTTCATTAAGATCAAGTCCCGAAGGCCCTTGAAGAAATCCACACAACTGCTCATCAAGATCAAGCTCCGAAGGCCCTTGAAGATCCGTTCATCCTCGTTCATCTAAGATCAAGCCCCGACAGCCATTTGGATCAACAACATCAACAAATCTGCACTACCATTCATCCCTAGATCAAGCATCGACGACCCTTTGGATCAACAACTCATCCACAAATCTACACCTTACGAAGATAGATTCATATGATCAAATTGTAAAAAGAGATTGTAACCCCAAAGTTCATACAAAATATTATTTTGTACATGTGTTCTTGTTCCATTCATCACAGGAATATTCATGTTTACAAAAAGCTTTGGGATGACTAAAGTTAAAAAGCAAAAAATATCTATTTGTTGCAATCCTATTAGAATAAGAATGTGATTGTGTAAGTCCTAGTAAATATGTGAATGTATCTTATAATCCTATTAGGAGTAGATTACCTATTAAATGTTGTAATCCTAAAGGGTAATGAATTAACATTTCCTACTACTATAAATAAAGGCATAATGAGGTGGAATAACACACACCCACAATTACACATCTCTCTTTCTCTCTATGTGTCGCACCCCCTCTCTCTCTATGGCCTCCATGATTGTTCGGTAAATTATGTCTACAACACTATTTACTTGTTGAACATTCTTGACGATGATAAAATAAAGGATTAAGTACCTGAAGCCCCAAACCCTTTTAGTGTCAATCCAAATTGAATGCCAAATTACTCAATGCTTTTTTTTAGTATATCGATATTTTTTAGATAGTAAAAATGCTGTTTTTTGATCTTTTCGGTTTTCTGAGTCATCGATGCTTTTTTTTTTTTTTTTTTTGAGGATAAGAAGTTTAAGTATTGTAGGTTTCACTAGTAAAGGAGTTGGTGTACATTTTATATTTACATTTATGAATCAAACGTGTATTTCATATTCTGTTCATTGGAGAGCTTTCCAATGAACAAAAATAAAATAAAATACTAAAAGTCAATTTTAAAACATTTTGCATCTCTTGTTCGAGATATTTTTCAATTTGTCTTGGAACACGGGCACATACATTATATGTCATTATACATTGAATGAACACTTGAAAAAAACTTTCCTCTACTTGTATAATAGGAGAAATTATTAGATGGTACAGTATTACCACCTGGCACTGACAGCTGGTAGTACCCACCAATAAATGCATGACATGTGGCAAGTTAATTATTAAATAAAAATTAATGGCTGGATTTTACAAGAACCTAACGCCGTTAGGTCTCTGCCAAAAAACTGATGTCTGCCTCTTCTCCTTCCCCACGCCTTCTCCTCCTTTTCCGCCGCAATTGATTCCTCGTATCCCACCTCCTCCTTTTTCGCCAAAACCAAAAGCTTTTGTTGCGCTCCCAATCCAATCCCTCATTTCTCAAGAAAATGAAAGCTCTGCACCGTTCAAAAAAAAAAAAAAAAAAAAACCTCATCCATGTTTACTTGAATCAAAACCCGGAAATCTCATGCTACAGGTACTGGAAATTTTTGCTTGAATCTTACTACAATTTGGTATTTTTTTTTCTTGAATATGACTGCGAAAACCAAAAATATGTGTTTCTGTTATTATTTTCTTCTTAAAGAAAAGAAGGACAAGAGACAAAATCTTATGAATTGGCAATTTGTTTAACTACACTCATAAAGTGGATGTGTTCTTACTAATTCATTGTATTTGATTAAGTGGGATTTTGGTATGTACCAGGAATTAAAAGAATGTCTATCAAGATCTGATGAAACTCCAGGCAATGCCCTATGTCCTTTGGGTATAATGCCTATGGATTAAAAGAGAACTTCTATGGGATTTTTTTTCATTTGATTAAGCTTTTCTCTCTACTGTTTTTTTTTTGTTGGGGGGGGGGGGAGGTCTCAGATTGCAAGAATGAAAGACAGCTTGAATTGGATTTTGGGTTGCTTCAGATTACTACTTTCAGCTATAGCTACCGTTCATTTTGGGTTAGATGTATAGAATTGGATTTGTTGTATCAAATGCTACAATTTTGTAGTGACATACAAAGTGTTAATAGACTTTTGCTATTGTAAGTACAAGTGAGCATGTGGTTGTAAATTGTAATGAGACAAAATGGTATCTTATACAACTCAATGTATGGCTGACATGATTTCTTATGCCTTAGCGCTTTGCTCCTTATATGCTTTATTCACTATGATATATAATATGACAGTACATTACTCAAATGACATGCGCACTCTATCTTAAAACGAGAAAGATATGGAAAAAAATTAAGAGCAAAGTTATTGTTTCCAGTTACTGTAATCTCAATGCTTCCTTCCCTCCAAAATAACAAAGTTGTCGAACAAATATTCACCACAATATACATCCGGTTCAAAATCAAAATAAGTAAAGGCTTCTAATTAAAAAAAAAAAGATTTAAAGGTTTCCAACCCAAAACATATCACCTTCCACCTGCACCCAAAAATAATAAATCAAGTTTAGTAGTGAAAAACAAGAAAAATCTTAGGGTAACTTAAAAGCATTTAAAAGTGATTTACTCTTAATGTATTGTAGAAATTACTCCTCTGGATTATGTTGTCGCCCATAAACATATGGATGTGAGTCCTGCATTACATATGGCTTCACATTAACTAAATGCTAAAAAAACAAATATGCCTTGTGTGATAAACAAATCAAACCTGGCTGAGTTGAGGATTTAGTCCAAAGGGTTCGTGTGCGATAAAACTTGAGGATGAATTCTGCCACATGTATATAACAAATGTATAAAACAAACAAGAATTGCCATGTGTATTCATAAATTCCGCCTTCTCAAAGTAAATCGATCAATACCTGACTCGCCATAAATTGACTATCTTGTAGCATAGTTGTAAATGAAAAACTAGGTTGGATTACTTGGTTATATGGAGGCAATGCATGATTGTTTGTTGTTAACAAGCTCACAGCTGGGAAGACCTGTGTAACATTTATAAGATGATATGCAATTAGTCGAATTTAGAGAAGATAAGAGCATTCAAGGTCTTAAAACATACATCACTGTAAACTAACAAATTAGTTTACTTGGTTTGATGGAGGCAATGCATGACTATTTGTTGTTAACAAGCTCATAGTTGGGTAAACCTGCGTAACATTTGTACTAGTGGGTACACTGAGTTGTTGAAGAAAATTTGAATCATATGGTGTTGAACTATGTGAAGGGCCTATATTGCTTGGCTTCTTGGTTTTCCCTACAAAACAAATTTAAAATTTTTAAGTAAAAAAGAATATTAGAATTACATCTAATAGTCAATAAAAATATAAAATTTTATTTACCAGATGAGACAGTATCTTTAGATGCTTTTTTTTTTCGTTTCTCCATAGCACTTTTTAATCTGGCATTGCTTACTCCTTTCGGCCTTACCAACGGAGGATTCAATATTGGTGGCTCATCACCTGAGCAACCATTTTCATTACAATCATCATCATTGTTATCATTGCTCTCTTTATTAACTTCACCCTTTGACTTGATCATATCCTTTTCAATCAATTCCTCCATCTCTCCCAATTTTTTCATGGCAACTCTAGTAGCACTTTCGGACTCTGCTCCCTTACTCAATATATTATAAGCCATTCGCATCAAAGCATTTCGACGCAATGTAACAGATGGTTCACCTTTTACCTGCAATAATTGACTATGCTCATTTGCATGCAATCCTTTCTTTGCATCTTTTGTCCAACGCTTCAATATATGTTGTGAAGGTATTTCAGTCCAAGATTTGACGTTTAGTACCCTTAGAGCATGACGACACAACAAACCCACGAACTCATACATTTTGCAGCTACAAGAAACCGTGCCATCTGATGAGTTAAGTTGGACAAGGTAAACTCTTATGTGACCCTCCGCATTAAGTTCAAAAGAGTGTATTGTACCACAACTCTCATATTCATGCATTGTCACTGCTAAGCTATTCAAAAACTCTTTTTCAAATATTTTAAACATTTTCCTAGTGTAGACAGTAGCAGCATGCTTCAAAATTCCACTCATTTGGGCAACTCTAGAAGGGAGACCCTGATTGTAACAATAAGACTCTTCTGATTCACTTGTACGCATTTTTGCTGCTTGTTTATCATAATGATGCACAAATTCAATAAGTCTCATTGTCTTGGTAGAAATTTGGTGGAAAACATTATTCGTGCTCTCACTTCTTTGTGAAGATTGTATCCGACATGTGAAAGTATCATGGCTAAATGCCGGACACCATTTGGCACGAAGCGCATACAACATATTCATCCGTGAGCACATCCGTGAGCACCCTGTAAGGTTGACTTCTGCAACAAGCTCATCCCAAGTCGACTGGAATTCCAATTCCGTCTCATAATATTTAAGACATTTATTGAACAAACGTCTAAAATCAGGGTTCGCATAGAGACTTGACATATTTTTTGCACAATTCTGAGAAATGTGCCACGAGCATAAACGATGACATACCCCAGAAAAAACTTTTTCAATGCCATTTGCCATAGCTTGACACTGATCAGTAAAAATTGTCTTTGGCTTTTGACCTCCTATTGATTCCAAAAAAGTATCAAATAACCAAGTAAACGTTTCTGTTTTCTCATCCAGTAAAAATGCACAACCAAACAATACATTTTTCCAATGGTGATTAACGCCGACAAAAGGAGCACAAATCATGTTATACCTATTGGTACGATATGTAGTATCAAATACTACAACATCCCCAAAGCACTCATAGTCAAGTCGCGACCTTCCATCTCTCCAAAAAAAGTTTGTCATTCGATTTTCTTGATCCACTTGCACAGTGTAAAAGAACATATGATCTTCTGCTTGCTTGTGCTTGAAAAGGTTGATCAAACTTTGAGCATCCCCTGCTTCAAACATGACCATTTTTTCCTTATTCACAACATTGTAGCAATCTCTTTGTGTAAAACCTACATTCTGAGACCCACCAGCTTCTTCTGCTAAATAAGAATATGTATTTGTAGTTCTTATTCCTGCAGCTGCCATGGTTTTAATCACACCCAACTGGGCTTCAGAAACTTTTCTATTTGATCTCAAAAACTGCCTCTCTTCTGGTTTAGCAAGCTCGTGATTGTGTTGAGTAAAAAATTGAGCAACTTTCAACGTACCATCCGTTTGTACTGCAAATCGAATTCCAGCTTTGCATCCTGTTCTTGTCTCTAGTTTATAAGAATTGCTTGCTTCTGACGGGTCACCATCTACCTTAAAACCTTCTTTTGAACAAAGATAACAAACTTGTCTTAGTTGATTCTTTCTATTATATCTCTTTTGTCCCTTACGAACACTGAATCCAAATGTCGTAGCATAGTTGTTGTAGAGATCATAAGCTTCCTTTTCATTTAGTACAACTTTTCCCACGAAAATGTCATCGAAATTCTCCGTTCGATTCACAATGACTGGATCTTTTTCTCTATTATTTTCTTCATCACTTTCTATATCAATGATTGGATCTTCTTTCTGATTATTTTCTTCATCACTATCGGTATCAATGAATATTGTACAAGAAAAATTTGTACGTGAATGAAAAATTTGTATGTAATTGAACGGTTAAATAATGGATGCAAAAATAACAGACATATGATAGCAGTCGAATAAAAAGTTAAAAATGAAAAGAGAAATTGCTAAAAAGACAAACCAAATAGGCTGATAGGTTAAATATTTTACCAGTATCCATATTCTTCCTTGGTGAAGCTTTGCTTTTTTGTGAATGGTGCGGAGCCTACTTTTTGAGAATGGTCCCAGAATTTAAACAAGCTGGAATCAAAAAGGGTAAAACAAAATTCAAGCAAGAAATTGCAGTAAGATTCAAGCAAAAAATTCCAAATTGCAGTAAGATTCAAGCAACAATTTCTTGAAAATCATTGAAGGAGTCTGTTCCTTCTCTCCTTTGCATGTATGCGTTATCTCTTGTCCTACTTTTCTTTATGATCAATACAAACACATACTAGCTTATCAAATTCAACACCAAATGACATATAACACTGCCTGGGTTTTACATCACTGCCTGCAGTTGCAGGTTTAAGAAGAAAATAATAACAGAAACACATATTTTTGGTTTTCGCAGTCAGATTCAAGCAAAAAATACCAAATTGCAGTAAGATTCAAGCAAAAATTTCCAGTACCTGTAGCATGAGATTTTTGGGTTTTGATTCAAGTAAACAGGGATGAGGTTCTTTTTTTTTTTTTTTTCTTTGAACGTTGCAGAGCTTTCCTTTTCTTGAGAAAGGACAGATTCGATTGGGAGCGCAACAAAAGCTTTTGGTTTTGGTGAAAAACCAAAAGGTGGGATACGAGAAATCAGTTTTGGTGGAAAAGGAGGAGAAAGGCATCGGGAAGGAGGAGAGGCAGACAGTCACATCAGTTTTTTAGCAGAGACCTAACGGTGTTAGGATCTTGTAAAACCCAGCCATTAATTTTTATTTAATAATTAACTTGCCACATGTCATGAATTTATTGGTGGGTACTACCAGCTGTCAGTGCCATGTGGTAATACTGTACCATCTAATAATTTCTCGTATAATAGCATATAACATACCGCCCCGTATTCCGGACACATTGAAGAGTATCTTCTATTATTGGGGATATTGTGTAGAAAGCCAGGTACTCTTTGACTCTAGTGGGTTGACGTTAGTTGGTGACTCCTCAAGCGTTCGAGATCACCACAAAAAAAATATATATATGGATTAGATGACGGAATTTATTGTGGCGCTTAAAAATTTGTCACCTATTGTAAGGATACGTGATAAACTATTCAATTGTGTCCCAAATGACTACTCGGCTACCAAGCGAGTGGATTCATCAAGTATTCTCGAAATACATGACAAATAGAATTTGCGTCAGATAAACTTTTTACCTCTCTTACAAATGCCCACAACAGGAAATTATAGCACCTCCATGAAATATCAAATGAGTGAAATCTAGACCTTTCCAATTCACTTTCTTCTTTCTTTCTCTCTGTCTTTTGGATTACTCACTTCTTTCACACATGAAGCTGATCTCCTCTCTCGTGTGTTAATAAAACAACTCTATGTTTCTGGCTTTTTTATTATATGGTTAGGGATCATAACATGATTTATTATTGGAGGATTTTTAATAAATTTTCCTAATTGCTTTTTATATTTTGATATTTTTCTTGTTGTTGTGTGATAGAATTAAAAGCACACCACAAAGTAGCACACAAATGTCCTATTGATTTTCCTTATTAATACTAAGATTTGTCAATTGTAGCATATGAAAATAAGGATCTTTCTACAGAAGATTGTTTTATTAAAATGTCACACAAACTGGTTGCTGTCCCTACTGACTAGTCACCGAAAAATAATTATTAGACCGACTCACACTAATCTAAAGTCTATGAAAATTTATATGTAGACACTAGACACACAGAGCTACACTCACACAAATTTTTGGGATTATTGGAGTAGATTTGATATTTAGATTAAATCGAACAAAACAGAAACATATTTTAAATAGTTCACAAATTAAAAAAAACGAATTAGGGGAATTGTTATCCACCACCAAATAATCATGCAAACATGTTATGTTTCATTCAAATTCCTTTTATTTCCGGATGAAGATGCTTAAGTTAGCTCAATGTTAGAACTCAACCTATTGCTCTTTCTTATGTAGTATGTTAAGAGAATGACGTTTTTAACTTAACTTAGTCTCTAGCATGCAATCTAGAATGACGTGTTCATAGATTTAACAAGTAGAAATCATTAAGAACGAAAAGAGTTTGAGTCATAATAAGGTATCGTAAGTACTAATGGTGTCTTACTTATCATAGAAATTAGTTCACATGTTAATCGCAATTAATAAATACTACTCTAGAACATATGTAGGTCCTCATTCAACTAGGGCAGACACACACATATTCATAGCATTAGAATCCTAGATATGCTTACTAAGTATGCATCCATAGAAAACAAATAAAGCATTAATCACTGACATAAGTAGTGAACCAATTTTCATCCATTCAAAAAAGTAATTCAAATGAAATGTCATAACAAACTTGTAATCATATTCGGGGTTTCAAAACAGCCCCTAACTAATAAAAATTAGTTACACATAATCCTTAAATAAAACCAAAAGAAAGACATGAGTTTGAGAAGATAAAACCGAAAGAAGAGAATGCCAAGATTTCCTCCTTCATTTCCTTCCTTCCCTAACGCTGTTTTTAAACCAATTCTTTTTCTTCTCCTTAACTCACCCACTAATAACCATTTAGTGATGACAATAAGTGAGAGGAAATGGTAAAACAATTGTAACTCTTTGGGTAGCCTTTATGCCAATTACTCCATCTTAATCCTCATCTTTAATTTCATTCACTTTTATATTTGAATACGTGTCAGCTGACTTGTTCTTGGCTGCATCAGTTTTGGCTGCTAGATTTATTGTGTTTATTGCTTTCATTGCAGTTACAAACTGCTCAGCCTCTTGGTAACCTTTCAGTGTTAAAACGGCCATAGCTTCTTCTAGACAAATGATATTAACAATCCGTGAAATGCTCTAGAAAATAAACATCCGTAACTTTCTAAGCATATAAGGCTCATTCTCTAATTCATTTTGAGTTGTTCTCAACTTGCTTTCAAAGTCAGCTGATCTGCACATGCAGTTTTGACGAATTTGTTACTTAAAATCTCACTTGTGCTATTTTTCTTTTCTTTGCTTGACAAATCCCACAAAACACAAAAACAAGGTAAATAGTTCAAAAATATAAGGAACAAACTAAGAAAAGACAAGTGAATTTGATGTAAAATATGTATAAATATGAGCTTATCATCGTGAACTTGTAGGATGACTTTATTTTTCTTGCTGTTTAAACGTAAATTTTTTCGGCTTGTTGCTTATACAAATTAATCTAAAAAGAAGGTTTAGTATTTTTTTTGTCTTTGTAGATGCTATGAAATTGAATCGTACATAATTGTT
Organism: Malus sylvestris; assembly: GCF_916048215.2. Classification (NCBI taxonomy): domain Eukaryota; kingdom Viridiplantae; phylum Streptophyta; class Magnoliopsida; order Rosales; family Rosaceae; genus Malus; species Malus sylvestris. The sequence goes on along the minus strand of NC_062267.1, from coordinate 5,609,742 downwards.
TAAGCTACCACTTTATACTATGCAGTCAATTGCTAGAGCTAATCATTTATGTTTTATGGAGAAGCGATTTTATAATATGAGGTTCTCCTTGAATCTAGAGCAGTGAGTGCTCTTAACTTGAGTAGTATTAACTTAAATAGTATCTGACAAAATTAAAAATTAAAAGCATAAGCTATTGTTGATTAAGATTGGGACTATATATTGTGGAATTATCGAATATTAGGATATGCTCTCAATTGTAATGTTTATCTTCTAGTTGCTCTGCATTGTAATACTACGTGTCCTGGAGGCTTATCTCCGATCGATAGAGATTTTTACCACCTATAAAAGTATGGATAAAAACACTTAAACACACTTGTAATAGAACAAGGTTATCATAGTATAGTAGCTCAAGTAAGGTCATTTTCCACAGGAAATGAATGAATAATTTATATAAATACCAAATCTTAATTAACTATTTGAAGACAAAGTTTGGAAGATGTTGATTTTATGACCTAAAATATTGAAAATGAATTTAATTAAAAACGATTAAATAAATTGGCAAAATAAAGAAAACAAAAGAAAATAGTTTTGAAAATAAATTTGAGCACTAGGTTCCGCCATCACCTTAACCATCCTACGTAGTTCTTCTAATTACTTATGCATTACACATGCATATTTGAAGGTAAGGTTTTCCTAAAGTATGCCCTACTTTGAACCTCCAACATAGAATGTATATCTAACATGTAACCTGTCCGTGGCATCTAGATTGAATGTGAACATGCGAGACTCATTAAATTTTGTGAAATCCTTTTGACAAACCATATAACCCTTAAGACGTGTCGTCCATCCTAAGAAGTTACACATATTAATCACAAGAAGCCAGTGCCAATTCCAGGAACAGCCCTCAGCCAAAATTGCATCAAATTACTTTTCTAAAATATCCTAATGGTGACTAGTCATCAAGAAAATTAGATAGTTTCAAACACAGTGATTAATAATTCAAAACTTGCATGCATAATATCATAAGAAAATTAAAAAGAAACTACATATTCTTGTTAAGGCTCGTGGCCTCACCCTAGCAAACGAAACTAGTTACTAACAATCATAAAATAAAATATTATTAAGAATATGGATAGAAAATACCTTGAAAATAAACTTGAATCGTCCAAAGTAATTCTCCAAATAGTGTGTGTGTTCTCCCCCCCCCCCTTTTTCTAATGGCTAAAAAGCCTGATTTATACTAATACAAAATAAAACCCTACCTAGAAAATGTCTTAGAATAATACTAGTAAACATAATAAAATCATAAAACAGAAAATAAAAGGTTTCCTATTTGAACTAAAATTTCGAACTTCTCAGAAAATCACACTTTTGACCAATCAAATCAACTTCGATCTAGTCCCAAAAGGTCTCTTTTGAAAGCTGAAGATGTCGTCTACAAATCATCAGAATGAATCTTCCTCAAAATATGCCATCTTGACCTCCAAAATACCTAAAACGTCCGTTAATGTCAATCTGAGAAAGATGCACACTGGGTCTTTATTTCGTTGCCACGGTCAAACGACTTGGTAGAAAAATCTGGAATTTTGATACAATCATCTTGAAAGACTCACGAACATCCTCCAATTGGAAATACTCCAAAAGTCATCCGGTTGGTTATTTTTTGCTCCAGAGGAAATCGAATGTCCTACATTGAAAATATATAACAAAGTATCAAAGTTCTACCAAAACAACAAATAAATTAATACTAAGAATATGGTAAAATATATGGTATAATATGGACTCATCACTCCTCATATAACTTGTGTATACCAATACTTGTATCACTCATAAGAAAATCAATGAATTGATCAGTTTCAACTAATGATGGAAATTTATTGGGTATATTTGGTTTTGGGAACTGTTATTAGCATTCCAAAAATCTCATTCTACACTCATCACAAGTGTATTTTTCTTTCTAATTATAGAAAGTTTGAAGTGCCAAATGAAATTTTTGGAGTTCTAATAACAATTCCCTTCGTTTTTTGGGATCACTATCAATCCATGATCTTCAATATTTATTATTATTTTTTTTATGGTTTTGGACTTCTACATTTGGATCTTTCTGGGTGTTTAGTTAATTCATTTTTTGCTTGACTTCTAACCCTTTTATTAGCTCATATGAGGAATTGGGTGTGTGTTGTATTCTCTTTGTTGTGATGAATTTTTGTTTGAATTCTTGTTTCTCACCAAGTCTGCTTGCCTTGATTTATAAATTAGTCGTCGTTTATGATTGAGTATTTGGGTCTCATTGTTTTTTAGCAACGGCCTCTTCTTGTTTAATAACTTGGGCATCAAATAACTTGTGCAAATTCATTTTTGTTATTTGGAGATCGATCATGGTAATCGGTTTGACCACCACCTATATTTCCAAGTGTGGTGACAAATATATACAGGTAAAGTGATTTATAACGTAAATGGGTGCCAACCTTTTGATCAGGTGTATTGTAGGAGGGATGTGATGTATCTTGAGTATCAGCATTTTTTTTTTTCTTGTTATAATGATTTTTTGTTAGTTATATATGCGTTTGAACAACATTTGGGTTACCTAATCTTTTTGTTTGAGTGAAAAAGTTTTTAATAAGTATACTGGAATGAATTACAAAATGAAAAGTGATGATGCATCTGCAGTTAAAGATCAACTTATTCAAGGGCTAGTTTCTTCTAGGTTGCGTATTATTGATGCTACACATTTGTATCGGCCAACTCTAGTTCGTGGGCTCTTTTTAGTTATGATATTATCTTTTTAAGCTATGATTGGGATGTTTGTCTTCGAGTTAATTACTTTGGGCACATTAATATAAAGGCTTTTTAGCCAAAATAGTTTTTGAGATTTGTATAACTTCTCATTTTGGTCTTTGAGATTTGAAATCAATAAAATTGGTTATTGAGTTTGTCCACCATCAATCATTTTGGTCATTTTGTGAAAAAACCAAAATACCATTAATTTATGTCAAATTATTTTGACTCATTGTTTATTAAATTGAGGGTATATTTACCATTTTGATCTTTATTTAACATAATTTTGCACGAAATGATCAAAATGATTGATGATGTACTATCTCAATTACCACTTCTATTGATTTCAAATCTCATAGACTAAAGTGATGTGTTATGCAAATCGTAATGACCATTTTAACTAAAAAGTCTAATATAAAAACAACCTATATTTCAATTACAGAGTATTTTTGCATTGAAGTTTCATAGTATTTACTTCGCTTTCCATTTACAGTAAGTTGAAATGCTGATTTAATTATTAAAATGATAAATTTAAAAGAATAAATGAATAAAAATAAAAGAGGAAACTTTCGAAGGAGTAGGTGACGATATATATATTTGTCACATAATTAAAGGATCTATGACGCCTAGTGCCTAGGTCGCCACAATATGACTCAGGTTGGTATTTGAGCTTTAAAATATGTTATCTGGCGTCACGCATATTGAGAACGGGTAATGAATCACAAATTTGTCGCATCGACTAATAGGTGACAACCCTTGTGACCGTCGAATTCGTCATATATATCATTATGTGACGAATTTTCAATATTTTGTGACCCTTTGTTATGTCTACCTACTAACATCATTGATGTTGTTCCAACACACTATCTCTCGAGTGGCCCCATGGGATCAATGGCAGATCCAGCAAAAATTATTTGGAGAGTCACATATAAAAAATTTCAAACATTTCTTAGACATAATAGCCTTAAAAACTAAAACATAGTTCCATAATTCATAATTTATAGAACAAATAACAATACAATTTACAATTGTCCATGTTGCATTTTTAAAATATAAAAACGCTACATTGTAGCTTCATTATCAATAGAAGAAAAAAAACATTGCTCTCAATATAAACTACTTGCAACAACTGCCAATTCTTTTCAACTCGGAAAATTCACTGCTCAAACGCATATCAAGAATACATGCCCAAGTTGATATTAAAAAAAAAGAAAAAAAAAAGAGGGCAACTCCTCTTTGAAGCCTTTTATTAAGCAGTTGGAGGACATGCATGAAGGGCAACTCCAACCTCCGAAGGGCATCCATGTCATGTATAAAGATTTATCAAAGTTCGGAGGATCGGCTAACTCCCCTTGCCCCTTATGGATCCTCCAGTGCATGGAGTCACAACGTAAACTAGTTAAGTCATTATATTGAAAAACTCTTATTATTAATCGTGTATTATTGTGTTGTATGGCTGATATGATCAATTCTCCAATAAAATAAGTAATGGAACCATCCAATATAAGAAAGATTCACTTATAAGATTTTCGATATGAGACGTATATTTCAACATCTATAAATGAGTGACATAATGGACAGACGTATGAAAAAAGGCAAAGAAAACACGAAACACCAATAGAGATCGAGTGCAATGAAAATGGAACAAAAGTTGGGATTCTAATGAAAGATTATAGCCTCTGAGGTTACCAAATATAAGACCCAAAACCCAAACATAGTGAGTGCTCACCAAGTAAAAGAAGCAAGGGAAATATACGGAAAAGATATAGATTTATATTGTAGTCCTCAGGCCAAAATCTTACATTTCATCATTAATTTCAAAGCACTTCATACAGAATGCAGTAACATAAGTAACTCACAATCAATTATTCTTTGTTAGAGGATAAGAATAATATGTCATTGCAAGATTTTTATTATATAGGCAATGATCGAATTAGTGGTAACCCAAGTAAGCATCTGTTGTTTCAACACAATTATCCCACATTTCTTTACTTAATTTCAAAGCATAATCTTTGCTTACTTTGGCATGAATTTTGTGAAGAGCTTCATTCACTAATGCTTTCTGGCAAGATTGACCAAGGTCAATGAGATCGAAGCAACACCATAGATCCACACGCCATGGCGTTTCAATGCGTACATAATCAAATACTTCTTCTTTACAAGTGGTAGAAAAATGTCTCTTGCATTCGTCTAAAGACTCAGAACTAGATGGAGAAGGTGTTAAGGTTGAAAATCCTGGAATGAACATTACTTGTGCAATCACGAAAATGAAGATCGTAAGAGTAGCTGAAGAACTATTTAATCTTCCCATTCTTTTTCTTATTCTTTTGTGATATATATCTATATATGTATGTTGATGCTTTTCTTTTGTTAAGGTAAGATGCTTCGGAATGATCTTCATATATTAAGCACTCTTGATAATGACAAATAAATTAAACAGTTTTTTTTTGCTGCGTAACTCCTAAATTGAATGCAAAATTAACTCAATGTTTTTTAGATAGTAAAAGTGCGGTTCCTTGATCTTTTCGGTTTCTCAATTTTTTTTTTTTTTTTTTTTTTTGTCAAAGGGTTTTCTCAAATTATTACAGCTAGCCTCTTGGCGTGTGGGCAATTTTTTTTAAATTTTTTTAATTTTATTATTGCGTTGATTAAATTAATTATGTGGAAAGAGGAATTTTAGCTATTTTCTCCACTTACCTTCTCTTATTTGCATTTCCCACTCAATGGATGCCATATGGACTTACCACCTTGCACCATAATTTATGCATTAATTGTGTTTTAAATTTCTTTAATCTCTTTTCACCAATGGCCCTATTTAAAACTCATTTATCAATTAAATCATTGAATAATCCATCTAATTTGACAAATATGTTGCAGTCATATTTAATATAGAAATATGATTGTGTAAATCTTAGTATATTTGAGATTAGGGGTGGGTTCAAAAAATTGAAAACCGAAAATCGAACCGAAACCGAAACTGAAAAAACAGAACCGAATTAAAAAAACCAAACCGAACCGAATTCTTTTGGTTCGGTTTCGGTTTCAGTGGTCTAAAAATTGAACTGAACTGAACCGAACCGAATAAATTAAATTATTATTTTTTAATTTAATTATCTATTTAAATTGTAACACAAGTTGTATTATTTCTCTTAAGCGTGTATAGAACCATAGATTAATTTAAGTACATTGATATTTTTACACTAAGAGGAGGGGAAGTTCGGCAAAACAACACAATGAGCAGCCTGGTTTGGTATCGAATTCGCCTTCCACGAGATTCAGACCCAAAACTTCTCATTTCCAAGTAAAGAAAAATACTACAAGATTATAATACTAAGTGTTCCAAATCAATATTCGTTGAACCTAATATATCACACATGAATTATTCCATATGGACCACACTAAAATATTGAAATTTTCTTACACAAGCAGGCGTGCTCATATTCTCACAAGAGCCTTCCGCCTTTGATGGATCTAAATTATAATATAATAACATTCTTTGGGGACCATTAGTTAATTTGAAAGTAATTTTATTGGTCAAATTATGAAGTTGGTTTCCAATTTTGTTGCTGTGATGATAATTAATTATATGCTAAAAAACACGTATTAGAGTTTTAGCATGCAAACAAGGGTAGAGAGAGAAACTCAATTTCCTCCACACTAACGGCTCGTCTACGTGATACAAGTTGTAGATCACATTTGATAAGCTAATTATTAAGGTATGTGATTTACGTATTCTGGATTAACAGGTTGTGAAAATCATGAAATTCAAGATTTTGGCTCACGAATTGTGCTCTCATCCTATCACAATCCAAACAACCCAAAAAATACCCGTCATTTAGTCACTCAAAAATTCGCAAGGCGTGAAGAGTTATGTTAAGAATAAATTTCACAATGTAAGAAAAATAACCTTGTTTTTACGGTAAAAACCTCAATCTATTCAATTACATTATTACTAGGGTGTGATGTGAATTGGAGTTGTCCTCCATAGAATAAGACATCACAACCATCACGCGTTTCTCTGTTCTCTCAAATTTTTCGGTTTCAATTGTTAAACAATTTCTAGGACCAAAAGTGGACTCGGTAGTCGGCACAGGCACTCATTTAATTTCTGTGACCTTTCACGTTTCATTAATTATATAGGAAAACCAATGAAAAGGGCTTCAGAATTTTAACTTTTAATCAAAAACCACCTATTAACTTTATTTAATGATAAGAAGAAAAGAAAAAAAAATAAAAAAATACATAACAAAAGTTTGGTGCTTCAGCCTCCTCTATTCGAAGCTCACCTCCTCCGCACTAACTCCTTCACCGCCGGCATCCCCACCCTCCCCGAACTTCGCCTCCGATTCCCGACCAGCAACCGCCATGGCGACGAAATCCGTTGTATGTATAAGGATAACAACTGGCAAAGTATAATTGGTATTTATATATGTTCCTTTGAGTTCTGCTTATTATCACGTGTGCACAGAGGAAACTGGCAACGGCAAGCAAACTACAAGGTCGAAGAACTCACAAAGCATGGACGAACTTGATACATATGAGTTGGATGATACCTTACCAAATATTGATCCACAAGCTACGAAACCCAAGAGGCCGAAGAGGTCAAAGAAGAGTGTGAACGAAAATCTTGAGCCGGCATTTACTGCGGTTTCGAAACAAACCGAGTATCCACCACGGAGTTAGTTTGGATCTGGTAGTTGCAGAGCGGAACCCAGGCAAAAGATATCGCAATTAGAAGGGCAGTCCATTTTCTTGGAAATATCATGCATTGTAGATGATTGTAATTGAGTGATGAGCAAGAGCTTCACTTTTGGGTCGTTTTGTCGATGGCCCCGTTGTGGTGATGGTGCTTGGAGTTCTTTTTGGCTATGGTGGTTTAGAGAGAATGCAGAGAGTTCGAAAAGAGAGAGTTCTGGAGTGTTCACGGGGGAAAAGGAAAAGAAGAAAGAAAAGGAGAAGAAAACAGAGTGGGCCAGGTTACAAACACAACACAGTGGTGCAATAGCGTTAAGTTTCATAAATAGTGTAGTAAGTTTCATAAACAGTGTCATAAGTTTTCATAAACAGTGCAATAAGTTTCATAAATAGTGTTGTAAATTTCATAAACAGTGTAAAAGTTTCATAAACAATGTGAGGACATGAGTCCGCGCATCAGATTTTTTTTAAATTTTTTTAATATTAAAATTATGTCATTTTCATTAAAATTTAAGTTCTTTTGTCATTTTTATTAAAATTTAAGGGTTTTTCATTAAAATTTAAGTCTTTTTAATTAAATAAAGTTATAGCATGGTTTTTTATTAAAATAAACTTAGTCCAAGCCCTTTTCATGAAAGTTCCCTAATTATATTCCTTATTGTATTTTTCTTCATAACTTTCAAGTAATTGTCATTAAAAAGGTTAAAACTTTGGATTATATTATAATTAAGATAAGTAATATTAAGGAAATTAAATTCATATACAAAATTTTGAAAACTAAAATACTTAAAAAGTTGATGATTGATTTATTACTTAAAGGCTAAATAGCCAAAATGGTCCCTGAGATTTGCATAATCAATAGAAATTGTCCCTCAGATTGAAAATCAATAAAAATAGTCCCTGAGATTGTCCACCATCCATGATTTTGGTCATTCCGTTAAAAACTCTTTGGGCAATTTTCAAAGCTTGATAACTCAATCGTTTCTTAACCAAATTTCGACCCATAATATATCAAAATGAAGATAGAAAAGTTTAGAACAAAATTATACCTATTTGGAAGCCCAATGGTTGGCAGAGATAGCCGGAAAATATCCTGAAAGGTGATTGGTCAACAGAAAAACTGGAAAACTCGCTGGAAACTGGTTAAACTTTAAACGTTCATAACTTCTTCAATACTCAATGAAATCAAGTGATTAAAAACGAAAATCATATTTCTCGACGAGACAAAGAGAATGGTACCTTCTCAACGGCTAACTAGTCGTGGTTTTGTCGAAAAACTGCTCGAAAATGGCTAACCATTTTCGAGTTAGCCACTTTCGAGCCGTTTTCCGTCCAAAACACGAGGAGTTAGCCATCGAGAAAAGTATCTTTCTCTTCATCTCATCAAGAAGTATGATTTTCGTTTTTAAATCACTCAATTTCGTTGAGTATTGAAGAAGTTATGAACGTTTAAAGTTTATCCAATTTCCGGCGAGTTTTCCAGTTTTCTCTCCAACCAGTCACCTTTCAAGCTATTTTCCAGCCATCTCCAACAACCATTGTGCTTCCAAATAGGTATAATCTTGTTCTACACTTTCCTATCTTTATTTTGATATATTATGGGTTGAATTTGATTAAGAAACGATTGAGCTACCAAGTTTTGAAAATTGCCCAAAGAGTTTTTAACGGAATGACTAAAATCATGGATTGTGGACAATCTCAGGGACCATTTCTTTTGATTTTCAATCTCAGGGACCATTTCTATTGATTATGCACATTTCGGGGATCATTTTGGCTAGTTAGTCTTACTTAAATATTGATAAACGTGTTTATTTATATTAGTAACACATCATTTAGTTTGCAAGTTTAGTCTCTAAATTTAACATTACCCAATTGAGATCCATGAAAGGCGGAAACCTGTCTGTCCCCTTCAAAATTAATTTGACTTGGAGTTATATAAGTAGCCACAGCCAGGCAAAAGCAGCAGCACACCCACATATCCTGCACTGCATTTCTTGTTCATCCATCCTTCTGTCTAACAGACTTTCCTATTTCTTTCTTTCACTGTCACCCCATTTCTGGAGAGAGGCTGAAAGATGGATGACGGGCTCATTTCCATGCTCCTGAATCGGTTAACTTCAACAGCTTATGAATACGTAGCAGGAGAGGTGAAACTTTTTTTGAACGTCACCAAAGAAGTTGAAGATTTCACTGCTAAACTCATAGGCATTCAAGCTGTTCTCGAGGATGCGGAGCGAAGACAAGTGAAGGAGGCCGGCGTCAGAATCTGGTTGGATAAGTTGAAGAACATATCCTTCGAGATGGTGGACGTGCTGGACGAGTGGAACACTGATGTGCTGAGACAACAAGTTGAGCAGCAAGAATGAGAAGCTGAAAATGTTGTTGTTCTTGAGAAGAAGAAGAAGAAGAAGGTAACTTTCTCTGCTTCCTCTAGTTGCTTTTGTTTTCGCAAAGCCAGAGAGGTAATCTTTCGCCATGACATTGTGCTTAAGATAAAAGATCTGAATGATAGGCTAAGTGTGATTGATGAGCAAAGAAGAAACACGCTTGTGTTTCAACCCAATGAAAACGGCATTCAACAAGTACCTAAACGACAAGAGACTTCTCACTTTGTTGACATGTCCAAGGTATTTGGTCGAGAAAAAGAAAAACAAAATTGATAACAAAGTTGTTGAGTGATGGTAGAGAAGACCATAGGGGAGTCCTTGTCATCCCTGTTTTAGGGATGGGAGGAATGGGTAAGACAGCTTTGACCCAATTAGTTTATCATGACGACAATGTTATTGCCTATTTTGAAAAGAGAGTGTGGGTTTGTGTCTCATACACTCCAAGTTCAAATGATCAGTTGAGCCATGTCTTGGAGTGTATGTCAAAATCCATCGAGGGCAAGAGATTTCTCATTGTTCTAGATGATGTGTGGACTCATGATCATGAAAAGTGGGAACAGTTAAGGGTACCACTTGTCCAAAGTGGGGCTAAAGGCAGTAGAATACTAGTTACCACATGACAACGTGATACGATGAGAGCAACAAGTGACATGATCAATCTAGGAGAGTTGAGTAACGAATATTGTTTGTCAATCTTCAACCACATGGCCTTTTTTGGTGGGCATGTAGATGAGTCTAAGACGTTTGAAGATATTAGTAAGAAAATGGTGGAGAAATGTAAGGGTTTGCCTCTGGCTGCAAAAGCTTTAGGTAGTCTCATGCGCAACAAGACAACAAAGAAGGAATGGCTAGGTGTCTTGAATAGTAAGATAGGGGATCGAGAAGAGATGGAGCAAAAAGTTTTCCAACCACTGTTACAAAGTTATTATGATTTGGCCCCATCAATTAAATCTTGTCTTTTATACTGTGCTAATTTTCCTAAAGATTATGAGTTTGAGAAAGAAAACTTGATTAATCTTTGGATGGCACAAGATTATCTTAATTCAAAAGAGAATAAAGATAAGGGAGAAATTGGTGAAGCATTTTTTGATAACTTAGTAGCACGATCTTGTTTTCAAGATTTTAAGAAAGATATTGTCAATTGTAAAAAATGCATGATATCGTTCATGACTTTGTACAATCTCTCACCAAGAACGAGTGTTTGATCATCAATGCTGAAGGTGTTGGTAATGAAATAGAGGTTTTAGGTGAAAAAGTTCACCATTTGACGTTAGTGTTGGAACGTGGTAAGCCATTCCAACCATTTAATGCATATCACAATTGCAAAAATCTACGTACGCTCACAATTCTTTATTCATCCATTGTTACGACAGCCTCAAATTTAATTCTACAACAGAAATGTCTTAGGACATTAAAATTGAGTTGGACTGACATAAATGAAGTCCCAAAGAAAATTGGTGAATTGATACATTTGAGGCATATTGATTTGTCATGGAATGTGCATTTGAAAAAATTGCCGGACAGTATATGTGGGTTGTACAATTTGTATGAGGCTGGAGTACTTGCCAAAAGGGACTCGGAGATCAAAAAAATTGAAAAAAATAGATCACCGTGTTGTGTCTTGTGGTGGCGACGAGGTTACAGCAGCATTACAACTGGGAGATCTGGAACTCTTGAACTTTGAAGGCGATCTCTTTATAGAGTTGAAGGGGGATGTGGAGGATGAGAGGGAGATTGAAAAAGCACAACTGTGGGAAAGAAAACAACTCAATCATCTCAGAATTAATTGTGAGCATGCCAGATACAAGCAGACAGGAAGCACAATAGAAATACTGAATGTCTTGCGACCGCACGAAAATCTGGAATCTTTGAGCATTTGGTTTCATTCGGGCAACACCTGGCCCAGTTGGTTGATGTTTTTGCACAACTTAAGAAAGCTCGATCTATATGAATGGAGTGAATGCAAGTATTTGCCTCCTCTTGGGAAACTGCCGTGCCTTGAAGAACTGATTCTACAGGGAATGAGGAAGGTGAAAAAGGTAAGTGGTGAGTTTCTGGGAATAGACAAAGATGAAACGTCATTGACATCATCATCATCCTCATTTTTCCCAAAGTTGAAAAAACTCTTAATTCACTCAATGGATGAGTTGGAAGAGTGGGAAGTCGGCCCGGAAGGGTGGAACAAAGAGGGTTCTGAAATTTCAATCATGCCATGGCTTTCCTACTTAGAAATTCGATGCTGTGGATCCTTAAAAACACTGTCAGACTTCCTCTGCAAAACACCCCTGCAGGAGCTTGCCATCTACAACTGTTCCAGGCTTGCAGATCGTTGTAAACAAGGCAGTGGAGAGGAGTGGCCCAAGATTTCTCACATCCCAAGCATCCAAGTTGATAATTTCTAGTCTGTTTTGTAGCAGAGCAAGGAACTGATGAGTGAGAAGCACGCCAAGTCTACCAACGTCATCTCCTGGTAACATATGCGCTCTATATTTCAAAATTTTACGTATGCATCAGTTACGGTTATCTTCATGTTGTTTGCTTATTTTTCTTCTTCTGTGTATATCTCTTCAGATGGTTCTTCGGACAAGATGGATGACGCTTTTACGTAATTATTCATCACTCCATGAAAGTACTCCTATCGCCTATCATACGGTTACCAAATTCGATATCAAATTTCCGTGAGCAGGATTTGCTAGCTCATCTTAGTTTGCACAAGCTTTTTCACAGAATACAACATACGGGACTGAGCTGGGTGTGAGACAAATTAAGGACTGCCAGTTGAATTCACCTTCAGCCTTCATCAAGCCACCAAAAGTTTCTCATGAGATGTTGCTGAATCGGGAATCCGTCTGTCGTTTCAGGGAATCTGTCGAAGCGAAAAGTTATGATGTCAACCATCAACCTTACCTACTGAAGTTCACCTGAAATTTTGATCATCTTCACCGATGCAATGACAGCGCTCTCCTTAATTGGTTTCTTAGCAATTGAGAGTGGAGTGGAAGAATCGCTTGCGTAGAATTTCACAAACGCATTTTCGGTCTTCTCACATTTATAGGAAAGGTAATCTGATTAGTTGCTGATGCCCTTGCAAATCACGGTTCCTCTTCTGCTGGTCTTGTTTGGTGGTATTCTCCTCCTGATTTCATTTTGCCGTATTATCAGCATGATTATGTAGGGCTACCACACTACCGCTTTAGATAGATTATTTTTGTTGGCCTTGTTATATCTTGTATTGGTTGTTCGAAGTTTTGTTTGTTACGAGTGTTATCATGGTCAATGTTAGGCTTTATGTCCCCCTTGACAATTTGTATTTTCCGTATTTTTAATAAAGATACCTCATTGTCACTTCTCATAATAACAATGCTAAAGTAGGATTAACTTTGTGGTTTTAATGAAAAAAAAAGTTAAACTTGGTTTGATTTTTTTAAGTTTGGTTTAGCACTCAAAGACATGATTACATGTGACGCTTAATGTATCATCATCTAAACATTAAACATCTCTCACATGCTATGTTTGGACGAGGAATTTACATGACCCAAGAGATTTATCTCAAGTTATAAAGAAATATACCGCCAAATGTGACATGAACAGAATTAGAGAAATCTTTCATGAGCATTACAAAGACACATGCATTTTCTTTATGCAACAAGGATCGATATTGATTTTGGATGACAAAAAATATTCGAAATGTCATACATTAATTTTGAGAAATATAGTTCGTTCAATTATTTTTTCATACAAAGGATCGATAGTGGTGATATACTATTTACCAGTACAAATAACTGTTTGGCATAAAATTAAAAAAATTAAAAAGGTAAAGGAATCCTGCAATTTCCTTGATCCTCTTTCTGAATGTACAAATAAGAATTACAGAAACATCGTGATACAACATAGACGCGATTTCAAGAGTACAAACATGTCACTCTCGACGCCAAGCTTAACCCCTCCCCGACGTCCCCGGCCCCGGCCCCGTCGTCCGAGAGAAAGAAAACAAAAGAATTGGAGAGAAATGTAGTTTAATTACAATACGATGACCAATCCCTAAACCTGCAACTGATTGGAGGGGAATGAATTCATCAAGCTTGATGAAGCCTAAAAACCCGAAAAGCTAATTAACGAATTCGAGCAATGTAACAAGTCATCCTCTTAATATTTAGATGACTGCTGCTCATTTTTTGAACTTCTAAGCCTATAAAAGACATTTCCCTTTACATCCATCTGGCGTAAGCTTACACCGCAACCCTTGGGAGTTTAGCGCGCGATTTAAGTTTGGGGCTGGACAAGAAACTGCGCGCAGGTATAACCAGACAAGGATGATGGAAGTTCGATTTCTGAAGGATCGCTTAGAGGAATTGCCTTGTCGATATCTTCAGTCGAGAATGGAATGCTGCAATGAGAAAGTTAAAGTAAATAGGATAAGGTTTTCGATTCTGTTTTTTATCAGACGAGAAGCAATACTTGTTTTGTATGCAATTAGATGAGATAATTGGACGAGAAGCGGATTACCTCAGATCATCATCCAACAAGAACGAATTGGAGGTCAGATTCTGGTTGTCCTTGTTCAAAAGCTCCCTCATTTGAGCAACCACCTGCAGGCAATAACGTTCAGATAACAATGGGACTCCAATCACAAAGTTTACGGAACAACAAAGAAACTAAACATGCAAACATGCCTCGTTGGACACACTCTGAGTGCCGTATTTGTCATCCCAGTACATTGTACTTATTCGGTAGATTTGTCTGACCGTCAATGCCTGTACATTGTTCACAATGCCAAATGACTTAATTTCGGAGGTAAAAACACTTTTCATGAAGCCAGTGACGGGTAAAAGAGAAAATTGAGCCAAACTAAACATGCAAGAGCATCATACCGGACAAAGATCCTGCCTAATTTCGTCGAGAGACTTTTTCCTCTTCTGATGTATTACCTATACCAAATAGCACAAACAGAAAAGGTTCCTAACTTCTCATAGATTGTACATTTTAAAATTCAAAGAAAATAGCTTTAGCTTGTACCAGAAAACCAACAGCTTGTCTGATATAATTTAGCTCGTGCCAAGAGGTTCCTGCATACTGCATTGCACAAAGAGTCAGACCAACAAATGCATAATAAAGTCATTTAAACGCAGAACGCTTGCAACATGGTAGTTATATACTTGCCTCCTCCCCGGTGTTGCCAATCCATTTCTCCAGTTCAGCAAGACCTGATTTTACGTATTCACCGTTCGAAAATGTGCAACATTCGCGTCGCAGCAGTAGACTGCCCAGGGAAAGAAAAGGTAGAGTTAATACATAAACCATTAAAAATTCCGTTTATTAGCAATGAAAAGCTGGAATAGCAATAAACTCTTGCCTGTTGAAAAGTGACATATTGATGAAAGAGAAGACCTGTGTGACTAACTTGCGAATAAAAAATGAAGGTACCTGAGTAAAGTACAGTGTTTAGGTCAGAAAAGAATAAGAAAAAGTCAACAAAGGAAATAACAGAGTACAACTGCAACTTCTTATACGCGCTCGAGCGTAATTCATTCTGGGTTTTCACCCATCACGGGGAACTACAAAATAAATATTAAGCTTCAATTTAGCAAATAATTACATGATCTAGATATGAAGCTTTGACATCAACTAATGGAAATTGGTGATTTAGGTGACCAATGCCAACAGTTTTTGCAATACATGATAATATAAAAACAGAAAAGCAATGTAGATTTAAAGAAACAAATCAGAAAAATGTCCCACGTACATGATTCCCACATAATCGACTCATTAGGGTATCCAAGAATTTGATTATGTTGTCCCACTGACTTCCAGGTAATTGCTGAGGAGCATTCCCAGGTGATCTAGATGACTTTCGCGCAGCTTTGGGTGCCTTAAAATTTTCCATGAATATTCATAACATGTTAGTAGTATGTAGATCGATCAAACACAGACAAAACAAAATCTATTGGCCAAAAGATAGCATTCAGAAATTAAAATCAAACATTAGGCTTCAGAAAGCCAGCTACAAGAAAATGGAAGTGAGAATCTTCAGGGTTTTTTTTGTAAATCTTCTATATGAATGAGCTGAGCAACAATCCATCTCTTTTCTCCCTTCTATACATGGGAAGGCTAAAGTACTACCTGACGTATGGGTTCTTGCTCAGATAATTGCTGATGGCAGGTCAATACTTGTGATTGATTCAAAGCAAGAGTTAAATAATTTCTGTCCCCAAGCATTGGTGTACCATGACTAAAAACGAAGGAAAATGCACATTCATTCATTTCTTCTTTGTCCCATTGCTTTAAATTAACTAAACTATAGCCAGTAACCACTAAAAATGCACACAAACATGAACAAACATTCTGGACCAACTACCATTTTCCCAAAAGCGAACAATAGTAAACGTTGCACCCATACTTTGAATTAGAATCTTTGACCAGATCAGAATAAATCAGATTCACCTGAATGCATGAGCCCAAGAGTGGAGCCAATTCCTTCTTCAAACTGTCGCGCATCAAGCCAAAGATCTTTTCTACACAAGCAGTTAGCTGCTGTTTGAACAATATAGCTGGATATCTTGCTTCAAGATGTGACATACCATCTTCATAACCAATATATTTGAAAGGAGATGTCAGTCCCTGAAAATGAAAGTAGGGGGAGGACATTTAATAAACTACAATGAAATAATGATTTTGTAATTGCAACTCAGTAAAGTTCAAGGGAAATCTAAAGAGATTGTTTTTTGGTTGAACATTTGATAAACAGATTACGTATACAAAGAATATATATTCAACAAGCCCATCATTTGATTCTATAACCTACTTGTGCAATCCTGAGAGCTAAAGCAGAAGACCCAGAACGCTGAGTTGCTGGGAAACTATTTGGTCGTAAATTCCTCTGCAAAAGGCATAGAAGCGCTGATGCATTGGACAGCCAATAGGGCAAGGTTATGTTCTCATCCCCAACCTGAAACAATGGTAGTACAAAAAATTTCAAATATTCTACAACATTCGCAAGTAGTTTATTCAAATTCTAAAAAACCTTAAAAGACATGTAAATTCCACAGTTGATCGAGAATTGATCGAGAATAGCTTTTACATAATATCTGTATCTCTCCACATAATTTATTTCAGGTACAGTAACAAACATCAGTTCGAGCCTCAAGTGGAAACAAAATCATAAAGCCAAAACAAATTTGACTGAAGCAAGTAAATTACCTTCAGAACTTCATTTATTCCCTCAATTATATGGTCAAAAATAACTGTACGCTCAGACTCAAAGGCATGCCACTGAAGAAGGCATTTGTATATGATACAAGCCGCCAATGGTTTGCTGTCTTTAAACCCCAAATCTTCCTTAACACATCTTGATAGGAATTCATAGTTCTCCTGTACACGTCAAAGAGACATGCTTAAACTTACAAGCACAACTACCCAGAATGGAAATGACAAATAACAGCAGTGAAAGTCCATAAAAAGATTACAGTGGATACCAAAATATAAAGCTAAGGTTCAAATAAACAATAAGGGACAAAACCTGGTGCCTCTCAACTGCTAACTTTGATCGGCGTGATTCTGACAAGACATGTGAAAAGGGTGCAATCATTTTTGTAGGTGTGGGTGACTCCTGCATTAGATGGTATGACACATGAAGAAGATATTCTGCTGTGACGGTTAGATGAAAAAAAAAATCAGAGAGAGGGAGAGAGAGATCATGTCTTACAAATGCAGGCTTCTGTTCAGTGATGGGAATAACCGCACCAAGGTTTTTCTGTTAACATAAAAAATAAAAAAAATACAAAACTAACACTTGAGACTAGACCCACAAATCTATGGTATAAGATTTTATGAAGCAACAAAGTTTGAAACCAGTAAAATCAGACTGCATATAAAGAGGTTTTCAACCTACTGTTTAGATCAAACTGTTTAATCATATGTTGCATGTATATAATCATTTACCTCTGGAACCAACTTTTCAACACCTTGCCGAGTGCTCTTTGCAGGCACACTAAGGGCCTTTTGTCGCATGATAAGATTCTCCTCCTCTAATCCAGAGAGTTTCTCCTCAAGGCTGTAATTTAGATACAATATAGCAAGCATCAATGAAATGTAGTATATTCGATACATAAGACAACATATTTGGAGTGACAATAAATAAATCTAAAACTGATGTACAAAAGTACTTAACAAAGCTGAAATAAACACTTGAAAGATAGCTATGAATTTCGGAAAAACACCTCTTTACATTCTGCTGGAGCTGGTTGCACTTCTGTTCAAATTTATGCAACTTCTGAATGGTGTCTGTACTGTCCTTTCGAGCCTTGAGAAGTTCAGTTTCAAGAGCTGAGTTCTTCTTCTCCAATGCATCCAAGGAAATCTGCAAACAAAAAACATGAGAAAATTTTCAAAGGACACAGCAAATGTCCTAACCATCCCCCTAATGTTGGGAGGGATAGGGTAAAGAAAAAGGAAAACACTCTAAAAAGGAAAGACATGCCAAGAAAAAGAGACAATAGACTTCAGTAAATGTCAAATACCTATGTCGGTCAAGAAAAGCAAAGTTTAAATTGATTTTAAAAAATAATGAAACAATGAGTTCGTAACTTTGTATTTATCAAATCTACGAGAATCCAACTAATTACATCGTGCCTCTAGATTTCCTGCCTGAGATAGATATAATTTCTGAGTAGATAAGATGTAGCGTACAAAATCCCACAAAGTAAAACTGATATAAGAACATAATTTAACAAACATCAGAAAACTCACCTTTAAAAATGCATTTTCCCTTCTCAATTCAGCCATTCCAATGATTTCTCTTTCCAAAGATGATTTTTCTTTCACTGATAACTCCAATTGATTTTGAAGCACTGCATTCTTGTTGCACTCATTAATTGTAGCCAGCTTTGACGCATCTAACTCAAGACTCAAGGATTCCAACACTTTTTGAAGTTTTGAAATTTCTACTGACTTAGCTTCCTCATTAGATACCTGCATTCAATTCAGCTTGCAGTAAGAAAGAAACTTCTGCACACCCATACAACAGTTTGTCAAGTTGCTGAACCAAAAGAAATAAGGTTAAGTCTTGCAACTAATAATTTACAGAAAAGCACATAACACCTTTATAACGATTTTCTGAGGAAATGTGACAAGCATATAAAGATATGTTGGAATCAATAATTTGCGAACTCACAATATATATAGTTCTTTATCAAGAGAAATTGGCAAGCGCTCAAGCTATTTTATGGAGGTAATGTCAAAACAACCTTCATTTAGTCCATGAGCCATAACATTGCCAATAAGCTACAAACTCTACTGACATACATTTGGCACAAGCAGAGTAATAACAGGAGTGCCCCCAAAACAGGTTACCTAATACCTTAATAGGATGAATCCACAAACCACCCAACACAAAATTTAACACAACTAAAAAAAATACCCGTAATCGTTTCTCAAGTTGTAACCGCCATGTGAGGTCCTCTAACTGCTTCTCAAGTTTACCCTTAGCTAAACGCAAGGCACCGGTTTCATTTGCCTCCTGCAAATAGTAAATAAATAAATAAACATATAAAGGAAATTCTCATGCATATTGTTTCATCAGGAGCAGCAATATAATTTCACTCACTCGTTTAAGCCTTCGGAGCTCTCTCCTTGCTAACTTTCGCCTCCAAAGACCTTGTATTGCTACAACAGAAGCTTGGTGATGTTGGAATGCCGAGCGAACCTTGCACATCCTCCACCGAGCCTACAAGAATATATTTTTTGTCAAAACAGAAACAAAGTGGTAAGTGACAGTGACATATCAAGCAGACAACCAGCCAGATAATTATTACAAAGAAGAAATACATTTATGCATGAACAGAACCCAACTTCACAATGAACATATTGCTATTCCTAACAACATTCCACCCACATATAAAAATATTCCAAAAAACCTAAATTTCTAAACAACAGATTCAGAACACATCACTCTACATGCTTGCACAATGCAAATTATTACACAGGAAAAGTCTATGAATTAAGTTTACCTGGATCAAGGTGGCAGCTTTATGTTTCTTTCCATGCAAAAATCTTCGGCGAATTGAAAAACCACGAATATTGGACTGTATGACAGTAGCAGCTGAATATAATTCCACATAAGCACGCTTTAATAGCCACCTTCGGACATGTTTCTGTATAAAAATAGCAGCTGCTGCCTCCCGTTTTAAAGTATACAACGCTCGAGCAAGGCATCCTTCAACCATAATAAACATCAAACATCAACAAAAAAATAAAAAAAAAGCAAATGTCATGGATCTAAAGAAAGTGTCGGTAATAAGAATTCGCATTTCCCATGGAAGTCTGGCAGAAACATCTGACCTCTGCAAAAAGCTTGGAGTGCAAATGCAGCAGCTCGTTTGGAAACAAAATCTTTGCGAGCAACAAACGTTCGCAATTGACGTTGAATGCGCTTTGCAGCATTGTCCAAAACCTCTGCCCGTCGGGAGTCCAGAACACCAATTTGACCAGCCCTAAGAAATACTTTGGTCCTACCCAACTTCAAGGAAAGAACAACCTTGTCAAATTCTCTGTCAGCAGTAATATAATGTGAATACCATCCTACTGGATCATTCGATTCATACCTGAAAATTCTCTAGCTTTAACTTTTTCAAAATTTTCTCAGTTGTAGATTTTTCATCATAGCTACATAAGCATAGCGAATCAAAGAAGTCATAAGATATTAGAACAAAGGAAAGGGAGAAAAAGGAAAGGCTTCAAAGACTTAAAAGAAAAATATTAAAAGCACAAAACAAAATTAGAGAATTAGAACCTTAGTAACACTAGTTTGCAGCACAATAAAAAACGTAAAGTAAATATCTAAAAACATCAAATGTGATAAATATAACCAGAACATCTTTGAAATTTATTAGGCAAAGTCTTCAAGATTAAGGACTATGATGAACCCACCTTCCATCCATGAATTCAGGAGCTAATAATCCAAATCGATCTACAAACTCTGAGTAAGTTCTACGTGTGGGATAACCTGCCAGACTTATCCGAACAGCCTCTAGAACACCCTAAGCGGAATAAAAGAATCATTAGTGTAAAGAACGTGACATCAATAAGAAACACTACACAATGTGGGCGTAAGCAGAAACCTACAAGTACATGAGGTAGAGTGGTTGGGTTCAGGCGTGTGTTACGTTGCTTCAGTATTGATAATACAAATAACTCTTCAAAAACTAAGAATACAGATATGACAAAGATATGAAAGATAGCACACATATATGAATTGTTTCTTTCATTTATTATTTATTTTTTGTTTTCGCAGATTCACTTTAAACTTGAAATATCATTCTAATACTCTCTTTAAATGAAAATTCAAATTTTATTTTTAATTTACCCTAAAACCTGAAAAAAAAAAATAGTAGTCAATCCCTGTTTTTTCTGTATGACACTAGATCCAACATAAAGAAACATAAAAATTTTGAACGCACTGACCCCGCAGCGTAATTGATGTAAGATGCTCAAATTCTCAAACTTTTGCGGTCGATTCAATGAGTTCGGCTTAACACAGCGTATGTAATGAGGCTCTGTTGAATTGAGGGTTTCCATAAGTGCTTGAAGTTGTTGCTACAATAACCAAAACAGGAAGGGGGAATTATCAGCTTAAAGACCATCAAACAAGTAATTAAATACAAAGCTTTCAGGAGGGAGTTACATCAGGGAAATAGGCTAATGTTCGAAAGGCAGTAATAATAGGTCAAAGTAAATGATCAGTTGAATACAAGCAGAAATGATAACCACATCGTGAAGCATTATCCGAACAATATCCAACAAGTAGGATTTTGTTGGACGCAAGAGTCGGAGAAAAGAGAAAGGTACAGATTCAACCTAAAGCTATTGACACAAATTCTAAGACCAAATCAGAAAACAATGACATCCTCAAATTGACATTCATTTGTGAAAAAAAGTTCTTAAGCCCAAAATCCTGCAAGACAGCAGACAACAGACATTTTTTTCTTCATTGAACCATAAAGTTTTGAATTAGTTAATGATCTGATGTGAGTTTCTTGAACAGAAAAATATCCAGCTGGAGCCTTCTCCTATTAAATATCTTTTCATGTATCAGCTTCTGTAGTCTTTTAAGCAGTTGCAACCAATCAACATCGCATCACATATAAGGGACAGAGATGGAATGTACCTTAAATCTAGTGGCTACAGAAGAAAATTTGTACGATGATCTTGAAGATTCCTCAGGTAGTGGACCAAAAAGACCAGCAACAAAAGGGCATTTGGAAGAAGACAACAGATTGCAATGTTCTACGACAACATAATCACGATTCTTATCCAAAAAGGTATCTGTGTGATAAGTAACCTGAACAAATAGTGAATATTATAAATGATCCAATATCAAGATGCTGCACACAAATATGTATTGACATATAATATACCTTTCCAGCATAATGGGACATGGTAAAATCTGTTTCCGAAAATTTTGCCTTTTCCAACCTTTGGTGGGGCCGTAAAAGCTGAAACAACCTGGTTGAAAAACTTTGGTGTGTTGATTTTGGGAACATGCTGAAAAAATAAGAAAATCAGGATAAGGATAAAATTCCAGAAAATACTATATCGAGTAACACGCACCAACTTATAGTGAACTTAATTGTACCAAGCTTCATCCAAGAGAGCAATTATCCCAACAGGTTTCTGCAAATGAATGTTTGAGAACATAAGATCCAAGCCTTACAGACTCTCAAGGCATATAAAAACAAAAAACTATAGAAAATAACATTAGGCAAAACATTTATAAAAATGAAGAAATACAGTTATTGTCAACTTCTGCCATGCAATAGGGCTACCAAAACTCAGACTACAATTGCCCGTCATGCATTTTTCCCAAAAGCAGGGTGGTAGCTTCAATGACATATAATTAGTTGTGTCCACTCCTTGCATACATGCTACCACAAATTCCAGAAAATATGTACAACTTCGCGAACATGGTCATTCCTTACCACGTAAATATGACTAGAAATTAGGTCAACTCCTTGCATACATGCTACTATGAAATCAATCCAGGATACTAATTATCCTTTTAAAATCATATAATAAAAGGGAGGGGAGAAGAAGATGGCCTTGCAGCATTTCATAAATATTTGTCAACAAAAAAAAGGAGACAGAATGGGCAAAACCTTCTCAATCAAATCCAGAACATCTTGGTTGTCAATGAATTCAATGTAGCTCCAATCAATTTCCTCTTTGCTATACTCCTCCTGCTCCATCTTGAACACATGCTGGAACAAGTGGGAACGAAGTTAGAATACAATAATTATTAATAACATAAAATGATAAGAGTATGTTAATTTCATAAAACATTAATGCACCGCACACCTCATTAAAGTGTTGCTGTAGCTTCTCATTTGCAAAGTTAATGCAAAATTGCTCAAAACTGTGGAAAAGGAAAACCTAAATTAACCAAAGGAATAATGTACAATCGCAAGGATACTCTTATAATAATAGACTAGAGTTTGACTTTTGACAAGACAGAAATAAAACAATAATAATAAGGATGATATAGGATGAAAGAGTAAAACTTGAGTAGAGAGAGACTATGACTATCACCAACTAACAGATCAGCTGGGATGTCAAAAGTCCAATCACCTTATGAATTACAGTGACAAACAAGAAGCAGAAACACACATGACACTAACTCATTTACAATACACATATATACCCTCTGGACAAGTCAAGCAAATTAAGAGTGACATGACCACTTACTATACAAAATTTCAATGGCACTTAGATAGTATTCCAAATCCAAATTTAAGACTCGTATATTTAAAATTGAAATAGATATGGGTAAAGATCTCACCTATTGTCCTTAAAGCATTCAAAACCATAAATGTCCAAGACTCCTATTTGCATTTGGGAAGTCGAGTCTTGGCCAACAGATGTATTAATCTTATCAACAAGCCTGTGAAAATATCCAAACCCAAATAAGGTAAAGAAGAATCTTCCCAGACGAGTTAAGAAAATGAAGTTCCTGTGGGGAATGTTGATGAAACCATACCAGTCAAACAACCGAGAATAAACAGTCTTTGCCAATGCATCTCTACTAGAAATAGCACCACTACAGTCGAGAGCTTTAACAATAATTCCTTCACGAGTTTGGATTGTACGAGTAGACAGTGTTGCTAATAAGAGGTCCACATCACACCTGATTTATTAAGCAACTCTAAATTAAATTATCGAATGCAAGTTGTATATATGAGATAGTTTGGGCAGGAACTTTCTTTAGCATGTTCCTATCACAAAATGCAATAGAGTGATTAAGTTACAGGCAACATTCTAGAGATGTATCTCCTGACTCATAATATGCACGGATTGCATTATATAGTCCATGAAGATACTCCCTCAGTAAATTACAAAAAAAAAAACAAAAAATCTCTGAATTGAATGTTCACTCATAAAATATTAAAGAAACCGACAGGATATTAAACCATTCAGTTTGTTCAAAGTTAGTAAGGGAAAGTAAAAATTCAAGTTCAAGCTATATAAATCACCTACATGAAAAGTTTAGCAGCCATCTGCATATGAAAGTTCGATTTCTGATCCTTTAGAACTGAAGAGTCGTGCTCTTTCCCAGGAGAAAATTCAATGTTCCCCAAATGCAGAATTGCAGCCAAGGTGCGGAATATTGCTTCCTAAAAAGGTAGAAAAATGAATCTCAGAAACACCCAAGAGCGGAAGTGAAGGGAAAAAAAAGTATTCATCTTAAAGCGCCATCCACTTGGATTAAGTTTTAAACCTGATCTTCACGGCTGATACCAACAATATCCATTGCTGTTCTTGTCTTCGTATACTCTTCTGCACTGCTCACTCCATCAAGTTCATAAGTCTTGCTTTGATTCAGGTAATGGAAGTGGCTTGGGTGGTCTAACTTGTACTTCTCTGCATCCTATACGTATGGAGAATCCAGAGAACAATATCCATGAGCTTCAATAGAGTACACGACTGATGGTCATATGTGAACCATGATGATACATAGAAATGGGTGTAAAAAACACATGTACACACATACACAACTTGAAACATCCTGGGATGCATAAGGAAAACTTGACGCATGTATACGCACAAACACTCAATGATAAACAGCTAATTGACTATAGATGCTCAGATATTTACAATGGTAACTGTGTGATAAATCCATCCAATCACAGTCACAAAGAGTACCTTTCCAGATGCGCACAACTGGTAAAAACAGTGGTAATTCCTTTCAGGATCTGTAATCTGAACAACACGGGATCTTTCCAGTAGATAAGTTCTAATTGCAGCTCCAGATATTCTACCACTTGCATCAAACTGGATCTCAACAAACTTGCCAAAACGACTGCCTCAAAGAAGAATGACAATTGAAGGAAAATCATTTTCACTTCAAAAACTAAAATGAAAATAAGCATGACATTTACCAAATTGCCAGAAAAACTAAAATCATTATTAGTAGTTAATGATATACTACTAAACTGATTAGCAATTACAATAATAAATATCCCAATTATTGTTGGATACAGTAAACAACCAGTTCATTAATGAATAATGTTATCTATTAAAAAGGGCAGAAACAGTTCAGTAATTATATTCTATATCCTCCCCTACATCCTCCAATTATAATTACCTTCAAGGTATTTACTTTATACTAAGTAAAAGCCAAGACCTAGTTCTTTTCATTAATCCATACTCTTCCTGCATTGCCCTCACTCTCTGATCTCAATTTTCAACTAACCAGCATAACTTTTACCCCATTCTTTTATCATCAAGAAAGCATACAAGTGCCTCAACCGAAAGTGTGAGAATTTCAAATTTTTACATACCAAATTAGTGATATTTCAGGAGAAGAATAAACATATAGCACACCTTGAATTGTCATTTCTAACAGTCCTGGCATTACCAAATGCCTCCAAAAGGGGATTCGACTGAACCATGCACCAAAAAGAATCAGTGACACATTAAAGGCAACAAGACAATAAAATTTAAAAACAATTTCTAACAAAAATATAGAAAACTAAATTGACCAATTTTCTCAGTAAAAATGAAGAAGATCAATTCTTTTTCTCAAGTGTTGGACCATGACGAAGACCAAACTGGTCAAAAAAAATTATTTAACTCAACCATAACTTCTCCGCTGCCAAAATTTAGTGGCAAAATGAAAAACCCTTATCTATAACAGTGTGAATTTATTTCTACTCTTATTCAGAGTTGATATTTGTTTGAATGGAGGTTGATCTTACTTCAAGAACTTGTTGTTCAACAGTTCTCTCATCACCAGCACCAGCAGCTCGGCCTCCTACATAAGTAAGATACTGCATAATCAGTTTCGTCGTTTCAGTCTTCCCAGCTCCACTTTCACCACTGACCAGTATTGATTGGCTTTGTCCATCATTCACCATTGCTCTGGATTACAAAATCCAGAAAAGCTAACTTGAGTCATTCAATGGAATAGCAAAGTACAAAAAAGGTCAAGACTCGATTATCATAAAATTGGCATACCTATAAGACGCATCAGCCACCGCAAAAACATGGGGGCTTAGCTCACCAAATGGAGCTCCCTTATACTGCTCCATCATATGGACATTGTATAGATGGGGAAGCTTTGTGAATGGGTTAACCGCAATCAAAATGCTCCCCGTATATGTCTACCAACGACAAAAGAAAACAATCACTTCAATTCCGAAAGTAGGTCGTGTAAACCAATTTTAATAATATGAAAATTTAAAAGGAAAAATTTTTAGTATACCACATTTTCTACGCTGGTTTATGATATTCTCAATTTATCATTATCTCATCTAGAAATGAAGGCGTCAAACATGACAAGTGAAATACCAATTCCATTATAACACTCAATATGATCACTTTCCTATACATTTAACAGCAGTCAATTTAAGTCCTCCCAACTCTCCGGTTGAAATCAAGGATATTTTGGGGTTATACTTAACATTTCTAGAATAAGTCAATTCACGTCAACTCGTCTGCTAGTAAGCCTCATCCAGGGCTAACGGAAAACCAGTAGCACGCCAAGTGTAAGCCATCAATGAGACAATCAATAGCCAATTTGAAAATTTTCGCAAGCATTTAAGCCGATCCACGGATTAACAAATCATCATCAATCCTAGACGACATAGCACAATGTGGCACATAAAAGCCCCTTCACAAACTAGCCGTATCACTCCAATTATACAAATTGCACACAAAAATCGACTCACATATATATCATTGAGAGCGTATCTCCTCTGAAGATTATACAGCACACCCGGCTCGTTCAAATATGTCAGCTTCGTCATGTCGTCCACTCCGCCATGCTCGTCCTCATCCGCATCCCTCAGAAACAGCTTCTCCGGCAAAGCCAAAACCTACACTCCCAAAACCCCCCACAATCAACACAAAATTACCCAAATTTCAAACACTCAAACACATTAATCAGTAATTACACACAAAAACCGAGGGCAAACGTTTCACTTCACCTTCTTTCCCGAAGCGGTGACGACCTGGAGCTGCTTCCCCTTCCAGTCGGCGACTTCAGCCGGGACCCAGGCCAAATCCCGGTCCTCGACCCAGACCTTGGAGCCCCGGCGGAGGCTCATCTCGGAGGACCCCCGGCAGAAGATTTCAGCTGCTGACAGAGAACCAGAAACCCTAGAATTCGGTTCGACAAGACGACAAGTGGCGGAAGAGCGGAAATCGAGAGAGGTTTAGAAAGAACCAGAGAAGGACAAAGTAGAGAGAGAAAGTGAGGAGAGAGAAGAGAGTTTTGGGTGAAAATTTTGGGTTCCCGCCCTAACAGGTATAGAGTAGGAGTCCGAAATGGCGGAGACCGAGGGTTTAAATTGCGTATTCGACACGTCACCCTCCAACGACTGTGGACGCAGCAGGTAGAGAGAGAGAGAGACGGGGGCTTGAGGAGGGAGAGAGAAAGAGAATTTGGATAATTTAATGGCGGTATTTACAGAGAGAGACGTTGCGAAATTTCCGGTTTTTAAGTTTTGCATTTTGCCGAATCTTTCAATTTCGTTTTCGAGATAAATCGTTTTTTTTAAGTACAGATTCTCTCTGTCTGCTGGTTTTATTTGTTTTAGTGAAACAAGCAACGATGGATAGAGTATCGGTACTTGGATCCTCGCCGGATCCCTCCTGGTGATTCTAGGATCAATGCATGGATCGTTAATCAAAAATCGTACGGTCTCAATTAAATGTTTTTTATATTTTTAAAAGTAAAGCAATTGTTATGTGTGAAAAATATAAATATGAAAAAAATTGTGACCGTACGATTTTTTATCAACAATCCACGTGCTTTGATCTCTAGGATCTCCAAAAAGGGGATCCAGCGATAATCCAAATCCAAAGTATCGAACCCGAAACGTTACATTAATTTTAGTTTGAATCAGAAAACTTCCTCTGTAAGTTTTCAATTGTATTGACTGAATGATTACTTTACACACTGTGTAGATATATATATATATATATATATATATATATATATATATATATATAGCCTTTGGCTATTTACATAGATACCCCTGACTACTTTTATAGATGTCCTAACTAATCTCAACAGATACCACAACTAATTGCATTCAGTTATAGAATTATTAACAGTAACATAATTGAATGACTTGTCATTCTCCCTAATACACCCCCTCAAGCTAGAAGGGGAATTAGAAATGAGTCCAATTGGAAGCTTGGAACACAGATAGGTGAATATGTTTTTAGATATGGACTTGGTATGAAGATCAGCCAATTGGTCTTCACTGCAAATAAATCGTACTTGAAAGAGTTTTGCTAGAACCAATTCTCTAATATAGTAGTAATCAATCTCTACATGCTTTGTTCTAGCATGAAAGACAGGATTAGATGCTAATGAGATTACTGAAATGTTGTCACACCAAAGAGTAGGCAATATAGATAGAGGATAGTGTAGATCTTTGAGAATTTTGCAAACCCAAGTGATTTCAACAGCTGTGTGAGCTAAGGAGCGATATTCAGCCTCTGTAGATGACTGTGCAACAGTACTTTGTTTCTTGGCACTCCAGCTGATAAGATTAGAACCCAAAAAGACACAATAGCCAATGGTTGATCGCCTGTCAAATGTGCAGCCAACTCAATCAACATCAGAGTATACTGAAAGATGGACAAGACCTTTAGTGAACCACAGACCATGGGAAAGAGAACCTTTGAGAAATCTAAGAATCCTTTTGGCTACCTGAAGATGTTGCTCTCAGGGATCATGCGTGAATTGGCAGATTTAGTTCACAGCAAAGGCAAAATACGGTCTAGTCCAAGTTAGATATTGTAAACCACCAACAATGGAACGAGATTCAACAGGATTGGACAAGAGAGGCCCAATATGATCTAGTTTCTTAGATCCAAGAGGAATGCAACAAGGTTTTGCACCCTCCATGTTGGGGAATGACAAGTCATCCAATTCTTTTGGTCGCTTTGATCTTTAAAATAATTGAAACCCCTAGATTTCTAAAATGTCGACCTATGCAAATTTGTGCTATTATACAGCTTTTGTGTCTAAAGGTCCAACAAAGTGACACTTTTGTCCTTAAAAGAGTCAAATGGTGTGCATGTGAAAAGAGCTAAAGTTAATTTAAATGAAATATGTGGAAAACTAACAGTCGGGGGAGAATTGGCCAAAAAAATTAATTTAAGTCCTTGATTTTTCAATTACAAAGTTTAAAGCGAAAATCGAAAACTAAGTGAAAGTTTAAAAGAAAAATTGGCAGTTTACTCTTAATATTTAATAGGAATGTTAGACATGTTATATGGATTTCAAACTTCAGTTGAGGGGGAAGGAAATGGATCATCTTTGGATCTCTTCCTCCTAATCAATCAAATTAGGGGATCCGTTCTATTGAAATTTGATTCAACGGCTAAAGTTATTATAACTTTTAAAGTGAGCCCTTGTTTGTAAGTGCATTTTTGCTCACCACCCTATTTATCATGGTTATATGAGTTTGAATTTTGAGATTTGTGTTTATCCACTACACGAATCTTGAAATTCAAACTCATTTAAAGGTAATAAATAGGGTGGTGAGCATACACCACACTAAATGGTGGTGAGCAAAGATGCTCCCATTTGCTCCCATTGTTTGTAATCGTTTGATTACATTTTAATAGCATGAATTCCCTTATTTGGTGGATTATAATAAAGGAATCCAAAAATGATCCCTTTCCGATGGGGAAACCCTTATAGGCTTATCCCCTCTTGAATTTTTTTCCATTGCCTATGAAAGCATTTATTGGAAAATAAAACAACCTTTAATTTATTTCCATGTAACCTTTATCCCCAATATTTCTAAACAAGAGGATAAAATCATTTCCTTCGCACAGTCCTACTCTTCCAAGGTTCTCATTTTGAGGACTTGTGAGTATCAAATGCATATTAACCACAAAATTGTATTAACTTAAATTTAAAGTTGTAAAATATTTGACAACTTAATAAGAGTTTTCTAATGGTTTATGGATTTTAAGTTGGTTTTGCTTTACTAAGTTGTCAAATATTTTAAGCCTTTTGATCTAAACTAATATAATATTGTGGCTAATATACCTTTATGGCCTGTTTGGTGGGCATGATGGTATATGTTGTGATCAATTAAAATAGACTTGTGTTCAGTTCGTTGTTTGTTGTGTCAAAATGTGAGATAAACAGGACTGAGCATAATGAGGTATAGAATCCACAATAGAGTGAGTTGTCTAACATATTTTTATACATATGTTACAAGTCTTATCTTACAAATCTAGGCCAATACAATTCTAACTTGCTCCTCACAGATCCTCAAAATGAAGACTTTAGGAGAGCATGACTCTTCCGTTGCATGGAAGGTCCCTATTGTTCATTTTAACAAAATCGATATTACAATTTGAATTTTCATTAAACCCTCAAATAACACAGTTTACAAATTGCAAACCAAATAGGCCACTGCAGTAAAATACTGTTTACAAAAAATATAACAAAAATGATTATTTGTGGGCCCGCATTTACCAAGGCCCGTGTTGACGGCGGGCTTCATGATTGATATAACTTTCAACGTTCTAAATGTAGGGTATTGGTATCGAGTAGAACTGCGGGTCTCCGTTTTTGAGTTCAGAGCCCGAGAGTTTCTTGTGTGCGGACGCCTATATAAGGCAGCAAACTCATATGGAGTGTGAGAACACAATGAACTTAAAAGCACATCAAATGCAACTTTCGAATCCTAAATGTAGGTACGAGATCCTAAATGTATGAGTTCAAGGGCCACATTCATGAGAGGTTCTTGTGTGATGACACCCATGTAGAGCAGTTGACTCAAAGCGTTGAAAGAATGTGGCGTTCAATGGGATTAGATTGAGGACTCCGCTTTCTTTCCGAGGAGTACTAGATGGTTTTACATGGTCCGAATGTTCGGATCTAAGAATTTCTCCATATTAAGGGCCTTGGATCTCAAGTTTAAGACCAAAATAATCCTTCTTGATACATGTTGCCCCAAAAAATAAGGATAGAACTTGGTTGCTGAAAGAATCAGCAACACCCCTACTGATCACCAATCACAGTATGTCCAACCGTGATTGGTGATCAGCAGGAGTGCTGTTGAATCTTCAGCAGCCAAGTCCGGTTCAAAAAAAAAGCCCACAAACATTTATATTTCACTCTAACCTTTGCAGAACTGTGTTCAACCGTGATTGATGATCAGCAGGAGTACTGCTGAATCTTCAGCAGCCAAGTCCCGTTCAAATAAAAAGGGCACACAAACATTTATATTTCACTCTAACCCTTGCAGAACTTTTTGTTGTTGTAATATCATCCTTGCTACTTTGTTTAAATTTAATCCGTCCGTTAGTTTTTCACCCAACGTTCAAATTTTAAAAAATAATTTGCGCCGTGAATAATGGCAAGAGGCAAACCTGCTTGGAGTTTTCAACTTCTCAGACTGTCACTGTCCACCCAAGTACCGTCCCACACTCCATTATTGCTCGGCAGGCATATAATGC
Organism: Malus sylvestris; assembly: GCF_916048215.2. Lineage (NCBI taxonomy): Eukaryota > Viridiplantae > Streptophyta > Magnoliopsida > Rosales > Rosaceae > Malus > Malus sylvestris. The sequence continues at coordinate 5,577,916 of NC_062267.1, read as the reverse complement.
ACCCCCCAACAGGACCACGGGCTTGTTTAACCCTAGTAATACTGACCCCACTACGCCAGAATATTTTTACTCACCATTCTTAAGTGATGCTAATGCTCACCTTTATATTTTGAGGACCGTTTCACACTGTATTTTCAAGATCGGTATAGTGAATAAACCTAAATCTCAAAATTCAACTAATCCAACAATGATAAATAAAATGATAAAAATTATCGGCAATGGTGATAACTAATCCATCCATTATGCCGGCCCATTAGTTGGTGGGCCCCAATTGGCTTAAGTCAAATTCAAAATTACTACCATAAGAATGCTAAAGTTCCTACACTTTAGCAGCTAAGTTGACTAAAACAATGTCCACCCCCCATCAACCAAAATACAAATTCCCCTCCCGCGCTTTAGAACCAAAAATTGGCTAAAATGACCATCTTTTAAATTTCAATTGCCGAAATGATTCAACTTCTAATATCTTATTGATATGTCGTCAAATTTTTCTTCATGCATTCGTATTTGATTAATCAGTTTAGCAATTAATATTTGATGTACGGTTATTCAACCAATTTTTCAATTAGTATTAGAATATTGCTCGAATAAGAGAGAACAAAGTTACTACACTCAGATGTTACTAAAAAGTTGTTCATCTTTCTCCCATCTTTCCACCTACGACAAGCTGAAAAGCCAAATCTTTGTACACATTTTCAACCTACTCAGCCTTCCTACTTTCCCACTATTTTTTTCAAGATTTTCATAACATATAATATATAATAATACTTCCTCTCCAAATGCTTCATTTTCACTCACTGTTCTGAGAAATTACCTCTCCAAACTTGAGAAACAGCTGGGCATCCGAGGTGCTCATTGATGGACAATTCAGCATGTGTGGCGTTTTCAGATTCACGTACTCGTCCACGTAGCACGGCAGTTTGGTGATCGGGAGCTGTGACGATGGCGGGTTGGCAGGGGTTGGTTGTTTTGGTGGTGCGGGGGAAGGCATGAGACTGGCCAACACGCGAGTTACTTCGTGCATTGTTGGCCGGTCTGTTGGCTGCCGCTTTGTGCACAGAAGGGCAAGCTGGAAGACCTTCTTCACTAGTCCGAGGTCCGTGCATGTTGGCAAGATCTCGGGGTCTACGGTTTCCATGACAGCATTGCTCTCCGTCTTGGATAATATCTGAGTCAAATTATACGAAGCGTTATGTGAGAAACATTGTTTAAGTTGAATGCATTGTCAAAATACAAGACAATAAGGAACGTGACCTACCAAATGATGGAGATTGGATTCATTGTCTACGGCTTTTCTTCCTGTCAGCAACTCCAGCAGAACAATTCCGTAACTATACACATCGGACTTCTCAGTGAGGCGGGAAGTTCGCGCATACTCAGGGTCTATGTAGCCAATCGTGCCCATTAAGTAAGTAGACGTATGGGTCTTTGAGTGGCATAAGGTCTTGGCAATGCCGAAATCATTTAGATGAGCTTCGAAATCCTTGTCCAATAGAATATTGGACGACTTGACATCCCGGTGTATGATTCGGGGGCTGCAATCATGATGCAGATAGGCAAGCCCTTGGGCTGCTCCAAGGGCAATCTGTAGACGAGTTGTCCAGTCGAGCTTCTTCTTCTTGAAAGGACCTGAGGTGAAAAAACTCAGTAGATAAGGAATTAAAAATTAGTTTCTTTGTAACACCAACAGGCCAACGGCATTCAAGAAACGTGTGAACCTACCATGAAGGTGATCCCAAAGACTGCCATTTTCCATGTAGTCGTAAAAGAGAAGGTTTCCGGAGGAGGACAAGGAGTACCCCTGGAGGCTCACCAGATTCCGATGCTTGATGCTTCCAACTGTCGCAAGTTCTGTCTCAAATTCCTTCATGCACCGATGATACTGGGTGTAGAGTTTCTTGATGGCCACTGGCTTACAATTTTTCAGAACACATTTGTACACTGTACTTGATGCACCGTAACCAATTATATACTTCTCGCTCAAGTTTTCAGTCATCCTCATGATGTCCTCGTACACATGAAGTGCCAAATTCATGTGAAGGATCACCAGCTTCGGATTTGAGTAATTAACTGCTATTTCACAAGCAAATGGAATTGATTAGCTTAAGTTTCTATTACTACATTTAGTGCAGAATAATTATCTTACAGAGGAAATTACCGGGTTTGTCAAATGAACCATCAGAAAAAGGAGTTGGATTATATGGCCGGCATACAGCAATAAGAATCATGAGAAGAATCACCAGGGCCCCAAGAGCAATTCCCAGGATAGCAGGTTTAGATAGTGTGGCTGCAAAAGAAGGAGAAATGAAAAAAGTGAAAATTCTTTGTACTAAAGTATGACATTCAATGACAGACTACGTAGTCGGTCATGTCAAATTGTGGTCCAAACTGTATCAGTTCTCTTTGAAGCTCAGCATGCCACCTGATAGTAATATTTACCTCGCTCTGTTGGACGAGACTCATGACATCGAGAATCGAGCCAAGGGCCACAAAGATCAGGATTTCCAATAAAACTGCAAACAAGAGGTTATATCAGCCAAATATGGGGAAAAATTTAAGCCAAATGGAGTCGCCTGAACCCCTCAAAGCTAAGCTAAATGTTAATGAAATTTTGGAAATATAGTCAGAATCTCTAACCTGTCTGGTGAAAACCTTGAGAAGTTCTTGCTCGTGGGAACGTCGCCTGCCAGGTTGTTGTAAGATACATTTCTGCAAGGATTCAGAGATATTTAGTGCTTCAAAATAAAAGCTGGATAACCCTGCCATCAGACTGAGGACATCAAACAGAAACTCGAATGATTGTAATTGACTCACAGTACAGAAAGGCTGAAGCAGTTTATCAGTGATACCACATCCCCGGATATATTATTGTGCTCTAATCTCCTGTTATATTGTGCATTAACGACACAAATAAAATCAATAAATGTATACAGTAACATTCTACTCTTCTTTCAATGAAAACACTGGTCAAAATTATGGAGATCGGTAAAACTTACAATAAATTCATGTTCTGTAGCTGACTGAGCTCTCGAGGAATTAATCCTGTGAGCTGATTATTTGAAAGGTCTCTGCAAAACAAATGCATCGAGTTTACAGAAGAAAAAGCAGAAAGAATAGAAGAGATTATCGATCTGATTCATTAAAATCAATTATCTTACGAATTAACAAATACATACATTTCCATAACACTCCTTAAATTACCAAACTCCCCTGGAATAAATCCCGTTAAATGGTTTCGACTCAAATTCCTACCACATAAAAATATCAGGTGTCAGAGCATAAAAAGAAAAGAAAAACCATTGCAATAGAAAACCAAGCAGTTGAACTCACAGCTTTAGAAGATGTTCCAAATCCCCAAGTGATGAAGGAATGGTTCCACTTATTTTGTTATTTGAGATATCCCTGTGCGAAAAGTATCCATATATGTTAACAAAAGAAAGGAACACGAGAGGAAAATACTAGGACACTTGATACTTACAAGGTATCCAAGTTACCAATAAAAGACAGCTCGATAGGAATTGGACCACGAAGATAGTTGGAGGACAGATTTCTGAAAATGATAACATTTTTGTCAGAGCAACGAGACAGAAACCGTGATTCATAACTTCTGCTTCATGAACACGAGGAACACGAAGATAAATGTATAACAAAAAGTAAGGTATGTTTTAACCGTAAACCAATGTTTATATTGTTGGAACTTACAAGTAAGTCATACTCTCCAGCCTCTGAAGAGCAGGCGGGATGGTTCCACTCAACTTGTTCCCATGCACATTGCTGATATCAGAATGATAAGGGATAAGCCACTTAAACAAGGTTGATAAGGCAAAGTAAAAACTGAGGTTACGTGCTTACAGGCTGTTGAGATTTGTGCACGAGCTGAGATTATCAGGGATAGGTCCTTGAAGATAGTTGTTCGCAACGTTACTGCAAAAACATTGATTAGTTACTGAAAATTTAGGACATGAGGAAACCATTCTCGCTTTCAAACCTCACACGGCAAGAGAACCTACAGGTCATACAAATCGGTCAGCTTCCCAAGTTCCGGTGGAATATGTCCTGTAAGATGGTTATCATTCAACTCCCTGCATAGGCAACGAAACTCATTTTTCTGAACATTCCTTACAGGTGAAAACAGAAATGGGACCATTCGTCAAATAAAAAAATCATACGCGCAAATAACTACCAAAGAAATACATCCAAAAGCGGAAGTAAGAAAGTTCACATACAAATAATGAAGCTTTGACATCTGTCCAAGCTCTGGGGGGATTGATCCATTAAGCTTGTTAGCATGCAAATACCTATGCAGACAATAGTTGGAGTGAGAACTTGCATCAAGCAACATATAATTTTTTCAATAAAGTTGTTTAGTCAATTATAATCAAATAACATAACGCTCAATATATACAGTTGATAGAAAATTGTTCGTAATGTATTGCTCATTAGATGGAGGCCTACGATCTGAAATTTATTGAGTCATGCGCCGACATACTTTGTAACTATTTCATATTACATGCATACTTACAGTTTCTCTGTATAAGTCAAATTCCCTAGGATAGGAGGGATTGGTCCACTTAAAGCGTTGCTGCTCAAATCCCTGGATTGGGGACGATGAACAGATAAGCCACAAAATATAAAATAAATACAGCAAGGGAGACTTAATAAAACTCTACAAGGTCCAGAAGTATACAGTTAAGCACTTACAATACAGCAAGAGCCTGCATCAGGCCAATCACGGATGGGATAGGCCCAGAAAGTTGATTACCTTGTAATGACCTTGCAAGCACAAAGAAAACAACAAATGTTGTGATGACATGTCAAGATACGGACAATCTCAAAGAAAATTCCATGCACATACAAGGTGGCAACTTGCAGAAACCCGATATTAAACGGAATCCCTCCAGTTAGCTGGTTGTAGGATAGATCCCTGCAAATCAAAACGGACGAATCTTATTTGAATAACCCAACAAACGCAATAGTAGAAAGTTGCTCCATACGTGAGAATGTGAGATGAAATACGTACAAAACCTGGAAGGCAGTGCAGTTCCCTATGTTTTGAGGAATGCTACCAGTCAAGCTGTTATTTCTCACATCACTGGCAAATTGTAGAGAAAGAACATTAGACTGTTAAACTATCCTTTACACAGGAAATATAACATTTTTAAGGAGGCTAGTGGAACGAAGGGGTTATATGTTAACTTACAAATACCATAACCCAGTTAACTGGCACATATCTGAAGAAAGTGTTCCAACTAAATTGTTCCCTCGCAAGCCACTGCAATGGTAAAGGAAATGGTAGTTGAATTGGCATCAAAGCAGAAATAACATCACCGAATGAATGTAGAAACGCTACACAACGAAGAATGAAACGAAAATTTAGCATCAGCAATTGATCAGTCTACAGTCTACTCACAGATACTGTAGAACTTCATTCCAGTAAATAAGCCTTGGTATCTCCCCACTGAGATTATTCTGTGCTAGGTCTCTGGAAGGAGCAATCCAGAATATGAGAAATTCCGTCACGTGTATAAAACAATAATGCATATGATGAAATGTAAGATACTGTATAAAGAACTTACAAAATCTTCAGGTTTGGAATCTGGGACAGCGTTGAAGGAAGTGGTCCGATCAATTGATTATTTTTTAAAATCCTGCCAGTCCAATTAAAATTAAGAATAATATAAAACACATGTAAGTAATATTAATGTATAAAAGTGAGTTTCTTGAAGAAGCTTACAGATTTTCAAGCTGTTTCAACTTGGATATCGAAAATGGTATGTCTCCAAATATCTCATTGAAGGACAAGTCCCTAATAACACCATTTAACGAAACATTCAATCAACTTGGCATTAAAAATGACGAATGTTTAAACAAAATTCTGGTAAAGTTCGAAGAAATTACAGATTTTGCAGTGCTGCGCAGTCACCAATCTCATCCGGGATCTGGCCGGAAAGGTGGTTTCCCCTCAAATCACTAATCAAACAACAAAATGACAATCAATCTCAACCTAAAATCCCACCACAAACTAGAAAAGCTAAAACAATTGCAATGTCTAGAAATGACAATGTGAGACAAAGAGTTACATAGACTGCAGGCTTTCGAGATCTCCGATCACAGATGAGATTTCCCCTCCAAGATTCAAACCTGATAGATTACTGCACACAAAACATTAAAATAATCAAACGTTAATCAAACAAAAAGAACACATGTTTAAGGTAGTATTTAAGAATGTTAATTAAATAAGTCAGCCCCAAAAGGGGAATAAAAAAGGGGATAGTGTTTTCTCACAGTGCAATGACATTGAGAGAGTTATCACATGTGACGCCTCTCCAAACACAGTAATCTAAAGAGGGTGAATCTGTCCATTCATAGAGAACATTGTCCACATCCCTAAATGCCTTCTTTATCCCCAGCAGTGTTCTTCCTTGATCTTAAATATTGACAAAAATTCAAAATCTCAGGCTCCAAAATAATATACAAATGTATATAAAGTGATAAACCCTATGAATTAATTTACTAACTAAACCCTGCTAATCCCAGTTTTTTATTATTTCTCCACATAAATAAAACCCAGATATTTATCCAATGTTTGGCTGCAGAGAAAAGAGGAACAGTGACAGAAAAATGCTTTGGTTGAACTAAAATTTCAAATTTTTGGTGCATTTTCTAGGTACCCAAACACAGGAAAATCCTAACCAGAGCTTGCAGCTCAACCCAGAGAGAATTTCACAAACTTGTTTGGTGACAATTTCACAACCCTGTTTGGCTGCACAGAATGAGGGAACAGTAGAAGAACATAAATGCTTGGTTGAAAGCTCAAAGCAGTCGTGCATTTTCTGGGTGGCCAAACAGAGTAAAAGCCTAAACAAAGCTTGCTACAATGGTACTCAACCCGGAGAAATAATCTCACAAGATTGTTGGGAAAACAGATGGGCTATCCATTGTTTGGCTGCAGAAAAAAGGGGGCAGTAGAAAATAAAATGGTTGGAGGAAAGCTCAAAACTTTCTTGCATTTTCTGGGTACCCAAACAGAGAAAAATCCCAACAGAGTCTGCAACTCACCGTTCTGTGAGTCCCCATAACCGAAGCTCACACACCCAAGAAGAAGAACCAGAAGCACAAACTCCACCTGAAATGCCATTACTGCCCTCCCATCAAACCTCATTTCACAAACTACCCGCCAAACTCCAGTCCCCAAAGAAAACAGAGAATCCGTACACCCCCAAAAGCTAAAAGAATCCCACCTCTTCCTCCTCCTCTCCTTGGACCCGCCTACATTGAACTACCTTTACAAAAACAGAGCTTCCCAAGCTGAGGAACATTTTGGGCAATAAAAAATTCTCCAACCCCTTAAGCTGTGGTATATTTCTTTTCCCTTTCCTTTTTCCCGAAAGTCCTCGATTCGAAGAGAGATATTCAGAATGTGAGAGAGAGAGCTTTTCTTCTTCAACCCATAAAACGAAAGCCTGCAATCGTTCAATCACATCGCTCTGGCAGCTGCGTAGGCCTGTAAATACAACTGTACCGACTAGAGAGGGAGAGTGAGGAGCTAGAGAGAGAAAGGAGAATTATTTTCATGGATAAAGTTAAGAAGCCACATGGCAGACGTCTCAGTCTCCCTCTGTGTTTTCTGCAACATTACTGCTCTCTCTCTCTCTCTCTCTCTCTCTCTCTCTCTCTCTCACACACAAGTTGGGGTCTTCATGAGTCCTTATGCCCGAGCTACCTTATGGTTTGTGAAATGTAATCTCACATCTATTTTTAACTTGCACACCTTTGGTTAGCGATTGAATTAGTAAATCAAATCATTGTTAATTGATAAAAAGCGAGAAAAAAAAGAGAAATTCAAAGTGTGAAAACCACTATTCTTTCATCCTATCATTTCATTTTGTCGCACCAGTCAATGATCAATCTATGTGTAGCACAAGTGTAGATAACATAAAAGTACACTAACATCGATAATTAAAACTAATTATAAAGTTAAGAGTTTGTTTGAAAGTACTTTTAAAATGACTAAAAGCGTTGTTTGTAAAAAATATTTTCACATCAATCTTTAGTAAAAATGCAAGTGAATCATGAAAAAACATTTGAAATACTTCGTATAAGAAAGACATCTTATGCTTCTTGCAAGAAGCACATCACTTATGCAGATAACTGGTACTTCCTATAAGAAACACTTTAAATGATTTTGAAACCTAAAAACATTTTCTCTAAAAGTTTTCTCAATCAGTCTAATAATATTTCTAAACGAGCTCAAAGTTAGTTTGAAGTGCTTTCCGCATTCACCATTAAATTGAAGTAAATTATTATCATGGTTTGGAATGTCATAAAATACATCCACTCAACACATATGGTAATTGAATAAATACCATATAAGGAAAGACAATTTGTGTTGATGAAAGGGAATTCAATTTATGGACCATGATATATGGAATAAAGTTCACAGTTGTATTTCTTGAAAATAGATAAGGAACGAAGAAACACTAATTAAAAACAGAAAACTCCATATAATTTATCATGTTTTCACAAAATCTCTCAAATTAAAGTTTATTTCACGGGAAATGCTAATAAAACTCCCTCAAAAGTAGAACTCTCGATAGACTCTTTGTCATCTCATGTTTTTTGTACAATATTTTACAATATTGGCACAAAAATTAATATTAAACTATAAGATGACAAAAAATATATAAAGCGTTCAACTTTTAAAAGAGTCCGTTAACATTTCTCTTATTTCACCTTCATGTTTGTGAAAGCGACATTGATGTAGCAATCCAACCTAAGTAGTCGCTCTCTAAACGGGATGTTTCACTTTTCAATCCAAAAAAACAATCACCAACTAAAATTTGGTTTGAGTTGCTTTTGTCTTCCACAATGATAAAAGATGTCTACATTTCGTTTAACCACCCGCTACCACAACATTGTTGGAATTTTATTACAAAGTTCTTAAGGGGTGATGATGTATCTTTGTCTATTAGTTTTGTTGATTATTCTGTTAATATAGAGTTATTTTTGTCCAATTTTTACAATAAAAGCCATTGAATTCCTTTTGAAAATTTTCTCATAACTTCAATATCAAAATTCTATATTATTTTTTTTAATTAGCGATATACTATACTTAAACTAATAGTATGAGGAAATAAATTAGTTACGAACTCGTCATTCACAAGATTATATGTAAGACCCTTCAAGAGGGATATCAATGAACTGTAATACTGTGACATTCCTAATTTTTCTTATGAATGCAACATTTCTTAACATATATGCCCTTAAAAGTTAGTCACATGCATTGTATGTGACGAACTTAACCAAAAAAATGTAACACAGTTGATGATTGGGGAAGATTTGCAAGGTTTGAATACTTAAGGGGTTCGAAACGAAACTGAAAGTTTGCAGGGCAAAGTGTCCAAAGGTCAAGAGCATTGCTAAAATAGGATCATAAATATGTGTAATGATTAATAAACTACTAGAGATTTTTCAATGTGTTTGGAACGTATGGCGAAATACTAAATGTTAGTCTACAATTGGAGGAATTTTTTTTCAAGTGTCTCTCTAACTATATGATGATATGTGGTGTTCTGTTTTGTGTTCCGAACACATTGAAAATCTCTTGTAAACCACACATGTTTTGTACCATTAAGGTCCAAATTAAATACTGAAAACAAACCATAGAACTTTGATCATGATTAGAGAATCCACGAATTTAAGATGCAATGCCATTGAAAGTATGGACCTTCCAACCTTCTTGTAAACCACACATGCTTTGGTCCAGCCACAGGCAGGGGACCACTTAACTAGAATTATCTTCCATATAGTCAAAAATAAATTATTAATTTTACAATTGTTAATTTATAAATAGAAAATCATACCTTGCAGTGGTGAATTAGTAAATTAAATAAAGCGACAAAAGGAAAGTAGAATAAGGATTTGGATCCTCACCGGATCCTCTCCTTGGGGATCTTAGGGATTAACGCACGTGGACCGTTGATAAAAAATCGTGCGGTTTTAATTAAATGTTTTTTATATTATTAAAAGTAAAGCATATTTGTTTTGCGTGAAAAATATAAAAAAATGAAAAAATTATGATCACACGATTTTTTATCAATGGTTCACGTGCGTTGATATTTAGGATCCTCAAGGAGGGGATCCAGCGAGGATCCAAATTCGTAGAATAATAGAGTATTACCCAATTTACTCTTGCTAATTATAATATAATAGCGGGTGAAAGTGGGGGATTCCGGTAAATTCCAAAAATTATTTATTCACATCATTTTATCTTTCATAATTACAATATGTATGTTTATAACAAAAATAAATACAAATAATAAAAATGATAAAAAAATAAAAATAAAAATGATAAAAAGGATTTTGAGAATCTTCAATCATATTCGTTCATTGTACATACATATGGTTATAAATCATTATAAATTTTTTTATTTAAAATTGAATATAAATAATACCTGACAAAAATTGACATTACGATGTACAAATGTAATTAAAAAATCTCCAAGATGTTCACAAAAAAGATCCGATAAGAATTCTATCTTTTAATATAAAACAACATCACTCGTTAACGAATTGCATAATATTAAATCACCTATTACAATAACACGTTTGCCACGATACAATTTTGTTTGCGTGCCCGCCTTTATCACTTTGCCTCGGGAAGGCAATTTGTATCCGTCCTCTCATCCCTTAACTCGCCGTCTGATGCCCCGCCATGATTTCTATGGTGTGGGTCCCGCCCGATGGCAAAAGCCTGGTCGAGTGACGACAGCCATTTGACGGCCTCCGTTAACGTTGACGCGAAACGCCGTCGTTTCATTGATTTGTCCAGTCTGCGTATTATAATATTGATTTTTGAGGTTAACAGCCTCGGGCTTTTCGCTAATCCGCGAATGTTTCCTGGATTAGAGTATGTTCCTCTCAAAGCAACATAACCCATCATTATCCAACGGAAATTACAAAATTCAGTTTGCCAATAAGAGGCCGCCACGTGGGATGAGAATCTGAGTACAATCTGACCAATAGCACATGCATTGGGCAGGGAAATGGCAGTCATAGTGAAGTGTTTTTTGACCTCGTAAGTCACGGTGAGGTGATGTTTTGATGTAAATGCATCAACCATGCCTACGCGCGGCTAATCGAAAGGGTAATTTTATTTCAACTCATCTAATTTTTTTTTACACCTAATTTATTTTCTTCATTCATATTTTTTTAATTAAAGAATTATTATCTCTATAAACTCAAATGTATTACCTAAACTATCTTCTCAAACCCAATTCAAAATGTAAAGTCATCTTTACACTCATTCTCTTTATAAAATAACATCTCTAACTGAATGTTTTTTTTTTCTTCAAAGAGGCGTCATTTGCCCCTGTATAATTACATATGACTAGCATTTCCATGGTTTTTTTTTTCCTGCTACCAAACCCATCCATAGACTTGGGATCCAAGAGATCATTTCATATATTCGAATTTGCTAGAGAATGCGATGTAAGCTCCAGTTCAGTCCATCACTTTGCCAGAAAAACATTTGACCTTGATGCTTTGGATTTGGATGAAGACATGCCACCCGCTAGTGAGTGGTCAAGGTTTATGAGGTTGGGCAATCGTTGTTTGCACATCAAGTTATATGTCTTTACACTACTAATCAAAAGTCCTTGCAATGGTGTTTTAGGGGCAAACAGACGTCAGAGAAAAACAAATACAATATAATATAATAAGTATGAAATTTAATCCAAAGAAGAAGTAAGCAAACAAAATATCTATAAATTAAGCCATACCGTAGTTGGATGATTCAAAACTTCAAAATCACTATCCATCAATAAAAAAAAGCTTGTTTTTCTCTATCAGAACTATTAGGGTTTTAGCTGGAATGGACGTAGGATAAACAAATGGTGATGCTAGGGTTTAATTATAGTGTCTGGGTTTATTGAGAAATTTGAGTTTTATTATTAATTTCATTTTGTACTTAATAGTAATTATGCAATAGGGTAAAATACACAATTAACGCTTAAATTTTAAGTTGGGTGTAGAAAGAGATTACATGGGTTTAAATAAAATTTTCCTTGTTATAATTCTTTATTTTGATTTTTGATAATGATAATCAATATGAGCGGTTTATAAGTTTGCCGACCGTCAATCATTTTGATCATTCCATGAAAAATCTTCGTTAATTGGAAAAGCAAGTGAAGGAGTTGATTGACCAAAAACGACCTCAATTTAAAAGAAAATTTTCACATAATAACCAAAATAATTGACGGTGGACAAACTCAAAAACCACTTATATCGATCTTTAATGCCAAATATCAAAGTGAAGAGTTATGTAAATTTTATGGACCATTTTGGCTAAAAAGCATTCAAATGATCTTGTATTCATAATTCAGATCCTTTCTAAATTTCGAAGACTAGAGTCGACGAACTAAAAAATTTGGACCATTCAAGAGAGGGAAATAGAGATTCATACATTTGGTTTGTGTGAGGTGGCCAGTGGATGGGCTAATAGAGGTTGTGGGATTCAAATGAGTGGTCCAAACACAAAGATTCAAAGAGGATCACAATTCTTATATTTGTGAGAATTGGTTAAGATACATTGAAGTCATTTATCATGTTAAATCGTCACGAGTGATATTATATATATATTTATTTAACAAACGATATTATCTACACTAAGAGATGGATGAGCTTAGCCTCACAATGTAGTAATAATGTGGTTTAAATTTGTCGTTAACGAGAATCGAACCTAAGAAAGACCTCTCACTTATAATTGAAGAAGAATACCATTAAACTGTAGTACTAAATATCAGTAAGTGATTATATTGAGTACTTGAATTGATTGTAGCAAAGTCTGTATCTGCGTTACTTTGATGTAATGTTAATGCAATGTATAATTCTTATGCAAGAGGATAGAAAATGAAGTTGAAATTACTCTCAACGCACGTACTTATGTGTGAAGTAATTTAAACTTAATACACATGTAAATTGTTTGGCTTACAATGTATATAATCAACACTGATATCTTAGGCGAAGAGGGAGGAAAACCACTTGTATTGAGAATTTCTATCTTTTAAAATAATGAAAATGATCGTAAGAAGCCATTTAAATCACATGTAAAATTTTTAATTAAGATTTATGTACAAAAATGATTGATCGACATGTAAGAAGAAGCCAACTATTTTTCGAAAGAAACTAAATGAGCTCCATGAATTTTCTAAATTCTCCTGTTGAATAATGAGTTTATCGTACTTGGTCATAAAAAAAAATTGAGTTTACTGACATACTATTTGAGTACAATTGATAATAAAATGGGAACTATTATTGGTATTTTAAATTATCTTGAAAATATGATTTTAGCCCTTCAAACTTAATTTTCTTCATATAAAACCATACATAATTTTTTTACTCAAAGAAAACCTAGTGACCAGGATCCACATAAGCGAATTCATTAATTTCATATGACTTCACACATTTTACATTTTTCACATGTCTAAAATACCCGTATTACATATTTGATGTAGACAATTAGAGAGTAAATGATTCTGTAATAATAAAAAACAAGACATTAATGTTAAAAATTTATTGCATATTAATTTTTTAGAAAGGCTTTAAATTTTCATAAAATTATTCGATTAAGTTTTTATTAGAACACCGTAATTCATTATCTGCATGCACATTAATTTACCTACAACAATAATACCATGGGTGTAATATAATATCTTAGTTTTACAATGATGCAAAATAATGTTTATACCGAAAACAAAACGTGCCTAACATGTGTACTAATACATGGAAAATAATTTACCTATATTAAGAAGAAATGTAGTTTGATGCATAGTATTAAAAATACTATGTTACACCCATGTTTATACAACAATAAAACGTGCCTAACATATCTAACAATACATGGAAAATAATTTACCTACAAGTTAGAGAAATGTTATTTGGTTGGTTGTGGTATAAATTTTTGTAATAATTGGAAAAATTAAATATAACTAGTTGTAGTGTAATTTCTTTTAATATAATTAGAACAAATTAATTTACCTACCTACTATTTGAAATGTTCATTTCCAATGATGCAAAATGTTCATTACCTAACTACGAATTAATTTCCAATAATTTACCTAAAACAATTATACCATGGGTGTAGTGTAATATCTTTCTTTACAATGATACAAAATATTGTATGTACCAACAACAAAACATGCCTAACATAAGTAATTGTACATGAAAAATAATTTACCTATAACAAAAGAAATGCAGTTTGACGTATAAAATCAACAATATTATGTTCCACTCATGTTTATACAACAATAAAACGTGTCTAACATATATAATAATACATAGAAAACAATTTACCTACAAGTTAGAGTAATCTTATTTGATTCAAAATATATAATATAGGTGTAGTATTTTTTTTTAAATAATTGGAACAAACTAATTTACCAACCAATTAATATGGATAAAATTGCTACAAAGTATATCACAAAAAAAAAAAACTACTTTTATAGTTTGACATAGATACAATTAATGCAAACAGTTTGTACATTTTATTTCACTTTTTTCTACTACTTTTAATTTGGCATAAATTTAGGAATTTGAAAAAGGGACCATAAAGTATGAGTGGCATGGGTGTAAATAAATTGTATTAATAGGTCAATAGTGTTCCCATATGTTTGCAAATTTTAAATTTGAGTTTAAACTGGATCTTTAAAGACAGAAAAATTTTTATCTAGAAATAATGAGTTGCAAGGGTCAAAATCTAACCTGCACTTTTTATCAAACCTACACATTTGAAAAATAGTCTTTCATTTGACTAAATGTTTTAACCGCTCCTTATTCAGATGTGTAACTTAAATGTGCATTAGAGAAAACCTTATCTCAACGCCAGTTGCTCTCACTCACGTGCCCAATTAAATGTGTATATTAAAGCTTAATGAGCCCACATGATCGCGAGGAAAGAGGCAAAAACTAAAGGTTGATGGGCCCGACCCGATGTTGTTCTCAAAGGTTTCACCACCCGACCCACAAATAATAATAAGAAGAATATCATAATTTCAGAATCAAATATCTGCCAATATGCAAAAGTGACTGTCTAGTGGAACGAAACACAAGCAAAACACGAATTTATTGCTTTTTCCCCATAAAAAATTCGAGAAGTAACTGAATTATCCTACCATTTTTTGTTTGGATTTTCTTGATACCTTTCGTATTTGTACAAAATGTTTAAAAACTTATAATTCACACTGCATGTCTTGAATTTGATTTCTATTACTGATGAATCACTTGATGATCGCTAAAGAGATTGAAATACCTCTGTGAGCAATTCCAATTCTCGAAATGGTAGACTGCCGTGGCAAAGCGACTAGTTGGTATTTAAAAAAAAATAATATTAATGTTAATAACTAACGACATGTCAGTAATGAAAGCGAAACATATTTCAAATTTGAAATCCAATAGATAATAGGGGAGTAAGTGGCCCAACTCCCCTAATTTTTTGATGTGCGAATCTCTTCACATCATGATATTAGATCTTGATACCGTCTACGTGTGAGCCTAAGGATTGTACGTGCCCAATGTCACTTTATTTGTATTGTGAACGTGTTTGACTTAACCAACCACATTATTCAACTTGAAGTCTTGAACAGACCACCGGTATCTGAAGCCATGAATTGGAAACTTCAAATATTGAGCTCAAGGCCACTATCCCACCTGTAAGCAAGCATCTAACAGGATCTATGTCAAATTGTATCCGAAATAGTCTTACATCGATTATACCAGGCAATGACAGACGAGATAAAATTTGAACGTCGCTATATAATTTGTTTGTGTTGTCCAGGTGTTTTATTTTGAGTGCCACTGTGAGAATGTAGAGGATTTTGCAACATCCAAAATAGGTCAGGCGATTTCTTGCACGATCGGTTAATTTGACATGAAAATAACAAGTTTCAAGTCAATTTGTAAATGAGCTGAATCGTTATCGGGTCACATATTAAGAACTCGTTAACAAGTCGGGTCGTTATAAGGTCATCCGATAAGATATCATTTGCAAGATCTAGACACTAGACATGACAATTTCTTGCATGATTTGTTAACCCGATATGAAATAACACGGCCCTTAACAAATTGGGTCGTTATTGGCTCATTTGTCAAGAACCTGTTAAGGTAACGGGTTTGACATGACACAACCCTTTAAGATAACATGTATGACATAAAAAAGACACGACATACAATGCCCGTTTGCCAGGTCTATCCGAAAGTTAAGAAATCTTGTATGAAAAGAGTTGCACTACTTCCCTCACTGCTAACTAAAGAGGTCTATAACTGAGTTCATCCTCTGCATTAATTGAAAAAAGAAAAAGAAAAAAAAAACTAGGCACGTTACAATGAGTGATATTGGTTTCATAAGGAGGAGAGATATTTTAGTGTGCTCACAACAAAGGCACATACACTATATGTCATCATGCAAGTAGAGGGACATTTGGAAAAAAAATAAAAAATCCTTCCCTCCACTTGTATAATTACAAAAGACGCACTGCTTATGTTTAGTTCTGCATACATTGAAATATCTCTCCATGAGGAGGGGACCTGGAACTTCAATGAGCTTTAAAGTTGGGAGTACTTTCTTGTTCATAGTTTTTGGTTTTAGACAATGCCCAAGTCCCAGTCTGCGTCCCCCCTCTGCATGCTGGCTATGTTTCAACTAAATAATTTAGTGAGTTTTTGGCTGGTGGAACATGTCAACTATCAACCAAGACATCGAAAATCAATACAAAACGATGATAATTCACCCCAAATTATTAATTAGGAAAAGAAAATAATAAATCATCCGAAAAAAAATACTTTGACTCCTACACTTAAGTCGTGAAGAGATTAATTGTACGTATAATTAATAATGGTGATGTAAGGAGTTAACCAAAGTTAGTTCGACTACAGGTAATTGGCAAGCACGATAGCTGAGATGTGTAACTTGTAGCCAACCCGAGAACTGAAACGAGGGACATGGTTAATATTTCTTTCTCGGGTGTGCTATAATTCTAAGCGACATATCTGTTGATAGAGCCTTCTAAGCGACATATCTGTTGACAGAGCCTTCTATATGGTTTACGTAGAATTATGATTCCCTTGTATTACTCTGTGTATAGATTACAATAGTAAGGGAATAAAGTTGATAAAGCCAAGATTGATGTTATTGCCAATATGTCCCCCCCCCCCCCATATTGTAAAAGGTGTGAGATCATTTCTTGAGCATGCAGGATTCTACAGATGATTCATCAAGGATTTCTCCAACAAGTTGAAGATGCTTTTGACCACTGCACCAATCATCGCCGCACCTGATTGGAGCCTACTTTCGAAATGATGTGTATGCATCATATTATGCTATTAGAGCAGTTCATGAACAACAAAAAAAACAAGTTTCCGCAAGTAATTTAAACTGATCATGTTGCCTTGAAGTATTTGTTGTCTAAGACTGATGCAAAACCAAGGTTAATTCGTTGGTTCTTCTACTTCAAGCATTCAATTTAGAGATTAATGATAAGAAAGGTAGTGCGAACGTGGTGGGTGATCATTTATCATGATTAATTCTTCCAACTAAGTGAAAGCTTTCCAAATGAACAACTTTTTGCTGCCCATAGCCACCTTGGTTTTATGACATTGTGAATTATTTGCAAGGGGAGTTGTACATCCAGACTTAACGTTTCAGCAAAGGAAAAATTGTAAGGTTAACGTTCAAAATTGTAAGGTGTTAATACTTAATTAAATCGCTTGTGATGGGCTTAGGATATGGACCCAAAAATATAAGTGTTTCATCTCTCAAAACTGGTTTACATCCACTATATTGGTTATAATCTATTGACTTTAAGACTAAATAGTGCTCGGCTCATACAATCACTTTTTTCTCTCCTATTCATCTGACCTCCATATTGGAAGACTTCATCTATTTATATAGGCATCTCAGTCTTGGAGCCTCTTAAACTGGCATTTAATATGCCAACAACTTATACTAACTCACTAACACCTTTCCACCTACTCGGACCTTGGTTACTTTGCTCTGTCTCGCCGAGCACTATCGCGACTACCTTTATGTTTCTTCCTAGCTTTCTGTTGCTGACTGCGAGACACCATATAGCCCAAATGATACTCGAGTAGTTATGCCCTTAGAGACTTGTGCCACAAAGTTGTTAGTTTGCCCATATGTTCTATGCGGTCGGGCAACTCCTTTTTTATCTCGGCCACCTCGAGTGCTCGAGCCAACCTTCTATGACCCATTTGGGCCTTGGGCTCCTAGGTATTTCCTTTGGCTTGCGCCATTGGTTGGGCCTAAAAGTGCCCAACGTTAGCAAGTCTCACAACTCTTTGGTCAAAGGTTCATTCTTGGACATAGAGTTGTAATGCTCGGATCGGCAATGGTCGATCGGCTTGTGGCTTGTTGTCGTGCTAGTCGGCCTGTATTAGGCAACAGTTAAGAGACGGTTAAGTCCCTATTGAACGTGTAGCTGATAGGTGTTGCCTCGAGTACCGTGATGTCACTTCACGTCTCTTCGACCTAGATAAATAAATGAATTATCACACGTTGCTATCTTTGCATCCATGCATTTCGTTATCAACAACTGAGATCATACGTTCAGGGCTATATAAACCCTTGTTTTGATTGATTTTCTTCCACAACTTCTCCAATGATATGAAGTGCTATTTCCTCAAGACTTCTTTATTTGACGTTGTTTTTCAAGTAAGATTTCCTCTTCTCACGCTCTTTGCATTTCGTAAATTATAGAAATCACTTTATTCTGTTTGCTAACTTTAGTAGTAGAATTTTCTGTTTTCGGTATCCGCCAATGTACTCTTATGCAGGTGAGACTAACTCTGATACCCTTGATGGTAGGGTTGAGTAGGTTACAATGACAATTAGGTCATGTGGTTTCATAATTTTCTACCATACCGAAAAACAGCTTGCTTCGGCTTATCATTAAGCTCGAGCGCTTGCACCTTAAATTGTAATGATTCCTCATCTTTCCAATTCTGAGATAGTGACACTACTTGTGGACATCCAAGTGTGTGCGCTATGTCGACTGCCTCAGGCTTGAAAAGTGACGAATGCAAAACGTACGACTATGAACAGTCAGCTGGTGATGACACGACCATCTTTACCTACCAAGTCAGCTCTTCTGAGACGTTCGATATACCTTTGATCGGGTCATCCATTATTCCTCCGCATCAGCCACACACTTGACCACCAATAGTGGACTTAATGAATTCTCCTATGTCATTTGTAACTAGGAAGGGTTTACCTTTGGCTATAGTGAATAAGAGCAATATGTCGACCATGTAACCCTCAGCAAGATGAGAGATGAAGGCTTTCCTAATGCATCCGAGTGCTACGTATTACAAGTCCCCTAGGTTCGGTCGCAGGTGCCTAAAAGACGTTCTTCTTCCAGCACCGACTCCCACTATAACACTCGTGATCACAGTGCCGATCATACCCCCAACATCATGAGTCAACTGCTGTTAGAATAGCTCGGGTGTTCAGCTTAGTAATCATGGTTTTCCTCATTGGTTGGTTTAGTGCACCCCCTAAAGAGCTAACATGAGCAAATCATCGGGAAATTGCTCGGCTACAAATGAGCCAGAAGCCCCGGTTCCTAAAAGACTGGTGGTCAACGGCTCTGCTCATCTGAGAATGGAAGGGTCGGGTCCGACCACTATAACAGTAGTTCACTCGAAGGATACCTTTCCCGAAGAGATCTCGGCTCCTTCTTGAAGATTTGCAAGGGGATCATTCGCGGAGCGAGCTTTGTATATGATATCTGAGGGGAATACCCATGAGCAAGTAGTTCTTGCCTTTGATATGCAGACTGGAGTAAGTTATTCTTCAAATTTCACTTCCCTATGCTACGAAACGTCTTTTCTTGGTTAATTTTCAGTATTTTTCCTGTGCAGGCTTTCTTTGATCAGTATTGGGGGCTCCGACAATTAAAGAAGGTCGTACCCAGTGCACAAGGCTTCCGCTTTACGCAGGATCTGGGAGAGGTGAATGTCGGCTAGCCTTACCCCCATTTATGAAGAGGTTGCTCCCAAGTCTCGAACCCGAGACCTACCGCTCATGGGCGAAGGCACTTGCCATCACACCAACATGCAGATCTTCCAAATTTTGGCGCCGTTGCCGGGGATTAGCAACTTTGCTAATCTCCCGTTCTTTTTATTTAGGAGTAATTAGGTTTTCATCCTTATTTTTACTACTCTATTGATTAAAACTTTATTACTTTTCAATTTTTGATCAAGGTCCATTGTATTAATAATATCATTAATTATTTCAATAATAAAATATTTTTTATTTCTAAATATATTCATTTAATATTAAAAATGTTACAATTAGTATATTTATATTTATGGCTAAATTTTTTATCATATATTTTTATTTTTAGTTTGTACCCATTTTTAATTTGCAACCCTTTTTTAATTTGTACCAATTTTCCTTTCAGTTTTAATTTGTACCCATATATTAATTTCTTTTTGTGCCCATATTTTTTAAAGTTTTATTTGTATTGTACCCATATTTTTTTATTTATGTGTACCCATTTTTATTTTTGCTAAATGTACCCATTTTGAAGAATGTACCCATGTTTTGATACAATAATTTTTTGGTTATTTTTTATGAATGTACCCATGTTTACACACACACACACACAATAGTATATTTATATTTTAATATTTTTAATCCCACAAATTATGGTTTTTTATTTAAAATCTCATTACTATAAACAACTATAAATTTTAATTTTTAATTTAAAAAATATAGTAACGTACATAGAAATAAATTATCAATTAATTTTAGGGACTTGGATCAAAAATTGAAAATCAACAAGGTTTCAGTCAAAGACTGTTCATAACTAGGGACCGCATCCAAAGTCTCCCTTTTATTTATTTGTTATTTTCGTTTGTTTTCTATTGCAGATTGCTAACTTGTTTTGTTTCTTTGTTTTTAGGTACTAGAGCATGACTCGAAGTTCCAAACCTGTTCGTGAGCATATTTTGGACTTCGACGACGATTTTGAGAGAACTTTGAGAAGAAGGAGGAACCAACAAGAGTCCAACCCACCTAGCCCGGAATCTGACCTTGAAGAACAAGTTCTAGAAGAAGAGGAGGATCCCACGGCACAAGTGGGTGAAGGAGAGCAAGGCATGGCCATGGATAACCGTACACTCAAGGAGCTGTCCGCCTCGGGTTTGGATAATGCCGCACCATTGTGTATCCAATATCCCATGGCTGCCCAAGGTAAAACCGAAGAGTTCGAGCTAAAGTCAAGTTTGCTCCACCACATTCCAAAGTTCCATGGGCTGTCCATGGAGGATCCGAACAAACATTTGAAAGAATTTGAAGTGGTGTGCTCAAGTATGACTCCGGTTAACGTTGACGGAAGTATTTTAAAGATGAAGGCTTTTCCATTCTCTTTAATGGACAAGGCCAAGGATTGGTTATACGAGTTGGCTCCCGGAACAGTTACGTCTTGGGAGAGTATGAAGAGGGCGTTTCTAGAGAAGTTTTTCCCAACTTCTCGCATCATTCTTCTTCGTAAAAAAATAAGTGGAATTCAACAAGATGAAGGTGAGTCTTTTCCTACATATTATGAACGATTTAAATCACTTGTTGCTTCTTGTCCACAGCATCAGATGAAAGAGGAGTTGCTTTTGCAATACTTCTACGAAGGGCTCCTACCACTAGAACGTCAAATGCTCGATGCTTCGGCGGGTGGAGCATTGGTGGACAAAACGCCCATTGCTGCAAAAATCTTGATTGCTAATCGAGCGTTGAACGCTCAACAGTACGAGGGTGTAGGCCAAAGAGGACCCCCACGGCAACAAGTTCATGAGGTAAGTTCCACATCCAATATTCAATCTCAGTTAGCTAATCTTACTTCTATTGTTTCACAGATGGCCGAGGGATTGAAGATTCAAGGACCCTTGGTGTGTGGCGTATGTTCTATCCAAGGACATGTTTTCGAAAAGTGTCCTTAACTCATCGAGAATGGTGGATGTGAGAGTGCTAATGCCATTGGGTTTCAAAGCCAAAATCAGCCAAGACATTATCCATACTCCAACACGTATAATCCGGGGTGGAGAGACCATCCAAACTTCAAATGGAGAGAGCCACAACAAGCCCAACCACAAGGAGGCTTTAGGCAACAACCCCCGGGTTTCTACACCAAACCATACGCACCCCCTCAAGTCCAACCACAATCTGCCCCAAATACTTCAGGTAATGCTTTGGATAATGATACACTTGTTAAGTTACTAACCACTTTGACTAATGGGCAGGAAAATCAAAACAAAAGGGTGGACCAACTAGAGAAACAAATGGGACAGATTGCCGAGGTTGTTGGGCAGATTAGAGACCAAGGAAGGCTTCCTAGTTCTACCATTCCAAATCCAAAAGGAGGGTTTGAATCAGCCAAATCAATCACCTTAAGAAGTGGTAAGGAAGTTGGGGCAGATTCTTCATCAAAAACAGGTCATAACGAGGATGAAATTTTGCAAATGGAAGAGGAGGAATCAAGGCCACCCATGGCAAAGGTGGTTCCACCTTTGCCGCAGGCTCCTAGTGCTCCAAATCTGTCCAATTCATCCAATAAAGGTAAGAATGTGTCAAATTCGGTTTCTACTAATGTTGTGCCTTCGAATGCTCATTTTCCTAGAAGGTTTGTGCAAACAAAGAAGGAAGAAGCTGAAAAGGACATCCTTGAGACACTTAGGAAAGTTCAAGTCAACATACCCTTGTTGGATGCCATTAAGCAAGTCCCAAGATACGCTAAGTTTTTAAAGGAGCTATGCACCACTAGGAAGAGGATTTCAACCAAGGAGGTTGTGAAGGTAGGTGAAAATGTCTCCGCCATCTTGCAACGTAAACTACCCCCCAAATGCAAAGATCCGGGTAGCTTTACAATTCCGTGCGTCATTGGTAACACTCGTTTCAAATCTGCCATGCTAGATTTAGGAGCTTCTATAAATGTTATGCCATACTCCATTTATGTATCTATGAACTTAGGTGAGTTGAAACATGATGGTGTAATCATACAATTGGCCGATAGATCTAACGCTTATCCAAAAGGAGTGTTGGAAGACGTTTTGGTGCAGGTTGATCATTTAGTCTTCCCAGCAGATTTTTATGTGCTCGAAATGGATGAATCGGATCATGCTCCTTCATTGCCCATCCTCCTTGGAAGGCCATTCATGAAGACGGCCCGGACGAAGATTGACGTGTATAGTGGAACGTTGTCCATGGAATTTGATGGGGAAGTTGTTAATTTTAATCTTTCTGATTCCATTAAGTACCCTAGTGAGGACCATTCATGTTTCTCTATTGATATACTTGACTCTTTAGCGCAGGGATATCTTGAAGATTTGAATGACGATGCGCTTGAAAAAGTCATTACACGAGGAATGGAACTCACAACCAAGGGGGCAGATTCTAGTGTAACCCACGGCATACATGGACTAGGCCATGCCGTGCCTCCTAATGATGAAATTTTTGAGTTGGTTGCTGCCCTTGAGTCACTACCTAAGCATGGTGGTAAGTCTCCTAACTTTGATTCCATTCCAATTTCGATTAACAAGTTGCTTCCATCCATCGTTTAGGCACCCATACTTGATCTCAAACCCCTACCAAGCCATTTGAAGTACATCTTTTTGGGGGAAAACGAGACACTACCTGCCATCATCTCCTCATCCCTTACGGCACAAGAGGAGGAGAAGCTAGTGCGTGTGTTGAAGGAATTCAAATCTGCCCTAGGATGGACATTGGCCGATATTAAAGGTATAAGCCCTACGACTTGTATGCATCACATATTTCTTGAGGAGGGGGCCAAACCAACTAGAGAGGCTCAACGCCGTCTTAACCCTCCGATGATGGAAGTGGTGAAAAAGGAGATAATCAAACTTCTAGATTGTGGGGTGATTTATCCCATCTCCGATAGTCGTTGGGTTTCACCTATCCAATGTGTGCCCAAGAAATCTGGAGTGACGGTTGTCGAGAATGCGGAGAATGAGCTTGTGCCCACCCAAATTCAAACCGGTTGGCGAGTGTGCATTGATTATAGGAAGCTAAATGCAACCACAAGGAAAGATCACTTCCCATTACCGTTCCTAGATCAAATGCTCGAAAGGTTAGCAGGTCATTCCTTTTATTGCTTTCTTGATGGATACTCTGGTTATAATCAAATTGTTATTGCCCCGGATGATCAAGAAAAGACCACTTTTACTTGTCCCTTTGGAACGTTTGCATATCAACGCATGCCATTCGGTTTGTGCAACGCTCCTGCCACGTTTCAAAGTTGTATGGTTAGCATCTTTTCTGATTATGTTGAGAGGATTATTGAGATATTCATGGATGATTTTAGTGTGTTTGGTAATTCCTTTGATAATTGCTTGGATAATCTCACTTTAATCTTGAAACGTTGTGTTGAAACAAACCTTGTGTTAAATTGGGAGAAATGCCATTTTATGGTTAAACAAGGTATTGTTTTGGGTCATATAATCTCTGAACGTGGAATTGAAGTTGATAAGTCTAAAATAGATCTTGTACGCTACTTACCCTCTCCCACTTCGGTGAGAGAGGTTCGTTTTTTCCTTGGTCATGCAGGATTCTACCGACGATTTATCAAGGACTTTTCCAAGATTGCACAACCCCTATGCCGTCTCCTACAAAAGGAAGTGCCTTTCGAGTTCAACGAGGCGTGTGAGCAAGCATTCAACCATCTCAAGGGCCTTCTCATCACGGCACCCATCATAACTCCCCCGGATTGGTCCATTCCCTTTGAATTGATGTGTGATGCATCAGATTATGCACTTGGCGCTGTTTTGGGTCAAAGAAAAAATAAACAGCCACATGTTATTTATTATGCTTCACGCACTTTGAATGATGCTCAGTTGAATTATTCTACAACCGAAAAAGAACTTTTGGCGGTTGTATTTGCTTTAGATAAATTTAGATCATATCTAATTGGTACTAAAGTCATTGTTTTCACTGACCATGCAGCCTTGAAGTACTTGTTCACCAAGAAAGAAGCTAAACCTAGACTCATTCGTTGGATGCTTCTACTTCAAGAGTTTGACATCGAAATCAAGGACAAGAAGGGGAGTGACAATGTTGTTGCCGACCACCTAAGCAGATTGGTGCGTGAGGAAGAGGTTCTTCCCATCTTCGAAACGTTTCCAGATGAACAACTCTTGTCCATTCAGGTAAGTGCTCCTTGGTACGAAGATTTGGTGAATTACTTGGTGACTAAACAAGTTCCTAGCACCCTAAACAAATTCCAACGTGATAAACTTAAAAAGGATGCTAGATTTTATGTTTGGGATGACCCATACTTGTGGAAATAATGTTCAGATCAGGTTGTAAGAAGATGTGTGCATGAATCAGATTTTCACTCAATTTTAAGTTTTTGTCACACATATGCATGTGGGGGTCACTTTGGCACCCAAATGACGGCTTTTAAGGTTCTTGAATGTGGTTTTTATTGGCCTACTTTGTTTAAAGATGCTAGAACCTTTTTGTTTAACATGTGATCGATGCCAAAGGACAGGTAATATTGGCCAAAAAGATCAAATGCCGCAGGTACCCATCTTTGTTGTTGAAATCTTTGATGTTTGGGGTATCGATTTTATGGGTCATTTTCCTTCATCTTTTGGTTTCACTTACATATTACTTGCCGTTGATTATATTTCCAAGTGGGTGGAAGCGAAAGCCACTCGAACTAACGATTCTAAAGTTGTGGCAGATTTTGTGAAAACTAATATCTTTTCTAGGTTTGGGATGCCTAGGGTGCTAATCAGTGATGGAGGGTCTCATTTTTGCAACCGTACCATTGAGGCATTACTCAAGAAGTACCATGTGACGCATAAGGTCTCCACACCTTACCACCCCCAAACCAATGGCCAAGCCGAGGTGTCGAATCGTGAGATCAAACAGATTTTGGAGAAGACCGTTGGGCCAAATAGAAAAGATTGGAGCTTACTGTTGGATGATGCATTATGGGCGTATCGAACGGCTTACAAAACCCCTATTGGTATGTCTCATTTTCGCCTTGTGTATGGCAAGCCTTGCCATTTTCCCGTGGAATTAGAACATAGAGCTCATTGGGCCATCAAGACTTTCAATTTGAATGTGGACCAAGCTGGAATTCATCGAAAGCTTCAATTGAGTGTGTTGATGCACAAAATCAGCGAAGACTTTGGTACAACAGAAAGTGTCAGGTTTTGTGACCTTCGCTTGGTTGCTTCGGTCACTAGTGAGGATAAGTACGTAAATGAATAGAGACAGAGAAGCAAACACAGGATGTACGTGGTTCACCCAGATTGGCTACGTCCACGGAGTAGAGGAGTTCTCATTAATTGTGAAGGGTTTACACAAATACATAGGTTCAAGCTCTGGTTTAGTGAGTTCTAGTGAATAGTTTAGTACAAAATGACATTAGAGATTGTTGTGGGAGAATGATCCCTATTTATAGAAGAGAGTTTCTAGTTTTGTTCTAATATTGACACATGTCGTGTTGTGATTGGCTTCTGATGTTGACACGTGTCGTGCTGTGATTGGCTTCTGATGTCGACACGTGTCGCATTGTGATTGGCCTTCTGGTTGAAGGGAAACTCTTCTGGGTCCTTGACGGTATAACGTTGACCGGTGCTCAGTAGTTTCGGGATTAGTCAAGTATGGTACAAACAGTGCTCCCCTAAGTTCCCGAATGAGGGAAGCTCCTCGGTTGGGGACTTGCAAGATCCAAGCCGCTGAGTAATCACGAAACTTCTAAGTACCGAGGTGTGGTATCGTCTTCACTTGCCTTATCTTTCTCATAGGTAGATGTGGCATCTTCTCTGGAAGTACGCTTCCTCCATCCAGGGGTGGTATCTTTAACCGATGAAGATGCACAAGGTAATATATCAATTTCACTTGAAGCTTACTTGTAGTTTCGGGCTTGGTCAAGTGCGATACAAACCCTATAGTAGGAGTCCCCCAAGTCGCCGAGCTAGGAGATCTGCCGAAAGAGGTGACAGACAAGGTAAGCAGTCAAACTTCCAAGTAAGCAACACAGGATCAGAGGTTTGACTTCGGCTTCCGGTTGATTGTTCTCCTTCTCCTTGTCTCTCATTCAACTGCCAGGATAAGGAGAAGCAAATGGATAAGAGATGATATGAGATACTTTTGCTTTTGAAGAAGTAACTTTCCACAGGCTTATTCTTGAACTGTGCTGGAGGGTTTTCTGGTGCCCGAGTATAAGGCCGACTCAAGAATTTGAGGGTCAAAACAAGTCCATCAAATCTAGAGTACGTTCGACCTTGATGATATGGGATACTTTTGCTGTTGACGGAATAATGAATGTGGTATGGAAAGGTGTCGTGCTGTAGTGATCTGTTTCAGCTCACCGTTGAACCTTCTGCTTCAATCTTTTGCATGGCAGAAGTGGTGTGCAACCTTTGCATTTAAATGGTCCTTCAGAACATTCCTTCATAGTGACTCATCCACGCTTGGCAGCTTCAGTGTAAAGAGCCAATATCTGATCAACTGTCATGAGGTATTTGCCGGTGGAATTCGTGACCTTGACAGCAGTTGAGGATGAGTACTCGAGAGCAATGCTAAGTAAGCAACCAGGCAAAGGCTCCAGGCAGTCAGTTCCAAATTGGAGGTTTGATTTCAGGTTCCGACTGACTGCTCTCTTTCTCCTTGTCCTGCATGTGTGGACAAGGACAAAGACAAAGACAGGGAGAAAGCATGATATGGGATACTCTTGCTTTCGACCCTGATGATATGAGATACTCTTGTTCTTGGTGTGGCTTATTTGCTGAGGTATTATCGGGGGGAAATAAAGCTGAGTATTTCGAGAGGTTATGTTGAGGGTGCCTTCTCGAATGCGAGAAAGGGTTAAGCATTTTTGCAGGTTTGCCTGTCCGTTGAGGAGGGAGGTCAATGTATATAGGGATTTCCCAATAACAAGTAGTAATGCTATTCCTTTACCCTTCTTGGTCACAGCAATGTAGTGGGAGCTGCCAGCTTCACATGTTTTAATTTTGTCAGAGCACTTTGAAAAAGTGGTATGTGGTATCTGGAAAGCTGATGTTACGTGTGAAGATTACAGACAAGCTTTATCTAAGGAAATCTGGCTCTCGAAGTTCTGAGAGTTGTGCCTCTTCGGTTTTCGAACAAGCAATCCCGTCGAGGATCTGACTCTCGAGATTCGGAAAGCGGTGCTACTCCGGTTTTTGAGAAAGTAATTATGTTGGGAGTCTTTTCTCGAATGTGAGTAAAGGTTGGACGTTCTTGCCAACCTGTCTTGCCGCAAAACACGGAGGTCGACACACATAGGGACTTTCCAGTTGTCAAGCAGTGGTGCTGTTCCTTTACCCTTATGGGTAATAGTAGGGTAGCTGGAACTTCGAAATTCTCGTGCCTAAACTTTGTCAGAGATCTTTGACAAAGTTATATGTGGTACCCGAGGAGTTGATGGTGCATATGGAGAGCGGTGATTGAACAGTAAGATTCACGTGCTTTCTACTTCACCAGAAATCTTCGACAGATTACCCGTAATTTCTGCAAAGCTGAGTGCGCATGTGACAGGTGCTGACGAGGCTGAAAAAGCAGGTGCTTCTTCGATTTCTGAGATCGGCCCTCGTGGTCTCTGAGCAGCCCAGCTTTTGAGAAAGCAAACGCCTCTTCGATTTCTGAAGCTCCGTCGAGTGCAGATTTTTATAGAGGCTGGCATTAAGTTCCACAGCACACTTGAATCTCTACCAGTAGAAGCTCATTTCTTGCACTTCTAAGATCTTGATTTGTCTGACCTCTTCCCTCTTCAACACATTTGAAAATGTCTGGACCCTCTGACCGTCGTTTTGACTTGAACCTTGGAGAAGAGACAGCCACGCATTCTCCAGACAACATATGGCGCCCATCCTTCATATCCCCTACTGGTCCTCTTACCGTTGGGGATTCTGTGATGAAGAATGATATGACCGCTGCAGTGGTGGCCAGGAACCTTCTCACTCCCAAAGATAACAGACTACTTTCCAAACGGTCTGATGAGTTGGCTGTTAAGGACTCTCTGGCTCTTAGTGTTCAGTGTGCAGGTTCTGTGTCTAATATGGCCCAACGCCTATTTGCTAGAACCCGCCAAGTTGAATCATTGGCTGCTGAAGTGATGAGTCTCAAACAGGAGATTAGAGGGCTCAAGCATGAGAATAAGCAGTTGCACCGGCTCGCCCATGACTATGCTACAAACATGAAGAGGAAGCTTGACCAGATGAAGGAATCTGATGGTAAGGTTTTACTTCATCATCAGCGGTTTGTGGGTTTGTTCCAAAGGCATTTATTGCCTTCGTCCTCTGGGGCTGTACCTGGTAATGAAGCTTCAAATGATGAACCTCCAATGCCTCCTCCTTCTGGGGTTTTGTCAAGTACTGAGGCTCCGGATAACCACCCTCCGGTGCTTTCTCTTTCTGGGGCTCTACCGACTGCTGAGACTTCCCCTAAGCAACCTTTGTGAAGACTCCCTTTTGTTTGTTTATTTTGACTCATGTATATGTACATATTTGTGGCTTATCGAAAATATTAATAAATAAGCTTTGCTTCATTTCAACATATTATGTTAAATACACCAAAGCCTTCTTCATAAAGTTCTTTGAATTTTTGCTTTTGTTGAAACCTGTATTGTTGAAGCTTTGTGAGTGAAGCATGTAGTTTGAGGTAGTGTTCCCTTAATTTCCCGAGTGAGGAAAACTTCTCGGTTGGAGACTTGAAAAATCCAAGTCACTGAGTGGTTGTGAGACTGCTGAGTATCAAGGTGCAGTAGCATATGGTGGGAGTCCCCCAAGTCTTCAGGCGAAGAGAGTTGCCGAATGAGGTGTCTCGCGTGTTACTAATTTGTCAAAGTAACGAATCCTTGTTTCGATGTCACACATTCGTATATGCTTTATCTAAAAATATTTCCAACTTTTGTGTGTTTGATGCTGCATGCTATTGACTAGACAAGATCAAGTGCAATTAGTAGCTTTTCTCTCTTTTTCATCTTTTCTTTGGTGGAATTGCTTTTCGTTTCCACTAATCAGCCTGAGTGGATGCAAGATAACACCATTCTCTATAGCTCAGATTGCAAAGTCGTCTTCATGAAAGTTGTTCCTTATCTTGTGAACTACAACATATCCAAATTTGAGATCCATCGGAGTAGTACAACTTCAGAAATTCAAGTATGATGAGTAACTGTTCATCAATGTTCTGTTAATCCGTCAGACTTGTTGTGAGCTTCGAAACTCCATTTTCTCTTGTTCAGATCAACATACTTTCTTCATGGAAGTTGTTCCTCATCATCTCTTCCATAACATATCAAAAATTCAGAACAAACTAACGGTTGAATATTTCCAGATCTTCGAAACACCGCAGCAGCTTTGAAGCTTGCAGAAATCTGACCGTCATGTTTGGAGCTTCAACACTCTAACTTCCGTCACTCAAATAGAAAAATTTCCTTCGTGAAAGTTGTTCATCTGCTCAAGAACTATAAGATGTCCAAAATTCAGCTCCACTGGAATTAGCTTCGCACTATCTTGATGAAGAGTGTGTGAAGCTTTTATGTGTTTTGGTGTTGAAATTTGGTATTGTAGGTGAAGCTTTGGGGTTGAAGCTTGATAGGTGAAGCTTTGGTGTTGAAGCTTTATAGGTGAAGCTTTGTGTTTGAAGCTTTATAGGTGAAGCTTTGGGGTTGAAGCTTGATAGGTGAAGCTTTGTGTTTGAAGCTTTATAGGTGAAGCTTTGGTGTTGAAGCTTGATAGGTGAAGCTTTGTGTTGAAGCTTTATAGGTGAAGCTTTGGGGTTGAAGCTTTATAGGTGAAGCTTTTGTTGGCACCATAAATTGATTGTGCTTCGCACTATCTTGATGAACATAGTGCGAAGCTTGGGAGATTGATACTTGTCCTCCATTGATGAAGATTTTGTTGGCACCATAAATTGATTGTGCTTCGCACTATCTTGATGAACATAGTGCGAAGCTTTGGAGATTGATACTTGTCCTCCATTGATGAAGCTTTTGTTGGCACCATAAATTGATTGTGCTTCGCACTATCTTGATGAACATAGTGCGAAGCTTTGGAGATTTATACTTATCCTCCATTGATGAAGATTTTGTTGGCACCATAAATTGATTGTGCTTCGCACTATCTTGATGAACATAGTGCGAAGCTTTGGAGATTGATACTTGTCCTCCATTGATGAAGCTTTTGTTGGCACCATAAATTGATTGTGCTTCGCACTATCTTGATGAACATAGTACGAAGCTTTTGAGATTGATATTTGTCCTCCATTGATGAAGCTTTTGTTGAATTTCCCAATTTCCAATTTCCTCTTTTTTTTTTTTTTTTTTTTGGGAAAACTAGAAATTTGAAAATGTGGGAGAGACAACGTATACAAATTTTGCTTCCATACTGTTAAGTGAGAGATTGTGATGCAAGCCACATCTTGTAGTAGTCGAAGGTTTGGATGAACCATATAAATTGAATTTGCTTCGAACAGTCTTGATCAAAAGCGTTTGAAGCGTTCTATGAGTTGTAGTGTTTGCATTGTTACAGAGGAGAAATGTCTGAAGCAGATGCAAGAGGGCTGAAGAGCTTGATCTTCGTATACCATGCATTGAAGCCATTGTTGGCTTGCAATAAGACTTTGTTGGTGACTATAGCTCTTGTTAGGCATAAGTGCTCCCCTAGTTGAGTTGTAAAGCTTGATGGTTTTTGATTATTTGTGAATGCTAGGAGTTCACATGTACAAGTTGTACCACTCGTCTTCTGGTTAATGGAATGAATGGTAGGTTGCTTTCATCACGTGGTTGGTGGTACGAATGTGAATTCCTTAATCACCTTTCATCACATTTCATCACCTGGTTGGTGACATGAAGGAGAGTACGTGTTGTACATTTCATCACCTGGTTGGTGGCATGAAGATGAGTTCCTTCTTCACCTGATTGGTGATAAGGGTGGCAAGTTTCCAAATAATATTAGAGTACGGGTTGTACATTTCATCACCTAGTTGGTGGTACGAAGGTGAGTTCCTTCATCACCTAGTTGGTGAGAATAAGGGCAAGGTGTCGAGGCACATTGTGGCAAATGTCGAATGACACAAAGTGTGTTGAACCCTTTCGAAGCACAGTTGGCTTATGTATGGATGTGTTGGAATGTATGATGTTTATGCATGAATGTGTTGGAATGTATGATGTTTATGTATGAATGTATTGGAATGTATGATGTTTATGTATGAATGTGTTGGAATGTATGATGTTTATGTATGAATGTGTTGGAATGTATGAATGTGTTGGAATGTATGATGTAGATCCTTTGTATAGTCTTATTGACACATACTTAGATTTTGTTTTGTATTGGAAACATTTGCGTTGAAGCTTCAACACTTGAGTGTTTCATTGCTCAGAATGGAAAAGAGTTTATGGCCGAGTTGGCTAAATCACCTCTTTATTGAATTCATACCAAATGGTCTTTGTTACATAGGATGCCGAACGGCTGTAGCTTAACACTTGTACAATGTGAGTCTTATTTGTAATAGTACTTCAAGTGGTCAGCATTCCATAGATGGCCAAGGGTCTTGCCGTCGGAGTTTCTGAGCTTGTAGGAGCCAGGGCGACTGATGCCGACGACCTCGAACGGTCCGTCCCAGTTAGGACTGAGTGTTCCTTCACTCGGGACTCTATCACAGAGTAATCTTTTCTTCAGTACCCAGTCTCCCACTTTGAAAGAGCGAGGTTTGACCCTTGAGTCGTAGTAGTTGGAGATGCGCTGCTTGTAGGCGACATTCCTCAGGTGAGCCTGATTTCTGTGTTCCTCGACTAGATCCAGGTTGAGGGTGAGTTGCTTGTCGTTCTCACTCTGTATGTAGTTCTGGATTCGGTATGTTGCTTGCTCAAGCTCAACTGGGACAACTGCTTCTGTACCAAAAGCAAGTGAGAATTGAGTTTCTCCTGTGGAAGTCCGATATGAAGTGCGGTATGACCAAAGGACTTGGGGTACGAATTCTGGCCAACAACCTTTAGCTTTGTCCAAGCTAGTTTTCAGAGTGCGCTTGATTATTTTGTTAACGGCCTCGACTTGTCCGTTAGACTGAGGATGGGCTGGAGAGGCAAAACATAAGTTGATGTTGAACTTAGAGCAGAACATCTTGAACTTCTTGTTGTCGAACTGCCGCCCATTGTCCGTGACTATCGCATTGGGAA
Source organism: Malus sylvestris (assembly GCF_916048215.2). Lineage (NCBI taxonomy): Eukaryota > Viridiplantae > Streptophyta > Magnoliopsida > Rosales > Rosaceae > Malus > Malus sylvestris. The sequence goes on along the minus strand of NC_062267.1, from coordinate 5,544,680 downwards.
TGCCGAATCTGCAGAGGATGTTCTTCCATACGAATTCTTCTATTTTTCCCTCAGTAATGGTTGCCAAGGGTTCTACTTCAGCCCACTTTGTGAAGTAGTCAACTGCAACGATTGCATAGCGGACCTTGCCTTTCCCTGCAGGCATTGGGCCGATCAAATCAAGTCCCCATTGGGCGAAGGGCCAAGGGCTGATCATAGGAGTGAGCGGCTCGGGAGGGGAGTGAGGGATAGTTGCGTAGCGTTGACACTTATCACATGAGCGAGATATTCTGATGGCATCTTGGTGGAGTGTTGGCCAATAGTATCCTTGGCGAAAAGTCTTGTGAGCTAGGGATCGAGACCCAGCATGATCTCCGCAGACTCCTTCATGTATTTCCCGAAGGACAATTTCCGCCTCCGCAGGTGTAAGGCATCTTAGGTATGGCAGGGTGAAACCGCGCTTGTAGAGTTGGTCATTAATGATCAGGTAGCGGGCAGACTTGTATCGAATCTGCTTAGCTTGGACTTTGTCAATTGGGAGGGTGCCATGAGCAAGGAATTTATAAATTGGGGTGATCCAACTATCTTCTTGTTGTAAATTGTACACCTCCGCGACCATGGTGCTTGGTTCTGCCAACAATTCGACATGAATTTTTCTCCCAATCTTGTCTTCCACTGCCGAGGCGAGGCGAGCCAAAGCGTCTGCATGACTGTTTGCCGCTCGAGGAACTTGGGTGATCTGGTAGTGGAAGTGCTTGAGCAAAAGTCGCGTTTGCGCAAGATATGCTGCCATGGAGCTATCCTTAGCATCAAAGTTGTTTGTGACTTGGTTGACCACTAATTGGGAGTCACTGAAGATATCAATTCGTTTAACCCCAAGGTGTTTGGCCAAACGCAAGCCTGCTAGAAGGGCTTCGTATTCGGCCTCGTTGTTCGATGCCTTGAATTTGAAACGAAGAGCGTATTCCATCGCCACTTTGTCGGGGGTAGTGAGGACTAATCCTGCTCCGCAGCCCTGTTGGTTGGATGAGCCATCAACATACAGACTCCATGCTGGGGTCGTTGATTCTACTTTCTGAGCTTCCGATGGTAATGAAGCTACTGCTTCAGGTGTAGAAGCAATGTCAACAGGATATGTGAAGTCGGCGATGAAATCTGCTACTGCTTGACCTTTTTCGGCTGGTTTTGGTTGGTAGGAGATGTCAAACTCACCCAATGCTATCGCCCATTTGATCATTCGTCCAAACGTGTCAGGACTCTGGAGTATCTGTCGAAGAGGGTGATTGGTAAGCACGATGATGGCGTGTGCTTGGAAATAAGGGCGAAGTTTCCGAGCAGACATAACCAATGCTAGAGCTAATTTCTCAATGTTGGAGTATCGTGTCTCCGCATCTTGTAGGGCTTTGCTAGCGTAGTAGACGGGCCGTTCGACACCACTGTCCATTCGAATAAGAACAGAACTGACTGCTGAAGCCGAAACCGATAGATAGATGATGAGAGTGTCACCAACTTCTGGTTTGGAGAGCAGAGGGGCTTTACTCATGTACTCTTTGAGGTTCCTGAATGCCTTGGCACATTCCTCCGTCCATGTAATGTACTTCTTATTTCCCTTGAGTGCTTTGAAGAAAGGAGCACATCTGTCTGTGGCCTTAGAGATGAATCTGGTTAAGGCTGCCACCTTGCCAGTAAGGCTTTGGATGTCTTTTGAAGTTATTGGCTCTTTCATGTCGAGGATTGCTTTGATCTTTTCAGGGTTAGCTTCAATGCCTCGTTGGCTAATCATGAAGCCTAAGAATTTGCCAGAGCCCACGCCGAAGGCACATTTGTTGGGGTTCAACCTCATTCGATACCTCTTTAGAATGGTGAAAGTTTCAGATAGGTTGGTGATGTGTTGGTCAGCATGTTTGCTTTTGACTAGCATATCATCAACGTAAACTTCCATGTTTTTCCCAATTTGTTCGGCGAACATTGAATTGACCAGTCTCTGATAAGTTGCTCCTGCATTCTTTAGGCCGAAAGGCATGACTTTATAGCAATATAGTCCCCTGTCAGTAGTGAAGGCCGTGTGTTCTTGGTCTGAGGGGTTCATGAGGATTTGGTTGTATCCTGAATAAGCGTCCATGAAGCTCAAGAGCTCACACCCTGCCGTAGAGTCTATAAGTCTATCAATGAGAGGAAGGGGGAAACTATCATTCGGGCATCCTTTGTTTAGGTCGGTGTAGTCGACACACATTCTCCACAAGACCTTTTGAAGCAGGAGACTTTCCTTGGTCGGATTTTTCTTAACAAGGACAACATTTGCTACCCATGTTGGGTAATTGACTTCACGGACGAAGCTTATGTCCTTGAGTTTTTCAACTTCTGCTTTCATCGCCTCGTATTGTTCAACATCATAAGATCTTCGCTTCTGTTTTACTGGTTTGGTCTTGGGATCAATACTCAAGTGGTGACAGATGATATCGGGAGAGATACCCGGCATATCTTTATATGACCAAGCGAAGACCTCGGCGTTCTCTTGCAAAAAGGAGATCAGCGACAACCGAAGGGGTGGTGACAAAGTGGTGCCAATATTCACCATGCAGTCTAGATGGTCTTTGGAGATAGAGATCTTCTCTAACTCTTCAGCGGGTTATGCTTGCTGGGTGAATGAGTCATCTCGAGGGTCGTCGGGTTAACTGTTGCCATCCTGAAGACCCGAGTTGGATTCATCTGGACTGGTCTTTACGACTTGGTTATGTATAAAGAGAGTCTCCTTGGGGACAGGCAGGTGTTGTTGTTTGACTGAAGTGTTGTAACATGATCGAGCACTAAGTTGATCTCCCCTGATGTACCCATTGCCGAAAGGGGTTGGAAACTTCATCAACAACATATGTGTGGATACCATGGCCTTGAGATCATTGATGCCTGTGCGCCCAAAGATGACATTGTATGCCGTCGGGCAGTTGACCACTAGGAAGTTAGTGGTAATAGTAGATGTGTAGGGGCCTGTACCAATGGTGAAGGGTAAGTGTATACTCCCTAAAGGTTGCACGATATCGCCAGAGAAGCTTATCAGAGGAGAAATCGAGCGATCGAGCAAGTGTTCAGCTACATTAAGTGCCTTGAAAGCTTCAACAAACATGATATTGACTGAAGCACCTGTGTCTATCAGGATTCGTTTCACATCAAAATTTGCTATGTGAGCTTCCACGATCAGCGGGTCATTGTGAGGGTAGATGATACCTCTTTCTTCCTCAGGGTAGAAACATATTGGATCCCAATTAGGCTTTTGATACTTGCCTCCTCTGATGTCTTCCACGTGAAACACTTGATGGCCAGGTCTCAAAGTTCGTTCACTGCTTTTCATGGCCCTATTGGAAGATTCAGACATGGGTGTGCCGCCGCTTATGGAATATATCACATTCACCTGGCGTTGGTTACGGTTATCCCTTGGAGGGTGAAGGAGGAACTGATCAATTTTTCCTTCACGTGCCAAAGCTTCAATATGGTCATGGAGGATAATGCACTTCTCACTATCATGGCCATTATACTCGTGGTAGCAGCAAAACATGCCCGTGTTCTTCGTGGACTTGTAATCTGGCTGTTTTGGCTTTGGCTTTGGTATCAGGTGAGCTATACTGGGGTAGATGGCAGCACATGTAGCATTCAAAGAGGTGTATGTCTCATACCTCGGGGTAGGGCCTGTCTTGACACGTGATTGGCCCACTGCGTTGACTGCCTGGGGGCGGGCATTATTGTGACGATATCCTGAGTTATCGCGATAGTGCCCCTTGTTCTTTTTATTAAAATGAGATTGGTGAGGATGGAAGTCCTTCCTTTTGCCCTGAGATTGATATGTCTGCTGACTTGGCGAAGCATTAAATGAGGCAGGGGGTGTGCTGCTACCATTTGGAAGGTTGAGGTCTTTTCATTCGGTTGGATCTGGCCTCCACTCCCTACTTGCTGATAAGGGGTGACTGTAGGGGGTTTCCCTTGATATGTCCTTGCCTCGGCGGAGGCATGGTTGTAAGCTTGTGTCATCACCTCAGAGTAAGTTTTCCAAGTGTTGGCATTGATCATGTACTTGAAGAAACAGTCACGTAAGCCTGCAGTGAAAGCCTTGAGGACGGTCTTGTCATCTGCCTCAGCGCAGCGAGAATACTCATGGCTGAAGAGGCCAGCGTACTTTCGTAATGACTCGTCCGGCTTCTGGTGAATAGTGTACAAGTCATCTGCGGAATGCAAGCGATCGGTCTGGAAGATGTGTTGAGAGACAAACAGCTTTCTCAACTCTTCAAATGAGTCTACTGTCTCAGGTGGAAGACGGCAATACCAGTTTAAAGCTCCGCCAGAGAGGGTGGAGGGGAAGAGAAGGCACCGTTCTTCGTCGGTGTGTCCCCGGTATACCATGGTGGACTCAAAGAGGTTAAGGTGTTCAATCGGGTCTTCCCTTCCAGTATAGAGCTGTAAGTCAAGCTTCTGCTTTGTCTTCGCTTGGAGGGGAGTGTTGAGGATCCTTCTTGTGAGAGGGCCAGGCCTGGGTTGGTTCCAGTCAGGTATCTCGGCTTGACGTTCAGCCTTAAGCTTGTTTACTTCCTTAAGGAGCTGCAGGACAAGGGGGTCCTGAGTGGAGTCGTGCACCACTGAAGTTTTCTTCTTTAAGTCCCCATCACCTCTTGGAAGTAGGAAAGTTTGATCAAGATAGCGTGATCTTTCTCTGGACTCGCCACACTGACTTCTAGAGTAAGTATGTCGGAATGTTTCCGAGTCCCCAGTACCTTCATATTCTTCTGGGACTTGTTGCCCCTTATCTAGATTGGCGGCTGGCCTGGGTCGTGGAAGAGGACCGAGTCTTTCAGAAACCCTTGGGTCATTGATATTCGAGCTTATGTGGATGGGATTCTCTCGATGTTGCTTTAGGAAGTCTCGACAATCGCGATAGACAGCTTTTGATCCTTCCACATCCTCTGTGAGGAGGTGTTTTCCTCTACTTCTCCTGCTTCGGGTTGAAGCAGCTGGGTTGAGAGAAGTCTCATGTTGATTATCACATTGATGTGTAGCTCGATCCCTATCAGGGATGTCCGTGTCGGATATCGGCGACCCTCCGTGTTGGGGGGCATTCAGTTGATTGTTGACCTCGACAGGGGCGACGAGCTTGTGTGTTTGAGCCTGCCTAGCCTCGTGAAGCATCTCGAAAAGTTTTTCATATTATTCCTGGAGGACTTCATTCTTCATCGCTATCTTGTTGTTCTGAACCTCTAGCTCATCGACTTTAGCTTGAAGAGTAACTCTATTTCCTTCCTGCTTTCGTTGCTTCATACTAGGTCCAGCAGGGGTGTCATTCTGTGTGCTGTGGCTTCTTTCGCTCCCCATATCGGCGAGAGATGCTTGGCCAAAAGAAAGTGTACGAGCGGTGGAAACCAGCTTGACAAAGTTGAAGAGAGTGGGAATAAGTGTCGTTTCCCACAGACGGCGCCAAATGTTGATGCACAAAATCAGCGAAGACTTTGGTACAACAGAAAGTGTCAGGTTTTGTGACCTTCGCTTGGTTGCTTCGGTCACTAGTGAGGATAAATACGTAAATGAATAGAGACAGAGAAGCAAACATAGGATGTACGTGGTTCACCCAGATTGGCTACGTCCACGGAGTAGAGGAGTTCTCATTAATTGTGAAGGGTTTACACAAATACATAGGTTCAAGCTCTGGTTTAGTGAGTTCTAGTGAATAGTTTATTACAAAATGACATTAGAGATTGTTGTGGGAGAATGATCCCTATTTATAGAAGAGAGTTTCTAGTTTTGTTCTAATATTGACACATGTCGTGTTGTGATTGGCTTCTGATGTTGACACGTGTCGTGCTGTGATTGGCTTCTGATGTCGACACGTGTCGCATTGTGATTGGCCTTCTGGTTGAAGGGAAACTCTTCTGGGTCCTTGACGGTATAACGTTGACCGGTGCTCAGTAGTTTCAGGATTAGTCAAGTATGGTACAAACAGAGTGAACTTGAGGAGATAAGGCATGAAGCTTATGAGAATGCTAGAATTTACAAAGAGAAGACCACGGCATTCCATGATAAGATGCTTAGAGGCAAGACTTTCGAAATTGGGCAGAAAGTGTTGTTGTTCAACTCCCGTCTTCGTCTATTCCCTGGTAAGTTACGTTCCAAGTGGGTTGGCCCGTTTGTTATTACTAATCTTTTTGTGCATGGTGCAGTCCAAATTAGGAGCTTGAGAACCGGGCAAGAATTCAAGGTGAATGGACATCGCTTGAAGCCGTACTACGAGAACTTTGTGGAGCATGTTGTGGAGGAGATCCCACTGCATGCCGTGGGTTCCAAGGAGGAGTGAAGGTGTTCTTCGTCCGGCTGCAAGACGTAAAAGAATGCGCTACGTGGGAGGCAACCCATGCATACAACAAAGGAAGCCCTAGGAATCACTCAAATTCCAGATTTGCGTTCCTAAAACCCTTCTCTTTGTTGTTGTTTATAATCTGCCAGTTTATTTGTTTACTTGCTGTTTGTGTGTTTAATTTTATTTGGTGTGATTTTATGCTTGAAACATTGAGGACAATGTTTGATTTAAGTGTGGGGGGGTAACTAAGTGTTTTTTATGCAAATTCGTGGGATTGTACCACCCATTACTTAGAGACTTGTTCCTTGCTGTTTTTACGTGTTTTTAAGCAGTTTTGGTGTGTTTTAGAGTGTGTTAACATAAAACTCCGAAAATCACATAAAAATTTGAAAAAAAAAAAGTGTTTTGAAAAAGCCTAAAAAGAGTGTTTTGAGTCGTTTTTGTGTGTTTGTGTCTAGGGTACCTTCCAACACAATGACGAGGATTCGGTTTGTAATTGCATGGCTGTTAAAGAAAGTTATTAACATGATGAAAGTTTGAATTACTCTTTGCTTATGCTTGGTTGTGGTTATAGCTTATGAATTCACATGCAATCACAAAGGATAAAAATTAGTTTTTGTAACATGCTTGAAGGAAGAAACTCAAACAAACGCTACAACCTTGTGAGACTTGAGCCTAAACGTTTATTTGGAGAGTTATAATCTGTGCATTATTGTTTTCTAAGTCGTTGCATGATCTCATTATTCCTTGCTTGGTTGCTACTTAGAAGGTGTTTCATCATTTAGTTCCAAATGCTAGAACTCATGCCCATTTCATTCAAAGCATGTTATTGATTTGCATAACACATATTCAAGATGAAGTTGTGTAGTTACCACCACCTTAGCCAAAAAGCCGTGAATCCCCTATGTCATTATGTTTTGTAGGTTTTAACCTCATTGAGTCTTGTTTAGCCTTTTCTTTGTTAACCCACATTAACCTCACCTAGCCTAGATTATGACCATCCTTACCCTTGTTCTTGAAGCATAGTAAAGCATGATTCAAATTGAATTCCTTTTGATTTATATATGGCAGAAAACAAGTGTGGGGGAAAGGTTTCAATTTGGGTATTTTGGGTGCCATAGAACACGGCAAGAAAAGAAAAGAAGAAAAAAAATGAAATTCGTGGAAAGAGAAAAAGAAAAAGAAAAAGTGTGTGGAAAGAATGAAAAAGAGTTGAAAATATGTGAAAAAGAGTCCCAAAGTATTGTTTGTTGAAGAAAGGGTCCAAAACTTTGAATTCGGCCCTTAATATTGCTTGAATCTTCCCCTTATGTCTAAAAGTGATTTCTGCATTCTAAAGTGAATTCTAAGTCTTGATTTCATTACTTTGCTTACTATTGCTTTAAGAACGTTTGTTTTCCCTTACCTTTCTTTGTTAACCAACACCCCAAGCCCCGTTACAACCTTTGACTTCAATCTTGAGTGTTATGTGTTTCAATTTGTGGAGTTTGAATTTGGTATGAGCATATGGTGTCACTGGTTCTCGCATCTAAGTAGTAGCATTCCATTCATGAGATCATATCTTAACATGCTTATTAACTCCAGAAATTGCGTTCTTTGTTATACATATATGTGAGTGTTCGTTTCCATATCTACATCAATCTTCTCACATATAACTAGTATAGGGTGTGTAGTTAGAAAATCTGAGTGAAAATTGAGTGCATATCTTGTAAGGAATTGAGTGATTTCTCTAAGGCATGTTACTACATCAAAAACATTGTTTTAATTGCTTAAATGTGAACTAGTAAGTAGTGACTATGATTAAGCATGTGCTTAAGTGTAAAGATGACTAAAATCTGTGGGGAATAACGATTTTTAACATGTCATGTGCATTGGAAATCCCTGAGGCAATTGTTGGAAGGTTTAGGTTATGTTTTATTTTGTTTCGTTTTATTTCTTTGTTTTGCTCGAGGACTAGCAAAAGCTAAGTGTGGGGGAATTTGATAGGAGCATATTTATGCGACTTAATTGGCTTGTTCTCGTGCATTTATGTTATGTTTCGTTAGCTATTTTAGTGTTTAAAGTTACTTTTGTGTGTTTTCAGATTCCAAAGTCGAAGTGTGCAAAATGATGTAATTTGGAGCCTTTTGGAGCAAAAGGAATGGATGAATTGAAGACTTGAAGAAATTAGGATTCCTAATCAACCAAGGATTCCTAATCAACGAAGGATTCCTAATCAATGAAGGATTCCTAATTGACGAAGGATTCCTAATTGAAGATGGATTCCTAATCACATGAGGATTCCTAGAAGAACAAGGATTCCTACTCCAACAAGGATTCCTACTTGAAGTAGGAAAGTTAAGCCAAAGTTTCTTATTTTGGTTTGACCTTTCCTAATCCTAATTGTCCCTATGTTCCAACAACTTTGAAGGCCTTTTAAGCATTCTAGGACACAAATTACACATTCCTTGCATAATCCTCATTAGTGCCGCACCTTTCCCACCTTCCCTCTTCCTTGCCGTGCAAGGGAGGGAGTTGTTTCCTGTTTCCTTGCTTGTAAACACCTTCCTAATCTGTTTTAGGTTAGTGCCGCACCTTTTGGCTAATTTCCCTTAAGTTTCTGATTTAATTTCCTATTTCTAGAAGCTTTTGACTTAATTTCTGTTTACCAAAATAGTCTAGGGTTTTTAATTTCCTAATCCCTTTAAATAAACATCTTTGTGCAGCCACAAAAATCCCCATTCATCCAGAAAATAATCATTCACGCCAGAAACAATTCTCCATCTTCAACAGCCCCATTCCTTCACCATTCACCCAAATTTTTGCCACAAAACCACCCTAGCCGCACCACCCATCAACCCTAAACACTTCCATACATCCTCCATCCATTCTACATCATTCAAATACCCAAGAATCTGCCCATAGTCCCTGTGCCGCAGCAAAGGAGAGGAAGAAGAAGTACTTGAAGTTTCTAGCCGTTCAACATCGAATCGTTGGAATATTTAGGTGTTCTCTTTCTTATATTTAGAATGTATGAATCTGTTTTCCTTTGTTTTGTGAACATGAGGAACTAAGCCTTTTGGCTAGGGGGTTATTCAATACCATGATTATGCTTGCAAGATGAATTGATTACGTCTAATTGTTATTTCATGAATCGTGAATGCAATTCGCTTAACCGTTTGATTGATGACTTATTTTTGTGTGTTAATTAAGATGGCCAACTTAGTTTTCATGAAGGAATTTGAAGCTAAAACATAAGGAAGTTTCACCTAATAGTTACAACTTTATGTTTGCAAGTAATGGAGGTCGCTTATAAACGATCGCGTTAAGTGAATTCTTGGCAAACGTTTCATGCTTTTCATAGTAACAATTGCCTCGTCAATGCTTATAGTTTTCATGAAGCTTAATGATCTTTGATTGTATCTTTATTGTGCTTTTCACGTAAGGAACTTTTAGAGAATGTTTTGAGTTGTTGCATGTGCATTCCCATCCAATTCACTAATTTTAGGAAAACTTGAAGGTTAAAAAAGTGCTATCACAGTTAACCTAGGGCGTTGAGATTCATAATTCATTGAAAGAAACAATTGGAAATCAAAGTTGAATGCAAGTGTATCATGTGTGGAGAAGAACCCTCTAGTTAATCTATCACCCATCAATTTACTTAACTTTGTCTTAAAATCTGTTTACTTTGTTCTTGCTTTGTTTTAATTAATTTCGTCCAAAATCAACCCCACCATATTTCTTTGAGTCATATTACTTAGAACTTGTCTTAGAATATGTTTTTAGGTGTTTTAGGTCATTAGGAAACCAAAATTCGTCCAAGTTGTGTTAGAGTCCCAAAACTGCCCAGAAAGTGGTTTTTAGGCAGTTTTGAGTGTTTGGTTGCTGTTTTGATTCTTTTGGTTCGTTTTAGTGTTTTAGAATTTAGTTTTGCATTCTTTGAGTCTAGTTACGTATTTTAAACTTTGTTTTACAGATTTGAGTCAGTTTAGAGTGTTTTAGCAATCCCTCCTAATCCCCGGTTTAAGAACGATCCCTACTTATCCATACTACAATTGTCAACAAGAGGGTTAATTTGTGTGTTTAGTTAATTTACGCACCGGTTTAAGAATGGCACCAAAATTTGATGCGTAAAATAACTAAACACACAAATTAACCCTCTTGTTGACAATTGTAGTATGGATAAGTAGGGATCGTTCTTAAACCGGGGATTAGGAGGGATTGCTAAAACACTCTAAACTGACTCAAATCTGTAAAACAAAGTTTAAAATACGAAACTAGACTCAAAGAATGCAAAACTAAACTCTAAAACACTAAAACGAACCAAAAGAATCAAAACAGCAACCAAACACTCAAAATTGCCTAAAAACCACTTTCTGGGCAGTTTTGGGACTCTAACACAAATTGGACGAATTTTGGTTTCCTAATGACCGAAAACACCTAAAAACAAATTCTAAGACAAGTTCTAAGTAATATGACTCAAAGAAATAAGGTGGGTTTGATTTTGGACGAAATTAATTAAAACAAAGCAAGAACAAAGTAAACAGATTTTAAGACAAAGTTAAGTAAATTGATGGGTGATAGATCAACTAGAGGGTTCTTCTCCACACATGATACACTTGCATTCAACTTTGATTTCCAATTGTTTCTTTCAATGAATTATGAATCTCAACGCCCTAGGTTAACTGTGATAACACTTTTTTAACCTTCAAGTTTTCCTAAAATTAGTGAATTGGATGGGAATGCACATGCAACAACTCAAAACATTCTCTAAAAGTTCCTTACGTGAAAAGCACAATAAAGATACAATCAAAGATCATTAAGCTTCATGAAAACTATAAGCATTGACAAGACAATTGTTACTATGAAAAGTATGAAACGTTTGCCAAGAATTCACTTAACGCGATCGTTTATAAGCGACCTCCACTACTTTCAAACATAAAGTTGTAACTATTAGGTGAAACTTCCTTATGTTTTAGCTTCAAATTCCTGCATGAAAACTAAGTTGGCCATCTTAATTAACACACAAAAATAAGTCATCAATCAAACGGTTAAGCAAATTGCATTCACAATTCATGAAATAACAATTAGACGTAATCAATTCATCTTGCAAGCATAATCATGGTATTGAATAACCCCCTAGCCAAAAGGCTTAGTTCCTCATGTTCACAAAACAAAGGAAAACAGATTCATACATTCTAAATATAAGAAAGAGAACACCTAAATATTCCAATGATTCGATGTTGAACGGCTAGAAACTTAAAGTATTTGTTCTTCCTCTCCTTTGCTGCGGCACATGGACTATGGGCAGGTTCTTGGGTATTTGGATGATGTAGAATGGATGGAGGATGTATGGAAGTGTTTAGGGTTGATGGGTGGTGCGGCTAGGGTGGTTTTGTGGCAGAAATTTGGGTGAATGGTGAAGGAATGGGGCTGTTGAAGGTGGTGTTCAGTTTCTGGCGTGAATGATTATTTTCTAGATGAATGGGGATGTTTGTGGCTGCACAAACATGTTTATTTAAAGGGATTAGGAAATTAAAAACCCTAGGCTAATTAGGTAAACAGAAATTTAAGTCAAAAGCTTCTAGAAATAGGAAACAAAAGCAGAAAATTAAAGGAAAGGGCAAGGGAAATTCGGCTAGGGTTTAAAACACAAAAGGAAGGTGTTTTAAAGCTTAGAATCAGGAAATAACCCTCTCCCTTGCACGGCAAGGAAGAGGAAATACCAATGGGGGTGCGGCAAGGGTTCAAAAGGTGCAAGAGATGTGTATTTGATGTCCTAGAATGCTTAGGAAGTCTTCATAATTGCTGGAACTTTTAGGGACATTTAGGAAAAATCAAACCAAAGTAGGAAACTTTGGCTTAACTTTCCTATTTCAAGTAGGAATCCTTGTTGGAGTAGGAATCCTTGTTCTTCTAGGAATCCTCATGTGATTAGGAATCCATCTTCCATTAGGAATCCTTCTTGGAGTAGGAATCCTTCGTCGATTATGAATCCTTCTTCAATTAGGAATCCTTCTTCAATTAGGAATCCTTCGTTGATTAGGAATCCTAACTTCTTCAAGTCTTCAATTCATCCATTCCTTTTGCTCCAAAAGGCTCCAAATTACATCATTTTGCACACTTCGGCTTTGGAATCTGAAAACACACAAAAGTAACTTTAAACACTAAAATAGCTAACGAAACATAACATAAATGCACGAGAACAAGCCAATTAAGTCGCATAAATATGCTCCTATCAAATTCCCCCACACTTAGCTTTTGCTAGTCCTCGAGCAAAACAAAGAAATAAAACAAAACAAAACAAATAAAACACAACCTAAACCTTCCAACATTTGCCTCAGGGATTTCCAATGCACATGACATGTTAAAAATCGTTATTCCCCACAGATTTTAGTCATCTTTACACTTAAGCACATACTTAATCATAGTTACCACTTACTAGTTCACAATTAATCAATTAAAACAATGTTTTTGATGTAGTAACATGCCTTAGAGAAATCACTCAATTCCTTACAAGATATGCACTCAATTTTCACTCAGATTTTCTAACTACACACCCTATACTAGTTATATGTGAGAAGATTGATGTAGATATAGAAACGAACGCTCACATATATGTATAACAAAGAACGCAATTTCTGGAGTTAATAAACATATTTAGATATGATCTCATGAATGGAATGCTACTACTTAGACGCGAGAACCAGTGACACCATATGCTCATACCAAATTCAAACTCCACAAATTGAAACACATAACACTCAAGATTGAAGTTCAAGGTTGTAACGGGGCTTGGGGTATTGGCTAACAAAGAAAGGTAAGGGAAAACAAACGTTCTTAAAGCAATAGCAAGCAAAGTAATGAAATTGAAACTTAGAATTCACTTAGATTGCAGAAATCAACTTTTAAACACGAAGGGAGGATTCAAGCAATATTTAGGGCCGAATTCAAAGTTTTGGATCCCTTTCTTCAACAAACAATACTTTGGGACTCTTTTTCACATCTTTTCAACTCCTTTTCATTCTTTTCACACACTTTTTCTTTTTCTTTTTCTTTTTCCACGAATTTCATTTTTTTTTTCTTTTCTTTTCTTGCCGTGTTCTATGGCACCCAAAATACCCAAATTGAAACCTTTCCCCCACACTTGTTTTCTGCCATATATAAATCAAAAGGAATTCAATTTGAATTATGCTTTACTATGCTTTAAGAACAAGGGTAAGGATGGTCCTAATCTAGGCTAGGTGAGGGTAATGTGGGTTAACAAAGAAAAGGCTAAACAAGGCTCAATGGGGTTAAAACCTACAAAACATAATGACATAGGGGAATCACGGCTCTTTGGTTATGGTGGTGGTCACTACACAACTTTATCTTGAATATGTGTTATGCAAATCAATAACATGCTTTGAATGAAATGGGCATGAGTTCTAGCATTTGGAACTAAATGATGAAATGCCTTCTAAGTAGTAACCAAGCAAGGAATAATGAGATCATGCAACGACTTAGAAAACAATAATGCACAGATTTTAATTCTCCAAATAAATGTTTAGGCTCAAGTCTCACAAGGTTGTAGCGTTTGTTTGAGTTCATTCCTTCAAGCATGTTACAAAAACTAATTTTTATCCTTTGTGATTGCATGTGAATTCATAAGCTATAACCACAACCAAGCATAACCAAATAGTAATTCAAACTTTCATCATGTTAATAACTTTCTTTAACAGCCATGCAATTACAAACCGAATCCTCATCATTGTGTTGGAAGGTACCCTAGACACAAACACACAAAAACGACTCAAAACACTCTTTTTAGGCTTTTCAAAACACTTTTTTTTTTCAAATTTTTATGTGATTTTCGGAGTTTTATGTTAACACACACTAAAACACACCAAAACTGCTTAAAAACACTTAAAAACAGCAAGGAACAAGTCTCTAAGTAATGGGTGATAAATTTTTATGTGATTTTCGGAGTTTTATGTTAACACACACTAAAACACACCAAAACTGCTTAAAAATACTTAAAAACAACAATGAACAAGTCTCTAAGTAATGGGTGATAAAATCCCACGAATTTGCATAAAAAACACTTAGTTACGCCCCCACACTTAAATCAAACATTGTCCTCAATGTTTCAAGCATAAAATCACACTAAACAAAATTAAACATACAAACAGCAACTTAATCAACTAAACTGGGCAGATTAGAAACAACAACAAAGAGAAGGGTTTTAGGAACGCAAATCTGGAATTGGAGTGCTCTCTAGGTTTTCCTTTGTCGAATGCATGGGTTGCCTCCCAAGTAGCGCTTTATTTTACGTCTTGCAGCCGGACGATGCCTCATTGATCAACCTTCATGGGAACCCATGGCATAGTGGGTTGTCTCCTCCACATCATGTTCTACAAGGCTCTCATACATTGCATCCTTGAACGGAAATGGATAGTGATGTTTGTTGATGGGTGCGTTATGTTGCCTAAGGTTCACGTTCATGCTCCCATCATCGGGGATTTGCTTGGGTAGCTGCACCAAAGAAGGGAACCACCTATCAACTTTAATGGGAATTGGAATTGGATTAGGTGGCTTACCTATGTGATGTGATGAAGTGGCAGCAATGTGAACATTCTTCCCCATGGTGCTTTCGGCCAATTTGAGCATTGTGAGGGCAGTGGCCGTATAGTCCTTGTACTCCACTCCAATTCCTTCGTCTTGCATGGTTGTTGATGCATCCTTTGTGCTTGGTGCTGAACGGTCCAGTCCTATCTTTTCAATTTTATAAATGGCACAACAAGAATGAACAACATTAGGAGTCTCAATGGATTCAGAAATTTTAAAACTAATCATGTCACCACCAAATGCCATAGTGACTAATCCTTTGGCCACATCAATCTTTGTTTGAGCCGTTTTCATGAATGGCCTTCCAAGGAGGATTGGCAATGAAGGGGCATAGTCTGATTCATCCATTTCGAGGACATAGAAATCCACCGGGAAGATTAAATGATCAACCTGCACTAAAACGTCTTCCAAAACTCCATTTGGATAAGCGTTAGATCTATCGGCCAATTGTATGATTACACCATCATTTTTCAATGCTCCTAAGTTCATAGATGCATAAATGGAATATGGCATAACATTTATAGAAGCACCTAAATCAAGCATGGCAGATTTGAAATAGGAATTACCAATGACACATGGAATTGTGAAGCTACCCGGATCTTTACATTTTAGTGGTAGCTTTCTTTGCAACATTGCGGAGACATTCTCGCTTACATGTACCACTTCTTTCTCCCGGGCACGTTTCTTTGTTGTACAAAGCTTCTTTAAACACTTGGCATACTTCGGGATTTGCTTTATGGCATCAAGGAGGGGAATGTTGACATGCACATTTCTAAACGTCTCTAGAACATCTTTTTCTTCCTCTTCATTCTTGGATTGCAAAAATCTGCTAGGAAAGGGGACATTCAAAGGAAAAACATTAGTAGGAATTGAATTTAACACATTCTTACCCTTATTGGACAGATTTGACCGTTTAGGGGCCATGGGCACTTACGGCAAAGGTACTTCCACCTTTACCATGGGTTGATTTGATTCCTCCTCTTCCATTTGCATCATTTCATCCTCTTTGTGACCTGTTTTTTATGAAGAACCTGCCCCAACCTCCTTACCACTTCTTAGGGTGATTGCTTTGGCTGATTCAAACCCTCCTTTTGGATTTGGAATGGTAGAACTAGGAAGCCTTCCTTGGTCTCTAATCTGCCCAACAACTTCGGCAATCTGCCCCATTTGTTTCTCTAGTTGGTCCACCCTTTTGTTTTGATTTTCTTGCCCCTGAGTCAAAGTGCTTAGTAACTTAACAAGTGTATCATTATCCAAAGCATTACCTGAAGTATTTGGGGCAGATTGTGGTTGGATTTAAGGGGGTGCGTATGGTTTGGTGTAGAAGCCCGGGGGTTGTTGCCTAAAGCCTCCTTGTGGTTGGGATTGTTGTGGCTCTCTCAATTTGAAGTTTGGATGGTCTCTCCACCCCGGATTATACTTGTTGGAGTATGGATCATGTCTTGGCTGATTTTGGCTTTGAAACCCAATGGCATTAGCGCTCTCCCATCCACCATTCTCGATGAGTTGATGACACTTTTCAGAAACAAGTCATTGGATAGAACATACGCCACACACCAAGGGTCCTTGAATCTTCATTCCCTCGGCCATCTGTGAAACAAGAGAAGTAAGATTAGCTAACTGAGATTGAATATTGGATGTGGAACTTACCTCATGAACTTGTTGCCGTGGGGGTCCTCTTTGGCCTACACCCTTGTATTGTTGAGCGTTCAACGCTCGATTAGTAATCAAGATTTTTGCAGCCATGGGCGTTTTGTCCACCAATGCTTCACCCGCCGAAGCATCGAGCATTTGACGTTCTAGTGGTAGGAGCCCTTCGTAGAAGTATTGCAAAAGCAATTCCTCCTTCATCTGATGCTGTGGACAAGAAGCAACAAGTGATTTAAATCGTTCATAATATGTAGGAAAAGACTCACATTCATCTTGTTGAATTCCACTTATTTTTTTACGAAGAAGAATGATGCGAGAAGTTGGGAAAAACTTCTCCAGAAACGCCCTCTTCATACTCTCCCAAGACGTAATTGTTCTGGGAGCCAACTCGTATAACCAATCCTTGGCCTTGTCCACTAAAGAGAATGGAAAAGCCTTCATCTTTAAGATACTTCCGTCAACGTTAACCGGAGTCATACTTGAGCACACCACTTCAAATTCTTTCAAATGTTTGTTCGGATCCTCCATGGACAGCCCATGGAACTTTGGAATGTGGTGGAGCAAACTTGACTTTAGCTCGAACTCTTCGGTTTTACCTTGGGCAGCCATGGGATATTGGATACACAATGGTGCGGCATTATCCAAACCCGAGGCGGAAAGCTCCTTGAGTGTACGGTTGTCCATGGCCATGCCTTGCTCTTGTTCACCCTCTGGTGCCGTGGGATCCTCCCCTTCTTCTAGAACTTGTTCTTCAAGGTCAGGTTCCGGGCTAGGTGGGTTAGACCCTTGTTAGTTCTTCATTCTTCTCAAAGTTCGCTCGAAATCGTCGTCGAAGTCCAAAATATGCTCACGAACAGGTTTGGAACTTCGAGTCATGCACTAGTACCTAAAAACAAAAAAAAATAAAACAAGTTAGCAATCTGCAATAGAAAACAAACGAAAATAACAAATAAACAAAAAGAATGATGGATTAGCAAAGTTGCTAATCCCCGGCAACGATTTTGAGAGAACTTTGAGAAGAAGGAGGAACCAACAAGAGTCCAACCCACCTAGCCCGGAACCTGACCTTGAAGAACAAGTTCTAGAAGAAGAGGAGGATCCCACGACACAAGTGGGTGAAGGAGAGCAAGGCATGGCCATGGACAACCGTACACTCAATGAGCTGTCCGCCTCGGGTTTGGATAATGCCGCACCATTGTGTATCCAATATCCCATGGCTGCCCAAGGTAAAACCGAAGAGTTCGAGCTAAAGTCAAGTTTGTTCCACCACATTCCAAAGTTTCATGGGCTGTCCATGGAGGATCCGAACAAACATTTGAAAGAATTTGAAGTGGTGTGCTCAAGTATGACTCCGGTTAACGTTGACGGAAGTATTTTAAAGATGAAGGCTTTTCCATTCTCTTTAATGGACAAGGCCAAGGATTGGTTATACGAGTTGGCTCCCGGAACAGTTACGTCTTGGGAGAGTATGAAGAGGGCGTTTCTGGAGAAGTTTTTCCCAACTTCTCGCATCATTCTTCTTCGTAAAAAAATAAGTGGAATTCAACAAGATGAAGGTGAGTCTTTTCCTACATATTATGAACGATTTAAATCACTTGTTGCTTCTTGTCCACAGCATCAGATGAAGGATGAGTTGCTTTTGCAATACTTCTATGAAGAGCTCCTACCACTAGAACGTCAAATGCTCGATGCTTCGGCGAGTGAAGCATTGGTGGACAAAACGCCCATTGCTGCAAAAATCTTGATTGCTAATCGAGCGTTGAACGCTCAACAGTACGAGGGTGTAGGCCAAAGAGGACCCCCACGGCAACAAGTTCATGAGGTAAGTTCCACATCCAATATTCAATATCAGTTAGCTAATCTTACTTCTATTGTTTCACAGATGGCCGAGGGATTGAAGATTCAAGGACCCTTGGTGTGTGGCGTATGTTCTATCCAAGGACATGTTTCCGAAAAGTGTCATTAACTCATCGAGAATGGTGGATGGGAGAGTGCTAATGCCATTGGGTTTCAAAGCAAAAATCAGCCAAGACATTATCCATACTCCAACACGTATAATCCGGGGTGGAGAGACCATCCAAACTTCAAATAGAGAGAGCCACAACAAGCCCAACCATAAGGAGGCTTTAGGCAACAACCCCCGGGTTTCTACACCAAACCATACGCACCCCCTCAAGTCCAACCACAATCTGCCCCAAATACTTCAGGTAATGCTTTGGATAATGATACACTTGTTAAGTTACTAACCACTTTGACTAATGGGCAGGAAAATCAAAACAAAAGGGTGGACCAACTAGAGAAACAAATGGGGCAGATTGCCAAGGTTGTTGGGCAGATTAGAGACCAAGGAAGGCTTCTTAGTTCTACCATTCCAAATCCAAAATGAGGGTTTGAATCAGCCAAAGCAATCACCTTAAGAAGTGGTAAGGAAGTTGGGGCAGATTCTTCATCAAAAACAGGTCATAACGAGGATGAAATTTTGCAAATGGAAGAGGAGGAATCAAGGCCACCCACGGCAAAGGTGGTTCCACCTTTGCCGCAGGCTCCTAGTGCTCCAAATCTGTCCAATTCATCCAATAAAGGTAAGAATGTGTCAAATTCGGTTTCTACTAATGTTGTGCCTTCGAATGCTCATTTTCCTAGCAGGTTTGTGCAAACAAAGAAGGAAGAAGCTGAAAATGACATCCTTGAGACACTTAGGAAAGTTCAAGTCAACATACCCTTGTTGGATGCCATTAAGCAAGTCCCGAGATACGCTAAGTTTTTAAAGGAGCTATGCACCACTAGGAAGAGGATTTCAACCAAGGAGGTTGTGAAGGTAGGTGAAAATGTCTCCGCCATCTTGCAACGTAAACTACCCCCCAAATGCAAAGATCCGGGTAGCTTTACAATTCCGTGCGTCATTGGTAACACTCGTTTCAAATCTGCCATGCTAGATTTAAGAGCTTCTATAAATGTTATGCCATACTCCATTTATGTATCTATGAACTTAGGTGAGTTGAAACATGATGGTGTAATCATACAATTGGCCGATAGATCTAACGCTTATCCAAAATGAGTGTTGGAAGACGTTTTGGTGCAGGTTGATCATTTAGTCTTCCCAGCAGATTTTTATGTGCTCGAAATGGATGAATCGGATCATGCTCCTTCATTGCCCATCCTCCTTGGAAGGCCATTCATGAAGACGGCCCGGACGAAGATTGACGTGTATATTGGAACGTTGTCCATGGAATTTGATGGGGAAGTTGTTAATTTTAATCTTTCTGATTCCATTAAGTACCCTAGTGAGGACCATTCATGTTTCTCTATTGATATACTTGACTCTTTGGCGCAGGGATATCTTGAAGATTTGAATGACGATGCGCTTGAAAAAGTCATTACACGAGGAATGGAACTCACAACCAAGGGGGCAGATTCTAGTGTAACCCACGGCATACATGGATTAGGCCATGCCGTGCCTCCTAGTGATGAAATTTTTGAGTTGGTTGCTGCCCTTGAGTCACTACCTAAGCATGGTGGTAAGTTTCCTAACTTTGATTCCATTCCAATTTCGACTAACAAGTTGCTTCCATCCATCGTTCAGGCACCCATACTTGATCTCAAACCCCTACCAAGCCATTTGAAGTACATCTTTTTGGGGGAAAACGAGACACTACCTGCCATCATCTCCTCATCCCTCACGGCACAAGAGGAGGAGAAGCTAGTGCGTGTGTTGAAGGAATTCAAATCTGCCCTAGGATGGACATTGGCCGATATTAAAGGTATAAGCCCTACGATTTGTATGCATCACATATTTCTTGAGGAGGGGGCCAAACCAACTAGAGAGGCTCAACGCCGTCTTAACCCTCTGATGATGGAAGTGGTGAAAAAGGAGATAATCAAACTTCTAGATTGTGGGGTGATTTATCCCATCTCCGATAGTCGTTGGGTTTCACCTATCCAATGTGTGCCCAAGAAATCTGGAGTGACGGTTGTCGAGAATGCGGAGAATGAGCTTGTGCCCACCCGAATTCAAACCAGTTGGCGAGTGTGCATTAATTATAGGAAGCTAAATGCAACCACAAGGAAAGATCACTTCCCATTACCGTTCCTAGATCAAATGCTCGAAAGGTTAGCAGGTCATTCCTTTTATTGCTTTCTTGATGGATACTCCGGTTATAATCAAATTGTTATTGCCCCGGATGATCAAGAAAAGACCACTTTTACTTGTCCCTTTGGAACGTTTGCATATCGACGCATGCCAAAATACTAGATGCTCCGTTTTATGACGAAGATTATTACATACGTAATTCTAGCAGCTCGGAATCATCGCAGAGCCAAAATACTTTCAAACCTCCCGAACCTCGAGATCAGCGTTGGTATACATATCACTCTTCGAAATGCGTCTACATTGCACTGTCCAAATCCCAGAAACGTCGGCACCAAAGAATAGATTGCATGGCCCGCCAACGGGCAGCCCAAGAAACTTCGGTCCCTAAATGACGGTCGAAGGAAACAGTTGCCAATGACGATGAACGACCATCTCCAACGATTATGACAGAGCTAGTTCAAGGGAAACAACTGGTCAATCGAGATGTCAAAACCACATTTGATGAGGCTGATAAACGAATCAAACTTCTTCTTCGGCCTGGGGAAATGAAAGCACGCTTCGAGCATTTCAGGCAATAAGCTGAAAGCAAACTGCCCCCGCCAACCACACAAAAACCTTTGATCAAAATTCGACGAAATTTACATCCACCATTCCTCGGGGAGGCCTTGGAATATATGCGAGCGTTTCATAAAAAAATTCGGCCAACAATCTATATGGTTTGCCAAAAGCATGTCAAGATATAATCGATTTCGTCCTAACTTACCCGGATACCGAGCGAATCATTCAGAAGACCTCAGACCCAGGATTGAAAGCTAGGTTCCAGCATATACGAGAAGCTCGAGTCCTTGGCTTTGAAGTCGACCCATACACTGATATCGATGCAGCCGACCTTCCTTTCTCAATGGAGAACCTTCAGTTTTTACGATACCACTTCGAAGTCTTTTCGGCTGTTTCTCTCTTCGGCCTTACGACCGATGAAATAACACGAGTCGCACAGTTGGATGCCTATCTAGACACCAGGGATGCCCGTATAATGTACCAAGAGCAAGCTCGTATCCTGGCACCAATCCCAAGCATAATTCCGATTTCAGACACAACTGAGGCACCTACGCAGAACCAACAGGCTGCCGAAAAGACACCGCGGGAACAAACCATTGAAGAAGGAGCAGATGAGTCTCTTAGTACAACTCTAACGGAAGCAGATGCCGCAATCGGTGATCAGGAAAGAGAAGAGGCTGAGGAAGATGATCGTAACCCGATGGGCCCGTCGGTCCTAGATAACATGGAAATCAATATGGTCCATGTTTTGCCCGCTGATTTTCAATTGAGCACAGCTCAACCGAATTTCCTCGATGGCGACGTAGTTGCCGAGGAAGCCGGTCACTTTGATTTTGTAACTGTTAGTGAAGTCGAGTCGACAACAAAAGATGACAACCTCAAGGTAGCTTTGGCCGAATTGTTTCCTCGCTCATCATCGGCCAAACTTCATAATTTGAAGCCATTGTATGTAACGGCCCATATCGAAGGGTATCCAGTCTCCAAAGTTTTTGTCGACTGTGGAGCCACTGTCAATATCATGCATGTAAACGTCATGAAGGCATTACGTCGCTCCAAGGACGAACTTATTCCTTCTGGGATCACAATGACCAGTTTCGTCGGAGACAAATCCCAAACCAAAGAGGTGTTTCCTTTAACGGTAAACATTACCGGTCGTAATCACATGACCGCCTTTTTCATTGTCGATTCCAAGATTGAGTATAATGCACTGCTCGGTCGAGACTAGATTCATCAAACCAGCTGTATTCCTTCATCATTATATCAAGTGCTCGTCTTTTGGGACGGCAAATCGGTCATTGTTCACCCGGCCGATAGCCAACCCTTCGAAGCTAACATGATCCAAGCATGGTATTATGATAACCATGTCGGCTACATCACACTACAAGGTTTCAATGATGAAGGACGACCGACTCGGATTTCTGTTTAGAAAGCTATCGAGGTTGGCGCCGAAACTGTCCACCAGGATTCGGCGAGACTCGGGTTAGCTAACTTCATCCCCGACCCTGATGTTTGACACCGATCGGGAAAAACGTCGGGCCGCGATTTCATCTACCATGGAATGACTGCTGGCTCATTGGTATACTATATCTAAGCAACCAAATTCAGACGTTAACCTCGTAGAGTTCCTCGTCGAATGAGATAATGGTCCTGTCTTATCTCTTGACAAAGTTCAAGCTGCCCCGGCCGAGCTCGAAGGCAATCGGCCCCAAGTCAAGGACCCATTGGAAGAAATTAATGTTGGGACGGCCGATGATCCATGACCTTTATTTATTAGTGCTTTGCTTCCCCAACGTATGAAAACTGAACTTCGTGCCCTACTTGAGGAATTCAAAGATTGTTTTGCTTGGAGCTACCACGAGATGCCTGGCTTAGATCGCACTCTTGTCGAGCATGAGTTACGTATTAAACCTGGGTGTAAACCCTTCCGTTAACCACTTTGAAGATTCTCGATCGAAGTGCAACTCGGCATCAAGGATGAACTGGTTCGTCTCTTGAAAACAGGTTTCATTTGCATAGCTCGATATGTTGAATGGTTGGCCAATATCGTTCATGTTTTAAAGAAAAGTGGTGCATTACTCATTTGCATCGACTTCAGAAATCTGAATCTGGCAACTCCCAAAGATGAGTATACGATGCCGATTTTGGATTTGTTAATCGACGCTGCGGCAAATCATGCGACCTTATCTTTTATGGATGGACATGCCGGGTACAACCAAATTTTCATTACCAAAGCCGATGTGCACAAGACTGCTTTTCGCTGCCCGGGGGCACTCGGCACATACGAATGGGTTGTCATGCCATTCGGCCTCAAGAACGCCAGTGTCACGTACCAATGAGCAATGAACACCATATTTCATGATTTAATTGGAACCATTGTCGAAGTCTACATCGACGATGTTGTAATCAAGTCTAAACGCCAGCAAACACATCTGGATGATCTCCGACAGGCATTTCTCCGCATACGTCAACACAACCTCAAAATGAATCCTGCCAAATGTGCTTTCGGTGTGTTAGCTGGTAACTTTCTCAGTTTCCTCGTGTATCACCGTGTGATTGAAATGGATGAAAATAAAGCACGCGCCGTCATCAATGCCCCACCCCCGACGACGAAGAAACAACTACAGTCCTTACTCGGTAAGATAAATTTTCTCTGTCGATTTATAGCTAACTCGGCGGGTAAAATGAGAGCATTCTCTACGCTATTAAAACTCAATGACTTAGATAAATTTGAGTGGAAAGACGAGCATCAGGCGGTGTTTACGCAAATTAAAGTCTCCCTCACGACATCACCTGTCCTCGTCCCACCTCGACGCGGTAAGCCTATTAAGTTATATATCTCGGCGGCCGAAGAGTCCATCGGCTGCCTCCTCGCGCAAGACAACGACTCCGGTCGAGAGCAGGCTATTTTTTATCTGAGTCGAAATCTCAACCAACCAGAGATCAATTATTTTGCCGTCGAGAAGCTTTGCCTCGCTTTATTTTTCATCGCATCAAAACTTAGGCATTACATGCTCCCATCGGTCACCCAGGTCATTGCCCAGACCGACGTCATCCACTACATGCTCACTCGGCCAATAGTAAAAGGTCGAATTGGGAAATGGACAATGGCGCTATCCGAATTCAGCTTACAATACGTGCCCCAGAAAGCTGTTAAAGGCCAGGCACTGACTGATTTCCTTGCTCAACACCCTTCCCCATATGATTTTGGGGGCAACGACGTCGAAATCGGCATGGTTGACACGCGCGATAACTACTGGACGATGTACTTTGATGGCTCAAGTACTTCATCTTCGTCTGGCGTGGGAGTCGTCATTCAATCCCCAAACCACGATCGTTGGTATTTTTCGCTCAAGCTGGATTTTGATTGCACAAATAATCAGGCCGAATACGAAGCCCTTATCATCGGCCTTGAAATCCTTCACGACTTGCGAGCGACCCGTGCCCTTATCCTCGGCGATTCCGAACTTGTGATTAACCAACTTAATGGTTCTTTTCGATGCATGAGTTGTACCCTGGCACCCTACCATATGGTTGCCAGCTATTTGGCCGAATCCTTCGACGGTATTACATTTAAACATATTTCCTGGATTCATAATACCGCCGCAGACGAGTTGGCTTAAATCACCTCCAGGGCACAACTCCTGGGGGGCAAGCTAGGCTGAGAAATACCCGTGTTACGACAGCTCCAGCGCACAAATTAAAGTCCTCCGACGCGACAACGTGATACGCACAAGAGTCATGTCCTTACCTTCGTTGTTAGACCGACAAGACCTTATAGATGTTTGCGCTGTCGAGGCAATACCAGATGATTGGAGAAAGCCCAATATGCAGTATCTTAACAATCCCAATGGCAAACACGATCACAAAACAAGAGTTCATGCCACAAACTATGTCATGTATCAAAACGAGTTATACCGAAAAGGCGATGATGGTTTACTACTGCTATGCCTCGGCCCCCAAGAGAATGCTCATGCAATCACAAAAGTTCATGAAGGGGTTTGTGGAGCTCATCAGTTTGGACGTAAAATGCGATGGTTGCTTCGACGACACGACTATTTTTGGCCAAGAATACTAAATGATTGTATCGAGTTCGCACGAGGGTGCATACAATGTCAGATTCACGGTCCTATACAAAGGGTCCCGGCCGAATCATTACATTTAGTCACTAAACCATGGCCGTTTAGAAGATGGGCCATGGACGTAATCGACAAAATCACACCATCCTCCGGGGTCGCTAAGCACGCATGGATACTGGTAGCAACCGATTACTTCACTAAATGGGTCGAAGCAAAATCATATGCCGAGCTAACGTCTAAAGAAGTTTGCGACTTTGTGGAAGAACACATTGTGACCAGATTCGGCGTACCAGAAACGATCATAACTGACAATGACACAATCTTCACAGCCGAGAGGTTTAAAGAGTATACGGCAAGATTAAAATTTGGCTTGAACAGTCTACACCGTATTATCCATAAGCAAATGGGCAGGCCGAGGCAAGTAACAAAGTGTTGATCGGCATTTTAGAGAAAATAATAAAGGAAAGGCTTGGCATGTGGCATTTAAAGTTAAATGAGGCTTTATGGGCATATCGAACATCGCTTAGATCGACGACAGGGACAACCCCATATGCACTAACCTCCGGACATGATGCAATGTTACCAGTCGAGTTAAGCATAAATTCGTTGCGAATAATTGAACAAAGTAGTTTGTTTAGTGCCGAATATAATCAGTCCATGAGACAGGAGTTAGAAGATTTGGAAGAAGCACGACTTGATGCTTATAACTTGCTGATGGCATAAAAACAAATTACCGAGCGAGCCTATAATAAAAAGGTCCGACAGAAAACATTTGGCGAGGGAGAGTTGGTTTGGCAAACGGTGTTGCCTGTAGGACTTAAAGACCCCAGGTTCGGCAAATGGTCGCCAAATTGGGAAGGGCCATTTGTTGTACATAAAGTATACGACAAGGGGGCATATCATCTTAGAGACCGGATTGGCTTAGATCACAAATTGCCAATAAATGGGAAGTTTTTGAAAAAGTACTATCCGGTCACATGGGAAATGTGGGAATAGAAATTCAGTTCATTAAGATCGATAAAAGAATACACAGATTAAGTAGGTCGATCAGTTTACATCTAAATAAATTCAGGGCGAAGAAGGAAGAAGAGTGCCAAGAAGGGCATTCAGCTCCAACCACCGCACCTCGCCCATGATAACCTTGGCCTGCCGGTTCTTCTTGCCCATCTTCAATTGCTAGATTCGTTTCGCGCTCACCGCATACTCGGTTAAACAATCTTTGTTGCCCGACTCAAAGTCCTTCGCAAGCTCAGAAGCAATAATCGACCTTCGTTTTGCCAATTCAGCTATTTGACGGTCGAGGTCGGCCAAGGCTTCTCCTTTAGCCTTTAGAGCATCGATCTTCGGTCGTAGAGCGTTTTGGACGGCTATGGCCGTTTTTAGATCTTGTTCAGCCTTCAGAGCGTTCTCGAGGACACTAAAGGTTTCCCGAACGCGCTCCAAGGCGGACGACGCCTAAACGATAGCCTCGACGTTCATTTGACCATCGGCTCCGAGATCGTTCAGGCATACACCCAACAAATCAAGACATTTGCGCTCAAGGACTTGTGATGACGAGAGAGACAAGATTTCTTGCAACCGAACTAGAGCAGTTAAATCAGCAGGTTCAGTTGAGGTGGCCGAAGGACCAGCCGCTCCGGTAGTGCTTGATAAGAGAGCTTTGAACTCGACTTCCCATGAAGGCTGCACACAAAAATCAATTTAAGCTCAAAGACATCACGAAAAAGATAGCAAGAAGGTTTTGTTTTAAACCTGCCGAGAGGAGACTTCGGCCATATCTTCAGGTTCATTGCTCGAACCTAAAGAACTTAAGGGCTGAGCCTAGTGTCTTAGACTGCTCCTCAGTTCACGCGGTCGATGGAGGTTATCTACGTTCGATGGCCACTGAGGCGGCCAAGAAATATAGATAACACCCTTCGGCGCGTAGAATTTTTGATGAAAAGAGTGGGCAGGCACTTGACATTTAATATTTTCCTGGTTTAGAGCTATAAGACAGAAAAGTACGAAGGTCGATGTGGCTTCTTGGGGAGGAATGGTGAAGTCCTGGTCCTGTGGATGAACGGGCGTTTCCGTCGTCGCTTCTGGCTCTACGACAGGTCATTTGCCACGATTGGCTGCAGAATGGCCGATTTGGACAGTTGCCTTGGACGCAGGGGGAGGTTGACTGCGGGGTTGAGGACGACCCACCAGCGAAATCTCGTCACTCCCATCACTCTCCTCTGGTTCGACGACAGGTCGTTTGCCACAGTCGGCCGCAGAAGGGCCGACTTAGACAGCTGCCTCAGACACAGGAGAAGGTTGATTGCATGGTTGGAGGCGACCTGCCAGCGGAATCTCGTCGCTCCCGTCGCTCTCTTCTAGAACGATTGCCGCGTGTTTTGGATTTTTAGAGGGAGTTCTCTCGGCCAAGGGGGCCGCCTCTTTCACGATAGGTGCAGCGGCCAACCCCTAAACAACAAAGGGCTCGACCAATGGAGCAGTCCTTGGCCCGATCATGACTGGAGGGTCAGGACGAGCTTTGGGAGCCTGATTCTTCAGGGATGGCTGCACGATCGTCGATATGCGTATAGCTGGGGCGGAATGAGAAACGTCGGGAGTGGCCGTTCCTGACGTTTGGCTAGAGATGACGTGAATTTCTCGTTGCCCTTTGTTTGCCAATTTCTTGATGCGTTTTGTAGGACGAGAGACTGCGGCGGTCGTCTCAGTCTCATGTCGGGGTCGTTTGCTCAGCTAGGAAGAGGGGATTGCTTTTTTCTTGGCTGCAATTGCAGCCACCACTGTTACCTTTTTCGACGCTCGGCCGCCTGAGAATTGAAAGCCGAGTCAATAACAATAAGGATATATATATATATCTAAATATATAAAGCAAGCTATATATACCTTGGGTAACCTCTTTGGGTCGGGTAGCAGAAGCCTTGTGGGGACGATCGTCGAAAATCTTTTTAATGACATCTTCGACCGATGCGCTGAAGAAGCTATGAGTATATTCTTCTCACCAATCGCCGAAGGTATAGGTGCTAAGGGATTTTGGAGTGACCGGTCGAAGACGAAATTTTCAGCATCGCTCTTGGAATTCTTTTTTGGCGTCGTGGCATTCATTCTCTGAAGAACCGGGTTCGCGTCCACGGCTTAAAACAGACCGTGAAGAGAGAAGGGGGACCGGGCAACCTCGGAGGTAGCCAAGCTGTCGAGCGAGGAAGTTGGGATGACACACCTCCCAACCCGCTCGGCGACCATCGCAGCCGAGGGGTAGGTCGTGGGTAAGCACGAAGGACCCCCAAGATTGACGAAGGTCAGCATCATCATCCGCGCCCCACGTTGATGTAGGAAGCCTGATCGACGAAGGGTATTCTTGATGACGACAGATCAAGAACTCGTCATTAGAAAGATTGTCGAGAGCGAAAAGGTATCTGAATACCTCTTCAGCTTGGTGAGGGGGTGTTGGCCGAGAAGCCAGCTGAGGGTCGAGCGCTTCCGTAGGTGAGAAATCGGTAATCTCTGGCCGAAAAGGTGCAAAGTAAACTTGAAGCCAGAATTGAAATATCCAGAGGGGACCGCTCTGGTACGGGTCGATCTTGTGTTGGGTCGTCTCGGCCAAGCATTGTAGGAGATGGGCGAGAATGGCCGGGTTGAGTGCCAGAGTGTGATCGCTAGCTAGGGTTTCGACCACTGGCATGTTCTCGACCAGACACTTATTGGATTTGGTACAACAGATAAATTTGTTGTACCAAATGGAGATAGAAGAGGAAGGCCTCGTGTTCTCATTCTTGTAGAGCCTCTTCTCTTTGGCCAGGAAAATAGAGATAAAGGGTGTTATAGTTGAAGAAGTTCTTGTGAAGTTTGTGAACCTCTTCTTTTGAGGGTGCTTGGCCTTCACCACTCAGCGTTTCAAGGGCCCATTTGTCAAAAAACACCTTCAAGTCAAGGTTCGACGGGTACCCAAAGAGGGCGGCATTGACTGGAATTCCAGTCGGGAAAGTCCCCAGGATGACAGTAATGTCAATGATGATGGGACCTATGGGGCCGAGAGGGAGGACCATGGTGTTGATGGCTAAACACCAGAAGCATAAGGCCGCTAGGAGGAGCTCTTGGTCCAGGATGACTTCCATGAATGAGAGGTGAATGCGTTGTAAATGCCTAGGGCTTTCCATTGCTCACCGAAGAGTTTTTCCATTCGTACGACCCAAGTTGCCCAGGCTGTAGTGGTCGAGGGCCATGAACCTTGAGGCCTTGCCAAGTCCCACTTTGCCCATTCAAACCCTTGCAGCAAGGGTGATATGCAGTGCTTTTTGAGAAGTCCAATGATGGTTGGTGGTACTGCCGCTTTGAAGAGAGGACCCATGATTTGATAAGGGGTGCTTATGTCACTTTCAAAACGTATAGTTTTGATCGAACTTCGATCAATAATTTTTTGGCATTGGTCACATTCCTTGGAAAGCTTAGAGAAATGGTCATCCCAAGATAACATTGTAAGATGAAGGGCAATCTATACTTATGAACCTGGTCGTTAGGTTAACCTTTCTAGGATGAACCCTGATCTCTTCAACCAGGTGTACTAGAATGTCACCTAACACTATAAGGGTGTTTGGGCCCAAAATATTAGTTTGGGCCGAGTATAGAATTATTCTCGGCCCGGAAGGTACATTACTACTATAAATACAAGGCGATGTGCAGCGTGAGAGCCCCCTCAAATTCAACATACAACTGCCTTGCGCAAACTCTCTCAACAACTTTGAGATTTTTATTTTCTCTTTTCGCTGACACATCTTCCGTTGGCATCAACAGCACTGTGAAAGCAACCGGTGACATCTTCAGTCGGCATAAATAGCTCTGTCGCCGTAAAATCAGCCGATCTCGCAGTATCTTCCGTTGGCATCAACAGCACTGCGACGAGGACGATTGGTTACCTATCCAAGTCTCGATCGAGAAGGATTTCTGGATCCTTATCGATTGAGGTCATCTCGTTAGCCTTCTCGGTGAAGCGAAGTGTTACAGCCTACTGAGCTCGGCGCATTGCACGCTGAGTTATTTTATGATTGGATACTCTTAAATAAGATTCAGAGTTCGGCATTCAGACGGCCGAACCACGTTCATTATTAAGACTCATATCTGCTTTGAGTATTTGTGCCCTTACACTTTGGTGTCGATTCGGCGTGAGTTTACTTTGACGAATACCATCACTGTGACCGAATCCAACGACGACGATTCGCGAACTTCGTAAGAATAGTACCCTTGTCTTTAGGTTCGAGAACTTAAGAGGTTGAGACACGTTCCTTCCTCGGTTGCAATCGCGAGACGCAGAAGTCAGCCGCACACCTAACGCAACATCAACAAATTTACTTCTCGACGGAGCTTGGTCGACGAGTTGGCACGCCCTGCATTCACCGAAGGACGTAGTTAGCTTATACATTACTTGGCCTGCGTGCCACGTAGGTTGGTAGTTTTTAGGGTCAACAAAGGGGTTCCACGTTTTCGCACAAGAGATCCCTATTGTAACGTCCTGAAAAGTTAATTCGGAAGCCAAATCCTAAGGTAGGCCCAAATAATTCTTGGTTAATAAATAGACTCTTAACCACCATAAATTAAATTCATCCTATTATGACTCTAACCATCTTGTTAGACTGCCTACGTACCCTGCGAAAGGATCAAGCCGTTTGTAGTTCACATTATGCTTCCAGAACAATATACTAAAATTTCATCAAGATCCAACGGTCGAATCTCCGCCAATCAAGAATCAAGTGGCGGTTGACATTTTATTTTACAAACTTACAAATCCAATTCAGGAAGATCCGTTCATTGGATTCCCGATCTGTAAGATCCCAAGGTCCTCAAATATTACGTATTATAAGATCTCAAAGTTTGGTGACGATCCAACGGTCGGATCGTCGATTCCTAAATTAATCTAGCACTGTATCATAGTAAATTTAGGTTCAAATGATCAATCTACATCATATGATTATCAAATATAAAATTAAGACATCTAATTTGGCTTAAAATAATATTGACGGCCCTCTGGCCATGCGCCGCAGGTGGCAGTCGGCCGTCCCGACTTGCCGGAAAATTTAACTATTTAAAAAAATCACCAAATTTTACAGGCAAGTAGGTCTCAATAAGGGGAACAAGTTTCATACCTGTGGCCAAGTCCAATTTGTCCGGGAAAAGCCTCAAATCGCCATGAACTCGCCGAAACCTTAAAATTTGGGTAGTTGTCGATTTGCCACCAAAATGAACTCCGACGCCTCATCCAAGGCTTGGGCCTTGTTCCTAGGGTTGAGGGAAGTCTTTTGGTGGTGAAGACGATGGGATACCCTTGGGTTTTGAGCATTCGATTTGTGAATTTGGGTTAGAAACCTAGAAATCTAACACCACAGGAATGTTGGGCATATGATTATCAAATATAAAATTAAGACATCTAATTTGGCTTAAAATAATATTGACGGCCCTCTGGCCATGCGCCGCAGGTGGCAGTCGGCCGTCCCGACTTGCCGGAAAATTTAACTATTTAAAAAAATCACCAAATTTTACAGGCAAGTAGGTCTCAATAAGGGGAACAAGTTTCATACCTGTGGCCAAGTCCAATTTGTCCGGGAAAAGCCTCAAATCGCCATGAACTCGCCGAAACCTTAAAATTTGGGTAGTTGTCGATTTGCCACCAAAATGAACTCCGACGCCTCATCCAAGGCTTGGGCCTTGTTCCTAGGGTTGAGGGAAGTCTTTTGGTGGTGAAGACGATGGGATACCCTTGGGTTTTGAGCATTCGATTTGTGAATTTGGGTTAGAAACCTAGAAATCTAACACCACAGGAATGTTGGGCTTGATGAGAGCTTTCCATAAACACCGGAATCACCTCAAACTGAGGTTGGACAAAGAAGTTAGGATCGGGTTAAGGAACCGGGTTGGGTGGATGAACCAGGTTGGCCAGTTTCCTCTTTCTCCCTTCCCTCATTTCCCTCCTTGCTTTCCCTTCTGATTTGTCCTTCCCCTTCTTATTTTCTCTCCCGTATCCCTTATTTCCTCTCTCTTTTGCTGCCACCTAGCAGCGTCCAACCTTTTTTTTATTCTTCGCCAACAACGAAAACATCTCTAATTTCTTCGTTATAACTCCATTTCACGAACGGTTTTCGCCTACGCGTACATAGGATCGAACTCTATCTAAATATGTCAGGAAATATGACTACGTCCTCATAAAATTACGTTTAATCAACTAGGCGCATTTTCTACTTATCGATAAATTTTCTAAATTTTCATATATTTTAAATTTTCTAGGGTATTACACCTATTGACCCCTAATTGATCAAATGTCAAGAGGAATATGACATTTACAGAGCTACCATTGTTGACAAAGACTCGCGTAACCTTACCGGTGGTTATCTCTATTGAGATGACCGGGGGGTCATTATTTGGTTGTAGAATTTGAATCCATTTCTTGATTAAACACGACCGGCTCTTTTGACAATCTTTCTAGCTTCGAGGTTGGCCTACCTTTCTGACTAAGTAGTATTGTGAAACTGCCTGGCACAACGCTTGGGTATAAACCCTCATGATAGTGAAGATTGTGAGGCCCAAAATACCATATTCCCGGAGTGATGATAACATACACTCACTCCTTGGGGCTAAACCCTTGACGTACCCTTTCAACCACACCAAGTGTCAGATTGTGCCTACTAGCATGGCTGTGCCTTCCACCCATGATGAGGAAGAGACAAATTGTCCTTCCCTGATGTGGCATACGTACGTCAGAATGGTTCATTTGTTGGTCTTCAATGTCCTCGACAACTCAAAGGAATGTCGAATGACATGGACCAACTCCGCAAGGTCATGGTGACTCATTAACCAAAGTTAGATACTTAGAACCCCAGAAATACATTATAGCAATTTCCTCTTAAACTTTCCTAACTTAATCATCGGAGCCTCCACGCCAAGAACCACCTCTTGGTGCTTGGACTCATGGTATTTACTTGTTTGGCATACGACAATGCGTCGACACCCCATATGGCATGCTTGAGAAAAGGATCCCAATTACCCTCACAACACTGCTGGGATCCCAGTACTGGTATTGGATACCTAAACACCTTCGAAGGTTTGGCTCCAATGTCGTTCCCAACTTATGTTCCAGCCTCAGCAACCGTAGAAGCTCCTTCCCGAGCGAGGAAAGCCCTCCCATCCCTAGTCATGTAGTCCCGGGGTGCGCAGAGCCAAACCTGGGCCCCCTGTCAACCCAAGACGACTGAACTTTAACCTCAATGACCTAAGCCAAGTACAGTTAGAGGGTGGTAGTAGACATGCTACGAGGATGACCATTTCTCCTATGCCTTGGCATAGGGCCCCACCGGACAAATTCACATATTGTCATACAAGAACGTCATTGCCTTGTACAACCATAATGACTCCTTGATGTGCAAAATGTTCCCTTCCACATTTGAGGGGAAAACCATAAAGTGGTATGCGGGGCTCCTATCTCAATGTATAAGGAGGTATTCCTGATTCGCCAAAATGACGATGAGACCCTCAAGGACTACATCAAGCGATTTCGCACTGAATACGCGAAGGTAGATAGACCCGATGATAAAAAAGAGACTACATCACTTTCGCTTTCTAGCTCAAAATGGACTCTCCACCGAGTTTTAGCTTAATAGAAAGCTCCATAAACCCAAATATGAGTACATCACCATCATAGAGTGCTTCGACAAGGCAATTGAAATAGTCGAGTAGGACAAAGAGTATAGGCAGAATGGAAAGTCGTCCAAGTTAGGCCCCACCTCAAGACTACAGTCGATGGACAGAAAACCAAGCAAACCCCGGTAGAAACGCAAAGGAGGCAAGAACAGGCACCCAAGGCACGCGGATCCCTCGGACCCACACGCAAGGAACCTCGTAGGGATTTACCCTCTTTCACCTTGCTAAATTGTTCCCTCAACAACGTCTTGAATGAGATTAAGGAGAATACTTCCCTCATAATCTCGTTCAAGACGTTGTTGAAGAAAGTATTTAGCAGGGTGAAATAAGAAAAATCCGAACCCAAACTACCTGCGAGGGTAAAGAAAGACTTATCATATGAGGCTTGCTGCGTGGTTCCGAGTGATACACATGCCTTGGGTGCCTATTCTTACCTCACTTACGTTCATACCGGGGTTCACTTGTTTTTCTGTTTGTCGGTTGCGGTCTTGGGATAGGGCCTGGCTTGGATGGCTTTTCATTCCGCCTATACTCCTCGTCTCACGCAATTATTTCTTCCGCTTTGTCAAAGCACTCTGCGAGGGTGATGTACTCATATTTGGGCTAATGAAGCTTCGTACTGACTCGAACTCAATGAGTAGTCCATTTTTAATGCGGTGATGACTATGAGA
Organism: Malus sylvestris; assembly: GCF_916048215.2. Taxonomy (NCBI): domain Eukaryota; kingdom Viridiplantae; phylum Streptophyta; class Magnoliopsida; order Rosales; family Rosaceae; genus Malus; species Malus sylvestris. Next base: position 5,510,063 of record NC_062267.1, on the reverse strand, counting down.
TCATCTAGTCTATCTACCTCTGCGTAGTTAGTGTAGAATCACTTAATCTAGTCCCTGAGGCTTTCATCGTCCCTTTGGCTGATCAGGAATAAGGTATCCACTCCACGTTTTACCTCTTTATATGCGGATAAGGCTTTCATGAACTCATCACTCAGAGTTTTAAAATCTGTGATGGATCCAGATATGAGCTCTGCATACCACTTCATTGTGTATTCTTAATGTGGAAAGGAACATTTTGCACATCAAGGAGTTACCATGGTTGTACAAGGCCATGATGTTTCGGTATGACATTATAAGGCTCAAGGGGTCGGAGTCTCCCTTGAAATACCTTACTGAGGTTATGTGAATTTGTTCGACGATGCTTCCTATGCCAAGCTGTTGGAGATAGGGTCATCCTCGTAGCATGACTGGGTACTACCTTCTGATGGTACATTGCTCTGGCCATTAAGGTCGAAGTTCAGTCGCCTCGGGTTGATAAAAGGGCCCTGGTTTAGCTCTGCGTGCCATGGAAATGCATGACTGATGGTGGCTCCATAGTGGCCTCCGTTGTTCAAGAAGGTGTTTCTATAGTTATTGGGGTTGGAACAAGAGTTGGGAACGACATTGGAGCCGAACCTTACAAGGTGTTCATATTTCCCATGTCGGTAACTGGGATCTCAACAGCGTCGTGAGGGTAATTGGGATCCCTTGCTCGAGGAGGTGTTTCTATGGTTGTTGGGGATGCGTCAAACGTTTTCCACTTCGAAGCTTATTTTCTCAAGCATGCCTCGAATAGGGTCTAGCAGTGTTTGCAGTGTTAAAGGGGTGTCGACGCTTGGCCTTCTGCTGCTAACGCATGAGGTGTGTGATCGATGCATGGCCTTCTATAAACCTTTGGGCCTTGGGCTCCTAGGTATTTTCTTAGGCCTGCGCCATTGCCCTAGATTAGATCATTTGAAGTGTATTCCAAAAGATAAGCAAGAAAGTGTTTTGAAGTTTGCCCATCACTATAAGTGTGAACACTTTGGGTCGAAGATGACATCAGCAAAGATTTTGCAAAGTGGGTTGTTTTGGCCTTCACTTTTCAGCGATGCAAACAATTGGTGTCAAGCTTGTAATTGTTATCAACGAGTGGTCAACCAGTCCAAGTGGAATGAGATGACGCAACTGGGTATTCTTGTTGTTGAATTACTCCCATGATCCCATGAGAACCAATACATTCTTGTGGTTGTGGAATACGTTTCTAAGTGGGTTGAGGTAATTTCAGGACCTTGAGGGTCAGTGGTCTTCGATTTCCTCTAACATACAATTTTTTCGCGTTTCGGTATTCCGGTATTCCAAGAGCTTTTATCTACCGCACTTCTTGAATAATCCCTTTACTGCATTCCTTGCAAAATATGGGATCACCCATCTTGTAGCCATTATAGGTTGAAGCCTTCAACATATAGATAAAACGCGTCCTAGAGAAAACAGTCAGCTCCACTTACAAAGACTGGAGTCTGAAATTAAACAATGCTCTATGAGAGTACAGAACAACATATAAAACTCTGATTAGGATGTCTCCCTTTCAGCTCGTTTATGGGAAAACATGGCATGTACCCGCTCGTTTATGGAGCTAGAGCAGAAGGCATATTGGGCTATTAAACAGCTAAATTTTGCCTATGATTTGTGGGTGCTAACCGTAAATTGTAGTTTAACGAGCTGGACGAAATACATAATGAGGTTGAAGTCCTGCTGGAACGGGCCATACCGGCTTATTAACATCTATCCTCATGGGGTTGTCGACATTATTAATGAGTAAAGTGGTAACACATTCAAGGTGAATGATCACAAGATGAAACCATACTTGGATTCATCCTACGATAGCGCACGCGAGTTAGTGGCTCTGAAGGAATAAGTGATTTGACCACCGAACTTCTACTACGTCTAGCTATAAACGTTAACTAAAGCGCTTGAAAAAAATTTGACCACCAATTTTCTAACCCTAACTTGAAAAAAATCCAAAACATATGTTTTTCTTTCAGTAATACTAGTTTAAAGTTTTGTATTTTCAACTTTCTATCTTGTTTCGTGTGTACAAATTGTTAGATGTGAAAATCCTTGTTTGCAATAAAATTCTTGTTTGCTGTGTGTTTTTAATTCGAAAAAAGCATTTATTTTGTTGGATAAAATTCTCATCTTTTCAAAACAAATTCAAACTTCTATTGTGAAAATAAACCGGCTTTTGATTGAAAAACTTTGGACTTTCGTAGGTTGCAATTAAGACGTACAAGGCGGCCCCCCTATCTCATCTTAAGACGTGTAAGGAAAATAAAGTAAAACTGGATCCTGCATCCAGCAGCAATTCATTCATATCGTAGAAAATTTAAGCAGTTCAAAGCAATCGAATTTCACGCAAAGGACAGTCAAAGCAGACAAGCATGTATATGATCCTAGCCTATCATTGAATTGCTAAGTCTCTAAGGTCATTCCTAATCTGGTTTATCTAGCAGTTAAGTCCTATGCATGTTTCTAAGCACAGTCATAGCAAGCAGCAGTTATAAAATGGGTATTTAGAAATCATACCAGGACAATTCTGATGAAGCTTCTGCATGTGGACCGATTCACTCCACTCAAATCACTCCCACCCCATGAATCAACTACTTCATTGTAACGTCTCTATTGTTCTTGTTTAAAAGTTCATGTTCAATACCTAGACATCCAGAAACAACCAATTACAATCAAAGAGAGAAGGAAAGTTAGAAAATAATCGTGAGTGATCAAATATAAAAGGGCTCACTTGGCAGCTGAATGGTGTTTAGAACTGCAGGGTCCGGAAAGGGATTCATTGTGAGCTTGGCTTCATCAGACAAGGCAAGGCAGTATGCTCTCCAAAACTGGAAGGACTGACATGGAGAACCTTCTTGAGTTCCGGTGCTACTCTCACCAATCAACTATGAATCTCCCTCGACGGAAAAACTCAATTGAAATTCACAATGTAACAGTTCCATTGAAAAAGTTCCCAATTTTTATTAACAAATTAAAGATTAAAAAAGCCAAGAATTGCAGAAATTACCCACCTTTGCCGCTCAAGTCACCGTCCAACAGGTTCCGTGGTTTAAGTATAAAAATGTGAAGAACCTCGTAAGCTTGTTTACGAGATCGTAGAATTACTTGTGATAGTTTGTTTCCGAGAAGTATTATAGAAGCAGCATTTGAAGCTGAAGGGCAATCCCAACGTCTGCAACTGCAGCAGCAATTCTTCATAGTTGAAAGATGCAATACCAGAAACTGCGGGTTTTCCTTCTGTAAGGTTGAGGTTCAGATTGAGATTTCAGATTCACATATAAAAGAGCTTGAAAACCAGTTTATGTGTGTGATCATGATGTTCTGCAATGTAAATCTACCTTATCTAAAGCAATCTAATCTACACCGGCTAAGCGTTCAAGCACATCTGCTCCTCTCACAAGGAGCCCTTGCCTTGCTCCTGCTCATTTTTCAGTGCAGTAAAAGTAAAATCAGAACCTTCCAGAACTACATTAATGTCATAACGAGTCATAATTGTAAGCATGTTCGAAGGGGCCAGCAACTAAGTGCAGCTTTCCTTCGAATAAGCTGTCACATTCAAAAGCTTTTGGTATATGAGGAACAATATGCAACATCAAAGAAAATTTTAGGTGGTGCACAAGGGCAAGAAACAACCTGCAAAAGAAACATACGTACTTGTTTGAAAAAACATTAAGGACAGGTTTTCCATATGAGATGTATTCTCCAAAAAGCAGAAATACGTCAAGTAATTGGCAGATAGTTCGGAGTGCAATGAAACAATACTGGGGTTGCTAAATACAATGAAGAGGCAAGCGCCTTTGTATTTTAAGAGCAGTGCTACCGGCACCAAAATAAACCCAAATTCTACATGTAACCGGAATTCACAGTATAATTGGTGACGCCTGACTCGCGTCTGATACCAACTCCCACATATTTGGTGACTGAAATTTGGGAAAACAATGGTGCCTCTAGTATGCTTTGCAAAACTGGAGGGACCATCTGACATGGAGAACCTTCTTGAGTTCCGTTCGACGTGCTACTCTCACCAATCAACTCAGAATCTCCCTCGACGGAACAACTCAATTGAAATTCACAATGTAACAGTTCAATTGAAAGAGTTCCCAATTTTTATTACAAAATTAGAGTTTAAAAAAGCCAATAATTGCAGATGTAATCGTCTCCAGGGCTTTAACTCAAGTAAAAGAGGGATGAAATCGAATCAGAAAATTTCCCACTTCAACATTTTCTTCGACCGGAAATAAAATTCAAATTATAAGAAGCAGTAATAATCGAATCTGAACCTCAAATTTAACATTTATTGTAATTCAAAAAAATTAAAAGGGGGGGGAATTGAATAAAATAGAACAAAAACACAGACCTGCTTCAGAGGTCGAAGAGGGCTTGGAGTCGAGATCTGGAATGAGGTCTTTGCAGTTCCGGGGGAACATTTCCGCCGTTTGATCTGATTAAAGCGGAAACATTCGTGACTATTACACCGCTCGCTCAACGATTTAACAGAAATTTAATAACAAAACAAGAAATAATTGGAGAGAGAGAGAGAGAGTACCTTCCATGGATTCGGATCACAGCAAGAATGCGAGTTCTAGAGAGAGAGAGAGAGTTGTGAATTTTAGACGAAGATCAGAGAGAGAGAGAGAGAGAGAGAGAGAGTTTATATAGACCGGAGGGATTGTGAGGGGAGGGTTGTGATTGAATTGAAGTTTGAATTGGGTGAATCTGAGCCGTCGGTTTAAATGGAATGTAGCAGGGAGCTCTTTCTTTCTAACGGCTATAAAAAAATTCTCTGTGGACCACTTCGAAATGGCCCAATAGGCCCAGTCAGTGAGAATCCCACTCCAGAGTAAAAAGGGCAAAAACTAAAAGTTGATGGGCCCGACCGAGAAATTTACTCAATTATCCTACCATTTTTTGCATGGATTTTTCTTGATATCAATACCTTTTTGTAATTGTACAAAATGTTTAAAAACCTACACCTCCTCTTAATTATGCCCTTTTTATATATATATATATATATATATATATATATATATATATAAATTTATTGTTATTAACGAGAATGGGAAGGGTTCGAAATTATTACAATAATCTTGAAAGGAAAAGTTTTGAACGCTGGATACATGGGTAGAAACTTAACATCCTATTCACAAGGATATTAGATAACATCAAATAAAAGGAAGGACAACTCTGCTGGAAATCGAATCTTAATCATGCCCCTTAATGCTTCTTTTATTTATTTGGTCTAATGAATAAAAATGAAAAAAGTGAGTGTGACAACTAAATGAATGTATAAATAACTAACGGCATGTCAGTATTGAAAGTGAAGTAAGATAAAGTTTCAAAATCGAGATTCGATACATAACAGGGGAGTAGTCCAACTCTCCTAACTTTTGGATGTGCGAAACTCTCCACATTATAATATTAGATCTTGGTTCCGCCTGAGTGTGAACCTAACGTTTATTTGTGTTCAAAATAGTCCTAGATCACTTATAATAGGCAACATGTTTCACGAGATAAAATTCAAACATCGCTCTATAGATTATTTGTGTCGTCCAAGTGTTTTATTTTGCGTTCCGCTACAAGTGAGAATATCGAGAGTGTTCCAACATCCGAGAGTTAAGAAATCTTGTATGAAAAGAGCTGCCCTACTTCCTCCATTGCCAACTAAAGAGGCCTCCAACTGAGTTCATCCTCTCGATAAATCGAAAAAAAAAAAAAAACAGGAAAAAAGAACTGGGCATGTTACAGTGAGTGATACTGGTTTCATAGGGCCGGAGAGGACCTGGATCGTCAGTGAGCTTCAAAGTTGGGAGTACTTTCTTGTTCGTAGTTTTTGGTTTAGACAATGTCCGAGTCCAGTCTACGTCCCCCCCTGCATGCCGGCTATGCTTCGACTAAATCATTTAGTGAGTTTTTGGCTGGTGGAACATGTCAACTATGAACCAGGACATGAAAAAATAATGCAAAACGATGATACTTCACCACAAATTACTAATTCGGAAAAGAAATAATAAATCATATACCCCGTCGTGAGGAAAAAAGCATCTGCCACCAGGTGAATTAATTTCAGTATCGATACACTTTACAGTCTCGCCGTAGCGGTTAATGGTTGGACTCCTTAAAATTGTTAAAAAGTTAGCCCAACCATCAACCGCTATGTCACATGGTCTACAAAAGGTAGTCTAAAAATGGTTGAGTTCAGATTGGGTGCAGAAATCATAGGCAGGTGAAGACATTAGCGGCTCACAATTTTGCGGCGGTGTTGCCGGGAGATTTGGTGGTGGGGCTTGTGGTGGCGAACGGCATCTCCAACTTCTTGAACTTGTACAACACTCTTTTGGTCGTTAGGCTTGTCCTCGCCTGGTTCCCCAACTCCCCTCCTGCCATTGTTGCACCCCTCAGGTATTGTCATGATTTGATTTTGGTTATCAATGTTCGATATTTTACTTGAACAAACTGTGAATTAGGATCCCAGAATTCTACTTTTCGTAATTTACAGTCTGACAACATAATATAACTAATTGTCAGGGTAAAAAAACATCGAAATGATTATGATGTGGACGTGGATATGATGTGCAGCACGATAAGTGATCCGTACTTGAACATATTTCGGGGTTTAATCCCACCACTTGGAGGCACATTGGATCTCTCTCCCATTCTGGCATTCCTGGTTTTGAATGCCTTGACAAGCACAGCTGCCGCTCTACCGGCGGAGCTTCCATCGTCACCGGCGTCAGGAGCTTCCCAACAACTCGTTGCTTCCCCCTACTGGAATTACCAACCTCTCTACACCTCAGAAGAAATGGTTGACGAGGCTCCAGGGCAGCAACAACAACACCACGAAGAGCTCCGGCGGTGTCAGTTAGGTTTACACTGTATTCTCTTGCAATATCGAGTACCAAACACTAATCTTCCGGCTAGTCCCTTGTTTGTTTTGTACTTGGCTGAGATTGAAGAAATTTTTTGCCTGGCATAAAGATAGTGGTTCTATTGATGCTTTCATTTGTTGCTTACTATAAATAGTGTGGAGTAATGAACTTGTTCGTCTTGAGGAATATCCAGTGAGACCGTTTCCTGGCCAACGAGTACACAGCTCCCCGAGAGGTTGACGCCGGTTGATATCGTCTGTCGAGCTTCTGCTTATTGGCGGGCTATAAGAGAATGACAGAGTTAATTCTGAAAGATGCCTTTGTAAGGCCTTAGGTGTAGGCCTTGAGGCTCAAAATCAAAATTAACTTTAAGTACCCAGGCGTGCCACTGCCATCTTTAGCATGACAGATGTAAAACCAATGTTAAGTTTTATTATATATATATATATATATGTCCGAGAGACCAAGTTAGTTATGAAAGGTGCCTTTGTGGGGCCTTAGGTGTAGGCCTTGAGGCTTCCCGTCAAAACTAACCATATACTTAAACATATATTAGTTGTTTCATTGTTGCAGAAGTATCACAACCGTTATACTTTAATCGCCCGAGCCCGCAGAGCAGAACAAACTTAGATAGGTGCCTTTATCGGGCCTTAGATATAGGCCTTGAGGCTTCCTATCATAATTAATTCTATACTCAAGCGTTCTGTAGCAATCATGATATAACAGAAGTAAAACTAGAAAATAGGCCAATTACTTGCGACCTAAGTAACTTCAGACTTTTTGTTATCAAGGATTGTCGTGGATGGGTTAAGTCCACATAGGATTCTTTTTTTATGCCTTGAGACCAATGACTTTTAATTGATCAATCTTGTCTGCCCGAATGGTTAGAACTTAGAAGTCTTTTAGTCATAAACTGGCTAGAAATAACTTGGATGCAGATGGAAATATACATCATATTACTAGATTTATGAATGAAAGACAAAAACAAAGGAGGTCGGGCAAGGTTTCACTTTGTTAGGCAAGGCTGATCGTCTTGCAACTTCCTCTCTTTGTGATTTACAAAGGGTTTGAATGCTAGAAGGGGAGATTGGAAGATGAGTTTACATGAGGGAATCGATACTACAACAATATTTAAACAGGGTAGCAGAGCTTTTACAAAGGCTTTCTGGTGAAGGTTGATCCCGAAAGAGATGAAGGCTTGGGGGCTGACTACAGCTTCGTGAAGGCAAATTTGGTTTGAGCAGAGTTTGTGATTGTATTTGTTTGTTTGATTGAGTGTATTTGTCTCTGATTTTTCTTCCTCCTTTTATAGAAGATTTGGCTTGGCTACCTGCAGTATTGATTTTGCCCGAATGCATTTGAAGGGCAGTGATTCATCAACTTTTCACTTGTACTGCCATTGTAAAGTACTTTCTTCTGGGCTTCGGCTGGGCCTTGGACTCTTCCTCCTTCTGGACCTTCTTTTGGGCTAACCCCCTTTTAACCCAAAGTTCAAGTTTTATCCCAAACAGAACTTGAGGAGGGAAACCTACTTGTAACCGAGACGCCATTATGGCGCTATCGTCAACCAATCAAACATGGTCATGTGAATGTAGTTTAAGCACACGACGGTGCTTGATTGATGTGGAATACCATCACAATGACATCATCATAAGAAAGATGATGCAGATAAAAAGCCATGCCAAGAGAAAAGTTTGAACTGTGAAGTCCCCCCTCTCTTCTTTGTTGGGTTTATTCATTAGACCTAAGTTGATTTTGGTAGTTTTGCCTGTACCTGTATTCCTTCTCTTGATAAATTAATCAACTTTAGTAATATTTTCAAGGGAATCTTAACGAAACACTCATGATACTATTCACTTTTAACATTAAGGACATTTTTACTCTAAAAAGTCACTCTTGATACTATTCACTTACAACACATTTTTGTCATTTTTGTTAAAACTCAAAGTTTTCAAGCCCTTTTCACACTACTACAAAAGAGGCTATCACAGGCGGTGTAAAAATCGACAAGAAACCCCAATTACTGTCGGATTTTTACCAAAAATCCGACATCAAATCTTGCAATGTCGGATAGGGGAACCGACACCATTGCTAGTGTCACGAAAAGGGTATCGACGTCGGTTAGTCCCCTTAATCCGCCACGAAGAAGGAAAGCAATATAAAATAAAAAAGGACAGTAGCATCAGTTAAAAATGACATCAAGGCTCAGGTCAGATAAAGGCGACATTAAATACTGACAATGAATGTCGGATGGAGACACCACCTAATAATTTGATAATAAAATAACAATTATATTGTCGTCCATAAGCGACACCACAAACCATTAATAATAAAAATAAAAATAAAGTCTGTCTCAGTTTTTAACTGCTTCGTTCCATCTCCTAACAGACCGAAATCACTAGCTCCTGAACAATTGCTTACACATTCTAGTTATCTAATGCACATAAACCAAACACAATTTATAATTACTTGATTAAATTAAAAAATGGAAGAATTGAAATTTATAAAAAAATAAAACAATAAAATAAAAAAGATGAAGCTTAATTACCCCAAGTGAAAAGCAACCCATCTGAGGCAGCAAAGGCGGTATGCTAGCGGTCACAAGCAATGTCTAGCCACCGTCAATTAGCCCTCGTCGGGCACCCAAAAAGCTTCGGAGAGCTGCTTCGGGATCTTCAACTGCTACTTCTTCCCATTCTGACCCGTCTGCTCGGACTTGCTATATCTCCACAAGTAAATCGCCCTCTTCGTCGGAATGCTCATAAGCCGGTTGCGACCCAGAAGCTCATCAATGTCCATTTCCATAAATTCCCTTCACAAACTAAACCACAAAGTTTCAAGTCAACATTTGACACAAAATTAACAAATTTTAATCCAATTGAAGGAGAAAGTTGGGAGCTTTACAAAATGGGTTATGTGTTTGGTTACCGAGGAAATAGAAGAGTGGTGAATTGGGATTTTATCGGTAGCCAACCTAAGAGGGGGAGAGAGCGAGAGAGAGAGAGAGAGTGGTGGAGATACTTGAGGACTCAATGTGGACGAGGAAGAAAGAAGCAAGAAAATTGAAAAAATTTCTCATGATTTAGGGAGGGGGAGTTTTGCAGTTACTAGCTAATGGGACGAGATAAACCAATAAATAAAATTTGAACTTTCCTTTTATTTTGAGAAGTGTGCCGAAGTGTTGTGAAATTTTTAAATTTCAAAGATGTTTGAAATTTTGCAAAATTCTTGTCCCACGCCTTCTCTAAATTTTGTAGTTAAGTGTGTGTGATTTCACCACTTCCTTTATAAAAATAATTATTAGTGTCGGCTGCAACTGACACTAGGTTTTAAAATATTTAAATATAATTATTAGTGTCGTTAGAAGTGACACGATTCTTTTTTTAATTGACACTAACTTTATGTTGGTCGAAAGCGACACGGTTTTCTTTTCATACGACACCACTATTTAAAAACAGTCTATGCCAGTTATAAGCGACATAAACCGTTTATGTCGGTTATACCCAACATTAATTCCAACACCATGTAAGGAGGGTGTCGGAAATGTCTTATTCGCTAGTATATTATATAAAACCGACACAATAAGCCACTTTTGTAGTAGTGTCATTAGTTTTCCTTATTTTCAACTAGGCCGAAGATTTTAATGCTCGTCCTTTAGCCTATTGCATGTTTCTGAGCGTGCAGAAAAAATATAAAATATTCAATTTAGAGTGCAAATAATTAAAATATGAATATCAAATTTGCTACCATTTTAACGATTTTTTAAGAAAGCTGAGGTTTCACCATAAAATCAATTGGCATATCGTGAGGAGCAGAACTACTTATAAGCACATGCAAGGCCCCTCATTTTCTCGATGTGGGTTTGGTATTCTCAATACACACCCATACGTGTAGCGAATTTTCAAGCCTATCATGTGGACAACACGAATCGGGAGGCGTAGGGTACGTGTGATCGCTAGTCTTCACACGCGGACAACTTGCTCTGATACCATAAAGAAAGTTGAGGTTCTATCATAAAATCAATTGGCAACGTGGGGAATAGCTCAACTACTTATAAGCACATTGAAGATTCCTCATTTTTCTGATATGGAATTGATACTCTCAACAGATTCAACTCAGTAAGACGAGAGTGAAAAATTCATGGGAAGCATGTGGAATCCGATTCCAAATTATTATTCAGCCACAGCCAGTACAAATTATTCATAAATTTTTGTTAATGGAGAATAATCTTTCCCACTCTATCTTGCACTTGAGCCTTCATGTTTATCTTTCCCACTCTATCTTGCACTTGAGCCTTCATGTTTAAGCTGCTAACTTCTACTCTTTCAAAAAGCATCCAAGTCAGAAAACAGCAGGTGGTTTCTCCTGCCGCTCCTGTGTTGGTAGCTTAAAATGGAGCTCGGAGCTACGAGGAGGACGAGCAGGTTTTCGTCATACGATAAGCTGGTGGCGATAGGGTTGGCCCTTCTAGCCGTGCTTTCTCCTCTCTATATCGACCGAAGAACTATAGATGATTCAGAGCTTGATCCAGATGAGCCCATCAACTTTGCTTCTTGGCTGCCTCTTCTTCTCTTGGTGTTGATCTTGGCCATTGCTTTGTCGCTTTACTTAGACCGAAGCTTTTCCAGGTTTGATCCTTATTGGATTCACAGAGTTGGCGGTTCTTCGTGTGGTATAACGATAATTCTCATGGTTCTGGCTTTGATTTTGAAGTGTAAATCTTCCATTAGGAACTGGGAGCCTTAAGCTCAAATCGTTTGCAGTACTTGTTCGTTTCGCTGTGTAATTTTCTCATCGTTGTACCGAACAAAGTTCATGTATCTGCTTATATAAATAAGAGTAAGCAGCTTCTTATCTCCATTATCTTTCCAATCGTACCAAATTAGGAAAACATTTGAACCGAACAGATCGTTCATTGTTCATATGTAATATGGAACAAATGCTTCTAGCCAGCCATTAGCCAATAATGTACTAGTTTACAACTGAAGAAAATGAATGCCATTGATCGCGCCGTTAGACTCTACAGACAACAAATGCGATAGACAAAACTCAAATTACAACAAATCAAAAGGGTCCCCAAAATTAAGTAGAAAACAAATCCAGCTTTTTTCATAAAAAACATGATCATGATCACAATCCAAAGGCATACGACATTGCAATCAGAGCCGTGGTGAAAAATGGCCACAGACGACTGCTTCTAGACCAATCATTGGCACCACTGGCTGGGTGATTAGATTCACTGCAATCGTCATTAGCACCACTAAAGCATCCGGGCCTTGTTATTTTAGCCTCACCTCCCTCTGTTACAAAGGTGCTGTTAGTTTTTCCGCTGCTGAACAACACGCACCAGAAATACGGAGCTCCACCATCACTGCCACTCGCAGCAGCTCCCACTTCAGTGTGGTTCTTATCGTAGAGAATGTCCAAGGCCTTGCTGTTTTCAATCAAAATTTTCGAAAATGCATCGTCAGCGTGGACATATTTGGACTGGCAGCCAATTAAACGACCAGTGATTGGAGCTAGGGTTGAGGTTTGAACACCACAGTTGGGAGCAAATGTTTCGGCAAATGCAGAATCAGGAGGCTTCTTGGCGTTGGACCCTCCTACAGCATCGCAGTCACCTTGGTACGCTTTTATGTACTGCAGGGCAATGCACGCCAAACCCTGGTTGTCGTAGAGGGATGATGCTTTGTGTGCAGTTCTGTTGCTGTTAATTATATCAACTAGCTTATCCGCCGGGTTATTAGTAACTTTGACTGCAATTTTCATCCATGGTCTCATAAGTAGGAGTTTATAAGTTTTTGTGAGCCGCAAATACAATAATACCGACACAATGAATAACCATTAAGGAGAAATGTTTTGATCCTTACAAGAATACACTATCCGAGAGCATGTAACTGATAAAGTCAAACAGAACCCCAATGAAGCGAAAAACTGAACCCAATGAAGCAAAACCGAACCCTAATGGAGCGAAAACTGCACCCAATGCAGCTAAAAAAATGAATCCAATGAAGCAAAACAACTGAACCTAACAAGAGTTGTGGTGAAAAGCGGGAAGCGAAAAACTAAACCATGTAGATTCTAAAATGTATCGAATTCGTATAAGCACAGCATCAAATTAGGGGGAAAATGAATCACCTTAGGATGTAAAAGGTCCAACGCCAAATTTAGAAATCAAAATCTGGCAATGTTATTAGTTGCATTGCATCCCAACTCACAGGCCACCTCTTAAATCTAATCTGCTGTTTTGGTCCCCAGAAAACAAACCTTCAACGGAAGAAAATATTGTAATTGGTTCAAACCCACCCTTTTCTTTTATTCGAGCGATACTCAAATCCAATCAAAATTACGAGAAGGGTGATTCGAACTTGGGTGCATAGTGGAGATCACACCGCTCTACCCAACTTGGCTATGCTAAAATTCAAGCATACCCTTAAACATAAAAAAATCCAAGATCCATAATTGTAAGCTCTGATCTTTGACCCAAAGATCCAAGTCCACAACAAACTCTCAACCAATAAATTCAGACTTTTATGGAAATGCAGAGATGAAAAGTTCATCCACATTTGAGAAAGTACATCAAAGACGAGACATTCGTAGTTCAAACTAAAGAAACAGAAACCCAACAACCTTAAAGCAGCAGATCCAACAATTAGTATCAGTACCAATTAGACATATATGTTCCAAATCTAAGACAGGCATCACAAAGTTCCAACATTTTGTACTTGCATTGTTCTCTTGCAATAAAATATATGCAGAAAGATGGAAACTTTGAATATATTTTTATTGCAGGACTTGATGGGGACTTACTTTGGGTGCCAGCTGAAGCTGAAACGATGAGTACAGAAGCTACAAGAAAGAGAAACCATGTACTGTTTGCCGCCATCGTTGCTGAAGCTCGGGAGAGAGAGAGAGAGAATAAGGGGAGGAGAGGATGAGTAAGGAATGCGCCGGCTTCACTTCGGGTCCGGGATTTACTAGAACTGGACAGCTATTATTTGCTGGGCAGGCAGGACCCTTTATTCTTAATTTTTTTTTTTTAATTTGATTAATTTTTTTATAAATTTGATTAATTTTATAAAGAAAGAAAGGAGAAAACTTGTGTTTGTGGGCCTTGTGGGGATGCTGTAGGCCACCAACCGGGTCATCGAATTCAATCCGTGTTTCGGGCTCGTTTAGAAGTCTTTTAAAATATGTAAAAACTCTTTTAGTAAAAATATTTTTAGGACTAATTATTGGTAAATATGTAAGTAAATTTAAAAAAAAAAAAACACTTAACGTGCATCTTGTAAGATGCTCATACGAAGTGTTTTTGAAACCCAAAAATATTTCTCTAAAAACACTTTCAATCATTTTAAAAACACTTTTAAATGAACTATTGGACAATGGATAAATGTTCCTTCAAAGTTCAGCCCCTTCACATTTGATGCCAATCATTGGCAGTTTGGTACACAACATGGCTTAACTGAATGTTGCTATGCAGTTATTGACAGTTAAGACATTGATGATTGTGGTGGCCTAGGGAGAGAATATAAGAGCATTTAATTACAGAGGTTGGTTAGTTAATTAGTTGTTAGACTTTTCAGCCAAGATATCTATGAGATTATCATAACTTTTTATTTTGATATTTGGTAATGAAAATCGAAAGAAGTAGTCCTTAGTTCATCATTCGTTAAGTGGAGGGGTCATTTCGTGAAAATCGATAGAAGTGATAATTTCGTAAAAAAATATGTCAATATTCTTGTTAAGAGGAAGGGTTAGTTTGACTAAAGCACCCTTAAAAAAACATGGTCATGCGACAAATAACGAGGATACTAATAAATTTTTACGAAATGACAAAAATGATTTATGATGGACAAACTTAACTTAAAACCACTTCTATCAATTTTCATTATTAGGGACCAACTCAAATGTACAAACGGATAAAACTCGCAGAGTTCTTTACATCTAATCTGTTTAAGACAGCTTTGGTGGCATGGCCACACTGAGCGGCACTGCGCACGTTAGCACCTAGGGCCGGCCCTAAGAAAATGGGGGCCTTAGGCGAGCCTTCGAGTGGGGGTCCTAAAGTTCTTACCCAACTCATTGTACATTTATATGTATAAAAAAATGTTTCACTAAATACATGAAAAAGTTCATTTCTACATAAAAAATCATTAGAATTCATATCCAAAGAAAAAAGATATGCAAACATTACTTAAATATTATACGTCTCGTGTTTTTAGACGCAAATGTATTAATTAAGTTTACATAATCTAACTTTTCAACCAATTCTTTTTCAATTGACAAAATAGCTAACCTATTCAATCTTTCTTGTGACATAGTTGATCGAAGATACGATTTAATCAACTTTAATTTTGAGAAACTTCTTTCTGCAGAGGCAACTGTAACTGGTATGGTTAACAAAATACGATAAGCAACCCATGCATTCGGGAAACAACCATGCATTCGGGAAACAACCATGCATTCGGGAATCAACTCAATATTCTGTAAACAACAAATTGACAAAGAAACAAACTAAAATTCAAATTTTACCCACTACCCAACACAAAAGTTTGATACAAATGACACAACACAAAACGAGGCGCATAAAAAATACGGTAAAATTCAACATTGAAAATTCGAATTATCTTGAACCAAAACTAGTTAGGAAGCAAAAGTAACCAACCTTGTTAAGTGCACCCATAATCCATTTATCTTCTTGAAGGGATTTAACCACTTTATTAAGTGCATCCACAAGTTCGAATTTTATAACTGCAATATAGACACTTGACAAGTGAATACTTTGATTTCACATAAGCAATATGCATTAAAATAAACAAATCATAAACCCTAGAATCGAAAATCCTAATTATATTTACAAACACAACGCTCACAAATTAAATTATAGAAAAAGAAGCAGAAGAGAAGAGGGGCATTGATCGGGTACTTGACCTCTATAAACGGAGTGAGAAAGAACCGATTCGCAAGCGCAGACTTGCTACCAGTATGTTGTGCGTTAAATTCCCAAAAAACAGTTGAATTGTTGCTAAAGTTTCACCCCACCCAAGACACTTTGTACTCCAAGTTTCAAGACAATTATATGATTTTATATTTAAATATTTTATTAAATTCAAACTCTAAAAATATATTTATATATATATTATATATATATATTATATATACACACACATATTTAAAAAGAAATATTTTGGACCCTCCCCCACCCAAAACGTTGCACGGCAAGTTCCAAAAAAATATTTATAATTTCATATTTAGATATTTTACTCAAACGACAAAATTATATATATAAATATATATAGAAAATTATGATTGGAACTCCAAAATTCTTATTATACATTACAAACTTTCTATATTTAGAAAGAAAAATACACTTGTGAAGAGTGTATGATGAGATTTTTAGAATGTCAATAACACTTCCCTATATATAAAAAAAATTAAAAAATTTGGGAGCCCCCCGAAGTGGGGCCCTAGGCTGGCGCCTAGTCTGGCTACCCTTCATCTCCTCAACTGTCCCTCTCTCATAGCCCGTAAAGCTCGCCGCAGCGTCGAAAAACTCGCGGCTGCGGCGAGTAAGGCGCGCATCGCCACCATCGAATTGGCGGGAGATTTGTCTCCATCTTCTGTCTTTGCCGTCTCTAATTTGCTCCTTGTCCCTAACCGTACGCCTCGTAGATCCTTATTATCTGTTTGGCAGGAAAGAAAATTAAACATTTTCTAATCAAAACTTAAACTTGTATTGTTGGGTTTAATGCAGATGCTGTTGCCGGCAGCGGATTCGATAAGTATGTGATAAGGTCGTTGCAATTTACTTTATTTAATTAGTGCTTGGCTATTATTGCATCATCTTTCGGATGCTTTAAGCTTTAGCTTTGGGAGGGGGCTAAAAGCGCCTTTTGAAAGGCGCAACTGATTGCTTTTGGTTGAAAAATTTAGAAGAAAGAAGTATTTTGATTTTTAACAAAAAGTTGAACTTGTTTATTAGAAAAGCAGTTTTGTAGCTTATAAGCATAAGTGCTTTTTAGAGAAGCCATTCCAAACGAGTCTCAACATGACCATTTCAGAATACATGATGTACACTTGTGGTCACAAATGCTTTTGATAGAAGTGTTTTTGTTAGAATTACAGTCTTCTCTTTTTTTTCAACCCAAGTGCTTCTAGCTATAGAAAGCTATTTTATGACCTAAAAGTACTTTTAAATTTTTCCGCTACAGGCTGAAAAAGGGTTTTACCCCATGGAATGCCTAAATATGATAAACTCAGGAAAAAACTCGACCCTCTCGAGGCTTATGTATCGCCAGTCATATTAACCCAATTACAAATCAAGGACTTTGGTAATATCCTTTGCTTTTGCTTTCCTTGATCGTCAATTTCTCTCTTGTAATTTTCGACGATTTATTGTTACTTTATCCGAACGCAATGACATTCTAAGATTCATACAGCCAATCTCACTTAATGGAATAAGATTTTGTTGTTGGTGTATCGTCACTTCGTTAAAGTGGTAGAAATTTGTTGTAATGTTTCAACAACTGCAGAGAAATCTCTGGAAGGTGACCAACCCCAGTTTGCTACTTGCCGGTCTCTGCTGCGTTCAGGCCCGGCAGCGTCACTTCGCGTAAATATTCGAGCTGTAAGTTGAGAGGTTTCCTGGAGTAGCATCAGTCTACATGCTTTATGTAAGTTGGCAGTTTTTTGTGTACATTATGAATTCCTAAGAGCTTCGGAAATGTTTACCGGAACTATAGGTGGTGCGGTATGCTTCAGACGATGATGGCAATGGGAAAACCGCTTCAAGCGATGTTGATCAATGTCTCAGGTACCATCACTGTCCCGGCGAAAACATGGCTCTTCTGAACTGGATACAAGAGAGCAGTAACAAGCTTATGACCGATGTCAATCTTGAGACCCGGATTTTTTGAGTTTTGAAGGGCCTTGGAGGAGCTGGATTCTTTGCTTTGGCACGCAACGAGGAATGAACGAGCTCCGGTCAGTTCTATGAAGGCACAGATTGATACTGCCCTTAATGCACTGGACAGGTGAATCTTTATCTTCATCTCCTTTCGTATACACAACAAAGCTACAATTTCTGATAACCGTCTTCTTTGCAGCCTCCTCAAAACTGTACCTTCAGTAGTGCTAGCAAGGGGAAGATCGCGGCCGATTCCTACAGGAACTCGTTAGAAAATGCAGATCTTGATATTTCAGACCCGGACCTGAAGCAATTGGAATCAATACTGTAAACTCATGAGCTATGAAAATCTTCCAACACATACCTGATTTGTATATTTTTCGCCCGCATGTCGAAGCATCTCTCGTACAAGAAGACCTGAAACCAAATCCTTCCAAGACGATCATCAAAGTGTTTTTCATGATGGACCTGAAGCAAACTGGTCAGCAAAACATTTACATCGACTACATACATCTTTTGAAATTACGGTAAAGAAATGGCGAATCCTTATGAAAATTCCAGGAAATCGAAAACAGGAACTAAGGAAAATTAATCCAGAAAAACAATTTATTGTATACATAAAGGCAGTACCAAATTCAGTACCCTATACACACAGAATTCAAATGGTCTAGAATTCCACTCGTCACGGAAAAATCAAATTCAAGACGAACACTAGGTCAACATAAAAGCAAACATTACTCATTGTATGGATTACATATGAAGCCTATGTCTGCTACCTATATAATACCTAAATTAAATACAAGCACAATATGATTTACATACAAATTCTGGGATGGACGACCAAATCTGCTTGCTGGACTAAAAGCCGAGTCAAATAAGCCCCGCGGAAGAAAAGATGCATTTCTTGCTATAATCAAGACTGTTGCAGGCTGCTGAATATGCGCTTCAAATTAGGGCATGCAGCACGTAATCTCCCCATGCTCGTCGGGCTTATCTGTCAATCACCATAAAAGACAGTATTAGGTTGTATTATAAGAGGCAGGTTTTCTTACAACGATATAGCGGGGGAGTGTAGAAGATTGTACTAACCTTGGGACAAAAACGAACATCAAGAGTCTCCAGCATGCTACATTTCGATATGGCAGCTTCCACCACTGTTTCATCGATGTTGCAAGACTAATACAAAATCCCAGCAAGAAAATGAAATTAGGGACCAGCAGTAAACTAAATTAAAATGATTTTATAGAAAGCAAAAAATATATTAAAAAAGTCTAAATGCATGTCACTTAAAAAAATAAATAAATCCCAGGTTCCATGCCTTTCAACATTTTGTTGGTATGGTCAAACATGAATTTTACATGGAGTTAAATATATTTTTTTAAGGTGATAATCCGTATAAATATAACAACATAAGAGGCAGAATGCGTACCTGAAGAAAGAGAATAGTCAATTTCGGACAGTCAAGCTTCAAAACTTCCAAAGAAGTACAATTGCTGAATAAAAAGACAGAAATGTTAGTGGCAAGACAAAACATCATGAAAATCTAGAACTAAATATACAAAGAGATGTTCAAACTAAATAAACGAATTACCTCAAATTAAGAAAGCAGAGGTTGAAACAAGCAACATCAACGTCCTTTAAATTTGCAGAAAGAGAAAGGTTTAAAGATGACATGTGGAAACAACGTGCTGCTGGTGGAATGACAACTTTCCTAATATTTGGACAACCTACACAGTTGAGGTTCTGCAGTAACCGGATTGGCTGCTCAATTGGCACCTGGACATTCTCAGGTAAAAACATGCCAGATAGGGAAGGTTGCCCGGCACTGCTACCCCAATTCAGGTCATGCATGTTCACACAGCCATTCAAGCTCACATGAGTCAAGTGCATACAAAAAGAAAGAAGCTCCTCGATAGCAGACTGACAGAGGGTTCCATAAGACAAATCCAGTTCTTGGAGAGCTGGAAGAGCCCCATCCTTGTAAAGAGGCTCCAATGATGAGTCAGATAAGTACTTGCAGGCTTGTAACTTCAACACCTGGGAAAAGATAAGAAAAGATACGATCCAAAAAATCATGTCAAAAAATCTGCCCAAGATTCTTCTAATTTTAGTTCAAATAAAGAAACATCCACATTCTGCTCAAAGTACATGAAATATCAATATCCTATGGTAGGAGGATCACCATGCTAAATTTAACAACAAATCAACAAAGTATGAGCTGTAAAAATCACCTTAAGTTTCATACAAGACTCGAAAACTGGCTTCAAGTTTGTCAAGAAAGTGTAGGACAAATCAAGCAGAATCAAATTTGGAAGCCAGCGCAATGAGTAGAGTCCATCAGAACCAACAGAGGGGCATGACATTAGAATTAAAGACTCTATCATTGGGCATGAAGCAGCTGTTGCAGACAAGCAATCGTCCCTAAGCTGACTGCATGTGCAAATTATGAGCGATTTGAGTTTAATTGAGACTGAAACAGTAGGGATCATAGCAGGCTGGTAGGTAAAGTACTAAAAAGTAATGAAAATAACCTGCAAAAGGAAGCGTCTAGAGATGTTAATAGTGGACAATTGATGGATGCTTCAGCTAACACACCACATCCCTTCAACTCCAGCAGCACCATATTTGGCGCTTCGATACTGAGCACATTCAATTTGGGACATATTCCCAAATTTAGTGACCTAAGACCAACCTGAAGAAAGGAATGAAAAGATTCAGTTTTCTATTGACTGCTTAATGTCAGAATTGACATGTAGTGAAAAAAGTGTGATAAGAGTCTGCGCATCTCATGGCTTTATATAAGAGCAACATAATTCACATTGTAAAACTCATAAATTATCATAAAATCTTTTTACTTTACAATCATTCTCACTTACTGGACAAAATGCTGCTCTTTCAAGATGATCACAACCATCTAAAGAAACTTGTTCAAGATAGGGGCAAGTCAGTTCGAGAGATGTAATTGCCCGGCAACCAACAAGTGAGAGGCTGACTAAAGAAGTGCTACAGAATCGAACCGCGGTTAAGCTCTGGGTGAAGTAAGAGATTATGTCAGCCAAAGGAAGTATACATAAGATCAGCCAGCAGATAAGATCAGCCAGCAGATATCTCAATTGACCAAACAAGTAATTAAGAATGAGTTCAACCCTCCCTGAATAACAGTCCAAGTATCAGGGAACAAATAATAATCAAAGAGTTTTTCACAACCCCCAATATGCTTCAGGGGAATGACCAACAGGTCATGCATTTATTGACAACATGGTTTAAACTCACAAGTTTATTGCATCAATTTACAGAGTCACATAAGAATACATAAATAATTCCAAACGGCAAAATTTATCCCATCCCATAAGCTAGCGTAATCAAATCTCAAACAGTATTAACTCAGGTAATGAGAAGAGATAAATTGACAAACCTCACAGTTTTCAAGAACTAACGTTTTGAGCAAAGGACACCCACCACCATCGCTGAAAACATCACATATAGAATTTGTTAAAGATTCACAATCTGTAAGGTCCACTTCTTGCAAACTTTGGCATTGCAGTGCCAGCGTGGTTAAGCTCTCTTGCTTTTGCAATGCTAGTTTCTGCAAATTCCAAAGACCACTTGTTCAGATTTCATGTGTCTAATAAAATCAACACTAAAAGAATATAAATGGTTCTTCAAAAGACTTACCTGAAGTGAATTTGAAGTGATGTTGATACGATGGAGCACAGGACAGTTAGAGACCATTATTGATGACAGCATGATGCATCGTAGATTCAAATCAGCAAATCTGCAGAAGAAACATGCAAGGTGAAAATTTTATAAACAAATAAGAGAAATTCTCCTCTCCAATTGGGAAGCTCTCCACCGGGGGGGGTGTGTTGGGTACTGGAAGAACATGAGCTTACTTGCGACAATGTACTAGTCTAATATTCTGCAAGCGTGGAAGGTCCAAGTTCACAGCGGTAAGTAGACTGCAATTGTCAAGCTCCAAAACCTACAATGAGTAATAATCAGATTAATATGTTTAAAGGCATTCAATGAGACAGACAAACAATACTGATATTTGAGACCAGATTCATACCTCAAGCATGTAACTATGAGATATTGCAACCATTGAAGCCGAGGTGATGCCCTCACAACTGTGAAGCTTAAGAACTGTCAACATTGGCAGTCTTACAGACTTCAAAACAAAAACAAGGCACAGAAGCATGTCAAATAAAATAAAACAAATATTGGTACTAAAAAAAGGATGGCGAAAACCACTACAAACTAACCTCAAGAGATATATTTGGACAGTACGACGCATTGAGAACATGGAGATTAGCACAAGCAAGAGCAATCTCACGTAGAGTTTCATCAGTAACACATGAACAATTTGACATATCCAATGACTCTAATTGAGGACATGAGATTGCCGCTGAACGAATTGCAGCATCTGAAAGCTTGTGGCAAGAGCCTATATCAAGATCATGCAAAAGAGGGCTATTAAGAACAGCCTGCGCCATGTTACTGCGTTTCAATGACAGAGTTTCAAGTTGAGGACACCTGCAAAAAATCCGATTTAGCACAAAAATGTAGCCAAGTAGACAGCATGTGACAATTCAATTTTAATTAAAAAAAAAAAAAAAAAAACACCTGATGGATATCCGCATAACACGACATTTTGTTAATTGAAGCTGACGCAGTCTATCATGGTTTATAGGTATCTCCTGGATACCATTACCAAGAGTAGCATCATTGATGATCAAACTTTTCAACATTTGACAGTCTGCCAAGGAATGGAAAAAGATGTCCCCTAGTTGCCCTTTCCCTAGGGTTAAAACCTCGAGATTCCTAAGAAAAAAAAAACAAAAATGTAAGTTACTTGAACTGAAAACTATATCAAAGAATAAATACAATAGCATAAATATTTAGAAAAGCAATTTACCTCAATGAAGAGAGAGCTTTCATAACAAGCGAGTGAATAGCAGGGGTACCAGAAATATTCAATTCTGTGGCATTGGGATACCGCCAACATATGTCCTCAACTGTAATTCCATATAAAATGAGTGATAAGCATACAATTTGACATGTTAAAAAAATAATTTTTTATTTTAACTTTTCTGATTCAGTTATATAATATCAAATTGACCCCATATAGTATTTTTAGTCAAAGAATAAATTTAGACTTTTATTAAAATTTACACTTTCACTAAAATTTACAAATGGAAACTAAAATATTATGAACTCAACAAACACATTATCCATGCCTCATAAACTCTGAGTAATAATAACCAACCAACTTTTAATCTAATAAATGAATATTTCCCAAATGCATTATCCATATCATTAGCCATGTCCGAACACAAGCAGTAAAAATTACATACAGAAAACCTACCAAAATATGAAAAAGAAAAACACATAAGTGACCACTGGTACAAATTCTCTACTTACTTGGGCAGTTAGCACAAATAAATCTTCAATTTTTATACTTACTACCAGTATACCACAAAAATAAAGTAGAACTCACATTGCTCCACAGATATACTTCGATTCTCAAAATTCAGACACCTCCAGAAATCTTCATGAGCACTAGCAGATCGCCACTGCCTACAGACTATTGCAGCTCGGCAAAGATTAATGTGGTCCAAGAAAGAGAAAACCTGAGAATCAGGAGAAAATGACATTTATAATAAACAAATTTAGGACCAAAACTGATAATAGCCCTTCATTATATGCAATATACGCAAGGCAATGCTTACCATATGTAATAGGTCATCTGTAAGATCCATCCGAACTTCTAAATCTTCTGTTTTTGAGGTGCCACTATGATCACCGTCATCATCCTTACCACTGCCAGAATCAAAGGGGCCCTCCTCACAGCCAATATTAGGAGTAGTATTTTGAAAAAATGTCTCGCTCTTATATGGAATGAAAGAGCTCTCATTTATTCTGTAGTCTCTTTCTGCAGATGAACTGGAATTTCCAGCACCTGAAGCCATAGCCATTGCATAGTGGAAATCACTGCAAGAAATAATGTCGCAGACAATCATGAGTATCGTTATTCCCAGCTGAAAAATATTATAATGGAACCAAATAATAGATATAGCATATACTCATTAGGGTAATGTTATCTATTCCCAGCAGAAAATAAAATTATACTGAAACCAAATAATCTAAAACATATAAACCCCTAAACTATTCGTAATGAAACAAAAAAGTTAAATCTTTCAGCCCCAACTAACTACTAAGGTGAAAATTTTGGTAACCAATGGCAAATTATCTAAAATCTACCAATCGATCAAAACTAAGGAGCTACAGTGAGAAACTCACTGATTAAAGGATTGAACTTTGGCTCGCTTATGGTGCGAATCGTGATCACTGCCATTGTCTGCAGCCGAGCTACTCTCGCCCTCGGAAATCCAAGGGTTCCCAATCGAGGCCCTCAACGACGCAAGAGCACCAACACAAACAGACTCATCCCACTGAGCGCCACCACCACGCATTGCCTCAACCATCCCTTCGAACAATACCAGATGGTCATTACGGCCGCGCTCATTCCCCACCAGCCCCAAACTCTGAGCATTGCCGTCAATTTCGTCGCCATTTCCGATGGCGCCCTCCGAATTGCCGTCATTTCCAAAATCCCCCTCCTTCATGATCGCCTCCGCCTCGCTATCGTCCTCTTCTGGTTCGTCTCCTTGGGTGAAGCATAGGCAGTACCAAATCTTCATGCACTCGAAAGAGCAAACCTCTCGGGACCTCCGCAAACCTAGGCCGCGATCCGACGCATCTTCATCCCCCTTCCGGCTCCTCCTCCGAAATTAAAACCCTAATTGGCGCAGAAATGACAGAAACGGCTCGCGAAACCCTAGAAATTTGAGGACCACCGATTCGAATTTTTTTTTCAAAATTCTTTGTTATTCGATACGAATTGATCGATATCTACATGAATATACAGAATGGAATTGGGAACTTGAGAGGAAGACAGAGAATTCAGCAGATCAGATTGGGGATCCTCCTGAAAGTGCTTATTTGTGGTGAGGTGCTTTTTTGTACCCTCGAAAGCGCTTTTGAAAATAATCTCTCTGTGTGTTTGTTTTTCTACTTGAAAATGAAACAGCAAGTCTTGCAATAAGAGTGTCTTTCCTTAAAAGAATAAATGATTAACAAAAATATTTATATTACAAACGGTCCGGCGCCGTTTTGATTTTTCTACATATTTTTTTCTTTCTTATTTTATTTTTCTCTTTCCCTTTTTGCCATTGGTTGTTTTCTTAATTTTTGTGTTTCTATTTTATATGGTCAATTTCTTGATTTTATATTTTTTTTTCCCACCATGCTCCTTGCATTTCTAAAAGACTCACTAATATCCAATCTAAGGATTGCAATTTAACCTGTCAAACTCTATTGCATATAACTCTAATTATAAAAATACTAAAAAACTTTAACCAAAATTATAATTAATACGACTAAGCGCATTAGTTTCAACCTTTAGAAAACGATGACCAGTCTCCTCACTAATATCCAACCTAAGGATTGCAATTTAACCCGTCAAACTCTATTTCCAACCTAAGATTACAATTTAACCAGTCAAACTCGATTCTCATAGGTAATTGATATGAACAATTTAGTTTTGGGGATTAAATTTCGAACATTTTTTTTTATAGTTAATCGTCGGGCAAATTTTTCGATTTCAAGTTGTATTATGGTTATTGATAGAATTGTTCGTTCTTCTCGGAGAAAAAATAATAATAATTTATTTTTGGAAATCTATATATTATGTCATGATTTTCCCTCCTAAAAGAAAAATCATGGAAAGCATATTTGTTCTTTGTTTTTTCTTTTTGGTCATAACATAGAAAGCATATTGGTTGGGTCAAAATAATCTGGTCGCATTTAATGAGCATGATTATGAATGTCTAACTAAAAAGAAGAATATGTCAACACAATGTCTTTATTATATCCTAAAATGGAAAAATGAGAAAAATAAAAATTATATGCTAAATTTTACAGTTTTCCATCTACACTTCTCATCTCGAACTCAATTCACTACAACAACTAGTTTTTAGCGATATTTCGCTTCTGGTATCTTAAATTCAATTACCGCTCTCTATTTACTTAGAAAACAATAATCTCAAAACAATTTTGGTACAAATATTCGTATAATTGTTGTAGTATAATTACTCAGACAAACTTGATGAAAATCAATAAAGTTAGAAAAAACCATCAAAATAAAAAAATCGGATTTTTGTGAGAGTAATTCGACAACAACGTGACACGACTGCCCAGTCTGCTGTACTCAAGTTTTTATCTTTTAACTTTGAGGAAACAAAGTTAGATTAATTTCAACTTTCATAATTAAGAATGATTAGGCATTTTACCCATATGGGAAACCTTGGACTTTAGACAGAGTGGTCAAATTGCAAATAGGGGGAACATGTAGGCCCCAATGGACACAATCAATGGTGACAAAAAGATGTTGAAAAATCCACAAAAGTCCATAAAATCTTGACCCAAATCTTTAACATAAAAATGGTGGACAACATTGGACTGCCCACTAACGGCTCAAATTTTCAAATATAATTTGAATCCTCCAAAAACCCAAGCCCTCACTAGGTTAAAATTACAAAACAGGCCTCACATAAAAAGCCCAAATATTTGATGGTGGGCTTGATCCAATACTTAAATTAGCTACAAGATGGAAGAATTAATTGTGGCTAATAGAAATTAAGATGTCAAATACATGCGATAATTTCACGTGCTTAAAGGTTATCTACTATCTTGGTTCAATTGTCAATGATTTTTCCTTTTGGACTTTAACTTTGGGAAGAGGCGTACAAATCCATGCAAGGAGCCGCCGTAATATCAAAGACCGAACATTAGGCTTTCAGGGTTAACGTAACTAGTGATGATCTAGCCACTTAATACTACGGTTTTGTGGTATTTTTCATCATTTGTAAGTGAGAGATCTTATGTTCGAATCGTGAATGGTGAATTCGATACCAAATTAGGCTGTCCATTGTGTGTGGCTTCCGAACTCCATCTCCCCTTAATATATCGTTGTATTTTAAAAAAAAAAAAAAATAGTGATGATCTATATCAAAATCGTAAGATTTTCAAAATCTTTACGTGTTGCCAACTGATTCTCAGTTGAACATTCAATTTTGACATGCATCTATATCGAAATTCTAAGATCTTCGAAATCTTTATGTGTTGTCGATTGATTTTTGATTGAACGTTTAATTTTAACATGCATGAAGACTGATAGTATAAAAATTAAATCACACATGTGACAGACTGAAGAGATCCTTCACATGTATGGAGGCTTGTTGAGAGGCTCCGTATTGAGGATGGAAGACTTGTATTTAGTTCTTTTTCCATCTTAAGTATCTTCTTCACTTATTTTTCAATCATTTTAAGTTAGACACTTGTTAAAGTTTTAAGGATGGTAGTGCCTTATGACTGATTGACATTGATATTATCTCAAATTAACAGGTGGTAAATTAATAATTGTGATCATATCTTATACAAAAAGTATCAATAAATAAAACTATCCATTTTATGACACTACTACATAAAAGTGTTTTTTTTGAGGAAATTTTATTCGTCGGGCAAAGAGGAATTTTGTCATGCTAAAGTTTGTGACAAAGGTATTCATCGTGTTAAGATTTTAAGGGATGAAGCTCTTTCGTCGCGAGAACTTTAAGGAGACGACAATGTTCTATCGCGTTAAGGTTTAGGGGAAGACATCTCTTTGTTACAAAATTCTTTCCACGACGAAATTTGTCCTATCATATTTGGTTTTCAAGTATTTTTTGTTTTTTTATTTATAAACGTTTCGTCACCCATAATTTTAAGCGATGAATCATGTACTAACGTTGAATTTTAGGAGACAACTTCATTTCGTCGGACAAAACTTTTTTTCTAATTATTATTATTTTTTACTTCAACAATACTCACAATCTAACATGCAAAACAAAGATTAGCACTTGGAATGGTTAGATTCCCTTCCATCGTAACAAAATAAAAGTAAACAGCCAAATATTTAGCTCATCGATCCGTGCATGGTTTAGATTCCAACGTAACATGTTACCTTTCCATGCTTTAATTTTCCAATATTTACAGCCTTTTGCATGGTTCACACTTCAAACCTTCCAACGTAACATGTTACCACAATAATTTATTGATTTTAATGCATGGTTTGAGCTTTGCTATGCAAAACGCAGAGTACTTTCAGGTTCGCCGGAGGTAAATAGTAAAAGTAAAACACGTGATTTCATTTGCATGGCACGTTTACAAAGGACGTATACGATGCTTTTTGCATGGCAATTTAATTGACCGAGGCTGTTCTTCCTCTAATCACATATTCGATTGTAGCTTACAAGAAATCATGATCTTATAATTGCCTTCTAAAGCCAGATACGGGGCCACCCGCGCCCCAACTTTTCTCTACTTTTCATGGAAAAAACAAGATAAAAAGGAAAAAGGAAAAATAAGGGGAGAAGAAGGAAAAGTAGGGAATAAAAAGAGAAAACCAAGATAGATTTGATTTTCCTAGAAACCAAACAAACCAAAGCGAAGCTCGAGGTTTGGTAAGTAAGAACCAAATCGATTGGGAGAAAAAGTGGAAGCTTTTATAATGCATGAAAAGAGAATCTGATGCCCTAACTACACGCCTAATTAGCAACACTTACCTTTTTTTTTCATCTCTTTTTTGTTGAAACGAAAGAGAAGTGGCACTTTGGACAAGTTGAAGTCAAATCATCTCCAGCTGAACATCAAGGACCAGTTTAGATTATCCTATATAGGACATAATTAAATTGGATTAAATTGAATGGTTCAATATAATTAATTTAATTCAGCCTGTGCATTAGGGTTTAAGGTTTTAAACTTCAAAAGGGAGCAAAGGCAAATCTAAAGCAAAAGAAGAAAAGGAGATGGACTTATCACGGAGAGACTCTTAGTTATTCTTGATTTTGTTTATGTGATTAGAGAGATAAACACAATCAAATATATATAACTGGTTTTAAGGTAAAATCTCACATTATCATGATATTTTACAAAAAGCGTCAATGTCATGAATAATTGAGTTAACCACAATAATATCGTACATAACCGTTCACAATAAAGATGTGTATTTGATTATTAGATAGATGCTCTCCCTATCGTGGCACAATAAACACAAGTACGACATTATTAAAAAAAGTAGAGTAGAAAAAATCATAAGAGAAGCAAGGTCCACAAAAGGTTGGGAAGTAGTACGCCCGGTTCACCAGGTTCTACCATTGCGAGGCCCAATCATACTCAAAAGAAGAGTTTGATCCTGGCTCAGAAGGAACGCTAGCGATATGCTTAACACATGCAAGTCAAACGTTGTTTTCGGGGAGCTGGGCAGAAGGAAAGTGGTTTAGATAACTGTTTTGGCAGTGTCATGGATAATTGAGTGAACCAAAGTGATGACCTTGTCCACACTTCAATATAGGAGCATGATGGTCATATCATTGACTAGTTAATAATACTT
Organism: Malus sylvestris; assembly: GCF_916048215.2. Taxonomy (NCBI): domain Eukaryota; kingdom Viridiplantae; phylum Streptophyta; class Magnoliopsida; order Rosales; family Rosaceae; genus Malus; species Malus sylvestris. The sequence continues at coordinate 5,480,770 of NC_062267.1, read as the reverse complement.
CCATCCATTTCTTTTGGCAGTATTTTTCATCCAATTATTTTGGTTTTAAGGCAGAATCTCACATTATCACAACATTCATGATAAACACATACCAAAAGCGTCAACGTCATGAATAATTGAGTTCACCACAATGAAATCGTATATATAATAAAGATGTATTTTTTGTTATTGGACAGACTCTCTCCTTATCGTGGCACGATAAACATAAATACAACATCAGTGTCATGGATAATTGAATGAACCAAAAGTGATGATCCTGGCCACTTTTCAATATACGAGCATGATGGTCAAATCATTGAATAGTTGATAATACTTCCATCCATTTCTTTTGGCAATATTTTCATCTACAAAGAAACAAATTGAAAGATGACCAAATTTTTTTGCTCAAAACTATTTCTTTACATTAAATTGCTCCAACAGATTCTTTGTCGATTGTCGATTGACAACAAGGGTACTGACCCACCAGTAGAAACTAATTACGCCAATAAGAAAAAAGAAAAATAGATGACAACAAAATTACATTGGACTGAACCATCGACAATGACTATTTATTCAACTAAAGCTAGGGTTGAGGAACCCTCGAGAAGATTTTCTGTCCAGGAGCAAGGATGGCCATTGGATCGAAGCACTTCTTCCGCTCCACGAATCTCGACCATTGATCACTTCCGAAATGTCGCTTCCAATCCTCCTGGGATCGATAGTGAGGCAGATAAAGCTTGAAATCGAACCCTTTTCTGGTGCAGTATTGTATTATTTCTTGGTTTTGGGCCACCAGATTCTCGGCGGAGGGGCCTTTTGGGTATGGTGGAGTGAAGCGTAGCAATGCCACTATGTAGAAGATTTCGCTTTCCGGTAGCACCACAGATGTACGAGTATCCCACCTGTTCACACGTAATTAAGTGTTAATTAATAATTAATCAAATCTAGTTGCATAATTCTACCAAACCAGAGGGTATTATTGTAAATTTAAAAAAATGGAGGATCAAATATAATTCCATTCGGAGAAATACCAAATTCTTTGTCGTTTCTGAAATGGCAAAAGATTTCTGGAATATAAAATATAATTTTCCATAAAAGTGGGAAAAAAAAAAACTCTCCGCATATGACCAATATGCCCTTGGCAGGCCCTTCCAGCACTTCCTGTCTGGCTAAAAATACGATAGCGCCAGCTTAAATTTACTGAACTACCCTTTTTCATCCTACTTTGGGTGGGGCCCACTGTATCTTTGTCCGGCCGGGCACGGTCATTCCTACGTTTGCTTATACGCTACCCAGCCCTCCACATGGCGTATATGGTAACTTCGAACACATGAGGGTCCGGATTTCCTACGGGTCCGGTGCAGAGTTCAAATGGTACAACAGTCATCAATCCTCCGATGGGGTCCCACTTGATGACCTTACAAGTAGAAAATATTTGACCTAATTTAACCACCATCCGATTTAAAATGTTTTCACCCTTAGTCAGCGTATCTAATTCGGAAAATGATGTCCATAATCTGTACCATCTTTTACAAGCACAAAATGAGGATAAAATGTCAACATTACATAGCATGCAAATAAAGCATAAATCTAGCAAAGTAGAAAGGTGCGAATATCACATACTTTTGATTGGTTTATACCAAAGTTAATGTGATCATCGAGGTAAGAAAAGTAAGAGAATGTATGACCATCTGATGTTAACACAGCTCGAAAAAGCATGTGTGTAAGTTTCAAATTAAGATTTAAAGTGATAAGGGAAGGTGGTACCTAAGACTTACTGATTGACACGTGTAGAGTTGAAGGTCAACAAAGAAACGCCGTCATATCAAAATAATAAAGAAAAAATTTTGGTAGGACAATCTCATCGCTTGAATGTTCGAACACTCCAACAAAAGAACAATCCCTTTCGTAAATGGATACGTCCAAGCTTAAACAGGTGTAACACAACAGGCACACGACATAACCCATTATGAAATTGACCTAATTAGCTTGATTTGGTTGTCCTACCGAATATTTTTTCCGCTAAAAATTGCAATGATCATAAATATAGAGAGGTGACGAGGGAAGGGAAAAACTTACTTGCTTCGCCGGAGAGGGTAGACAAGCATGGGCCCTCCGATCCCATCCTTGAGGATCTTCTTGAACACCGTCCGATCGAAATCAGCGATATCTGATTTCGACACGAACATGTTCAACCAAGGGTGAGGAGCGTCCCAAATTCCATTGGCCTTGGCGTGTTCCTCTGCGCGCTTCACACGCAATAAAAACTCGACGTAGCTGAGGTCCACTTGGAACTTCAACTCCTCAACGAATCCGAGGCCTCCAAGCAATCTGTTCACGCCCTGCCAAAAAAAAAAAAAGGTTTCAGCAAGTAAAGTCGAACAGCGAGGGCAATTGCGTCATTGCGCACCACACAAAGGACATACATTCATTATCTACAGATTTCAGAAAACGACGGCTTTTTGGCCATTTGCGGAACAGCGGGGACCATGCCGTGAGCAAAATCTCAATCATCGACGCCTACTGGTGCATTTTAATTACCATATTACCCCCGAATGAGTGTCATTTGGTAATTAAGAGCAACATCAAGGGCTTTTGTGATCAGCATCATGTCAGAAAATCCAAGGGAAGATAGTAAGATACACTACTGTCGTATTGTCAGTCTCAAGTTGAACCAAACGACGAACGAAAACACTTCCGAGAAAAAATGAATAAATATTATTTTATTTTTTTCAAATTTAGAAATTAGAAGAAAAATATGATGCCGAGGATCTCCCGATGAACGGATTTTCAAATTTCAACATCAATATATTGCGTTTCGGGTTCAAATCTTTCTTATTTTTTATTATAAGTTTCTAACAGAAGGTAGGAAAAAGAAACAGAGTGATGATGGCGAACGGGAATAAAGCCGTACTTCCATCGACAAGCTTTGTACACGTGTGAGACTGAGTACACTAGAAGGGGGGCTGTTTTGACTTTTTCACTGCCCCGGCGGGACGGTTTTGAGCATGACTTCCCATTTAACGAGAAAAATGATGAATAATGTTATTTTGTAAGTTATTAATTTTTTAATATACATATTTTATTATTTATTTAATGACGAGTAATGTATCATTTCCTCCGGGTCAAAATCCTCGCGGCAGCGGGCCCACTTAGGAACCACCTAGGTCAAAACTCAGTCATCACCGCATGGACCCCACAGATAAAACTGTACTTTCATGGGACCCCCAAAACCACGCCCATGACGCAAACTGCATTTTTTTTTTTTTGGTAAAAGACGCAAACTACGATTAAGCGCTATCTGATCAAAACTGCCAGAAATTGGGGGTGCAAAGTTGTTATTCTACAGCAAGAAGCAGGAGATAATTGTTGGTTATAGTTACCGTATCGACGGATGAGGGGCGGTCGGTGTTGCGGTAGTGATGAGCGAGTTCGAGGCAGTAGAGGATTGGCCCGGAGGTTCGGGGGAGATGGGCCGGGTCGAATGTCTCCTGCGGATCCAGCGGCACCGAGGGACGCCCGTCCGCCGGGTTGTCGCTGTTGACGAATGCGAAGCCTTCCACGTAGTCGAACGAGTCGCCGCCGTCGTCCTGCCTAGTCACCAGCAACTCGGCGTCCCGAGTGAAGTCGTCAAACTCGGTGTACACCAGCCTTATCCATCTTACCTAATCACATAATTAATTAAGCTTAATTACGCTCCGTAGATTTTAATGCAGCCATTTTTTTATAATTAATTTGGGAAACAAATTAAAAAATATACCGACCATGTCCGGGGCGGGTTGCAGAAGAACCTTAGCTTTGGTGATGATACCGAACTGACCGAGTCCGCCAAGTGCGCCGAAAAACAGCTCCGAGTTTTCCTTTTCGGAGCAGTTAAAAATTTCTCCCTTCCCCGTAACGACTTCTAACTCCGTAACGTTCGACGTTTGTGGACCGTAACGGAAAGCCTGACCGCTGACGCCCGCGTTGGATAACGTCCCGCCCACCGTCAAGCTCAAGTAATCAGTCCACGACCGCGGCGCCATCCCGTGCTCGGAAACGCACCGTTTCAGCACGTCTTCCCATAATGCCCCTCCCGACACGTCAGCGTAGACGGAACCGTCGCTGGCCCTCACAACCCGGAGATGCTCCCCCAACGAACGCATGTCCAGGACGAGGCCTCGATCCGCCATCGCCTGGCCGTTGATCGAGTGGCCGTTCCCCCGCGCCGCCACCGTCAGATTCGAGGACCTCGCCGCCTCCTTCACCACCCTCGCCACGTCGTCGGCGCCGGCCGGCCTGATGAAAGCCAGCGGCGGGAACGACTTCATTCCCCCGAAGTCTCTCCCGGCTTCGCCGCCAAAGTCGGCGACGGTGCCCTGGAGGCCCAGCGCCTTGGAGAGGCTCGAAACGCCGTCGTCGTGCCTCGATTCGGAGACGAAGCATTCCAGGTAAGCTATCATCTTTGCCGGAAAAATAACAGTAACAGAATATCTGAGGCGGTTAGGCTTCGATTCTCCCCTCTCTCTCACTCTCTCACTCTCTCTCTCTCTCTCTCTCTCTCTCTCTCTCTCTAGATAGCTTCGTTTATCCCGTGTCAGATAGTATAGAGAGAGAGCGGTAGTCTTTGCTTGCTTTGCTCTGTGTGGTGGTTACGGTTTGGAGTTTACGCTTAAATAGCGGCTGATCCTCGTGTGACCCTTCCTGAGGAATTAAAAATGATTTATTAATTAAATATTTGATATATTTATTAAATAATTAAGTGAATAATAAAATTAATGACGTCAGGAGGGATAGGTTCAACATCCAGTTTGACGTTGAGATCCAATCGACATGCTCTGTCTGCCACTTTCCACATAATATATATAAAATAAAAAATAAAAAAAGAATTTAGTTTTTGGAATATTTGTTTTGTTGGAAGCTTGTAGTGCATGATTACATGGTTTAAGTGGTTATTAGTGGAAATCCCCTTTCAAATGCCGTGTTTTGTTGTACCACTTGGGCTTGAGGAAGTAAGTTTAGGGTAATTAATTGTTGATTAAGATTGACGTTATGATGACACATCGGATTAAAAGTTTTGACGGAAAAGTTGAGGGATGTGTTCGCTTAACTTTACTCGTCTCTTGGATGATACATTAAGCACGTATTCGAGAGATTGTTTAAGGTTTCTAGAACACGGAGCACAGAGGCGGATGAAAATAGTGATTGGTGCTCTCATGATTATTTGGAGTTCGGAAAATTAACATTGGAACATTTCAAGGTTTAAATCGGTTGCAAATTAACATTGTGTAATGATATATGTCGTATGCGCTCAGTGGCGGATCCAGAAATCTTACCCCAAGGGGTCGCAGTGTAAAAGTTCAAATAAAAATTTAGGATGGAAAAACATATTGAAAATGAAATCATAGTACTTTCATTCATAATTCATAATGGAAACAATATTACAAACTATAATTGTCCACGACGAGGTTTCATATTTTGAAAACGAAGCATTATAGCTTCATTTTCAATACAAGCAAAAATATCTCTCTCAATATAAACAAGCAAGCTATCACTCAACCATTGATCTCCCATTTTGTTCCTAAGTGGACCCTTAACAATATTCATGACAGAAAATGCTCTCTCCACTGAAGCAGTTGCAACTGGTAAAACTAAAGACAATGTAATGAGCAAATATACATAATTGAATACTTGATGCATCCTTGTCTCCACCATTTTTTTTGCAAGATCACCAATCCCTTCCAATTGAGAGAAATCACTACTGGAACACACATAATGAATATAAATCTCAAGTTGATCTTCAAGTGCCAAACGATCTTCATCCGAAAAGTCTTGAGGATAAAATTGAGCAAGACGAAGTAACTTTGGTTTATCAAAAGCTACAAATGAATCTTTCGGACTCAAACATGTCATACAAATAAGCAACTCGGTATTTACCTCATTAAAGCGATCCTCTAACTCCGTAATTTGCTCATCAATGACATAAATAAAGAGCTCCACACGATAATGATGACGATTTGTCTTTATTGGAGCATAACGCCTTGACCTCCCTGGAAGTATAAATGCCTCTTCCATGTTAGGAACATCAATATGATGTTTTTCACAAAAAGAAGATACTTCATCAACCAATGCATCGAACCCATTATTCCTCATCCAATATAGCTTTTCCTTGCATGATTTCACTAAAGCCATTGCATTCACAATTTCTTGATCTTTCCTTTGCAATGCTTGTGACAAATCATTTGTGAGTCCCAATATGACTTTCATCAAGAAAAGGTGAAACACAAACTCAAAAGTAAGTATCACTCTCATTAACGTATTTGCTTCACCCGCACTTTCATTGGGATTATCATCAATAACCATTTGAAGCACATGAACCACGGATGAAAACATAGAAATGATGCTAATCAAGGTACCATAGTGTGAGTTCCATCGTGTGTCACCGGCACGTTTGAGACTTGTTTCTTGATTTAAGCCTCGCCCCGTTATAAGACAATCATTTTCAAAAGCTATCACAAGCTCTTCTTGAAGTTGCCCTCTAAGTGAATCACGCCGCTTACAAGATGCTCCAACATGATTAACCACATTATTAGCCGTTGCAAAAAAAGAGGCAATGTCTATATTATTCTTTGCTACGGCAACAAGAGCTAGTTGAAGTTGATGAGCAAAGCAATGAACATAATATGCACAAGGTTGTTCTCTCAATATCTTTGTTTTAAGGCCATTCAACTCACCTCTCATATTGCTAGCACCATCATAACCTTGTCCTCGTAGCTTGGAAATGCTCAAACCATAGCGAGAAAACAATGTGTCAATAGCATCCTTTAGTGAACTTGAAGTAGTGTCGGTAACATGTTGGATACCCACAAATCTTTCAATTACATGCCCGTTGTCATCCACATAACGCAACACCATAGCCATTTGCTCTTTCACAGACACATCACGTGCTTCATCCACCAATATTGAAAAGAATTTATCTTTTAGACCATCCATGATAGCATCAAGTGTTTCAAGGGCACATGAATTCACAATTTCTTTTTGAATGGAAGGAGCTAGTAATTTGAGATTCCCCGGAGCATTTTCCATCACAACTTCTCTAACTTTATCATTATTATCTGCAAGGAATTGCAATAACTCCAAGTAATTTCCCCTATTGCTTGAAGTGGCACTTTCATCATGGCCACGAAAAGGAAGACCTTGTCGCAATAAAAACTTAGTGCACTTGATTGAAGCAATCAAGCATGTGCGATAAGCCTTACGAGTTTGGTCAGAGTGTTTGCTCACTGCCGTTTCAATATGTGTAGCTTGATTCATCAAATTTGTAGCAGCTTCTCTAGCCTTATTATGAACACTCCCAACCGGTCCAACATGCATCTTAAATCTTTCTCTCCCTTTCTTCCAATTCTTAAATCCATCTCCAGTGAAAGCTTCACTACCCACTTGTTCAAAATTGGTTTTAAAGAGATAGCAATAGAGACAAAATGCCGCATCTTTAGATACACTATACTCCAACCAATCAAACTCATCAAACCATTGGGGAATGAAGCGTCGATTAATTCCCGACATATTAGTTATTGGGAAATTATGACCTCTAGGTTGACAAGGTCCTTTTTGTAGATATAATCTTCGGACCTCATCTCTCATATTAGCGTCATAATCTATTATTCGAGTTCTTAATCCAGGATCCGCTTGAAGATTACCCAAAACATCATCTAACTGACTTTGTCTTGAACTTGGAGTTCTTGAACTACCAACAGTATTTGAACTATCAACATTATTCGAACTACCCGAACCCGATGATGACTTTCTCTTAAAAAACCGTTCCATAATAATGCTTGCTACATATACAAAATATTCAAAATAAATACTCACAATATAAACAAACCATAAACATAATCAAAATAAATATGAATTGGATTTTCAATTAAATTAAATATCTCATCTTGCATTCTAATTTCTACATATACAAAATAATGAAAATAAAAACTCACAATATAAACAAACCATCAATATAATCAAAATAAATATGAATTGAATTTCAATTAAATTAAATATATTCTACATATACAAAATATTCAAAATAAATACTCACAATATAAACAAACCATAAACATAATCAAAATAAATATGAATTGGATTTTCAATTAAATTAAATATCTCATCTTGCATTCTACATATACAAAATAATGAAAATAAAAAATCACAATATAAACAAACCATCAATAAAAACAAACCAATAAAAACTCACAATATAAACAAATCATCAATATAAACAAACCATCAATAAAAACTCACAATAAAAACTCACAAGATAAATATGAATTGAATTTCAATTAATTAAATATATTCTACATATACAAAATATTCAAAATAAATACTCACATCACAATATAAAAACCAAGGGAGGAGATGGAGTTGGAGCCGCCAGCAGAGGAGGGAGGAGATGGAGTTGGAGCCGCCAGCAGAGGAGGGAGGAGATGGAGTTCACGTTGGGGGCGGCAGCAGCTATGGAGGAGAGGAGTTGAGGATTTGGGGGGATTGAGTTAGGGTTGAAGGATGAAAATTTGGGGCTTTTAATTGTATAGGGATCGGGTAGGAAGGGCTGGGATGGGGAGGGACACGGTGGGAATTTTTTTTTTTTTTTTTTTTTTTTCGGCCTGGCCCAAAACGACGTCGTTTTGGCCAGGTCATTTAAAAAAATTTCCTGGGCCAAAACGACGTCGTTTTGCCCAGGTTTTTTCAAAATCAAAACTGGCGCACGGCGCCTTCGTCTTCTTCGTTCGTCCTCCTGCCCAGAAAACCGACGACTCCAACGGCAACGGGGTCGCACCAGGGGTCGCCCCACCATCTCCAAGGGGTCTCGAAGGTTGCTTCCATGGCTTCCAAGGGGTCGCACGACCCCAATGACCCCACTGTGGATCCGCCACTGTACGCGCTTACATTTCAAATATACCGAAAAATTGGTTGCTCATCATCTAGTAAGACGCTTGTGGCGAAAAAACTTTATGTCTCCGTTTGTAGTTGTTGGTTTTCTTTTTCAACAAATTTTTGTCCTCCTATTTGCTTTACCAAAAAAAAAAAATAATAATAATTTGGTAAGAGAAAATTCTGGTTTATATCGTTACCTACAAAAATTCCGGTTGCAAAATTAATGAGAGGGTTGTTGTTATTTAATGATGCATGCATGTCACATGCAGGTTTTAATTATTCGTCTATTTTGGACAGCTAGTTATTATTTACACGATGGTTGAATGTGTTTTGTTATTACTCAAATTGTGTAATTTGTTACTAACTTTTATATTTTATTGCTAGTTTCGAATATATTTTGAGGAAAACTAATGAAAAGAGTTTGAAAACTTTGAGTTTTAACGATAAGGACAGAATAAAGGGTAAAGTGAATAGTATCATGATTGACTTTTTAGTGTAAAAATATGGTTTTTCGTTAAATTAAATAGTACCAGGAGCTTTTCGTTAAAGTTCCCTCTATTTTGTTCATTGTTTTTATATAAAACATACTCATTTTTTGACAAACAATATTATTTATACTAAGGGGTAGAGCGAGGAGTTTTAACAAACAATATTAAATATACTAAGGCAGACAACGTGAGGTTTAGTCTCACAATGAGCTAGCAATAATATGATTCAAATTCGCATTTAGTGAGAATCGAACATAAACATACTTATATACAATTATATATTTAACATGGATAGCCATATTAGTGTTCCACAATTTGAGCAAAACAAATACTAGTGTACCACAAATTATTTGAATCTATACTAAATATATACCAAATATTTAGAAAAAATAAACAATAAATTACATGTACAAAAAAAAATTGAGAGTGTTCAAAAACTTGCAAACTGTATTCAAATTATGTTATAAAATTTCCAAGAAAACTCCAATTCAAAAATTTATGAAAATTCTGAAATTGAAGATTGTGTTCAATTTTCAATTTTGAAGTTTCGAATAAAAAATTAAAAACGTGGTTTCCGAGCCAATCCTTTTGGAAAAACAGCCCTAGTTGTAGCAGTAGAAAACAAGCATAATTAACAATCATCTTTGATACGTACAATTACAAACTTTCTATTTTTTTGGTCTGCGAAACTACACACTCATATGTGACATCCAATGATGAAAAGCACAAATTGTTTAATGCTTTTTTTTTTTAATTTTTTAATTTTTTTTAAGAATGTGTAAAAGTTGTATGGTTACATATATATATATATATATAAAGTAAGGAATCGGAAAACTTAGAAATAGAGGAGAATCTGATCAACTAGGACCATCTCGAGTTGATTTCGAATTTTCAGGTATTGTATTACAAATCTTAAGGAAAACCAATAATTTTACGATACCATATGCATTAGCAAGAACAAGGACATGATTGTAGGGCAATTAGCTATAATTAATTATCAGTTTTTAACATTTAGTGCATTAGCAAGCACAAGGACATGATTGTAGGGCAATTAGCTATAATTAATTATCAGTTTTTAACATTTAGTTGCACAAATGATCAATTTTTACTATGTCATCACTACATTGTCGTTGGGTTGTCGTTGTCTCATCTTATTGTTGTCGATATATGATCTATATGTGTCGTCGTTTGTAAAAAGTGATCATTTCTGCAACCAACCAAATTAATGTAAAAAAATGATAGTTTCAGCTAATTGTCCATGATTGTAACATTCATATTTTAGTAGACAAGCATAAAACTCAAAGATAAAAATTGTTCAAATTCTTATTCAATGCTAACACAATTGGCGTTCGATAAGTGAGGCATTTTCAGTTTATTTAGTTAGGGGAAATAGTTTATTTATCTAAGGTTGCAGCCAAAATGTCAACTTTTCTCTTATTTAATTAACTTAAGAATCTATTATTTTTGAATTTAAGACTCTATATATTGCGAAAGGAAAACAGAAAGTCTGACTTGGTTCTATATCTAGGACTCTAGGCAGATGGTACAGACATTTGATGAGTTCAAGTCCATGAGCCAATATTATATTAACCTAACTAATTAAGCATTGCTAGTCATATTTAATTGCTTAATTATTTTATTTTTTATTCAATTGTTGACATTAGATATTTATACACATATATCTTCCAATATAGTTAACAAAAGCACCACGCGTATCTGAATGCTTGTACACTTCGACGGCTTTTTTTTTTTTTTAAAGAAAGTTTAGTGGAGGTGAGGCTACTTTACCTCAAAGGCAGGGAATACTACAAGTCTTTTTGGAACTTACAGATGGGGTCTTAATCCTTTTTTTTATTTTTTTTATTTTTTACAAATCGGAATTGCATGCAACGAGACTTGAACATAAGTCTTGATCTAGCAAAGTGAACAATCCATACCAACTCAAATAACCCTGATTAGCTGCACTTCGACGGCTTTGGCTATAACCTAACTATTTTATGACGAAGTAGTAGTTGTCGAACGAAGATTTTATTAGGTGAGTTTCATTTGTTAGTTAATTAATAACAAATAAATAAAATAAGACTAATTGATCAACCTGAAAAAATAAGTGTAGTTGAAATGGTATTTCATATGACTAAGTAATTAAAATAGAAGAAAGATTTATTTACTTTTGTTGGAATAATAGAAGAAATATTTAGGTTTTCAGAGAAGGGGCTACATAAACTTGCCATGGTCCAACTTCCACATGGCTTCTTGTAATTGGCTCACAAAAGTTTTAAATTTTAATATAGCTATACTAGAAAATAATTAATAAATGTGTTATTAGCCAGCTAAGAATTTTTTAAACTAGCTCGTCACTTGGTATAGGAGATTTCAAGTTCGGCTCATACATATGTGAAAATAATATATATTTTTAATAAACTCGATACTTAGTTGTGGTGAAATCTTGTCGTGTGTAAAATAAAATCAAACTCTTTAGCTTTTTTTTTTTTTTTAAACAAAAGCACCATTCGAATCTCATAATCACCAGGTGAACTTATTTTTCAGAAGGGAAAAAAAAAAAAGGCTGAATATGAAACAAATGCTTTATGCATATGTTGTGACCAGGCACTTTGTAAGACTTCAATATATAAAAAAAAATGTTAATTAAGTCAACACAGCTTATGTTATAATTCCATTATTCTATAGTTTGAATATTCTATTCGGAATCTATGGTGGATCTAGAAGTCTAACCTCATGGGGTTTTAATGTAAAAGATTCAAGCCCCTGCAGAGTTCAATTTTTTTTCAAACTGTTTTTATTGAGGAATTTTGTCGAGCATCTGGTGGGCATTTCGTTATCTTTCGAATTCTATAGACAATTTTTACGGTATGATGTAAAGCCCTACGTACCAAGGCGTGCTGCCAAGGCTTGTCCCAATGGCTGTTGAGCATCACTTGTCAATGCATGTCAAATTCTGCCTAAGGGGCATTTCATTGAACTGTTTGTTGACATGCTCAGGTCCCATACCAGATGGCCATAGGGTCCCTTGGCAACCTTCTTCCTATATCTTCCAACTTCCGTAGGGTGCTGGGACCATGAGGACCCCCTGGATTCGCCCCTGGCTACAGTATACATATTCTACCATAATTCTACCAGACCACTTGTCGTGGTTTATGTATAATTAATTGTTTATGAACCTACTTTTTCTTTCCTTTTAATTTGGCATATGAAGCAACGCTTGTAACAAAATCACAGGCCGGAAGGTACGGAGTCGTTGAGATATGTAGTTGGGCATGCGCAGTCATACATTGTACCCGTAATAACCGATTATATGATATGTTCATGCTGCTGAAACATAAAAAGTCAATTTGACAAAAAATAAAGAAATAAAAACATTAAAAGTCAAAACAATAATTACCAAAAGTCAACCAAATTAAGAAATAGTGAAGTATATTAGACTGTTTATCGCGCGATAATGATACCTGAACTGAAGTGCAGTAGACTAATTAGAAGCAAATTAATCCTTTTTTTTTTTGGGGTAAAAAAGTAGACTTTATTAGATACGAATAGAAATGTTTACATCTTCTGCTAAAATATTAAATAAAAATTTCAAACCCAAAGCATCCCACTGGAAAACACCTGCTAAAACATGCGGTATTAGTGGAGTTATCAAATAAAGGTCAAATATTATTTTTTATTTCTTTAAAAAAAGGATCAGCTCGTGGCTTCGCCACGATACTCTCTTTTGAGGTCGGGAAGACTCGAGAGATATTTCAATTTCCCTCTGGCCACAACATGTCATTCATTAGCGCAAGTAATCGAACCTAGAATCTATTGTATGAAATACGGTCTAAAATTTGTCTCCAACCACTGAGTTACTCTATGTTGGTTCAAATATTATTTTTATGAAAGAAATACTTATTTTGTAAATTAATATGCCAAATGTCAAACTGACATGTACTCTGGTACTAAACTATATAGCGATCACGTTGATCATTTGTTTTATACAAGTCACCGGATTGACATTGTTTTCTGAGTTAGTTAATTCCATATATTGTTGTGTTGTCAAACCCTAAGTTTAACGATCTATTTTTCTATATATTAGGAGTCAATCACATGATCTAGTCAGAAGATTTTACAAGCTCAGCGTGCAAATAATTGACAATTGTTTAATCGAGTTCTGTACTACAAGGTATATAGTTAGTTTTATACATTAAAAAGTACTAATATGATAATATTAGTCGACATTTATATGAATGTTAGTTCTGTTCGTTTTTGCCTGTTCAACAAGTATATTGTATGAATGAACAAGATCAGCTTGATCATGCACAAGTATATATATGCGGCGGAGCTTTGCATATAATTGACAATTGTTTGTTCGAGTTCTATACTACAAGTTATATAGCTAGTTTTATACCCATGCATTTCGGGTGCTCTGTAGGGTGTTGTTGGGTCCAATATTCTAGTGATTAAGATGTTGAGTTTCGGGTTCAAAACTACTCATTCCCTAAATTATTATAATAATTTCAAACTCTAGCTCTCCCTTTAATAATAGTAGATTTGCACTCCAATTTTTTTACTGTGCACTCCGAACTTTCTAAATTTAAAAACAAAAATACATTTGAAAGGAGAGGAAGATATATGTCGCACACCTGTATGAATGTTAGTTCTGATCGTTTCTGCTTGTTCAACAAGTATAAGTATGAATGACCAAGATCAGCTTGATCATGCACGAGTACAGCATTTTATTTCGCACCACACTTGAAAACCCTTTCTGCGATATGAAAACTGCCACAATTTGCATTCTTGCCCATAAGGCAAAACCAAAGTGCGAATCCGAGGCATAACTAATTAAATTTTCTAACAATAGAATAACCAGAAAAGGGGTAATGTTGTCATGCAATCTCAGTCCGGACTCTGATGTGTACTCTTATTCATTTAAACTGTCCCGGATTAAGTTTTTTCTCTTTCAGTTGTAATCTTTGTAAGAGTATTCTAATATTCTAGTGTGGAGCACATGACGTAGTCTATGGGTGATATATTCGGTTTAATGATATTGGTTTGGAAGCAATCCTATTGGTCAAATTATGAAAATTGGTTTCGTGTTTATTAGTGTGATGGTGGTAGTTAATTATCTCTGATTATAATAGTGCATATCCCCATCTAATGTGTACACTGATGAAAAACACGTATTAGGGTGCATATCCCCATTTAATGTGCAAGCAAGGTTAGATAGAAAACCTAATTGTTGCACCCTATACCAGCGTTGGGGAAAAATTAACCCCGCCCTAGGCACACGAGTAAAAAATAAAAGTCAAAATAAAAACAAACTTCTCTTGTAAAAAAATAACTCCAAAATCTTTACTGGGTGTACAGAAATAAATCAAATCCTTAAATCTCTCCATTAACACAACCCCAGCTTGTCTAGCACTTGCCTTGCCAAATAACTCATTTGAAAAATAAAAGGATGAGGGTGGGCAACAACCACCGTTGCCCAATGAGTAAAATATGTAGTATGTTAGTCAAGCGTGTTGTTTTACTCATACTATAATAAAGTATAATTATATCAAAGTCTTCATCACATATCATGCCATATCACATCGTCTCTTCACATGTTGGTTATCTTTGATAATATGTAGCTCACAACGTGACCACTAAATTGGCCGTTCTAAATTAATGTTCCCTTGTGGCATCCATTTATCCCTCAGATAACCCACTAAAATTCTCATGCTCCATGAACACCTCAAGTAATTCTACATAAAATGTATACATACGCATCAAAAGCAATTACACGAAATCAAACATGCTGAACTTGAAAATAGAGAGATATTTAGAAATAAAGTAAAATCCACAATAACTTGTGGTTTCGAAAAATAAAAAGCTTTAGGGCACCTTACTTAAGCCACTCATGCACCTTGATAATCAGAACCTTGATAAAACCTTAGCAAGACAACTATCTACCAAATCCCACCAAAACAACCAATTACTTTCTCTCTTTTCTTTCTTTTCCCTTCTCCTCATCCTCTACGCAAGCACCCTGCATGCATTGCATACTTCCTCAAAAGCTTTGCGTGTAGTAAAGCATGGAGCCTTTAGTACAAGAATGACGACAAAACAACACATTCTGTAGGATGAAATGTTGGCAAGCACATCTATAATCTGAATATGGATAAAAGTTTGCCTAATATACCACGGCTCATGCCCTGACTCACTTACACATCCCATTTGCATGTAACTTTATTGCCACCTCCTAACTTAATCATCTAGCAAGCTAAGCACATAACTTAGTCATCTCCATGCAATATACACATAGTGCTAATCTACATTATTCCAACTCAAAAGCTCAGTAATCATCAGGTATGATGTGTCTCTAACTTGGTTAAAAACATGCTTACTAAGCACTTAGGGTTCATCCTAGTAAAATCAATATACACAAATACACACTAAAAATATGGGATCTCACACTAATTTTCTCCACATACACGGCTCGTCTACAAATCTCTCAAGATAGAGATTGTAGATGACATTTGATGGTTACTTAGAATGATATATAATTGACGTATTCCGCAAATCGTTTGTAAAAATTATGAAGTTCAAGATCTTAGGTCATGAATTAGGTCTTACGCCTTTACCTAATTTTAAGTTTACAATTCTTTTATCATCAACATATATTATTGATTTTTTTTTTCCCAAAAGAAAGTTGGAAAGAGAATTGTTGTTTACAGCTTAAAGAAAAAGGTTATGCGATTATATAAGTGAAGAACTTAACCTAGGTAATTATTTTGGATGTTTATGTGTTGGTTTGTCGTTTATTGCTCCACTTTTTTCTTGAAAAACAAAATATGGGCCATTGGTAAACCTCTTCGTTTCAATCATCATTCATTCGATAACTAAAATTCAACATTTTGTTCTTAAAAAATAAAGGATCGGACCTTATGGTTGAAAGATTATCAATGTGTGGGAATTTGGCACATGTCATATGTTATTATACAAGTAGAGGGAAACTTGAAGAAAAAAAAAAATTTATCCACTGACGAGGTACTAACTATTTCAAGTAACTCCAACAAAAAGATATATTAGAAAATGGTACATTAATTGGGTAAAGCTTTTGATTGATCACTAATCTAACCCTACTCGATGAAAATGAAATAAAGGGGTTCTTTTTCGATAGAACCAAGGTTTTTGTCATTGCGTTTACTTTGAAAACTTTGAAGTGCGTTTCCATGAAAATGAAAACACAGGGTTTATTATTTGGTCCTAAAGTGCAAAAGGAGAAATCAAGTTTTTTTTGTTCTCATTTGCTATATGATTAAAGTGCGTGACTATTTTATATAGCAACTTGTTTGTCGTGACGGTTCACTTTGTGTCAGTTATGATTGTAATTGAGTTGTATGCAACCATGCAAATGGCGGGGACAACTTAACAACTTTTTGGTTTCTAATCTTTAGCACATTATACGTGTAGAGACGAGAGATTTGTAGAAATAGTCGAGATATATTTCGGGATAGTAGAATCTCGATGATAAGAGGGACATGTAGTAGTGGATGCCAGTGATATATATCATTGGGTGGGGGGGGGGGGGGTGTTACAAACTTCTAAGTACATGACTTCACTCTCAGTCTATAGGTATACTCTATATGTTCTAAATCATTTGAGAACAAAAATTCCTAGAAATCCTCTAGTCTATAAATAGTTTCGCCACTATAGATATGCACCATATAACTTATAATTTTTAATCTTTAACTATCGTATGATATGTATTGAGATGAGTGATTTTTAAATACTATTGATAGATATCTACATTACCCAACAAAATATATATGTAAAACGAGAAGGACATGCATCAAAAGTCAGAAGATTTATATGATCTTAACTACCCTGGTCCAAGATCTCACAAAACATTGATGACAATAACTAGTAAAACTTGGCTAGATACGGACACAGGTTATACTCTTTCCTATGAAGCTGGAAACACTTGGACTTGGTCAACATAAAAACTAGCTTAATTAGCTATACGTAGTAACGGTCATAAACTGCCACATTTGCAATCTAATCCTCGATTTTCCTTTCGTAATATCTTACGTCTAAAACTTGTCTATTTCTTTGATTAAATAATGTCCCAGATTTGCTATGGATTCTGGGCATCTTCCACTTGAACATTTACCCTTATATTAGTCCAAAAGTTGATTTGTTTTTTACTAGTTGTTATATGCCACCAATGACTAATTAAGTTCTTAATTGCATGATTAAGACTCGTTAATCAAAGGCGGTAGTATTTTATTTAATTTCAAACCTTATCTGAAATCTTAGTTTCTTTCTCTGATGTGAACTCTCAAGGAAAGGGTTTAAATTGAAGTGTTAAACTTACTTATTGATCGAACTAACATACTGTTCAATATAATTAACGAGTTATATTTGTTTGTAGTATACATACTCTATCAAACACGTATACACCAAATCAAGTTTGAGAGTGCGTATAATTTGATATTTATTTGAAACCCATGAATGATTAATATTGCAAAGTCAATTTGCTCATACATGCACATACCTGATCCTTATTCATTTTCAATAGCCAATTAGTTGAGGAGAAGTTTCATATATACTTTTAAAAAAAGATATTGTGGTGCGTGGGATTTGATATTGTGATAGTATGCTCTCATACCGGGAAGGAAGTTGACTTCCATTCAAAAACCAATTCGCAATACATGGATCATAGCTTATACAATGTCTCAATTAATTCCCCGCGATATGAGATTTGCACTCAACAATTCAACTCGAGCACCAGTCTACTAATTATATTGACTAGATCAACATATAGCTTTACGGTTATTATCTTGTCCAATCTTTTTGCGTGATACAAAGCTTGAAATTGGCAGCATATGAGATAGCTATGGTTATGAAAAGTTGAAAACAATGAAGTTGGTTTCGGACAATGTTAAACAATTAGTTATAATCCAAGTCCTTTCTTGTGGAACATATAAACTTATCTGCAGAAATGTTGAAAATTTGGATGAATCAAGTTTCTTTGACCAATTTTTAACGAAAGTTTTCTTAATATATCCTTTTGGAAGGATCATCTTATGGGATATAAACCACTAGCTACTTGATATATTGGAAAGTCAAGAAAAATATATGATTTTGAATATCTGCAGCAGATCTTGCAGTTGGAATGAATGGCAGTTGAGAATCTCTGTACTATGTCAAACTCTTCACGAAGCCGATCATAAGGAAGCAAAATCAGATCTTGCTTCCATAAGCAATATGGTTTTCTTCACATTTGATGATGCATGTTTACAAATTAATTATTATATATCTTGTAATCTCTTGGATTGCAACTTGGTGGCTAACTGTGTTTTCTCAATAAGTTAGTTAATAATAATTAATTCGGGCTAAAGGCTGCTCGAGTATCATTTAGCCTGTTAAGTTTCGGCTCGTGTCGAAAATGATTGTTTGATGAGCACAAGGAGGGAGCTATAGCTAGGTTACATTGTTCTAGAAAACTTGTATATTGTCTAAATATTTTGGAACATGTCACACTAGTATTACTTACTAATCAAGTAAACTGTTGCATGAGATTTGATATAGATTCTAAACTTTTGATTCGAACAGAAAGACTGAGGTTTAGGGATGAAAATGAAGGCATATATATATATATATATATATATACCAACCTTGAAAAATCAGAAACCCTAGTTGCAGAGTTGTTACGTCCAATATATTTTTCTGCAGAAACTTTGGAAAGAGTTCCTTTTCAAATTTGATGAACTAAGTTGATTAATTTGACTAATTTGGAGATCTTCTATATGATATCTTTCCACTATTGGATACGTTGCAGTGATCTTGCAAGTTGCAGTTGAATATATGGCAGCTGATATATATATATACGTAAAACGAGAAGGACATGCATCAAAAGTCGAAGATTTATATGATCTTAACTACCTGGTCCAAGATCTCACGGACCATTGATAGCAATAACTAGTAAAACTTGGCTAGATAATGACAAAGGATACTCTTTCCTACGAAGCTGGAAACGCTTGGACTTGGTCAACATAAAAACTAGCTTAATTAGCTATACCTAGTAACGGTCATAAACTGCCACAGTTGCAATCTAATCCTCGATTTCCTTTCGTATTATCTTACGTCTAACACTTGTCTAATTCTTTGCTTAAATCATGTCCCAGATTTGCTATGGATTCTGGTCATATTCCACTTGAATATTTACCCTTATATTAGTCCAAAATTTGATTTGTTTTTTACTAGTTGTTATATGCCACCAATAAGACTAATTAAGTTCTTAATTTCATTATTAAGACTCATTAATCAAAACCTTATCTGAAATCTTAGTTTCTTTCTCTGAAGTGAAATATCAAAGAATTAAAGGGTTTAAACTGAAGTGTTAAACTTACTTATCGAACTAACATATTGTTCAATATAATTAACCTTCAGATATATTTGTCTGTAGTATATATACTCTATCCAACGTACGTATACACCAAATCAAGTTTGAGAGTGCGTATTTGATATTTATTTGAAACCCATGAATGATTCATATTGCAAAGTCAATTTGCTTATACATGCACATATTTGATCATCATTCATTTTCAATAGCTAATTAGACGAGGAGTAGTTTCATAATTCAATAATCAGAATATACTTTAAAAAAAAAGATATTGTGGTGCGTGGGATTTGATATTGTGATAGCATGCTCTCATACCGGGAAGGAATTGAAGTTGGCTTCCACTCAAAAACCAATTCGCAATACATGGATCATAGCTTATACAATGTCTCAATTAATTCCCCGATATGAGATTCACACTTAACAATTCAATGTCGAGCACCAGTCTACTAATTATAGACTAGTAGTATCTTGTCCAATCTTTTTGCGTGATACAAAGCTTGAAATTGGCGGCATATGAGATAGCTATAGTTATGAAAAGTTGAAAACAATGAAGTTGGTGTCGGACAATGTCAAACAATTAGTTATAATCCAAGTCCTTCTTGTGGAACATATAAACTTATCTGCAGAAATCTTGAAAATTTGGATGAATCAAGTTACTTTGACCAATTTTTAACGAAAGTTTTCTTAATATATCCTTTTGGAAGGATCATCTTATGGGATATAAACCACTAGCTACTTGATATTTGAAAGTCAAGAAAAATATATGATTTTGAACATCTGCAGCAGATCTTGCAGTTGAATAATGAATGGCAGCTGAGAATCTCTGTACTATGACAAACTCTTCACGAAGCCGATCATGAGGAAGCAAATCAGATCTTGCTTCCAGAAGCAATATGATTTTCTTCACATTTGATGATGCATGTTTACAAATTAATTATTATATATCTTGTAATCTCTTGGATTGCAACTTGGTGGCTAACTGTGTTTTCTCAATAAGTTAGTTAATAATAATTAATTCGGGCTTAAAGTCTGCTCGAGTATCATTTAGCCTGTTGATTTTCGGCTCGTGTCGAAAATGATTGTTTGATGAGCACAAGGAGGGAGCTATAGCTAGGTTATGTTGTTCTAGAAAACTTGTATATTGTCTAAATATTTTGGAACATGTCACACTAGTATTACTTACTAATCAAGTAAACTATTGCATGAGATTTGATATAGATTCTAAACTTTTGATTCGAACAGAAAGACTGAGGTTTAGGGATGAAAATGAAAGCATATATATATATATATATATATATCTACCAACCTTGAAAAATCAGAAACCCTAGTTGCAGAGTTGTTACTGTTGGAAGTTCATATCAAATACAGTACCCGAAAGTAGTGGAACACTTTTCAGAAATTGTTGGAACACTTTTCAAAATGTGGTAAAACTATTTTTAGAAAAGCTGCATGTGTGTGCATCAAAAGGTGATGCATGTGTGAAAGGGTGCAAAGATGGTAAACACCATCATTGATTGCATGTGTGTGTGTACATTTTTATTAAAAAGTACTTGAGTGGTTTGTAACTTTTGCATGTATAATTAAGCCTATTGTAAGGCTTTAGAAAAACCCATCCGAATTCTCATTCCATCAAATTCCCATTTCCATTTAAGCTTGTAAGCTTTCTTATTCCATCAGTTTGTAAACTGTTTTTAGATATATCAAAGTGTTTGCTTGTTTGCCGTGCAGTTTGTCCAACACAAAAAGTTTGCTTCTTCATTTATTTTGTTTCTTTGTCCAATTGTATTGAGAGTGATAGTGAGAGGTGTGATAAAGTTAGAAAACTTATCACCCAAATATTTTTGGTATTGAGTTAGTAAACTTTGAGAATACCAACAATTGGTATCAGAGCCAAATTACCTTTCTGGCAAGTGCAGTAGCTATGGCATCTAACTTAGTGCAGCTCCAGGTTCCCACATTGAAGAAAGAAAATTATGAAAGATGGTGCATCCAGTTCAAAGCATTGTTTGGATCACAGGACTTATGGGAAGTTGTCAATAATGGGTATGATGAACCCACTACTGAGCAAGAAGCTGCCTACACTGCAGATCAAAGAAATACTCTTAAGGACTTATGAAAGAAGGACAAGAAGGCGCTGTATCTTTTATATCAAGAATTAGAAGATTCAACATTTGAGAAGATTGCAGAAGCAACAACCAACAAGCAAGCTGGGGACACTTTGAGCACAATTTACCAAGGAGTAGATCGAGTAAAAAGAGTTCGACTTCAATCATTAAGAGCAGATTTTGAGGCTGCTCATGTAAAAGAAGGAGAAAACATTTCAAACTACTACTCTCGACTACTTATAATTGTGAATCAAATGAAAAGGAATGGCGATAGGCTTGACGATGTTCGTGTCATGGAGAAAATCCTTCGGTCACTCACATCCAACTTTGAGCATGTGGTGACTGCCATTGAGGAATCCAAGAATTTGGAGACGATGACTGCAGAGGAACTGCTAGGATCCCTCCTAGTTCATGAACAACGCATTCAGAAGAATGCAAACCCCACAACGCTAGAGCAAGCTTTGGAGTCAAAGTTGAATATTGACAAACCAAATGGAGGTCGTAGACAATGGAATTCACGTCGTGGAAGCTCATCCAACTGTAGCCGAGGAAGAGGTTGAGGCTATGCATAAAACCGAGGTCAATCTCAAGAGTGGAGATCTACTCAAGGAAAGGCGCATATCCAGTGTCACAGTTGCATGCAATATGGACATTGTTTGTACCATACTTGACCAATCCCGAAACTACCGAGCACCGGCCAACGCTATACTGTCAAGGACCCAGAAGAGTTCCCCTCCGACCAGGAGGCCAATCACTACTCGACACGTGTCAAGATTAGAAGCCAATCAGAGCGCAGCACGTGTCGACATCAAGAACCAATCATAACATGACACATGTCAATGTGACAAAGCTACAAGTTTTTCTATAAATAGGGGTCATTCCCCCACAATATTGCCTAATGCCATTTGTGTTAAATCATTCACAAGAACTCACTAAATTGAGAGCTTGATCCTTTGTACTTGTGTAAGCCCTTCACTACTAATAAGAACTCCTCTACTCCGTGGACGTAGCCAATCTGGGTGAACCATGTACATCCTGTGTTTGCTTTTCTGTCTCTATTCATTTACGTACTTATCCTCACTAGTGACCGAAGCAACCAAGCGAAGGTCATAAAACCTGACACTTTCTGTTGTACCAAAGTCTTCGCTGATTTTGTGCATCAACATTTGGCGCCGTCTGTGGGAACGACACTTATTCCTACTCTCTTCAGCTGTGTCAAGCTGGTTTCTATCATTCGTACACTTTCTTTTGACCAGGCATCCCTCTCCAACATGGGAAGCGAAGGAAGCCACAGCACACAGAATGACACCCCCCTTGCACATAGTGCGAAGCAACGAAAGAAGGAAGGAAAACGAGTTCTTCTTCAAGCTAAAGTCGATGAGTTGGAAGCTCAGAACAACAAGATAGCAATGAGGAATGAGGTCCTCCAGGAGCAATATGAGAAGCTCTTCGAGACACTCCACGAAGGTAGGCAAGCTCAGACACGCGAGCTTGTTGCCCCCGTGGAAGTCAACCATCAACTGGGTGCCCTCCAACATGGAGGGTCACATGCATTCGACATAGATATCCCTGATAGGGAACAGATTACCCCTCGACTTGATAATCAACATGAGGCTTCTCTTAACCCAGTTGCTTCGACCCGAACCATGAGAAGTGGAGGGAGACACCTCTTTGCTGAAGGGGCAGAAGGATCGAAAGCCGTCTTTCACGATTGTCGGGATTTCCTGAAGCAACGTCGAGAGAATTCCATCCATATAAGCTTAAAGATTAATGACCCAAGGATTTCTGAGAGACTCGGTCCCCTGCCACGACCCAAGCCGGCCACCAATTTGGGGAAGGGGCAACAAGTCCTAGAGAGACATGAGGGTACAGGGGACTCAGAGGTGTTCCGACAGACATACCCTGGAAGCCAGTACAGCGAGTCTAGGGAAAAATCACATGCCCTTGATCAAACCTTCCTAATTCCAATAGGAGATGGAGATTTACGAAAGAAAGCTCCAGTGACACATAACTCCGCTCAGGACCCCCTTGTCCTACAACTTCTTGAGGAAGTAAACAAGTTGAAGGCTGAACGTCAGGCTGAAATACCTGACTGGAACCAACCCAGGCCTGGCCTTCTTACAAGGAGGATCCTCAACACCCCCCTTCAAGCAAAGACAAAGCAAAAGCTTGGCTTGCAACTTTATACTGGAAAAGAGGACCCGATTGAGCACCTTAACCTCTTTGAGTCCACCATGGCATACCGGATGCACACCGACGAAGAGCGATGTCTTCTCTTCCCCTCCACCCTCTCTAGTGGAGCTCTAAATTGGTATTGTCGTCTTACACCTGAGACGGTAGACTCATTTGAGGAATTGAGGAAACTATTTGTTTCCCAACACATTTTCCAAACCGATCACTTGCACTCTGCAGATGACTTGTACACTATCCGCCAGAAGCCAGACGAGTCATTACGTATGTATGCTGGCCGCTTCAGCCATGAATACTCCCGGTGTGCCGAGGCAGACGACAAGACTGCCCTCAAAGCCTTCACGGCAGGCCTACGTGATTGTTTCTTTAAATACATGATCAATGCCAATACTTGGAAGACTTACTCTGAGGTGATGGCGCAGGCTTATAACCATGCCTCCGCCGAGGCAAAGACATATCATGAGAAACCCCCTACAACCATCCTTTATCAACAAGTGGGAGGTGGAAGCCAGACTCACCTAAATGAGAAGACCTCGACTTTCCAAACAGCAGTGGCACCTCCCCATGCCTTGCATAATGCTTCACCGAATCAACAGACATATCAATTTCAAGGCAAGAGGAAGGATTTCCATCCTCACCACTCTCCTTTCAGTAAAAAGAGTAAGGGACACTATCCCGATAACCAAGGGTATCGCCACAATAACGCTCGCCCCCAGGCAGTCAATGCAGTGGGTCAAACCCGCGTCAAGATACCCCCTACCCCAAGGTATGAGACATACACGCCCTTGAATGCCACATGCGCGGCCATTTACCCCAGCATAGCTCACCTGATACCAAAGCCAAAGCCGAGGCACCCAGATTACACGCCCCCGAATAACGCGGGCATGTTTTGTTGCTACCATGAGCATAACGGCCATGATAGCGAGAAATGTATCATCCTCCGTGATCGTATTGAAGCTTTGGCACGAGAAGGAAAAATTGATCAATTCCTTCTTCACCCTCAAAGGGATAACCGTAACCAACGCCAGGTGAATGTCATATATTCCATAAGCGGCGGCACACCCATATCTGAATCTTCCAATAGGGCCATGAAAAACAGTGAACGAAGTCTGAGGCCTGGTAACCAAGTGTTTCACGTGGAAGACATCAGGGGAGGGAAGTATCAAAAACCTAACTGGGATCCGATATGTTTCTACCCTGAGGAAGAAAGAGGCATCATCTACCCTCATAACGACCCATTGATCGTGGAAGCTCACATAGCCAACTTTGATGTTCGACGAATCCTCGTAGACACAGGGGCTTCGGTCAATATCATGTTTGCCGAAGCTTTCAGGGCACTCAGTGTAGCTGAACACTTGCTCGATCGCTCGATTTCTCCTCTGATAAGCTTCTCCGGTGATATCGTGCAACCCTTAGGGAGCATACATTTACCCTTTACTATTGGTACAGGCCCTTACACGGCTACTATTACCACTAACTTCCTAGTGGTTGACTGCCCAACGGCATACAATGTCATCTTTGGGCGCACAGGCATCAATGATCTCAAGGCTATGGTATCCACGCATATGCTGTTGATGAAATTTCCAACCCCCCATGGCAACGGCTACATCAGAGGAGATCAGCTTAGTGCACGATCATGTTACAACACTTCAGTTAAGCAACAACACTTGCCCGGACCCAAGGAAACCCTGTCTGTACATGACCAAGTCACAAAGACCAGCCTAGATGAAGCGAACTTGGATCTTCCTGATAGCAACAATCAACCCGATGATCCTCGAGATGACTCTTTCACCCAGCAAGCCCAACCTGCTGAAGAGTTGGAGAAGGTACCTATCTCAAGAGATCATCCAGACCGCATGGTGAATATTGGCACCACATTGTCACCACCCCTTCGGTTAGCATTGATATCTTTTTTGAAAGAGAACACTGAAGTCTTCGCCTGGTCATACGAGGACATGCCAGGCATCTCTCCCGATGTCATCTGTCATCGTTTGAGTATTGACCCCAAGATCAAGCCGGTGAGACAGAAGCGAAGATCTTATGACGTTGAACGATACGAGGCAATGAAAGCAGAAGTTGAAAAACTCAAAGGCATAGGCTTTGTCCGCGAAGTCAATTACCCGACATGGGTAGCAAATGTGGTCCTTGTTAGGAAAAATCCGACCAAAGAAAGTCTTTCGCTTCAAAAGGTCTTGTGGAGGATGTGTGTTGACTACACCGACCTAAACAAAGGGTGTCCGAAAGATAGTTTCCCTCTTCCTCTTATTGACAGGCTTATAGACTCTACGGCAGGGTGTGAGCTCTTGAGCTTTATGGACGCTTATTCAGGATACAACCAAATCCTCATGAACCCCTCAGACCAAGAACACACGGCCTTCACTACTGACAGGGGACTATATTGCTATAAAGTCATGCCTTTCGGCCTAAAGAATGCAGGAGCAACTTATCAGAGACTGGTCAATTCAATGTTCGCCGAACAAATTGGGAAGAACATGGAAGTTTACGTTGATGATATGCTAGTCAAAAGCAAACATGCTGACCAACACATCACCAACCTATCTGAAACTTTCACCATTCTAAAGAGGTATCGAATGAGGTTGAACCCCAACAAATGTGCCTTCGGCGTGGGCTCTGGCAAATTCTTAGGCTTCATGATTAGCCAACGAGGCATTGAAGCTAACCCTGAAAAGATCAAAGCAATCCTCGACATGAAAGAGCCAATAACTTCAAAAGACATCCAAAGCCTTACTGGCAAGGTGGCAGCCTTAACCAGATTCATCTCTAAGGCCATAGACAGATGTGCTCCTTTCTTCAAAGCACTCAAGGGAAATAAGAAGTACATTACATGGACGGAGGAATGTGCCAAGGCATTCAAAAACCTCAAGGAGTACATGAGTAAAGCCCCTCTACTCTCCAAGCCCGAGGTAGGAGACATTCTCATTATCTACCTATCGGTATCAGCTTCAGCCGTAAGTTCCGTTCTCATTCGAAAGGATGGGAATATTGAGCGACCTGTCTACTACGCTAGCAAAGCCTTACAAGATGCGGAGACACGGTACTCTAACATTGAGAAATTGGCTCTGGCATTGGTCATGTCTGCTCGAAAACTCCGCCCTTACTTCCAAGCGCACTCCATCATCGTGCTTACCAATTATCCTCTTCGACAGATACTCCAAAGTCCTGACACTTCAGGACGAATGATCAAATGGGCAATAGCGTTGGGTGAGTTTGACATCTCCTACCAACCAAAGCCAGCTGAGAAGGGCCAAGCAATGGCAGACTTCATTACCGACTTCACATATCCGGTTGACATTGCTTCTACACCTGAAGCAGTGGCTTCATTACCCCCGGAAGCTTAGAAGATAGAACCAACAACCCCAGCATGGAGTCTGTATGTTGATGGCTCATCCAACCAACAGGGCTGTGGAGCGGGACTAGTCTTGACTACACCCGACAAAGTAGCAATGGAGTATGCTATTCGTTTCAAATTCAAGGCATCAAATAATGAGGCCGAGTATGAAGCCCTTCTAGCAGGATTACGTTTGGCCAAACACCTCGGGGTTAAACAAATTGATATTTTCAGTGACTCCCAATTGGTGGTCAACCAGGTTACCAACAACTTTGATGCTAAGGACAGCTCCATGGCAGCATATCTTGCGCAAACACAACTTTTGCTCAAGCACTTCCACTACCAGATCACCCAAGTTCCTCGAGCGGCAAACAGTCATGCAGACGCCCTGGCTCGCCTCGCCTCGGCTGTGGAAGACAAGATTGGAAGAAAAATTCATGTCGAACTGTTGGCAACACCAAGCACCATGGCCGCAGAAGTATGCAACTTACAACAGGGGGATAGTTGGATCACCCCGATCTATAATTTCCTTGCTCATGGCACCCTCCCAAATGATAAAGTCCAGGCTAAGCAAATTCGATACAAGTCTACCCGCTACCTGATCATCAATGATCAACTCTATAAGCGAGGTTTTAGCCTGCCATACTTAAGGTGTCTTACGCCTGCCGAGGCGGAAATCGTCCTTCGGGAAATACATGAGGGAGTCTGTGGAGATCATGCTGGATCTCGGTCCCTAGCACACAAGACTTTTCGCCAAGGATATTACTGGCCAACACTCCACCAGGATGCCATCAAAGTATCCCGCTCATGTGACAAATGTCAACGATATGCAACTATTCCTCATTCCCCTCCAGAGCCTCTTACTCCTATGATCAGCCCTTGGCCCTTCGCCCAGTGGGGACTTGATTTGATCGGCCCAATGCCGGCAGGGAAGGGCAAAGTCTGTTACGCAGTCGTTGCAGTGGACTACTTCACAAAGTGGGCCGAAGTAGAACCCTTGGCAACCATTACTGAGGCAAAGATAGAAGACTTCGTGTGGAAGAACATCCTTTGTAGATTCGGCATTCCTAATGCGATAGTCACTGACAATGGGCGACAGTTTGACAACAAGAAGTTCAGGTTGTTCTACTCTAAGTTCAACATCAACTTATGTTTTGCCTCTCCAGCTCATCCCCAGTCTAATGGACAAGTTGAGGCCATCAACAAAATAATCAAGCGCACTTTGAAAACCAGCTTGGACAAAGCTAAAGGCTGTTGGCCAGAATTTGTACCCCAAGTTCTTTGGTCATATCGCACTTCATATCGGACTTCAACAGGAGAAACTCCATTCTCACTTGCCTTTGGCACAGATGCGGTTGTCCCTGTTGAGCTCGAGCAAGCAACATTCCGAGTCCAGAACTACATTCAAAGTGAAAATGACAAACAACTCACCATCAACTTGGATTTAGTCGAGGAACACAGAAACCAAGCTCACTTGAGGAATGTCGCCTACAAGCAGCGCATCTCCAACTATTATGACTCTAGGGTCAAGCCTCGTTCTTTCAAAATAGGAGACTGGGTCTTAAAGAAAAGATTACTCTGCGATAGAGTCCCGAGTGAATGCACACTTAGTCCAAACTGGGATGGACCGTATGAAGTCATTGGCATCAGTCGCCCTGGCTCTTACACACTTAGAAGCTCCGATGGCAAGACCCTTGGCCATCCATGGAACGCTGATCACTTGAAGTACTACTACAAATAGACTCACGATGTACAAGTGTTGAGCTATAGCCGTTTGGCATCCTATGTAATGAAGGCCATTTGGCAATGAATTCAATAAAGAGGTAATTTAGCCAACTCAGCCCTCACTCTTTTACATTCATAGCAAGCGATGCCGGAACCCTTCTCAATCAGAAAGCAATCCGTCTTCCACAATCACTACAAAACAAGCAAATGAAGACCGTTTCAAGCGCCAAAAAAAAAAAAAAAAAAAAAAAAACAGCTTCATCCAAAAAGCTTCACCCGAAAAGCTTCACCTCCAAAGCTTCACCTAAAAAGCTTCACCCAAAAAGCTTCACCCAAAAAGCTTCACCTCCAAAGCTTCACCCACAAAGCTTCACCTAAAAAGCTTCACCCACAAAGCTTCACCTAAAAAGCTTCACCCGAAAAGCTTCACTTAAAAAAGCTTCACCTACAAAGCTTCACCTAAAAAATCTTCACCTAGAAAGCTCCCTCTACATACTTTCACCATCAAAGCTTCACCATCAAAGCTTCATCTACAAAGCTTCATCTACAAAGCTTCACCATCAAAGCTTCACCTAGAAAGCTTCAACACCAAAGCTTCACCTACAAAGTTTCAACACAAAACCTTGCTCCAAATAAACAAATTTTGTTCACAAAACCCAAGATGCCCTTGAACTTGTACAAAAACACTTGGGTAAACATAAACATTTTTTGTTTTACACCCACAAGGGCCCAAAATTTTCCTTCTTATTTATTCACTTATATATGTTCCCAAACATATTATAATAGATCCAACAACAAGCCAAAGTCCCAAGTTTCATAATGGACAAAAGTACAAGCAATTCATCAATAATGAAGGTGCTACAAAAATTGGAATTTGCCCCAAAATAGAAAATCCAACCCAAGAGACTCTTTCTCTCTCTCCCTCTTCCGCCTCCTTTCATCTATCAAATTTCTGCAACCTCTTCTCTTCTCCAATGGAGCTGAATTTTGGACACCCTATAGTTCTTGAGCATATGAACAACTTTCAAGAAGGAACCATTTCTGTTTGAGCGACGGAAATTATAGTGTTGAAGCTCCAAACATGATAGTCGGCTTCTTGCAGATTTCGAAGCTGTTGTGATGTTTCGAAGATCTGGAAATATTTAACCGTTAGTTCATCCTGAATTTTTGATATGTTATGAAAGAGTCGATGAGGAAAAACTTCAATGAAGAAAGCATACCGATCTGAACACGAGAAAATGGAGTTTCGAAGCTCACAACAAATCTGACGGGTTGACAGAAAAATAATAACCAGTCATTCATCATACCTGGATTTCTGGAGTTATACTGCTCCGAGGGATCTCAAATTTGGATATGTTGTAGTTCACAAGCTGAGGAACAACTTCAATGAAGAAAGCATGCTGATCTGAGCAAGAGAAAATAGAGTTTCAAAGCTCACAACAAATCTGACGGGTTGACAGACAAATGATAAACAGTCACTCATCATACCTGGATTTCTGGAGTTATACTGCTCCGAGGGACCTCAAATTTGGATATGTTGTAGTTCACAAGTTAAGGAACAACTTCGATGAAGAAAGTATGTTGATCTGAACAAGAGAAAATGGAGTTTCGAAGCTCACAACAAGTCTGACGGATTAACAGAACATTGATGAACAGTTACTCATCATACTTGAATTTCTGAAGTTGTACTACTCCGATGGATCTCAAATTTCGATATGTTGTAGTTCACAAGATAAGGAAAAACTTTCATGAAGACGACTTTGCAATCTGAGCTATAGAGAAAGGTGTTATCTTGCATCCACTCAGGCTGATTAGTGGAAACGAAAAACAATTCCACCAAAGAAAAGATGAAAAAGAGAGAAAAGCTACTAATTGCACTTGATCTTGTCTAGTCAATAGCATGCAGCATCAAACACACAAAAGTTGGAAATATTTTTAGATAAAGCATATACGAATGTGTGACATCGAAACAAGAATTCGTTACTTTGACAAATTAGTAACACGCGAGACACCTCATTCGGCAACTCTCTTCGCCTGAAGACTTGGGGGACTCCCACCATATGCTACTGCACCTTGATACTCGGCAGTCTCACAACCACTCAGTGACTTGGATTTTTCAAGTCTCCAACCGAGAAGTTTTCCTCACTCGGGAAATTAAGGGAACACTACCTCAAACTACATGCTTCACTCACAAAGCTTCAACAATACAGGTTTCAACAAAAGCAAAAATTCAAAGAACTTTATGAAGAAGGCTTTGGTGTATTTAATACAATATGTTGAAATGAAGCAAAGCTTATTTATTAATATTTTCGATAAGCCACAAATATGTACATATACATGAGTCAAAATAAACAAACAAAAGGGAGCCTTCACAAAGGTTGCTTAGGGGAAGTCTCAGCAGTCGGTAGAGCCCCAGAAAGAGAAAGCACCGGAGGGTGGTTATCCGGAGCCTCAGTACTTGACAAAACCCCAGAAGGAGGAGGCATTGGAGGTTCATCATTTGAAGCTTCATTACCAGGTACAGCCCCAGAGGACGAAGGCAATAAATGTCTTTGGAACAAACCCACAAACCGCTGATGATCAAGTAAAACCTTACCATCAGATTCCTTCATCTGGTCAAGCTTCCTCTTCATGTTTGTAGCATAGTCATGGGCGAGCCGGTGCAACTGCTTATTCTCATGCTTGAGCCCTCTAATCTCCTGTTTGAGACTCATCACTTCAGCAGCCAATGATTCAACTTGGCGGGTTCTAGCAAATAGGCGTTGGGCCATATTAGACACAGAACCTGCACACTGAACACTAAGAGCCAGAGAGTCCTTAACAGCCAACTCATCAGACCGTTTGGAAAGTAGTCTGTTATCTTTGGGAGTGAGAAGGTTCCTGGCCACCACTGCAGCGGTCATATCATTCTTCATCACAGAATCCCCAACGGTAAGAGGACCAGTAGGGGATATGAAGGATGGGCGCCATATGTTGTCTGGAGAAGGCGTGGCTGTCTCTTCTCCAAGGTTCAAGTCAAAACGACGGTCGGAGGGTCCAGACATTTTCAAATGTGTTGAAGAGGGAAGAGGTTAGACAAATCAAGATCTTAGAAGTGCAAGAAATGAGCTTCTACTGGTAGAGATTCAAGTGTGCTGTGGAACTTAATGCCAGCCTCTATAAAAATCTGCACTCGACGGAGCTTCAGAAATCGAAGAGGCGTTTGCTTTCTCAAAAGCTGGGCTGCTCAGAGACCACGAGGGCCGATCTCAGAAATCGAAGAAGCACCTGCTTTTTCAGCCTCGTCAGCACCTGTCACATGCACACTCAGCTTTGCGGAAATTACGGGCAATCTGTCGAAGATTTCTGGTGAAGTAGAAAGCACGTGAATCTTACTGTTCAATCACCGCTCTCCATATGCACCATCAACTCCTCGGGTACCACATATAATTTTGTCAAAGATCTCTGACAAAGTTTAGGCACGAGAATTTCGAAGTTCCAGCCACCCTACTATTACCCATAAGGGTAAAGGAACAGCACCACTGCTTGACAACTGGAAAGTCCCTATGTGTGTCGACCTCCGTGTTTTGCGGCAAGACAGGTTGGCAAGAACGTCCAACCTTTACTCACATTCGAGAAAAGACTCCCAACATAATTACTTTCTCAAAAACCGGAGTAGCACCGCTTTCCGAATCTCGAGAGTCAGATCCTCGACGGGATTGCTTGTTCGAAAACCGAAGAGGCACAACTCTCAGAACTTCGAGAGCCAGATTTCCTTAGATAAAGCTTGTCTGTAATCTTCACACGTAACATCAGCTTTCCAGATACCACATACCACTTTTTCAAAGTGCTCTGACAAAATTAAAACACGTGAAGCTGGCAGCTCCCACTACATTGCTGTGACCAAGAAGGGTAAAGGAATAGCATTACTACTTGTTATTGGGAAATCCCTATATACATTGACCTCCCTCCTCAACGGACAGGCAAACCTGCAAAAATGCTCAACCCTTTCTCGCATTCGAAAAGGCACCCTCAACATAACCTCTCGAAATACTCAGCTTTATTTCCCCCCGATAATACCTCAGCAAATAAGCCACACCAAGAACAAGAGTATCTCATATCATCAGGGTCGAAAGCAAGAGTATCCCATATCATGCTTTCTCCATGTCTTTGTCTTTGTCCTTGTCCACATCTGCAGGACAAGGAGAAAGAGAGCAGTCAGTCGGAACCTGAAATCAAACCTCCAATTTGGAACTGACTGCCTGGAGCCTTTGCCTGGTTGCTTACTTAGCATTGCTCTCGAGTACTCATCCTCAACTGCTGTCAAGGTCACGAATTCCACCGGCAAATACCTCATGACAGTTGATCAGATATTGGCTCTTTACACTGAAGCTGCCAAGCGTGGATGAGTCACTATGAAGGAATGTTCTGAAGGACCATTTAAATGCAAAGGTTGCACACCACTTCTGCCATGCAAAAGATTGAAGCAGAAGGTTCAACGGTGAGCTGAAACAGATCACTACAGCACGACACCTTTCCATACCACATTCATTATTCCATCAACAGCAAAAGTATCCCATATCATCAAGGTCGAACGTACTCTAGATTTGATGGACTTGTTTTGACCCTCAAATTTTTGAGTCGGCCTTATACTCTGAAGGGCACCAGAAAACCCTCCAGCACAGTTCAAGAATAAGCCTGTGGAAAGTTACTTCTTCAAAAGCAAAAGTATCTCATATCATCTCTTATCCATTTGCTTCTCCTTATCCTGGCAGTTGAATGAGAGACAATGAGAAGGAGAACAATCAACCGGAAGCCGAAGTCAAACATCTGATCCTGGGTTGCTTACTTGGAAGTTTGACTGCTTACCTTGTCTGTCACCTCTTTCGGCAGATCTCCTAGCTCAACGACTTGGGGGACTCCTACTATAGGGTTTGTATCACACTTGACTAAGCCCGAAACTACAACTAAGCTTCAAGTGAAATTGATACATTACCTTGTGCGTCAACATCAGCTAAATACACCATTCCCGGATGGAGGAAAGGTACTTCCAGAGAAGGGCAGATGAAGATCAGACCACACTTCGGTACTTAGAAGTTTCGTGATTACTCAAGGGATTGGATCTTGCAAGTCCCCAACCGAGGAGTTTCCCTCACTCGGGAACTTAGGGGAGCACTGTTTGTACCATACTTGACCAATCCCGAAACTACCGAGCACCGGCCAACGCTATACTGTCAAGGACACAGAAGAGTTCCCCTCCGACCAGGAGGCCAATCACTACTCGACACGTGTCAAGATTAGAAGCCAATCAGAGCGCAGCACGTGTCGACATCAAGAACCAATCATAACATGACACATGTCAATGTGACAAAGCTACAAGTTTTCCTATAAATAGGGGTCATTCCCCCACAATATTGCCTAATGCCATTTGTGTTAAATCATTCACAAGAACTCACTAAATTGAGAGCTTGATCCTTTGTACTTATGTAAGCCCTTCACTACTAATAAGAACTCCTCTACTCCGTGGACGTAGCCAATCTGGGTGAACCACGTACATCCTGTGTTTGCTTCTCTGTCTCTATTCATTTACGTACTTATCCTCACTAGTGACCGAAGCAACCAAGCGAAGGTCATAAAACCTGACACTTTCTGTTGTACCAAAGTCTTCGCTGATTTTGTGCATCAACAGACATTATGCCAATGAATGTTCATATAAAAATGGTGAGCATGTCAACATAGCAGAATCAAGTGGAAATGCTGGTGAGGAATTTACAGTCTTACTAGCACACCATGATATCAGTAGCCAACAAGATGTTTGGTATTTGGACTCTGGTGCAAGCAACCACATGTGTGGAAAGAAAGAGTTTTTTTGCCGAACTCAAAGATGGGCCTTATGGATCTGTGAGTCTTGGTGACTCCTCAAAGTTACCAGTTGAAGGCAAAGGAAAGATCAAAATCATCCAGAGGATGGTAGAGAAGAATACATCTCCGATACCTACAACATACCAGGTATGAAGAGCAACATTCTGAGCATTGGTCAACTGCTCCAGAAAGGGTATG
Organism: Malus sylvestris; assembly: GCF_916048215.2. Lineage (NCBI taxonomy): Eukaryota > Viridiplantae > Streptophyta > Magnoliopsida > Rosales > Rosaceae > Malus > Malus sylvestris. Next base: position 5,445,607 of record NC_062267.1, on the reverse strand, counting down.
TTATACATATAGAGAATATGCTTCTCACTCTCATGAATGCAAGGAGAAAGCTTATTGCACGTGTTCAAATGTCAAAGAATTGAATGTTCCCGTTGAAGTTGAACATAAAGATTGGAAGCTGCAACATTGGTGTGATGGAAGATGAGTCATGGAAATAGCATATTCGGTTTGGCCATCTTCATTTCAATGGCCTAAAGTTATTGTCAAGTGGAGAAATGGTTCGTGGTCTATCCCAGATTGAAGCCACACACCAAGTATGTGAAGGTTGTGTGCTTGGAAAACAAGCACGACTATCGTTCCCTGTTGGTGATACATGGAGAGCAAAAACACCACTACAGTTAGTGCACACGGATATATGCGGTCCATTAGATCCTATGTCCTATGAAGGTAATAGGTATTTTATTACCTCCATTGATGATTTTAGTAGGAAGACTTGAGTTTATTTTCTCAAAGAGAAGTCGGCTGCCTTAAGAGTCTTCAAGGAGTTTAAGGCATTCACAGAAGCTGAAAGTAACCATAAGCTTGTGGCTGTGAGATCAGATAGAGGTGGAGAGTACACTTCTAATGCTTTCCAAGCATATTGCAAGGAGCAAGGAATTAGGCATCAACTGACTGCTGCATATACCCCACAGCAAAATGGGATAGCCGAAAGAAAGAATCGAACCATCATTGACATGACAAGGTCTATGGTTAAAGAGAAGAATTTTCCAAAAGAATTGTGGCCATAAGCTGTAGCTTGTTCAATTTATTTGTTGAATCGATGTCCAACAAAGAGTGTCAAGAGGATGACACCACAAGAGGCTTAGAGTGGATACAAGCTAAATGTTGCACACCTAAGATTTTTGGGTGTGTTGCATATGCTCAAGTTCCAGAAGCCAAGAGGATGAAGCTTGATGATCAAGGTGAAAAATGTGTGTTTGTGGCCTATAGTGAAGAGTCCAAGGCATACAAACTCTACAACCCACTAACTGGCAAACTAGTGGTTAGTAGAGATGTCATCTTCAGTGAGGAAGATGCATGGAAGTGGAACAATAAAGAAGTCAGTAAAGAGAATATCATCTCCACTGATTTTGAAGAACCAGAAGTTGTACCACCTGTCAGGCAACAGCCTGCTCAAACAATCACAACAACTCCATTGCACATACATGCAAGGAGTGGCCCTACATCCAGTGAAGAAAACAGCTCCTCAACTCCAGTGAGGCTAAGAAGTCTCACTGAGATATATGAACAAGAAGAAGAAGAATAAGAAACCAACCTTTTCTGCTTGTATGCAGACCATGAGCCTCTCTCATTCAATGAATCTGTGGAAGAAGATCGTTGGAGAATAGCCATGGAGGAAGAAATCCATGCCATCGAGAAGAATGACACTTGGGAGTTGACAAAGCTCTCACCAAATCAGAAGGCTATTAGTGTCAAGTGGGTGTATAAGATCAAACGCACTGCAGATGAGAGTGTGGATCGGTACAAATCAAGGCTTGTAGCAAAGGGCTACAAACAGAAGTATGTAGTGGACTATGATGAAGTCTATGCTCCAGTTGCAAGACTTGACACGGTAAGATTGCTAATCTCTCTTGCCGCTCATCATAAATGGAAAATTTATCAACTAGATGTCAAGTCAGCCTTCCTTAATGGAGTATTTAAGGAAGAAGTGTATGTGGAACAATCAAAAGGCTTCTAAGTACAAGGAGAAGAAGAAAATGTGTATCATTTGAAGAAGGCTTTGTATGGCCTCAAGCAAGCACCACGAGCTTGGAACTCAAAGATTGATAACTACCTTCACCAAAATGGATTTCAGAAATGTCCATACGAGCATTCTCATTACATGAAGAATGGTACAAAATGGGAGTTCTTAATTATTTGTCTCTATGTAGATGACTTGTTGTTTACAGGAAACAATGAAGCAATGTTCCGTGAGTTCAAGCAATCCATATTCAGTGAATTTAAGATGACTAGCAATGGATTAATGTCATACTTTCTTGGCATAAAGGTGAAGCAAGAAAGTGATGGTATCTGCATCTCTCAACAAAAGTACATGAGAGATATATTGGAGAAATTCAATATGGACAAGTGCAATATTGTCAACACTCCAGTTGCAACTGGATTGAAGCTGTCCAATGAAGGAAAATGTGAGTTTGTAAACTCAACCGCGTATAAAAGCTTGGTTGGAAGCCTAAGGTACCTTACAATCACAAGACCTGATATAGTTTATGGTGTTGGACTCGTGAGTCGGTACATGGAAACACCAAGGGAGTCTCATTGGCTGGCCGCTAAGAGAATTTTGAGGTACATAAGAGGTACTCTAAACTATGGTCTGTTTTATAATTTTGGTGAAGATGCAAAATTATTTGGTTATTCAGATAGTGATTGGGGAGGTGACCAAGATGAAAGGAAAAACACAACTGGCTATGTGTTTTTTTCTAGGATCAACATCTTTCTCATGGACTTCAAAGAAGCAATCAATTATTGCTTTGTTATCGTGTGAAGCCGAATACATTGTTGTAGCCTCAACTGTGTGTGAGGCAATTTGGTTAAGAAATCTGTTGAAGTCGGTGTGTCATCCACAAGTGGAATCAACTGTGATTCATGTGGATAACATCTCAGCTATCAAGCTTGCTAGGAATCCAGTCCAACATGGAAGGAGCAAGCCTATTGATACCAGGTTCTATTTTCTAAGGGACCATGTGAAGCAAAAGACAATTGAACTTGTCTATTATCACACGAAGGAACAAGTAGCTGACATCTTCACAAAGCCACGACCAGTTGAATCATTTCGGTTGCTGCGTGAAATGCTAGGCATGAAGGTATTTTGATTTGAGGGGGCGTGTTGGAAGTTCAAATCAAATACAGTAGCCGAAGGTAGTGGAACACTTTTCAGAAATTGTTGGAACACTTTTCAGAAAAGTGGTGAAACTATTTTTAGAAAAGCTGCATGTGTGTGCATCAAAAGGTGGTGCATGTGTGAAAGGGTGTAAAGATGGTAAACACCATCATTGATTGCATGTGTGTGTGTATTTTTTTATTAAAAAGCACTTGAGTGGTTTGTAACTTTTGCATGTATAATTAAGCCTCTTGTAAGGCTTTAGAAAAACCCATCCGAATTCCCATTCCATCAGAATCCTTTTTCCATTTAAGCTTGTAAGCTTTCTTATTCCATCAGTTTGTAAACTATTTTTAGATATATCAAAGTGTTTGCTTGTTTGACGTGCAGTTTGTCCAACACAAAAAGTTTGCTTCTTCATTTATTTTGTTTCTTTGTCCAATTGTATTGAGAGTGATAGTGAGGGGTGTGATAAAGTTAGAAAACTTATCACCCAAATATTTTTGGTATTAAGTTAGTAAACTTTGAGAATACCAACAGTTACGTCCAATATATTTTTCTGCATAAACTTTGGAAAGAGTTCCTTTTCAAATTTGATGAACTAAATTAATTAGACTAATTTGGAGATCTCCTATATGATATCTTTGTTGGAAAATATTAGTATTTTGGTTTATTTGAATGTTTGGTTTTCTGGGCTTAGCCCATTAGCATTAGGGTTTCGGTTTCTTACCTTTTAGGATTAGGGTTAGTTTATTATAAGTAGCATGCTTGTTATTCGGTCGAGAACAAGTTAGTCACGATGTAGCCTCTTGGGATTTTGTAGCCGTTTCGACATTTTTGTTTGTTTAATAATATTCCTATTATTTTGTAATCTAGGTTATCAGGCACTTTGATATTCAACTATGTTTCCACTATTTGATACGTTGCAGTGATCTTGCAAGTTGCAGTTGAATATATGGCATCTGCAAAAACAGATTTTGCTTGCATAAGCAAATGGATGGATTTTCGTTGTGGTTGATGATGCTTACAAGTAACAAGTTATTTTCCTGTTCTTTTGGATAATAACTAGATGGCGGACTAAAGGCTTTGACAATCAAAGGCTATTGAGTTAGAACGGCAGAAGAAAATAGGTAGTTAAACTTATTTAATTGTCAAAGTCTTCACCAGTACTGCCGTGACTTTTTAAAAACGAAAGACTATTGTTTTTCACGATATTCTGAACTGCTATAATCTGAACAGATAGCGAGATCAAGAATTACTGGAACCTCTCATTAACTTGAGCAAAAAGATGAAGCAAAACAGAGCAGTTTCGGAAACAGAGCAAGAGTCGTCTGAGCGTAAGAATATCAAAAGCAATGGAGGTGAATGGTTTGACAATTGGAAGAGAAGATGCCTTCAATCGTGAGAACTTCATGTCCAACTCCAATGGCGACAAAAGCGACGAAGGGTCTCTGAATTTGGAGTGGTTGAACAAATTCCTTGAAATGGATGAGAGTTGGTTTACTTTGCAGGACATTTGAGCATTGTTTTTATTTATATTCTTTTCGGGGTTTCTGATACTTGTTAATTTGTTATTAGTCCATTTGTAAGGGTTTTTTTCGTCGCTAATTCTGGGAAAAATCCCACTTCATGTTTGTTCCTTTACTACGTAATAATTTCAGTTGAGGTTTATTTTCCTGGATTTGCTGTAAATTCATATCCAATACATTATCCACATTATTTACTTGATCAAATTCGATACCCTTTCTCTGATTCTCCTTCGCTAAAAGAGAAGTGACTTTCATATTCTGATTTATTTTCGTGCACACCTCTAAAGAGCCTTAAATTTTAATAAATCAAAAGAAATTCAATAGACAAAAATAATGAAAGAAGTGCAGAAAATTAAAATGAGACCAATACCCGATAAATAAAATAGTTTTGGACTTAATTTGAAACTAGTTTTATTATAAGAAATGGTAGCGATTTTTAAACTCCACCTTATGCACTCGATATTAAATATTTTACAATCTTTTATGCACTCAAATTTACATGAATATCCAACCTTTATTCAAATCTACTTATTGGGCACCAATTTCAGCATCTTAAATCCTATGCTGTATGACTGGGGTTCCATGGTGTGGCTGCACAGTAATATACATAACAGGACCATGAATGTATGAGGGAGAGAGCTCAACAGTAAAATGTTGAAGAATCATAATCGGAGCCATCTTTGCTTTTATCACAGAAAAACCATGCGCAACTCCTTCAGCAAATCTCTCTGGCTTGAACTCCTCAACATCTCCACCCCGATATTTTGGATCAGTGTGAAGAATCAGAGTAGGAAACACAAATCTACCACAGCAGCTGGGATGGAAAGCCCTCCTATATTGGTTTTCTGGAAGGTGTGCCTATACATAAGTAGCACAGGTGAATACAACAACAACAAAGCCTTTTTCCACTAAGTGGGGTCGGCTATATGAATCCTAGAACGCCATTGAGCTCGGTTTTGTGTCATGTCCTCCGTTAGATCCAAGTACTTTAAGTCTTTTCTTAGGGTCTCTTCCAAAGTTTTCCTAGGTCTTCCTCTACCCCTTCGGCCCTGAACCTCTGTCCCGTGGTCACATCTTCGAACCGGAGCGTCAGTAGGCCTTCTTTGCACATGTCCAAACCACCGTAACCGATTTTCCCTCCTATTTCCTTCAATTTCGGCTACTCCTACTTTACCTCGGATATCCTCATTCCTAATCTTATCCTTTCTCGTGTGCCCACACATCCAACGAAGCATCCTCATCTCCACTACACCTACGTGTTGATGCTTCACCGCCCAACATTCTATGCCATATAGCATTGCCGGCCTATAAAATTTTCCCTTGAGCTTCAGTGGCCTACGACGGTCACACAACACGCCGGATGCACTCTTCCACTTCATCTATCCAGTTTGTATTCTATGGGTGAGATCTCCATCAAATTCTCCGTTCTTTTGCAAGATAGATCATAGGTAGCGAAAATGGTCGCTCTTTGGTATTTCCTGATCTCTGATCCTCACCCTTAACTCATTTTGACCTCCGTTTGCACTGAACTTGCACTCCATATATTCTGTCTTTGATCGGCTTAGGCGAGGACCTTTAGATTCCAACACTTCTCTCCAAAGGTTAAGCTTCGCGTTTACCCCAAAGAATATCATCTTAAATATTAAGTTTGTGATCTTCGCTAGATTGCTCCGGTCATTAGTGTGGATAAGTATGTAAATGGATAGAGACAGGAAGCAAACACAAGATGTACGTGGTTCACCCAGATTGGCTACTTCCACGGAGTAAAGGAGTTCTCATTAATTGTGAAGGGTTTACACAGTATATAGGTTCAAGCTCTCCTTTAGTGAGTACAAGTGAATGATTTAGTACAAATAACATTAGGAAATATTGTGGAAGAATGATCTCGTAATCATGAAACTTTTAAGTACCGAAGTGTGGTATCATCTTCACTTGCCTTATCTGTCTCATAGGTAGATGTGGCATCTTCTTTGGAAGTACTCTTCCTCCCTCCAAGGGTGGTATCTTTAACTGGTGGAGATGCACAAGGTAATGTATCAATTTCACTTGACGCTTACTTGTAGTTTCAGGCTTGGTCAAGCGCGATACAAACCATGTAGTAGGAGTCCCCCAAGTCGCCGAGCTAGGGGATCTGCTGAAAGAGGTGACAGACAAGGTAAGCAATCAGAGCTCCAAGCAATCAGTCCCAGATCAGAAGTTTGATTTCGAGTTCCGGCTGATTGTTATCCTTCTCCTTATCTTGCAGGTAGCATGAAGGATAAAGAGAAGAAAATGAGAAAATGTGATATGAGATACTTTTGCTTTTGAAGAAGTAACTTTCCACAGGCTTATTCTTGAACTGGGCTGGAGGGTTTTCTTGTTTCCGCCAGAGTATAAGGCCGACTGAAGAATTTGAGGGTCAAAACAAGTCCATCAAATCTAGAGTATGTTCGACCCTGCTGATATGGGATACTTTTGCTGTTAACAAAGTAGTGGATGTATCGGCACGTGATCTATTGCGCTTGTCTCCACATGCTTCCTTGTATCCTTCTCACTTGCCCTATTTGTTCCTCAGGCAGATGTGGTATCTTCTCGGGAAGCATAAGATGTTGAAGATGAGTACTCGAGAGCAATGGGGTTCCAGGCAGCCAGTTCCGGACTGGAAGCTTGATTCCAAGTGCTGACTGATTGCTCTCTTTCTCCTTGTCTTGCAGGTAAGAACAAGGCCAAAGGAAAAGACAGGGAAAAAGCATGATATGTGATACTCTTGCTTTTAACCCTGATGATATGAAATATTCTTGCTCTAGTGTAGCTTGTTTGCAAAGGTATTCTAGGGGGGAAAGAAAGCTGAGTATTTCGAGAGGCTTCGTTGGGAGTGCCCTCTCAGATATGAGGAAGGGTTGAGCATTTTTGCAGGTCTGCCTGTCCGTTGAGGATGGAGGTCGACATATATAGGAGTCTCCCTAACAAGGAGTAATACTATTCTTTTACCCTGCTTGGTCATAGCACGGTAGTGGGAGCTGCCAGCTTCACGTGTTTTAACTCTGTCAGAGCATTTTGAAAAAGTGGTCTGTGGTATCTGGAAAGCTGATGTTACGTGTGAAGATTACAGACAAGCTTTATCCAATGAGATCTGGCTCTCGAAGTTGAGAAAGCGGTGTGAGGAATACAGACAAGCTTTATCTAAGGGGCTCTCGAAGTTGAGAAAGCGGTGCCTCTTCGGTTTTCGAACAAGCAATCCTGTCGGGGATCTGTCTCTCGAGATTCGGAGAACGGTGCCTCTTCGATTTTTGAGAAAGCAATCTTGCTAGGAGTCTGGCTCTCGAGATTCGGAGAGCGGTGTCTCGTCGCTTTTTGAGAAAGTAATCATGTTGGGAGTCTGGCTCTCGAGATTCGGAGGACGGTGCCTCTTCGATCTTGAAGCAAGCAATCTTGTTGGGAGTGTTTTCTCGAATGTGAGTAAAGGTTAGGCCTGTTTGCTAGTCTATCTTGCCACGGAGCACCGAGGTTGACCCACAGGGACTTTCCAATTATCCAGCAATGATCCTATTCCTTTACCTTTGTGGGTAATAATATGGTAGCTAGACCTTCAAAATTTATGTGTCTAAACTTTGTTAGTGCTGTTTCTTTGCTATTCTTTTACCCTTCTTGGTCATAGCGATGTAATGGGAGCTGCAAGCTTCACGTGTCTAAACTTTGTCAGATATTTTTGGGAAAGTTATCTGTGGTACCCGTGAGCTGATGTTGCGTGTGGAAAGTGAATGATTGAACAGTAACATTCACGTGCTTTCTACTTCACTAGAAATCTTCGACAGAATGCCCGTAATTTCCTCAAAGTTGAGTGTGCATGTGACAGGTGCTGACAAGGCTGAAAAAGTAGGTGCCTTTTCGATTTCTGAGATCGGCCCTCGTGGTCTCTGAGCAGCCCAGCTTTTGAGAAAGCAAGCGCCTCTTCGATTTCTGCAATCGACCTTCGTGGTCTTTGAGCAGCCCAGCTTTTGAGAAAGCAAATGCCTCTTCGATTCCTGAGATCGGCCCTCGTGGTCTCTGAGCAGCCCAGCTTTTGAGAAAGCAAACGCCTTTTCGATTTCTGAGTAGGCGCCTCTTCGATTTCTGAAGCTCAATCGAGTGCGGATTTTTATAGAGGCTGGTATTAAGTTCCAAAGCACACTTGAATCTCCACCAGTAGAAGTTCCATTCTTGCATTTCCAAGATCTTGATTTGTCCGACCTCTTTTTTCTTTAACACCTTTGAAAATGTCTGGCCCCTCCGACCGTCGTTTTGACTTGAACCTTGTTGAAGAGGCAGCCACGCCTTCTCCAGACAACATATGGCGCCCATCATTCTTATCCCCTACTGGTCTCTTACCGTTGGGGATTCCGTGATGAAGAATGATATGACCGCTACGGTAGTGGCCAGGAACCTTCTCACTCCCAAAGATAACAGACTACTTTCCAAACGGTCTGATGAGTTGGCTGTTAAGGATTCTCTGGCTCTCAGTGTTCAGTGTGCAGGTTCTGTGTCTAATACGGCCCAACGCCTATTTGCTCGAACCCGCCAAGTTGAATCATTGGCGGCTGAAGTGATGAGTCTCAAATAGGAGATTAGAGGGCTCAAGCATGAGAATAAACAGTTGCACCGGCTCGCTCATGACTATGCTACAAACATGAAGATGAAGCTTGACCAGATGAAGGAATCTGATGGTCAGATTTTACATGATCATCAGAGGTTTGTGGGTTTGTTCCAAAGGCATTTATTGCCTTCGTCTTCTGAGGCTGGACCGCGTAATGAAGCTCCAAATGATCAACCTCCGATGCCTCCTCCTTCTAGGGTGCTGTCCAGTACTGAGGCTCCGAATGATCCCCCTCCGGTGCCTTCTCTTTCTGGGGCTCTGCCGACTGCTGAGACTTCTCCTAAGCAACATTTGTGAAGGCTCCTTCTTGTTTGTTTATTTTGACTCGTGTAGATGTACATATTTGTAACTTCTTAGAGATATCAATAAATAAGTTTTGTTTCATTTCAACGTATTGTGTTAAATACACCAAAGCCTTCTTCACTAAGTTCTTTGAATTTTTCTTTTGTTGAAGCTTTGTGAGTGGAGCATGTAGGTTGAGGTAGTGTTCCCTTAATTTCCCGAGTGGGGAAAACTTCTCGATTTGAGACTTGAAAAATCCAAGTCACTGAGTCGGGTCGGCTATATGAATCTTAGAACGCCATTATGCTCGATCCTGTGTCATGTCCTTCGTTAGATCCAAGTACTCTAAGTCTTTTCTTAGAGTCTCTTCCAAAGTTTTCCTAGGTCTTCCTCTACCCCTTCGGCCCTGAACCTCTGTCCCGTAGTCGCATCTTCTAATCGGAGCGTCAGTAGGCCTTCTTTACACATGTCCAAACCACCGTAACCGATTTTCTCTCAGTTTTCCTTCAATTTCGGCTACTCCTACTTTACCTCGGATATCCTCATTCCTAATCTTATCCTTTCTCGTGTGCCCACACATCCAACGAAGCATCCTCATCTCCGCTACACCCATTTTGGGTACGTGTTGGTGCTTCACCGCCCAACATTCTGTGCCATACAGCATCGCCGGCCTTATTGCCATCCTATAAAATTTTCCTTTAAGCTTCAGTGGCATACGACGATCACACAACACGCCGGATGCACTCTTCCACTTCATCCATCCAGCTTGTATTCTATGGTTGAGATCTCCATCTAATTCTCCGTTCTTTTGCAAGATAGATCCTAGGTAGCGAAAACGGTCGCTCAACCTAAAAACTTCATTCAGTATCATCAAACCTGCGAAAAAGGTGATGGGGTAACGAAGCAAGACATTTGCATTCAGTATCATCAAACCTGCGAAAAAAGTGATCGGGTAACCAAGTTTGTAATAGAGACTACATGCGTATAGCATAATGTCAAGCTCAATTTAGCAACTAGTTTTACTATAACTAAAAGGATGTGACAACTGCACAAAAATGTTGACAACGAACATCGAGTGATATTAAATCGCATATGGCCAGACACGGATCCATGCACATGCTAATCTGGAAAAGTTAGCTTAGGTGACTTCGAAATTCTGGGATTATTTAGGTAAAACTCCTTCAGCAAATTTCTCTGGATTGAATTCATCAATGTTTTCACCCCAATATATTGGACAATAGTGAAGAAACATAGTCAGCACCACAAATTCAAACCCCAGCTGGGATTTGGAAATGCCTCCTACATTGGTTGTGTTTTGGGTGTGCCTGTATAGAGCGGGTATTACCTTAGAACTTCCTTTAATATCATCGACACTTGCACACAACAAAAAATCCGGTTAATGAATTGGGTTTAAATTGCTGTTCATATTCACTTATCACATTGTTAACCACGTGTGTAACATTAAAGATGATGATTTTTTTTTTGTTTTGTTATAGCAAGTAATTGTGGTACATGTAACATTAAGCAGGAAGCGATTTACAATTTTGATGTAATTTAGGGCAACTAAATCAGGTGTGTTCTTTCCACACAGACGTAAGACATCTTCTTTTGCTTTTTCTTGCCAACTTGGATGAGCTTGAGGGGGGAATGTTAGAGTGTAGAGGATAATATTATTAGATTGTTGCCATGTGTCAATATATAGAATAGCCATGTGTCACAAGTGTATTGGCGATTCTTGAGTTAGCTATCTGTGGTTGTATTTATATAGACAAATCTTGTAATAATTGTTGATATAATGAAAATACAGTTTTCCCTCTCTACTTTCTCTCTCTTCGAGCTCTCTATCTTGGTTTCCATTTCTGCAACCATAGCTCAATCTTACTGTTATCAATCCTCAATTATCATGCTATTTTGCTCTTGTTCTTTACATTGTAATAGTAAACTCATCAAATAATTTGCACCCACTTCACCATTTCCATGGTTGCTTGCTCTTTTTTGCTGATCATACCCCTTAATATTGCTTTGATTTCGTTGTCCAAGTTGTACCTCATCCTGTTCTTTTTAGTGGGTATGAATTTGTACCGAGAGAGAAAACTAACTAGGACTAAGAAATGTTCATGAAATTTAAACTCAAAACATGCTTTAATAAAGCGAAAACCGAATGCCACTAGCCAAGTAGTAATGTGCAAATAAAAAGTACATAATAAAGTATTGTTGGTTTTAATAAGTGCGTCGCAGTATACCTTTTGCCTGAAAAGTACTAAAACAATTCGCTTTTTTGGAGCTCAAATACTTTCTTCTCTTCGTAGTTGCTTCCATAGGCTGTTCTGGCTATAACATCACCAGCAAAGTTTTGAAATTCAGGAGCTATATCTAGTTCACATTTTCCTTCATGTCCGACTAAACTTTCCAATCTATTAATCAGACCAGAACAACTGGTTCACCATCCCCTGTAAGTTTTTTTTATCCATAAACCAGAAAGTAGGTAGTTATTCGATTAATTAGTATAAGGCTATGACTGAAGAAAGTTGAGGTTTCAACGTAAATTCAATTGACAATATGAAGAGTGCAACCTCTCATAAGTCCTTGCATAGCTTAGTCCCTCACCCATGTGAGACTTTGTATCACATTCTCACACACCTCCTCAGTATGTGTGGTAGATTTTTAAGCCTAATACGTGGACAACACAAACGGGTTGACATGAAGCACGTGTGACCGTTAGGCTTCACACGTGGGTAGGGCCGGTCTTGAGATTTTTGAGGCCTGGGGCAATACCAAAAAAAGTGCTCTAGTATAACTCCACATCGGAAAAAAAAGAAGAAAAAAAAGAAAGAAACTCAATTGTTTTAGTGTTCATATTTGTTCATGCCGATGTAACTTTTCTTTGATAAAACGATCGCAGGATGTGAGGGATTATGCTAAGCAACAAGATGGGTTGGCCATAATTTGGTATCTAACTTGTCATTTAAAAAACTCAAACCTAAGACCTCTCACTTATAAGTGACGAAAAAATAGATTTCACATCTAGGTCATAACATTACACTTTGGTTTGTAATTAGATAAGGGTACACAAATATTTCACAAGCAAAAATCAATTAAAGTATGACATGTGTTTTTGTATAAAACTTATAATTATCGGGATAATTTTCTAATTTACTGTCCCTTGGGGCCTCATAAGAATTGTCATATTTTTCGCTCTCTAATTTTTATATATAATGTTATAAACAATGAATGAACCAAAAAAATTATTGAAAAACCAAATACCACATATATGTTATTAAAAATATAACTCATTTTTCTTGGATAAGAAAGAAAAGTAACCCTAAACCCTAACATTATATTGAAACAGAACATCATTGTTAAAGAAAAAAAGAAAATTAATGAAAATGACTTAAAAACTTTGAGTTTTAACGATAAGAACAAAATAAAGGGAAAAATGAATAGTACCAGAATTGACTTTTTAGTGAATAATATCAGGAGTTTTTCGTTAAAATTCCCAAAAGAAAAAGGCCCTCATTTTGATCTGAACTTGGGTGGCTACTATTATTATTATTATTTGCCGAAGGGTGGTAATTAATTGAAATGAATTTGTAAAAACCACTTTCGTCAAAGGCACATATAGAAATATAGCTACTTATTTAAACCAAAGATGAAATAAATGCATAAAAAATTAGGCAGTTTTGAGTCTCGAACCCGTGTTCATTTCCATTGCAAGAAAACAGCGAAACACTAATGCAAATGACAACTTATGACAAATATCCAATTTTATATTTTTATACACTTACTGGACATAGCATTATGATAATAGAAATTAAATTTTTTTGTGCCCCCAATTTTTTGAGGCCCTGTGTGGTCGCCCTGGCTGCCCTAGGCTAGGGTCGGGCCTACACGTGGAGCAACCTGCTATGATGGAGAAAGTTTCAAAGAATAAAAAGTTCTTCCGTTTTGACCCACGACAGCAAATTAAAGCCGGCTTTGAAGACAAGTGTTTTTTTTTTTTTAACATATGATATTATATACACTAAGAGAAAAGGAGTAGGCCTAGCCTCCTAATGGACTAGCAATAATATGGTTCAAACTCATATTTGGCGATAATACCTCCCACTTACAAGTAAAGAAGAATACTATTAGACAGTAGTACTAAGTGGTTGAAGACAAGTGTTTAAGACAAAAGGGATGACAATTTATGTATGTATGTTTAAGACACAAGCTTGGGGTATGACCTAGCTTGGGGTTTCACACCTTCCCCATCTCCCCTTTTATCAGTTAAATTTGGTTGCGAACGCCATTTGCAGTTAAAGCTTCGGTTGTTCTTGCTTAGTGGCGTCCAAGATTTAAACACACGATTTCAGATGGAAGGATACAAATCTCTAAACCCTGAGTTGCAACTTACATTAACTTGAAAATAAAGATAAAGATAGAAAAAATGATGAACAGAACAGCGATGCAAAGTGGGTGTATATCTGCTACTTGTCATCCAAGGTGCTTCTAAGGAGGAGATTTTTACACACGATTTTTAGCCTCTTATCAGTATGTTTTATCTTTAGTCATTAAATTAAATAAATCAAATAACATGAGAAAAATAAAGTGTCTTTATCATTTTTATTTTTTATTTTGGTGAAATTTTAAAAATTACAAAGTTTAATTTATTAAAATCTTTCCTCATTAGGGATTGTACCCTAGAGTTATTGGAAAATTATTTCAATTTCACATTTTGATTTTCGAATGTCATTAACAACTTCATTGTTGAATGAGTTTTGTACAGTAGGACTCGTTTGAGAGCGATTATGGGCAAACCGAAACCACTTGTAGAGTATGTAGTAAAAAATGAAGCTCCACATGAGAATTAATCAATTAAAAGTGAGTTGTTTCGATAGCAAATCACTAATGAATAAAATCAGTTCTACAAAAAGAAACCACCTTTAAAATGAGGTAAAAGATTTTCTTCATCCATGTATACTTTCTTCATGACATCACGTGTAAATCATGAGAAATTTTTTAGTGTGTCAAGAAAATAACCAAATTCACTAAATGTTATAATACAATTGGATGAATTTTTTTTTTAAATTTCAAACTAATTGTATTATGCCACTTATTGTAGCGGCCCATATTTCCGAAACATTGAAATTTTTTTTGTTAATTATATTTATACGTCATATATAATTCAAGTAGCATGAAAATAATACGATAACAGTATAACCTTGTCATGACTAAACGAGAGCCGACTATTGTCGCCAAGGTTTCGACAATCACTTTTTGACACGTCTACCAGCGATCCTACAATTGTCAAACTGACACTTGCAAACTTTGGATACTGGCCGTTGGATGGGATATGAAATCACGACCGGTCATTAGACTTAATCTTTAGAGACAAGTCGACAGCATGGCCGGTGTACTCTCCTGTTCACGTGCCACATACATCGTATGCTTCCAAATGGACGTCACTCTCCAACACGTGTCACTGTGGGCCCCCATCAGATTGCCTACCGTCCGTTCCCTTTCGAGTAATGCTATTTATATCATGTTTTTGTACCATATTTTCATACCACCTTAAGTGGCATTTGATGTGGACAGCCACATCATTTGAATTAATTAGATTTTTAAATTTAGTTCATTATTTAATAAACTAATAATTAAGAAAAACTAGTTAATTAAATGATGATTATGGTATACGATGAGTCTTTCTTCTTCATTTCCTTGGGTTTTGCAAATTTTTCAAATGATATGGCTGTCCACATCAAATGTCACCTAAGATGATATAGAAATATGATATAAAAACATGATATGAATAACATTACTCTTCCCTTTCAGCTCTTTACTACCATCGCACGTGTTGCTACGTGACTATGTCATCCATCAGGAGTATCGAGGAACAAAAGAAATGGATCATCTCCTAATCCTAACGAACCAAGTCCAAGAATCCGAGCATTGAAATTTGATCTAACGGCTACAAATAGGGACCCACTTTAAAAATAATAACTTTAGCTGTTTGATCAAATTTTAACGGTCCGGATCTCCGTCCTTGGTGGATTAGGAGGAAGAAATCCAAGAATGATCTCTCTTCAAGAAGCAAATTTCCTCCGGAGAACATTTCATGATTTATATTTTTATTGAATTATAAAAAAAAATTCGAAATGCAGTTGGTTGAAGATAATTGCTCTACTCACAGATAGTGCCATAACACATACGGACTGGATTCAAAATTGGCGACAAAGAATCTAATGGGGTTAATTGAGTCACATATAGCCTTCTAAGTATTTAAAAGTCAGGAAACGTGCTACAACATATGCCTAACTTGATTTAAATTTGACGATAAAGATGTGTTCAAATGTCTAATTGAGTAACAAATAGCATTCAACGCATGACGAACATGTGTCAAACAGTGTTTAAAAAGTCAGGTGATGCATAATGACTTGATTTAAAGTGATCGTTAGCGATGAGCGTAACTTTACTATTGTCAGAACAAACATTCTGTGCATGCCAAACGCGTGCCGAAGAAACTAAACCGGAGAATTCTTTCATCACATTGTTAACAAAAACAT
Organism: Malus sylvestris; assembly: GCF_916048215.2. Classification (NCBI taxonomy): domain Eukaryota; kingdom Viridiplantae; phylum Streptophyta; class Magnoliopsida; order Rosales; family Rosaceae; genus Malus; species Malus sylvestris. Next base: position 5,429,824 of record NC_062267.1, on the reverse strand, counting down.
CGACAATGTTGTTAGTTTCTTTCCTATTTATATTAATTTATATAAATTTATATAAAGCAAATCAAAATAGCTATTTTGTTCAAACAACCCAAAAGAACATTGTCAAATTCCAAAACAAATATTTCGAAAAAAGAAACAAAGAACGATAATATGACTAGACGAACTCTCGGAGCTCCACAATCTTATCCTTCCCTACTCTCACTCTCTGAACCTTTCAAAAGATCTTTCTGTTAAGATTTGTTTTTCCAATAAGAAGAAGAAGAAGAAGAAGAACCCTACTTTCCCCTGCTGCAAATATTTCAAATTTACAGCGACAAAAACATTTTTATTTTCTGTTTTCGATTTGGAGAAAAAAAGATATGCAGTCGAATTTTGAAACAGCAGAGATTGGTAACCAACAATTCATGGATTCTAGTTCATCAGTTTTACCAATCTTCAATCCTCAGAAGCAAAACCAGAACCATTTCCTTCAACAGTTTCATCAGCAGCAGCCGTTTAGTCATCTCAGTCAAATAGCTCAACCGATTCCGATTACCCACGACCTGTTTCAACGACAGAATCATCTCCAGTTCCAAGCATTGCTGCAGCAGCAGCAGGAAGAACAGCAGGAAGAAAGCAGGCTGCCATGGCAGCCGAGCCCTCTAAGTTTCAAGCTTGGTCTCAGTGAAAACACTGGACCACATAACTTAGGATTCAAAAATTGGCAAACCCAAGAATATTATGGGATTATAAGAGAACCCATGTGGTAAATTTTGTTGATATTGCAGAAATTTACGTGCTTTTTTGTTGTACTTGTTCTGTGTTCTCTCTGTTTTTCATGCTGACCTTGTTTTTACCCCCCACGTGTTTGTGTTAATGCAGCAGTTGGAAGCCTCTTGACACGGTAGTCCCCGACACAACAAACAACAGGCAGAGGCAGGAAGAAGGGGAGAGATGCAGAGACTTGGAGGAAAAACACAGGCTTTATGGTGAGCTTGAAGCAATCTATAACCTTGCAAAGATGGGGGAGGGTAACCAGAATCAAACTGGCTCTGGCTCTGCTCTCACCGGCGAAAACTGCCCGAAAAATGTGGGATTTCCTGTGGTTTTTGGTGATTCTAATGGCCTCAATGCTGCTCCAGCTGATACATTTAGGGTGGATAACAGATCGGAAGACTCCATTGGAGAAGAGGTGTCGGTGACGAAGATTCAGAAGAGGAAGAGGAAGAGGAAAATGAAGGAGCAATTAAGTTCAATGACTAGGTTTTTTGAGAACTTGGTGAAGCAGGTTGTGGATCACCAAGAGAATCTTCATAAGAAGTATTTGGAAGTGATTGAAAAAATGGAAAAAGAGAGAAGGGAGAGAGAAGAAGCATGGAGATGTCAAGCGGAGGAGAACCATAAGAGAGAAGCCATTGCCAAACTCCATGAGCAGGCGATAGCTTCAAGCAGAGAAGCTCTCATTGTTTCATACATTGAGAAAATCACTGGCCAAAGAGTCAACCTTCCTCCTAGGAAAACCCCATTGTTGTTGCAGCCCGATAATTTAAGCGAGCCTGAAACCGCAGAGGAATTGACACCCTCCAAAGCTGAACACACAAATAGCAGATGGCCTCAAAATGAAGTCGAGGCTTTGATTCTAGTGCGCAGTAGTGTAGAGTCGAAATTTGCGGAACAGGGGTCAAAAGGGCATGTTTGGGAAGAGGTGAGTGCTTTAATGGCTTCAATGGGCTATCAGAAAAGTGCCAGAAGGTGCAAGCAAAAGTGGGAGAACATCAACAAGTACTTTAGGAAAACCAAAGACGCTGCGAAAAAGCGTCCTCTTCAGTCGAAAACTTGTTCTTATTTTAGTCAATTGGGTCAGCTGTACTCAAAAACACCGACCGCCCCGTCATCTTCATCTTCGGTTAGCATGGATGTTAGCATTCAAAGGCAAGGTTATTCGGAGCTTTTAGAAGCCTTTATTGCAGGAAGAGAGACGGGAGTTACACATAATCTGCCAAATGGGAATTTTGAAAGCTCCGAAATGGGTTTGAGTAGGTTGGATTTCAATGGCATTGGTGATGGTAAAGTAGAACATATGCAAGGAGAATCTAGGAAGGAGAAGGAAAACGATGAGGATGACGAAAACATGGATGAAAGAGAAGACACGGATGGTGATGATTCTGATGAATAAGGTAGAGCATAGCCATCGGACTGAACTAGGAAGGTACGCCACTTAATCATAGGCTGTAGTTCTTTTGTTAGCCTTGGAATTTTGATGTGTTTTTGGCTATTTGCTTGAGTTTCAAGCATTTTTTTAGTAGTGTTTGTTGCTGACAGAGTTTGAAGTTGAATTAAATTTTCCTTTTTGGATATAACATATTGATTAATATTGGAAAATGTTGGTTATGTCTGCTTATGCATCGAACTAATAATTCGTGTTCATGTATATATTTACTCATTTTAGCTTTAATTAGGTCATTGTGCAATGAAAATGACAAGTAACCACAACGATCTCTCTGTTTACAAAATCAGTAAATACTAAAAAGAGCGTTCCATTTACGGCAAAACCCAAAAGACCTATCCTGTAAGCTATCTCCCGGAAAAAGGACGTATAGTTTAGAAACTAAACCAAGAAAGCCTAGGAAAATTTGCCCTTTGTACCACCAAACACAAATGATATTTGCCATACATGGGAAATATTGGATGAAGGATGCATGGTAAGCAAACATACTAGGCCATTTTAGTTGATATCGACACTCAAAGGAAAAGAATCAAGAACCCAAAGAAACTTCAGGGCAGATAAAAGTCGTAAGCTTCCCAATCATTTAGCAACTCCTCCAAATGCAAAGGAGCTTCGGTGGTTGGGGTTGACATTAATGACCCATTTCTACAGCTATTCATGCAATCAACAATCTTCATATTCAGTTCACAAAGCTTTGTAAAGTCAGTATGGAGAAACTCAGATATGCTAAGTTGCCCTTCATTGAGATCCGTTATGAAGTTCCGCGGCATATCACTGTCACTAGTTTTACGTAAGAATCCATTATGGCAATCTGATTCTGCTTCTGTATTCTTTTCTTCAATTCCATTGTTTGTTGGTCTGACTTCTTCTTTGGAAAAATGCGAATCGGTCTCTACTGATGACGCAGCCTCTGCAGCCAAGTCTTCGGTGGTTTTCCTCTTATTTCTAGACCTTTCTGATTGGTTTTCTTGTGCGTTCTTCCTTAAGATAGAGTTCCAGTAGTTCTTGATCTCATTGTCTGTACGACCTGGAAGCCTTCCAGCTATCAATGACCATCTACATGTACCGAGAACTATGAAACACCCATAACTAGGACATACTACTTAACGAAGCTTACAAGGTTTACGTAACAATAAGTACCTGTTGCCTAATAGTTTGTGGAGTCTGACGATCAGGTCTTCTTCTTCTTGTGTAATGTTGCCTCTCTTGATATCAGGCCTCAGATAATTCAACCACCTAAGCCTACAACTCTTCCCACATCTCTTCAGACCTGCACCGAATAATGCATATTTCATAAACATTCATGCGTTGTAACTAAGAAGAAGCTCGTACGTAGAATCGAAGCCAACTCACCTGCTTCCCTCGATAGTTTCTCCCATCTCCCTTCGCCGTGCTCTCTGACATAATCGAGCAGAATTTGGTCTTCAGCATCAGTCCAAGCTCCTCTGCGCAGTCCATCCTTCTCACAACGGGAGCTTCTTCCCATTTCTGACTCACTTGATTCTGTCTCTCCTCTTTTCTTTCAGAACTGCACGTTATCGCGCCATTGTCTTTGGAAGTGAACGATTTTATATACAAGGTTCTGTTGTTTAGTCCAATATTATTATAAGAAGACATAGAAATCTGTTGGTTTGTTGTTTAATCTAATATTAATATAAGAAGACTTTGAAATATGTTGGTTTAGTTGTTTAATCCAATATTATTATATGAAGACTTAAAAATTTGTGAATAATTTGTTAATCAACTTTTTAACAGATTGGTTAGGATCAAAATTAAAGAATTGAACCGACAGAAAAAATGGTATCAGATTTTTTAGTTTTCGTGTGTGAAATGATGTGTTCAATCCAACGGTTAAAAAGAAAAAGGGGAAATGTATGAGGTCAAAGGGGAGGTGCAAAAATCTCTCATGTATTAACTTGTGATGAGCGGATGAACATGAATGACTTTTTAACGCTAAAAGTACCGAGCAGTGTTTGTTTGTGTCCAAATTTTCTTCTAGGCCGCCCGCTCCGACCGAAAAGAGGGAAGCTGTGATCAATTGCAAAACTATTGATATGGTGGTGGTTTTTCAGTTGGAGTGATGTGTTACCTAGGTTATGACAGGTACGGATTTTGCTTAACTAATCACTAGTTAATGATATCATAGAACTTGGTTGTATTGTTAATTACCTTAATTAGTTGTCAATTGCACCCGCAATGCCACTTTATGAAGCTACAAAACAAATTAGGGCCGGCTAGATTTTGATTCTCTGGTCCTCCATTGGGGGGAATATCGCCAATGAAATGTAATTGGAACTTGGAACTTGGAAGGCAGGTAGGGAATCAGCATATTATATCTGGGTAGTTGCATAATTAACAACTATAATTAGCATTGAATCTGATTTTTGGATGTTGGTTTAACAATTAGGTTAAATTGCACTGGAAGTCCTTGTACTCGGATTTTCAATTTCGTCCTTGTAGTTCTTTTTGGTTGCATTTGAGTTTTGTTTTCATTTTCCGTCCAATTCGTCAACTAAGTTGATTTCCACATTTAGAGGCGGATGGACATTCAAATCAAAGTGATCCCAAGACTACGCGGAGTCTAACAAATATACATGTGAGGTCTTCTTAGGAATTTCCAAAGGTTTGGTGTGGGTTCCTTTTGTGTCTATCAAATGTTTAATGTAAAACCTGCTAGGCGTATCTCGACAATTGCATCGACAACACTCAAACAAATTCTCTCTGTATCACTCATCATATTGTTTTGGCATGTGTAGGTATCTGTTGACATGTGCACACCATACTTCACGAAATGCCTCAATGAACAAATTGATTTTTTTTTGCGTGTGCTTTGTTTCTATATCTTAAAACTTGTATTTAACATTGTGACCCACTAACATTTTCACGCAATCAATCTTCTCACTTGGACAACCCTGGAAGTTTGTCGTATTTGATAACCGGTGTAACGCTCCTAACTTAAAAAACATAAAAATAATAAAAACGACAAGGACGAAAGTGTAACAAAATAAATTAATGGGACGAAAGTAAAAGTCAGGGTGAAATGCACAGACCTTTTGTAATTCAGACGAACAATTATGCAGCTGAAAGCCTGGAAACAAAACAATTTGTTTTTAATTTTACTGTGTCAAACGGTGATAGATATGGCTAGAAAACAATGAAAGTTGGTCGGCTTTGTGGTTGAGATGAAAGGGCTTTATTCCCTACTTGCAAACGAGCACAAATTTCCAAATACTTTTGTTCTTGCTCTGAGACTGTGAGGAGACCCCGATTTAGTGTGTGTTTTAGATCCAAATCCAGCACAATTTTATTTGTTTCTTGTTGCATTTGTTTCAGAAAACCGAGGTTTGGTTTATTAGTTTATTGGATGATTGATTCCTCACTTGTCTTGGTATTAGATTAGTTGGAACAATTATTATCATTTTACGGTAGTTTGATGTTTACAATTATCTCATAATTTATAGAGTGAGAATATCTCCAATAGGAAAATATATAAATGTTTTCATTTACATATTTCTACAAAGATTAATAATTTAGGTTCCTTTATCGGGAAATTACAAAGAAAAGATGTGAAATGCCCTATTTTTCATATTATATAAGAGATGCTTAGGTTTAAACTTGAAGAACGAGAATGTAAAGGCAACACCTGATCAGCTAGCTTAATTCACGTCTACAAAACTTAAATAGATGGTAGGGCTGAGATTTTTGACCCGAAATCCGGATCCCTACCTGACTACCCTCGAACCGAACAAACCTGAAAAGAAAAATATATTTTTTATATGTTACAAAACAAAAGAGACATTGGATGAGGTAGAGACTTGATCTCAACAGTTCATGTATCCCCAAACACAATTACTCTCTCTCCTCTCTTTTTTTTTTTTTTTTTTTTGATCCTCTCTCTCCTCTCTTACTCGAATAAACTCAAACACAGAGGATAAGTCCTCAGTTTCTCGACTTGATCTCTCGCTCTCTCTAACTCTCACTCGCTAATGCCAGCGACGATGACAAAGGTTTCATCGAAACCAAGAACGATACGATTATATTCATAGTTATAAAACACAGTTAGACTGAAGAGTGGCCATGTTACTTGGATTTTGGCTAAATGGCATGAATTTGTACTACGCTTGGCAAAACGAGAAGTTGTTTTCAAGTATCAATTAGCATGTGAATCACATTGCATCATCTCAACAAGACTAACATGCAAATATTTGTACTACGTTTGACACTTTTTGTTATGGATGATTTGTTTACACGTTGATTAACATAGAAGAATAACTACTTTGAAAGCATGATTAACCAAAATTTGTACTACCTTCGACACTTTTTGTTATGAATCGATTTGTTCATAAAATATGCATTTTATGAAGCTTTCAAAATTCAAAATGTTTAATTTGATCAGTAATGTATTAATCAAGATTTTTAAAAGTATTCCTCTTATGAATCGATTTGTTTAGAAAATAAGGAGTGTTGTCTAAGATAAAAAATAAATTAAAAAAAACTATTTTTGTGTTCTTGAATCCATATTATTGTGTTGGCAAGAAAGAATAACAAATTTATCTTGGATGTGACGTCGTTATATTGATAAACATTTACGTATGATTGCCTTTTTATAATCTTAAGTTATAATATTGATAAACATCTACGTATGATATAACATAATAAATTACTACCAATCGATGTCACGTTTACCCCAAAATGGAATTGAATCCTCTTCGAGGCAAAAGCACAGTCCGTTGGATTTTAATCAAACGGTTACAATTATTATAATTTTTAGATGAACCCTCCTATTTGTAATCATTAGATCAAAATTCTAATGGTCCGTGTCGTTCGGTCAGCAAGATCTCGAGGCCTTGCCTTAGAGAGGATCCAATTCCCCCCAAAATATCTTCCACAAAAATCCTTGCAATGTGTCGTCAAATTGCACTTAACTACTCCCACATGTAAAATAGCAGCGATGTATAATTGTAGTCGTTCTACATGTTGTGTTACCATAACAGTTTTTTATTGTGCTTAAAACACGAATGGTACATCTGATTCATTAGTATTATAATGGCGAGAAAAATGATTAAGTCTTTAATACAAATATTTATATTTATATAATAACACGTAATATATTATGCGTGTTACAATTATGTTGAAAATCTCTCCTCCATCTCCACCACTCTAACGTAGATTGTGGCGGGCAAGGACAGCTATATGTGCCCTGAAAGGGCTTGTTCGTTTACGTGAAACTCTAGGCACTCATGCTGTGTTACCATTTTTTTTTTTATTGTGCTTAAAACACAGATGGTACACCTGATTCACTAGTATTATAATGATGAGAAAATTCATTAAGTCTTTAAAACAAATATTTATATTTATATAATAACATGTAATATATTATGCGTGCTACAATCATGTTGAAAATCTCTCCTCCACCGCCACCACTCCAACATAGATTGTGGTGGGCGAGGATAGCTACGTGCAATGAAAGGGCTTGTTCGTTTAAGTGAAACTCTAGGCACTGCATCTCTGCCTGTATGGGCGTGACAATTCATATCATTGTTGGAGGAAAGGGATCCTCTCCGGATCACTTTTACCAAATTCACCCCATCAATCAATTCGAACCCTTGAAATTTGATCCAACGGTTAAAAATAGGGGTTCCCTTTAAAAATTATAATAACTTTAACCGTTGAATCAAATTTAAAGGATCCGGATTGATTGATGGGGTGAATTTAGTGGAAGAGATCCGGAGAGAGTCTCTTTCCATTGTTGGACACCCAAGGTTATAATCTATCATATTTTTATTATAATTTCAATATTTGCATGGAATTCATGCACGGTATATATTTTTTCCTCTTTAAATAACTTTATTGATAAAATAAGAGATTACAATTACAGGGATAAAACTTAGGGAACTTTAAAGAAAAGCATCTGGTACTGTTCACTTTAACGAAAAACCACATTTTTACACTAAAAAGTCAATCCTGGTACTATTCACTTTACCTTTTATTTTGTCCTTATCATTAAAACTCAAAGTTTTCAAGCACTTTTCATTAGTTTTCCTTAAAACTTAATGAGATCAAATTTTTTGGACTTAAAATAAGTGTGGTTTCTCTATGACTCCAATTATAAACTGACACATATTAAGTTTTTTGTCAATAAATTAAGCAAAGTTAAGTTTATTAATATGTTATAAAAAAATTAAGCGAGTCAATGATTGGAGTCACAGATAGGCCATGCCCATTTTAGGTGTAAAAAATTTGATCTCAAACATAATACATATTATAAAAAATTAAGCGAGTTAGGCTACACACTAGGATTCGGACCGCGGCTGCTAGTCTCTTTCCCCCCACTCAAAGCAATTGGAAGACCAGGTCCCCGATAGTTATCTGCTGACATGTACACACCATGTTTAAAGAAATGCCTCCATGAACAAATTGATTTTTTTGCATGTGCTTTGTTTCTATCTTAAAACTTGTATTTAACATGACCCACTAACATTTTCACGCGATCAATCTTCTCACTTGGACAACCCTGGAAGTTTGTCGTATTTGATGACCGGTGTAACGCTCCTAACTTAAAAAACATAAAAATAATAAAAACGACAAGGACGAAAGTGTAACAAAATAAATTAATGGGACGAAAGTAAAAATCAGAGTGAAATGCACAGACCTTTTGTAATTCAGACGAACAATTCTGCAGCTGAAAGCCTGGAACCAAAACAATTTTGTGTCAAACGGTGAAAGAAATGGCTAGAAAACAATGAAAGTTGGTCGGTTTTGTGGCTGAGATGAAAGGGCGTTATTCCCTACTTCCAAACGAGCACAAATTTCCAAATAGTTTTGTTCTTGCTATGAGACTGTGAGGACCCCAATTTAGTGTGTGTTTTAGATCCAAATCCAGCACAACTTTTATTTGTTTCTTGTCGCATTTGTTTCAGAAAACCGAGGTTTGGTTTATTAGTTTATTGGATGATTGATATCTCATTTGTCTTGGTATTAGATTAGTTGGAATAATCATTATCATTTTATGGTAGTTTGATGTTTAAAATTATCATTATTTATAGAGAGTGAGAACATCTCCAATAAAAAAATGTATAAATGTTTCATTTACATCTTTCTACGAAGATGAATAATTACATTCCTTTATTGGGACATTACAAAGAAAAGATGTGAAATGCCTTAATTTGTATATTCTATAAGAGATGCCTAGGTTTAAGCATGGAAAATAAGAGCGTAAAGTCAACCAGCTAGTTTAATTCACATCTACAAAACTTAAATGGATGGTAGGGCTGAGACTTTTGGCCCGAAATCTGGATCCCTACCCGACTACCCCCGAACCGAACAAACTTGAAAAGAAAAATATATTTTTTATATGTTACAAAACAAAGGAGACATTGGATGAGGTAGAGACTGATCTCAACCGTTCATGTATTCCTAAACACAATTACTCTCTCTCTCTCCTCTTTTTTTTTATTTTTTTTATCCTCTCTCTCCTCTCTTACTCGAATGAACTCAAACATAGAGGACAATTCCTCAGTTTCTTGACTTGATCTCTCGCTCTCTAGCTATCACTCGCTGACGTCAGCGACGACGACAAAGGTTTTATTGAAACCAAGAACGATACAATTATATTCATAGTTATAAAACATAGCCAGACTGAAGAGTGGCCATGTTACTTGGATTTTGGCTAAATGGCATGAATTTGTACTACGCTTAGCAAAATGAGAAGTTGTTTTCAATTTTATCAATTAGAATGTGCGAATTTGCTTCATCTCAACAAGACTAACATGCCAATATCTGTACTACGTTTGACACTTTTTGATATGGAATGATTTGTTCACACGTTGATCAACATAGAAGAATAACTACTTTGAAAGTATGATTAACCAAAATTTGTACTGCCTTGGATACTTTTTGTTATGAATTGATTTGTTCATAAAATATGCATTTTATGAAGCTTTCAAAATTCAAAATATTTAATTTGATCAGTAATGTATTTAATCAAGATTTTTAAAATTAATCCTCTTATGAATCGATTTGTTCATAAAATATGGAGTATTGACGGGGTCTAAATGAAAAGAAAACTATTTTTGTGTCCTTGAATCCTTATTTATTGTGTTGGCTAAAATGGATAACAAAACTATCTTGGATGTGACATCCTCATATATAAACAAACAACATGATTGGCGTTTTATAATCTTATGTTATAATATTGACTAACATTTACGTATGATAACATAATAAATTAGTAACAATCGATGTCACATTTACCCCAAAATCCCACAAAAATCCTTACAGTGTCGCACTTAACTACTCCCATATGTAAAATGAATGAGGATCCTCTTCGGATCCTCTTTGTAAGGATTCTGGAGATCCTCCAATCATATTTTTCATCGTATATCGTGTAATGAGAAATCATTAATGTAAATATTTTTATTTAAAATTAAATATAAATAGTACATGACAAAAATTGGCCGCATGATATACGATGAACGAATATAATTGAAGGATTCTCGTGATCCTCACAAAGAGGATCCGGAGAAGATCCCCATTCATGTAAAATAGCCACGATATATAAATGTAGTTGTTCTACATGTTGTGTTACCAAAATAATTTTTCAGTGTGCTCGCAATACGAATGGTACACCAATGTTCTAGTGGTGAGAAAAATAGTTAATTTTTAACACAAATATTTTATATTTGTATAATGACATATGATTCATATTGAAAATCTCTCCTCCACCGCCACCATTCCTGCATATAGATTGTGGTGGGCTACGACAGCTACGTGCATTGAAAGGGCTTGTTCGTTTACGTGAAATTCTGGGCACTGCATATGGGCGTGACAATTCAAATCGTTGTTGGACACCCAAGGTTATAATCTATCATATATTTTTATTATATTTCAATATTTGCCTGGAATTCATGCACGGTATATTTTTTTTCCTCTTTAAATAACTTTATTGATAAAATAAGGGATTACAATTAACAGCGATAAAACTTAGTGAGATCAAATCTTTTGCATTTAAAATGGATGTGACATTTCTATGACCCCAATTACAAACTGACATATATTAAGTTTCTGATAATAAATTAAGCGAAGTTTAAGTTTATTAATATGTTTATCAATGATTAGAGTCATAGAGATGCCACACTCATTTTGGGTGCAGAAATTTTGATCTCAAACTCAATCTTTCTCTTAGCATTGGAGATACAATTATAGTTATAATAATGTCCAAGTTCAGCCACTGCATTCTCTGAAAATCTGCTCATAACTGTCTCTCAAGCATTGGTTCCACTATGCTGTTTTGTAATTAGGGTTTAGGTGTTAAATTTCAGAGAGATTAACCGAGATCAACACTAATCATATTGATACTGTTCCAATTTAAACACTAGTGCAATTAATAGGTGTGGAATTTTTCTGGAAATGCCTCAATACAATTAGAAGTGGAAACATTTGATATAAATTGTTATTTATTTTGTGAGATGACTGATGTAGTATGATTTTTTAACTTTATTTAACATTAGGAATAGGAACACAACTCTCTATGGATCTCGCAATGGTTCTAAGCTGTTTTCTAGTTAGGGTTTCGGGATGGGAACCCTAATTGTAGTACAATAATAGCAACAAAGTTAATCCAATCCACAATTATGTACCAGAAAACAGACGCAGTACATAAAACAACAGAATTTGTTTGTACAATAAACACACATAATCATGATTGAGGTTTTTGAACCAAATCATGCAATAAGGAGCTAGAGGGTAAGTTCAACTTAATTCAAAAGAGATAAGTGATCAAGCAATTATTGGTACTCTCTTAACATTTTAAGGGATCGAATAACTATAATATCACATTATAATACAGTTTATTATCCAGGCCTATACATAAAGAATAAAAGACATTGGAGAAAACTCTACACTTATTCTCTTGATTATTTAGAGGAGTATAATAATTGAGTTTATATAGAACTCAAGCCACCCCTTTTGAAACATTTTGACTGTTGCCCCAAGTTCCAACTAACAGATGCAACTCATGAATTTGATTTCAACTATAATACTTTACTCTTATTTTTCATTCATACAAAAATTAAATATTATAAATTAATATTATAATATATAATTTCCAACAATTCCCCACATGAATGAAAAATCAGGAAAAATTTAAGAGTACAGGTGGACAAGGGATGCATCGGGAGAGATGTATTTTGAACTTGAACCTAGCCTAATGAATACTTATTGGATTTACTTGGTGAAACAGTGGATATGGAAGATCCTAAACTATTCACCGCAATAGTAAACCGAGACAATAAGCAACACACATCACTAATCCTAATATATTACGCTTCATACGGTTATGTTCATTTTGGTCCTGAACAAATCCCGAATTCATAAAAGCTTTAGAGAATTTAGTCATCTCATACTCATAGAAGCAACCCATTTTTACTCTCACATAGATGACCACTGATTAAGAATAGTCTATTCTACTCCTCTTATTTATAAGATATCACTGTCATTAAGTATAAATATACACCCTAAAACTTCTGCAGACAACACACTTCTTCCACCATAGGAATGAGGTATGTAGTGTGTTAACTTCTTTGAATCATGCCCAACTAGTTTGCCTATTAAACTTAGACCATGGGATCTCCAATCAACTAAGTTAGGTTTCCGTCCGGCTGATTCATTGGTTATATTGCATTCATTCCCCTCAACGATCAACTGACTCTCTAGTCAATCCTTTTATAATTGGATCCACTACTAGGTTGACTATCTTTGGTGGTGTGCACAATCCATCTTATAAAATTATATATCATATGAGAGTAGTTGTTTTCCAATGTTAAGTCCTTGAAACATAGGTTAGGATGTATTCAATAATTTGCTAACACTTGGAAGTAGACTTCTCCCACATTTAAAGGTATTTGTAAGGTCTCTAACATTGCCATACCTAACATCTTGAATGTCGTTAAATTAGCAAATTACTTTTAACATACCCCAACAATTCTTTCATAATTGTAGTTTCTTTTAATGTAATCATTATGTCGATCACATTTTCCACTTTAAGAAGTAAGGAACAACTAAGATAGACTTTATCTATCTTCTTAGGCATTCACGCCTCACTAGAATCCCCGCCAAGGAATGTTAACTCCCTTCGAATATAGGCCTTAATTTGCCTATACCGTTGTAAGAAATAACTTTTTCTCTCTTTCTAGAAGCAATTCTTTTATTTTTTATTTTTTATTTTTTTCAAACTTCTTAAGTTGACATATGATCTCAAGGATAGCTAAGTCACTTCTCCACAATTCACACGCATTGTGGTTGCTTTAATGCTATTAATAACTCTTTCATCATACATCATACTTGAGAAGAAAGCAGATGAAGATAGACTTTCTATATCATATCTATCTTCACTTGTTAGGGCTCTGTCTTCACAACTTTCAAAGTTCCCATTGTTAAAGACTCATCTATAGAGTGCTTTAAGTCTTTTAAATAGACATTGCGTGACGAAATTAATTGTTTGCACGACAAAATATTTTGTCGCTCAAGGTTTTTGACTTTTTGTTTTATTATTTCTCTTATTTCAATTTAATTATATTAATTGTTTGTGCGACGAAATTTTTGGTAGCGCAAGATGTTTCGAATTTCTACTTTTTTAATTTAATTTAATTGTGTGACTTTATTTATTTTTAATTACTTTAATTTAAATTGATATATTCAAATAAAATTACATATGAAAAATAGTGATCAAATTATTCAATATATAAAATATACATATAAATTAACAAAGTACAATAATAAAATCCTAATACAAGTCTATTGTGGTGGTAGTGGCGGGAGATATGGTCCGATAGTGTTCTAATCCTCAACTTTCGCCGTCAAAGTCTCGATGATTCCCTACGAACAAAACAAACATGGCCAAATAACCAACAAACAAGATAAAATAATACCAAAAAATCGGCATAATCTCCCCTAAAATTGGCATACCCCAAACTCCACCCCACGCCAAACCCAATTAATTAACTCCAAAAACACATAGTAATGAAAAAAAATTAAAATTTGGGGAGAAAATACATTTTGGCAAGAGAGAGAGAGAGAGAGAGAGAGAGAGAGAGAGAGAGAGAGAGAGAGAAAGAGAGAGAGAAGTGAGTGTGAGAGAGTTAGATGAGATAGTGAAAGAGAGATGAGATAGTGAGTGAGAGTGAGATATAGAAGAGAGATTAAGTGAGAGGAATGAGTGTGTGAGAGAGGATCAGATTTGGGGAGAGGGAAAGAGAGGAGAGGTAAGAAAGTAGAGAAAGACATTGAGAAAATTGTGGTTTTAAAAACAGTATCACTTTGTGCGACGAATAAAATTTCACTCGGGATGCAAAGAAATATATTCTTAAAGACTTGAAGCTACAAACTCCTTGCATTTTTTATTTTCTAAAGCGCATAGCACAAGTCTGAAGCAAAGCCCTAGGCAACTAATTTATTCAGTGCTATATAATACACAGGATTTCGACAATGCCATTTGGCAAATACATATTTGTTATTTAGCACATAATCATCCATTATTCCTCTAAGTCAGTGAAATTAAGCAGCCATGCATCTAAGATCCATCGTCAGAATCCATAGCCAGATTCTCCTTCAAGTAACACCTCATTACTCATGACATCACACATCCCAAACCCAAACACATTGCTTAGCTTTGTAAAGTCAGTATCCAGAAACTCAGAGAGGCTCATCTCCCTCGTGTGGAAGTCTTCCATCAAAATATTTTCCCAGCAGCTGGAACGATCTTCTTCCCTCGACTTTGATGCTGACAGTAATGACCCACTACTTGTTTCAGACTCTTCTGCCATGATGTCAGTTAAATTACAAAGCATGGAGGACCCCAATGCAAAATTATTATTGCAACTGGGGTCATTTTCTAATTGCACTTCAACTTTTGACTGTTGTACTGTGTCTGCGATCTCAGTGGAGGCGGAGGGTCTACATGATAATATATGATCCTCATGCTGTTTCTTACATAAATTACTGTGCCAGTAATTCTCGATTTCATCTTTTGTTCGCCCTGGAATTCTCCCTGCTATTAGAGACCATCTACACCAATCACAAAGTTTAACCCTAATTAAATTAGTAAAAGGAAAGAAGAAGATTTTTTTTTTTTTGTAGAAATGGTCAATTTTTAAATTCCTATTCATGAAGTTGTCAGTTTTGTAGTATGTCTTTGATAATTAAATTTGATCAATTCAACAATTGAGATTTTTTTATTTATTTTTTGTTAATTTAACCTATTTCAAAAGAAGAAGAAAAATTGTGAGTTGAAGCAATTAGGACAAGACAAGACCTGTTGCCTAAGAGTTTGTGGAGTCTGATGATGAGGTCTTCTTCATCTTTTGTAATGTCGCCTTGCTTGATGCTTGGTCTCAGATAATTCAGCCACCGCAGCCTACAACTCTTCCCACATCTCTTCAGCCCTGCATCGTGTTTTTTATTTCAACAAAATAAATTAACGGATCATAGAAATAAAGGATTACGATCAGAATGATAATTTAGAGTCATAGCCCGGCATGGGTTCAAATCTCACAAACGGCAACAGTTGTTGATACAACATAGAAATGAAAGACATCATCGACTCGGATATTCACCTGCTTGTTTTGGAACATTGCTCCATTTTCCTTCACCGTGTGCTTGGATGTAATCTGCAAGCATTTTGTCTTCAAGAGCAGTCCATGGTCCTCTCTTCACTCCTTCCTTGGAACAACAAGGATTTCTTCCCATAACTGGGGAGCTAGCTACTATTGCTGCAACTGCTTACCCCCTCCGGTCCCTTTCTATACCAGAGTCTCTGCTTTGGCTTTGTTTTTTGCAACTCCTTTAGTCTTTAGCGACAATCACAGATTTATTTCCTATTGTGTGGGGGCAGCTGCGTCGTGTTGTGTTCTTTCTTATAGGAGAGAGTCTAAGAATTATTTTTATTAATTTGTATATCATTATTTCCAACCATATCAATATTTTACACATTGTCAGAGACCACCTGTTCAATATTTTTCAAAATTCAGCATAATTTTATGTAGAGAATTGGAATCTTAATCAGTGTCATCATGTATACTTACAGTGAAGGGTAGAGAGATCGAATGAGGCTCCTCTCCTAAGAATCATCAAATTGTGTTCATTCATTGTACATCGTGTGACCATAAATCATTTAAAATTAAATATAAATAGTACATGAGGAAAAATGACTGCACAATATACGATGAACGAATACAATTTGAAGAATCTCAAGATCCTCATAAAAAGGATCGGGAGAGGATCCTCCTGGTGAGAGATCTAAATTAAATCTCATAATGATCCACCTGTTTGTTGGAACCACATATACTAATTACCAATACCTGCTTTTAGGAAAAAAAAAATTAGCATAACTGTTATACTGTTGACATATAGTACTATGGTCTAATGGTATTCTTCTTCACTTCTAAGTAAGATGTCTTATGCTCGATTCTCGCCAAAATGCAAAGTTGAACTACATTATTATGACAAACCTATTGTAAGACTTAACTCACTTCCTCACTACATTAGTGTAGATACTACGCCAAAGGCAAAGTTGAACCACATTATTATGGCAAACGCATTGTAAGAATTAGCTCACTCTCCTACCCCATTAGTGTAGATACTATCGTTTGTTTAAAAAATACAATGTTATACTATTATATTTTAGATTTTAGACTTTTTAGCCAAGATAGTCTCTGAGAGATTGTTATAACTTCTTACTTTAATTTCTAAGATTTGAAATCAATAAAAATAGTCCTTATGTTTGTTCAGAGTCAATCATTTTGATCGTTTTATGAAATATCTTCATTAAATAAGGATAAAATAACAAAAAAAACTCAATTTTAGAAAACTTCAACCACAATACATTTAGTATATCAATAAACAAAAATTTAACGTCGATATTTTCTATAAAAAATAAAAAATTGTAGTTGAGGCTGAGGTTGCATGTGCTGTAAAGAACCAAGGAGATCCTACCTGTAATAATTATTGACCGTAGTCTGTAGAGATTAAGTGGGGGCTTTGTTTAATATTAATCATGGGTCATGTGATCATGGACAGGACAATTGATCATGTTGGATTAATATTATATTGTCTATAAAGTTTAAGACAAGGTCTTCAAATTCTTCCACATCCAAGATTCAACAACCATTCCAATTTCCAAATATTTTTTTCCTGGGCCTTTCACAAGCTAACTTTCCCAGTAGGGACTTGGAAATTTGAAAGTTTGTTGCCCTTTTCCTTCTACAATATTTATTTAGTTATTTACCTTTTCCTCTCGTGTGAAACAACAAAGGAAAAGGCACCAATAATTGAATAATTTGTCCGAGTACAACGTCCAAATCAAATATTACAATTGGGGTCAAATCTGTCCCATCACAGGCACATCCATCCCCTTTGCGGAAGAGGATCCATCCGGATTCATTTTATAAGAAACTTAGATCCTTACATTTTAACCGTTCATCGTATATCAAGCGGTCAATTTTTGTCAGATATATATATGTTTAATTTTAAATAAAAAATTTAAATGATTTCTAACCGTACGATACACGATAAATGACTAAGATGAATTCCTACAAAGTGCACGCGGATGGGATCCAATTCCTCCCCTTTCCATTGTTTTAATTTTCAATCGTCGTCATCATCAACTATGTAAAATGTATGAATTTTGTTTTTGATCAATGGAATAATAAAAATAAGATATATTTTGAGTTTCTAAAAGTTTTTTTTTTTTTAATATAACAATATTGGGTATAGAAGTTGGGATAAGTCAACTAAACAATAGGTCAACAATAATTTATTATTGAACTTGCAATTCATATGAATTAAATCTAAAACTTCACAATTACATATAGAAAAAATACTACTAGATTACTCTAACATGAATTTCTAGTTGTTTAATGAACATGGACTATAGTCTATACCTATAAGATAAATATAGGAGTCCAATTTATTGCAAAGCCAGCTCTAAAGGTGTGCAAAAGATGCCACCTTATAGGGCCTCTGATTCGGAAGGATCCCTAAGCTTTCTTTTTCAATAGTGGTAAGGAGTATGTCCCTTCCCCTCGTTCCCCCCTCACCACCTCACCCCCTCCTCCTCCTCCTTCTTGTATTTTTGGTTTTTCCTGCTTTATGAGGGGTAAGATTTATGTTCTCTCCTGATTAGACGTAACTTCTTTTTTCCATATTAATAAATTTTCATTGTACCATCGAGGTTCTCCAAATAAATAAATAAATAAAATAAAAATGTGTACGTATATTAAATGTGCAAGATAATACCAAAGTTCTCTTCCAAATTGATTTAGGCTTTCTACCATTTCGTGCATGATGACTGGGTTCAACTCGTTATGGTTATGCTTTTGCTATTTTGCACCCCTAATTCTGAGGGCCGGCTCTAATTTATTGGTCACATTAATTATTATGTTCTCATTTTTTCTACTACATTTTGATCATTGCAGTACGGCCATAATTATTTACCATGCTCCGCTACCAATCTGCATTGTTTCTGCAATTTTTTCTTTGACCGAAATGATTGCAATTCGATCGATCGATCGATTCGACCTCATTCACAATAAAAGAACGAGCTGCAGTTGTCGCTTGGCACTTAACTCTTGTAGTAAATATAGGTTCTTTCACATTTGCAGCTAGCTAATACGCATGAAACATAATAGATGGATGTAATTTGCATATGGCATACGTTACTAACTCACCATGCAAGAACCCTAAAATCACTTTGAAGTTGCAAGGGGTTCAAACGTACACAATTAATATTGGTGAATTATTTGGTCTTTGTCATCAAGTACTAACTTTTATTGATGATGGAGAAATAAGTGTGACGATTATATCGCAGTGTACACGTTAAATCTTAATTATTGTCCATCGACCATATCGGTTAATTAAGGCATGATTTTTTGCCATTACATGAAGATGGTGTAGGGTTGATGCATATTCTTCTATTTTATTGTAGGCTTAAAAGTCAAAATGTTCTATGTGTTATAGTCATATGGCCAATTTAGTCCATATACTTTCGATTTGGCTAATTTAGTCCTCGTGTTTGTCTCTGTTAGCCAATTAAGGACATTTCATTCAATCTATGTTAAAAATTCATAAGAGATACAATTACCTTTTTTCTTTACAAAAAAATGCAAACCAATAAGAAATAACACATATAAGAGATAAAACTTTCAATTTGAAAAATGATTAAGGTTGTGACCTAGAAAAGAGAGGGGATGGTGTTAGGGAGAAGGGTCAGGAGTTGGGAGGAGAATAATTTTTCTTTTTAATTTTTATTTTATTTCATATTTAAATATTTCAAATCAAATAAATAATTTTATAAATAAGTTTATAGTAGTTTATAAATTTTTTTTCACAAAAATTATATGAAAATGTCTTTAATTGGCTAACAGAAATAAACACAAGGACCAAATTAGCCAAATTGAAAATACAGAGACTAAATTAACCCAATGATTAAAACACAGGAACCATTCAACATTTAAGCCTTTATTGTAAACTATGATGCAAAATGTTCGAGCCAAAAAAATTTATGAAAAGAGTACGGTTAAAATTTTTATTTTAACTACAAAAAGTTATGAAAGGAATTAAAGGTTTCGAGCTAAAAAAAATCACACGGAGAAAAGGCTGGAGCTGCGCATGTGAAGATATCAAAAGTTGGTCTAGCATTATGGCGCCATTTGCCTCCATTATATCCTATTCTCGGTTAGAAATTGGTAGCACGGTGAACAGAGATCTGATCCAGTTCTAAGAACCCCTTCTTCTTTTTGGCAACTTGTTCTTAGATTAATCTACCAAAACACCACAATAGTAATTAATTAATATAAACATGTTTTACTGAAGAAAGTGTCCTATTACTAACTCCAAGGGTAGGTTTAGTGGAAGATGAACAAAAGTTTGGAATCCATAAATTTGGTTTCGAACTCCTTCGGATATATTTATTGGGCCGTTGGCTCTAAATTAGCGTACCATTTTATTTGGAGATTAGAAGTAAGGTTCCGTCTCATAAGTTATATGGGAGAAAAAAATTATTTTGTTATCGATGTATGGTGAGATACGTTCTATATTTGTTAAGAATGGTGTTCGTTGGGATGATGTTTTTAGGACGGAAAAATCTCGGGAGAGTAAACGGCTAAGTTTGAATCACGTCCTCCAAAGATGGTCATGAGTTGATTGATGCTAAGAAAGTGAATTGTGAAAAAAGCTCACCACCCATCCCCTGAGCTAATATATCAAATCATCTGATGGTACTTCTGTGGAGAGGATGTACTTTCTCTTATGAATTAAGTCCGTAGTCGATCAACCGCAAAGCAATAAATCTGTTGCACTGCTTCAAAAGGCTGATTGTCCATCTGAGTATGCTCCACAGATGCACAGGGATTACAATATGACGATGCCACTCTGTCCACTGCAATCTATATCTTATCGAGATTCCCTAATTACCCAACCAACATGCTCAGTTCTCTCTAGCTTTAGAACTTTGAAAATATAGCTATTTCAGAGACCACGTATTTTTATATAAAGTACCTTTTCCAACTCTTACAAAACTAACTAAAGTTGATGTTCAAAGACTAGACTGTCCTAAAACTAAAACTCTCTCTTCTCCTCTAAACTCCAGTTTTTCTCCTCTCTAAACCCCCCTCATCTTCGTTTCAATTAATGAATTTTACTATTCGAAGTCTCGAATACCTCTACCAGACTCGCACATCGCTCAATAACTACTTTATTACTTCTACGGTAGTAATCATGAAACTCGTCATAAGGTGGACCACGTTAACTGCAGGGTTTGTGCCTTTGTGGTAAGAAAAAGTGACACTCGCTGGGGCCAAGTGATTGGTGTGTTGATCTCTTGGTTTAATTGCTTTTGGGTTGAGCTAATAGAGTAGTGCAGCATGGACCCTGGTGTTTCAACAAAGGGATGAGGTTCAAAGTAAAAAAAAAGAAAAATTAGTATCCGGTCCCTAGTTTTTATTGTTCATTGACTAACACCTTATTAGTTTTCAAATTTTGATTCAAGTCCTTAGCATTAATGTGATAATGAATTTACATGTTTATTATATAATTTTTTTAATATAAAAATTAGTAATTAATTTAGGGTTTAATACTCACACCTCTATTAAACTTCTAATTAATTTTCAATTCAAACATTTCCAAAATAATAAAAAATTAAATTAAATTAAGTTTGTACCTATTAGTTTTTTTTTATATATAAAAAGATTCTCAATTTTTTAATCTTAAATGTACCCATTCATATCATTTTTCAATTTTTTTAATCTTAAATGTACCCATTCTCAAATATATCAATTTGTTATATGTAAAATGTACCCTTTTTTAATATAAAATCCATTCAAATTTTTTAATCCATGTTTAAACTTATATGGGTACATTCTTTTTCGTTGATTTGAGAATGTATCCATGTTTTTGTACAATAATTTTTTTTGTTAATTTTGGTTAATGTACCCATACATATATGTATACACACACACAATATAATAGAGAGAATAATTTAAATTTTATTATTTTTAATCCCATAAATTATGGGTTTTATTTAAAATCTCATTAATATAAACAATTAAAATTTTCAATTTTTAATTTTTAATTAAAAAAATATAGTAACTTACATTATTACATTAATATCAGGGACCTCAATCAAAAACTAAAAACTAACAAGGTTTCAATCAAAGAATATTGATAGATAGGGACCGCATCCAAAGTGTCCCTAAAAAAAATATCACAATGTTGGGTGGAAGAGAGTTTTAGTCTATGGGTAATTAAGTCTTTTGAACATTGTTTTGGTTAGTTATATAAGAACTGAAAAAAACCGGTTATATTTCAATAAGTGCTCTTTAAAATGGATATATTCCAAATTTCCCATTCCCCTGGACATCCTTACCCCCACCACCTCCACGATCACTGTATAATTTTTTGGGAGTTTTAATAAAACACTTTCGGTACTGTTCATTTTTAACGAAAAACCACATTTATAACTTTTCCTGGTACTATTCACTATACATTTAAAAATAACTTTTCATTAAAAGAGAAATTTTTTTAGACTTTTCGTTAGTTTTCTTAATTTTAAATATAACTGCAGGAACTACGCACGTGGTGGTTCTTCACAATTTCAATCAGGACAACGGCGCTCCCTCTGGTAATATGTTTAAACACTTTTCCACATCCCCATCAAAAGTTCCGAACACTTGTAATTCAAAATCCCCATGAAAATTTGTGAATTGATAGCACACTACCCCTGTCCAACTAAAAACTTCAAAGCTTTTGATAGACCGACGCCCCAAAATTTGTGAGAGAGAGGAATTGTGCCGTTGTGGGTGGTGGGGGTGGGACTTGAGGTCTACGCTGGAGATCAGGTGGAGTGGATAAAACGAGAGATTTTTTCATGTGCCGGTACATCATACTTTATTAATGGAGAGAATTTGTTTCATGTGCCGGTACACCATACCTTATTAAATTTAATTTTCTTTCATTTTTGATGAATTTGGAATTTAGTGGATCAAGTTGCGTTAATTTATTTAAAAGTTTTGGTGCCAATAAAGGCACCTTATTCGAATTCTTAATCTAATTTTTCAAAATGTACATGATCGACTAGTCTGCATGGCGGAAAGAAAAAACTTTATTGTCGAAGATAATAATTAATTGAATGCTTTAAATTCACCCCTACAAAAAAAAATTAAAATTATATTAAACCCTAGTTGGCTAAACTAATCAAATGTAAGTGGTGGGTGAGGTGGCCAGGGATCTGCTGGGACCTGAAACGAAAGAAGAAGCTAGAGCGACTGAGTTAACTTACTTAGAAGTCTCAATCAAAGTGTGAACGGATTGAAAGTTAGCTAGATGAGGAAGACAACCAATGAAACTAAGATCGTAGGAAACTCACAATTTTTTTTTTTTTTGTCAAGACAATTTTTTTATTTTCTACCAAAAAGAAAGTTATTTTCTTAATGATCTCGAGAAAGTTTTATGCGTACTAGATAGTTTGAACACATGTTACGTTTTGTATTATTTCACGTGTTATAATATATGTGAACGATATGATTGATATGTCTAATTTCTGGTGTATATTAAAAAATAACAGTATTATAATATAAATGGAATGAAAACACCATGTAACGGTGTTTCAGATTTAAAAAATTTTAAAAAAAAAAAAAAAAAAACTTAAACGTATATCTCATGATCTCATCCCAATATAAATAACTCATCAATATAGTCTGCTACTAATATGATCTTCACATCTAGCAGGTCAAAGTTAATTTATAAACTATATATAAGAATTTTGTGAGAAAATAAATTATGGAGAGTTGAAGGAATTGACAAGTTGAATATTTATTATTTTGATTTTTCAAACATAAGTTAATCTAATTTTCAAGAGCCATATTCTCCATCCTCCCCCGCGTTGAATTTCAGTTGAGTCGCAGAGGGTAACAATCAGATTGGTGTCAAAACCTCAAGTAAATGGGGCCATTTTTCTTTCGTTTTTTGGGTAGAACAACTGAGCAAGCAAATAGGTTTTCCATTTATTAGGATCCTTGCATTACATTTCCCTTACTCTTCTTCTGTCTTGAAGCTCAATTTGGTTTTGTTTTCTCCAGCATTTGCCAAATATGTACTGGGTTCAATTAGTCAGATCAAATTATTCAATAATAATAACAAGAACAACTTACGCCGAATTTTAAGGTCGAATTTTCTATTTAGATTTTCTTTGCCATAATTTGCTTGTCGGGTGCCTTATTCGATTAATTATATGTATCTCTGTTTGAGATCAATTGAGTTACTAGTTGATGTTACGAAGGATATATTTAAGCATTTAGGAAGGGCGTTAATGACTATTTGTTCTCGCGATTATCGGTCTTGTGGCCATGAGGCTGCTCTACCAAGGGACCCGGCTTCTCTGCTCTCTTATTTTTTCATACACTCTCATCTCCTCCTATTTTATGCAGTCACGGTTAAGTCACGTCAACATTTATATTGATATTTTCTTATAGAGATAATAAGACAAAAATCAATAATAATATAAAATGTTGATGTGGTTTAACCGTGACTGCACAAATAAGAGGGGATATGAGTGTATGGGAAGTAGGGCAGGGCAGAGAAGTCAGGTCCGCTGCCAAGAGTCCTGGAAATTAGTTTGGCAGAGAGGATGCCTATGTGTGCTTGATCCTATTTAATTCCATGCATTCCTCTTTGGTATTTGATACGAAAACGTGGACGAATTCATGACCTAACAATTAGAATTAGGTAAGCAGAACCCAAACGTGTTACACATTCTCTTGCTAGACTGATATGAGACCCCGTTTGTCAATATATAATTATGGTTTATGTACGACTTACATGTGCAGATTTATTACTATAATGATAAAAGAAGTTCGCATGTAAGAGATTTTGATTATCAACCTTTGTTGAAATAAGGATTTCGTAAGGGTCATTTTTTTTCATTAGATTAAGGCCTAAATTCGAACCACACCGGTAATCTTTCTTGGTGGAAGATATGTAAAAGCGAAAAAAGAAGCCAAGACCCCTCAGTAAGTCTTCAAAGAAGCTCGTGGTATGTTTCGGCCCTATAATTGGGTGACCTTCCCTTTCTCTAAACTTTCAAAAAACTCTTAAATATATATATATATATATATATATGGTTATTTAAAAAAAAAATTGAGTTTAAAGTTTCCAAGTGTCTAAAATGTACCAAAAATCAATTTTCAAGTCATCATGAATAGATTAACTTTGTAAAATCACTCAAATCAGAAATTGTTAGCCCTTTAATTATTTTAGTGAAAATTTTATTGTTATCAACAACATTGTGTGCATCTATTTATCATGTGACATTCCGATAACCAAACGACTTCTGATTTCATTGAAATTTAGCAACTGGTTACTACCATATTAAATTACTAGATGGTTAGAGTTTGGGCGTTCATATAGGGACCCAACACCATATTATAACAATACAACATTCCCTCTTTTAGCTATTCCCTCAAAGATCATCTATACCAAAATTCACCAAATTCGAAACCATTTGACCGTTAGATTAAATGCTAATAAGTAGTTTTTTTTTTTTGGAAAAATGTATTCATCTAATTTCTTCAGTACAATTAGATAAATGTCGTATCCAGTGCACAAGGCTTCCGCTTTACGCAGGGTCTGGGAGAGGTGAATGTCGGCTAGCCTTACCCCCATTTATAGAGAGGCTGCTCCCAAGTCTCGAACCCGAGACCTACTGCTCATGGGCGAAGGCACTTGCCATCGCACCAAGTGCGACATCTTTCTTCAGTACAATTAGATGTCTTAATAATTTTGAATTTGTCTATTTTTTGCAAGAATAATATATGAATGGTGTATTAAACTATAGACGGTTTAGACCGTTTGAAAAATTACAGAATGATCACCACAAGATGTTCACTCAAATAATTTTATTTGAGAATCCCTCAACAAAATGGGACTGTATCGTATGACATTATTTACAAGCTGTATACATAATTGTATATAATATAATGTAGAAATTAAATGTAAGGTGTAAACATCACAAATTAAAAAAAAAAATTTCCTCCTTACATAATCCTTAGAGCAAGTTCACCCCTCCTTTGGAGGCTGGTCCAAAGTGTAAAAAAATAGGCTGGCACCCCAAAATCCCACTCCACCCCACAAAATAGATCGGCCCAGAATGTGCTGAGTGAGGAACCGGCCTATTTGACGTCAACATGATGTCAGCCACAACTGATTCTTTTTTTGCGGTTGGCGTGTGGGATACACGGGCGCGTGGGCGCGCATTCCAGACTTTAAAACAAAAAATGTCAGAATCTCACAATGGGCCACGTGTCCACTTTTGGGTTGTTGGATTTCAACATTTTTGAAATCCAACGGTCCAGATTAATTAACTTAATAAAAAATTATAAAAAATGTTTAAAAATATAGAAAAAATTAAACGATTTATATACACCCAACCATCTTCTACAAAAAAATTGTACTTTCAAAAAATGACACATGACGTGACAAGATTGATTAAAATTTCTATCCAAAAATAAAAATAAATTTTTTTATTATATATAAAACAAATTAATAATATTTTAATATGAATTGACTAGACTTTGAACTAGCTCATTTTTTAGGGATGGAGATACACTTGGCCAATTATTGTTCAATCAAGTCAATTACTATTCATTTTGGTAGATTAAATGGACTTTGGGTCAGCTCATTTTTAGGGATTGACTTGCTCTAATGAACATGAAAGTGGTAGCTATCAACATAAAGAATAATTATCATTTTTTACTCCAGTTATATAGAGTATATAATTTTTAGTTAATCTTGATATTATTTTGCTTTCTATTTTGTTAGAACTCATTCTCTTTTGTTCACTCTTTTTTTCTTTTGGATTTAAAAGAATTAAGCGTACATGTGCACACTATAGTTGACGATGTGCTAACTAAGGGCGTGTTTACGTAGGCGTGTTTATGTATCCGTAATCGGAATGAAAATGTAGAATTGAATTCCGATTACGAAGTACAAACATTGAGGAATAAAAAAAGCAATGGGGTCCACACAAATTTTGGAATTCAATTCCTTGTACTGGTGGAATTGGGATTCCTTAGATGTAGGTGATAATCCAAATCCTGATTGCTTGGGCAATCGGAATGACACTTTTGTTCCCTTTATTCCCTCACTTACATTTTTTATTTCCAAGACTATCCTTTATAAACCCATTAACCCTAGTTTAATTATGCACAACTCCTTACTTTTTTTATTTCCATGCTCATTCACATTATGCACAACTTCATGCATATGCCAAAGAGAAGAAACTATAATTTGAGCGAGAAAATTTAAATATTAAAGTAAATACTTAAATTTATAAATAAATAAACAAAAGCATTTTAGTGTGTCTATGAAATAAAAAAACAATTTAATTTTTTTCTTCTTATTATTATATATTATATCAAATTTTATTAAAACAAAGTATATAAAATATTTGATTTGGAACAAGGGCATTTTCATAATCATACTGATTTATATTTCGATTATGCTGAATTAGTAAACAACTTTATGGAATTAGCAATGTTCTAAAAATCGGCCTAGACGCTAGGTAATGGTCAACCGCCGCGATTAACCTATAGTCGGGAGGAAAATCGGGGAAGGGAGGCGGGTGCCAAGGGAGTCTGGGCGTTTCACTTCCTTTTTCTGTTTTCAAAGTGAGGAAGGAGGAATGCAAAGCACTGCTTGTAGTATGGGTTTTAAGTTCCAGCGAAAAAGAGAAGAAAAGAGAAAATTGAGTTTCTCTCTCTTCAATTCTCACCCCACGTGACCATCCCTTTCCCACTATCAAGTCTCACTTTTTCATATTTAATATATTTTAAACTATTGTCCAATTAAAATGGGACACCTGGCATCCTATTTGCTTGTACACGTGTAAAGGAGGTGACTGCTAGCACCTTAAAAACTAAATGTTATTAATGGTGCCCCACCTCCCTCCCTTCTTCTATTCCCTCCCTTCTTCTATGCATCTTAGTTTCCCACCCTCCCTTTTTTTTTATGTAATTGTTTTAGATTGTTGATTACTTTCTTTTTTTGGTCAAATATTTTGTTTTCAAAATTAAATGATTTCTAAACATATATTTGGCACCTTTATTCCCCCTTAAATGCACCATAAATTCATATCATTTTTGAAAAATATTTCCTAAAGTACTACATATTTGTATCATTTGAACTTGTATCTTATTCCATCAAATCCATCAAAGTACCAATGATATATAGTATATTTACTTAAATCCGCCTAGTCTATCTAGGCGCTAAGCCCCATCCCAACTAGTGCCTAGCGTTTTTTAGAACCTTGAGAATTAGTATCATTTCTATTCCGATTCCAGAACATTTAAGTAAACAACTTCAACAAGAATCCAATTCTGACTTCTTCTCATTCCAGCTCCTCCTCAATTCAATTCCTCATCAATTTGATTCCTCATATTTTTATTACGGTTACCTAAACAAGCCATAAGGGGGTAAGTCCACCTATTTTAAGGGGTAAGGACAAGCGTAAGGGTAAGGCAATGAAATTGTTGTTATTATTCATTCTAGAGAGTAATTGTTTTTATGCAAGTTTACTCTTTTTGAGAAGAGGTAGAGCACTGACGATTACTATTCATAAATATATTTTTATTTTTTCTTGAACTAATCCTCAACATGTCATTATTGCCTTAGATTTGTAAGTTTGTTTAAGTGTGAACGTCTGATGAAATAAGATAAAGTCTATTTCCAATAAAATAAGGTTTTTTATATTAGCACTCCACAAAATGTTAAATGCACACCACATTAAAATTTAATATTAAATAACTTATTTACTCCACTATATAATGACAATTTTGACCTTATTAGGTTTTAAAAAAATTTTAAAAATTCTAAATACACCCCAAATCACCTTTAGCGTATTATTTCTCTTCTTCAACTATCAAAACCCATCTCACCCTCAATTA
Source organism: Malus sylvestris (assembly GCF_916048215.2). NCBI lineage: Eukaryota > Viridiplantae > Streptophyta > Magnoliopsida > Rosales > Rosaceae > Malus > Malus sylvestris. The sequence continues at coordinate 5,401,132 of NC_062267.1, read as the reverse complement.
TTGAATGAAACCCTAACCAATGAAACTACAGACATGTTGATTGAGAAAAATTATTTTTGATTAATGGAACACGAAATCGATATACCTTCCACATGTATTGAGAGAAGGTAATTTTGAAAGTCTAATGGAATCATTTGGTGCCAATCCCCATCAAATTTGTTGGTTCTTTTATGTTATTTGTACTAGAAATATGGAGACCTAGTTCTTTTTGACAAAAAAAAAAAAAAGATCGAGACCTAGTTCTTCAATATATGAATGACAACATATGTTTAGGAAAACCCACCTTATCATCCCCAAGAGAAAAGTTTAGCGATTAAGAAAGGCAACATTTTTTGCGGCCACCCTTGAGAAAAGGGGTAGCAACTATAGGAATCTATTTCAATTGAATGTTAGACAGCCACACACATGAAATTGAGTTGCATCTGTTCATATAGTATTAAATATCAATGGCTCTCAGATGATTTGAAATCATTCGGCAAACGAAACGTTCAAATGTTTAGATTCAGTCCATGAAAATTAAAAATGAGTGTTATAAGATTTGAGAAATGTGGGGTGTATGTAGAAAATATAAGATGTATATTGAGAATGTAAGGTGTGGGGGTATTATGGAGAAGTATGTGGGGTGTATTAAGATAATTTTTAAGTGAAAAAACAAATGTGGGGTGTATTAAGTATGTGAGGTTTATTCAACAATTTGTGGGGTGTTAATATAATAAACCTAAAATAATTCAAAACAGGGCAAAAGTATAACATTACAACAAACATAATTAATTTTAACCTAGGGGATAAAATCATTGTGGTTCGGTCCGTCTTCCATTGGAATGTATGGAATTTCCTCAACTTCAAAGGAAAGCCTTCTCCTCATGACGCAGGTTTTTTCACTTTTCCAAAAACGTTTTGAACCAAGAGACATCTTTTCGAAGCGTCGAGACATGGTATGACAATCCTTCTCCTCTTCCCTTTCTTGCCTATTTAACTCTCTTTCTCTTGCCTATGCTTCATCCTTAGCCTTGTCTTGCTCATAAAATAACCTTTCTTCCTCCATATTCAGTGCATGATGGAGAGCCATTTCATCAACTAACTTTGAATAATCATTATTCGAAGAACGCCCTCTTACAACTTTTTTCTTAGCAAACCTTCTAACTAATAGGCCTCTAGATTTCTTGAGTTTGTGCGACTGATTCAATCGGAGTCTCCAATGACGACTCTCCATTAGTTGATTCGTGAAGAGGAGTCTAGGTTCAACACAACTTATGGACCATTTGGTAGAACTTTGTACTTTAGAGTGTCCTTCACAATATTCCAACATTTGTGTCTTGTGATGATTTATAGTTGGCAAGATTGAGCACATTTGTGCTTATAGTTGTTGAAAAAAGAAATGTGAAACAACATAATAAATTACATAATCAAATTATTACTTTAGTTACCTTAATTAAATTTTAACATGACATAATAATAAAATGTTTTACCTCATTGGCTAGATTATTGTCACTTTGATAAATTCCTTCCGGTTTTAGAAGGATTTCTTACCAACCTTTCAAATCTTTATGCAGATGGATGAATCTTCTTAGCATAGATTTCTTAGTTCAGGATGTGTCGTTAATCTGCTAAACAAATTGTGCATGAATCTTCTTTCACATGTGTTGCACCCTCATCTCATTTCCTGTGATCGGATCATAAGTAACAACCACGCAAGTTTGAAGTAAAGCAACGTCTTCCACAATCAACCAATTTGCCTTTTCATTTATTTTTCTTTGTAACAAAAGGATTTGTGAATTGGAGATTGTAGAAAAAATAAATATTGAGTTGTGTTGTGGTCTGATATGCAGTGGAAATGAAAACGATGGTTGAGTATTTATAGATATTTTTTCATTTTTATTTTATTTTATACTATTGGATTAATCATGATTGTTGATTTTCAACATTATTATTGTTGGATGCTCCAAAATTTTCCACTTGGCAGCTACAGAAAAAAGTTGCAAATTTTTTTATTGTTGGAACGGTCTACAATGCGTGTGTTAGACAGCATATTGGTTAATGATCGGATTTTATAAATCTCTATTAATATTTGCACACAAGAATTAAATAATATTTTTGACCAGTCCTGACTTGGAGATAACATTATAAATTAATAATTAAAAAATTCATATAGGTCCTACGTGATATATAAATTAATAAATTCCTAATACATTAGTCTTATATTTATTTAAATAGAGTTTTTGCTTGGTTAAATGTTTATAAAATTGATTAATGTTATACCTTGAACAATGTATGAGTAGATACATAATTTTACTTGGTTTAACAAATACATAGAATTGTTAGTTCATAAAAAAAAACTAAATACAATATATAATACTTAAGAAAATAAGAATTACCTTGATAAGATTATATATAATAAGTTATTAATTAATCAGTAAATTAATAAATTACTAGCCATGCCTGTAGCAGTCTACTTTTTTACATCTTATTCTTTATTCCTTATTGTTTATTTTTATTTATATTTAGTTTGATTTTTTTAAATTAAATTATTATTTTTAATTCTTAATTAAAGAAGCGTATTTTGAGAATATTAAAAGCTTCGTCATTTTGGTGTGCTCCATTTACATGTATATATTAATTTATCGATTATTTAATATTTCGCTAAATTCATTGATTTCCTTGATATATAAGACTATTGATTTATAGATGTTTAAATATACACTTAAATATCAAAATTGTTAATGTGTTTCACTTTATAGGACAATTTGGTTCTCTTGTTTTCAATTTGGCCAAATTAGTACTCGTGTTTACCTTTGTTAGTCAATCCTAGAAAATTCGTTAAATGCCGTAAAAATTACGACAAAAATATAATCCCGCTGTAACCCCATTAAATACACGCGAGATCAGATGTTTGATGATGACATCTCAAAATATCTGCAAGACTATCTAGAGCAAAAATATTTTGAGGCCTCTTTGTTGATAATCTGATCTCGCATGCATTTAATAGGTTTACAATGGAATTACATTTTTGTCTCAATTTTAATGGGTTTTTAATGGATTGTCTAGGTTTCGGTAATTGAGGTAAACACGATAACCAATTTGGAAAAGTTAAAAACACGGGGCCCAAATTAACATTTAGAATGAAACACAAGGACCAATATGACGTTAAGCCGTAATTGTATAAAAGCATTTTCAAATTAGATGTCAAAATTGATACATAAACATGCAACTGTAAAAAATGGTAGCAAACTCTTTCCAACCGAGTCTTCAGTTTCTTACGTGACGCTGAGTCAATTGAAGGCAAACCTTCTACTGTCAAATTTATTTAATGATTTTTTAATAAACATGATTCAATAAATGTTGTTGGGTGTTCTAAGTATTTGATTAGTTATTTCAATAATTGAACCTCACAAGGAGATAAAGAATTATAAAATGACATTTTTATTTAACATATTGGTGGAGCGAAAAATTGTATAATTTTTTTTTTAATAAACGATATTATCTACATTAAAAAAATGTGGAAGTAGACTAAGCCTTATAATGAATGAACTAGTAATAATTTGGTTTGATACTTGACTAAGACATCTCTTTTGAAAATGCTCTAATCATGTATAATAATTCAAACTCACGACCATTAGTTTCAGGAGCCAATTAACTTCTATCATTAATCCAACTAGTCCCTTGGGTTTCTAAACAGATCAGATATTCTTTTCATGACTTTTGGAATTTGGGGATTAAGAATCCTAAAGTCATGAGTACCCCATTGCAAATGAAGTTGAAGGCCAGTAGATGGTAAATTAATAGGAACTTTAACAAAAAAACTTCAGGTATTATTTATTTTAATAAAAAAATTATATTTTTACATTAAAAAGTCAATCATAGTACTATTTACTTTTTCTTTTATTTTGTTCTTATCGATAAAATTCAAAGTTTTCAAACTTTTTTTTCATTAGTTTTCTTAAATTAAATTATTAGAACCTACAAGTCTACACCACATACGATGGAGAAAGGAGAGAGGGGAAGATCTGCACATCCTGAATTAAATATTGAGCAGAAATTGCATGCATAGGATTCATTTTTCTTAATTCACCAAATCAGTGGATCCATACTATTGAAATTTAATTTAACGATTAAAATTATTATAACTTTTAAAGTAAACTCATGTTTGTAGTTGTTGGATCAAATTTCAATGGCACGGATCCACTGATTTGGTGGATTAAGAGGAAGGAATCCGGAGAGAATTTATTTCCATTATTCTGTTGCTGTCTACCATTCAAAGCACAACACGTGTTGTATTTTTTTTAAGGATTAATGTATTTGAATATGTTTCTGTCTACAATTCACAGCACAACACGTCTTGTATTTTTTAAGGATTAATGTATTTGAAACTTGGTGTATCATAGAAGTAGTGAGATAATTGTGTTAAAAAATTAACAACCTAACAAATAATTTTTTTCTATTTATATACTGACACGTGGTGTATACTATGAAAAGTTTCTCATATGATTAGAGCATGTTTTTAATTTGCTCCTTAAATGAACTTTTCTTTGGTGAAACAAATTAATAAGAAAAGAGTGCATGATTACTAGTTATTTTCAATGCTAATAACATTTCTCTCACTTTAAACCACTATCCATATTATTGGCTCTAGCCATTGCGATTCTCTAGCATATAAAACGTGACTGGAGTGTAGAACTTTTGCCGAGTGCTATTAAATATCTTTCTTGTCATTTTAATTAAAAAGATAAGAGCATAAATCAGAGATGATCTTATTAGGTAAATGTTCCTTTTATACAAGGAAAAATATCTATGTTGTTGATTTTGTAAATATGAACCATATATTCTGTTAACTACATTGCAATGGTTAGGAATTGAAAGGAAAATCAAGAACAACGGATAAAGAGAATGATGAACACAAAGATATTAGATAGAGAGAGTTTAGAGAGAGAAATAGGATTTGTATTGACTAACCAAATGAAGATTACACACACTATTTTTATAAGAGAAATCCTAACAACCTTACTAACTATATTACTAACTATATTTCTAACTATATTACACTTGTACCTTTAATATATTCAAGAGTGTGCTACGTTTATCATCTATTTGTACCATTTCACTAATAGAAGTAAAACTCACAAACACATGTGAGTTCATCTTTATTAGAGAGATGATGCAAATAAATAGTAATAATATCATTTTTGTACATTCAGATAAGAATTAACATGATCAATGCTTCTGATATAGCTTGACAACGTGCACGTATATAAAAACACCATTAACACAAAATCCTTCCTCCGTCGCAAAACTACGGTTTCTTCTACAAGACTCCATCAGTTCCTTGCCTAAAGACGCTACACAGTATTTCAAACTGTCGCTTTCACTCTGATTGCCAGTCTTCATTTGTTGCGTGGGCTATAAAAGGGCACGAGTCTTCCTTTTTTTCTGTGTGTGGGTACTCTGAGAGAGAGAAAGAGAGAGAGGGGGAATTAGAAAATGGGAAGGAGTCCGTGTTGCTCCAAGGAAGGACTCAACAGAGGAGCCTGGACTGCCTTGGAAGATAAAATTTTATCATCTTACATCAAAGCTCATGGAGAAGGAAAATGGAGAAGCCTCCCTAAAAGAGCTGGTGAGAAAATTAAGCTGCTTCTCGCGTTTTTTCTCCATCACTTTTTACCTGTCTCTTGCTGTGTTTTCACTCTGTTTTACCAAAACCTTCCAACTGTTCAAAAAATAAAATAAAAATGCAGGTCTGAAGAGATGTGGTAAAAGTTGTAGACTTAGATGGTTAAACTATCTGAGACCAGACATAAAGAGAGGCAACATTTCAGGTGATGAAGAAGAACTCATTGTCAGGCTCCATAACCTTCTTGGTAACAGGTCTCTCTCTCCGTCTCTCTCTCGCTCTCTCTCTTTCTCTTACTTAAAATTTTGAGCCCGTTTGATAACCATTTCGGATTTCATTTCCTTGAAAACTGAAAATCGAAAACTTTTCAGTAACTGTTTTCAGTTTCCAAACTGCCCGTACACACTTGTTTTCAGTTTTGAGTTGGATGCTCTAATTCTGTTGATATTTTACTACAGATGGTCCTTAATAGCCGGAAGGCTACCGGGGCGAACAGACAATGAAATCAAGAATTACTGGAATACAACTTTGGGGAAGAAATCGAAAGTCGATTCGTTTTCTGGATCCTCGAAAGAAACTTCTCTAAATCCATGCAAATCCATAGCGAAAAAGAAAGATGTCCAGTCCAAAACATCAACTGCCGCTGCTCAACCTCTAGTAATAAGAACCAAGGCCACTAGGTTGACCAAAATTTTAGTCCCACAAAATATTCCTAGTGACGAAAATTATACAGCAGCTGCCGCAAACCCATTAGAGCTTCAGACCCAATCGGCGGAAAAAGGCGGAAGCACCGAAGAGTTTCCGAGGACTAATGCAGGTGACTGCAGCAACATCTTGAAGAACTTTGGCTGCGATGATGACGACATTGATGCGAAGGGAGATCAATACTGCAACGAGTTTCAGTTGCTCAACTCTATACCGTTGGATGAGGCAATTATAAATGACGGCTGCTGGACGGGAGGAAACGGTTGCGATCTGGAGGACTACGGTGCCTCGTTGGATTTAGATTCTTTGGCATTCTTGCTTGACTCTGAGGAATGGCCTTCCCAAGAAAATGTTGTAGTCTAACAACTCATATGCTGCATAGCATAAATAACGAAGTGCACATGCGTGACTTATGTAAAACCATTAAAATTTAGTGCAGGTGATCCCTAAATATGAGGAGATTAAACTAATTAAATACAAGTTTCTAAGCTTATCGGCTTACTAAATTAACTCAATTTCTTGGTTGATTAATTTGTTATCTCATGGTTGCTTAAGTTTTTATTTGTGAAACTATGAGAAAATGTCACTCTCATCACATCTTTTTCTTAGTAAACGATAGTTGAAAACTTAAAAAAAAAAAAAATTTATATGAAAACTAATGAAAATGGTTTGAAAACTTTGAGTTTTAACAATAATGACAAAATAAAGGGTAAAGTGAATAGTATCAGAATTGATTTTTTAGTGTAAAAATATGATTTTTTTTTTTGTTAAAATAAACGATACCGAAAATTTTTTGTTAAAAATTTTATTTTATTTTTTGTCGAAAAAAGTATCATTCATTAAATAAAGTAAAGCACTACTTATAGCCCAACAAACAGATGAGCAAAAAGCTCATTACAAATTGAGAAAACCAGACAGACCCCATACTTTGGTAAACACCGCATCACACTTGGCCTCGTAATTGCGGCATGTCAGTCGAGTGAGGAGCAGTGCTGGAATGATCCAAATCTGATGTCGATCGTTGGCATGAGCATCCAATATAGTAAATTGTTACGCATAGTTGAACCAGTACAACTTACACTGCTAACGAGTTTAAAATTTTGTGTAAGTGGAGCTTTGGCTCATGATAGATACTCACTAAGTATCAAGATATCCGATTACGACATTTCATAGATGCCCAAATTAATGACCATCCTTAAGGGCATGCAGTGACATGAGCACTTTTATTTAAACTTTTGGTAATTCAAAATGAGTCCTAACTTCGGTATCACGATTATAAAATGAGAAATGCTAAGGAAACTCTCAAAGTGAGACCATTCATATCATTTGACATTTTAAAATCAATTCTCATGCCAACATTATCAAAATATTATATTAAAAAAGTAGAGTGGTAAAATGTTCGACTTTTAAGAGAGTATCGTGATAAATTAGGCTTTCAATTTAAGGTTCAAGGGCTAATAGATAAAACTTTTTCTTCTTGCAAGGTACAAATTGAGTATATTCAATCCTTGTTCTCATTCAAAATTCCCACCATTCAAATAAAAAAAAGAAAAAGAAAAAACCCTCTATTCTATTTGCAACCAATAAATTGAGAGGTAGATGCCGCTTAGATTACCTGATAAGCTTTAAAATTGACATGTCCCAGTTTTGGACCATCATGTGTCAAGCAAGTTGTTAAGCCACAAACAAATATAATTCCCCAAACAAGCCTGGGCTTTTTCGATCCATGATGTTTCCAAAATTCACAAGGCCACAAACGAATCTTATTTGTTCTGATTGTGTCGTTTTTGTGTTATATTAGTTATTTTAACAAATTATATTGTGACAAACTCATTATCTTAACATTTTTTTAACAGGTAATCCAATAACGACTAAACTCGTTAATGGGTTGACTTGGAACATATTATTTTCGTATTGTTTTGTGTCGGGTTAACGGGTAATGCAAGAAATTATCGTGCCTAATGTTTAGACATGACAAACGGGTCGTGTTTGTGTCGTTTACATGTTATACATGTTATGTTAACGAATTTTAACGAGTAAACCAATAACGACCCGATATTTTAACATATTAATCCGAAACCTATTATTTTCAAGTAGAATTAATAGATCGTGTAAAAAATTGCAAGATTTATATTCCAACATCAAAGTGTGTGTGTGTGTGTGTACATATATTTTTTTCTATTTACGATAGGACATTGATAATTAGGACAAAGAGGAACACGACACTGTACATGTGATAAAAAATTTAGCATTTGACATTTTTTATTTGATGATGTAAGAAAAGGGTCCTAACAAACTGTCCTAAAGTCTCCCATCCTGTGTGCCAAATGTGCGGGGCATTTACATACGCATGAGCATTACTAATTTGTCTTCTAAGAATTATTTATTTCGTCTTCTTATGATAGCTGTTTTTCAAGCCACATGTATAGCTAGCTAGATTTCAAAGTTATTTTCTGACCTTTTTTTGAGCTTTGAATTTCTGGTAGCTACAAAGGGGTAGGTTCACCTTTTGTCATGGCTTTCTACATTTTCACTAAATGATGACATTTTTAGGCATGTAAAGAAGCATTTGTCCACGGATTAATTATGCATTTAGTTTGATTAGTGATTAATGAATCGTTATTGATTATGTCTAGAATCCGAAAACAACTTACATGGTATGAAATCACCGTGAAGCGATGTCTTGTACTAATAAAATAAGGATACGTAAACCAAAACTTATACATATTTTTATTTTAGTAACATGAGGCGGTATTATAACGGTATACTCTTACCGTATAAATTTTTCCCATACAAGGTAGAAGATGGGTTTAGTCCTTTGGAGATTTTCTTGAATGCAATCAAATCGCTAACCACTTTTTAAGGCCAAAACCATCGAATTCGTGACCAACGAATGATGGAGAATTTGGAAACCTAGAGGAGAATATTATTGCATTATTACGACAAGATTAGCAGCTTTGACATAGTTTTTTGCGGTCTTTGTGTACACTTCTGACATAGCGCAGTTTGCTGGAGACCAGGAGTTTGTTTCATCGGTGAGGGGTAGGTAAGGTTCAAACCACTGCCTCGCACTCCAACTTTGAATATATGTGTCTTTTATTAAAAAAATAAAAACAAAATTTGGGTTTTTTTTCTCTCCCAATTTTCTCCTTTTCAATATCTTCCTATTTGAACAGTCTCATTCCCATTAATTATAAGGGAGATTCTTGGTTGTCTTTCATAAGGGTGATAATTTTACTTACCGGATCTTTTCGTTCTACTTTCTTTATTCTTCTTTGTTTAATTATTCAATAAATGTTGTCAAAATTTCAATGTTTAATTGAGAAATATAGTTTGTTTATTATTGATTAACCATTAGGTGGCTAAAGTATTTCAAGTTTAGTTAGTTTTTCGACAGAGTTGATTGCTATAAATTTTCTAACTTCATATAGACAGTTTGAATCATCGTGCAATAATAAAAGATGAGAAAAAAAAAAAAAAAGTAGGTAGAACAAAAAAAATTCAAATTACAACTAGCATTCCTCCTCTTATAATATTTCTTCGGGAATGAACAGTCATCTTTTTGTATCTTTGATCACATGACCTTACCTTCTTATGACTCACATCACGTGATTGTAACTTCTATATACATTCTCTCTCTTTACATGTCTCATCATGCTACATATAAAAAAAATAAAATTAAGAATATGCCCTAGAAGCTCCTCAATTATATGGTTTGACTTCAACTATTTGGCAATATTAGTTTTAGTAACAGAAAACAGGATCTGTGTCATAAGAGTATAGTCCCACATCATCTTAAACAACTGTATATGCATTGTGTTTCTCCTGGGTACTTCATTTTTATTTAAATATAAATCCTTTTCAGGCAGATTTCACATAATTTATATAACCGCATACATATATAGTGCTTTCACGATATTGAAATAAAGAACCACACATGCTCGGAAAATACTAGTACAAGGCAGCACATACGTGCACACAAACTGAAAACGGTTCATAAAGTTTGCTCGTCATCTGCAAGATGTTTGCATGCCAACCGTTTTTAGAAGCTTCTGTTCCTCACTGCTGTATTAGTTAAAAAACATAGAGGTTAATTATTAATTAGGTCAATCTTAAGGTGTTTAGGATAGTTGTTTAGTGATGGAAACTGAATGTTTTTATGCATATACGTGAAGTAATTTCTTTTGGATCTGAGTGCTATGAGGAGCTATTTGGTGGGCAGATTGGGATAGGTCGTGACCAATTATAAATGGACTTGAGTTTGGTCCATTCTTTGTTGTGTCAAAATGTGAGATAGACATGACTGGACAAGATGAGTTGTGCATCCACAACATAGTAGGTTCTCTAACTTATTTATATACACGGGTTACAAACCCTGCCTAACCAATCCAATCATATCCCATCTCTAATGCTCAATCACATCTAGTCTACCAAAGGGGTTGTGAAGTTCCAAATAGCACGAACTCAGTTAAGTAAGAGATATACTTCAGTTCCATTATTCATGTATAACCAGTACTGCTGCCCTTTTCGAAGAGAGAAGATCTTTTACGCCACAAAAGAAAATTGTTAGGTTCACTCATTGACCAATATTAATGTTCTCATTGGGGGAGTGGCTTGAATACATAATTTTGGATGTAGAGATCAACGCTTTGGACGACTCTAACTACAGGTTTCTTGCTCGATCCATATTTGAAATTATTGTATTTATTCATGAAGTTGGTGTTGAAACTATGGAGGAGTATAATAAAGCATGTTGAAAAATTAACCTAGTTTTATCTTCGCGCCCATTTTCTTGATGAAATCAATGCATGCAATGCATTCATTGAATTTTGTCAAATTATATACCAATATGATTGAAAGTTATTAGGGAATAGGCGTGTTGAATTTGATGTAGACACTTCAATAAGTATGGTCTCTATTTCTCTTGCCTATTTTAAGAGAAGATAAATGTTAAGATGACTCTTTTACAAGTAGGGTTTTCTGTGGATTATTTGACACTCACAGTTTAATTTCAATTATCGTACCATCATTATAAAATATTGAGCAAAAAACACGAGGTGACAGAAAATGCATGGAGAGTTTCATTTTTTTTGAGAGAGATCCCTTAGCATTTTTCCTATTTTAAATAGGTTGCATTGTAACTATAATATGTTATCTTTAGTTTTAATTGCCGGCGCTCCGCGTTCTATCTAGGTTCCTCTCTTACATATGCCCCCTCCTAACAATGGAAGGTAACTTTCTATTCAAAGGGGCTCCGTATGTAAAACTTAGTAGTAAATTTATTGAATTATAATTAATCCAAGAAGAGAGTGAGTTTTCTCCTTCTTAAATCAAATGTTAGGCTTGGTCATGTTCAATGAATCCACGATTAGCGACGTCGAGCGAATTCATTGTATGTGATTAATTGATTCCCAAGTTTTATTCCCGTTTCCTTGAGACTCCCTTGGTTTTTACTGCATCAGAATTTTAAGACTCCAGGGATTAATTAGTTTTTCTCTTTCCACCTTCCACCTTCCATTCATGCATCCATCCAAATAAAAAAAAGCCAAAGGCAGCATCCAAATAAAGAAAAGAAAATAGCCAAATACCAATTTAATTTGTAGTTATAATATTAAGTTCCTTGAAACTTCATTTTCACAATAAATAAAGTTAAAGTTTCACCATAAAATCAATTGACAATATTGTTTATAAGCACATGGAAGGTCATTCTTTCCCAAGTATGTGCTTCATACTCTCAAGCTTCTCACATGTGACAAATTTTCAAGTCTAACACATAGATAATACAAATCATGTGATGTGGAACACGTGCGGCCACTAGGCTTTATATAAGGGACAACTTGCTCTGATACTATAAAGAAAGTTGAGTTTCCACTATAAAACCAATTATAAATATGAGAAAAGCCCAATTACTTATAAGCATATGCAAGGTTCGATATTTCTTTTCCCGATGTGAAATTCATACTCTCAACACACATGTCCTCAAAATATCAATTTAATTTGTAGTTATATATAATTTCTGTAAGCATGATGATGATTGATGAGCTTACACCTTAAATTGACCTCTCACTGAATTCCCATTTTCAATAATATACACACACACACACACACACAATACATATAGTTTCTCTAAATGAGGTAGAACCCTTTTCCCCTTCAACTTCCAACCAAATTAAGCTTCGAGAATGACTATAAAGTCCAGCAGGCTGCAGAGCCGCAAACATTATTTTCATTAACAGAAGTATACAAAACAATTTGGTAATGTTCTAATCAAAGGGACACAATGGCAATAAAATCAAATCAAATCAAGGGTCCTCATCAACTTAAACATCAACTTATGAATGGTTCTGGTACTATATTTGCTTTAATTAAATTATATGGCAATCGTCAATGCAGTATTCAATATTATATAATAATGGAGATATAGAATAAAAAAATTTATTATACTTTAATGTTGATTGTTACACCTTGAGCGTCTGGAAGAATATAAAAGTTATTGGGTAAAAGACTGTTTACTACCTTCATGTTTCGTGGTTTTCAACATTTAGTACATCAAGTTTTTTTCGTTCCAGAGTCATACCTAAAGTGTAAATTTTGGGACAGTCTCATACATCTGTTAGTCAAACTGTTAGTTCTCCCGTTAAGTGATGACGTGGCGCTCTGATTGGACGCCACGTGTCATTAAAAAATAAAAAATTTATTTAAATAAAAATAATATTAAAATAATATTAAAATATTAAAATAATAATAAAATATATTTTTTTTCTTCTTCTCTTCTTCTTCTTTTTTTTTTTTTTTTCTTCTTCTTCTTCTTCTGGGTTCGGTTTCTTTTTTTTTTTTTTTTTTTTTTTCCTTCTTCCTCCTCCTCCTCCTTCCTCTTCCTTCTCCTTCCTCCTCCTTCTTCTTCTCCTTCTTCTTCTTCTTCTTCTGGGTTCGGTTTCTCTCTTTTTTTTTTTTTTTTTTTTTTCTTCTTCTTCTTCTTCCTCCTCTTTCTCCTTCTTCTTCCTTCTCTTTCCTCCTCATTCTTCTTCTCCTTCTTCTTCTTCTTCTTCTGGGTTCGGTTTCTCTTCTTTTTTTTCTTCTTTTTTTCCTTCTTCCTCCTCCTTCTTCTTCCTTCTCCTTCCTCCTCCTTCTTCTTCTCCTTCTTCTTCCTTCTTCTTCCTTCTTCTTCCTCTTCTTTTCTGGGTTCGGTTTTTTTTTTCTGTTTTTTTCCTTCTCCTCCTTCCTTCTTAAGAAGGAAGAAGAAGGAGAAGAAGAATGAGGAGGAAGGAGAAGGAAGAAGAAGAAGGAGGAGGAAGGAGAAGGAAGAAGAAGGAGAAGGAGGAGGAGGAAGAAAAAAAAAAAAAAAAAGAACCGAACCCATAAGAAGAAGAAGAAGAGAAGAAGGAAAAAAAATATTTTATTATTTAAATATTTTAATATTATTTTTATTTAAATAATTTTTTTATTTTTTTAATGACACGTGGCGTCCAATCAGGGCGCCACGTCATCACTTAACGGGAGAACTAACAGTTTGACTAACAGATGTATGAGACTGTCCCAAAATTTACACTTTAGGTATGACTCTGGGACGAAAAAAACTTGATGTACTAAATGTTGAAAACCACGAAACATGAGGGTGGTAAACAGTCTTTTACCCAAAGTTATTATTAGTGGACGGTATGGAATTACTATTATCATAATTCACTTTTGGCCTTATAGCCAGAATTGTTTTTGATATTTGCATAACATATCATTTTGGTCTATGAGATTGAAAATCAATAGAAATGGTCGCTGAGATTGTCCACTATCCATTATTTTGGTCATTTAGTTAAAAACTCCGTTAAGTGTTCCGAAGCTCTTGGCCGGAAGTTTGGGCAATTTTCAAAGCTTCGTAACTCAATCGTTTCTTAACCAAATTCGATCCATAATATATCATAATGAAGATAGTAAAGTGTAGAACAAGATTATACATATTTGGAAGCCCACTGGTTGCCAGAGATAGACAGAAAATAGCCTAAAAGGTGACTGGTCCGCAGGAAAACTGGAAAACTCGCTGGAAACTGGGTAAACTTTAAACGTTCATAACTTATTCAATACTCAATGAAATCGACTGATTCAAAAATGAAAATCATACTTCTAAATGAGAAAAATAGAATGGTACCTTTATCAATGGCTAATTCGCCGTGGTTGGCTGGAAAAAGGCTCGAAAGTGGCTAACTCGAGACTAAGATAGCCACTTTCGAGCCGTTTTCGACCAAACCCGGCGAGTTAGCCATCAAGAAAGGTACAATTCTCTTCGTCTCGTCGAGAAGTATGATTTTTGTTTTAAATCACTCGATTTCGTTGAGTATTAAAGAAGTTATGAACGTTTAAAGTTTACCTAGTTTCCGGTGAGTTTTTCAGTTTTCCTGAGGACTAGTCACATTTCAGACTATTTTCCGGCTATCTCTAGCAAACATTGGGCTTCCAAATAGGTATAATCTTGTTCTACACTTTACTATCTTCATTTTGATATATTATGGGTCGAATTTGGTTAATAAACGATTGAGTTACAAAGCTTTAAAATTGTCCAAACTTTCGACCAAGAGCTCCGGGACACTTAAAGGAATGACCAAAATAATGGATGGTGGACAATTTCTCAAGGACAATTTCTATTGATTTTCAATCTCATGGACTAAAGTTATATGTTATGCAAATCTCAGAGACCATTTTGGCTAAAAAAAGCCTTCACTTTTAGGCTCCAAACCTTTATGTTTAATGATGTACCTACACCGTGGCGCTAACACTCAACGTCTGAACGACAATGAATGCAATGTTAGATTATAATTGTTAAAATTTATAAGGTTATAGTTAATAACACATAATGACATTGTCATTTATGTAACAAGATTAGATTTTATATTGTCGACATCATACCACTGTCAAACATATGATATTTTTTATCAACGTGACAAAAACATTAACTTACAATCACACGTTTATCAGAGCTCAATTAACAACAATAATTAGCAAGTAACAGTAACTTCACAAAAAAAAATGTGTTAATTTATATCATATTGATTCTCTAATACAGATGGATTTACTTGAGTCTCGTCTTGACTAGAATTATGATTAATATAGTGTTTGATAGTGGTGGTTTTGGGCATGTGCAATAAGTGCCTTTGTACAAGGCCTAAAAGATCACTTCACATCAAACTTTAACGATTTAAACCGTTTATTTTGTATGTCTCACTTCGTAGATCATCATTGCAAAAATTCAATTCAATCCTAAAATCATTTGTCCATTTAGTCACGATGAAATTTCAATGTTTCTTAGACTGTAGTGTTCGTTAATTTCTTTTAACTCAATTAGATGCCTCAAATATTTCTGATTTGGCTAATATTTTTCAAAGATGATCAATAAGGTGCAACTTGAAAAATAGATTGTTCGAACAGTGTAGCGGGGGGGGGGGGGGGGAAGGGGGTGGGGGAGGGGGGCACAAATAATCCCCATTTAAAAAAAGGAAAACTAATGAAAATGGTTTGAAAACTTTGAGTTTTAATGATAAGGACAAAATAAAGGGTAAAGTGAATAAAACCAGGTTTGACTTTTTAGTGTAAAAATGTGGTTTTTCGTTAAAGTGAACAGTACCGTGAGTTTTTCGTTAAAACTCTCTTTAAAAAAATGGGGATCTCTTCCTTTAAAAGGCTCATATCATCTACATATGGATCAACTTGGTTTGTGGCAAAAACAGCTTCACCTAGCTTGGAGAAAATTTCTAAGTTCTGCACGTGAAATAGTGAAATATGGCCTCCATATGCACAAGAGAAATCACCTTTTTAGTTTGGTTTCGACTTTGATCTAATTTTTTTTTTTCTTGATGTTTGTTGACTTGAATTATAACTCAAGCAATAATACTCTATTTAGATTCCTTATTAATACAACTGTAGACATATAAATTAGCATTGTAATAAGAATTTTATACAATGACCTATTTACTATCTTCTGCACAAGACTCTTAAAACTCAACGTCGGCCTGATATTTGATTGTTGAGACGAACATCACTATTAACCTAAAATGCCAATTACGTGATTCAATCTGGTTTTCTGGCCAAATTGGACGTTGCTGCAATTCAACCTCGGATTTGGACATGCACGCCCACGTACCGTGAAACACCACCATGTAAAGGCACGAATAATATTCTCACCGATCACCATGCATGTTAAGAAGTTGCAGTCATTGCAGATCCAAACAATATACATTTAAACGTCCAGTAGCTTTTAAATTTAATAATATTGATCACATGATGATTTTCTCGTACTATGCAAATTGCGGTCCACTCACATCTCCGTCACACTTTCCTTCGCCATTTTGGAATAGAATATAATAATTGAATAACAACTGCACTTTTGTGATTTGTTTGGTTTATAAGAGATTCTTCACTACGTAGGATGAAAAGGAAAATTGAACACTCGCAGAAGAGCACCCATATGATCACTAGCGGATCCATTAAAGGGCAAGGAGGGTCAGCTGACCTTCCAAACTTCGATAAATGTCCATAGATATCTTAGGTGTTGACCTTCCGAACTTCGATGAACATCCATAGATACCATGAGTGTTGCCCTTTTAAAGATTAGAGTTGGCATTATACTTGCCCTCCAACCGACTTCAGGCCTACCAAAACCCAATGAATGTCCATGAATACCTTGGGTGCTGCCCCTTGCATACATTAACATGTTTGTAGTATGCATTTTCAAATGATTTCAGGCCTACCAAGACTCGATGAAATGACGATATGCATGCTATTTCTGGTATAAAAAAATTTGCTCGTTGCGCGCTATTATTACTGACCTCCCTAATATTATTTCCTGTATCCACCATTTCATATGATATGTCGTTCCGTACTCTCACTTGGAGATTCTTTCTTTCTGTGATAGTACGTGAGCTAACTGTTCAAAAGTTTGGGAAGTTGAGAGCTAACTATTCAACGTCTAGTCTTCCCCATGGCCAAGGCTGTTTTTCTTGTTTGTATTATGATTTTTATATTCAACATGGTTTCTCAAATCAAGGTCAAGAACCGTCTGTAGGATCACGAGCAAATAAATGCTTGTGAGAGAATCGAAAAGCTTAAAAATTACATTCTTGGATCTCAGAAAATCTTGATTGATTTCATGCCAATTATAAAATATATATAGAGGTATTTGTCGATTCCCCCAAATTTGTAAAGAGTTGCTAACTTTCTTCCAAAATTTTAATTTAGCCGATTATTTCCATGAACTTTTATAGTTAGACAACCTCTCCCATGGCCCCCCAACTTTAGATTTTGAAAATTTCCAACACAATTTTCTATCAATTTTGGTCACATGGCAAATGTTTGATGGCAATAAAGTAATTTTGTCCTTAATGTGGACAACAAATTATTTTTTCTTTTTCTTATTCTCTTTTGATAGTTGTTTTTTTTTTTTGTTTGAATTAGTCATGGGAGTCCAATTAGTAACTGCAAAGTTGGGCTCTGCGCCCAATTTACCAAAAGAAAAGTACATTTTTGCTCTCATACAATTGCCATGTATTATTATCTACATGACCAAGATAGATGGAAAATTAGATGAAAATTTTCAAAAAATCCAAAGCTAAAGTTGGGGGGGGGGGGTGGAATTGCCTATTTATAATAAGTTAAGGTGGGTAATCAGCTAAAATTAAAGTTTAGGAGAGAAATAGGTAATTCTTTACAAATTTGAAGAATTAATCGACAAATAGGTCAATATAAATATTCAAAGACATACTAGTTTTTTCGTATATAGCAACGATACGAAATACACAAGGTTGATGAATCTACTAAAACTCACTCATTATTGTCCACAACCAAGGGTAAAATAACAGAAATTATATAGTTCGAATATGTTCATCAAGTTGGCATAACAAAGACAAACATTTATTCGTACACTTACTCATGTCTTCGGTTGTTTCCATTTCTCAATTTTTTGTTTTACAAGAAAAAGGGTCTGTTTGTTTCTATCTTCTATCTGGCAAGCAAAGAGAAAAGGGTGAAGAAATGAACTAGGTCAAATTTGGGACATTTGGTTTTGGGCTTTAGTGAAAATTACAGACCCATATGAATAATAATGTGGGCCGACTCAAAATTCAGGTCTTAAACCATTTAAAATTGTAGGCCTTCCAAGCATAAGCGGGCTTCTAAATGACCGAGGCCCGCTAGACATAGGCTGAATTTTCAAGCCCAACTCAAGAAAAAGAGTGTGTTTGTCAGGAATCTAAAAGTCTGTTTGGTACTCTACTTGAATCCAACTTTTTAAATTCAAAAACCAGTCTACTGCTGAAAGGATGAAAAATGTCACATATGGTAAAAAGTGATGCATATGAAAAAATGGCACTGAAGAAGTCACCGTCAGCCATGGCTAATCAATGCAGGCTCTCGTCGAATAATTTATTTTAAAGTAATGTTATATTTACTATTTACTTGTACCATCTTTCTAATAGAGCTAGGGTTCGCTAACGTATGCAGATCTCATCTTCATCAGAGAAGTAGTAAAAATGATGGTAAGGATAACATTCTTGTTTCTTTTAACGTTTTTCAGTTTTGTAAACTTCAAATCAAATTTTTAGAAACTTTATCTAACGAAAATTTGCTTTGGACCCTCACTTGTTTCCCTTAGGTTAACGTTTTGTTTTGGGCCTTTTTGTTAAACAAATATAAGCCCAAATCATAACCTTCGCACAAAGAAATTGAAATTTCATACAAAATCCCGTATATAACCCTCGTTCTCTCTTTCTCTCCCTCCCCACTTTTCAACTTGATGATCCGAAGACTTTGACCCCACCGACGCGACTTCTCCGCCATGGCGATCCAGTTCAAATTCAGAAGCTCCGTCAACTTCGACTCCGTCGCCATCGACGGCCGAGCCTCCATCTCCGTTCGCGATCTCAAATCCAAGGTAATTCGCCACAAGAACCTCAACCTCTGCCAAGACTCCGATCTCCTCTTCTCTGACGCCGTAACCGGTCAAGGTCTCTCTCCCGCCCTTTATCTTTGTCAATAGCGTTTTTAGCTTTCAGTTTCTTGTTTTGTGTTTGGTTGCAGAGAAAAAATCGATTGAGACGTTACAATTGGACATGAAGTATTTTGGAATCGTGTTTTTGTCCGTTTGGTTCGGAAACGCCTTAGAATTACAGTTTTTGTGTTTGGTTGCATGGAATTGGAATTAGGGTTTATGCAT
Source organism: Malus sylvestris (assembly GCF_916048215.2). NCBI lineage: Eukaryota > Viridiplantae > Streptophyta > Magnoliopsida > Rosales > Rosaceae > Malus > Malus sylvestris. Next base: position 5,381,630 of record NC_062267.1, on the reverse strand, counting down.
ATTGTTAGCTAAGTTTTCATATGCCTTTCGGTTTCGGATTGATTGCAGAGTACAACGACGAGAATATTCAAATTCCGTGTGGTTCAAGCGTGATAATTAAGAGAGTTCCTGCAGGATCAGTACATGTGGATCTGTAAGAAATCTATCTATATGCTTTATAGAATCCATGCACGTTTTTTATTGGGATGCATATTAATTGGCGATGAAAGTTTGTTTATTGTCTCGGAATTTCGATTTATTTTTATGATTTTTTTACAGGCCTCACTTCAACTCGTGCCCGAATCTTCATAGCAAGGACTCTGTCGACGATAAATCACTTGTTGCAGCGGTTTGTTTCTTAAACATTGCGCTCGCATTTGAAGTTGCAGACTTGCATTTGGATGGTTCTTAGTCACATTTGAAGCTCTTGTTATATGTTTGCCCGATTGTTTATTTAATTTCTCTTATGTCTATGGTGTTTCGCAGAATGCTGAGACTGTTGACTTTGATGACTTTGGGGTTGACGTGTATCCCATTCCTAAAGAAACCGTTTTCAGTTCTGATTTGGATCCAGACAAGGATGACTTCATCTATGATTATCAACCAAATAGCGATAACTGCATCACAAGGTTTGATTGGTTCTTTTAATATGTATTCCCTAATGTTGTATGATTGTTTATTTTAAGACTTCAGATATATGAATGTTCGGTAAATATTTGGTATTTATGCTGTGCATGATTTCAATTTGTATTAGGTATTCGGAGCCCGCTGTGAGAGGATGCCTGAAACTTGAAGCAAGTGGCATTAGTGATGCTATTCCAGGAGGTATGTGCTTCGATTACAAAGCTTCAGGGGTTAGGCCTATGTTTGTTACTTGTATTAGTCTTTTCATGGGTTAGGCCGATGCTTACCATTCTGAATTATTTTATATAGGTCATGCACATAGTGGAGTTGAACAAATCATAGTGCCTACAAAATCAAAGCCTGAAGAAGATGACATGAATGTGGAAAGGTAAGACGTGCATTTGTTGTATCCGTCTTATTGTTTTTCTGGTTCTTCGGTCTCAATGGTCTGACTTGTTTTATCTCTTGTAAATGAAGGGTGGGCAGTGCGAATCCCCTAGATACAGGGCATGCTAATTTGTCAACGGAGCTGAAATGCTCTCTATGCAATGCATATTTCAAGGAGGCTGTGATGATACCATGCTGCCAGCACAGTTTTTGTGAGAAATGTAAGTCTATGGTCTGATAGGTTTCCATCTGATACTTTACCGTTGGATAGTTTTTGTGAGAGATGGGGTGTTATGTATTAGGATAGTTTTTGTGAGAGATTGTGTGTTAGGTATTAGTAATTCTGGGCTGTAATCTGAATGTGATAACTTATGCACATTTTTGTGTTCAGGCATTTCTCAAGTGTTGCGAGAAAAGTCCAGATGTCCCAAGTGTTTTTCGACCAAATGCAGAGTAGAAGATTTGCTGCCGAATGTTTCTCTTAGGCAAGCAATTGAGCATTTCCTAGAATCCCAAAATTTAATCACTGCTCCAGATAATGATTGTTGCCAATATGCTCCAGGTAGGAGTTTCACATATGTTTATTCTGACCTACCTTAGCCCCGCTATTGTGTTTAACTAGTTATTAATGTAAAAACAGATGGAGAATCTGGAATTCAAGCCAAAGATGTCTCTCGCGGCAATAATATTTTACAGAGAGAGCCAGAGGTGCCTCATTCTCCTGAAACAGGGACAGGATCTAATCATTTCTTCGCAGAATCTGCTTTTAACCCTCCTTTCAAAAAAGATGTTAAACCTGCAATCCCGAAACAAAGGCCACCTTGGGTTTCTTCAGAAGGTAGTATTTAACTTGGTCCTTTGTGACATTGCTGGAACTTTATCCGATTCTTGTTTTGGCATGTATCACCTTTTCTGACATTCTTGCTATTTACCAGGTTGTGACAAGAGCTTCTTGGAGACTGGAAAGCACAGAAAGGTATCCATTGTGAAAGTAGATGTGAAAATTCTCTTTTTTTTTTTTGTTGGAACAAACTTCTCGCAACTCATTGTCTGAGAACTTCTTTTAGGTTCCAAGTGCTAAGACAACAAATGCTATTTTTGGTTGTGACTTAAATTTTTTAATTTTTTGGTGTGCATTATTTGAATGTCTATACCTGTCTTTATGGGATCAGGGGAAACGTACCTGTTACATGTGTGGTTCTACAGACCATTTCATAAGAGACTGTCCAGTGGCTTCAAGCCCACATCCTATGCTTCATGCAGGTATGAAATAGGAGTTGCATGCATTAATTTGTAGTTGCTATGAACTGTTGCCAGTGATGCTTACTAATTTGTGGATTTCAGGAAATGCAATATTTCCAGGAGCCATGCCAGGTTATGTACCACCATATTGGAATGGAGCTCCCTCACCTCGTGCCATGCCCTTTAGAAATCCATATGGAAATCATGCGATGACGGCGTTTGGTGCAAATATGGTCCCTCCTGCTCCTTATACTATTCCTACATACATGCCATCAATGTATTACTCATTCCCTTCCTTTGGGTATGTTCATTTTCATCTTTAGCTGATTGCTGTACCTAAGAAATTCATTATTATCGGTCCTCAATCATGTGAAGTATTCTTCATCAATTGCATTATATTGACTTTGACACCAAACCATCTTGCAGTGGATACATGAGGATGAGAGGTGTTGCTCCTCTTCCAGGGACTAGCAAAGACTGCTATTTAAGTCATTCGGAATCCCTGGATCTTCATGGTGGGGAAAAGAGAAGAAAAGTTTCAAATGAGAATTTGAGGAGGTGAGTTGATATGTATCTGTGGTGATGCTGTCTTGATCTGAAATAATGTTTTGATTATAGTTAGTTAATATACCTGATTTTAATGACTAATGAGTGGTTTTGTCCTGCATCAGAGAACAATCTCATGATTGTGACGATGACGAAGACCATGATTTAAACGAGAGACATGGCTATGATGGGACAGAAAGACTACATGACCACAGATCTTGTATAAACAGGGAAAAGAGCATAAGTTACTCTGAGGAAGGCTCTACTAAAGGGTCCCAGAGGCAATATCGGCTTCATAATCACACAGATGATGACAGGCTCGCAGTTGATGGTCAGTGGAAGAGTTCGTGTTTGGTGGTTGATGGTAGAGCTCCAAAGCAGTATCATCGCACGGAAAGATCAAGCTCAGAATTAGACGATGTGCCAAGTAGCTCTGGTTTCCATGAAGAGAGAAAGAAACACCACCATAGGAGCTCCAGAAAGCACAAGGATCGAAGAGAGCAGTGTGGCAGTGATTCCAGTTGGAGTGATCATCGATATACCAAAGATGATAACAGAAAAGGGATCGAGCATGAATCCAAAAGGCAGAGTCAGAAATATCGCAGCCACTCAGGATCTGGTATGGATCAAAGTGGTTCCAGTGATAAGAAGTTGCAGAAAGAGAGCAGTCACAGTTCTAGACATTCTAAGCACAGTGGAAAGAGTAATGTCGATGGGCGGAGTCATGACAGGTGGAAGATGGTTAGTGGGTCGGATGAAGATTGTGGAGAAGGTTATCAGTATTCTAGACAGAAAAGAAAACACTAGAAAACATCCGGACTGGTTTGTGAGGTAAATTGTGTAGATGAAGTCGCATGTCTAAACTTTGATTTTCTATATGGTACTCTTTCGTTTTCAGTTAGATTGTATTAATTTTGTTAGTTTTAGCTCCATTCTTGATAAAACCTGCCTATACTTGTTGAAAGCAACATATTTAGCGCACAGTAAACTCGGACTTGTGTAGGATACTTCTTGATCTAATGCGAATTGTCTGTTGGTTTTGTTGAAACAGATCTGATTGATTCGGCTTTTGGACAGTAACTGTTTGTTAATATCTGCTAACCCACCGCTTCACATTTTAAGCTTTGATCATAGAGGGAGAGGCTAGCATACAAAAGTTTTAACAAGAGCAGCAATTGTTGATGTAGCCACAGACTTGTATGCTTTTTGCTCATACCGGAACTTACTTTCACAGACTTGTTAAAGCCGGTTGAAGGTATGTTCCCTTTCAGAGGAAAAAAAGGTACAGAAACAGAAGCCATAAAACCAGGGGGATTAGAACAAAGTGAGTTGGGTTTTGCTTTCTACACATGGATTATTGTAAATATTTTTTTCAAACTGTTTGGAGTTTTCAGTTACCTTAGAATTTTTTTGGTCCGGACTTAATGTTAAAAACTGAAGATTATACTGCACATTTTGTGAATGTGTATTGATGAGTATAGAAAGAATTTCATGTTTTAGCGTCGGTTTCTCGGCCTGGTAAAGACCAATTTGTAAAGGGAATTTACATGCCAGATTCCGTCACTAAGGTAATGCGTCGCTAATAGTAAACTGTTTTTCTTTCTGTTTTCAGGTCAGGTATTTGCTTTCCTTCCCCAGGAAGATGCAATTGGACCCAATGCAGTCGCAACCCAACAGTCCAACGCAGCAATATTTACCAACTACTGCAAAATTAAGAAGCTGCAAAGAAAGATGTTGACATGAACTGCAAGTTTGCCACAAACTTATTCGATCGATCAAGGGCTCGATCGATTAAGGGCGATGGATACCCTGGTTCCTGCAATAAGAAGTGGTCGTGGAGATTATTTCGACTGTTCTCACTTATTCATGGACAACCAAAGCTAGACGAGAGGACTCGAAAATGGTTACGTTCTAGTTGCAGTGTCTCAAACTAATCATTCGACGCCGCAACCTTGGTGTCTCCATTTCATGCAGGTCCTTACAGGGACTTGACATGCATGGACACTGAACTTGAACTGAAACCCTAAGCAATTAAAATCACGAACTTATTAACAAGAAAAATTAAAACCTCGAACTTGTTAAACTGAAAAATTATAATTACGAAACCAGTGACAAAGATTAGCAAGTGCCCCCACTGGCGGCGGAGTTCCTTCTGCCGGTCTGGGTTTCTCAACCTCATAATGCCAAATATACCTGTCCGGGTAACGCACTCCTGGCCAGGCTCCGGTCATACAATCTTCGTTCACCCCGGTCATACAATCTTTGTTTGGGAAAACATGAGACACTATTCATCGAAGGGCTGATTCCGAAGAGCTTTTGAATTGGTTAAAAATGCTTTCAGATTACCAGAAACACTTTTTAGTGCTTTTCTGACGGTATAATTTCAAGTAAATTAGGGGTGGGCACGGTTCGGTGTGTTTTTGAGTGAAATTGAAACCGAAATTTTTTGCAGTTCGGTTCGGTGTGATTTTGAAGTCAAAATCGAAATGAAACCAAACTATTTGGTTTAGTTTGTATAGTTTCAAACTGCTTCGGTTCTGTTTTTAAGAAAAAATATACAATTTAAAATATGAGATGCTCTTTACCCAAGCTTTGCATGAATGCAATCTACAACTTAAAAAAAAAAAAAAAAAAACTTATCTAAAAGAAAAGTAGTTTTTAGTAAGATCGTAAATCAAAACTTGAAATGAAAGACATCATAACATATTATTAAGCATTTCTCAAGTGCTCCTAAAGGGTACAAGTTAAACATAAGCAGTAGCTAATCGAACCATTACAAAATGTCATCCTCATTAAAAACTAGTAAAAAGTCCTCACAGTGCAATCTTATTAGCTAGCTAGCTACCAATTGCCACGCAAAAATGTTAAGGCTTGGGAAGAAGAAATGCATGAACGGTTTGCAACTTTGCATGCATATTATGTTCAGTAAATAACATGTATCAATGATCCAATATCATGGACTCAAGGTAGATGTATATTATAATTGCCCAGCAATCAGACTTGCATGGTTGCTCCCTCAAATTTATGAGGAAGCTATGCATTATTTCCCTTGCAATTTTGATTTCTCAATGTCCTTTGTGTGGAATATTTACCTGTTGATCACATATCCAGTGTAGAACAATGTATTCAAGTGCCCACCCCTACTCATGAGTGGTGATATTGTGTCAAAGAGAAAGAAAGTGATGACTGATGATATTCTAGTGTGGTTGGATTCATACTAAATGTATGAACTCTAACAAACAACTTATTAAAACATGAGATCTAATATGGACATTTAATTAAATGCTTATTAATATTTATGGTGCGGTTCGGTTTCGGTTTCAATGCGGTTTTCAAAAGCCAAAATCGAAACCAAACCGTTTCCTACTTTGTGGTTCGGTTTCAAAACCAAAACCGTTTCCAAAACTGCAAAGTTGAATCATTCGATGCGGTCCAATTTGGTTCGTGTTTCAATTTCGGTTTTTGATTTTAAGTGCCCACCCCTAAGGAAAATCATTTGAACTAAGAGAAGAAAAGGGTAGTTAAAACTGACTTTTAAAGGTTCCAGATTCTTGTTTAACTCCTCTTCTTCTAACCCCTGGCTCATTACCTTGTCAATCTTGGCTTTATATGCACAACTGAAACCTGCTTAAATTTAAGAGAATACTCAATTTGTTAGTTGAAGAAAATGGTTCAATGACAGCCTTTCTTTTAACTTGTTGGCTCTGTAGTAAAAGTTAGCTAGTCTTAAGTTCGACCATTAAAAAAAAACAAAAACAAAAACAAAAACAAAAACAAAACAAAACAAAAACTAATAAAAAGTGTTTCAAAACTTTATGTTTTAACAAAAAATCATCCTATAACTTTATTTAATGATAAGAACAAGAGAAAGAAAAAAAAAAAAAAACAAGAAAAACTTAACTAAAGGTGTGTGCAAAGAGCATCCGACCAATCTTTCAATTTTGATATAATCTAAGTATATTTTATTCCTCCAAAATTAAAATTTCAAATTGAAGTGGATTCCGTTTGATTCAGAACCAAATCTGGGGCGGTATGGTTGGGAGGGAGTCGGTCAAGTGTGGGTTGGTTGGGGGTAGGGGTGGGGCAACATCATTGATAACATCGTTGAATTCATCACCCATTTTTCTAGTAATGGTATTGAGCCATTAGCCATGCATGATTTTAACGACATGGAGGTTGACATCTATCATGTTTTTATTTATTTATTTTTAAATCTTTTTATTGCATTTTGGTGAAATAACTTGAAAATCTAGGACGACCATATGCCGTTAAGTTTCATAAACAGTATAGTATCGTTAAGTTTTATAAACAGCGTCGTACCGTTAAGTTTCATAAACAGTGTAGTACTGTTAAATTTCATAAACAGTGTAGTAAGTTTCATAAACAATTTGTGTGAGGGGCGTGCGCGTCTGCGCGTCAGTTTTTTATTTTTAAATATTAAAATTATGTCTATTTTTTGTTATTTTTAATAAAATTTAAGAGTTTTTTTATTTAATAGCATGGTTTTTATTAAAATAAACTTAGTCCAATTTCTTTGTTATAAAAGTACTAAAAAAATGGTTATATCAATTCAATTGTAAGAATAAGGCAAAAAGTTCAAGCTGTGACCTCATCATATGAACATCCTCTTTGAAGTCTATTCCTGCCATGGTAATCCTCATCTGTTATTGCTGCAAATCCAAGACCATTTATTCGTCAATTAATACAGGTTAATGGGGTAATTTGCAATCTTGAATCCAAAAATGTGAGTTTAGGCTAGTTGGATAAGCAGTGTGCCCGTCTTCTCGCACATCACCTTTTTTGTAAATTGGAGGAGTCTAGACTGTCAACATATATAGAAAAGAAAAGTGAATTAGGAGATCAACATTACTTACATATGCCACGAAGAGCTCGTTTGACATTGAGAGTAGAAATCAAAGATGGCAGTTCTTTCGAAACATTTCACATACCTTCTCAATTTTTGACTGTCAGATCGAATGAATTAAAAAAGATCCATGACAAAAAACTAGCAAAAGTGTGTAAGAAGTAAATATGAGTGTGTCAATAACACTTTTTCTGGGTCAAGTGTGAATAGCACTATCCAACTAAAAATGAAATCTACCACGGAGTGGTCTAGTGGTTGGCGATGAATTCTAGACTTGTATTTCACATGGCACATCCTGTGTTCAATTATTGGCGTTGGTGAATCACATGATGTTGGCCAGGGGAGGCTGAAATGCCTATGTTAGTCTTCCTGATCTTCGGAAAAAAAGTAGAGAAAAACTAAAAGGATAAGTAATCACGATTAAAAGTTACGATTATAAATAAGCTCTATGGTCCCAACAACAACCAGTCGTTGTAGTATAGTGGTAAGTATTCCCGCCTGTCACGCGGGTGACCCGGGTTCGATCCCCGGCAACGGCGTTTATCTTTTTTAATTCCGACAACTTTTGCTACTCCTTTTGCGTCAATACGACGTCGCACTGCGGTTTATCTTCTTCGAGTTTCATCTCTCTCCCCTCCTCGAAAGCCAAGACTCTACAGTCTTTTCTGTGTTTCTCTTCCCTTCTTCAAATCCAATTCTCAGCCTTTCACGATCCCCGTATTTGGAATCGGGATTGCATTTACTGACACTGATAGCACATGGGTTGGTACGAGGCAACTGGGTCGGGGCAGCAAACCGGCCCGAGCGGGGGAGAACCAGGTCCAAGCAGCAGCAGCAGCGACCCGGGCGCGGCACGGCGGTTCCCGCCGGCAGCTCAGCCGGAGATCATGAGAGCCGCCGAAAAGGACGACCAGTACGCCTCCTTCGTCTACGACGCTTGCCGTGACGCCGTCCGCCACCTCTTGGGTTCGTTAATTGCTTATTACGATTTCAATTAAGGTCTTAATTGAGCTAATCGGTACCAACATTCGGCGTTTTGTGTGTTGTAGGTACGAGAGTTTCTGTAGCTTACCAGAACGAGGTTGGGTTCTTTTCAAAGTTTTGAACTTTAACCCCTGGGAATTGGGATATTTACAGTTAGCCTCCAACCATGGAGTTCTTCACTCTATCTGTTTTGGGTTTTGGGTTTTGGCAGACGAAGCTTCTTGGGCAAGTGCTTTATTACGTTTTGACAACAGGGTCCGGCCAGCAAACACTTGGGGAAGAGTATTGCGACATCACTCAGGTTGATCCACTTGGCTTCTAATTATCTCACATTTGAAATTCCCTTCTTACTTGTGTAGTTGATCCGAACATGTGCTCGGATAAATGCTCTTAACCGATTGAGCTACAAGCTCCTTGTTTTATTAGTTGTGTAGGTGATTCTAACCCGACCTCGGTTGCAAGTATGAATGCTATTAACCAATTGAGCTATAAGTGCCTTGCTTTGTTACTTGTGTAGTTGACGCTTGATACTGTGTTTTCAGGTTGCAGGACCTTATGGACTGCCTCCAACCCCGGCAAGGCGGGCACTTTTCATTGTGTACCAGACAGCTCTTCCTTATATTGCAGAACGAATTAGGTTCCAACTCCCCACCCGCTTTTTACTCATCTACTTATGTTATTTAGGTGTTAGTTTTAGCAAGCTGTGACTGTGAGTGTACTCATGTCTGTTTTCGAATGCACCGTTGACAGCTCTAGAGCTGCTAACCGTGGCATAGCCCTTGCTGATTCCGAGGAGCTCTATGGCCACAGTGCTTCATTGAGCAATGATGCTCAATCTTCTTCCACTATTCATGCTTCAACTGCCTCTACATCTGGGCCATCTGTTTCAGCTTTGAGAAGATTAAAAGAGAAGTTCAACGGGTTATGGATTTCGTTAGTCCGGCGATGGCCTACGGTATACTTATCCACCTCTTATCTTTATTTATAAGTTGATTGTTGGGTGGAACTTATGCTATCTTGTTTGGCTATCTTTCTGTGTCACTGCCTTGGATTGGTGATAATATAACGTGGATTGAATGCCTTTTGTAGTTAACATATCTGTGATGATGATCCCTCCAGGTGCTTCCTATAGCTCGAGAATTTTTGCAATTGGTTATTCGTGCTAACCTCATGTTCTTTTACTTTGAAGGTGATTCCTGCATTTAGAGGGTTCATGTATTGTAGTGTAAGTTCTAATAGTGAAATTGGGGAAGCAATTGATTTTCTTGTTGTCGTTGATTCTCTGCAGGCCTTTTCTATCATATATCAAAACGAACAGCAGGTATTCGTTATGTGTTCATCGGAAAACCATCTAACCAAAGGCCCAGGTATGGAGTTCATATTCTAATGGTGTATCCTTTAGTTGCTTCTATAAGAAGTATGCACGAGAGGTTTATCATTTGTTGATGACTCCTTCCTGCCAGTATCAGCAAGTTCTTTCACCTGCACTTGCTCTCTTTTATGAGCTATATATATCATAGATTGAGCATATCTTAGCATTCTGGTGCTCGTAGTTTTCACATTGATGATTGAAAGGATTGGCAGTCATCTGATTTGATTTATAAAAGTAAAACAGATTGAGCACTTCTTAATTGTATAGCAATTCGTTATCCATAAAATTCAGACTCGTTTGATTGGATCCCATGCAGATACCAAATTTTAGGCGTATTTCTATTGATTCAGCTTTGTATCATAGCTGCTGAAGGACTGAGGCGCAGCAATTTATCCTCTATTTCAAGTTCAGCTCATCAGACTTTTGGTACACAACAAACTTCTGCAGGTCAGTATGTTCGTAACCTTTTTATATTTATCATCTTGATTCAGCCTATGAAAGTAATATTGCATATCTTAGGTAAGAGAATAAGTTGAGCCGAAATAAAAAGCGACAATGTTAACTTCAAACAATGTTTACCGTGCAGCCAATTTTTGTTAGAATACATGTCATTGAGTATCTTTGTAGCTACAACTGCAATATGTAACCTTGATTGTTTATAGGTCGAGATTTGCCTGTGTTAAATGAGGAAGGTAATTTGATATCTGCGGATGCTGCCAAGGGAAGTTGGGTCTCTGAATCTTCAGCTTCAGAGGTATACATTCCAAACTTTTTCTCTCTTTTGAGGGTGGTTGAATTCTTATTTTTTCCTTTGGTTGCCTAGGCGTGTTCTTGTATAAGATAAGCCGAGAACATAAACAAAAATACGAAGTTACACTGGAAAACAACTTGCTAAGTTGGTTCGAAAGCTGGAAATCGTAAGCATAACCATCATGAAATCTCTTTTGAATAATGTAGTTGACTTACTCGATTTTGTTGCCTCCTTCTAGTCTCAGGCCAGCGGGACCAGCAAATGCACACTCTGTTTGAGTAATCGCCAATACCCAACAGCCACACCTTGCGGTCACGTATTTTGCTGGTACTGTCAAGTTTGCATTTTCATTACTCTCTCTCTCTCTCTCTCTCTCTCTCTCTCTCTCTCTCTCTCTCTGGTTTAATAACATGCTTTATTTGCAGGAGCTGCGTTATGGAATGGTGCAACGAAAAGCCAGAATGCCCTCTCTGCCGGACTCCCATAACTCATTCGAGCCTAGTTTGCTTGTACCATTCAGACTTCTAGCGTTTGATCGTGCCATCGTAATCAACCACAGCATTCGCCATTCCGTAAACAGAAACAAAAAAACGACTTGCAGTGAAGCAACTTGTCCTTGAATTCAACGAAGGCAAGGATGTTTATGCAGTTACTGTCTTTACTAGAATATGATAAATAGGTTAGAGAATAGCATGCACCACCTATGTGCCTTGTAGAAGTTAAAATGGTGCCTATAAACTTGTAATGTCGTCGTGGTTGTCGAGCGATTGAGCGAAAGCATGTCACCTGAGAAAGTGAAATACTTCTCTCCTCTCTGTTGCTCTTAACTGCAGTGTTGATATTTGATGCGCTAGTATTTTTCATTTTTACGAATTTTATTTTATTCTAAATTAATCTAAATTGCGGTGAGGAGAATTGGACTTTGGGTGCGCTAGTGGAGCGTGTCCACTCTATCCGATGGGACCGCACCCACCTACGCAATGTAACTTGAGTACTCTTTTTTTATGTTACGAATAATATTGCTACTTTTAAGTTACACTAAAAGGTGGAGGGAGTGTTTGAATACAGAACTTATGGGTTGAAGAAGAAGACCTTATCCACCAATGGTGGATATAACTCAAGTATTATTTTTATTTTATTTTATGCTAATGATAATATTTCACTTTACCCATCCAAACTCGAGTGTTTATTTTGTTACGATGAGTGATATTTTATACTAATATATACTAAAAGGAGGATAGAAGATTGGAACCAAAATGCAGTGAGTTGAAAATTATTAGTTGTACTAATTATTTAGCCTACTAACATTATCGTTTGTCAATAACCCTATAATTTGTCAATAAAAAAGAAAGAGAAAATTGAAGAGCAATGGTCTTTTTAGCTAACTTTGTTCGAACTTTCATCCATGTTTTGCCCTTTGAACCCTTTATTTTGGATGGAAGCTCTGACGGAGTTAGCGAAAATGATAATTGTCTCATTATAATATGTTCAGGGAGCAATACTCCCGAAATTTTAGTTCAAGGACAAAACTTTAATTGGATCAAAGTTCAAGGACCATTGATGCAATTTTCTCAAAAAAAAAAATAGTTGTAGACTTGTGGTATATTCGAGAAGGAAGGAAGTGGGTACTTGTTGGGCTTGGCCTGCCTATAACTAAATCTCAACCGTCTATATCCATGATCACGAAATGGACCGTTAGATCACCCTCCAACCTCCCCCATATATATACCAAACAAAATGTGTCCACCAGCGCCTCTACCGAAGCAAATTAGGGTTTTTGCAAGCAAACGCCGACAGCGCCGAAGCTCAGTGTTTCTCTGATCTCCTCCGATTTCACCCAACAACATGGCGGCTGCTACCCAGATGAGCAAGAAGCGAAAGGTAAACCCTAACCCTAGAACTCCCCCGAACCCTAATTACCGATTTCGCAGCAATCAAATCGCAAGTGATTATACAGTCAATCAATCAGTCGTGTTTTGTTCTGTGATTTGATAGTTTGTGGCCGACGGAGTTTTCTTCGCCGAGCTGAACGAGGTTCTGACCAGAGAGCTGGCGGAGGACGGCTACTCCGGCGTCGAAGTCAGGGTCACCCCTGTCCGCACTGAGATCATCATCCGAGCCACTCGCACTCAGAACGTCCTCGGTAAATCTCACTCTTGATATGTAATTCTGTTTGTTAATCGAATTAAACTGAGATTAATTTTGATAATTACGTATTAGTTTAAATATTTATGTTATGTATATGTGGAATAGGCGAGAAGGGAAGGAGGATTAGGGAGCTGACATCTATTGTTCAGAAGAGATTCAAGTTCCCCGAGAACAGCGTCGAGCTTTATGCTGAGAAGGTGAACAACAGGGGACTATGTGCCATTGCTCAGGCCGAGTCTCTCCGATACAAGCTCCTTGGAGGCCTCGCTGTTCGCAGGTTCAATTCATTTTTCATTTCTGTTATCTCAATACAAAATTCATATAATTATGTTAGAAAGAAGTCATCTTTTCAGCGAGTAGGCTATGATGTAGTCGTTGCCGACCTCGTGTCTGAGGATGACGATAATTGCTCATTCCATCTTTATTTTGTTAGCTTAGGATTGATTAATCCATGTTCTTTCCCGGCTTTGGTTATTCGATGGAGAAATTATAATCATTGAATGGTTCCGAATCACACGTTTCACCACACATAAGGCATCAGCATTGTTTTTTATTCGTTATACTCGTAGCTCGTTGCCCATGAACCTTTGGGTTGATTTAATATCAATGCTCAAATTAAAACCTTGTTGGAGTTTGGAATATTTTCTCACATCTTTAAGAGTTCTTGAACTACTTTCCATTTACACATAATTATCCGACGATATGTTGGCATGTTGTGTTGTTACTGAGATATTTTGATGTTATAGGGCTTGCTATGGTGTGCTGAGATTCGTCATGGAGAGTGGTGCAAAGGGATGTGAGGTATCCCTTAAGTCTACTTTTCTCCTTATGAACAATTAATGTAGTCTTTTTAGTCGGGGTGTTGAAAATGGCTCCTGAAATCTAATCTTAATCTTTTCGCACAGGTTATTGTTAGTGGAAAGCTCAGGGCAGCGCGTGCCAAGTCAATGAAATTTAAGGATGGGTACATGATTTCCTCTGGTCAGCCCGTCAATGAGTACATTGATGCCGCTGTGAGGCACGTTCTTCTTAGACAGGTTAGCTTCCTCTCCAACCGATCTTTTGTTGCAACTAGCAAATGAAGTGATTCTGTGATTTTTGCTTATTTTCTTTTCAACAAGTGTAGTTAATTGTGTCTTTGCTCTGGCAACTGCAACAGGGTGTGCTCGGTATTAAGGTGAAGATCATGCTTGACTGGGATCCCAAGGGCAAGCAGGGACCAATGACTCCATTGCCTGATTTGGTGACCATCCACACCCCCAAGGAAGAACAGTATCTTCCGGTTCCACCCGCAGCAATCAACATAGAGCCAGTTCCAGTTGCAGTAGCTTAAACTGAGTTAGTTGTTTGGGTCTGTTTTTCAAACGACATTGTTATGTAGTATTATGTTAGCAAACAGGTTTTTGTTGAAATCAGGAGAGGAAGAATACTATTTTGTTATTTGATAAACTCCACGGGTTTTCGTATTTCGGTTTTGTTCACGTTACTTTTGTTTTTAAATGAGTGAAAGATGGTGGTGAATTGCCTCTCTGATATCTCTTGCTTTCAACCCACTTGTTATTAGAGAAATAAACAAGTAACATTGGACCAAATTGATTTGTTCTTATAAACTGATTTGTTCTGTGTATCGATGCATTACAAAGAGCGTCGATCATGGCCGAAAAGAAAAACCACCGGCTCCCGCAACGGCAGCGGAAACACAAACAAGATCAAAAGGCACAGTTGAGACGATGTTGATCAAAAACAAAATCCGGTGGCTGTGTTGGAGACGTACACACAACACCCCCCCCCCCAATTACTTGACCACCTTGTTTTCCAAATTCTCGAAACCTTTGCCACCAAACCCGCTGTTGGGGCCAGCATTCTTTCGAACCAATGTGCACGCGCATGGTCCTTAGTTGCCCTCTTAGATTTTGACTACGATGAGCAGCCTTTGGGTAACTATTGTAAGAAGAGGATATCGTTCACTAGGATCCAGCACAGGTCTCCGAAGTGCTACGAGAAAGATGAAGTGCGACGTGGACAATTTATGCTTCGAATGAAGTGTTTACAAGGCGTCGCGATCATGGATAAGTGGTTGAATCTTGCAGTTGAGAGTAATTTTTTTTTTTTTTTTTGTTAAACGATAGATTTTTAGATTATATGTTAGATTAGGAAGCTAACGGGTCTGGACTCACACCATGATGCAAGGGCAACTCTCATCTTTTTTTTTTTTTTGGTGAAGAACGGGGAACACAACCCAAAAAGAACTACAAACCAACAGCAAACCGAGTCCGAGGGACTCCAGCAGCATCATCAATGAGAGCTGATCTAATCCACACAGGAGGCTCATCAAAAACAAGAACACCAATATCCATGTTATAACTCCAATTAGCCAACTGATCCGCCACAATATTCTTCTCTCTATAAACGTGATTCAATTCACACCTCCTCAATTGTCTCATCATTAATCTGCAGCTATGCATAATTGTCTCCAAAGGATGGAAATTATCAACTTGGGATTGCTTCAACAACATAATAACAGCCTTGGAATCCATCTCAATATGAAGCTCAGTAGCACCCTTATCAATAGCAAGCTGTAAACCAAAGTATAAACTCCATAATTCAGCATCACAAACCTGCCCTTGTCCCAAATTCACAGCAAAGCCACCTAACCAGTTGCCATTATGATCTCTTAGAACGCCACCAGCCCCAATTCGACCAGAATTTGTCCTTCTAGACCCATCCACATTTAGCTTACACCAACCTACATCAGGATGATCCCAAGAGAGAATCCACATCTCTCTCAATGATCGCTTTTGGATACATAGGCATGACAAAATTGACATCAAAAATCTGCTTGTTTCTCCACTTCCAAATATGCCAACAAATAAAAAGGAAAAGAGTACACCAAGCACCCTCATTGGTCCCTTTTGAACTTACTTTCAGATTTGCCAGCAACCAAGCCTTAAACTCAAGATTCTGGGCATTCCTCAGTTGCCATGGAACTCCCATACTTTTCCAGATACACATAGCCCTGGAACAATCTTTAAAAATATGAGCAATGGATTCAATTGGTCCACAACAAGTCATACAAGAAGAATCAGAAGTTAATTGTCTTCTAACTCGTTGCTCATTAGAAAGCAATCTCCCTTTACTCATCAACCAAAGAAAAACTTTTAGCTTCGGTGGAACATTAACTCTCCAAATAAAATCCCAGCATGAATCAGGCAAATCCTCTTCATCAAAGAAAAGATTATAAGCTGACTTAACGGTGAAAACTCCATTAGAAGCACATCTCCAAATAAGGGCAACTCTCATCTTCACCACTGTGGTAGAAGACCATTTGCCAGTTGAGAGTAACATTAAAGAGTTAGACATCAGCCTTTGTACTTATCACAAAGCATGGAACGCCACCGGCAGATACGCCATGCCGCAGACGGTTTTCAGTACAAAATCTTTAACCGCCCTAAATTTTGGAGAGTGTAAGAATAAAGGACAAGGACATGAGTTCCACAAGTCTTCCATATCTTTGAAAACTATGCCCCTCAAATACGTGCATTTGCACGATCACACTGATATGATAAATTTTCTCGGGAATTTTATGTACCATTATATTGTTTGATTGATATACTTTTTGTTATTGTTGTTGAATGTTTAGGCTCACATCTTTCCAGAAGATGTGACAAATAGGTACCCTTCACCATTGCCTCTTCTCGAGCATCCTATTGTTGGCAATTGATGTAACTAATTCACTCTTACAAAGCCTGGCTATGTTTAAATTTGAACAAGAGGATTAAATTGGGAAGTACTTGATGTAGAACAAATGGTCCAATGGCTTGAAGAGAAAATGGACAGACAGAAGACAAGGGGACGCAGTGGGAATTTGCAAACTTAGCGTCCGAGCTATGATTTTGGCTCATGATACTTTTTCAGAAAGGGAAAGACATCACAGTTCAAACTCACACCTTTTTTTGTGACATGATGGATTTTGGCCATCCAAGACTATTAAAGCTTCCAAAACTGCATTTTAAGTTCTGTAATAAAAATCGGACTTTTCGTTTGTATCTTATTAACGTCGTTTGCTTTCGTTTTAATTACCTAAATCTTTTGAGTTGTCCTAGGGAGTTGTAATCCATTTATTTAAGCCAATGGCTGCTTCATTGTAATCATCTTTCATCAATTAATCAAATACAACCTTTGGGATTTCTCACAAAAACTTATAATCCTTAGCTTTGTGCCACGTCATTTCTCATAGGATTTATTTTCTTTTTGATGTCCCCATGGATTATTTGTTTAGGGTAAACGAATTTTTCTTCAGTGAGATCGGCTATTTCTTTCTTTACTGATGGATAATGGGTTTAGTTCTTACCAGTTAAATACAATCATGCATGTGTTGTTTTCATACGGCTGATAAATTAGACCGACAAGGATCTTCTTCGGATTCTCTTTGTGGGGATCTAGAGGATCAATCAATTGTATCTGTTCATCGTACATCGTACGGTCAGTTTTCGTTAGGTACTATTTATATTCAATTTTAAATATAAAATTTAAAATAAAATTTAACCGCACGATGTTCGACGAACGGATACGATTGATTGATCCCCGAATTCCTACAAAGAGGATCCTATTCCAAATTAGACTAGCTTAATTACAAGTCTATTATTTAATTTTCGGGATTAAACAATAAGAAAAAAGGCTAAGATAATTAGTTGACCAGGCAGGCAGGCATGAGGGAGGCCACCATTTTTCTTTTTATGCATGCATTTGATCGTTCACTTTTACCATATTTTTCTAACACTGAAATACGATGCAGGCTTCCGTCCATATCACGGAAGCCAATTTGAGTTTTGGTCCCTCTTCAGCACTAACTCTTGTGTTCTCTTTAGCAATTATACTCTCTCAACTCACAAAACATGTGTATTGTAATTGTATGATGTACGTACGATTGTTCCTCATCGATCCACTGAGATTTTGTAGTATGTTTCGCAGTGTCGTATACCTACTAGGGTTTTTACTTTTGACCGTTAGATGACTAAATCTAACGTCTAAAAATCTCAATGCAGAGGATACACCAAAGCGTAACAGAATTTTTGCCATCCACTTGAAAGAAATATAATCTTATCAGATTGACATCATTTGTAGGTCAGCTTCCAGTTCCAGCACTAAGAAACCCTAACAACACGTGTGCAAGACAATTTGACGGCACGTTACTCAAGAGCATCACACTTTTTACGACAACAATATCGTGAGCCAAAAGGGTTTTAGGTTTTTGGAGGAACAAAGCAAAGCACAAAACCCACGTTACCCAAAAGTGAGAAAAGATTGAAAATTGACAGTGGGTTTTGTCCTCAATCCCATTTTGTTTTGTGGAAATTCCAATTGGGGGGAAAGAACCTTATTATGGAATTGAGATCCTCTTGGATCTCTATGTTAAGAACTGACGGATCAGGAAATTCGGATCACTCAATTAAAATCATGCGGTTCTTATTAACTCACACATTGACCCACTTCACACAAAACCAAGCCTTAAACGGCTCGGATCTCCCTCACTTGAACAATCCGAATTTTCGGTTCATCGAATCTGAGCATAGAGATTTGGCTAGGATCTCAACTCCTTATTATGCACTATGCAGAGAGAGAGAGATTGATATTCTGGTAATAGTGGGGAGCACAAAGCACGCCTCATCACTCAAATGTAAATGCTGACGAGTCATGATATTAATTATTGGGTCAACTTTATTTCAACAGAAGTTTCTTTTATTGTGTGTATATTTTAATGTTTTCTTTTGGTGGATTTGTAGATTAATACAAATGGTGTGTCATTGTTCATTATCTTCCGAGGTTTCTTCAATTGTAGACTAAGAATATTCCCACTGCAAAGAGATTGCATAATTCCATATCTTTTATTTTGAAAAGTACGTAAGTGTTTATGTGTAATTGATGTAACGAGTGATGGAGAAGTTTTTTGCATTTTAACAACCATATTCCCATTTGTTTGACTCAATAATAAACTTCTAAAGTTCAGATCGTTGAAATTATAAAGTGAGTTTCATAAAAACGTATCAAAAATTATAAAAAAATGATGTCACATATCCGTTCCCGTATATTTATATATTTATCAATATCTATTAGGATCCTCTAAATTGACCCTTTTCCATGGAACATATATTGAACTACAGAAAAAGGTTTGACTTGGCGTGGGAACCAGTAAAGTGCCTATTAGACTGTGAAAGTTGAAGCCATTGACTTAACCCTAAACCTAAATATATATGATTGTGAGCTGCCCTTACACTTAACAAAGACCACAACGCCTTATGGTGGTGGGTTTGATGCAATATTTTTTTCTACCCTTGTTCCCCCTTAAAGAGGTTTCAACTTTAAAAAATGTTCTAAAGTGCGTTAGGCGCTAGTTGAGCGGTGGTCAGGAACCTAGTAGGATAACTTAAAACAATAAGAACTTGAGTGTCTCTAACAATAAGAGATTAAGGGTAATTCCTAATGTAGTTCCCATTTGCAATGTTATTGTTTTAAGTTACCCTACTGGTTATCTCAATTCCAAATGGGAACTCGTATGCAATTACCAAGGTTTTTAGCCTTTTGGCATAGTACGAGGGCAAATGGGTGATATGGTCATTTGAGACTTGGCATGAAAGACATCAAATAATGCATACAATAATAAACAAAGTAAAGAAGATAACGGAACATGGGATGGATGAGATGATGAGGAAGCTAATGAAAACCTAGTGTCAAGGAGTGGGTGTTCCACAAAAATAGCTTAGTGGATTCACCCCACGCTCAATTGAGGACGCCTCCCCTCCTCCAATCTATTTACCCTCTCTCCCACAATAGCAAATGTGTGGCCCATAGGCTATTTTCAAGCAATAAATTTAGTGCATTCAGAATCTTATCATGTTATTTAGAGTTATAATATTGATGAGTGGACGACAAGGTTCAGTTGATATCTAGTACTTCTATAGTATATTATTATACTTTTAAGTAGAATAAGGTCATCACATAGTGGTGTTCTGAATACACCGAAAAATTACTCATCCCGAACATGAATGTGGGGCCCATCTACTCCATAAATCCATCCCAAGCTTTTGCTTAGTGGGACATGCTTACACCCCACTACGCAGGCCAAAATCATGTTTGTGGGCAAGTAACCAGAAACAAACAAGCAAATGGATAACTCACCCACCCATCGCATGCATTCTCACAACACATTTTAGGTGCGGAAAGAAACGCATATGTAATACAAAGTTTTGCAAAGGAGGCCACAATCCCAAGTGGGTCCCACGTATGTGCTTTTGTCCTGTAAGATCACGCCAGGTGTAACTTTTGCACACTTGGCCATGCCAACTGTGCTCCTACGCGTGC
This sequence comes from Malus sylvestris, assembly GCF_916048215.2. Lineage (NCBI taxonomy): Eukaryota > Viridiplantae > Streptophyta > Magnoliopsida > Rosales > Rosaceae > Malus > Malus sylvestris. Next base: position 5,361,374 of record NC_062267.1, on the reverse strand, counting down.
GTTTCGTTTCATGGGAGGGACACTAACTTTGGTATCCAACACATTTCATAATGACTGCAAATTACTTGGCGAACCGTTTGCAATTTGTCACTATATTCTTCCTAAAACTTGCTCAGTCCAACTCGTAATCCCATTTAGCTACCACGGGGTAGCTCAGTGGTTAAGAACAAATTCCAAACTCATATTTCACACGGCACGTCCTTAGATTTTTATTATGAAGGCATGGCTTGTTGGAAAATATTAGTATTTTGGTTTATTTGAATGTTTGGTTTTCTGGGCTTAGCGATTAGGGTTCGCTTATTATAAATAGGGTGTTTTGTTATTCATTAGAGAACAAGTTAGCCACAATGTAGTCTCTTAGGGTTTTGTAACCGTTTCGTCATTCTCAGTTTGTTTAATAATATTATTATTATTTGTTAGTCTTGTTCGTTGCGCACTCTCATATTCAACTTGGTATCAGAGCAGGTTTGATCCTTCGGGATTTAATTTGCTTTGGGTTGGTATCTGTTTGTTTGTTTCCTTTGTCGTTCGTGTTCAGATTGTTAGTTGGTATTGATTGTTTGCAAGAAGAAAAAAAATTGTTTGTTTGTTTTTTGTGCCGTGGCTCTACTTCTGTACATTTAAACGCTACAGCCTACAAGAGTATCCGCAAGTCTGTATTGTTGCAAAGGAAAAAAGAGGAAAAAGTAGAATGAATGAAAAAAAGAAGGAAAAAAAGGGGAGTAAAAAAAAAAAAGGAAGAAACAAGAAAAAATTGGTTGCTTGTTTGGCCCATGTGGGCAAAGGGAAAAAAAAATTTGGTTGGATTTTTTGTTTGTTTGTTCAGAAGTTGGCATCGGCATTGGTATTGGCATCGGCATCGACATTGGCATTGATATTGGCTTCGGCATCGGCATCGGCATTGGCATTGGCATTGGAATTTGGAGGCTTGCATCCACATCTGCTTGTTGGCAAACTCATGGCGGTGAGTTTGACGGGGGTGTTGGAAAATATTAGTATTTTGGTTTATTTGAATGTTTGGTTTTCTAGGCTTAGCCCGCTAGAATTAGGTTTTGTTAGAGATTAGGGTTAGTTTATTATAAATAGGATGCTTTGTTATTCATTAGAGAACAAGTTAGCCACAATGTAGTCTCTTAGGATTTTGTAGCTGTTTCGGCATTCTCAGTTTGTTTAATAATATTCTTATTATTTATTAGTCTTGTTTGTTGCACACTCTGATATTCAACTTGGCTTACATACTAATTTTGTTTGTGGGAAGTGCAACAGAAAGTTCGTGATATTGCAAGCTAGTGACAAAATCATTACCCGTGCTCCTAATAATATACAGATTAATCTTCTGGCTTAGCAATTACCAGTGCATAGATTTGATCTTTCATTTATTTATTTGGGTGCCTTTATAGTTTATCGATTTTCCTGTGCCACTATATAAAGAAGCTAACCCCCTCTCCTTTCTGCCAACCTACACTGCAAACCCTCTCATTTCCTCTAAGTCCTAATCCAAACCCTAAAGTTCCTGTCTTGGTTTTTTCTCTAATTTTCCAAAAAAGAAAATGGGTGAGGCTGTTGAGTTTTATCATGCAAACGGAAATGGGTTCTCAAAATTCAGTGAGAAGTTTGATCCTAAAGCAGTGGTACTACTAAACGGTAGCAACCACATAGAGAGAGATATAGATAGTTCCTGGTATGAAGAAACCATTGATGACGATCTGAAATGGTCATTTGCTCTCAATGTCAACGGGTTTGTAAATTTTCACATATTCTTTTTTTAATTGCAGAGGGTTTTGAACTCTGGATATAGCCTACTTCTTGTTCATCACTTCTTGTTAGTAATATGCGTCTCCAGATCATACTGTATTTTTCTTCTTTCTTCAGGGTTTCTTTCACTTAAGTTTATGTTTGTGTGTTGGTCTTGTCTCTACAGTGTGCTGCATAAAGGAACTAGCGAGTACCAGGAGATAGCTTTATTGGACACAAAGCGTTTCGGGAAGGTTTGTGATTTTTCTCTTTTTAAGCTACGGAAGAGGTTTTAAGTTCGAGTCTCCCTTTTAAATGTTCTTTTCTGTTTAATAGTAGTAACGGGACGTTGATGCTGATATTGTGTAATTTGTTTGTGTATAACGTTTATACAGGTACTGATAATTGATGGGAAGATGCAAAGTGCAGAAGTGGATGAATTTATATATCATGAATGCTTGATACATCCTGCACTCTTATGTCACCCAAAGTCAGTCCTCCTCTAAATTAACATTCATTTAATTACTTGTTGATCACCATATAATTATATAGGTGCTCTTATTGGTGGTTAGTACTTTAGCATGTTTTTAGAATCTTTAGATTTTTTTTTCACTTAATTGTAGCAATGGTTCTTGAATTTTGTCCTTAGTTTGACTTTACTCTAAACTCTTATATTCGTATTTTTTATTCTCGAACTTAAAATGTTTTTGCACCGTTGGTCCTATTCACTAACGTTGTTTTTTTTTCTGTTAAATCTAGGGTATATTGGACCTCCAACTTAAAACTTCAAAAAAACAATAGAATAAGCTAAACAACAAATGAAAATTCATAAATTAATATCTAAAACTTAGAAAAAAAAATGAAATTTGAACTATAAAAACACATAATGACAATGGTTGGACTTTAGCAACTTGTAAATATTAGGCAATGGAATTTCAAAGTTTGTAGGAAATTGAACTTTTGTTGGACTTAAACAACTAAGAAATCACATATTGTACTACTAAAAATAATTCCTATGTATTCAATTTTCTTACACACAAAAAAAAAATTGATTTTTTAGGGTTTTTCTCATTTTTAAATTTATTTTTCACTAGTGATGTGGGATGAAATTCCTAATATATCGCTGAATTTAACAGAAAAATAGATGACGCCAGTGAAAAGGGTCAATGGTATAACACATTTTGAGGACTAAAGAAACTAATATGAGAGTTTAGGAACTAAAATAAGCTAGAGTTGATGTTGAGATACCATTGCTACAATTAAGCATTTTTATTTTAGTTTTTAATTTATTTGTTGGAATGATTTTGTTTTTAATTTATTTTTTATAATTAGTTGCGTCCACCTTCAACTAATTAATTAGTTTTAAGAAGTGCAGGCCTGAACGTATATTCATAATGGGAGGTGGGGAAGGGTCAGCTGCAAGGGAAGCACTCAAGCACAAATTACTGGACAAAGTTACCATGTGTGACATCGATCAGGTAACTAATCATAATATAGGTAAAGATTGTGGGATGATTTTAGCAATAACAACTAAGCCTTATCCTATTAAGTGAGGTCGACTATATGAATTTTAAAACGTCACTTGGTTTTGCACCAAATGAAAGACATAAAATAAATAAAATAATTTGTGGCACCTATTGCAGGAGGTGGTTGATTTCTGCCGCAGGCATTTGACAGTGAATCAGGAGGCATTTTCTCATCATAAGCTTAACCTTATTATAAATGATGCCAAGTAAGTGTACTATTAGCTCCTCCTGCAAATTGTTATAACAATCCGAAACAATCATCCTAACCTCTTATACATAACGTTGTTATTAAAGGGCGGAATTGGAGAAGAGTTGTGAAAAATTTGATATCATAGTCGGAGATTTAGCAGACCCGGTTGAAGGAGGACCTTGCTATCAACTCTACACAAAATCCTTCTATGACAAAATTCTTAAACCTAAGCTTAATCATGGTGGCATTTTTGTGACCCAGGTAAATAATGTTAACTTATGCAATGTATATGCCCCATTTAATTTTTACCATTTTGCAGTAAATAAACATAGTATTTAAAATTTACTTGCAGGCTGGTCCAGCAGGCATTTTCACCCACAAAGAGGTCTTCACCTCTATATATAACACAATTAAACAGGTCTTCAAGTGTAAGTCTCCTACATGTGTATATGTAGGGTTTTTCTCTGGTGCAGTTAACCGCACTTTTTAAATTGCAAATACGTCGTTCAAACGCTAGTCGATACTGTTGATATTATCGATACTTCTTTGACATTACAGTCGCTGATATTGATATTGATTTCGTCATCATGTTGTTTAGTCTAATTCATTTCTTGTTTGCGACTTCATTTTACATGTTTGTGCAGATGTGGTGCCATATGCAGCTCACATACCATCTTTTGCAGATACATGGGGATGGGTTATGGTATGTTAAGTATACACTCTTAGCTTAATTAATTTGATAGGATTGCATTAGTATCAGTTAATTTATTCCATGTTCTAATTAGGCCTCGGACGAGCCTTTTTTTATCAATGCTGAGAAAATGGACAGGAGGATAGAGGAAAGAATTGATGGGGAGCTAAACTACTTGAATGGTGCTCAGTTCATGTCCTCTGCAACCATGAACAAAACTGTTTCTTTATCGTAAGATCACTTCCGTTTTATCATCCTACAATGGGCCATCTAAATATTACGGGAACTGTAAACAGTACTTCAAAATAGTCATCATGCAGTCATGGCTCTTTTATTTTTTTTCCACTAAGGTGTGCGAAAATGCTCGAATCCAATTAATTTCTGTGTAACATTTCATATTTTTTAGGTTGCTGAATGAAACTCATGTCTACACTGAGGAAGATGCAAGGTTTGTCCATGGGCATGGGGTGGCTTACCGAATTTACTGAAGTCTCAAGAAACTGGTTGGGGGAATTGCTGTACAGCCAAAAAAGAAGTGAAGAAGAATGGGAGTTTTTACAGTTAGTGATTTCTTCAGGGAAAAAAAAAAGAAAAAGGCAACAATTGTTTGCAGCAATTGGTTTTACACTAGATTATTATGTTAGCTTCATTGGGTTCATAGGGTTCAAAAGTGAGACTTTCCTTAAGCTTGTTTTTATCTTGAGAAAAATGGAGCCATGGTCCTTGAATTTTGGCTTAATTGGAGCTTTAGTTCCTGAACTAAAAATCTATATTGGTCTTTGAATTTGTCATAGTATGGAGCAATAGTCATTTTTGCTAACTTTGTTAGAACTTTCATCCAAAATAAAAGGTTTAAAGGGGCAAAGATGGATGAAAGTTCTAATGGAGTTAGCCAAAATGACCATTGCTCCACATTATTACAAGTTCAGGGATCCAATAATCACAAATTTTTAGTTCACGACCAAAGCTCCAATTAAGTCAAAGTTGAGGGACTATTGCTTCAATTATCTTTTTTATCTTTCAATGAATGAAGAAAAATGAGGCATTCCTCCTTTCCATCCTAAGATTTATTGGTGTTTGAAGCTAGGGAGATATGAATTGAAAACACAAACGGAATGATACTAAACAAACAATAAGCCGTTCTATTTTTGCGGTTTGTTTTGTGTTCATCCCGTTCTATTTTTGCGTATTTCCCATGATAATTGTTATGAACCAATGTATTAAAAGCGTGAGGTGTGGGCGATACATATATTATATTAAAAAAAGATTATTAATTAATAATCACCCTGAGCACACACATACATTATAAATATATACACATATATATATATATACATATATTATATTATATATATATATATATATAAATAAAATAGAGGATGAAAAGTACAATGAGCACACATGTAACAATACAGCACACACATCCATTATATAAAAAAATAAAAAAAATAAAAAAAAGCATAGAGACGATAGTGCAAGGAAGAGGTATGAGGTAGTTAAAACCCTACCCAAAATTTGGGTTTGGGAGTAATAAAAAATTAAAAAAAAACATGAGGCGCGCCTAGGCGGCTCCGGCAACGCCTTCCGCCCACTCCCTCAAAACAGAGGCAGCAACCCTCACGCCCAGCCTCAAAGAACGAATAGGCGCGCCCTGAGGTGACCCTTTTAAAACATTGTTATGAACAATAAAAAACCAATTCACTTGAAAGAAAAGCACATTTCATATAATCATCCAGAGTTGCACAGTACGCAGAATTAACCAAGAACAGTTTATGAATAACAGGAAATAGACATAAAAATTTAATTCATGAAAAAGTTTCGGTCTTCAATTTCTTAGGCTCTCTTAACTGGGTCAAAGTTGGAAACCCCAACAACAGCACCAATGATCGCTACAAGCACAACTCCACCAGCAGCAATGCTGAGCAAGAAGTTGTTCAAAGACGGCGTAAGCCAGGAAGACCCCGCAGCCTCAGCCACCTCAGGAATCACCATGGAGGCTGTCAATGCCGCCGCTGCTAGGCCTGTCGCCGCCTTTTCTTTCAAAGAGGCCTCCACCTTGAACATGCCCTTGGGCTTTAGGTTCACAAAACCAGCTTTCTTTGATGGCTTCAATGGGATTGATCTGAAAAGTGCTTCTGTGTTTTGGGTGGCAGACATTAGTGGCATGGCCATTGAAGCAGAAGCCATTTCTTGGGTCTAAATTTTGCTTGGTACAAACTGTAGGTGGTGTTATTTCTGAAGAGTTGGGATAGGTAGCTTTAGATATTGGATGAGAAAATGGAGGCAAATGAAATGGTGGGTGGAAATTAGAGATTTGAAAAGCTGATGTGTCTCTGTTGAGATATCCTATGTGGCAAATTCTCTGCCTGGGAATGGAGGATAAGGTTATCCCCTAGATTTGATCTGCTAGAAACTGATTCCTTTCCAAACTTGAATTCAGGATTGCATTTGAGAAAGCATACATGGCACTCAGCACATCACGTATGGTATGGAATTTGGACCATCCACGTCGTTAGGCAGTCTGACCGAAGATTTTCCTCTTGGCTACAGACTTTTGAAGGGAGACAATTTCCGCATACACATTTTCTCGTTCTAGCACCCAATTCACTTTTAGTTCATGATTGTCTTTTAATTTATTCAGTTCAAAGGCCAAAATGCACGAAGAGAAAGGAGTGCATAAGCATCACCTTACATGATTTGAGCCTTCAAAATTTGAAGACATACCAGAAGAAATATTTTGGTTATTGATCCAGATAAATTTAGTGCCTTGTTCAAATGAAGAATTCTAGTCACCAGTTACCACAAAAAAAAAAAAAAAAAAATGCAGAAATCTCAATTAGCTACTGAAACTAATTGTACTTGGTAAAAAATCCTACCGGAAAAGAGAACAAAATCATCAAAGTTCTTCCTTCTAATCCGCTATAACTCATTTGTTGGCAACAGCTGCATCTGATTTAGTTTGAGTGAGTTGAACTTCTTGGGGCGGCAGATTGTACTTGATTTGGAGCTCTTCCAACATTTTCTTCAGTTCGATGACTAGTTCAGTTCTCCGCGTATTCTTTTCTCCGAAGTCTTGAAAGTTCATCGTGTGAGTGACATACAGGCCCATCTTTAACTTGTTGAGATTTTCGATTTCAATCACTACCACTTTGTGGTTAGGATGCCAATGCTGCGAGTTCCTCTCCAAATGCCTGAACAAGCAAAATGAAATCGCAGAAGAGTAAGCGTAAAGGAGCAGTACAAATTGATGCTAGACTGTTAATTAAAACTGTTTACTCAAGTGAAATCGTGTGTGAATGCGCGGTTTGTACGATATAACAATTGTGATTAATCTCGTAGCGTAACATATCAGTTTATTTGACAGGAATTTTAACACATATATATATGTTTCTTGACCCGTGCTAGCCCGTACGTAAACAAGTAAAAGATTTGATCAACTCACTTCTTTATTTTCTCTTTCAGCAGGCCTATCCTCTCCACTGTTGTCGAAAAAGCAATTTGGAATTCGACAACGTCACCCATGTCTGGACTTCTGAAGTAATTGCTGATGGGTTTCGTGGACAAAACTGAATTCGGATAGTATACCTTCTCCATATTGAGTTTCAAGAAGACTGTATTTAAGATGTTCATCTCCTCAACCATCAGCTGTCAGGTTTCCAGGTATTAGAAATTTGATCAAGGAAAACGAATGTAATGAAACAAGAGTTGTGAAAGTTACCGGAACACCATCAACAACACAGCGGTCACCAACATCAAATGGATGCATTACAAACACAAAAATTATAGCTTCAAATATATTCTTGCAAGTGTTTCCAAACATAAAAGCTGCAACTACGAGCTGTGACGAGAGGAGGACAAGTACTTTTGTGGTCGCAATTTCCATCAATAGAAGCCACACTACAATGGTAATAACAACCAGGATGCCAGTCACAAGTTTGTTCAACTGCCTTACAGCTGTTTTGGTGTCGTTTAAAGAATGAGCCAATGCTTTGCGACCATTGTAGACCTTTACCTGCAAAACCCGAAAGGCAAAAAATGTTTCACCTCTTTATCTGAACGAATTTTGTAAGGCAGACCACCAACAGCTCAATTACATACATGATTAAGGAATGCTGCTGTTTTCTCATCTATCCTTGCGGTTCAACATTAAACAAAATTGACTCCAAGTGCAGACGCTGATGAGTAATGATGAAGGAAAACAATGAAAACAGAAACAGACTAAAGTTACCACATTCCCTTTCTCCATCCCCCGCTATATGTTTTAGATTGTAAGATGTGCATGATTTCATAATAAGGCATGTAAATGTATAATCAAGACATAAAACTCCATGACTACAGAATCGATAAGTACAATTAAATGCGGAAGTCCAGACACATGAAAATAAAAGGTCTTACCACCCAATCTGTTAGAGATTTTCTGTCAATACGTCTGGTCTCTGCTCCATCAAACAGCGGAAACACATAATCCACCTCTTCCTTAATCATGAACCTCATGAGGTCCTCCTCCTCAATGTACCTACTCAGATGTAAGATATGTAAGAAAACACATGGAAAAGGCACCAGACTATCACAAATCACAACTAAACAGTAAGGTTGGTTTTCTCACGTGGAACCCTGTGGTGCGACGTTCAAAAAAATGTGATAGGCAGCGGCAGTTGCTTGCATCTCATTAGTAATCTCCGTATCCATCTGTTCAGCTCCTTCCCCTTCCATCTCATCCAATGTATGGGAGATGGTGGACAGCCCTGAACTCGAAACTGCATCCACCAATACCTTCATGGTCCAAGCTGAAACCTTCTCTTGCTTAATCTTCTGAAGCTTTGCCATATCAATCACCCCTTTCTCCTTCCCAGCTTTAGCCTTCTTTGTTGTCCTGAAACTCAGATGCCCAGTGCTCGGACATATCCCAACCCTCTCAGCCTCCTCTATAAGTGCCGGCCCTGAAAGTGTCTGAAGAACATACTGATGGAATATCGATTCTTGGATTCTATCGAAAAAGGTGTTGACATGGAAGGTAGATGCTAAAATCTTAAGGAACAAAGTTTTTAACAACCACAAAATAGCCCCAACAAGAATGGAAACAAGAGTCCATGTGACATAATTCAAAATCTTGGTGGAAGTCTCTGATCGCTTAACCCCACGATTGAACACCAGTAGCCATGTGAGAAGAACCAGAGCCAACCAAATCGAAACCTGAACGCTCTTTTTCATGCCATGAACAAAATACAAAACCTTCTTCCTAAGCAAAAAATTCCTCTCGATCACAAACACTATGAAATGCATAAACCAATTCGTAACCAACATTCCACAGAAAATCACCATCACAAGCACACACCATTTCCATATTTCCAAGCCCCAAAGCATATAATTCTCCAATTTCTCGACAGTCAAGCTAGACACTAAACAAGCCAGAAGTACCAGAAAAGCAACCCACTCAAGCAAGACCACAGTTTTCATTTTCAATTTCCTATTATTATCTCTACTCAATTTAACCTTCTTGTAAATCTCTTCATCCTCCTGCTCTTTAATCCTGCCTGGAGAAGGCGGTATCCTCCCACTCCCTGCGATTGAAACACTCCTAATACCTGATTTATCAATTGGGGAAGCCCTATTGAATGAAACCCTATAAGGGGAATTTGCACCAACTTGATCTTCTTCAAACATATTGTGATCAATGCCTACTGATGGTTCACCAAATCTTGACTTTGGTTTCGAGTACATTGACCTATTTAGTGACTTTCTCCTAGCAAGACTCTCATTGCGGTTGGGAATCTTGGGAGGCTTACCGGGACTGGCTCTCGAAAATTCAGGCGAAGCGTAACTCACTGGGACTGACTTAGAGAACCCACTGCTGGACTCAGCGGATGCTTTGGCAGGTGAGCCAATTTTGCTTTGCCTGGGAGCTGAATATTCTGAGCCTTCTGAGGGAGATCCTTTTGCTGCATTGCTCTCCTCGCTTCGAACTTCCAGTACAACTTCACCTCCATGGGAAGAAAGCTTCTCCGACATGCTTACTTCCCCAGCTTTCAAAAGCTTTTCTCTCTCTATGGCCTTCATTGAAACCCTACCCCATCAAACACCCCAAAAATCTTGCATTAAAACCCAACTAAAATAAACCACAAAACACCAAAATCGGAATGACATTAAAAATTGTGAACTTTTCAAACCCTTTTGGTAGATACATCCCAAGTTCCCCCTTTTCTTTCAGGATTAATCAAATCTTTACTTTTCTAACAACACAATAATTAACTACTTCTGATCAAACCCTACAGCATTAAGCATCCCAAAAAGCTCTCACCAAACCCCCGAATAAAAAAATCAAGAGACACCAGAAACAAAACCACACTTAAAATTTGAACTTTTCAAACCCCTTTGGCAGATATATCCAATCTTCATTGTTTTAATTAAAGTTTGAAACTTTACAAGAATGGTAATCTGCTTCTGTTAAAGTAACTAGTTCTGATTAAACCCTACAGCATTAAGCATCACAAAAAGCTTTCACCAAACCCCCAAATAAAAAAATCAAGAGACACCAGAAACAAAACCACATTTAAAATTTGAACTTTTCAAACCCTTTTGGCAGATATATCCAATCTTCATTGTTTTAATTAAAGTTTGAAACTTTACAAGAATGGTAATCTGCTTCTGTTAAAGTAACTGGAAAATATGTTACTTGGCGCCAAAAGATAAATCAAACACTAATAAATGTCTAAAACATTTAGAAATAGAATGCTTATCCATCTAAATATGCAAAAAATCACTCACCAGAGCTATTAACAGAGCAGAGGACAGCACCCCACCAAGGAACGATGGGAGATCATTTGCTGGATGCTGATTCTTCGATTCAGCAGTGGAAAGCAAGTGCTCAACTGGGTTGGAAAATTAACTTTCAGACCCCAAAGCATGAAAAAAAAATCTATAAAAGTGTGAAAGTGAATGAGTAGAGGGGGAAGCGTTGGCTGCAGAGAAGTCAGAGAGGGACAGAGAGTTCAAATTTTTAGGAAATGCAGATTCCTAAGAACGCCTATAATATTCTTAACCACGTGGATATAAATAAACATGTTGGAAATTTAATTTGTAGGTTAAGTGATTAGGAAAACTAAAATTTTTTAAACTAAATTTGCGAGATCAAATTTTTTTGGAGAATTTTATCGAAAAACTTTTGGTATTTTTTATTTTAACTAAAAATCATATTTTTACACTAAAAAGTTATGATGCTATTCACTTTATGCTTTATTTTGTCGTTATCGTTAAAACTCAAAATTTTTAAGCCATTTTTATTAATTTTCTTAATTTTTAAATCAAATTCACAAAATTAAGTGATGCGATTATAGATGATTGAATTATTAATTCAATACCGATTAACGTGCTTTTTTCATTGGTGACACATCATTTAGTTTGTAAATTTAATTTAAAATTTGATCTCCCTAACATTATTCAAGTAATTAATGTCATTTAATTTTATGTTTAGATTTTTATGTTTATATTCTTGTCTCGTAATATTGCTTGTATTAAAATTAAGAACAATTTTAATTGAAGTGAACGAATAACATTATTCAAGTTATAATTACTAACTTTAGTTTTTGAGATTTAAAATCAATATAAGTAGTTCCTAAAATTATCTATCGTCAATTAGTTGGGACAATCTTACGAACCACTTTTATCTGTTTTAAATCTTACGCATCAAAATAAAAAATTATGTCAATCTTAAAGTTCGATTAGATTAAAAAATCTTATAATACGGCTTTACAGCTGCAGATTGCAGGTGCAGGGTGTTCACTTCTGACCAACCACAAAGAAACAAGTACTTCCTCCTAATACAATTAACAACAGTGATCGTCAGAGTGAGTTGGTGAAGGTATCTTTCCATTATTTATTTGTTCTTGTTTTTTTGTGCTAATTATCTTCATTGTTTAATTTAATATTTTAATTAATTAAACATTCATGGTTTATCTACGTGAATCAATTAAGTAAATCTCTGTTTAATGCAGATAGATGAATGAACTGACAGAGACGATGGTGTGAACTGGGAGGCCCACCGAAATAACAAACTGGGCCCAAATATCTGGAAAGATCTTAAAAGAAGAGATCATCCGGATTTCTTCCATTAAGACCATCGGATCAAGTGATCCGGACTTTTAAAATTTCATCCAATGGCACATATATTTGGACCCTATAAAAGTTATAATAACTTTTTACCGTTTGATAAAATTTCAAAAGCCCGGATCACTTGATTCGGTGACCTTGTTGGAAGAGATTCGGATATGATCTCTCCTCCTTCATAGTATTAATTTCTCGATGAGTGGGGATCCTTACCAGATTCTATTTGTGAGAATTCCGGAGATTCTCAAATCACATCCGTTTATCGTACATCGTAAGATCAGAAATCATTGTAAATTTTTTTATTTAAAATTAAATAGAAATAGTACCTGATGAAAATTGACCGTATAATGTATGATTAACGAATACGATTAATAAATCTCCAAGATCCTTACAAAAAGAATCGTCAGAGGATCCCCTCTTTTTTCAGTACAATACCTGGTGGATCGTATGTCTGCCATTATCACCACCTTTGGTCCAACAATAAACAGAATATTCTCCTTTTTTCTTTGTCTGAATGAAGATATATGCCTGACAAAAAAAATTTAACATATGCTCTCTATTTTTTCTTAAGAAAGAGATCCACTAGTGATTTTTGCAACGGAAGTTTACTTTTTCGGAAGGCAGAGAAACTTTGAACCATGTATCGTGCTGTTTTCATTTCTTAAAAAAAAAAGGTTAATAAAAGTCATCATTTCAAGAAATGATCAAAATGATTGATGGTGAACAAACTCAGTGATCACTTCCATCAGTTTCAAATCTCATGAACCAAAATAAGGAGTTATGTCATTCTCAGAGACAATTTTGGCTAAAATGCCAAAACAATCCTTAAAACCACAAATTAATATATTGGATTAAGATACAATACTTACATGTATTAACATAATCATCATCTCAACAGTCAAATAATAATTATATTAAATACATTTATTCACTTGAATATTTATAACCGTATTGCATTAAATGCATATAAATATTTGGAAAATTTTATTTGAATCCATCTAACATATTTCTACACTCAGCTTACTGTTTACACCCATATTGTTTTCAATTAAACTATCAATATCTCTTTAAACTCAAATTTACTACCTCAATTACCCTCACAAACCCCAATTCAATATGTAAATTCATTTTTATACCCATTTGAAAAATAAAAAACCAAAATCAAAGCATTCTTTCATTTGCCGTTCTCTCCTTCCAACTGTTGCTTTTGATGGCCACTTAGTACTACGGTCTAGTGGTATTCCTTTTCACTTGTAAGTGAGAGGTTTTAGGTTCGATTCTTGCCACGGACGAATTTGAACCACATTATTGCTAGTTCATTGTGAGGCTAAGCTCACTCTCTCCCCTTAGTGTAGATAATATTGTTTGTTAAAAAAAATTAAAAAAATAAAAAACTAGTTGCTTTTGATGGAGTCTCCATCACCCACTACAGCGTTGCTCTCGTTAAATCTTAAGTTGCTTTGCACGACCATGTCAAACAAGCCGTCCCCTCTAGACTACCCTCGGGCATGTATTTTGGCTTCTCCAACATACTCGCTAGCATGTGCCTATATTTGAGTTGGAGTTCACTGTGTTTGTACTAAAAGGCCTCATTGAATTTGAGTTTTAACCAACTGTTATAACGTTCTTGATGAGCCGCAGAAACAACACTAATGAACTTAAAAAACTTTCTAATATCTTTTCTTTTTATCAATCTGCATAGATTTTATATGAATTATATGTAAGTTGTAATTTTCAAGAGAAACTTGAAAGATTAGAAAGACGAAGAAACGAGAACTATTGTGATGTCAAAGAAAGAAGTATTAAAAATGATGAACAAGTACACAAATGTAAAGTGAAAAACCACATTTTCTTGGTTATGAACACCATATTAAGTTCAACCAAAAAAAACCTACGATATCATGTGATTTCTAACTAATCAAGGAATTGTCTACACGAAATTCAACCTCGTCAGATAATTAAAAGCATGTGACTATAATGTACTTGGTTTAAAATCATAACTGACGGGTCTAATCTCAAAACTCATCCAGGGAACAAAGTGTTAATTAAATTAAAGAGGTATTAGCCAATTTATTGAGTTTTGTCATAATATAACGTAAAAGAAAAATTACATGATGATTAGGATTCGATTATTGGATGTGGGTTTATTAATAAATCTAATTTTTATTGTTAATTTCATCTTGTACTTGTTGGTAATTATGTAATAGGTTAATAAAGACATTTCACATTTAAAATTTAAGTTGGATGTAGAAAGAATTTATATGAGTTCAAATAAAATTTCTCTAAATATTATAGTCAATCTCATAATATATTACTATCATATTAGCATCCAGGCACCAAAAGTGAGATGACCAAAAAATATCTGCTAGCTATATATATGCATGATTTTGAAATCTCGGAACTTCTATAATTGCAGGTCGATCAATAATATAAAAGGTGGGATATATAAAGCTTGGCTTGATCAATCATGGAAACGACTAGATAAAATGTTAGAGTGAAACGACTTGCAAGTTGTAGAAGTTTTTTTTTTTTTCATTTTTTCTTTACCTTTTGTGTGATTAACAATGACTCGTGAGTTGTGTGGGAGGATTTGCAGTTAAAAAGTCGCTTTGGTCTGCATCAACTTTATTTTTTAAGGGATGATTCCAAAGTTAAGACAGTGGAAATGAACTTGATTACATTTTCTGTGAGTTGTTTCTTCATAAACTAATCGTTGTATACTCATCTACTTGACGACGGGGTCTTTCTAAAGTAATTGTCCCCTCTTAGGACAGATGTGTTTTGCACTCTACATCAACTATTGTTGAAAAGCTAACCTCACTTAATCATCTTATATTTAACTACTTCATAATTTTTTTAAGGAAAAATTAGTATTCGGTCCCTAGTTCGTACTGTTTATTGATTAAGACCTTATTAGTTCTCAAATTTTGATTCAAGTCCCTATCATTAATGTGATAATGAATTTACATGTTTATTATATAATTTTTAATATAAAAATTAGTAATTAATTTAGGGTTTAATACTCACACCTCTATTAAACTTCTAATTAATTTTCAATTCAAACATTTCTAAAATAATAAAAAATTAAATTAAATTAAGTTTGTACCTATTAGTTTTTTTATATATATAAAAAGATTCTCAATTTTTTAATCTTAAATGTACCCATTCATATAATTTTTCAATTTTTTAAATCTTAAATGTACCCATTCTCAAATATATCAATTTGTTATATGTAAAATGTACCCTTTTTTTAATATAAAATCCATTCAAATTTTTTAATCCATGTTTAAACTTATATGGGTACATTCTTTTTCGTTGATTTGAGAATGTATCCATGTTTTGGTACAATACCTTTTTTTGTTAATTTTGGTTAATGTACCCATACATATATGTACACACACACAATATAATAGAGAGTATAATTTATATTTTATTATTTTTAATCCCATAAATTATGGGTTTTATTTAAAATCTCATTAATATAAACAATTACAAATTTCAATTTTTAATTTTTAATTTAAAAATATAGTAACTTACATTATTATATTAATGTCAGGAACCTCAATCCAAAACTAAAAACTAACAAGGTTTCAATCAAAGAATATTGATAGTTAGGGACCGCATCCAAATTGTCCATTTTTTTAATCTAAACTAACTTATAATTGTTTACCCTAGCTTTGCTGGCCTTTATAATATCTTTTCTTTTCAAATGTATGCAAGATCGAAGTAGCAAAAGATATAGCGCTATAAAGTTGGAGCTCGAAAATCTATAGATATATAATATTCTAATTGCTTAAAAGAACGTCCAGACTGATTAGATTAGCATTAACATTAATCAAATATTTTGTTTTGAAGAGCCTTTAGACTGCTTGTAATGGTGGAAATGGATGGTCTCACTGAAGCATCTGCATCCCATGAAAGGCAAATTAGGTCAATTAGCTCCCCAAGTTGCCCATCATGATCATCAGCCAGTTTTGGCCTAAGGTTGTCCTCCACAACTTCCATCGCAATCTACAGTAATAATCACCAGTCAATTAGTATTATTTCCCACATAATTAATTCGATTATTATTTTGCATTTACTTATTGTTCATGCCATGTTGGCTTAAAGATTTTATCTGGGTTAGTCATAGATAATAGATATTTCATCGTTAATGAATTGTAAGTTTCACGTAATGCATCGACGATTAATAACAGTCATTTGATTAATTGTAGCATTCTTATAGCTCAAAACCAAATCTACAATAGTGTCTTTTTATCTTTGAAAATCAAGTGATACTAAAAGGAAATCTTGTGTCAGACATTTTAAACCCTAAACCATAGAAGGCTAGAACACCTACTTTCCTATCATGCCAGTGGTGCTGCACGGTTGTGTTGCACCGAAAAATCCCTCCGTACAACTTTACATCATGTGTGTTTTTTTTTTTACTTGAGACACGGTGAGTAGTTTCTTACCTTAGTGGGACTATAATCTGTCTCAATGTAAGGATAATTTCCAGTCATAAGTTCATTCAGTAAAATTCCAAAACTGTATACATCACAATTTTCATTATATGGCTCGCATTGGATCACTTATGGTGTCATGTACGCATACGTTCCTGCAAATAATTTCAAAACCAAAAGATTAAGACATAAAGTCACTTAATTAACACATGTATGAATACAATAACAATTAATTAACACACAAATCCTCACCCGTTTTGCCGGTGAGTGCCTTCTCTTCATCACTCAAGAACCAAGCATAACCGAAGTCCGCAACTCGTACATGCATAGCATCATCTAAAAATATGTTGCTAGGTTTGAGGTCACTATGAATCACCTTAGGCTTTTGTCCATGCAAATACTGCATGGCTTGAGAACAATGCCCTAGCGACCCTCTCTTTGAATGGATGAAGTGGTATCATTCTCTCTTTTCGCCTATTTCCAGGGCCGTGAAGTGTTCATGAACTCCGTCACCACCCAAGCGTAGTTAGGAGGATCGAGGCATGCACCCATTAGCTGAAGTATGTATTGATGTCTCTGCCTACCTAAGGTCTCCAGCTCTTGAGCGAAAAATGAGATACCGTTGTCGTTGGTTTCAAAGAAATCAGGGTACAAGCATTTCACTGCCACTTCAAGTCCATGCCATGTTCCTTTGTATATGTGAGCCGTACTCCCCTGCCCTATTTTTTCTTCAAACTCAATCTGATCGAATTTTCACCATACATGAGTAGATGCGTTACTAGGGTTTCAGACAATTTGGCAGGTTACATTGATCAAGACCCTAACCAGAATCACACATTCAGATACTAATTTTTACTTGATTAACAATTTTTGTTGACAATCAGAAGAAATAACATGTTAAACCCTACGAAACGTAATGTACAATATAAAATTTGGGTCACAGACCTACCTCTTCTGGATGGATGTACCATCCATTTAGCTGGGCTTGATCAATAACAGCAGCTAGATCAGAAGAATGGTGTTGTTGAGTTGTTGAAAACTGTGGGCTGGCATTTGGAGTGACAACATTGGACGAGGGAGGGCATGGTTGTGGGCCAGTATCTTTGTAGTTGTGAATGAGGTTCAAGAATCCATTATCTTGGGCTACTTGTAGGCAGTACCTCAGATAATCTTGTGTTCTTTCCAACCTCTTCTTGTACATTATGCGTAGCTGTTTCTCTTTTAGGACTTTCTGTTCCAGCTTTGCCACCCAAAAACCCAAAATATAACACTCTTCAATTCAACAAAAAAAAGGCGTTTGATGTTTTCAGTTTCCTAGTTGCGTGGCAAAAATACACGTATTATGATTGCATGTCAGTTAAGATCCGCAAAGAATCGTTATTGTAATAACAACTTGTAAAAAATCGACAAAAATAAAGAATTAAAATCGAATTATTTTCTTCACATTTAAATTGTTACAAAGGCCACCTAAATTTACAGGCCGAAATGTGGATTCCACGTTTGGGTTCCTATTAAAACCCTAATACCAACTTCTTAACACTAAAATGCCCATCTACCATTCATGATTCATCGCACTACGAACTTTGAATTTGTAATGATTAATCCAACATTCCAATCATTTAAAAGTCAGCACTGGAAAAGTTGTAGAGATAGGGTTCTTTCCTTTTCTTTTTTTCGAATGTAGAGATACGCATGTTTGATCCTAATTATAAAAAAAAATCAGTATAACAGTTACATTACCATATATTATTATCAATTCATGTATATCTCAATAGTCAAATCCCAGCCAATATGAGCATGCATCTAGCTAGTGCGATAGTCAAATCCCACCCAGCTAGTTGGACCACATTTATAAATTTGACAAAATTCAAAGCTAGGCTGTGGTCCAAACAATATAGTACCTGCTGCTCCAATTTATAGATCGTTGGATGCTGGCTCATAGGAACAACGTTAACTGACTCCGAACTTGAGCAGCCATTAATCCCTAGGCAACATCCAGTTGATGTGGCAGGGGCGGTGGCGGTGGTGGTGTTAGTAGCTACTATTTGATTTGCACTACTGGAATTGGTTTTTCCCGACTGGAGAGACCCAAATATGGAGCCCATTTTCTTGCGATAGTTCATGCTGTTCTATTCTTCTATATGCTAATTATGATTAATTAGTAAGAAGATGCAAAGAGGGGAAGCTTAATAACGGTTTAATGGTGATTATAAGGTGTCGTAATCTTTGTTGATTAGTTCATGCAATAAACAATTTGGGCGGATTTGTGATGTCAATTGTTTGTTTTTGTTTGGATTATGTGGATGAGGCGATAGAATCTATGATAACTTCAGATTATATATATGAATATATGATGGATGCCAAAATTTTACACTCTAGCCGGAATTTACTATAATTAAAGGATAATGCTAGAAAGATCAATTTTTAAATTAAATTTTCAAATCATGTATGTGTACTAATAGGAAATAAGCACGTTAATTAACATTTAAGTAATGATTGAATCACAACAACCACATCATATGGTTTACAAAATTTAGTTTAAATAAATTGTTTATCTAGGATAACCCATAATAAAAAGGCACAAGGGTTAAAATTTGGACCACCATTAATTAGTGGCTCCTTCTAGTAGTAGCTATGAATATACTTGAAGCACATAAACTTTACTATAAACCTAAAAGTAATATGAAGGCATAAAAATTGATTCGAAATAAAGAGTGTGTTAGCGTCAGTCGTTTTTGGGAGATGTGTTACTATAATTCATACATTGATAATTGTAAGATTAGGGTTTACATCTTGGAGTTTAGAGTTTAGATCTGATTGACGCGAGTGAAATCTATATATCAATAGATGAGCTAGCAGCGTACTGCTCAAATTGAGGGTTTAGGTTTATGTCAGATTGACGCTAGCGAAACCCTTCGACATAATTGGAGTCGATGAAGTGTCCAATGAATAGGTTAGATTGTTAGTGCTATATGTTTAATTGCATGCAAATATATGGGGATAGAGACGAAGATGAAACCCTAACGGTTACTACAAGTAAGTGGCCCTACGAGAACAACTCTCACATTCACAGATCATCACTTTTGTAGGTGAAAGGAGATGACGATGGTGCTAACAACTAAGCTTATGGAATTTTCACCTCGGGATCGACAATCGCTTATTAGCTTTCGTGACTTTGTTATCTTTTACTCTTTCACTACCCAAACAGCCAAAAAATAAAAGTAGTGGAACCTAATCTAGTGACGACTGAGGAGGAGGAGACTGTGGACCATTCAACGATCGTAATCTTATTGAGAGCAGCTGGCCCTCCTACAGGGCGCAGGGCTCAGCCTGTCAGTCTGGCGGTCCTCGCCCTTTTCCCCACCTCCACTTGGTTTTGTTCAATACATTTCACAGTTGATAAACAAATCATGCATTTCGGTTAGAAATTAAAATACACAGGTAGGGATAGAACACTAGTAGTAATAATGTATTTATGATATACGAAATCTTATATATTTCACTGCATTTGTTTATCTTTTCCTTTTGATATCATAAAACATGGTAGCTGTTAAGAAAGGATTCATGTGTAAATGTGTATAATGTTTTGTATGCAGATAATCTTAAGAATTTAGTTCTCTCATACATTCTGGTGGGTGGCTTTTGTTTCTTTGTTACATATTATATTGTTGTTTCCCTAACAGAAAGAATATTATAATTTGCAGTATTTGGTAATCTATATTATATATATATATGTATGTATGCATGTATGTATGTATGTATGTATGTATATTGAATTTCGTCAAGAGTTTGTTGAATTCGTTATTGATTGCAGGCCGAAAAGTCCTTTGGTTGCAGGTAGCGACTAGTTTATATCACTGAAATGTCGAGGCCCCATAGCTAAGAGTTACTTGATGAACTTTCTTAGGGCTGGAGGATTGTAAATGGAAGGTGGCCAGAATTAGATTCCTTTTTCTTTTTCCCACCATTGACGAATTAACTTGAGGATGTTAAATAGCTAATTATATTTATAGGGTAGAGTTTTGCAGGCTTGATTTGACTTATGAACTTCAACTTCAACTTAAGATATGCCACAAAAATATCCAGAAAACAGCAAAAAAGTTCAGGATGCTCAGTTTCTGAATTTAACAATGCTACCGATAGTGATTTTTCTTGGTGAACAATAAAGGAGCATATTAAAATCTAAAGAAAAGGATCACATAATTACTTGCATTAATATTCTATTTGAACATCATCATTTGACTTAATAACACTACTCAATCTGTACTTTGAAAAAATCGTGAGTTCAAACCTAAGAGACGATAGTTGACGATTATTAAACATTGTTCATATTGCACACCATAAATTTTGGTCTAGCGATGCCCACATGTTTACTTCGTTAAAGAGATCATACTGAGTTCAAATATGTTATTGATAAAAGCAAAGGCGATGTCAATAAGCATATACACTAGTATCATTTATTTGTCATGACTTTTGCTTTTGTGGGATGATCAAGTTTGTTCTCGATCATGATTTTAAATACATTAAATTTGGTGTTAAAAAAACCAAAATCGAGCAATTGGTTAGGAGGGGGGGGGGGGGAATATCATGAACATGATCAGGGATTTGTAAACCTAGAAGCTAGAAACTTAGGATGGTCAAAAAGTGGTAAACGACTATAAGCAGTTAGGTGGTTTGTTTATCAATTGTATCAATTCTCCTTCTTCATCCAACCACACATTATTCTTCTAATTATTGCTGGCAACTTCCCCCCCCCCCCCCCTTCACCTACTAAATTACCCTAAAATAACCAATATTGAATTCATTCATCAACATTGTTAATCAACTTGCTTAATCTTGTTAATTTACTGACAAATTTCAACCCTTGGAAACCTATAGTTTTGTATCTGATTGAGAAAGCATAATTAGTTGTGTGGTAGGATTCCATGGAGGACAATACCTCCCTTATTTCTGAAAAGGAGGAAAGTCTTCATTCCCTACTAATGTGACATTATTTCCACAATAAGAATAATCACATCGTTCAATCTCTTTACCATTACTTAATTATTATATTCAAAATTAGAAACCGTGTAGACATTCATATGTGTCTGTTGACCCTAAAAACTACCAAGCTTACGTGGCGTGCAGGCCAAGTACTTAATAAGCTAATTACGTCATTCAGTTATGTGCGGGGTATGCTAACTCGTCGGCTGAGCTCGGCCGGTGAGTAAAATGTGTTGATGTTGCGTTGAGCGCGTTGCTGACTTCTCAATCTTGCGACTGCGGCCGAGGAAGAAACACGTCTCGACCTTCAGGGTTCTAGAGCCTGAAGACAAGGTTGCTAGTCTTGCAAAGTTCATGGATCGTTGGCACCGGGTTCAGTCACGGTGATTGTATTCGTAAGAGTATAAGCACGCCGAACTGGCACCAAATTATACGGACACAAGTACTTAAAAGAGATGTATGTCTTGATGGTGAATGTGGTTTGACCGTCAGAATGTCGAACTCTAAAACTTACTTGTGAATATCCAATCATAAAACAACTCGGCGTTCAGTGCACTGAGCCCAGTAATCTGTAACACCTCACTTCTCAGTAGGCCGAGAAGCAGTGTTGTTTATCCAAACTGAAAGTGCTCCTTGATCAACTGATTCTACGGCTCTAGTGCTATTTATCCAAACTGAAGATGTCACCGGTTGCCTTCACAATGCTGTTTATCCAAATTGAAAATGTGTCGGCGGGAAAAAGAAAATAAAAATCTCAAGGTTGTTGAGACGTTTCGAGCAAAGCGAGAGTTTGCGCATGACAGTTTGTATGTTGAATTGGAGGGAACTGAAAGATGCACTCCCTCCTCTATTTATAGCACCGAGAACCCCTATGGCCGAACTAGAAACATATTAGGATTGGAACTCCTCAAACTAATCTGATTAAACTTCAACCAATCCTAATCTTCATTGGACTCTGAACCAAACCTTCAAACAAACCAGGTTCATCTCCTAATCCCAAGTACTTTAGCTTTAAGACTCCTTAATATACCAGGATTTGACTACTCCACCTTTATCCGAAACAATCCTCTTCGTAGCAAGATTCGGCCAACCTTAATAGGGCAGGCCCACAACAAGATTCTAAATAAACACCATTGGGTCGATAATATTTGAGCTCAACTAAAAATAACATTTTGGGCCCAAACAGTGTCAAACAAAATAGTTATGATAACAAGTGATGAACCGTTGATTCCTTTAATTCATATGAATAACTAAACAATCTTTAATTTAAAAGGATATTTTTAGAAAAAATATATTAACTAGATAAAGAAAACTTCAATGAATAGAGTTGAGTTTCTTAATCTTGTTTTTAGTTAGTTAATCGTACGATGAAGCTGATTTTGACTTAGAGAGAGCGAGAGAGAGAGAGAGAGAGAGAGATTCCTTCTCAAGTCACAATTCTTCGCATTAAGAATTTGAGACGGCGCGAAGTTGCATCTGCATGCTCATCACGTACTACTAATCTTATATATTAACAGGCCATTATTAGGTCTACTAATTAACAATGAGCCCTCCAACTCTCTCTAGGGTTTTCTTTAATTCCAATGTTGATTACAAGAATCAAAGCATATTTGAATTTAATCGTGTTCAATCGGTTTCTTAGTCGCTACAGCAAATCATCAGCTCTACAACTTGTCCTCGTGTCCCCTCATTTCCGGAGTACTTGATATAATAATACAAATGTACTACATGCATTGGCACTTCTTCGAGAAATTTTTCAGTGTGTTGAGTACACGACTCGGTATACTAAGTGTTATAACGCAATTAGTTGAATTTTTTTTTCAAGTTTCTAACCAATGACATTATTACACTTAATATACCAGACAGTTTTCCTAACACACTAAAAAAATCTTCACAGTTCTTCGCAATAAAAAAGATTATAATTAGATATAAGTATCAATGGTTGGCAGCTGCACATGCAAGGAATATGCGTATGAATGTAGCACGTAACCACAAGGTCACGTATGTGTGACATTAATTCCTCTCAATCATATTAGAAAAATCAGTACGCAGATACCAACTGCCCACCCCCAATCTCTTATCTGCTCCTCGGTTCGTTTTGGGAAGAAATACCCAAATTATGTACGACAAATAGAAGAGCATGTGTTGGTTAGTTAAAAGCATTTACAAGTATTTGAAATGTAAGTGGTTAGGAATCATGTGCATTAGTATTATCTGCATTTCCTAAGAGTTGCTGTCATACTTAAGATCGTGTGTTCGATTGTCGTCAACTTCTCTATCATTGATAATTCATAATCTTCAATAAAAAGTGAAAACTAGGTGCCACGAAACCAAAGTATGATTTGTAATTTGCAAGCACTTGGAAAGATAAAATTGTAAGAAAGGGAAAAAGCACAGTTGGAAATTTGAAGGGGATGGAGAATCCATGAACCCAAAGACCCAAGTAGGGTTCAGTACGAGTGTCTTTATGTTTTCTTGGGATGATGAGATGGGGATGCCAACGCAACGTTTAACTGACAAGGGTGCCAAATTCCCAAAAATCCAAAATACATTTACAAAAATACAATTCCAGAGAAAGAAAGAAGAAGCAAAAGCAAATGCTTTAGGACTTCACTTTCTCTATTCCCATGGGCGAAGATCTGCCTTTGCCTTTGCCATCACACCCCATCTTTCTTTCATAAATTTCATTTCATTTCATCATATTACGATCAAAGAATGCATGGTCACTCCCTGTTAGATTTAATACCAAATGTGGAGAATATATGCACATGATTTAAATTTTTTTATCTCGAATATCAAATCTAACAGTTGATAACTATGTATCATTGATCACCAGGTTACCAAGAAAACGGAACTTGCCATCTCATATCATTTCTCAGTTTCTTGCTTTGGTTGCTTGCTTGTGATCAGCATCATCGAATCTTTCATTTTTCTCTTGCTCTTTTTCTTTCTTCCCCTTCCCTTTTTCCCGTTCCCATCAAGCACTGCACTCTGTCAGTATCCATCTGAGTGTTTGATCATGATCCAGAATGTAACGCATCCCCATTCCCCTTCTCTCTTTCTTTTCAGAAAATCAAACTCTATGTTCCCTCACTTTTTCCCTTTTTTACATCCCCAGATTGCCACCTTATTAATCATTCAAGTTTCAAGCTTTCTTTTTCCCAACACAAAAACAAATTAGCTGCAATATTGTGCACCACTCATCAAAATCTACCATGTCGAATAGAATTTATAACTTACATGGGGGTTAAGTCAGTTAGCAAATACAGTGTGTCGGCCCTTTTTATCTAAGGTTGATCATCTACTCCATAAATTATAAATTAGAGTAGTTTAGAATATCATCTGGTCCTGTTTCATGAAGAGCCACATTTTGTATCCCCTCGTAAAACCAATTCCATTAATTAGTAAAACAAAAAGAGAAAACTAATCAAGAACAAATCTAGTTCTATACTTGTATATGCTGTAATCAAACTTAGAAGAGTGAAAAAAAATGAAAAAAAAACTACATTGTTAACTACATTATTAAGCCATTAGCAATGGCGCGATTTGTACGAACGTGAGTGGTTTCGTACACCGGAAGCTCTTCCAGATATCTTTCTTTTCCGATCACTGCAAGGTGATCAAGCTCGAAAAGATCCGAACTCGAACAACTAGCAGCATCATCGTCATCACCATCATGGCGGTCACGATAATCTCTGTTCACTAATTCACTCTTAACTTGGTTCCGATGGCTATCTCTCAAAACCTCTCTGCCCGCTTCCTTAACTCTTCTGCTTTTCTCCAACGCTTGAAGCTTAAGCTCCTCCTCCGCTTTTCTCCCCGGAGATCGACCAATTTTCCATGCGGTCGGAACAGTGACCGGCATTAGGGTTTGATCCTCCCCTTCGTACAAGCGTTTCTGCCCACATGGCCTGCAATCTTCGTCCACGATCACACTCACCGGATAGAAATGAACCGATCTTTTAACCCCGTTTCGCAGTTTTTCTCGAGTAGATGGAGAGTTCTTACTCAAACATGATCTTGAAAATGAAGAGGCCGAAGAACACGTCGAGTCTTGCCCTGATTTCAGTTTCCTCTCCACACTCGCTTCCTCGTATCCTCCAATTGATGAAGTGCTCTTTGTTTTCTTGGTCTGCCCTGCGGTGAAGATTGAATTGAGGAAATTTGCAACCCGACCGCCCGGCGAAAGCGGCTGTTTCACCTTCCTTAGATTGTTGTAAATCTTCAGCGCCCTCGATTTCGACTTAATTATGCCTTCGTCGAGCTTCGGAGTCGGCTCCGAGGAGCAACTGTAATGATAGTCATCAAACATGTGCACTTCCCTCTGTTTCCTCTCTGTTTTTTCCTCTGTTTTCACCGACCGGGACGAGACGCTGGTGCGAATCGCCTTCGGCCACGGCGGGGCAAAACAAGAGGATCTCGACTTAGACCCCAACATGGACTCAGCGTCCGAGGAGGAGAATCCGCCGGAGCTCGAATCCGAGGAGCTGGAAGTGGAGCTGAAAAACAAAGCATCAAGATCACGGTCGTGATCACGGTCTAATTTTCGGTCCAATTCACCCAAATGCTGTCTTCTTTGTACTCCGACCTTCTGACTGACCTTCTTTTCCATCCATTTCTCGATCAAACAAGCTCGGCGGAGGCTCGCCATCTCGTCTTCTTCGACTGCTCTGCTGCTTTTCACGCCGCTTCTGCTCTGTTTCTTGGGCATTGCATCATTGTAAAACATCGAGTCCTCGCGGTTTCTCGGAGAACCCTCGTCGATCGAACGGTAAATTTTGTCAAGGAGAGAGGATGAGAAAGAAGGGTTTTTCTTTTCGTGCCTGTATCTGTCTTCTCTCAGTGTATTTTCCCACCTCGACATTATTGTTTGTTGAGAAATGGAAATGTATAATTTGAGGTTTTTAGCTACAGAAATCTGTAGCTTTTGTGACTTTTTTGTGTCGGCTGAGAGAGGATCAAAAGCTGTAGCGCAATTGGAGGGTGAGCAAATGTATGAGCGAGAAAATTAGGGAGAGAGAGAGAGAGAGAGAGAGAACGGGCAATGTTTGAGCTGAGCGACCAAATTAGTAATCCGACAACTCAGTCTTGATGTGTAGTTCTGCTCGCCTAATCGTCGATAATGGCGTTAAAAAAGTGTGAGAATTTCTGAGTTTTTGGGAATGAAGAGAAGGACGCATGAAAAAACGAAGCAAGTGATGATTGTCTTGTTGTTTAGAGAGAGAGAGAGTAGAGAGAGAAAGGAGAGAGAGGGCAATGAGAGCGAAATGGCACGCCTTGGAGATGGAGTGAAGAACAGGGAAGAGAGGGAGTAGGGTTTATAAAGCTCGACACGCGCGTGCATGTCCACCTTATCAGAGCCAATGCCAGATTGGCATCCGATGACGTGGCTTGAAAATTGCCTTTTGATGTGCCTAAATTACCCCTTCCTTTGACGAGGAAATGACGGTCTGACCCTTTTGATTGATCAACCTTCCAATTCGAATTTGAAGCCGTTGATCGTGTTTCGAGGAGGGCAATGCCTGTTATGTTACATACAAAGCATTTGTACAGGACAGTTGCTGTAACCCTAGTAATAATTGGCGGGCCCACATCTTGTTGTGAGTAAAGTATAAAATATTGATGATATCGGAAATATCGGAAGTCCAAAAATACGGAAATTTCGATGAAAATATCGGGATATTATTGATATCGATAGTACAAAAACATCGATGATATCGGAAATATATAATGAATTAGTACAATATATAATGAATTAGTACAATATTTTACACTTTATACATTTCGATGGAAATATCGGGATATTATGGATATTTTAGACCATGGTTGTGAGGTAAAGTTTTTTATTTTTTTACTTTTTTTGTTTAGAGTGAGGTAAAGTTTTATATTTTTTTTAAGAGTAATGCTAAAGAAAATAAATTTTTTAAACCAAATGATGTCTCATCAATAAGGAATAAGCACGGTAATCAATACTTAATTAATAAACCATTCATCTACAACCACATTATTTAGTTTTAAAAAATTTGGTTTTCCTGTCAGTACTCTTTTTAAACAAACAATATTGTCTACACTAAAGAGAAATTGGTGGCTTAGCCTCACAATTGGCTAACAATAATGTGGTTCAAATTCGTTTTTTTTTTCAAGAGACGATAGCGTTTTATTCATATATGAGAACGGTTACAATTTTTCATAAGGACATTCCGGATAATATCTAGAGCCTCATCAAACTAATGGCTTGTGAAACTAGAAACTAAAGCCAATTTGGCTAATCTACGGACCGCACCATCGGTGGTTCTAAAAACATGTCACACTTTTGAAGAGGTGAAATTAGAAAGATCGGAGTTATATCCTCTATAATGAGATCAAAATCAAAGTTATAAAGTTTAAGTGGAAGCAATTTAGGGTAAATCACACAATGTACTAATAAAATTAATTAGTATTGAATTTGATATTGACGAAAGTCAAACTTAAAACTCCTACTAATAAGTGAAGAATAATATCCTTAAATCGTAATATTAGTGTTTGGATTATTGCAATCTCTAAAGCCTAATATTTTTCAAAAGTTAAAACGCTTTATATAAATAAGCTAATTTAATTGAACACGAGGGAAAATTTAAATTGTTATTGTTGTGATCATGTTTGGTAGTCTAGATGAATATGATCCAATATTTTGGGTGGTAAATTAACAAGGTTCCAACTGAAGGCCGTATTCCATTCAAAACTATTAATTTCATCAGCGGTTGTGATAATTATTAATCAAGATTCGGTATTTCGTGGAATGTTTTATAAAAATGGTATATTTGAATTATTTATTTAAAAAGAAGGAAGGTGTGAAGGTGGTGGTGCGTTATATATTTAGGTTTGGCATTGAGCTGGCATGAGTGCATAATTGATTAATGTTTAGGCAGCAATCGTAATATACCAATAAGATGAGAAGGAGGTAACAAAATTACAAAATATGATCCTTTTATTTATTTATTTGTTTGTTTGTACCTCATTTTTGGTAGTTTTGTTTCTTTTTAATATACTTAATCGTATTTTTATGGATTTTTTTTAAGCTAAACATAGGTACAAACAAATCCCATAAAGATAAAGTCATATTGCATGGAGTCTAATATCTTAGTGGACAGAATGTTCAGTTTATACCATGTGTCATTGGTTTGAAACTTTCTCTCATGAGTTTTTGTAATAGTTTCGAATCTCCTCGTTTCCTTTAATAATAATATATTTTTTTAAATCCCATAAAGTCGTATTACACCATTTAGGTGGAACCAAAATGTTAATTAATTAAATTGTTTACCAAACAAATATGTTACTTAAATTATTAAACCGTGAACGTGAACGTTTGCATGCATTAAAAAATGGATTAGAGAGAGTTTAGTAAGAAAACCAAAGAGAAACAGATTGATTTACCAACAAAAGATACTGGTGGAAATAACTAATGAATCATATAAGAGTTGGGGGACCCCATTTTGCTTTCTTAATGTTATGATTATATTTTGAATTTGAAAGTTGTTAAGCTCTATTACCCAAAATAAAATGGAAATGACAAGGTAAAAAAGCGTAGAGAAGGCCTTTCTAATCGTGGGAAATTAACCTTTAACCGCGGTTGATTTATTGGAGGAGCCTGTAAAAATTGGCTTTAATTTAATCATGAAAACGGCTATCTGGAGCCTTAATGAAGTTAATTAAAAAAATCAACGGGTTGACTTTTTCTACAAGTTAAAACTGATTCCATTTCATGATGTTTTCATATCTCGTTGCCAGTTTACCATGTATATTGAGATTAGAAGTTATGGGATCAAGCAGGTGATGAGATGATTGTGGGAGAAAGATATGCTTTGTTCTAATGTAGATTGCGCTCATCTGCACTCAAATTCAAATTATTTTTATTTTTATTTTTATTTTTGTAGTAAAGAGATGGAGGAAGTTCTAGGAAGATTTGAAAAGAGACTATAAGAAAGATATGGAATACTTGTAGCTAACAGAATACTTGGCGCAAAATTGAGCGCAGTAGTGTTCTAAGATTTATAAAATCAACCGCACTTAGTGAAATAAGGCTTGGTTGTTGTTGTTTGTAAGATTGATTTACAGTAGACTATCAATTGTAGCATACTACATGATGAGAGAAGTTTTTGAGCTTGACAGTCACATTATCATCATTGTATTACTAATTCACATGTTGTAATGAGATGAATAAATGACATTGTTGATATTTTATGCGCTTAAATTATAATATTAATGATTGACGTAATGAAAGCAAACAATATGGTATTAAATTTTTTTTACATATATGTATGGTAACGTGAGTTAAGCGTTACATGACAGGTTGACGGTTACACTAAAAAATCACTGATTATTGGTGCATTTAATGGATTAAATCCTACCCAGAAACCATTGACAATAACCAATACCAAATAACCATGTCCACATTGTATGAACCAGGAAGTAAGCAGTTAACTAAGCTAGCTTGGGTTATCATATGCAAGTGTATATACGACTTATATTCTTCCTTGCTAGTTTGATAAAACAAACAAACCATTAACTAAGCTGAAAAGGATGGCTTTGGAGTTACATATCCAGATATAAACAAACCCCACCAAATGCCTTGTACTGCATGTGAAATGAAGGATCTGCCCCCGAAACCCTAGCCAGGATCACATGTTTTTGCCATTTTTGTTTATTCATGTTCATCCATCCAGTGACATATGCTATGATGCCTGCAACATCCATACCCCTTTATGCACCCTAACCGTATGATATAAATTAGTGTGACACAGAAAGGTCTTTGATTTGGTCTCTTAATCGGGTTTCAAACAGTATCCCAGCCATTTGGGTTAGGGTTTATAATATGATACATTGTAAGCTGGCTTCCACCCAACAATTAGACAATGATCTTATGTACTTTCACGATCTGATGGTCATGGATCTTGAAGAGAATATTTACACACACATTTGAATATAAAAATGGTGATCCCAAACCAACAAAATTATCTGTTTTGTGAGGATCGGAGTAACGTCTACGGTGACAGAATGAGAGATTTGGGTTATACCACAAAATAAACCATCTATAATAATTTATAAATTGAACTCGTCATCCACAGACATCAAACTTAAAATGTTTACTTGTAAGTAGATGAAAATACTACTAAATTGTTGTGCTAGAGAAATTAAATACGTAGGCCCTATGTTTGAAACTTTGGTCAAACGACTTGAACCAACGCATTAAGCTGGGAAAAATATGTCTATCGGGGCACCGTCCCTGAACTTGATTGAATGTGTCTTTAAAGTGAGACCTACAACTTTAATTCTTTTGCATAATTTCCAAGCTGTTTCTTTGTTATGCATAATTTCCAAGTTTGTATTCAATTGAATCAATTCATGTACTGATTCTCGCCCACCCAATAAGCTCATTTGAGTTAGATTTACGATGATGAGTTTCATGCCCGTATTCCACACGGAATGTCCTTAGTTTGATTTCTAGTACTAGTGAATTACAAGATAGTGGCTATAAAAAGGCTGAAATGCCTTTGTGAGTGTTCTCCATCCCCAAATGATGAACTACCATGACGAAACTAACAACTGATTCCTTTAAAAAAAAAGTTGTTTCTTCTTGAAATTGTGAATATATAATTTTAAAATCAATTAACATTCCCAACCGTTACATGTATGTGGATTAGTGGGCGCGATCCATCAAATAATGGTACAAAGCATATATTATGTGCATTAATATCTAGAGTAACGTTCTATTATCATATTTTAATTTGTAATTCATATGCACATCTGTGTTTACGTTACGATACTAAATTAAATTAGGTATTTGAGCAAAAAATTACCCACAATACTGTACAAACTTTGCCGTTTTGCCAACATAAAGAGAGCAATAAAACATTTTCTATTTTTAGTATGCATGTTTGTTTTCACCTTGTTCTTCTGATGTTGTTTTACTGTTTCTTTTCCTTCTTTACGGGGGGAGCAAAACGCAGAGTTAAAATCAGCGTACAGCTACGCAGTACGGACTGTGATACCATTGGTTGGGCCACTGACGTTCCAGTTTTCCGACGTAAATTTACACGGTCGCCAATAATGGACGGTCAGATTTGAGCATCACGCGTAACTCGTGTGGACCTGACCCTACTCATTGGGTGTGTGTGGGGACCATTTTATATGCTCTCGCCCTTTTACACGTGCGAACATGGGGGACTCTTATTTTGATAAACACATGGAGCACTCTTTTGTCTTTGAGTTTCTTCACATGCATACGTCATGCACGCTAGTGTAGTTTCTTTGATTGGGAGAAAAAAAAAATTGTGCTTGTAATATGGGTGGTTTACCACGAGTTACTATATAAGTGATCAGAAGTTTTATTTTTTAAGTTGTTAATTTGATATGCGATTATGCATAGCATTATACTTTTATGTGTTTACGGTTGTGTGAAACTTCTAAGTGCTCTGATGTGATATGATAATAATGAGATTTTATTTCCAATACTTGTGTCCCCAAGTGGAGAGGTTGATTAGGAGACTTTGTAGCAGCTATTATTTTAATATAAATGAAGGTTTTTGGTTCAAATTCTCTCACATCATAATTATCTTACATTGGCTTTGTTATTTTTTTTAAGAGAAACGATATTTATTGAAAAAAAGAATGATAGAAATAAATTTTAAGATATATAATGAGTATAAAGAAAATATGAGGCCTAATTTTAAAGTGAGGCTCAAAGCGCATGTCTTGTTTACCTTGTCTCTCTGACCATACGTGTATAAACATTTTACCCAAATCCCTAGTCCAACGTTTTGTGAATAGAATTGGATTGCATTATGTTCACTTTGGAATGGAGAAGATAATTAAATATCCTAATTAGATCTTTGGTATCAGTCTCGATCTAGGGTTTTACATTACGAGTTTAAGCAGTGGGATTGTGAATACATGTTTATTTTAAGATTTCGTTATATTTCAGATGAAAAATAAACATACTAGTCGTATATGTGTATATCTGCTAAATTTGGTTCTTAATACATTATGAACTTGGCATGCACCGACAATCAAGATCAGCTCGTGCGCGGGCGCATGAGCCTAGCACATCGATAAGTTTATTAGGAGCTGTAGTGAAAAATATCAGGGCTACGGAACACAGGCAGGTAGCCCAGCTTCTGAATCCAGCTTTTGTCTGCTGTGACGTTAGAGCTATTGCAAGCGTAATGTACACGTTGGTGGTAAACATTAATAGGGTTTTGGGACCCAAACATGCATCTTTGGAGCCGTAGAACCACGTGAGAAAGCATGGGCACGAACCTGATCATTACATCTCATTTCTGTACGGTACTATGAACAGTGTTATGACAATATGTTTGTGTGTTCGCGTGTATGTGTGTGTGTGTGTGTCACAATGCGGGTCCATCTCTGGTCGCTGTAGGATATATGAGATGCCCTTATTGATATGGTCAGATGATCTCAATCTAACATCCATCCAAAGGTAGGGAGTGGAGTGTTTTGTGTTTGTCTAGGTTGGCAAGCGCCGAATTCTTATTTGATCTGTGTTTGCATAAAATACAAAATCATATTGTAGGATAATGTCATTGTATTGAAACGCATTGCAGTTCAGTTGTGGTTACATAACCCTAGCCAATCTATCATAAACTAGCACTCTTTGCAGGGACGGAGCTAGAAATTTCTTCTAGTGGGGGGCAATCTCAAAAACAACTAAGAAAACTTTATCGTAGTCTAGCTTATATCCAATATGATAACAGTGATGATTTCAAATGATGATGTATCACAATTCTAATATTACAAAAATAGTGGAAAGTGGCAAAGTGACGAGAAAAATATTAATACATGAGAGGCGGGAGAGGGGTTTTCGGTTTGGATGAGAAAACAAAAGCACTTTTGCTTCTATAAGAGCAAGTCTAGCGGGAGGGCTTAGGCCGGCTCCCAACACCCTTTTTGGCCCGGCACCCAGCTGATTCACTCTAGCCCAATCCAATAAGCCAGCTGACAGCCCAAGCCAATCTTCAGGCCAGCCTAAAATGTGCTGAGCTATGGGACGGCCCATCTAACGTCAGGCTTGCGTCAACTTGACATCAAAGGCCACTGAAATTTTCCACTTTGCAGGCACAATATGGGGTTTCCGGCATAGGGACATGTGGCTCATCTATGTCCGTTGGATTTCCAACGATAAAAAAATTTTGAATCCAGATTTTTCTGCCAAAAAAATATAAAAAAATAAAATAAACTGTCAGAAATTATTAATATTTTTTATAAAGTCAGAAATTAAAAATAAAATTTATTATTATTTTATAATAAATAATAATAATATTTTAATAAAATTGACTAGGCTATTTTTTTAGAGATGGAGATGCTTTTGGCCTATCACTGTTCATTGGGGTATATTACTGTTCACTGAGTGGATTAAATGGGCTAGGTGTTGGCGCATTTTTTTAAGGGGTGGACTTGCTCTAATATTGGATAGGGAATAAAGTATATCAATGAATGTTTAATATTGACTACATATATTTTCTTCAAAGATAACACGTGTATATATATAAATACCGGTCTACAGCTTAACAAACGAAGTACTTTACAAGGGGCATCTGCCCCCCCAGTGGGCATTCGTTGACTCCGTCCACGCCTTTTCCCGATGGGTAGTTTTAAGTTCTCACATAAGTTGAGTTCAATTTGTAATTTACTCTTGATAGATTATGAACACAATATCTTTGCAACATGACAGATGAGGCAATGCTAGAAGTTTGTAGCTCGGACGGTTAATTAAGTGCATTTACACTTGAAGTCATCAGTTCGATTCTCTCTGTATTCAATGTTATCGCTTTGAAAAGCGCTTCTACGAACAATGAAGAAGTGACTTTATTCTTATTTTGGGCAAGTATTTATGCTTTTGTTTTCTGGTCTGATAATTTGGATAAAATGGAAGGGACTTTATCCCGATCACGCCAAACATGCACTGATATTGGGAAAGAGATGATGTGCAGCAGTTGAGGGGAGATCTCGAAGAGGAAGTGAATAATGAACAAAGAGAGAAACTTTGCTCTTTGTTTTCTCTCCCTTCCCAACAAAACATGCAGGGCAGCATATTTTACTGTCCTTGCTACTGCCTAGGGTTTTGTTTTGTTTTCCTCTCCGAGTTTCCTGACCAGGCAAGTTTCTGTCTCTCTTTCTCTATTCTCTCTCAGATTTATCATTTATGTCTGGGTGAGGAGAGAGAGTGGATGAGTGATGACTAGGGCTGACGCAGTGCACCCACTTGCTCTTTGTCTAACGTGCCTGCTTTCTTGGAGGACTTAGACAAATCGGAGACGCTAGGGTAACGGTGTTATAAACCAATTATATATGTAAAGATAATGAGAAAATTAAAATATATGACGACACACTATAGGGTTTATCACACTACCACCTTGACGTATCCATATCCGGATCAAGTTTCATATGAGGATCTTTTAGAGAATGTTTTTGTAAGAGTAAGAGTTAAAAATGTAATTTGTAAACTAAAAGCACTACTGACTTTGTTCGTTAAAAGTGTTTTTAGGTCGTATAGCGCAAACTAACCTATTAGGTCATTTTGTGATTGCTTCTCTAGAAAACATTTATTCTCAATGTTCTCATAGGCGTTTTTGAAAATGTTAAAAAGATAGTTTCCATAGCATTTTCCGAGCATAAATATTGCTAGGGCTAGGTTCGGCTGGCAAACCGTGCCAAATTCCTTGTGCCACCTACCAGCCACATATACATAATTACCGAAAATCAATTACCGCTAGCCAACCGTCTTCTTGCGGTTGCCAAAAATCGGTTCAGCCACAATTATTAGCTGGTTCGGTTGGTAAATGGCACAACCGGTGGTTTCCACTTCTTCCTCTCTATCTTCCAATTCCAAGGGCTCATTTTGATTTTCAGATTGGGGTGCTTGTTCGGCTGCATTGTGTGGTTCATTTTGGGTTAATCCATGTTGTGCACTAGCGGTTAATTGGCTAGACTCCATCATCCCAAACATAAGCAACACATATACATTCAAAATCATATATATGTACCTGTATATATAGTATCAGTAATCATCATGCTATCAATTTTGTTAACAATATGTTCTATATTTATTATGGCATGAATCATATACATATACATATATTTTTTAAACCCTAAAACTAAGGAGTCAACAGTCAAACATGTAAAAAATACCTAAAAATCTAAATAGAAAAAAAAAAAAAAAAAAATATATATATATATATATATATATATATATATATATATATTGATAGGTATGGCATACCACGGGCATACAAAATCAATTATCAAAGTCATGTCATTAATTGTCGGTTCGGTAAAATACCAACTGATTATGAAAAAATACCAAAATTATACCATACCATTATGAGCCAACCGGTATGATTCAGTCGGTAAATTTTTTTATGGCAAAATTTTCCATCCCTAAATATTTCTTACAAAAGCAATTAAAGGAGTCGCTCTCGCTTTCTTGTTCTCTCTGTCTTCACGTGCAATTCCAGGGCCCAATACTTTAGTAGAGGCCCTACAGTCCTCCTCCTTCCAATATTCTAACAGGACATCTCAGTTTGCCATGTCGCTGAAAATCTCGACTCCCCTGCCCTTCAACCAGACACAAAGAAGACATCAGTTTAAAGCTTCGACATGAAAATTCTTCTGTGCCGCCTTTGTCGTATCTCTTTTACAAGACTGCGATGGATGATGGAATTCTTTCTTATACCGTAAACGCTATTGTATAATTGCAAGAGGGGACCATACTGCATCATATTGTATCAACTAGCTCTTGTTCTCGTAATACTTATCTTGACAATGTTGGAAGAAATCCATCGGTCCAACAATGGATGTAGAATGTATCGGCCTTGGCCCAATCCAACCGATTTTTCGCAATCCTACAGCATCAAGCCCACAGACATCTTAATGAGTTTTCCAACTCTGGTTCACACCAATCTGAAACTGAGATTTGATAAACTCCAGTCTGGTTTAAGTTCACAACATGCATTGTCAAGGGTTCGCTTCCCCTTGTTACTAAATACACACAATAATGCCGGTTTTCGATAATAACAACAGGCTCTCGTTATTTGTAATAAGAAACGCAATTTGTCGCTGACACTTTCCTTCCTTGAGGCATAAGAGGGATCTTCTACCCATTTGCAATCATTGAGAATCTAACCTCTGAACATCTACCAATTGGTAAAGATCGCCTCGTCTTTGCTTCAGTAAGGGAAGGTTTGTCCTGAATAATTCAAAACAGAGCTGTTTTAATAATAAAGTACCGGGAAATATTTGATCGGTAAACTATAAACATTCGTGCACAGGAAAAAGAAGAATATAGGTTGGAAACCACATCACCTTCTAAGCTCAAGAATTGAATAATCAATCTCTGCTATGATTATTGCCTCTTCATGTTCTGTTGTCGCCAGTACTTCTCCAAACTACCACATTTGATTCTTTTAGTCAGATTCATAAAAAAGATTCATCTACAAATTACTTGCCGTCCAAAAAACTTAAACAGGCACGAAAATGCAGATGCAGACACTTGTTCTATTACTAAAAAGTAGAAAGGGGGGAACTTTAAACAAGTAAATGGAGTATAGGAGATGTGCAGTATGCGTCAACTTTCTGGTGAATGGCTCATAAAGCTAAATTTACGTATCCACTTACTGGTCCAACAAGGGTGGAGTGTCCCCATGCCACATAACCGGCTCCAGCATCCCGAGCAGGGGAACAAGTTGCTACATACAGCTGACAACCCACAGAAAATCACCCATGAGAAGTCATTAGAGTTAATATGGAGGATCATCAAGGCATAATTGTCACAAAGTGAAAGTAGTGACTTGACTCTGGTTCTTGTCATCTAATCTATCAAAAATTCCTATCATTGTACTAACTCCAAGTTTTATTAGCAAACGTAACCCATGATGTGCATCTCATATAGCCATATAGGAAATATGTTACCGCACCTGGTTATCTGTAGCCCTGCACAGGATATAGCAAGGCAAATCTCAGTGAGAATGACAACATAAAAAACTACAAATTGATTTTAACATATCGTAAAAAAAAAAAAAAAAAATTCTAAAGAATATGAATTAGGGAAAAATGTAACTAATACCTTGCCCTCTGCAATAATTCCCAGTGCAACGGTCCAGTAGTCATGTTAAAAGCCCCAGGATAGCATATCAAGTGAGCACCTGATGCCAACAATGTATTACTGTTATCATTCGGTATTTCCAATCAGTCCTTCACTTGGAAGGGATTAAACAAAGGAGATATAATTCCATTCCTTTTTAACAACAAGCAGAATAATTGAACTGCAAAGAAGAATCCTGTGGCAGATTTCATGTTCTTGAATTTTATTAAATCTCAAAGGATTAGGTGTACCGACTACAGAAAGAGTAGCCCTTAATTTTATCAGCTTAGCAATACCCAGAAAGTGGAAACAAATTTCACGTTCATGGAAAGAAAAAGAAACGGCTAACCTCTTGCTCCATAAATCATTGCTAGTTCCGGAAACCGAATGTCATAACAGATACCAATGCCAATACGCCCAACTTCTGCAAAAACCAATTGATGGTTACCATCCCATCAATAATGAATGAACTAACTTCTTTCACCAAAGGAATAGGTGTTTGTGTAAAAGAAAGAACCAATGAACAAAACTACTGCAAAGAATGAACATCAAACCTGTATCCACAATGGTAGGGGTCTGCCCTGCTGTGAGGGTCTTTGATTCAATGAAGGTAATCTTCCCCGGGATGTCGATATCAAATAGGTGTATCTGTGACCATATGCCATGATTTTTGTTACTAAAACAGTAAGAAACAAAGACTAAGACACACAATTTCCCTTGAAAGGTAATCATTATATGTTCAAAAACATCAAGTCTATACATTTCTAAAGCAAATGGAAGGAGCAATTTTTCATATAGACATATAACCATACGAAAACAATATCTTGCATAACAAGACTTGAACTTGATATTATAAGTTCCCCCTTCATGTTAAAGCTTAGAACATTGCCTTCCTGTGTTTAGCTAACAGCTTTCCATCGGTGCCAAAGACACAAGAAGTATTGTACAACCGATCCCCAGAACGCTCCGCTATAGATCCACCAACAATGGTGATCTTCAAACGTTGAGCAACTTCAGACAGCATGGCTGTTGAAGGAGATGCATCGCCGCCTGCATCAATTTCCTCAGCATAAACCGGGAAGCTGTCATTTGAATATGGACCATTCCAAATTTCCTGACATACAAAGCATCAAACACAACTTAATGCCAAAAATCTTAACATTTCTTAAAATCTGAGCTTATAGCCATCTGGTCTTATGTGACATAAATTTGTTCCGATACAACCCCCCACTTTGATGGTAAATCTATACTTAGCAGGTGAAAGTGAACAAACCCAATAAAGCACCAACCTTTTGGTTACTCGAAAGAACTATGCAGACTCAAACTACACTATTCTTATGGGCATCTAACATTCTATTAGCTGAGGAATGCAGTTTCCAAATTTCCGATTCCGAACATATATTGTTAAACTTAACAAAAATTAGGAGCCTAATAAACCAATAATTAACTTGAACCAGCAAGCTTAAACAGCATACCAACATGAATGTCCCAAAAAGTAAAACTGTTAAACTCACAGGTAGAAGAACAAGCTGGGCACCCTTTGCGGCGGCGTCCTCGATGGCCTTGCGAGCATGGGCAATGTTCCTCTCCTTATCCGGCGTCACAGACAACTGACACAGCCCAATCTTAAACTGCACAAAAGACCCAATTCAAGTTCAACCTCAAAACTCCAAAAATTCACAACGAAATCACCGGATACACACAGAGATTAAAGAGAAAGACTGCCTTGGTGACGGGAGGAGTGGGCAGGGGAAGGGCAGGCGGGACCCTGGCTTCTTCGGGCTTGTAAACCGACGCCATTACCGACGAGAAATTTGCAGAGCGGGTCTGGGACTTGCGGATGTTGGTGGTGAGGGCTTTGGAGGGTGCGATTGGAGAGAGGAAATACGGCGGAGGGGAGAGAGGCTTCGGGCGGAGGCAAATGGAGCGGCAGAGAGAGGAGGAGGAGGAGGAGTGAGGGTTGAGATTCTTGGAGCTGATTAGTGTTGATAGTGCTGCTTTCATTTTCTCTCAAAGCACCAAATTTCTACGGACTTGGATTTTTTGGCTTTTGGGGATTAAAACGTTGTTTTCCTTCCCTTTTCACCCTTTTGTTACTAATTAACATTGTTGTTCTCTCACGTACTATTTTCGATCGCTGGATTGAATGAATTAAAAGATTAAAAGATAAAAATTAACAAATAATATGTAAGAAGTAAAAATAAATATGGGGATGTATTTTTCAAATTAAAGAACATCTAGACCTATTTTCGAAATTCATTGATCAATTTATTGGAACGAAGAAATCTCTTAGCGAACATTTATTTATCAAAGTTAGTGACTAATTAATTTTTGGTCTAGTGTTGGTGATATATATTACAATGTTGAATTTAAGATCTAAATTCCGTTCTCCCGTTGATTCAATGAATGTCAATTTTATTCACATATCACTTATCTTTTTTGACAGTATGATATTTTAAAGGGTAATGCTAAGGAGACTAAATTTAA
This sequence comes from Malus sylvestris, assembly GCF_916048215.2. NCBI lineage: Eukaryota > Viridiplantae > Streptophyta > Magnoliopsida > Rosales > Rosaceae > Malus > Malus sylvestris. The sequence goes on along the minus strand of NC_062267.1, from coordinate 5,321,083 downwards.
AGAAAAATTTTGGAAACTAAAGGACATTGAAGTTGATGATTGGTTTATTATTTAAACGTTGATAAACGTGTTCATTCCCACACATTATTTAGTTTGCAAATTTTGTTTCCAAATTTAGTCTCTCTAGCATTATCTTATTTTAAATTATTCATAATATACGTAAAATGAAAATACAAACTCAAATTTAAACGGGCGTTTTATTGCAATGACAGAAAATAATGATGATTGTGCATTCTAATGCAGGTTCGATTCGAAAAAAAACAACAGAAAAGTCAAATATTAATAGAATAAAAATAATAAATCATCGCAAAAATGGTTACCGTGTGATATCGCGAATTGCACTGGAAATCCTTTAGGAAAAAAAAAACAAAAGGAATAAGATCCTTACGATGGAACACACAGCACAGGATGATAGCCTCAAAACCTTTAAAAAATCCCAACAGACTCTTGTCCAAACGGTAATTAACCGTCACTCGCGCCTTGTTCCTCTATTTCTTTGCACCCTCTCAAAACTTTCACTTCCAATTCAAAAAAAGACCTGTTCCCATTTCTCTCGAGCACCAAAATTTGGTGCTCGAGACCCTCCAATTCGCTTTCGGTCTAGGCAAAACTTGCAAAATCAAACAAAAAACCGAAGAATCAAAAGAAACATTTCGACGTGAAACTTCAGATAATTGTATAGTTTCTGTAGATAGATACAATTTTTTTATGCATGGCAGATCCTAGGGCTGTTGTACCGTACCATGACCCGTACGAAAATGGCCTGTGTTCCGATATTATTAACTTTCTATATGATTCCGAACATCCGATCCTCGATGAGAACGTACCGTTACCGCCTTTGGACGATGAGGGACTCACTTGCCCTACTAATCCAATTTCTCTGTTTGATGAGGGAATCCAAGACTTGGACGACCCTTTGTTGGATCAAGCAACATGGGATTTCCTCAATCAGTGTACTAATGGCGGAGGGAACGTTGATTCGCAAGCCGGTCCCTCGCATATTATCGGAGAATCGAGTGGTACTAGTCCTCCCAGAGGGGACAACGATGAGCAGAATCAGGGTTTTGGTGATCCCGTGCCGCTTTCGGTTTGGCCTGCGATACCGGTTCCATTTAACTGCAGTTGTTGCCAACTGCTTAGGGAAATCATACACTCCAATGGTAAGTTTTAAGTTTATTTTTCGTGTAAATTAGTGTCGGTTTAGTGGGTACTATTCGGTTTATGTGTTGATTATGGTATTGATTTCATCTGGTGTGGAAAGGCAATCATGTCATGAAATTTGACATTCATGGAAGGTTCGGTATGATCAGTCATGCAATTCTCCACAGTTTCGATATGAAATCTTCCGACAATCATCAGTATCAAATGTTTGAGTAAGTTTTTTCGATCCTGTTTGTTTCGTTCCATCTCATTCGCAAAGGGTGTGATCCGTTTAAACATGAACAAAAAGACTAAATACATTTTTTTCGTTTTGGAATTTAGTTTTTGCAAGAAAAGCATAGAGGAGGTGAAGCAATTTCTGATGCAGTACTGCCTAGAGAGAAAGCTAGAGGGATACATTATGCAGCGAGATCCAATGGCAATCTTCTACGAGGCTCTCTGCGTTGGACTCGAGTGGGATGACATTCTAAACACCAATGACTTCACTTTCCCACCATCTCCTCTAAATTCAGGTTCATGTGTTTGATTTTCCCCGCGAACTTCTGTCATTCTGAAAATTTAATCGCCATATACTGTTGATTACTTGAGTATTTTTTTTTGTCAATTTCAGGAAGAGCCGGTGAAGTGGAACAACAACAGCGCGCTGCTGATCAACCAGAGGCGGCTGAGGATGAGAACGAGAGGATTTCCCTTGCAGCGCAGGTTGTTGTTAACCTTTCTCTCAATCCAAAAGCTCTCAAATTATGTCATTTATCTTAATTTGTGTCACTAATTTACTTCTCTAAGTACATTTACATTTTTTTGACATGTTTGTTTGTGTAATGCTGTGGAAGTAGTGCAGAGGGAGAGAACAGCAAACATGACGTTGGACGATCTTCGTGGTTACTTCCATCTTCCGATTCAAAAAGCTGCTAGGAGATTGAAGGTTTGCCCAACTGTTGTGAAAAGGATATGCCGCCGAAACGGATTAAACAGATGGCCCTCTAGAAAGGTTTGTCCTCCTCTATAAACTACTTCATAGAATTATTTCTTATTTACGTGTTTATTTTTCCTTACCCTTTCATTTTTTCGATCAAACACGCAGATTCGAAGCATCAACAGGCAGATTTCTAGGTTGACACCGAGTTTAGAGTCCGACGACGCAAACACGAGGGTTCATGCTGAAGCTGAAATCTCTAGGCTTGAAAGAGAAATAGCTGAACTTGTCCCATAATGTGAATAAAGTACATATCTTCTCACCCCAAATTTCGGTCATCCTGGAGTTAGATGAGATTAAAATACAGAGAGTTTGACTTTTTTTTTGTGAGGGGTGCCTCACGGATGACCTAGTTCATATGTCGCCACCCAATTTTGCATTCGAGAGTAGTCCAATCAATTATTTCCGTTGTTTTCTAGATAGCGTTTTTGTAATTATTTTTTATCGAGGGAATGTGACTAATATCTTGAGAAATTGAAAGTAACATGTACAAGAAATGATCATACATTTGCAGATGTTTGACTTTAATTACGGATTATTATACTAAATTTTGTGTTTGCTCTTAATTTATGGGTTCCTAATTAAAATTTTCACATAAAATCCCATGTAAAATTGGAGAAATTTTTCATTGTGACAGGAACATAAGTGGTACATCACGTGTTTTAATAAAAGTGGTGGGAAATTTTATTTTTTAAGTTATTAACTTTTTAACACACATATCTCATCATTTGTATAGTAACACATGGTGTACCACCTGTGTACCGGTCATACTGAAAAATCTGCCAGCGGGATTTCTAGATAGCATCACTATATAATAATATAAATACGCCCTCAGAAGGATGACAATGTTCCTCACCGAGAGTACGGCGAAGTAACCGAAAATTAACGTTGGAGTGTTCGAACACGGATGGAGATTCCTAAGATCTCCACGAACTATGTCTTCGTCGAATTCGATCGATAAGATAATGGGAAGCAGCTTCTGCACTCTGAAGAGGAAAAATATGGCAGCTGTTGCAACGACGCTGGTTTGCGTGAAGCAAGTGAAGCAAGAGGCGTCGGAAGAGTGGGACGAGAGCATGCCATTGCCCGGGGACATCATTGAAGGGGTTTATAACTCCGAGAGCCGTGACAATATTGGTGACGAGCTTTTCGTGCCTACGAAAGCCAAGGCAGAGCTTACGTCGCTGCTCGCTAAGTTCAGCAATGTGGATGTCATTTGGGTGAAGGTGAGGAGGGGTGATAGCACTCTCAAGCTCCGGACGGGCGTTGTGGCTGAGAGGCTTTCGATGCTTCACAAAAAGTATACGATCAAAGCGGCTACGGATGATAGACATGTTGCAGTTTTGGGGGACTTGACCTCGGATCAATTCACTGAGCTGCAAGGTACGTTTTTCTTCGCCGGTTTCCAGTCCATGTTGGTACTGTATTTAGTGACGATCTCTTATAAGATATCTGACGTGTTATGTTGTCTTGCCGTTGATTAGCGATTATTATCAAGTCTCATAAAACATGTCACGCTGTCATACTATGAACCAGGACTGCATATTATGTTTTCATTCCACATTGTTTGAATAAAGATCGTACATTCATTCACGAGTTACGAAAATTTTGATCCAACGACCTTCGTTCATTGCTGTTTATGTGATTTTGCAGACATGAGCAGGAGTTTGGTGAATGTGGAATACAGGGGATACAACAAAAAGGGAGTTAAATATGACTGGAAGATGAAGGTCGACAGCCACTTGCCCGACCAACGGTGCACGATCGTTAGCTCCATTCTGTTCATGCCGCTGCCAGGCGAGTACTGCACGGAGGCCACAACTGCCCGGTGCATGGCTTGGTTTTCTGCTGCAGTTGCTTCTGGAGCCCCGCTTATTTTTGTTAACATCCAAACAGAACAGATTGTGTCCTCGGTATAATCTCAGTCTCTTCTAACTCAAGCTGAATTTCTAGCTAGTAACCAGTTATTAAGGGGTTCGATTAATTTCCCTTATTACGTGAAGGATAAAAATAATTTAATAGGAAAGGAAATGAATTGGAACAAGCAACAACAAAACCACACAACGACGGTCCAAATCGCGCAGGGCATAAGGCTTTGGTTTATGCCCGGAGTTGCAGAACTGTTGATCGAATTGATACCTGAACCCGGTGAAGCACGGTTTGGATTGGACATCAAACGAACCGAAGAGGTAAGGAGAAATTCTGCCCTACGAACACATGTGACATACGTACATGTTTAATGCACAGGTACTGGTTCTCAAATTTTATGCTCTAAAAATAAATGTAGGGCTTGATTTGCATACACTCGGTAGCAAAAGGTTCGCCCGCAGATCGATCAGGGCTTAGAAGCCTTCATGAGGAAGCATATGCAAGTGGTTACCAGCTTGTGATATCCAGGTTAGAAGGCAAGAGCTTGATGCCTTCATATGTCAGCTCCGCCGGGCTCATACATTGCTGTGATCACACCGAAATTAAAGAGACTCTTCACTCGGCGATCGATCAGATGGACAGAGTTCAGTTCCACCTCATGGCCTGGTCTAACCATTTGCTTCGAGTTGCTCCGAAATCTGTTGGTGTCGCTACGCTCCGGCCGCCGAGCGGATGCTGTCCCCCAAGAACAATGTGATCGTGTGAGTTTGCTAGTTGCAGCTACTGACATCAAATCGCCACAAAAAGGAAGGCTTTGCACTAGTGAGTATGAATGTGATCACCAACATCATAAAATGTAACATGTGGAGCATCGCTGGGTTTGAACCCAAAGAATGCTAAACGTTTGTGTTTTTCAATATCTTTAGTTGATTGAGTTTGTATAAAATAAAATAAAATTAAAAAAATTAAAAAAAACAACGATGTGCTCTTTCACTTGAATTTGAATTTTTTTTTTCTTTATAAATTGAAGCAATTTAGAATATTTGCTTTATCAAAAATTTAAGAACGCAACGGTGTGTTTTGAAAGTACTTTTATAGAATGAAATTCATAAGTTTTGTAAAAGTCAAATATTATCTATTCTAAAATTGAGGAGGGATTTGACTGTAGCTTAGCTACAGTCAAAATTTCCCCCCTTGATTTTGCCTTATTTACATCACAGCCACCAAATCTGTGTCTGGGTTGGAGAGTAATTATTAAAAGTTAAGAGGGTAATTGTGTCCGTAGGTTTGAGTCGAATTTCACTTTATTTACAAAATTACCACTGCCTTTTCTTCCCCCCCCCCCTCTCTCCCGACTCGCTCTCTCATCTCTCACTCTTCCTGTTTCTGTCCTTCTCAAACCCTAGCGGCCACAACTCCCATCTCTTCCGTTTCTCTCATCCTAGAACGGAAGAAAAATGGAAAATCAGGGCTCTTCCATTTGCTTCCACAGATTTCTCGGGCTCCGGATCGCTAGCATCCGTATGAAGGTTCGTCTCTCTCTCACTCTCAGTTTTTTCTTTTTTCTTTTCCAATTCGTGATCGAATTTTCTTTCCAAGTATGTTAGATCTGTTGCCTTCGGGAAGAAATTTTTAACCTAGAAAAGCTTGGTTTTCAGGAAATCGTCAATCCTGTAAGTTTTTCGAGTATCTTGGGGGTTTTGTTTTGCTCAAATATGGGGTTTTATGATTTTGGATTTACAAATAGATTGAAATTTCCTTTTTTTTTTAATTTATTTCACCTCCCACTCAGAACCTGATGCTCGGTGACCTTTAGGGCAGCTTCATTCTCTCTTCTTCTCCAACCATGGTTCCAGATCCACTGGGCATCAAGGTGAGTTTGATATTGGCCATATTTTTTAGCTTTGTTAGTGCATCTAATTTATTTTTTTGGATGGGTGGTTTTCAATTTAGGGATGAATATTGTGTTTAAATTTTGCTTTTGTAAGTTTGGGGGTTGTGTTTAAATTTTGCCTTTCTAATTTTGTGGGTTTTCTGTGTGCTTTTGGATTATCTGATTTGATTTAGTTTTCAATTGAAATAAAGTAGGATGTTTTTAATGATTTGAAGAACTCAGCTGCACTGCATGAACATCTGCTGATAATGTATGACCTTCTTTTGATGCTTTCCAGTTCAATCAAAGCTAATTACACAGAATCATGAATTAATTAAATGTGGTGTCTTCCTTTCTCCTCTGTTTCTTTTGTTGTTGGGTGAAAGTGAGCATGGGTTTATGATAAAGCTATTTAAAAGGATAGCTAGAGAGAGAGCGGGGGGGGGGGGGGGGTTATATAGTAGGTGTATATAGTGACTCAAAAGTTAAGGCATACTGACAGAAAAATGCACAGATTGGTATGGTAAAAATGAAAAAAAAAAAGAAAAAAAAAATTAAACCCAATAGAATATAGAAAATGAAGTGTTTAGGTGAGTTGATATCAATTTCAGATATGTAATCGTTTTGTAATCAATTTGAATACAGCATGTGGAACATTTTGAATTCAGGTTGTCTTTTTCTCCCCTTTTTTCTTTCTGTTTATTTAACTTTGGATTGGCTGCTTTATTTGTTTTTCTAGATTATATATTTTGATCTTCTCTAAAAAACTTCTGTATCGTCCACAGTCACCTGCTTCTGCTCCTCAACTTGCTTGATTTTTAGTTTTCAAACTCTGATTTTTTACATGTGTCAGCAATTGATTGCCTTCTTTTGGAAAAATGCTAAATGGAAAACTGAATTTGGGTTGTCTGATTAATGGTTTTTGTTCTTCATTTTACTAACATTTTTGTCCATTTTCTCCAACTTTCTCTTGCAGCAAAATCACCGCCACCACCCAACAAACCCATTATCTGGAATTTCAATTACTGTGCATGGAGGGAGGTAAAGTTATCTTTCTCTACAAAGTGTAGATTCTTTATTTTGGGTTTCATCTGTTTGTGTTTTGTTTTCTTCGTTGGGAATATTGGTTTTTTTTGTTAATTGTTGAATTGGAGTATTGGGTAACTTGAATTTTGCTTCAAATTGTAGTAATTACTGTGCAAATTTACATTTTTGTGTGAAATTAGAGAGAGTTTCGGTTTTGAAAGTTATATTTGCAAATATAAAAAGAGATTATGTAAAAAACATGGAGGAACTAAATGCGTGTTTAATTGTCATTAAACGCTACCTTTTAGCTATGTAAATCAAGAGGATGGCTCTGCAAAAGGAAGTGTTTTCTCTCTATTTTTTCTCCGACTTCTTTTTTATTTATTAATATCGGTTTTTCCCCGTTTCTAAATGATTCTCATCATTTTTTTTGCAGTTTTCTGTGGAGGTTTAGTTGAACATGGAGACAATATCCAGTTGCTTGAAGGCAGGAATGTCTGGTATTGCTCACCTGGTATGTTTAATTTTCATTGAATTATGAGATATATCTAATTTAATTAGCAATTTAAGTTGACCAATACTTTCTGGAAGAGTCCTGTTAAACTGGGATGAGACTTGATATTGAACTGGGAAGAGTCCTGTAAAATGGCTTGAAAGATTATTAAACCCCAACGATAATGACTTTATTCTCTCCGAACTACAAATAGACAAACTCTCAAACATAACGGATATATCTTTATTTAAATTGTCGTTTGACATATCAAGATCCTTCAACTTCGCCTCACTAATCCCAATTTTCAGTAGGATTTCCACCTCTATGATTGGAATTTCAACAACAGTAATACTTGGTTGGGTGGTAAGATAAATCCTTTTTGCTCCATTTGAATCATCTTAATTACTTGGATTTGAATTACAACAATTTTCAAGGATTGCAGGTTCTCCAACAACCCATTTAGGTGGAGATTTGATTCCATATTGTTTACACATCTATCTTAAATGCTGTCTTGCAGAATCTGTAGTTAATTCCAAGTTTACTATCTGATGTGCTATTAGATGCTATTTTTTGAAGATTTTTCTTTACAATTTAGTAATTGTATTGCTCCTTTAGCTGTATGAACTCGGTAAAAGTATCAGGTTGTGGACTCTGAACTGTTGATTCTCTACGGTTTCTTCTGCTTTGTCCAATTGTTATCATTATTCCAATTGGGTAATTTTGGGTTTTTAACAATGTTTATTTGTTTATTGATAAATTAGGGGGTCTAGACTCTTAATTGCAGGTGAGAAAAATAGAGAGCCAGCAAAGCTTCGTTGAGAGGATGCACGAGTTTTCTGGGATGGTATTATTCCTTCTAGGTCCCAGGTTCGAAACCTGGTGTGTGTGTTTGTGTTTGTGTGGGTGGTGGAGGGTACCAAAAAAAAAAAAAAAAAAAAAAACCCAAAAATGTAAATTTGTCTTCCAGTTCTTCTAAATGTAATTTTTCATATTTCTTATGTGTTTTGATTTATTCAATTTGTTGAATTTTGAAATCACTTGATGAAATAAAATTTACGAACCATGTTAAGAGTACTTTTACGCGTCCGATTTGAGTTTAAAAACAACATTTACATTCATAGTGTCTCTTTTGTTCAATGGATAAACAAGTGTAGATGAGCTCGATTATGTCAAATTGAATGCTTAGTGCCCACTACCTGTTTGATAAAAATGCTTCCCACGCACACGGTTTTATAAGTAATTTTACTTTGTTCTGCGTTTTTGTGTTTATAGATTTGGAATTATATGGTGAAACATTGATAGATTTGGAATTTTATGGGTGAAACATTGAAGGATCATACGTTATTACTTTTTACTGCAAAAATTTTGCATATTTTATTCTTCAATTTGACCAGAGTTAATTTCAAATGCCAACTTTCCTTTTTCCTTTTTCTAGGTAATTGATCGTTATGCGGTTTGTAAGTTGGGTTTTTCTAACTGGTGGATTATCGAATTGATAAAATTGGTCAAATTGGTAGAGCATGAGTTATGGCAGCAGGAACAGAAGGGGTTAATTGGTATTCTACCCGTTCAAGATGCTGCTGAGGCAGCAACAGTAGACTCTGTGTTGTTTATCCTTTTTGTTTGTTCATGATTATGTTGAATGTTTTTCAGGTTAAATGTGTCTTTTTCATGTATTTAAGGCTGATGTATTCAAGTCCCGCAGCATCGCGCGGGCATATTACTAGTTTGAGACTAAAACGATGGTAATATTGAGTAAAACTGCAATTTATGTATGTAAGAGTGTGTTTAAAAGTACGTCTATACTAATTACTATATGAAATTGATTTTTTGTCAAAATTATATCACTTATTATATTAACACCCCACTAATTGTTGAATAAATCCTACATATTTAATATACCCCACATTTGCTTTTTCACTTAAAAATTATCTTAATACACCCCACATACTTTCCCATAATACCCCACACCCCACATTCTCAATATACACCTTATATTTTATACATCCACCTCACATTTTTTATACATCCCACATTTCTCAAATCTTATAACACTCATTTTTAAATTTCAGGAATTGAATCTAACCATTTGAATGTTTAGTTTGCCAAAAGATTTCAAATCATCTGAACGTTTAGTTTGCCGAATGATTTCAAAATGATGATTTGAAATCATCTTAGTATAGTTTGCATCGACTGATGTTTACCTTCGTTAAGTAGGGTAACATCAGCAATGGCTTCATTGTGAAGGTTCCACGAGAGATGGGTTGATGAAAACTTCCTTCAATAGAAATCCCCGTAAATTGTTACTCTTAGAAATTTAATTGTTGAAAATGACCTTGTGAAGCCAACCAGGGCTCATTTTTAAAGACATAATTGAAGCCTGTATCATACAGTATGTATGTATGTATGTACCTTTGTTTTTGCAGCTAGACAATATATGACAGGTACATCTGATTGCTTGTGATGCTTAGGATACGCCACTTGCCCAGACAGATCATACCTGTCAATAGCTTGAGGTACGGTTGTAAGAACAGCCAAGCTACTATTTGACATTTGTTTCAATGTCATCTCTGTTGCCAAGTATTAGTGTCTGCATAAGCAAGGAAGAAAATATCGGTAATATCGGAAATATCGGTAGTCCGAAAACACGGAAATATCGATGGAAATATCGGGATAATATCGATATCGATAAAAATTACATGGAAACCACGGAAATTGTAAGAAAAACTTGGAAATTTTTAATGAAACTTTGTAGGATGTTTATTTAGTCAATTATCTATTAGTTTATCACAAAAAATTGGAAGGAAATGCATTGCACGATGGATTTAACTGATTTAAGTTGATTATATAGCGAGCTGGCAAACATTGTGAGTGTAGAAAATATGTAGTAATTAATGAAAGAAGTTTAAACACACCATAATCATTTATATATAATTAATTAGTACAATATTTGGAGGTTTTATTTAGGATATTAAAAAAAAAAGGGAAGTGAATAAAATGATGAAGAATAATGTGCCGAATTTGACACTTTAAATTTCTTACACATAAGAATAAGACTAAACTTTAATTTGGATACCGATTATGTTTTTTCAAGTTTATATAAAGTAAAAGAATTGAATTTTAGAAGCCAGGAGTGTGTCAATTGAATTTTGGCCGGCGTGCAAGGTATCAATCTCTTCGTCTCGTCGAGTAGTACAACTTTCCTTTTTGTTTCACTCAATTTCGTTGAGTATTGAAAAAGTTATACTCATTTGAATCTTACCCAGTTTCCGGCGACCTCAGTGGCTTTCGAGACAATTTCCGGCCAAACCACAACGATTCAGACATCGTGTGAGGTACCATTCTCTTCGTCTCTTCGAGGGCTACAACTTTTCTTTTTGTTTCACTCAATTTCGTTGCGTATTGAAAAAGTTATACTCATTTGAATCTTACCCAATTTCCGGCGACCTCAGTGGCTTTCGAGGAAATTTCCGGCCAAACCACGGTGAGTTGGCCGGCGTGAAAGGCATCAATCTCTTCGTCTCGTCGAGTAGTACAACTTTCCTTTTTGTTTCACTCAATTTCGTTGAGTATTAAAAAAGTTATACTCATTTGAATCTTACCCAGTTTCCGGCGATCTCAGTGACTTTCGAGGCATTTTTCGGCCAAACCACGACGATTCAGACGTCGTGTGAGGTACCATTCTCTTTGTCGCTTCGAGGGCTACAACTTTCGTTTTTGTCTTGCTTGATTTCGTTGAGTGTTGACAAAGTTATGGCCGTTTAAAGTGGGTGTAAATTTTCGGCCGAAATTCTGATTTTCTCCTATTGGGAGAGTCCCACATCACCCATGCTTGCTCACTGCCCTCGCAATTTGTCCTATAAAACCCACATTCCCCTGCTCAGTAAACCATATCTTGTTCGCCCTTTGGGCTATAATCAAGTGAAGTATGTGTTGAGTTTTTTCAACATATTTAAGTATTTCTAGTATTATGTGGCGATATTATCGATAATTTTAAAAATATCGCGATATTATCGATAATATCTCGATATTTTGACGAAAATCATTTGGATAGTTAAAAAAATATTGGATCTCCAAAAAAACGATAATATCGGTGATATTTCGCCGATATTATCGATTTTTTTTTCCATGTGCATAAGCAACCAATGTAACCCAATATTAGTGTCCGGTATAAGAATATCGGAGATCAAAGTATGAGCTGTACCAAGTTGGCTAGTTCTTGAAAAGCTTGGCATTTACCGCGCTAAAAGTGATATGGTCAAAATTATTATTGCAAAGTGGGGTAAATAAGTTATTTAATATTAAATTTTAATGTTGAGTGCATTCAACATTTTGTGAGATGCTAATATAAAAAGCCAATTATATTCCAAATCAACTATTTGAGTTGATCACAATACAAAACATACTTAATACGAACACCTGTTAACATCATCGCTTTGGCTCTTAAAAATTAACACACCTTCTATTGGTCTAAAATTGCTATGTTTTTAAAAAAAAAAATTGTTCTCTCCTTCGTGAGAGTTCTCCTTTCCTTCGTGAAAGTTCTTCTCACCGCCTGCGTGTGAGTGCATCTCCAACTTCTGTTCTCCTCCTCCCTACCACTGATCTTAGCTATAACTAGGGTTGGTGGTAGCCCCTTGCTCCTCTTGTTTTCATTTTCTTTCCTTTTGTCCCTGTTGGTTTTTTCCTCTATTGCTGCTTCTGGTTTCCCTTCCTCAACTCCCCTTTCTTCCTTTCCTTTTCCCTCCACCTACTTTGTTTTCATCACTCCACACCCTACCCTTTCCACTTGGCTCACTCCTTCAGTGCTCTCATCCTCTAGATCGGCTTTCACTAATCCACACCGTGAACGCGAATCCTCGCGATTCCCATTTAGGAGAGAGATGTGTAGAGCTTCGGATTTTTTCGATGCTCGGATGTTCTCACCACCTTCTTGCCTCGACTTGGCCTTCTTGCCTCTATTGCTCGTGGGTTGTTTCCTGCGAGCTTCCTTTGATTTGTGGTGCCGATCTTCAATGTGCTCTTTGGCTGTTGTTGAAGCCTTCTTTTTAGCCACTTTGAGGGCTCGATTTGGCTTGCTTTCTAGCAACTGGTTCGAGTCTGGAGGTCTTTCGGATGGCAGCAACGACGGAGAATGCTACGGTAGAGGCGGAGGAAGCTGTGGCAGAGGATGCAAGCTATTCGATTTTTTTCCTGTTTTCTGTTGTACTTTGGTCCATACTTTTGTTTTTGTGTTTGTGTTGTATGTAGGTCTCTTTCTTGTAACTGTGTGTTGTTGGTAATAAAAAAAAACAAATTGCTATGTTTATATATATCGTTTTTGGCTTCTTGAAAAGTGCGTATGTCAAATTAGAAACACACCAAGTCACCGTCTTCTTCTGCTGGAAGAAGGGTCCTCGGAAAATCAATGGCCACGCCACCAAGAACCCTAATCAAGCCATCTCACACATCTCCAAATTTCTCTCTCTTAACCTCCATAACCTACGTTCTGCAAACCCTAAATCCCCAAAAACCCAACCCCTCCAATGTCAGCTCAGCCCCTCTTAACCAGTTTTCACCTCACCTGAACCCAAGACTTGTTACCCAAGTCATCAAATCTCAGACCAATCCTTACCATGCCCTCTTCTTCTTCAACTGGGCCTCAATTCCCAACCCTAATCCCAACAAATACTCCCACACTCACAATTGCTACTTGGCCATCACCGACCTCCTCCTCTCCCACTCTCTCTTCTCCACCGCCGCCTCACTACTTGTAGAATCCAACAGACTCTATGATTTCTTGCTCGGCAGGTTCATCACCGCTCACGGTGGATTGGGTGATATCCGAGCCGCCATGGATTGGTTTCACAGGGCAAAGATGATTGAGAGTGGGAAATGCTTGTTTTCGTACAATGCTATTTTGGGTGTGCTTGTTAGGGCTAACAGGATGAGTTTAGCTAAGGCAATTTATGATCAGATTGTGAAGGAAGGTTTGGTGAAGCCGGATGTTTCGACTTGTACGATAATGATCAGGGGGTTCTGCAAAAGGGGTGAAATTGAGAATGCCCGGAAGGTGTTTGATGAAATGACTTGTGAGCCGAATGTGATTACTTACAATACTATAATTCACGGGTTTTGTAAGACGGGTGATTTCAATAGTGCGGTGCGAGTTTTGGGCCGGATGAGGGAGAGTAAGGATTGCTTGCCTGGTACGGTAACTTATACAACTTTGATTGATGGGTATTGTAAGAAAGGCGAGTTGGAGGAGGCGATGAAGTGTATGAGTGAAATGGAGAAGCAGGGTTGTGAGCCTAATCTATTTACTTACAATGCTTTAATTCATGGTTTGTGTTTGAGTGGGAATGTTGGTGAGGCAAAGAGGATGGTGACAAAGATGAGGTTAAATGGTGTGAAGGACGATATAGCAACACATACGGCTATCTTGAAAGGGCTTTGCATTGCGGGGAGGCCTGACGACGCTGCTAAACATCTTAAAGATATAGTGAGCCTTGGGATGAAACCGGATGTGGCAGCATACGGGATCGTTTTTAATGAGTACTGTAAGATGAGAAAACCGGATGGAGCTGTTTCCTTTTTGAGGGAAATGAGGATGAGAGGCCTAGAGCCAGGTGTTTCAAACTTCAATAGACTGCTAACCGTTCTTGTGGAAAACGGGGACCTGGAAAGAGCTATTGTTCTTCTGAAGCAGATGCCACAGATGGGCTGCTCCCCAAATTTCTTTTCGTATAACACAGTGATAAGTAGTCTTTGTGATATGAGAGGTAGAATGGGGGTAGTTGAGGAGCTTGTTCATGACATGCTTCAGAATGGTCATGAGCTTGATACCGCCCTCTACAGTCGCGTGATTAAGGGTTATTGTGAGGATGGCAATGTGAAAATGGCAATGCAGGCTTTCTGTGCAGCACTGGATGCTAAATACATTATTAGTTTGGAGAGCTTTTCGGTTGTTGTTGAGGAGTTATGTGCGAAAGGGATGGTCGTTGAGGCTGAGAGGGTATTTGACGATATGCATAAGAGATGCACCGTGGCTGATGTGGATAATTACAGAAGGGTGCTAGATGAGCATTTTAGGGAGATAACTGAGGATACTTGGTAGTAAAACAACCAGTAATCAAGGGTTCAAGGTTCTAATTGGCATTTTGGCTATGATGAATTAGATGGAGGCATAAGCCATGTACAAGTACACTCTTTCAGAATAAAAAACATCGATTTGACACGCTTTTATGTGCCTCGGATCAGACCACCACGGCTCCTCTCTCCATTTCATACATCCCTTATCAGACAACTATCTCTCGACCGCAGGTTTAGGTATTTTTCCTTCAACGTGAAGCTCAGACCTGCTTCTGCTTTCCGTAGACACCCTCGTGGCGGCGATTGACCACATCGATGGAGTTCAACTCCACCCCATGGCCTGGTCGAACGCTTTACTTCAAATTGCTCCCCAAGCTGTTGGTGTCGCTACACTCCGGCGGCCTAGTGGATGTTGTCCCCCAATGTGCACCAAAGTGCACTATTTTGGTTTATGGATTAGAGGTCTTTAAAATATGCACTAAACACGCTTACATCACATGTGCTAGGCACGACTTACAAACTTCATGCTTCAGATTTCCGTTGGACATAAATTTAACTGTGGTTTTTCTCTTGTCACATTACAATCACATAAAGAATATCCTTAAGAAATTACAATTTTCCAAGTTAATGAACAAAGAAAGAAGCAAAAATTGTATGATTCAATTTCCTGTCACCAAATCCATGTGTAACAGAAAAGCAAGAAGTAGGTGGGGAGAGAGAGTTGGTGTCTCTATACACTACGTAAATATTGTTTGGTGGAAGCAAGGGTAAAATAGGAAAAATATAGGCATGATTGGCATTTTAAAGAAGGGGTGTGCTATCCACACACCCCAAATTACTTCTCACACACCCTTGTTAATTTCTATCCGTTGATCTTCTTCAATTCATCATATCCGACGGTCAAAAATTAGAAGGGTGTGTGAGAAGTAAAATGGGGTGTGTGGATATCACACCCCTTAAAGAAAGAGGTCTTCTTCTCTTGGAAAAATTGTACCAATGGTCTTTCAACTTTAATTTAATTGGAAAAATTGTCTTCCAACTAAAAGTTCATGACCGTTGGTCCTTAGCTCATCAAAATGTGTCGCTATAGTCAATTTCATCAACTCTGTCAAAATGAGTTATGGTTAAAAAACCATTGCTACAATTAGGTTAAAATTGAAGAATCATTGTTCTAATTGAGTTAAAGTTGAGAGACTATTTCTCCAATTGAGTTAAAGTTGAGGAACTATTGTCACAATTTTTCTCATTTGGTTTTCCATATTACCCCTTGATTCACCTTCACGTACCACACATGTCACTTATTTTGACGGAAGTTCTAACGGAGTTGACGAAAAAGATCATAGTTACACGTTTTGATGAGTTAAGGGTCAAATACCATAGATTTTTAGTTGAGGGGCTATTACTTCAATTGGATTAAAGTTGAAAGATTATTGTTACAATTTCCTTATTCTTTTAATAATACTGATTCAGAAATGCCAAAAGTGAAGTGAATTATATGTTATCCCCAAATTGGAGACAATGTGGAAATCAATGGCTACACCAACAAGAACCCTAAGATCATCTCCAAATAAGATGTCAAAGTTTAAACATAAAATTTAAATTTGAAGGCTTATGTGGCACATTACTTTTTTATAAACTTTGTTTTCCAACCGATATGTCAAATTTAAACCATTATTTATTACATTATTTACTTTTTATAGTTGTAATTAATATTTTAAAACAAAAGATAAATATCTCTATTAATTAATGAAACCTTTTTTGTCAACTAAAAGATGGTAAAAAGACTACTTAGTCTTCTATCATACAAAAAAAATGATGGGCAATAATGTAATTTCACATGTCCAAATTTTACTATTTTTTATTGAAGCCTCATCTACATGTGATGTTAAAATACCTCTAATATTAAAAAACAAAAACCTTCCACTCCCCCATGTTCTCTCCCTCCCTCTCTCCTTCTCATTTTCTAAAAAAATGTGTTCATACACACAAAGTATGTAGGCAAATGATAGTAAAAATTATGAAAAAACTTTTATTAATTACTAAAAATAGATTTGAAACTGTTGTCAAATTTGACACCAAATTCCTTTGCCGCATTTCTATGTCATGTCATATAAGAATTGACATTTCGATTGGAAAAGACTAGGGATATTTTAGGGATATTATTTATTATTGTTAGGGGTGTGCTATCCACACACCCCTTTTTACTTCTCACACACCCTTGTTGATTTTTGTCCTTTAATCTTCTTCAATTCATCCCGATCTGACGGCCGAAAATTAAAAAAGTATGTAAGAAGTAAAAAGGGGTGTGTGGATTTCACACCCCTATTGTTATTGATGATGAGAAGTTTTTTACATCTCTAAAGCCGTCTCTAACATCTATAAATCGATCTGAGGAAATCCGCATAAACTCCCTTCTGCGAACCGAAAATCCCTCAGGCCCTCTTAACCGGTTCTCGCCGCTTCTGAAACCAAGCCTGCCGCTTCTGAAACCAAGCCTTGTAATCAACGTGGTCAAAGCTCAGGCCAACCCTCACCATGCGCTCTTCTTCTTCAACTGGGCCTCAAACCCTAACCCTAATCCCAACTACTATTCCCACACTCGCCATTGCTACTTGGCCATCACTGACCTCCTCTCCCACTCTCTCTTCTCTATCGCTGCCTCTCTCCTTCAAGAATCCAATAGACTCGATGATTTCTTGCTCAGCAGGTTTATCGCGGTTCATGGCAAACGAGGGGAGATCCGAGCGCCATGGATTGGTTTCACAAGGCGAAGTTGATCGAGAATGGGAAATGCTTGTTTTTGTACAATGCGATTTTGGATGCGCTGATTAGGGCTGACAGGTTGAGTTTGGCTAAGGAAATACATGATCACCTTGTGAAGGAAGCTCTGGTGAAGCCGGATGTTTTTACCTGTACGATAATGATCAGAGGGTTTTGCAAAATGGGTGAAATGGAGAATGCACATAAGGTGTTTGATGAAATGACCTGTGAGCCTAATCTAACTTACAGTGCTTTGATTCACGGGTTTTGTAACAAGGGTGATAATATGAATGCCCAGAAGGTGTTTGATGAAATGACTTGCAAGCCGAATCTTATTACTTACAATACTATGATTCATGGATTTTGTTAGAAGTGTGATGTTAAGAATGCGCGGAAGGTGTTTGATGAAATGACTTGCTAAGCGGGATATGGTTACTTACAACACTTGGATTAATGGGTTTTGTAAGAAGGGTGATTTGGATACTGCAAGGCGAGTTTTGGATCAAATGAAGGATAGAAAGGATTGCTTGCCCAGTACGGTAACTTATACAACTTTGATTGATGGGTACTATAAGAAAGGCGAGTTGGAAGAGGCGATGAAGTGCATGAGTGAAATGAAGAAGCAGGGTTGTTTGCCTGGTTTGTTACAATGCTCTGATTCGTGGGTCTTTTAACAAGGGTGATACTAAGAATGCTCAGAAGGTGTTTGATGAAATGACTTGCGAGTGGGATATAATTACTTGCAATACTATGATTCATGGGTTTTGTAAGAATGGCGATGTTAACGATGCGCAGAAGGTGTTTGATGAAATGACTTGCAACCGGAATATGATTACTTATAATACCATGATTCATGGGTTGTGTAAGAAGGGCGATTTGGATACTGTGAGGCGAGTTTTGGATCGAATGAAGGATAGTAAGGACTGCTTGCCCGATACAGTAACTTTACAACTTTGATTTATGGGTAGTGTAAGAGAGGCGAGTTGGAAGAGGCGATGAAGTGCATGAGTGAAAAGAAAAGCAGGATTGTGAGCCTAAGATGTTTACTTACAATGCTCTGATTCATGGGTTTTTCAACAACGGTGACACTAAGAGTGCCCAGAAGGTGTTTGATGAAATGACTTGCAAGCGTGATATAATTACTTACAATACTATGATTCATGGGTTTTGTAAGACTAGTGATTTTGATAGTGCGAGGCAAGTTTTGGGTCGTATGAGGGAAAATAAGGATTGTTTGCCTGATACGGTAATTTATACAACTTTGATTGATGGGTATTATAAGAAAGGCAAGTTGGAGGAGGCGATGAAGTGCATGAGTGAGACAGAGAAGCAGGGTAGTGAGCCTAATCAGATTAGCTACAGTATTTTGATTCATTGTTTGTGTAAGAAGGGTGATGTTAAGAATGCCCAGAAGATGTTTAATGAAATGATTTGTGAGCCAAATGTGATTACTTATAATACCATGATTCATGGGTTTTTTAAGATGGGTGATTTTGATAGTGCTAGGAGAGTTTTGGTTCAGATGACAGAGAGTAGGGATTGCTTGCCTGATAGGATAACTTGTACAATATTGATTGATGGGTATTGTAAGAAAGGCAAGTCAGAGGAGGCGATGAAGTGTATGTATGAAATGGAGAAGCATGGTTGTGAGCCAGATGTGATCACTTATAGTACCATGATTCATGGGTTATGTAGGAAGGGTGATTTTGATAGTGCATGGAGAGTTTTGGGTCAGATGAGGGAGAGTAAGGATTGCTTGCCTGATTCGGTAACTTATACAACTTTGATTGATGGGTATTGCAAGAAAGGCAAGTTGGAGAAGGCGATGAAGTGCATGAGTGAAATGGAGAAACTGGGTTGTGAGCCTAATCTGTTCAGTTACAATGCTCTGATTCATGGTTTGTGTTTGAGTGGGCATATTGGTGAGGTGAAGGAGATGGTGACAAAGATGAGATTACATTGTGTGAAGGATGATATAGTAGCACACATGACTATCTTGAAAGGGCTTTGCATTGAGGGGAGGGCAGACACCGCCACTAAACATCTTAAAGATATAGTGAGCCTTGGGATGAAACCTGAAGTGGCATATGTGGTGATTATTAATGAGTACCGTAAGTTGAGAAAACCAGATGGAGCGATTTCGCTTTTGAAGGAAATAAATATGAGAGGCCTAGAGCTGAGTGTTTCATGCTTTAATAGACTACTCAGAGTTCTTGTTGAAAGTGGGGAACCTGAAAGAGCTATTTTTCCTCCAAAGGAAATGCATCAAATGGGTTGCTCTCCGAATTTCTTTTCGTATAACACAGTGATATGCAGTCTTTGTGATATGAGAGGTAGAATGGGGGAAGTTGAAGAGCTTGTTCGTGACATGCTTGGGAATGGTCACGAGCTTCGTACCAACCTCTACGGTTGCATAATTAAGGGTTATTGCGAAGATGGCAACGTGAATATGGCAGTGCAGACTTTCTGGATAACAATAACATTTTCAGTTTGGAGAGATTTTCGATTTTGATCAAGGAATTGTGCGCAAAAGGGATGGTGGTTGAATCTGAGAGGATATTTGATTACATGAGTAAGAAATGCACTGTGGTTGATGTAGATAGTTACAGAAGAGTGGTAGATGAACATTTATGTTTGTCTGGGAGAAGGAAGGAGGCACTTGACAGTGAAGCAAATTAGTAATGCAGCTTGAGGGTTCTAACTGGCAACTAGCTTTTTACGAACACGATGGATTCATGAAAAAGTAAGCTCTAGAGGATCAAGAACAGCGATTTCTCATGCTTTTATATCATCTGCGGTCTGCCTGATGCTTTCCATCTACATGAAGCTCGAGCATGCTTTCCATCTACACGATGGATTCATGACAAACTAAATGTTTTCGGTCTGCCTTTATTAATTAAAATTCTAGGTGACACAACCTGTTCATGTGGGAAATGGAGAGAGAGAGAGTATATATTCTTTGTTCGAACCAAGGTTGAAGATAGCAGATCCATTGTGGCCTTCTTTGTGTTCTACTTTGTCTGAAATTATATTTTTCTTCTTAATTCAAAACTTCTATTACACAACATTTGCACAACCATGATAGTCTTCTCTCTTTCACCACCTGTCTAGATCGTTGGATGGTTCTCGGAAATATTTTGGGTAGTCCCTGAACCACTCGGATCGAAGAATGGATCCGCCATATATTTTGTGAAATTGCATCTTAAAAAGTTTTGGAACAAAATTGAACGAAAAATTTTCTTTCCAAAAAATTGTGGTTTGGAATTGAAATCCTCTTCATTAGCGTGAGAGATAAAAGACTGAAGTAATGGAAAAACCAATTAAAATAAAGAAAACTAATAAAAATAGTTTGAAAATTTTGAGTTTTAATGATAATGACAAAATAAAGGGTGAAGTGAACAGTACCAAAATTAACTTTTTAGTGTAAAAATGTGGTTTTTCGTTAAAATAACAATACCGGGAGCTTTTCATTAAAGTTCCTTTAAAATAATGGAAAACTAATGAAAAAGGTTTAAAAACTTTGAGTCTAATGATAATGATAAAATAAAGGGTTAAGTAAATAGTATCATAATTGATTTTTTTAATTTAAAAATATGATTTTTCGTTAATTTTTTTTAAAATAATAAAAAATTAAGAGTAATGTTATTCATACCATGTTTTTGTATCACATTTTCATACCACCTTAGGTGGCATTTGATGTGGATAGCCATATCATTTGAATTAATCAGATTTTTAATTTAGTTCATTATTTAATAAAATAATAATTAAAAAAACTAGTTAATTAAATCATGATTGTGGTATACGAGGAGTCTTTCTCATTCATTTCCTTGGGTTTTGCAAATTTTTCAAATGATGTGACTGTCCTCATCAAATGACATCTAAAATGGAATGAAAATGTGATTAAAAAACATGGTATGAATAACATTACTCAAAAATTAAATTTCAGTTGATATTGATCTAAATTAAATATCGCTGACATATTAAAGACATATTAACGAATTAAAACATTACGGGACTGTAAATTTGTTTTACGTAAGTTTCTCGATTCATTCACCAAGAATTTGTTGAAATCTTTAAAGCCACGTCAAGTTGTTGTCTGTGGGGGACCCACAACCATCCCAATCATGGTCATACCAACAGTAATCGACCAATGCCAGCGTGGCAAAGATCTTGATTCGAAAGACTAATAAATCGCGCTGGGGTTTTTTTATTTTATTTTTTCAAAATAATTTGAGCCGATCAGTTATTGTCAGCCTCACGGACTCTTCCCATTTATCAAATCCCCTTTATTAATCCGTTTCGTCCCGATTCAAATCCGCCCCATCTCTCTCTGTCTCTCTCTACACGCCCACTCTCTCTCTCTCTTCCCAAACTCTCAGAGTAAGAGGTCAAATATTTCCCAACCTTTCCCTCCCATTTTTTCCCACTTACTCTCTCTCTCTCTCTCTCTCTCTCTCTCTCTCCGCAATTGTGAACACATGGACGGCGGTGCTCCGTACAACCCGCGCACGGTGGAGGAGGTCTTCAGAGACTTCAAAGGGCGGAGGGCCGGCATGATTAAAGCTCTCACCACCGGTAACTTTTTCGCTCCAATTTTCTTCGTCAACTTTCCGCTATTACTCCAAAAGCTATGGAAATTCGATGAAGGATTAAATTTTCTTCCTTTTTTTTGTGGTTGCAGAGGTAGAAGACTTTTTTCAGCAGTGCGACCCTGGTCAGCGTTTTTCCTTAATTTTATTTCTGTTTAATTTTTTTAATTGTTTGATTTAGTGCAGGCGGTATTTGGTTGTATGCGAGGTATTAAATATCGATGATATCGGAAATATTGGTAGTCTAAAAACACGGAAATTTCGATGGAAATATTAAGATATTATCGATATCGATAAAAATTGAATAAAAACCACGGAAATTAAAAGAAAAACTTAGAAATTTTTATTGAAACTTTGCAAGATGTTTATTTAGTCAATTATCTATTAGTTTATCACAAAAATTTGGAAGGAAATGATCTGCATGATAGATATAACTGATTTAAGTTGATTATATAGCGAGTTGACAAACATTGTGAGTGTAGAAAATATGTAGTAATTAAGGAAAGAAGTTTAAACACACCATAATCATTTATATATAATGAATTATTACAATATTTTACACTTTATACATTGCATGGAAAGATACATGAGTGACTTAGCAAGGTCTAAAATATCGATGATATCGGTAGTTCAAAAAAATATCGGTAATCCAAAAACACGGAAATTTTGATGGAAATATCGAGATATTATAGATATTTTAGACCATGGTTGTATGACAGAATGTGTTTTTTTCGAAATAACTGAGTTAGGGTTTTCTGGTTTTAATAATTCCTGGTATTTAAGACATGTGTGTGAAATATATATGCTTTTTTAGTAGAGGGCGACCTAAGTCAAGGCTCTCCGCTTTGTGAGAGTTGGAACATCTATCGTGCGCATCAATGCCAAAACAGGTTGTTTTTACGGCTCGTACCCGTAATTTTTAGGTAGCAACCTTTTCTTTGCATCAAGGCGCGCCCTGATATACGCTTTTTGAGTAATTCATGAAAATAATCATATAAATAATCCATTTTCAACTTGTTTTTTAGTGGTAAATTAATTATTTACTATCTTGGAATATATGTGAAGAAATTTTATTATTATTAGTTTTCAATAGTGCACTATCAGTTGAGTGTATACAAACTTAGAAAGTATATATTCTTTGTCGAAAATTATTAGAGTTAAAGGGCGACCCTAGGCCAACAAGGCTCCCACTCTATCGTATTCAACCTTAACCATATTTTGCAAAGAGTAATGAGTTTAATTGTTAGAGTAATGAGTTTAGTTGTGTTTTCATGTCTGATTAAAGTTTTGAAAGTTGAATTGAATTGTTGCGGTTTGATCGGTTATTGAAGGAAGTTTTTTTATTACCACCTCAAAGACATAAATAAATGTTTTTCAAGGCGATCAGCTGTGGTTTGGGTTCTTTTGTTAAAAAAATTGAAATTTTGATTATCCTTGTGTTATACATTTTGATGAAAAATGAGAATGCAGCTGTTTAAAGCTGTTGTAATGGTTAATTCTAAGCGTGTTTCTATCTCATACCTTGATTGCTTCCTTAGTTTTCGGAGAGCATGTAACGTTACCTTAAACATCTTTCGTGACAGAGAAGGAAAATCTTTGCCTTTATGGATTCCCAAGTGAGCAGTGGGAAGTTAATTTGCCTGCGGAGGAAGTTCCTCCAGAGCTTCCAGAGCCAGCACTTGGTATCAACTTTGCGAGAGATGGGATGCAAGAAAAGGATTGGTTATCCTTGGTTGCTGTCCATAGTGACGCATGGTTACTTGCAGTGGCATTTTATTTCGGTGCGAGGTTTGGATTTGATAAGGCTGATAGGTATTCTTCTTTGTACCATATGATAAATGCGTGGTTTGATTCTGTATGATTCAATGGATTCAAATTGTGGGTTCAAGTTGACGTTATCACTTAATTTTAGGTCAGGCCAACAGTTCTGCATATGGCATGCAAAATGCTTTCTTTATTCCCATGAAGTCAAGTCAGGGCATAATCATCGTCCTGATGTTATAGTTTCCTGTCGTTGTGTGTTTTTAAACTTTTTATGTTCCAATGTCTATGCACACGCACCTTGTATGTTTGCTGTGTAATTCCTCTGTTCACGATTGAGCTATAGTAAAGTTGATGCTTTGTAGTCTACTTGCTTTACGACTGTTCACAGCTGTTTTAAATGATTGATTATGTTCTTTTTTGGAAGATTTAGAAGGTGATCGTGCTATAGTTGTGTTACTTTCTTCTGACATCTTTATTAGGAATGTAGTTGAAGGTGTTTGGATTTTGGATTCTTTTTTTCGGTTGCAGTTTTTGGAGTCTTTTATTTAAATTTCTGATGTACAAGGAAGTAATGTGGCCTATTTCTGTAAAGTTAGTTCTGTTTGCAAATGAAAATTAAATAAAGAGCATCGCCAAAAACTGTAATGTGGCCTATCTATTTCTGTGAATTTCCGTACTGATATTGTACTTATCCAGCATTGCCTTCATTTGGCGGCTTGCAGTGCTAACTACAATCCAAATCTCATTTTCTTGTGACCTCTTCTGGTTTCGTGTTGCAACACCTCCGTATTATTGATCTTGAATTCACTTACCAATATGATGTTGGTATCTACATTGCAGGAAACGCCTTTTTAATATGATAAATGAACTTCCAACAATATTCGAGGTTGTGACAGGGACAGCCAAGAAACAAGTGAAGGAGAAGTCATCAAATTCAAATCATGGCAGCAACAGATCTAAGTCAAACTCTAAGGTCTGGAAAAAATTGATTGCCAGTTTCTGAATTACTTGTTTGATGTTTCTACTTCTATTTTTTTAAAGTATAGATGTGCCCGTGAGGAAACTTTGCTATATTCATAAAATATTTTTAACGGAAAATAACAACTCTGAAATTTCTGTGAATCTTGTGATGTCATTCCAACATCAGACAAGAAGATGAATCATTAGTTTTAGGTTTCTGAACAACCTGGCCAGATTGTATCTTATTCATATTCGGTTGGCAAATGCAGCGAGGTTCTGAGCCTCAACCCAGGTATTCAAAGGCATTGCAGTCAAAGGACGCGGAGGAGAACGAGGAAGAAGGTTTGGAAGATGAAGACGAGGATGAGCATGGCGAGACACTGTGTGGGGCTTGTGGAGAAAACTACGCATCTGATGAATTTTGGATTTGCTGTGACATTTGCGAGAAGTGGTTCCACGGTAAGTGTGTCAAGATCACCCCAGCAAGAGCCGAGCATATCAAGCAGTACAAATGCCCATCTTGCAGCAACAAGAGAGCCAAACATTGATGGTTTTTCTGAGGAGGCGACTTGCGTATTCTCGTGGTTGACTGCTAATTGTCTAGGTCAGGTTTTCTCTCGGTCTCAAAGCTTGTAACTTTAGGAAATTTTATCTTGGATCTTGACTTGTTGCGTAGTTTGCAAGTCTGCTGTCTATTTCAATTAAATTAGGGTATTTATGTTCAGGTCGGAAACGATTTCCCCCCTGTGAGTGTGGAACTTGTCATTTATCTGCGTGAATGTAGCTCAGTGTTTATAAAATTATAGTCTCTATTTCACAATTGGATTTTCATCAACCTTATAGCATCTTCTGTCTTGTTTGTCTTTGAACTTCAATCTCGGGAGGTGTCAAACGTTTCGGTGAGGGGTGTAAAAATTTCATCCTGAAAATTTTGAAGGTGTATTTTTGCTTCATTCCCCTTGTGCTTTGAAATGGAAGATGATCCCCCTCTAGGATTTTCGGGTGAAAATTTGTGAGGATCAATCAAAGCACTTCTATTAGAAGCCCTTTTTTGAATCGGGCCCTAAGGTCCAGTCTCGGTATAGCTAATGAATTGGCCCTGCCCAAGCCCAAAATAGTGTTTGGTTTCAAACACAGTAAAGCGTGTGTGCTAAATACTTGGTCTTTTTTTGTTGATGGCCTCCATGTCTTTGGTGTTTGATTTCAAAATGGTGTAACAATGTTCGTTAACGGTTCAGACTGTGTTCGTGTGTCATGTATTTATATGACATAAAACGCGAGCTATTCATATGAAACGTGTACACTCTAATTGTAGTATGTCGAGCCAATAATGTAATATTAGTAGTGTTTGAAATTTTTTGGATACTGTTGATATCGGAAAAATCAAGAAAAATATGAAAACTGGGTGAAGTCATATTGGATAAACTTAGATTTCGGCTAAATTCAACAGATTTCGTCAATATTTTCATCATATCAGATAAATATGCACAAAATGCCTTATGATATTTCTAAAGATTCATTTTATGTTTTGACCCTTTAAGCAATTTTTTATCATTTTCATCGAACCGTGGCAACCAACTCAAAGAGCCACAATATCGTTATACTTGTGCTATACAAGTCATTTCAACGAACATTTCAGGGAGGTTCAGACAATGTCACATTGAGGATAAGGCAATAAGCTGTGAGAGAGGATAAATTTTTAAGTGTAACGGGAACATGAGATGTACATCCCGTGTTTTTACGTAAATGGTAGAAAAATTTATTTTTTAAGTTATTAACTTTTTGACACACAAATTCTACAATTTTTATAATGACACGTGATTTACCAACGCGTGTGCCGATCACACTGAAAAATATGGGGAAAAAGAAAGAGAAACTGAGGACAAAGCTCGTGAGACCCAATGTTTTCAGTGGCGTCTTTGGATTGATGGTCCATAGAGATTGAAGAAAATGTCCAAGGTCTGATGGTCCACAGTTATTTGCATCGCACCGGATTAGCCCCTGGTATTGGAGTCTGGGTCCCATTGAAATACAAAAAGGTCCTTCCGCACGCATATGGTGTGTTTGATGGACGTTTCACCTCTCGAGTGTTTGATCAGATTCTTCAGCAGCCCGCCGACCATGCCAACTGCCACCTCCTCCTCTTGTTTTGTTCAACTTCAACATGTATAGTTGTTCAATTTACTGGTGAAAATTTGACATCACGTCTAGTTCAGATGCACATTGTTCATTGTTAGGAGAGAATATATTATGTCAACGGTGTTGGAACCCCAGTGTCCCACATTGGCCAGGAGGGAAGAAAGAAAGCATTTTAAATAGAAATACCTTACTCTAACAACATCGAAGCATTTTGTGATAAAATCCCACACCTGATGATTGTGCAGGTGGTTAAGTGGGGACAGTATTAGTCTTGTTAGAGTTGCCACGTGATTGGGTGGGTCCCCATTGGCAGACATTTTGTGATAAAACCCCACACCTGAGGATTGTGCATGTGGTTAAGTGAGGACAGTATCGGTGTTGTTAGAGTGGGTCCTCAACCCGTCGACCTGAAAAAAAATTCCACAAACGAGATGAGATTATATCTTCTTGTATTCAATGTATCATGGTGTCTCTAAATTATTCATTGCGCGACTTGATAAAGCGATTGTTGAGTTTGAAATGAAGTCCACATATTCATTAAACATGCTTGGCCAATTAGACGAGACATTAAACGAAAGGATATGTATCCTCTTATATTCAAATCACTTGTCACGTAATGTAAACGGAGCGTCTGTTGAGCAAAAAATCCATGTGGCATCAAGAAAGCTTTGCCAATTGGCAATGTGACAATCAAATCAAATCCCAACCACTCATAACCGCTCATCACGTGACGTGATGAAATTTTCGTCGTGCCTAAAATTCATTTATTTATTAAGTACGCTCAACCAATTGACAGTGTGACATACTGAAAATTTCCTAACTAATAGCGGCTAAAGTATTCAATGTAGCCTTTAAAAAGATGCATGCCAATTCTAGGGCTTTCAAGATAGTTTATTAAAGGTTAATAATTGGGAACATTCATGAATGTAGAGAGGAGGCCAAATGAAACAAACTTGCCTTTAACTTAAGAGGGGCCAGAGCCAAACCACCCACCCAACTCCACTCATCAAGTTGTGCACTAGGTTTCTGACTAACATTTGTTATTTCTGGATGGTGGGCTTCCCACAATATTAAGGCGGTTTCAAAGTATAAGGTCTAATATCTTAATAGATAGGCGGTTGGCTTTCCATCTATGTATTTAGAGTTTGAAACTCCTCCCTTCCCTCGCCTGAAGTATTGTAAAAGCTTAGAATCCTTCTCCTTAAAGGTCGTACCCAGTGCACAAGGCTCCCGCTTTACGCAGGGTCTGGGAGAGATGAATGTCGGCTAACCTTACCCCCATTTATGGAGAGGCTGCTCCTAAGTCTCGAACCAGAGACCTACCGCTCATGGACGAAGGCACTTGCCATCGCACCAAGTGCGACCTCTAGAATCCTTCTCCTTAATAATAAAAAATAGGAAAAAAAAAAGTAGTTTCAAAAGTTTCTTACATCAACATATTCATTCGAGCAACATGACAAAGAGATCCCAATAGATAATTGCAAGCGTACAATCCAAAACTTAGCTTAATCATAAATAAAAACTCCAATTCTTTCCCGTTCACTTGTTCATCATCTTCATTAAATTCGAGCAAACGATCTGACACACGGTGTTACCAATCTACTAATGTCATTCCATCAAAACGGAACGGAAATTCTTGCACAAAGGGGCAAATCAAATGAAAGAAAACTACTAGACTATGTACAAATTTACATGATCAATATGGCAATAGGCATGCCGTTATAGCCAAATCCAGGCAAGAAGGATTTGAAATGTGCATGGAAATAAAAACCACTTCTTTCTGCGCAGCTCTATTGATTCTTGGCAGACATTCTTTTGAGAAACTCATAGGTAGTAACCATGGTTGTGGAAGACATTGCCATTGAAGCCCACCTAGGCCCTAGCCCTCTGTAACAAGCAGCAAACCCTCCTTCCCTCACCAGATTTCTCACCGTCTGCATTATTGTCAGCGGTCTTCTATGCCCGTTTTCTTCCGCATCCAGAACTTGCAACCGCGTCTTGACAGTATCCAGCGGCATGGTAATCAGAGCAGAAACCCCACTTGCCATGCCTGCACTCAACGCCTGCACTGCCAGCATTGCTTTGCAATCGGGGCGCAAATTAGACCCATTGCCTGAGCCACTCTCATCTTTCTTACACATATAGCCACCAAAACTACTCCAAATGAGTCTGTGTGCAACAGAGTAAGAAGTCCACCAAACCGCATTTGAAGGCGCATAAGTCAGTGACGAAATCCCAAATCCCCTGTACAATCCTCTCAATCCATCGGCATGAACAATTTTCGTAAAAGCATCAAGGCCATTTCTATACTTATAAGAACTCACATTGGGGAGGATGTGTTTGGTACTACTGGTGCAGCCCTGAACCATGAGTCTCTGGCTCACAACATCGACCGGGGTCCAAACTAATTGGGCCGCCATGGCTGAGCTCAACCCCGCAGCAGCATTCGCTATCGCCATTGCTGTAGTATCCGAAAATCCTAATCTAACCGTCACAGTTCCAACATTGCTCTTGGTGACTTCAAGCGCCGCCATGTAAAGCGCTCGAGCCGGAATTGTTCCCGTCAGAGAGGTCCCAAAACCTCTGTAAAACCCTTTAGGACCTTCGTGGCGCATGATTGCACAAGACATCTTCAAGCAAGAAATCTGAGTGGGTGAAACTTGTTGGCGGGTTTTTAACACTATAATTGGATACAAAGCACCTGAAACACCAGAAAACAAAGCAGCACCCAGAAAGAAAAACTTGGACTTGTCAAGCATATGCCAATCTATATCAGCCGGGATGTGAATTTCCGAAGCCGAATCGTCCTCGGCCGCGCTCAAGCTCATCTTCGCCACCTTTAAAACCCGATTCAAGATCCAGAATACAAACCACTCTTCCCCACCTAAATATTTTCCAAATCCTCCCAACCACCTAAAGATTTCATCAAATTTTCGAGCACTACTAGCTACTTCACTAAGCCGAGCTCAGCAAACACTCAAACCCGATAATAATCAGCAGAGCAAAAAGAGTAATTTAGATTCTGAAAAGAAGTAAAAATACAATCTGGGAACTTTACAAAACGAACGATTACTAAGAAATGAACTGTTACTAAGAAAAATAAGAACTTTTAAGGTGTGATTTGAGAGCTAGGAGATTAATTGGGATGTGGGTTTTGTAGGATTTTTAGGGTTCTTTTTCCTCTTGCGCAACCAGATTAGGGAACGCATGTGGATCGCCATAAATGGGTCGAACATTTCTTCATGTGAAAACCCCAATCAGTATTGATGGTTCTTACCAGCAGAGGAAGAAGATCATGAGGGCTCATCATCATCGTCTTCAGAACTCCATCTCTGCAAAATCGACGGTGGAGATTGATGGAATCCCAGCTGCAAATATCTAGAGAGAGAGTGATGAGTAAACACAGAAAGCGAAGTGGATTGAGCGAAAGGATTGAGGAGAGAGAGAGTGTGAAAGAGAAGGGAGGACAAGATTTATGGAGTGTAGCGAGGGTTTTTCGGATCGTGAAAGCGGACACGTGTCAGTTATCACCTCGAGGTCTTTCCAATGTATTAATCGGCTTAAGGTTGGATCTGATTGACTGTGATCTATGCAATTATGGGTTCAACTTTGGGATTGTGGACTGATATATGTTGGTCTTGTGGTGGTCACGATACTACAGTCTGTTGGCCGCACGTTGAGTTCTTTTTCGTGTATCAATGGTAGGTTTGGAGTTTTCGTCTTGTATTAGAGAGCAACTTGTATAAAACATATGTTGGGCTTGTGGTGGTCACGATGTTACAGTCACTTGGCCACATATTGAGTTCCTTTTCGTGTATCAATGGTAGGCTTGGAGTTTTCGTCTAGTATTAGAGAGCAACTTGTATAAAATAAGTTTATTGTCATTTAAGTTTCATGATTTAACAGTACAAGATAACTGCTAAGGAGACTCTTTTAAAAGTAGAAGCGGAAAAAAATATCGAAAATTCCAAATCGAACCGAAAAATCCCGAAAATTTTGGTACCCAATCCCGAACTGATCCCGAAATTTTGGTATGGGAATCGATCTCACATTTTCATTAGTTTGGTAATCTCGAACCGAACCAAATATATATATATATATATATATATTATTTAATTTTAAATATATTTTTGGAATTGTAACAGCCATCAGATCTAGTTGAGATTAATCTCAACCATTGAATCCAAATAAAACCCTCACTCAATCACTCTCTCTCGACCTCACCTCACCCTGTTATTTCATTGCCGATTTTTCTCGATCTCTCTCTTCCTTCTTATTTTCCATATTCGAATCCAGCCACATCACATAAGTGACTCACCTTTCTCTCTCGACTGGCCTCCTTAATCTCTTTCTCAACTCCTCATCCCTCACTGAAAAACACTTTGCAGGAATGGCAGCAGCTCAGGTGATAGCATCGTCGATCCTCACTAAGAGTTTGGCTTTGTTTGAAGGACTCAAACCTTCAAGCCTTAAGTTCACTAAGTCTTAGACTCTCTTTGTCTCTTTGATTATCCTTCTCGAATTCGAAGCTCAGCAGCCACCTACCCTCTCACAATCTGACTTCGACGAACTCTCTCCACTCTGACCACCACCACACCTCATGGCTTCATCCCTCATCACCGATTCTTTCCAGTCTTTGTGTGTGTGGGTTTTCAAATTAAGGTTAGGGTTTCGAATTAGGGCTTAAGGTTTCAAATTAGGGCTTAGGGTTTCAAATTGGGGGCTCGGGTCAGGAGGAGGACGCGGGTCCGTCTGACTATCTATTCACTTTGTCTCTCTCTCGACCACCGATTCACTGTCAATCTCTATGATTTCAATTTGGGTTTTTAATGTAGGTTCAGATGATTTCAATTTCAATCTAGATGATTTGGATTTTGATGCATGTTCACTTTCGGGAAATCTTGAAATACAGAAAACATTTTGGGAATCCTGAAATTCGGCTAGGGATCGGTCGTCGGATTCTCGAAAATTTTCGGTTCGGAATTTGGTATGCCATTTTCGGTTCGGTATCCCATACCAAACTAGCCCTACTTAAAAGTGAGACTCTCCATGGACTATCTCCCACCTCATTTTTTTGGCACAATGTTTTATAATATTGGCACACACAGGAATTGTGCCAAAAACATGGAGTAACAGAGAGTTCTTGAAGAAGTCCAACTTTAATAGAATCTCCTTATCATTTTTCAACAACAATACAATATCAAGCTATAAAACATATTGTGACCATAAATCCGTTTTGTGCAAGATTATAGCCTAAAAGCATTCCACACCAACCAAAAAAATATCCATCAAATAATAATGGAATGAGAATTAAAGGTTAATGAAATGATATAAAAAAAAAAGATTTTAATTAATTACCTATTACATATTAGGGAGCTTTATATATAGAGACAAAAACTTTTACTATATTTCAAGGAACTCTACTAGTTTTTAAACATGTTAAAGAGAGACAAAAACATAAAAACAACTAAACCCTAACCCAAAAACATGGAAACAATGTTTTAAAATACCAGTCGTACCCCTAAGGTTTTAGGCTGTTAATAAAACTTAGCCCTCACAACTCTAATAAAATTAATATGTGCTAAAAGCTCAACCCATCTTCGACTATTTTTGCAGAATCAATTCAACTCTTCTTAATTTTTGCAGAATCAATTCAATTCGTCCTCGATCATTTTTTTCATAATCAATTCAACCCTCTTAGACCATTTTTGCAGAATCAATTCAATCATTATCAACCATTTTTGCCGAATCAGTTCAACCCGTCCTTAACCATTTTTGTAGAATTAGTTCAACCCGTCCTCGACCATTTGCAGAATCAGTTCAACTAGTCTTTGACCATTTTCGCAGAATCAATTCAACCCGTTCGACCATTTTTTCAGAATCAGTTCAATCCGTCGTCGACCATTTTTGCAGAATTAGTTCAACCCATTTTTGACTATTTTTGCATAATCAGTTCAACTCGTCGTCAACCATTTTTGTAGAATCAATTCAAAGTTCAACTAGTCCTCGACCATTTTTGCAGAATCAGTTCAACCCGACTAGGACTATTTTTGCAGAATCAGTTTAATCCGACTAGGACCATTTTTGCAGAATTAGTTCAATTCGTCCTCAACCACTTTTGCAGAATCAGTTCAACTCGTCATCGACCATTTTTGCAGAATTAGTTCACCTGTCATCGACCATTTTTGCAGAATCAGTTCAACTCGTCATCAATTATTTTTGCAGAATCAATTCAATCTGTCTTCGGCTAATACTAACATAATTTTCCTTTTTCACATAGAAGGAAGGTGAAAACGTGAGCCGAAATGTTCGTGTGCCTTTTCTTGTATCTAGAAATAAGTGAAACCTTTGAACTTACCAGTTCAAATGTTACCTTTTGAAAATACCAGTTGAAATGTTGCCTTCTGGACCAATATCAGTAGCGAATAATGACAAGGTGACTAGAGCAATGATTAAATTGCATATATGGTACTGATTCGAGTCAGCCCCTTCTTCTTCTTGCTCTGAATTAGCAGTGTATGGGGCTTTATCTGCGCTATGAGCCTTGGATTTAACCAATTTTGGCAATGTAAATGGGAAGTCACATTGAAAACAAGTAACCAAGGGGATTCTTATTTGTACAATGGTACTTCAAACTTGGAACGAGCATGAAGAAATTAACAATACTTCTGGAAAGAAGTTGCAGTCAACAACAATTTCAATGCGGCTTCTTAGTCACCTTGTGTTTATATTTGCTTCATAAAGCCAGCCACCAAGTGAGACAAATTTGGACTATATTTAAGAATATCCATATCTTTTTCTTTGGGGATTTGATTGCCTCTCGAGGGCTTGGTCTGCCATTTTGGATCTAGTTCGAGTAGTGGTGGAAGTTGAGCAAAAATTCACATTTTGAATTTTAATATAAAGGATGTTTTCGTAACTTGCACTCTAAAAAGAAAAAGTCAATGATTTCATTTTACATATGCATTAACTTTTGTCTTTCATTGAAATGTTTAAAATGTATTGTCTCAATATATAATTAAGTATTAATACTCTATGTGTAATTTTTCCTACATATTAATCTAAAAATTAATAGACACATTACTTAGAATATATTGCCAAATTTAAACTACATATTAATAAAAAAAATTTTGTCAACTAAAAGAACGTAAAAAAACTATTTGATCTTCTATTACAACTAAAAAGTTAAGACTGTAATATAATTTCACAAAATAAAATTTTAATCTTTTTATATTTAAATCTCACTACAAGTGATTTTAACATTTCTAATTTTTAAAATTAAAAATAAACTCTCTCCCTCTCTCACACTCTCCACATTCTCACGTTCTCTCTCATTCTTTTCCTCCCTCCTTTTCACACATTTTGTGAGTGGATATATTAAATAAGAAAAAAACTTGACGGTAACATTTTTCTGGCTATTGACCAAATTGACCTCCCCTCTTTGGGCATCACCAAACTAACGGCGTCCGTCAACTTCAGGTCGTCTCCGTCTCCGTCTCCGTATCCGTTTTCTCTTTCGCACGCAAAGCATTACAGAGAAACAGACGCAAAGCATTACAGAGAAAAAAAGGATCTGGTTCTCTGTCCCCCCACTTTCCATACGTTTTTATCCTCTTCTATATATGCGGTCATAGTTAAATTACGTTAATATTTTATATTATTATTATTTTATATTTTATTATTAAAATTAATATAAAATGTTAACATCGTACAAAATAAGAGATGATGAAAATGTACGGCAAGTCAAGGGCAGAGAAGCCGGGTCCGAGAAAAAATGAGGCTGCTGAACTTACTGGACTCGAGAGAGGAAACAGCAAAACAAAGAGAAAGTCATGGAGAAAGAGCTCCATCGAGCCGCCGTGCGCGGATCCGTCGACGCCCTTCTCGAACTACTCAGTGAAGACCCTCAAATCCTCAATAGGACAGTCCCATCTCTATCCGACACGCCCTTACATGTAGCCTCGCTTCTGGGCCACTCTGCTTTCGCCGAAGAGTTACTGAGTCGGAACCCCGAACTCGCCGCCGAGCTGGACTCCCGCGGCTCTTCGCCTCTTCACCTGGCGGCGGCAAAAGGGTCGGTGGAGATAGTGAAAAATCTGGTGCGGGTCAACCCAGATCTGGGTTTCGTGCTGGATGGCGATGGGTTCACTCCCCTGCATCTGGGTGTGATCAAGGGGCGAGCTGCGGTTGTGGCCGAGCTGGCCCAAGTCAGACCGGCGGCGACTCGGGTTTTGACTCAGGAAGGCGAGAGTGGGTTGCACTTGTGTGTGAAGCATCACAGGCTGGAGGTGTTGAAGGTTTTGGTGGAAAGTATAGGGAGAGATGATGAGTTTGTGAATTGGAGGGATGGCGATGGTAACACAGTCTTACATGTTGCTGTGGCCAAGAAACAATTAGAGGTAATATTTCCTTCATTTTTATGGAAAAGTTTAGTCTTTTGAAATCCAAATTAGTTAATTAGTGGGAATAATTAGGCTTTTATCTGAAACAAGACAACTTATAATATTCAAGAATTCTATGAATGTTACATAGTGAAGAAAAAGCTTCAATTCCATTCAACTAGGTCACACTGTAGAGACATGTACCTGGTATGCTACGATGGTGGTATTTAAAGCTATTAACGTAGTGTTATGTGTTTGCGTGACTGAATTGGAATGCTACCGTTGCATCCGAATCCATCCATGCAAAGTTGTCTTTGCAGTGCGTGATTAGATTGAGATACCACAACCGTGCAAAGAAACTGTTGTCCACATTTTGTCGCTTGAACTCCATAAAATTTCTTTGGTCGTACTGATAGAACGATATAGTAGTACATTATTGATTAAGGTTGCTCTTTTGTGACCGAAGGCCACGGTTTTGTCCACGGGTTTGAGTCGTGAAAGCAGCCTCCTTGCAAGTAAGGGTAAAGTTGCATACAATAGACATTCTTCCGACCCTCGCAAAGCGGGGAGCTGTTGTCTTTTTATTTGAATTTTTTATCTAAGGGAAAGGGTGGGAATTTTGTGCAGGTTATAAAGTATTTGCTGACTAATACAAAGATAGATGTAAATGCCCAAAATGCGATTGGTTTCACCGCATTGGACGTCTTAACTCATAGCACAAGAGATTTAAGAGACTTGGAAATCAAACAGTCCCTTCAGAAAGCTGCAGCTCCAAGAACGAACAGGGCACGATCTATTGCATTCGAGCCGGAAATGGATTCAGTTCGAGTATCCAACTCGATCTCAATGCAACCGCTAATGTCGAAGAAAATGAGTGTAAAGGAAATAGTTAAGAAGAAGGGCATTGATTGGTTGGGAAGGAAACGAAGCTCGTTAATGGTTGTGTCTTCCCTAATTGCGACAGTGGCATTTCAAGCTGCATTATCCCCTCCAGGCGGTGTATGGCAGGATGACTACTTGGTATACTCCAATGGCACCGCTGTGGAGCGTCCTCACAATGCCGGGCAGTCAGTGATGGCAATTACAGAGCCAGTTCAATACGGACAGTTCATGATCCTCAACACGATTGCTTTCCTTGCATCATTGAGCATAATTCTACTGCTCGTGAGCGGATTGCCTATGAGGCGGAAGAGATGGATGTGGTTTCAGATGGTGATCATGTGGATTGCAATAACGGCACTATCGGGTACTTATTTTGTTGGATTAATCTTCATGACACCGGACAGGAACCGGGGCAGCTATCTGTATTATGTGACTCAAATTTCTGTGCTGATATGGCTTGCGTTGATGGGGCTTGTGTTCATTGGTAACCTGATTCGGGTAATCATCTGGCTTCTTAGAATGCACGGATACATGGAGGAGAAAGAAACTGATGATTCGCTCTACGTAGACTACGATGACAACGACGAAATTTGAATACGAAGATTATACCGCTGAATTTTGAGTTGCTGATCTTCTTGTTGCAGTGGGGGGTATATATTGTTTCCAAATTAAGGATGTTCTTTGTTTCATTTTTACTTGAGGAAACAAGTTAGAAGAAAAATGGTAGTTTAATTACCAGTGTGAATTTTGTGAAAAATCATTTTGAGTGAGACAGGGTTATTGTTATAAATGGTGTTGTTAATTCAGATTTTATAATATAAAGAAACAACTAAGTTGTTATGTTACGAGTCTTAAGTATACAACAACAACAACAACAAAG
The DNA here is from genome assembly GCF_916048215.2 of Malus sylvestris. Taxonomy (NCBI): domain Eukaryota; kingdom Viridiplantae; phylum Streptophyta; class Magnoliopsida; order Rosales; family Rosaceae; genus Malus; species Malus sylvestris. The sequence goes on along the minus strand of NC_062267.1, from coordinate 5,284,259 downwards.
CCTTTTCCCACTAAGTGGGGTCGGCTATATGAATCCTAGAACGCCATTGCGCTCATTTGTGTCATGTCCTCCGTTAGATCCAAGTACTCAAGTCTTTTCTTAGGGTCTCTTCCAAAGTTTTCCTAGGTCTTCCTCTACTCCTTCGGCCCCGAACCTCTGTTCCGTAGTCACATTTTCGAACCGGAGCGTCAGTAGGCCTTCTTTGCACATGTCCAAACCACCGGAACCGATTTTCTCTCATATTTCCTTCAATTTTGGCTACTCCTACTTTACCTCGGATAACCTAATTCCCAATCTTATCCTTTCTCGTGTGCCCATACATCCCACGAAGCATCCTCATCTCCGCTACACCCATTTTGTGTACGTTGATGCTTCACCGCCCAACATTCTGTGCCATACAACATCGCTGGCCTTATTGCCGTCCTATAAAATTTTCCCTTGAGTTTTAGTGGCCTACGACGGTCACACAACACGCCGGATGCACTCTTACACTTCATCCATCCAGCTTGTATTCTATGGTTGAGATCTCCATCTAATTCTCCGTTCTCTTGCAAGATAGATCTTAGGTAGCGAAAACGGTCACTTTTTGTGATCTTCGCTAGATTGCTCCGGTTATTAGTGTGGATAAGTATATAAATGGATATAGATAGGAAAGCAAACACAAGATGTACGTGGTTCACCCAGATTGGCTACGTCCACTGAATAGATGAGTTCTCATTAATTGTGAAGGGTTTACACAAGTACATAGGTTCAAGCTCTCATTTAGTGAGTACAAGTGAATGATTTAGTACAAATGACATTAGGAAATATTGTGGGAGAATGATCTTGTAGCCACGAAACTTCTAAATACCGGAGTGTGGTATCGTCTTGACTTGCCTTTATCTGTCTCATAGGTAGATGTGGCATCTTCTCTGGAAGTACTCTTCCTCCATCCAGGGGTGGTATCTGTAACTGGTGGAGATGCACAAGGTAATGTATCAATTTCACTTGAAGCTTACTTGTAGTTTCATGCTTGGTCAAGCGAGATACAAACCATGTAGTAGGAGTCCCCCAAGTCGCCGAGCTGGGGGATCTGCTGAAAGAGGTGACAGACAAGGTAAGCAATCAGAGCTCCGGCTGATTGTTCACATTCTCCCTATCTTGCAGGCAGCATGAAGGATAAAGAGAAGAAAAATGAGGAGAGATGATATGGGATACTTTTGCTTTTGAAGAAGTAACTTTCCACAGGCTTATTCTTGAACTGGGCTGGAGGGTTTTCTGGTTTCCTCCAGAGTATAAGGCCGACTGAAGAATTTGAGGGTCAAAACAAGTCCATCAAATCTAGAGTACGTTCGACCCTGCTGATATGGGATACTTTTGCTTTTGATAAAGTAGTGGATGTATCGGCACATGTGCTGTTACGCTTGTCTCCACAGGCTTATTCTTGAACTGGGCTGGAGGGTTTTCTGGTTTCCTCCAGAGTATAAGGCCGACTGAAGAATTTGAGGGTCAAAACAAGTCCATCAAATCTAGAGTACGTTCGACCCTGCTGATATGGGATACTTTTGCTTTTGATAAAGTAGTGGATGTATCGGCACATGTGCTGTTACGCTTGTCTCCACATGCTTCCTTGTATCCTTCTCACTTGCCCTATCTGTTCCTCAGGCAGATGCGGTATCTTCCCTGGAAGCATAAGATGTTGAAGATGAGTACTCGAGAGCAATGCCAGGTAAGTAATCAGGTAAGTGGTTCCAGACAGTCAGTTCCTGGCTGGAAGCTTGATTCCAAGTGCTGACTGATTGCTCTCTTTCTCCTTGTCTTGCAGGTAAGAACAAGGCCAAAAGAAAAGACAGGGAAAAAGCATGATATGGGATACTCTTGCTTTTAACCCTGATGATATGAGATATTCTTGCTCTAGTATAGCTTGTTTACAGAGGTATTATCGGGGGGAAAGAAAGCTGAATATTTCGAAAGGCTTTGTTGGGAGTGCCCTCTCAGATAAGAGAAATGGTTGAGCATTTTTGCAGGTCTGCCTGTCCGTTAGGGATGGAAGTCGACATATATAGGAGTCTCCCTAACATCAAGTAATAATGCTATTCCGTTACCCTGCTTGGTTATAGCACGGTAGTGGGAGCTGCCAGCTTCACATGTTTTAACTCTGTCAGAGCACTTTGAAAAAGTGGTTTGTGGTATCTGGAAAGCTGATGTTGCGTGTGAAGATTACAGACCTGTCGGGGGTCTGGCTCTCGAGATTCGGAGAACGATGCCTCTTCGATTTTTGAGAAAGCAATCCTGCTGGGGGTCTGGCTCTCGAGATTCGGAGAGCGGTGTCTCTTCGATTTTTGAGAAAGTAATCATGTTGGGAGTCTGGCTCTCAAGATTCGGAGGACCGTGCCTCTTCGATTTTGGAGCAAGCAATCTTGTTGGGAGTGTTTTCTCGAATGTGAGTAAAGGTTGGGCATGTTTGCTAGTCTACCTTGCCACGAAGCACAGAGATTGACACACAGGGACTTTCCAATTATCCAGCAGTGGTACTGTTCCTTTACCCTCTCTTCGATTTTGAGAAAGTAATCATGTTGGGAGTCTGGCTCTCGAGATTCAGAGGGCGGTGCCTCTTCGATTTTGGAGCAAGCAATCTTGTTGGGAGTGTTTTCTCGAATGTGAGTAAAGGTTGGGCATGTTTGCTAGTCTACCTTGCCACAAAGCACAAAGGTTGACACACCGGGACTTTCCAATTATCCAGCAGTGGTACTGTTCCTTTACCCTCTCTTCGATTTTTGAGAAAGTAATCATGTTGGGAGTCTGGCTCTCGAGATTCGGAGGGCGGTGCCTCTTCGATTTTGGAGCAAGCAATCTTGTTAGGAGTGTTTTCTCGAATGTGAGTAAAGGTTGGGCATGTTTGCTAGTCTACCTTGCCACGAAGCACAGAGGTTGACACACCGGGACTTTCCAATTATCCAGCAGTGGTACTGTTCCTTTACCCTTGTGGGTAATAATATGGTAGCTAGACCTTCAAAATTTATGTGTCTAAACTTTGTTAGTGTTGTTTCTTTGCAATTCTTTTACCCTTCTTGGTCAGAGCGATGTAGTGGGAGCTGCAAGCTTCACGTGTCTCAACTTTGTCAGAGAACTTTGGCAAAGTTATCTGTGGTACCCATGAGCTACTGTTGCGTGTGGGAAATGGGTGATTGAACAGTACGATTCATGTGCTTTCTACTTCCCCAGAAATCTTCGACAGAATGCCCATAATTTCCGCAAAGCTGAGTGTGCGTGTGACAGGTGCTGACAAGGCTGGAAAAGTAGGTGCCTCTTCGATTTCTGAAATCGGCCCTCGTGGTCTCTGATCAGCCCAGCTTTTGATAAAGCAAGCCTCTTCGATTTCTGAGATCGGCCTTTGTGGTCTTTGAGCAGCCCAGCTTTTGAGAAAGCAAACACCTCTTCGATTTCTGAGATCGACCCTCGTGGTCTCTGAGCAGCCCAGCTTTTGAGAAAGCAAACGCCTCTTCGATTTCTGAGCAGGCGCCTCTTCGATTTCTAAAGCTTCGTCGAGTGCAGATTTTTATAGGGGCTGACATTAAGTTCCAAAGCACACTTGAATATCCACCAGTAGAAGCTTCATTCTTGCACTTCTAAGATCTTGATTTGTCCGACCTCTTCTCTCTTCAACACCTTTGGAAATGTCTGGCCCCTCCGACCGTCGTTTTAACTTGAACCTTGTTGAAGAGGCAGCCCCGCCTTCTCCAGACAACATATGGCGCCCATCCTTCGTCTCCCCTACTGGTCCTCTTACCGTTGGGGATTCCGTGATGAAGAATGATATGACCGCTGCGGTAGTGGCCAGGAACCTTCTCACTCCCAAAGATAACAGACTACTTTCCAAACGGTCTGATGAGTTGTCTGTTAAGGATTCTCTGGCTCTCAGTGTTCAGTGTGCAGGTTCTGTGTCTAATATGGCCCAACGCCTATTTGCTCGAACCCGCCAAGTTGAATCATTGGCGGCTGAAGTGATGAGTCTCAAACAGGAGATTAGAGGGCTCAAGCATGAGAATAAACAGTTGCACCGGCTCGCACATGACTATGCTACAAACATGAAGAGGAAGCTTGACCAGATGAAGGAATCTGATGGTCAGGTTTTACTTGATCATCAGAGATTTGTGGGTTTGTTCCAAAGGCATTTATTGCCTTCGTCTTCTGGGGCTGTACCGCGTAATGAAGCTCCAAATGATCAATCTCTGATGCCTCCTCCTTCTAGGGTTTTGTCCAGTACTGAGGCTCCGAATGATCCCCCTCCGGTGCCTTCTCTTTCTGGGGCTCTACCGACTGCTGAGACTTCTCCTAAGCAACTTTTGTGAAGGCTCCCTCTTGTTTGTTTATTTTGACTCAAGTATATGTACATATTTGTAACTTATCGGGGATATCAATAAATAAGATTTCCTTCATTTCAACGTATTGTGTTAAATACACCAAAGCCTTCTTCGCTAAGTTCTTTGAATTTTCTTTTGTTGAAGCTTGTATGTTGAAGCTTTGTGAGTGGAGCATATAGGTTGAGGTAGTGTTCCCTTAATTTCCTGAGTGAGGAAAACTTCTCGATTGGAGACTTGGAAAATCCAAGTCACTGAGTGGGAAATACGTGCACATGTTGGGATTTGTAAAACTTTGGGACTGCTTTAGGAGTGTTGAAAGAGTATCGTTAAACTTTCAATTGTTTGTGAGTCGAAGGAGTGAATACAAAGCTTGTGAAGAAAGGAAAGAGCTCATCTTCAAATCTCTTTCTTCAAAGCTGTTAAATCAAATGATATGAGTCCTTGAAATTTGATCTAACGGTAAAAAAAATTTATAACTTTTAAAAGCTTTTACTAATTTCTCTATTTTTAACCGTTGTATCAAATTTTAAAAGTCTGTATCATTTGATTTGGTGGCTTTTCCATGAAGAAATGCGCTTGGACTTGGGAAGAGGATCCTCTCCTGAGCTCAGGATGAGGATCCTCTCCTGAGCTCAGGATGAGGATCCTCCTGATTAGCCCATCTGGGTTGTTTAAATTTAATCCAACAGTTGCAATTATTATAATTTTTAGAGAGTCCTTGTTTGGAGCCGTTGGATTAAATTTAAACGGTCCAGATGGACTGGTCAAGAAGATCCCATCCTGAGGTCAGGAGAGGATCCTCTTCCGGGTGTAATATACAGAAACAGAGTTCTTTTATGTGCCTCACTTGGAGTTTTAATAAATATTTAGGGCCTGCTTGGTTATTTAAAAAATTGGACTTGAAAAGTTTTATAGTTTTTTTCCAAGAACATAGTTTCTGACTACAATACTCATAAAATTTGTTTGGTACACGAACTTAAAACTTAATCTAGATCTATATCAAATATTCAAAGGCAAGGAAAAAACCCAGATGTATATCAAATACTCAAAAAATTCGTTCATGACTATATAACAGCAGCGCAGGAATCGAATGTCGGCGAAATCGAATGAATCTGGGTGAAATCCAGGGGAAGGAAATTGAACAGTGCTCACGGCGGAGATATTTTTTTTATTTTTTTATTTTTTTATAATTGTAAATTCTCACTTTTTTTGTTTTCTGGAAGTAAGGCTTTTTAGTTTTTTGTTAAAAAAGAAAAAAGACTATTTAGTTTTTTTTTTTTTTGTCAAACAAAGACTATTTAGTTTTAAGTTGTGTTATTGAGAAAAATCTATCAAATAAAAATTCTTGACATAACGCTTAAAAGCTATTAGGGAAATTTTATTTAAATTCATGCAACAAGCTTATTTTCTACACCTATATTATTTTTAACTAGACTATCAATATTTTTTAAACCTAAATTACACTCACAAACCCAATTCAAAAATTTATCTTTACACACATTTTCAAAAGATAAAAATCAAAATCAAAGCATACATTTTTTTTCTTTGACGTTCTCTCCTTCCATCAAGTTTGTCATATTTCCTTTCAAATTCTTCATGATTTAATAGAAATAGAAATATAAATCGAAATCAAAAGAATTGGTGAGAATTTGAGAAACTTCTTGTTCATTTGCACTAGGTGCCGTCAATTTGTGTAAGAGACCAAACATCTATTCTCTGTTAGGTACTGAGAGTGCAGTACCATTTGGAGGGGCATGTACTCATTAGTTTAAGTTCTCTCATTCTCTTTCATATTTAGCGTGTTTACTTATAATATATGGACGCTGAGCTACTTGCCCTTAGATGATTTTGAAGGAGTAAAAAAGTCATGGAGGAAATGGAAACACAAGACATAGAAAAATGCAGTTGGTCAACATATAGTAACCTAGTTGCTATCTATGAAAAATGTAGTTGGTCAACATATAGTAACAAGGCAGAGCAAGCCCTCAAAATGTCAGAAGAGATGATGAAACCTTGAAGCAACGCAAGCCGTACCATTTTTTTATTAGCCTCCAAACCTGCACTTCTAATCTAGGTGAGGTCAAGGGGTGTGGAAAATGTTCAAGCAAACGTTCCGTGCAACAAACAATTTAAGCTATCTTGTAAGGCTTTAGGCCCTTTGTAAGCTAAACCATATATGAGGGATTGAAAGAATTGTTTGAGGAATGAGAGTCCATCTACTTAAGACTTACATAGCTGTAGGAAAATAATATCTTGAGATGCGCCAATGGTGGCACATCAATTTTTTCTTCGAGTTCATAAAATAAAAATTCATAAATCAATTCATACCTTAGTTGGAGGATCGAAAACTTCAAAATCAATATCCATTTGTCAAAAAGAGCTTATTCTTTATGAGAGCATCTTAGGATTTTAGCAAGAATAGAACGCAAGAGAAAGATTGCGTGATAGTAATGGTTTGATTATTAGGAGTGGGTTTATTGACACATTTTAGTTTTATTGTTAATTTTATCTTGTACTTTATGGTAATTATGAAATAGAATAAAAAAGACACTTCACATTTAAAATTTAAGTTTGGTGTAGAAAGACGGATTCAAATAAAATTTCCCAAACTATTATTTAGTTTATAAAACTGAATTTGAATTAAACACCAAACGAGCTATTATATTATTTTGTAAAATTTAATAAAAAGGCTTACGGCAAAAAGTGATTCTTTATGTAACAAATATCGACTTTCAAGAAAAGTGCTTAGGCCAAGTTTATTTAACAAAAAACCATACTATAACCTTATTTAATAAAAAAAACTTAAATTTTAATAAAAACCCCTTAAATTTTAATAAAAAGGACAAAATAATATTATCAAAAAAATACATAATTTTAATATTAAAAAAAAAGATACGCGGGACCCTCGCATCCTCATACATACTGTTTATGAAACTTACTACATTGTTTATGAAACTTACTACATTGTTTATGAAACTTAACGGCACTACATTGTTTATAAAATTTACTACATTGTTTATGAAACTTACTACATTATTTATAAAACTTAATAGTACTACACTGTTTATGAAACTTACTACATTGTTTATGAAACTTAACGGTATTACACTGTTTAGGAAAGTTAACGGTACTATATTGTTTATGAAACTTAACGGTATTACACTGTTTATGAAACTTGACGCGCGCTGGGCACACATGTTTATATGTTATTTTTTTTCTTTTTGTCCTTATCATCAAGTAAAATTATTAGATAATTTTTTCGTAAAATATAAAGTTTTGATGCTATTTTCATTAACTTTTCTGGAAAAAAAAAAAAAACAAACCTTTTACGTCAAGCATCATACTTGTGTAGAACATTCTTCGCCAATCTGGACAGAACAGGAAGCAGATCAAACACTGCTCCTTTTCTTTGTATCCTCTAGAATTCTCTCACTTTTTCTCTTTACTTCCTTATATCACTCTATAAATACATCACCCTAATCCCCCATTTTCCACACTAATCAATCAAATCGTTCGGCAATCTAACACGGTTTGCGTCAACATGGATTTGATAAACGGGGGAAACAATTTCTTCAGAGTATTGGAAGACATGCTGGACTTCGCCGATCAAGAGCCCGAAGAGTCCCGAAACACCAACAATCCCTCTCGGGCGTACGTCCGGGACGCGAAGGCGATGGCGGCCACCCCAGCGGACGTGGTGGAGTACCCGAACGCGTACGCGTTCGTGGTGGACATGCCTGGAATCAAAGCCAATGAAATTAAAGTGCAGGTGGAGAACGACAACGTGTTGGTGGTGAGCGGGGAGCGGAGGCGGGAGAAAGAGAAGGAGAGCAAGGATGCGGTGAAGTATTTGAAGATGGAAAGGAGGGTTGGGAAGTTTATGAGGAAGTTTGTGCTGCCGGAGAATGCGAACTTGGAGGCGATCACGGCGGTTTCTCAAGACGGCGTGCTGACGGTGAGGGTGGAGAAGTTGCCTCCGCCAGAGCCCAAGAGGGCCAAGACCATTCAGGTCAGTGTTGCTTGAGGTTGAAGATATGAGGTTATTGTACTCTGAATTTGGTGTTTGTTCTTTTACAATATGAGGCATGTAGCATGTTCATGTATGAGGTGTTATATGTGTACGTATGAAGTTTGAATAAAATTGAAGTTTGCTTTAGCTTTGATAGTTGATGTTGAAAATTTAAGTGCATTAAGTGAAATACATGCACGAAACTTGGACGAAATTAATGTCGTCGCGAAACCCTTCGCCTTTCTTTTAAATCAAAGTAGGATGAGTGACTGGAACAACTAAAATGTTTGTCGCCGATTTTAACAATTGTGATGTTTGTATCTGAAATTGGCCACACTAATTACTAGAACATTCTATAGCCTTAGTAAGAAGGGGATCAAAGAGATCCGGCCATTTCTTTAGGTTGCGCACGTCCTTCACGATCGAACAATTTAATGTTGAATTTCATCAAGCAGCGCTTTCGAGCATTCTCACATCTTTCTCCATGATGAGCACCAAGCTCGAGCCTATGCAAAGAGAGTTAAAAGTGATAGATATTACGCTTTAGCCAGTCTCTTAATTCAAGTTTTAACATACAAGTTATTTTATATTAGGAAAATTAATGAAAAAAGTTTGAAAATTTTTAGTTTTATTAATAAAGATAAAATAAAGGGTAAAATAAATAGTGTCATGTTTGATTTTTTAGTGTAAAAATATGGTTTTTCGTTAAAATACAGTGAACTTTTCGTTAAAACTTCTTTTTATATTTCATAATTTTTTACGATAAAATAATTTACGATGCATTTATTTAAATACGATAATGAAAATTCATATTTGACTGTAGAACAACCCACTCAACCCACTCCTCCGCTAGGTACATTTTACTGATTGGTATTTGCTTTTGGTCATGAGAAGGATTTTCTTTTGGAGAAGGATTATTTTTCCTTCTAATTTCTTTCCTTTTTTCTCTATTTTTATTTGAACAGTTATAATTTTATCATGTTAATATTTTATATTGATTTTTTTATAAAAATAATAAAATAAAAAGTAATATGTAAAAGAAGAGAAGGGAAATGAATGGAAATACGAGGAAAGTGAATCCTTCACCTTTTCTTTTGAAAAAGAAGAAAGTTCATCTCATTAATGTGATACGTCTTCGACTTGGATGGACTTGGATGGACGGACTTAAGTCCATCCAATGTGAGATTGGGTTGCTTTTACCACTGAACCAATGGCTTCAATCCACGTCATCATTTCATTTTCACTCCCGTAACCCACCTTTCTTTATCTATAATGAGATAGAGAGATTTTTCAATGTGATCGTCACAAGGGGATAGTACATTAAATGTCGTTATATAGATGGTGAGATATATGTGTTAAAAAGTTATTAACTTAAAAAATAAAATTTTTCACTATTTATATAAAAACATGATGTATCATTCGTGTTTATGTAATAACTAAAAATTTCTCCATAAAATGAGACAAATCCTTGAAATAAAAATAGGACGGATCCATTCAACGACTCGGGTGGTTTCGGGACGCTTCACAGGATATTAATTGTAATAAACGAAAGAACAAACAATTATTTTTAATTATTTAATTAATATAATTAATAATTTATTCATTTATCGACAATTCGAAGTAATAATCTTGTTAAATAATATTTTTTTTAGCTCAAGATTTGTCGAAATTCTACTGTATAAAATGACATTTGGTGTCACGTTTATGATTTTAAAGCCTACATGGATAGAAAAAAGTTGCATTTCCTTGGAACTCAAATATGTATATTTGTTTCAATTAGTTCTACAATTTAGTGATATTTTTTTTGTTTGTAAATGAAAAGTTTTAAGTTCGATTCTCGTTAAAAGTTGAATTTGAATTGTATTATTACTATCCCATTATGAAGTTAAACTCACTCTATCTTCTATAATTTAGATAATATCGTTTCATAAAAAATATCAACTATGCCAAAAAAAGTAGCATTCACGTGAGGGGAGTATGCTTGCCAATTGCCACATATTCTGGTCATGCATTTGCATCAGCTTCCGACAGAACTGCCACGCGGATTCCCAACTCCCTCTGAACTGCCACGCGGATCCCAAACCCCCTCTGAATTCCCACGTAGCAGCCATAAAGACAAAAACAACCGATCCTCCTTCGCGAAACAAGTGAAGAACACACACACTTGTCAAACGTACACCAAATTTTCTTCAGAAATATCACCGCTTCATTATTTCTCTCATACTATATAAGCTCTCCAAAACCCTAGACAAACCAACCAAACTAAAATCCCATCTCATAGTTTCCACTTTAGTTTGTTCATCATTTTTCAAGAGTTTGAGATCCTATCATCATTGTCACGAGTATGGAGGTGATGAGCCTGAGGAATATTGGGTTCGACCCCAACAACCTTCTCGAGACCCTGCACGACTTGCTCGACACCTCCGACGAGCAGAATCAGCAGAGCCACCACGCCCCTTCGCGGCAGTACGTCCGCGAGGCCAAGGCCATGGCTGCCACGCCCGCGGACGTGAAGGAGACTCAAAATGCCTATGTATTCGTGGTGGACGTCCCCGGCCTGAGGCCGGATATGATTGATGTGACAATTGAAGATGAGAACGTGCTCGTGGTGGGTGGGGAGAGGAGGAGAGAGAAGGAAAAGGATCATGGGGTCAAGTATTTGAGGATGGAGAGGAGGCTCGGGAAGTATTTGAAGAAGTTTGTGCTGCCGGACAATGCAGATATTGAGAAAATTTCGGCCGAGTGTCAGGACGGGGTGCTGACCATCACTGTGGCGAAGAGGCCGCTGCCAGAGCCTAAGAAACCCAAGGCTATTCAAGTCCAAATAAGCAGCAGTGAAGGTGACCGCCAAGGAGGCGTACATGTCGAAAGCGGTGGTCAAGGATGGCAAGGTGGTGCCCAAGGGAAATATGGTGGGCAAGGCAGCGAACAAGGTGGGGGGCAAGGTGGTGGTCAAGAATCACAAGGCGGACGCCTAGGTGGTGGTCAAGAATGGCAAGCCGGCCGCCAAGGTGGAGGCCAAGGTGGCCAAGGAGATCAAGGGAATGCTGGGGCAGCGCGGCGCTTCCTCCCATGATCAGTTTATGTGAGGTCGCTACTCACAAGTGGAGATCGTATATATATGTATGTATGAGTAAATAAAGGTGCAGGCATGCGTGCATCATTCTCCTTGGCGTTCTGTGTCTGTAATTTCGTAATCTTTGGTCGTGTCTAGCTTTTATGCTCTTGCCTTTTGTGTTTTTTACAAAAATAAGAAGAGAAGGGAAAGAAGCTTGTCTGTGATACTGAGCATATGTTTGGAACATATACATATATTGGCATCGCCAGACAAGACCCAAATAACACAACTATATTAAGCACTATAGAACATCAACTTGAATCAGTTCACCGGATTTTGTTTCATGCGGGGTTAGCAAGACAGAGGAGATGATTGATTTATCGTTTCGAGTTGTTCGACTTAATTGTTCATCCCTTCGAGTTCGACAAAGATTTCGCGTTGTTCGACTTAATTGTTCATCCCCTCAAGTTCGACAAAGAGAGATTGACTTCGTCATCCGTCCCTTCGAGTTCGACAAAGAGAGATTGAGAATCGAGAAGGATAAGAGTCAGTCTGGACTGTAGGAGAGAGAGAGATCGAGAGGGAGGACTGAGGAGAAGTGTCTGTGAGATTTGAGTCTGGGAGTCTTTTAGAAGGTGAGGTGATGTGTGTTGTGTATGGGAGATTTGAGTGTGTCTGGGCCGAGGGCCTCTTCAGAAAATTGGACTTAGCACAATTGGCAACACATTGGCCCTTGGGCTTACAAATTAGGTTTAGAAAATAATACCCAAAACAGATAATAAAATAAATAAAAAATTAATTTAATTAATTCGGTTCGGTTCGATTTCTAGACCATTGAAATCGAAACCAAGCCAAAAGAATTCTGTTCAGTTCGGTTTTTTCAATTCTGTTATGTAATTTTTCGTTCGGTTCGATTTTTTCGGTTTCGGTTCAGTTTTTTTTTCAATTCTTGATTTTTTGAACTTACTCCTACCCCTAGTTCATGTTGGCCTAGGATTTATTTTTATTTTTATGATTATTACACCATCACCCAATATTACTATCAACGCTAATAGGTATGTTAACGTATTATATTAAATACATTTTACATGTTTTATATGCTTTTAAAACCTGTAACAATGCGCGGGCACTAACACTAGTATATACTAAAAGAGAAAACGAGATACTGTTCATTCTACAGTATTCTTTCGTTTTTTCCCTTCAGGTGCTCTTCAAATCTAACCTTTGTTTTTTGCGAATAACACAGTAAAAAGACGATTTAGCCCTGTTCGTGTCCAGTAGAAGTCTCTCCAGTTTTTCCTTAGAAACCACGAGAAAACTCAGCTGCCCACGCGACCATCATTGCTAGACCTTCCGCTTCGACTTCAGCATCTCGAAATCCCTATTCTCTCACTCATCTCTTCGCTTTGTCTCTCACTTTTGAGGTACCTACAGCTACTTCTGGAGTCATAGTTGTTGATTATTTATTTATTTCAAATTTTCCTCAAAATTTCAGTTTTTGTTTTTACGATTTTGATTTTCTGAAATGTTTTCATTGATTCTTGATTGTAATAGGTTATGAAGGGTATTCTTATCTCTTAGAGCTTCTGTGGTGGGTGGGATTTATTACCAGTAAGTATTTATGTTTGTTTTTTTTTTGTTCTATATTTTAATCGTTCAGAGCCAAATTTCTGCATTTTCTAAATTTTAGTCATATGAAATTTTAGTCATTGTCCTTATCATTGACATTGTTTCTAAATTTTGGTAATTTTATCATCAGTCATGAGTTTAAATATATAAAACTGAAAGCAAGTGTTTGTTGCTTAGTTCAGAATGTAAGAATGTTTTTCAGTTTTTAATGTGTTTATATATTTTCTTTGTATATATTTTATTTTTGGTTGGCATTTTATTGTTCAAATCAGAAAAGAGTTTTAATTTTTTTACTTAATTTTCAGTTCAGACCAAAAATTTTTTTTGATTTGATTCTGTTCTGTGGAATTTTTTTGAGAAGTGGTATGAAGTGTTAGGTGGTTTGCTGGGTCCTTACCAGAAACACATTGGTTCTCTTTTTCTTTACTCTGGTGTATGTTTATCTGTTAATGTAAATTTTGGTTATGTTGGATTTTTTATCAATTTGACTCTCCAATATATGTTTCTTTTAATTCAGCATTCAATTTTTCAGGTCTGTTGCTGTTGTCTTTGTTTGGGGTGGCAATAGCCACAATTGGTAAGCCATTTTTTCTTATCTTTTCCCTATATGTTCCCCCCTTGATAATTTACATCACTGCTTCAGCCTTTTGAAATGGATAATTTGGTTTGGTTTACCTTTTTCTGTTCAACTCTTCTGATTCAGTGGTAGATTATCTAATAATAACTGAGATCTTCCAATGAAGATTGAATTATTCAATTTGGATAAATGAATGAGAGTTTTATATGATTGTATTACTGTGTTTGATGAATGATTGGAGAGTTGGGAATGGTTTCTTGCTTATATTTTTCTTAGGTGTGTACTAAATTGGATGTTGGTTTGATTATTTCCGAGCTCTTCATGAGTTTCGATACCCAATGGTGTCTTTTTTTGCAGAATTATTTGATTAAATTTCTGGGTTATTAATTTTATGTTCTTTGATTGAATTTGTTTTCATTCGATGGGTTAGTGAGCTAAAACTATAATAGGGTTCTTTTGGTTTTTGGGTTGTTCTTAATTTTTTTGTTTCCTGGTTGAATTTGTTTTAATTCAATGGGGTTAGCCTGGATGGATCTTTTGGGTTGTGTATGTTTAATCATATGTTGTATTCTTTCCAGTGCTATAGAGAGCCCAGATTCTTTAATTCAAGAACTTGGTTTGGTTTAGAATATTAATTTAGCTATCAAAGTGGAAAGATATAAAGATGTAGGTGTTTTATCAGGACTTTATCACTACTTTCGTAACATATACAATTACTAAGTCGTGTTACATTTTCCCTTCTATGTTTTTTTCATCAATTTGCTCTGCCAGAACCCTCCTCCTATCTTCCTCCACCATTGCCCCAATTTTATCGAAAACAGCAGCAGCAGCCTCTGGCTCTCTTGGCTCAGGATGTGAGGTATGTGAACAAACTGATTCGCCTAAGTTTTTTAATCTTAATAAGTTTCACAGGATTTTTATGAACCCTGCATTTACTTTGAAAAATGGTTAATTTTTCAGTTTTTAGGAGACCAATTGTCAAGGAGCTCCCATGGGAGCTGCTTCATGCTCTCGCTTCCTTCTCGATTACCTTCGTTGTGGTTGGAAAAGCTACAAACTGCAATGTAAGTCCAAAGTTGATCGAAAGGTTTTAGAAATTTTGAATTTTTTGATGATTGGTTGTCAAAATTCTGATTTAGTTGTCAATTGTTTTTTTTATGTTTGGATTAAAAACTCTCACGTATGCTCTCTAGGACCGGGTACGATTTTTTTCACTTTTCATTTGTTTCTCGGAAATATTTAGGTCTAAAAAGTATGTAGAACTGTAGAAGTGAAAAAAAAATCTCAATCTTTAAATTGTCCAGTATACATAGAAATTGAATATTAATCCTAGTTTCCGCATTCCTCTTTAATTCAAGGTCTTCGACTCCCTCGAAGGGTAAACACCAACAATAACTACTACACCTTAGGTACAATTAAACAACCACATTTCCTAAATTTGGATTATTTGTGCATTTTTTGTTCTTAATAGGGTTGTGATTCTGGATGCTGACATGATTATCCACGGGCCGATTGCTCCTTGGGAACTTACTGCTGAGAAAGGCAAAGCCTATTGCAGCGTATATAGGGAATATTACTGCTACTATTTTTCTCCTTCATCAGACGAGCATTGTTTTGCAATCGCATTCTGTATTTTGATTTTCTTGTCTGTCTAGGATTTTTTTTTTGAGAGATTTAAATTGATTTTCCAACCCCATATGCCTCCTTTAAATTCCGAATAATTATATAGAGCAACCACTTAATAGTTAATACAATGATATAGTAGTTCGTAATTTTAGTACGAATCTCGTAAATGATAGCGTTTTGAAAAGAAATTTGTAAAAACTAGAAAGTAAAAAAAACACATAGAGTTTTGAACTGGTACCTCCTTGTTAATTTTAAACAACATAAACCATCACTTTTGGTTAAATTTCTTGATCATTCTGTCGAATTTTATAAATTTATACTCTTATTAAAAGAAATTCATAAAAATTGAAAAGTAAATAAACACGCAATGTTTTGAACTTAGGACCTCTTGTTAATTTTTACAACAAAAACCACTATTCTAGGTAAATTGTTTGGTCATTCAAAAAAAATTGTATAAATTTATACTCTTATGAAAGCATTTATGAAATTACCCCCGTAATAATTTTTGGACCTGGACGATCACCCAGCCCACACTAAGGCTGGGTTGGCCCTGGTCTTTTCTCTAATCACATTTGTTTATTTTGTGGTTGTTGTCATGCCACTTCTTAAATGCTTCCAAATTCCAACCTAAAATAATGTATTGAATAGCTGTAATCACCGCCAAGAAGTCATTGTTATAATTGGATAGTCTTTTTCCTTTCTTGTTTGTTTCTTTCCTCTTTTCCTCTCTGTTTCATTCCACCTTCCCGGCCGACATCTAGAAGGCATCAAGAAGGTATATACTTCGCGACTATTGATTTTTTAGTATTCGTTTTTGTTACCATTTCGTTTTTCATTCTTATTTAAAAATCGATCAAGGAAACATATAACTAAAATAAGTTGTTGATTTCTGTTCATTTACAGTAATATTTAATTTTTTTTTCTCTCTTAAATAAAGGCCGCCTCTTCGAGAGAGAGAGAGAGAGAGAGAGAGGAGTTTTTGTATGAATGGTAGTGATTGCAGTGTATTAGTTTGTTATTTTTGAACAAAATTCTGGTGTGTTAGTTGAATAGTCCCTATCTCATCAATCAGTGGAGCCTCATAGACTTGCTTCTCATACATCTTACGACACACTCACATAACAAATGCAAATAATGTCGAGATTCGTAATCAACGACCATCATTAACAACATCGATACTTCCTCTTAACTTGAATTTTACCACATGTACAAAACATTATATTTGAAAGTTTATCACAAAATACCTTGGTATAATTAGAAGTGAAAACCACACAATATATAAGTCATCTTTAATTTTGACAAATTTGATGTGAGTTTCTTGTACATTTCAACATGTACAGGGATGGACTTCAAGCAGATATTGTGGCATTTATCTCAACGGGATTTATGATAACCCCAAACGGTTTGAGTTTGCTTATGAAAAAATATGTAGGCGACTTTGTTATGTTTAAAAATGATGGTCATAATTTTAAAGGGTTGGCTATCTGCTGCATTTGCTCGTCCATCTAAAACAACGATGTCATTCACTAGCTTCATTTGAAATCAGTTTCTCTGAACATTCTATATCTCTCCAATATTGCATACAGAGTATCTGAAAGAAGCCTCTCCCCTCGATCGATCCTGCAACAAACTTGCCGAAGCGCAAATTATTAACAAATGATGAGTGTTACAAGAATATAGATTACAATTGATGGAAAAAAATATTAAGATATTAATCTCAACTAATTAATTACTACTACACTTCTAAACTAGAAACAAATAGTTAACCACTTGCTAAGGAATCCAAATAAGATTGTTTCTTACATTAGCTAATTAGCTCCAATAAGATTTGAGGTCGTCAGTACTTACATTTATAATCATATCGTATTTTAGACGTGAAGATTTCTTACAAACTTGCCGAAGCACAAAATTTCTAAATTAAATTTTATAAGGGAAAATTAGGTTCACATCTTTATTTTTGTTACTCCATTGATTAAAATCCTATTCATTTTTAATTTTTGATCAAGGTCCTTCGGTATTAATAACATCATTAATTATTTGAATAATAAAATATTTTTATTTTTAAATATATTCCTTTAATGTTAAAAATGTTACAATTAGTATATTTATATTTATGGCTAAATTTTTTATCATATATTTTTATTTTTAGTTTGTAGCTATTTTTAATTTGCAAATATTTTTTAATTTGTACCAATTTTCTTTTCATTTTTAATTTGTACCCATATATTAGTTTCTTTTTGTGCCCATAGTTTTTAAAGTTTTATTTATGTTTGTACCCATGTATATACCGTCACGTGACATTGTATATTTAATCAATGATAGAACAATTACATATGGTATATTTATGTTTTATGCCTAAACTTTGTATCATATATTTATATTTTTAGTTTGAACCCACTTTTAATTTGCAACATTTTTTTTTTAATTTGTAATATTTTCTTTTTAGTTTTATTTTGTACCCATGTATTAATTTCTTTTAGCGCCTATATTTTTAAAAATTCATTTGTATTCATAATTTTTAATCTTTTATCCGTACCCTAATTTATTTCTAATGTACCCATTCTTCTTTATTAATGTACCACTTTGTCATATGTGAAATGTACCACTTTTTTTAACACTATGGATACATTCTTTTGCCATTTATTATTTCTTATTTTTACATAGTTTTCATTCATTTATTCAATCAAAATATTTGAATTTTTTTATTGTAACCGTTTCTAATAGTATTATAATAAGAGATTTTAAATTTATAGGATTATAAATCTCATAAAATATCAAACAATTAATGTCAAAACTATAAAAATATAAATATTAATAGTAATATAATGAGGTGTACAAAGTCAAGGGACCTTGATCAAACTTTGAATACTATTAAGGTTTTAATCAAAGAGGATTAGAGACCGCATCCAAAATATCACATTTTATAAACTAAATGATATGATTGTTGATGATTAGATTATTATTTAAGTGTTGATTAACGTACTTATTTCTTATTGGTAAACATCATTTAATTTATTTTAGTCTTCCTAACATTACCCTTATATAATATAATATTATAAATGAATCGGTAGCTAGCGTCTGCAGTTTCGTGCTAGTTTCTTTCCTCTTTCCCCCATTACGCCAAGAAAGTCATTGCATGCAAGTTGCAGCGAGTACTCCCAAGTGCAACTCATATAAATGGACACTGTTAGCTCCCTTGTGCTTTTAAAACATTGTCTATATGTATAATACAAGTTTAATCCTTAATAGTTAATACAACGATTTTGCAAGTTTTTAGCAGTGGAGCCTAACACTGGTCCATTTGGGTGTATTATGTGGTCCATCCCTATTTAGGTGTATTATATTAGAGCATCACTTAATAATTTATACAATGATCCAATAGATTGTTGTTTTAAGTTTGAATATTATAAATGGCTAAATCATTTACCGACCATCTTGAATAATTATTTTTAATTATCCTTTCACATTTGGGTCTATTTTTTTAATCACTTTTGTTTATTATGTGGTTGTTGCCATGTTACCTCTCAAATGCTTCAAAATTTCAACCTAAATAAATTGCATTACTTATAGTTGATAGCTGTAATCACACCAAAAAGTCATTGTTATAATCTATTTAATAGTCTTGGCTAAATAACCAAAATGGTCTCTGAGATTTGCATAACTCATCACTTGGGTCACTGAGATTCCAAATCAATAAAAGTGGTCCCTGAGATTGTCCACCATCCATCATTTTGGTCATTTCGTTAAAAACTCCGTTAAATGTCCCGGAGCTCTTGGCCGGAAGTTTGGGCAATTTTCAAAGCTTCGTAACTCAATCGTTTCTTAACCAAATTCGACTCATAATATATCAAAATGAAGATAGAAAATTGTAGAATAAGATTATACCTATTTGGAAGCCCAATGGTTGCCGGAGATGGCCGGAAAATAGCCTCAAAGTTGACTAGTCCGAGTGAAAATTGGAAAACTCGCCGGAAATTGGGTAAACTTTAAACGTTCATAACTTCTTCAATACTCAACGAAATCAAGTGATTCAAAAACGAAAATCATACTCCTCGACAAGATGAGAATGGTACCTTTTTCGACTACTAGATCGCATTGTTTTGGCTGGAAAACAGCTTGAAAGTGGCTAACTTGAGACCAAGACAGTCACTTTCGAGCCGTTTTCCGGCTAAACTAAGGCGAGTTAGCTGGTAACATTCTCTTCATCTCGTCGAGAAGTATGATTTTCGTTTTCAAATCACTTGATTTTGTTGAGTATTGAAGAAGTTATGAACGTTTAAATTTTACCTAGTTTCCGGCAAGTTTTCAAGTTTTCCCTCGGACCAGTCAACTTTGCGGCTATTTTCCGGCCATCTCTGGAAACTATTGGGCTTAAAAATAGGTATAATCTTATTCTACACTTTCCTATCTTCATTTTGATATATTATGGGTCGAATTTGGTTAAGAAACGATTAAGTTACGAAGCTTTGAAAATTGCCCAAACTTCTGGCCAAGAGTTCCGGGACACTTAGTTTTTAACGGAAGAATCAAAATGATGGATGATGGACAATTTCAGAGACCACTTTTATTGATGTAGAATCTTAGGGACCAAAGTGATGAGTTCTACAAATCTCAATGATCATTTAGCCAATAATCTTTGTTCTTTCGTGTTCGTTCATTTTCTTTTTTCCTTTCTCTTTCACTCCACGTTCCCAGCGACCTCAAAAATGCATCAAGAAGGTATATACTTCGCGACTACCCAGTTTTTAGTATTCGTTTATGTAACCATTTCGTATATTATTTTTATTTAAAAATCGATCAAGGAAAGATATAGATAAAATAATTTGATGATTTTTGTTCAGTTTACGCTAATGGTAGTTTTTTCTCTCTCTTAAATGGTAGTGAAGTAGCTGAAGAGTCCCCATCTCATCAATCAGTGAAGCCTCATAGACATGCTCCTCATCATATATCCCTTTTTTTTACTTTGATAATAATTATTTTAATTTGTTGTTTATTACTATATGCTTAAAATTACCGACCCAAGTTACATATATAATGCGTAAGAGTTGAATAGCTAGCTGTTACCCTACCTTTGATGCTCTTGTTGCTAATGTGAGGACAATGCAATATGCTTGGTTTTGTCTCATTTTGTTCATCTGATCAATATAAGGGCTGATTTGGTATTGCTGTGCTTTGAAAAAAAGCTGCTGTGAGAATAAGCGGCTGTGCTGTAAGAATAAGTGGCTGTGAAATAAATCAGCAGAGTGTTTGGTAAACTTTTTTGTAAAAATGCTTTTGAAAAAAAAAAGCAGTTTGATAGTGGGTCTTTTCATTAAAGGAGCACTGTAGCTCCGTGTGCTTTGAAAAAAAGCCAGTTTTCCAAAGCTGCAAATAGCAGCTTCCGCTTTTTCCTTTGATTTCAGCTTATTCTCACAGCAGATTCCAAAATAAGCCTTTTTTTTTAGTTTACCAAACACCTAAAACCCTCACAACTTTTTTTCATGGGTGCTTTTTTTTTAAGCACCTCACTCCCAAACCACCCCTAAGTTTCATTATCTTCATGAATAGCTGTAGGAACATCGCAAATGCAAGAAAGTTCGCAAGTACTTCATTTGATGTATTCTAGTCAAGTAAGGTAACAGTAATAAACCTAAAATTTAATCCCCCTTTGGTTTACCTTGATAAAACCTTTAACCTAATACAAATCCCAACCCGAATATCTAGCACTTGAATCTTTCTCTCTGAAAAAAAAACATCTTGCAAAACCAATTAAACTACTCCGCAAGAAATTAACAAGTATTATATGAAAAATAAATCATCAATTAATGCAATAATATAAGCAACAATAAATCCAAAACTCCTTTCTCTTTTTGTTAAGGAGTGGTCATTACCATAACCCCTGGACTAGACTTGAAGATCAAGCTAACAAGGCAAGACATCATCTTCCTTTTAGTGTCAAAGATGTGGGACCTTATAACAAAGGAATAAGAATAAAAAAGGTCATGAAACTTATGCTTGATTATCCTTTCACATTTGGATCTTTTCTCGACCCGTTTTTTTTTTATTATGTGGTTGTTGCTGCGCTTATTCGCAAATGCTTCCTACTTTTAACCTAAAATAATAGGCATTATTGATAGTTGAATAGTAGTAATTACAACCAAGAATCTTTTGGATGATTTTTCTCCTTTCATGTTCGTTTCTTTCCTCTTTTCCTCTCTCTCTCTCTTTCACTGCACCCTCCCGGCCGGCAATATATCATTTCTCAAGTCCATACGC
Source organism: Malus sylvestris (assembly GCF_916048215.2). Classification (NCBI taxonomy): domain Eukaryota; kingdom Viridiplantae; phylum Streptophyta; class Magnoliopsida; order Rosales; family Rosaceae; genus Malus; species Malus sylvestris. Next base: position 5,262,762 of record NC_062267.1, on the reverse strand, counting down.
CAACATTATTATATTATAAACTTTTGTTTTTGTTGAATGAAGAAAGGTTGACTTGGTTTCTGTATTTAAGTATCATCGGTTTGGCAACACAAACACAATCGCTGCCATTTTTTTAGTCGTGATCTGAAGCATTGCAGTGCCAAAAAGTGGATACCGCCATGACAGCCCTTGAAGCCTCCTCTTTGTTGGAGAACAATTCAGAAATAAACAAAATAACAGAAATTCTACTATTTTATTAACCCAAATATACTTGCTGTACATAATGAAAATTATACAATGAATACAGAAATTAATGTTACTAACTTGATTACAGAAGGTAGAGGTTAGCGTAAAAACTATGTCCTTCGAACATTATTTTCGTCCCACTCCTATGCTTGTGATTCTACGACGTCTGCTCAACCAAGATTCTTCTACAATCTGCACTGGATTCTAGAACTCTAGCGAATTTTCTTTTTGTGTGTTTACTCTCTAGAAATTCGTACAAAAGAAAGGAACAAGAAAAGATAATCCATTTGGAAACTGTGATTGCAGATATATAGGCTGTTTCACACCCTTTCAAATACATGTTCAGTGTATTTGAAGGTACACAACTCTTTCTAATAGCTGTGTCTTTTAATCAAAACGTTTTTAATTAATAAATTAATTAAAAATTTAATCCGAAAATTAAAATTAATGAATCAAATTAATTTTAAATTCCAAGGCCCCAAGTGCCCCAAGGCCCTTGTCTTGATTAATTAATATTAATTGTATTTAGGCTATATTATACAAGCCTAATCCACACAACCATAAGGCCCAAGTCTTCAATCCATTTCCAAATGGCCCATGTTGTAATTACTAGACTAAAGCATTAAATCTATATAAAGGCCATTGAGAATCTTGTTTTCCCCAATGTGGGACAAGAGTCTCAAAACTTCCAATCCTCCTCCAAGTCAAAACTTTGGAATCACGACGTGTTCTTCAGCTTCAGAGGCGAAGACACTCGCAAGGGCTTTACAGGCCACCTCCACGCGGCATTCAAGTACAAGGGATACAAGGCTTATATGGACGAGGATGATCTAAAAAGAGGGGAAGAAATAAAAGAGGAACTGTTCCGGGCAATCGAAGAGTCGAGGGTCTCTATCATTGTCTTCTCAAAGAGGTATGCGGATTCAAGTTGGTGTTTTGATGAGCTGGTGAAGATCATAGAGTGCAGATCCAAACGGGAGCGACATGTTTTTCCAATATTCTATCACGTTGATCCTTCGCATGTCAGGAAGCAGAATGGAGATTTAGCCGAAGTATTTAAGAAGCACGAAAAGGGCATCGATGAAGAAAAAGATGACAAGAAACATGAATCCAAGAAAGAAAGGGTAAAACAATGGAGAGAGGCTCTTACAAAAGCTGCAGATTTGTCTGGCCACCATCTTCAAATCACTGACAATAGGTAATCATTCACCTGCTTTTCAAGATTTTAAACATTTTAGTAGACAATTGTTAGACGAGTGAGTATTGTTAAAATGTTCCACATCGACCGGATGAATGAGAAAATAAGAGTTTAAATATTCTAATCCTACTCTAACTATTACCGAGACATTTTGTAATAAAACCCCACACCTGAAAGATTATGCAGATGGTAATTACCAAGTTGGGGACAATATCGATGTTGTTGGAAGTGAGCCATATGGCCCGTCTCTTCCGATCTTCGGAACAAAATTTATTTAAACAAAAAATCCATAACAAGTTGGAAATATTTAAAACGTAACTTCTAATAAAGAAGAGAAACAATAATTGTTTGGATAAAATTTGGAACATTTTTTTTAGTATATCAATATTTTTACACTAAGGGGTGGGGGAGTTCGGCTTAAGTCACACAATGGACAGCCTCATTTGGTATTGAATTTGTCATCCATGAGATTCGAACATATGACCTCTCACTTCTAAGTGAAAAAGAATACCCATCAAACCGTAGAATGGTATGTTTGTTGCATCGGACTATCTCAGACTGGACTAGCTTTAAGGACTAAGCTGGACTATTTTAGAATAGACTAAGCTGAACTAACTTAGTGAAACGTTTGGTGCAGTGTCGGAATAAGAAGCAGGATAATTAATAAATTCTAATATTATATTAATTTATCTATATCTCTATTAATATTTTATTCTTAATTCTCTCATTTTTTTCTTCTGAAAACTATTCCTCTTCTTCGAAACCCAATTCCCCACTTTGAAATCAAATCAAAACCAACTTCCTACAATTGCATATCAAATCAAAACCAACTCCCCACAATTACATATTAGATCAAAATCAACTCCCAACAATTTTAAATTCCACAATTTGAGATCAAATAAAAACCAATTCCACAATTTGGCGTCTCATGCTACTTACCCCATCTTCATTGTTGGCGATCCCAAGCTGCTGTCATCCCAATCCAAGACCTTCGCTGTCTTTGTCCCCGGCGTTCTTGGCCTTCAATATTCCTTCATTGTTGTCGTGTTCCTCACCCACCACTGGGTTTACAAGGATTCTGTGATTTGGGTTTCAACAACCGTCATGTTCCTCACCCACCACTGGGTTCACAAAGATCTCATGATTCGGGTTTGAACAGAGACCATCGACGGTGATCTATGCCCACACCGGTCGGAAGTGGTGCAGTTATATGGGTTTTGTTGGAGGAGGAAGAGATGGAAGAGAGCAGAGAAGGAAGACGGTCGTAGCTAGTCCCCTCATTTTTCAGGGGCTATCGCTGAGAACTTCTAACGAGCATGTTAGTCCACACGAGTCCCCTTTAGTCTTATTAAACATAATCTCAGTATCTAAAAAACAATTGGACTATATACCAATCTAATCCAGTGAAAGTTAAGGAAGCCAAATAAACGCACCCTAAAATCTTAACAGGGAACACCATTCTATCTTCCTTACCAAACATCTACCATTCTTGTCACATCCCAGCCCGAGCCCCCAACACATCCCGGGCTGTACTCCATCGTAGCACGATATTGTCTGCTTTGGGCCCCGACCATGCCCTCACGGTTTTGTTTCTGGGTTCTCATACGAGAACTTCCCAGTGGGTCACCTATCATGGGAATGCTCTCGCGCGAACTCGCTTAACTTTGGAGTTATGATGGAACCCGAAGCCAGTGAGCTCCCAAAAAGCCTCGTGCTAGGTAGAGATGAGAATATACATATAAGGCTTACATGATCCACTCCCCTAGGTGATGTGGGATGTTACAATCCACCTCCCTTAAGGGCTCGATGTCCTCGTCGGCACACTTCCAACCAAGGATTGGCTCTAATACTAAATTGTCACATCTCAGCCCGGGCCCCTACCACATCCCGGACTCGACTCCGCCGTAGTACGATATTATCTATTTTGGGCCCCAATCACGCCCTCACGGTTTTGTTTTTGGGAACTCACACGAGAACTTCCTAGTGGGTCACCCATCATGGGATTGCTCTCGCGCGAGCCTCATCGGCACACTTCCAACCAAGGATTGGCTCTAATACTAAATTGTCACATCTCAGCCCGGGCCCCTACCACATCCCGGACTCGACTCCGCCGTAGTACGATATTATCTATTTTGGGCCCCAATCACGCCCTCACGGTTTTGTTTTTGGGAACTCACACGAGAACTTCCTAGTGGGTCACCCATCATGGGATTGCTCTCGCGCGAGCCTCATCGGCACACTTCCAACCAAGGATTGGCTCTAATACTAAATTGTCACATCTCAGCCCGGGCCCCTACCACATCCCGGACTCGACTCCGCCGTAGTACGATATTATCTATTTTGGGCCCCAATCACGCCCTCACGGTTTTGTTTTTGGGAACTCACACGAGAACTTCCTAGTGGGTCACCCATCATGGGATTGCTCTCGCGCGAACTCGCTTAACTTCAGAGTTCCGATGGAACTCGAAGCCAGTGAGCTTCCAAAAGGCATCGTGCTAGGTAGAGATAGGAATATACATATAAGGCTTACAGGATCTACTCCCCTGGGCGATGTGGGATGTTACAATCCACCCCCCTTAGGGGCCCGACGTCCTTGTCGGCACACTACAGTGAGGGTTAGGCTCTGATACCAAATTGTCACATCCCGACCTGGGCCCTCACTACATCCCGGGCCCAAAGTAGACAATATCGTACTACGGTGGAGTCGGGCCCGAGATGTGACAACTCTCTTTGAACCTACAACCAAACATCACAATTCTTCCTCAATTCCAAACAGCTATGGCACATTTGTCAACGTCAACTTCACGAATCCAACGCCATTACCTTCTCAAATCCGACGCCTATCTCGTCGACCCAACAAACCCACCCCAGGTTTCACTGTCGTTGACCTTTCTCTGTAACAGTCTTATCAAACAGTGAACTTGATCAACAAAGATAACTGGGGTGGGGTCGCCGTCGAAAATAGGGTTAGCGGTAGGTTCCCTTTCGAACATAGGGGTTGGGGTAGTCGTGGTTGTCGGAGAACAGAGTTGGGGTCGTCGAAAAAAGATGGGATTGGTAGCGGTCTCGTTGAAAAATAGAGGGGTAGGGTTGGGCTCGCCTGAGAAGATAAAGGTTGGGGGTGGGCTCGCCTGAGAAGTGAGGGATGGAGAGTTGGTCACCAGAAAAGGGAAGGGGATTTAGGCCTCAGCTCAGACTGTACTGAATATTTCAGTCGGATAGTATTGACTAAATTAGTCGGACGTTTAGTGTAGTATCGGACTAATGACGTATTTATACAACATTTGGTAGTGTCCCAAATAAAGAGTTTGAACTATTATTAATTTTATTAATGAGAAAAAAAAACTAATGAAAATGGTTTGAAAACTTTGATTTTTAACGATAAGGACAAAATAAAAAGTTTAAGTGAATAGTACCATGATTGACTTTTTAGTGTAAAAATGTGGTTTTTCGTTAAAGTGAACAGTACCGTGGGTTTTTCGTTAAAACTCCCAAAGAAAAGAACAAAAAAACCCAAATTTGTGATGAAATATTTTGCCTCCAAATTATTTTTTTCTTTTAAACTTTCTTATTAATATATTTTAAAAAATTAAAAAACAAAAAGAAAAAAAGGAAAACTAATGAAAATTGCCTGAAAACTTTGAGTTTTAACGATAAGGACAAAATAAAGGATAAAGTGAATAGTACCATATTGACTTTTTGGAGTAAAAATGTGGTTTTTCATTAAAGTGAACAGTACCAGGAGCTTTTCGTTAAGGTTCATAAGAAAAAATTCAGCGCCCTTGTCCCTTCACCCCACACCCCAACAAACACCATTGCCACACCACCCTCATTCAATTTCGAAGACAAACACCATACCCACCCCACCTTTAGTCAATTCGTGAACACCTCAATTGTTAAACATGGTTTCTCGTCACCGCATCTTCCCCAACCCAGCCAACCGAACAGAGTTGCTCACAATTTTGCATTTCCAAATCGAAAGAAGCTCTAAACATAAAAAGTTGTGTAAGTCTATAAAACCCTTTTCTGGAGCATGAAACGAAGCCGATGCAGAGACGGAGAACCTACTTCATCATCACTTTCACCTAAGGGTGGGCACAGGCCTAGCCGGGCCTAATTTTGAAAGGACCAAACAGGACCCGGGTGCAAATAAGATGGGTCGGGCCAGGCCAAGGATTACATATTCTAATATAGGAACCAGATCTAACCCGGCCCGATTCGAGACGGGTCCACGGGTCATTGGGGTTTTTTTTTAAGTTCAAATTTCACTCCCAGCAAATTGCACTGCAGATTTTGCACAAATTCACATCAGATCGCGAATAAAACCAACTACTAAATCCATCCCTTTTATATTGATATATGTTGAATAATTCTTATTTTTAAGGTTTAAATATGATATGAAACCAAATGAAAACAAGAGAAAGAAACTATATGCTAAAAAGACGAAGACTAGTACTTTGGGATGTCGTGGTTCTGGGACCTAGGTTCTTTGGGATGTCGTGGAGGAGGATGTGGTGGTGTTGTCGACACGGTGGTGCCGTTGTGTTGGTTGGGACGGCGTGATTAGCTGTGTGATTTCTGTGAGAAGACGATTGAGAGAATATGAGATTTAAGGGATGTAGTCGAGGACTCGAGGGAGGGACTGGAACCTGGACTCGGGACTAGGGTACAAACTAACGGTTGAGATTGGATGATATGTTATCATTTAATCTCAGCCGTTCATTCAAATTAGAAACGGGTCAGTCCATGGCCCCGTTTTTATAAGTATCTGGACCTAGCCCGCCCCGTAAATAACATAGGCCCAGCCCGGCCCACCCCGTTTGTTCTAAAAAAAAATTAAAACCGACCCGTACCCGTCCCGACCCGTGGTTCCTTTACCCGTTTGCCCACCTTTACTTTCACCATATTCCTCAGATATGTAACTGGGGCATTAGTTTGTCAATGGTGCAATCGTCGGAGAGGCATAGGCTAGTCTTCAGCAATGCCTTGTGGTTCGCCAAGGACACGGCGTCGAAAGTTGGTGGTGGGTGCGGTGGATCGAGGGGACGGAGAGAACAAGCAAATTCCTACCTGACTAAATAATACAAAGGTTTTAGAGTGTATTAATTATATGACGTGAGCCTATACAAAAGGTGGGGCCAGGATAATTAATTCGGTGTCTATTTAATACGGAACTGCACCAAACAACCGAATTCGTATAATTAGTCTTATCCAGTGCGTTATACGGTGTGCTAAACGAGGCCTTAGGGTTTTTTGCACATATGAAAGAACGGAGAAAAAAAGATGAATGGTGTTGGTTATGAAGATATGAGTTTAGAAAAAAAATTATTTAACATGTGTTAAAATATTGTTGGACCACATAAGATGGTGAGTTAATTGAATACTCCTAATGAGTATTCAAGTATTGTCCAATGAGAAAGGTAGCTTGTATTCCTCAAAACGAAAATCGTAGTCAGGTATTGACCTTCTTGTGTGACCCAATAAAATCATTACACCTGTCATATAAAATTCAGACAATACTTGGGCACAATAAAACAAAGGAAAACTAATGAAAGGGGCTTGAAAACTTTGAGTTTTAATGATAAGGACAAAATAAAGGGTAAAGTGAATAGTACCAGGATTGACTTTTTAGTGTAAAAATGTGGTTTTTCGTTAACGTGAACAGTACCGGGAGCTTTTCGTTAAAGTTCCCATAAAACAATGACATATGTCCATATTTAAATCTCCCAAGTATTTAACCAAACTCAACCATCGTACTAGTAAAAACAACAGACTTCAAACCCATCCACTGCCGGTCTCCCGCTCCCGCTTGGGGTTTGTGGCAGCCACCCTTTCAATTTTCATTTTTATCTTCTTCCCTTTTTCTTCCTCGCACCGCGATGGCCTCGGTTCCTGATGTGGATAAAGCTCTGTCTCCGAGCATTTTGTCATTCCTCACAACTGCGATCGCCCTATCCCTTTCAAGGATCGGTGGAGCAACCCGCTACGTCCTTCATCCCTCGTCCGTCAAACCCAGCCCAATCCCTCATCCTTCAAACCCAGCCGCAATTCCTCCTTCGTTAAACCAGCCCAATCCCTCATCCGACCTTTTTTCCTCCGTTTGATTCGCCGTCAACCCCACATACCATCCCCATCCCCATCCACAACAGATCTGACCATCTTTAATCTGACATAATCATCCCCACTGATCTTGCTTTGACCTCGACCTCTCAATTTCCTGCTCCCAAGTCTCGTAAGTTCGTCGAACTGGAAGCTGACGAGGGTGGGAGTTTCGGAGATGATTGGAGGGGTTGACAGAGGAGAGTTTAGAGAATGAGGGGTTGACCAGATCTTCCATGGCAAAGGCAATGGAAAGAAGAAGATAGGTGTTTGTTTGGGCACCAAGTTGGAATCAATTCTCGCATTCAAGATATTATCACGTGTCTTTCAATTGGTGGATCACATGTTCGCATGGTTGGAATTTGGGGGATGGGTGGATTGGGCAAAACAATAGTTGCCAAAGCCATTCATAACCAAATTCATAGTAAGTTTGAATTCAAAAGTTTCCTTGCCGACGTTAGCAGCAATACAAGTAAACATGGTCTAGTTTATTTGCAAAAAATACTTATTTCTGACATCTGGAAAAATGAGTCTAAAATAAGCAATGTTGATGAAGGGATTGGTCTGATAAAACAAGAATTTCAACATAGAACGGTACTTGTCATCATGGACAATATAGATGAAAAGGAACATCTAAATGCACTAGCTCAAAATCATGATTGGTTTGGTCCAAGAAGCAGAATTATCATAACGACACGAGATGAACATCAACTACGAAATGTGGACAAAGCATATCCGGCTCAGAAATTGAACAAAGGAGAAGCTTTGGAGCTCTTTAGTTGGCATGCCTTTCGAAAAAGTTGCCCTAATGAAGAATATCTTGAACCCTAAAAAAAAGTTGTTTCTTATTGCGGAGGTTTACCACTAGCCCTTGAAGTTTTGGGATCTCTTTTGTTTAAAAGAACATTAGTAGAGTGGGAAAATGAATTCGAGAAATTGGAAAGAACTCCTGATGGAAACATAATAAAACCACTAAGAATAAGCTTTGAAGGGCTAGATGATACACAAAATGCTATATTCCTTGACATATCTTGTTTCTTTATTGGATGGGACAAGGACTATGTCGCAAAAGTATTAAATGGATGTGGATTTTTTGCAACAATAGGAATCAAGATTCTTTGTGAACGATCCCTTGTAACCGTTGAATACAACGAGTTGAATATGCATGATTTGCTTCGAGAAATGGCCAAAGTAATCATTTGTGAAAAAATCTCCTAGTCACCCTGGAAAATGGAGTAGGTTGTGGAACCATCAAGAGGTCATCGATGTATTGACAAATAACTCTGTAAGTACATTCCCAATAAGATTATGGATTAATGCATCGTACAAGAAAAGCATATATAACTCACATGTCTATTATGCATTAAACAACATTCATGTATAAATGTATGCATTTGCATTAAGAAGCTCAATTAGGCAAAATCACGTAAAATATATGCATATTATCCTTTATCTTACTCTGTATAACCTTTTGTTAACAGGGAACTGAAGAAGTTGAAGGACTTGCTCTACATCCCCCTGATAATTGGATACTAACCTATAATCAGTTTAGTTTCAGTACAGTAGCATTTGCCAATATGACGAAACCGAGATTGCTCCAGCTTGACTCAATAGAGCTCTATGGCGAATACAAACATCTTCCCAAAGAGTTAATATGGTTGTCCTGGCATGAATTCCCTTTAGAGTCCATACCAGATGACTTTTTAAATCAACCAAGACTAGTTGGTTTAGAGATGCGGTGGAGCAAACTGGTACAAGTTTGGGAAGGTTCCAAGGTACAATCAATTACACCTGATGATGTTCTGTTTCTTTTTGTTTTTGGATTTCCTTCTCTTTTCTTATGACATCTTCCTTTTAGATATTAATTTCAATTTTCATTTGGTTTTGTGCAACAGTCTCTTTAGAAGTTGAAAATCATTGATCTCGGTTGTTCCCCGTCCCTAATTAAATCACCGGACTTTTCACAAGTCCCAAACCTTGAAGAGTTGATATTGGAGCACTGTCCCAATTTGTCCGAGATTGACCCCTCCATTGGTCATCTTAAAAGAGACTCTTTTTTTCTCTTCCAAAGGATTTCTATAATTCAACATCTGTTGAGACTCTTCATCTTAATGGATGTTCAAATTTCAGCCTTGAGTATTTAGGGAAGATGATATCATTGAGAAATCTTGAAGTAATGCATGCAAAACTACCCATAACATAAGTACCATATCTTGGGAAGCTAATTTCTTTACAATATTTGGATCTTAAAGGTAATCATTTTCATACCTTACCCAGCCTCAGTGGTCTTTCCAAGCTTGAAACTCTGCTGTTATCTCGTTGCGGAGACCTTCATACAATCCATGATTTACCAACAAATTTGAAATTTTTGAATGCGTCTAGATGCCGTGCCTTGAAAACAATGCCCGATTTTTCGAAAATGTCAAATATGAGAGAATTCAACCTAAGTGGTTCATACCAACTCACAGAGGTTCCAGGCTTGGATAAGTCATTAAGCTCCATGACATGGATTCATACGGTTGCACCAATCTCACAATTGATTTTAAGAAGAAGATCCTACAGGTATCTCTCTTTATCCCCTAGTTCTAATTGCCTTCCTATCGTGTACATGCATACACAAACGCACATGTATATAATATATATAATTATATATATGACACTTGCATTGTATATATAGGGATGGACTTCTTGCGGATTTGATGGCATTGTCCTCCATGGGAATTATGTTCCTGATTGGTTTCAATCTAGCAACGATGGCAGTAAAGTCAGTTTTGCTATTCCCCTCTAAGTGATGATCGTAATTTTGAAGGGCTGACTTTGTATTGCATTTACGACGAATACGATATCAATAATGACTATTTTCCTCTTGCCATTACCGTTATAAATAATACTAAGCGTACTGAGTTGCGGGCCTGCATAAGCTTAGAATTTTTTGATGTGGATATAGAGACTATTCTTCCAAAGGGCCTTTGGCAGGGACAATTATCCAATGATAAGCTCAATTTGCAAGGCGGAGATGAAGTTGAAGTTGAAATAGTTATTGCAAAACCTAATTATCCTAGGTCAGTGAAGAGAATAGGGGTTAATCTAGGATGGGAGAAACCTTTGAGGGAAAATATGCATGATCTGGACAAAGTTGGTTATGTTTATGAGCCATATCCAGCTCGGTTCGGCAGGACCAAGCCATGACGCATCTGCTAATAATCATCCCAGTAATCAAATGATAATTACTACAGATTACAGAAATGGAAAAAGGCAAAAATTTCAAGTGTAAGCATCATCCCAGATCGGTTCTATGGTGAGGCACGATCAAGGCGCTGAGGCATCGTCATCATCACATATCTGAGTCAGATCACAATCAGTTCGTCAAACGCCTGTTTTGTTTTTCGCTTTCCTAGTTCAATAATGAAGGCAAGTCCATATTTCATACTTTTTTCAGATTCCTATGATTGTTTTCAATAAATAGTTGTTTTGAATTTTGAAGATATATTGCATATAGAAACGTTTCAACATTACAACAATCAATATATAAGACATTCATCCAAATATTTGACAAATACTATTCAGATTCGCACAAATACTTGCCCTCCTTCCACTACATATTCCAGGAATTTACTTTTAAGGTTAGAAAATGAATGATAGCCTCAAGATGCCCGTCAATAGTTTCTACTGTCTTTTCATTAATCTTGACTTGCCCTGACATGTTAGCAGAAGATTGACTCTACATTTTAGTAGAAGGCTTATTACCTTTTCTACTACCTTTGCAGTCGAAATCAGTGAACAAATCAAAGTGTAAAGACATCGGCCTACTCTCCACCCCTTCCCCACAACTAAGTGACATAAAACTAAACTTAATCTGTGAATCACTTAAGAAAGTGGGATTAGAGAGACGCCTAAAACTTCTTGTGAAATTTATATTGAGTTTCATGAATAAGTACTTATATCTAGTGCAGCATGGTGTTCCACATAATAATTGTCAAAATAAATTTTTTTGTTATAGGGTCATCCAATGCAGTGTCGAGCGAATGTAACATATGGGATAAGAAAATAAACAAAATTATTAATTCTCCTAGTTGATGTGGATTCACTTCAAGACTGCATACACGAAGACGAAGCACAGTGTTCATCACTAAGTTCTACGAAAGTGCAGTTTCTTAATATGTTATTATCCTATTTGCCATTGTTTTCCGTAATCTACCTCAATTCATAATAGTTTGGAGACTAAACTGAACATACTCAAAATCCAAAAAGCGATCAATGAAGGAAATCTCTAACTTATTTACATACAAAACACAAGCTGAGCGTTGAGCAAGCATCAAGTAGCAGAAAGTACCTTAGTTTCAGGAACGACATTTCAGGGATTGTTGTGATATGAGATGAGAGCACTCCACAGCTGCTACCTCACTGTGGAAAAATTATTAGATGGCACGGTACCACCACGTGGTACTAACAGCTGGTAGTACCCACCAATAAATAAATGACACATGGCAGAGTATTTATTTTCCTTAATCCAAACATAGTGTTAGAGTTTTCTAATAATTTCTCCCTTTAGTATTCCCTCCTCCTTTTTCCACCAAAACCATAAAAAAAAAAAAAATCTTTCTGCCTCCCATTTTTGCTTGAATCAAATCCACAAACTAGTCTTCCTTTTCCACCAAAACCAAAAATTCCCTCCGCCTCCCTTTTTGCTTGAATCTCATCCCCCTTTTTGCTTGAATCAAATCCACAAACTACAAAAATCAGAAATCTCAGACTACATATACTGTAATTTTTTGCTTGAATTTTGTTTTATCATTTTAGGGTGTGTTTGTTTGACATCCTTAGCTTTCACTGGATTCGACTAGACTAATAGATAGTGTAGTCCAATGTTTGACACATCAAAGGCTTAGCTTTAATGACACTAGCTCGAACTCACCTCAACTTCGGGCCTCGCTAACTGGCTCTAACTAATCCCCACCAATAGTATGGTATTAGCTAGGACTAGATCTCGCTGCTCTCTTGTCTTCTCTAAATTCGTCGCAAGTAGCCTTCTTCACTGACCGCAGCCCCCGTGACTTAAACTCTTAGAACCCGGTTCTGATTATCACCCGTGATTGGACAGGAAAAAAGGCGGAGGGAAGTGAGGGAGGGATTTGGATAGAAAAATAAAAGGAAGAGAGATAAGGAGTTGAACTGGAAAATTGCCATGGTCGCCATTCGAATTGGCAATCCTACGCTTGAGAGGGATGAGTTAAGGTTTCTTTGGGGAATCAAAAATTTGGGAGGCCAACTTCAAAGGTGTTGAGTTCGAAATATGGAGCTACCTTTTTAGTCACTAATTTTTTTTTTCTTTCAAATTACTCCTAATCCATCTTTCAAATGCATATAAAATTATAAAAAATTATAAAACTTAAGTCTCTTTGCAATCTTTTTTTCTTTCAACTTCACACACACTCTATTTCTTTCGAATGTTTAAATCAACTATCACATGGTCTTGAAGATTGTACTTTAAGGTAATAAAAACTTTAAATTTATAGTTTGCTTATCAATAATTGGGTTATTTTAATATTCGATTCATTAGTGTGATGTTGATGTTGAAAAAAAAAACACAAGAGAAATAATTTAGCGTTGAATTTATTATACTCGTCAATTAAGTTTTATTTTTCTTCACTCTCAATTTTTTACTATTGACTGCAAAAATTTAGTACATTTGCATCTAAAAATGTGAGACGTATAATATTTAAGTAATGTTTGTATATCTATCTCTTTTTTTTATATCAAATTTTAATTATATTTGATGTAGAAATATTATTTTTTTTGTGTATTTGGCGAGGTTTTTTTTTTTTTTAATACATATGTATAAAGAACAGAGAGTCAATGAACTTTAGAGCTCCACTTCAAAGGCTCATCTATAGCCCCAAATTTTCAGGACTATGTATAAAGAACCGAGAGTCATAGAACTTTAGAGCTCCACTTCAAAAGCTCCACTTCAAAGGCTCGTCTATAGCCCCAAATTTTCAGGACTATGTATAAAGAACCGAGAGTCATAGTGTCACAGCCCGTCCCGGAATTTTAATTCCGAGGACGTGAAAAGATGAAAATGCCCTTAAACGGGACTAAGGGGTGAAAATTTAACAATTTGGATTGAGTTGGACACGTGGGATCCCCACATCCCTCAAAACCTTCCCCAATTCCCGTACCTTGTCTCTCTCTCTCTCCTCCCTCACGATTACTCTCAGTTCTCTCTCCCTCTCCTTCGAACTCACACAATTCCCGTACCTTGTCTCTCTCTCTCTCCTCCCTCACGATTACTCTCAGTTCTCTCTCCCTCTCCTTCGAACTCACACGGACCACCACAAAACCACCCTAAATCTATACCAACGACGAATCTAAGACCACCATTGGAACCCTGAAGACTTCACGATCACGATGGTATCCATTTCAAGTAAGTTTTGCTTCGGAAAACCCTAGTTTCAAAGTTCCCGTGAAATGGTACTGTTCATGATCTTTTAAATGGTTACGATTTAGGCTAAAACAAGATCACAGCGAGCTTGGTGAGGTCCCAAGGAAGCTCGGAGTGCTTCGTTGGAAGTTTTTGGACGTAAGAACACGGAGATCGACAAGTTCAAAGTTTGGCCGGAGCTTTCGAGGCTTTTTCCGGCGAATCCCCAGAGAGTTAGGAGTCGAGGTAGGTATCAATCTCTTCTTCTCGTCAAGTACTACAACTTTCCTTTTTTTTTCACTCAATTTCGTTGAGTATTGAAGAAGTTATACTCATTTGAAAAATACCCAGTTTCCGGCGACCTCCGAGGCTTTCGAGTCAGTTTCCGGCCAAACCACGGCGAACTAGGTGTTATGAAAGGTACCATTCTCTTTGTATCTTCAAGGGCTACAACTTTCGTTTTTGAATCACTTGATTTCGTTGAGAAATGACAAAGTTATGGCAATTTGAAAAACTGCCCAGAAAACGGCCGCCGGAAAAACCAGTCCGGCGACCCAAGGAAGAAGAAGGTGCTACAGTTAAAAAATAAAAATAAAAATAAAATTATTTTAAAAATATGTCGACGTCCGTGACGTCGAGTAGATCACCGTGGTATATTCATATACCCAATTTGAGCACCGTATGAGAAAGTTATTAAGGATTGTTGGTTAGGTGTTCAAATAACGTTTTATAGTTTTCACATTTAGGTGAAAATGTGAATTGATGATCCGACCGTTGGATCGTCACCAAACTTTGATACGTTGTAATACGTAATATTTGAGGATTATTGGAACTTACGGATTGGGAATCCGAGTTACGGATCTTCCGGAATTGGAATTGTAAGTCCATAATATAAAATGTTAACCGTCACTTAGTTTTGGAAATTGACGGAGATCCGACCGTTGGATGGTAATGAAATTTTAGGATGTTATCCTAGAGATATATTGTGGACCTCTGGAAGTTTTGGATTTAAAATCTGAGTGGCAGATCTTCCGGATCGATCAACATAGTGACGTATTTTATATAAGTTATATATTCTATCGATATGAATTCTGAGCCTGGATTTGATTACTATTCTAGGCGGCGATCGTCATGACGCCTTGATGTGTGGTGCTAGGGAGTTGTTGGACGAACTCCAGGTGAGTGGGCAGTTTTGTTTTCCGTATA
The DNA here is from genome assembly GCF_916048215.2 of Malus sylvestris. Taxonomy (NCBI): domain Eukaryota; kingdom Viridiplantae; phylum Streptophyta; class Magnoliopsida; order Rosales; family Rosaceae; genus Malus; species Malus sylvestris. The sequence goes on along the minus strand of NC_062267.1, from coordinate 5,247,613 downwards.
TATATATACTTGACGTTTCCCAGAAATTGAATTGAAATGAAAATATGTTTAAAATGAAATGCATATGAGTTATGTGGAAAAACGGGAAGTGAAATACCATGCATAGAATTGATATGAAAAGTATATAGAAATGTGAGTTGAAATGCCATGCATGAATTAATATATGATGCATATGTATGAATTGGTGCGGTGGACGCACAGGTAAGAATTGATTTATGATGCATATGTATGAAATGGTGCGGTGGACGCACATGTGAGTATTTATTTCTGTTATGATGATGTTGATGTATATTGAGCTCAAATCCTGCACCATAGTTTAGTGCTTATAGTATTCACCGCATCGCACGCTCGTCTTGGATCCAAGTAAATGCTAGTCGTACAGTCCACGCGGAGTGGGTACGACAGGCCAGTCGCGAGAGTGTTAGTGAGATTCCGACTGGTGGGTGACCTTAGATTATGTGCACAGATGATTTATGAGAAGCACTAGAGCGTAACTTGTGTGCAGAAGGCCGGACGGGTCACAGAGGTGACTCCGGCAGAGTGAGAGTGATAGATTTTGAGCTCTAGGTTCAACCGTACAGGCTATTAGAGGGCCTCCGGTTGATTACTTTCTTGCACCTGATATGATTATTGTTGATGCATCCATACTTAACTGTTGAATTAGACATGGCATGGCATGATTGATAAAGAAAAATGTTGAGATAGTAGTTATGAAGTTTTGAGAATATATATGTATATTTATATTTTACATTTCTGGGAAAGTATACAGGTTTTACGGAGAGGGGTTACAACGTTTTGAGAAATGTTTGGATTTGGAAAAGAATTGTTTTACTGACCCACTCAATTTTGGTTTTGCGCCCCTCCAGGTTCAGGAATCACAAAGGTGTGGTGACTACGAGGAATTCGACGGTGTTCTGACAGATTGGACAAAATTAGGACTCACCTTCGGGTGTATCAACTTATAAATTGTATCTTAAAACTTCCGTACTGTGCAAATGGTTACGTCACTCTCACGTGACGGCCAGCATGCCCTCCTTCGGGACGGGGTGTGTCACATAGAACTTTAGAGCTCCACTTCAAAAGCTCGTTTATAGCCCCAAATTCTAAATACGGGCCTAAGGGCCTAACTGTACATTTACATTTGTGTACATTTGACAGAAAGACATCAGTTACGGACTGAACATAAGTTGTATACGCACTTGACGCTGGGTGACAAGAAATAAAATAATACTACTTTATTCTTATATTACAGAACGAGAAAACAGGAATTCATTCCTCATAAAATATGAGAAAATTTTGAAATTTTATATAATATTATAAGAGTTCGTTGAAAAATATTTTTAAAATGATTAAAAAAGATTTGAGTTAAAATATTTTTAAATGAATTCTTAGTTAAGATACAAATACAAGTGAATTCTAGAAAAAGTATTTAAAATGCAAGTGAATCATGTGGGAAACACTTTAATTGCTTTTGGAATCTTTTTTTTAAGCATTTATATTATTTTAAAAATATTTCTAAACGAGCCTTAAATTATTATATAGCATCCTTAATACATGTGGTCTTTTCTATAGAAAGCTTTTTAAATGCTTTTAAAATTCAAAACTATTCTCTAACACTTTCAATAATTTTAAAAACATTTTCAAATGAGTCATAAACGATTAGATAGCATCCTTAATTATGGTCATTGTTCTTTTGGAAAAACATTTTCAAATGAGCCATAAACGATTAGATAGCATCCTTAATTATGGTCATTGTTCTTTTGGAAATAACGACCAGTTCTTTAATTTATGGAACATATGAGATAGCAGTGGCCAAATTTCCTAAGTTTTGCTTGAATTCCTCAATAAATAAAAACTGTGATGGAATTTTTTTCATTAACAAGTAAAGTGCTCGACTAATTTTCTTAATGAAAAAAGTGAAAATTTTTGAGCTGCACACGTTTATATTTTTTTTTTGAGGGCCGTGGTAGAGTACTGTAGTCTGTAGAACATCCCATGACGCAGAACATGCCAGAAGCTGAAACTATATAGCTTTGGAACTCAGATATATCTCTCAACTTTGGATTTCCATGAAGAAAAATAGATCTCCACGTGAGAGGAGTAGGCTTGCCACATCTTCTCCCCATGCATTTGTAATTTTGTACTAGCCATCTAGGCATGCCACGTAGACCACCCAAACCTCCATCTCAACCCCACGTAGCAGGGGCATCGGGACAAACCCTATCGATATAATCACAAACACCACCGCTTCGCATTTTCCCTCTCTATATAACCTCTCCGAAACCCTAACAAAAACGCACCAAATTTATTTACAGAATACTATATCATCGTTTTCATTGTCGTGGGTATGGAAGTGATGAGCCTGAGGAACTTGGGTTTCGATCCCAACTTGCTGGAGACCCTGCACGACCTGCTCGACATCTCCGACGAGCAGAACCAACAAAGCTACCAGGCCCCCTCTCGCCGGTACGTCCGGGAGGCGAAGGCCATGGCCGCCACACCCGCAGATGTGAAGGAGACTAAAGATGCCTACGTTTTCGTGGTGGATGTTCCAGGGCTGAGGCCGGATATGATTAATGTGAAGATTGAGGAGGACAACGTGCTGGTGGTGAGCGGGGAGAGGAAGAAAGAGAAGGAGAGGGATCAGGGGATCAAGTACTTGAGGATGGAGAGGAGGCTCGGGAAGTATCTCAAGAAGTTTGTGCTGCCGGACAACGCCGATATTGAGAGGATTTCGGCCGAGTGTCAGGATGGGGTGCTGACTGTGACAGTTGCGAAGAAGCCGCCGCCAGAGCAGAAGAAGCCCAAGACTATTCAGATCCAGATAAGCAGCAACCAAGGCGGCGGCCAGGGAGGCAAAGGTGGTCAGCGCTGGGAAGAAGGTGGCGAAGAGGAACGTGGCAAGCAGGGCGGTGGCCAAGGTTGGGAACATGTCAAGCAAGATGGTGGCCAGGGAGGCGAAGGTGGTCAAGGTTGGGAAGAAGGTGGCCAAGTGGAACGTGGTAGGCAAGGCCGTGGGCAAGGTGACCAAGGCGGTGGCCAGGGAGGCAAAGGTGGTCAAGGCTGGGAAGAAGGTGGCCAAGAGGAACGTGGTAGGCAAGGCGGTGAGCAAGGTGGGGAACATGGCAGGCAAGGTGGGCAGAGCGGTGGGGAGCGTGGTGCCGGTGGGTATGAAGGGCAAGTTGAAGGGCGTGACAAGTAAGCGGAGGTCCGCTTGCTCTAATGGCAGTGCATGATCTGTTTACATGAGGCTACTATTGAATAGCGGTGGCAGTACGTATATATGTGCATAAAGCATATAAGCATTGTGTTATTTGGTTTTATGTGTCTGCTGTAATTTCTTATACTTTGGTTATGTTTTTCTTTTAATTTGGTCTTTCATAAAAAAAAAAAAAAGAATAAGAAGGAAAGGAAGGTTGGTGTTGTCTTTGATATATTAAGGTTAATATATTGTGCTCTTCCTTTTTGGAAATGTAAAGAACCATTATGTGAAATTAATTACAATATTAAACTGGTCTCCTTAATAACTTGTTTTTTGTGTGCCAATTTAGAGTTTAATATTTTTCAACTGATACGCATAGTTAAAATTCATCATCTTATTTATTAGGATATCAAAATCACTTATTTTTATCTGCTCATATCTTTTAATTTAGTACTGTTTTTTATTTTAGCTTTTCCGTCCTCGTCTTACCCAACAAAAAATTTGGCAAATGACTAAAGTGGCCCCGCCTCTGGTAAAACCTTCCAAAATGTTCTAGACGCTCACCGAAGAACAAAATGGAACCTACTGGAACCTCCTCCCTTCCCTCCACGTGTCTCCAGAACCTTCCTTCCCTTCCTGCTAACCCACGTCATCAACTCCTCCTATAAATACCCAGAACCACCACCATCCTCCGTAACAGTGACCAGATTTCCACTCGAAAATTCACTAAAGCCTTCGAATCGAAACCAAAGAGCGAAAATTCCACCCACCAAGAAGCGAAGAATGGACCTCAGAATCCCCGGTTTGGAAGCCCCGCTCTTCTCCACACTTCAGCACATCATCGACGCCGCCGACGACGCCGAGAAGTCCTTCAACGCCCCCACGCGGACCTACGTCCGCGACGCCAAGGCCATGGCCTCCACGCCGGCAGACGTCAAGGAGTACCCGACCTCCTACGTGTTCGTGGTGGACATGCCGGGACTGAAGTCCGGGGACATCAAGGTCCAGGTGGAGGACGACAATGTGCTTCTGATCAGCGGCGAGAGGAAGCGGGAGGAGGAGAAGGAAGGGGCTAAGTACGTGAGGATGGAGCGGAGGGTCGGCAAGTTCATGAGGAAGTTTGTGTTGCCGGAGAATGCGAACGTGGATGCGATTTCTGCTGTTTGCCAGGATGGGGTTTTGACTGTCACAGTGCAGAAGCTGCCGCCGCCGGAGCCGAAGAAGCCGAAGACAATCGAGGTCAAGATTGGTTGAAACTTTTGAGTGCTGTTTCTGTGATTTGGGTTCTGAGAATAATCGTGCGGGGATTATAACATAAGGGTTTGTGTGTGGATTTCAGGGCTTCGTTGGGGTTTTCTGGATGTGTTTGTTGTGTTTGTGTTGTGGTATTATAAGCTTGTTGGTTTTTCAGATCAATGAAGCATATTATGTGTTACTTCCTATTTCAATCTCTGTTTTTACTTTCCATTTTTTGTTGATGTTTTCATCAAATCGGCTTCAAAAACGCGAATCAGCGGAACAAATAACTCAAATAACCGAGCATTTTACGATAATCAAACAGAGTTAGTAATATGAGTGTGTTTGGAATTACGCCATACACGTTGTTCCGTGTGTAAGCATTTTAAACAGATTGAGATGAGGTACTGCCTAATTACGTTGTTCTGTTTGAGCCTATGCGGGTTCCGTTCTGTCATCTTCACTTGTAACGAGGGGTTTTATATTTTGATTTTTGTTAAGACGAATTCATTTGTAACGAGAGATCTTAGGTTTGGATTTTTGCTAAGAAGAATTTGAATTATAGCTCATTGGGAGGATAACTACATATAATAATATCTTCTTTTTTTTAAATAAATATCTTGTTAATGGACAACCTATTTTAGAGTTTACTTTTTTTCTTTAAATATTATTAAAAGGAGGAATAAATTCGAAATTATTGCATTGATTTAAAGGTGTTTTCAAATTAAATACTAGAATATTGGATCACCTGCATTTTAGAGTTTACTTGTCTTTAGTTGGCTTGTTTTTATTATATTTCGATGATTTGTCACAGAGAGTACCATTAGAGTGACTATTTTGTTCTTGTTTAATTTGAATTTGAAACACCATAACCACAGGTGCCGAGTTTAATTTTCGTTTGTTTTTTATCGTCTTCATATATTTCTGTTTTTTATTTGGGATTATCTTTTAATTTAGTACTGTTATCTATTTTAACTTTTTGGCTCTTTCTCAACAAAATATCTCGTAAATGGCTAAAGAGGCCGCCTCTAGTAAACGCTTCCATAATGTTCTAGACGCTCACAGAAGAAAATTAATGAAACCTACTGGAACCTCCTCCCTTCCTTCCACGTTTCTCCAGAACATTCCTTTGTCCCTCCTCGCTAACCCACGTCCTCCATCAAATCCTCCTCCTATAAATACCCATAACCACCACTCCCCTCCATAGCGACCAGATTCCCACTGAAAATTTACGAAAGCCTTCAAATCGAAACCGAAAAGCGAAAATTCCACCCACCAAGAAGCGAAGAATGGACATCAGAAATCCCGGTTTGGAAGCCCAGCTCTTTTCCACACTTCAGCACATCATGGACGCGGCCGACGACGCCGAGAAGTCCTTCAACGCCCCCACGCGGACCTACGTCCGTGACGCCAAGGCCATGGCCTCCACGCCGGCAGACATCAAGGAGTACCCGACCTCCTACGTGTTCGAGGTGGACATGCCGGGACTGAAGTCCGGGGACATCAAGGTCCAGGTGGAGGACGACAATGTGCTTCTGATCAGCGGCGAGAGGAAGCGGGAGGAGGAGAAGGAAGGGGCTAAGTACGTGAGGATGGAGCGGAGGGTCGGCAAGTTCATGAGGAAGTTTGTGTTGCCGGAGAACGCGAACGTGGATGCGATTTCTGCTGTTTGCCAGGATGGGGTTTTGACTGTCACAGTGCAGAAGCTGCCGCCGCCGGAGCCGAAGAAGCCGAAGACAATCGAGGTCAAGATTGGTTGAAAGTGTTTCTGTGATTTGGGTTCTGAGAATAAATCGTGCAGGGATTATAACATAAGGGTTTGTGTGTGGATTTTAGGGCTTCGTTGGTGTTTTCTGGAAGTGTTTGTTATGTTTGTGTTGTGGTATTATAAGCTTGTTGGTTTTTCAGATCAATGAAGCATAGTATGTGTTACTTCCTATTTCAATTTTTGTTTATGTTTTCTAAAATTGGCTTCAAAAACGCGAATCAACGGAACAAATAACTCGAATAACCGAGCATTTTACGAACGTAATCAAACAGAGTTCGTAATATGATTGTGTTTGGAATTACACCATATACGTTGTTCCGTGTGTCAGCATTTTAAACAGATTGGGATGAGGCACTGCGAAATTTCTCAGCCTTGAGCCTATGCCGGTTCCGTTAGGCGCCTCTGATTCGTCGCCGGACCTAGAAAACAGAGCAATGTTGAGATACCAATATCTCAACATTTTTGTCACATTTTGTCAAGATTTAAGGATGCCACTTACCGCCCTCGACACTGGGGACACCAGGGCGGTGCCATTCCGGGAAGGGAGTTTCTAGGTGGAAACCATTGGATGCAGCAAGTGGTGGCACAGATTTAATGACATCTTCGTTTCCGACTTGGTTGACAGCAGTGGCCGATGCATTGAGGGGCGCCCCGGGGGGGGGGCATTGAGGGGCGCGCGGCCTCTCGAATTTCGGTGAAGATACACCCAAGATTAAAGTTGGCTTCATTCATGCTCTCTAACTGTTTGATAAAATGTTTAAAAGAAGAGTGAATAAAATGATGATGTCAGTGAATAACAAAGCATCATTAGTTTTGGACAAACATATTAATGGGATGCAATGATATCAAACATTTTTAGTGTGTTTCTTTGTTAAGCATTCATATGGGAGCAGTCTTAGAACATATTAGTTATTCTCGTAAATGACGCATTAATAGGTATTCAATATACATTTCTAAATGATCTCAGACTATCAAAACTCGATGAAATGACGATATGCATGCTATTTCTGGTAAAAAAAATTTGCGTGTTATTCTTACTGACCCCCTAATATTATTTTCTGGATCCACCACTAGTTGACAGAACATCTGCTATAAACAGCTCTCTCCACTTCCGGAACTGACAAAAACAGTATGCATCAATTTATATCGTTGAAATAATCCGAGTATAATCCGAAGAAGGTGGCCAAGAGGAACGTGGTAGGGAAGGCAGTGGCCAGGGAGGCAAAAGTAGTCAAGGCTGGGAAGAAGATGGCCAAAAGGAATGTGGTTGGCAAGGCGGTGGGCAAGGTGGGGAACCTGGCAGGCAAGGTGGACAGGGTGGTGGGGAATGTGGTGCGTGTGGGTATGAAGGGCAAAGATGAAAGGCTTGACAAGCAGGCAGAGGTCGGCTTGCTCGGATGGTAGTGCATGATCAGTGTACGTGAGGATACTACTGAGTAGCGGTGGCGGTATATATATGTAGATGAAGTATATATGCATCGTGTTATTTGGTTTTCTGTGTCTGCTGTAAATTCGTATGCTTTGTTTCTGTTTTTCATTTTGGTCTTTTATATAAAAAGAATAAAAGGGAAAGGAAGGTGGGTGCCATCTTGACTTCAGTTATATTGTAATCTTCCAATTTGGATATAAAACCAGCCTTTTTAATAACTTATTTGCGTGCCAATCAATAACCTTATTTTAGAGTTTACTTTTTTTAAATATTATTATTATTTTAAAAAGAGAAGATTCAAAAGTATTATAATAATTTAAAAAAAGGAAAACTAATGAAAAGGGCTTGAAAATTTTGAGTTTTAATGATAAGGACAAAATAAAGGGTAAAGTGAATAGTACCAGGTTTGACTTTTTAGTGTAAAAATGTGGTTTTTCGTTAAAGTGAACAGTACCGTGGGCTTTTCGTTAAAACTCCCTTTAAAAAATGGTGTTACTAAGAATTTACTTGTCTTTTGATGACTCATATTTAATATATTATCGTTTCGTCTCAAGAATACCATTGGATTGACCATTGTTACATTATCTATGAAGTGTTCACCCCAGTAGATTGACTATTGTTATATTATTTATGGAATGTTCACCAAACTCGTCGTTTAACTCGTTATCTATGTAATTTAAATTTGAAAAATACCATAAATTATTGAACCAAAAAAAGAAAATACCTCTAGCCGTCGATTTATCGAATTAATTTTCTTTTTGTTTCTTCACAAAACAAAATTAGGTGATTATCTTCTTTACATTTTTCTCCTTTGCTTTTTTTTTTGGGATTATCTTTTAATTTAGTACCGTTATCTATTTTAGCTTTTTGGCTCATTCTCAACAAAATATCTCATAAATGGCTAAAGAGGCCCTGCCCCTGGTAAACGCTTCCAGAATGTTCTAGACGCTCACAGAAGAAATGGAACCTACTGGAACCTCCTCCCTTCCTTCCACGTTTCTCCAGAACATTCCTTTTCCCTCCCCGCTAACCCCCGTCCTCCCTCAACTCCTCCTATAAACACCCATAACCACTACTCCCCTCCGTAACAGCGACCAGATTCCCACTCGAAAACTCACAAAAGCCTTCGAATCGAAACCGAAAAGCGAAAATTCCACTCACCAAGAAGGGAAGAATGGATGTCAGAATCCAGGGTTTGGATGCCCCGCTCTTCTCCACACTTCAGCACATCATCGACGCCGCCGACGACGCCGAGAAATCCTACAACGCCCCCACCCGGACCTACTTCCGCGACGCCAAGGCCATGGTCTCCACGCCGGCAGACGTCAAGGAGTACCCGACCTCCTACGTGTTCGTGGTGGACATGCCGGGACTGAAGTCCGGGGACATCAAGGCCCAGGTGGAGGACGACAATGTGCTTCTGATCAGCGGCGAGAGGAAGCGGGAGGAGGAGAAGGAAGGGGCTAAGTACGTGAGGATGGAGCGGAGGGTCGGCAAGTTCATGAGGAAGTTTGTGTTGCCGGAGAATGCGAACGTGGATGCGATTTCTGCTGTTTGCCAGGATGGGGTTTTGACTGTCACAGTGCAGAAGCTGCCGCCGCCGGAGCCGAAGAAGCCGAAGACAATCGAGGTCAAGATTGGTTGAAACTGTTTCTGTGATTTGGGTTCTGAGAAAACTCGTGCAGGGATTATAACATAAGGGTTTGCGTGTGGATTTTAGGGCTTCGTTGGTGTTTTATGGCTGTGTTTGTTATGTTTGTGTTGTGGTATTATAAGCTTGTTGGTTTTTCAGATCAATGAAGCATATTATGTGTTTTATTTCCATTTTTGTTTATGTTATCATAAAATTGGCTTAAAAAACGCGAATCAACGGAACAAATAACTCGAATAACCGAGCATTTTACGAACGTAATCAAACAGAGTTCGTAATATGAGTGTGTTTGTAATTACACCATATACTTTGTTCCGTGTGTCAGCATTTTAAACAGATTGAGATGAGGTACTGCATAATTTCTCAGCCTCTTTGAGGTTCTGTTCAAGCCTATGCCGGTTCCGTTACGCGCCTCTGATTGGTCGCCGGACCTAGAAAACAGAGCAATGTTGAGATACCAATATCTCAACATTTTTGTCAAGATTTAGGCATGCCACTGACACTGGGGACACCACGGCGGTGCCATTCCGGGAAGGGAGTTTCTAGTTGAGTGGTGGCACAGATTTAATGACATCTTCGTTTCCGACTTGGTTGACAGTAGTGGCGGATGCATTGAGGGTAGGGGGTCAACTTGTTGTGCCTTAGCCTGTTCGTTAGTGCGGAAACGAGATTCAGATTACAACCTCATCAAATCATATTTAGTTGAACAGAATAAAATACAAGAAATAAAGACACAGAGAAATTTACGAGGTTCGGCAAAAATCATACCTACATCCCCGGAGAGATATTGTTTTTCACTATGAGAATAACAGTACAAGTACACATGAGTTAAATCAACTTAACCCAATCCCGAATCCCTTGCACACCCACTCATAGAATTTTCCCAAGAGCCTCACTCTACCCCAAGAGTTTTTTCACCAGAGACCTTTCACTCTAACTCTCTTGATTTTCTCTCAACCCGTTCAACCTTTCCCATGGGAGAGTCGGATGCTTTCCCTTGGATGCTTCTATAATGCTTACCTTCCCACTTGCTACACATTACTAAATGCACAAATAGTGCATCTAGTTATAAGCATACACTAGCAACTATGCCAACAACCAAGACCAAAAAGTCTTAAGTTCACATGACATAATTATTACCTAGCCTACCTAGCATGTACCAAAGTCTATACCTAGTCTATAAAGTACAACTTTGCTTGTGGTAGTCACTATGTCTTCAATTGTTGTCAACACATGACTCATAATTACTCACAAATGTATGAGCCAAGCACAACAATCTCCACCTTGGCGAATACACCATGCAAAAATCCTTACACCCACCACCAAAGCTCATTGGCCTTATGTATTAGCATACACACCCTGAATCAACCTCGTTGGTCCTGTTCTGATTCAGTCACTGCCAATGCATGTGTAGCTGCTGCAAGCTAAAAATTCACCATTTAGCTTCAAACAGGATCTCGATACACCATCGTCTCCTCCAACAGGTTTTCCTCCTCTTCATTGTCTGCAACCTGGAAACTCGTCAGCATGCCCATTTCCAGCAACAACCCATCGAGCTAGACAAAATTCCCACACTTCCTCCTATCTCAAGACCATCTCATCACCTGTGAATCTCATAGCTCCACCTGCTGCAAAACCCATGCAACACTTGAGACTAAACATCACCAAGAGAAGTGTAGCTTCGAGTACCTAGAAGGCATACTCGAAGCCTTATGCCACAAACTTGCTACAACCCGGACCAAGATCATCATTTCTTTTTCTCAAAGGACAATTTTCCTTTTTATGCCCGAATTCTTTGCAATCGTAGCATTGTAGACCCTTGCCTTTGGAACTCGATTTGAAACTACTGTCTCCCTCAAATCCTCCTCCCAATTTTCTTCCACGATTCCAACCTTGAACAGCTAAAGCAGTCTCGTGCCCACCATCAACAATAGTCTTCTTCTTTTGTGTATCATAAGACACCAAAGAAGCATGCACCTGCTCCAAACTTACTGTATCTTTTCGATGCAGTAAGGTTGTCACAAGATTTTCATACGAATTTGGAAGTGAGGTAAGAAGTAAGAGGGCTTTTGTCTTTTTCCTCAACATCAACTTTCGCAGTTGATCCAAGCATCCTTGAACACGGCTTCCATTTCTTCAGGCTTCCATTACTCTCCTTTACCAAGAGTAAACCACCTCTCATTTTAAACTGCTCAATTGAAAATTCCATGGTGAACAACAAATCTGGACCTCTAACGAACTAAGCGCCCAACGATGCTCTGTTACCAATTGTTGTGCCTTGGCCCATTCGTTAGTGCGGAAACGAGATTCAGATTACAACCTCACCAAATCACACTCAGTTGAACAGAATAAAATATAAGAAATAAAGACACAGAGAAATTTACGAGGTTCGGCAAAAATCATGCCTATGTCCCTGGAGAGATATTGCTCTTCACTACGAGAATAACAGTACAAGTACACATGAGTTAAATCAACATAACCCAATCCCGAATCCCTTGCACACCCACTTATAGAATTTTCCCAAGAGCCTCACTCTACCCCAAGAGTTCTTTCACCAGAGACCTTTCACTCTAGCTCTCTTGATTTTCTCTCAATCCATGTTCAACCTTTCCCATGGGAGAGCCGGATGCTCTCCCTTGGATGCTTCTACGATGCTTACCTTCCCACTTTCTAAGCATTACTAAATGCACAAATATTGCATCTAGTTATAGGCATACACTAGCAACTATGCCAACAACCAAGACCAAAAGGTCTTAAGTTCACATGACATAATTATTACCTAGCATGCACCAAAGTCTATACATAGTCTATAAAGTACAACTTTGCTTGTGGTAGTCACCATGTCTTCAATTGTTGTCAACACATGACTCATAATTACTCACAAATGTATTAGCCAAACACAACACAGCTAACCCTCAGAACTTCGGTGAACGTCTATGGATACCTTGAGTGCTGATCTTCCGAGCTTTAGTGAATATCCATGGATACCTTGATGCTGCTCTTTTGAAGATTAGAGTTGGTTTCATCCATGTCCTCCAATTGTTTGATAAAATGTCTGAATGAAGAGTGAATGAAATGGTGATCTCAATGAATAACAAAGCATCATCATTCTTGGACAAACATATTAATGAGATGCAATGATATCAAACATTGTTAGTATGTTCAAGATAAGTTTGTTTCTTTGTTAAGCATTCATATAGAAGCAGCTTTGGAACATGTTAGTTACTCTCGTAAATGAGGCATTAATAGGTTTGCAGTATGTTTTTCCAAATGATTTCAGGCTTACCAAGATTCGATGAAATGATGATATGCATGCTATTTTTGGTAAAAACCATTTACACGCTATGCACACTATTCTTATTAATCCTCTAATATTATTTCCTAGATCTGCCACTGGTTGACAAAGCATGTGTTGTAAACAACTCTCTCCACTTCCGGAACTGGCAAAAGCGGTATGCATCAATTTTTATCTCTGAAATAATTCGAAGAAGGTGGCCAAGAGGAACGTGGTAGGGAAGGCGGTGGCCAAGGAGGCAAAGGTGGTCAAGGTTGGGAAGAAGGTGACCAAGAGGAATGTGGTTGGCAAGGCGGTGGGCAAGGTGGAGAACCTGGCAGGCAAGGTGGACAATGCGGTGGGGAACATGGTGCTGGTGGGTATAAAGGGCAAAGTTGAAGGGCTTGACAAGCAGGCAGAGGTCGGCTTGCTTTGATGGCAGTGCATGATCAATGTACGTGAGGATACTACTGAGTGGCAGTGGCGGTGGTGGTATATATATGTAGATGAAGTATATATGCATCTTGATATTTGGTTTTCTGTGTCTGCTGTAAATTCGTATGCTTTGTTTCTGTTTTTCATTTTGGTCTTTCATATAAAAAGAATAAGAAGGAAAGGAAGGTGGGTGCCGTCTTAACTTCATATATATATTGTAATCTTCCAATTTGGATATAAAACCAGCCTTTTTAATAACTTATTTGTGTGCCAATAGATAACCTTATTTTTAGAGTTTACTTTTTTTTTAATATTATTATTAATTAAAAGAGAGAAGATGAAATTATTATAATAATTTAAAGAATGGTGCTACTAGGAATTTACTTGTCTTTTGGTGGCTCATATTTATTATATTCTCGATTTGTCACCAAAAACACAATTAGATTGACCATTGTTACATTATTTGTGGAGTGTTCACCCTAGTAGATTAACCATTGTTATATTATTTATGGAATGTTTACCAAACTCGACATTTAACTCGTTATCTATATTCAACCAAAAAAAAAACATTTATCTATGTAATTTGAATTTAAAAAGTATCATTGATTATTGAACCAAAAAGGAAGAATACCTCTAGCCGTTGATTTATCGAATTAATTTTCATTTGTTTCTTCACATAACAAAAATAGGTGCACGATTATCTGGAAGATGATCATCTTCTGAGCTCAGGATGGGAATCCTCCTGACCATCCTATCTGGGTCGTTCAAATTGAATCTAACGGTTGCAATTATTATAACTTTTAGAGAATCTCTCTGTTTGAAGCCGTTTGATTAAATTTGAACTGCCTAAATAGGCTGATCAGAAAAATCCGCATCCTGAACTCAGAAGAGAATCCTCTTCCCGATTATCTTCTTCACATTTTTCTCTTTTGCTTTTTTGGGATTATCTTTTAATTTAGTACTGTTATCTATTTTTGCTTTTTGGCTCTTTCTCAACAAAATATCTCATAAATGGCTAAAGAGGCCCTGCCCCTGGTAAACGTTTCCAGAATGTTCTAGACTCTCACAGAAGAAATGGAACCTACTGGAACCTCCTCCCTCCCTTCCACTTTTCTCCAGAACATTCCTTTTTCCCTCCCCGCTAACCCCCGTTAACCCCCGTCTTCCCTCAACTCCTCCTCCTATAAATGCCCATAACCACCACTCCCCTCCGTAACAGCGACCAGATTCCCACTCGAAAATTCACAAAAGCCTTCAAATCGAAACCGAAAAGCGAAAATTCCACCCACCAAGAAGGGAAGAATGGATATCAGAATCCAGGGTTTGGATGCCCCACTCTTCTCCACACTTCAGCACATCATGGACGCGGCCGACGACGCCGAGAAGTCCAACGCCCCCACCCGGACCTACGTCCGTGACGCCAAGGCCATGGCCTCCACGCCGGCAGACGTCAAGGAGTACCCGAACTCCTACGTGTTCGTGGTGGACATGCCGGGACTGAAGTCCGGGGACATCAAGGTCCAGGTGGAGAACGACAATGTGCTTCTGATCAGCGGCGAGAGGAAGCGGGAGGAGGAGAAGGAAGGGGCTAAGTACGTGAGGATGGAGCGGAGGGTCGGCAAGTTCATGAGGAAGTTTGTGTTGCCGGAGAACGCGAACGTGGATGCGATTTCTGCTGTTTGCCAGGATGGGGTTTTGACTGTCACGGTGCAGAAGCTGCCGCCGCCGGAGCCGAAGAAGCCCAAGACAATCGAGGTCAAGATTGGTTGAAAGTGTTTCTGTGATTTGGGTTCTGAGAATAAATCGTGCAGGGATTATAACATAAGGGTTTGTGTGTGGATTTTAGGGCTTCGTTGGTGTTTTCTGGAAGTGTTTGTTATGTTTGTGTTGTGGTATTATAAGCTTGTTGGTTTTTCAGATCAATGAAGCATAGTATGTGTTACTTCCTGTTTCAATTTTTTATTTCCATTTTTGTTGATGTTTTCATAAAATTGGCTTCAAAAACGCGAATCAACGGAATAAATAAGTCGAATAACCGAGCATTTTACGAACGTAATCAAACAGAGTTCGTAATATGAGTGTGTTTGGAATTACGCCATATACGTTGTTCCGTGTGTCAGCAATTAAACAGATTGGGATGAGGCACTGCGTAATTTCTCAGCCTCTTCGAGGTTCTGTTTGAGCCTATGCCGGTTCCGTTAGACGCCTCTGATTCGTCGCCGGACCTAGAAAACAGAGCAATGTTGAGATACCAATATCTCAACATTTTTGTCACATTTTGTCAAGATTTAAGGATGCCACTTACCGCCCTCGACACTGGGGACACCAGGGCGGTGCCATTCCGGGAAGGGAGTTTCTACTTGGAAACCATTGGATGCCGCAAGTGGTGGCACAGATTTAATGACATCTTCGTTTCCGACTTGGTTGACAGCAGTGGCAGATGCATTGAGGGGCAGGGGGTCAGCTCATCCTTCAAACTTCGGTGAACGTTTATGTATACTTTGGAT
Organism: Malus sylvestris; assembly: GCF_916048215.2. NCBI lineage: Eukaryota > Viridiplantae > Streptophyta > Magnoliopsida > Rosales > Rosaceae > Malus > Malus sylvestris. The sequence goes on along the minus strand of NC_062267.1, from coordinate 5,232,111 downwards.
GCTAATGCTTCGAATTTCAGTGTAAAGTTAGCTTCATCTATGCCCTCTAACTATTTGATAAAATGTTTGGAAGTAAAGTGAATGAAATGGTGATCTCAATGAATAACAAAGTATCATCATTCTTGGACAAACATATTAATGGGATGCAATGATATCAAACATTATTAGTATGTTCAAGATAAGTGTGTTTCTTTATTAAACATTTATATAGGAGCAGTTTTGGAACATATTAGTTATCATCGCAAATGAGGTATTATAGGTATGCAGTATGCATTTTTAAATAATCTCAGGCCTATCAAGACTCGATGAAATAGTGATATGCATGCTATTTCTGGTAAAAAAAAAATTTGCGCGCTACGCGCGCTATTTTTATTGATCCCTTTAATATTAGTTCCTGGATCCATCATTGGTTGACAGAACATGTGCTGTAAACAGCTCTCTCCACTTCCGGAACTGGCAAAAGTAGTATGCATCAATTTATGTCGTTGAAATAATCCGAAGAAAGTGCCCAAGAGGAATGTGGTAGGGAAGGCGGTGGCCAGGGAGACAAAGGTGGTCAAGGCTGGGAAGAAGGTGGCCAAGAGGAACGTGGTTGGCAAGGCAGTGGGCAAGGTGGACAAGGCAGTGGGGAACGTGGTGTCAGTGGGCATGAAGGGCAAAGTTGAAGGGCTTGACAAGCAGGCATACGTCGGCTTGCTCTGATGGCTGTGCATGATCAGTGTCAGTGAGGATACTATTGAGTAGCGGTGGCGGTATATATATGTACACGAAGTATATATGCATCGTGTTATTTGGTTTTCTGTGTCTGCTGTAAATTCGTATACTTTGTTTTTGTTTTTCATTTTGGTCTTTCATATAAAAGGAATAAGAAGGAAAGGAAGGTGGGTGCCGTCTTGACTTCAGATTTATATTGTAATCTTCCAATTTAAATATAAACCAGCCTTTTTAATAACTTATTTGTGTGCCAATCGATAACCTTATTTTAGAGTTTACTTTTTTTTAATATTATTATTAATTAAAAATGAGAAGATTCAAAATTATTATAATAATTTAAATAATGGTGCTACTAGGAATTTACTTGTATTTTGGTGGCTCATATTTATTATATTCTCGATTTTTCACCAAAAACATCATTAGATTGACCATTGTTACATTATTTATGGAGTGTTCACCCTAGTAGATTGACCATTGTTATATTATTTATGGGATGTTTACCAAACTCGTCATTTAACTCATTATCTATGTTCAACCAAAAAAAAAAAACATTTATTTATGTAGTTTGAATTTAAAAAGTACCATAGATTATTAAACCAAAAAGGAAGAATACCTCTAGCCGTCGATTTATCGAATTAATTTTCGTTTGTTTCTTCACATAACAAAATTAGGTGCACAATTATCTGGAAGATGATCCTCTTTTGAGCTCAGGATGGAGATCCACCTAACCAGCCCATCTGGGCCATTCAAATTGAAACCAACGGTTGCAATTATAACTTTTAGAGAATCCCCCCATTTAAAACCGTTGTATTAGATTTGAACTGCCTAAATAGGCTAGTTAAGAGAATCCCCATCCTAAGCTCAGAGGATCCTCTTCCCGATTATCTTCTTCACATTTTTCTCTTTTGCATTCTTGGGATTATCTTTTAATTTAGTGCTGTTATCTATTTTAGCTTTTTGGCTCTTTCTCAACAAAATATCTCACAAATGGCTAAAGAGGCTCTGCCCCTCGTAAACGTTTCCAGAATGTTCTAGACTCTCAAAGAAGAAATGGAACCTACTGGAACCTCCTCCCTTCCTTTCACGTTTCTCCAGAACATTCCTTTTCCCTCCCCGCTAACCCCCGTCCTCCTTCAACTCCTTCTCCTATAAATGCCCATAACCACCACTCCCCTCCGTAACAGCGACCAGATTCCCACTCGAAAATTCACGAAAGCCTTCAAATCGAAACCGAAAAGCGAAAATTCCACCCACCAAGAAGGGAAGAATGGATATCAGAATCCAGGGTTTGGATGCCCCACTCTTCTCCACACTTCAGCACATCATCGACGCCGCCGACGACGCCGAGAAGTCCAACGCCCCCACCCGGACCTACGTCCGTGACGCCAAGGCCATGGCCTCCACGCCGGCAGACGTCAAGGAGTACCTGAACTCCTACGTGTTCGTGGTGGACATGCCGGGACTGAAGTCCGGGGACATCAAGGTCCAGGTGGAGGACGACAATGTGCTTCTGATCAGCGGCGAGAGGAAGCGGGAGGAGGAGAAGGAAGGGGCTAAGTACGTGAGGATGGAGCGGAGGGTCGGCAAGTTCATGAGGAAGTTTGTGTTGCCGGAGAACGCGAACGTGGATGCGATTTCTGCTGTTTGCCAGGATGGGGTTTTGACTGTCACGGTGCAGAAGCTGCCGCCGCCGGAGCCTAAGAAGCCGAAGACAATCGAGGTCAAGATTGGTTGAAACTTTCGAATGCTGTTTATGTGATTTGGGTTCTGAGAATTATCGTGCAGGGATTAATAACATAAGGGGTTGTGTGTAGATTTTGGGGCTTCGTTGGTGTTTTCTGGATGTGTTTGTTATGTTTGTGTTGTGGTATTATAAGCTTGTTGGTTTTTCAGATCAATGAAGCATATTATGTATTACTTCCTTTTTCAATTTTTTACTTTTCATTTTTGTTGAAGTTTTCATAAAATTGGCTTCAAAATGCCGGTTCCATCGGTTCCGTTAGGTGCCTCTGATTGGTCACCAGAGCAATGAAGAAGCCTTCTTTGTCCTCCTTGGGATCGGTCCGAACCATGCATTCAGCTGCAAGGCAAGAAAACACTAGTGATTGGGATACCAATGTCTCAACATTTTTGTCACGTTTTGTCAATATTTGAGGATGCCACTTACCGCCCTCGACACTGGGGAGACTATGGCGGTGCCATTTCGGGAAGGCAGTTTCTAGTTGGAAACCATGGGATGCAGCAAGTGGTAGCACAGATTTAATGACATCTTCGTTTTTGACTTGGTTGACAGAGCATGTGCTGTGAACAAAACTCTCCACTTCCGGAACTGGCAAAAGCGGTGCACCTCAATTTATATCATTGATACAAATCAGATTATTAGCCAAGCTGAACAAAGCAAGCAATATAGACATCTGTAACCAATGTATGAAATATCGTTTTTTTGAGAGGGGGATATTTTTACACTAATACACTTAATTATCGTCATAATATCGCGATAATATCGCCAAGGCTCCGTCGTCGGCGTCGCAACTGCAGCTGAGGCTCATTTGTCGCAGCTGCCAAGATCTGCGCCTTTCTCTGCAATCCACGTTCAGATGCTTAGACCCATCAAAATGAGCGATCCACGCTCAGACTCTCAGACCCATCAAGATCTGTGCCTCCCCTTGCCTGATGGTGCTCGCCGGGAGGTGAGAAAGGGAGGAGGAACGGTCCACAGGTGGTGATGGTGCTCGCTGAAGTGTGCGCCACTGTGGTGGAGGTCACGGCGGGGTGTGATAAAGGGCACTGGGCTTGAGGTTGGAAAGATAAGAGCATTTTCGGAGATTACAAAGAGAGAAGGCTGAGAACCTCTCTATTATTTTAGAGAGAGACAGAGTGGTTGAAGGTTTGAATGAGCAATAGACATGGGGACTTGTTATGGGGACTTCTTCACGGTATGGTTTGAAATGATGGTTTGATGAGAGGTAGAGAGCCTTTCTCCTTTTTCTAAAAGGCTGTATAGTTTTGGTTTCTACAAAACAATAAAAAAAAAGCAAACAGCCGTTGGCTCGGCTCTGGGCTTGAGGCAGAAGGATGCAGAGCATCCCATGTGAATTCATATCCAAACCACAGCTAGGGTTGTGCATGTGTGTGGCATGCGTGTGCAGCAGGTGGGCTTGCTTTGTTAGTCAAACTTTACAAGCCCAAACAACTTCTCTAAATTCAAAGTACCAAGTCGTTGTTAGTTTAGTGATGTTTTGTTTGTTTGATCTTGCTTTGTCTCTTTGTATACATGCGTGTCATACATATACACAACAATACGATACATGCAGAATTATACTTTGAAAATTTGCTTTATATATAAATGATTATGGTGTGTTTAAACTTCTTTAATTAATTACTACATATTTTCTACACTCACATTGTTTGTCAGCTCGCTATATAATCAACTTAAATCAGTTAAATCCATCATGCAATGCATTTCCCTCCAATTTTTTGTGATAAACTAATAGATAATTGACTAGATAAACATCCTGTAAAGTTTCAATAAAAATTTCCAAGTTTTTCTTACAATTTCCGTGGTTTTTATTCAATTTTTATCGATATCGATAATATCCCGATATTTCCATCGATATTTCCGTGTTTTTGGACTACCGATATTTCCGATATCATCGATATTTTATACCTTGTCTGTAACTGAGCAACTACTGGATGGAAATGATCAGTTTTGGCTACGATTTTGGTGGCGAGCTTGTTAAGTCTCTCCGTGCTGGCAAAATTGGCACCGTATTTCAACAAAACAAAGATTTCCAATCAAATCCGCAATTCTGCACAAACAAAGGACTTTAATGTTCTTGGAACGCAGTTGACTGACTTCCCCAATACAAGTAGCGTTCTAAATAAACTTCCTTGCATTATCAGCAATTATAAGAAGCTACCCAAAGGGTACCTGGAGCAGAAGATGGGAGCAAATGATCTAATCTTGCAGAAGCAGTCCCAGATGCAGAGCAGGAATGCTCTAAAAGAATGGCACGGACCTGCAACGTTGATTTTGTTATGCTTTGGCCCATTCGTCAGTGCGGAAACGAGGTTCAGGTTACAACGTCACTAGCCACAGTTGAACAGTTTAAAATACAAGAAATAAAGGCACCGAGAGAATTACGAGGTTCGGTAAAATCCTGCCTACGTCCCCAGAGAGATATTGCTCTTCACTATGAGAATAACTAGTATAAGATACACTTGAGTTAAATCGACATAACCCAAACCCCAATCCCTTGTACACTCACAGAATTTTCCCAAGAGCCTCATTCTACCTCAAAAGTTTCTCACTCTCACTTTCTATTTTCTCTCCTTTGTGTTCTCCTCCGGATGCTCACACAATGCATAACTATTTCCTTCACTTATAGTCATGCACCAACAATTATGCCAACAACCAAGACCAAGAAAATGTTAAGTTCACATGGCATATTCAACACCCTTTTCTATACCAGCCTATAGAGTACAACTTTTTCTCCATTTGCCATTTAATGCATAGAAAATAAAACATGCACAGTTGCAAGCAAGCACAAAGTCAAGACTTGCTTGCTTCGAACTTTGATTGTGGCAGTCACCATGTCTTCTCTTGAAACAAGATTTCCATGCCACAACCGAAAGCCAAACACAAAGTCACAAATGGCTGCTGCCATTTCCTTGTAGCATTCAGAAAGTTACACTATCAAAATTATTGCCAACTCATAAGTATATGAGCCAAACACAACAGATTTTCGTTGTAAGCATGAAAGGAACATATTTGAAGCATTGTAAAACGCAAGTCTGCAACCAAGAGGAGAAAGGTAACAACGGTCCGGAAGTCAGGTCGTCTAACCTTGGAATATTGAGGATCTTCAGGGTTTAAGTCTAAGAAAACTCCATCCACAACCTTAATATCTAAGTCCAGGTGAAGTCAAATGGGTTATCAATTTGTTAACGCTACGACAGCAAATATTCAGAGACCGGCAGTCCTCGTTAGATTGCCGTAGTTCCACTATTTTCAACAAGGAAAAAGAGAATAGACAGAAAGTAAACAAAAAGACTAAGGAAGAAGGATACTAGAAGTACCAGAAAGTCCGATCGTCTCTTTTAAACGTCGGACCCTTTCTTCATTCAGCTCACATGCTATGACATTTCCCTTTTTCCTCTCATTAGAGCTGAAGGGTGTACAGTTTTGTTTCCAGGAGCCAAGCTCGCATAAAGAACCTTCAAAGGAAATCGGATTTTAAAGGTGGCGTAAACTGTTGTACAATCTCAAAATCGAAACTTCAATACATTATGCAGAATAATAACAGCAACCAAAGTGCAAAATTACTAACGATGTACAAACTTTACCGACCTCCCATCCTGGTTTTGGAGCGAGGGCTGCGGCCACCATAGAGCTTGCCTTTCCCCGTTAAACAAATGATAAAACCATAAATCACAAATAAAAGATAAATGGATCCTTCACGGTTTAGACAATTTTTCTACATGACAAAGCCATCGTTGTCATAAGGCAACATCAAGGTTGGTTGAAATTTTACAAGTACTAATAGCAAATATCATGATAATTCTTACTTGCATAACAATACTTCCATCCATTATTAGAGGATGATCACGAAGATCACTACCCGGTGGAAGAACCAACAAATCAGGTACCAAGTCATCCTTTTGAACCTATTGAAGAAATCCAAAAGGAAAAAAAAAAAAAAAAAAAGCGTCTTAGTAACAAGATGAAGGAACTGCAGAAGGCGGACACATCACAAAACATACAGTTCAATGTTCGAATTTTGGTCTCTACAACACAATCACTTGTTATTAGGTTACCAACAATTGACAGGAAACATCCTAGTTGGGCATTTGAACATAATTCTAACAAAAACTTTAATGATAAAGTCCGAGAAAATACGTTAAATTGCTTCTCTAATTCAAGTAAGGCGGAGTATTTACTCGAACATAACGAGGTATTGAACTATCTGCAACCAGAAATTAGTGTCCAAAAGGGCAACACCGATCCACATCCTAACAGTTTAAATTTCCCTTGGATTTTATGAACTGAATGTTGCAAAGCAAAGTACCTTGTTTCCACAACTTCCACGCTAATAGTATAAAACTGAAGAGCTGGAACAACAGGATGAAACTAATAACACTGTAAAATCACACACCAGGAATTTCATGAAGAGTTATCAAGTCTTCAACTTTCTTCACTTATTTCTTCACAAAAGGCCAGCCAGAGCGGACTGCAGAGCTTCTTGGCGACGCATGAGATACTTCTCCGCATCACCAGCTGCCGATGAACTCACCTGTACGTATTCAAATTCACAGTTCATATAAAAAATTCACAGTTCGCCGCCTCCCTCCTGAAGAAGTAAGCCGACCTCTCCATGTTTAAACTACGCCGATTTTCCGACTTGTCGGCGGCTGCAGGCGGCGGGGCCGCTTTGTGCTTTAGGCGCGCCATCGCTCACGGTAAGAGCAGAAAGGGCGGCAAGAAAGCACAGCATATATGCAACTCTTCCACAAACGACATCGCTGATTAGAAAGGGTAAACTTGTAATAAAATCTAGGAAAATTGGGCTTACTAGTTCTTTTACAAGCCCACGAATTCAGTATTATTGTAGACACGGAAGCTAAAATGCGATTTTTATTAGCTCTCATAGGATTGTTTGCTGTGGCAAAACCACCAACTAATCCCCTTATAGCTAAGGCCTTTAACAGCGTATTTTAGGGTGGCTCCTTAGGCACCTTCACATCTACACCTACCTATAACAAGCATGTATACACAAACAAGCTTGAATCATGTTATCTTAACGGGTAATGCATTACTTATAGCCGCAACTACACATTAGTCTAGACTCACAGGACAGTCGATACTCAAGATTTCGTTTAACTTGTAGACTAGAATAGTAAACCTCACCCTAATTTAACATCTGCTTAAACTCCCGATAGCCTCTCAAGCTGGATTAGTATGAATTCTCTGGTTACTTTCTTTTTGTCAACACAGTATTAATAGACTATTGGCATAATATTGATACATTATCAATACGACTTTTTTTAATAAGGATGCTGCAACATAGGAAACTGCATCGGTGGTTCGGAGGCAAGCCTGTTTAGGGGATTCTGCTGTCGGGTCCGCCAGGGTGCGGGAAGACGACGTTGGCTTATGCCATTGCCAATGAAGCCGGCATTCGGTTTCGGAATATTAATGCCACTGAGGTTGTCTCTGGTGTCTCAGGTATGAATTTGATTGCATTTGTGAATGAATTGTGTGGAAATTATGTACCTTTGAAGTTTGAACTACTCTGTTAGTTATAGAAAGTGTTCTCTCAAAGTCTCAGTCTAACTTAGCCCAGTAACCACCTAGTGTAGCTTAAGCTCCGTTAGGCATTAGACGGCTAACCACTGTTACGATTAATCTCTAGAAATTTACGAAATAAGAAAGGTTAGGCGCCGACTAAGCCCGCCTAGGTTGTGACTCTTCCTTAGACAAAAAAGAAAATAGATAAATTCTATTTTATAAGAGACTTGTCAGATATTTGGATGAACAACCATTATATACTTGTTCCCTGTGTTTTGAATATGTACTTTATAATTTCTATATCATTCAATTTTGTAGTTTTGCATTTCAATGTAACTATATTTTTTTAGATATAAGTAGACATTTAAAACATGTATGCTGAATTAGCAAAAAAGCCATAAAGGATGAGGATAAAATGAATTTTAGAAAGAAAAAGTGTGGATGCACTTTTCAATAAAAGATAAGAAGCTAGCAACTGATAATGATTGAATATCAATGATAGTTATTGGAGTGCATAATCACACATCAACAGAGTATTTGGAGGGTCATTCACTTACTCGCAGATTATCATCGAATGAGTATTCGTTGTTGAGGAATTGACACTCAATTTTTTAGAAATAATAGTCAGTGGAGAAATAGTATATTAGAGGTTACTTTAGGAATAATAGTGAGAGAGGAAATGACATTTCAATTTTTTGACTTTTTATAGTGGTGAGATTATAATGTGTGAATGAGGAAATAAATTGGTATCAAAAGTTTTGCTTAAGTTGTATAAGAACACCAATAAGAATTAATCTTTCAAAGTTATTGCTTAGCTACCGAACTTGACATTGACAGCATGATAATATGGCAGCAAGGCTTTCGTAGACCTTTGTTATAAACCCTACGACAATGCCTCTGGAAGGAAGTTACCCACACAATTCCTAAGTTAATCCTTTCCTAAATGGGCTGCCGGCTTGTCCTAATCCTAATTTCGATGCCTTCTGCCATCGACTTTGAACATAATTCTGATCCACCGAGACGAATATATCTCGTCGACATTCTTGTCGGATTTGACGGCTTCACCTTTCTCTTTTAAAATAGGTTTTAAAATAGGGAACTTTAACGAAAAGCTCTGGTACCGTTCATTTTAACGAAAAATTACATTTTTACACTGAAAGTCAATCCTGGCACTATTCACTTTACCCTTTATTTTATCCTTATCATTAAAACTCGAAGTTTTCAAACCCTTTTCATTAGTTTTCCTTTTAAAATATGGTATAAAGTGCGATATATGTCATCCATCAAATTCTTGAATCTAGATGATCAATTTAAGTGATTTGACGGCTTCATCTTTCTATTTTAACGAATTTAGGGGTATTCAAACAGGATTGTAAGTGATTATCTGAAATTCAATGTGTATTCAATCAGGATTTTAAAATAGTTTATTAAAATACTTAAAAATCCAGGTGTATTCAATTAGAATTTTAAAGAAGTTTATAACATTTTAAGGGGGGTGTATTCAATTGAGAATGTGAGAGATTTTAATGGATTTATAAATCCATGGATTTTTATGGAGTTTAATTGATTTGTAGAGATTCCATATAAAATTTTGATTCAATTCCCTCGAAATCTCATGGGAAGAGGTGAGATTTGTGGATACTTAAAATACACTACGAAATCTCTCAAATTCCCTCTAATTCTTTAACTTTCTCAAATTCTTTAAAATCAATTTCTAATTGAATACACCTGGAATGTTATAAACTTCTTTAAAATCTTAATTGAATACACCTGGATTTCTAAGGATTTTAATAAACTATTTTGAAATTCTAATTGAATACACCTAGAATTTCAGAGAATCACTTAAAATCCTAATTGAATACCCCTGGAATTAATAATTTCCTGAAACTCTCTCAGAATCCTAATTGAATACACCCCTCTAAGTGTATTCAATTAGAATTAGAATTTAGAGAATTTGGAAAAGTTGAGGAATTTGAGGGAATTTGAGAGATTTTGTAGTGTATTTTAAGTATCCACAAATCTCACATTTTCCCATAAGATTTCGAGAGAATTGAATCAAAATTTTACATAGAATCTCTACAAATCAGTTAAACTTTGTAAAAATCCATGGATTTATAAATCCATTAAAATTTCTCAAATTCTCAATTGAATACACCCCCAAAAGCACCTAAATCATCCCCAACTAGGGGTGGGTTCGGTTTAAATCGGTTCGGTTTTTTGCCAAAACCGAAACCAAACCGAAATTTCGGTTCGGTTTGGTTCGGTTCTTTTTTTTTTCGGTTTTTTTCGGTTCGATTTTTTCCGGTTCAGTTTCGGTTCGGTTTTGGTTTTTTGTTTTTTTTCTTTCAAAAAATGAAAAACATTGAAATTTTAAATTTTAACATATCCAACACAATCATAAATCAAGTCTTCCAAAAACAATGACAATGAAAATAAACATTTAAAGTTGAACTAAAATCATCAATCAAGTCTTCCAAAGTCCAAACTAACAACCTCACAACACAAAAATCGTACAAATGACTTAGAAAAGTTAAATTGTATGATGTTGTTCAAAGATCAAGGTTGTTTGCTTGTAACTGCATGTTGACAACTTGATTAGTAAAAGTAATGCATGGGTGGATTTATTTAGTGTGTGTTTGATTCTTTTCCATCACAAATTACCCAAGTAATCTACCCGAAATAAATGTTTATGGATTTTGTTACATGTTATATGAGAGTAGATTTGGAAAAGAAAGCTGGGGTAGAAGTAGACAGTGCTATGGAGATGGATGTAGGTACTTTAGGAGGAGGTTTGGTTCCGGAACCTTATATGGGGGATAAATAATAGGTTAGGGTTTAGAGTTTTTATAGGCCTTTTTTAAATATTTTGAGCTTAAAGTTTGACAACACATTGGGTTTAGCACATTTTAACTTACAAATTGGGTTTAGAAAATAATACCCAAAACAAATAATTAAATAAAAAAATTAATTTAATTAATTCGGTTCGGTTTGGTTCGGTTTCTAGATCACTAAAACCAAACCGAACCAAAAGAATTCGGTTCGGTTCGGTTTTTTCAATTCGGTTTGGTTTTTTCGTTCGGTTCGGTTTTTTCGGTTTCGGTTCGGTTTGGTTTTCGTTTTTTTTCGGTTTTCGGTTTTCGGTTTTTGGTTTTTTGAACCCACCCCTATCCCCGACCTCTTATTTCGACCGCATCCACTTAGGACTAACTCAACTTTGTGTCTTTGGATGGGCGGTCATGTGAACTGGTTGTTTGGACTCGAGAATTTCTCCTTCTAAGGGGACTTGATTGGTAAGGCAGTACCAATTATGGGAAATCAATTTCAGGTGACTGAAGCTAAGCAATCTTAAACTAGTCCATATCATTTTCGTTAATTGTTTTTAGCGGGAATTGGCCTTGTCCCCCCGTTTGTTTTACTTTTCCTTTTTTCTTCATATTATTAACAAAATCTTGTAGAGGGGGGACGAGCGGGGGGTTTCTGGGTGCAACGGTCCTTTCTCCTCTGGGAGAGAGTTGGTGCTTCACACGCGACTGTTGATAAAGAGCTAATCTCGCCTAATCCATCTCTACAAAAAAAATAAAAAATAAAAAAAAATAAAAAAAAAGAAAGGCAGTACCAATTACACCAGTATTATTTGGTCAAGCTTTTTCATCTGGTCAAGTTCTTGCTTCACTCCTTAAGGTGCGGTTTGTACAGAGACCATGTGCACTCCAAATCACAGAAGCAACATCAACGTAAGGACAGGGTTAATGCTTTTCACATTTTAGTACAACTGAAATTAAACAAACAGATGAAACAAGTGGAACATAAAATGCCAAGTTTCTCAGCTCTTTGCTTGTGCATCATATGTTGTGGTGTTATTTGGTTATATGGTTGTGGAACATGTGCCATAAAATATCAACCAACTCTTGCGCTTTTGGGCTTTCAAACAATCGAAAACGTTTTTTGGCATCGTTTGAGTAAAACTACTTCTTGCATGAGCATTTTCAAAAATCATGAGCGAAGTGAGGAGAAATTTTTCAGTTTAGATGTTTGAACCACATGATAATCATTGTGAGGATGGGTCAATAATCTTAATAAAAACACTTTTGTTTTAAGTGATTATGAGCAAAAATGCTTCTCACGCATTCTTACTTCTTTGTCTATTGCTTGTTTATATAAGGTGTCTTATACGAGCGTCCAGACATAAGAATCTCTCAATTGTCAACGTAAAAACAGTACTTAATGATGTTAGCTCAATGACTTCAACACATACCCATCTTATCTCAGCTCCAAGATTTTGTGTGGTGCATTGAATCCATGTATCAAAATCACCACACAATTGACTTGTACTATTAATTACTTTAATATTTATTTGTCAAATGTGAAGGGATTGGACTTGGTCTAACCACGAGCCGGAGACCTTTCAAGGTACAAAGTCTACCCACAAGTCCTCCTTTGGCATGTTCTACAACTATCTGCAACTTACGTCTGGATTTCAAATATTTTCTTATATATTTCGGGATATTTTATGCTCTATTATTTCTAAGCTGTTAGATGTTTGGTTCAAAATATAATGACGAAGATATGATGATTAAAAACTTTGAAACATAACTTCAAAGCACCATATAACTTTCTTTTATTTCATAATAATAATGTCTGTCACTGTCTGTGGCAGTCCTACTTAGCATCAGCTTTGAAGCTTCGCTTCATTGACAAGGAAGGTCACGAAGAAACCCTCCTCCTTTTGAGCGATGGAGATATCATATATTTAAGTCGTGATCAACGTTCAGTCTGGCCATACTTTACAGTAACTTCATGTCTGGTGGCAACTTCAGGTCAGTAGAGTCACCTGAGACTAATGACTTTTCCGGAAACTTGAATTTTGAGTTTTCAGAGTACTTGATGATCCGCAAGTGGCTGGATGAGGATCCGAGTTTCGTAGGTTCGGAGTTTTCTGTCCAGAATTCGGGTTTTCGAGCGAATGAAGTTGGTGAGTCTGGTGCAAGGAGCAGCCAACCTGGAGGGTCTACTATCAGTAAGCATATAAACACTTATGTGCGCGCGCACGCACACACATATATATTTCTTCTAATGCATATTTCTAGACGGTCCCTCCCCGACCCTCGCAAAGCTGAGAGCTTTGTTGGCTTGGGATCACCTTTTTTATTTATCTTTTGTGTGTGTTAGGAGGAGAGAATGGAAGCAGCCGGGAGAGGCAGGAAGCTAGAGAGAGAGTTGCATTCAAAACAAAATCAGAAGTTGAAATATTGGATGATGGGTTCAGGTGGAGGAAGTATGGTAAAAAGAAGGTGAAAAGCAGCCCTAATCCAAGGTAAAAGAAAACATATACAAAGCAAAAGCACGATTAACCGAATCGAATACAGATCTGTTCCTTTTCATATACAAAGTTACAAACGATCCTCTAAACTACCATAATCTATTGGAGGGGATTCAAACTTACATGTAAGACGGCAGGCACACTGCACTGCCCAACTTGCCTAACCCACATATACGATAACGTTTAGCCATGTTTAGACGTTTTTAATCTGATTATGTTATGTTTGATTGCAGAAATTACTACAAGTGTTCAGTTGGAGGGTGCCACGTGAAAAAAAGAGTTGAGAGAGATAGGGAGGATCCAAGGTTTGTAATTACAACTTATGATGGAGTCCATAACCATCCAGGCCTCTAATTTTTGAGCATTTTTGGAGTTTGGGGTCCTCGCAAAGCGGGAAGCTTCGTTGGCTTGGATTGCCCTTTTGCTGACCCCTCATAATGGAACAAGGCTTGGTTGGTTGTTTGAGTTTACAGTTTGAAAGGAGAGTTTATCTCGTGTGTTAACGCCTCAATAATGTGACCTGTATTTCAACAACACTTTAAGCACTAGGAGTTTTTTTTATTCCAAATTTTTGTTCATCTATTGATTTGAACAAAGACTGCTATATCTGTTATGGAAATTATATATAAACTAATGTAATCGACTATAAATTTTCTATGCAAAATGTCTGTTATTTGTCAGATGATGGATTCTGTTCCTTTAGCATGTCGGTACATTTTGATATGGATGTGTTAGATGTTAATGTTATATACATCACATCAATAGTCTTTCCTTAAATAAAAAACGGACATCCTGCCCTGAGTAGTGTCATGGACATCAGAAAAGCATTAGATGTTTCCAGTAAGGAGACTTTCTAGGATACCCGGAGTATGAAATTTTATACTCTAGGTGTTTTAACCATTAAATATTTGTTTAAATATATATATATATATATATATATATATATATATATATGTGTGTGTGTGTATATATATATATATATATAGATTTAACGGTTAAAATGGGTAAGTACTTAAAACAGCCTCAATTCCATAGTATTTAGCTGAAGAGGGAAATGACATGAAACCTTCTCCTAACCAAAACCAAACTAACAGTCAGCGGCATAAACGGGTGTAATCATTTTGGTTAGAGCGGATATAATTCCTTAGGTGCCCAAGTTCGAATTCCGCACCCAATTGAGATTAGTTAAAAAGTAAAATATCGTTTGAATAAAAATAAATCAATGCACATGAATCGGTTTTGTGTGAAGTATAATGCAACAGAATCTATAATTGACATAAAAACCTGTAGCTTAACATCTCTATTCTCACTCTACAAACAAAAGAATCTGTACTAGGAAAGCACATCTAAATGTTACAGGTTTACGTGTGGTTTGATGCTTTCATTCGGAAATATAACGTTCGGGTTTCGAACATGTGGAGCTATCGAATCCTTCCAGGTTGCTCCTGCACCTTGAAAATCAGAGGAAACGCTCCATAGAAAATCCCTCTGATGTTTTGCTGAAACTGGTGTGGATGATCTTACAATGGCTTTCGAGTTCGAGACTGGAAAACTAGCGGTCTTACCCATGCCTGCGCCAAGCAACCATCGGAAGCCAGAATGCAGTTGGGTTGTGGTACCCCAAAGCCGCCTGCTTCCAGGCGCAGTATCCACTCCTGCAAGATGGACATCGATGATTTTAAACTGAGGATTGCATCCTTCATCTCCTTCATTCATCTCCCCTTTTCTCATGTCCCCAATCTCATCAAAGACTGACTCATAGTGTTCGTTCTCTTTGCTATCGTTTAACAGCACACTTGACACCTCTGGCATTAAATTGGCCAAAACTCTCTCCACTTGAATTAGAGCAATCATTGGAATACCCACTGGTTCATAGTTTCGAAAGGGATCTCTAAGCTGCACCATGAGAGCAATTGTGAGGTTGTCCCCCAAAAGTCCACAGTTCCTACCAGATAAACCACTGCAGTTCGTTTCTTGTGTCAAATTTCCATCGACCAAATCTGTGTACTTGGCATGATGGGCAGCAAGGATTTTCAACAATCGCTCTCTGCTGTGATCTTCATCACTAATGATTTTAGCATCTAGCCTCAGCCACTCGTCCAATGGTAAAGACAGAGCAATTAATCCCTCAGCATCAACAACACGATCTCCAAAACCGCATAGTTGCAAACCTCCAGACTGAGGATATATACTTGAAGGTGCCTCCCCGCTTGACATGCGGGACTGGATTCTTAACCCTTCCACTGCAAGAGCTTCAATTTTTTCCATTGCCAAAGGGGCAAGATACTCTAGAGATACGTAGTCTGACCCCACCTCACTACATCCCAATTCGGTAGAACTCAGGTTATGACAACTCCAACTAGAAGGAAATCCTTCATCCTGCCTCCCACGATATAAAATCTGCTCAAACCTGAAACAAGGAGGAGAATTAAGCCAACAAATAGAGAAATATTTGAAATCACAATACTTCAGATATCAATGTAATTGATGTGCTCACAAACCTCTCAGATACCACTATGTTAGGCGCTGAGGCCGCTGCCTCCCAGGCTACATGTTGTATTGTCTTCCCCGTAATATCTTCCAAAGGCATTAGTTTACTCACACACTCATGCAGCGTATCTCCAACCATTGCCAGATGCTGCACTATCTGGATAGCATCAAAACCCATTACTGCTGGTATAACAACGGGATTAGAAACATGAATCACCAAGTTCCCACCGTTTTTAGCATTTCTGAAAAGTGAAGGATTCATAGACTGCAAAATGCCTCCACCCTTCAACTGAACATAAGGACCAAAGCCTTCTCCGAGTGGAGGTAGGAGTGGCTCTTCAAGGGGGATCTCAATTGGACTACCAAATCCACCAGAGAAGGTACGAGGAGAATTCCAAAAGTCCTTTTCATTTAATCCCCATTCTCGCATCAAAGCTTCAGTCTCCAAGCCTTCAAGAATTTTGGCCTTCCTTCTTCTTAATAGCTCACTTTCTTTCTTGTGCTCTTCTTCAGCGGCTTCAATAATCAATGACAAATCAGAATTCTCAAAGCAATCTCCAGAATCAGAACCTGGTGAAACAGAGGATCCAATTTCGGGCTGCTCTTCCTTCCAATCAAAATCAAAAAATAAGTTTCCCGAACCCAGTGCCTCTTTTTCAAACTCTCTTAAAAGAAGTTCTCTAGGAGACTCAGCATCACTGTCAGAACTCATGCTACAGTCCATACCAAGGATGTTTAAGAAATCACTTGTCACGGATTCAGTTACTTCGTCCAAACTAAGTGATTTTTTACCTGTTTTACTTGATTTGTACGTCAACTTAAGTTCCGTGTGGTTCCTTTCCTCAAGAAACTCTCCCGAAGAAAATGGACGATCCAAATCTGCTGATTCTGAAATCAAGAGCATGTGAGTTACAGACTCCACCTCATCCATGGCCGATCCCTGGGTGCATACACTATCATGTTCATGTTTGCTGTCATCCACCACAACCTCGTCCACATAACTACCATGGGCTTCCTTTGGAATAACCATAGTCTTCTCCTCGAGGTCTATGTCATAACCATTAATGATCTCATCTACATTGATAATTTCAACTGCTTCTGACTCATCATTAGCATGACCGGGAACTTGATCAGATTTTAACTCTTCCATCTCAGACATTTCTGTCCCGACTTCTACAATGGTATATTCAGTATCGTCATCATCCTTGTATTCTTCAATTCCCTTAGCAAACAAAAAGTCTATATCAGTTTTAGGTTCAAGTGGAGGCACATGTTCGCAATCTGACTCTGTTACACTACTCAATCTAGTCTCATCAAGTGTCTGACATAAGAAATTAATTGACTTAGAGAGCTCCAACCCTCCATTCAGCACTACTTCGCGACAAATCTTCAAATCAAGAGACTGAGATGAGAAGGCAGGCTTGGGAGTTACAATGCGTGGCAAACTCCCAACTGGGCGAAGCATTGTAGCTCCACCGTCCAACGAACTTGACCTCCTTGGCCCCGTGTTCAGAAGCTCAGGAACATTTGGATTAGCCCTCACATTAATTAACTTATCCTCCTGCATCACCAGAAATCCCAAACTAACATTTAGATTAGCACCTCTAGCCTTGCCTGAAAGGTTGAAGCTTGTTGTCCATTTACCACTTTTTTCCCCCTCCAACTCCTCAAAAGTAAGTGGTAACAGCCTCGTAAGATCAACCCAGTGTTTCCCGATGTCAAGCCCTGGTTCCCCACTCAAAGAAACGTAGATCAACGATAGCTTCTCCTCATACTTAACCGAATGGTTCAGGCCATTTCTACTTCCATACACAGAACACCTATGCATCAAGGTTTCATCAAACTCAGCTACGCCTTCCACAACCTTCGAAGACAGAGTCTGCAGCACCTCACCCTTCCTCTTCCAATGCACACATACTCTAAGATTATTAAAACTCAGAGGCAACCCTTCAACAGAACGCACATGAAGGTAAAAACAACAACTAAATTTCCGATTCCCGATATGACTGAGAGCCTTCAAGGGCTTCTTCCAATTCCACACCGAAGACGATTTCTTGTCCTTGTGCAAAAAATCTTCCCTAACAAATCTCGGGTTCGAATCCGAAAAAGGGGTTTTCCCAGCAGATTTGGATCTTCCATCAGAAGAGGAAAGCAAAACTTTCGGTGGGGGTTTATGAAAGTAAAGGGCTTTGCTTAGTTCTTCAATGTCACGCAACAACTCACCATTGTTGGAATTCCCACCACTGTAATCTTCCCTACTCTCAGTTTTCTGCAACATGATATCTTATCTTTGCATACAAATTAATCTAATTAGACCATATCCAACCAAACCCACCATGGAACTTGTAAATAATTCAACTTTTCTCTAAAACCCCCTACAGATGCTTTTGAATAACAATCCAAAAACTGGAACTGATTAATCGAATGAGAAATTCTGACAATATGAAAAAAACTGCAAATGTACAGTACCAGCAAGGACCGAGCGTCTCTTAGCCGGAGGAACGTCGCTCGGGGTCTCAGCCGATGAACACCGTGCAGATAGATGGCTTGATCGAGCGAGCCATGTGGTTGGTTTTGGGTATTTTCTCGGGAATCGTGTGAAGATTTTCCGGGAAAAACTTTACCGTGACGAATTTTAAAGGCGATTGAAAATAGAAGTATTGTCTTCTGTGTGTTGGACGGTGGAGTGATCAGAGAGTCGTTCCGGTAGACTGTTACCAGTTTGGCGAGGTTATAATGGTCATTGTATTTCGTGAACGATAATATGCTTTTGGATCGTCTAAAAAATAATGGTTTTCCGACTTTCGTTTTCTTTTCTGTGTCTACGATCTATTTTAAAATATAGATTTGTTAGATTAAGGAGGAAGTTGGAGGGATTTGAATTATCGTCGTGGTGCAAGAGTAACACTCCTTTACACTACTGTAATAGATGGCCACTTGCATGAATCAATCTTTTTAAGGATGTTAAAATACCTAATAGACCAGAGACATTATCCTTGATTACGTCAACTAATAAAACTACATAACTTAAATTACTACAAGACCAAATTCATATTTCGGCCTTTATTTCTACTTGGGTGGGCATAGGTGGGCTCAAAAGTTGGACTTTCTAGCTATCTTTCCGTTAAAATCATATAAAAATAGGGGAGTGAAAACGCTATTGAAAATATTTTTAGGTTCTAAAAGAACTTGAATTGCTTATTACAATAAACCTTAATTATATGCTTCTTGCAAAAAGCACTTTAAATATTTTTCCAAGATTCACACTTGTGTGAGAACTCGAACTCAATTCGAGGAAGCTGAGAAAGCAGTGTTGGAGCTCTACTGTGAACGGTCACGGATAAAAGATGGTCACACTGTTCTTGATGTTGGGTGTGGTTGGGACAACTGCAAAGTTACCAGGATCTGCAGCTCGACGACACAAAAAGCTTCCATAGAAGAGCAATGCCTGTGCGTAAGCGATTAATTCTTTATCAGATTGAGTCGCTGGACTATGTGCCGCGATATTGATTCAAGTTATTTTTGTTACGGTGTGTATGGATCTAAAGCTGCAGAATGTAGAGTGGATGGTTGTTCATTTCCTATTCAAAAAGACACGAAGCAATCAAGGCTCCGTTCGCGTGCGAAGCAATGCCAAAAATCAAAGTGCATGTTTGCTGTTCAAATAATGTGACCGTTGAGAAATTGTAAAAAGTATAAACCCTTCAAATTATCAAACAGTTTTGCTGGTTGATCACACAAAACTCCAACAGAAAACTAACCAAAAACGTACAATTTCATAGAATGTTGATGCCCAACGTTACACATTTCGGACCCGACTCGATATTCTCAGTTTTCGATTTCTCAAGGTTTTTTTAACCAAATGGTCTTGAGAAGAAGTGAACGGATTGATTAGATAAAAATACCGGATATTTTTCATAAGATAACCAAAATGATTGACAGTGTACAAACGACCACTTCTATCGAAGGCAACCAAAGTCAAGAGTTATACTAATCAGAAACCATTTTGACTAAAAAGTATTTCTCTAATTCATTCCCAGACTAACAAAAAATAAAACACCTAACCAAGACTGACATTAACGTCTCCGCCGCTGCCGGTTTTCGTTAGCCACCGTCAGTGGTGGTGCAGTTCACATTGCCTTCAGCCTCTAAGAAGCGACTCAGCTGCTTATCTTCCAAATGTTCCTGGGCAAAACCAAAATTAAAATAATTTTAAAAACCCAGAAAATAAAATAAGCAAAATATTTATATAAAATTATTAATTGTGATTTGGATGAAAATTTGGGAGAAGGGTAAGATTTGGAAACGCACGGCGAGGCAGGCCTTGTATTTCTGCCACTCTGAAACGCAATCCTCCTTGTCCCATTGGCCCTTTACAAATTTCTCCGAGTACCACCTGCACACAGAGACAATACCCATTATACCCTTTTCAGAAAACGAAAAATGGATTTTAGAGAGGAGAGAGAGATTAGGGTTTAAGGGCAATAGTGGAAGCTAATTTTGTGCTGAGAGGACCTGGTGAAGCAATTGTGGTATGCATCTCTGAGTTTTGCACAGGGAAAGGTGGAAGAAGAAGAAGGTTTCTTCTTGTTCTGTGAATCGGTGATGATCCCCATGCATCGCAAACTAGCTCAGAGGCGGAGGGCGAAGTCCGAGTTTTTCACTCTCTGATGAAGTGTTTTGGGCCCGTTTATATATTTCTCGGGTAGATTTTGGGCCGTTTCGGAAGGAAGGGGAAAGTGTTGACTGGGTTAGACCTCATATTAACGGGCCTTGTAAATGAAAATTACCAATACACCATCCAGTCATCTGTAGTCGATTCTTTTGAGATAATTATCTGTAGTCGATTCTTTTGAGATAATTATCTGTAGTCAGTATTTCAAGTTCAAACTCTCTCTCCTCTCTTAGTGTAGTTTAGAGTCGAAATATTGTTTGGCGGGATAGACAATAGACAACAGACAACCTTCTTCCAAAAAAGACAAGACCAGAGATGCCAAAGGAAGGTATTCGGTTCAAAAAACATACTGCAATCAAGTGGAGTAACTTGTGTTTGTGACCGTAACAGCGTTTCGTGGTGTTATCAGTCCCCATCTTATAAAAGATCACACGAGATTCAAGTATTGGTTGCATTTTTCATGAGAGAATACTAGTGCAATTATTTATGTTTGGAAATCCAGTCCCAGACATGGTGCCAGTTTGGTACTGTTTAATTTTTTTTTTAAAGTAGGGATGAAAAAAAACTGAGCTCAATATTATGTATGGTAACCCATCGACAAAGCACTTATTTTCAAAATTGCTGCGAGAAACAGCTGAAAAGTGGAAGCAGCTATTTGCTGCTTTCAAAAACCGGCTTTTTATCTTAGAAACACGGGTGAACGGTAATGCTTAATGAAAGTTTGCAAATGCCAATCCTACCTTCACCTCTCGCGTCGTCCTCTTCCTTGCTCTGCCATCTCACTGGTTCTCTCCCTCCCGTCTCACTCGTTCACTTCCAACTCGTCGCCCCAAACCCAATCCCCAACCTGAAACTTCATTCACAGCTTAATCTTTGAAATTACTCCAGTTTTTTTTTTTTTACAGTAGTGCAACAAATGCAGGAGAGCATTCACACAGTCAAATCCTCTGCCCCACTTGGCCATGGAGTTAGCAAAAGAGCTGCGAGAGATTCAAACGCTACAGGGCCACGCCGATAGGGCATGGAGCCTCGCCTGGAATCCAGCCACTGGTGTCCCCGGAATCCCCCTTTCCTTCCATTTTTATGTTAGCGGGTCGGTTCTTAAGGGAGTTTTTATGGGTTGCAGGCAGTTCTGGATGAAACGCACACCAGAACCGTCCGATCGTGCGCTTGGTCCCCATTTGGGAAGTTATTGGCCACTGCAAGCTTCGATGCCACCACTGCAACTTGGGAAAATGTTGGAGGCGATTACGAATGTGTTGCCAGTCTAGAGGTATCCAATGGTGAAAGAATCTTGCTTTACATAAATTGGTAAATTATATTTAGTAATTCACATTTATTTGTTAAGAAAATTAAATTTAAGGCACATCTAATATTATACCATTTTTAGCTATTCCACACAATTACAGCTATTTTACATAAAAGTTTATTAAACATTATAATACTGTTTTTTTTTTCAAAAGCACTGCTACAAAAAAGTTTAACAAACTCTCTGCTGCTTTATTTCAACTTATTATCACAGTACAGCAGAAACATTTTTTTTTTTTTTAAATACAACGATACCAAACCAGCCCATAATCTTGTTAAAAAACAGACGCAGCCAAACATGGCATCCTAGTATTTCCGGTATGCCAACTCCGTCGCGACATCGGCAAGGTTTCTCTCGCTCTGAACACTCTGAACCCATTTGGCGTTGATTTGCACCCGCTCAATGCTCTGCTTCACTGTTCTAGTTATCTTCGGGTTTGGATGTGCTTTGAAGAACTCATCTACTTCCTTAACCTTGTCAAATGAAGCAAACTGCAGAGGAAGGTAGAAGGAAATAACAAGGTATTAGAAATCTAAGTTGCACAACAACAGACCTCGAGCATAAGAACAAAAGTTTCTAGAGAAAGAAAGAACGAACCGGTGAAACAATTTCATTGACAAAGCGAGGAATTAGTAATCCAGACCCCCAGGTCTTTGAGATGTGCTCCCAGTTATCCTGGTTTCGGATAATCCAAATGGAAAAATGAATCACAGCAGCAAATGTGGAAAAAGAAAGAAAAAATCCATGAACGTGGAAACATTTTGTAAAATGTCGTAAACTAGTGAGAGTTACCTTCATCCACTTCCATGCTGTTTCCCGACCTTCATTACTAACAGCGAGTCCAAATACAGCATCCTGACTGCGAACCTACATAGACGGGCATTAAAATCAGTATATCAAGCTTTGAGATTCTCAAAATTATTACTAATAAGTAAAACTTCAACCTACAATTCAGAGAAAGAAAATCTGAAATACCTCAGGAGTCAATATAAAGTGGAGAACTTCCAGTGTAATATTGGGATCGGGACAAGACGCTAAAGAACCTACAGGCACAGACACATCGATTACTGCTACAATCTAACAGCTTCATATGTTCAGCATTATTTTACTAATTACTTATATTTACCTAGAATGCGGGTTTTCTCCTGGCTTAGATCACTCTCTCTGTAGACTCTAACAAGAGATTCATAGCCTGATCGGTCAGATACACTTGTTCTTTGCATTACAGCCACATATGCTGCCTGCAACAATAGTCCATAATTAACATCAACGATGAACTTAAAAGTTTAATTACATATGTGTAATTAATGATTTACGTCAAAGCAACCTTTCTAATGTCTGGGGGAAGGAGGGGCGTGTTTCTGTCTTCTATAAAGGCATGAAAACGCCTACTTGCTTCATCTAACGTCAGTTCATGACCAAAAACAGCAAGTGCAGTCAAAATTTCTCCTCTCAACATTGCATCTAAATGGCTTTCGCCCGGTTTAGGCTGCCAACCAAGCCTCCTGTAAAGAAATTCTATCATAAATGATCAACTTTGAACAAAATTAAAGAAAAAGATAGAAGCAAATCTTGTGTCCTGATAGTTTATCTACGTAGGCATTTGAGTTGTTAAGAAAAGAACAAGCTTACTCTGCAGAATACTGGAAAAGTCCAATAAAGAATTGTTTAATGTGATCCAGTAGTCCGGGTACAGCATCGGCTGCAATTCTTGCCAGATTATAACTTATCTGTGAAACATGAGGACCAGAATCAGACCAAGGTTATCAATGCAGTAACATAAACACAATGCAGGGGCGATCATTACAGCAATCAAATTTGACAGCACGATATACTCAAGTTCCTCTCTGTATGCACTCAACAAGGTAAGCAATGAAGCAAAAGACTGCTTGCGAGCCATTGATAGGGCAAAGGAATCATCCAAAATGCCTGTGAAAGGAAAAAAAATTGTTGAAAACTTTCACTATCAAAGAGATAAACAAGCATGCGTACGAAATGATGATTACCAAATCTGTCAGTTTCAGACAATTGCTTCTCTTCGATAGCGTTTCTAAGCGCAGCTGCAAGTTCATCCTCATATTTCACTCTGTAAAAACCAGTCTGATCCACATTGACCTTTATCCAACTGCATAAAGCATTGTCTTTGTTGCTTGTGCCTCCACATCCAGCCTTTCCTACTGAGCAACCCAGAAATTCCTTTATGTCAAGAGTTTCAGACTTCGCTTGTAGTAGGAAATTCTTGCGTGCATCATACGAGCCACAGGATAATGTAATCGGCACAATCCATTGCCCATCGCCTTGGGAACCGCTTGAGTAGAATTGTGTCTGCCATACATTAATTTACTTATTCCTATTAGATCTTTGTTCGTTTCCTTGTACCGTGGAATAAAACCTAAACAAATGACTTAACAGCTTTTATGTGCATTAGAGCTTGAGAGGATTTTTCAGAATTTCATTTGATAACCAAACAACTTTGAAAGAAGCAAACATAAGGAAACCTGATTAAACTCCAACTTTTGATCTTTGACTTTGACAGAAATGACCGGGTAACCCTTCTGCTGTGTCCATGAATTCATTAGTTTGTTTACAGGTTCACCGGATCCCTCCTCAAGGGCAGCCCACAAATCTTCTGTCTTTGCATTTGAGTAAGCATGCTTTTTGATATATGAAGCAATTGACCTCTGGATGCATTAAAAAGTAGCATGCAATTAACTCTCTAACTTTTTTATATCATAGAAAATAAGATAGTTCCTTCAACCTTCAAGCACACTAGTTGACAAATCAAAGGACATACCTGGAAGACTTCAGCACCTAGATAGCTTTGTAGCATCCGAATAACAGTAGCACCTTTTTTATAACTTATCGCATCAAGTATTTCATCAATCTCAGCAGCATGATTGATCTCCACCTGGCCAAAAAGAACAGATTAAACCATAATAAACCAGAGAGACTTATATACACTAATACTCTCCAATAATAACGCCTTGAAAACTATAGTGGTGAATATTACTATTTAAAGCCTTCTGTGCAGATGATCCAGATTCGATGCCAGGAAACGGCAAACTTTAGGAAATTAAAATTAAAATGAAACCCAAGAAAGACCAAGTGCACGAATAAGTACCTCAATGGGGTGAGATTCTTCAAGCCCATCCAGCTTAAGACCAGCAGTGACTTCATTAAGAAACTGAGTCCATATTTTCCACTCTGGGAATAAGCTATCAGTAGCTAAATAGCTCACCTAATGACATTAAACTACTTATTTATAAGTACAAAAGCATGGAAACTAACAAGTATAACAATGATATGAAGTGATACCCATGTTGCAAATCCCTCATTCAGCCATAAATGCGTCCACCATTCCTTTGTTACAAGATTGCCAAACCACTGGTGTGCCAATTCATGTGCCACGGTAATCGTAACCTATTACCAAAACCAAATAAAGTGATTAAACGTATCATTGAGTGCTAAAACTATACCTCCCTACCATATTAACCAAGATAATTCTGAAAGCAGTGACATTCAGGATGCGCATTTTACCCTTTGCTTGTTGGCAGCTGCAGAATGTTGTTCATCAAAAAGCAAAGCCATTTCTCGGTATGTAACTAAACCATAATTCTCCATGCCGGCGAAAGAAAAATCAGGTATTGCAACCATATCCAATTTGGGCAACGGGTATGGCACAGCAAAGTATCTGCAGAACTTAACATCAATGATTTCATATTAAATGGAATGTAATGCAGCATAAGTACAACAACAACAACCAAGTCATATCCTTATCCCACTAAGTGGGATCGGCTGTATGAATCCTAGAATGCCACTGCGCTCGGTTTTGCGACAAGTCTTCCGTTAGCTCCAAGTACAACATATCTTTTTTTAAAGTGTCTTTCCAAGTCTTCCTAGGTCTTCCTCCACCCTTTTTGCCTTGATGCTCCGTCTCATAGTCATCTTCCGTTAGC
The DNA here is from genome assembly GCF_916048215.2 of Malus sylvestris. NCBI lineage: Eukaryota > Viridiplantae > Streptophyta > Magnoliopsida > Rosales > Rosaceae > Malus > Malus sylvestris. Next base: position 5,206,359 of record NC_062267.1, on the reverse strand, counting down.
TACAAGTACAACATATCTTTTCTTAAAGTTTCTTAAAGTTTCTTTTATCTTCGGTTCACATGTCCAAACCACTTTAAACGATTTTCCAGTGTTCTATAAAACTAGCCTTGGGGCACACCTAGGCGCCCTTGGAGGCGGGGCTGCTGGGTTTTCGCCTTTGTTTTGTGAAGGTAGGCGTAAGGCAGTGTTGGAGGACCTAGGCGGCTGAGGCACGCCCAGGCGTTCAATTGGGCGTTTTTTTCCTTCCAATTCCAGGTCTATTTCTACCGTTCCTCTGTTTCTACCATTCCTCTATGTGTCGTTCTAGTTTCAAGAAAGAAGAAAGAAAGTTTCTCTCTCCAAATCCTAGTGGCAAAGTCTAACTCTAACTCTTTTTTATGTTTTTGTTTTTTATTAATAGCCCATTTAGATTCTGCCACCTAGCATTTTGATTAGCCAAGATTTATTTCTCTTGAAATTTCCTATAACTACTCACTCGGCCATTATTTCCTTTAAATTCCCTATAATAATTGCTCCACTGAATCTTTATTTCATTTTAATTCCCAATAATAGCTCCACTTAGCCTTTATTTCCTTTTGAATTGCCTATAATAGCTAAACTTGGCTTTATTCCAAAGTATTATACTATATATAATTATATATGCAATATATATTAAGTTATTTAGGTCTCGTGAGGCAAAGCCTCACGCCTCATGCCTAGGCAGGGCTATCCATGGAACGCCTCTGCCTTTTCATACATTGATTTTCTCTCATCTTATCTTCAATTGCGGCCATTGCTACTTTACCTCAGATATATTCGTTCTTTCTCATATCATTCCTTGTGTGCCCACATATTTAATGAAGCATTCTCATCTTCACTACTCATTTTTTGCACGTGTTGCTTTTTGACAGCCCAACACTCCGTGCCATAAAGCATTGTTGACCATATTGCCGTCCTATAACATTTTCTCTTCAGCTTTAGTGGCATACGACGATCGCACAACACACACACTACACTCTTCCACTTCATCTATCCAACTTGTATTCTATAGTTGAGATCTCCATTTAATTCTCCATTATTTTGCAAGATAGATCCAAGATACAAAAGTGTTCACTCTTTGGTACTTCCTGATTTTCAATCCTCACCCTATCTCATCTGGACCCCCATTTTCACTGAACTTGCAATCCCTATACTCTATCTTTGACATTAGACGAAGACTTTTAGATTCCAACACTTCACACCAAAGGTTAAGCTTTGCATTCACTCCCTCATGCATTTCATCTATCAGTACTATATTATCTTCGAAAAGCATACACCAAGTGATATCATCTTGAATATGTCCCGTAAGCTCGTCCATTATCAACGCAAAAAGATAAGGACTTAAAGCTGAGCCTTGGTGTAACCCTATGGTTATGGGAAAGCTTTCATTTTGTCATTCTCCATCATACATATCCTTTATTGCTTAGATATATGCTACTCTACTTTTTCTTCTCTAGAATCCTCCAAATAATTTTTTTTTGGGACGGACCATGTCTTACGCTTTTTCCAAATCTATAAAGACCATGGCAAATGCTTTTTTTATCTCTATAATGAAAAGGAAAAAAAATCTAGAGAAACTGCTACATTAGTCCATAACATGCATCAAGTGCAATTGTCAACTTGAATATGAATAATTAGTAACTTTTACACATACTCTGTGCACCATTCAAGTGTCTTGACAGCAAAGTGCAAAGCAAACTTCCCCTGGTCTGCCTTACCAACTTGACAATATACCCGCACTTTGACCCCTGTAACGACATCAAATGTGACATCAACAAGAAAAAGGTTGCACTGACATACACATGAAACTAAGGATGTTGTGTAGGAGTTTACCATCAGAAGTATGATCTTCAACGTAATCAAACAATCCAACAACAATGGCCACCAAATATGTAGACATAATTGGTGTTTCCACATATGAAACTGTCTTCAGATGTCCATTCAATTTTTCTTCTTGAATCGGCATGTTAGAAAGGGCTACTAGTTCAGACGGAACACCATCAAGTGTTATCTTGAATGTAGCCTGCCAACCAAATAGCCAGCAAGTCATAAACTCTATATTTGAACAATTTAACAAGAACGGGAAGATTGATTTCTCATCTTTACTACCACCTTAAACAACAGATCTCTTTTTTCCTAGTCTCAAAAATGCATTTATAACAATGTATATCGAGAATGGTGTAAACAAAATCACTTGATCTTCTTCTTCTTCTAAGCCTTTTCCCACTAGGTGGGGTCGGTTGTGGGGGATGCAACACGAGGACTTCCCAGCAGGTCACCCATCCTAGTAATATTCTCACTCAAACTCGCTTAACTTTGGAGTTTAGATGGGATCCTGTACATGTGAGTTGGTATGATCGCATCCCAACGATTCGACTTAAGATAGAAGTGCCGGCTGTCGACTACCTGACAAGCTCCCCCTCCTCCTTCGATGAAAATCAATATCTTAAGTCAACTGTGTGTGTGAGAGAGAGAGTAACCTTGCAAGCAGGTTCATCCCAACACGGAAAGCACCGTCTGGCATCAACGGGTTCAAACTGCGTAACTGCCATATTTTTCTTCTCACCGTTGTGCTCATATGTACTGCACGAAACAAATCAAATCTTAGACCTATCTATACCATTGGCACATGATAATACTGAACGAACAATCGAAGATAGACTGCGCAAAAGTTCCTGCTTTCAAAAACTACCTTCTGTAGAAACCCTTCATCTTGTCATTCAAAATTCCTTCAAATTCAATAACCAAAACTCCAGACCCAATCGGAAGCATCTCTCCAAACTCCAAAACCAAAATTCCATCGTCTTCGAACGTCTCGGCATTCGAAGGCTTGAAAACCTGCTCAAACATTTACTCATTCAGTAAAGACACAAGTAGCCAAACAACGCACTAAATGAATTCCAAATAATCTTTCCATTTCCTACGTTATCCGTGCAGCCAAACAAGGCAGTAAAGTTGACAACGTTACAATCATCTTATCAATTCCAATCCATTCACTTGCCCACAAATCATGAACAGAGCAATAATTAAACCAAAATTAAAACTAATCAACGATTGATTAATTGAACTTAGACTTATTAATCGAGTATTAATTAACAAATCAACATAAAAAGAATGAAAATTTTCATCAGCCAAACACCTCACTCTCCATTCTACTTCTTTTTTCAGTCTGCTCTACAAATTTGAAAAGCAAACGCTCATCGATTACCTTGGACGACCCGCCGTGAGCGAAAGAGACGGCGCCCGCATTAATGGAGAGCTCGGCGGCGTTGAGAACGATGAATTTGGTATCGGCGACGATATCGAGGTCGATGTCGACGGAGCCGCCGAATTTGCAGGCGACGAGGTCCGGCTTCAGCCTTACGTCGTAGCGTTTCGGGACGGCAAATTTCGGAAGCCGGAGCTGGCCTTTAAACTGCTCCATAGCAGCGACGACGAGTGTGATACTTGCGAGCTGCGCGAGAGTTTATCGAGTTCAGATTTCGGAAGTGTGCGAGTGGGACTCATCAGTTGTCGCCATTTTACAACTTGCAACGTACGGGTCTTTCCTGAGAAAATTTTATACAACGACTATTTATGGATGGGGTGCGCTATAACACACCTTTTTTTTTTTCTTTTTCTTTTTTTAACTTTTAACATTTTGTTAATTTTTGTTATTTCATCATTTTCAAATCATCAGATGGCCGAAAATTAAAAGAATATGTAGGAAGTAAAAATAAATGTGTAGATAATTTTCTACATTTTTTCCAACTTATTTATCCTAAACATATGATCTTTTTTTTTAAATTTAATTAAAATGCTTTGATGAATTGTCAACTCAGCAATCTTCTATTTATTTAATATTATTTGGACCCGATTTTACATTATCGGTCTAAGCGATTGAGATCGTTGAGTGAGCATGGTTCTTGACCGCCGGATAAGGAAGTTAAGATATTTTGTTATTGTTAAGAGATAATATTATCATAATAATTATTTTTATCTCGGTTTTCTTGTACAAAATAAGTGGGATTCTCATTATCTTTAATGGGAAGCAGTAACAACAGAGTTCGGATTAACTTGAGTCTCCTGGCTGTAGACGTGTTGATTGATAGGAGATCATCACGAGGGATTTAATATCATCTAAAGAAAATAATAGTCATGGATAATGTTGGCATAGGAAACCTAGGTAGACTAGGCTTTTTGTTTTGCTTGGTGATGGATGTGACAAATGGGTTTGAAATGATAAGGGTGCTTTGAATTTTCAAATTCTCTTTGTGAAAGTATGGACACAATGCAAGGAGGCTGGCAAGCTTTTTGGCATAATATATTAAAGATAATATCGGTTGTTTTGATATTATTTTTTGGAGTATATCCGGGAAAATGCTTTATTGGATAGGTGATCATGTAGGCTTGGCTATAAATACAAAGTTGCAGATAACGGAAAGACTCTCTCTAATTCAACATACAAATTGCTTTGCACAAACTCTCTCAGCAACCTTGAGATTTTTATTTTCTTTTTTCGCCAACACATCTTCAGTTTAGATAAACAACATTGTGAAGGCAACCGGTGATACCTTTAGTTTGGACAACACTATCGTCGTAGAACCAGCCGACCGCGGAACACCTTTAGTTTGGATAAACAGCAATGCGTCGAGGCCAACTAGTTATCTATCCAAGTCTCGGTTGAGAAAGACTTTCGGGTCTTTATTGGCAGAGGTCATCTCATTAGCCTTTTAGGCGAGGTGAGGTGTTAAAGTTTACTAAGGCTCGGCACATTGAACGCCGAGGTGTTTTATGATTGGATACTCACAAGTCAGCTTTAGAGTTCGGCATTCTGACAGCCGAACCACATTTACCATCAAGACATATATCTGTTTTGAGTATCCGTGCCCCTATACTCTGGTGTCGATTTGGCGTGCTTATACCCTTACAAATATAATCACTGTGACCGAATTCGGCGCCGACGATTTGTGAACTTCGCAAAATTAACAGCCTTGTCTTCAGGCTCTAAAACCCAAAACCCAAAGGCCGAGACGTGTTCCTTCCTCGACCACAGTCGCAAGATCGAGAAGTCAGCTGAACGCTCAAAGCAACATCAACACATTTTACTCCTCGACCGAGCTCGGCCGACAAGTTGGCACGCCCCGCATCAACCGAAGAACGTCTCGGCCTTCGTAGGCTTGAAAACCTGCTCAAACATTCATTTACTCATTCAGTAAAGACACAGGTAGCCAAACAACGCACTAAATGAATTCCAAATAATCTTTCCATTTCCTACGTTATCCGTGCAGCCAAACAAGGCAGTAAAGTTGACAACGCTACAATCATCTTATCAATTCTAATCCATTCACTTGCCCACAAATCATGAACAGAGCAGTAATCAAACCAAAATTAAAACTAATCAACGATTGATTAATTGAACTTAGACTTACTAATCGAGTATTAATTAACATATCAACATAAAAAGAATGAAAATTTTCATCAGCCAAACACCTCACTCTCCTTTCTACTTCTTTTTTCAATCAGTTCTACAAATTTGAAAAGCAAATGAACATCGATTACCTTGGGCGAGCAGCCGTGAGCGAAAAAGACGGAGCCCGCATTGAAGAAGAGCTCGGCGGCGTTGAGAAAGATGAATTTGGTATTGGCGACGATATCGAAGTCGATGTCGACGGAGCCACCGAATTTGCAGGCGGCGAGGTCCGGCTTCAGCCTTAAGTCGTACTGTTTCGGGACAGCGAATTTCGGAAGCCTGGGCTGGCCTTTAAACTGCTCCATAGCAGCGACGATGTTGAATTTTGGATGTATATTTCATATCAAAACAATTAAAAGATGAAACATATATATAGGGAAAGAAAGAGAACATAAGCCTAACTTGCCTAATTTCCTAACTTGCCTAACTTGCCTAATTTACACAAAGAATGTTAACTAGCCTAACTTCACTAGTCATCCAACATGTTTATTTCATGCATGCATTTTAACAAAAGATATGACTTGGAACATGATTGATGCTTCTTCTAATACTCCCCCTCAAGCTGGATCAATGGGGTCCGTTGAGCCAAGCTTGAACAATAAACGCTGAAATTGAGTAGTAGGGAGGTTTTTCGTAAAAATATCAGCCAACTGATCATGGCTACGTGTGTAATGAGTGTTAATAACCTTCGATTGAACTTGTGCTCGAATGTAATGACAATCAACCTCGATATGTTTAGTTCTCTCGTGAAAAACTGGATTGGAAGCAATGTGCATAGCAGCTTGGTTGTCACAAAACAAGGACATAGGCTGATTGCTTGGAAACCCTAAATCTGATAGAAGACATTTTAGCCAAATCAGCTCACACGTAGTGGATGCCATTGCTCGATACTCAGCCTCAGCACTTGATCGAGCTATGACACTTTGTTTTTTGCTTCTCCATGTAACCAAGTTTCCACCCACAAATGTGCAAAATCCAGTGGTTGACTTACGATCAAGAGAGTTGCCAGCCCAATCAGCGTCTGTGTACCCCATGATGGTAGTGTTACCATTCCTTTTCATCAATATACCTTGACCAAATGAGCCTTTGAGATAACGAAGTATTCTTTTAACAACGCATAAATGAGCAATAGTGGGTGCATGCATGAACTGACTGGCAATGCTTACGGCATAAGAAATGTCAGGACGTGTAATTGTGAGGTAAATCAACTTCCCAACTAACTTTTGATAATCAGTGAGATTAGTGGGTGCCTTACTTTGCATGTCGAGCTGGAGTTTACTGTCAATGGGAGTCCGAGCAGGCTTACAATCCACCATATCAGCATCTTTTAGAAGGTCAAGAACGTACTTCCTTTGATTTAGAAAGAGCCCTTTTTGAGATGTGGCCATTTCAATGCCAAGAAAATACTTGAGAGTTCCCAAATCTTTTAGAGCAAACCGAACTTGGAGGGCATGCTTGAGAGAATTAAGTTCCTCAATATTATCACCTGTCACTATGAGGTCATCAACATAAATCAAAACAACCAATTTGCCTACTGAACCAATTCGAACAAAAGTGAAGAATCAGCATTGCTTCTGTGAAAGCCAACTTCTTCAAGTACTAAGCTAAGTTTTGAATACCATGCTCGTGGAGATTGTTTTAAACCATAGATAGATTTATGAAGTTTGCACACCATGTCAGGATCATGGAATTGAGGGTGACCTGGGGGCAACTTCATGTATACTTCCTCTTCTAGCTCACCATGCAAAAATGCATTCTTCACATCCATTTGATATAAAGGCCAAGATTGATTAACTGCAACGGACAACAATACTCTCACTGTGTTCATCTTGGCAATTGGAGCAAAAGTCTTTTTATAATCCACTCCATATGTCTGAGTAAAACCACAAGCCACCAAGCGAGCTTTATGTCTCTCAATAGTTCCATCAGAGTTGAACTTTGTTTTATATACCCAACGACTGCCCATTGCCTTTTTTCCTTGAGGAAGCTTAATAACACTCCAGGTTCCATTGTCATGGAGAGCTTGAAGTTCATTTTTCATAGCAGTTTTCCAAATATCATGTTCATTTGCTTCTTGAAAGCTTTGTGGATCATGAGTACCGTCTAGGGCACTGAGAAAAATAGCATGAGAGGCTGAACATTTTTTGGAAGTGACAAAATCTGCAAGGGGATATCTTGTAGTATAGGTAACATAATCAACAAGCCTAGATGGAGGATGGCGATCTCTTGTGGGATTTCTCCGAGTTGGAACTTGTGGTGGAGGTAGTGGCTCGGAGACTTGAGATAAGGATTCTGTATGTGAGCTTGGAGCGTCAGTCCCTGCTACTTTTTCTTGATAAGAAGGGATGTTAGGTAATGGAAAGAAATCATGCAGAGACTCCCCCTGATTTGTATCACCCACTTTATGTGTAAAGTAGGGAGTTGACTCATTGAATCTAACATCTCTAGACACTACAAGCTTCTTGGTGACTGGATTATAACACTTATACCCCTTTTGTGTAGATGAATAACCCATGAACACGCACTTATTAGCCCGAGGATCAAGTTTGTCACGATGAGTAGGTTGAGTGTGAACAAAGCATATACACCCAAAGACCTTTAAGTGAGATAGGTCAATCTTTCTCTCCTTCAACATTTCATAAGGAGATTTGAAACCTAGCACTTTACTAGGGAGGCGGTTGATGAGGTATGTAGCAATAAGTACCCCTTGTGACCAAAACTTCTTAGGTACATGCATATGAAACATGAGAGCTCTTGTCTTCTCAAGAAGGTCTCGATTTTTTCTCTCAGCAACCCCGTTTTGTTGGGGAGTACCGACACAACTTGTTTGATGAAGAATGCCATGGTTGCTCAGATATTGTGACATATTATTGGACATATATTCAGTGCCATTATCAGATCTTAATATGTGAATATTGGATGAGAATTGAGTGCTAAAAAGTTTATGGAAATCTTGAAACACACTTGTAAATTCACTTTTAAACTTTAAAAGGTACAACCAAGTGATCCTTGTAAAATCATCCACAAAGGTTACAAAATACCTATATCCATCAAAAGACTCGACAACTGGTCCCCAAATATCTGAATAAATGATTTCAAAAGGATTACTAGCCCTAGACAAGGATGAATCAAAGGGTAATCTAACAGATTTCGACAAGTGACAAGCATCACATTGAATCTTGTCCTTACACAGGTTTGGAAACAAAAAAGACATCACTTTTTTAGAGGGGTGAGCCAACCGTTGGTGCCAAAGATGTTGGTCTTGTGGTATACTAGAGCTAGCTTGAAAAACCTTGGAAGTCTTGAAATCTTTGGCTAGGTAGTAAAGGCCATTTAAAAAGAAACCTTCACCAATCGTCTTCTTGGTGATGATATCCTGAAAAACAACATTATGAGGGGAGAAAATGGCTATGCAATTTAAAGATTTTGTGAGGGATCCAATGGATAACAATTGACAAGGGAATGAAGGAACATAAAGTGCTATTGACTCTATGTGATTTGAAAGAAGATTGATTTTTCCTTTTCCTACAACTAAGGCTCATTTCCCATTAGCTACTGACACTTGAGATGGAATGGACATTATTTTAAAATCATGCAGTTTGGTGAGTTGATTTGTCATATGATCTGTAGCTCCTGAATCTATAATCCAATAATCATGCACACAACTAGCATTAAGAGCAGTTGAGAAGGAACTTAAGATACCTGGCATATCATTTTGTGGAACACGGTCAGTCTCTGCAAGAAATCCAGCGAACTTTCCCAATAAAGCAGTGTGATTTTTGCTTTAAGACATAGAGGTTTCCAAACAGTCATTGTGCAACTGTTTCTTGGGGAGATAGGCTGCGAACTCGTTGATCAATACGGCGGGATTTGCTGTAAAGTTTATCATGCCCTCAGTTGAAGAACCAGCTGCATGGTTGGCTCAGTGAGATGAATGATTCAAGCTTTTCTGGGGGCCCTTGTTATCCTTTAATGAGCTTGGCTTCAGTTCTGGATGAAGAATCCAGCATCTATCTCGAGTGTGTCCAACAACATCACAATTGTTGCATTTCAAGTCAGGCCTTTATAAGGCCTTCATTCAGTGCGACTATGATTAGAAACATAAGCCCTAGTTTCAGGCATATTTGATTTGATCTCCAAGTTCATCACTTTCTTCCTTACTTTTTCTCTTTGAATGATAGCACATACACTTGTGAAAGATGGCAGCTCGGAATTCATAAGTACATGGCTTCTAAGATCTTCAAACTCTGTGCCCAAGCTTGCCAAAAGTTGAAAGATCTTATCCTCCTCAGCTCTCTTTATTAGGACAGTAGCATCAGTGGTATGAGGTCGATAAACATCAAGTTCGTTCCACATACTTGTCAAGCTGCCAAGGTGTTGAACAAATGACTTGCCTTCTTGTTGCAGATTTGCAATGTCTTTCTTAAGCTGAAAAACACAAGCATCGTTGTTTTGATTCCCATACATTTCCTTGACTTGAGCCCATAGATGCATGGATGATTCTGAATAACTGAAATTTCAGCAATTCTACGCTCCATAGAATTAAGTAACCATGACATAACCAATTGATCTTTACACAGCCATGACTCAAATGTAAGAGACGTGGCTGCAGGCGCCTGTATAGCACCATTGATATATCCAAGCTTAGATCTTCCTCCCAGTGCAAGAGATATGGCTCTAGCCCATGGAAGATAGTTGAATTCATTCAACAAGACAGAACTGAGACGTTGGTTTGGATTAACCTCAACGTCGGAACTTGCTGCAGTAGCCAAAGAACTTTCAGCTTCAAATGAGTTGTCTTCCGCCATCGTAGCGTGAAGGAAAAAATGCAACGAAAAAAATTCAGAGTCAGGATTTTAGAATTCCTGCTCTGATACCATGTTGAATTTTGGATGTATATTTCATATCAAAACAATTACAAGATGAAACATATATATAGGAAAAGAAAGAAAACATAAGCCTAACTTGCCTAACTTGCCTAATTTCCTAACTTGCCTAACTTGCCTAATTTACACAAAGAATGTTGACTAGCCTAACTTCACTAGTCATCCAACATGTTTATTTCATGCATGCATTTTAACAAAAGATATGACTTGGAACATGATTGATGCTTCTTCCAATAGACGACGACTGTTACTTGCGAGCTGCGCGAGAGTTTATCGAGTTCAGACTTCGGAAGTGTGCGAGTGGGACTCATCGTCTCCATTTTTTCTAACTTATTTAGCCTAAACATATGATCTTTTTATTATTTTAATTTCTTTAAATCAGACGGAAAAAAATTAGAAAGATGTGTGAGACGTTAAAAGGAATGTGCGGATAATCTTCTACAATTTTTCTAACTTATTTAGCCTAAACATATGATCTTTTTTAAAATGCTCTGATGAATTGTCAACTCAGCAATCGTCTATTTATTTAATATATATTCTAACAACTAATTTTTTACAGTTAAATTTTTTTAAATTTGTTGCCTTATTAAGAATATTTGTCTTAACTAATTTCATAAGAGAAGGTACGAGGCCATTCTCGCATCAAAGCTTCAGTCTCCAGGCCTTGAAGAATTTTGGCCTTCCTTCTTCTTAATAGCTCACTTTCTTTGTTGTGCTCTTCTTCAGCGGCTTCAATAATCAATGACAAATCAGAATTCTCCAAGCAATCTTCAGAATCAGAACCTGGTGAAACAGAGGATCCAATTTCGGGCTGGTCTTCCTTCCAATCAAAATCAAAAAATAAGTTTCCCGAACCCAGAGCCTCTTTTTCAAACTCTCTTAAAAGACGTTCTCTAGGAGACTTGGCATCACTATCAGAAGTTCAGAACTCATGCTACAGTCCATACCAAGGATGTTTAAGAAATCACTCGACACTGTAATCTTTGGTGGGGGCTTATGAAAGTAAAGGGCTTTGCGTAGTTCTTCAATGTCACGCAACAACTCACCATTGTTGGAATTCCCACCACTGTAATCTTCCCTACTCTCAGTTTTCTGCAACATGATATCTTATCTTTGCATACAAATTAATCTAATTACACCATATCCAACCAAACCCACCATGGAAACTTGTAAATAATTCAACTTTTCTCTAAACCCCCCTACAGATTCTTTTGAATAACACTCCAAAAACTGGAACTGATTAATCGAATGAGAAATGCTGAAAATATGATAAAAAACTGCAAATTTACAATACCAACAAGGACCGAGCGTCTCTTGGCCGGAGGAACGTCGCTCGGCTTCTCAGTCAATGAACACCTGGATGGCTTGCTCGGGCGAGCCGTGTGGTTGGTTTCGGGTATTTTCTCGGGAATCGTGTGAAGATTTTGCGGGTAAAACTTTAACGTGACGAATTTAAAGGTGATGGAAAATAGAAGTTTTGTCTTCTGTGTGTTGTACGGTGGAGTAAGTAGAGAGTTGTAATTAGAGCACTTCCAGCGTGGGCTGGAGCTCGGGGGAGAGGCAGCAAACAGGGTCTGAGAGCCCGGTTTATTGACTCCAGCGTGTGGGAGGCCGAGGGACAAGGCATGCCCGTGTACCAGGCCTGTCACGAATTGCCAGCCAGCGAGCCCGAAGGCTATTTGACGCAACGCTGACGTCAGCCAGACGTCAGATCCTTTTTTTATTTTTTTCTGTCAGGTGCGTGCAATGCATCCGCACGTGGGGGCACGTCACCCGACATGTTTTCAGCGAATGGGACCCGCGGTGCAGTTTCAAATTGTTACCATTGGGAAGCCACATGGCTTCCCATGGTCTGTTGGATCTCAACGACTCTTATTTAATATCAACCGTTGGATCTGAGATCAACAGTTGATATTATTCTCTTTTATAAATAAATAAAAAAAATAGTTTTAAAATTCAGAAATGTTGCCGTTGTGCCACGTGGCACAATCTGGAGTGTTGGAATTTAATTTTTTAAAATCCAACGGCAGAGATTAATTAGTTGAATAAAAAAAATTTAAAAATTGTAAAAAAATGAATAAAAATCAGAAGAAAAAAAAATTGTTTTTACTTTTCTATAAATACCTTCTCATTATCATTTACCTTGCACCACAATTTCATATTTTCTCAACTACTTTCAACCACATTCCTATCTTTGTCTCAAAGTTTCAATCCAATCTTTTTCAACAAAATGATTACTGATGCATGTACAAATTGGACGCTTTTTGAAGATGTTGCGTTGTGTACTAGCTGGGTTGAAGCTACTCATAGTTTGCTTACGGGTAATGAGATGCAGTTGCGAGAAATGTGGAGTCTTATTCATACCAATTATCTTGAGAAAATGGGTGAGAAAAGAACCAAATAATTGATGTCCAATCGTTGGAAATTACTTAGCCAATCGTTTAGTACGTGGAGAGATGCCTTGGCACAAGCTAGTACTAATCTTTGAAGTGGGAAAAATTACGCGGATCAGGTAACAATATATTATTTATATGTTTGTACTATACCCAAATTTACATTATAATTATTTCTTTGTATTATTTATTTGTTACCTACTTTCATTATAATTATTTCTTATCCCGCATTGTGTAGCAACTTCAAGCACAAGCTTGGTATGGTGCCAAAACCAAAAGCAAAAATAAATCATTAAACCAGTTGGAATGTTGGAATATTGTCAAAGATTGTCCTAAATTCAAAGTTGTGCTTGTCAGTCAAGAAGTTCTCATGAACAGCACCCATTTACACTCTACAATCGATCATGCCTTGCATGTTCACGAAGATGAAGCAGAAGAAGTGCCCGAAACGCCCCCCTGAACAAGCGTCAGGATCGACCCGTTATCTAATTAGGTCTCGAGGTAAGAAGACTTCAAAGAGAAAAGGGAGTGCTTCCAAGAATGATTATGCAAAGTATATGGAAGAACTTGCTCACTAAGGTAAATTGACTTTGGTGCGGGAAATGGCAAAATTTGAGGCTAATAAGGCTACAGGAGGCAAAAGCTGCAGATGTTGAGATAGCATTTCAAGCTAATGAGAGAGAAAGAGAGCTAGTTAGGCAAGAAATGAAACAGGTTAAAGAAGAAATAATGGCTCAACGAGATCGTGACATTATGGCCACCCCTTTAGAAGGAAAGGTCTCCAAATTCTAAATATTTTTGGAAGTCGGAGAAAGCGGAAGTGGTGCGAATGAGGCGTGCAAGAGAAGCGAGAGCAAGAAGAGATGGTCCTAGCGCGACAAGAGAATATCATCCTAGCACCACAAATTGGTTAGTGAATAGAGTACTTTTTGTAATCGGAGCCCATAATTTTCCAATCACTTTGGGTTGTAATTTTTTATTTATTGAATAGAATACTTTATGTTGTTTCCAATTTATTGATTTTAGTACTTTATTTAAACTAATAGTATATTTATTTAATTTGGTAATTTATTTATACTAAGAGAATCTTTATTCAAAAGACATTTAAACACACCAAATAAAATTATATAAACATACCAAATAATAAAAAAACTCACTAAATGAACTGAAAAAAAAACACCAAATAAAATTAAATAAACACACCAAAAAAAAAAAAAAACAAACACACTAAAGATCATAAACATCAATCAGTAAGTTTGCCGCAACGATATATGCAAGGGGAGTTGGCTGGAAATATACTTATATATAGCTATATATGGAAACGAAACTTCGTAATCGAGGAGGTTTTTTTGTTGCAAGAGTAATAAATTGTTAAAACTGTTTTTTTCAAAAAAAAAAAAAAAGGACCCGTGGACTGGCTCCGAACCGGCCCGTTTTTTCTAGGCCGGGTTAGGTCCTGTTTCAAAGTTCAAATTTCTTATACCCAGCCCGTTACATTTTAAAACCAGTATGGTCCAGTCCCTCCAAATTTGGACCCGACCTGGCCGGTGTCCAATGGTGGACTAATACCAGCCTTACAAGGTTATAATCGTCATTGTATTGCGTGAACGAAAATATGATTTTGGATCTTAAAAAAAAATGGAAATGTTATTGTCACTTTAACACAGTTTCACTCTCATTTTACATTTCTCGTATATTTTTATTTCTAAATATAAAAAGCTAAAGTAAAAAATGAGAATTTTAGAGTGTTAATAACAATTATAAAAAATATTGTTTTTAGGTAATTCTTTTTCTTTTATGTGTCTACGGTCTGTTTTGTAGTTTTTTATTTTGAATAATTACTGTAAAATTAAGAAAAACAAAAAAAAAATAGTGCATATGTAGAAAGAGGAATGTTAAGGGACCATTTCAATGTGTCGGACACATGGCCATTACACTAAGTATTATAATATAATTAGTTGGAAAGTTGAAAAAAAAAATATTTCCAACCAATTGTATTATGACAAACCAAAGCAAGTGGCTTAGTGGTAACAGAGCGAATTCTGGCTCCCAAAATACAAAAAACAAGGAGATCCTAGGTTCGAGGCTTCAAGCTGGTGAGTCTGCTTGATTGTGACCAGGCGAAAGCTAAAATGCCTTTGTGAGTTTTCCTAGCCTTCAAAATGGATGGATAACTATGTCTTGCCACCAGTTATCCCCTTTTTCTAATAAACTACATCACTTAAAATACCACTACAAGACCAAAAGCATACTCCGCCCTACTTGGGTTGGGCTCAAAAGTTGGACTTTCTAGTAATCTTCCCGTGAAAACCATGTAAAAATGGTCCACGCCAAAGCCCATATCCGGCCAGCAATGGTCAGAAACTCCTGCTCGCCTAAAGAACTCTCATGCGTTAATCTGATGCAGGACAAAAGTGAAGATGACCGGATTACTAGGCATCGAGGAAGGATTCGTCTTGGTGATATTTCTTTGTGCAAGATGATGTTTCCATCGTCAATCATTGCCTCGCAAACGGGAAGCACTATGCGCAAACAAGGTTAGGTTGAACCCTCTCACCCCTTTTGTAACCGAATGCAAAACTCTAACCGAGAAATTGAAGACCCTTTTGTGTTGCAGTGAAGAGTTGCTCAAAAGAACGGAACAGAAGAAATGAAGCAATCAAAGCTCCGTTTGCGTACGAAGCAAATGCCGATGGAAAATCAAGTGTAAAAAGCAGTCAGCACTGTCAAAAATCAAAGTGCATATTTGCTGTTCAAAATAATGAGACGGTTGAGAAATTGTAAAAAGTATAAACCCTTCAAATTATCAAACAGTTTTGCTGGTTGATCACACAAAACTCTAACAGAAAAACTAACCAAAAACATACAATTTCGCAGAATGATTGACAGTGTACAAACGACCGCTTTTTAGACCAAAGTGAGAAGTTATATCAGAAACCATTTTGACCAAAACGCTTTCTCTAATTCATTCTCAGACTAACAAAAAACCTCCTAACCAAGACCGACATTACTGTCTCCGCCGCTGCCAGCTTTCGTTAGCCACCGTCAGTGGTGGTGGAGTTCACATTGCCTTTAGCCTCTAAGAAGCGACTCAGCTGCTTATCTTCCAAATGTTCCTGCGCAAAACCAAAGTTAAAATAATTTAAAAAACCCAGAAAATAAAATAAGCAAAATATTTATATAAAATTATTAATTGTGATTTGGATGAAAATTTGGGAGAAAGGTAAGATTTGGAAACGCACGGCGAGGCAGGCCTTGTATTTCTGCCACTCTGAAACGCAATCCTCCTTGTCCCATTGGCCCTTCACAAACTTCTCCGAGTACCACCTGCACACAGTGACAATGCCCATTATACCCTTTTCAGAAAACGAAAAATCGGATTTTAGAGAGCGGGTTGGGGGAGAGAGAGAGATTAGGTTTAAGGGTAGTAATGGAAATTAATTTTGCGCTGAGAGGACCTGGTGAAGCAATTGTGGTAGGCGTCTCTGAGTTTTGCACAGGGAGAAGTGGAAGAAGAAGAAGATTTCTTTTTGTTCCGTGAATCGGTGATGATCCCCATGTGTTGCAAACCGGTTCAGAGGCGGGAGGCGAAGTCCGAGTTTTTCACTCCCTTCCACAAACTCAGCTACGCCTTCCACAACCTTCGAAGACCGAGTCTGCAGCACCTCACCCTTCCTCGTCCACTGCGCACATACACTAAGATTATTAAAACTCAGAGGCAACCCTTCAACAGAATGCACATGAAGGTAAAAACAACAACTAAATTTCCGATTCCCGATATGACTGAGAGCCTTCAAGGGCTTCTTCCAATTCCACACCGAAGACGATTTCTTATCCTTGTGCAACAAATCTTCCCTCACAAATCTGGGTTCGAATCCGAAAAACGGGTTTTCCCAGCAGATTTGGATCTTCCATCAGAAGAGTAAAGCAAAACCTTCTGTGGGGCTTCTGAAAGTAAAGGGCTTTGCTTAGTTCTTCGATGTCACGCAACAATTCACCGTTGTTGGAATTCCCACCACTGTAATCCTCCCTACTCTCATTTTTCTGCAACATGATATCTTATATTTGCATACAAATTAATCTAATTACACCATATCCAACCAAACCCACCATGGAAACTTGTAAATAATTCAACTTTTCTCTAAAACCCCCTACAGATTCTTTTGAAAAAACAATCCAAAAACTGGAACTGATTAATCGAATGAGAAATGCTGAAAATATGAAAGAAAAAAAACTGCAACTGTACAGTACCAGCAAGGACCGAGCGTCTATTAGCCGGAGGAACGTCGCTCGGGGTCTCAGCCGATGAACACCGTGCAGATGGATGGCTTGGTCGAGCGAGCCGTGTGGTTGGTTTTGGGTATTTTCTCGGGAATCGTGTGAAGATTTTCCGGGAAAAACTTTACCGTGACGAATTTTAAAGGCGATTGAAAATAGAAGTTTTGTCTTCTGTGTGTGGGACGGTGGAGCGATTAGAGAGTCGTCCCGGTAGACCGATACCAGTTTGGCTGTTATAATAGTCATTGTAATTTGTATTTCGTGAACGATAATATGCTTTTGGGGATTTGGATCCTCTCCTGAGCTGATCCGGCTGATCAAGAAAACAGACCGTTTGGATCAAAATCTAACAGTTACAATTATTATAACTTTAGAAGGTTTTTCTGTTTGTAGTAGTTAGATTTTGATCCAACGATCCGTGTTCTTAGTCAGCAAGATTTGGACCCTCTGCTCAAGAGAGGATCCAAATCCATGCTTTTGGATCGTCTAAAAAATAATGATTTTCCGACTTTCGTTTTCTTTTTCTGTGTCTACTATCTCTTTTAACTAATGAAACTTAGGAGAGAGAAACAAAAAAAAAATTATTGCTTACGTAAAAAGATTAATGTTAGAGAGACTGTATTTTTATATCACATTGGCTTATCAATGACGTGTTAAGTGACGTATATATGTCTCGTCAGTTAATAAATCTATCTGATTAAATGTTAGTTGTATCCATTATTTGCCACGTGTGAGTACATCAATATGATTTTAAAATATAACTTACCTAACATTATTTGGGTAAAAAACAAGAGCATCAAGATCACTACCATATTAATTTTAACCTTATACTCTAACTAAAATTTTACTTATCCTTATAGTTTCAAACGTAGCAATTTAAAGTTTCGTAGTACGGTTAATTTTGTTCTTAGCAAAACATGTGTAAATGAACTTCTCTCTCCTCTGTGAGAGTTCTTCCCATTTTGTGGGGGTTCTTTCTCCTATGCGAGATAATTTTTCCAGCTTTCTCACCCTCTCTCCCGTTTTTCTTCCCTTTCTTCAGTTTCTCCTTATGATTGCCGTTTTGACAGTCGGAGGCCTGGGTTTTCTCCTTTTATATTTTGCTTTCTTTCCTCACCTTTTTCCCTCCCTCAAACCCAGCCCTTCCATATTTCCATCACCACCCCACACATCAGTCCTTGTCAACCGTGCTCTTCCCCACCATCTTCCCTATCCCTTAACCAAAAATTAGATCTTAAAGTTTTAGACCCGATATGGAATTTCAATTGCTGCACTTTAAGATTTGATTTTTGCTTTGGTTTTGCTTGCCATTTTTGGTTTGATTTGGCTATGGGTTGCTTCTTTTTAATGGGGATTAAGGTTTTATCAGCTGTTTTTATTTTTGGACTAACTGCTTTTTATGTCTTTTTGTATCCGTTTGATGTTGGTGCTCCTCTCAATCCTTCCTATAGTTGTGGATTTCATGTCTGCGGTGGTGGGTTGGATAGTTTGAGAGTCATGTTTGACTCATCCTCTGATTGCTTGAAGATGACGCCTATTGCTATTGACTGAAAACGCTATTGAAAATATTTTTGGGTTGTAAAAGAACTTGAATTGCTTATTATAAGAAGCACTAATTATATGCTTCTTTCATAAAGCACTTTAAATGTTTTTCTAGATTCACACTTGCGTGAGAACTCAAGTAGAGGATGTTGAGAAAGTAGCGTTGGAGCTCTACTGTGAAAGGTCATGGATAAAAGATGGTCACACTGATCTTGATTTTGGGTGTGGCTGGGAATCTTTGTCATTGTACTGTAGACATCGAAATTTCGGTGAAATAAATGTTGATCAATAATTAGAATTTCAATGTTCATGTGTCACATAAATTTTACACATAGCATGTGACTCAACAAAAAATCGAGAATCATCATGAAAGTCATCAAACATGACACGTGTCAACGCTTGGCAGAAATGATTTATTTCATCTGATTATTTAAACCCAAAAATCAAATTTTGGAATTCTATAAATAGGAAGTCAATACATTCATTTAAGGGACCAATTCATAACCTATTCATAACCAATTCACCTCACACCAAAACCTTGAAGCTTTAAAACTCCAAAGCTCCCAAGCAAATCCCGAAGCTCAAGAAAGCTCTCTTCGTTCTTCGTCAACTCAACCTTCAAGACCAAGCCCCAACGGCCCTTTGAAGGAACTTCCACCAATTCAAGATCAAGCCCCAACGGCCCTTGAAGAAAGTGTTCATTGTTCATCATCCGTTCATCCTATGATCAAGCCCCAACGGCCTTTTGGATCAACAACATCAACAAATCCACACATCCAACCATTTTTCAAGATCAAGCCCAAAAGCCCTTAAAGATCCATCCATTAACTGTTCATCAAGATCAAGTCCCAAAGGCCCTTGAAGATCCATTCATCAACAGTTCTTTAAGATTAAGCCCAAAAGGCCTTGAAGATCCGTTCATCCATCAATCTTCAAGATCAAGCCCAAAAGGTCTCTTGAAGAAACTTTCAACCGTTCGTCCGAGATCAAGCCTCGACGGCCCTTGGATCAGCATTACAATCCACAAATCAACATCTTACGGAGATCGAATCAGATGATCAAATTTGAGAGAGATTGTAACCCCTAAATCATTAATACAAATATTATTTTGTACACGTGTTCTTGTCTCTTTTGTTTCAAGAATTTCCGTGTTTACATGTGCATTGCACAGAGATATAGCAACTGCAAAGTTACCGGGATCTGCAGCTCGACGACACAAAAAGCTTCCATAGAAGAGCAATGTCTGTGCGTAAGCGATTAATTCTTTATCACATTGAGTCGCTGGACTATGTGCCGTGATATTGATTCATTTTTGTTAAGGTGTGTATGGATCTAGAGCTGCAGAATGTAGAGACGTCGTCGGAGATATCAGCACGTTTGAAACAGAGGCTTCCTGCTCCATAAAACCAGTTATGGATTCAGCCGTGAAATGGACAGTATATTGGCCTACATTCTTCATTTCGGTGGCAATGCTAAAGCTCTGTTTGCGTACGAAGCAATGAAGCAGCCAAAGCTCTGTTTGCGTACAACAATGGAGAAGAGTCGATGGTTGTTCAATTCCTATTCAAGAAGAAACGAAGCAATCAAAGCTCCGTTTGCGTACGAAGCAATGCCAATGGAAAATGAAGTGTAAAAGCAGTCAGCAATGTCAAAAATCGAAGGTATGTTTGCTGTTCAAATAATGTGACCCTTCAAATTATCAAACAGTTTTGCTGGTTGATCACACAAAACTCTAACAGAAAACTAACCAAAAACGTACAATTTCACAGAATATTAATGCCTAATGTTACACATTTCGGACCCGACTCGATATTCTCAGTTTACGATTTCTCTAAGGCTTTTTAACCAAATGGTCCTGAAAAGTAAGTGGAGGGGTTGATTAGATAAAAATACTGGATATTTTTCATAAACTAACCAAAATGATTGAGTTCAAACGACCACTTTTATCGAAGGCGACCAAAGTGAGGAGTTATACAAATCAGAAACCATTTTGACTAAAAATCATTTCTCTAATTCATTCTCAGACTAACAAAAAAACACCTAACCAAGACCAATATTACCGTCTCCGCCGCTGCCGGTTTTCGTTAGCCAACGTCAGTGGTGGTGGAGTTCACATTGCGTTCAGCCTCTAAGAAGCGACTCAACTGCTTATCTTCCAAATGTTCCTGAGCAAAACCAAAATTAAAATAATTTTAAAAACCCAGAAAATAAAATAAGCAAAATATTTATTATAAAATTATTAATTGTGATTTGGATGAGCATTTAGGAGAAGGGTAAGATTTGGAAACGCACGGCGAGGCAGGCCTTGTATTTCTGTCATTCTGAAACACAATCCTCCTTGTCTCATTGGCCCCTTCACAAACTTCTCTGTGTACCACCTGCACACAAATACAATACCCATTATACCCCTTTCAGAAAACGAAAAATGGATTTTAGAGAGAGAGGGGAGAGAGAGAGAGAGAGAGGGGGGGGGAGAGAGATTAGGGTTTAAGGGCAACAATGGAAACTAATTTTGTGCTGAAAGGACCTGATGAAGCAATTGTGGTAGGCGTCTCTATGTTTTGCACAGGGAGAAGTGGAAGAAGAAGAAGGTTTCTTCTTGTTCTGTGAATCGGTGATGTTCCCCATGTCTCGCAAACCGGTTCAGAGGCGAGGGGCGAAGGCCGAGTTTTTCACTCTCTAATGAGGTATTTTGGGCCGGTTTATATATTTCTTGGGTAGATATTGGGTTGTTTCGGAAGGAAGGGGAAAGTGTTGACTGGGCTAGACCTCTTATTAACGGGCCTTGTAAATGAAAATTACCAATACACCATCCAATCATCTATAGTCAATTCTTTTGAGATAATTATCTACACTCATATTCCAAGTTCAAACTCTCTCTCCTCTCTTAGTGTAGTTTAGAGTAGAAATATTGTTTACCAAACACTCTGCTGTTTTATTTCACAATTACTTATTCTCACATCACAACGGAAACAATTTTTTTTTTTTTTAAAGCACAGCAAAAACAAACCAACCCATAATCTTCGTTAAAAAACAGAAGTAGCCAAACATGGAATCCTAGTATTTCCGGTACGCCAACTCCGTCGCGACATCGGCAAGGTTTCTCTCGCTGTGAACACTCTGAACCGCTCAATGCTCTGCTTCACTGTTCTAGTTATCTTCGGGTTCGGATGTGCTTTGAAGAACTCATCTACTTCCTTAACCTCGTCAAATGAAGCAAACTGCAGAGGAAGGTAGAAGGGAATAACAAGGTATTAGAAATCTAAGTTGCACAACAACATACCTCGAGCATAAGAACGAAAGTTTCTAGAGAAAGAAAGAACGAACCGGTGAAACAATTTTAATTTTGACGCAGTTCGAGTTGGGATCTGCATTTCCCAATTTTGCTCGTGTGCGTTTTTTTAAGAAACGCTTCGGCTTTCGCGGTTTGGTAGAATTAATTTTTTATTTTTATTTTTTTTAGTAGATCGATATTATTTTAATTATTTTGAAAAGTTTTTTGTAAAATTGATTTAGAAGAATCACTAAATATGTATTTTTTGCATGAATAATTTAAAGTGCTTTTCAAATATCCACTTATATTTTTAGTTATAATTGATTTTAAAAATATTTCCACTAAAAACGCTTCCAGTCCTTTTATAAATATTTCCAAATAAGCTATATGCATTAAGGAAAAAATAAAACGATTTTTTTTATGCAAAAAAAAAAAAAAAAAAAAACGATTGACCCATTACTATACATAAGGTTTTAACTACTTTCGTTGTGACTTTCTTAATGTTTACGAATAATCAGTAGTTCAAATCTTAACAAGTAAATAATAAATTAATTAGGAGAAAAATTAGTTTCGAACTAATTTCTAACTTGGTTGATCATTAATTATATAAACATGCCCACTTGAAGAAATGTGTATGAAAACGAGTGCGAAAGAAATTATTCATTATATTATGTGATAAACATAATTTTTTGGCTTGAATGTCAAAATGATCAATGTGTTATAGTCATATGGTCAATTTAGTCTCCATGTTTTAGATTTGGCTAATTTAGTCATCGTGTTTGTTTCTGTTAGCCAATTAAGGACATTTCATTTCATCTCTGTTAAAAAATTCGTAAAAAAAATTATAAGAAATATAATTACCTTTTCTCTTTACAGAAAAATGATTTGAGAAATAACACATATAAAAGATAAAACTTCCAATCTGAAAAAAATGATTAAGGTTGTGATATAGAAAAGAGAGGGGGTAACGTTAGGGAGGAGAATAAATTTTCTTTTAATTTTTTAATTTTAGATATTTTAAATCAAGTAAATTATTTTATAAATAAGTTTATAATAATTTATACAATTTTTTTTTTATACAGAAATTAGATAAAAATGTCCTTAATTGGCTAGTAGAAATAAACACAAAGACCAAATTAGCCAAATTGAAAACACAAGGACTAAATTGACCCAATGACTAAGGACTCGTTTGGATTTGGTTTTAAAATGATTGAAAATGATTTTAGAGAAAATGTTTTTTTTGTTCCAAAAGCACTTAAAATGCTTTTCCATAATTTAATTGCATTTTTACTAAGAATTGGTTCCAAAAACATTTTCACTAAAAATGCTTTCAGTCATTTTAAAAACACATCCAAACGAGTTCTAAAACGCAAAGGATCATTCAAACATTTGAGCCTAATTTTATCTATTATTTTCAGGGACACAAGATGTTTTTTTTTTTTTGTCGAAACACGAGGCATGTATCTCAATATATGCAAGGAAAACAATGTTTCCTTGTAGTCAAAACTATTAGTACTACAAAAATGAACAGTCATGATTGAATTGGAGAAATATTATTTTTGACAAATATTTTTGCTTGTCAATCTAATTGATATAAAATCGTGCTACCCAGTAGTCCGAAAACCTCGAAATATTGAAGACTTACCCTGTTCCTCATGTGAAAGAAGACGAGAAAGGTGAGACGAGAAATTTGGTTGAATGTTGCTCAATAGATATAGCCATAGGTTTGCATAGACTTCTAGCAGCCGAACAAGACTGCTACTAAAACAAACATCGAATGCTACAGAACTCACCAGTACCCTTTTTGCATCAGTGAACGTAAAGATTGTAAGCCTTCGCTGTTCTCGAAGCGCAGCGCGAGTATAAGCACGTAACAAAGATCGAAAGATGTCTCAAATGCCCACCTGTAAGCCAGCAGATAAAATACATTACATAGTCCACTTAGGGCAACACCACACATACGACGATATGGGTAAATATTTGACTAGCTAGCATAGCAGTTGAGGTGCGAGCTTAACCAAATCCACTGCACTCATTGTTTACTCAAACATTCGAAAAATAATACAAAGACGATTTTTCATGGGAGATGACTTTAACACACCATTTTTCTCCACATGCACACCCCACGCCTGTTACCGACTGTTTGATCAAACGAATACAGAAAATCAACGAACAAAACCAAACAGAGGATGCAAATGGAGAAAAATGGTGTGTAAACATTTCCCTCTTTCTTTCCCTCAATACAGTATTTCTTCGCAAGAGAATCCTTAAATAAACAAAAGACAACTACTTGTCAACACGGTCCAATTGTCACCTCGTATGTCGAAACCCAACTTATTCGGTTGTGGCTTTTATCTGAAAAATAAGAAAATATCTGTGTCAGCAAGGAGGATAGTTACCATCATGTTCCAGATAAATTTACCACCGAAACTACCTCTGTATAATTCATTATTCATACAAGCTGTACAACAGCAGCCACTCTTAGGGTCCCGCTTTGGAGAAGATCAGCAAGCTCGTCAAACAGCAGAGCCGATCGCCATCCCCAGCCCTTGGGAGCTTTTGGTAAAAGCGTGCCTGTTTGCTTGAAACTCCCAAACACCATGACTTCCCTCTTTGATGGGCAAATTAACTGCATCATACAGGTATATGAAGCACGGATTCAATATATAAGGTTCTGGCGTAACATGAAAATGGGCTAAGCTGACAATGTTTGGTCACTTTGGAATGTTACCTGATAGCGGGCTGTAACCTTTTCACGAGAATCAACATACATCTGCACCTGTTTTGGGCATAAACCGAACAGTATCAATTAACAACTATATGAGTCACAAATGCTGACAAAACATACTCGTCAGCAAAACACAATGAAAAAGGGTGATCCTTTAAATGTGAAGATAAGAAGCATTCTTCTCCATAACCAAAATAACCCAATCATGCTCAAACAATCAAGGGAAGGCTGGCTAACCTTTCTGAATGAATCAGTAATCTCTGCCTTACGTCGGTGAATAAATAATCCTGAAATAACAAATATATGATATGCATTCAGCTTAAGCAACAAATTTAAAATATAATTCAGGAAAGCAAAACAACATGCTTCCAAGGTATATATCATTAAGCCAGGAACAGTACCAAGTGTTCGACGTCCTTGAGGATCTTCATCATTAAAAGCCTGAACGCTAACCTATAAATTGGAACAGAAAACCCATCTGTCTGAGAGCATGGAAATTGGAAATCGGAAATCGGAAAAGCATCACCACATATGTAAATCTTATATTGAAAAGAACAATAAGTTTGTACTCAAACACCTTCCATAAAGAACCAGCATAAAAGACTTCTGAAGAGTGCTTCACTTGGCCATCACTAAGCCTGTGCACATCCTCAAATTGCACCCTGTAAAAAAAAGGGCGACTTGTAATTAGTAGGATAGACAATTAAGCATGATGATCAATCATTACATCCACATTATAATATTGTTAATGACATTCAGACTTGAGCAGATTCGAACTCAACCATCCTCACACACACAAAATCCAGTCCCAAGCAGAAAGGACTTGCATAAGTGGATGTGCAAAAGCACTTGTATAATTAGGTAATCAATTTGTAAAGGAGACTTCTGAGCTAGTAGATCATAGGACAGCATCCTAAAAAGAATGTATGATTCTTATTTTCCAAAGAGAGTTCAAAAGCTAAAGCGCAGGTGGAAAGGAGTAATGGAAAGAGCTCACATACCCAAAGCGGAAAGGAGGGAAGTGACTTAAAGGTGTTTTCATATCCAATGAGATGGAAGAACTGCTTGCATTATCCCACTCAATCCCAAGCGCATGGTCTGACGACTCTACCATCTGAATGGGTACACCACTAGTACTTGGCACTGACATGGACGTTCCAGCCATTCTGCTTTGCATATCCATCTCATAGCCTCTCTCTGTTTGCTCCCCATGAGCATTAGCTACATTGTTCCCTCCTTGGCTTAGCCCAACTAAAGCTGTTAATCCATCTCCAGACAGGTCCCCATTATGGTCAGCTCTAGCCTCTGAATCATCATTAGCAAGAGACTGCTGGCAATTTCTGTTGCCCATGCCAAATGGCACACGGGAAAAGACAAACCGAGTTGGAGGCCAGGCAGTTGCTGGTACAAATGTAGTTCCGCGTCCGATACCAGCAAGCCCATCAATAGGACCCCTGACATGCACACGTACAGGCCTAAAGAGACCATTTCCTTCACCTGGGGCAGACTCAGCAACATATACACCAGGAGAATTATTCTGATTATGCTCTTGCATGTAGTATCCAGTAGTAACTCCTTGTGAGAATGAAAATTGCTGTCTGCAACTGCACGCTATACTTGTAAGACAGCAATTTTTGCATGTATCAGCACCAACTTCTTGGACTCTCTGGCTTAAAAGCATCTACATGATTGCACACCAAACAATTAAGTTAGTAAAAAAATAAACAGATAGGGTTTCTTTGCGACATTTTGATATTTAAACACACAAATAAACAAATAAGACATCTCTTCAAAAGCATAACCGCGGGCAACAATGTGTGTATGGAAGAAAGAGATGCCTAGCTTTCTCATGGTGAGAGGTGGGCAGAGAGCCCTTGCAGTCAGTCTGCCAGGGCCTGTAAAAATAGTTTCATCGACTGAATCAATTTATCAGCACTATGGTTTATAAGATATTTTTCCAAATGGTTAACTATACCAGTTAATAGGGATACCATGTAAGACATATAAATTGCATACCAATCAAAATTGCTATAAAAACTAGATGCACCTTGTTTGTGTGCACAACCAAAACATTAACCAAAGTAACTGTAATGATTGCTCTTTCATTTCCCCCACACTTGTATAGCAAAAGAAAGATGGAATTAAAAAGAAAACAGATATAGAAAGAAACCTGCAGCCAAAGACCATCGTTTACAGCTTTGCAGGGGAACCCCAGTTCCTCAAGTTGCTTTCGTACATTCAAAAGTGCCTCAAAAGACATGTTGCAGTATAAAAGAGATCCGCCCTCAAATATATTAACAAATGCATCATATTCCTCCCCACCAACCCCAAAGTTCCCTTTAGCATAACCTTTAACCTGTCTTCTCCCTACAACCCTGCCACCCCATGAAAGAGGAGGCATGCCACATCTTCCCCAATCATTTGGCATGAGCTCACGAGTGGAAGAGTTCATTGAAGAGCATTGCCTTGACTGGTCCCTGGCAAACCAACTGTTGTTATTTAAGTGAAAGCATGATCCTTCATCAGATGGCCCTTCCATAGCCACTCCATTCGCCCCCAGTCTACTTGCTCCAACACCAACTGGCATTTCAGCATAACATGAGGTTCTCATCACATCTATTTCCGATAGTGAATTTTTTAATGATGAAGGACCACCCATGCTGCAGTTGTATCCTGGCTCCAAATTGGATTGAGGGTCCGCAACTTGTTGGACTTGCTGTTTGGAATTTGAAACTCCTGTTTGGAAATCAACCACACAGTCTGCAAGCTCTATCAAAAGACTACGAGCAGTATTATGGCCCTCTACATCATCTTTTAGAGTTAAGCGCCCGACTTCAGACTCCAACCTTTTGTTAGCGAATCTATCAATCAGATTCTTTCCCTTTGCGTTAGAAGAATCAGATGGAGTATCCGTTCCTGCCTCAGAACTGGAACTTCCATGATCATAGTCTTCCTGTTTGCTTTGAGCACCTTTTGCAAGGAATGCATAGAATGCCAGCTCAAACCTTTCCACAAAGGAAAAATAAAGAACACATCAAAAGGAACTCAAGCTGTGATTAATAAACCCGAGTTAGGCCGTCAATGCTCCTTACCGTTTCTCTTCACTGGGTACCCAGAGCTCATCAGAGGTCAGTAATGCAAGCAGGGTTTGAGCTGAAAGTTTTGGAAGCACCTGTCCATGAACATGTCAGGAAATAGAATATGTAGCAGTAGGTTTGCATTAACAAAACTGAAAAACCTTAAAATATACTTAATCCTTATAAAATCAAATATACTGAGTCATGTCAGGAAATAGAATATGTAGCAGTAGGTTTGCATTAACAAAACTGAAAAACCTTAAAATATACTTAATCCTTATAAAATCAAATATACTGAGTCATTAACAATGGATAGATCCAAGAGAGAAGAAAAAATTGAGCTATGCTATCATAATTAAATAAAATAACAGAGCTTAAGCCATATTTTTCTAGACCGGGCAAGGTTAAGTATGCTAATATTACAAAGAAATACAAATATGTTCCTTCGGCATCCACTGTTTTGTCCTTCTCTCTCATCTTTTCTCATGTTGTCATGTTATATGATCTCAAAGGAAAATAGAAGGAAGAAGAAAATGTGCGCAAAACCCACAAGTGATTACTACAAAATAAGCACACCATCTTTTACCTCTTTCAACTCCATGGAACCACTTTGACAAAGGTAGCCCCAGCAAGCATTTCTTACTCGTTCTCCATGTAGGCCATAATCTTGGCTCTCCGCGAACACCTAAAAGCACAAGTAGACATTCTCAATTACAAAAGAAAATGGTAGCATGTGGGTCATACATAAACAAAGAAGCGGCACAAGCATTTCGAACCTGATTGGCTAAGAAGTTTGAAGTCCATAATTCAGATATAATGAAGTCTGTGCATATTGCACATAAATCCTGCATCAAAAGAACATCAAGCCGTAACCTAAATGCACATAAAGGGATGGGACTTCTAGAGTGGAAAAGAAAATAGTCACGCAAAGTAAAAGAAGACATCAAAACGAGAAAATGATACCTGAAGGTCAAGAAAAGAAGCGGCAGCCAAAACACGAAATGCATTGTTATCATTAAGCTTGGGGTGGTGACCGTATAGGTACGCCAAAGCCATTGCAATTGCTTCTCCGTTAACATTCTTATCGTCAATATGTAAGGTTAAAACGGGGGCACTGGCTTCTTTCCAAGGTCCATGAAGCATGTTCCTGCCAGACACATTACAGTCCAGCATATGAAGATTGCACAAGGTGATTAGTAAGCACCTAATTGCTTCATAATTACGCGTGCATTATCGAAAACAAAAGTAATTTCATCAACTCCCCATTGCCAAGCTCAAGCTTAATAGTGCAAATGCTAATCTAGGTACTCTCCATATATACATACATCCACATAACTATTCAAATTAACAATAAAACCCCATAATTATCAATTCAACATCATCCAACAACGCCGATGCAGCCGCGCGAGGGGGCGAATTCAAGTTGCATTTTGGTAAATTGACAAAAGGGGTTTGGGGAATTTGGGACAACGGACCTGAAGTAGGGGCTGCGGGAGAGAATGAGGCGGTGGAGATGATAGGTGGAGCCCATGGCGTGGACGACCATATCGGAGAAGGCACCGGAATTGAAGCCCTCCGTCTGTATGTGGTCGCAGAGGGCTGTGAGGTTGCAATCCAGCGCGCGCAGCTCGCCGCTGGACCGGTCGTTGTCGGAGTGCTGCGAGGGCTGACTCGTCATTTTCATCTGCGGCCCGTGCGACCGTGCCGGCTTGGTCGGGTATTGCGGGTCCATGTGAGCCGCAGCACCACTGGATTTTTCCGATTGCGAAGCCTATGAGAGTGTCGATGGGAGTGAGAGAACGGTGTTAGGCATCAGAGAGACAGAGTCTGTTGATGCGCTGCCGTTGTTACTTGGTGTACACGAGAAACGCGACATGGATGGGCGTGGGTCGGATCCGCTTGAATTGACCCGTATAGCTCGCCCCGAACCATCTTCGTATATTTTTCTTTCAGTATATTGCACAAACACCACGTGGAAGATATTTTTGGCAATTCCACACCTACACACACACTCCTATTTTAATGTGACTGTCAATATAGTAACATACCATCCACTTCTGAATTTTGATTAAACTCGTGCTAACATATGGTGAAAATGATAACCTAAGGTGAACATGATTAAACTCGTGGGCCTTTCCAACAATTTTTTCAACAATGATGACCTACGATGAAAATCAATCATGTTGAACTAAACTTGTGCTAACATATCTTTTTTCTTTCACAAAGCTTTATGCTATGACTCGTTTAGACGTGTTAACATAATTCAAAGCGTTTTTAAGGAAGAAAAAAAATTTAGTTTTCAAAAGCACTTGAAGTATTAGTTACAAGGAGTTATGTATAGGATTGGTTATGCTGTAGTCCAGCCCAAATTTGGTGAATAATAATTAGTCGGTATGTTAGACACTACCGGTTAGGTTTATATATTCATCAAAATTTTGAATTCGCTTTAGATGCAGAGTCAGTGACGACAATTCAGTGAGGAATATGATGATATGTCATATTTCTTATAATACAAAATGTTGTCGTTTAAAGATTTGTCCATCTTTGCTTTGCTATCTGGTTCTTTTTTTTATGAAGCTAAAACCAAATGCCTAATAAAAAAAGGTAAGGCTTTAATGGTACGTATCGTCCAAGCTTAAACCAAAGCAACCCACCATTGTAGATGGTGGGTTGTTTCGTGGCTGTCTCACGGTCATCCAAGCTATCACCAAAATACTTATATTTTATTAGCACTCCACATATTGTTGAATAAACGCTTTGAAAATCAAATACAACACCATGGGTCATTCAGCGGCTCTCTCTCTTTGTTTCTCTCTTTAAAAACCCATATCCACAAGCTCCATCCCCAGCTTCAAGCTCAGCCGCCGCCCTTTGCTTTTGCTCGGGGTAGGCGGCAACCCACTACTCTTTTTTTCCTCATTCCCTCATCTCCCCTCTGCCTTTTCCATCTTTTTCCTCCTATCTCATCTCTTCTGCCCCATCCCCTTCCCTGCATCCACCTCATATTTCTCTTCCATTTCCAATCTCTTTCCTTCGTTTTTATTCCCAATTTTTCCCTGAGTTTATCTCAGTTTCCATGGAGTCAGATCTCAACTATCCCTTGAGCTTGTCTCATATTTGGGCTCATGCCCCTTATCCGGCATTTTTCGCCTACTTTTACAGCTTTCTATCTTTTAATTTTATTTCCTTCCTCTCCTTAGTGATACTTCATCCCTTTCCCACCATGTACTCGGATCGGCAAGCTCCGATCTGAAATTGGATTATAGATCCACTACCCTCCTTCACTTTCTATCCTCCAACCAGCATGCTGGATCCCCATCAAGGTCAAGTGTTGGGTATTTTACATACCCCTTAGCCTCACTTTCTATTTATATGATACTTTGTTTGTTTACATTTCTAGGGGTTTGTGAAGGGGAATTGGATATGTTGTCTATTCTCTTGGTTCAAAGTTTGGCTTTCTCCGAAGATGTGACGGTTGTGGTGGTCTAGTTTATGTTGCTTGAGACTAGGGTTTTTTGTTGTTTGTTAACGCAGCCTACCAGCCTAAGTTTGTAAGGGCTTCCCGTTGTATCTTGGGTTACTGCTCTCACTTTGCTTGGGCATTTTACTTTATCTGTTGTTGTTTATCAAGTTCCTTTTGGGTCTTGTACTAGTTTTTATTGTAATGAAAGTTTCTATTAACCAACATCAAACTCATCATTTTGGTTCCTTACTTTCAAAATCAATCAACGTCATCCTTCACATTCACTACTCCACTTCAATTTGGTAATTCCGTTA
Source organism: Malus sylvestris (assembly GCF_916048215.2). Classification (NCBI taxonomy): domain Eukaryota; kingdom Viridiplantae; phylum Streptophyta; class Magnoliopsida; order Rosales; family Rosaceae; genus Malus; species Malus sylvestris. The sequence goes on along the minus strand of NC_062267.1, from coordinate 5,174,934 downwards.
AGATTCTGTCAACTATTTTGTTAGTTTGTATGTGGTACCCACAAATTCAATGAAATTGTGACACATGTATTACACAAAATAAGGTTTTTATCGCAAATGGTCTTTGACATTGATCCAACTCCTCATTTTGGTCCCTGAGTTTCAAAAATCAATAAATTTGGTCCCTGACTTTCACTACCGCACATCAATTTAGTCATTCCTTAAAAATTTCATTAATATTTTTTGTCTGTGTGCTGATATGGTCTCACTAATCCAATTATATGGCTCCACTTAGATTAACTATAATAAACTATTTTTTAAGAGTGAACCAATGAATGAGTATTTTACACTGACATTTCTTGCATCCCAATTGAAAGAAAAAAAAAACTCAATCTAAATTCGATAAAATTAAATCCAAATTCAAATCAAATTTGATAGGATTATAACTAACTACATAGAATGAGGAGTGAGTTGTCGGGCCCAAGTACTTTAGTGATGCCATGGTGCCTTCATTTTCTTTTAATTTTGGTTTTTAGTTTCTTATTTTACTTTTAGTTTTAAATCTTACAAAAAAAAAGTTTATTATAGTTAATTCACGTGACGCCAGATGATTGGATTAGCGGGACAAAAAATATTGACGGAACTTTAACGAAATCATTAAATTGACGTGTGGTATTGAAAGTCAATGATCAAATTTATTGATTTTTGTAACTCAAGGACCAAAATGAGGAGTTCGATAAATGTCAAGGACCATTTGCCATAAAAATCCTTATTTTGTGTAATTCATGTGTTACCGTTTCATTGGATTTATGGATTCCACATACAAACTAACAGAATAGGTGACGAATTTTAATGGAATGACCAAATTGATGTGCGGTACTGAATGTCAGAGACGACATTGATTGATTTTGAAAGTGAGGAGCCTAAATGATGAGTTTGATCAATCTTAGAGACTATTTGTGATAAAAATCCTTTACAAAATGACTATTTAAGCCTAATAAGACTTTAAAAGAGAAAATACGCAAACATTAAGAAAAATGATATTATCATGAGGCAATTCAACCACATCAAACTTAGTAACAATTATTGAATTGTGTTACTGTAGATGAAACTAAAGGAAGCAAATACGGTGGATGAGAAACCTAATGTTCTGCACCTAATGACACTTATGCAATCAACCTAATAGACTCTCAAACCAACCAGTCGAAAGATGAAGGAACTCATCAATCATCTTATTTCCAACAACCTTGCTTACCATGTGATTGAAAAGGATTTGAAAAATTCAAGGTATTATGCAAGGGGTGTGCTATTCACACATCCTATTTTACTTTTCACATACCCCTTGATAGTTTTTGTCCGTTGATTTTATTCAATTCATCTGATTCGACGGCCAAAAATTAAAAAAAATTTGTGAGAAGTATAATATGGTGTGTGGATATCACACCCTTATGCAACTGCGCTGCAAGAAAGGAAAATTATTCTCTACTAAAACCCCGTGGAAAACCACTGTTCACTAACAGTGTCCACCCGATTTTGCCCCTCAATTCTCTTCATGGTTTTTTAGTTTTAGTGGGGTTGTATGGTGAATTGGCCGTTTTGCACCTCTCTCTTTTTTCGTCCGTGCGTGCGTCCTCAGTTCCACACACTTCCAAATCCCTAAATTCGCAGGCTTTCCCTCTTCTTTCTCCAACACGGTTTCTGCTATTGCCCCCGCGTCTTCTACGACTCTGATCTGCATATTTGCTTTGCGTGGTAAGAATTTTGTTCTCGATTTGTAACTGGTTGTTTAATTTCGTTTGTTTACCAAGAAATCTCTCTCTTGCGTTTTTCTCCTGAGGTTTATGCTCACTTTGCATCCTGAAGCAGATGTGAGAAGCATGTTTTCTTTTTTGTATTATTTAATGTTTTGTTCCAACTTCCTCTGTTTGCTTGCATAGAAGATGGAGAAAAGAATATAAAGTCACTAATGTTAAAGTCTTTTCAAATCAGTTGGGATATTATCTAAAATACGAATAGGGGGAATTTCACATTTTCTTAACCTTTTGCACAATTTTCGTAGTTAATGAGGCTTAGATTTTGATATAATATTTGTCGAAAACGATAACCGAATGAAAAAGATGTGAAGATTTGAAGTTAGGGAAGCCAAATGGAGAAGAGAAAAAAAATCAAGAACAGCATCAAAGCTGCTGGTTCAGTTTTACTTGTCTGTGTTGGTTAACCAAATTGATGCATATCTTGCCAGTTAGCATTATGTATTTGAAGGAGTTTTTAAAAATATCTCATTACAACCACCTCAATCTAACAAAACTTTTATCACTCTTAAAACATTATCTGAACTCTCAGCTCAAGTAAGTCCTCAGTTTCCATATACTTTTTATTTCTTAACATCTACGTGGTTTTCATAGTTTTTAACCATTAAATCACGTAACTTTGTATTTACAATTATATTCTTTCTAATTGTTTGTATAGATTTCTTTTTTGCTCCTTACAAGATAATGTCATGGCGTGGTTTAGTGGTGTTGAATATAATTGGAGAAACTGATTCTTTAATCTACTCATGCTGTAGGATTTCAAAGTTGAAGCCCACTTACTTTCAATCTTTTTGAACAAATTCACTTTGTAAAGTAACAAAACAATGATATTCCTAAAGGAAATAAAATTGTTTGCTTTCCTGAGGTGCTTCTGTTCAGATTAATCAATGCTATAGTGCATTTTGAAACCTAAGTTATGGATCTATTAGTTTCAATTTAAACACATCTAGAAACTTAGATATACATTTATTAGCTCACATTTATATACTGCTGGAAAGTTACTAAATTTAACTTTGGTAGTTTTTCAAACATAATTATCCATACAATTTCTAATCCCCCAGCAATGCGCGGGCATCACTTTCTAGTGATCCCTAATTGACAAGAACCCCAAAATATATAGAAAACCAAACTTTAAAATCCATAATTGACAAAGAGTATGGAGTGCGAGGGTAGTATTAGAAAATAAGTGTGATGTGTTAAGATAAATTTTAATTAAAAAAAGATAGATATGGGGCGTATAAAGCACGTGGGTTGTGGTTAACAAATTATGGAGTATATACAAAAAAAAAAAAAAGAGACTTAATTGGATTAATAGTCTTCGTGGTGATAGGGTAGTTGGAAGATAGTCCATGTGGTAAAAAAAAAAGGATTTAGGTGCAGTTTGGGATTGAGGTGATTAAAAAAAAAGCTGGTATGAAAAAAAACCGGGAGGGTTTTTTATGTTTGGTAAACTTTCAAAATCAACTTTATTTCAAAGTTTGGGGTGAAAATAAGCCCAAAACCTGAAGCTGCAAATAGCAGCTTCCAAAAACCAGCTTATTTTTTAAAACACGGGTGAATAGTGGTGCGTTTAATGAATTTTTCAATAACCCAAAATTGCCCTCCTTTCCTCTCTCCTTCAGCAGACTCTCGCAATACGTGAACCAGAAAACCAGCGATCTCTCTCGTTCTCCAGGTTTCTCCGGCTCGGCATCCTTCCTTTGGTAAGCTTCTCTTGTAAAATTTTGTTATTTATCTGTTTGGATTTTTAAATTTGGGGATGGGAGATTGAGAGGGAAAGAGGGGTGGGAAGAGCAAAGGGATGAGGGTATGGGTGTCGGGAAAAAAATTGGGGATGGAGGGTGGGGAAAAAATTAATTGGGAAAAAATTAATTGGGGAAAAAAATTAGGGTTTGTGGAGGAAACAAGAAAAATTGAGAGAGAAGTTTGATTACTTCTCTATTCATTTTTTTTAGAAGGTCTGCTACTGATTTATCTTAGGGTTTAGGTAAAGGATAATTTCTTATAAAGCTCTGCACTGCTTCTGATCTGTGAACTGTGCTTCTGATTTGTCATGCGCCGTTCCCTCGTCTCTTGCGATTCAGCACACCCCTCTACGACGCCGTTTCATCGTCTTCTTCAAGAATTCTCCTGCAAACTTGGTTTGGTAGTTGTCTAACAGATCACCATTATAGTGAGGATTACACTTTTGTCAAATGTGTCTATTATGCTGTGTGTCTTCTTTTTTGACCGCTTGTACTGGAGATTTATATCATACAATGCGAACTTATGCTTGAAGAAAATTTATTGTTTTTACTTGTTGATATTTGTATGTTCCTGCCCTACAGTTGAAAACATTGAAAGTTATGCTCTGTGTTCCTGCCCTATTTTCTATGAATTTTTCTGAACTCTACATCTGTTAAAAATTGAAAATTCCGTCAACTAGCAACTGGGTTATCAAGTCTACATCTGCCCTATTTTCTATGAATTTTTCTGAACTCTACATCTGTCAGAATTTGTTCTTCGGTTGATTGCGTGCTATTTTGTACTCTGAAATGTTCGGAATTTCGTGTTTCGGCAATCAAAGCTCGGCCCTCACCAATGAATTAATTCCAATTTTCTCATGCTTTCTCATCAAATTTGAAAAATGCATGCAAAATCTCAAATATAGATCATTGGTTCCTAGTTCCTAAGCATTCATATGGGTTTGCACGTTAAAATTTTAGGAAGCGTGGGACGTTCTTTGCTTACTGGATTGCGCTTTTGGTGTTTACTATTGGCAGATGTTGTTTTTATTTGCTTACTGGATTGCGCTTTTGGTGTTTACTATTTATGTCCCAATGTTTACACAACTTAGCTTACGCTGTGTGATGTTTAAGTAGCGGTTTTCTGACATGGGTTATGTCTTAAACCTATTGAATTAGATATTTGGAAGGCAAAGAGCATACACGGTGTTAGATTGGGCATGCATTTGTCAAGATGCTCCTAAGACAACAAGGTAATCTTGACTCGCATAGATTGTTTATTCTTGATTGAGTGAAGTTTTTTGGACTTTGGTATATACATTGATCAGATAGATTCACAAGTCTCTTTGGCTTAAATGATGTTCGTCAGTTATTACTGTTTGCTTGATCTTTTTCCTTGTTGCAGTTGCAGGGATACGACGTGGCTTTCATTTGAACATTTACACATTTTCCAAAAGGTTTTCATCCTTGTCAAATGAGCCTCTGTCTGAAGAGAAAGTTGTGTCTTTGATTGATGTGAGACAAGTAGTTGATGATGTGTGCCGAGTCTTGGAGTGTGGTCCTTGGGGACCCACTCTTGAGAATGCTCTATCGGCGCTTGACAAAACACCTCAATCAGAATCAGTTATTGGAGTTTTAAGGAGGTTGAAAGATGTCAGTTTAGCACTTAATTATTTTCGGTGGTGTGAGAAACAAACTGACCAAGCACACTGTCCCGAAGCATACAATTCACTTCTCATGGTCATGGCCAGGAGTAGAAATCTTAATTATTTGGAACAGGTCCTGGAAGAAATGAGTGTAGCAGGAATTGGCCCATTTAATACCACATGTATTGAGTTAGTTGTGAGCTGTATGAGGTCACAGAAGCTGAAAGATGGTTTCAATCTACTGCAAACAATGAGGAAATTCAAATTCCGCCCAGCATTTTCAGCCTATACAACTCTTATTGGGGCTTTGTCTACAGTTCCTGAATCTGATCTCATGTTGACTCTCTTTCATCAAATGCAGGAGCTAGGTTATGAAGTTACTGTGCATTTATTTACAACCATTATTCGTGTATTTGCCAAGGAAGGACGAGTTGATGCTGCCCTCTCCTTGTTGGATGAGATGAAGAGCAACTCTTTTAGTGCAGATGTTGTCCTTTATAATGTCTGTATAGATTGCTTTGGCAAGGTCGGTAAGGTGGATATGGCCTGGAAATTCTTTCATGAAATGAGAATGCATGGCTTGGTGCCTGATGATGTGACATATACTAGCATGATAGGAGTTCTCTGCCAAGCTGCGAGACTAGACGAAGCAGTGGAGCTATTTGAGGAGATGGACAGACATAGGAAAGTACCTTGTGTGTATGCGTATAACACCATGATCATGGGCTATGGCTCTGCTGGAAGGTTTGAGGAAGCATACAGCTTGTTTGAGAGGCAAAGAAGAAGGGGGTGCATTCCGAGTGTGATTGCATATAACTGTGTTCTCACCTGCCTAGGGAAGAAGAGACGAGCAGTAGAAGCATTAAGGGTTTTTGATGAGATGAAGAAAGATGCAGCTCCCAATCTTCCAACTTATAACATTCTAATAGACATGCTTTGTAAGGCTGGTAACCTCAAGGATGCTCTGCAGGTTCGGGATGCCATGAAAGAAGCTGGCTTATATCCTAATGTTATGACTGTAAACATAATGATTGATCGACTCTGTAAAGCTCAAAAACTTGATGATGCTTCTTCTATATTTGAAGGAATGGATCACAAAGTCTGCACACCAGATGCAGTTACATTTTGTTCTCTTATAGATGGCTTGGGAAAACAAGGAAGAGTAGATGATGCCTATAGGCTTTATGAAAAGATGCTGGACGCTGATCAGACTCCAAATGCCATTGTATACACATCCCTCATCAGGAACTTCTTCAAATGTGGCAGGAAGGAGGATGGTCACAAAATATACAAAGAAATGCAGCGTAGGGGCTGTTCTCCTGATCTCATGCTTCTTAATACCTATATGGATTGTGTTTTAAAGGCCGGTGAAATTGAAAAAGGTAGATCTTTGTTTGAGGAGATTAAGACTCAAGGATTCATTCCGGATGTGCGGAGTTATTCAATCTTAATTCATGGCCTTGTAAAAGCAGGCTTTGCACATCAAACATATGAATTATACTATGCGATGAAAGATCAAGGCTGTGTATTGGACACCCGTGCTTACAACGCCATCATTGATGGATTCTGCAAAAGCGGAAAGGTGAATAAAGCATACCAGCTTCTGGAGGAAATGAAAACTAAGGGTCACCAACCCACTGTCGTTACTTATGGTTCTGTCATTGATGGTCTTGCCAAGATTGACAGGCTTGATGAAGCATACATGCTTTTTGAAGAAGCTAAGTCAAAAGGAGTAGAACTGAATGTAATCATTTATAGTAGTCTTGTTGATGGGTTTGGGAAGGTAGGTAGAATAGATGAAGCATATCTAATCATGGAAGAGTTGATGCAGAAAGGTTTGTCACCTAACGTTTACACGTATAATAGCTTGCTTGATGGACTTGTGAAAGCTGGTGAAATTGATGAAGCAATTGTCTGCTTTCAATCGATGAAAGATATGAAATGTACACCCAACCATGTAACGTATAGCATTCTCATAAATGGTCTTTGTAGGGTTAGAAAATTCAATAAGGCTTTTGTATACTGGCAAGAGATGAAGAAACAAGGGTTAAACCCTAATACAATCACCTACACTACCATGATCTCTGGACTTACAAGGGCTGGGAACATAAGGGATGCTAGTGGGCTTTTTGAGAAGTTTAAGGCCAGTGGTGGCATTCCCGATTCTGCTTGTTATAATGCTATGATAGAAGGGTTGAGCAATGCAGAAAGGGCAATGGACGCGTATACACTTTTTGAGGAAACTCGGCGGAAAGGTTGTAATATTCATTCCAAGACATGTGTTGTTCTGTTGGATGCCTTGCACAAGGCTGAATGCCTTGAGCAGGCAGGAATTGTTGGTGCTGTTCTTCGAGAAACTGCAAAGTCTCAGCATGCATCAAGATCATGGTAAAATCGTGTGTCATGCAATTTACTGGAGGGATTTAGATGTGTCGTACTCAATGAGTGGTGACACACAACTGACACAAGGTGCCTTCTCATCCATTCACGCTGATGGAGCAAATATTGGGCAACAAGAGATTTTTTTTCCTGAAGGGTCTTCGTCCCATCAATTTCTTAACAGGATTGAAGGCACTCTGTGGAGGTAATAGCTTCATGACTTCAAATGGAGTTACTGAAATTCTGTACATGTATCTGCAAAAAGAGTCATGACTTTAGGGAGCATGCCAACATGTTATTCCTCTGATTCACATTTGATAAAATGTTTTGATGAATTGAATGTTCGGGTTGTAACTTTTAAAATATTGGATTCTACTGTGTTGTACTTGTACATAGTAAGGTAAACAAAAGCTGGGTGAATGACGTGCATGCATGATATGCACAATGGCTGGGTGAAATATGCATTTTTTTCTGGCAGATATTGGCTTTTTTTCTTTTCCATTTTTCTTGTTGATGTGCTTCTGGCAGATTTTCGATTTCGGTGATTCTGAATTCTCAAAACAAACATTCATGTAAGGATCTTGTGCAGCAAGTGTTCTATTTGCAACTCATACGTATCCCTTCTCATAATTTTTCAAGTTCCACAGGTACTTGCATTTGACTAGATACTTGTGGATGCAGGACGCAGATCTCAAGATCCAGGTAATTCTCTATCTCATTGGATGTCCCTGGCATGCGAATTCGACTCCCTTCACCTGTGTATTAAAGTAATTTATTTGAAATTTCAGAGCTTGAGTGAGGGATTGGAATCAAAGGATTGGGTGAAGGTGTGTGAGTCTCTGAACAATGTTAGGCATTTTGCAATCCACCACTCTGCTCTTCTGGCTCCTACTCTGTGAGTGCTTTTCTTCTTAGTTCCAACATTCAATTCTCTGCTGTAACAAGTCCACTAAAACGACGTCATTTTTGTTTGTACAGAGAGAATGTTGTAGTGGTGCTGGTGAAGGCAATGAAGAATCCGAGAAGTGCCTTAATCAAGACCTCGATTATGGCTTCTTCCGACGTCTTCATCGCCTTTGGTGATGGTTTACTTGACTCCGCAGCCTCTAATGCATTTGACCAATTGGTGTGTACCCAAACTTTTCTTGTTTTCTTAAATTTAGGGATCGTTTGACAACAATTTCATTTTCATTTTTTTATGTTCTAATGAACGGCTTGGATTGTTCAATGGGTTCACAGCTGCTGCAATTGCTGCTCAAGGCATCTCAAGACAAACGTTTTGTGTGTGAAGAAGCAGACAGGGCACTAAGCTCAATGGTGCAGTCCTTGACCCCTCTTCCTCTGCTTCAGAAGCTCCGAGCTTACGCTTCCCATGGCAACCCTAGAGTCAGAGCCAAAGCTGCCATTGCCATCGCATCTTGTGTCGCCAAGATGGTATATACTATGAAACCAAAATGTTCTCTTGAGTTTTGACGTTGGACATGCCATTTTTCTTGTTAACCTTGTTACCGAAAATGGGATTTTGGTACCGATTTTCAGGGGCTTGAAGGAATGAAGGATTATGGGCTGGTTTCTTTGGTGAAAATGGGTGCAGATTTGTTGAATTCGGCTGCCTGAGGCGAGAGAAGCAGCTGCGGGAGAATGAAGAGAAGTTGCGGGAAAATGATGAGGAGCAGCCGGAGAAGCAGCAGATTTGGCTAAAACTTTTGTCAGTCTAATTTGTCAACAATTCATGCTCAGTCCATGGTCAAAATTACTTCTTCTCAGTAGAAAAATTAGAAGAAGACGATGGATTAGGGGTTGGGTTTTGCTGGTAGCAGAAGCTATAGTGGGAGTGCTAGTTTGGTTTGTGATTCTGCTGGTAGCCTTTTAGCTGCAGTTAGAGTTTGAGAGTGCTATGAATTTACATCTTCCAGCTTCGTCTAAAAGCTGTTTTTACGTAATTTTATGTTGATGAATTTCTTCGTTTAATAAAATTTTCGTTCTTGATAATATCAGAAATAGCGAAAGAGTTGCAGAACGGTGGTAATGTACCAGCAATGCAAGTATCTTTGAAATCTACTGTCACTGTCATATCTTTAGGGTTTAGATCTCTTTCTGAGCCGGCGTGCCATCCCCATGCGGACAGGAAAGCAAGCGGCCGGTTATATTCAAAGACTTCACTGTAAAGAAATTTTCAGCTGGGTTCTGGTGTGTCTGCCATTAGAACGTGCCGCGATAAAAGCCAGCAAATAATTTCAACAAATATCGAAATCATTTAAGCTCTATTCCCACAATATATTGTCTCTCAGTACGACCGAATGCATGGATTCCTACATTTGAACTATTTCCTATTCATTTGAAACAAGAGAAATATCACGAGACAGAAATACGAAAATCTCTATAACCGCATTTCACTATATTTTCCTACAACGGGGTCATTCAACGCTTCCCTTGCATGTTACCAAAACCACGAGGAGACCTTCCCTTGCATGGTTGCATTTTTCATGAGAGAATACTAGTGCAATTATTTATGTCTCTTTATTCTTTGTTTTGGCAAGTTCAAGTTACATAAGTTTGGAAATCCAGTCCCAGACATCATCTTCGTTAAAAAACACAAGCAGCCAAACATGGAATCCTAGTATTTCCGGTATGCCAACTCCGTTGCGACATCGGCAAGGTTTCTCTCGCTCTGAACACTCTGAACCCATTTGGCGTTGATTTGCACCCGCTCAATGCTCTGCTTCACTGTTCTAGTTATCTTCGGGTTGGGATGCGCTTTGAAGAACTCGTCTACTTCCTTAACCTTGTCAAATGAAGCAAACTGCAGAGAAAGGTAGAAGGAAATAACAAGGTATTAGAAATCTAAGTTGCACAACAACAGACCTCGAGCATAAGAACGAAAGTTTCTAGAGAAAGAAAGAACGAACCGGTGAAACAATTGCACTGACAAAGCAAGTAATTAGATATCCAGACCCCCAGGTCTTTGAGATGTGCTCCCAGTTATTCTGTGTTTTGGATAATCCAAATGGAAAAATGAATCATAGTAACGAAAGTGGGATAAGAAAGATAAAATCCACGAAAGTGGTCGTAAACTAGTGAGAGATACCTTCATCCACGTCCAAGCTGTTTCCCGACCTTCATTACTAACAGCAAGTCCAAATACAGCATCCTGACTGCGAACCTACGTAGACAGGCATTAAAGTCAGTATATCATCAAGCTTTAAGATTCTCAAAACTATTACTAGCAAGTAAAACTTCAACCTCCAATTAAGAGAGAAAATCTGAAATACCTCAGGAGTCAATATAAACTGGAGAACTTCCAGTGTAATATTGGGATCGGGACAAGACGCTAAAGAACCTACAGGCACAGACACATCAATTACTGCTACAATCTAACAGCCTCATACGTTCAGTATTATTTTACTAATTACTTATATACCTAGAATGCGGGTTTTCTCCTGGCTTAGATCACTCTCTCTGTAGAGTCTAACAAGAGATTCATAGCCTGATCGGTCAGATACGCTTGTTCTTTGCATTACAGCCACATATGCCGCCTGCAACGGTAGTCCATAATTAACATCAACGATGAACTTAAAAGTTTAATTACATATGTGTAATTAATGATTTACGTCAAAGCAACCTTTCTAATGTCTGGGGGAAGGAGGGGCGTGTTTCTGTCTTCTATGAAGGCATGAAAACGCCTACTTGCTTCATCTAACGTCAGGTCATGACCAAAAACAGCAAGTGCAGTCAAAATTTCTCCTCTCAACATTGCATCTAAATGGCTTTCGCCCGGTTTAGGCTGCCAACCAAGCCTCCTGTAAAGAAATTCTATCATAAATGATCAACTTTGAACAAAATTAAAGAAAAAGATAGAAGCAAATCTTGTGTCCTGATAGTTTATCTACGTAGGCATAAGAACGAAAGTTTCTAGAGAAAGAAAGAACGAACCGGTGAAACAATTTCATTGACAAAGCGAGGAATTAGTAATCCAGACCCCCAGGTCTTTGAGATGTGCTCCCAGTTATCCTGGTTTCGGATAATCCAAATGGAAAAATGAATCACAGCAGCAAATGTGGAAAAAGAAAGAAAAAATCCATGAACGTGGAAACATTTTGTAAAATGTCGTAAACTAGTGAGAGTTACCTTCATCCACTTCCATGCTGTTTCCCGACCTTCATTACTAACAGCGAGTCCAAATACAGCATCCTGACTGCGAACCTACATAGCCGGGCATTAAAATCAGTATATCAAGCTTTGAGATTCTCAAAATTATTACTAATAAGTAAAACTTCAACCTACAATTCAGAGAAAGAAAATCTGAAATACCTCAGGAGTCAATATAAACTGGAGAACTTCCAGTGTAATATTGGGATCGGGACAAGACGCTAAACAACCTACAGGCACAGACACATCGATTACTGCTACAATCTAACAGCTTCATATGTTCAGCATTATTTTACTAATTACTTATATTTACCTAGAATGCGGGTTTTCTCCTGGCTTAGATCACTCTCTCTGTAGACTCTAACAAGAGATTCATAGCCTGATCGGTCAGATACACTTGTTCTTTGCATTACAGCCACATATGCTGCCTGCAACAATAGTCCATAATTAACATCAACGATGAACTTAAAAGTTTAATTACATATGTGTAATTAATGATTTACGTCAAAGCAACCTTTCTAATGTCTGGGGGAAGGAGGGGCGTGTTTCTGTCTTCTATAAAGGCATGAAAACGCCTACTTGCTTCATCTAACGTCAGTTCATGACCAAAAACAGCAAGTGCAGTCAAAATTTCTCCTCTCAACATTGCATCTAAATGGCTTTCGCCCGGTTTAGGCTGCCAACCAAGCCTCCTGTAAAGAAATTCTATCATAAATGATCAACTTTGAACAAAATTAAAGAAAAAGATAGAAGCAAATCTTGTGTCCTGATAGTTTATCTACGTAGGCATTTGAGTTGTTAAGAAAAGAACAAGCTTACTCTGCAGAATACTGGAAAAGTCCAATAAAGAATTGTTTAATGTGATCCAGTAGTCCGGGTACAGCATCGGCTGCAATTCTTGCCAGATTATAACTTATCTGTGAAACATGAGGACCAGAATCAGACCAAGGTTATCAATGCAGTAACATAAACACAATGCAGGGGCGATCATTACAGCAATCAAATTTGACAGCACGATATACTCAAGTTCCTCTCTGTATGCACTCAACAAGGTAAGCAATGAAGCAAAAGACTGCTTGCGAGCCATTGATAGGGCAAAGGAATCATCCAAAATGCCTGTGAAAGGAAAAAAAATTGGTGAAAACTTTCACTATCAAAGAGATAAACAAGCATGCGTACGAAATGATGATTACCAAATCTGTCAGTTTCAGACAATTGCTTCTCTTCGATAGCGTTTCTAAGCGCAGCTGCAAGTTCATCCTCATATTTCACTCTGTAAAAACCAGTCTGATCCACATTGACCTTTATCCAACTGCATAAAGCATTGTCTTTGTTGCTTGTGCCTCCACATCCAGCCTTTCCTACTGAGCAACCCAGAAATTCCTTTATGTCAAGAGTTTCAGACTTCGCTTGTAGTAGGAAATTCTTGCGTGCATCATACGAGCCACAGGATAATGTAATCGGCACAATCCATTGCCCATCGCCTTGGGAACCGCTTGAGTAGAATTGTGTCTGCCATACATTAATTTACTTATTCCTATTAGATCTTTGTTCGTTTCCTTGTACCGTGGAATAAAACCTAAACAAATGACTTAACAGCTTTTATGTGCATTAGAGCTTGAGAGGATTTTTCAGAATTTCATTTGATAACCAAACAACTTTGAAAGAAGCAAACATAAGGAAACCTGATTAAACTCCAACTTTTGATCTTTGACTTTGACAGAAATGACCGGGTAACCCTTCTGCTGTGTCCATGAATTCATTAGTTTGTTTACAGGTTCACCGGATCCCTCCTCAAGGGCAGCCCACAAATCTTCTGTCTTTGCATTTGAGTAAGCATGCTTTTTGATATATGAAGCAATTGACCTCTGGATGCATTAAAAAGTAGCATGCAATTAACTCTCTAACTTTTTTATATCATAGAAAATAAGATAGTTCCTTCAACCTTCAAGCACACTAGTTGACAAATCAAAGGACATACCTGGAAGACTTCAGCACCTAGATAGCTTTGTAGCATCCGAATAACAGTAGCACCTTTTTTATAACTTATCGCATCAAGTATTTCATCAATCTCAGCAGCATGATTGATCTCCACCTGGCCAAAAAGAACAGATTAAACCATAATAAACCAGAGAGACTTATATACACTAATACTCTCCAATAATAACGCCTTGAAAACTATAGTGGTGAATATTACTATTTAAAGCCTTCTGTGCAGATGATCCAGATTCGATGCCAGGAAACGGCAAACTTTAGGAAATTAAAATTAAAATGAAACCCAAGAAAGACCAAGTGCACGAATAAGTACCTCAATGGGGTGAGATTCTTCAAGCCCATCCAGCTTAAGACCAGCAGTGACTTCACTAAGAAACTGAGTCCATATTTTCCACTCTGGGAATAAGCTATCAGTAGCTAAATAGCTCACCTAATGACATTAAACTACTTATTTATAAGTACAAAAGCATGGAAACTAACAAGTATAACAATGATATGAAGTGATACCCATGTTGCAAATCCCTCATTCAGCCATAAATGCGTCCACCATTCCTTTGTTACAAGATTGCCAAACCACTGGTGTGCCAATTCATGTGCCACGGTAATCGTAACCTATTACCAAAACCAAATAAAGTGATTAAACGTATCATTGAGTGCTAAAACTATACCTCCCTACCATATTAACCAAGATAATTCTGAAAGCAGTGACATTCAGGATGCGCATTTTACCCTTTGCTTGTTGGCAGCTGCAGAATGTTGTTCATCAAAAAGCAAAGCCATTTCTCGGTATGTAACTAAACCATAATTCTCCATGCCGGCGAAAGAAAAATCAGGTATTGCAACCATATCCAATTTGGGCAACGGGTATGGCACAGCAAAGTATCTGCAGAACTTAACATCAATGATTTCATATTAAATGGAATGTAATGCAGCATAAGTACAACAACAACAACCAAGTCATATCCTTATCCCACTAAGTGGGATCGGCTGTATGAATCCTAGAATGCCACTGCGCTCGGTTTTGCGACAAGTCTTCCGTTAGCTCCAAGTACAACATATCTTTTTTTAAAGTGTCTTTCCAAGTCTTCCTAGGTCTTCCTCCACCCTTTTTGCCTTGATGCTCCGTCTCATAGTCATCTTCCGTTAGCTACAAGTACAACATATCTTTTCTTAAAGTTTCTTAAAGTTTCTTTTATCTTCGGTTCACATGTCCAAACCACTTTAAACGATTTTCCAGTGTTCTATAAAACTAGCCTTGGGGCACACCTAGGCGCCCTTGGAGGCGGGGCTGCTGGGTTTTCGCCTTTGTTTTGTGAAGGTAGGCGTAAGGCAGTGTTGGAGGACCTAGGCGGCTGAGGCACGCCCAGGCGTTCAATTGGGCGTTTTTTTCCTTCCAATTCCAGGTCTATTTCTACCGTTCCTCTGTTTCTACCATTCCTCTATGTGTCGTTCTAGTTTCAAGAAAGAAGAAAGAAAGTTTCTCTCTCCAAATCCTAGTGGCAAAGTCTAACTCTAACTCTTTTTTATGTTTTTGTTTTTTATTAATAGCCCATTTAGATTCTGCCACCTAGCATTTTGATTAGCCAAGATTTATTTCTCTTGAAATTTCCTATAACTACTCACTCGGCCATTATTTCCTTTAAATTCCCTATAATAATTGCTCCACTGAATCTTTATTTCATTTTAATTCCCAATAATAGCTCCACTTAGCCTTTATTTCCTTTTGAATTGCCTATAATAGCTAAACTTGGCTTTATTCCAAAGTATTATACTATATATAATTATATATGCAATATATATTAAGTTATTTAGGTCTCGTGAGGCAAAGCCTCACGCCTCATGCCTAGGCAGGGCTATCCATGGAACGCCTCTGCCTTTTCATACATTGATTTTCTCTCATCTTATCTTCAATGGCGGCCATTGCTACTTTACCTCAGATATATTCGTTCTTTCTCATATCATTCCTTGTGTGCCCACATATTTAATGAAGCATTCTCATCTTCACTACTCATTTTTTGCACGTGTTGCTTTTTGACAGCCCAACACTCCGTGCCATAAAGCATTGTTGACCATATTGCCGTCCTATAACATTTTCTCTTCAGCTTTAGTGGCATACGACGATCGCACAACACACACACTACACTCTTCCACTTCATCTATCCAACTTGTATTCTATAGTTGAGATCTCCATTTAATTCTCCATTATTTTGCAAGATAGATCCAAGATACAAAAGTGTTCACTCTTTGGTACTTCCTGATTTTCAATCCTCACCCTATCTCATCTGGACCCCCATTTTCACTGAACTTGCAATCCCTATACTCTATCTTTGACATTAGACGAAGACTTTTAGATTCCAACACTTCACACCAAAGGTTAAGCTTTGCATTCACTCCCTCATGCATTTCATCTATCAGTACTATATTATCTTCGAAAAGCATACACCAAGTGATATCATCTTGAATATGTCCCGTAAGCTCGTCCATTATCAACGCAAAAAGATAAGGACTTAAAGCTGAGCCTTGGTGTAACCCTATGGTTATGGGAAAGCTTTCATTTTGTCATTCTCCATCATACATATCCTTTATTGCTTAGATATATGCTACTCTACTTTTTCTTCTCTAGAATCCTCCAAATAATTTTTTTTTGGGACGGACCATGTCTTACGCTTTTTCCAAATCTATAAAGACCATGGCAAATGCTTTTTTTATCTCTATAATGAAAAGGAAAAAAAATCTAGAGAAACTGCTACATTAGTCCATAACATGCATCAAGTGCAATTGTCAACTTGAATATGAATAATTAGTAACTTTTACACATACTCTGTGCACCATTCAAGTGTCTTGACAGCAAAGTGCAAAGCAAACTTCCCCTGGTCTGCCTTACCAACTTGACAATATACCCGCACTTTGACCCCTGTAACGACATCAAATGTGACATCAACAAGAAAAAGGTTGCACTGACATACACATGAAACTAAGGATGTTGTGTAGGAGTTTACCATCAGAAGTATGATCTTCAACGTAATCAAACAATCCAACAACAATGGCCACCAAATATGTAGACATAATTGGTGTTTCCACATATGAAACTGTCTTCAGATGTCCATTCAATTTTTCTTCTTGAATCGGCATGTTAGAAAGGGCTACTAGTTCAGACGGAACACCATCAAGTGTTATCTTGAATGTAGCCTGCCAACCAAATAGCCAGCAAGTCATAAACTCTATATTTGAACAATTTAACAAGAACGGGAAGATTGATTTCTCATCTTTACTACCACCTTAAACAACAGATCTCTTTTTTCCTAGTCTCAAAAATGCATTTATAACAATGTATATCGAGAATGGTGTAAACAAAATCACTTGATCTTCTTCTTCTTCTAAGCCTTTTCCCACTAGGTGGGGTCGGTTGTGGGGGATGCAACACGAGGACTTCCCAGCAGGTCACCCATCCTAGTAATATTCTCACTCAAACTCGCTTAACTTTGGAGTTTAGATGGGATCCTGTACATGTGAGTTGGTATGATCGCATCCCAACGATTCGACTTAAGATAGAAGTGCCGGCTGTCGACTACCTGACAAGCTCCCCCTCCTCCTTCGATGAAAATCAATATCTTAAGTCAACTGTGTGTGTGAGAGAGAGAGTAACCTTGCAAGCAGGTTCATCCCAACACGGAAAGCACCGTCTGGCATCAACGGGTTCAAACTGCGTAACTGCCATATTTTTCTTCTCACCGTTGTGCTCATATGTACTGCACGAAACAAATCAAATCTTAGACCTATCTATACCATTGGCACATGATAATACTGAACGAACAATCGAAGATAGACTGCGCAAAAGTTCCTGCTTTCAAAAACTACCTTCTGTAGAAACCCTTCATCTTGTCATTCAAAATTCCTTCAAATTCAATAACCAAAACTCCAGACCCAATCGGAAGCATCTCTCCAAACTCCAAAACCAAAATTCCATCGTCTTCGAACGTCTCGGCCTTCGAAGGCTTGAAAACCTGCTCAAACATTTACTCATTCAGTAAAGACACAAGTAGCCAAACAACGCACTAAATGAATTCCAAATAATCTTTCCATTTCCTACGTTATCCGTGCAGCCAAACAAGGCAGTAAAGTTGACAACGTTACAATCATCTTATCAATTCCAATCCATTCACTTGCCCACAAATCATGAACAGAGCAGTAATTAAACCAAAATTAAAACTAATCAACGATTGATTAATTGAACTTAGACTTATTAATCGAGTATTAATTAACAAATCAACATAAAAAGAATGAAAATTTTCATCAGCCAAACACCTCACTCTCCATTCTACTTCTTTTTTCAGTCTGCTCTACAAATTTGAAAAGCAAACGCTCATCGATTACCTTGGACGACCCGCCGTGAGCGAAAGAGACGGCGCCCGCATTAATGGAGAGCTCGGCGGCGTTGAGAACGATGAATTTGGTATCGGCGACGATATCGAGGTCGATGTCGACGGAGCCGCCGAATTTGCAGGCGACGAGGTCCGGCTTCAGCCTTACGTCGTAGCGTTTCGGGACGGCAAATTTCGGAAGCCGGAGCTGGCCTTTAAACTGCTCCATAGCAGCGACGACGAGTGTGATACTTGCGAGCTGCGCGAGAGTTTATCGAGTTCAGATTTCGGAAGTGTGCGAGTGGGACTCATCAGTTGTCGCCATTTTACAACTTGCAACGTACGGGTCTTTCCTGAGAAAATTTTATACAACGACTATTTATGGATGGGGTGCGCTATAACACACCTTTTTTTTTTTCTTTTTCTTTTTTTAACTTTTAACATTTTGTTAATTTTTGTTATTTCATCATTTTCAAATCATCAGATGGCCGAAAATTAAAAGAATATGTAGGAAGTAAAAATAAATGTGTAGATAATTTTCTACATTTTTTCCAACTTATTTATCCTAAACATATGATCTTTTTTTTTAAATTTAATTAAAATGCTTTGATGAATTGTCAACTCAGCAATCTTCTATTTATTTAATATTATTTGGACCCGATTTTACATTATCGGTCTAAGCGATTGAGATCGTTGAGTGAGCATGATTCTTGACCGCCGGATAAGGAAGTTAAGATATTTTGTTATTGTTAAGAGATAATATTATCATAATAATTATTTTTATCTCGGTTTTCTTGTACAAAATAAGTGGGATTCTCATTATCTTTAATGGGAAGCAGTAACAACAGAGTTCGGATTAACTTGAGTCTCCTGGCTGTAGACGTGTTGATTGATAGGAGATCATCACGAGGGATTTAATATCATCTAAAGAAAATAATAGTCATGGATAATGTTGGCATAGGAAACCTAGGTAGACTAGGCTTTTTGTTTTGCTTGGTGATGGATGTGACAAATGGGTTTGAAATGATAAGGGTGCTTTGAATTTTCAAATTCTCTTTGTGAAAGTATGGACACAATGCAAGGAGGCTGGCAAGCTTTTTGGCATAATATATTAAAGATAATATCGGTTGTTTTGATATTATTTTTTGGAGTATATCCGGGAAAATGCTTTATTGGATAGGTGATCATGTAGGCTTGGCTATAAATACAAAGTTGCAGATAACGGAAAGACTCTCTCTAATTCAACATACAAATTGCTCTGCACAAACTCTCTCAGCAACCTTGAGATTTTTATTTTCTTTTTTCGCCAACACATCTTCAGTTTAGATAAACAACATTGTGAAGGCAACCGGTGATACCTTTAGTTTGGACAACACTATCGTCGTAGAACCAGCCGACCGCGGAACACCTTTAGTTTGGATAAACAGCAATGCGTCGAGGCCAACTAGTTATCTATCTAAGTCTCGGTTGAGAAAGACTTTCGGGTCTTTATTGGCAGAGGTCATCTCATTAGCCTTTTAGGCGAGGTGAGGTGTTAAAGTTTACTAAGGCTCGGCACATTGAACGCCGAGGTGTTTTATGATTGGATACTCACAAGTCAGCTTTAGAGTTCGGCATTCTGACAGCCGAACCACATTTACCATCAAGACATATATCTGTTTTGAGTATCCGTGCCCCTATACTCTGGTGTCGATTTGGCGTGCTTATACCCTTACAAATATAATCACTGTGACCGAATTCGGCGCCGACGATTTGTGAACTTCGCAAAATTAACAGCCTTGTCTTCAGGCTCTAAAACCTAAAACCCAAAGGCCGAGACGTGTTCCTTCCTCGACCACAGTCGCAAGATCGAGAAGTCAGCTGAACGCTCAAAGCAACATCAACACATTTTACTCCTCGACCGAGCTCGGCCGACAAGTTGGCACGCCCCGCATCAACCGAAGAACGTCTCGGCCTTCGTAGGCTTGAAAACCTGCTCAAACATTCATTTACTCATTCAGTAAAGACACAGGTAGCCAAACAACGCACTAAATGAATTCCAAATAATCTTTCCATTTCCTACGTTATCCGTGCAGCCAAACAAGGCAGTAAAGTTGACAACGCTACAATCATCTTATCAATTCTAATCCATTCACTTGCCCACAAATCATGAACAGAGCAGTAATCAAACCAAAATTAAAACTAATCAACGATTGATTAATTGAACTTAGACTTACTAATCGAGTATTAATTAACATATCAACATAAAAAGAATGAAAATTTTCATCAGCCAAACACCTCACTCTCCTTTCTACTTCTTTTTTCAATCAGTTCTACAAATTTGAAAAGCAAATGAACATCGATTACCTTGGACGAGCAGCCGTGAGCGAAAAAGACGGAGCCCGCATTGAAGAAGAGCTCGGCGGCGTTGAGAAAGATGAATTTGGTATTGGCGACGATATCGAAGTCGATGTCGACGGAGCCACCGAATTTGCAGGCGGCGAGGTCCGGCTTCAGCCTTAAGTCGTACCGTTTCGGGACGGCGAATTTCGGAAGCCTGGGCTGGCCTTTAAACTGCTCCATAGCAGCGACGATGTTGAATTTTGGATGTATATTTCATATCAAAACAATTAAAAGATGAAACATATATATAGGGAAAGAAAGAGAACATAAGCCTAACTTGCCTAATTTCCTAACTTGCCTAACTTGCCTAATTTACACAAAGAATGTTAACTAGCCTAACTTCACTAGTCATCCAACATGTTTATTTCATGCATGCATTTTAACAAAAGATATGACTTGGAACATGATTGATGCTTCTTCTAATACTCCCCCTCAAGCTGGATCAATGGGGTCCGTTGAGCCAAGCTTGAACAATAAACGCTGAAATTGAGTAGTAGGGAGGTTTTTCGTAAAAATATCAGCCAACTGATCATGGCTACGTGTGTAATGAGTGTTAATAACCTTCGATTGAACTTGTGCTCGAATGTAATGACAATCAACCTCGATATGTTTAGTTCTCTCGTGAAAAACTGGATTGGAAGCAATGTGCATAGCAGCTTGGTTGTCACAAAACAAGGACATAGGCTGATTGCTTGGAAACCCTAAATCTGATAGAAGACATTTTAGCCAAATCAGCTCACACGTAGTGGATGCCATTGCTCGATACTCAGCCTCAGCACTTGATCGAGCTATGACACTTTGTTTTTTGCTTCTCCATGTAACCAAGTTTCCACCCACAAATGTGCAAAATCCAGTGGTTGACTTACGATCAAGAGAGTTGCCAGCCCAATCAGCGTCTGTGTACCCCATGATGGTAGTCTTACCATTCCTTTTCATCAATATACCTTGACCAAATGAGCCTTTGAGATAACGAAGTATTCTTTTAACAACGCATAAATGAGCAATAGTGGGTGCATGCATGAACTGACTGGCAATGCTTACGGCATAGGAAATGTCAGGACGTGTAATTGTGAGGTAAATCAACTTCCCAACTAACTTTTGATAATCAGTGAGATTAGTGGGTGCCTTACTTTGCATGTCGAGCTGGAGTTTACTGTCAATGGGAGTCCGAGCAGGCTTACAATCCACCATATCAGCATCTTTTAGAAGGTCAAGAACGTACTTCCTTTGATTTAGAAAGAGCCCTTTTTGAGATGTGGCCATTTCAATGCCAAGAAAATACTTGAGAGTTCCCAAATCTTTTAGAGCAAACCGAACTTGGAGGGCATGCTTGAGAGAATTAAGTTCCTCAATATTATCACCTGTCACTATGAGGTCATCAACATAAATCAAAACAACCAATTTGCCTACTGAACCAATTCGAACAAACAGTGAGGAATCAGCATTGCTTCTGTGAAAGCCAAGTTCTTCAAGTACTAAGCTAAGTTTTGAATACCATGCTCGTGGAGATTGTTTTAAACCATAGATAGATTTATGAAGTTTGCACACCATGTTAGGATCATGGAATTGAGGGTGACCTGGGGGCAACTTCATGTATACTTCCTCTTCTAGCTCACCATGCAAAAATGCATTCTTCACATCCATTTGATATAAAGGCCAAGATTGATTAACTGCAACGGACAACAATACTCTCACTGTGTTCATCTTGGCAATTGGAGCAAAAGTCTTTTTATAATCCACTCCATATGTCTGAGTAAAACCACAAGCCACCAAGCGAGCTTTATGTCTCTCAATAGTTCCATCAGAGTTGAACTTTGTTTTATATACCCAACGACTGCCCATTGCCTTTTTTCCTTGAGGAAGCTTAATAACACTCCAGGTTCCATTGTCATGGAGAGCTTGAAGTTCATTTTTCATAGCAGTTTTCCAAATATCATGTTCATTTGCTTCTTGAAAGCTTTGTGGATCATGAGTACCGTCTAGGGCACTGAGAAAAATAGCATGAGAGGCTGAACATTTTTTGGAAGTGACAAAATCTGCAAGGGGATATCTTGTAGTATAGGTAACATAATCAACAAGCCTAGATGGAGGATGGCGATCTCTTGTGGGATTTCTCCGAGTTGGAACTTGTGGTGGAGGTAGTGGCTCGGAGACTTGAGATAAGGATTCTGTATGTGAGCTTGGAGCGTCAGTCCCTGCTACTTTTTCTTGATAAGAAGGGATGTTAGGTAATGGAAAGAAATCATGCAGAGACTCCCCCTGATTTGTATCACCCACTTTATGTGTAAAGTAGGGAGTTGACTCATTGAATCTAACATCTCTAGACACTACAAGCTTCTTGGTGACTGGATTATAACACTTATACCCCTTTTGTGTAGATGAATAACCCATGAACACGCACTTATTAGCCCGAGGATCAAGTTTGTCACGATGAGTAGGTTGAGTGTGAACAAAGCATATACACCCAAAGACCTTTAAGTGAGATAGGTCAATCTTTCTCTCCTTCAACATTTCATAAGGAGATTTGAAACCTAGCACTTTACTAGGGAGGCGGTTGATGAGGTATGTAGCAATAAGTACCCCTTGTGACCAAAACTTCTTAGGTACATGTGTTTGTACCATACTTGACCAATCCCGAAACTACCGAGCACCGGCTAACGCTATACTGTCAAGGACCCATAAGAGTTCCCCTCCGACCAGGAGGCCAATCACTACTCGACACGTGTCAAGATTAGAAGCCAATCAGAGCGCAGCACGTGTCGACATCAAGAACCAATCACAACATGACACATGTCAATGTGACAAAGCTACAAGTTTTTCTATAAATAGGGGTCATTCCCCCACAATATTGCCTAATGCCATTTGTGTTAAATCATTCACAAGAACTCACTAAATTGAGAGCTTGATCCTTTGTACTTGTGTAAGCCCTTCACTACTAATAAGAACTCCTCTACTCCGTGGACGTAGCCAATCTGGGTGAACCACGTACATCCTGTGTTTGCTTCTCTGTCTCTATTCATTTACGTACTTATCCTCACTAGTGACCGAAGCAACCAAGCGAAGGTCACAAAACCTGACACTTTCTGTTGTACCAAAGTCTTCGCTGATTTTGTGCATCAACATTTGGCGCCGTCTGTGGGAAACGACACTTATTCCTACTCTCTTCAGCTGTGTCAAGCTGGTTTCTATCATTCGTACACTTTCTTTTGATCAGGCATCCCTCTCCAACATGGGAAGCGAAGGAAGCCACAGCACACAGAATGACACCCCCCTTGCACATAGTGCGAAACAACGAAAGAAGGAAGGAAAACGAGTTCTTCTTCAAGCTAAAGTCGATGAGTTGGAAGCTCAGAACAACAAGATAGCAATGAGGAATGAGGTCCTCCAGGAGCAATATGAGAAGCTCTTCGAGACACTCCACAAAGCTAGGCAAGCTCAGACACGCGAGCTTGTTGCCCCCGTGGAAGTCAACCATCAACTGGGTGCCCTCCAACATGGAGGGTCACATGCATTCGACATAGATATCCCTGATAGGGAACAAATTACCCCTCGACTTGATAATCAACATGAGGCTTCTCTTAACCCAGTTGCTTCGACCCGAACCATGAGAAGTGGAGGGAGACACCTCTTTGCTGAAGGGGCAGAAGGATCGAAAGCCGTCTTTCGCGATTGTCGGGATTTCCTGAAGCAACGTCGAGAGAATTCCATCCATATAAGCTCAAAGATTAATGACCCAAGGATTTCTGAGAGACTCGGTCCCCTGCCACGGCCCAAGCCGGCCACCAATTTGGGGAAGGGGCAACAAGTCCCAGAGAGACATGAGGGTACAGGGGACTCAGAGGTGTTCCGACAGACATACCCTGGAAGCCAGTACAGCGAGTCCAGGGAAAAATCACATGCCCTTGATCAAACCTTCCTAATTCCAAGAGGAGATGGAGATTTACGAAAGAAAGCTCCAGTGACACATAACTCCGCTCAGGACCCCCTTGTCCTACAACTTCTTGAGGAAGTAAACAAGTTGAAGGCTGAACGTCAGGCTGAAATACCTGACTGGAACCAACCCAGGCCTGGCCCTCTTACAAGGAGGATCCTCAACACCCCCCTTCAAGCAAAGACAAAGCAAAAGCTTGGCTTGCAACTTTATACTGGAAAAGAGGACCCGATTGAGCACCTTAACCTCTTTGAGTCCACCATGGCATACCGGATGCACACCGACGAAGAGCGATGTCTTCTCTTCCCCTCCACCCTCTCTGGTGGAGCTCTAAATTGGTATTGTCGTCTTACACCTGAGACGGTAGACTCATTTGAGGAATTGAGGAAACTATTTGTTTCCCAACACATTTTCCAAACCGATCACTTGCACTCTGCAGATGACTTGTACACTATCCGCCAGAAGCCAGACGAGTCATTACATATGTATGCTGGCCGCTTCAGCCATGAATACTCCCGGTGTGCCGAGGCAGACGACAAGACTGCCCTCAAAGCCTTCACGGCAGGCCTACGTGATTGTTTCTTTAAATACATGATCAATGCCAATACTTGGAAGACTTACTCTGAGGTGATGGCGCAGGCTTATAACCATGCCTCCGCCGAGGCAAAGACATATCAGGAGAAACCCCCTACAACCATCCTTTATCAACAAGTGGGAGGTGGAAGCCAGACTCACCTAAATGAGAAGACCTCGACTTCCCAAACAGCAGTGGCACCTCCCCATGCCTTGCATAATGCTTCACCGAATCAACAGACATATCAATTTCAAGGCAAGAGGAAGGATTTCCATCCTCACCACTCTCCTTTCAGTAAAAAGAGTAAGGGACACTATCCCGATAACCAAGGGTATCGCCGCAATAACGCTCGCCCCCAGGCAGTCAATGCAGTGGGTCAAACCCGCGTCAAGATACCCCCTACCCCAAGGTATGAGACATACACGCCCTTGAATGCCACATGCGCGGCCATTTACCCCAGCATAGCTCACTTGATACCAAAGCCAAAGCCGAGGCACCCAGATTACACGCCCCCGAATAACGCGGGCACGTTTTGTTGCTACCATGAGCATAACGGCCATGATAGCGAGAAATGTATCATCCTCCGTGATCGTATTGAAGCTTTGGCACGAGAAGGAAAAATTGATCAATTCCTTCTTCACCCTCAAAGGGATAACCGAAACCAACGCCAGGTGAATGTCATATATTCCATAAGCAGCGGCACACCCATATCTGAATCTTCCAATAGGGCCATGAAAAACAGTGAACGAAGTCTGAGGCCTGGTCACCAAGTGTTTCACGTGGAAGACATCAGGGGAGGGAAGTATCAAAAACCTAACTGGGATCCGATATGTTTCTACCCTGAGGAAAAAAGAGGCATCATCTACCCTCATAACGACCCATTGATCGTAGAGGCTCACATAGCCAACTTTGATGTTCGACGAATCCTCGTAGACACAGGGGCTTCGGTCAATATCATGTTTGCCGAAGCTTTCAAGGCACTCAGTGTAGCTGAACACTTGCTCGATCGCTCGATTTCTCATCTGATAAGCTTCTCCGGTGTTATCGTGCAACCCTTAGGGAGCATACATTTACCCTTTACTATTGGTACAGGCCCTTACACGGCTACCATTACCACTAACTTCCTAGTGGTTGACTGCCCAACGGCATACAATGTCATCTTTGGGCGCACAGGCATCAATGATCTCAAGGCTATGGTATCCACGCATATGCTGTTGATGAAATTTCCAACCCCCCATGGCAACGGCTACATCAGAGGAGATCAGCTTAGTGCACGATCATGTTACAACACTTCAGTTAAGCAACAACACTTGCCCGGACCCAAGGAAACCCTGTCTGTACATGACCAAGTCACAAAGACCAGCCTAGATGAAGCGACCTTGGATCTTCCTGATAGCAACAATCAACCCGATGATCATCGAGATGACTCTTTCACCCAGCAAGCCCAACCTGCTGAAGAGTTGGAGAAGGTACCTATCTCAAGAGATCATCCAGACCGCATGGTGAATATTGGCACCACATTGTCACCACCCCTTCGGTTAGCATTGATATCTTTTTTGAAAGAGAACACTGAAGTCTTCGCCTGGTCATACGAAGACATGCCAGGCATCTCTCCCGATGTCATCTGTCATCGTTTGAGTATTGACCCCAAGATCAAGCCGGTGAGACAGAAGCGAAGATCTTATGACGCTGAACGATACGAGGCAATGAAAGCAGAAGTTGAAAAACTCAAAGGCATAGGCTTTGTCCGCGAGGTCAATTACCCGACATGGGTAGCAAATGTGGTCCTTGTTAGGAAAAATCCGACCAAAGAAAGTCTTTCGCTTCAAAAGGTCTTGTGGAGGATGTGTGTTGACTACACCGACCTAAACAAAGGGTGTCCGAAAGATAGTTTCCCTCTTCCTCTTATTGACAGGCTTATAGACTCTACGGCAGGGTGTGAGCTCTTGAGCTTTATGGACGCTTATTCAGGATACAACCAAATCCTCATGAACCCCTCAGACCAAGAACACACGGCCTTCACTACTGACAGGGGACTATATTGCTATAAAGTCATGCCTTTCGGCCTAAAGAATGCAGGAGCAACTTATCAGAGACTGGTCAATTCAATGTTCGCCGAACAAATTGGGAAGAACATGGAAGTTTACGTTGATGATATGCTAGTCAAAAGCAAACATGCTGACCAACACATCACCGACCTATCTGAAACTTTCACCATTCTAAAGAGGTATCGAATGAGGTTGAACCCCAACAAATGTGCCTTCGGCGTGGGCTCTGGCAAATTCTTAGGCTTCATGATTAGCCAACGAGGCATTGAAGCTAACCCTGAAAAGATCAAAGCAATCCTCGACATGAAAGAGCCAATAACTTCAAAAGACATCCAAAGCCTTACTGGCAAGGTGGCAGCCTTAACCAGATTCATCTCTAAGGCCACAGACAGATGTGCTCCTTTCTTCAAAGCACTCAAGGGAAATAAGAAGTACATTACATGGACGGAGGAATGTGCCAAGGCATTCAGGAACCTCAAAGAGTACATGAGTAAAGCCCCTCTGCTCTCCAAACCAGAAGTTGGTGACACTCTCATCATCTATCTATCGGTTTCGGCTTCAGCAGTCAGTTCTGTTCTTATTCGAATGGACAGTGGTGTCGAACGGCCCGTCTACTACGCTAGCAAGGCCCTACAAGATGCGGAGACACGATACTCCAACATTGAGAAATTAGCTCTAGCATTGGTCATGTCTGCTCGGAAACTTCGCCCTTATTTCCAAGCACACGCCATCATCGTGCTTACCAATCACCCTCTTCGACAGATACTCCAGAGTCCTGACACGTCTGGGCGAATGATCAAATGGGCGATAGCATTGGGTGAGTTTGACATCTCCTACCAACCAAAACCAGCCGAAAAAGGTCAAGCAGTAGCAGATTTCATCGCCGACTTCACATATCCTGTTGACATTGCTTCTACACCTGAAGCAGTAGCTTCATTACCATCGGAAGCTCAGAAAGTAGAATCAACGACCTCAGCATGGAGTCTGTATGTTGATGGCTCATCCAACCAACAGGGCTGTGGAGCGGGACTAGTCTTGACTACGCCCGACAAAGTAGCAATGGAGTATGCTCTTCGTTTCAAATTCAAGGCATCAAACAATGAGGCCGAGTATGAAGCCCTTCTAGCAGGATTACGTTTGGCCAAACACCTCGGGGTTAAACAAATTGATATTTTCAGTGACTCCCAATTAGTGGTCAACCAGGTTACCAACAACTTTGATGCTAAGGACAGCTCCATGGCAGCATATCTTGCGCAAACACAACTTTTGCTTAAGCACTTCCACTACCAGATCACCCAAGTTCCTCGAGCGGCAAACAGTCATGCAGACGCCCTGGCTCGCCTCGCCTCAGCTGTGGAAGACAAGATTGGAAGAAAAATTCATGTCGAACTGTTGGCAACACCAAGCACCATGGCCGCAGAAGTATGCAACTTACAACAGGGGGATAGTTGGATCACCCCGATCTATAATTTCCTTGCTCATGGCACCCTCCCAAATGATAAAGTCCAGGCTAAGCAAATTCGATACAAGTCTACCCGCTACCTGATCATCAATGATCAACTCTATAAGCGAGGTTTTAGCCTGCCATACTTAAGGTGTCTTACGCCTGCCGAGGCGGAAATCGTCCTTCGGGAAATACATGAGGGAGTCTGTGGAGATCATGCTGGATCTCGGTCCCTAGCACACAAGACTTTTCGCCAAGGATATTACTGGCCAACACTCCACCAGGATGCCATCAAAGTATCCCGCTCATGTGACAAATGTCAACGATATGCAACTATTCCTCATTCCCCTCCAGAGCCTCTTACTCCTATGATCAGCCCTTGGCCCTTCGCCCAGTGGGGACTTGATTTGATCGGCCCAATGCCGGCAGGGAAGGGCAAAGTCTGTTACGCAGTCGTTGCAGTGGACTACTTCACAAAGTGGGCCGAAGTAGAACCCTTGGCAACCATTACTGAGGCAAAGATAGAAGACTTCGTGTGGAAGAACATCCTTTGTAGATTCGGCATTCCCAATGCGATAGTCACTGACAATGGGCGACAGTTTGACAACAAGAAGTTCAGGTTGTTCTGCTCTAAGTTCAACATCAACTTATGCTTTGCCTCTCCAGCTCATCCCCAGTCTAATGGACAAGTTGAGGCCATCAACAAAATAATCAAGCGCACTTTGAAAACCAGCTTGGACAAAGCTAAAGGCTGTTGGCCAGAATTTGTACCCCAAGTTCTTTGGTCATATCGCACTTCATATCGGACTTCAACAGGAGAAACTCCATTCTCACTTGCCTTTGGCACAGAGGCGGTTGTCCCTGTTGAGCTCGAGCAAGCAACATTCCGAGTCCAGAACTACATTCAAAGTGAAAATGACAAACAACTCACCCTCAACTTGGATTTAGTCGAGGAACACAGAAACCAAGCTCACTTGAGGAATGTCGCCTACAAGCAGCGCATCTCCAACTATTATGACTCTAGGGTCAAGCCTCGTTCTTTCAAAATAGGAGACTGGGTCTTAAAGAAAAGATTACTCTGCGACAGAGTCCCGAGTGAAGGCACACTTAGTCCAAACTGGGATGGACCGTATGAAGTCATTGGCATCAGTCGCCCTGGCTCTTACACACTTAGAAGCTCCGATGGCAAGACCCTTGGCCATCCATGGAACGCTGATCACTTGAAGTACTACTACAAATAGACTCACGATGTACAAGTGTTGAGCTATAGCCGTTCGGCATCCTATGTAATGAAGGCCATTTGGCAATGAATTCAATAAAGAGGTAATTTAGCCAACTCAGCCCTCACTCTTTTACATTCCTAGCAAGGGAACACTCAAGTGTTGAAACCTCAAAGCAGATATATCCAACACGAAACAAAATCTAAGTATGTGTCGACAAGACTATACAAAGAAAGGAACAACCAAACAATGGCTTATATCCAAACAATAGATCTATTCATACATAGCCAAACATGCATTAATAATAGTGCAAACACTCATAAACACCTAAAATCCAAAACTCTCAAGCTTATAACATGGGCACATGTTATACACACATCAGACTACTACATCCAGAATACATGCAGATAGTAAAGACACTGCTATTCATTCTCATCTGAAGCCGAACCCCTGGCAGTATCACTCCGCGTCCTACCATCATCCTCTGCATCCCCAAGATCCTCTTCACCATGCTGAGTCTGTGCATCAGCACTACCTTCATTATCAGATTCATCTTCGCTGCTAGGATCAACAGCAAGGACAAATGTCTCGCCCTTTCGATGATGCTCATCTATATCTTCGTGGTATTTTCGAAGAATGCTCCCATCATCATAACGATCAAGGACGACCATCCATTTCCTTTTTTCAAAGCGAGCTTCTTGAGCACAGTAGGGTTTAATAGCAAGATGAAAGGTCGAAGAACTTAAGTATTCTTGCACAGCAGCCTCCCTTTCAGTTGGAATGCTCTTCTCCAGTTCAGAAATCTCAACTAAGGCACCATCCAATTCTCCCCTAACCTTGGATACTTCCAAGGTAGCCACCTCCAACTGTTTTTTAGTTGCCTCAAACAATTTCTTAAGCCTTAGGTTCTCACCATTTCGCCTTTTCAAGCTCTCCATGGTTTCGTCCTTCAGTTGGAGAGCCTGAGTCAAAAGTCCCTTATTCCTTCGGGCCTCGTCCACAAGCTGCTTATTCTCCTTCAGTTTTGCCTTGTACCGCTCAACCTCTTGCAGTCTGTCGTGATACTCGGCCATGACCTGCATGGCAAGACGATCATCACTACCTAAATAATGATAATAAAGAGGAAAAAGTAAGGAAATGACAAAGTAACACTCACATATGAAGACAGCTTCAACATCCGGTCGCAATCCGATTCATCCTTAGCTAAGGGCTCTCCGAGCTCATCGAAGGCGAATCGACGCCCTGCCAAGCAATTGTTGATATCCCCAAAATCCTTTGGCCGCGTGGCAACCCTCAAGTCCTTCCACGGGACACTGCCAGCTCTTTCCTTGCCTTTCCCCTCATGGCGGGAACCAGGATCACTTTCCTGGACAGTGTGCTCCATAGTAAGAGGATGAGGCAACAGTCGGCTCCCTTCTCCTGCAACTACGGCAGCAGCATTTTCAACGGCCTCGACTCCAGTCTTCCTAAAGGCAGGCCCCTTAAGGACCCCATCTTGGGACTTAGGTCTAACGGATGGTTCCCCTCGGAACTTATGAATTTTCTTATGCGGTAGGATGTCTTCCGAAGGAACTAACACTGGTGCTTTCCTTTTATGGGTGCTAGTCCCTGTTTTCTTGCTTACCTTCTCCACTGCATAAGGAAAATCAAAATAAGAAATACAACTTTCCAAATAAAGTAAGGAATTGAGCTAAGTTTACATGAAGGATACAACTTACTCGATCGTCCCTGGCTCTCGGAAACTAAGGGTTGGAAACCGTACCGACGAAATAAGGGTCGTAGCTTGCTTAAGTGTCTATCCTCTTTGGGCACCCTCAACACCTTCTCTATGTCAGATAGCTCCTGCCCAAACAGTTGGATGGTGCCCCGCGTCACTACATGAAGCAAAGTGTTAGAAGCAAGAAAAGACCACAACAAATAGCAAATAGTACGAACGGTTGATACGTTACAACCTACAGTCTGGAAGTGAGTAAGCACACGTCGCTCAGGCGTGACACCCTTATCATACTCCCAATCATTATACAGAAAGCACCAACGGTTTTTCCATGTGTAGTATGCCTTTTTCTTACCATACACAATACGCTCTCTCTCACTCCGACATGCACACTCGGCATAACCAGTGCATGATTTTGCTGGGCGCATCTTGTAACAGTAACGCCACTGATGGAAGGAAGGCTCACACAACCCACACTCCATCCAAATGATATAAAATCCAATCAAAGTATCCCAGAAACCAGGATTGAGTTGCCCAGGTGCATATCCGATCAAAGATAACATCTTTTGCAACCACGGATGTAAAGGTAGTCTCACCCCTAAAGTCAGTAATATCTGGGTGTAGAACATAACATGACCCTGGGGAGGCTCAGAAGGCCATTCTTCATCATGTACCAAACGTATCCCTACACTACGAGGGATATTACATGACTGCCTTAGCGCCTCAACCTGCTTCTCATTATCTAACAAGTTATTCTTTAGATGGTCTGCTGTGAACTCAGAGCGAACTATGGGTATGGCATAAAAAACAACCCCCTCACCCAACGCCATGGAGGAAGAACTAGCAATAGCTAAAGTTTGACGGTTGGGAAGATCATCCAATGTTTCTCTAGTACCGGACTCTAACAAAGACCCTGAAGACTCCGACATTGCAGACTCAGACTTAGAGCTAAAGCTAGAAGAGCCCTCATCACTAGAACTTCCAGGCTCTGACATCTACAATAAGAAGAAACAAATTCTATCACTACATGCATGATCAAAACATAAGGAAGTTCCTATATTACCCACATGAAGATGGTGCAAAGCGATGCCGGAACCCTTCTCAATCAGAAAGCAATCCGTCTTCCACAGTCACTACAAAACAAGCAAATGAAGACCGTGTCAAGCGCCAAAAAAAAAAAAAAAAAAAAAAAAAAAAAAAAAAAAACAGCTTCATCCAAAAAGCTTCACCCGAAAAGCTTCACCTCCAAAGCTTCACCCACAAAGCTTCACCCACAAAGCTTCACTTAAAAAAGCTTCACCTACAAAGCTTCACCTAAAAAAGCTTCACCTAGAAAGCTTCATCTACATACTTTCACCATCAAAGCAGCTTCATCCAAAAAGCTTCACCCGAAAAGCTTCACCTCCAAAGCTTCACCCACAAATCTTCACCCAAAAAACTTCACCCACAAAGCTTCACCCAAAAAACTTCACCCGAAAAGCTTCACTTAAAAAAGCTTCACCTACAAAGCTTCACCTAAAAAAGCTTCACCTAGAAAGCTTCATCTACATACTTTCACCATCAAAGCTTCACCATCAAAGCTTCACCTAGAAAGCTTCATCTACAAAGCTTCATCTCCATACTTTCACCATCAAAGCTTCACCATCAAAGCTTCACCTAGAAAGCTTCATCTACAAAGCTTCATCTACAAAGCTTCACCATCAAAGCTTCACCTAGAAAGCTTCAACACCAAAGCTTCACCTACAAAGCTTCAACACAAAACCTTGCTCCAAATAAACAAATTTTGTTCCCAAAACCCAAGATGTCCTTGAACTTGTACAAAAACACTTGGGTCAACATAAACATTTTTTGTTTTACACCCACAAGGGCCCAAAATCTTCATTCTTATTTATTCACTTATATATGTTCCCAAACATATTATGATAGATCAAATAATAATTCAAAGTCCAAAATTTAGTTATGGACAAAAATACAAGCAATTCACCAGTACTGAAGTTGCTACAAAAACTGGAATCTTCCCCAGCCTAGAAATCCAACAAAGCTTCGCCTCCTTTTCTCTATCAAATTTTTGCAGCTGCTGCTTTTCTCCAATGGAGCTGAATTTTGGACACCCTCTAGTTCTTGAGCAGATGAACAACTTTCAAGAAGGAACCATTTCTGTTTGAGCCACGGAAATTAAAGTGTTGAAGCTCCAAGCATGACAGTCGGATTCTTGCAGATTTCGAAGCTGCTGTGATGTTTCGAAGATCTGGAAATATTTAACCATTAGTTCTTTCTGAATTTTTGATATGTTATGAAAGAGACGATGAGGAACAACTTCAATGAAGAAAGCATGCTGATCTGAACAATAGAAAATGGAGTTTCGAAGCTCACAACAAATCTGACGGGTTGACAGAAAAATAATAACCAGTCATTCATCATACCTGAATTTCTTGAGTTATACAGCTCCGAGGGATCTCAATTTTGGATATGTTGTAGTTCACAAGTTAAGGAACAACTTCGATGAAGAAAGTATGTTGATCTAAGCAAGAGAAAATGGAGTTTTTGAAGCTCACACCAGGTCTGACGTGTTGACAGACAAATGATGAACAATCACTCGTCGTACCTGAATTTCTAGAGTTGTACTGATCTGATGGCTCTCAAATTTGGATATGTTGTAGTTAAGGAATTAAAGAACAACTTTCATGAAGACAACTTTGTGATTCGAGCTACAGATGATGGTGTTATATTGAAAACCAATTCAGGTTGTTAGGGGAAATGAAAAACAATTCCACCAAAGAAACATCATTATGATGTTTCATCATTATGGTGTTTTCATCATTATGATGCTTTCATCATTGTGATGCTTCCATCATTGTGATGCTTCCATTATGATTGTGATGGACCAACGGTTACACCCTCTATCATAGCAGTATGTGTGTGTATCTCCCTATAGTCATCATGTGCAAGACTATCGTAGTCAGATGGCTTTCCATAAAACAGCTACCAACCGTTACACCTTCTGCAATTCCACTTATTCGGGCCTAGCAACCTTCATAAACAAAATATATGAAGAAAAAGTCCGGGGCTACCACTTAGAAAACAAAAGAATGAAGTTTTGGTACTTACGACATGGACTATTAGCAAGACACTTCATTCGTCAACTCCTTCGACTAGAGACTTGGGGGACTCCCACCATATGCTACTACGCCTTGGTACTCAAAAGTTCGTGACTACTCAGTGACTTGGATTTTTCAAGTCTCCAACCGAGAAGTTTTCCTCACTCGGGAAATTAAGGGAACACTACCTCAAACTACATGCTTCACTCACAAAGCTTCAACAATACAGGTTTCAACAAAAGCAAAAATTCAAAGAACTTTATGAAGAAGGCTTTGGTGTATTTAACACAATATGTTGAAATGAAGCAAAGCTTATTTATTAATATTTTCGATAAGCCACAAATATGTACGTATACATGAGTCAAAATAAACAAACAAAAGGGAGCCTTCACAAAGGTTGCTTAGGGGAAGTCTCAGCAGTCGGTAGAGCCCCAGAAAGAGAAAGCACCGGAGGGTGGTTATCCGGAGCCTCAGTACTTGACAAAACCCCAGAAGGAGGAGGCATTGGAGGTTCATCATTTGAAGCTTCATTACCAGGTACAGCCCCAGAGGACGAAGGCAATAAATGCCTTTGGAACAAACCCACAAACCGCTGATGATCAAGTAAAACCTTACCATCAGATTCCTTCATCTGGTCAAGCTTCCTCTTCATGTTTGTAGCATAGTCATGGGCGAGCCGGTGCAACTGCTTATTCTCATGCTTGAGCCCTCTAATCTCCTGTTTGAGACTCATCACTTCAGCAGCCAATGATTCAACTTGGCGGGTTCTAGCAAATAGGCGTTGGGCCATATTAGACACAGAACCTGCACACTGAACACTAAGAGCCAGAGAGTCCTTAACAGCCAACTCATCAGACCGTTTGGAAAGTAGTCTGTTATCTTTGGGAGTGAGAAGGTTCCTGGCCACCACTGCAGCGGTCATATCATTCTTCATCACAGAATCCCCAACGGTAAGAGGACCAGTAGGGGATATGAAGGATGGGCGCCATATGTTGTCTGGAGAAGGCGTGGCTGTCTCTTCTCCAAGGTTCAAGTCAAAACGACGGTCGGAGGGTCCAGACATTTTCAAATGTGTTGAAGAAGGAAGAGGTCAGACAAATCAAGATCTTAGAAGTGCAAGAAATGAGCTTCTACTGGTAGAGATTCAAGTGTGCTGTGGAACTTAATGCCAGCCTCTATAAAAATCTGCACTCGACGGAGCTTCAGAAATCGAAGAGGCGTTTGCTTTCTCAAAAGCTGGGCTGCTCAGAGACCACGAGGGCCGATCTCAGAAATCGAAGAGGCGTTTGCTTTCTCAAAAGCTGGGCTGCTCAGAGACCACGAGGGCCGATCTCAGAAATCGAAGAAGCACCTGCTTTTGCAGCCTCGTCAGCACCTGTCACATGCACAATCAGCTTTGCGGAAATTACGGGCAATCTGTCGAAGATTTCTGGTGAAGTAGAAAGCACGTGAATCTTACTGTTCAATCACCGCTCTCCATATGCACCATCAACTCCTCGGGTACCACATATAACTTTGTCAAATATCTCTGACAAAGTTTAGGCACGAGAATTTCGAAGTTCCAGCTACCCTACTATTACCCATAAGGGTAAAGGAACAGCACCACTGCTTGACAACTGGAAAGTCCCTATGTGTGTCGACCTCCGTGTTTTGCGGCAAGATAGGTTGGCAAGAACGTCCAACCTTTACTCACATTCGAGAAAAGACTCCCAACATAATTACTTTCTCAAAAACCGGAGTAGCACCGCTTTCCGAATCTCGAGAGTCAGATCCTCGACGGGATTGCTTGTTCGAAAACCGAAGAGGCACAACTCTCAGAACTTCGAGAGCCAGATTTCCTTAGATAAAGCTTGTCTGTAATCTTCACACGTAATATCAGCTTTCCAGATACCACATACCACTTTTTCAAAGTGCTCTGACAAAATTAAAACACGTGAAGCTGGCAGCTCCCACTACATTGCTGTGACCAAGAAGGGTAAAGGAATAGCATTACTACTTGTTATTGGGAAATCCCTATATACATTGACCTCCCTCCTCAACGGACAGGCAAACCTGCAAAAATGCTCAACCCTTTCTCGCATTCGAAAAGGCACCCTCAACATAACCTCTCGAAATACTCAGCTTTATTTCCCCCCGATAATACCTCAGCAAATAAGCCACACCAAGAACAAGAGTATCTCATATCATCAGGGTCGAAAGCAAGAGTATCCCATATCATGTTTTCTCCCTGTCTTTGTCTTTGTCCTTGTCCACACCTGCAGGACAAGGAGAAAGAGAGCAGTCAGTCGGAACCTGAAATCAAACCTCCAATCGGGAACTGACTGCCTGGAGCCTTTGCCTGGTTGCTTACTTAGCATTGCTCTCGAGTACTCATCCTCAACTGCTGTCAAGGTCACGAATTCCACCGGCAAATACCTCATGACAGTTGATCAGATATTGGCTCTTTACACTGAAGCTGCCAAGCGTGGATGAGTCACTATGAAGGAATGTTCTGAAGGACCATTTAAATGCAAAGGTTGCACACCACTTCTGCCATGCAAAAGATTGAAGCAGAAGGTTCAACGGTGGGCTGAAACAGATCACTACAGCACGACACCTTTCCATACCACATTCATTATTCCGTCAACATCAATAGTATCCCATATCATCAAGGTCGAACGTACTCTAGATTTGATGGACTTGTTTTGACCCTCAAATTTTTGAGTCGGCCTTATACTCTGAAGGGCACCAGAAAACCCTCCAGCACAGTTCAAGAATAAGCCTGTGGAAAGTTACTTCTTCAAAAGCAAAAGTATCTCATATCATCTCTTATCCATTTGCTTCTCCTTATCCTGGCAGTTGAATGAGAGACAAGGAGAAGGAGAACAATCAACCGGAAGCCGAAGTCAAACCTCTGATCCTGGGTTGCTTACTTGGAAGTTTGACTGCTTACCTTGTCTGTCACATCTTTCGGCAGATCTCCTAGCTCGGCGACTTGGGGGACTCCTACTATAGGGTTTGTATCGCACTTGACCAAGCCCGAAACTACAAGTAAGCTTCAAGTGAAATTGATACATTACCTTGTGCGTCAACATCAGCTAAATACACCATTCCCGGATGGAGGAAAGGTACTTCCAGAAAAGGGCAGATGAAGATCAAACCACACTTCGGTACTTAGAAGTCTCGTGATTACTCAAGGGATTGGATCTTGCAAGTCCCCAACCGAGGAGTTTCCCTCACTCGGGAACTTAGGGGAGCACTGTTTGTACCATACTTGACCAATCCCGAAACTACCGAGCACCGGCCAACGCTATACTGTCAAGGACCCAGAAGAGTTCCCCTCCGACCAGGAGGCCAATCACTACTCGACACGTGTCAAGATTAGAAGCCAATCAGAGCGCAGCACGTGTCGACATCAAGAACCAATCACAACATGACACATGTCAATGTGACAAAGCTACAAGTTTTTCTATAAATAGGGGTCATTCCCCCACAATATTGCCTAATGCCATTTGTGTTAAATCATTCACAAGAACTCACTAAATTGAGAGCTTGATCCTTTGTACTTGTGTAAGCCCTTCACTACTAATAAGAACTCCTCTACTCCGTGGACGTAGCCAATCTGGGTGAACCACGTACATCCTGTGTTTGCTTCTCTGTCTCTATTCATTTACGTACTTATCCTCACTAGTGACCGAAGCAACCAAGCGAAGGTCACAAAACCTGACACTTTCTGTTGTACCAAAGTCTTCGCTGATTTTGTGCATCAACAACATGCATATGAAACATGAGAGCTCTTGTCTTCTCAAGAAGGTCTCGATTTTTTCTCTCAGCAACCCCGTTTTGTTGGGGAGTACCGACACAACTTGTTTGATGAAGAATGCCATGGTTGCTCAGATATTGTGACATATTATTGGACATATATTCAGTGCCATTATCAGATCTTAATATGTGAATATTGGATGAGAATTGAGTGCTAACAAGTTTATGGAAATCTTGAAACACACTTGTAAATTCACTTTTAAACTTTAAAAGGTACAACCAAGTGATCCTTGTAAAATCATCCACAAAGGTTACAAAATACCTATATCCATCAAAAGACTCGACAACTGGTCCCCAAATATCTGAATAAATGATTTCAAAAGGATTACTAGCCCTAGACAAGGATGAATCAAAGGGTAATCTAACAGATTTCGACAAGTGACAAGCATCACATTGAATCTTGTCCTTACACAGGTTTGGAAACAAAAAAGACATCACTTTTTTAGAGGGGTGAGCCAACCGTTGGTGCCAAAGATGTTGGTCTTGTGGTATACTAGAGCTAGCTTGAAAAACCTTGGAAGTCTTGAAATCTTTGGCTAGGTAGTAAAGGCCATTTAAAAAGAAACCTTCACCAATCGTCTTCTTGGTGATGATATCCTGAAAAACAACATTATGAGGGGAGAAAATGGCTATGCAATTTAAAGATTTTGTGAGGGATCCAATGGATAACAGTTGACAAGGGAATGAAGGAACATAAAGTGCTATTGACTCTATGTGATCTGAAAGAAGATTGATTTTTCCTTTTCCTACAACTAAGGCTCATTTCCCATTAGCTACTGACACTTGAGATGGAATGGACATTATTTTAAAATCAT
Source organism: Malus sylvestris (assembly GCF_916048215.2). NCBI lineage: Eukaryota > Viridiplantae > Streptophyta > Magnoliopsida > Rosales > Rosaceae > Malus > Malus sylvestris. The sequence goes on along the minus strand of NC_062267.1, from coordinate 5,135,863 downwards.
GCAGTTTGGTGAGTTGATTTGTCATATGATATGTAGCTCCTGAATCTATAATCCAATAATCATGCACACAACTAGCATTAAGAGCAGTTGAGAAGGAACTTAAGATACCTGGCATATCATTTTGTGGAACACGGTCAGTCTCTGCAAGAAATCCAGTGAACTTTCCCAATAAAGCAGTGTGATTTTTGCTTTCAGACATAGAGGTTTCCAAACAGTCATTGTGCAACTGTTTCTTGGGGAGATAGGCTGCGAACTCGTTGATCAATACGGCGGGATTTGCTGTAAAGTTTATCATGCCCTCAGTTGAAGAACCAGCTGCATGGTTGGCTCAGTGAGATGAATGATTCAAGCTTTTATGGGGGCCCTTGTTATCCTTTAATGAGCTTGGCTTCAGTTCTGGATGAAGAATCCAGCATCTATCTCGAGTGTGTCCAACAACATCACAATTGTTGCATTTCAAGTCAAGCCTTTATAAGGCCTTCATTCAGTGCGACTATGATTAGAAACATAAGCCCTAGTTTCAGGCATATTTGATTTGATCTCCAAGTTCATCACTTTCTTCCTTACTTTTTCTCTTTGAATGATAGCACATACACTTGTGAAAGATGGCAGCTCGGAATTCATAAGTACATGGCTTCTAAGATCTTCAAACTCTGTGCCCAAGCTTGCCAAAAGTTGAAAGATCTTATCCTCCTCAGCTCTCTTTATTAGGACAGTAGCATCAGTGGTATGAGGTCGATAAACATCAAGTTCGTTCCACATACTTGTCAAGCTGCCAAGGTGTTGAACAAATGACTTGCCTTCTTGTTGCAGATTTGCAATGTCTTTCTTAAGCTGAAAAACACGAGCATCGTTGTTTTGATTCCCATACATTTCCTTGACTTGAGCCCATAGATGCATGGATGATTCTGAATAACTGAAATTTCAGCAATTCTACGCTCCATAGAATTAAGTAACCATGACATAACCAATTGATCTTTACACAGCCATGACTCAAATGTAAGAGACGTGGCTGCAGGCGCCTGTATAGCACCATTGATATATCCAAGCTTAGATCTTCCTCCCAGTGCAAGAGATATGGCTCTAGCCCATGGAAGATAGTTGAATTCATTCAACAAGACAGAACTGAGACGTTGGTTTGGATTAACCTCAACGTCGGAACTTGCTGCAGTAGCCAAAGAACTTTCAGCTTCAAATGAGTTGTCTTCCGCCATCGTAGCGTGAAGGAAAAAATGCAACGAAAAAAATTCAGAGTCAGGATTTTAGAATTCCTGCTCTGATACCATGTTGAATTTTGGATGTATATTTCATATCAAAACAATTACAAGATGAAACATATATATAGGGAAAGAAAGAAAACATAAGCCTAACTTGCCTAACTTGCCTAATTTCCTAACTTGCCTAACTTGCCTAATTTACACAAAGAATGTTAACTTGCCTAATTTCCTAACTTGCCTAACTTGCCTAATTTACACAAAGAATGTTGACTAGTCATCCAACATGTTTATTTCATGCATGCATTTTAACAAAAGATATGACTTGGAACATGATTGATGCTTCTTCCAATAGACGACGACTGTTACTTGCGAGCTGCGCGAGAGTTTATCGAGTTCAGACTTCGGAAGTGTGCGAGTGGGACTCATCGTCTCCATTTTTTCTAACTTATTTAGCCTAAACATATGATCTTTTTATTATTTTAATTTCTTTAAATCAGACGGAAAAAAATTAGAAAGATGTGTGAGACGTTAAAAGGAATGTGCGGATAATCTTCTACAATTTTTCTAACTTATTTAGCCTAAACATATGATCTTTTTTAAAATGCTCTGATGAATTGTCAACTCAGCAATCGTCTATTTATTTAATATATATTCTAACAACTAATTTTTTACAGTTAAATTTTTTTAAATTTGTTGCCTTATTAAGAATATTTGTTTTAACTAATTTCATAAGAGAAGGTACGAGGCCATTCTCGCATCAAAGCTTCAGTCTCCAGGCCTTGAAGAATTTTGGCCTTCCTTCTTCTTAATAGCTCACTTTCTTTGTTGTGCTCTTCTTCAGCGGCTTCAATAATCAATGACAAATCAGAATTCTCCAAGCAATCTTCAGAATCAGAACCTGGTGAAACAGAGGATCCAATTTCGGGCTGGTCTTCCTTCCAATCAAAATCAAAAAATAAGTTTCCCGAACCCAGAGCCTCTTTTTCAAACTCTCTTAAAAGACGTTCTCTAGGAGACTTGGCATCACTATCGGAGTTCAGAACTCATGCTACAGTCCATACCAAGGATGTTTAAGAAATCACTCGACACTGTAATCTTTGGTGGGGGCTTATGAAAGTAAAGGGCTTTGCGTAGTTCTTCAATGTCACGCAACAACTCACCATTGTTGGAATTCCCACCACTGTAATCTTCCCTACTCTCAGTTTTCTGCAACATGATATCTTATCTTTGCATACAAATTAATCTAATTACACCATATCCAACCAAACCCACCATGGAAACTTGTAAATAATTCAACTTTTCTCCAAACCCCCCTACAGATTCTTTTGAATAACACTCCAAAAACTGGAACTGATTAATCGAATGAGAAATGCTGAAAATATGATAAAAAACTGCAAATTTACAATACCAACAAGGACCGAGCGTCTCTTGGCCGGAGGAACGTCGCTCGGCTTCTCAGTCAATGAACACCTGGATGGCTTGCTCGGGCGAGCCGTGTGGTTGGTTTCGGGTATTTTCTCGGGAATCGTGTGAAGATTTTGCGGGTAAAACTTTAACGTGACGAATTTAAAGGTGATGGAAAATAGAAGTTTTGTCTTCTGTGTGTTGTACGGTGGAGTAAGTAGAGAGTTGTAATTAGAGCACTTCCAGCGTGGGCTGGAGCTCGGGGGAGAGGCAGCAAACAGGGTCTGAGAGCCCGGTTTATTGACTCCAGCGTGTGGGAGGCCGAGGGACAAGGCATGCCCGTGTACCAGGCCTGTCACGAATTGCCAGCCAGCGAGCCCGAAGGCTATTTGACGCAACGCTGACGTCAGCCAAACGTCAGATCCTTTTTTTATTTTTTTCTGTCAGGTGCGTGCAATGCATCCGCACGTGGGGGCACGTCACCCGACATGTTTTCAGCGAATGGGACCCGCGGTGCAGTTTCAAATTGTTACCATTGGGAAGCCACATGGCTTCCCATGGTCTGTTGGATCTCAACGACTCTTATTTAATATCAACCGTTGGATCTGAGATCAACAGTTGATATTATTCTCTTTTATAAATAAATAAAAAAATAGTTTTAAAATTCAGAAATGTTGCCGTTGTGCCACGTGGCACAATCTGGAGTGTTGGAATTTAATTTTTTAAAATCCAACGGCAGAGATTAATTAGTTGAATAAAAAAAATTTAAAAATTGTAAAAAAATGAATAAAAATCAGAAGAAAAAAAAATTGTTTTTACTTTTCTATAAATACCTTCTCATTATCATTTACCTTGCACCACAATTTCATATTTTCTCAACTACTTTAAACCACATTCCTATCTTTGTCTCAAAGTTTCAATCCAATCTTTTTCAACAAAATGATTACTGATGCATGTACAAATTGGACGTTTTTTGAAGATGTTGCGTTGTGTACTAGCTGGGTTGAAGCTACTCATAGTTTGCTTACGGGTAATGAGATGCAGTTGCGAGAAATGTGGAGTCTTATTCATACCAATTATCTTGAGAAAATGGGTGAGAAAAGAACCAAATAATTGATGTCCAATCGTTGGAAATTACTTAGCCAATCGTTTAGTATGTGGAGAGATGCCTTGGCACAAGCTAGTACTAATCTTTGAAGTGGGAAAAATTACGCGGATCAGGTAACAATATATTATTTATATGTTTGTACTATACCCAAATTTACATTATAATTATTTCTTTGTATTATTTATTTGTTACCTACTTTCATTATAATTATTTCTTATCCCGCATTGTGTAGCAACTTCAAGCACAAGCTTGGTATGGTGCCAAAACCAAAAGCAAAAATAAATCATTAAACCAGTTGGAATGTTGGAATATTGTCAAAGATTGTCCTAAATTCAAAGTTGTGCTTGTCAGTCAAGAAGTTCTCATGAACAGCACCCATTTACACTTTACAATCGATCATGCCTTGCATGTTCACGAAGATGAAGCAGAAGAAGTGCCCGAAACGCCCCCCTGAACAAGCGTCAGGATCGACCCGTTATCTAATTAGGTCTCGAGGTAAGAAGACTTCAAAGAGAAAATGGAGTGCTTCCAAGAATGATTATGCAAAGTATATGGAAGAACTTGCTCACTAAGGTAAATTGACTTTGGTGCGGGAAATGGCAAAATTTGAGGCTAATAAGGCTACAGGAGGCAAAAGCTGCAGATGTTGAGATAGCATTTCAAGCTAATGAGAGAGAAAGAGAGCTAGTTAGGCAAGAAATGAAACAGGTTAAAGAAGAAATAATGGCTCAACGAGATCGTGACATTATGGCCACCCCTTTAGAAGGAAAGGTCTCCAAATTCTAAATATTTTTGGAAGTCGGAGAAAGCGGAAGTGGTGCGAATGAGGCGTGCAAGAGAAGCGAGAGCAAGAAGAGATGGTCCTAGCGCGACAAGAGAATATCATCCTAGCACCACAAATTGGTTAGTGAATAGAGTACTTTTTGTAATCGGAGCCCATAATTTTCCAATCACTTTGGGTTGTAATTTTTTATTTATTGAATAGAGTACTTTATGTTGTTTCCAATTTATTGATTTTAGTACTTTATTTAAACTAATAGTATATTTATTTAATTTGGTAATTTATTTATACTAAGAGAATCTTTATTCAAAAGACATTTAAACACACCAAATAAAATTATATAAACATACCAAATAATAAAAAAACTCACTAAATGAACTGAAAAAAAAACACCAAATAAAATTAAATAAACACACCAAAAAAAAAAAAAAACAAACACACTAAAGATCATAAACATCAATCAGTAAGTTTGCCGCAACGATATATGCAAGGGGAGTTGGCTGGAAATATACTTATATATAGCTATATATGGAAACGAAACTTCGTAATCGAGGAGGTTTTTTTGTTGCAAGAGTAATAAATTGTTAAAACTGTTTTTTTCAAAAAAAAAAAAAAAGGACCCGTGGACTGGCTCCGAACCGGCCCGTTTTTTCTAGGCCGGGTTAGGTCCTGTTTCAAAGTTCAAATTTCTTATACCCAGCCCGTTACATTTTAAAACCAGTATGGTCCAGTCCCTCCAAATTTGGACCCGACCTGGCCGGTGTCCAATGGTGGACTAATACCAGCCTTACAAGGTTATAATCGTCATTGTATTGCGTGAACGAAAATATGATTTTGGATCTTAAAAAAAAATGGAAATGTTATTGTCACTTTAACACAGTTTCACTCTCATTTTACATTTCTCGTATATTTTTATTTCTAAATATAAAAAGCTAAAGTAAAAAATGAGAATTTTAGAGTGTTAATAACAATTATAAAAAATATTGTTTTTAGGTAATTCTTTTTCTTTTATGTGTCTACGGTCTGTTTTGTAGTTTTTTATTTTGAATAATTACTGTAAAATTAAGAAAAAAAAAAATAGTGCATATGTAGAAAGAGGAATGTTAAGGGACCATTTCAATGTGTCGGACACATGGCCATTACACTAAGTATTATAATATAATTAGTTGGAAAGTTGAAAAAAAAAAATATTTCCAACCAATTGTATTATGACAAACCAAAGCAAGTGGCTTAGTGGTAACAGCGCGAATTCTGGCTCCCAAAATACAAAAAACAGGGAGATCCTAGGTTCGAGGCTTCAAGCTGGTGAGTCTGCTTGATTGTGACCAGGCGAAAGCTGAAATGCCTTTGTGAGTTTTCCTGACCTCCGGAATGGATGGATAACTATGTCTTGCCACAAGTTATCCCCTTTTTCTAATAAACTACATCACTTAAATTACCACTACAAGACCAAAAGCATACTCCGCCCTACTTGGGTTGGGCTCAAAAGTTGGACTTTCTAGTAATCTTCCCGTGAAAACCATGTAAAAATGGTCCACGCCAAAGCCCATATCCGGCCAGCAATGGTCAGAAACTCCTGCTCGCCTAAAGAACTCTCATGCGTTAATCTGATGCAGGACAAAAGTGAAGATGACCGGATTACTAGGCATCGAGGAAGGATTCGTCTTGGTGATATTTCTTTGTGCAAGATGATGTTTCCATCGTCAATCATTGCCTCGCAAACGGGAAGCACTATGCGCAAACAAGGTTAGGTTGAACCCTCTCACCCCTTTTGTAACCGAATGCAAAACTCTAACCGAGAAATTGAAGACCCTTTTGTGTTGCAGTGAAGAGTTGCTCAAAAGAACGGAACAGAAGAAATGAAGCAATCAAAGCTCCGTTTGCGTACGAAGCAAATGCCGATGGAAAATCAAGTGTAAAAAGCAGTCAGCACTGTCAAAAATCAAAGTGCATATTTGCTGTTCAAAATAATGAGACGGTTGAGAAATTGTAAAAAGTATAAACCCTTCAAATTATCAAACAGTTTTGCTGGTTGATCACACAAAACTCTAACAGAAAAACTAACCAAAAACATACAATTTCGCAGAATGATTGACAGTGTACAAACGACCGCTTTTTAGACCAAAGTGAGAAGTTATATCACAAACCATTTTGACCAAAACGCATTTCTCTAATTCATTCTCAGACTAACAAAAAACCTCCTAACCAAGACCGACATTACTGTCTCCGCCGCTGCCAGCTTTCGTTAGCCACCGTCAGTGGTGGTGGAGTTCACATTGCCTTTAGCCTCTAAGAAGCGACTCAGCTGCTTATCTTCCAAATGTTCCTGCGCAAAACCAAAGTTAAAATAATTTAAAAAACCCAGAAAATAAAATAAGCAAAATATTTATATAAAATTATTAATTGTGATTTGGATGAAAATTTGGGAGAAAGGTAAGATTTGGAAACGCACGGCGAGGCAGGCCTTGTATTTCTGCCACTCTGAAACGCAATCCTCCTTGTCCCATTGGCCCTTCACAAACTTCTCCGAGTACCACCTGCACACAGTGACAATGCCCATTATACCCTTTTCAGAAAACGAAAAATCGGATTTTAGAGAGCGGGTTGGGGGAGAGAGAGAGATTAGGTTTAAGGGTAGTAATGGAAATTAATTTTGCGCTGAGAGGACCTGGTGAAGCAATTGTGGTAGGCGTCTCTGAGTTTTGCACAGGGAGAAGTGGAAGAAGAAGAAGATTTCTTTTTGTTCCGTGAATCGGTGATGATCCCCATGTGTTGCAAACCGGTTCAGAGGCGGGAGGCGAAGTCCGAGTTTTTCACTCCCTTCCACAAACTCAGCTACGCCTTCCACAACCTTCGAAGACCGAGTCTGCAGCACCTCACCCTTCCTCGTCCACTGCGCACATACACTAAGATTATTAAAACTCAGAGGCAACCCTTCAACAGAATGCACATGAAGGTAAAAACAACAACTAAATTTCCGATTCCCGATATGACTGAGAGCCTTCAAGGGCTTCTTCCAATTCCACACCGAAGACGATTTCTTATCCTTGTGCAACAAATCTTCCCTCACAAATCTGGGTTCGAATCCGAAAAACGGGTTTTCCCAGCAGATTTGGATCTTCCATCAGAAGAGTAAAGCAAAACCTTCTGTGGGGCTTCTGAAAGTAAAGGGCTTTGCTTAGTTCTTCGATGTCACGCAACAATTCACCGTTGTTGGAATTCCCACCACTGTAATCCTCCCTACTCTCATTTTTCTGCAACATGATATCTTATATTTGCATACAAATTAATCTAATTACACCATATCCAACCAAACCCACCATGGAAACTTGTAAATAATTCAACTTTTCTCTAAAACCCCCTACAGATTCTTTTGAAAAAACAATCCAAAAACTGGAACTGATTAATCGAATGAGAAATGCTGAAAATATGAAAGAAAAAAAACTGCAACTGTACAGTACCAGCAAGGACCGAGCGTCTATTAGCCGGAGGAACGTCGCTCGGGGTCTCAGCCGATGAACACCGTGCAGATGGATGGCTTGGTCGAGCGAGCCGTGTGGTTGGTTTTGGGTATTTTCTCGGGAATCGTGTGAAGATTTTCCGGGAAAAACTTTACCGTGACGAATTTTAAAGGCGATTGAAAATAGAAGTTTTGTCTTCTGTGTGTGGGACCAGTGGCGGATCCAGGATTTTAAATTCGGGGGGTCCCAATAATAAAGGTAAAAAAATTTATAGATAAAAATAACATTGAAAAGTTAAATATAATACACTTCATTCAAAAATTAGATGGTGCTATTGGCTTTGGCTTGAAAAATCTTTCCATATTTCTCATTTCTAAACTACACATTTAACCAAAAACACAAAATATATACCAATCAACCAATAAACAAAAAATCCATCTAAATTGCAATGATAAAATGAGTATACAAACATAAAACATATCAACAACCATATCAATAATAGACTAAAAATCTCCACCAATATCTAATATAATTTAGTTGAGATTAGATTAGAATACCAAAAAACATACTTGAACTTTGAACTAAATAGTGGTGGCTTGGAGAATTGAAACAAGTGGAGGTATGATATTGGAGTAATGTAATTATAATATGAAATTGGGTGGGATTAGGAATTGGGTGGGATTAGAAATTGGGTTTTGGGTGAATATAAGAAAGATGGGGATTAGGGGAAAAGCAGAGGAGTGGGGAAAGGAAACGGGAGGGACTCTCGGGAAGGATGCGGCCCATGTGGGGCTTTAAAAGAATATGGAACATCATGGACAAACAGCAGAGTTTGTCTCATTGATTTTTTTATTAAATTAAAACAATTGGCCAAAACTATGCCGTTTTGGACCAATTGTTAAAAGGCCCTGTTTTCTTTCTTCTTCCCCTCCCAGCTGTCTTCTTCTCCATTAGAACCTGCAACTCCAACCCGTAGCACAGACCTCGTGTCGAGTACGAGGGGTCCTCCGGAAAATTTCTAGCAGCAATTTAGGATCGCCGAGGGGTCATGGGACCTCCCAGGTCCCTCTGTAGATCCGCCACTGTGTGGGACGGTGGAGCGATTAGAGAGTCGTCCCGGTAGACCGATACCAGTTTGGCTGTTATAATAGTCATTGTAATTTGTATTTCGTGAACGATAATATGCTTTTGGGGATTTGGATCCTCTCCTGAGCAGAGGATCCGGCTGATCAAGAAAACAGACCGTTTGATCAAAATCTAACCGTTACAATTATTATAACTTTAGAAGGTTTTTCTGTTTGTAGTAGTTAGATTTTGATCCAACGATCCGTGTTCTTAGTCAGCAAGATTTGGACCCTCTGCTCAAGAGAGGATCCAAATCCATGCTTTTGGATCGTCTAAAAAATAATGATTTTCCGACTTTCGTTTTCTTTTTCTGTGTCTACTATCTCTTTTAACTAATGAAACTTAGGAGAGAGAAACAAAAAAAAAATTATTGCTTACGTAAAAAGATTAATGTTAGAGAGACTGTATTTTTATATCACATTGGCTTATCAATGACGTGTTAAGTGAATATATGTCTCGTCAGTTAATAAATCTATCTGATTAAATGTTAGTTGTATCCATTATTTGCCACGTGTGAGTACATCAATATGATTTTAAAATATAACTTACCTAACATTATTTGGGTAAAAAACAAGAGCATCAAGATCACTACCATATTAATTTTAACCTTATACTCTAACTAAAATTTTACTTATCCTTATAGTTTCAAACGTAGCAATTTAAAGTTTCGTAGTACGGTTAATTTTGTTCTTAGCAAAACATGTGTAAATGAACTTCTCTCTCCTCTGTGAGAGTTCTTCCCATTTTGTGGGGGTTCTTTCTCCTATGCGAGATAATTTTTCCAGCTTTCTCACCCTCTCTCCCGTTTTTCTTCCCTTTCTTCAGTTTCTCCTTATGATTGCCGTTTTGACAGTCGGAGGCCTGGGTTTTCTCCTTTTATATTTTGCTTTCTTTCCTCACCTTTTTCCCTCCCTCAAACCCAGCCCTTCCATATTTCCATCACCACCCCACACATCAGTCCTTGTCAACCGTGCTCTTCCCCACCATCTTCCCTATCCCTTAACCAAAAATTAGATCTTAAAGTTTTAGACCCGATATGGAATTTCAATTGCTGCACTTTAAGATTTGATTTTTGCTTTGGTTTTGCTTGCCATTTTTGGTTTGATTTGGCTATGGGTTGCTTCTTTTTAATGGGGATTAAGGTTTTATCAGCTGTTTTTATTTTTGGACTAACTGCTTTTTATGTCTTTTTGTATCCGTTTGATGTTGGTGCTCCTCTCAATCCTTCCTATAGTTGTGGATTTCATGTCTGCGGTGGTGGGTTGGATAGTTTGAGAGTCATGTTTGACTCATCCTCTGATTGCTTGAAGATGACGCCTATTGCTATTGACTGAAAACGCTATTGAAAATATTTTTGGGTTGTAAAAGAACTTGAATTGCTTATTATAAGAAGCACTAATTATATGCTTCTTTCATAAAGCACTTTAAATGTTTTTCTAGATTCACACTTGCGTGAGAACTCAAGTAGAGGATGTTGAGAAAGTAGTGTTGGAGCTCTACTGTGAAAGGTCATGGATAAAAGATGGTCACACTGATCTTGATTTTGGGTGTGGCTGGGAATCTTTGTCATTGTACTGTAGACATCGAAATTTCGGTGAAATAAATGTTGATCAATAATTAGAATTTCAACGTTCATGTGTCACATAAATTTTACACATAGCATGTGACTCAACAAAAAATCGAGAATCATCATGAAAGTCATCAAACATGACACGTGTCAACGCTTGGCAGAAATGATTTATTTCATCTGATTATTTAAACCCAAAAATCAAATTTTGGAATTCTATAAATAGGAAGCCAAGACATTCATTTAAGAGACCAATTCATAACCTATTCATAACCAATTCACCTCACACCAAAACCTTGAAGCTTTAAAACTCCAAAGCTCCCAAGCAAATCCCGAAGCTCAAGAAAGCTCTCTTCGTTCTTCGTCAACTCAACCTTCAAGACCAAGCCCCAACGGCCCTTTGAAGGAACTTCCACCAATTCAAGATCAAGCCCCAACGGCCCTTGAAGAAAGTGTTCATTGTTCATCATCCGTTCATCCTATGATCAAGCCCCAACGGCCTTTTGGATCAACAACATCAACAAATCCACACATCCAACCATTTTTCAAGATCAAGCCCAAAAGCCCTTAAAGATCCATCCATTAACTGTTCATCAAGATCAAGTCCCAAAGGCCCTTGAAGATCCATTCATCAACAGTTCTTTAAGATTAAGCCCAAAAGGCCTTGAAGATCCGTTCATCCATCAACCTTCAAGATCAAGCCCAAAAGGTCTCTTGAAGAAACTTTCAACCGTTCGTCCGAGATCAAGCCTCGACGGCCCTTGGATCAGCATTACAATCCACAAATCAACATCTTACGGAGATCGAATCAGATGATCAAATTTGAGAGAGATTGTAACCCTTAAATCATTAATACAAATATTATTTTGTACACGTGTTCTTGTCTCTTTTGTTTCAAGAATTTCCGTGTTTACATGTGCATTGCACAGAGATATAGCAACTGCAAAGTTACCGGGATCTGCAGCTCGACGACACAAAAAGCTTCCATAGAAGAGCAATGTCTGTGCGTAAGCGATTAATTCTTTATCACATTGAGTCGCTGGACTATGTGCCGTGATATTGATTCATTTTTGTTAAGGTGTGTATGGATCTAGAGCTGCAGAATGTAGAGACGTCGTCGGAGATATCAGCACGTTTGAAACAGAGGCTTCCTGCTCCATAAAACCAGTTATGGATTCAGCCGTGAAATGGACAGTATATTGGCCTACATTCTTCATTTCGGTGGCAATGCTAAAGCTCTGTTTGCGTACGAAGCAATGAAGCAGCCAAAGCTCTGTTTGCGTACAACAATGGAGAAGAGTCGATGGTTGTTCAATTCCTATTCAAGAAGAAACGAAGCAATCAAAGCTCCGTTTGCGTACGAAGCAATGCCAATGGAAAATGAAGTGTAAAAGCAGTCAGCAATGTCAAAAATCGAAGGTACGTTTGCTGTTCAAATAATGTGACCCTTCAAATTATCAAACAGTTTTGCTGGTTGATCACACAAAACTCTAACAGAAAACTAACCAAAAACGTACAATTTCACAGAATATTAATGCCTAATGTTACACATTTCGGACCCGACTCGATATTCTCAGTTTACGATTTCTCTAAGGCTTTTTAACCAAATGGTCCTGAAAAGTAAGTGGAGGGGTTGATTAGATAAAAATACTGGATATTTTTCATAAACTAACCAAAATGATTGAGTTCAAACGACCACTTTTATCGAAGGTGATCAAAGTGAGGAGTTATACAAATCAGAAACCATTTTGACTAAAAATCATTTCTCTAATTCATTCTCAGACTAACAAAAAAACACCTAACCAAGACCAATATTACCGTCTCCGCCGCTGCCGGTTTTCGTTAGCCAACGTCAGTGGTGGTGGAGTTCACATTGCATTCCGCCTCTAAGAAGCGACTCAACTGCTTATCTTCCAAATGTTCCTGAGCAAAACCAAAATTAAAATAATTTAAAAAACCCAGAAAATAAAATAAGCAAAATATTTATTATAAAATTATTAATTGTGATTTGGATGAGCATTTAGGAGAAGGGTAAGATTTGGAAACGCACGGCGAGGCAGGCCTTGTATTTCTGTCATTCTGAAACGCAATCCTCCTTGTCTCATTGGCCCCTTCACAAACTTCTCTGTGTACCACCTGCACACAAATACAATACCCATTATACCCTTTTCAGAAAACGAAAAATGGATTTTAGAGAGAGAGGAGAGAGAGAGAGAGAGAGAGAGAGAGAGAGAGAGAGAGAGAGGGGGGAGTGAGATTAGGGTTTAAGGGCAACAATGGAAACTAATTTTGTGCTGAAAGGACCTGATGAAGCAATTGTGGTAGGCGTCTCTAAGTTTTGCACAGGGAGAAGTGGAAGAAGAAGAAGGTTTCTTCTTGTTATGTGAATCGGTGATGATCCCCATGTCTTGCAAACCGGTTCAGAGGGGAGGGGCGAAGGTCGAGTTTTTCACTCTCTAATGAGGTGTTTTGGGCCGGTTTATATATTTCTTGGGTAGATATTGGGTCGTTTCGGAAGGAAGGGGAAAGTGTTGACTGTGCTAGACCTCTTATTAACGGGCCTTGTAAATGAAAATTACCAATACACCATCCAATCATCTATAGTCGATTCTTTTGAGATAATTATCTACACTCATATTCCAAGTTCAAACTCTCTCTCCTCTCTTAGTGTAGTTTAGAGTAGAAATATTGTTTGGCGGGATAGACAATAGATAATAGACAATCTTCTTCCAAAAAAGACAGACCATAGATGACAAAGAAAGGTATTTGATTCAAACAAACATACGGCAATCAAGCGGAGTAACTTGTTTTTGTGACCGTAAGTGCGTTCCGTGGTGTTATCAGTCCCCATCTTATAAAAGATCACAGGAGATTCAAGTAATGGTTGCATTTTTCATGAGAGAATACTAGTGCAATTATTTATGTCTCTTTATTCTTTGTTTTGGCAAGTTCAAGTTACATTAGTTTGGAAATCCAGTCCCAGACATAATCTTCGTTAAAAAAACAGAAGCAGCCAAACATGGAATCCTAGTATTTCCGGTATGCCAACTCCGTTGCGACATCGGCGAGTTTTCTCTCGCACTGAACACTCTGAACCCATTTGGCGTTGATTTGCACCCGCTCAATGCTCTGCGTCACTGTTCTAGTTATCTTCGGGTTGGGATGCGCTTTGAAGAACTCATCTACTTCCTTAACCTTGTCAAATGAGGCAAACAGCAGAGGAAGGTAGAAGGAAATAACAAGGTATTAGAAATCTAAGTTGCACAACAACAGACCTCGAGCATAAGAACGAAAGTTTCTAGAGAAAGAAAGAACGAACTGGTGAAACAATTTTAATTTTGACGCAGTTCGAGTTGGGATCTGCATTTCCCAATTTTGCTCGTGTGCGTTTTTTTAAGAAACGCTTGGGCTTTCGCGGTTTGGTAGAATTACTTTTTTATTTTTTATTTTTTTTTAGTAGATTGATAATATTTTAATTATTTTTAAAATAATTGAAAAGTTTTTTGTGAAATTGATTCAGAAGAATCATTAAATATGTATTTTTTGCATGAATCATTTAAAGTGCTTTTCAAATATCCACTTATATTTTTAGTTATAATTGATTTTAAAAATATTTCCACTAAAAACGCTTTCAGCTATTTTATAAATATTTCCAAATAAGCTATGCATTAAGGGAAAAAAAAACGATTTTTTTATGCAAAAAAAAAAAAAAAAAAAAACGATTGACCCATTACTATGCATAAGGTTTTAACTACTTTCGTTGTGACTTTCTTAATGTGATAAACATAATTTTTTGGCTTGAATGTCAAAATGATCAATGTGTTATAGTCATATGGTCAATTTAGTCTCCATGTTTTAGATTTGGGTAATTTAGTCATCGTGTTTGTCTCTGTTAGCCAATTAATGACATTTCATTTCATCTCTGTTAAAAAATTCATAAAAAAAATTATAAGAAATATAATTACCTTTTCTCTTTACAGAAAAATGATTTGAGAAATAAAACATATAAAAGATAAAACTTCCAATCTGAAAAAATGATTAAGGTTGTGATATAGAAAAGAGAGGGGGTAACGTTAGGGAGGAGGTCGGGAGTTGGGAGGAGAATAAATTTTCTTTTAATTTTTTAATTTTAGATATTTTAAATCAAGTAAATTATTTTATAAATAAGTTTATAATAATTTATACAATTTTTTTTTTTTACAGAAATTAGATAAAAATGTCCTTAATTGGCTAGTAGAAATAAACACAAAGACCAAATTAGTCAAGTTGAAAACACAAGGACTAAATTGACCCAATGACTAAGGACTCGTTTGGATTTGGTTTTAAAATGATTGAAAATTATTTTAGAGAAAATGTTTTTTTTGTTCCAAAAACACTTAAAATGTTTTTCCATAATTTAATTGCATTTTTACTAAGAATTGATTCCAAAAACATTTTCACTAAAAATGCTTTCAGTCATTTTAAAAACACATCCAAAAGAGTTCTAAAACGCAAAGGACCATTCAAACATTTGAGCCTAATTTTATCTATTATTTTCAAGGACACAAGATGTTTTTTTTTTTTTTTGTCGAAACACGAGGCATGTATCTCAATATATGCAAGGAAAACAATGTTTCCTTGTAGTCAAAACTAGTAGTACTACAAAAATGAACAGTCATGATTGAATTGGAGAAATATTATTTTTGACAAATATTTTTGCTTGTCAATCTAATTGATATAAAATCGTGCTACCCAGTAGTCCGAAAACCTCGAAATATTGAAGACTTACCCTGTTCCTCATGTGAAAGAAGACGAGAAAGGTGAGACGAGAAATTTGGTTGAATGTTGCTCAATAGATATAGCCATAGGTTTGCATAGACTTCTAGCAGCCGAACAAGACTGCTACTAAAACAAACATCGAATGCTACAGAACTCACCAGTACCCTTTTTGCATCAGTGAACGTAAAGATTGTAAGCCTTCGCTGTTCTCGAAGCGCAGCGCGAGTATAAGCACGTAGCAAAGATCGAAAGATGTCTCAAATGCCCACCTGTAAGCCAGCAGATAAAATACATTACATAGTCCACTTAGGGCAACACCACACATACGACGATATGGGTAAATATTTGACTAGCTAGCATAGCAGTTGAGGTGCGAGCTTAACCAAATCCACTGCACGCATTGTTTACTCAAACATTCGAAAAATAATACAAAGACGATTTTTCATGGGAGATGACTTTAACACACCATTTTTCTCCACATGCACACCCCACGCCTGTTACCGACTGTTTGATCAAACGAATACAGAAAATCAACGAACAAAACCAAACAGAGGATGCAAATGGAGAAAAATGGTGTGTAAACATTTCCCTCTTTCTTTCCCTCAATACAGTATTTCTTCGCAAGAGAATCCTTAAATAAACAAAAGACAACTACTTGTCAACACGGTCCAATTGTCACCTCGTATGTCGAAAGCCAACTTATTCGGTTGTGGCTTTTATCTGAAAAATAAGAAAATATCTGTGTCAGCAAGGAGGATAGTTACCATCATGTTCCAGATAAATTTACCACCGAAACTACCTCTGTATAATTCATTATTCATACAAGCTGTACAACAGCAGCCACTCTTAGGGTCCCGCTTTGGAGAAGATCAGCAAGCTCGTCAAACAGCAGAGCCGATCGCCATCCCCAGCCCTTGGGAGCTTTCGGTAAAAGCGTGCCTGTCTGCTTGAAACTCCCAAACACCATGACTTCCCTCTTTGATGGGCAAATTAACTGCATCATACAGGTATATGAAGCACGGATTCAATATACAAGGTTCTGGCGTAACATGAAAATGGGCTAAGCTGACAATGTTTGGTCACTTTGGAATGTTACCTGATAGCGGGCTGTAACCTTTTCACGAGAATCAACATACATCTGCACCTGTGTTGGGCATAAACCGTACAGTATCAATTAACAACTATATGAGTCACAAATGCTGACAAAACATACTCGTCAGCAAAACACAGTGAAAAAGGGTGATCCTTTAAATATGAAGATAAGAAGCATTCTTCTCCATAACTAAAATAACCCAATCATGCTCAAACAATCAAAGGGAAGGCTGGCTAACCCTTCTGAATGAATCAGTAATCTCTGCCTTACGTCGGTGAATAAATAATCCTGAAATAACAAATATATGATATGCATTCAGCTTAAGCAACAAATTTAAAATATAATTCAGGAAAGCAAAACAACATGCTTCCAAGGTATATATCATTAAGCCAGGAACAGTACCAAGTGTTCGACGTCCTTGAGGATCTTCATCATTAAAAGCCTGAACGCTAACCTATAAATTGGAACAGAAAACCCATCTGTCTGAGAGCATGGAAATTGGAAATCGGAAATCGGAAAAGCATCACCACATATGTAAATCTTATATTGAAAAGAACAATAAGTTTGTACTCAAACACCTTCCATAAAGAACCAGCATAAAAGACTTCTGAAGAGTGCTTCACTTGGCCATCACTAAGCCTGTGCACATCCTCAAATTGCACCCTGTAAAAAAAAGGGCGACTTGTAATTAGTAGGATAGACAATTAAGCATGATGATCAATCATTACATCCACATTATAATATTGTTAATGACATTCAGACTTGAGCAAATTCGAACTCAACCATCCTCACACACACAAAATCCAGTCCCAAGCAGAAAGGACTTGCATAAGTGGATGTGCAAAAGCACTTGTATAATTAGGTAATCAATTTGTAAAGGAGACCTCTGAGCTAGTAGATCATAGGACAGCATCCTAAAAAGAATGTATGATTCTTATTTTCCAAAGAGAGTTCAAAAGCTAAAGCGCAGGTGGAAAGGAGTATGGAAAGAGCTCACATACCCAAAGCGGAAAGGAGGGAAGTGACTTAAAGGTGTTTTCATATCCAATGAGATGGAAGAACTGCTTGCATTATCCCACTCAATCCCAAGTGCATGGTCTGACGACTCTACCATCTGAATGGGTACACCACTAGTACTTGGCACTGACATGGACGTTCCAGCCATTCTGCTTTGCATATCCATCTCATAGCCTCTCTCTGTTTGCTCCCCATGAGCATTAGCTACATTGTTCCCTCCTTGGCTTAGCCCAACTAAAGCTGTTAATCCATCTCCAGACAGGTCCCCATTATGGTCAGCTCTAGCCTCTGAATCATCATTAGCAAGAGACTGCTGGCAATTTCTGTTGCCCATGCCAAATGGCACACGGGAAAAGACAAACCGAGTTGGAGGCCAGGCAGTTGCTGGTACAAATGTAGTTCCGCGTCCGATACCAGCAAGCCCATCAATAGGACCCCTGACATGCACACGTACAGGCCTAAAGAGACCATTTCCTTCACCTGGGGCAGACTCAGCAACATATACACCAGGAGAATTATTCTGATTATGCTCTTGCATGTAGTATCCAGTAGTAACTCCTTGTGAGAATGAAAATTGCTGTCTGCAACTGCACGCTATACTTGTAAGACAGCAATTTTTGCACGTATCAGCACCAACTTCTTGGACTCTCTGGCTTAAAAGCATCTACATGATTGCACACCAAACAATTAAGTTAGTAAAAAAATAAACAGATAGGGTTTCTTTGCGACATTTTGATATTTAAACACACAAATAAACAAATAAGACATCTCTTCAAAAGCATAACCGCGGGCAACAATGTGTGTATGGAAGAAAGAGATGCCTAGCTTTCTCATGGTGAGAGGTGGGCAGAGAGCCCTTGCAGTCAGCCTGCCAGGGCCTGTAAAAATAGTTTCATCGACTGAATCAATTTATCAGCACTATGGTTTATAAGATATTTTTCCAAATGGTTAACTATACCAGTTAATAGGGATACCATGTAAGACATATAAATTGCATACCAATCAAAATTGCTATAAAAACTAGATGCACCTTGTTTGTGTGCACAACCAAAACATTAACCAAAGTAACTGTAATGATTGCTCTTTCATTTCCCCCACACTTGTATAGCAAAAGAAAGATGGAATTAAAAAGAAAACAGATATAGAAAGAAACCTGCAGCCAAAGACCATCGTTTACAGCTTTGCAGGGGAACCCCAGTTCCTCAAGTTGCTTTCGTACATTCAAAAGTGCCTCAAAAGACATGTTGCAGTATAAAAGAGATCCGCCTTCAAATATATTAACAAATGCATCATATTCCTCCCCACCAACCCCAAAGTTCCCTTTAGCATAACCTTTAACCTGTCTTCTCCCTACAACCCTGCCACCCCATGAAAGAGGAGGCATGCCACATCTTCCCCAATCATTTGGCATGAGCTCACGAGTGGAAGAGTTCATTGAAGAGCATTGCCTTGACTGGTCCCTGGCAAACCAACTGTTGTTATTTAAGTGAAAGCATGATCCTTCATCAGATGGCCCTTCCATAGCCACTCCATTCGCCCCCAGTCTACTTGCTCCAACACCAACTGGCATTTCAGCATAACATGAGGTTCTCATCACATCTATTTCTGATAGTGAATTTTTTAATGATGAAGGACCACCCATGCTGCAGTTGTATCCTGGCTCCAAATTGGATTGAGGGTCCGCAACTTGTTGGACTTGCTGTTTGGAATTTGAAACTCCTGTTTGGAAATCAACCACACAGTCTGCAAGCTCTATCAAAAGACTACGAGCAGTATTATGGCCCTCTACATCATCTTTTAGAGTTAAGCGCCCGACTTCAGACTCCAACCTTTTGTTAGCGAATCTATCAATCAGATTCTTTCCCTTTGCGTTAGAAGAATCAGATGGAGTATCCGTTCCTGCCTCAGAACTGGAACTTCCATGATCATAGTCTTCCTGTTTGCTTTGAGCACCTTTTGCAAGGAATGCATAGAATGCCAGCTCAAACCTTTCCACAAAGGAAAAATAAAGAACACATCAAAAGGAACTCAAGCTGTGATTAATAAACCCGAGTTAGAGGCCGTCAATGCTCCTTACCGTTTCTCTTCACTGGGTACCCAGAGCTCATCAGAGGTCAGTAATGCAAGCAGGGTTTGAGCTGAAAGTTTTGGAAGCACCTGTCCATGACCATGTCAGGAAATAGAATATGTAGCAGTAGGTTTGCATTAACAAAACTGAAAAACCTTAAAATATACTTAATCCTTATAAAATCAAATATACTGAGTCATTGACAATGGATAGATCCAAGAGAGAAGAAAAAATTGAGCTATGCTATCATAATTAAATAAAATAACAGAGCTTAAGCCATATTTTTCTAGACTGGGCAAGGTTAAGTATGCTAATATTACAAAGAAATACAAATATGTTCCTTCGGCATCCACTGTTTTGTCCTTCTCTCTCATCTTTTCTCATGTTGTCATGTTATATGATCTCAAAGGAAAATAGAAGGAAGAAGAAAATGTGCGCAAAACCCACAAGTGATTACTACAAAATAAGCACACCATCTTTTACCTCTTTCAACTCCATGGAACCACTTTGACAAAGGTAGCCCCAGCAAGCATTTCTTACTCGTTCTCCATGTAGGCCATAATCTTGGCTCTCCGCGAACACCTAAAAGCACAAGTAGACATTCTCAATTACAAAAGAAAATGGTAGCATGTGGGTCATACATAAACAAAGAAGCGGCACAAGCATTTCGAACCTGATTGGCTAAGAAGTTTGAAGTCCATAATTCAGATATAATGAAGTCTGTGCATATTGCACATAAATCCTGCATCAAAAGAACATCAAGCCGTAACCTAAATGCACATAAAGGGATGGGACTTCTAGAGTGGAAAAGAAAATAGTCACGCAAAGTAAAAGAAGACATCAAAACGAGAAAATGATACCTGAAGGTCAAGAAAAGAAGCGGCAGCCAAAACACGAAATGCATTGTTATCATTAAGCTTGGGGTGGTGACCGTATAGATACGCCAAAGCCATTGCAATTGCTTCTCCGTTAACATTCTTATCGTCAATATGTAAGGTTAAAACGGGGGCACTGGCTTCTTTCCAAGGTCCATGAAGCATGTTCCTGCCAGACACATTACAGTCCAGCATATGAAGATTGCACAAGGTGATTAGTAAGCACCTAATTGCTTCATAATTACGCGTGCATTATCGAAAACAAAAGTAATTTCATCAACTCCCCATTGCCAAGCTTAAGCTTAATCGTGCAAATGCTAACTAGGTACTCTCCGTATATACATACATCCACATAACTATTCAAATTAACAATAAAACCCCATAATTATCAATTCAACATCATCCAACAACGCCGATGAAGCCGCGCGAGGGGGCGAATTCAAGTTGCATTTTGGTAAATTGACAAAAGGGGTTTGGGGAATTTGGGACAACGGACCTGAAGTAGGGGCTGCGGGAGAGAATGAGGCGGTGGAGATGGTAGGTGGAGCCCGTGGCGTGGACGACCATATCGGAGAAGGCACCGGAATTGAAGCCCTCCGTCTGTATGTGGTCGCAGAGGGCTGTGAGGTTGCAATCCAGCGCGCGCAGCTCGCCGCTGGACCGGTCGTTGTCGGAGTGCTGCGAGGGCTGAATCGTCATTTTCATCTGCGGCCCGTGCGACCGTGCCGGCTTGGTCGGGTATTGCGGGTCCATGTGAGCCGCAGCACCACTGGATTTTTCCGATTGCGAAGCCTATGAGAGTGTCGATGGGAGTGAGAGAACGGTGTTAGGCATCAGAGAGACAGAGTTTGTTGATGCGCTGCCGTTGTTACTTGGTGTACACGAGAAACGCGACATGGATGGGCGTGGGTCGGATCCGCTTGAATTGACCCGTTTAGCTCGCCCCGAACCATCTTCGTATATTTTTCTTTCAGTATATTGCACAAACACCACGTGGAAGATATTTTTGGCAATTCCACACCTACACACACACTCCTATTTTAATGTGACTGTCAATATAGTAACATACCATCCACTTCTGAATTTTGATTAAACTCGTGCTAACATATGGTGAAAATGATAACCTAAGGTGAACATGATTAAACTTGTGGGCCTTTCCAACAATTTTTTCAACAATGATGACCTACGATGAAAATCAATCATGTTGAACTAAACTTGTGCTAACATATCTTTTTTCTTTCACAAAGCTTTATGCTATGACTCGTTTAGACGTGTTAACATAATTCAAAGCGTTTTTAAGGAAAAAAAATTTAGTTTTCAAAAGCACTTGAAGTATTAGTTACAAGGAGTTATGTATAGGATTGGTTATGCTGTAGTCCAGCCCAAATTTGGTGAATAATAATTAGTCGGTATGTTAGACACTACCGGTTAGGTTTATATATTCATCAAAATTTTGAATTCGCTTTAGATGCAGAGTCAGTGACGACAATTCAGTGAGGAATATGATGATATGTCATATTTCTTATAATACAAAATGTTGTCGTTTAAAGATTTGTCCATCTTTGCTTTGCTATCTGGTTCTTTTTTTTTTATGAAGCTAAAACCAAATGCCTAATAAAAAAAGGTAAGGCTTTAATGGTACGTATCGTCCAAGCTTAAACCAAAGCAACCCACCATTGTAGATGGTGGGTTGTTTCGTGGCTGTCTCACGGTCATCCAAGCTATCACCAAAATACTTATATTTTATTAGCACTCCACATATTGTTGAATAAACGCTTTGAAAATCAAATACAACACCATGGGTCATTCAGCGGCTCTCTCTCTTTGTTTCTCTCTTTAAAAACCCAGATCCACAAGCTCCATCCCCAGCTTCAAGCTTAGCCGCCGCCCTTTGCTTTTGCTCGGGGTAGGCGGCAGCCCACTACTCTTTTTTTCCTCATTCCCTCATCTCCCCTCTGCCTTTTCCATCTTTTTCCTCCTATCTCATCTCTTCTGCCCCATCCCCTTCCCTGCATCCACCTCATATTTCTCTTCCATTTCCAATCTCTTTCCTTCGTTTTTATTCCCAATTTTTCCCTGAGTTTATCTCAGTTTCCATGGAGTCAGATCTCAACTATCCCTTGAGCTTGTCTCATATTTGGGCTCATGCCCCTTATTCAGCATTTTTCGCCTACTTTTACAGCTTTCTATCTTTTAATTTTATTTCCTTCCTCTCCTTAGTGATACTTCATCCCTTTCCCACCATGTACTCGGATCGGCAAGCTCCGATCTGAAATTGGATTATAGATCCACTACCCTCCTTCACTTTCTATCCTCCAACCAGCATGCTGGATCCCCATCAAGGTCAAGTGTTGGGTATTTTACATACCCCTTAGCCTCACTCTCTATTTGTATGATACTTTGTTTGTTTACATTTCTAGGGGTTTGTGAAGGGGAATTGGATATGTTGTCTATTCTCTTGGTTCAAAGTTTGGCTTTCTCCGAAGATGTGACGGTTGTGGTGGTCTAGTTTATGTTGCTCGAGACTAGGGTTTTTTGTTGTTTGTTAACGCAGCCTACCAGCCTAAGTTTGTAAGGGCTTCTCGTTGTATCTTGGGTTACTGCTCTCACTTTGCTTGGGCATTTTACTTTATCTGTTGTTGTTTATCAAGTTCCTTTGTGCGTTTGGTACGTGGGACGGGACGGGACGGAACGGGACGAGGCGTTCCGTCCCGCGTTTGGTGCGCCAAAAATGGGTGGAACGGGCTGTTCCACGGGACAGATTTTGAGTGTTTTTGCGTTCCACCTCCCCCCTGGAACGGGTTTGTTCCACGTTTGTGGAACGCAATATTTTACCATTTTAAGACAAATATACCCCATGTCTTTTTCAAAAATTACACCTTCGTTCCGTCCCGTCCCGTCCCGTTCCGTCCCGTTCCGTCCCGTCCCGTCCCGTTCCGTTCCGTTCCGTCTGCGTACCAAACGCACCCTTTGGGTCTTGTACTAGTTTTTATTGTAATGAAATTTTCTATTAACCAACAAAAAAAAACCTTGAAAATCTATATTAAATAACTTACATACCTTTTTTATAGAAGAGTTTTTATCATAAATGGTCATTTAGATTGATCAAACTCATCATTTTGGTTCCTTACTTTCAAAATCAATCAACGTCATCCTTCACATTCACTACTCCACTTCAATTTGGTCATTCCGTTAAGATTCTGTCAACTATTTTGTTAGTTTGTATGTGGTACCCACAAATTCAATGAAATTGTGACACATGTATTACACAAAATAAGGTTTTTATCGCAAATGGTCTTTGACATTGATCAAACTCCTCATTTTGGTCCCTGAGTTTCAAAAATCAATAAATTTGGTCCCTGACTTTCACTACCGCACATCAATTTAGTCATTCCTTAAAAATTTCATTAATATTTTTTGTTTGTGTGCTGATATGGTCTCACTAATCCAATTATATGGCTCCACTTAGATTAACTATAATAAACTATTTTTTAAGAGTGAACCAATGAATGAGTATTTTACACTGTCATTTCTTGCATCCCAATTGAAAGAAAAAAAAAACTCAATCTAAATTCGATAAAATTAAATCCAAATTCAAATCAAATTTGATAGGATTATAACTAACTACATAGAATGAGGGGTGAGTTGTCGGGCCCAAGTACTTTAGTGATGCCATGGTGCCTTCCTTTTCTTTTAATTTTGGTTTTTAGTTTCTTATTTTACTTTTAGTTTTAAATCTTAAAAAAAAAAAAGTTTATTATAGTTAATTCACGTGACGCCAGATGATTGAATTAGCGGGACAAAAAATATTGACGGAACTTTAACGAAATCATTAAATTGACGTGTGGTATTGAAAGTCAATGATCAAATTTATTGATTTTTGTAACTCAAGGACCAAAATGAGGAGTTCGATAAATGTCAAGGACCATTTGCCATAAAAATCCTTATTTTGTGTAATTCATGTGTTAACGTTTCATTAGATTTATGGATTCCACATACAAACTAACAGAATAGGTGACGAATCTTAATGGAATGACCAAATTGATGTGCGGTACTGAATGTCAGAGACGACATTGATTGATTTTGAAAGTGAGGAACCTAAATGATGAGTTTGATCAATCTTAAAGACCATTTGTGATAAAAATCCTTTACAAAATGACTATTTAAGCCTAATAAGACTTTAAAAGAGAAAATACGCAAACATTAAGAAAAATGATATTATCATGAGGCAATTCAACCACATCAAACTTAGTAACAATTATTGAATTGTGTTACTGTAGATGAAACCAAAGGAAGCAAATACGGTGGATGAGAAACCTAATGTTCTGCACCTAATGACACTTATGCAATCATCCTGATGGACTCTCAAACCAACCAGTCGAAAGATGAAGGAACTCATCAATCATCTTATTTCCAACAACCTTGCTTACCATGTGATTGAAAAGGATTTGAAAAATTCAAGGTATTATGCAAAGGGTGTGCTATTCATACATCCTATTTTACTTCTCACATATCCCTTGATAGTTTTTGTCCGTTGATCTTCTTCAATTCATATGATTCAACGGCCAAAAATAAAAAAATATGTGAGAAGTATAATAGGATGTGTGGATATCACATCGTTATGTAACTGCGCTGCAAGAAAGGAAAATTATTCTCTACTAAAACCCCGTGGAAAACCACTGTTCACTAACAGTGTCCACCCGATTTTGCCCCTCATTCTCTTCATGGTTTTTTAGTTTTAGTGGGGTTGTATGGTGAATTGGCCGTTTTGCCCCTCTCTCTTTTTTCGTTCGTGCGTGCGTCCTCAGTTCGACACACTTCCAAATCCCTAAATTCGCAGGCTTTCCCTCTTCTTTCTCCAACACGGTTTCTGCTATTGCCCCCGCGTCTTCTACGACTCCGATCTCCATATTTGCTTTGCGTGGTAAGACTTTTGTTCTCGATTTGAAACTGGTTGTTTAATTTCGTTTGTTTACCAAGAAATCTCTCTCTTGCGTTTTTCTCCTGAGGTTTATGCTCACTTTGCATCCTGAAGCAGATGTGAGAAGCATGTTTTCTTTTTTGTATTATTTAATGTTTTGTTCCAACTTCCTCTGTTTGCTTGCATAGAAGATGGAGAAAAGAATATAAAGTCACTAATGTTAAAGTCTTTTCAAATCAGTTGGGATATTATCTAAAATACGAATAGGGGGAATTTCACATTTTCTTAACCTTTTGCACAATTTTCGTAGTTAATGAGGCTTAGATTTTGATATAATATTTGTCGAAAACGATAACCGAATGAAAAAGATGTGAAGATTTGAAGTTAGGGAAGCCAAATGGAGAAGAGAAAAAAAATCAAGAACAGCATCAAAGCTGCTGGTTCAGTTTTACTTGTCTGTGTTGGTTAACCAAATTGATGCATATCTTGCCAGTTAGCATTATGTATTTGAAGGAGTTTTTAAAAATATCTCATTACAACCACCTCAATCTAACAAAACTTTTATCACTCTTAAAACATTATCTGAACTCTCAGCTCAAGTAAGTCCTCAGTTTCCATATACTTTTTATTTCTTAACATCTACGTGGTTTTCATAGTTTTTAACCATTAAATCACGTAACTTTGTATTTACAATTATATTCTTTCTAATTGTTTGTATAGATTTCTTTTTTGCTCCTTACAAGATAATGTCATGGCGTGGTTTAGTGGTGTTGAATATAATTGGAGAAACTGATTCTTTAATCTACTCATGCTGTAGGATTTCAAAGTTGAAGCCCACTTACTTTCAATCTTTTTGAACAAATTCACTTTGTAAAGTAACAAAACAATGATATTCCTAAAGGAAATAAAATTGTTTGCTTTCCTGAGGTGCTTCTGTTCAGATTAATCAATGCTATAGTGCATTTTGAAACCTAAGTTATGGATCTATTAGTTTCAATTTAAACACATCTAGAAACTTAGATATACATTTATTAGCTCACATTTATATACTGCTGGAAAGTTACTAAATTTAACTTTGGTAGTTTTTCAAATATAATTATCCATACAATTTCTAATCCCCCAGCAATGCGCGGGCATCACTTTCTAGTGATCCCTAATTGACAAGAACCCCAAAATATATAGAAAACCAAACTTTAAAATCCATAATTGACAAAGAGTATGGAGTGCGAGGGTAGTATTAGAAAATAAGTGTGATGTGTTAAGATAAATTTTAATTAAAAAAAGATAGATATGGGGCGTATAAAGCACGTGTTGTGGTTAACAAATTATGGAGTATATACAAAAAAAAAAAAGAGAGACTTAATTGGATTAATAGTCTTCGTGGTGATAGGGTAGTTGGAAGATAGCTCATGTGGTAAAAAAAAAGGATTTAGGTGCAGTTTGGGATTGAGGTGATTAAAAAAAAAGCTGGTATGAAAAAAAACCGGGAGGATTTTTTATGTTTGGTAAACTTTCAAAATCAACTTTATTTCAAAGTTTGGGGTGAAAATAAGCCCAAAACCTGAAGCTGCAAATAGCAGCTTCCAAAAACCAGCTTATTTTTTAAAACACGGGTGAATAATGGTGCGTTTAATGAATTTTTCAATAACCCAAAATTGCCCTCCTTTCCTCTTGCCTTCAGCAGACTCTCGCAATACGTGAACCAGAAAACCAGCGATCTCTCTCGTTCTCCAGGTTTCTCCGGCTCGGCGTCCTTCCTTTGGTAAGCTTCTCTTGTAAAATTTTGTTATTTATCTGTTTGGATTTTTAAATTTGGGGATGGGAGATTGAGAGGGAAAGAGGGGTGGGAAGAGCAAAGGGATGAGGGTATGGGTGTCGGGAAAAAAATTGGGGATGGAGGGTGGGGAAAAAATTAATTGGGGAAGGTGATATGGTTTGTGGAAAAAATTAATTGGGAAAAAATTAATTGGGGAAAAAAATTAGGGTTTGTGGAGGAAACAAGAAAAATTGAGAGAGAAGTTTGATTACTTCTCTATTCTTTTTTTTTAGAAGGTCTGCTACTGATTTATCATAGGGTTTAGGTAAAGGATAATTTCTTATAAAGCTCTGCGCTGCTTCTGATCTGTGAACTGTGCTTCTGATTTGTCATGCGCCGTTCCCTCGTCTCTTGCGATTCAGCACACCCCTCTACGACGCCGTTTCATCGTCTTCTTCAAGAATTCTCCTGCAAACTTGGTTTGGTAGTTGTCTAACAGATCACCATTATAGTGAGGATTACACTTTTGTCAAATGTGTCTATTATGCTGTGTGTCTTCTTTTTTGACCGCTTGTACTGGAGATTTATATCATACAATGCGAACTTATTCTTGAAGAAAATTTGTTGTTTTTACTTGTTGATATTTGTATGTTCCTGCCCTACAGTTGAAAACATTGAAAGTTATGCTCTGTGTTCCTGCCCTATTTTCTATGAATTTTTCTGAACTCTACATCTGTTAAAAATTGAAAATTCCGTCAACTAGCAACTGGGTTATCAAGTCTACATCTGCCCTATTTTCTATGAATTTTTCTGAACTCTACATCTGTCAGAATTTGTTCTTCGGTTGATTGCGTGCTATTTTGTACTCTGAAATGTTCGGAATTTCGCGTTTCCGCAATCAAAGCTCGGCCCTCACCAATGAATTAATTCCAATTTTCTCATGCTTTCTCATCAAATTTGAAAAATGCATGCAAAATCTCAAATATAGATCATTGGTTCCTAGTTCCTAAGCATTCATATGGGTTTGCACGTTAAAATTTTAGGAAGCGTGGGACGTTCTTTGCTTACTGGATTGCGCTTTTGGTGTTTACTATCGGCAGATGTTGTTTTTATTTGCTTACTGGATTGCGCTTTTGGTGTTTACTATTTATGTCCCAATGTTTACACAACTTAGCTTACGCTGTGTGATGTTTAAGTAGCGGTTTTCTGACATGGGTTATGTCTTAAACTTATTGAATTAGATATTTGGAAGGCAAAGAGCATACACGGTGTTAGATTGGGCATGCATTTGTCAAGATGCTCCTAAGACAACAAGGTAATCTTGACTCGCATAGATTGTTTATTCTCGATTGAGTGAAGTTTTTTGGACTTTGGTATATACATTGATCAGATAGATAATATATTCACAAGTCTCTTTGGCTTAAATGATGTTCGTCAGTTATTACTGTTTGCTTGATCTTTTTCCTTGTTGCAGTTGCAGGGATACGACGTGGCTTTCATTTGAACATTTACACATTTTCCAAAAGGTTTTCATCCTTGTCAAATGAGCCTCTGTCTGAAGAGAAAGTTGTGTCTTTGATTGATGTGAGACAAGTAGTTGATGATGTGTGCCGAGTCTTGGAGTGTGGTCCTTGGGGACCCACTCTTGAGAATGCTCTATCGGCGCTTGACAAAACACCTCAATCAGAATCAGTTATTGGAGTTTTAAGGAGGTTGAAAGATGTCAGTTTAGCACTTAATTATTTTCGGTGGTGTGAGAAACAAACGGACCAAGCACACTGTCCCGAAGCATACAATTCACTTCTCATGGTCATGGCCAGGAGTAGAAATCTTAATTATTTGGAACAGGTCCTGGAAGAAATGAGTGTAGCAGGAATTGGCCCATTTAATACCACATGTATTGAGTTAGTTGTGAGCTGTATGAGGTCACAGAAGCTGAAAGATGGTTTCAATCTACTGCAAACAATGAGGAAATTCAAATTCCGCCCAGCATTTTCAGCCTATACAACTCTTATTGGGGCTTTGTCTACAGTTCCTGAATCTGATCTCATGTTGACTCTCTTTCATCAAATGCAGGAGCTAGGTTATGAAGTTACTGTGCATTTATTTACAACCATTATTCGTGTATTTGCCAAGGAAGGACGAGTTGATGCTGCCCTCTCCTTGTTGGATGAGATGAAGAGCAACTCTTTTAGTGCAGATGTTGTCCTTTATAATGTCTGTATAGATTGCTTTGGCAAGGTCGGTAAGGTGGATATGGCCTGGAAATTCTTTCATGAAATGAGAATGCATGGCTTGGTGCCTGATGATGTGACATATACTAGCATGATAGGAGTTCTCTGCCAAGCTGCGAGACTAGACGAAGCAGTGGAGCTATTTGAGGAGATGGACAGACATAGGAAAGTACCTTGTGTGTATGCGTATAACACCATGATCATGGGCTATGGCTCTGCTGGAAGGTTTGAGGAAGCATACAGCTTGTTTGAGAGGCAAAGAAGAAGGGGGTGCATTCCGAGTGTGATTGCATATAACTGTGTTCTCACCTGCCTAGGGAAGAAGAGACGAGCAGTAGAAGCATTAAGGGTTTTTGATGAGATGAAGAAAGATGCAGCTCCCAATCTTCCAACTTATAACATTCTAATAGACATGCTTTGTAAGGCTGGTAACCTCAAGGATGCTCTGCAGGTTCGGGATGCCATGAAAGAAGCTGGCTTATATCCTAATGTTATGACTGTAAACATAATGATTGATCGACTCTGTAAAGCTCAAAAACTTGATGATGCTTGTTCTATATTTGAAGGAATGGATCACAAAGTCTGCACACCAGATGCAGTTACATTTTGTTCTCTTATAGATGGCTTGGGAAAACAAGGAAGAGTAGATGATGCCTATAGGCTTTATGAAAAGATGCTGGACGCTGATCAGACTCCAAATGCCATTGTATACACATCCCTCATCAGGAACTTCTTCAAATGTGGCAGGAAGGAGGATGGTCACAAAATATACAAAGAAATGCAGCGTAGGGGCTGTTCTCCTGATCTCATGCTTCTTAATACCTATATGGATTGTGTTTTAAAGGCCGGTGAAATTGAAAAAGGTAGATCTTTGTTTGAGGAGATTAAGACTCAAGGATTCATTCCGGATGTGCGGAGTTATTCAATCTTAATTCATGGCCTTGTAAAAGCAGGCTTTGCACATCAAACATATGAATTATACTATGCGATGAAAGATCAAGGCTGTGTATTGGACACCCGTGCTTACAACGCCATCATTGATGGATTCTGCAAAAGGGGAAAGGTGAATAAAGCATACCAGCTTCTGGAGGAAATGAAAACTAAGGGTCACCAACCCACCGTCGTTACTTATGGTTCTGTCATTGATGGTCTTGCCAAGATTGACAGGCTTGATGAAGCATACATGCTTTTTGAAGAAGCTAAGTCAAAAGGAGTAGAACTGAATGTAATCATTTATAGTAGTCTTGTTGATGGGTTTGGGAAGGTAGGTAGAATAGATGAAGCATATCTAATCATGGAAGAGTTGATGCAGAAAGGTTTGTCACCTAACGTTTACACATATAATAGCTTGCTTGATGGACTTGTGAAAGCTGGTGAAATTGATGAAGCAATTGTCTGCTTTCAATCGATGAAAGATATGAAATGTACACCCAACCATGTAACGTATAGCATTCTCATAAATGGTCTTTGTAGGGTTAGAAAATTCAATAAGGCTTTTGTATACTGGCAAGAGATGAAGAAACAAGGGTTAAACCCTAATACAATCACCTACACTACCATGATCTCTGGACTTACAAGGGCTGGGAACATAAGGGATGCTAGTGGGCTTTTTGAGAAGTTTAAGGCCAGTGGTGGCATTCCCGATTCTGCTTGTTATAATGCTATGATAGAAGGGTTGAGCAATGCAGAAAGGGCAATGGACGCGTATACACTTTTTGAGGAAACTCGGCGGAAAGGTTGTAATATTCATTCCAAGACATGTGTTGTTCTGTTGGATGCCTTGCACAAGGCTGAATGCCTTGAGCAGGCAGGAATTGTTGGTGCTGTTCTTCGAGAAACTGCAAAGTCTCAGCATGCATCAAGATCATGGTAAAATCGTGTGTCATGCAATTTACTGGAGGGATTTAGATGTGTCGTACTCAATGAGTGGTGACACACAACTGACACAAGGTGCCTTCTCATCCATTCACGCTGATGGAGCAAATATTGGGCAACAAGAGATTTTTTTTCCTGAAGGGTCTTCGTCCCATCAATTTCTTAACAGGATTGAAGGCACTCTGTGGAGGTAATAGCTTCATGACTTCAAATGGAGTTACTGAAATTCTGTACATGTATCTGCAAAAAGAGTCATGACTTTAGGGAGCATGCCAACATGTTATTCCTCTGATTCACATTTGATAAAATGTTTTGATGAATTGAATGTTCGGGTTGTAACTTTTAAAATATTGGATTCTACTGTGTTGTACTTGTACATAGTAAGGTAAACAAAAGCTGGGTGAATGACGTGCATGCATGATATGCACAATAGCTGGGTGAAATATGCATTTTTTTCTGGCAGATATTGGCTTTTTTTCTTTTCCATTTTTCTTGTTGATGTGCTTCTGGCAGATTTTCGATTTCGGTGATTCTGAATTCTCAAAACAAACATTCATGTAAGGATCTTGTGCAGCAAGTGTTCTATTTGCAACTCATACGTATCCCTTCTCATAATTTTTCAAGTTCCACAGGTACTTGCATTTGACTAGATACTTGTGGATGCAGGACGCAGATCTCAAGATCCAGGTAATTCTCTATCTCATTGGATGTCCCTGGCACGCGAATTCGACTCCCTTCACCTGTGTATTAAAGTAATTTATTTGAAATTTCAGAGCTTGAGTGAGGGATTGGAATCAAAGGATTGGGTGAAGGTGTGTGAGTCTCTGAACAATGTTAGGCATTTTGCAATCCACCACTCTGCTCTTCTGGCTCCTACTCTGTGAGTGCTTTTCTTCTTAGTTCCAACATTCGATTCTCTGCTGTAACAAGTCCACTAAAACGACGTCATTTTTGTTTGTACAGAGAGAATGTTGTAGTGGTGCTGGTGAAGGCAATGAAGAATCCGAGAAGTGCCTTAATCAAGACCTCGATTATGGCTTCTTCCGACGTCTTCATCGCCTTTGGTGATGGTTTACTTGAGCCTCTAATGCATTTGGCCAATTGGTGTGTACCCAAACTTTTCTTGTTTTCTTGAATTTAGGGATCGTTTGACAACAATTTCATTTTCATTTTTTTATGTTCTAATGAACGGCTTGGATTGTTCAATGGGTTCACAGCTGCTGCAATTGCTGCTCAAGGCATCTCAAGACAAACGTTTTGTGTGTGAAGAAGCAGACAGGGCACTAAGCTCAATGGTGCAGTCCTTGACCCCTCTTCCTCTGCTTCAGAAGCTCCGAGCTTACGCTTCCCATGGCAACCCTAGAGTCAGAGCCAAAGCTGCCATTGCCATCGCATCTTGTGTCGCCAAGATGGTATATACTATGAAACCAAAATGTTCTCTTGAGTTTTGACGTTGGACATGCCATTTTTCTTGTTAACCTTGTTACCGAAAATGGGATTTTGGTACCGATTTTCAGGGGCTTGAAGGAATGAAGGATTATGGGCTGGTTTCTTTGGTGAAAATGGGTGCAGATTTGTTGAATTCGGCTGCCTGAGGCGAGAGAAGCAGCTGCGGGAGAATGAAGAGAAGTTGCGGGAAAATGATGAGGAGCAGCCGGAGAAGCAGCAGATTTGGCTAAAACTTTTGTCAGTCTAATTTGTCAACAATTCATGCTCAGTCCATGGTCAAAATTACTTCTTCTCAGTAGAAAAATTAGAAGAAGACGATGGATTAGGGGTTGGGTTTTGCTGGTAGCAGAAGCTATAGTGGGAGTGCTAGTTTGGTTTGTGATTCTGCTGGTAGCCTTTTAGCTGCAGTTAGAGTTTGAGAGTGCTATGAATTTACATCTTCCAGCTTCGTCTAAAAGCTGTTTTTACGTAATTTTATGTTGATGAATTTCTTCGTTTAATAAAATTTTCGTTCTTGATAATATCAGAAATAGCGAAAGAGTTGCAGAACGGTGGTAATGTACCAGCAATGCAAGTATCTTTGAAATCTACTGTCACTGTCATATCTTTAGGGTTTAGATCTCTTTCTGAGCCGGCGTGCCATCCCCATGCGCACAGGAAAGCAAGCGGGCGGTTATATACAGGGCGACTCAAAGACGTAAAGAAATTTTCAGCTGGGTTCTGGTGTGTCTGCCATTAGAACGTGCCGCGATAAAAGCCAGCAAATAATTTCAACAAATATCGAAACAAGAGAAATATATTGTCTCTCAGTACGACCGAATGCATGGATTCCTACATTTGAACTATTTCCTATTCATTTGAAACAAGAGAAATATCACGAGACAGAAATACGAAAATCTCTATAACTGCATTTCACTATATTTTCCTACAACGGGGTTATTCAACGCTTCCCTTGCATGTTACCAAAACCACGAGGAGACCTTCACTTGAGATCAGCAGACCCAAGCCATCGTAATATCAGGAATGTGACACAACTCTGAAACCAAAAGCAACCCTGATTGGCGGAAGAACTCTGAAAGAGGAAAAAAGTCTAAGCACTTCACTCTTGTTCAACCAGAGAGGGCAACGCTGTCTCAACTTCTTCAATCTCGATATTTTTGCAACCCTGATAGCATGAATATTCACCATAATGCATGACCCAACTTTACGTTTTCCGAATTTTAGATTCTACATAAATTGTGTACATTATATTCGGTTCAGAAAACATACGGCAATCATGCGGAGTAACTTGTTTTTGTGACCATAACAACGTTCCGTGGTGTTATCAGTCCCCATCTTATAAAAGATCACAGGAGATTCGAGTAATGGTTGCATTTTTCATGAGAGAATACTAGTGCAATTATTTATGTCTCTTTATTCTTTGTTTTGGCAAGTTCAAGTTACATAAGTTTGGAAATCCAGTCCCAGACATCATCTCCGTTAAAAAACAGAAGCAGCCAAACATGGAATCCTAGTATTTCCGGTATGCCAACTCCGTTGCGACATCGGCAAGGTTTCTCTCGCACTGAACACTCTGAACCCATTTGGCGTTGATTTGCACCCGCTCAATGCTCTGCTTCACTGTTCTAGTTATCTTCGGGTTGGGATGCGCTTTGAAGAACTCGTCTACTTCCTTAACCTTGTCAAATGAAGCAAACTGCAGAGAAAGGTAGAAGGAAATAACAAGGTATTAGAAATCTAAGTTGCACAACAACAGACCTCGAGCATAAGAACGAAAGTTTCTAGAGAAAGAAAGAACGAACCGGTGAAACAATTGCACTGACAAAGCGAGTAATTAGAAATCCAGACCCCCAGGTCTTTGAGATGTGCTCCCAGTTATTCTGTGTTTCGGATAATCCAAATGGAAAAATGAATCATAGTAACGAAAGTGGGATAAGAAAGATAAAATCCACGAAAGTGGGAACATTTCGTAGTATGTCATAAACTAGTGAGAGATACCTTCATCCACGTCCAAGCTGTTTCCCGACCTTCATTACTAACAGCAAGTCCAAATACAGCATCCTGACTGCGAACCTACGTAGACAGGCATTAAAGGCAGTATATCATCAAGCTTTAAGATTCTCAAAACTATTACTAGTAAGTAAAACTTCAACCTCCAATTAAGAGAGAAAATCTGAAATACCTCAGGAGTCAATATAAACTGGAGAACTTCCAGTGTAATATTGGGATCGGGACAAGACGCTAAAGAACCTACAGGCACAGACACATCGATTACTGCTATAATCTAACAGCCTCATATGTTCAGCATTATTTTACTAATTACTTATATTTACCTAGAATGCGGGTTTTCTCCTGGCTTAGATCACTCTCTCTGTAGAGTCTAACAAGAGATTCATAGCCTGATCGGTCAGATACGCTTGTTCTTTGCATTACAGCCACATATGCCGCCTGCAACGGTAGTCCATAATTAACATCAACGTTGAACTTAAAAGTTTAATTACATATGTGTAATTAATGATTTACGTCAAAGCAACCTTTCTAATGTCTGGGGGAAGGAGGGGCGTGTTTCTGTCTTCTATAAAGGCATGAAAACGCCTACTTGCTTCATCTAACGTCAGGTCATGACCAAAAACAGCAAGTGCAGTCAAAATTTCTCCTCTCAACATTGCATCTAAATGGCTTTCGCCCGGTTTAGGCTGCCAACCAAGCCTCCTGTAAAGAAATTCCATCATAAATGATAAACTTTGAACAAAATTAAAGAAAAAGACAGAAGCAAATCTTGTGTCCTGATAGTTTATCTACATAGGCATTTGAGTTGTTAAGAAAAGAACAAACTTACTCTGCAGAATACTGGAAAAGTCCAATAAAGAATTGTTTAATGTGATCCAGTAGTCCGGGTACAGCATCGGCTGCAATTCTTGCCAGATTATAACTTATCTGTGAAACATGAGGACCAGAATCAGGCCAAGGTCATCAATGCAGCAACATAAACACAAAGCAGGGGCGATCATTACAGTAATCAAATTTGACAGCACGATATAGTCAAGTTCCTCTCTGTATGCACTCAACAAGGTAAGCACTGAAGCAAAAGACTGTTTGCGAGCCATTGATAGGGCAAAGGAATCATCCAAAATGCCTGTGAAAGGAAAAAAAATTGGTGAAAACTTTTACTATCAAAGAGATAAACAAGCACGTGTACGAAATGATGATTACCAAATCTGTCAGTTTCAGACAATTGCTTCTTTTCGATAGCGTTTCTAAGTGCAGCTGCAAGTTCATCCTCATATTTCACTCTGTAAAAACCAGTCTGATCCACATTGACTTTTATCCAACTGCATAAAGCATTGTCTTTGTTGCTTGTGCCTCCACATCCAGCCTTTCCTACTGAGCAACCCAGAAATTCCTTTATGTCAAGAGTTTCAGACTTCGCTTGTAGTAGGAAATTCTTGCGTACATCATACGAGCCACAGGATAATGTGATCGGCACAATCCATTGCCCATCACCTTGGGAACCGCTTGAGTAGAATTGTGTCTGCCATACATTAATTTACTTATTAGATCTTTGTTCGTGTCCTTGTACCGTGGAATAAAACCTAAACAAATGACTTAACAGCTTGTACTGCATTAGAGCTCGAGATGATCTTTCAGAATTTCATTTGATAACCAAACAACTTTGAAAGAAGCAAACATAAGGAAACCTGATCAAACTCCAATTTCTGATCTTTGACTTTGACAGAAATAACCGGGTAACCCTTCTGCTGTGTCCATGAATTCATTAGTTTGTTTACAGGTTCACCAGATCCCTCCTCAAGGGCAGCCCACAAATCTTCTGTCTTTGCATTTGAGTAAGCATGCTTTTTGATATATGAAGCAAGTGACCTCTGGATGCATTAAAAAGTAGCATGCACTTAACTCTCTAACTTTTTTATATCATAGAAAATAAGATAGTTCCTTCAACCTTCAAGCACACTAGTTGACAAATCAAAGGACATACCTGGAAGACTTCAGCACCTAGATAGCTTTGTAGCATCCGAATAACAGTAGCACCTTTTTTATAACTTATCGCATCAAATACTTCATCAATCTCAGCAGCATGATTGATCTCCACCTGGCCAAAAAGAACAGATTAAAACATAATATACCAGAGAGACTTATATACACTAATACTCTCCATTAATAACGCCTTGAAAACTATAGTGGTGAATATTACTATTTAAAGCCTTCTGTGCAGATGATCCAGATTCGATGCCAGGAAACAGCAAACTTTAGGAAATTAAAATTAAAATGAAACCCAGGAAAGACCAAGTGCACGAATAAGTACCTCAATGGGGTGAGATTCTTCAAGCCCATCCAGCTTAAGACCATCAGTGACTTCATCAAGAAACTGAGTCCATATTTTCCACTCTGGGAATAAGCTATCAGTAGCTAAATAGCTCACCTAATGACATTAAAACACTTCTTTATAAGTACAAAAGCATGGAAACTAACAAGTATAACAATGATATGAAGTTATACCCATGTTGCAAATCCCTCATTCAGCCATAAATGCGTCCACCATTCCATTGTTACAAGATTGCCAAACCACTGGTGTGCCAATTCATGTGCCACGACAGTCGCAACCTTTTACCAAAACCAAAGAAAATGATTAAACGTGTCATTGAGTGCTAAAACTAAACTATACCTCCCTACCATATTAACCAAGATAATTCTGAAAGCAGTGACATTCAGGATGCGCATTTTACCCTTTGCTTGTTGGCAGCTGCTGAATGTTGTTCATCAAAAAGCAAAGCTGTTTCTCGGTATGTAACTAAACCATAGTTCTCCATGGCGCCGAAAGCAAAATCAGGTATTGCAACCATATCCAATTTGGGCAACGGGTATGGCACAGCAAAGTATCTGCAGAACTGATCATCAATGATTTCATATTAAATGGAATGTAATGCAGCATAAGTACAACAACAACCAAGCCTTATCCCTATCCCACTAAGTGGGGTCGGCTAATGAATCCTAGAATGCCACTACGCTCGGTTTTGCGACAAGTCTTCCGTTAGCTCCAAGTACAATATATCTTTTCTTAAAGTTTCTTTCCAAGTCTTTCTAGGCCTTCCTCCACCCATTTTGCCTTGAAGCTCCATCTCATAGTCATCTTCCATTAGCTCCAAGTACAACATATCATTTCTTAAAGTTTCTTAAAGTTTCTTTTATCTTCGGTTCACGTGTCCAAACCATTTTAAACGATTTTCTCTCATCTTATCTTTAATTGCGGCCACTGCTACTTTACCTCAGATATCCTCGTTCTTACTCATATCATTCCTTGTGTGTCAACACATCCAATGAAGCATTCTCATCTTCACTACTCATTTTTTGCACGTGTTGCTTTTTGACAGCCCAACACTCCGTGCCATAAAGCATTGTTGGCCATATTGTCGTCCTATAACATTTTCCCTTGAGCTTTAGTGGCATACGACGATCGCACAACACATCCAATGCACTCTTCCACTTCATCTGTCCAACTCGTACTCTATGGTGGAGATCTCCATTTAATTCTCCATTATTTTGCAAGATAGATCCAAGATAACAAAAGCGTTCACTCTTTGGTACTTCCTGATTTCCAATCCTCACCCTATCTCATCTGGACCCCCATTTTCACTGAACTTGCAATCCTTATACTCTATCTTTGACCTTAGACGAAGACCTTTAGATTCCTAAATTTCCCGCCAAAGGTTAAGCAAAGCATACACCAAGTGATATCATCTTGAATATGTCCCGTAAGCTTGTCCATTACCAACACAAAAAGGTAAGGACTTAAAGATGAGCCTTGGTGTAACCCTATGGTTATGGGAAAGCTTTCATTTTGTCCTTCATGAGTTCTTACTGAAGTTCTTGCTCCATCATCCATATCCTTTATTGCTTAGATATATGCTACTCTACTTTTTCTTCTCTAGAATCCTCCAAACAATTTTTCTTGGGACCCTATCTTACGCTTTTTCCAAATCTATAAAGACCATGGCAAATCCTTTTTTTATCTCTATAATGAAAAGGGAAAAAAAATCTTGAGAAACTGCTACATTAGTCCATAACATGCATCAAGTGCAATTGCCAACTTGAATATGAATGATTAGTAACTTTTACACATACTCTGTGTACAATTCAAGTGTCTTGACAGCAACGTGCAAAGCAAACTTCCCTTGGTCTGCCTTACCAACTTGACAATATACCCGCACTTTGACCCCTGTAACAACATGAAATGGGACATCATCAAGAAAAAGGTTGCACTGACATACACATGAAACTAAGGCCATAGTGTAGGAGTTTACCATCAGAAGTATGATCTTCAACGTAATCAAACAATCCGACAACAATGGCCACCAAATATGTAGACATAATTGGTGTTTCCACATATGAAACTGTGTTCTGATGTCCATTCAATTTTTCTTCTTGAATTGGCATGTTAGAAAGGGCTACTAGTTCAGACGGAACACCATCAAGTGTAATCTTGAATGTAGCCTGCCAACCAAATAGCCAGCAAGTCATAAACTCTATATTTGAACAATTTAACCAGAACGGGAAGATTGATTTCTCATCTATACTACCACCATAAACAACAGATCTCTTTTTTCCTAGTCTCAAAAATGCATTTATAACAATGTATATCCAGAATGGTGTAAACAAAATCACTTGATACTGATGAAAATCAATATCTTAAGTCAACTGTGTGCGTGTGTGCGTGTGTGCGCGCGCTTGTGTGTGTGTATGTGTGTGAGAGAGAGAGAGAGAGAGAGAGAGAGAGAGAGAGAGAGAGAGAGAGAGAGAGAGAGAGAGAGAGAGAGAGAGAGAGAGAGAGAATAACCTTGCAAGCAGGTTCATCCCAACACGGAAAGCACCGCCTGGCATCAACGGGTTCAAACTGTGTAACTGCCATATTTTTCTTCTCACAGTTGTGCTCATATGTACTGCACGAAACAAATCAAATCTTAGACATATCTATACCATTGAAACATGATAATACTGAACGAACAATCGAAGATGGACTCCGCAAAAGTTCCTGCATTCAAAAACTACCTTCTGTAGAAACCCTTCATCTTGTCATTCAAAATTCCTTCAAATTCAATAACCAAAACTCCAGACCCAATCGGAAGCATCTCTACAAACTCCAAAACCAAAATTCCATCCTCTTCGAACGTCTCGGCCTTCGAAGGCTTGAAAACCTGCTCAAACATTCATTTACTCATTCAGTAAAGACACAAGTAGCCAAACAACGCACTAAATGAATTCCAAATAATCTTTCCATTTCCTACGTTATCCGTGCAGCCAAACAAGGCAGTAAAGTCGACAACGTTACAATCATCTTATCAATTCCAATCCATTCACTTGCCCACAAATCATGAACAGAGCAGTAATCAAACCAAAATTAAAACTAATCAACGATTGATTAATTGAACTTAGACTTACTAATCGAGTATTAATTAACAAATCAACATAAAAAGAATGAAAATTTTCATCAGCCAAACACCTCACTCTCCATTCTACTTCTTTTTTCAGTCAGTTCTACAAATTTGAAAAGCAAATGCGCATCGATTACCTTGGACGAGCCTCCGTGAGCGAAAGAGACAGAGCCGGCATTGACGAAGAGCTCGGTGGCGTTGAGGACGACGAATTTGGTATCGGCGACGATATCCAGGTCGATGTCGACGGAGCCGCCGAATTTGCAGGCGGCGAGGTCCGGCTTCAGCCTTACGTCGTAGCGTTTCGGGACGGCGAATTTCGGAAGCCGGGGCTGGCCTTTGAACTGCTCCATAGTAGCGACGACGAGTGTGATACTTGCGAGCTGCGCGAGAGTTTTTCGAGTTCAGATTGGGAAAGTGTGCGAGTGGGACTCATCAGTTGTCGCCATTTTATAACTTGCAACGCACGGCTCTTTTCTGACAAAATTTTACACGCCGACTTTTTATGCATGGGTTATCACACACTTTTTTTTATTTTTCACATCTTCTATTTAATTTTTGTCATTTTATCTTTTTTTAAATCATCAGACTACAAAAAATTAGAAGAATGCGTAAGAAGTAAAAATAAATATGTGGATAATCTTCTACATTTTGTCCAACTTATTTAGCCTAAGCATGTGATTTTTTTTTTAAATTTAATTAAAATGCTTTGATGAATTGTCAACTCAGCAATCTTCTATTTATTTGATATATATTCACTTAAGCTAAGCTAACAACTAATTTCTTACCATTAAAAAAATTAAATTTGTTGCCTTATCAAGAATATCACTTGAAAAATAATAAATTTTTATTTCTGTTATTATATTTAATTACTATCCTCCTCCGTTAAAGAGAGTCATTAATACTTTCATAAGAAAACTTCATTCATTTGTTAAAATTATGTTAACTTTTAGTACGTTTAGATTTTAAATTTACCAAGAAACAAAATTCACAAGAAATTCAAATGTATCTTAAAATCAAATGTACTCTTGCCAATATGATTAACCGTACTTCTTATAAAATTGTAGAAAAAATGTTTAATCAAATTATTAAAAGGATCGGATTTTTAATCAACGAAATTGAAAAATGAGACACCTATATCTAAACCTTCTTACTTTTTATTTTTATTTTTTGGTGCATTGCCACCATCTACGTTTCGGTCTGGACTTCATTTTTTGACAATATGATCTGCAATTAATTTAGGGCACATTACATTTTGTTAAATGACTATAATATTTACATGTATTTAATACAATCAACATATAACAATTAGTGTATCTATTTGTGGAGTATAGGGAGGAACGAAACGAGGAATGAAAGCTTGACGACAAAAAGAATCAGACGTTTTAAAAGAATTAAGGCAGTTTAGCCACTTCCTTTGATTTTCATATGCAAAAAATATTTTCCACTTTCTTACCAAATATCTCTTGACACATAATGAAGTGATCGACTAATTGTAGC
Source organism: Malus sylvestris (assembly GCF_916048215.2). Lineage (NCBI taxonomy): Eukaryota > Viridiplantae > Streptophyta > Magnoliopsida > Rosales > Rosaceae > Malus > Malus sylvestris. Next base: position 5,094,209 of record NC_062267.1, on the reverse strand, counting down.
AATGGTCTCTCAATTTTAACTTAATTGGAGCAATGGTCCATCAACTAAAAATTTATTACCATTAGGTCCCTCAATTCTTCAAAGCCGCTATGGTCATTTTCGTTAACTCCGTTAAAACTTCCGTTAAAATAAGTCATGTGTCATGCATGTGAGGATAAATCAAGGGGCAAATATGAAAATTCAAATAAGAAAAATTGTATCAATGATCCCTCAACTTTAATTCAACGGGAGAAATGGTCCTTTAACTTTAACTCAATTGGAGTAATGATCCCTCAACTTTAATCCATTGTAGCAATGATCTTTTCAACATAACTCATTTTGACAGAATTGATGAAAATGACCATAGTTACATGTTATGATGAGTTAATGGATCAATGATAATAGATTTTTAGTTGATGGATCATTGCTTCAATTTAATTAAAGTTGAGAGACCATTATTACAATTTACTCTAAAATGATTGAAGAGATTATGACAGATCATATTCACCATAGTTGTATTTATTTAAGGTTGTATTTATAGCAATTCTACTTGATAACTCTATTTTAATCTATCGAAGAAAAATTTCGTTGAAATTGTTCATTTGGAAATTTCTCAAAAAGCTAATCATAAGTTCTTATACTTTATGCTTTTGAATAATGAGTGAATAATTTGGAAAATCAAAAGATTCTCTTGCAGTTCTTCATCACTTCCTTTTCCTCTTGCTTTTGCTTAGTAGTGCAAACTTCATCAGAGCCGTCCATTTTTTAAAAGAAAAACTAATAAAAATGACTTGAAATTTTTGAGTTTTAACGATAAAGATAAAATAAAGGATAAAGTAAAAAATACCAATGTTGATTTTTCGTTAAAGTGAACAGTACCAGAAGTTTTTTGTTAAAGTTCATTTTTTTAAAAATCTATTGTTGATTAACATATAACCTAAGAATTTATGCGTGACTTGACTTCAAATGCTCACCCAGGTGAGACTTAAGTCCCAGTGTAACATATTACATGGTATTGTTTATTATTTTATTTTTTTGTCAAAATTTATTATTATTTGTTATGAATCTATTTATGTTGGTGGTGAGGATGCTTGTGATGCTATATTTATTTACAGTATGTGTCAATGAGATATTGAGAGTATCAATCTCACATCAAGGAAGGGACCTTACATGTTGAGTTACTCTTCATATTGTCAATTGGTTTTATGGTGGAAATCCAACTTTCTTCATGGTATCAGAGCAAGTTGTCCCGCTTGTGAAGCCTAATGGCCACACATACTCCATGCCACCTTATTTGTGTTGTCCGCGTGTTAGGCTTGAAAATTCGTCATACATGAGGTGGCGTATTGAGAGTATCAATTTCACGTCGAGGAAATGAAGGACCTTACATATGCTTATAAGTAGTTGTACTACTTTATATATTGTCAATTAGTTTTATGATAAGATCTCAACTTTTGTCAGACGATACTGATAGCATGTGTGTAGCATTGGGGTTGTCCAAATTTCTCATTCAAATCCCATGTTGAAGTGACTCGTACAACTTACACTATAAGTAATTGGGAAAACCTACGACAAAAAGTAAACATTGTAAGTGTCTGTCACATTCGAATCCGATGCATTAGCAAAGTAAAAATTGTTCACCAATGGGGCAGTGGTACTTATGCATATATTCGTTGATTTGTGACACTAACGGGCCTAGTGGCTTGGAATAATTTCATAAGAAAATGGCTACTTGACACATCCCGACCGAAATCGAGGTATGCTGGCCGTCACGAGAGGTTGACGTAACCATGTGCACAGTGCGGAAGCAATAAGGATAAGAAATATACAAATAAATAAAAACCAAAAGCTACTAATATGCACTAATAAGCAAAAAGTGCTAGGAGTGAGATACAAGAGTAAATACTCCTAATCAGAGCATAGAAAGTCTAGGTGCAGTCTAGTAGGACAAGTACTAGTTATACAGTACCATAAGATATCCTATGAATATTTTATTCTGTCGAAACCGCCGAGATCCTCAATGCCACCAACAACAAGTTTACCTAAAACCTGGAGGGGCGCAAAACAGAAAACGTAAGTGGGCAAAAACAAAGGTTTTCAAAACCATTTCATCATCAAAATGCTCTAACCCCTCGTCGTAAAACATGTATAATTTTCCCAGAAATAGAATATAAATATATATATATATATATATATATATATATATTCAAATCATGCTTCACATATTCATAATCATAAGTATGTCATGCCAAGATATAAACAGGATAAGTAACCAAGGTGAAAATAAATTCATGGAAAATAACACATTAGCTAGAACCCCTGCAGAAGTCTGTACGACTGAATTCATAGCTCATTAGTCAATCTAGCCGAAGTCACTACAAATGACCTATATAGCACTACACTGCACACAAGTCGGAACCACTGAAAAGGGTCTGTACGACAAGACTGGGTGTAATATAATTATGCTCAATACTACGCTCTCATGATAGTTGTGCGATAAATCGCTAGTCACCTACGAGTCGGAACCACCTATAATGGTCTGTACGACAAGACTGTGCACCTAAATTGGATCCAATGTGAGCATATGGTGCGGGAGGTGACATTATATACAGGCATGTACTATATCTCTAGCTAAATCACAATCACCCGAGGTGCAGGTTTATGACCTCTATGCTTCTCAATTAATCACAGCCATTCAATACACATTCACAATTCATAAACTCACCTGGAACTTACCTGAGCGCCCACAACACCAAATCACATTTATGCATACAATTCTAACTCATGGTTTAAGCATAAAGCAATAGGCATGACATATTCAAAGCATAACTCATTTAAATGCATTTTCTGGGAAAATATCAACCATATACGTATACACTTAAAACCAAAAGTCCACTCACTGGTATGTCGAAGGGTCGTAGCCCTCGAGTCGCCATTGACTACGCTCGTCCTAGGGATAAGTCTCCCCTATATGCGAAACAACTATAAAAACGTTAATTTAAAGCACATAACCAATACTAGCTAATAACTTCTCATACATTGCTCAAATGGGATGTTTGAATATACCAACGTGATCCACACAACCTCACGAACATCCCCATATTTTTAGAAAAAATTTCCGACGTCCCACACGCAGGCATGGGCACAGCAACACGCACGGCCACGCGCAGGGACCCTAATGGAATCCCTTAACGTCGTTAGGAATATTCCGTTAAAAAGTAACAGAAACAATTAATTCTACCTGACAGCGTCAAAATATTCCATCAACTCTGATGGAATATTTTATCTTCTTCTCCGGTTAGCCTCTCCGACTGCCGTCGCCGTTCATCGGAAACTGGAAAATCATGAAAACTTTCATATCTCGTCCAATTCTCAACCAAATTCCACGAAACTTGAACCAAATTGAAGCTTAGGACAAGTAGAACAAAACCTTACCTTTCAAAAGTCCTAAAACCGACGGAACTCACCGAAAAATCCTTCGATATTCCGGCTAAACCTGCAACTCCCTATTCCCGAGCTTCCCGATGTCCAAATCACTTCATTTTTCTTCTCCGAGCCTTGTGAAGACGATCTAAAGCTCCCTATAGCTTCAAAACTCTCGGAAAACTACACATTTATGTGTGCATGAACAGTACCTTGGTTTTTCAAGGTTTCACATCCAAATAATAGTATGAATGGACTCAGAGCTTGTAGGGAACAAGAACATCACCTTTTTAACGTCGATCCGTGACTGGTTGAAGGAGTTTGAGGTTGACTGTACAGTTTGTACGGAAATGGAAGGAAATTCGAGAGGGAAGGGAGAGAGAGAGAGAGAGTCAACGGGAGAGAGAGATTCAACGGGAGAGAGAAAAGTATGGGTGCTTGTGTGTGGTCCTAGTTGGTCACAACCAACAAAACTAAGTCCTAAGTGTTCCAAAAACTTAGGAAAATCTTTGAATCGGTCCAAATAAAACTTTACCCACATGACCACACAAAACGTCCAAGGGTAAATAAGTAATCTCATGCCGTCGAAATAGATATTTCGGGACGGGCTGTGACACCACTGGTTCCGATGGAATTAAAAAAAAATATCCCAAGCAAGGTTCTGAATCTATATTTCAAAAGTGATTAGTTGAAAATAAGCATTTCGGTAAGTTCATTTTGAAGAGAGCCTTAAATTGATGAAGACGCAAGTTGGTGAAAGGCAACAAATTTTACGTCAACAATATTTAATTTTCGAAGAGAATCTAGTTTTATGATTGAATGTGCCTTAACATAGCCTTGGTTTTCGGCATTAACCAGTTTCCAATGCAAAAATTCAAAATAAAATTACAATCCATATGAAATTCCAACTAATGAGGACTGAGAAGTATGCATGAGGTGATTTTAGTGCGTGTCCAACTAAAGCCATCCACCAATTGCGTGAAGGCGGGCATCGTCCGAATTGGTTTAGATAAAAAAGTTCTTTAAGTTTTACGTTGTCGTTTTTCGATTGTTTAAACCTGAATTATAAGAGAATTTGCACACAAAAATATATTTTGTAGAATATAAAGACGATAATTTGATGTTGCAAGGGAAAAAAAACAAAAATAAGGCAAAACCCAACATCAAAAGAAATTTGAAGAAGGGGAGGATCGGTATTATGCTACCAAAGAAATGATTATGCTACCAAAGTATGATTAAAGTACCATGTTATTAAGAACCTTTTTTTTTTGGGAAAATCTCGATAGTACTAGAAATTTTTTATTGATATCAAAAAAAAGGAAAGAATACACCTAGTCAGATGGAACATAAACATAATCCTTCATGATACAACAAAAAATGAACATAAAAAAGAAGGCGGGACAATTGTCCTTTGCTCAACTTTGCTTGGGAAAAGATTATAGTATAGTTTTAAGAAGCTTACTTAGGAATTCCTCTTTTATATTCCATTGGAACCAATTGTCCTTTGTTATGAAATTATTCCAAGCGATTAGGCACAATTTTTACTATATTAGTATATCTAATTCGAATGCGACAGACATAACTTACCTACAGTGTTTACTTTTTGTCGTAGGTTTTCCCGATTCCCTTTGTGTGTGTGTTGCGAGTCACTTGAACATGGGATTTGGATGAGGAACTTGGAAAACCCAAATGCTACACACAAGCTATATCTTCCTTAATATACAATAGCTTCCGAAAAATTTCCTGTTTCATCGCAACATATTTTCATGAATTTACAGTATTTGTCAGTATCTTCTCGAGAAAGTTGGGATTCCTCTATACAATAAATTAGTACTATGGAAAGTTGAAGCTCGACGTGGGATTGACACTGCAACATGCATCCTCACGTGTGTCAAATCAATGTAGAATTAGTACTCTCAACACGTTCTCTTATGCGTGCAAATTTCCAAGCCTAATACGTGAACACCATAAATTATAGGATGACTTGGAGTATGTATGGTTGTTAGCACGCTGGACAATTTGCCTTGATATCATAAAGAAAGTTGGGGTTTCACCATAAAATCAATTAGCAATATGAGGAGTAGCTCAACTACTTATAAGCACATGCAATGTCTCTTATTTCTTTTATATGAGATTACTCTAAATACGTCCCCTCACGTGTGACGAATCGATAGAAGACCATTTTCATTGTGACATGATCTTGTAGATAGACGCTTTTGCTTGCATAGAGTTCACACTTTGAGAAATACATTAACATATTTAAACTAGTTTTTTTTTTAATTATTATTTTATATTTTTGTCAAAATTTATTATATTTGTTATGAATCTAATTTTGTTGGTGGTGAGGATGCTTGTGATGCTATATTTATTTACAGTATGTGTTAATGAAATGTTGAGAGTATCAATACCATATCAAGAAAAAGAGGGACCTTATATATACTTATATATACTTATAAATAGTTGAGTTGCTCTCCATATTGTCAATTGATTTTATAGTGGAAACTCAACTTTCTTTATGATATCAGAGCAGGTTGTCCTGTTTAAGCCTAATGGCCACACATGTTTCATGCCACCTGATTTGTGTTGTTAACTTGTTAGGCTTAAAAATTCGTCATACATGAGGTGACGTGTTGAGAGTATCAATCTCACGTCGAAGAAATGGGGAACCTTACATATGTTTAGAAGTAGTTAAACTACTCTACATATTACCAATTAATTTTATAATAAGATCTCAACTTTTGTCAGACGATACTGATAGCATGTGTGTAGCATTTGGGTTGTCCATGTTTCTCATCCAAATCCCATGTTCAAGTGACTCGTACAACTTACACTACAAGGAATCGGGAAAACCTATGACAAAAAGTAAACATTGTAAGTAAGTTCTGTCTGTCACATTCGAATCCGATGCACTAGTAAAGTAGAGATTGTTCACCAATGGGGCAGTCATGCATATATTCGTTAATTTGTGACACTAACGGGCCTAATGGCTTGGAATAACTTCATAAGCAAAGGGCTATTAGTTTCGGTGGAGTTAAAAAATAAAATAAAAATCCTAAGCTATGTTTTTAAATCTATATTTCAAAAGTGATTAGTTGAAAATGAGCATTTCGGTAAGTTCACTTTGAAGAGAACCTTAAATTGATGGAGACACAAGTTAGTGAAAGGCAACAAAATTTACGTGAACAATATTTAACTTTCAAAGAGAATCTAGTTTTATGATTGAATGTGCCTCAACATAGCCTTGGTTTTTTGCATTAACCAGTTTCCAATGCAAAAATTCAAAATAAAATTACAATCCATATGAAATTCCAACTCATGAGGATTGAGAAGTATGCATGAGCTAATTTTAGTGTGTGTCCAACTACAGCCAACCACCAATTGCGCGAAGGCGAGCATCGTCCCAATTGGTTTAGATAAAAAAGTTCTTTAGGTTTTACGTTGTCATTTTTCAATTGTTTAAACCTGAATTATAAGAGATTTTGCACCAAAAATTATATTTTGTAGAATATAAAGACGATAATTTGATGTTGCAAGGGAAAGAAAACAAAAATAAGGCAAAAACCAACATCAAAAGAAATTTGAAGAAGGGGAGGATCGGTATTATGCTACCAAAGAAATGATTAAATAAGTCTATGAAAAGATTATAGTATAATGTTATTAAGAACTTGCCTTCGTATTAAGGGGTTTTTTTTTTTTTTTTTGGAAAAACCTCTACGGTACGAAGAGAATTTTATTGATATCAAATAAAAAATTACATCTAATCAGAAAGCATAAATCTAACCCCTCATAATACAACAAAAAAAGAACATAAAAAAGAAGGAAGGACAATTGTCCTTTGCTTAAGAACTTTGCTTGCGAAAAGATTAAAGTACAGTTTTAAGAAGCTTGCTTAGGAATTCCTCTTTTATATTCCATGGGAACCAATTGTCCTTCGCTTATGAAATTATTCCAAGCGATTAGGCATAATTTTTACTCTATTAGTGTATCTAATTCGAATGTGACAGACCTAACTTACCTACAGTGTTTACTTTTTGTCGTAGGTTTTCCCGATTCCCTTTGTGTGTGCGTTGCGAGTCCCTTGAACATGGGATTTGGATGAGGAACTTGGAAAACCCAAATGCTATCTTCCGAAAAATTTCATGTTTCATCGCGACATATTTTCATGAATTTACAGTACTTGTCAGTATCTTGTTAAGAAAGAGTTTTATTATAAAATCAATTAGCAATATAGAGAGTTGAAGTTCGATGTGGGAATGACACTCTCAAAACGCTCCTCGCGTGTGGCAAATCGATATAAGATTGATACTCTCAATGCGTCCTCTCACATGTGCAAATTTCTAAACCTAACACGTGGACAACGTAAACTGTGGTGTGACGTGGAGTATGTGTGGTTGTTAGCACGCAAGACAAACTGCTTTGATACCATGAAGAAAATTGGAATTTTACCATAAAAACAAATTGCAATATGAGGAGTAGCTCACTTGCTTATAAGTACATGCAAGCATGGTTCTAAAAGACGTTAGGCGCTAGTCAGGTGGCAAGCTGGGGCCTAACGTCTAGGTGGTTAGGCGGGATCTAGGCAGGGGCCTAGGCCGATTTAAGTAAATCCATTATATATCGTATAAATAAGTGTTTGCTTATACTTAAAATTTATTAAAAAAATAAAATGCAAAATGAAAGTTATATATTTTATGTCTAAGTGAGTCGCGATCTAAGCGCGTGCCTAAGCGGGTTTGGATGAGTTAGGTGGGCGCCTAAATAGGTTTAGGTGTCATTTCTTAATTTTCAAACACCCAGGGATTAATCTGGGTGGTGGTCAACCGCCTAACGCCCATGCGGCGCTACATGGAGATTTTTAGAATACCATATATAGCTAATTTTCAAGGTCCCTTGATGCAAGATTGATAACAAGCCTCTTCATGTGTAGCTAATTTTCAAGCTTTGGGATTGATAGAACACCATATTCATTTTGACAAGATTTTGTATATAGATGCTTTTGATTGCATATAGTTGACGCTTTGAGAAATACATTAACATATTTATACTAGGTTTTTTTTAAAACAAATATTATTATTAAGGGGATGAGAGAGAGTTCAAAACTATTACATTAATTTAAAAGAGTGTTTCGAACCCCGAGCATATAGGTAGAAATCCAAAACTATATTGACTAGGATGTTAAACCACATGCGTGTGACAATCAAACTAGTTTGTTGAATGCATTACACATACTGTAAATAAATATAGCATCACATGCATCCTCAACACCAACATAATTAGTTTCGTGACAAAATAATAATAATTCTTGCCAAGAAAAAAAAAGTAATATGTTAGACTTGGGAGTTAAGCCTCACCTGGGTGAGCATTTAAAGTTAAGTCACGCATTAATTCTTTGCTTATATGTTAATCCAACAACAGATTTAAGAAATGGACGGCTCTGATCAAGTTTGTACTCCAAAGCTAAGCAAGAGGGAAAAGAAGTTTGATGAAAAACTGCAAAGAGAATCTTTTGAAGCATGAATTATAAGAACATGAAACACTTCTGGTACCGTTCACTTTAACGAAAAATCATATTTTTACTCTAAAAAGTCAATCCTGATACTATTCACTTACAACACATTTTTGTCATATTCGTTAGAAATCAAAGTTTTCAAACCATTTTCATTAGTTTTTCTTTATAAAAACCTATGATTAGTTTTTAAGGAAAACTAACGAAAAGTTCAAAAAAACTTCCATTTTAATAAAAAGTCATTTTTAAAGGTATAGTGAATAGTACAAATGTGGTTTTTCTTTAAAAGTGAACAGTACTGGAAGTGTTTTGTTAAAACTCCTTAGTTTTTATGGGAAATTTTCAAATGGACAATTTCAATCAAATCTTTCTTCGATAGACTAAAATAGAGCTTACCAAGTAGAATTGCTATGAATAGTCTTAAATAAATACAACTATGATGAACATCATATGTCATAATCTCTTCGATCTCTTCATTTAAGTGCCAGAATAAAGAGAGATTTGGTTAAAAAAGTGAAAGAGATTATTTTGCGTATAAAAATCAAAGGGAGTGGAAAAGCTGGAGCATGGAGCAACACTTTGGAAAAGACTTATTCTCTTTGTTTTCGAGCTTTCATTTTTCGTTCCTTCAGGTACCGTTTGGTACGTGGGACGGGACGGGACAGAACGGAACGAGTCGTTCCGTCCCACGTTTGGTGCGCTTAAAAACTAGGGAACGGGTTGTCTCATGGGACGAAATTTGGATGATTTTTCATTCCACCTCTTCCCCCTGGAACGACCCGTTCCACATCCGTGGAACACAAATTTATAACATTTTATGACAAAATTTCTCCTTATCTTTTTCAATATTTACATCATCCGTTCCGTCATGTTCCGTCCCGTCCCGTCCCGTTTGCGTACCAAACGGACCCTCAAGTACCTTTCCACCAAATGTATACTCTAATCGTGAGATGTTGATTGTAGTAAATACATTTAAATATTACAATCAATTAGCAAATGAGAAATGATAAGGGGATTCTCTCAAAAATGGTACTTTTCGTAAACTATGTCACCTCGTAATTAACATCAATTTTTTACCAATATTATAAAACATTGTGTAAAAAATAAATTGACAAAAAATATATAAAGAATCATACTTTTGAGATAGCCTTTCGCATTTCTCGCAAAATATAATCCACCCTAAATTAATTGTGGATCATATCGTAATAGAAAAAGAAAAAAGTGTGCGGACCGAAACGTGTAAAAATCATTGTTCTAAAAATCTCTGCCTATGCCCTGCTTAGGAGTTAGACGGTTGGCCACCGCCCCTAATCGCGCCTAGACCTTCTTAGGCGCCAGCCTAGCCTGCTCAGACACCCCTAGACACTTGTTTAGGTTGCAACTCATTTAGACAGAAAATAGATAATTATCATTTTGCAATTTTTTTTTTAATAAATTGAAAGAAACTTGTTAAATACTAAAATGAACACAAATTATATGCTTGTTCCCCATGTTTTCATTATGTTTCAATACTTCATAATATATATGTCATTCTATTTTGTAATTCATGATAATTATATATATTTTAAGTATAAACAAATATTTATTTATACAAAATATAACAGATTTACTTAAATCCGCTTATCTGCTTAAGTGCCTGCTAGGTCCCGCCTAACCTACCGTTCGACTAGCGCCTAGCGTTTTTTTTAAACTTTGGTAAAAACAAAATAAAAAGTCCACGTGTAAAATTTTCTCAGAAAATATTCGTACGTTGCAAGTTATAAAATCGTAACAACTGACGAGTCCCGCTCACACACTTTCGAAGTCTGAACTCGAAAAACTCTCGCAGCTTGCAAGTATCACAGTCGTCGTCGCTGCCATGGAGCAGTTCAAAGGCCAGCCCCGGCTTCCGAAATTCGCCGTCCCGAAACGGTACGATGTAAGGCTGAAGCCGGACCTCGCCGCCTGCAAATTCGGCGGCTCCGTCGACATCGACCTCGATGTCGTCGCCGATACCAAATTCATCGTCCTCAACGCCGCCGAGCTTTCCGTCAATGCGGGCTCCGTCTCTTTCACTCACGGAGGCTTGTTCAAGGTAATCGATGCGCTTTGCTCTTCAAATTTGTGGAACTGAGGAAAAAAAAGAAAATAGAAAGGAGATTGAGGTGTTTGGCTGATGAAATTTCATTGTTTTTAGGTTGATTTGTTAATTAATACTTGATTAGTAAAACTAAGTTCAATTAATCAATCGTTGATTAGTTTTAATTTTGGTTTAATCACTGCTCTGTTAATGATTTGTGAGCAAGTGAATGGATTCGAATTGATAGGATGTTTGTCAACTTTGCTGCCTTGTATGGCTGCACGGATAATGTAGGAAATGGAAAGATTATTTGGAATTCATTTCGTGCGTTGTTTGGCTACTTGTGTCTTTACTGACTGAGTAAATGAATGTTTGACAGTTTGAGCAGGTTTTCAAGCCTTCGAAGGCCGAGACGTTCGAAGAGGATGGAATTTTGGTTTTGGAATTTGGCGAGACGCTTCCGATTGGGTCTGGAGTTTTGGCTATTGAATTTGAAGGAATTTTGAATGACAAGATGAAGGGTTTCTACAGAAGGTAGTTTTTGAATGCAGGAACTTTTGCGCAGTCCATCTTCGATTGTTCGTTCAGTATTATCTTGTCCTAATGGTATAGATATGTCTAAGATTTGATTTGTTTCGTGCAGTACATATGAGCACAACGGTGAGAAGAAAAATATGGCAGTTACACAGTTTGAGCCTGTTGATGCCAGGCGGTGCTTTCCGTGCTGGGATGAACCTGCTTGCAAGGTTATCCTCTCTCTCTCTCTCTCTCTCTCTCTCTCTCTCTCTCTCTCTCTCTCTCTCTCTCACGCACACAGTTGAGTTAAGATGTTGATTTTCATCAGTATCAAGTGATATTGTTTACACCGTTCTGTAAATACATTGTTATAAATGCATTTTTTGAGAATAGGAAAAAAGTTATCTGTTGTTTATGATGGTATTATAGATGAGAAATCAATCTTCCCGTTCTGGTTAAATTGTTCAAATCTAGAATTTATGACTTACTGGCTATTTGATTGGCAGGCTACATTCAAGATTACCCTTGATGGTGTTCCGTCTGAACTAGTAGCCCTTTCCAACATGCCGATTCAAGAAGAAAAAGTGAATGGACATCTGAAGACAGTTTCATATGCAGAAACACCAATTATGTCTACATATTTGGTGGCTGTTGTTGTCGGATTGTTTGATTACGTTGAAGATCATACTTCTGATGGTAAACTCCTACACAATATCCCTCGTTTCATCTGTATGTCAATGCAACCTTTTTCTTGATGATGTCACATTTGATGTCATTATAGGGGTCAAAGTGCGGGTATATTGTCAAGTTGGTAAGGCAGACCAAGGGAAGTTTGCTTTGCACGTTGCTGTCAAGACACTTGAATTGTACAAAGAGTATGTGTGAAAGTTACCAATCATTCATATCCAAGTTGGCAATTGCTCTTGATGCGTGTTATCAACTAAAAGTAGCAGTTTCTCTAGATTTTTTTTTCCTTTTCATACTTATGCTGCATTACATTCCATTCAATATGAACTTATTGATGATAAGTTCTGCAGTTACTTTGCCATGCCATATCTGTTGCCCAAATTGGATATGATTGCAATACCTGATTTTTCTTCCGGCGCCATGGAGAATTATGGTTTAGTTACATACCGAGAAACAGCTTTGCTTTTTGATGAAAAACATTCTGCAGCTGCCAACAAGCAAAGGGTAAAATGCGAATCCTGAATGTTACTGCTTTCAGAATTTATCTTGGTTAATATGGTAGGGGAGTATAGTTTTTGCACCCAATGATACGTTTAATCACTCTATTTGGTTTTGGTAAAAGGTTGCGACTGTCGTGGCACATGAATTGGCACACCAGTGGTTTGGCAATCTTGTAACTATGGAATGGTGGACGCATTTATGGCTGAATGAGGGATTTGCAACATGGGTATCACTTCATATCATTGCTATAATTGTTAGTTGTTAGTTTCCATGCTTTTGTACTTAAAAGAAAGTATTTTAATGTCATTAGGTGAGCTATTTAGCTACTGATAGCTTGTTCCCAGAGTGGAAAATATGGACTCAGTTTCTTGATGAACTCACTGCTGGTCTTAAGCTGGATGGGCTTGAAGAATCTCACCCCATTGAGGTACTTATTTGTGGACCTGGTTTTTCATGGGTTTCATTTTAATTTTTTTTTCCTGAAGTTTACTGTTTCCTAGCATCGAATCTTGATCATCTACATAGAAGGCTTTAAATGGTATTATTCACCACTATAGTTTTCAAGGTGTTAATAATTGGAGAGTATTTATGTATACATGTATCTCTGGTATATTATGGTTTAATCGTTTTCTTTTTGGCCAGGTGGAGATCAATCATGCTGCTGAGGTTGATGAAATATTCGATGCGATAAGCTATAAAAAAGGTGCTTCTGTTATTCGGATGCTGCAAAGCTATCTAGGTGCTGAAGTCTTCCAGGTATGTTCTTTGATTTGTCAGTTAGTGTGCTTGAAGGTTGAAGGAACTATCTTATTTTCTAGGATATAAAAAAGTTACAGAGTTAATTGCATGCTACTTTTTAATGCATCCAGAGGTCACTTGCTTCGTATATCAAAAAGCATGCTTACTCAAATGCGAAGACAGAAGATTTGTGGGCTGCCCTTGAGGAGGGATCTGGTGAACCTGTAAACAAGCTAATGAATTCATGGACACAGCAAAAAGGTTACCCGGTTATTTCTGTCAAAATCAAAGATCAGAAATTGGAGTTTGATCAGGTATCCTTATGTTTGCTTCTTTCAAAGTTGTTTGATTATCAAAGGAACTTCTGAAAGAACCTCTCGAGCTCTATTGCATATATAAGCTGTTCAGTCATTAGTTTAGGTTTTATTCCATGGTACAAGGACACAAACAAAGATCTAATAAGTAAATTAATGTATGGCAGACACAATTCTACTCAAGCGGTTCCCAAGGCGATGGGCAATGGATTGTGCCGATCACATTATCCTGTGGCTCGTACGATGTGCGCAAGAATTTCCTACTACAATCGAAGTCTGAAACTCTTGACATAAAGGAATTTCTGGGTTGCTCAGTAGGAAAGGCTGGATGTGGAGGCACAAGCAACAAAGACAACGCATTATTCAGTTGGATAAAAGTCAATGTGGATCAGACTGGTTTTTACAGAGTGAAATATGAGGATGAACTTGCAGCTGCACTTAGAAACGCTATTGAAAAGAAACAATTGTCTGAAACTGACAGATTTGGTAACCATCATTTCGTACATGTGCTTGTTTAACTCTTTGATAGTGAAATTTTTCCTCAATTTTTTTTTTCCTTTAACAGGCATTTTGGATGATTCATTTGCCCTGTCAATGTCTCGCAAGCAGTCTTTTGCTTCATTGCTTACCTTGTTGAGTGCTTACAGAGAGGACCTTGACTATATCGTTCTGTCAAATTTGATTACTGTAATGATCTTCCCTGCATTGTGTTTATGTCACTGCATTTATAGCCTTAGCCTGATTCCGGTCCTCACTTTTCACAGATAAGTTATTATCTGGCAAGAATTGCAGCTGATGCTGTACCCGGACTACTGGATCACATTAAACAATTCTTTATTGGACTTTTCCAGTATTCCGCAGAGTAAGCTTGCTCTTTTCTTAACAACTCAAATGCCTACGTAGATAAACTATCAGGATCCACAAGATTTGCTTCTGTCTTTTTCTTTAATTTTGTTTAAAGTTTATCATTTATGATGGAATTTCTTTACAGGAGGCTTGGTTGGCAGCCTAAACCCGGCGAAAGCCATTTAGATGCAATGTTGAGAGGAGACGTTTTGAATGCACTTGCTGTTTTTGGTCATGACCTGACGTTAGATGAAGCAAGTAGGCGTTTTCATGCGTTTTTAGAAGACAGAAACACGCCCCTCCTTCCCCCTGACATTAGAAAGGTTGCTTTGATGTAAATCGTTAATTAAATTACACATACACAATTAACCTTTTAAGTTCATCGTTGATGTTAATTATGGACTACTGTTGCAGGCAGCATATGTGGCTGTAATGCAAAGAACAAGCTTATCTAACCGATCAGGCTACGAATCTCTTCTTAGAGTCTACAGAGAGAGTGATCTAAGCCAGGAGAAAACCCGCATTCTAGGTAAATATAAGAAAATAGGAAAATATTGCTGAACGTAGAGGCTGTTAGATTGTAGCAGTAATCGATGTGTCTGTGCCTGTAGGTTCATTAGCGTCTTGTCCCGATCCCAATATTACACTGGAAGTTCTCAACTTTATATTGACTCCTGAGGTACTTCAGATTTTCTTTCTCTTAATTGGAGGTTGAAGTTTTACTTATTAGTAATAATTTTGAGAATTCAAAGCTTGATGATATATGACTTTAATGCCCGTCTACGCAGGTTCGCAGTCAGGATGCTGTCTTTGGCCTTGCTGTTAGTAATGAAGGTCGGGAAACAGCTTGGACGTGGATGAAGGTACCTCTCTCACCAATTTACAACATGCTACGAAATGTTTCCACTTTCATAGATTTTATCTTTCTTCCCACTTTCGTTACTGTGATTCATTTTTTCATTTGGATTGCCCGAAACACAGGATAACTGGGAGCACATCTCAAAGACCTGGGGGTCTGGATTTCTAATCACTCGCTTTGTCAGTTCAATTGTTTCACCGGTTCGTTCTTTCTTTCTCTAAAACTTTCCTTCTTATCCTCGAGGTCTTTTTGTTGCGCAACTTAGATTACTAATGCCTTATCATTTCCTCCTACATTCCCATGCAGTTTGCTTCGTTTGACAAGGTTAAGGAAGTAGATGAGTTCTTCAAACCCCGTCCCAACCCTGCGATAACCAGAACCTTGAAGCAGAGCATTGAGCGGGTGCAAATCAACGCCAAGTGGGTTCAGAGTGTTCAGAGCGAGAAAGACCTTGCCGACGTCGTGACGGAGTTGGCACGCCGGAAATACTAGGATTCCACGTTTGGCTGCTGCTGTTTTCTAACGAAGATCATCTCTGGGAATGTATTTCCAAAGCTTATGTAACTTAAATTTGCCAAAACAAAGAATAAAGAGACATAATGTAAATAATAAAAGTACCTGGTTTGCCTTGATTGTGACTTGCTCTCTCATGAAAAATGCAACCATTACTTGGAGAGATTTTTAAATGCACCGGGTACATGCCCTGATATACCAAGTGTCATAAGTGGTTGGATACTTGAAAACAAAAAATTTATAACCATTTTTATTACGACACTTAGCGTACCATGTTGTATTCAATTAAAAATTTCCCCATTACTCGAATCTCATTTTACCTATTGTAACACCATGTAATGCTGTTACGGTCACATCAAGTTACTCCGCTTGATTGGACAGGTCACATCAGAAATGCAGGAACCACCAAAATTGCAGTCCCCTCTCCACTTGCAGACCAACACATCAGTGATTCCATCAACCTTAAGGAGCATGGAGATTACAGGAGCTTCAATTCACAGATTATACGCCTCTGTATGCTTCCCTCAACGCATACGAACACCACGAAGCATAGACATGAGGTATTGACATCCTTGGTTTTCAATTTTACAAATTGGAAGGACAAATGGGGTTGAATTTTGAAGTTTATTCTACCATATTATACTGGTGTTATTCTGACCATATACGTTAGGTACTCAAGCCCAAGGAAAGAGCCCAACCCAAAATACTAGTCCAATAGGTGGGAGGACCCCAGGACTTAAAGAACCACTACACCATTTTTGGTGTAGCCGATGTGGGATCATAACATTACACCACCCTTCGGAAGACCCGACGCCCATGGTGGCACCAGTCGCCAAGTCCCTTGGGAGCCCATACTCCCAAGGCAGCTCCACTCGCTAAGTCTCGCAGCGTCGGGAACCTAGGCTCTGATACCAATGTTAGGTACTCAAGCTCAAGGGAAGAACCCAACCCAAAAGACTAGTCCAATAGGTGGGAGGACCCCCAGGACTTAAGAACCACTACACCATTTTTGGTGTAGCGGATGTGGGATCATAACAATATATGAAGACTTCTTGACTGATAAATGTGGATGGGTTAATTGGTATCTTTTGGGAAAATTTGTGAAAAAAGATTGTTATGCATTGGAACAGTTTGAGAAAATGTCTGAGAGAGGGAGTGAAGAGCAAATGGAAATATCTCACTGGAGAGACCTCTACAATTTCGAGAACATTAATTGTATATGGAATTCCTGTAGCTGCACAATTGTCGTTGAGCTTTTAGTAAGTCAATTTCAAGGTATCTTTGCTACTTTTCATCAATATGCTACAAGTGGACCACAAGTTGGGGATGAGCTTTTCCAATTTAAAAATGTGGAGTTCGATCATTTCAATGTGTTGTTGAGCTTTTCCAACTGCTTCAATCTTAATTTTCTTGTTTGATGGAATGTCTAAGAGACATAATTGCAACTGGAATTCTCGTAGCTGCTCATATGCTGTTTGGAATGCTCCTATGCTATGTGGAATGCACAAACTTATGCATCATTTGGTGTTGCAAATTCGTGACCATGATTTGCACCCCATTGGTGATACAAAGTCAATTAAAGTAGAAGTGAAAGTGTCTGTGGGAATTGGCCATGGA
This sequence comes from Malus sylvestris, assembly GCF_916048215.2. NCBI lineage: Eukaryota > Viridiplantae > Streptophyta > Magnoliopsida > Rosales > Rosaceae > Malus > Malus sylvestris. The sequence continues at coordinate 5,076,651 of NC_062267.1, read as the reverse complement.
GGGTACACTACTCTTTGGTGGGTGCTGTGGAGGATGAAAGCTATAGGAATTACAACTTCTTTTGCAAAAGCACCAATGGAATTTGTTAGTCCCGTTGAACTTCAACTAAGGATGGCGTGTATTCTTTTTTATTCATGGGCTGCACTCTTTGCGACGAATCAGGCTATCCATGATAGTATCAATCATGATACTATTCACTTTACCCTTTATTTTGTCCTTATCGTTAAAATTCAGAGTTTTCAAGTTATTTTCATTAGTTTTCCTTAAGATTAAAAGGCATAATCACCTCCATGAATGCACAGATCCCTTGCTTCAAGAAAATCTTTTCCATGATTGCCAACCATCTAACAAGTTTTCTGAGTTTAAAGATTGACGTCAATCTCCCTTTTGAAGAAGGATGGAACAACAACTGCTTCAATCTTAATTCTCTTATTTCATGGAATGCATTTCAAGGAGCACTTGGAATCCCTTCGGAATTTGGAACAAATTATAGAGACTTTGGACTGGTTGGGACTGGTTCGAGTACTGGTTTGGTACTTAAGTGCTTTTATAAAAAATGGGTATAAAAAAAAAACTGAGCTTAAAAAGGTGTTTGGTAAACACTTAAAAACAGTTTATTTTCATAGTTTTGGGTGAAAAAAAAGCTGAAAACGTGAAGCAGCAAAAATGAGCTTATTCTCACAGCACAGCAGAAGTAGTTTTTTTTCAAAGCGCAGCAATATCAAACCACCATATAAAGCTATTTCTAGTGTTTATGCATGCTTGTACGATTATGGATGCTCCAATCCAAGGAAAGATTTGTCTAGTCTACTGTGGGTATCCTTTGTCTTGGTTCTGGTGCGACTATCGTTCATGGAGTTCAAAACTTGTGGACTTCACAGCCTCCACCAAAAATTCAGTATGCAGCTCTTGTGATTGGTAGCTCATTTATTATTGAAGGTGCTTCTCTTCTTGTTGCCATACAAGCTGTCAAGAAATGTGCAGCTGCTGAGGGCATGAAGTTGACAGACATTATATGGCGCGGACATCATCCCACATCTGTTTCAGTCTTGACGGAGGATGGCGCAGCTGTAACTGGTCTTGCTATTGCTGCGGCATCATTGATTACAGTGAATAGAAAAGGAAATGGAAAATATTTTGAATTTGATGTATGAGATTTACTATTTTTCTTTGTTATTTGAAAATTTGTGTGGTTTTCAAAATTTCAATAGGTATAAATATGAGAAAAGTTCAACAAACAAACGAAGATATGTCAAATTTTTTTGGGAAGTGTTATTGGCACTTCAAAAATCTTATTCTACACTCCTCATAAATGTATTTTTTTTTCTAAATATAGAAAGTTTAGAGAGTACAACAACAACAACAACAACAAAGCCTTTTCCCACTAAGTGGGGTCGGCTATATGAATCCTAGAACGCCATTGCGCTCGGTTTTGTGTCATGTCCTCCGTTAGATCCAAGTACTCTAAGTCTTTTCTTAGAGTCTCTTCCAAAGTTTTCCTAGGTCTTCCTCTACCCCTTCGGCCCTGAACCTCTGTCCCGTAGTCACATCTTCGAACTGGAGCGTCATTCGGCCTTCTTTGCACATGTCCAAATCACCGGAGCCGATTTTCTCTCATCTTTCCTACAATTTCGGCTACTCCTACTTTACCTCGGATATCCTCATTCCCAATCTTATCCTTTCTCGTGTGCCCACACATCCCACGAAGCATCCTCATCTCCGCTACACCCATTTTGTGTACGTGCTGATGCTTCACCGCCCAACATTCTGTGTCATACAACATTGCTGGCCTTATTGCCGTCCTATAAAATTTTCCCTTGAGCTTCAGTGGCCTACGACGGTCACACAACACGCCGGATGCATTCTTACACTTCATCCATCCAGCTCGTATTCTATGGTTGAGATCTCCATCTAATTCTCCGTTCTCTTGCAAGATAGATCCTAGGTAGCGAAAACGGTCGCTTTTTGTGATCTTCGCTAGATTGCTCCGGTCATTAGTGTGGATAAGTATATAAATGGATAGAGATAGGAAAGCAAACACAAGATGTACGTGGTTCACCCAGATTGGCTACGTCCACGGAATAGAAGAGTTCTCATTAATTGTGAAGGGTTTACACAAGTACATAGGTTCAAGCTCTCCTTTAGTGAGTACAAGTGAATGATTTAGTACAAATGACATTAGGAAATATTGTGGGAGAATGATCTCGTAATCACGAAACTTCTAAGTATCGGAGTGTGGTGTCGTCTTGACTTGCCTTATCTGTCTCATAGGTAGATGTGGCATCTTCTCTGGAAGTACTTTTCCTCCATCCAGGGGTGGTATCTTTAACTGGTGGAGATGCACAAGGTAATGTATCAATTTCACTTGAAGCTTACTTGTAGTTTCAGGCTTGGTCAAGCGCGATACAAACCATGTAGTAAGAGTCCCCCAAGTCGCCGAGCTAGGGGGTCTGCTGAAAGAGGTGACAGACAAGGTAAGCAATCAGAGCTCCGACTGATTGTTCACCTTCTCCCCATCTTGCAGCAGCATGAAGGATAAAGAGAAGAAAAATGAGAAGAGATGATATGAGATACTTTTGCTTTTGAAGAAGTAACTTTCCACAGGCTTATTCTTGAACTGAGCTGGAGGGTTTTCTGGTTTCCTCCAGAGTATAAGGCCGACTGAAGAATTTGAGGGTCAAAACAAGTCCATCAAATCTAGAGTACGTTCCACCCTGCTGATATGAGATACTTTTGCTTTTGACAGAGTAATGGATGTATCGGCACGTGTGCTGTTACGCTTGTCTCCACATGCTTCCTTGTATCCTTCGCACTTGCCCTATATGTTCCTCAAGCAGATGCGGAATCTTCCCTGGAAACATAAGATGTTGAAGATGAGTACTCAAGAGCAATGCCAGGTAAGTAATCAGGTAAGGGGTTCCAGGCAGTCAGTTCCTGGCTGGAAGCTTGATTCCAAGTGCTGACTGATTGCTCTCTTTCTCCTTGTCTTGCAGGTAAAAACAAGGCCAAAGGAAAAGACAGGGAAAAAGCATGATATGGGATACTCTTGCTTTTAACCCTGATGATATGAGATATTCTTGCTCTAGTATAGCTTGTTTGCAGAGGTAATATCGGGGGGAAAGAAAGCTGAATATTTCGAAAGGCTTCGTTGGGAGTGCCCTCTCAGATATGATGAAGGGTTGAGCATTTTTGCAGGTCTGCCTGTCTGTTGGGGATGGAGGTCGACATATATAGGAGTCTCCCTAACAAGTAGTAATGCTATTCCTTTACCCTGCTTGGTCATAGCACGGTAGTGGGAGCTGCCAGTTTCACATGTTTTAACTCTGTCAGAGCACTTTGAAAAAGTGGTCTGTGGTATCTGGCTCTCGAGATTCGGAGAACGATGCCTCTTCGATTTTTGAGAAAGCAATCATGCTGGGGGTCTGGCTCTCGAGATTCGGAGAGCAGTGTCTCTTCGATTTTTGAGAAAGTAATCATGTTGGGAGTCTGGCTCTCGAGATTCGGAGGGCGGTGCCTCTTCGATTTTGGAGCAAGCAATCTTGTTGGGAGTGTTGTCTCGAATGTGAGTAAAGGTTGGGCATGTTTGTTAGTCTACCTTGCCACGAAGCACAAAGGTTGACACACAGGGACTTTCCAATTATCCAGCAATGGTACTGTTCCTTTACCCTCTCTTCGATTTTGAGAAAGTAGTCATGTTGGGAGTCTGGCTCTCGAGGTTCGGAGGACGGTGTCTCTTCGATTTTGGAGCAAGCAATCTTGTTGGGAGTGTTTTCCCGAATGTGAGTAAAGGTTGGGCATGTTTGCTAGTCTACCTTGCCACGAAGCACAGAGGTTGACAAACAGGGACTTTCCAATTATCCAGCAGTGGTATTGTTCCTTTACCCTTGTGGGTAATAATATGGTAGCTAGAACTTCAAAATTTATGTGTCTAAACTTTGTTAGTGCTGTTTCTTTGTTATTCTTTTACCTTTCTTGGTCAGAGCGATGTAGTGGGAGCTGCAAGCTTCACGTGCTCAACTTTGGCAGAGAACTTTGGCAAAGTTATCTGTGGTACCCATGAGCTATTGTTGCGTGTGGGAAGTGGGTGATTGAACAGTAAGATTCATGTGCTTTCTACTTCACCAGAAGTCTTCGACAGAATGCCCATAATTTCTGCAAAGCTGAGTGTGCGTGTGACAGGTGCTGACAAGGCTAGAAAAGTAGGTGCCTCTTCGATTTCTGAGATCGGCCCTCGTGGTCTCTGAGCAGCCCAGCTTTTGAGAAAGCGAGCGCCTCTTCGATTGATTCGGAGAACGATGCCTCATCGATTTTTGAGAAAGCAATCATGCTGGGGGTCTGGCTCTCGAAGATTCGGGGAGCAGTGTCTCTTCGATTTTTGAGAAAGTAATCATGTTGGGAGTCTGGCTCTCGAGATTCGGAGGGCGGTGCCTCTTCGATTTTGGAGCAAGCAATCTTGTTGGAAGTGTTTTCTCGAATGTGAGTAAAGGTTGGGCATGTTTGCTAGTCTACCTTGCCATGAAGCACAGAGGTTGACACACAGGGACTTTCCAATTATCCAGCAATGGTACTGTTCCTTTACCCTCTCTTCGATTTTTAAGAAAGTAGTCATGTTGAGAGTCTGGCTCTCGAGATTCGGAGGACGGTGCCTCTTCGATTTTGGAGCAAGCAATCTTATTGGGAGTGTTTTCTCGAATGTGAGTAAAGGTTGGGCATGTTTGCTAGTCTACCTTGCCACGAAGCACAGAGGTTGACACACAAGGACATTCCAATTATCCAGCAGTGGTACTGTTCCTTTACCCTTGTGGGTAATAATATGGTAGCTAGACCTTCAAAATTTATGGGAGCGATGTAGTAGGAGCTGCAAGCTTCACGTGCTCAACTTTGGCAGAGAACTTTGGCAAAGTTATCTGTGGTACCCATGAGCTATTGTTGCGTGTGGGAAATGGGTGATTGAACAGTAAGATTCATGTGTTTTCTACTTCCCCAGAAGTCTTCGATAGAATGCCCATAATTTTCGCAAAGCTGAGTGTGCGTGTGACAGGTGCTGACAAGGCTGGAAAAGTAGGTGCCTCTTCGATTTCTGAGATCGGCCCTCGTGGTCTCTGGGGAGCCCAGCTTTTGAGAAAGCGAGCGCCTCTTCGATTTTTGAGATCAGCCTTCGAGGTCTTTGAGCAGCCCAACTTTTGAGAAAGCAAACGCCTCTTCGATTTCTGAGATCAACCCTCGTGATCTCTAAGCAGCCCAGCTTTTGAGAAAGCAAACGCGTCTTCGATTTCTGAGCAGACGCCTCTTCGATTTCTGAAGCTCCGTCGAGTGCAGATTTTTATAGGGGCTGGCATTAAGTTCCAAAGCACACTTGAATCTCCACCAGTAGAAGCTTCATTCTTGCACTTCTAAGATCTTGATTTGTCCGACCTCTTCTCTCTTCAACACCTTTGAAAATGTCTGGCCCCTCCGACCGTCGTTTTGACTTGAACCTTGTTGAAGAGGCAGCCCCGCCTTCTCCAGACAACATATGGCGCCCATCCTTCGTCTCCCCTACTGGTCCTCTTACCGTTGGGGATTCCGTGATGAAGAATGATATGACCGCTGCGGTGGTGGCCAGGAACCTTCTCACTCCCAAAGATAACAGACTACTTTCCAAACGGTCTGATGAGTTAGCTGTTAAGGATTCGCTGGCTCTCAGTGTTCAGTGTGCAGGTTCTGTGTCTAATATGGCCCAACGCCTATTTGCTCGAACCCGCCAAGTTGAATCATTGGCGGCTGAAGTGATGAGTCTCAAATAGGAGATTAGAGGGCTCAAGCATGAGAATAAACAGTTGCACCGGCTCGCACATGACTATGCTACAAACATGAAGAGGAAGCTTGACCAGATGAAGGAAACTGATGGTCAGGTTTTACTTGATCATCAGAGATTTGTGGGTTTGTTCCAAAGGCATTTATTGCCTTCGTCTTCTGGGGCTGTACCGCGTAATGAAGCTCCAAATGATCAACCTCTGATGCCTCATCCTTCTAGGGTTCTGTCCAGTACTGAGGCTCCAAATGATCCCCCTCCGGTGCCTTCTCTTTCTGGGGCTCTACCGACTGCTGAGACTTCTCCTAAGCAACCTTTGTGAAGGCTCCCTCTTGTGTGTTTATTTTGACTCGTGTATATGTACATATTTGTAGCTTATCGGGGATATCAATAAATAAGCTTTCCTTCATTTCAACGTATTGTGTTAGATACACCAAAGCCTTCTTCGCTAAGTTCTTTGAATTTTCTTTTGTTGAAGCTTGTATGTTGAAGCTTTCTGAGTGGAGCATGTAGGTTGGGGTAGTGTTCCCTTAATTTTCCGAGTGAGGAAAACTTCTCGGTTGGAGACTTGGAAAATCCAAGTCACTGAGTGGGATCGGCTATATGAATCTTAGAACGCCATTGTGCTCGATCATGTGTCATGTCCTTCGTTAGATCCAAGTACTCTAAGTCTTTTCTTAGAGTCTCTTCCAAAGTTTTCCTAGGTCTTCCTCTACCCCTTCGGCCCTGAACCTCTGTCCCATAGTCGCATCTTCTAATCGGAGCGTCAGTAGGCCTTCTTTGCACATGTCCAAACCACCGTAACCGATTTTCTCTCATCTTTCCTTCAATTTCGGCTACTCCTACTTTACCCCGGATATCCTCATTCCTAATCTTATCCTTTCTCGTGTGCCCACACATCCAACGAAGCATCCTCATCTCCGCTACACCCATTTTGTGTACGTGTTGATGTTTCACCGCCCAACATTCTGTGCCATACAGCATCGCCGGCCTTATTGCCGTCCTATAAAATTTTCCCTTGAGCTTCAGTGGCATACGGCGGTCACATAACACGCCGGATGCACTCTTCCACTTCATCCATCCAGCTTGTATTCTATGGTTGAGATCTCCATCTAATTCTCCGTTCTTTTGCAAGATAGATCCTAGGTAACGAAAACGGTCGCTCTTTGGTATTTCTTGATCTCCGATCCTCACCCCTAACTCGTTTTGGCCTCCATTTGCACTGAACTTGCACTCCATATATTCTGTCTTTGATCGGCTTAGGCGAAGACCTTTAGATTCCAACACTTCTCTCCAAAGGTTAAGCTTTGCATTTACCCCTTCCTGAGTTTCATCTATCAACACTATATCGTCTGCGAAAAGCATACACCAAGGAATATCATCTTGAATATGTCATGTTAACTCATCCATTACCAACGCAAAAAGGTAAGGACTTAAGGATGAGCCTTGATGTAATCCTACAGTTATGGGAAAGCTTTCGGTTTGTCCTTCATGAGTTCTTACGGCAGTCTTTGCTCCTTCATACATATCCTTTATAGCTTGGATATATGCTACTCGTACTCCTTTCTTCTCTAAAATCCTCCAAAGAATGTCTCTTGGGACCCTATCATACGCTTTTTCCAAATCTATAAAGACCATGTGTAAATCCTTTTTCCCATCTCTATATCTTTCCATCAATCTTCGTAAGAGATAGATTGCCTCCATGGTTGAGCGCCCTGGCATGAACCCGAATTGGTTGTCCGAAACCCGTGTCTCTTGCCTCAATCTATGCTCAATGACTCTCTCCCAGAGCTTCATTGTATGACTCATTAGCTTAATACCCCTATAGTTCATGCAATTTTGTACGTCGCCCTTATTCTTGTAGATAGGCACCAAAGTGCTCGTTCGCCACTCATTTGGCATCTTCTTCGTTTTCAAAATCCTATTGAAAAGGTCAGTGAGCCATGTTATACCTGTCTCTCCCAAAAGTTTCCACACTTCGATCAAATACAATATAAATAATACGGTCATTTGTTTGATACTACACCAAACGCCCAACTAATTTAATCAGTACTATCCGATGATTATTTATCTTATCCGACATGAATAATCAGTACAGTCTGATCTGCCAAATGAGGCCAGTGTTATGGTTCTTTCTATTTACATTTTTGTTTAAGAGGTGATTGTCGCACTATCCTTTTCCTCTGCCCTCATTCTTCGTGAGTAAATTTAAGAAAAGTCAACAATAAGACGATAAAAACAATGGAAAATTAATGAAAAAAGCTTGAAAACTTTGAATTTTAATGATAAGGACAAAATAAAAGGTAAAGTGAATAGTACCATGTTTGACTTTTTAGTGTAAAAATGTGATTTTTTGTTAAAGTGAACAGTACCGTAAACTTTTCGTTAAAACTCCCTAAAAACAATGAGATGAGTGCAGAAGGAGAAAACGATAGCATGACAATCCCATTTTTGTTCTTGCAAGATCATTACAAGTGGCAAGCAAATTCCAAATTTAGTAATTTTATAAGCACTAAGATTGAAATAACAGATTTAAGTAAATACCTCACTGAGCTTTTTCTTTTAACTCGGAGGCATAATGAATACAATTTAAAGCATCACCCTGCCACCATATTCCTATTTTTTTCCTTCTACAAAGCAGCTGAGATTTACACAGCCACAGCTCGGCAGTGTACAGAAAATGTTCTACAGTACATACAGACTGCGTGCGGTTCGGATTAAGCAATGAAGCCCGGGCGAAAAACAAACGGGCAACACGATAAATCAGATCATACGAAAGTTTTTATATCATACAGCTACAGATCAAATGGGAGATGAAGGAACCGATCATGTTTTGCTTTTAAACTTCCTTTGAGCTTTCAAATCTACCACAATCACAGTAATGTTGTCCTTGCTTCCTTTTTGAAGGGCACGGTTTGAAAGAAACTCCGCGGCTGCCTGGGCAGCGGGATCAATTCCTTCGCCTCTTTCCTGCGGAAGTCCATCTGCGCCATTCTTCTTGTGCCAGAGGAGTATTCTTCTCCGAGCAAGGTCACACACTTCTTCGTTTGACATAACGTCCCATAGACCATCACTGGCTAGAATTAGGCACTCGTCGTCTTTTGTCCGGGGAATAAACATCACTTCTGGTTCTGGAATGATCCACGGTTTTAAATATCTATCGCCTGCAAACCCAAAACAAAAGTTGAAATTCAACTTTACTGTTGAACTGCTCAAGCTTTAGAGTAGGACATAGCTTTTCTATGTACTTTGGTCACCGAAACGTCTTTGTGCATCTAAACGTACCATCATATTTGGGACCTAGCATCAAATCTATTGTATATATAGCATTCGGTGAAGTACTACAAAGGTTTCTACGAGAACAGAAGACAAAACCATGGTGAAGCACATACCTATAGACCTTGACATAGCAAGAACTCCAAACACACGATGGCCATTCCATTGTATGACCTTGCCTCCAGCTGCTTCAATCCTTGCATATTCATCTTCCCGATTTGGCTACAACCGATTGTTCCATACACAAGAATTTACGACAAAATACAACAAATGCAGATCAGTTTCCACAATCAGTAATAAACTATAAGATACAAGACTTCGGTTAGACAATGTCTTACTTTATGATCCACCGACAATGCCATGGGTTCTTTACCACGACACAGAACTGCTCTCGAATCTCCACAGTTTGCTACTATGATATGAGACGAGCAAATAAGGGCAACAACAGCAGTGGAACCAACAGTTTCTGGGGCAATGGGCTCAACACCAGCCTTCCCTCCAACCTCAGTATCAACCTTAAGAAAACAATTCGTAAATGCATTTGTCCATTGCGCTTGGCAATTGTCTTTGATACTTACACTAACTAGGCCTTCCTTAACAGATTCTATCTCTTCAACCAAAGCCAAATGAACGCGATCACGACAATAGTTTGCAACCTAAACAAAATTAAAGCCGATTCCATGAAAATAAAATACCAGTAGAAAGACATTATGCGCATGTTATGCAGAAGGAAAAAGTTGTCCATGGAACACGTAAGGATTAGGAAATGGTACCTGAGAGCCTCCATGACCATCATAGACTCCAAAGAAATGCACAGTTTGGTGTAAACACTTGCTCAAGCCATCAAGTATGCGGTCACCAATCAGCATTTGAATTGGAATCTTCAAAAATTGTGGTATAGCGGCAAGTGCATCTTCCATCTCTGGTCTTCTTCCAATCACGGATGTAAACCCCCAAAGCGGCACATAGTCTACCTCAAAAACACTGCGGCTGACTGTTTCTTTGGCCCCCGTTTCCACAGGTAATTGATCAACAACTGCAGATGGCTTTGGATCAGACTCATCGCCAATTTCTTCCTCAGGGTTCCCCGTCACAGCAAGGGGGTCACTTGTGATCTCTGTCTCAAAATTTGAATCACCTAAATCTGTAGCCTTATCGACAACATCAACACAGCAAATGCTCTGCTCCGTGTCTACAGAACTCAGTGTGCCTGCATCAGGACCAATCTCGTAGACGAGGAAGTCCTCTAAACACAAGCTACTTGACTCACTCGCCACTGAGACTGAACAAAAGCTATCAAGAACCTGATTGCCTTCCAATGATAAAGAATCATCGTCCTCACTTTCACGGCCGACCAAATCAGCAGAAGAAACCCAATTGCGTTCGTCTTGAGATATCATATCCAACAAAGGAGCTCCCCCTCCCTTGTCCTCTTTCGGCGCAGAAACTGCTCCAAAATTATCATTACCTGAGCAACTACAATTACAATCCTCTTCACCAGCTGCAACTGTCTCACTGGAACCCATGGTGACAGAACCAGATAAAAACCCCGCCGTGTTTTTCATTAGCTTAAGGCTTGTGATATCGATGTGGGCAGCTATGGTTGGGTTATCACAGACTGAGTTACCTACTCTAAATGGCAACGCGACCGCCGGAGACATATCCTCCATGAAAATCCTTATCTGGGCAGTACAAAAAGTTACCCTCCAATCCCTCCAACATCACACAACCTGTCATTTCTCAATTAATCGAAGACTTTCTCCCCCTATTGAGAATGATTTCGGAATGTGAACGGTGGGTTCTAACGGGCCATTTTCCATGCCTGAGGGCACCCGATTAAAGGCGAAAAGACGGTGCAAAATTCAGGAGATGTGAACGTATGGATGAGCTAAAAAGGGTGGTGGAAAATGAAATGATCAGTCAGATCTGGTCATCAACAATGGATCCACACTTCCATTTTTGGAAATTGGACTTTAATATTACTAAATTGACAGGTTGTGAGCCCTTTTCAACTTCTTCTCTTCACTCTTCTCATCAACTACAACCCAGAAAGATACAGGCTTTAAATGCACAAATGAAAAGAAAAGAAAAACTGTAAAATTAGAAAAAAGTACAAAAATCAGATTAAATTTAGAACCAACCACTTATCAAAGCACAAGAAAGAAAAAAGACAGAAAAGGAGGTCATGAGAAAGAAACCCAACTAAGGCAAAGCCCCAAGGGTCACATGAAAACCCAACCCTATCAAAGAAAGCAACTTTTTCCCATCAATATTAACTTAGACTTCCCTGGATCTGAGGCAACCTATCTCTGCCTCTCGTAATTCAACTCTCTCTCTCTCTCTCTCTCTCTCTCTTCTCCCCTCCCTCTCTCTCTACAAATAATTATGACAATTATCAAGCAGGAAAAGGCAAGAAGGTAAAAGAAGAAGAATCACTACCTTATTTGTCAACCGTGTAGTCTTTCCTTCCCTCCCTCCTTTCCCTCCCTCTCTCTAAACTTTATTTAAACAGCTGAAATCCATGAAAAGGATCAAAGAAATCAAGAAAACAAGATATGGGAAGCTTACCAATTAAAAAACCCAGCTCAAAGATGACTGCTTTAATATTAATAAATGTAGCTGGAGAGAGTTGAGACCTGCAAACGCAAGAAAGGGAGTGGAGAAAGAAATATACCAGAAAAAGTAAAAATAATAAGAAATAATGGAGGAAAAAAGGACAAGAGACAGACAGGGGAGTGAATTTGAAGAGTGAGAAAAAGGTTACACATGTCAAATCCTGAAGAGCATATTAAAGCATCTCCACCCATCCCATGATCCTTCCCTTTTAATTCTCTAATCCTAAATTATTATCAAAAGGAAAATGCTTCAAAGGATTTTTTTTAATTTTTTTATTTTTATAAGTCTATAAATTTTTGTTAATAAGAGGGACGATCTTTCTCTGGTATCCTGCCTAGACAGTCTTATCTTGTGTACTTGTTGTCCTAATTAAAAAATTTTGTTATAAATTTCTTTTGTTTCTTCCAATGTTTTAATATGTTTTTATAAATGGCAGAAATCTTATTATTAATGTTAGCAGATATTATACGCAACAATGATTAGGAATTGCAACAAACTTATCATAATTTATTCTTTTATCTTGATAGATCGGTAATGTTTAATACTCATATAGATCTTATAAAGTGTAGACAAAATTTTTAATAGAGTGTTGGGTTATAATAGTTTCGAACTTTTCTCGCTTCTTTAATAATAATAAATTTATAAAAATTTAAAAAAAAAAAAGACTTAAAGTTGTAAGTATTTGTATTGGTTTATAAAATGAAGCACTCACTTGGTTTAAAATTTTGTATTACCAACAAACTCCATCTTACCTTTATGGAAGGTGGGTTAATTATTTTGTAAAACATTAAAAAGAAGCATATGAAAATCGCAAGGGGTTTGTAGTTTGAGTAATTGAGAGCATTTACGCAATGCATTTAAGAAAAGGCTTTTCATTTCTAAATTCCAACATCTGATTTAACAAACAAACCAAAAAAGGAAGAGGAAAAACAAATTATCCTACGGTAGCCATAGTAAATCACGATATGATCTGAATACCAACTTTGAGAAAATATGCTTCAAATTTTAGGCCTAAATACATAGTGGTTATATACAAATTTAAAATACATTGCGTGGATTAGTGATAATGGATATTCGAACTTAGAACCTCTTCTAAGATTTGCACTTGGTTTTTAAAGAAATGAGTTCGAGGTGAGAAATCACTTCCCTTCGTGTGTTTGGTTAATCCAAAATTGTGAAAAACTTTCACGTCTTATGAAAAGTGAAACCGTCCATCCAAACTTAGATTTAATTTTTATTTTCATTATATTTCCTTTCAACTTGCTAACTGTATTATTAGGTTGGGAGGAGGCTGACAATTTTGAGCTTAATTATTCAGAGTTTGCTGTATCTAGTTGACTAAAGCAAATAATTAACTAAATAATTAATGATCATTCGGTCTCATATAGAGATACATAATATTGAACTGAAACGTTAAAATAACGGAAAATCCCAATTTATGTAAGTTGATTAAAAAAATATCGATTTGGAAAAGGTTTCTCCATAAATATTGATCTGAAAACAGATGGAAAATTAAAATAATGTCCAGTGTAATTTTTTTATTTTTTCTTGAGAAAAACATCCTGAAACCTAAAGGGATGATGTCCCAATCCGGATAACTGCTGACCTGTGTAATAAAACGACGTCACTGACTGACGCGAATTACAGAGCTTAAAATTAAGGCCCACTTGGTGGACTTTGTCTAGTGAATTCCTATTGGGTCTCAGATTTTAGTGGGCCAGAGAGAGTTATAGCCTGCTGAGCCCAAATGGCTTTTATTTATTGAGAATTTTAACGAAAAGCTTTAGGTACGTTCATTTTAACGAAAAATCACATTTTTACACGAAAAAGTCAATTCTGGTACTATTCACTTAACCTTATCGTTAAAACTCAAAATTTTCAAATCATTTTCATTAATTTTCCTTTTATTTATTTCTTTTTTTTTTTGGTACTGAAAATTCGTTGTGATTTATCTTTTTCTACGATTGGAAGAACATGTTGGATTTTGAAGAATATTAAAAAAAAAGCCAACAAAAGGCTTCCCATTTTTATGTGTGAAAATCTCCAATTTTAAACAGAAAAATGAAAGTAGCAAACTTAAGCATAACCAAGTTGGTTTACACAATGTCTTTTTACAAAACATCTTGGTTTGACACCTCTTCTCTAATTTAAGTTCAGTTAGAATATCGGTCAAATAAATAAAAACAGAACATGAAAGCTAGGAGAGAAAAGAAGGCTCGAAATTCTTCAAGGGTATATTTGAGTGAGGGATTTAGGCATAGTGATGAAGAAATGGATCATAAAAAGTTAGATAGGAGGAATTAGAAATAACTACATGAGTCCTACAAATCCCTCTTACACTCCATTGTACTGCTCATGCGGTGCATTTCTAATCCCTCATGTGTAACTTTTTGTGACCAATTTCCTGCCTCACTTTGTCTAAATCCCTTGGAATTTGGAATTCCCTCACCCAAACATACCCCAAGACACGCCAGCGGAGAAAATCTGTCATGTCACCGCAGTACAGTCTCTCCCACTTGTAACAACCTCGAAGTTCAAGGAATTGACATATTTAACAACAACAACAAAAAAACCTTATACATACATTTGTAAAATTCCATTTTGGCCAGAGTAAGAGGCATATGATATATAATATGGAGGTATGAAAATTGAAGCAATATATTTACACAAATATTTCATTTCATAGCAAATTTCAAGTCCATCCCTTAAAAGCCTTAAACAAACACAACAGAGAGAAAAGTTACTTGTCAAATGGCTACTGAGTTTCTTGGTAATTTGGCCATGAATACTTGGTACTTTCACCAGAAACTGCCACTAGAGAAGGCATTGTACAATACTGCCAACCTGGGCAGTCAGGACAGCGGGTTCCCAGAATTCTCAGGCTACATTAATTCTAAAATTCTAATTCACAAGACCTAATTACTGAAGTCTCTCACTCGCCTCTTTTTCCGGGCTTTTATGAAGTTCTTCAATAGTTACAGTTACTGTACACTTAAAATGTTTATATTGCAAGTTACGCGGCAGCCAATTTGAAAGATATGCCAAGTTTCTTTGAATATGAACCCAAATTAAGGACATGAGTATATATCTTGTCACCTTTTGTCCCCAGGGATTTGGTGTTATGGTAACATGGGATCACCGGCTGATGCAAGCATCTGTAACTCGGCTTCCTTGGCTGCCCGTTCAGCAGTAAAATCTACCCTAGCATCACCTGCATATATTGGCGAATATATAAGCTTTAATCCGCTTAGGTTCATAACAGAATAACATCAGGTAATTCCAGTTAAGTTATACGATTCTGGAAACAAGAGTCAACATTAGAGTAACATTGCGTACCAAGAGCTTGACGAAGCCCTTTCACAGCATCAAAGTTCTTGTATGTATAGCCAACAAAGCTTAAATCTTTGGGAGTCATTTGCAACTGCATGAAAGTATAAGGTGATAAGGAATACATATTGTACATTCATACTAAATCATAAATTACTTAAACATGTGGTACGAGTTCGTATGAACAGGCTATTGCAGATTTTTGTGGATCCTCTAGAGAATAGACATGAGAACTCTATTGATAACAAAAGGGGAATGAGGCGTTGCCTAATAATGCAGATTCCTTCTGAGTTCTGAAAATAATGTTTCACAAGTTGAGATATAAGCAAAAGCCAATTGAGATTGATTTTTTACAAGAAAATTCCCTTTTCAGAAAATTAAAAACAGAATTATTGGCATCAAACAGCACTAATGCAGATTTCATGGTGGCCGGCTAAAGTCAACAATTGTAATTTGGCATTACGTCATCTTGAAGACAAACATAGATGAAAAGGTCTACACTATGATCTTTTCTTTTTCCTATGGCAGTTCTCTTGGCTCTGGCGCCTTTTTAACAAAGGGAACCCAGTATTGAGCTTAGGTTTTCTCTTCAGGGAAAAGATGAGCATAATGCCAATTGATTGTGTAAAGTATTACATATCATGTCTTATAAAATATGTATTGCATATCATCAGTATATAGACAGCATCTACAGTTACAAACCTTTCGTGAAGATCCAGTTCTTGCTGACGCTGGCGGGTCCAACTAAGCACAAATGCAAAGATGTACGGAAGTCAGTATTTCAATAGGTTTGGTAGTGCAAAAGTACAGAAGCTAAAAGGTATAGATAAATGGAACTGTTAATTATAGCACTGATATTAGTAGATGTCGGTGCAGAAGATGATAAACAATGATACAAGAAATAGAAGGATGATCTTGTAAAATACCTCATCAAACTTCATAAAGTTTTGGGTATCAAGCTCTCCATTCACTTCTGGTTTGAATGCTGCGTCCATTTCATAGAGTTTGTCCCACACAACATCCTTGAACCAAGGATGAGACTGATACAATACAACATAGTTTTTAGAAATTTAAGAAAGAAAAAAAATCTGATTAGAGGATAAAGACAACAATTTATTCAAATAGGAGAGCTTTACTTTGATTTGATGTGCCCCTCCAGTCCCTAGCCTATGTTCAACATCACACAGCAACCTGCAAATAAGATCCTTAGCCTCAGCTGTCAACCTTGCATCTTCTGGAAATTTTAAGTGGTTTTTCCAATGAACAATCTGACGTAAATTGACAAATACAGTGAGTAATTTTGTATGTGAAACTGAAGTGACCTTAGTTCAAACCTATGACTCACCACAAAAACTTTGCACTCAGATTTACATGAGCGTTAAGCATTTTACCTTTCTGCATGTAGTTATTGGATCATCTGAATAAAATGGAGGGTAACCAACAAGCATTTCATACATTATTGCTCCCAATGACCACCTAAACCAAACAATACATATCATAAACACAAAGATGAGAGAATGCAAGAGAGAATAAAAATAAATTAGCAGTATAAACTTACCAGTCGCATTCCATTCCATATCCTTTCTTCAATAACACTTCAGGTGCAATATAGTCGGGTGTCCCCACAGTTGAAAATGCCTTTCAGAAAACGAAGAAACAAAAAACAATAGAGTGAGGGGAAAATGTCTACGGGTTAAGGCTAAAGATATACCGCAAAAACCAGTCTGTAAAGATGCTAACATACCAACTTCCTCCTGTTCATCTGCCAATGTTGCAGCTGTTCGGCGGGGCTTTTCCAACTACTCCGATTATCCGCATCAGGAACGCATGTGTCGATATCCATTGGTTCTGTCATATTTTCATCATCCATAGTTCTATTTTCATGCAGTGAAGGTAAAGTTGTACAATCAAGAGGCTTACAGAGGCCAAAATCCGAGAGTTTCATGTGACCATTTTTATCCAGAAGCAGGTTGTCTGGCTTAATGTCTCTGCAGAGGCAGCGAAAATGAAGTGGTGAGACAAGATTGCATACTTAATTCATCACCTAACAAGTATTCTGGTAACAAAATAAAAATTTAATAACATGATATTAGTAGAATTCTTCAACCTGTGTATGTAGTTGTGTTTCTGAATAGATTCTATGGCCAGTACGCTCTGTGCAATGTAAAATTTAGCCACACTTTCAGTCAATGTGTCTTCCCTAATCAGCAGAGTCATCATGTCACCCCCAGGCAGATATTCCATTATTAAATATAAGTACTCATCGTCCTGGAAGGAGTAGTAAAGTTTAACTATGCAATGGCTGGCAACTTCTGCCAGCAAGTTTCTTTCAGCTCTAACATGTTCCACCTATAAGGCAAAACGAAAAATATATCAACAGCAAAGTTTCAATGATGAAAATCCAGGAATGAGTTCCAGTGGTGGGTTTGGAACAAAGTTGCATATGTGATATTACCTGTCCTCTCTTCAGCATTTCAGATTTCTTCAACTTTTTCATGGCGTAGATATTGCCAGATTTTTTCTCCCGACACAATCGGACCTGTAGTTTGAGAGTGAATTAGGAAAGGTATACTGCAATTAGCAACCACATCTAAAGCATAAAATGGAACTTCAAGCTAATGCGAGTCCAATGGTCAATGAAAAGTTTAATACGTTCGTTAGAATACTATGTTTAATACAGACCTCACCAAAGGCCCCCCTACCAATGATGGTCAAAGGCTCAAAATCATCAACACATATCTTGTGCCTTTTAAGTCGCATAAATTCTGTCTCTTTTCGCTCCAAGTCTTTAATCAGGTTGACTTGTACCTCCTTTGGCACATCTGACGAAGCTAATTTCCTTTCCAACACCCATCGTCTGCAACAGAAATAAATATCATGCCGGTAACTCACTGCATCTTTGAACTAAAGCATTTGGCAGTGGCCTTAATGATTTTCACCAGAATACCCTTGTTCATGTTAAGTCGGAGTATGTGAGAGGAGAAGTTTCTTATTTTCAATTACCTTACTTCTAGAACTTTGGTGTGAAACTCTATGAAAAGCAAATGTAATAACCCTATCATTAACCTCAAATTTTAGGCCGCCCCTTGGCATTTGGGAGACTTCGGGGGAGATGAACTGCCCTTGCTAGATTGGATTCTATCAAACATCTGAGTATTACTGATGCGGACTAAGGGTAGTAGTCTAATTGCTATACAGCCTAAATCAAACAAAGACAATCTAAGATTACCAAATAAACACCGATTCCGAACCCACACGGATCAGATTCCGCAAACCCCAATTCTTATCCCAACGGAATAACTACCCTATTAGACCCTCATTTGCCCCATGACTACTTGCTTCCATCTTTAAAAAAAAATCTGATTTCTTTACTCACCCCCACACTTCCTCAACCCAAAACATTAAAGAATCACATTTTCAACTAACAAAACCACGATACCAATACACATTTCGCTATTCCCACATTTTCTCAGCAACCAAACAGCAGAAATCGAAACCAATTCATGAAATGACAACACCCAATTCAAACACCGAAGAGTTTCACGATTCAGAGCTCGAATTACTTCCCCAAACTACATTATTCAGCAATCCAAACAAAGCTTAAGTATGAAAACCCAGAAGCAATTGAAGCTGCAGATTGCAGATTACCTCTCTTTCCGCTCCTGAATGTTCTTCATCTGAGCTCTGTAGTGGTTCTCTATGAACTGCTTGGCCGCCGCCACCTTCTCCATCGTCAAGCTCGAACCCAGCACCTCCTCCTCCTCCTGCTCCTCCAGATCCTCCATTCTTTCTCTCTCTTCACTCTCACGGTACCGTCCAGTATTTTCTCTCTCTACAGACTCTCTCTCTCTCTCTCTCTCTCTCTCTGACTCCTCTGAGGGAGCTTCGTTTTTATTGCGACGACGAGTAGATGATGAAAGAGAACCTCCCAAAATATTTACCTCTCTCGTTTTTACTCCTCAACCGCTATTCGCACGCCACGTGTACTGGTCAGACTTTGGCTCCTACTCGGGATGACGTGTCGGATCACGATTGACTGGTGGTTGTGAGCCCACGGGGTTTCGAGGCAGTGGAGCGGAGCTCGACAATTTCTTTATAAATATTTTTCAGATTGCTGCTGCAGGATGAGTGGCGGAGTCACGCGCTTGAGAGTGGGAGTGTGACACGCTCCACGTTGTGGTGAGGGGCAGTGTAGTTGTCATTTTAATGACGCTTTAACGATTTTAATACCCAAAAGGCAAGCAACTTATTTTCGTTATTACGGATTATTGTTCTTAGGAGAGGATTGTTTACGGATTTTCTTTGTGAGGATCCTAGCGTTTATCTGTTCATTGTATATTGTGAGATTAGTTTTTGTTAGGTACTGTTTGTGTTTAATTTTAAATAAAAAAATTTATAATAATTTATGATCACACGATGTACGATGAACAAATAAGATGTAAGGATCCTCCGGATAGGATCTAAATTTATTGTTATTTATATTTTTATTCAAATAAATATAAGATTAGTACGTGGGCCGATCAAAGCTACCATTTGTTTACACAAATTCTGACACACATTTTTGTGAATGTCACTTTGTATTGTATTTCAATGGTCTGAACCATCTATGTGGAGCCAAAAATAATCTCAAATATTATGGAGGTGACAGTGAATTTTTGGACAAGAAGGAAGATATTACCCTCGAGGCACACCGAATTTTTGGACAAGAAGGAAGATATTACCCTCGAGGCACACTGGAATCCCCACGTGCATGCAGCAGACAATAACAGCTCAATCAAGAAAGAGTCAAATGTAATCAATATGGAATTTATTCAAATTCCTCTCATCACTCCTTGTTAATCCTTTATTGATTTTATTCAAAGGGTAACTCCCAAAACCTCCTATTTAAATTATGAATAATTGTCATGTTAATTGCAAGATATTATTTCACATAATATCTTGCAATTATTCGCCCAATTACACATGTTTGGACCCAAAATTACACTATCGGCCTGAGTAATCGATGTCGTTGAATGAACAGAATTTTAGACCATTGAATGACAAAGAGGTTGAAATAATTTTCGATTATTATTGAGAAATAATATTGTGATTTTAATCATGATATTATCTCTTGGTAATATATTAAATTATTTAACCTAATATTTGTCTAAATCCCCATTGATTTGACCATTTGGGATATTGGGATACGCACAGCAATGATGCATGCGAGGATGGATGAATGCATGTGTGGGTTAATGCAACAATAAAGATGATGGTTTTGGGTGATGGATGAGACATGAAGTCTAGGAAATCTAGGCTTTTGGTGATGATGTGATTCCTAGATAGGCTTTTTAGTTTGTTTGAAAAGTCATAGATGACAAACGGATCAGTTTTCCTGATAGAGTTTGTTGATGCACAAAATCGGTGGTCTTGGAACAACATAAATCCGACCGTGAATCTGCAAGTAATGTAAATAACACAAGGTGTATCGTGGTTCACCCCAAGATTTGGGCTACGTCCACACTGATTATATTTCTGAGGGAGAGAGAGAGCTCTGAGAGTGAGAGCTTAGGGGGGGTGAGGAGCCTTAGGAATTGGTCTCCCTCAATTGTGAGGGTGAGGGGTCATTTTATAGAATAAGGATTCCTCACTTATTACATATTTGCCTATTCCTTTATCACATAATTACATTTAAGTCCCCTGGGTATTTATACGAAATCTAAATACGAGACCCTAAATATAGTATAAACAGAGTTTAAGTCGCAGTTGAACATCATCAGCCAAGCAAATATCACCCCAGAGTCCATTCGAGATAGAAATATGTCTCATTAAACTCGTGGTCTCATCATGAAATAATGTTTGGCTTTGCATAGGCACAAGATGCATGCGAATTATACAAAAGCAATTAGGATTTGACCGAAAGCTTGAACGATGGAAGAATTTTAGTAGCATGGTGGAGCTTCAAAACTTATCAACTGTGTACTCATCCCTATAAATACAAGAAACCGTGCAACACAAAGGGGACCTCCAACTCAACACATAAACTGTTTTGCGCAAATCCTCGCTCTACGCGAAACCTCTCAACAACCTTTAGATTTTTATTTCCCTTTTTTGCCGACTCATCTTCAGTTTGGATAAACAACACTGTGAAGGAAACCGGCGAACATCTTCAATTTGGATAAACAACACTGTTGTTGTAGTATCAACCGACCGCAGAGTACCTTCAATTTGGATAAACAGCACTGCGTCGAGACTGACTGGTTATCTATCAAAGTCTCGGTCGAGAAGGATTTTTGAATCCTTATTGGCAGAGGTCATCTCATTAGCCTTCTCGGCGAAGTGAAGTGTTACAAGTTACTACATTCGGCACATCAAAAGCCGAATTTGATATTGAACTTCGCAGAACTAGCAACCTTGTCTTCATGCTCTAGAACCTGAAGGCTGAGACGTGTTCCTTCCTCGGCCGCAGTCACGAGATTCAGAAGTCAGTAGCGCACCCAACACAACATTAACATATTTTACTCTTTGGCCGAGCTCGGCTGACTAGTTGGCACGTCCGCATACAACCGAATGACGTAATTAACTCATTAGTTACTTGGCATGCGCGTCACGTAGGCTTAATAGTTTTTAGGGTCAACAACACCATAAAAGGTCGGCCACTCCTCACCCTAAGGTTCGACCATTCTCCTATAAATACCCATCTTAGCCCACTAAAATGCTAAGTCATTTGCTACCCATAAACTCCTAAGCACATTATTTCCAGAATTCTAACTTTGGCATTGGAGATTATTCACCTAAAGCCCTCTATTCTTCGTGGCGTGTGAGGCTTTTAGCCATAATATTAGGTGCTATTATTTTGCAGGTGCATTTTTGTCAAATGAGAAAACAGTGGAAATTTGCATCCACAAATTGGTGCTTTCATTAAGAGTTTGATTCACACGCTTGAATAAGACTTTCGCATTCAAAGTTTATCTTTTCTCTTTCATACGTAAATTTTTCATACGTTCTTATTCCTAGAATTTTTTAATTCTTTGAATAAACGTAGGAGAAAAATACAATGGAATGAAATTCAAAAAGCACGACGAACGGAAATTCCTACGTTCAAGGATCTGGATCAAATGATGAAAATTACGATGTAGCCCCACTACGACAATCCACGAGACTCACCACGATAAGAGGAGTAACCTTGCCACCGCGGAGCACCACCACCATGGCAGCCACAACAACTGTCGTGGCAGTGGAAAGTGGGACATCTCCATGACAGCTAGGCTACGAAGCAACAACAGCTGCAGCCCACGGAGTAGCAACTCATCGAGTAACTACAAAGCGACAAGCCCACAGGGCAGCGCCTTAGCAAGCTGCTGTAGAACAACTAGCCTAAGACCTTGCAGGCCATGAACGTCACACAAGCCTAAACCGTGCCAAGATGAATAAGGGCCCAGGACAGGACCCATGCGCCTTTGCGGCCCCATCCACACCTGAGATGCAGCCCGTGCCCGCTGTCCGCCTACTCTTGTGGCTCACCTAGCTACCCAAATCGGCCCAAGACCAGTTTAATTGTCCCGGCTTCATATTTCTGAACCGATGATTGAATCGGGGGTATTTTTCACCCGTTTTTTTCACATATTTGACATATCCCAGCTTTAATCTCGCGCTTGAATTCCATTACAATTCCACCATTCAAGGAGATGTATAACGTCAAAGCTCTTCCATCCCACATGGCGAACAACACTTCACCCAACAAGTCGTATAATTGATGAGTGCCCTCATGCAGCAGACGACCTTGGTGAATCAGCTCTTGCAACGTATCGAGATGCAGCATGTCCCAGATGAGGTGTCCCAAAGCAGGACAAGGGCAAACGATGAACCTCTCCAGCAGCATCCATGCAAACAACCCCTTGACCACTCACGAACTGAAGGTTCTGGCAGTATACACTTCCACCTGGGTCCCCCCGATATAGCGTATACTTATGTCTTAGCACGCAGAGGAGCTTGCACTGCTGATTAGGCTCACAAACAAGCATACATCCATAATTGAGGCCACACACCGATAATAAACATGAACAAATTATGTAGGAAAAAGGAAAACACAAATCCTTTCTGATGGCATTTATAATTTTATTATAATTTAGAAATATGACATATTATCTTTGTCATCATTTCGGAAACAAACAAAAAAATTTCTCACGAAGTGCAGTGACGGCCCAACTAGTTGGCTGTGATTGGGGCGTGGTGTGCACTCGCATTTAGTGGGATGTGGATATGTTGACTGCCCAGGTCAGTGACGTAGTGGCTCCTGCTGAAACACCCTGGACCTCGTATTGTAATTACCGTAGGATACGATCTCCTGCGGATAGGTCTACAATCAGAGAATCAACTGCTTTTTAACCTTTTTTTGTCTTTTTTGGTAAAATTTGGTCAAACGTCATGGAAATTTTTTCCATGTTCCGTAGCTTTTCGAGGTACGAAGTACGGACGGTCAAGATGAAAAATATGTAAATCTGACGGTTGTTAATAAGTTTGAAGATTGAAAATAATGAAACCGGTCAACCTGCGGACAAGAAGTAAAAGTGGTGGCCCACTTGCGTCCATCTGTCGGAAAAAATAGAAGCTAGCCCACCATTCATCTCTCTCTCTCTCTCACCTCGCCCTGCTTCTCTTTCGTCACCGTTCCAGTCCCTCTCTCTCCTCTCTATCCAAATTCCTACGGGGCGGAGAGACGGAGAAATCGAAATTGCCGGCGAGTTAGGTGTAGTGGGGTTTCCAATTCGCCGCCGTCCTCTCTCGGCGTTCGAACTCGAGCCAGAAGCTCCAGAAGCAAGAGAATCAGAACCAATCGACTTCCATGGAGCCTGACCGGATTCCTCCTCCTTGCATTACCTCTATCTCGGGAGCCGCCGTGACGCGGAGAGACTTGGTGGTGGGGGTGTTGCCGTGTTGGTCTGTAGTGGGAGATAGGTTTAATGTGGGTGTGGTCCTCAAGGATTTAAATCCATTTTCCTATTTTTTCGACAGACCAAGACTTTTTCCTATTTTTTCTGACAAGTGGAGAGGTTGTGGGACCTAATTTTTACAGGCTACCTCCTATCATTTTCTGTGAACCACCAAGTTTAACCTAACGCTACGGAATATGGAAGTGAAACTCAAACTTATTTCATGGTAATAATTTAGAAACATGTAAATCCTAATTTCCATGAATACAGAGTCTAATGTTAAAATTCACCGTCGAAATGATAATTATATTAAATATATACTAGCATTTGTTTATATATATTTTTAGAAAATGAGAAGGAGAGAGGAAGAGAAAGAGAGAGAATGTTGGGGGAGGGGGGAATGGAGGTTTTTGTTTTTGGTTTTTTTGTTTTTTTTGTTTTTTTTAATATTAGAGGTAGTTTAATATCATCCGTATGTGAGACTTCAATAAAAAACAGTAAAATTTGAACCTGTGAAATTACGTTATTACCTATCATTTTTTTTGTGTGATAGAAGATTAAGTTTTTTTTTCACCATCTTTTGGTTGCCAAGAGGGTTTCATTAATTAGTAGAGATAAGATCTTCTATGGTAAATTGAGCCTATAACACTATATTACATTGGTGAATTTTTTTTTTTGTACAAGATATATTTTACACTATGGAGATGAGAAGTTCGGTTAAACCACACAATTGACAACCTAATTTGGTATTGAATTCACCATCCACGAGATTTGAACGTAATACTATAGTACTAAATGGCTACATTGGTGAAAGTTAGAGTCATACTTTTTTATAGAAATTTAATTATAAATATCACTCAATAGTTTAATATATTGAACGCATGAGTTTAATATTATGAGTTCAATATATTGAACGCATGAGTTTAATATTATGAGTTCAATATATTACTATTACATTTGAATTTTTCACTGTAAAAGCGTAATTTTTATGGATAATACAACAGAGACTAAATTTGCAAACTGTGTCAGGAATAAGTATGTTTATCAACATTCAAGTAATAAATCAATCATCAACTTCCATCTCTCTTGATTTCCAAAATTTTTTCTACAAATTTAATCTATTTAACATTACTCAATCTTTATAGGTTCACACACTTTTTCCAACATATTGCCACAATATTATATAGTCAAATCCCTAAGTTATTCGATCCAAATCCAAAACTACGGCGTTTCGACCTTGAATGCGCCAATTCGGTACTGCAAGTCTGCGAGTAGTACAACAAACCAAACCCAAAGGGTGCTTTCACTGCTGAAGAACCGGAGGTTGTGGATCTCATCAGCTGAAACAGGCGGTGGAAGAAGACATGGGCGATCCCTACCGTATATACTTCACCTCGCCCGAAAGAGGTTCTCTGTTTTGACCTAAACCTAATTCCACAACCCCCAAATTCTCAATTTTCCTGCGCACTTTCTCGCATTTTCTCAGCATCCAAACAAGCTATTCATTACTTCATCAATTCAATGCTTTCTAATGCATGGTTTGATTGGAAAGTTTGTGTCTTACTTAATTAGATTGTTTTGCTGTTTAATACAAGATTAGAGAAATTGATGAATGATTGATGGGTGGATTATATTGTATTGTGACAGACAGTGTTGCAAGGCCAAGCTTTCCCGGCTACTTGTCGTCGGAAACACCCCCATTGCTATTCAATCCTACGATTCCCTCTACCGATACGCAGCGGAGTTATGCTTCCGATTTTCTGCAGGGAGATGTAAGAACTAAGAATTTGTTCGACACTAACTTAGTTACTATAAGGGCCTGTTTGTGACTGCTTCGGTAGGTATCACTTGTGCTCATAAGCACTTTTGCTAGAAGCCTATAAGTGCTTTTATTGGAAACAGGTCGAAATTTTATCAAAATCCAAGTGCTTATTGGAAATGAACTTTCAGTAGAAGTGCTTAATGACCCATAAATGATTTTAAGTTTAATCTGCCAAAGGCATTCAGAAGCGGTTTTGGTTGTCAGAAAGCGATTTTAGCCCTTCCGGAAACAGTCCCAGACAAGCCCCAAGTATATGATAATGTTCATTTTGTTAATGTATATGAATTATTGTGAAGGGATTGTGGTATTTGATCTGCTTGCAGATAAGATCAATGACTACTGGTACTGGGGTATATGCTGTAGATGATGCCGGAGGTCTTCGGTTTCGTCATGAGCCAGTTCTTGGTGTAACAGCAGGAGCCAGCACAAACGGTTATTCATCTCTTTTAGAAGTTCCGAGTTTGATAAGCCAGAGACAGGATGTTGCTGTGGTAAGCATTAGTCCAAATGTTCCTGCTGACATAAGTTTAGAAAGGCCAACTGGCTCTTCAAGAAATGCCGATGGTCTTCCTGTGAAAGGGGAATCAAACGTTTTGTTTGTCGATGGACTTCCCACTGACTGTACCCGAAGAGAAGTAAGCCGTATCCTTTTACTCCTAAGTTCCTAACCCTGGATTCAGAGCTTATGGAAATGGATATGATTGTGGCTGAAATATGCTTATTCTATTGCTTTGTTCTGTCATTTAAAAACCTTGACTTGCAACGAAGATATATTTCGTCCATTTGTTGGCTTTAAAGATATCAGAGTCGTTCACAAGGAGCCTAGACGTGTAAGTCTTCTTATCTTCCTACTTCTTAATCTTCACAGACTTCATTATAGTTTCGCTAAGATTATGCGGTAACTTATACTGTAATTGGTGTTTTACCCTTTAGTTTAGCATAGCAGACAGGCTTGTGATCTAGCAACCATTTTTTTCCTTGAGGGGCACATAGTTATTGGTTTCTATTTCTATTAACGTCCTCGTACTTTTCTTTTGTTTGAGCTCGTCTCTATGTTTACTAGACCTTTACATGAACTGCAGAGTGGCGATAAGGCTATGGTTCTGTGCTTTGTGGAGTTTGCTGATCCGAAGTGTGCTCTGACTGCTATGGAAGCTCTTCAAGGTATTATATGAGCAATTAACTCTGATCTATCCATGTCTGCCATATATGTGAAATCCATGTTCCAGTTATCAAATATACCATATGGCAATCGGTGTAATACTCTAACCAATTTTTTTTCTTCGGGGAAAAATAACTTTTTACGGTTTAGAATCCCATTTGACATAAATAGTTAATTGATAAAGCTTCATTGAATCTAGTAATTTGAGTAAACTCATCGCTTATCAACGTCTGCAACATGGATGCGTGCAGGTTACAAGTTTGATAACAAGAAACCCGAGTCCCCTGCATTGAAGATCCATTTTGCACATTTTCCATTCAGTCTACCAGATGACGGCAATGAACATAGAATTCGAATCCCACGGTGACAAAAAATGGCTGATACGAAATCTGTCTGAGTTGTCTCGGTGCATGGATGTTACAGAAACGAGTAATGTGCACAAGCAGCTCCAGAGTCCATGCATTACGCTGATTATACCCTAGACTTCGGGCATTAAATCTTGACTTGGCATCCGCTGATTTAGAATCGCTTCTTTTGGTTGTAGTTTTAAAATGGAAAACCCATTCAATGGAATTGTTGCATCATTTGGTTGATGACAGGGAAGGGCTTATGGACAGTGAAGCCACCGCAAGTTTACGACGACGACACAGGAATGCCGGAAGATGCGGCTTGCTGGAGCCTGTTTCGTGATGTTTACGGTAGGTCTCAACTTACTATTTGTATATTGTGACGTTTTCAGTGAAGTCATTGGGACATAAACTGTTTCAAAGGTAAGTGTTAGGCATGGAATATGCCTCCTACTTTGGGGAACTGTTTTCAGTGATGATAACGACTTGATATTAAAGATTCTTAAACTAAATAGACTACTACAAGCTCAATGCATAAACTAATTAGACCATTACAAATTTGGTGCGAAGCAGGAGAGAATCTTGCATACAATCAAAGTTGAGACGGAATATCTTGTAGGCACCCAAGATTCTCCCATGTATGAGACACGAGATAAACTTTGGTAAGAATATCTTATTAAAGGCAATATTCACACGACAAGATCAATGCGAGGTCGGGCGGTTGGGTGGTACTTAAAGTATAAAGTGTCCTATGGTGTGAAAGGTGTTGTCCGAATAACGTGCTCAGACAATCTACGCGAGAGAGATCATCCAAGCACTGAACGGATTATGCCCTTTCTCGAGCCACGAAATGGAGGTCATGGTGCATTTCTGTACTCTCTTAGTAAGGATAGTAAGGATTTGAACATCCGTCAATCTTATCTGTTTTATATATCGTGTGATTAAAAATTATTTTAAATATTTTTATTTAAAATTAAATACATTACTTGACAAAAATTGAATAAACGATGTACAATGAACGAACACGATTTATAGATTCTCAAAATCCTCATCAAAAAGATCCGAAGAGGATCCTGTTGGATAGAAAAGAAGGGAACAGATGTTCTTCGGATCCGCTTTCATCCGGATCCCGCGGATCTCTCTCCCATCACTCACCTCCCCCCCTCCACCTCCCACCCCAATTCAAACTGCATGTTTCCCCGACCTTCAAACCCTCCGATTTTCTTCTCTTTCTGTTTGCGGTTCTGCTTCGTCGATCGAGAAGAAGGCAAGAACGTTGAGGAGAAAGAGAGAGTGAGAGAGTTAAAGAGCAAGAGTGATCTTAGCTGCACAATTTTACGTGCACGACTGAGGTTATTTGGTCCGAAGGATCCAGATGGAAATGATCCGGAGAGGATTTTGTTCCAGAAAAATAGGGAAGAAAAACATCCAAAATAATTAATAAATAATTTGCCATGCAACTTCATTAATCTCTTAATTGGCAATTGGAGTGAAATCTCATGTTACAACAACGTGTTTTCTGTGATCTTGATGTATATCTTTTACAAAGAGCCCCTCCACACAAATTACAAATAAGGGGGGAAAGAAAAATACCCGCCTCCTTACATGTACGTGTCAGATTGTGATTTGTTAATGACTTGTACATGTAACGAGTACGTGTCAGACTGTGATTTGTGCATATAACGAGCTGAGAAGAGTTACCTAAAGAAAACTTGTACCCGCGAGGCCGTGGTGCAATAAATTATGAGCAATGGCATCCCGGGCCTTCATCGAGCTCGTCGACCTCAGAGCGACCTCCGGGACCATATCGTCGTCGATGAGCTCGAACCGGAGCTCGGGATCCATCTCCTCATTCCTCAACTCACAAATGTTGTGCAAAACACAGCACGCCCCGAGAACCACCGGCAAGTCCTGCAGCTTCACTTCCGTCCTCTTCTGCAAGCAAAGCCACCTCCCCTTCAACCTAGCAAACGCGTCTCTGGCGACATTCTGAATCTCCCCAATCTTCTCGTTGAAAGCGTGCTGGGTCCACGTTAGGTTCTGCTGGGTATACGGCACCAGCACCCAGTCCATCAGAGGGTACCCAGCACCCCCAACAATCCACACGTTCTTCAGCAGACCATTGTTAGCCCTCTGATTCAACGCCGATTTCTCCAGCACCTGATCATCCGGCATTGATCCTGGCCATCCGATGCACACGTCGGTAAAAACGCCTTTGGGGTCCACCACACCCTGCACGGTGATCGAGTAAGAAGTCTTCTGGTTCCTCTCGGTGTGCCGTTTATTGAAGTACGCAGCCACGCTGATTTTGGGTGCGATGATGGGTATATGCGTGGTGTACATAGACCCAGCAACGTTTGGAATTCCCGAAATACCCTCGAACTCATCTTTAATTTTCCTCGCCTCGCCCTCCTCCGGCCACTGCAGATACTTTGGCATCAGAACCGTCCGAATCGCGGAGCAGACCTCGAGAACGAGCTTGTGGCAGGTCGAGATGCCGAGGCCGAATCGTTTCGACACGAGGCGGAGCGCGTCGCCGGTGGCCAGACGCCACAGGCACACCGCCACTCTCTGCCGCACCGGAATCGCCGACCGCAGCGTCGTGTCCTCCTTCGCGATGGCGGAGTTAAGCTCCTCGCATATCAAATCGAACGTGGATTTCCCCATCCGAAACGCCTTTTTGAATTCCGATTCCGGAAAATCCGGCTGGTTGCACTCGTCCCACCACGCTTTCGACCTGTCCTTGACCCACAGCCGCCGATGTTGACCCGACCCGACTCCCGGCTTACCTTTATCAGCTCCATCGGCTTCCGTCGACACAGCCGCCGTCACCACGGCCGCCGAAACGGCGGCGCTTCTCGATTTTCTCCGCTTCATCGTTTCGGATTCTTCCACCTCCGAGGAGCACTCCTGGAAATTGGAGTAGCAATCGAGCATGGCCTTGGTTCTCTCCGTGTGCTTCTCTTGGATAAACGACGCGTCGTCATTCGATGCCCTGTCGTGCTCCCGCTCGTCCTGCTTCTCCTCCTCTTCTAGCAACGACAAGGAGGCGACTACGCCCTTCAGCTCCTTCTTCTTCTTCTCGCCGCCGCCGGAGTCTTTACGACGCCGTTTCCTGGCGTTTCCGTTTCCGTTCTCATTCATTTGCCCGTGGAGAGAGTTCTGGAGGAAGGTGTAGATGGTGGAGAGGCCTTCAGCTGCTGGGTGTGTTGGGTGTGCTGCTGGGTCTGTCTGGAGCTCGAGTTTCATATAAGGTACAGATTTGCAGAAACAACAACAACAAGAAGGAAATTGAGGAGGAAGAAGAAGAACCAAGTGGCTTTTTGAAAATATGAAAAATGCAAGTGTGAACGCGGAGATTGACAAACTGAGAAAGTGTGGGGCGGAAGGAAGAAGTTTTGTAGTATTGTATAAATATGGACTTATATGTCACTTGCCGTTCACACTTCACATCAGCATAAGCATGTTAGTCACTCATATCAACGAGGATAATCGATGTTAATCGAATCTTCATCAGTGTGCATAAATATTATTAATTTTCGTTACTGTGACAACTGATAATAATTATGAACATAAGTAAATGTTTAGTTAGCACAAATACCTGGCTCTTTTTACATGCAGAGGATTTACGAACTCATGTTGTATTTAATACGACGTAAAATAAACAGACAAGATTTATAGAATTAAATTATATACCTTCATTTGTCTCATTAATGTTTCGGTGGAAAAGATGGTTGTTTTGTGTTAAAAAGTAGACTATGTGTCGATATCGTTGCAATAAATGTATCAACGTATATTACAAAAGTATACCCATCATTCATACAAAGAAACCAACTTAACTAAGTAGTAGTCTTTAATTGTCACCTAATATTACAGTTTGATGGTATTCCTCACTTAGAAATAAGAGGTCTTATGTTCGAATCTTATAGATAACGATTCGATAATAAATTAAGTTGCATATTATGTGGCTTAACCGAATTCTTTATTTCTATAATATAAAAATATCGATATACTATAAAAAAATTATGTAAAATGTTAACATGATTTAATTGAAATAATTCAAATAAAAGAGAGAAAAAAAAGAGAAGATAATCCTCCTTTGTGTGAAACGTGGATAAAAAACGCGGGTACAAAGGTGGCACTGGCAGGTGTGAACGCGGGTTTAGGGATGGTGGCGGTGGTGGGTCGGCTATGACGGTGACTTTGGGATTGCCCACCTTTTTTATATTTTATATTTAATTTCTGGGGTTTAAGGGTGTGTGAGTGATTGGAATGTTACTTTGTTGGAACAAAAGAACACCAACCCCACCTCATGCCTTTTGACAATTTTCATCAATTTTTGGAAAAATGTTGGGCATGAGAAATTGGGACCATAGATTTCGTGGGCCAACGCCATTTTCAAGCTTTGGAGAAAGGGTATAACCAATTGATTAGAGCAGTAAATGATTAAGACGTGTGTGATTTAAATGCGATTTGATTTTAAAAAAATTTCTCCAAATTACGCATATCTTTAGAAGAGTCATGCTAACTCGCAAAGGATGACCACTTACGTGCCCAAAAACATTACGAGTTGTGTTATTTAGGTTTGCATGGATAATTGCGGAATTCATTTGCATTAACGATTGAAAGTTGAGAAAAGATCAAACTATGAATGTAAAACGTTACATTTAATAAATATTTAAAATAATGCTTATCTCATATCCTAATGTCCTATCATTGTTACATTTTTCACGAGAAAAATGCTAAGATGACTCTCTCAAAATATAACTCTTTATAAGCTCTCTGCTACTTAACAGTTTAGTGTCAATTTTCATACTAATATTATGAGTATGATTTCCAAGAAAAACTAAGCTTTAATACAACATAATATGAACATTGGTTTGGACTAGAGTTGTTGCTTGTCCAAAGATTAGAAAAAACGGTGTAAGCTTTTCAAACTCTTCTATACTCCTTTTGATAGACTAAGTTTATTTTAATAAAAAAAATCATGCTATAACTTTATTTAATGGAAAAAACTTAAATTTTAATGAAAAACTCTTAAAGTTAAATCAAAAAGACAAAAACAACTTAAATTTTAATGAAAAAGACATAATTTTAATATTTAAAAAAATTTGATGCGCAGATATGCGTGCTACTCACACAAACTGTTTATGAAACTGACTATACTATGAAACTTAATGGTACTACACTGTTTATGAAATTTACTACACTGTTTATGAAACTTAACGGTAGATGCTTGTCCCAGATTTTCAAGTTCTTTCACCAGAATGCAATAAAAAGATAAAACAAATACATGACAATGATCAACATCCACACCATTAAAGTCATGTGTGGCTAAAAGATAAAAAATAAATATAAAAAAATATAAAAAAAACATAATGAAGATTAACGTCAACGCCCATACCTGACCAACTCCCTCCCAACCATACCGCCCCGAATGTGGTTCTGAATTGAACGGAACTCACTTCAATTTGAAATTTTAATTTTAGAGGAATAAAATATGTTTGGATTATGTCAAAGGGTTATGCAACTGAAGGATTGGTTGGGTGTTCTTTGCATGTGCCTTTAGTTAGGTTTTTGTTGTTTTTTGTTTTTTTCTTTCTCTTATCCTTATCATTAAATAAAATTATAACATAATTTGTTGTTAAAACTCGAAATTTTGAAATCTTTTTTATTAGTTTTTTATTTATTTAAGACTTATTTTTTGAAACATTGTAGACAAAGATATATACGGTTGGATACGGTGGACCCCACCAGCTAGCAAAAATTCAACGATGGACATTAATCATCGCAATGACCAAAGCATCCACCCAGGAAGAAAATTAAAAATTAAAAATTAGGTTTTTTTAATTGGTGCTAAGATTCTTGTGCACAGTCAACATCCAAAGTTGGATTGGTAATTACGCCGGTTAACATTGGCTAAACATATTTTATTTCTGTTTTCAAAAAAAAAAAAAAAACATATTTTATTTCCTTGTTTAAAGTAATCATCTTCGTCTTTGCAGTTTCAGCGAAGTTTCATTTTGATCTCTGCAGTTTTAAGTTTTAACTATCTTAATTGGAGGCAGATTCTCTGCCCTCCCACTTCCCTTGCTCTCCTGTTTATGTAGTCACGGTTAAGCTATGTCAACATTTTATATTACTATTTCTTTTTGTCTTATTATCTCTATAAAAATAAAAAAAATAAATTTTTGACGTGACTTAACCGTGACTACACAAAACAGGAGGGCACGAGAAGCCTCCATCTTAATTAGTCTTTATAGTTTAATATTTGCCTCGGTTTATGGACAATGGCTTGACAACTTTTATACAAAGAGAAATGTTAAGGAGATTCTCTTAAAGTAAGACTCTTTATCGACTTTCTGTCACATTTTAATATAAAATCAATTTCTATATCAATATTATAAAATATTGTGTAAAAAATATGAGATAACAAAAAGTCTACAGAGTCTGATTTTTTAGATTCTTCTTAGCATTTATCTTATACAAACTATATATTGAAAAGATGCGGGGTAACGTTCTTGAACATATAGATTGACAAAAATGGACATAACCTTTTAAAACATATTGATCATAACCTTTTAAACATTCGAAATACAACCTAAAGTTTTCAAAAAATGGACATCTATTAGGTTCACTAGCATGTGATGACAGATAAATACAAGGCGTGTTTTAACTCTCAAGCATCGACGGAGATTTGAATCTCCAGATTGACAAATTTATCAAAGCAAATTTATGGTTTAACTTGACTAAAATGGGTCAATTGGAGGGATTAGAACTCCAAAGACATTGATTAGTGAAACCAACTTTAATATTTGTCCATCTCATTATTTAATGTTGGTAAGGTTCCGTAACCTACCAGATGTCGGGTTGTTAGATAATTAAGTAATTATTTAAAATATTTAAAAAAGTTTGGACTAATTTGAAATCACCTAATTTTTAGGTTAATTCTTTGTACTTCACCCCTTAAAATATTTTCCTTCGATTACAATAATGAGTAAACTACAAAGACTTCGATTGCGATAATTAAAACTTGGGGCATCGAAATGGAACTTTACCAAATTACAGTACCAAAATCATTATTTCGGCTCACAAAATATTATAAAAACAATTATTTTGTTGTATATGCAATGAACAAGACTTGGCTTTTGTAAGTTGCTGGGTCTTACAATATTGACCTGGTCAAACATCCCAGCTATTTCTTGGATTCTTGCTGCCCAAGGCAAGTCCCATAGGTTTGAATATCATACATATACGTTTAGAACCTTTGAAAAGGTAAGGCCTGAACAGTTGAAAATGACTTACTAGGACCAAGGTTCTAAAAGACGTTAAGGGCTAGATGAGCGGCGAGTTGGAGCCTAGCGCCTAGGCGGCTAGGTAGGGCTTAGGCGGACTAGGCGGATTTAAGTAAATCTATTTCATGTAAATAAATCTCTGTTTATACTTAAAATATATATAATTTCATTCTAAACTACATAATAGAATGACATATATATTAGGAAATATTGGAACATAATTAAAACATGGGGAACATGCATATAATGTGTATTCATTTAAGCATTCAACAAGTCTCTTGCAATTTATTGAAAAAAATAAAATGTAAAATGAAAATTATCTATTTTCTGTTTAAGTGAGTTGCAACCTAGGCGGGTCTAGACAGGCTAGGCGAGTGCTTAGGCGGTCTAGGCGGGCGCCCCAGCAGCTCTAGGCACCATTTCTTAATTTTCAAACGTCTAGGCATTAATCGGGACAGTGGCCAACCGCCTAGCGCCTAGGCGGTGCTAGGCAAGGATTTTTAGAATAGTGACTAGGATTAATGTGGTGGTCTTTCAAACCAATAATCAACTGCCACATAGCTAAGATAAACACGTGACATTGCGTTAACCAATGTGACGGTCTTTCAAACCAATAACCAACTGCCACATAGCTAAAGATAAACACGTGACATTGTGTTACTAATTTTAAAAAACCACTACTGTGGCGGTTTTTCAAACTAATAACCAACTGCCGCATGGCAAAGCTAAACACATGACATTACGTACTGATTTAAAAACCCACCACTGTAGCGGTTTTTCAAACCAATAACCAACTGCCACATGGCAAAGTTAAACACGTGAAATTGCCTTATTGATTTAAAAAAACTACCACTGTAGCGGTATTTCAAACCAATAATCAACTACCACATGGCAAAGCTAAACACGCGACATTACGTTATCTATACAAACACCCACCATAATGACAACCCGCACGTAGGTAAACAGATGTGAGAGAAACAAACTTGACCTAGCTTAACAAGAAACTTAGGCATTTGATTTTCCTAGAACTGCCTCGTTTAGAACTTTGGACTTGTTTGAGGTATATAGATGCATCAAAACTGTCTAACCTGGGCTCTTCTTTCTTGGAGCTTTAGAGACAGATAACTGTACATGCTTTGTTTTGGAATCAAAGTTCTGCATACAAAAACATTTGTCAAAGATAAGTCCTTTGATTAAAAATTGCCGATTAAGTGAGAAAGACGGAATGTGCACACGTAGATTGCTAATCACACTCAAAATGCTCATAACAACATATGGACCTGAATTAGCAAAATTTCAACAGTTTTATATAAACAAGGCATCACAACAAGAGATGGCAGATAATTACCGATTCGTTAATTGGAACTTCGTCCTTCAGAAGGCGAGGATCATCCATTACATCGTGACTGCTCTTGATTTTTGTCTTTACAGCTGCCAATTCTTTCTCCTCTTCTTCAGCTTCTTCTCCAAACGAAAGCAAGTTCAGCTTTCTGTATTTTTTAAACAAACCATGCACATAAGATACTGAATAAGCGTAGTGACAATTTTGACGCCATATATCATGGCATAATACATTTCCTTTCACAGACAGGTGCGCTGTACGCAAAAACAAATTAACATTCACACATGTGCATATGCACGCGTTTCTTCCGGCAAGGAAGAAGCTTACTTTACAGCTTTCTTCTTTATATCTTTGTTGCCAGTATTATTTTTGGATTCCGTCGAATGCTTTGCACGTACTCTTGGAAAAATGTCATCAAAGGGATTCTATAATACCTAAAACACGGACATAAAAAAGATGAGCAACAAAAAAAAAAAAAACACAAAACTACAGAACCATATAGAAAGTGGAAAGCTTAAGGTTTACTCAAAGACCATGTTTAGCTACCTCTACTGATAGTATCCTTGGGGGCGGGTCCAACGGCCGATCCTCCTTGTCAGTTTCTAGTTCACCCAACCTCACAAGATTATATATTGAATCCCCAGTTACCTGAAAAACAAAAAACAAAGTACTGAGTGAGTTCGGTTCCTTGGTTTTCTACTGATACTCATAAAGCTAAACTGCCGGTGCCGGCATTGAAGTTAATCATCACCTTTCCGAAGATGGTATGCTTCTTGTCAAGCCAATCACTCCGATCCAAGTTCATGAAAAACTGGCTCCCATTCGAATTGGGTGTACCGGCATTTGCACAAGCGACTGAACCCATATGCTTGAATCTCAAACGCGAATGAAACTCATCAGGAAAAACACTTCCATAAATACTCTCACCCCCTGCAAAAAAAAAAAAAAAAAAAAAAAAAACCCCAAAAATTCAAGCTCAAAATCTTATATCCGAAGTAACCCAGATCACTATACAAATTCCTGAACCAAAATTCTCAATCTTTTCTCCGAAACTGTAGTAACCCAAATCACTATACAAATGCCTGAACCGGAATTCTCCATATTTTTCGCAATACCCAATTCAAATTCAAAATCCCAAACTGAAGTAACCCAGATAACTATACAAATTCACGAACAGAAATTCTCAATCTTTTTTTTGAAATTACCTGTGCCGGAGCCGGTGGGGTCGCCGCCCTGAACCAGGAAGCCTTTGATAATGCGGTGGAAGATGGTGTTGTCGTAGTAGCCTTCAAGGCAGAGCTGCACGAAGTTCCTGACGGCCTTCGGAGCCTCTTTGGGCCAGAGCTCCACGTCGAGTGGTCCGTGCGTTGTTTGCAGCACCACGTTGCCCTTCGTCGGCGGCTCTAAAACGTATATCGACGACATTGCTCACGGATTGAGGCGTTGCAGGAGATTTGAGTCCGCTGGGGATTTGGGAATGTCGTTGCTATCTCAGTAATTCTGGTTGGTTAATTGGCGAAGAAGGGTTTTTAAATTTCTACTCACCAGCTGGAGACGACGTCGTTTCCTAATGTTTTCCCTATTTGGGCTCCCGCGAATCCGCGGGCAAGGTGATGTGGTAGCCTTGGAAGAGAATTTTTCAGTGATTATCTAAATTATAGGATTTTTTTTTTAAGTGTATCTTCCATTGTACAGTAATATGTGGTGTAACGTATTTTGTACACATTTAAATCTTTTAGAAGGTTTTTATTTTTGGAAAACATAATGAATGCTACTTTATTACTGATTCACGTGTTAATGTGTAATTAGGAAATCAATATGTCATGAATTAAATTATTGAGAACTGCTCAAAATTTTGGACAAATTCAATTCTCACCCCAAATAAATTTGTTTTAGACTCTTGTTAGCGTGGGAGAAAGATTTATATGCGACTAATCATGTCATGTGGTAAAGTAATCAAAAGAACTTGAAAAATATAACGTGT
Organism: Malus sylvestris; assembly: GCF_916048215.2. Classification (NCBI taxonomy): domain Eukaryota; kingdom Viridiplantae; phylum Streptophyta; class Magnoliopsida; order Rosales; family Rosaceae; genus Malus; species Malus sylvestris. Next base: position 5,038,774 of record NC_062267.1, on the reverse strand, counting down.
TAAAGGTTCTTCAAAGTCCAAAATATTCTTCGAAAACACATTCATGTTCTATTCGTAACACTGTCACGTTGCAAAACACACTCTCCCATAAATTTTTCTTGTACTGTACCGATTCAAGAGAGTTTTGAGAAATATGAATAAGCAAAATAGCAGAGAATCATAATATTTTAAGTGCACGTAGTAACAAAGACTAATACTTGTTGGGTTGGTCTGGTTATTATAAAATGTCTTATAAATGAATATTAGCGCATCCTAAATTTGAATAGAATCTTTTTGTTTAATCAATAGCATAATAAATTCGAATTTAAGATCTCTTTCAATATTAAAAAGATGGTCCCACTAAACTAAAAATTGGTCGTTATTCTCTTATAAAGTAAAAAATATAGAGGTTAACTTGAATTGAATACTACCATTCATTGTTTTCTTAAGCCATTTGTGTCACAAATTGTAAACACAGTTTGTATCTTCATAGCCACCATTTAAGCCAAATACTTGTAATTCGTAACCTTTCTACAATATGGATATCAAACAACTATCAATAAAAGACCACTTCAAGCCAACAAGGCTTCCCGCTTTGCTAGATATGAACGAAACGTCTATCGTATGCAATCTTACCCTTACTTTACAAATAGGTTGTTTCCATAACTTGAACTTGTGACCTTTCAGTCATAAAAGAACAACATTTCCGTTGTGCAAAGACTCGCTCTCTACCAATCCTTAAACAAATTTTGTTGAACAAACAATATTTTCGTTCCTCTCAAAGTCCCATTTCTCTCATTGTTTGTTGACTAGCCCAAAAAGCTTCAAGAAAAATCCAAACCGAATTAAGTGAACAAAAGTCCTTTTGTTTTCTTTGGTTTTGGTCATGGCCAGCTAAAAAATTGCCTAAATCAAGCAACGGTTGAAAGTCAATCAAAAGTTAGTTATGTCACATTTTCTATGTTTAGCCAAACATGTCATGCTACAGTTCCACAACCACACCAACAGAAAACCCTAATCACCCAACCTTCTTCCTTTCTTCTTTCCCTTTTCCCCTTTTCTTGCGTCTCAAGCTTCCCCTGACCTTTGGACGTGGAGGGTGGTGCCATTGACAGCGGCATTGGTGCGTGTCTGTGCTAGTGCTGAGCTAGTGGCGTCTCGCAAAATGGCCTCCCATTACTCCTCAGACGACGCTGTTCCACCCATCAATGCAACCGCCGTGGCCGTCGACAAGGACAACAAGAACAGCAACTATGCCGTCCGGTGGGCTATCGATCATCTTGTAATCGCCAGCGCCACTCCGTACATCATCCTCATCCATGTCAAGCACAAAAACCATCGTAGGTACCCTCTATTTTCTCTGCTTCGTTTTCAAAACACATTGTTTGGCCTTGTCAACGTGATTTCTTTGTTTCTTTTCGGAGTTATGCAGAGAGTGATGGTGAGGGTGATAATAATGGACATAGCGTTTTCATTCCTTACCGTGCATATTGCGCTCGTAAAGGGGTACGTACCTACATCATTTCTGTCAGGGATGTAGTCTACAATGTGTTACGCATAATATCTCGTACAGGGTTTAATAGGTTTTGATTTGTTTTTTAATTTTAGGCACAAGTGAAAGAGGTTATCCTTGATGAAGGTGATGTTGCAAAAGCACTTTTGGAATATATCAACTGCAACTACCTCAATAGTATTGTAGTTGGTGCATCAACAAGGAATGCTCTTACAAGGTTTAAACCTCTCACTCTCTCTCTCTCTCTCTCTCTCTCTCTCTAAGCTACATTCTGATGCTGTGGTTTTTCACAGGAAGTTCAAAAGTGGGAATGATGTGTCCATCAGCCTTGTAAAACTTGCACCGGAATTCTGTTCGGTATACGTAATTCAGAAAGGGAAGATGTTGTCAGCAAGACCTGCAAAGAGGCCTGCGCTTAATACTGCAGCTCCACCAAAACATCCATCCTCTCTGGGACTCCCACCTTATATCCCAGCAGATCATAATGAATTTGAAAACGGAGCTAGGTACGTACATTAATTATTTCTCTTCAGGATGACGTGTTGAGAAAATCTCACTTCTTCTCAGTTTTCTTCGACTCTGATCTCTTCTGATTACACGGTTGAGGTTTCTTCAACGTGTCATGTCTTCCAGTAAGACAAAACGTCATGTAGAGAGAATTTCTCTTATGCTAAAAAGTCGTGACTTTTGCAATGCTGTTTGGTGGAAGCAGAGGACAGCCTGCATCAAGGGGAGGGTGGAAAGCTCCAGGATCAGAGAAAATGCCTGCGGCGCGCGAGAGGACAAGGAGTGCTCCAAACAATCTCTCGTTGGATATTAATCTCGACATGGCTAACCATACTTCAGCACGGCCTTCGCTTAGCTGCCGCACTTCGAATGCTGATGAACGTGACTTGTCAATGCCATTATTTGGGTCAATGGATATTACAAACCAATGCTTCGATTTCTCTAGTGCATTAAATTCTCCCAAGGAGTCATCCAGACAATCTGCAGTAAGTTGTATTTAATGGTTGCTTGTAGGAAAAGTTGATCAGTAATTTGGTAGTGTAAAATTTATAATCAAGGCCTAGATAAAAGAATAATCTGGCTGTCAACTGTTTGATCGATTACAGCGGGATTTGGAGGCTGAAATGAGAAGATTAAAGCTCGAATTGAAGCAAACGATGGACATGTACAGCTCGGCGTGCAAAGAAGCAATCTCGGCAAAAAATAAGGCTAAAGAGCTTAGTCAGTGGAAGCAGGAGGAGGCGCGAAAGTTCGATGAAGTGAGGGTTGCTGAAGAGACAGCCCTTGCTATTGTGGAAATGGAGAAGGCTAAGTGCAAAGCAGCTATAGAAGCAGCTGAGGCGGCGCAGAAGTTGGCGGAGATGGAAGCTCAGAGAAGAAGACAGGCAGAGATGAAGGCAAAGAAAGAGGCAGAAGAGAAGATCCGGGCGTTGAATGCTTTGGCACAAAATGATGTCCGGTATAGGAAGTACACCATAGAAGAAATTGAAGAAGCCACAGAAAAATTTGCAGAAGCCAATAAAATTGGTGAGGGTGGATATGGACCTGTGTACAAAGGAAAACTCGATCACACGCCTGTTGCCATCAAGGTTCTGAGACCTGATGCTGCTCAAGGGAGGAAGCAATTCCAACAGGAGGTATGTTATTGATACAGTTTTGAGATTTGGAACATTACATAAACGTTATACTATCAGAAAAACAAGATGGTTATCAGAGACATAATTTGTGTTGGCATGCAGGTTGAGGTCCTGAGCTGCCTGAGATATCCTAACATGGTTCTCCTCCTTGGTGCTTGCCCCGAATACGGATGCCTAGTATACGAATACATGGAATACGGCAGCTTAGAAGACCGGTTATTTAGAAGAGGTAACACGCCCCCAATATCGTGGAGGAGACGGTTCAAAATAGCTTCTGAGATTTCAATAACGCTTCATTTCCTTCACCAAGCAAAGCCGGAACCCCTTGTACACCGTGACCTAAAGCCAGCAAACATCTTATTAGACCGGAACTTTGTGAGCAAGATCAGTGATGTCGGGCTAGCACGCTTAGTTCCACCATCTGTAGCAGACGAGGTGACACAATACCACATGACTGCAGCCGCGGGAACATTTTGTTACATCGATCCTGAGTACCAACAAACTGGCATGTTAACAACAAAATCAGATATATACTCGTTGGGGATAGTACTACTCCAAATCATCACAGCCAAGCCTGCCATGGGACTTGCTCATCATGTCAGGAGGTCCATCGAGAAGGGAACATTTTCAGAGATGCTTGATCCAGCAGTGACCGACTGGCCAATCGAAGAGGCTCTAGCGTTCGCTAACTTGGCATTACAATGCACAGAGCTAAGGAAGAAGGACAGGCCCGATCTTGGCACGGTTGTTGTGCCGGAACTGAACCGGTTAAGAGACTTTGGAAGGACTGGCGACATTACTCCTCCTGGGTTCAATTATAGTCCAACTCGAAGCTCTGCGCCGCGTCCTTCCACATCAAGAACGTCACCTACATGTAGTCAGGTTAGTAACATTAACTGATAGACTCGTTTGGACGCGGCTATTGACACTTCAAAATAGTAATCCTGCACTCATTTCTAATTGAAGAAAATAAGAGAGAAAAACACGAGTGCAGAATAACTATTTTGGAGTGCTATTAAGTATTAACAATTCGCGGTCCTCTTTTCTATTGTAGTTTTTATCTGCTAGCACCTAAATATGCTACATTGTTGAATAACCAGGAGCCACTGGATAAGAGTAGCTCCGGGGGTGGAGTTGAAACATAGTGCAGAAGTACAAAGAAGATGAAGAGAATTCAAAACCACTTGATGACGCAAGGAACGAAAGGCCGGAAAGCTAGTTACAATTGAAGAAACTGGAGTGTTTGTAGATAATAGGAAACTGATATAAGGAAAAAGAAAAGGTTGATAGTCTTAGGCTTCTTTCACTGATTGGTTTAAGCTAAATCTTTGGTGGGTTTGTGATTAGAAAATCTTTGTTATTTGTTCTTTGTGTTCATGTTCTGCCTGTTCATACTATAAGATGATCACTTCCCTCTGCAGTTGAAGTTTGAGAAGATTTAAAGTGTAGTGACTCAAAAGGAAACCTGCAAGACTTTATACTCAAGTGAAAATTCCAGCCTAAAAGAAGTCAGTAAATTTTATTTACTCGAACAATAATCTAATCTAATCTAATCTAATCTAATCTAAACTATGGGGCGTGGGATCCAAAGTTGGGCGCAAATGGGCTGTGAAAACATATTGCTTCAACCAACTTGGCTATGCGCAAGTCTGCGAGTTGCATTAGCTGAATTAGAAGTGCAAAAAGTTAGTGAAAGGGTTGTGGATCCATCTTACAAAGAAAGGTATAACTAAAAGAAGGAGCATAAAGTGCACCACTACTGTAAGGGGGTAATTGTTCCACACAAAGGTGGATTATGCTTGCAGAAAGGCATCAGAAAAAAAAAAGTAGAAACCAGAGGTGGAGGATTAGATTGTCATTGAAACTTTTCTTAGGATTCCTTCTCGCATGAAATTGAAAGAATATTACAAATAAAAGCGGAAATAAAACCGGTTACAAACTCCTAATAAAAAAAAAAAAACTCAGGTACACTAAATAGACAATGTTCAGACCGTATGTAAGTCACAATTTAATGCCCCTTTATTGTCTGTTTTGTGACCCGTTTTGTTTGTGCGTATTTCCTGAAGCATCTAAATCAAAACTTGTGGGAGGAGCCATACGTACTTTTGTATAAAAAGGCAGATAAGAAGAACAAAATTTTCTGAAGGCTACCTCACAACTTGGTCAGTTTTCAAGGTTATGCTTCTGTCAGATGGCTAACTCCAGAGCTTTGAGATTCATGGTAGGGAAATGGATTCCCCGGTCCTTGATGGCCGCGATTTTCGGGATGATCATGTTTTCCAGGTTCACATATGGAGATCAAACGGTGGATCCTGAGACTGGTTTAATATGTATCAGTGACTGCACTACATGTCCAGTCATATGTTCACCACCTCCTCCTCCTCAACTCGAGCCTTCAGGTCCACCGCCATCACCTCTACAATCACCGCCACCAGCATACCACTCTCCACCTCAATATTACTACATTTCTCCACCTCCCTCGCCACCAAAACAATCACCTTTGCCACCTCCCTCACCGCCAAAACAATGCCCCCCATCATATCCTTCGCAAGGCGCTCCTCCTCCTACTCGGTTTATGTACTTCTACGGCATGCCTCCTGCTGGTCCAGTGCCAACAACAGCAACAACAGGAGCAGGAGTGGCGAATAACAGTTCACATCCTTACTACTACTTTTACGCCTCCGAGGCTTCTTCTCCTTCTTCTGTTCATGTCTTTTTTTTGTTCATCTTGTTAGTTCAACTTGTGTTTTCTTTTTGGTGAGAAGTATAGACGCATAGACCAAATCTTGGGTGATGTATATACACAATCCTACTCCTACTTGTATTTGATTTTGTTTGTTACTTGATCTTTTTATGTACTACTTTCGACGATAATTAATATGTGATTTGTAACATGTTTTTACTTCGAGCGATACGTTAATATAATCTAAATAATAAAAATGAGGATCCGAACTTGTGTTTGCAGAGGGGCATACAGCCCCAGCAACCTGAAATTACTCAAAAATAACATGTCCAACGCCTGATCAAGTATAAAATTACCAAAAATTAGGGTAAAAAATGGGTTACCGCACCAGCTTTAAACATACAATAATCATGTATAAATCGATATGAAAATCTATTCAGAAACTAGAGAAGTTTTCTAGTGATTTATATTGTCACGTTATTATCAATCCACTCATGTTATAACACGTGAATTGATAACATTATAGAAATGTGTAATCGTTACAATTACAAATTTCTCAAGCAGAAATAAAATAAAAGAAACTCAGTATCATTTTAAAATGAAACTGAAAAATGGCATTTTATTTTATTTTTTATTTGTTTTAAATACTGGAAAATAAAAAGAAAAAAATGGAAAAAAACCATAGAATCACCTCTTAGATTGGGCCCATAGAGGCCCAATAAACCCAGAAAATAGTTGGATCCAGATCCGAATCGCGGCAAATCAAACGACATGACAACTGCCCCATCGAAAGTGAGCAACGAACTCCAAAGCAGCAGCAGCAGATCTGCAAATCTGCATTTCCCTCCGACACATCCCAAACCCCTAACCGGAGGGTCCGAGATCCGAAAACCTCCACTCAATTCGGAGCTCCACCACCAGATGATGGAGTCCGAAAATGCCGCCGACGACTCCTCCGCGGTGGCTAGCCTCCTCCCCTTGGCCTCCGCCTCCCAGCAACCTTACGTCTCCGAGCTCCTTTCCTTCACCCTCGATCGCCTCCACAAGGTCCTCCCTCTTCCCCCCCCCCCGCCTCTCTCATTGTTCGTTCGTTTGGTTAATCGAACTTAAATTGGTTTCTTTTTATCGGGTCGGGTTTTCAGGAACCGGAGCTTCTTCGGGTCGATGCGGAGCGAATACAGCGGCAAATGCAGGAGGTGGCGGTGGCCAATTACCGAGCGTTCATTGCCGCTTCCGATGCATTGGTCTCAATTCGAAACGAAGTGTCCTCCATTGACAAACATCTCGCGTCTCTGGTAATAATTAATTAACTCTAATTTCTGGTTAATTAATTAATTAATTTGAATTCTATGATGCATTTTTTAAAAGCTGACTTGAAATTTTGGGTTTTGGTAGCTGGAGGAGACGCCGAAGTTGATGAGTGGGTGCACCGGGTTTGTTGAATCCGCGGAGCAGATTTTGGAAAAGAGGAAATTGAACCAGACGTTGCTAGCTAATCACAGTACATTGCTCGACTTACTTGAAATTCCTCAGCTTATGGATACGTATGTGTTTGAAATATTGTTTAAAATCATTGGTTTGAATTGTATCACTACTGTATGTAGTATAAATCCTTGCTACATTACCCATCAATCTGATTTGGATTTAGTTTGCGAACCCAAAAAACCCCGAAACAATGCTTTCTTATGTTTCTCGAGCGATTGGATAGAAAAATGTCGTTCTCATTCTAGTGAATTGGTTTCATCAGTAGTGAATTTGAACTGAATGGGATTGTTTGATGGTAGCCAAGCATGATTTTTCGGAATGTTGTATTTCTTACTGCAGCTGATTATGCCATTGGATAAGTCCTGTATGCTTAATTCATTCTGGTTCTTACGCAGATGTGTGAGGAATGGAAATTACGATGAAGCTCTTGACTTAGAAGCATTTGTTTGCAAGCTTTCGACCATGCACCCCAAGTGAGTCTTGCCTCCTTGTTCTCCTTGTCAGTTGATAGTAACGTTCCAATTTCAATTTTGTGAAAGGCGATGCACTGAGGCTTGCTTTGTTCTTTGACTTATTTTGTTTTCCTTCTTCTGTAAGATTGCCTGTTATTCAGGCTTTGGCTGCAGAAGTCAGGCAGACCACTCAGTCTCTTCTTTCTCAGCTTCTTCAGAAACTTCGTTCAAATATTCAGGTATTGTGTAATGCCATGAACATACGTGTCAAGCAGTGCAACATGATTTTTTATTACATTGATTGCAGAATTTGATAATTTTTTTCATTGTGGGTGTATCTTTGTGTATTGCAGTTACCTGAATGTCTCCGCATTATTGGATATTTACGTAGAATAGGAGTATTTAGTGAATATGAAATGCGTTTACAGGTAAGAAATTAGTAACGTTTCAAATGACATCTTTCATTGAGTAATTCTCTCTGGAAATCTAGGCTTTCTTGTATCTGACCTTAATTTTCTGTGCTTTAGTTTTTGAGATGTCGGGAGGCATGGCTTACTGGAATTCTGGAGGATTTGGACCAGAGAAATGCTTACGAATACCTGAAGGGGATGATAAATTGTCATAGAATGCATCTTTTTGATGTTGTTAACCAATATAGAGCAATATTTGCTGATGATACATCAGGCAGTGAAGAAAATTATGATGGTGGTCTTCTTTTCAGTTGGGCTATGCATATAATTACTTCACACCTTAAGACTCTTAAAATTCTGCTTCCAAAGATAACTGAAGGCGGATCTCTATCAAATATCTTGGATCAATGCATGGTGAGCGTCCAATGTTATATTTATTATCGTTCTGCACATGCTGGCATCAAGCTATAAACTGGAGATAAATGCCCGAATACAGTTGCTTCTTTAATAGTCCATGATTTGCAAGATATATCACCATTCATTTGAACTTCTCGTTTAAAATGATACTCGTCCCCTTTTTACATATGATAAAAAACCAAAGCTTCAGTCGTAAATTGGTCATGCTACTCCTTTAAATATCATTGAAATTTAAGAGTAATAGAAGCTCTGTTTGTTTATTTTGATCTTGTTACTTTTTTTGTTGACAGTATTGTGCTATGGGACTTGGTTGGGTTGGGCTAGATTTTCGGGGATTGCTGCCATCACTGTTTGAAGAGTACAGATCTTATTCCCCTTTTATCTTGACTACTATATACCCTATGTTTTCTTCATTGTGAATGTTGACCTTGGTTATTTTTCCAGGGCAGTTCTCAACTTATTCTCAAAAAACATGAGCGCAGCAGTTGAGAATTTTGAGGTGAATGGATAATTGATGATTTGAATTCAGTGTTTCTATGATTAAAAATGCAGATAGTTGACATCGTGCTTAAATCCAGGTGGTCTTGGATTCACATCGTTGGGTCCCACTACCAGTAGTTGGCTTTTCATCGAATAGTCATGGTGATGAAAATCAGGATGATGTAACCCCACCATCTTATCTTATGGAACATCCACCTCTTGCTGTCTTTGTTAATGGTAAGTGTTGCTTAAGCTTCTCAGCTAAAATCTTCTATGTTTACTGAGGAATTGCCCTTTTCCCCACCAAAATTCTCATCTTGTGTGCTTTGTTCGTTTTTAGTTGCCTACTTTAGTAAACAAAATAATGATCGATGGTCTAATATCATTGATATGGTTACTAAATAATATTCTTTCTATCCCTTCCTATGTGACATTTGGAAGAAGGAAAGTAGGTCCCATGTTTACTTATATAAACCGCATAACTGAATTGTAATGTGGGACATATATTTCATGGTTGCTCTTAAAAATAAAGTGTTAGTAGGTCCAGTGATTGCATAATACTCCAGAGAATGGTCGATTTCTGCTTTTTTTTCTTCAGGCATTTATGCATATATCTCTTTCTTGTGGCTTTAGGTGTTTCTGCAGCGATGAATGACCTCCGCCCCTGTGCCCCAATAAGCTTGAAGCATGTGCTTGCTCAAGAGTTAATCAAGGGGTTGCAGGCTGTTTCTGATTCTTTACTGAGGTACAACACAAATCGGATGCTGAAAGAACATGAGTCTGGACTTTTCCTCTCACTTTGTCGAGCATTTATTGAGGTATAATATAAACAAACCCGGGCTACATATTGTCTGATATTTTTGCATCTATAGACGACATTGACATCCTCTATATCTTACAAATACATTTGTAGGTCACTTTCCCACATTGTGCAACATGCTTTGGCCGCTGTTACCCTGGTGGAGCTACTTTAATAATGGATGCAAAGAATTTATATGACGGGATTGGCCGCCTATTGACAGTCGCCACTCCATCAAGAGGACCCCCGAAACCTGTTGGTGATGGAGACGGAAATGAAAATGAAAGTGAAAAGAGCGTAACTGAGAACGTCGATGTGCCTCCGGTGGAAAATGGCGTATCGCCGGTTGTTGAAGAAACCGATAATACCAACTCTGATGAAAGGGAACCGAAAAGCCCCACTTAGCAAACGGAGAAAGAGACTCACTGATCTGTGAAGCAAATAGAACACTCCTTGTAGCTCCCATGTTTCGATTGTGTAGGTCATCATTTTTTATTTTTTATTTTTCGGTTTTATAATTTTGAATATTGGCTCTAATATTTTGGTTGTAATTATTTGGCTCAAAGATGTTATATCGGAATTTCAGATGTTATATGATAGAGAAGAGAAACAGTTTGATTGTAGAAAACCAGCAGCAAATTAATAACAGTTTCATACTAATTTTGTGTACCATCCGATATAACGCTACACTTTCGCACTCATTTTTCTTTCTATATAATCATATGAAATTATTGTTAGTCCAGTTCGTCAGGACAACGAATTTATTCTTTTATACTAAAAACAAAAGAAAAATATAAGGATCGTTCGGTATTTAATTTGAAAATAATTTATTTATGTAATAAATAAATATTGCGAATTACTTATTGTTTAATTTTGAAAACAAAAAAGTTAGACTCAATAAGAATATGAATGACTTATGCACCCCCATTTTCTAATTTCGCACAAGTTTGTCTATCAATTGTTTTTTATTTATTCAATTTAAATGTTAGAAATAAACAGAGTTACGCATGAGAAAAACGTTGTGTGCATAAACCACTTTCGAATGAAAAATGAATGAAAATAAAAGAAAGGTTAGAAACCCTTTTGTCAATTTATTTTGAAAATCTATTTTGATTACTGTGTTTTAAGTTTAGCTATTTTACAAAAGATGTGAAATGTGTCGAAGAAAAGAAGTCTCATAAATTTGCTATTAATTTGTTTTGATGATTGGAGAAGTTGTGATGACCGTTTAAAATATCGATATAGGTGGAAATATCAATGAATATATCTATATCGAAATTGATATCGATTGGCTTTGACAAATCACGAAAATTATGAAAATTTGCAATGCGCTGAGTATTCATTAATTTTCTTATATCTCACCGATAGAAAATGATATTTAAATTTCATCTCATCATTTCGTATCAATCCTTGATTTTTCAAATACGTTGACGAAAATGAATATTTCAAACACTGATTGTGAGCACAGTAGAAAATATCGAGTTTTTTGGGGACCCTGATATTTTAGTAACTATCCAACTAGTTTTCGGCATAATTGTGAACACGGAAAATTCCTGAAAACGAAAGAGACAAGAAACGACGCGCACAAACAAATATTTGTATTTGATGATTTTGGGTTACAATCTCTCTCTATTTTGATCCTCTGATTCGATCTCCGTAAGGTGTTGATTTGTGGGATGTGCGATTGATCCAAGGGCCGTCGAGGCTTGATCTTGGATGAACGAGGATGAACGGATCTTCAAGGGCTTTTGGGCTTGATCTTGAAGAATAGTGATTGACGGATCTTCAAGGGCTTTTGGGCTTGATCTTGAAGAACAGTGATGAACGGATTTCCGAGGGCTTTTGGGCTTGAACGGATCTTCGAGGGCTTTTGGGCTTGATCTCGAAGAACAGTGATGAACGATGAACGAAGAACGCTTTCTTCAAGGGCCGTCGGGGCTTGGGCTTGATGAATAGCGAATGAGCGGACTTGTTGATGTTGTCGATCCAAAGGGGCCGTTGGGGCTTGATCCTTGAGGATGAACAGTTGATGAACGATGAACGCTTTCTTCAAGGGGCCGTTGAGGCTTGGGCTTGAAGGTGGATGATTGTTGATCCAAAGGGCCGTTGGGGCTTGATCTTAGGACGAACGATGAACGAAGAACGCTTTCTTGATTCTTCGGGAACCTGGATGCTTGAGAGCTTCGGAGTTTCAGAGCTTCAGAGCTTCAAGAGTTTTGCCTAATGATTTTTTGGTTTCTTTAAATGAATGAAATGGGCTTGTATTTATAGAATTTTCCAAAGCCTAATTTTGAATATAATATCCCAGATGAAATAAGTCGTTTCTGCCAGGTGTTGACACGTGTCCTATTTGATGACTTTTCCAACTCATTTCAATTTTCGTTGAGTCACACGCTACGTGTAAAATTTATGTAATACATGAGCATTGACACTTTGATTTATCGGTCAACATTTATTTACGAAATTTCGATGTCTACAAATGCCCCCACTTCAAGGCACGTCGTATACATGTGCTTGTCACGTGTAGGAGATGCGTTTTGAAGTCCCTTACTGTAGATGTCGATCCAAGGGCCGTCGAGGCTTGATCTTGAATTGGGCTGGAGATTTCTTCAAGGGCTGTTGAGGCTTGATCTTGAATTGGGCTTGAGATTTCTTCAAGGGCCGTTGAGGCTTGATCTTGAATTGTTGTTTGAAATTTCTTCAAGGGTCGTCGATGCTTGATCTTGAAGGTTGAAATTGGACCACAAAGAGCTTCATGTGGTAGATGATCTTTGGCTTTGGTAGTGGGTGAATCGACACCTATTTTGTTGCGATTTGTTGACTTTCCACAGCTTTGATCTTGAACTGGGTTGAAGGATTTTCTAGATTCCTCCAATTGTTGATTTTCCACAGCTTATTCTTGAACTAGGTTTTGATTCAAGGGTGGTAGACACTTAATCTTGAATCGGACTTGTGATTTCTTCCAGGGCCGTCGAGGCTTGATTTCGAATTTGGCTGGAAGCTTCTTCAAGGGCCGTTGAAGCTTGATTCTTGAAGGTTGACTCGAACATATTGCAAGCAGGCACGAGGTGAAGGTGACGACTTGTTGCTTTGTTCAATCTTTCTAATTCACACCTGAGCAGTTTGGTCAGCGGTATGATCTTCAAGATTGATGGGCTATTCTTCCAGTTGGTGACTTGATCTTTAAGGATTTGATTCAAGGGTGGTGAATCGGCACGTGCAGCCCACAACGCCTAGTAAGTTGACCCAAGAATTTGAGGGTCAAAACGAGTTCTTCATCTCAGACTCTTTATGCCGAGTTGACTGTGCATGCTGCATTCTTCTCTGCTTGTTTCTTCAGGCAGATATGGCAGCTTCTCGAGTTCCTCAGTTCGGACTCCTTCCGCTGAGTTGACTGTGCAGACCGCATTCTTCTCTGCTTGTTCCTTCTGCACCTTGTCTCCACATGCTGCAAGGTATCATTTTCACTTGCCTTATCTGTTCTCCAGGCAGATGTGGCAGCTTCTTTGGAAGTACAGCAGCAGTGGGAAACGAGTACTCGAGAGCAGTGCTAGGTAGGCAATCAGGGAAGGGTTCCAAACAGTCGGTTCCTTACCCAAGTTTAAGTGGAAGTTCCGGCATATTGTTTTCTTTATCCTTGTCTTTGTAGGTAAGAACAAGGACAAAGGAAATGACAGGGAGAACGCATGATATGAGATACTCTTGCTTTCTACCCTGGTGATATGAGATACTTTTGCTTTGGAGTCATTGGCTTGCGGAGGTACCCCAAGGAATAAGGAACATTGAATGACTCGAGAGGCTTCGTTGGGAAAACATTTTTTTTTTTAGATGAAGAGAGGCTCTGTTTGTTTGCCTTGCTATGGAAGGTGAAGGTGGACAGTTATAGGAGGTCCCTTAATACCTGTAGAGGTAGTATTCTTTCACTTGTGTCGGCAACTAACGCGTGATTGAACAGTAAACTTTCACGTGCTTTCTCCTTCACCGAAAATCTTCGACAAATTGCCCGTGATTTGCGCAAAGTTGAGTGTGCATATGACAGGTGATGACGCGGCTGAAAAAGAGTGGTGCCTCTTCGATAACTGGGATCGGCGCTTCGACAAATTGCCCGTGATTTTCGCAAAGCTGAGTTTGCGTGTGATGGGTGCCGACGCGTCTGGAAAAGCAAGATGCTTCTCCGATTTCTGAGCTTGCCTCTTCGATTTTTGAATGGCCTCTTTGAATTCTGAGCTCGCCTCTTCGATCTCTGAAATCCCGTCGAGTGCTGATTTTTTATAGAGGCACGCTGTTCGTTTCAAAGCACACTTGAATTTTACTTGTGAAAACTCCCTTCTTGCACTTCTAAGATCTTGATTCGTCCGACCTCTTCTTTCTTCAACACTTTGAAAATGTCAGGACCCTCCGATCGTCGTTTTGACTTGAATCTTGGTGAAGAGGCGGTCCCGCCTTCTCCAGACAACATATGGCGCCCATCCTTTATATCCCCTACTGGTCCTCTTACCGTTGGGGATTCAGTGGTGAAGAATGATATGACCGCTGCGGTGGTGGCCCGGAACCTTGTCACTCCCAGAGATAACAGACTACTTTCCAAACGGTCTGATGAGTTGGCTGTTAAGGATTCTCTGGCTCTTAGTGTGCAGTGTGCCGGTTCTGTGTCTAATATGGCCCAACGCCTATTTGCTCGAACCCGTCAAGTTGAATCATTGGCGGCGGAAGTGATGAGTCTCAAACAGGAGATTAGAGGGCTCAAGCAGGAGAATAAACAGTTGCATAAGCTCGCACATAGCTATGCAACAAACATGAAGAGGAAGATTGACCAGATGCAGGAATCTGATGGTCAGATTTTACTTGATCATCAGCGGTTTGTGGGTTTGTTCCAGCAGCATTTACCTTCGTCTTCTGGGGCTGTACCGACTGCTGAGGCTTCAAACAGTCAACCTCCGGCACCTCCTCTTTCTGGAGCTCTGCCGAGTTGTGAGGCGCCACCTGATCGTCCTTGAAGATCCCCTCTTGTAAATTTGATTTGAAATTTTTTTTTTTTATTTATTTATTTATTTATTTTTTTGTATGTACAATGCAAATTTATGTAAAAATTTCTAGAAATAAAAATGGACTTTTATTTCTCTTAATACATTTGTTCCTCTTTTCTCTCTTTTTTTTTTTTTTTTTTTTTTTGCACATGGTGCCAGATGCACCATAACTCTTTAAATATATTATTGTTATATATATATATATATATATATATATATATATATTTTTTTTTTTTTTTTTTTGCCTTTAATTATGATGACAGCTGCACCTCTCCCCCTTTCTTCATATGGTGCCAGACGCACCATGTTCCTTCATCATATTTTTATTATTTTATTAATTGTTTTTTCTTTAATTATGGTGCAGTGTTCCACCATCCCATTTTTTAATAATTTTTTTTTTGTATAAATTTTGATGATGGGATGGGGAATTTGCAGGGAGCGGATGAAGACGACGGAGATGCTGCAGTCGAGGCTTCATGACCGGCTAGTCGTTTGACGGCGGTTATTGAAGTTCTCCGCCGTTGATGTTTGCCACTGCCACTACACAACCATTGCTCCGCCACTGCATTCTTGCTACCTTGCACCGCCGCCATTGCACAGCCGTTGTACTGCCTGCCGTCGCAAAGGAAGGGATCATATTTGCAACCTGGGCGCTTCCTACCAGACCACCAAGCGTTGCCTCAAGACCCTCGAAATCCAACTCCATGAAGGGACTCGCCAAGTCGTTGCTGTTCATGGTGGAGTTAAAGACCGTGTCGCCAAACTTGAGCTCCTGTGAGCTGTCGGATGTGGTGTCGCAGCTCACCCAACCTCCAGGGTCTCAACCTTTCCAGGTGCTTCAGCTACAGAAGCTATCTTACCTTCCAGTCGCTTTCAACAAACTAGCTCTCCCAATCGGGGTGTATATGAAGTAGCAGATGTCTAACCAACAGATCAATCCCCAGGATAGTGAGTTTCAACAACAGATGCAATTTGCAGCTTCTTCAGGATCCAAATTAGTGCAAGAATGAAGTGGTGCTAGGTAAATCTTCCTCTCGTAGGCATCGAACAGATTAAGGAGATCCCAAGCGGAGTGGAGCGGAGACGGTGGGTGAGAAAGGGGTTCAGAAGCGCACACCCAAATTCGCAAATCAAAATGGATTCTGACCCTGTCGTCGTTATACACCAATTGAGCAAGAGTGGTCTTTCCATCCCACCCATCCCCACAACAGGGATGACATTGACATTGCGCCTTATACCGTCTTCACTGCTATCAGACACTAACCTGCTCATCAAAACCTTCTTATCTTCGTCTCGGCCATAAATGGCAGGTTCCTCAATCAAAGAAGTAGTTCCCAATCTCGCAGGTTGTTCAATTTGTTCAATCTCTCCAACGTTGTTCAACTTATTCAACGAATTAAAACCGTATTTGCCTCTCTCGGATTCAACAGTACTCAACCTCTCCCTCAGTTGATTCAATTCAACGGCGATCTGACGGCGTTGACCGACGCGGCGGACTTGACAGAAACAAAGGAAGGAGTTGAGTATGCAAAACCGTACCTTCTCGGAGATTCTGAACTGGAATTTTTGAATCTTGATTTTGAGAAGAGCGGTATCCTACTCGTCCAACAGCTCCTCCAAGTCGTAGACGGCGTCGTTTAGCTCTGTGTCGGAATAAGTACTGGGAATGCCCCCTCCCTTGCGACGACTCGGGCTTCAGGGGGGAAGAGAAAGAGACGGAGGCGTGAGGGTTTGGACGAAGCGCTGTTGTGGTTGGCCGTGCGTTCGAGGAAGCGATGGAAGTCGAAGGGGGCGGCGTCAGTGGGGAGAAACTTCTTAATCTGAGGGTACTGAGAGGATCTGACAGAGCCTAGGAGCGTGAGGCTCGTCCGTGGAGGATCTGTCTGCAGCTCCTCGGTTTCGCCATCGGGACCCATTTCGAAATGCATGAAATCCGCCATTGAATTGTTCTGCAAAAACTGGTCGGCGGAGCCATCCTCAATTGGGCTGAGGGAGGAAAAGCCGAAGACCTTGAAAGGAATGAGCTTTGAGGGTCTGGAAAATCTGAGGGTCCTGTGAAGGAGAGGGCCGGGAGTTGTTGGGAAAGACGAGATCGTTCTCTTCAGAAGCGAGAGATTCTCCGAGAATGACAACGTTCGGGTGGAAAATGTTTCCGGCGCCGGAAGGCATTGTGGCCATCGACTCCACATGCCGCAGGTGATCGCTTGTCGTAATCAAATTTGGATTATTACGAGGCTTCTTGTTGTTGTTGTTAGCAGCATGATGATCGGCATGATCAGGCGTTGATGATTCCATGTCCCAACCGCAGGATTTAAATCTGGGCGACGCCCACAACGAAGTCCTCCTTTTTCCTCATCTTCGTCAAAGAGAAGAAGACGACTCGACGAATTGGAATTGGAGTCTGGAATTGACTTTCTTCTTCCGTGGAGAGCGGAAAGGGAATATATGGCCAACGGAGGAGTGTGATGATGATTCTGATTGTATTGAGGAAATCGGGGAGCCGTCGGGTTTGGTGAATCCGGACCCCGACCTCACCGCCTTCGTCACTCTCTGTGCTTTGGAGGGAAGCCTGGGCTTGGAGGCTGTCACTTGGGCCTGGATAGCTTCCTTTTGAGTTTGGATGACCTCCTTTTAATGGGCTGGCTGGATAGAGGTCATATATACATATATATATATATGTATGTATATAAAAGGAATTTGTATTTTTTTTTTTTAATACATAAAACATATGTATTTTTTTTTATTTTTTTTTTCTGTAATAAAATTGACTTTATTTAATAAAACATTTTTTTTAATAATTTTTTTTTTGATGTGACTGAACTTGAAATTGAATATTCAAGCTGCCTACGTACCCTTCCAAAGAAAGAGATCAAGTCAAAACGTAGTTCAAATACATACATATATTTTTTGGTATTTTCTTTTTTGTGCCGTTTGCAGTTTTAGCTCATGCAGGCAAGGAGTGTTGGTGTCGTTTGCAGTTTCAACTCGTGCAGACAAGGAACGTTGGTATTGCCTTTTATGCTCGTGCAGACCAGGAGCGTTGTGCCATGCAGTTTAGGCTCGTGCAGGCGAGGAGCTTTGTGTCCTACAGTTTAGGCTCGTGCGGACAAAGAGCTTTGGTTCGTGCAGTTTAGGCTCGTGCGAACAAGGAGCATTGTGCCATGCAGTTTAAGCTCATGCGAACAAGGAGCATTGGTTCGTCAAGCGATCTGAGAGAGTCGTTCCTCGCAATCTTCATAGCAAGGAGCCTTGACTGAGTAGTTGAAGAAGTCTTCAGGAAAGATGTCACGCATCGTGATGGGGATGGATGATCTTCGTGTCAAAGTTTCATTATCTCCAACACTTTCACATTGTTCTAGAGGTGAACATGAGCTGTTTTGCCCCATTTCCCATTGGTGAGCTTGTGGAGAAGACATATGCTTCTTGTGCAATTTCTTCGGAGTGACATAAGTCCATCCTTCAACTTCACTCGGCTTGACTGGCATGTTTTTGGAGCATGCCCCCAGCGATTGAGGTGAAAATTTTGAGTTGACAGAGCCGGAAGTGACGTCTTTTTCCAGGGTTTCGTCTTCTTTGTCTTCTTGGGCCTTTTCTTCAGTGCGATCCTCTTGGGTTTGTTGCCGTGAAGATTGGCCGGTATAGATGATGGTGCGCCTCCTTACCTTTAGTGGTCCTTTTGTGTCGACTTCCAAAGTTGCTTGGCGCTTCATCCTTGAAGGAATCAAGCTTTGAACATCGTCTTTTCCTGCTAGACTGTCGAGCTTCTCTCCCTTTGGCGTTGTCTTCCTGTTTCTAGAAGGCTTCTTAGTTTCTTCACGTCTGTCCAAAGCCGACCGTTGCGGAGGAGATCTAGCTGTGCCGCTTTGTTTCTTGGGTTTTGATAACCTTTCAAAGACTGATCTTTGCGGTGTTGGCGTCTCAAGCCTTTTGAAGACGGAATGTTGGTCTCGACCACTGATGCGATCAAGTGCTGCAATTCTAGGTTTTGAATAATTCAGCCTTTCGAAGACTGAAGTTCGAGGGGCAGGTTTAGGCTCCTCTTTTGGCCTTGTGGCTTGTGGTCTTGGCTTCCTTGTTTTTTTGTAGGTCACCGATGTCCACCCTTTCTTATCACCAGTAGATGCATCTTGGTTGCCTGCCCCCGGTGATGGTTGTGTAGGAGGTGCCATGTGACTTGAACATTGACGGGAATGGTCATGCATGCTTCGGAGATGCACAGGATCGAGTGATTCAAACACGATAGTAGTAGTGTGTGCCGCAACCGTGTCTTCGAGGTCAAGCTCGATTTCCCCTTGCTGTGCTAACTTCAGGATGAGATCTTTCAGTACGAAGCACTTTTCCGTTGGATGACTGATGAAACGGTGGAATTTACAGTATCTTGGGTTATCGGTACGATTCATCTCTTCCGGCCGTCTGCACTCAGGCAAACTGATCACCTTCTTGTCTAACAAGTCATCCAGCATGGCAACTACATCAGAGTCGGGGAATGGATAAATCTTCTCCTCAAGCTCCTTCAAAGTGCGTCTACACATCTCTTGATCACGAAAAGCTTTGGTTTGAATCGCCTTGCCTCGTGTAGGGATTTTGACGGGAGCTTTGTTGATTGTCATTGCTTCCTTTGTGGATTTCCACGTAGCCTTCTCCACCTTTGTCTCAAGAACTTTGTCGTTCTTGTAGTTGGCGATCGGTTCCTTCTTCCCATGATGGGCGATGCTTAACTCCATGTCATGGGCGCGAGTGGCTAGCTCTTCGAAGGTCCGTGGTTTGATGCCTTGAAGAATGTATTGCAAACCCCATTGCATGCCCTGGATGCACATCTCGATTGAAGAGGTCTCCGAGAGCCTATCTTTGCAGTCGAGGCTTAGAGTGCGCCATCTGTTGATGTAGTCAATGACTGGCTCGTCCTTCCACTGCTTTGTGCTCGTTAGCTCTAGCATGCTTACTGTGCGGCGGGTGCTATAGAAGCGGTTGAGGAATTCTCGCTCTAACTGCTCCCAGCTGTTGATGGACTCAGGCTCCAGGTCTGTGTACCACTCAAAGGCGTTTCCTTTTAACGAGCGCACAAACTGCTTGGCGAGGTAATCTCCCTCCGTCCCTGCATTGTTGCAGGTTTCCACGAAATGTGCGACATGTTGCTTCGGGTTTCCCTTTCCGTCAAATTGCATAAACTTCGGCGGTTGATAACCCCTTGGCATCTTTAAGGCGTCGATCTTCTTGGAGTAGGGCTTCGAGTAGAACAAAGAGGTATGTGAGCTCCCTTCGTACTGTGCCTTGATGGTGTTGGTGATCATCTCCTGCAGTTGCTGGATAGAAAGAGATCCCATGAGTGCCGCTGCTTGGTCCAGCTCCGGCTTCCCATCGATTTTCTTCACCGGGGGTTCTTCGTCTCCGCCAGCTCCTCCCTTTAGTGGATCATCCTCTGGGTCGGGTTTCTCACTGTCCTGCGCCTCCAGTCGGTTGACTAGTGCTGCAATTTGCAAGTCTTTTTCTTCCACAGTTCGGGTTAGCCTTGCGATTGCTTCATTCATTTGAGCCAGCTGCTCATCGATTGAAGTTGCTCCAATGGTCATGACTTGCATGGCTGAACTGTCGCTTGAATCGGCATCGGAGAGCATGGATTCGGAGTATTTCCTTGGGCTTTCCCCCCTTGGTGCCCTTAGTGAGGCTAAGGTGATCAAAGGCTCGTGCCTTGGGTGCTTTTGTTCCCTTGGCAGAGTTGATGCAGAGGTGAAAGAGGCGGCAGAAGTAGCTCTTGCTTTGCTTCGAGTCGTGATACCCAACGTGACACCACTTGCGACGAGGGCGCCTTTGTTCTTTGCGCCGGTTATGGGAACAGCTTGAGCCTTCCTTGACGTCATTGATTTTGGAAGTGTACTTATATTCCTTGAACGGAGAAAGAGATGAGAGGCAGAGATTGTCCCACTGGGCGTGCCAATTTGTGAACACGGAAAATTCCTGAAAACGAAAGAGACAAGAAACGACGCGCACAAACAAATATTTGTATTTGATGATTTTGGGTTACAATCTCTCTCTATTTTGATCCTCTGATTCGATCTCCGTAAGGTGTTGATTTGTGGGATGTGCGATTGATCCAAGGGGTCGTTGGGGCTTGATCTTAGGATGAACGGGGATGAACGGATCTTCAAGGGCTTTTGGGCTTGATCTTGAAGAATAGTGATTGACGGATCTTCAAGGGCTTTTGGGCTTGATCTTGAAGAACAGTGATGAACGGATTTCCGAGGGCTTTTGGGCTTGAACGGATCTTCGAGGGCTTTTGGGCTTGATCTCGAAGAACAGTGATGAACGATGAACGAAGAACGCTTTCTTCAAGGGCCGTCGGGGCTTGGGCTTGATGAACAGCGAATGAGCGGACTTGTTGATGTTGTCGATCCAAAGGGGCCGTTGGGGCTTGTTCCTTGAGGATGAACAGTTGATGAACGATGAACGCTTTCTTCAAGGGGCCGTTGAGGCTTGGGCTTGAAGGTGGATGATTGTTGATCCAAAGGGCCGTTGGGGCTTGATCTTAGGACGAACGATGAACGAAGAACGCTTTCTTGATTCTTCGGGAACCTGGATGCTTGAGAGCTTCGGAGTTTCAGAGCTTCAGAGCTTCAAGAGTTTTGCCTAATGATTTTTTGGTTTCTTTAAATGAATGAAATGGGCTTGTATTTATAGAATTTTCCAAAGCCTAATTTTGAATATAATATCCCAGATGAAATAAGTCGTTTCTGCCAGGTGTTGACACGTGTCCTATTTGATGACTTTTCCAACTCATTTCAATTTTCGTTGAGTCACACGCTACGTGTAAAATTTATGTAATACATGAGCATTGACACTTTGATTTATCGGTCAACATTTATTTACGAAATTTCGATGTCTACAATAATATCGCGATATTATCGATAATATCGCGATATTATCGATAATATCGCGATATTTTCGAAACTATCGCGATATTTGGTATGGACTCGTCGGAGAACACGGCCGGAGCAAATAATCCGAAACCCTAAATCCCCAAATGCTAATTTCCAGCCTAATGAACTGAATCTACAATACAGGATTCCGACAAGAACGATTTCATTACAAAAATCAACATGTTTACAAGCCGAGAAGAACGATTTGAGTACAAAAATCAAAGCAAATGAACCGATCCCTAAATCCCCAAATTCGGATTCAAAGCAACTGAACTGAATCCCTAATTCCTAAATCCCTAAAATCTATTTCAGTACAAAAATCAAGCAACATGCAGATAAATAGCAATCTGTACAAAAATAGAACCCTAATTCCTAAATCCATAAAATCAATTTCAGTACAACAAAGGTGTGCAACATGCAGAAAAATTGAAATCTTTACAAAAATTGAAATCTTTACAAAAATTTAAAGTAACAAAGGTGTGCAACATGCAGAAAAATTGCAACATCCCTAAAATCCTCACGAATCCAAGACGGCTGGGACAAGTTCGTGGTCCTCAGTGGTGTCGACGGCTTGGACTACGGAGACAGAGGGAGACAGGGAGACACGGAGACACGGACGGTTAAGGAGTGGTGTCGACGGCTGGGTTTAGGGCGGGTGAGATGGGAGGAGCAGAGGGAGACAGGGAGACACGGAGACACGGAGACACGGACGAGGACTGAGAACTTCTCAGTGATGATGTCTGTGTGTGTGTGTGTGGAAGAAGTGGAGAAGGGGGAAGGGAGGGAGAAGACTGAGAACTTCTCGGTGAGAACGAAGGCTCAGACCGACCTCAGAGAGAGAAGAGAGAAGAGAGAGACTGAGAGGATTCGGGAATAGGGTAGTGGAGTGGGAAATGAAAGATCGAGACTGAGAGGATTCGAGAGAGACTGAGAGGATTCGGGAATAGGGTAGTACGTGTGTGGTGTGCGTGTGTGGTGTGGTGGGGGGGGTCTCGAAGTGTGTGTGTGGTGGAGTGTGAGTTATTCAGTCTTTTTTTACTGTCTGAGTGATGGCATGTTAGAAAAAAAAAGCATCCAATGCTCCAAATTATTGAAAACCAAATCATTCCAAACCTATGTCTACCTCTCTGATACAATAATCCAAAGAACTTTTTGCAATTTCAGAACATGCACAACAAATACTACTGCTTTAATAAAGAAAGCGTGTGACAGTCTTTCATATGCAAAACAGTGTCAATGTCTTTCACATGTAAAACAGTGTCAATGTCTGTTATATACTTACATTCTTTCATCATCAGAGGCATTCACCGAATTTTAACTTACATTCTTCTTCCCATACCATTTTCAAAACCATTCCAGATCCTTTCCAACGCCAAGCAACACAAAGGCTTCCATATTTAAGGTAAGTTTACAAACTTAAATTTATATTATTGTAATTTATACAAAAACAAATAAATTTGTGTGCACTTGTATGTTAATTTTTTTAAGTAATTACTTGCATGTTAATTATGTTAATTTTTGTAAGTAATTAAGTAATGTTAATATTAATTGTTTTAAGTAATTAAGTAATGTTGTATAATTATTCCCTAGGATAATTTTAATATGTTTAATGTTATTTATTATTTTATTTTCCTTACCATTTTCAAAGTCATTCCAGATCCATTCCAAAGCTTGAACACAAAGGCTTCAATATTTAAGGTAAGTTTACAAACTTAAATTTATATTATTGTAATTTATACAACAACAAATAAATTTGTGTGGACTCGTATGTGAATCTTTTTAAGTAATTAATACTTGCATGTTAATTTTTGTAAGTAATTAAGTAATGTTAATATTAATTGTTTTAAGTAATTAAGTAATGTTGTATAATTATTCCCTAGGATAATTTTAATATGTTTAATATTATTTATTATTTTATTTCCCTTACCATCTTCATTATCAAATTGGATTATTATTCATTAATATTAGGTTTTTTTATTATCAAATTGGATTATTATTCTTTAATATTAGATTTTTTTATTATCAAATTGGATTATTATTCTTTTATATTAGGTTTTTTTATTATCAAATTGGATTATTATTCTTTTATATTAGGATAATTTTTTTATCAAATTGGTGGATTATTCATTAAATTGGATTATTATCAAATTGGATTATTATTCATCACCATGTTTTATATTAGGATAATTTTTTTATCAAATTGGTGGATTATTCATTAAATTGGATTATTATCAAATTGGATTATTATTCATCACCATGTTTTAATTTAGGATAATTTTTTTATCAAATTGGTGGATTATTCATTAAATTGGATTATTATCAAATTGGATTATTATTATCAAATTGGATTATTATTCATCACCATGTTTTAATTTAGGATAATTTTTTTATCAAATTGGTGGATTATTCATTAAATTGGATTATTATCAAATTGGATTATTATTATCAAATTGGATTATGATTCATCACCATGTTTTAATTTAGGATAATTTTTTTATCAAATTGGTGGATTATTCATTAAATTGGATTATTATCAAATTGGATTATTATTATCAAATTGGATTATTATTCATCACCATGTTTTAATTTAGGATAATTTTTTTATCAAATTGGTGGATTATTCATTAAATTGGATTATTATCAAATTGGATTATTATTATCAAATTGGATTATGATTCATCACCATGTTTTAATTTAGGATAATTTTTTTATCAAATTGGTGGATTATTCATTAAATTGGATTATTATCAAATTGGATTATTATTATCAAATTGGATTATTATTCATCACCATGTTTTAATTTAGGATAATTTTTTATCAAATTGGATTATTATTCATTAAATTGAATTATTATCAAATTGGATTATTATTCATTAATATTAGGTTTTATTATTCCATATTATTTGTATAATTACTTAACTTTTTACAATCATTTTCTTTACTTTGTATTTAATTCTTCTGTAGAATAACTTTATTATTTAGGTTCTCTTATTTTTATCAAAAAATAATTGTCTAATTTTAATGAAAAATAAATATAGGTACGTTTAAGATGTCAAGTAAACGTGATCCAGCTTGGGAACATGGAGACCCAATAGACGGAAACAAACATGGCACAATTTGCAAATATTGTGGTCGGGTAATGAAGAGTGGCGGAGTGACACGACTGAAGTATCATCTTAGTGGATTAGATCCATCAAAAAATGTCCAACGATGCGATAATGTCCCCCCAGAAGTGAAGGCATTCATCAGCACATTATTAAAAAATAAAAAACAGCAGAAGGAAAAGATGACACAAGGAATGGAAAATATTCGAGCTGGGCTACGGGGAGAAGTCTATGGCCAAGCGGTTGACAGTGATGAGGATGACGATGAGGACGAATGTGATGATGACATGGGACCTGAAGAACGACGCAGTTTGAAACAAGCATTACGTGCCTCCAAACAGTCAGCATGGGAAAGAGAACACCTTCATAAAATTCCTAATAGGGGACAAGGTTCCGGGACAAGTGGTGGTGCACAAATGAGACGGGGAGGCAGTCTTAGAGAATCACAACCAACACCACCAATAGCCCCAAGTTTATATAAGTCATCCAACGCACGTCAAAAGAGTGTTTGGAGTTATTTCAAGGGAGGTAATGTGAAGGAGGGAATGGGGCGTCTAATTAGCAAGTTCTTTATCTATGAAAATGTCCCTGCTGCGAAGGCTTCATCACATCATTTCAAAAATATGGTAGTGGGATGTCAACAAGCCGGTGTTGGAGTACAACCTCCCACTCCCTATGAGATAAGAAACAAATATTTGGATATGGAGTATAAAGACATTGGCGAGTATGTTAACAAGTTGAGGTCAAAGTGGGAAACTAATGGTTGCACAATCATGTGTGACGGATGGACCGGCCCGACCAGATTATCTATCATCAACTTCATGGTATACTCCAAAGGCAAGACAATTTTTCTGAAGTCTGTTGATGCTTCAGACCATATAAAGAATTACAAGTATATTTACAAATTATTGAGGGATGTAATCATGGAGGTGGGAGAGCATAATGTTGTCCAAGTCGTGACCGACAACGGTTCTGCATTTGTCAAAGCTGGAAAAAAGTTAATGAAGCATCATAATGTGTTTTGGACATCATGTGCAGCACATTGTATTGATCTTATGTTTGAGGCAATGGGGAAGAGAGAGAATGTTGCTACTGTGGTCAAAAGAGCTAGAACGATCACTAATTATATTTACAATCACGGTTGGTTGTTGGCAAAGATGCGTGAATTTTGCAGAGGAGAAATTATTCGTCCAGCTACCACTCGATTCGCCACCAACTATATTGCATTAAACAGCCTACTCAAGAAGAAAGCAGGGTTGAAGCAACTATTCACCAGTGATGATTGGGCCAACCACAATTTTAGCCGCTCAAATACAGGTCGTTTGGTGGAAAGTATAGTGCTTGATCATGCTTTTTGGAGTCAAACAGAACATGTGTGTCAAGTGTTTGAACCTCTTTACAAAGTTTTACGGATCGTTGACACAGAAGTGTATCCTACTATGGGGGCTGTATATGAGTTGATGCGTGTAGTGAAGGATGAATTGGAAAGAAAACATGGTGCAAGGTGGGTCGTAAAAATAATTGAAGACCGATGGTATAAAACATTATACCACGATTTGCATGCAGCAGGTATAAATTATGTCATAATTTGCAATTCATTTCTTTAGTTGCATAAGTATTATTTATCTTATTAGAGTATGTGTTTCTTTGAACAGCATATTATTTGAATCCCCGATACCAATACAGACCCGGTGTTGGAGATGATGGTACCCTTATACGTGCTGTACATAATGTATACTCTAAATTAGACCCTGCATCACCAGCAGTTGGCCAATTTGGAAATGAGGTACACAATTACTTAAATTATAATAATTACTTTGTTGGATTAAACTAACACAATTTATTGTATTCAGCTAACATGGTTTAAAGATGCAAGAAGAACATTTGGAGAACTAACATCAGTTGCTGCTCGAACAAATATGTCTCCTAGTGAGTATAAACATATTTCACTATAAGTTTATAATAGAATTTGTTGGAGTTATTAGGCTTATCAACATTATTTTTCATTGTAGCTGAATGGTGGATCATGTATGGGACCGATGCACCAACTGTGAGAAAGTTAGCAATAAAAGTATTATCACAAACAGCTTCCTCATCAGCTTGTGAAAGAAATTGGAGCACATTTGCACTCATCCATACAAAGCAAAGAAATAAGTTGGCTCATAGTAGCTTGGAAAAATTAGTTTATTGCTACTACAACATGAAGCTTCAAATTCGAGATAAGGAAGCAGAAATCGATCATGTCGACCGTGGTGACCCACTAGATGTGTTTGATATTGTTGGTGAAGATGATGATACGGAGGGTAACCAACTTTTTCAATGGATTAGACCTCTTCATTTAGATGATGATGAAGGCAACCCAGCTCCCAGAGTTGCTGAAGAAGCACGTAATGAAGGGATAAATGTAGAAAGAGTATTAGAGGAGGAGGTGGGATCTAGCAGCGCTGACTCTTTCGAAGAACTTTTGCACCCAATGCCAAGCAACACTGGAATTCCACCTTTTTCCAATCCTACACAACCACAACATCGTGCTGATACTAATGATAGCTCTAGTACAAGATCAGGAGACTCACCTACCACAGGAGGTGGGAATGATGAAGGAGGTAGTGGAGCTGGAGGTAGTGGAGCTGGAGGTAGTGGTGGTGGATATGGAAACTATTATGGACCACCACCTCCCGGATATATAAGCCCCTTCACTGGTGAGGCAAACTTCACGCATGCAACACAAGATGATGACCATGGCAGTAGGCGGGCAGGACTAGGAATTGGTGCCATAGGGAAGGACTATACTCGCAGAGAAAGAGGCAAAGGGATTTTGTCAAGTCAAGAAGATGACTCGTTATCTAGAACTTCAGACTCTTTTGGATTGGGAAGTAGTAACTATGGTTATACTCATAACCAACCATTTCCCTACCCTTCATATCCCATTCCTGTTGGGATGGAATCGAGCGACTCATGGAATCAATCCCAGCCTCAATCTTCAAATGATTTTTCTTATGGACAACCTCAACCAATCTCGGATCCATATGGGTGGCATATTAACAATTACATGCAAAACTATTTTGGGGATTTATCATTTGATAACTACTCTTCACAATACACTCATTCTACACATAGAGATGATGAAGATAGTGACAAATTTGAACCTCATAGGAACTCTATGTGGTACTAAAGTGTAAAATATTGTACTAATTCATTATATATAAATGATTATGGTGTGTTTAGACTTCTTTCATTAATTACTACATATTTTCTACACTCATAATATTTGTCAGATCGCTATATAATCAACTTGATAATGTTAAATCCATCATGCAATGCATTTCCTTCCAATTTTTTGTGATAAACTAATAGATAATTGACTAAATAAACATCCTACAAAGTTTCAATACAAATTTCCAAGTTTTTCTTACAATTTCCGTGGTTTCCATGTAATTTTTATCGATATCGATATTTTACCGATATTTCCATCGATATTTCCGTGTTTTCGGACTACCGATATTTCCGATATCACCGATATTTTCTTCCTTGATTGTGAGTCATCATGACAGCAGTCAAATGCAGGGGTAAAATGGAAAAAACCAAAACGGTTAAACGAACTGACTAAGAGAGAAAAGTTAAGAGAGAAAAGTTGTTAACCCTAAATAGAAATTTTGTTGAAATATACCCAAAATAAACGGCGCATAAAAGGAAGCACTGAGCCAAAACCCTAATTACAATCTACACTACACGGCACCCGCAGCAGTCAACTCTCTCCCACTTTCTCGTCCAGTCGTCTCCTGCACCTCGAACTTCAACAGGTACGACTCTCCTTCGTTTCCAAACCAAAAATCCGATTCAAGTTAATTTTTTTTTTTTTCACAAGTTCATAAATCGATTAATTTAAGCTGATAATTCAGTAGCAGAATCGCTCTGTTTTCAAATTTCAGCTTTATTTTGAGAAATCGTTTTTGTTGCTGAATTTCGTATTTTTGTTTTCGGATTCGGCTAAGAAGCTTTGGAGGTTATGGCGCCCACTGTCAAAGTAGTTTCGGAGCAAGAGCAAGCAGCCCCAAGGCTGCAGATTTACTCCACCTCTGATACTCTCTCTTCTTTCTGGAGAGGTACTCTTTCTCTCTCTCTCTCTCGATATATCTTACATTCAGTGGCGGAAAGCGGCAAAGTTTTGAAAGGTTAAAAGGTTTTAGAAAAATTTAACAACCAAATCCTTTTAGATAGCAGACAAAATTAATGTTATTTATAATTTGTTACAATTGTTGCCGTCGAGGTTTCACGTCGCATATGATCATTATCAATAAAAGCAAAAACATCTGTCTCAATGTAAACATCCAAGCTACTCACTCAACCATTGATCTCCCATTTTGTTACGCAGTGGGGTTTTGACAATATTCATAAACGCTCTCCACATGTAAGTTCATTTTAAGTAATCTGAGTAATCCGAAAGCGTTACTAAAAAAGTGTGATAATGCCATAATCGGGACCTAAAATGGAAGTAATCTGAAAGCAAAAGAGAAAAGGGGATTATTAGAAACCCGTTCTGTCCTTTCTAATAAGCGCACTGCCAAATTATGGTTCTTTTAAGCTT
Source organism: Malus sylvestris (assembly GCF_916048215.2). Taxonomy (NCBI): domain Eukaryota; kingdom Viridiplantae; phylum Streptophyta; class Magnoliopsida; order Rosales; family Rosaceae; genus Malus; species Malus sylvestris. The sequence continues at coordinate 5,009,283 of NC_062267.1, read as the reverse complement.
AATTCCTCAAATTTGTGAAATACAACAACAACAACAACAAAGCCTTTTCCCACTAAGTGGGGTCGGCTATATGAATCCTAGAACGCCATTGCGCTCGGTTTTGTGTCATGTCCTCCGTTAGATCCAAGTACTCAAGTCTTTTCTTAGGGTCTCTTCCAAAGTTTTCCTAGGTCTTCCTCTACCCCTTCGGCCCTGAACTTCTGTCCCGTAGTCACATTTTCGAACCGGAGCGTCAGTAGGCCTTCTTTGCACATGTCCAAACCACCGGAACCGATTTTCTCTCATATTTCCTTCAATTTTGGCTACTCCTACGTTACCTCGGATATCCTCATTCCCAATCTTATCCTTTATCGTGTGCCCATACATCCCACGAAGCATCCTCATCTCCGCTACACCCATTTTGTATACATGTTGATGCTTCACCGCCTAACATTCTGTGCCATACAACATCGCTGGCCTTATTGCCGTCCTATAAAATTTTCCCTTGAGCTTCAGTGGCCTACGACGGTCACACAACACGCCGGATGCACTCTTACACTTCATCCATCCAGCTTGTATTCTATGGTTGAGATCTCCATCTAATTCTCCGTTCTCTTGTAAGATAGATCCTAGGTAGCGAAAACGGTCACTTTTTGTGATCTTCGCTAGATTGCTCCGGTCATTAGTGTGGATAAGTATATAAATGGATAGAGATAAGAAAGCAAACACAAGATGTACGTGGTTTACCCAGATTGGCTACGTCTACGGAATAGAGGAGTTCTCATTAATTGTGAAGGGTTTACACAAGTACATAGGTTCAAGCTCTCCTTTAGTGAGTACAAGTGAATGATTTAGTACAAATGACATTAGGAAATATTGTGGGAGAATGATCTCGTTACCACGAAACTTCTAAGTACCGGAGTGTGGTATCGTCTTGACTTGCCTTATTTGTCTCATAGGTAGATGTGGCATCTTCTCTGGAAGTACTCTTCCTCCATCCAGGGGTGGTATCTGTAACTGGTGGAGATGCACAAGGTAATGTATCAATTTCACTTGAAGCTTACTTGTAGTTTCAGGCTTGGTCAAGCGTGATACAAACCATGTAGTAGGAGTCCCCCAAGTCGCCGGGCTAGGGGATCTGCTGAAAGAGGTGACAGACAAGGTAAGCAATTAGAGCTCTGGCTGATTGTTCACATTCTCCCTATCTTGCAGGCAGCATGAAGGATAAAGAGAAGAAAAATGAGAAGAGATGATATGTGATACTTTTGCTTTTGAAGAAGTAACTTTCCATAGGCTTATTCTTGAACCGGGCTGGAGGGTTTTCTGGTTTCCTCCAGAGTATAAGGCCGACTGAAGAATTTGAGGGTCAAAACAAGTCCATCAAATCTAGAGTACGTTCGACCCTGCTGATATGTGATACTTTTGTTTTTGACAGAGTAGTGGATGTATCGGCACGTGTGCTGTTACGCTTGTCTCCACATGCTTCCTTGTATCATTCTCACTTGCCCTATCTGTTCCTCAGGCAGATGCGGTATCTTCCCTGGAAGCATAAGATGTTGAAGATGAGTACTCGAGAGCAATGCCAGGTAAGTAATCAGGTAAGGGGTTCCAGGCAGTCAGTTCCTGGCTGGAAGCTTGATTCCAAGTGCTGACTAATTGCTCTCTTTCTCATTGTCTTGCAGGTAAGAACAAGGCCAAAAGAAAAGACAGGGAAAAAGCATGATATGAGATACTCTTGCTTTTAACCCTGATGATATGAGATATTCTTGCTCTAGTATAGCTTGTTTACAGAGGTATTATCGGGGGGAAAGAAAGCTGAATATTTCGAAAGGCTTCGTTGGGAGTGCCCTCTCAGATAAGAGAAAGGGTCGAGCATTTTTGCAGGTCTGCCTGTCCGTTAGGGATGGAGGTCGACATATATAGGAGTCTCCCTAACATCAAGTAATAATGCTATTCCTTTACCCTGCTTGGTTATAGCACGGTAGTGGGAGCTGCCAGCTTCACATGTTTTAACTCTGTCAGAGCACTTTGAAAAAGTGGTCTGTGGTATCTGGAAAGCTGATGTTGCGTGTGAAGATTACAGACAAGCTTTATCCAAGGAGATCCAGCTCTTGAAGTTGGGAAAGTGGTGCCTCTTCGGTTTTCGAACAAGCAATCCTGTCGGGGATCTGGCTCTCGAGATTCGGAGAACGGTACCTCTTCGATTTTTGAGAAAGCAATCCTGCTGGGGGTCTGGCTCTCGAGATTCGGAGAGCGGTGTCTCTTCGATTTTTGAGAAAGTAATCATGTTGGGAGTCTGGCTCTCGAGATTCGGAGGGCGGTGCCTCTTCGATTTTGGAGCAAGCAATCTTGTTGGGAGTGTTTTCTCGAATGTGAGTAAAGGTTGGGCATGTTTGCTAGTCTACCTTGCCACGAAGCACAGAGGTTGACACACAGGGACTTTCCAATTATCCAGCAGTGGTACTGTTCATTTACCCTCTGTTCGATTTTTGAGAAAGTAATCATGTTGGGAGTCTGGCTCTCGAGATTCGGAGGGCGGTGCCTCTTCGATTTTGGAGCAAGCAATCTTGTTGGGAGTGTTTTCTCGAATGTGAGTAAAGGTTGGGCATGTTTGCTAGTCTACCTTGCCACGAAGCACAAAGGTTGACACACAGGGACTTTCCAATTATCCAGCAGTGGTACTGTTCCTTTACCCTCTCTTCGATTTTTGAGAAAGTAATCATGTTGGGAGTCTGGCTCTCGAGATTCGGAGGGCGGTGCCTCTTCGATTTTGGAGCAAGCAATCATGTTGGGAGTGTTTTCTCGAATGTGAGTAAAGGTTGGGTATGTTTGCTAGTCTACCTTGCCACGAAGCACAGAGGTTGACACACCGGGACTTTCCAATTATCCAGCAGTGGTACTGTTCCTTTACCCTTGTGGGTAATAATATGGTAGCTAGACCTTCAAAATTTATGTGTCTAAACTTTGTTAGTGTTGTTTCTTTGCAATTCCTTTACCCTTCTTGGTCAAAGCGATGTAGCGGGAGCTGCAAGCTTCACGTATCTCAACTTTGTCAGAGAACTTTGGCAAAGTTATCTGTGGTACCCATGAGTTACTGTTGCGTGTGGGAAGTTGGTGATTGAACAGTACGATTCATGTGTTTTCTACTTCGCCAGAAATCTTCGACAGAATGCCCATAATTTCCGCAAAGCTGAGTGTGCGTGTGACAGGTGCTGACAAGGCTGGAAAAGTAGGTGCCTCTTCGATTTATGGGATCGGCCCTCGTGGTCTCTTAGCAGCCCAGCTTTTGAGAAAGCAAGCCTCTTCGATTTCTGAGATCGGCCTTCGTGGTCTTTGAGCAGCCCAGCTTTTGAGAAAGCAAACGCCTCTTCGATTTCTGAGATCGACCCTCGTGGTCTCTGAGCAGCCTAGCTTTTGAGAAAGCAAACGCCTCTTCGATTTTTGAGCAGACACCTCTTCGATTTCTGAAGCTTCGTCGAGTGCAGATTTTTATAGGGGCTGACATTAAGTTCCAAAGCACACTTGAATATCCACCAGTAGAAGCTTCGTTCTTGCACTTCTAAGATCTTGATTTGTCCGACCTCTTCTCTCTTCAACACCTTTGAAAATGTCTGGCCCCTCCGACCGTCGTTTTGACTTGAACCTTGTTGAAGAGGCAGCCCCGCCTTCTCCAGACAACATATGGCGCCCATCCTTCGTCTCTTCTACTGGTCCTCTTACCGTTGGGGATTCCGTGATGAAGAATGATATGACCGCTGCGGTAGTGGCCAGGAACCTTCTCACTCCCAAAGGTAACAGACTACTTTCCAAACGGTCTGATGAGTTGGCTGTTAAGGATTCTCTGGCTCTCAGTGTTCAGTGTGCAGGTTCTGTGTCTAATATGGCCCAACGCCTATTTGCTCGAACCCGCCAAGTTGAATCATTGGCGGCTGAAGTGATGAGTCTCAAACAGGAGATTAGAGGGCTCAAGCATGAGAATAAACAGTTGCACCGGCTCGCACATGACTATGCTACAAACATGAAGAGGAAGCTTGACCAGATGAAGGAATCTGATGGTCAGGTTTTACTTGATCATCAGAGATTTGTGGGTTTGTTCCAAAGGCATTTATTGCCTTCGTCTTCTGGGGCTGTACCGCGTAATGAAGCTTCAAATGATCAACCTCTGGTGCCTCCTCCTTCTAGGGTTTTGTCCAGTACTGAGGCTTTGAATGATCCCCCTCCGGTGCCTTCTCTTTCTGGGGCTCTACCGACTGCTGAGACTTCTCCTAAGCAACCTTTGTGAAGAGTCTCTCTTGTTTGTTTATTTTGACTCAAGTATATGTACATATTTGTAACTTATCGAGAATATCAATAAATAAGTTTTCCTTCATTTCAACGTATTGTGTTAAATACACCAAAGCCTTCTTCGCTAAGTTCTTTGAATTTTCTTTTGTTGAAGCTTGTATGTTGAAGCTTTGTGAGTGGAGCATGTAGGTTGAGGTAGTGTTCCCTTAATTTCCCGAGTGAGGAAAACTTCTCGGTTGGAGACTTGGAAAATCCAAGTCACTGAGTGGGATCGGCTATATGAATTTTAGAACGCCATTGTGTTCTGTCCTGTGTCATGTCCTCCGTTAGATCCAAGTACTCTAAGTCTTTTCTTAGGGTCTCTTCCAAAGTTTTCCTAGGTCTTCCTCTACCCCTTCGGCCCTGAACCTCTGTCCTATAGTCGCATCTTCTAATCGGAGCGTCAGTAGACCTTCTTTGCACGTGTCCAAACCACCGTAACCGATTTTCTCTCATCTTTCCTTCAATTTCGACTACTCCTACTTTACCCTGGATATCCTCATTCCTAATCTTATCCTTTCTCGTGTGCCCACACATCCAACGAAGCATCCTCATCTCCGCTACACCCATTTTGTGTACGTGTTGATGCTTCACCGCCCAACATTCTGTGCCATACAGCATCGCCGGCCTTATTGCCGTCCTATAAAATTTTCCCTTGAGCTTCAGTGGCATACGGCTGTCACACAACACGCCGGATGCACTCTTCCACTTCATCCATCCAACTTGTATTCTATGGTTGAGATCTCCATCTAATTCTCCGTTCTTTTGCAAGATAGATCCTAGGTAACGAAAACGGTCGCTCTTTGGTATTTCTTGATCTCCGATCCTCACCCCTAACTCGTTTTGGCCTCCATTTGCACTGAACTTGCACTCCATATATTCTGTCTTTGATCGGCTTAGGCGAAGACCTTTAGATTCCAACACTTCTCTCCAAAGGTTAAGCTTTGCATTTACCCCTTCCTGAGTTTCATCTATCAACACTATATCGTCTGCGAAAAGCATACACCAAGGAATATCATCTTGAATATGTCCTGTTAACTCATCCATTACCAACGCAAAAAGGTAAGTACTTAAGGATGAGCCTTGATGTAATCCTACAGTTATGGGAAAGCTTTCGGTTTGTCCTTCATGAGTTCTTACGGCAGTCTTTGCTCCTTCATACATATCCTGTATAGCTTGGATATATGCTACTCGTACTTCTTTCTTCTCTAAAATCCTCCAAAGAATGTCTCTTGGGACCCTATCATACGCTTTTTCCAAATCTATAAAGACCATGTGTAAATCATTTTTCCCATCTCTATATCTTTCCATCAATTTTCGTAAGAGATAGATTGCCTCCATGGTTGAGCGCCCTGGCATGAACCCGAATTGGTTGTCCGAAACTCGTGTCTCTTGCCTCAATCTATGCTCAATGACTCTCTCCCAAAGCTTCATTGTATGACTCATTAGCTTAATACCCCTATAGTTCATGCAATTTTGTACATCGCCCTTATTCTTGTAGATAGGCACCAAAGTGCTCATTCGCCACTCATTTGGCATCTTCTTCGTTTTCAAAATCCTATTGAAAAGGTCAGTGAGCCATGTTATACCTGTCTCTCCCAAAACTTTCCACACTTCGATTGGTATATTGTCTGGGCCTACTGCTTTTCTATGCTTCATCTTCTTCAAAGCCACAACCACTTATTCCTTTCGGATTCTACGATAAAAATAGTAGTTTCTACACTCTTCTGAGTTACTCAACTCCCCTAAAGAAGCACTCCTTTCATGTCCTTCATTGAAAAGATTATGAAAATAACCTTTCCATCTGTCTTTAACTACGTTCTCTGTAGCAAGAACCTTTCCATCCTCATCCTTGATGCACCTCACTTGGTTTAGGTCCCTTGCTCTAGCTAGTTTATAGATATCCAACTCTCCTTCTTTGGTATCTAGTCGCTTATACATATCGTCATAAGCCGCTAACTTAGCTTCTCTCACAACTTTCTTCGCCTCTTGCTTCGCTTTTCTATACCTTTCACCATTTTCATCGGTCCTATTCTTGTATAAGGCTTTACAACATTCCTTCTTAGCCTTCACCTTTGTTTGTACCTCCTCATTCCACTACCAAGATTCCTTTTGGTGTGGGGCAAAGCCCTTGGACTCTCCTAATACCTCTTTTGCTACTTTTCGGATACAACTAGGCATGGAATCCCACATTTGGTTAGCCTCCCCCTCTCTATCCCACACACTGGGTGATTACTTTCTCTTTGAAAATGGCTTGTTTTTCTTCTTTTAGATTCCACCATCTAGTCCTTGGGCACTTCCAAGTCTTGTTCTTTTTTCTCACTCTTTTGATATGTACATCCATCACCAACAAGCGATGTTGATTAGCCACGCTCTCTCCTGGTATAACTTTGCAATCCTTACAAGTTATACGATCCCCTTTCCTCATTAGAAGAAATTCTATTTGTGTTTTTGACGATCCACTCTTGTAGGTGATCACATGTTCTTCTCTCTTCTTAAAGAAGGTGTTGGCTAAGAAGAGATCATATGCCATTGCAAAATCCAAGATAGCTTCCCCATCCTCGTTTCTCTCCCCAAAACCATGGCCACCATGAAAACCTCCATAGTTGCCTGTCTCCCTGCCCACGTGTCCATTTAAATCTCCTCCTATAAATAACTTCTCCGTCTGAGCAATTCCTTGCACCAAGTCTCCAAGGTCTTCCCAAAATTTCTCCTTCGAACTCGTATCCAACCCTACTTGAGGTGCGTACGCACTAATCACATTGATAAGTTCTTGTCCTATTACAATCTTGATTGCCATGATTCTATCTCCTACCCTCTTGACATCTACAACATCTTGTGTCAAGGTCTTGTCCACGATGATGTCAACACCGTTTCTCGTTCTATTTGTGCCCGAATACCATAGTTTAAACCCTGAGTTTTCTAGATCCTCTGCCTTACGACCAACCCACTTAGTTTCTTGTAGGCACATAATATTTATCCTTCTCCTCACCATAACTTCTACTACTTCCATAGATTTTCCCGTCAAGGTTCCTATATTCCACGTTCCTAAACGCATTTTGCTCTCTTGAACTCTACCCTTCTGTCCTAGCTTCTTCACCCTTCCCCGTCTAATAGGATCAAAGTACTTCTTTTGTGTGTCCTGTGTAAAGTTGATAGGAGCATATGCTCCCAAACAACTTTGAGTGGAGTCGTTCGAAAAGAAGTTTCTATAGCCCCCTTGCTCATTTAACACTGCATCCGGGTGCCGATGGAGATACAGCGACCCTTGCTCACTTATCACTGTGCTCGGGCCACACAGCGCGCCACTTACGGGTGACGCCCTAGCTTTAGCGCGATTTCGTTCTGGATTCATTTTCATAAGGATTCGACGTGATCATGGAGTGCCGGTTGTCGACTACCTGACGCCCTCCCCCTCCTCCTTTATCCGGGCTTGGGACCGGCAATGTAAGATAAACTTACACGGCGGAGTTAAATTTGTGAAATACAAATAAAAAATAATTTCAGCTAATTCAAAAAAAATGCATCAGAAACCAGCACAACCTATCATCGAGTTTGCATCAAAACAGTCAAAACAAGAACAACCCATCATCACATTTTCGTAAAAGTATCGAAATTTGCAGCTAATTCATGTCATAGACGATCAACAATCAAAAACCTAAAATCCCAATTCACAAATTCGATGAAAAGGAGAAAGAAACCTTGCGCCTTTGTAGCTTCACTGGTGCTTACATTTGATCATAAACGCCTTTTTTGCAGAAAAGTATGAAAAAGATGCCAAGAAGTACTGGGATGTGTTTTACAAGCGGCATCAAGACAAGGTGTGTTTTCAATTACTTATTTGGTTAGTAAGTTTCACCATAGCTACTTCTGTGGTTGCCGGCCCCCGAAATTAGGCTCTGTTGCATTCTTCTGTGTGCCAATATCTGGTGCCCATATCCGAATTCTGATTTTGCCTGGTGCGAAATAACTAACTGCGAATTTCTTTAATCAGTTCTTTAAAGATCGGCACTACCTGGACAAGGAGTGGGGCAAATATTTCTTGGTGAGTGAAGAATTATGATGGAGATATATGTGTAGGTTTTTGGTTTTGTAGTTTCATATCCATCCAACAGTTGCATAAGATTTTAACTTTTGTTTTTATATTTTTTATCTTTTTGACTATCAGGGCGCTGGGCGGAAAGTTATTTTAGAGGTAAATTAGTGTGCCGGTCATGCATGTTACTGTTGTTGTCTAATATCTCTGTATCAGTAGAGATCTTGTGGCATTATGTCACATATATGCCTCAACTTGATTTGGAAGAAGTATAATTTACTTCTCTTTTGTGGCAAAGTATTTATCTTAGTTTGTTAAGTGCGGTGATCTATTCTACGTTTCTATATAGAGGATCTCTGACCATTTTCCTGGAAGGACGTTACGTATTGGATTATTGATTACTGTTTTCAATGTACAGGTTGGCTGTGGAACTGGAAACACTATTTTCCCACTGGTAACGATGTATGCAGATGTTTTTGTCCATGCATGCGATTTTTCAACAAATGCTATTAACTTGGTTAAGGTATGGTTTTCTTCTACATTTAGTTGCTGATTCCATGGCAAAGGATATTTGATTGAATATGTTTGACCAACAAAATGCAAGTAGACGAAAAATAGTAAATTCAGTTTAGGTTGGTAGTTGGTACTGAATAGCCATGACAAGTGATGCATGACAAGTTTTATTGCAGACGCATAAAGACTTCACAGATACCCGTGTTAGCGCATTTGTTTGTGATCCTACCATTGATGATCTAAGCAAGCAGATTTCTTCATCGTCCGTGGATATTGTAACCATGGTATATGAATTGAACATATTGAGCAACTTTCCCCAGTGGTTAAATTTGACGAGTGAACTTTTTTACTTAGTAAAGTTGCTGACTTGTTTAAGTAGATTTTTGTGTTATCTGCAGTGTCTCCAGAGAAGATGCCTCTGTTACTGAAGAATATTAAGAAAGTTCTCAAGGTAACTGATGGTTCTAACAAACTTTTATTTCAAGCAGCTCTTTTTACGGAATTAGTGTATGCCTCTTCATAGGTGATGAAATTTGTGGATTCCTTTTTCCCAGCCAAATGGTTGTGTGCTGTTTCGTGACTATGCTACTGGTGACCTTGCTCAGGTTCCTCTCCAATATGCGTGTATTTTGAAATTCATCCTTATTATTGATTGATTGTGTCCTTTTTTTTTTTTTTTTACTTTTAAAAGATGGTTATAAGATACGGAAGTTTACTTGTAACTGTATTGGTAATGGACAGGAAAGACTGAAATGCAAGGACCAAAAGATAAGTGAAAACTTTTATGTCAGGGGTGATGGCACTGTAAGGTTTTCTTGCACATGCTTGTACGTTGAGCTAGTTTTTTCTCCGTTCTCAAGCTTGATTGTGATCCCTTATTATATTTCAGCGTGCTTTCTACTTTGCTAATGAGTTCTTAACAAGCTTATTTAAAGATAATGGTTTTGATGTCGAAGAACTTGATTTGTGCTGCAAACAAGTTGAGAACCGGTCAAGGGAGTTGGTTATGAATCGGTAAACGATCCTATTTTCACTCGTAGGTTGTGTCCTGTATGTGGATGAGGATTGTCACTTTGATTAAATCCTGCTCTTCCTTCAGGTTTTTGTTCTATTAATTAATCTTCTCTGATCAAATTGTAATTCTTGTTTTTTTATTTCAGACGTTGGGTTCAAGCCGTATTCCGCCTTTCAGACAATACAAAGTCCTCTACCAAAACGGAAGCAGCAACCAAAGTAGGTGATCTTGGTCAAGAGAAAAGCGAGCTAGAGGTCAATGAGAATATCTTGAAGAAACCTGTGAATGATTTGGATGTTGACATTTCCGACGGTGTGGCGGTGGACATGTTTGGTGTCTTACCTTCCAATGACAACGAGGTAAAATTTCGTCTTTTTTCCTTCTACAAATATGCTTAAATTTTCATAATTGTTTGCAGAAATAGAGCTTTTATTAGGTTGTGATTAGGTTGTGGCTCGACTCATTTAAGGCATTCTTGCTCTTAGGTAATTGAGCTAGAGCTAGGTGATTGGACTTGCAAGATTGAAGTGTTATCCAAAGTGTATCAACACACTTGCAAATCAACTGGTTTAATGTTGTGGGAATCAGCTCGGTTCATGGCTTCTGTTTTAACCAGAAATCCAACTATTGTCAGCGGGAAAAAGGTGTTGGAGTTGGGGTGTGGCTCCGGGGGCATTTGCTCTATGGTTGCCGCTAGATCTGCTGACCTTGTGTTTGCGACTGATGGTGACTCAAAAGCACTTGACCTACTGATGCAAAATGTCAAGTCGAATCTTAGACCGCCATTTCTGGACAAACTGATTACAAGAAGATTAGTGTGGGGAAATAGAGATCATATAGAAGCCATCAAGGAAGCTAATTCTCAAGGTTTTGATATCATCCTCGGCACAGACGTCACTTATGTAGCTGAAGCAACCTTGCCCTTATTTCAAACTGCAAAGGAGTTAATTTCATCGGACAGAAGCACCGCTGGGGATTTCAAACCGGCCCTAATCCTTTGTCATATTTTCCGTCGGGTAGATGAGCCTTCCATACTTTCAGCTGCATCCAAATTCGGGTTTAAGCTAGTCGATAAGTGGCCTATAGAAACTCCTCCTTCATCACAAAGCATCATCAAATCTTGGTTCCCTGAGAATGGTTCGGAGAATGTCGAGAGGGGAGCATTACATATCCTGTACTTCCACGCATAGCGAATTTCGTGACTCGATATTTATATTTCTTTCTTCTGTTATGACAGATTATATCAAGAAATACAGTCAATGTTCAACATTCCAGCCATTTTGTTTTTGTTGTCACGTTTTGTACTAAAATCTGTAATTTTTCTTGAAAGTTGTTTGAGTTGCTATTGAAAGCATTGGATGAAAGGAGAGCTATGACCTTCAATTGTGTAATTTTCTTCTTTTTGTTGGGTAAATAAAAGTGTGTAAAATAAAACAGAATAATAAGAGCGAGGTATAATAATTAATTCATTTTCGTGGTTTGATGGTCAAGGTTCATGCAATCTGCAAGTGACAATTTGCTCCGGTGTTTAGGGTATTTTTTCTTCATCCCATTGCTTTTCGGGATTAAACCTTCTCTTCTTCTCTTTAATTTGGTTCATGAAGTAGTAAGTTAAATCGTCTTTAGCTTATCACCGTGAATACAAATTAGTATTATGGAGCATAAAGAACATCTAGTTTTTGTGGCTAACCATGGTTTGCTGGTTAAGAACCATGCAACTTGCAAGTGGCGGATTGCTCTGGTGGTTAGGGTTTTTCTTTTCATCACATTGCGTTTTGGGTGTAAACCTTTGCTTCTTTCCTTTAGGGTAGGTTTGGGATTGTGGTACTTTAAAAAAAGCAGCTTATTAAAAAATCTGGAACATTAAATGTGTTTGGTAAAGCAAAAAGCTTGTTTAAAAAAATGTTGTCAATGACTGTAGAAAAACATAGAAAAGCAGAAGCAGGATCTATAGTGCTTCTAAAAAAATGTTTTTTCTTCTTCAAAGCATAGTAATCAGTGCTCATGTAATGAAATTTTCAAATGGCAAATATACTCGTTTTACAAAATTACAATTTTTACCCCTATATTATTGTCTTTAACAATTATTATCACATTAAATACCATATCATTTTTAGTCATTTAACATATTCAAAGTAATTTATATAAAAGTTTACCGAACTCTCAGACACTATTTATTTATTTTTATTAAAAACACTTTTACATAAAAAAAGTTTATCAAACACTCAACAACTTTATTTTATAGCTGTTTATTTTCACAACACAGTAGAAACAGTTTTTATTTTTATTTTTAAAACACAGCAATACCAAACTAACTCTTAGTAGTAAGTTAAATATTTTTAAGTTTATCACCGTGAATACAAATTAGTATTATGTAGCATAAAAACACCTAGGTTTGGTGGCCTCGAAACTGTATCATTGTCACAATACTACATAACTCCAATGTTTTTTCTGTTATGTGGAAAAATATCATGAAAGGTTAGTGGTTAAGAGCATTTACTGGCGTACGAATATCTTGTATTCGATTTCTCTAGTCATATCACTTTTATTAAAAACAAATGAGGAATTGTTTTTTCAATCTATGATAAATAATGAGATTTTAAATAAATACTTTCATAATAATATCCACATATAAATGGACCTAGTATATAACATAAGCAATAGATCTCTAATTATAACTTTTCTTTACACTTATGGGGATGTAGTCAAACTCGGATTTGAGAGGATTTTAAAAGACTTTAAAATCCTAGTGTAGTCAATTAAAAGATTTTAAAGGATTTTAGAATCTATTGATGCACAAAACCGGAGATCTTGGAACAACATAAATCTGACCGTGAATCTGCAGGAAAGTACAGAACACAAGATGTATCGTGGTTCACCCCAATGTTTGGGCTACGTCCACACTGATATTGTATTTCTTTGAGAGGATTGTGAGGGAGAGAGCCTCTTTAATGTGAGAGTGAGGCTTTAAGAGGGTGATGAGGCTCAAGAATTGGCCTCCCTTAATGAGGAGAGTGAGGGGTCATTTTATAGAATAAGGGCTCCTCACTTATTACATATTTGCCCATTCATTTATAACATAATTACATTTGAGTCCCCCGAGTATTTATACGAGATCTAAATACGGAGGTCTTAAGTATGGTACAAATAGTAGTCCCCTAAGTTTTCAGTCAAGAGAGTCTTTTGGCTGGAGACTTGAAATTCAGTCCATGTGTGGGCCGAAGTAACTAGATGTTGTCTTGAACTGATGCTCGATATGAAGCGGTGCTTAATCTGAAATGATGCTCAACTAAAAGTAGCACATGTTACGAGGCTGCTCGGTTTGTGGCTTATGTTGCTTTGGTTGGCTCGGCTTGTGGCGTTGAAGGTGAGGGAGTCCCTTTTATAGAATAAGGACTCGCTTCTCAATACATAAGTGATGGGCTAAGAGTTGATGCTCGCGGCGAGGTGGTTGCTCTCTAATGATGGTGAGAGAGTCCCTTTTATAGAATAAAGGCTCGCTCCTCAATACATAAATGATGGGCTAAAGTTGATGCTGGCGGCGAGGCGGTTGCTCAGCTGGCGGCGATGTTCTCTAATGATGGTGAGGGAGTCCTTTTTATAGAATAAAGGCTCGTTCCTCAATACATGAATAGTGGGTGCTCTCTAATGAAAGTGAGGAAGTCCCTTTTATAAAATAAGAGTTCGTTCCTCAATACATAAATAATGGTCTAAGTCCCCCAAGTATTTTTTATGAGGCCCAATATATGGTACATAGTGTAGTCCCCCAAGTCTTCAGTCAATAGAGTATGTTGGTTGGAGACTTCAAATTGAATCCATGTATGGGCCGAAGTGGCGGTTGTTCGGAGGCGGTATTTGTATACCCTGCACTGAAGTTTTGTTGGTGAAGCTTTGCAAGTGAAGCTTTGAAGTTGGAGCTTTTGTAAATGAAGCTTTCGAAGCTGATTGACATGAGTGATGCTCATGAATGTTTATGTTGATTGACATAAGTGATGCTCATGGATGTTGACATGAGTGATGCTCATGAATGTTGACATGAGTGATGCTCATGAATGTTGACATGAGTGATGCTCATGAATGTTGACATGAATGATGGTTATGAATGTTTATGTATGATTGACATGAGTGATGCTCATGTATAATTTTGGAGTACTAGACGTACTTTTGATCACCTGGTTGGTGATAATAGCGGCATGGTGCCGAATAATTTTGGAGTACTGGGCGTACCTGGTTGGTGATAATAGCGGCAGGCTGCCGAATAATTTTGGAGTACTGGGCGTACTTTTGATCACCTGGTTGGTGATAATAGCGGCAGGCTGCCGAATAATTTTTTGTAGTACTGGACGTACTTTTGATCACCTGGTTGATGATAATAGAGGCAGGGTGCCGAATAATTTTGGAGTACTAGGCGTACTTTTGATCACCTGGTTGGTGATAATAGTGGCTGCCAGCTGGGTGCCGAATAAATTTGGAGCCATAGGGCTTGTCTCTTTTGGGCATATGGGCATTCGCCCTCCACATAACATTCTAGCCCATTATTTTGGGCTTGCCCTTTTTTTTTATTTTTTTTTATTACCCTCTGATGGGGTTTATACAGATGTCTTCGAAAGATAAGAAAAATAAATCGCATCATTCAAAAATAAATCCGACCCTCTGCTCAATGGGTCACGCTCATAATGCCATCACCACCGCAATTATGTCTGCTTTTTATTTATTTTATTATTTTTTATCTTCTTTTGCTTTCTGCTTTTGCTTTTGTTTTTCTGCTTTTGTTTCTGTTTCTTTTTTTTCTTTTCCCTTTTGCAGATGGCAGACAAGGAATGATAATAGAATTAATAATAAGAAAAGAATCTTATCTCCGCTTTTACTTTTCTTGTGGTATTCGCAGGAGATGAGATCTGGGTCGGCGACTGCCTCGACCATGAGGACCTGTGTCGTGCGTAACAAAGCCTTTACAGCAAACACACCCATACCGTCCATATCGTCCACTGGTAAGATTCAGCAAACACACCCCTGCTTAAGTCTTGTCTGAGTCATCTCAGCCTGTTCTTTCAAAAGCTGCTTGTTTTCCTCCTTTAACCTGACCGCCAATGACTCCAATTCAACTCGGTAATCCTGCTTTCTCTTTCTGGACCTGGCCACGGATCTCGAGCCAAGCTCTAATCCATATTATTTTTTATAGCCCTAAAAATCCATCTCTCCACGCAACGAGAGGTGTTGTGGGTTAATTTAGTGAGTAAATTGTACAAATGGTCCCTCAACTTTAATCAAATTGGAGCAATGGTCCCTCAATTAAAAATTCATTACCATTGGTCCCTCAACTTATCAAAATGTGTAGCTATAGTCCTTTTCATCAATTTTGTCAAAATATTGTCAAAATAAGCTATGTTGGAATAACCATTTATATAATTAGGGTCCCTTAACTCATCAAAGTGTATAATTATGGTTCTTTTCGTCAACTATGTCAAAAAATTTGTCAAAACGAGTTATATTGGAAGGACTATTGTTACAATTGGGTTAAAGTTAAAGGACCATTTCTCCACTTGAATTAAAGTTCAGGGACCAATGGTAATGGATTTTTAGTTGAGGGACCATAGCTGCACGTTTTGATAAGTTGAGGGACCAAAGATAATGGATTTTTAGTTGAGGGACCATTGCTCCAATTTGATTAAAGTTGAGGGACCATTTGTACAATTTACTCTAATTTAGTTGACAGAAAAGGGTGCATTTGCATCCTTATAAGCTGCTCCTTTGGACGACGAATCTTGATCATTTACAAGGTCATGAGAAGTAACCAGGCGGTCGAGCATAGCCCATTTACTCATCCTCTGGTGATCATGATTATTATCTCTTTCGCCAGCTGCTCCAGCTCCTTCTACAATCGTATTCAGTTGATGGTTTGGTTCGCACGTGCCAACTTCTAACACTGGCTCACACGCTTGGTACCGGAGGCCCTCACTGTCACTTTTGCAGACAACATCCAAACGAGGAGCTCTCTGGTGCGGCCACTGAAAGCTTGGGTCTCTCGGGAATGCGAAGAACGTGGAATCAGTGACAACGAAGACGAAGAAGAAGGGGAGGATGAGGAGAGAGAGAGAGAGAGAGAGAGAGATCTGAGCTTCGCACTGTACTCTTCCCACGGCACAGACGCCCCATCGATACGGTACTCGCTGCCCAGGAAACCGACGAGGCAAGGAACCAAGCTCCTCAAAGCTCCGTGACCCAACGCTAGGCAGAGGGCCGACCCGATCTGCGTGTTCGGATCCTGCTTCATGAAAAGCATGTCGATTTAACGGCTTCAGAAAAGAGCCGAAAGAAAGGGGGCTTAGTGACATGGCAGAAGAGGGATCGGACAACGGAGTCCGGGTCGCGGAGGCTTTGGTGATGCTGTTGGGGAGAAGAACCAGCCTCGAGATCTTGGAAACTCATTCTTCCTCCTTTTGTTTCTTTGTTTCTTTCTGCGCTACTTGTGTTGGGGTTATAGGAGTTGCGGTGTTTGGTGGTTAGGTGCAGTCAAAGACTCATGAAGGAAATTTCGTGGGTTTGATTTTTTGTGATTTTGCAGATTCACGGTGGAGGTGAAAAAAATGAAAGAGAACCGACACAACTTTTCGTATCGTTTCCCACATACGGCGCCAAATGTTGATGCACAAAACCGGAGGTCTTGGAACAACGTAAATCTGATCGTGAATCTGCAAGAAAGTAAAGAACACAAGATGTATCGTGGTTCACCCCAATGTTTGGGCTACGTCCACACTGATATTGTATTTCTCTGAGAGGATTGTGAGGGAGAGAGCCTCTGTAATGTGAGAGTGAGGCTTTGAGATGGTGAGGGGGCTCAAGAATTGGCCTCCCTTAATGAAGAGAGTGAGGGGTCATTTTATAGAATAAGGGCTCCTCACGTATTACATATTTGCCCCTTCATTTATTACATAATTACATTTGAGTCCCCCGAGTATTTATATGAGATCTAAATACAAATGCCCTAAGTATGGTACAAACAGAATCCATTCAAATCTAGGTGTAGTCAATTAAAAGATTTAAAGGATTTTAGAATCCATCCAAATCTAAGTGTATTAAAAAAATTAAGATTTTGGAGGATTTCAATAAGTTGTGGATTTTGTGGGATTTGAGAGCAAAAAGTATGTATAACTAAAACTAAAAAGAATCCAACCACACATCCTAGGATTTCAAATCCTTCCACCACAATCCATTCAAATTCTTTACAATCCATATGAATTTTGTAGGATTCTTTAATCCTCCTAAATCCTATCAAATCTATCACTTTTAAAATCAAATCCTTTAAAATCTTAGTTTGACTACAACCCCCTTAGTACTACAATTTGGTAGTGTTCCTCATCACTTGTAAGTGAGAAGTGTTATGTTCGAAACTGGTGAATGGTGAGTTCGATATTAAAATCATTGTATAAAAAATATCACTTTTCATAATAAAATACACAAAAATAGGACTAATAACATACATAACAGATTTCAAAGAACAGACGTTTGCTTCCCATTTATTACCTAAAACACAAATTAATAAAAGTATCAAATGCATTTCTTGGTGCCACAAGCTATGTTTTGGCATACTGTTGGACCCGGGACCAAAAATACGATATCACCTCATGCAGTACCAGAATTGTATGGGAAGGGGAATTAGTTTGCCACTAATGTGTGTTGAGATATCTCTTGTTTATCTTTTTGCTTTGTTTAAGTGTTTATGTTGTAATAAACATAAAACATCAAGAAATCAAACACAGAATCCTCATTTGAACAGGAATGAATGTGAGGTAAAATTAGGCCCTTATCTACAAATAAATAGAAATACCACTAGGCCGGAGAAATAAACACTATGAATCAATCATCAATATTTTACTTATTTAATAGAACAAAATCACTTACACTACGAATCATTCAATCAAATAAATCCAGTAATGAGATAAAACCATCGGTAAGTAGTTATATTGGTATGGATCTCCATTGGAAAATCCGTAGATCAATCAGAAAGGGTCTTATTATTTTCTTCGAGTTTTTATTTTACATAAATTATCTTTCCAGATATTAATCAACATAATCAGTGGAAGAAAACTTCAAAAACAGTCTGGGATGAATGAAATATTGAATATGTTTCCAATAAATACAGTTAAATTGTCACAATAGCATTACATAAATCTTAGAAACTGCTAGGTTTTCAAATCACCAGTGCCTGTTTGCAAGAACAGCTATGGCTTCAAGCTACAAGATCTGCCCCAAGGAAGAAAGGGCTACATGCTGAAGGGGTTCATCACGATCAACAACCTAATGGTAGAAGTTACGCCAACGAAAGACGGACACATATACATCGCTATCATGGCAACCGATATGTATAGTACGGAAATCCTTCTCCCAAAGAACTCCACTTAACCAGGATATTCCAGATTTAGCTGCAAATTAGGCCAACAAGCGCTACCATTGCAAAATTTACTGCATCAAGAGAAAAAAAAAAACTTACCTCATAGATCTGAGGGTTTATATGACATCTCGATGTCGTGTCTCGACTGTTCTGACCCATGTAAGGAAGCCTGATACGATGAATAGAGTTCATAATTCGTTAATGAAAGTCAGATCAGACTTCAGAGCTTTTGTGGTCCATAAAGATAAATTTTCAGCTTTCAACCTTATGGTATTGTACCAATTATGGCAAGAGAGACCAAAATTCACCTGCCCAAACGGGGATAATTTTTCTTTGCTTCTGAATACGGCCTTGAAGTCCGCAACCAATTCAATGCTTAATAAAAAGGGATTTCGATAGCAATAAATAAAAAATAAAAATAAAAACCCTAAGAAACCCTAATCCCCAATCCCTACATAGTTTAAGACCGACATGTCGAAATCGATAAATCTCTGTGACCACGACAACATGATGCAATTAATGATCCAGTCTAGATCCCCCATCGACGCCGTCTGATTAGTAGTTATTTTCTGGGAGCAAATTTATAAGCAGAAAATTCATGAAAAATTGTAAACGCAAATATACAAAACAAACATGATTCAGAGAGTGAGAGAGAGATAGGTGGGGGTGACAGATAGAGAGTGAGCACGCAAAGCTTCGAGCATGAACCCAGCATGCAAGAAAGTACCATGTGTGCTCACTCTCTTCTGTCACCGCCCTTTACCCTTTAAAACGTTCTCTTCAATATTGCAGCACATAGAGAGAGAGAGAGAGAGAGAGAGAGAGAAAGAGAGAGAGAGAAAGAGAGAGAGAGAGAGAGAAAGAGAGAGAGGCCTCCAAAAAACCCTAGCTGTTTATCCCCAAACCCCCAAATTTTCTCTGAGATTGGAACATTTTTTTTTTTTTGGAGGGTTTCAAACCCTAATCTCTAGGGTCGCTCTATTCGACCTCACCGGGAAGGGAACCCCAATCTATCACTCTACTCATCCTCGGTTCCGCACCGTCGAGGGAACCCTAATATAGCTTACCCTTGTTTTGCTTTGCTTTGCTTTGTTATGAGAAATTGCAAGGCCTGTTGGGGCTTTATATAGAAGGAAAAAAAGAGAAAAGAGAGGAGTAACAGGAGTTGCATCGCGTATGGAATAAATCTGGGTTTATCTTCTATTGGTCATCGTCCATTATTTTAATGCCATTTTAATTTTTAATCACAGATCGAAGAGAAAGGAAAAATAAAGTCGTCTAGAACTTTATCTAAACCATCTCTAATGTTTAAACCCCAACTACATACACTTAACCAGTTACTGTCACCGATGCATCTAGTAATTATAAATCTTCCAGTCCCTTCCTCCTCTCCTTTATTTTGATATGTGACCATCCCTTCCTCTTCTAGCCTCTTCTCCTTCATATTAAATAATATATTTATAGACTTAATTTGGACATGTTGTTTTGTGTAGACCTAGCATTTGTGTCGTGTTTCTCGTGTTCGTGTCGTTTTCGTATCATACTCGATAGCTTAACGGGTCATGTCGTGTAATACTCGTTAAAGTAAACGGGTAATATGACCCGACCTGAAATCAACTTGTTAATATTATCAGGTAATATGACCCGACCCGTTACCCGTTAAGAAAAATATATTTTAAATCAATAAAAATGAAAATGAAAAACATAATTTGATTCAAAAAAATGTATAACATAATACTAAATTAGTATATACATACTAAATTTTGGAGTTGACCCATTCATGAAAGTTGTAAAGCTTTTCATTACGAGTGATTACATTTTTCACACTTCTACAATAATTATTCTTAATTTTATTAATTTTGCACTCAAATAAAAAAATATTGTTCATGAGATTTGGAGGGTTTTAAAAATATAAACGACCATGTAACCATCATCTAAGCATTGATGATGCAATTTTAAACGTTTGTTATGCTTTCATATCTTTCAGACTTATACCTTAATGATTATGAATTTTGTTTATTTTGAACTCCTTTAAAAGTACTATTCATGAGAGTTTGTATGGTTTTAAAAATTCAAATGATCATATACCTATCCTCAAGGCGTAGAGGATGCGACTACGAGCGTTTGCATATTTTTTCATATTTTTCACACATGTAAATTAATTATTATAATTTTTTAATGTGTTTGGTATTTTTAAATTACTTGATATTTTTATTTTTAATGTGTTTTATGATTTTTAATCTCAATCTTTGCCTATAATATACTATAAAAATAAATAAATAAATAAAACTTAAAATTTAAAATTTATATAGAATAATAGTTAATAAACAATATATACATAGTCATTATATCTATTGTATTTTATAGTAAGTTTGTTTTAGTAGTTTAAAATTTTAAAATCATCAAAATAACTTTTTTCTTATCGTGTTGAAACAGGTTACCCGTGTGTCACTCTCATGTAAACCTTTTAAGAACCCGTTATTCACGTGTTATTATCGTGTGACCCGATAATAACCCAATTAGTTATCGTGTTGACTCGAAATCCGTTAGTTTCGTGTCGTTTACGTGTTGTGTTAATAGGTCGTGTAAAAAAATTGCCAAGTCTAGTTTTGTGTCCCAACCTAGCACCAAATTTATGCATACATTTTAAGAGTTTATTACAATAAATTGTATTGTGCGATGATGGCGTGTGGACTTCTTTTAGAGTCAATATAGACAAGGGCGGAGCCAGGATTTTTTTCTTGGATGGGCTAGCTAAAAATAGTACCATAAAATCCTATGTTTATTTTTTTGCTTATACAAAATTATATAATAATCAATATAAAAGAACAACAATATAATATAAACTATTCTCAAAATCATAACCCTAACTAATAACTTTAAGGATCATATAAATAATTAACATACTAATTAAATCAAGAATAATTAAATAAAGAGATTAAGAACGTACCAAATTTGACATTCATTGGAGAATTGCAATAGAAAGTAAGGAATTGCAGAGATAGAGATTTAATTGTGGATTTAAAGAAATTATTTTTCTTGAGTGAGTGAGACACGTAGAGGCTAAATTACATAGGGTAAATGGTTTGTTTCCTTAAAGAATAGGATAAAGGGGGATTGGAGATAGAACTAATTTATAATTTTTAGCATAAGATGTATTATTTACTACTTATCCTCTACTAAATATACATTAAATAATAATTTGTCTTGAAATTGAGTAGGATATAAGCATGAGTTTACAAAAGAATAGATCTATTCACAAACCCATTTTTACTTCCAACACAACCTTATTAATATTTTGTCAGTGATCATCTTCAATTCATTCAATCCGAACAACCGACAATTAAGAGAGGTGTATAAAAAGTAAAAATTTGTGCATGGATATCACTACCCTTACATAAAACCTCCCTGGGCTACAACCCATCTTAGTCTTGTGGGTGGCTATGCCATTGAAAATAGATTTGCACCAATAATATAGTGTGAGTGATTAGTTGTCCATGTGAATGAGTGAAAGTCTTTGCCGTTCATGCGAGTGGGTGATTTTTAGCTGTCTATAAATGTGAAGGATGAGAGCCAAAGATAATAGTCCATGCATGCGTGGGTGGTTCCTATATTCACATGCATAAATTAATACAAAATGTGGCACTTTCTCTATAAGAAACCCAATGAACACATAGGATATTCAAAAGAAGGAAACTTAGGAAATGAAAAAGTGACCAAGCTGTTACGATCTTTAGTAGCTAAAACATGATACTTAAATCATTGTTGTCATTGAAATCATATGCAGATATCAGCAGTATCCACATTTGCTAGCTGGATTGGCCGAAATGGGCACAATGCCTTGAATATCCATGACACAAACAAAACACGGGGATACAAATATATCTGCAAAGTCGAACATACAAAAGCACCATGCTTCCTTAATCAAATCATAAACTAATTAAGTGCAAATCACAATTAAGCTCAAATTAACAAAGCAATGTTGCCGGCCAGTCCTTTGGAAAAAGAAAAAGAACAAGAAGAATTGCTTTCGCACAACTTGGCCAATAACAGGTCAACAGATCCATTGTTCTTGATCATACTATACACAAGCCGGCGCAAAAAAATAAGATAAAAAATCGGCGCTAAAGCAGTTTAAAGTATATATGCTTTATAATAATTGATTCATTTTTATTGTTGGAATAATAATTAACTAAGAAAATGTAAAAGAAGGAATATATCAAAGACAAGGGCAATGTCACAAGTCTCTCTAAGCGACCTATTAGTGCAAAAATGCGTTGTTTGTGGGACGTCATGCCTTTGTTACATTCCCTAATGAAATATATAGTATGTGATTAGATTTGATACCCGCAAAAAGTAAAATTTGTATACGTAACTGAAAGTTAATGCAGCACATTTAGATTAAATCGTGATAATCTAGCAGAGTAAAACTAGATTCAAGAGATTTTGGTGCTTCTTGAAATGCAATCATGCTCAACTAAGGATCGTTTCTGGAGAGATGTCAGGGACAAATTTATTGCAACCGTCGGATTAATCTAACGGCTTGAAATTCTTAATAACTTATCATAAAGTACACCCGATTAAGAACAAACTCATGGTCGTGAGTTCTGTTTCACAGAAAAGCTTTCTCGTTTCTTTTTCCCCATCCTGCTAACAAACTAGATAGGCCATCCTCGACAATAACAAGATTACACTTTTCAAGTGAGTTGGGAAACTTTTCCTTTCTTTGGAGGGATTTTACGAACAATCGGGAGGACTAACCTTCAATCCCTAAAAATTAAAAGTATAAAAACCCAGATATACTGAAACTTTGACTAGACAATTCCAAGATGTTTAAAGATTCAATCACTCCAAGATGGCATTTCAGGTCCTCAAAGGACTCCAATACGATTTTGAACAAATATTAATCAAATTAAGTACAGCCATTATTTTTCAAATATGGCAAGTGCCTTCGCCCATGAGCGGTAGGTCTCGGGTTCGAGACTTGGGAGCAGCCTCTCCATAAATGGGGGTAAGGCTAGCCGACATTCACCTCTCCCAGACCCTGCGTAAAGCGGGAGCCTTGTGCACTGGGTACGACGACCATTATTTTTCTACCAAAAAAATTTAAAGCTATGATTTCACTTTGACTCCTTGATCGATTTGTGCTTTCTACAACAAAGAAATGGCTCAACATTTAACACCCATCTGCTTTATCTACACACTGCTGTCAGCATCACTGCAAGACAAGAGTGTGTAGTGATTGTAGATGTTATCTTTCTCTTATGCTCTTATAAGAGAGAAGTGTGTAGTGATTTCTTTGGAGTGTTAGTTTGAACTTTTCAATACACTCATTTTTTATTTGGAATGATCCAAATTTATTATAATTAAAAGGATATAATATCGCTTAGGTCCGATTCTCGTTAAAGGTGAATTTGAACCACATTATTGTTAGTCAATTGTGAGGATAAGCCCATTCCTGCCCACTCCCTCCCTTAGTGTAGATAATATTGTTGGTTCAATAATTAAAAAAAAAGGATACAGACTTACAATTCGATATTTCAGTAATCCTATATAAATGGGTCTAGATATGTATCAGGATTGATATGATTCAATAATAATTTGATTCAACTTAATTGAACATATTATCTATTTTCTATGTTGTTTTTTTTTTATTTTGTCGAATTTCCATATTATTTGTTAGGTATTATACTTGTAAGTAACCTCATTCGAACTATCGGATTATCTAATGCATAATAGACAAATATAATAATGTTATTTAAAAAAAGTTCTTAAATTAAATCTGATAATGATCTGATTCAATTTGGATCAAATATAGATTGACAAGTCAAATATGATAATCTGAATAAATTGAAATTTGATAACCCTATTATAAATGAATGCGCATATGGATTAAGGCTGACACAATCTAAATTCGACTAATTTACAAGTCTATCTTAATCGATATTACATGTCAATCGATGATGTATTGCTGGCTATGTAGCTTACCAAGTACCAGGGAATGATGATAAGTAGTTGGGTAGGAATAAAAATATCCCATTATGGAAGTGGGCATGCCTTTTGTATGGCCTAAGACTTACCCTTTTGGGAGTGGGAAATGAGGGAAGTGCTTTGAATGAGGATCCTTGTGTTCGTTCATCGTAAATTATACGGTCAGTTTTCTTCAGGTATTATTTATGTTTAATTTTAAATAAAAAATTTAAAATGATTTCTAACCACACGATGTATAATAAATAAACATGATTAAAGGATCTCCTAGATCCTCACAAAGAAGATCTGAAGAGGATGCTCGTTCCTTACATATATACATTTCATGCATGTTTCAAAAGCCCCAGCTGAAATATAATATTATTCCAAAGAGAAGTGTTATTGACATTCAAAAAATCTTATTCTACACTCCTCACAAATGTATTTTTTTTTCTAAATATAAAAAATTTAGAATGTAAAATGAGGAATTTGAAGTGTCAATCCAAAAATCACCACTTGCATTGCCAGTCATAATGATAAAGCATCTTCTCTTGCCATCGAGGTATATATATATAGAGTTCATGGTCCATGCTCCATGGAACACTTTTTTGTGGTAAGCGGTAACCTTAATGGCAGTCGAGAGACACTTGGAGCCTTTGGACCAGCAGCAGCATGCTTTCATTTTATCCTTTTCCACTTTCGGCAGCAACCAAAACGGGTGAGGAGCTCATCTCGATCTTTTATCAGGGTGCATGCCACTGACACGTGGCATGCTAGGGTTTAGCTAGCTACTTGTTGGTCGAAGGCCACCAACCAAATTTTATCCTCCAATAATGTGTTTATTTGTTTTGTTTTTTATTTTTAACAAACTGTTGCGTTAATAAGTTAAATTGTTAAATGTCAGTGAAGTGGAAGTTTGGTGAGGATTAAACCCGCACCAAAATGCAACAGGATCCAATAATGTATGTTAAGGTCATCAAATTTGTGCACTAAATAACATATCACATAAATACACGTTAGTATTTCGATAATATGTCAAGGAATAATGTCATGTAACCTAAGATATGTGAATATATAAAACATGGATACATTTTTAAATATCAATAACATAATTTTGTGAGTTTGAGTGATCCTAATAACTGCCTAGCAATGTATACATGAGTTTTATATGACTAAAAAAACGTGCGTCCGTATTTACACTTAAGTTTGAATTCTATTATGTATAATTTAAATAAATTAGTTTAGAATATTGTTCAGAAACTCCCTAACTTTATATATGCGTAACATGCCTTCTAGTAATGGCTTTATTAAAGCTTGTTACAAGGGTGCATATGATATGAGAATCAATTGAGTAAGCATGCTAGCTATTAGTGTTCTGCGATCAGTCAATTTAGTTAGATTGTGTTGGATTATATGAGAATCTTTGTGGTCCATTGGTACGTGTCAATAATGTGTGGTCGGGTTGAACTTTCAACCATTGATAACCCAACTTTTGACTTTATTAGTTGTGTTTGAGGAAGAAAAACACAGAAACACTTGCTTTTTCATGGAGAACCGGATCCCTTCCGGATCTATACATACTGAGCAGGTGATCCGGGCCGTTGAAATTTGTTCCAACGATTACAATTATTATAACTTTACAAGATCCTTTATTTATAGCCGTTGGGTCAAATTTTAATTGTCTGGATCACCTGCTTAGCAATCTGGATTGTTGAAATTTGTTTCAACAACTACAATTATTATAACTTTAAAGAATCCTCTGTTTATAGTCGTTTGGTCAAATTTCAGCTGTCTTAGATCGCCTGCTTAGCAAGCTCAGTTTTATTGGACGGAGGGGATCCGGTTCCTTTTGTTGGTGCTGCCGTATTTGAATTCAAGCTAATTCTGGCCCGACGATGTCCCATCCATTCCAATCGAAGTTGAGGGATAAACATCTATCTATCAATCCACAAATCAATTCACCGAAATCTGATGCTCTATATAGAGAAGACTTACTTGTATGAAGATAATAAATAAAATAAAAGAATTTTACCAAAAAAAAATAAAAAAAAATAAAAGAAGAAAAAAATTATTTACATATTTATTTTTACTTCTCACAGACTTTTCAGTCACTGATCTTCTTCAATTTATTTGATCTGACTGTCGAAAATTGTTAAGTTGTGTGAGAAGTAAAAATAAATGTGTGAATACCACTACCCATAAGAAAATATTGCACTTATTCACTTATCCCATAAGTCATAATTATTATCGATCTCACACTTCTACCGTATTATAACAATAATTACAAGTAGTGTAAATTAATTAATTTCCTAGGAGAAATTTTCAAAATGTCTGATATTTAAGCGGTTATTCTACGTGTCATAAAATAAGTAGAGGAAAACAAATAAATATGTTATTTCATTCATTTTTATTATAACATGTGAAATGCCTTTTTTTAAATATCCGGTATTTAAAAAAATCTCAACCGTATAAGCCACAATATCCTTGATCAATGGATTTGCCCGTGGAGATTTCTGCCAACAAGGAAACCATGTGAACAGTGAACTGGATCAGAGAGGTATGTGCATGATCACGTGCTCCCTACCCCAGCAATATACATGCATTGGTCGATAAGGGAGGCGGCTGGTGGCATATATGCCCTGATCGCTTATCTGATCCACAGCGATTATGAATTGTGCAACAGAAATAAAAGCTGCATGTATCGCATTTTCTCGTTCTTTTGTTAACTGCATTTGTCTGTTTTGGCAGATTACATCGAGGACTGCGTGTGAGAAGAAGATGATAAAATGAAGGCCTCTGAATCTGTTTCTCTCCCGAGTCCACTTCATCTTTTCTTTTAGATAGGAAGACTGGCGATATAAATCAAAGGCAGTTTAGATGTTTATCACATACTGCTACTAGTACAACGGCACCGAGTCTTAGTTACTATTCACAAGGGCGACAGAGTGTGATACCTAATTATATTTAGTCTTAGTTTAAGCGATAATGAGTAGAGTATAATGGTATTAGTCAGGATCCATTAAGTGAAATATAATCTTAGTCAACACGCATTGCTTCTCAACTTGCATCTTACGTACATGCACAACACAGTAGGCGTGAGATTCTATCACAAAAGAACTCGATGATATTTGAAGTGGAACCACATGAATTAGCCCACATTTAAAGCTTTCAATTTTCCTATATGAGATTCTTGTGTTCTACCTCGCCCCTTAATGTGGAACCACTTCATTATGGGCCACACGCGTAACTACTTTCACATCGATCTCAAAGGCAAAACAAAGCATTAAACAAGGTAATTTAGGCAAGACAAGGTGGACCTAGTTGGCCCAATTGATCAATCAACTCACTCTAATACTAAGTTAACATTTCATATACTCGACCAATCGCCCCCTATTATTGGTCGCACAATTTGCATCTAATGACCTGCACAACACTACAAGCGAGAGGTTCAACAAACGAAATATTTCGCAACTGACCTAACATAAAATCAGGTACCTAATTCTAATAAGTATCATTCTTATTGGGAATTTCCACTTAAGGTTTCTTTCGTCTTAGACGTGGACCTATTTAATATGTCACGTTTAGGTCTATCAACTCTTTTTTTTACAGATATTAGTATATAGTCTAGTGATCATTATCTTCTCTATTTAAAAGTAAAAAGTATCATATTTGATTCATTTAAACAAATTCAATAATTAATTAAATAGTGGTAGTACAAGCCCCACACTCGTCAGAATATCGCTGTATCACGCTACTGTTACCTTAAAACAAAACAAAAAATAGTTGTAGGAACATTTGGGCCAGAAACAAATAATCAGGAAATCAACTCATTTGCACGACTGGAAAAAAAAGGCTTTCACCTCGCTCTCCTCTTCAGCCCAGTTTCCTAATTAGGACCCAATAGCTATGTTTTGTTCTTCAACCACTATCAAATTCAAGCCCAATACACACAAATACGAGGGGCTTAGAAGCACCTCATTCCTCTATAAGGAAAAGGTAAGTCTGCTTACATGGCCACCAAACATTAATTTTGGTGGGCATATTCTCGACTCCCTAAAAAGATAAAGGTGATAATAAGATTCAAATTATAGGAGAGTCGAGAAAATAAGTGACATACCATCAGTTGTCATGAGAGAGAATGAGGGAGAGGTCGTCTCTGCAAATGACGGAGTTGAAGATGTATTTGAATTATTTCCTTTAAGTTTTTAATTATGTAACATCGTGAGTGTAATTATATTGGCTAGATAAAAATGTGCTTCCCTATGTATTTGAGTTTAAAATCTCATCCCACAATTTAAACTAATTTGAAGAAAAATATTGTTTGTATTAAAAGAAAAAAAATGAAGTTTAAGAAAGAAAATAATAGCAAAGTAGAACATTAAAGGTGAAAGTTTTTTTTTTGGATGAGTTGAGGTAAAAGTTCTTAGTCGTTATATATATGATGCATGTTAATCTGTTTGTTATCGATATGATTTCATGCAAGTAACATTTTTTTATTAACAACGGTAGCTTTAGCTAGTTAAACTATTAGTTTGGGGTTGCTGTGTGAAAAAAAGGAAGGTTACAGCAGCCTCGGCTTTCTGCTATTTTGTACCCATGATTTTGACAAAAAACAATTTTTTTTTTATTTACCAAACACAATTTTAACCTTAACTTTTTAAAATAACCTCAACAATGCCTAACTCGCCTCTAGTAGAGTGGATCGGTGGGGATTGAACCGAAAACTTGAAATAAAAACGAAATTACAAGGGCAAAACCGAAAAATTAAAATATTAATCCATCGAAGATCCCTCACATAATTTCCCTTTCCCATAATCTTCACGTACAACTCTTTCACCTTCTCTAGTCTTCTTCTTTTGCATTGCTGCGTTTCTCCTCAACTCCTCCAACCAATATTACACACACAGAGATCCGACGAGT
This sequence comes from Malus sylvestris, assembly GCF_916048215.2. Classification (NCBI taxonomy): domain Eukaryota; kingdom Viridiplantae; phylum Streptophyta; class Magnoliopsida; order Rosales; family Rosaceae; genus Malus; species Malus sylvestris. The sequence continues at coordinate 4,980,138 of NC_062267.1, read as the reverse complement.
TTGGGAAAACCCTAACCCTGATTCAATCCACAATCCCGTCAATAAAACGCATCAGTCCGTCCAACTCCCGACTGCTATCAGGTTGGCTCTGTTTTTATTTGTTTTAATTCCTTTTAGGAACTAATTTAATTATGCTCTAGTTGAATTTCTCGATCCTTTTGCAGATAATTTGTTCATTCAGCATGGTTAGGTCGATTATATATACGTGAGTAATTGCTATGGTTTGCTAGTTAAGATCCATGCAATTTGCAAATGGCGGACTTCTCTGGTGTTTAGGGTTTTTCTTTTCATCACGTTGCGTTTTGGGTGTAAACCTTCTCTTTTTTCCTTTAGGGCTGGTTTGGGATTATGGTGCTTTAAAAAAAAAACAGCTTATTAAAAAATATGGAACATTAAATGTGTTTGGTAAAACAAAAAAAAAAAGTGCTTGTTTAAAAAACTGTTGACAATGACAGTTGAAAAGCAGAAGCAAGGTCTACCATGCTTTTAAATTTTTTTTTTCAAAGCATAATAATTAGTGCTCATGTAATAAAATTTTCAAATGGCAAATATACCCGTTTTACAAAATTACAATTTTTGCCCCTACATTATTATTTTTAACAATTATTATATCACATTAAATACCATATCCTTTTTAGTCATTTAACATATTCAAAGTAATTTATATAAAAGTTTATCAAACACTTAAACACCATTTTTTTTATTTTATTAAAAGCACTTTTACATAAAAAAAAAGTTTACCAAACACTCAACAACTTTATTTTACAGTTATTTATTTTCACAACACAGTAGAAGCAGTGGAAAAAAAAAACACAGCAATACCAAACTAGCTCTTAGTAGTAAGTTAAATATTTTTAAGTTTATCACCGTGAATACTAATTAGTATTACGGAGCATAAAAACACCTAGTTTTTGTGGCTTGAAATTGTATCATTGTCACAATACTACATAACTCCAATGTTTTTTCTGTTATGTGGAAAAATATTATGAAAGGTTAGTGGTTAAGAACATTTACTGGTGTACGGATATCTTGTATTCGATTTCTCCAGTCATATCACTTTTATTAAAAACAAATGAGGTACTGTTTTTTCAATCTATGATAAATAATGATATTTTAAATAAATACTTTTCATGATAATATCCACATATAAATGGACCTAGTATACAACATAAACAATTGACACGCTCTGATCTCGATGACCGGGGGACAACGGGATGGCCACGTGCTGGCCGACATCCGAGGGTGACGCAAGCCATTTAATGAATGCATATGCCAAGAACATATGAAACATGCATATAAATTTCGCGCGAACTACGCAATATAATATTCAAATACAAACCTTACCAAAATAATATAATAATATTCCGCCATCAATAAAATGATAGTGATAATGCATGACATGTTCAGAGCATACATTTTGTTTGTACCATACTTAGGGCCTCCTTATTTAGATCTCGTATAAATACTCGGGGGACTTAAATGTAATTATGTAATAAAGGAAGGAGCAAATATGTAATAAGTGAGGAGCCCTTATTCTATAAAAGGGACTCATCACCCTCACAACAAGGGCAATCCTCCTTACCCCCAGAGACCTCACTCTCACCTCACAAACTCCCTCACATTTAGAGAGCCTCATTCTCACACTACAGAGGCTCTTTCCTTCACAATCTTCTCAGAGAAATACAATAATCAGTGTGGACGTAGCCCAAACATTGGGGTGAACCACGATACATTTTGTGTTATTTACTTTCTTGCAGATTCACGGTCGGATTTACGTTGTTCCAAGACCCCTCCGGTTTTGTGCATCAACATTTGGCGTCGTCTGTGGGAATCGACACGAAAAGTTATGTCGGTTCTTTCTCAATTTTTCACCTTCGCCGTGAATCTGCAAAAACCCAAAAAAACCCCCAAATCTCTTTCTCCTTCGCAACCCAGTTTCTCTCTCCTCAATTTTGGCACATTTCAGAGAGCGGTGACAGACACCTTCATTTCCTACTTCTTACCATTCACATCCTCCCCTCCCTATTTTCTCAGTAACCAAACACACCAAAAAAAAACATGGGGCCGTACCGATCATGGCAGGTCGTGGCAGTCCTCATCTTCATGATCTTCACTGTCTCATCGGCCCTCGACATGTCGATCATCTCCTACGACAGTAACAACCACCTCGGAGACAGTAAGTCGTCGGGCAGCTGGAGGACCGACAATGTGGTGATGTCGATATACGAGGGGTGGCTGGCGGAGCACGGAAAGGCATACAATGCTTTGGGAGAGAAGGAGAGAAGTTTCCAGATCTTCAAGGACAACCTTAGGTACATCGACGAACAAAACTCCAAGAACCTTAGCTACAAGCTCGGTCTGAATATGTTCGTCGATCTGTTGAATGATGAGTACCGGAACACTTACCTCGGCGCCAAGACCCGTGCACAGATGAAGCAGGTGTCCAACAGAAACACCAAGAGCGACCGGTACGCGCCACGTGTAGGCGATTCGTTGCTTGACTCCGTTGATTGGAGGAAGGAGGGCGCGGTGAGTCCAGTCAAAGACCAAGGCAGCTGCAGGAGTTGCTGGACATTCTCAACTATCTCCGCCGTAGAAGGTATCAATAAGCTAGTCACTGGTGATCTCATCTCCTTATCTGAGCAGGAACTGGTAGACTACGATAGAGCATACAATGAAGGCTGCAATGGAGGTCTTATGGACTATGGCTTCAAGTTCATCATAAAAAATGGCGGCATTGATAGCGAAGAGGACTATCCTTACAAAGGATATGATGCCACATGTGACACCTACAGGACTCCAAAATTGATATTTTCCACAGGTTTCTTGAGCTCCAGTCCGCGCTTGAAGGGTCCGTCCTGGGAAAGGTCTCTGTTCCGCCGGTGGAGTTGCCACCAAGTTTTACGCCGTTGAAGTTGGATTATGAGGAGATATTGAATGCTTGGTCCGATAAGGGACCACTATACATTGATGGAGGAGATTCCCCACAAACTGTACCTGACTTGATGCATCAGCAGGATCATCAGCTTTTTTAGCTCAATGAAGAAAAGAGAGAAAGCAAAAGCAAGTGAGAGACACACGGGTCGACCGAGAAAAAGAGAAAAGCAAAAGTAAAAAAGGAAAAGCATTTATGGGTTGTCTTCCATTTGGAGGATCCAGCTGAAAGAAGCTTTCCCATCAATTGTTCTCACTTTCTTTGGATTCCCTTCTACTCATTCATTTCGGCGCAGAGGCAGACTGTAAAGATTAATTAGGTGCACATGCATGACAGCAGCGCACAGACAGAAAGCAGAAAGCAAAAGCAAGGAATAAACACCCACACTGCAAAAGCAAGGAGTAAACACCCACCAGAATGATGTGATTTACTTTTCTTGTTTTTGAATGATGTAGTTTATTTTTTTCTTATCTTTCAGAGACATCTATATAACCCCATCAGAAGGTAATAATAATAAAAAAAAAATGGCAAGCCCAAAATAATGGGCTGCAATGTTATGTGGATGGCGAATGCCCCTATGCCCAAAAGAGCCAGGCCCTATAACTCCACAATTATTCGGCACCCTACCGTTATTATCACCAACCAGGTGATCAAAAGTACGTCTAGTACTTCCAAAATTATTCGGCACCCTGCCGTTATTATCACCAACCAGGTGATCAAAAGTATCACCAACCAGGTGATCAAAAGTACGCCCAGTACTTCCAAAATTATTCAGCAATCTACCACTATTATCACCAACCAGGTGATCAAAAGTACGTCCAGTATTCCAAAATTATACATGAGCATCACTCATGTTAATCATACATAAGCATTCATGAGCATCACTCATGTCAATCATACATAAACATTCATGACCATCATTCATGTCAACATTTATGAGCATCACTCATGTTAACATTCATGAGCATCATTATGTCAACATCCATGAGCATCACTCATGTCAATCAACATAAACATTCATGAGCATCACTCATGTCAATCTAGCTTCGAAAACTTCATTTACAGAGCTCTAGCTTCAAAAGCTTTATTTACAGAGCTCTAACTTCAAAAGCTTTATTTACAGAGCTCTAACTTCGAGAGCTCCAACTTCAAAAGCTTTATTTACAGAGCTCTAGCTTCAAAGCTTCACTTGCAAAGCTTCACCTACAAAGCTTCAGTCAAATACCGCCTCTCAACAATCGCCACTTCGGCCCATACATAGATTCGATTTGAAGTCTTCAGCCAACAGACTCTATTGACCGAAGACTTGGGGGACTACATTATGTACCATATATTGGGCCTCAACTGGGCTTCATGAAAAATACCTGGGGGACTTAGCCCATTATTTATGTATTGAGGAGTGAACCCTTATTTTATAAAAGGGACTCTCTCACTTTCATTAGAAAGCACCCATTATTTATGTGTTGAGGAGTGAGCCCTTATTCTATAAAAGGGACTACCTCACTTTCATTAGAGAGCACCAATTATTCATGTACTGAGGAGCGAGCCCTTATTTTATAAAATGGACTCCCTTATCTTCATTAGAAAGCATCGCCGCCTGCTGAGCAACCGCCTCGCCGTGAGCATCACTCCTAACCTATCATTTATGTATTGATGAGCGAGCCCTTAGTTTATAAAAGGGACTCCCTCACCATCATTAGAGAGCATCGCCGCCTGCTGAGCAACCACCTCGCCGCGAGCATCAACTCTAGCCCATCATTTATGTATTGAGGAGCGAGCCTTTATTTTATAAAAGGGACTCCCTTACCTTCAACGCCACAAGCCGAGCCAACCAAGGCAACATAAGCCACAAGCCAAGCAGCCTCGCAACATGTGCTATTTCTAGTTGAACATCATTTCATTTCGAGCACCGCCTCATATCAAGTATCAGTTCAAGACATCTAGTTACTTCGGCCCACACATGGACTGAATTTCAAGTCTCCAGCCAAAAGACTCTCTTTACTGAAGACTTGGGGACTACTGTTTGTACCATACTTAGGGCCTCCGTATTTAGACCTCGTATAAATACTCGGGGGACTTAAATGTAATTATGTAATAAAGGAAGGGGCAAATATGTAATAAGTGAAAAGCCCTTATTCTATAAAAGGGACTCATCACCCTCACAATTAGGGCAAGCCTCCTCACCCCCAGAGACCTCACTCTCACCTCACAAACTCCCTCACATTCAGAGAGCCTCATTCTCACACTACAGAGGCTCTCTCACTCACAATCTTCTCAGAGAAATACAATAATCAGTGTCGACGTAGCCCAAACATTGGGGTGAACCACGATACATCTTGTGTTATTTACTTTCTTGCAGATTCACGGTCGGATTTACGTTGTTCCAAGACCCATCCGGTTTTGTGCATCAACACATTTAATTCATAATACAAGCGGAATGTGTGACATAAAGTGCTATTACAAGTGAATTCAAAAGCAGAGATGATGACACGATATCATTGGTAAGGGAATGCCTCGTAGCTCGGATCGTATGCTTCGTTCCTATGTCATGAGGGAGCGCAAAACAAAACATGAGTGGACCAAGTTGATATATATAATACTAAAACAGTTATTCATCAACGTATTACAAAGAACATGAAAATTGATAAAGCATGGTATTCCAAAATATTCTCAGTAAAACATGATATCTCATAATAAGTAAAATCTAATTTACTCATAAAACGTAACCATTAAATCATGTTTTTCATGTATGCATTTCTAATATTAAAATATGAATTTTAGAAGGGGTCCACTCACATATACTCCGTCGTCGAAGAGCCGTGCAAAATAGGAGGGATAGAAACGCCGTTAAAAATAGTACCTAAGCACATAAAGGGTCCAATTAATAAAACTCTACCATAACGATTGAATTTCTGAAAAAGCACGTCATAAACGGATTCAGGACATCTAAAAACATAAGGGGGACCTCGAGTACCCCCCACGTGCCGCTGCAAAGTGGCTGCTTCGAGGTCACCTGCCGAGATGGGTCGTGGGAAAGTTTGCCGGAAAAGTCGTCAGCGCCGCTATGGACGGCAACGTGTGTGCTCCACGCGCTGACACTAACGACACTTCATACGCAAACCAAGCGGCAGCTGGGTCTGGGCTCCGACTGGTTTTGGGCCTGGGCTTGGGGTTTCTAGGCTGGGAGGTTTGGGCCTAGGTTTATTTGGACGAAGGCCCAAGTCAGCATGGCCTAAAGGCTTGGGTTCTAAAGGATTTTGGGCTTGGGTCCTAACGGGTTTTGGGCTTGAAAGCCCCGCCCAAAGCTCTGGGCTGGAGGACTCGTTTTAGGGTCTTTGGTTAAGTATGACCCTTTTTTGACGATGGAGAAGACCGGAGCTTCCTGAGCTTATATCGACTCTGTTACTCAACTCTAGGGTGCGATCTAGCTATCAAATTAAAGCTTAGAAAGAGAGGAAGATATTCGTACCTAAAACACGCCATGAGGTGGCTGGAGTAGGCCAGAGTTTAATTCGAAATCCACGGGGCTCGCCAGAGTCTCTAAGCCTTTGCACCAGTTCCCTTGGTGCTACCTTCTTGATCCTGGGTTCAAGGGTTGGTGTCTGTGGGTCGTGGGTTCAAAAGTTGGTATGTGTGTCGTCGGAGGGGTGAGAGCACAGAGAGAGAGATTTGCGAGAGGGAGAGAAAGTGTAAGCTGAGAGATAAAGTACTCGGGGGAGAGAAGAGAGAATGAGAGAAAGTGAGGAGATGGAGCTGCCATGTGGCAGTCAGTGAGAGAGGGAAAGTTAGGAGAAAATCCAAAAAGGGGATTTGGATTGGGCAGTGGATAGGGGACAAAAATCCTAAGTGGGGCCCATGGTTCGCAAATTAATAATGTAAAGAACAAAACATAAAAATATTTGAAAAACATAGAATCTTCATTATAAATCCAAATCTGAATCTGTTTGCGCCTACACGTTTATGGCAATAAGTACGTTAAGAATAAATTAGAAAAAGTAAAACTACACGTTTCGACGAGACGGTCAAACAAAGTCAACTCAAAGGCAAAATGGTAATTTCATAAGTCCATAATTATGAAAATATACTAAATTTGGGACAGGGTTTCACAACCATAGATCTCTAATTATAACTTTTCTTTACACTTAGTACTATAGTTTGGTAGTGTTCCTCATCACTTGTAAGTGAGAAGCGTTAGGTTCGAAACTAGTGAATGACAAGTTCGATATTAAAATCATTGTATAAAAAATATCACTTTTCATAATAAAATACACAAAAATAGGACTAATAACCTAACTAACAGATTTCAAAGAACAGACGTTTGCTTCCCATTTATTACCTAAAACACAAATTAATTAATAGAAGTATCAGATGCATTTCTTGGTGCCACAAGCTATGTTTTGGCATACTGTTGGACCCGGGACCAAAAATACGATATCACCTCATGCAGTACTAGAATTGTATGGGGAGAAGAATTAGAGCTCGTTTGGTTGTGCTTTTGAAAGAGCCAAAAACGCTTCCTAATGAGTAAAAGCGCTTCAGTTTAAAAAAATGGTTGTTTGGCAAACACTTTAAAAGTGCTTTTAGCTAGAAGTAGAAGCATTAAGAAGCGTTTTCTAAGAAGAGGTGCTTCCTCCTAAAAGTGTTGCACAAAGAAAACAAGGGAAGCACTTTGCTCCCTTTAATGAGTTTTTTTCAATCCCAAAATTATCCTTATTTTTTAATTTGCAAAGTCTAAAATGCCATTCCACTTTATAAAATCATCAAAACTACCATCACCAATTTTTTCTAGGGTTGCACGTTGAAAACCCAAAATGTTTTTTATTTTCAGATTATTTTGAAGGCTAGAGCAGTCCACTTGGTCTCCATCTCTTCCTCTCCATCTTCCCAAATCTCTCTACATCTTCATAACCTGAAATTTTTGTGGAGGTATGTATGTTATTTCTTATCTTAAATTTGTACGTGGTGTGACAATTTTATCGATTATATATTATTTTTGTCAAAATCATTGTGAATTGACTCGAAAGCAATAAAATATGGCCTCAAAATTGAAACAAAAAGGAGAAAACATAAACTAAACCTTTGGCCTCTTGTTGATAGAGAATAAGTGTCCCCTGCATATATGGATTTTTTAAAACATCACCCTGTTTAAGAGAAAAGAAGACCCTCTTATTATTATCTGTAGCATTATATGGATTTTTAAAATAGTAAAGCAATACACAAAGTCATTCAAACAAGAAGGTTTCATATCCTTTGAGTCGAACATGCATATAGATTATTATTAGCCCACAAGTCATAACTAATTATTAGTCGAACATGCATATAGATTATTACAGCTTCCACGATAATATGACCTGTTGTTAATATCCATGAGCTTAAATCCCTCATGTATGCCAACAACTTCCTCCATCGACAAATGCTCAGTACTACCTATTAATTTAAAATCCCAAAAGAAAAAAAAACATTAGTAACTGAAGGCACATACAAATCGAATGTACAATTAAAACAACTTAACAATTAGTTGCTTGTTAAGGTTACAAATACTGCAAGTAGTGGTGTACTGCATTATATAGCAAGCATTAGATTACAAATCATGCATTATTGTTTTTAACTTACTTTCATGTTGTTAGTTAGGACGTAAGCAGTGGTGTATGCTCTTATTACGTGCTATGGGTTTTTTTTCTTTCTTTCTCTTCATAGATATGTCAAAAAATATAGTTAAGGATGTACACGATGCAAGTGGGAAAGGTAATGAAAAAAAAAAAGCAAGGCAATGTGGGATGATGCAAGTGTTGAGACATTTATAAGCATTTGTGTAGTTGAGACATTAGCCAAAAATCAAACAAGTGACATCTTAATAGGATTAGATGGAAAAATGTTATTAATAAGAAATTTAATGACCTTACTCAAAGGTCATATGTTCATAAACAACTCAAGAACAAATGGACATCACTTAAGAAAGAATGGCAATTGTGGACATCTTTAGTTGATAAAGAGACTGGCTTAGGATGGGATCCTGTGAAGCAAACCATCATTGCAAGTGATGAGTGGTGGGAGAAAAAAGTGAAGGTGAGAAATTATTATCTCAAATCAATGGAGAATCCAGCTTCATATTTATGTTCTTTTATCACAATTTGTGAATTGCAAAATATCGAAATAGTGGACTGAAAAATGTTGACCAACTGGACATTTTGTTTAAAGAATGAGCCGTTATAGGTGTAGGCGCGTGGGCACCCTCACAAGGGTTGATGAGTAATAATGTCCAGAAAGAGATATTTAATCAGAGGCATTCATCCCTAAGGTGCACAATAGAAAGAACTTTTGGTGTTTGGAAAAACAGATGGATAATGATTTGTCTTATGCGTAACTTCCCTTTTGAAAAACAGGTACAAATTGTTGTTGCTTCAATGGCTTTGCATAATTTTATTAGAAATCATTCCATGACATATCAAGAGTTCCAATCATATGATGATGATGATGAGCTACTTCCGCCTGGACATGAGGAAGATCATAGAGATGAAGAGATTGTTGATGAAAATTTTACTCATAGGCGAGAGTTAGATGTTGAACGAGAAAGAATTGATAATCTTCTTATATCTAGTTAATACTTATTTCATATTTAATTGTCATGCAACTATAATTTGTTCTTATTTTTTAAGAAACAAACATATATTCTCAATAAGTATGTATCATTTTGTTAATGATCATTATTTCTTTAATTGAATTTTCATCAACACTTTAATCAACTTGTATGCTAATTATATACAAAAAATACTTATGAAAAAATTATTGAGAATTATTAAGGAAAAGCGTTTTCTTATTTGATAACCAAACACTCTATTTAATATCAAAAACACTTCTATACAATACAAAAAACACTTAGTAGTTGTATGCCAAGCAAACTGCTTCCTCATAAAAGCGCTACACAAAAGTGCTACAAACAAAAAGCGCTAGTGAGTAAAAGCACTTTCTAAAGTAGCACATCCAAACGAGCCCTTAGTTTGTCATTAATGTGTGTTGCCCTTATCTATAAATAAATAGAAATATCACTAGACCGGAGAATAAACACTACGAATCAATCATCAATATTTTACTTATTTGCTAGAACAAAATCACTTACACAACGAATCAATCAATCAAATAAATCCAATAATAAGATAAAACCATCGATAATTAGGTATATTGGTATCGATCTCCATTGGAAAATCCGTGGATCAATCAGAAAGGGTCTTATTATTTTCTTCGAGTTTTTATTTTACATAAATTATCTTTCCAGATGTTAATCAACATAATCAGTGGAAGAAAACTTCAAAAACAGTCTGGGATAAATGAAATATTGAATATGTTTCCAATAAATACAGTTAATTTGTCACAATAGCATTACATAAATCTTAGAAACTGCTAGGTTTTCAAATCTCCATTGCCTGTTTGCAAGAACAGCTATGGCTTCAAGCTACAAGATCTGCCCAAAGGAAGAAAGGGCTACATGCTGAAGGGGTTCTTCGCGATCAACAACCTGATGGTAGAAGTTACGCCAACGAACGACGGACACATATACACCGCTATCATGGCAACCAAAATGTATAGTACGGAAATTCTTCTCCCAAAGAACTCTTCACTTCACCAGAATATTCCAGATTTGGCTGCAAATTAGGCCATCAAGCACCACCATTGCAATATTTACTGCATCAAGAGAAAAAAAATCCTTACCTCATAGATTTGAGGGTTTATATGACATATCGATGTCGTGCCTCGACTGTTCTTACCCATGTAAGGAAGCCTGATACGATGAATACAGTTCATAATTCGTTAATGAAAGTCAGGTCAGACTTCAGAGCTTTTGTGTCCATAAAGATAAATTTTCAGCTTTCAACCTTATGGTATTGTACCAATTATGACAAGAGAGACCAAAATTCACCTGCCTACCAAATGGGGATAATTTTTCATTGCTTCTGAATACGGACTTGAAGTCAGCAACAAATTTAATGCCTAATATAAAGGGATTTCGATAGCAATAAATAAAAAATAAAAATAAAAACCCTAAGAAACCCTAATCCCTAAACCCTACATAGTTCGAGACCGACATGTCGAAATCGATAAATCTTTGTTACCACGACAACATGATGGAATTAATGATCCAGTCTAGATCCCCCATAGACCCCGTCTGATCAGTAACTATTTTCTGGGAGTAAATATTATCAAGCTTGATCAAGCTTGGTTAACAAATTTATAAGCAGAAAATTCAAGAAAAATCGTAAACGCAAATATACAAAACAAACATGATTCAGAGAGTGAGAGAGAGATAGGTGGGGGCGACAGATAGAGATTAAGCACGCAAAGCTTCGAGCATGAACCCAGCATGCAAGAAAATACCATGTGTGCTCACTCTCTTCTGTCACCGCCTTTTACCCTTTAAAACCTTCTCTTCAATATTGCAGCACAGAGAGAGAGAGAGAGGCCTCCAAAAAACCCTAGCTGTTTATCCCCAGCCCCCCAAATTTTCTATGAGATTGGAACATTTGTTTTTTTTTTTTTTTTTTTTTTTGGAGGGTTTCAAACCCTAATCTCTAGGGTCGCTCTATTCGACCTCACCGGGAAGGGAACCCCAATCTATCACTCTACTCACCCTCGGATCCTCACCGTTGAGGGAACCCTAATAGCTTACCCTTGTTTTGCTTTGCTTTGCTTTGATATGAGAAATTGCAAGGCCTGTTGAGGCTTTATATAGAAGGAAAAAAAGAGAAAAGAGAGGAGTAGCAGGAGTTGCATCGCGTATGGAATAAACTGGGTTTGTCTTCTATTGGTCATCGTCCATTATTTTAATGCCATTTTAATTTTTAATCACAGATCGAAGAGAAAGGAAAAATAAAGTCGTCTAGAACTTTATCTCTTCCCATCCCCAATGTTCAAACCAACCACATACATTTATTCAGTTACTGTCACCGATGCATCTTGTAATTATAAATCTTCCAGTCCTTTCCTCCTCTCCTTTATTTTGATAGATGACAATCCCTTCCTTTCAAGGACGAGGCCCTATCTCTTTTCCTCTTCTGGCCTCTTGTCCTCCGTATTAAATAATATATTTATGGACTTAATTTGGACATGTTGTTTTGTGTCCCAACCTAGCACCAAATTTATGCATACATTTTAAGAGTTTATTACAATAAATTGTATTGTGCGATGATGGCGTATGGACTTTTTTTAGAGTCAATATAGATTTGCACCAATAATATAGTGTGAGTGATTAACTGTCCATGTGAGTGAGTGAACTTTAGTCTTAACCGTTTATGTGAATGAGTTATTTTTAGCCGTCTATAAATGTGAAGGATGAGAGCCAAAGATAATAGTCCATGCATGCGTGAGTGGTTCCTATATTCACATGCATAAATTAATACAAAATGTGGCACTTTCTCTATAAGAAACCCAATGAACACATATGATATTCAAAAGAAGGAAACTTGGGAAATGAAAGTGACCAAGCTGTTACGATCTTTAGTAACTAAAACATGATACTTAAATCTTTGTTGTCATTGAAATCATATGCAGATATCAGCAGTGTCCCCATTTGCTAGCTGGATTGGCCGAAATGGGCACAATGCCTTGAATATCCATGACACAAACAAAACACGGGGATATAAATATATCTGCAAAGTCGAACATGCAAAAGCACCATGCTTCCTTAATCAAATCATAAACTAATTAAGTGCAAATCACAATTAAGCTCAAATTAACAAAGCAATGTTGCAGGGCCAGTCCTTTGGAAAAAGAAAAAGAACAAGAAGAATTGCTTTCGCACAAATTGGCCAATAACAGGTCAACAGATCCATTGTTCTTGATCATACTATACACAAGCCGGCGCAAAAAAAAAAAAAAGGATAAAAAATCGGCGTTAAAGCAGTTTAAAGTATATATGCTTTATAATAATTGATTCATTTTTATTGTTGGAATAATAATTAACTAAGAAAATGTAAAAGAAGGAATATATCAAAGACAAGGGCAATGTCACAAGTCTCTCTAAGTGACCTATCAGTGCAAAAATGCGTGGTTTGTGGGACGTCATGCCTTTGTTACATTCCCTAATGAAATATATAGTATGTGATTAGATTTGATACTTGCATAAAGTAAAATTTGTATACGTATAACTGAAAGTCTATGCAGCCCATTTAGATTAAATCGTGATAATCTAGCAGAGTAAAACTAGATTCAAGAGATTTTGGTGCTTCTTGAAATGCAGTCATGCTCAACTAAGGATCGTTTCTGGAGAGGAGATGTCAGGGACAAATATATTGCAATCGTCGGATTAATCTAACGGGTTGAAATTCTTAATAACTTATCATAAAGTACCCCCGATTAAGAACAAACTCATGGCCGTGAGTTCTGTTTCACAAAAAAGCTTTCTCATTTCTTTTTCCCCATCCTGCTAACAAACTAGATAAGTCATCTTCGACATAGCAATAACAAGATTACAGTTTTCAAGTGAGTTGGGAAACTTTTCCCTTCTTTGAAGGGATTTTACAAACAATCGGAAGACTAAACCTTGAAACCCTAAAAATTAAAGTATAAAAAACCCAGATATACTGAAATTTTGACTAGACAATTCCAAGATGTTTAAAGATTCAATCACTCCAAGATGGCATCTCAGGTCCTCAAAGGACTCCAATGCGATTTTGAACAAATATTTATCAAATTATATACATCCATTATTATTATTATTTTTTTACCAAAAAAGTCAAGCTAATTTCACTTTTACGCCTTGATCGATTAGTGCTTTCTACAACAAAGAAATGGCTGAACATTGAACACCCATTTGCTTTATCTACACACTGCTGTCAGCATCACTGCAAGACAAGAGTGTGTAGTGATTGTAAATGTCATCTTTCTCTTTTGCTCTTATAAGAGATGAGTGTGTAGTGATTTATTTGGATTGTTAGTTTGAACTTGTCAATACACTCAATTTTGATTCGGAATGATCCAAATTTATTATAATTAACAACATATAATATCGCTTAGGTTCGATCCTCATCAAAGACAAATTTGAATCATATTATTGTTAGCTCATTGTGAGGCTAAGCCCACCCCTGCCTTGAATGTAGTTAATATCGCTTGTTCAAAAAGAATAAAAAAAAATAAAAAGAGGATATAAAATGAGACTTACAATTCGATATTTCTGTGATCCTATTATAAATGGGTCTAGATATGATTCAATAATAATTTGATTCAACTTAATAGAAGATATTATCCATACTCTATTATATTATTATTATTATTATTATTATTATTTTGTTGAATTTCTATATTATTTGTTAGGTATTATACTTTGTAAGTAACCTCATTCGAGCTATCGGATTATCTAATGAATAATAGACAAATACAATAATATTATTTAAAAAAAGTTTAATTCTTAAATTAAATCCAATAATGATCTAATTCAATTTGGATCAAATATAGATTGACAAGTCAAATATGATAATTCGAATCTGAATAGATCCAAATTTGATAATCCTATTATAAATGAATGCGCATATGGATTAAAGCTGACACAATCCAAATTCGACTAATTTAATCGATGATGTATTGCTGGCTATGTAGCTTACCAAGTACCAGGGAATGATGATGAGTGGTAGGGTAGGAAGAAAAAATATACCCATTATGGAAGTGGGAATGCCTTTTGTATGGCCTAAGACTTACCCTTTTGGGAGTGGGAAATGAGGGAGGTGCTTACATACATTGCATTCATGTTTCAACAACCCTAGCTGAAATAGAATATTATTTCAAAAGTCACCACTTGCATTGCCAATCATGATGATAAAGCATCTTCTCTTGCCAGAGAAATTTTAGTTGTAATAGGAATACGGATGATACATCACGTATTTTTATACAAGTGGTGAAAAATTTTAATTTTTAAGTTATTAACCTTTTAACACACATAATCCACAATTTCTATAAGGACACATGGTGTACTACCTCGTGTGATGGTCATATTTAAAAATCTCTCATTGCCATCGTGGTTTATATATATAATACAGTCCATGGTCCTGGTCCATGGAACACTTTTTCGTGGTAAGCGGTAACCCTAATGGCAGGCGAGAGACCCTTGGAGCCTTTGGACCAGCAGGAGCATGCTTTCATTTATCCTTTTCCACTTTCGGCAGCAACCAAAACGGGTGAGGAGCTTATCTCGACCTTTTATCAGGGTGCATGCCACTGACATGTGGCATGCTAGGGTTTAGCTCGCTACTTGTGGGTCGAAGGCCACCAACCAAATTTTATCCTCCAATAATGTGTTTTTTATACAAACTATTGCGTCAATAGGTTAAATTGTTAAATGTTAGTGAAATGGAGGATTGGTGGGGATTAAACCTGCAACAGAATGCAACAGAATCCAATAATGTATGTTTGGGTCATCAAATTTGGGCATCAGATAACATATCACATAAATACACGTTGGTATTTCGATAACATGTCAAGGAATAATGTAATGTAACATAAGATATGTGATTAAATACAACACGGACACATTTTTAAATATCAATAATATAATTTTGTGAGTTTGAGTGATCCTAGTAACTGCCTAGCAATGTATACATGAGTTTAATATGACTAAAAAAGCGTGCGTCCGTATTTACACTTAAGTTTGAATTCCGTTATGTATAATTTAAATGAATTAGTTTAACATATCGCTCATATATAGAAACTACCTAACTTTATATGCCTAACATGCCTTCTAGTAATGGCTTTATTATTAAAGCTCATTACAAGGGTGCATATGATATGAGAATCAATTGAGTAAGCATGCTAGCTATTAGTGTTCTGCGATCAATCAATTTAGTTAGATTGTGTTGGATTAAATCGGAATCTTTGTGGTCCATTGGTACGTGTCAATAATGTGTGGTCGGGGTAGATTTTCAACCTACTGATAACCCAACTTTTGGCTTTATTAGTTGTGTTTGAGGAAGAAAAACACAGAAACACTTGCTTTTTTGTTGGTGCTGCAGTATTTGAATTCAAGCTAATTCTGGCCCGACGATGTCCCATCCATTCCAAACAAAGTTGAGGGATAAACATCTATCTATCAATCCAACAAATCAATTCACGGAAATCTGATGCTCTATATAGAGAACACTTACTTGTATGAAGATAAATATAAAAGAAGAAAAATGTTATTCATATACTTATTTTTACTTCTTACAGCCTTACTAATTTTTAGTTATTGATCTTTTTCAATTTATTTGATCTGACAACTGGAAATTAAAGAAGGTGTGTGAGAAGTAAAAATAAGTGTGTGAATACCACTACTTATAAGAAAATATTGCACTTATTCACTTATCCCATAAGTCATAAGTATTATCGATCTCATACTTCTACTGTATTATAACAATATTTACAAGTAGTATAAATTAATCAATTTCCTAGCAGTACAAGGAATTTTTTTTCAAAATATCCGGTATTTAAGCGGTTATTCTATGTGTGATAAAATAAGTGGAAAAATACAAATAAATATGTTAATTTCATCCACTTTTATAATGGCCTGTGAAATGCCCTTTTTAAATATCCGGTACTCTCTCATGTACAAGCCACAATATCCTTGATCAGTTCGCACCAATGGATTTGCCAGTGGAGATTTCTGCCAACAAGGAAACCATGTGAACAGTGAACTGAATCAGAGACGTATGTGCATGATCACGTGCTCCCTACCACAGCAATATACATGCATTGGTCGATAAGGGAGGCGGCCGGTGGCATATATGCCCTGATCACTTGTCTGATCCGCAACGATTATGAACAGCGCAGCAGAAATAAAAGCTGCATATTTTGCGTTTTCTCGTTCTTTTGTTAACTGCATTTGTCTGTTTTGGCAGATTACATCGAGGACTGCGTGTGAGAAGAAGATGATAACATGAAGGCCTCTGAATCTGTTTCTTTCCCGAGCCCACTTCAACGGCACCGAGTCTTAGTTTCTATTCATGAGGGCGACAGAGAGTTTGATATCTAATTATATTTAGTCTTAGTTTAAGCGATAATGAGTAGAGTATAAGGGTGCGTTTGTTGCGCCGGACTGTCTCGGACTGGACTAGCTGCCGGGACTAAGCTGGACTGGCTTAGACTGGACTAAGCTGGACTAACTTAGTGAAGCGTTTGGTGCAGTCTCGGACTAAGAAGCAGGATAAGAAAAACAATACTGTTCACCAGATTTGTGTTTGCTTAGACTAGAACTACAAATTGTTGCCATTGTGTAATAGAGTAATGCTACAAATCTCATGATATGGGTTAATTGGAGCATATTTTTGCCATGTATATTATGAATCTTAAAAAAAATTGACAATTGTTTTGTTTCTATTACCTGCTAATAGAATTGGGTTTAATTTGCAAATGTAGCTTGATTTAAACTCTATCACCCAACAGAAGAAAAATAATAGTGGCCAATACATGCAACTTCAACAAATACAAGTACATAAGATCTCCATAATTTAGAAAATCCTAGTTAACATTAGTTAACATTAGCCAAAATAGATCTCCATAATTTACAAAATGGCTAGTTAACATAAGCCAAAATACTAGTGCAAAGCTAAGTTATAAGTCATAACATAAGATTGTATGATTAATAAAATACATCCATGTTAACGTAAATAAAATACATCCATGTTAACATTAGCCAAAATCCTCATCCGCTTGCGTTGTCGCTTAAAAGCCTTTGGACGAACACTTTCTTGAGTTCCGGTTTGATTGCCCTGAACACTCCCACATTTTTTGGTTTATCCAAAATAAGAGACAATGCATCAATTTGATCCATAGGAGAGAGACCCATTGCTTCAAGTTCATTAGCTATGTCAGTATGATCTGCAGTACCTTGAACTAAAGCTTCAGTTATCATTTGCATCCTCTTCCCACTTTCAACATAAAAATCTTTCAGTCCACTGATAAGTGCCTCAGTTCCATCACTTGAACTTCCCACAGCTCTT
Source organism: Malus sylvestris (assembly GCF_916048215.2). Classification (NCBI taxonomy): domain Eukaryota; kingdom Viridiplantae; phylum Streptophyta; class Magnoliopsida; order Rosales; family Rosaceae; genus Malus; species Malus sylvestris. The sequence goes on along the minus strand of NC_062267.1, from coordinate 4,962,246 downwards.
TTCCTCTTTCTTTGGCTATTTTCAGATAGGGTGCTTTGTTGGCTTTGTTGGTTCATTGAAGAAACAAAATTTTCACCTCCAATATCACTTTCACCAACATGATCATGACTTTGTTCCTCCACCATTTGAGCAGGGGTTTCGGCTACATTACCCGTAGCCCGATCTTTTCCAAATATATATGCAAATCTATCAAACAGTGGAAAAGGTTTGCTTCTCCATCCATCGGCTTCTTTATTTCTCTAAGATTATATCAACATAGCAAAACTAAAATTTAGCATGCGTAACAAATATAGCAGCAAGAATATAACTAATGCATAAATAAAATAGGATATGAACCTGCACATAAGTTTGCCATGCGTCATCACTGTCAACTTCAACGCACTTTTTGACATCATTCCATGCAAATTCACTTGTGTTTATCATGTCAACGACCATACTATATGTTTTTTTCCATTTCTTCAACTTGGACTCAATATGTGGATTTGCCTTTATATTTGAATGAGGACATAAAACATTGACAGCTTTTGCTATTTCAACCAAAGTACCTTGTTTGAAATCACCGGTGTCACACCGTTGCTTCCGAGCAACAAAATCCTCAAGAACTCCTAGTAATACTTCTTCCTCAAATGCTTCCCATTTACGCCTTCTTCCTTTTGGCTCTTGAGTAGCATTCAAAATATTATCGTTATCCATACCTAAACAAAAAATATTTTAATGAAGGAAAATATCATACAAATAATCAATTTGCATAATATCCAATCAACTTGCATAATATCCAATCAACTTGCATAATATCCAATTAATTTGCATACCATCCAATCATTGTGCTAATATCTAACAAATGCATGATAAAAAGGAATACTAAAATAAAATGTTATCATTAAAACATATAGCTAGTTCGGTTGCTGGTTCCTAATTGCTCTCCACTCATTATACATTTCCTGAGCCATATCATTCCTCATTGCAGTCCACTGGTCCGATGTTTGAACACTACCAACATATTCACCTTCTTCTGTATTTTGTCCATCTTCTATTATTGGCAAATTCTCCATTGGATCTACTGACATCTCTTGCCTAATAAGATTGTGTAGTAGGCAACAAGCGGTAATTATTCGACCTTGTGTCCTTATCGGATAGAAAGATGGACTCCTTAGTATCGACCACCTTCCTTTTAGCAAGCCAAAACAGCGTTCAATTACATTCCTTGCCTTAGAATGCTTCATGTTAAAATATTCTTCCTTATTAGAAGGTGTTCTTCCCTCCCATTCAGATAAATGATAAGGTATTCCTCTATAGGGTGCAAGGAATCCTTCACCATTTGTATAACCATCATCTACAAGGTAATAACAACCTAATGAAAAAAAAAACAGACCTTATTAGTGTTTTGTAGTTGACAAACAGAACTAAACCTAACTTACAAAGTTGAGACTAAGTAATAGTCTTACCCGCTGGTACCTTAAAACCATTAGGCCTACTAATCGCATCATGTAGCACTCTAGAGTCTGATGCGGAACCCTCCCACCCCGGAAACACATATATGAATTGCATATCTCCTGAACACACACCTAACACATTAGTTGCGACTCGACCCTTTCTTGTTCGGTATCTTGGTTTGTCAATTTCAGGTACATGCACATCAATGTGTGTTCCATCCAATGCTCCCAAGCAATTCTTAAAAACCAAAAATAATAAACTTTTTGTTAATTTATACAAAGGGAATGAAGAGTTAAAGCTTAGGGAAAATGAAAAAAATTTCTCATCATAGCTTAAAACATCGCCACCTAGCATCTGTAGAATCAATAGGCACAGGCTGGGGGACTTTTAGTAGGGTACCTTGTAATCGCAAAATTCCTTGCAATACGCTATTGAAATACCTACTTATAGTCTCTCCCGACCTATAAAATCTACCGCCAACACTACGATTCTTAGTATGATGTGCTAATATTTGTAAAGTCATACACACCTGTTCCTCTACAGACACCAAACCATCAGTTTTTACCCTCCCATCTTGACGAAGTAAGTCGCATAATATGCCAAAAGTCCTTCTATCCATTCTCAATTCGTTAACACATTCAGTATCAGTATTCCCTATTATACCATTCAGATAACACAAACTAATCTCTCGTCTAATAAGTGAACGGTTAGTCAATGTGGGTCGTTCAACATGTCTCTGTTTGCCACGTAGCATCATCACCACAAGAATCGTACAAATACAAATTGTCTCCAAATAAGACATCTCTAACAATAAGATCAATAAAAGCTTCATTCGATCCATATCTATCCAAACAAAAAAAAAAACAATAAACAAATTAACTAAATCATTAACCCGAGGCAACAAATATACATATGGCGTTGAAAAAAAAAAGTTATCATTAACCCGAGGCAACAAATATACAGGTGGCGTTGAAAAAAAAAAATTTCATTAACCCGAGGCAACAAATATACAGGTGGCGTTGAAAAAAAAAAGTTTTCATTAACCCGAGGCAACAAATATACAGGTGGCGTTGAAAAAAAAAAACTTTTCATTAACCTGAGGCAACAAATATACAGGTGGCGTTGAAAAAAAAAAATTTTCATTAACCCGAGGCAACAAATATACAGGTGGCGTTGAAAAAAAAAAAGTTTTCATTAACCCGAGGCAACAAATATACAGGTGGCGTTGAAAAAAAAAAACTTTTCATTAACCCGAGGCAACAAATATACAGGTGGCGCATGTGGCGTTGAAAAAAAAAAAGTTTTCATTAACCCGAGGCAACAAATATACAGGTGGCGTTGAAAAAAAAAAACTTTTCATTAACCCGAGGCAACAAATATACAGGTGGCGTTGAAAAAAAAAAAGTTTTCATTAACCCGAGGCAACAAATATACAGGTGGCGTTGAAAAAAAAACACTTTTCATTAACCCGAGGCAACAAATATACAGGTGGCGTTGAAAAAAAAAAAGGTTTTCATTAACCCGAGGCATCATATTCAAAATGTTCTACTCTTATACATCTATAAACATGTGTCTAAGAACACTAGTATGAGGATTGCTATCATTGCTAGGCATTGCATGTGAAAAGGGAAATTAAAGGACACCTGTAATGCAGTAGCCTTAGCCTTAGCCTTCCGTTTATGCTCCTCTTCTCTGCAACCAACAACCACAACAAATTGCAATTCAGCATCAACCCCACACAATACAAAACATTCACATTGTATACACACTGCAAACACAGTACATACATACACACACTACATACACTGCATACACTACACACACACTACATACACTACACACACACACTGCATACATACACACTGCAAACACAGTACATACATACACACACTCACATACACTACACACACACATTACATACACTACACACACACCCTGCAAGTACACACACAATGCATACATACATACACACACTGCATACACCCTGCATACACCCTGCATACATACACACTGCATACATAGTACACAAACACACACACTGTATACACCTTGCACACACAGTACACAAACACACACACACTACATACACTACACACACACACTGCATACACTACACACACACCCTGCAAGTACACACACAATGCATACATACATACACACCCTGCATACACCCTGCATACATACACACTGCATACACAGTACACAAACACACACACTGCATACACCTTGCACACACAGTACACACACACTGCACACACACACACTGCATACACACTCATTCACACACACACTGCACACACACACACTGCTTACACACTGCACACACACACACTACACACACACTCACACTCACACTCACACTCACTACATACACTACACACACACACTGCATACATACACACTGCAAACACAGTACACTACACACACTACATACACTTCATACACTACACCCTGCATACATACACTACACACACACTGCAAACACAGTACACTACACACACACACTACATACACTACACACACACACTGCATACACTACACACACACCCTGCAAGTACACACACACTGCATACACCCTGCATACATACACACTGCAAACACAGTACATACATACACACACTACATACACTGCATACACTACACACACACTACATACACTACACACACACACTGCATACATACACACTGCAAACACAGTACATACATACACACACTACATACACTACACACACACACACACACACACTACATACACTACACACACACACTGCATACACTACACACACACCCTGCAATACACACACAGTGCATACATACATACACACACTGCATACACCCTGCATACACCCTGCATACATACACACTGCATACACAGTACACAAACACACACTGTATACACCTTGCACACACAGTACACAAATGACACCGTAATCTTATATTATTACATACGAATCGAATAAATTCAAGATACAAGATCTTTGGACCAATTTTATGAATCAATATTCTGTTAAACGTCCTTGATTCGGTATCAATTTCCTAAGACACATAAAGCAGAATAATAGAGCAACAGAGTAAAACCAGAACTCAAACTAATCAATCGTGCCTCAAGAAGATCTCCCTATTTAGATCATATCACCAGATTCACCACATCCATTTCTACCAAATATCACGATGCAGACTATCCGTTCCAAACCATTAACGTAATCCGAATGAAACACTCAAAACCAAGAGCGATGCACACATCTAAACATAAAGTTGATAAAAATCTCAACATTAAAGAACCATTTCAACTATATTGGCATAGAAGAAAAACCAAACGTCTGTGTGTGTGTATACATATGCAACTCAACCACTACATTCCTCATCGAAACTTTTGATTCGTTTATAAAATTGAACAAACAACAATTACCAAAATCAAATTAATCCGAATTCCAACTAATAAACAACCTAATCAAATCATACATCGATCAAGCAAACCAATCAAATCTCCACAATTTCCATCAATAATTTTCAATCAATGGATTTGATTAAATCCAATAAATACCTAAACAGATCCAACGATGATATTGTTGATGGGGATGAAGATCAGCTTGACGAAGAACCTGACGAAACCCATCACGACGAACCCGATCGCTGTCCGGAGCGCGACCTTGGAGAATTCTACACGACAATCAACCATCAAATCTCATCAATTACACATGCATATCAAAGAATATAACTTGTGAGAAAACACAGATCCGACCCGAATGCTGAATTACCTTTGCGATCGGGCTTGTGGCAGCGCTTGACGAGGCGAATGCTGTCCTTGGAGAACTCTCGGAGCAGATCTGTTACATGAAGACGAGGGAGCGGACGACGAGAGGAACAGATGAGGAGCAGGATGCAGATGAGGGCGACCAGGATGCAGCTGACGGCGAGCAGGACGCAGAGATGAGGATGAGGAGGACGACGTGAGGGAGGAGGTCTTACGAATCCGGACGTTTTTGGGGTGGTTCGCTAAGAACTGCTAGCGAAGGGTTTAATCCGTGCGAGTCGGATCTAATCCCATTAAACGTAATCCTTGCCCCTACCAAACATCAGACTACAATACCAATTAGTGTAGTCTAGTCCAGTCCCCCCTAAGAAGGTCAAACAAACACGCCCTAATGGTATTAGTCAGGATCCATTAAGTGGAATATAATCTTAGTCAACACGCATTACTTCTCAACTTACATCTTACGGACATGCATAACACAGTAGGTGTGAGATTCTATCACAAAAGAACTTTGAATTTTTAAAGTGGAACCACATGAATTAACCCACATTTAAAGCTTTCAATTTTCCTATATGAGATTCTTGTGTTCTACCTCACCCCTTAATGTGGAACCACTTCATTATGGGCACACGTGTAACTAATTTCATATCGATCTTAAAAGAACGAAGCAAAACAAAGCATTAAACAAGGTAACTTAGGCAAGACAAGGTAGACCTAGTTGGCCCAATTGATCAATCAACTCACTCTAATACTAAGTTAACATTTCATATACTCGGCCAATCGCCCCCTACTCTAACCCTACTCACTCTAACCCCACTGATATGGTCCCACAATTTACATCTAATGACCTGCACAACAGTACAGTTGAGAGGTTTATTACAAAAGGTTTCCGTCATCTTAGAAGTGGAGCTATTTAATATGTCACATTTAGGTCTATCAACTCTTTATTTTAATTTTTTTTTACAGCTACTAGTATATAGTCTAGTGATTATCTTCTCTATTTTAAAGTAAAAAGTTTCATGTTTGACTCATTTAAATGAGTTCAAGTTGAACCGAAACTTTTTTAAATGAGTCAAACATTTTTCGTTCGGGGTGGATTCAACTTGAACTTTTTACTTTTACCGGTTTTCGGTTCAACTTGAACTCAAACCGAAACTGAACCAAAACTTTGAAGAGTCAAACCGAAACTTTTTGAAGAGTAAAAACTTTTTTATTCGGTTCGGTTTTTTCGTTCGGTTCGGTTCAGTTCGGTTTTCGGTTTTTTGAACCCACCCCTAAGTTCAACACTTAATTAAATAGTGGTATTACAAGCCCCACACTCGTTAGAATATTGTTGCATCACACTACTGATGCCTTAATCAAGAACTTAACTAGACCTGAAATTCGTGTCGTGTTTTTTGTGTTCGTGTCGTTTGCGTATCATACCTGATATCTTAAAAGGTCGTGTCATGTAACACCCATTAAAATAAACGGGTAAAATAACCCGCCCCGAAATCGACCCGATAATATTATAACAGGTAATATGACCCGACTCATTACCCGTTAAGGAAAATATATTTTAAACCAATAAATAATCAAATGAAAAACATAATACTAAATAAGTATATACATACCATATTGTTATATCCAAAACATAAAAACTCAATTTTCTTTTTTAAGTATATTTTCACTTACCTAAATTGATTGCTTTTATTTATCTTACGGCTGGTATTTAACTAAAGTCTTTAATGGTTTTTTAATTAATGTAGAAGTGTAAAAAATATAGAAAAAAAATATATAAACGCTTGTAATGACAAACTTTACAACTTTCATGAAAAGCTTAACTTCAAAATTCACAACTATAATCATATAAATCATATATCAAAATTTAACTGTTGATTGTTGTTTACATTTACGCTTCATTGTTCTCATCAAATTTTGTTCTTTCAGATTTTCTTTTTGAAAACATGATCTATGAGAGGATGCATGAAGATGAATGATTTGGATCGTTGATATTATATTCAGAGTTTTACAATTAGTGAAAATATTGCTTGATGTTTATAAAGTTTCTACAAACTATATGACATCGACTCATATTTTAGTTAACCGTAAATATCGAAACGTGATATCAAAGATATGAACTGTTCATCTTCTTACATCCGCTAGATGATCATGTTTTCAAAAAAAGAAAATTTTAAATATGAATTTCAGTAAGAAGAATAAGGTGTAAATGACAATCGACGGTTAAATATAAATTTAAGGTTTATGGATTATAGTGTTGGATTTTGAAGTTGACTCATTCATGAAAGTTGTAAAGCTTGTCACTATGAGTGATTGTATATATATATATTTTTACATTTTTTACACTTCTACAATAATTATTATTAATTTTGTCCTCAAATAAAAAACATTATTCATGAGGGTTTGGAGGATTTTAAAAATCTAAAAGATAATTTAAGTGTAACCATTATCTACTCGTGGAGGAATAATGATGAATCACAAGTGTTTATTTATTCTTTCACATTTTTCATACTTGTATGTATGTCTTCTTAGTTCTTACCTATATAAATACTATACTAGTTTATTTTAATTTTGGACAACAACATGTTAAGTAAATTTTATCATAGTAATGATAATAATGAACTCTCATAATAAAAATAAATAATGACTAAAAGTTTTTTTTAACTTATATTAATAATACAAAACAATATATTTAATATAGAATATATTGTATTTATTAATATGGCTATTGTATTTTATAATATGTCTTTTAGTAATTAAACTTTAAAATTATCAAAATAATTTTTTTCTTAACGGGTTGAAATGGGTTACCCACGTGTTACCTGCGTGTATACCCGTTAAGAACCCGTTATTAATGGGTCATCCGATAATGACTCGATTAATTATTGTTTTGACCTAAAACCCGTTATTTTCATGTCGTTTTCGTGTCATGTTAGAAACAGCTGGGTCTAAACTCAACCCATTTGCTGGGAAAATAAGGCTTTCACCTTGCACTTCTCTTCAGCCTAGTTTCCCAATTAGGACCCAATAGCTATGTTTTGTTCTTCAACAACTATCAAATTCAAGCCCAATACACACAGATACGATGGGCTTGGTAGCACCTCCTTCCTCTGTAAGGAAATGTACGATTCCTTATTTGGCCACCAAACATTAATTTTGGTGGCCATATCCTCGACTCCATAAAAAGAGAAAGCTGTTAATGAGATTCAAATTATAGGGGAGTCGAGAGAATGAGCGACATACCATCAGTTGTAGTGAGAGAGATGGGGGACAAATCATCCCTACAAATGTTGGAGTTGAAGATGTATTTGAATTCAATACTATAAAAGGGGACATCACTGGCGCTTTAAAACCGACAAGAAACACCAGTTAATGTCGGATATTTGGAAAAAATCTAACATTAAGTCGTGCAATGTCGGATATAGTAACTGACACCAATACTACCGTCACAAAAGGGTAATGACGTCGCTTAGACCCCCTTAATCCGCCACCAAGAAGACAGGTAATATAAAATAAAAATAAACAGCAGTGTCGCTTAAAATCGACATAGAGTCTAACGTCGCTTTTAAGCGACATTAAAATGGCACATTATGTCAGTTAAAACCAACATTACCTAATAAATAAATAATTAAAAATCACACTTACTGTCAGTCAAAACCGACATCATGTAAGTTAACTAAATAAAATTCTCTAGGTACTGTCATCCATAAAGCGACACCACATACATTAAAATAATAAAAATTATAGGAAAATCTCATTTATAGGAAAATAATAAAATTCTCCCTCAATTTTTAGTTATTAACAAATACAACAAATTATAGGAAAATAATTTCAACTATATTTCATTTATAAACCAAGGCTACGATTAACAAAATCTCATAACAAATATTTTATATTACACATAACGTACAAAAACTTATCCGTCATAACAAACATTTAATCCGACATTACAAATTCAACATACGAAAAAAAGAAATAGACCATAAATGCTACCACAAGTGTCATACATATCCGACAAGAAAGCGAACCACATAAACTACTCAGCAGAAGCGGAGCCCGAATGTGACCCAGTTCCTTGCCTGGATCCTTATTTAGATCCTCCTTGTGATCCAAAAACCCTTCCCATGCCAACATCTAAAGGAGCACCTGCGAGCATTCCAGAAAACCCTTCAATTGGAACATCATCAGAAGAAGGCATCCCAGGTTGATATACAGGCATTTCATATGGCGGCTGCTGCATGTATGGCATGTGTGGCTGCTGTATGTATGGCATGGGCTGTGTCGGATACATCGGATGTGAAGGAGGTTGCTAATAATAGCCTGTATACGGATATACAGGTGCTGCAGGAGGATGACTTTGGGGTGACTGTTGAGTTCCTTGTAGGCATGAATATGGATGAGGCTGACTTTGGCCTGACTGCTGGGTTCTTGGGCTATACGGTGGTGGTGGCTGAAATTTTTGCAAAAACACCGCAAACAACTGATTGTTTACTTGTTGCTGGCTGCGTGTTTCTTCAAGCTTAACCTCCAGGTTTGCCACCTTTTTAGCATTAACTTATCCCTTCCTTCTCAATTCATTATTCTCAGTCAACAACACTGCCACTGAACTCCTGGATGATCTTCTGGAAGAATTAAAACTAGAAGATGAAGAAGATGAATACAACACCATATCCAGAGTCACACCATGTCCATACCCACGTACTCTATTATGTTGCTCAGGACCCATAGTCTCTACATAAACCCGGGTCCTAAGGTCATCACTATCCTCTTGTCCAGACTAAATCATAGTTTGAATATGCCCCTCCATAGTTGCCTTGCAATAAAAATTCAACTACAGATAATAACAATAATATACTGCCACAAAAGAAAAAAACAATTACCCCAGTAAACTCAGATGTTTCATCAATCCAAGAGTTATCTTTCCGAGTATGATAGTAACAAAAAAACGAAACAAGATTAGCCTCATTCCCATGCTTTTTCCGCTATAATTATAAGTCAATAAAAAAAAACCAATTTTCAGCAACCATCAAATTAAAAATAAAGTTCTACCAATTATATACTAAATTTAAAATTATCTACAATTCTTCAAATGTACAACCCTTACAAGATCTGCCCGTATTCTTGCATAAGATTTTGCACCCGTTGTGTGATTCATTGTTTTCAACCGTCGATTATGCTTATTTTTTGAGGCAATCTCCCGGAAAAAAAAAACAAATTTATTATACAAATTTTTATGCCACCAAAGTCATTGAAGCAATCTCCTGAAAAAAAAAAAATATTATTAAACATTTACCTTTGTTTTTTCCTTATTCCAATGTGTCACCAATTCAGCCCACTGTTGTGGATCCACATTAGAAGGAGTCTTCTGGTGCTCCTCAACTAGTTTATTAGTATAAAAAAAAATTTAACTTATTTCTATATTCTTTATGTGCATGCTCCACAATAGGAAGTGTCATTTGACAGATCATTGGCATTCTCGGAATATCTTCTTCTTCAAAAATAATAGTTTCCTACACTCATCATAAAATACAAACAAATTAACAATTACTATAAATATTGACTTATTCTACTCTCTTCAAGTAACAAAATTTTTTTATACCTTTATTCTATTCCAAAAAGCTTCCCTGTCATCTTCCTTGATCTTACGACTCACCGGCAAGTAAATAGATTATTTATCATGCATGCAATGTGGACAGGCTTTATAGCCATGTGTACTCCATCTTGACAACATTCCATAAGCCAGAAAATCACTTATAGTCCATAAGACGGCAGCCTTCATCGTAAAACTTTGGTTGGAATACGCATCATAAGTGGGAGTGCCCACCTCCCACAACTCATTCAACTCATCAATCAGTTGACGCATGTATACATCAATCTCTTTACCAGGACTACATCAATCTCTTTACCAGGACTGCGCAGTCCTGGTATTAATATAGACAACAACAAATTTGGTTGCTTCATGCACATCCAAGGTGGCAAATTGTAAACAGAAAGCACCACAGGCCATGTGCTATGATCATTCCTCATTTTCCCAAAATAATTAAATCCATCACTGGCTAACCCTAATCGGACATTTCAAATTTCTGACGCAAAATCCGAATATAAATTATCCAAATGCTTCCATGCTGGAGAATCTGAAAGATGCATTATAAACTCATCCTTAGGATATTCAGTTGCGTGCCACCTCATATGTTCAGCTGTATGCTTCGACATAAAAAATCGTTGCAATTGTGGTTTTAAAAGGAAAATACCACATGACCTTAGCTGCGATCTTTTTTCTCGACATATCATCTGCGTTGGTAATTTTATATCTTGATTCACCACAAACCGAGCACATGGTCAAATTCGAAGTATCATTCCAATAGATCATGCAATCATTGGGACATGCATCAATTTTCACATATATCAGACCCAAGTCATTTATAAGTTTTTTTGCCTTGTAACAAGATTCAGACAAACAATCTCCTTCAGGCAACATTCTTTTAATTAACTCCAGTAAAGTGGTGAAGATCTTGTCTAGCATTCCCGCTAAACACTTGATCTGATATAGTCTTACAACTGCTTCCAATTTCTTAAACTCCTTACAACCTGGCCACAAATCTTGATCTGCCTCTTCAAGTAACCTCAAAAAAGTCTCCACCTCTTTTGGACGCCCTTCCCCAATAGAATGTTCAGTAGACGGCCCAACACCTTCTTCTGTTAATGGTTGGACAAATACATCATTAAGAAAATCATGCATGCCAATCACCTCATCTCCTATTTCTTCTTCTCCAATTGCCACATTTTGTTCTCCAATGTTTTGCTTGCCATGATGTTGCCACAAAGCGCTTTTATAATCTTTATCCATATCGTACAATATGAGATGTTCAACAATAGTGTTCCTAACAAAAGTATATCGATTACAACATCTTTTGCAAGGACATCTAAACTTATCAGGACCAACACCATTTGCAACTGCTTGATCCAAAAACAAATTAATTCCAGCTGTATACGCTTTAAAATTTTGGGGTATCGTCAACCAACTCTTGTCCATGCTTTACCACTTTACGAGCGCAAAATATTACGTGAACACTAAGATGCCCACACTCTTTCAATCCGTATCATGTAGGCATAACTATTAGAATTTTCAATTTCTATCTTTCAACCCTCGAACTCTACCACGATTGCAATCTTTTAATTTTCAACACCTATTATAGTAAAAACAAATTAAAATAACAACAAAAAGTTATCAAAATTATGCTCATCTAATCCATTCTAATAAATAACAACCAAAAGTTATCAAATTAAAATAACAAATTAAAATAACAATTAAAGTGCAAAACAAATTAATTTAACATAATATATTTTTATGTTATTTAACATAAATGCTTATAAATAGTATTCATTTCCATTTTCTCATAACAATTCAAGTGACAAAATTAATTAATTCGACTAAATATTTATTAATTTAACAAAAATAGTAGAAAATTATCTAAGTACTTAAATTAGAATTTTTAAATAAATAAACTTGTGTATTATATAATTTAAAAATTAAAGAATTTAGTGATAGAAACCTGAATTATGGAAGAATTCCGACGTCGATCAACTCTTTATGTACTTAACCAACTCAAATAAATTCCCTACAAAAATAAATTGTAAATAAAAATTAAACATAAGAGGAGAAAATAAAAATATTAAAAGCAAGAAAAACTTACTATTGTGAGGAAGGAACAAATGAAGTTGGAAGAACAAATAAGAAAAGCGCAAGAGAGAGAACACGGAGGGTTTGTAAATTGGAAGAACGAATAAGTAAAATGCAAGAGAGGAAGAAGAAAACACCGCCCGGGGGGGGGGGTTATAATACCATCAAGTTGTCCTTTACAACCGACACCAGGTTTCAAAATATTTAAAAAACTAAAATCTATGTCACTCATAACCAACGCAGACTTTAAAAAATTTAAAAACAATAAGGACAAGTTTGTGTGGCGTCGAAATAAGGACAAGTTTGCGTCGGTTAAAACTGACGTGTCCCTGATAGTCTCGACTGTTGTATGAATGGCCTCGAAATAGGACTTTATGTCGCTTAAAAGCGACACCAGTGTTCAAAAATATTATAATGTATGTTTACGTCGGTTTAAAAGCAACACCAGTATTTAAAAATATTAAAATGTATTTTTACGTCGGTTTTTAAAAAATATTAAAATGTATGCTTACGTTGGTTTAAAAGCGACATTAGTATTTAAAAATATTAAAATGATTGTTTACGTCGGTTTAAAAGCGACACCAGTATTTTATGAACATTAAATCTGACGTCATGTTCAATTAGTGTCGTAACTGTCTTGTCCGCCACTATATTAGATTAAACTGACACCACCCACTAACACTATAAGACCATTTTGTAGTAGTGATTATTACCTTTAAAAGAAAAAGTTTAGGAAAACTAATGAAAAGGGCTTGAAAACTTTGAGTTTTAATGATAAGGACAAAATAAAGGGTAAAGTGAATAGTACCATGATTGACTTTTTAGTGTAAAAATTGTTGTAAACATTCATAGTTTAAGTATGATTGTGTAAATCCTAGATAAGATTTGATTCTAGTTATCCTTTCCTATTACAACTTGTATTACTTGGAGGAGAAGGAATATATTCTCTCCCTTTACTACTATAAATAAAGGCACAATGTAGGAGGGATAATAACACACACATTCCCCTACAATTCTACAAACACACATCTCTCTCCTCTCTCTCTCTGCCGCCGGCCCTAGTCCATCTGTCAGATAAAATAGACCACAACACGTTATCAGCACGCTCCTACCGCTGCGCTTAGGAATCTGACGTTGGAAATTTTTTCTGCATCAAACCAGTTCATCCATATCATCACGCAATCAGGTTCTTTCCAAACAACGGTTTTTAACTCGATATTTTGCAAGCCCTGATAGCATGAACATTCACCATGATGCATGACCCAACTTTACGTTTTACGTATTTTAGATTCTACGTAAATTGTGTATGCTTCATAATCAAAATTGCTATAATTATGTGAATTTGATATTTGTCATGAATTGAATCCTACATATGTACATGCATTGAAACTATTATTTGCATATGCATCAACGTAAATATGTGATTCATTAAAATTATACATGCATATAATATAATTGAATACAAAAAAAAAAAAAAAAAAAAACGAAAAAAAATATTTTTAGGGTTGCACACAGCAGCCCATTCCCCTCTTCTCACCCCGTGGGCCTGTAATCCCACCCGAGGGTTCTTGGCCTATATTTTTAGGCCCCGAGATTTTATTATTTAATTTTTTTTAAATAATATGGGTTTTTTTTATATTTTCACCCACATTTTAATTTGGCCCCGAAGACCAAAAAAAAAAAAAAAAATTAATTCACTTATCATTATACAATATTTCTGCATATATTCTTTGCATATTTGTTTGCATATATATTTGTGTTTGCCTGCAGGAATATATGAACCTGAAGTTCATAATTACTTTGAAACCCGAAGTTTCTTATACACATGCCTTGTTAGAAAACCCGAAGTTTTCACTTAAATATATCACCCATGAAAACCCGAAGTTTTTCATGCAAAATTAAACCAATACATGTCTATTAGAACCTGTATGTTCTACTCCTATGTGAATGGATTGATTTTTTCTCCATTACACTAACCACATCTTGTCCATCTATTTTGTGATAGGACCATGTCGAATTTGAACAAACTCGACTTCACCGCTTTGGAGGTTTCTGGAAGGAACTACCTCAAGTGGGTTCAAGATGTGAAGCTCCACCTCACTGCAAAGAACTTGCGTCCTGCTATTGAAGAAGCAACAGATAAACCTGTTGGCGAGGCTGAAAAAGCCACTGCTATGATCTTCATCCGAAGACATATCCATGACGCTCTACAAACTGAGTACCTTGCTGAGGAGGATCCACGTGCATTATGGGTCGCTTTGGCTGATCGTTTCGATCACCAAAAGGACATATTCTTGCCTGAAGCAAGACACGACTGGCAGCACTTGCGCTTCCAAGACTTTAAGTCTGTGAATGAATATAATTCTGAAGTTTGTCGAATCCGATCACTTCTCAAGTTTTGCAATGAAACTTTGACTGAAGAGGATCTCCTGGAGAAGACCTACTCGACCTTCTCTGCTTCTAATATTGTCCTGCAGCAACAATATAGAGCTCAGAAGTTCACTAAGTTCTCGGATTTGATCTCTGTTTTACTTCTTGCTGAAAAGCAGAACCAGCTGCTGATGAAGAATCATCAAGCTCGACCTACTGGGGCTACTGGTGTGCCTGAAGCACATTATAGCACTAATCAGCACCTAAAACGCCAAAAGAGGCGTGGTAAGGGCGGCCAGAAGCCATCCCACCAAGGTCAACAGAGCCAAGGCCCATCCAAGGGAGGAAATAAAGCCCAGAAGCGCCCAAACCTCGCTCCCAAGGCCCCGAACTTCAAGAATAAGGGCAAAGCACCTGCCACAATGAATGACGATATGTGCTATCGTTGTGGTTCCAAGGACCATTGGTCCCGTATTTGCCGTGCTCCCAAGAAGGTTGTGGATGCATATCATTCTCGTCGTACGAAGTTTGAATCAAACTTCCTGCAAGTGGACGAACCGGAAACTACAAAGATGGAGGTTTCTGATTTTCAGGAGGATACCACTCCTTTGGAAGATTAGAATCTTAGACATAGACTTCTTTTTCAGTTAAAATAAGACAATTGGGGCCGAATTCCACCTTGTGGCCGAACCCCCCCTTGTTTTTTGGTTGATTTTGAACAATTTTCCTTTATGTTTTTGGATTATTAGTTGGCGATTTATTTTGGATATTAAGTTTTTTCCTTGAATAAATGAAATTATTTTGAATTGATACTTGTTTTTATAAACTTTTATGCATGTGACCGATTCAAATTAATTTTTCATTCTAGGTATGACTAGTGGGAAAGTTAGTTGTCTGGCAGATAGTGCAACCACGCATACTGTTTTGCGTGAACGCATCTATTTCACTAACTTCGTACCTAAGAATGCACCTCTGACAACCCTCTCAGGCCCATCCAACCTGATCGAAGGATACGGTAAGGCACGTATAATGTTGTCCAATGGTACAATCTTGACCATTGCTGAGGCACTCTATTCTCCACGTTCCGGAAGAACGTTACTAAGTTTCAAGGACATTAGAGATAACAATTACCACGCTGAAACCCACGTAGAAAACGGAGTTGAATTTCTGTGCGTAACTTCCTACGAATATGGCCAGAAGCGTATTCTAGAGAAGATGGAGCGTAACCCGAGTGGTCTGTATACTACGACCATACGCCCCATAGAATGCCACTATGTGGCCGGCCCTACCACAGGGACCGCGCACGAAATTACACTTTGGCATGATCGTTTGGGACATCCTGGACGAATAGCGATGCGCCGTATCCTCAAAACTTCACACGGGCATCCACTAACCCGAAGCTTAGGTTCGATCCATGAAATTGCATGTCAAACATGTTCTATGGGAAAACTTATTACTAAGCCTTCTTATGACAAGATTCGTTCGAATCCTCCCATTTTTCTACAACGGATTCAGGGGGACATTTGTGGACCGATTCAACCTCCCTGCGGACCATTTAGATATTTTATGGTTTTGGTTGACGCTTCTACACGTTGGTCACACGTGTGCTTGTTGTCCACAAGGAACGCTGCATTCTCCAAACTGTTGGCTCAGGTTATCAAGCTCAGGGCTCACCACCCTGATTATCCGATCAAATCTATTCGATTGGATAATGCTGGAGAATTCACATCTAAAACTTTTGATGACTATTGCATGTCGGTTGGGGTTGAAGTTGAACATCCTGTACCCCATGTTCACACCCAGAACAGCCTGGCAGAGGCTTTCATTAAGCGTTTACAAATGATTGCTCGATCGTTGGTCATACGTACCAAGCTACCGATCGCTGCTTGGGGCCATGCAATATTGCACGCAGCAAAGTTGGTCCGCCTGAGGCTTGTTGCGACACAACCATTTAGTGCCCTTCAGTTGGTCACCGGATGCGAACCCGACATATCGCATCTGCGCGTTTTTGGTTGTGCGGTCTATGTGCCGATCTCGCCGCCCTTACGTACAAAAATGGGGCCTCAGCGAAGGATGGGAATCTATGTCGGATATGATTCTCCTTCGATTATTCGTTACTTAGAACCTTTGACAGGCGGTCTGTTTACCGCTCGTTTCGCGGATTGTCACTTCTATGAGACAGTCTTCCCGTCGTTAGGGGGAGATAAGAACGTCAACGTTCCTAATGAACGACGCGAATTATCGTGGACGACTCCCACTTTGTCTCATTTAGATCCCTGCACCGCTCAGTCTGAAGCTGAAGTGCAGCGCATATTAGATCTCCAGAGCATAGCTCAGAGCATGCCAGATGCTTTCACCGATCTAGCGCGCGTGACAAGATCACATATTCCAGCTGCGAATACGCCTGCAAAGATGGATGTACCAAATGTACGACGGACTACCCTCCTGGAAGCCCGGGACGCCAATTCTGGTGATCCACGTACATTAGCGGCTAGCCAATCATCTGCCCCTACACAAAAGCGTGGCAGACCCCTTGGTTCAAAGGATTCACACCCCCGGAAGAGGAAAACCACGGCACAAGGTCCTGAAGAGCCTACCGTGAATCCGACTATCGCTTACTCATTTTACCCAACTCATGAGGAAATTCTAGATTATGGAAGCGTCCTTGAAGAGACGAATCCTCCTCCCGAGAATCGTGAGATTTCGGTCTATTATGCTAGCTTAGATGATGTGTGGCGTAGAAATGAGATGATTGTCGACGATGCATTAGCATTTGCAGTAGCTACTGAGATCATGTTGAGCGATGACATTGAACCGCGTTCCGTTGATGAATGTCGACGTAGAGCTGATTGGTCAAACTGGAAACAAGCAATCCAAGTTGAACTTGATTCACTTGCGAAACGTAAGGTGTTTTGGACCTGTAGTTCCTACTCCTCCACATGTGAAGCCCGTTGGCTACAAGTGGGTTTTCGTTCGGAAGCGTAATGAGAAGAACGAAATTGTGCGTTACAAAGCTCGTCTTGTAGCACAAGGTTTCTCACAACGCCCCGGGATTGACTATGACGAAACTTACTCACCCGTTATGGATGTGATTACTTTTCGATACCTTATCAGTTTGGTAGTTTCCGAACAACTGGATATGCAGCTGATAGACGTAGTAACCGCGTATCTCTTTGGGGATCTTGATACGGAAATTTATATGAAAGTTCCCGAAGGACTTACATTGACTGGTTCAAATATTTCCAAACCCCGGAACACGCTCTCAATTCGGCTGAGGCGTTCACTATACGGTTTGAAACAATCCGGAAGAATGTGGTATAACCGTTTAAGTGAGTATTTGACTAGTCAGGGATATGTGAATAACGAACTATGCCCTTGTGTGTTCATTAAGAAGTCACATTCCGGATTTGCGATTGTTGCAGTATATGTCGATGACATGAATCTCATCGGAACTCCTGAAGAGCTCGCGAGAACTGCTTCGCACCTGAAGTCGGAATTTGAGATGAAAGATCTAGGTAAGACTCGATACTGCCTCGGCCTCGAGATAGAGCATTGTTCGGATGGAATCCTAGTACATCAATCGAACTACACCCAGAAGGTGTTGCGCCGTTTTAATGAGGATAAAGCGAAGCCTTCGAGTACTCCTATGGTCGTTCGTACGCTAGATGCAAAGCGAGATCCCTTCCGTCCGAAGGAGGATGATGAAGAGATTTTGGAGCCTGAAGTTCCTTATCTAAGTGCGATAGGCGCTTTATTGTACTTAGCTCAATGCACTAGACCCGACATCTCCTTCGCTGTTAATCTTTTGGCAAGATACAGCAATGCACCAACACGCAGACATTGGACTGGCGTGAAAGACATCTTCCGTTACCTTAAGGGTACTACGGATTTGGGCTTATTCTATCCCTACGAATCCTCGAGTGATGCCGCACCCTATGCTCATCGGGTTGATTCTCGCCTTGTTGGTTATGCCGACGCTGGATACTTATCTGATCCGCACAAGGCGCGTTCTCAGACGGGTTATGTCTTTACCGTTGGAGGCACCGCAATATCTTGGAGGTCAACTAAACAGACCTTAGTTGCCACTTCGTCTAACCATGCTGAAATTCTCGCCTTACATGAAGCAACTCGGGAATGCTTTTGGTTGAGAGCAGTAGTGGGCCATATTCGAAGCTCCTGTGATCTTCATCCCGCCGTTAATGCCCCGACGACGATTTTTGAAGACAACGCAGCTTGCATCGAACAGCTCAAGAAGGGTTACATCAAAGGAGACAACACCAAGCATATTGCGCCGAAGTTCTTCTTTACACATCAACAACAAGAGCATCAGAAGATTGAAGTCACGCAAATCCGATCACAAGACAATCTGGCCGACCTCTTCACCAAATCACTACCGAAGGCGACGTTTCAGAAGCTTGTTCATGGAATTGGTATGCGTAAACTTTCTGAGTTGTAACTTTGCTATTTCTCTGTGGAATTATGTCAAACTCAGGAGGAGTATCTTCTAGATACTTGCTTGATCTTAATGTACTCTTTTTCCCTACGATTAGGAGCATTTTTCCCACTGGGTTTTTGCTACCTAACTAGGTTTTAACGAGGCACCCACCTTGGGCTGGTCATATCCCTGATGACGTCCTGTAGACGTTTCTTTTGACTTTGCATTTCTCACGCATTTTTCCTTAGACTATGGATTTTGTCCCTACTTGGGTTTTTGCCATAGCCTTAGGGTTTTTTAGTGAGACTTACTACTTATGCAAGTTCCTACCTTATTGAGAATAAGCGTTGTTCCTTGGAATCAATGCCAACGAGTCGACTTCCTCAACTTCTGCATGATGCTGAATCTACCTTGAGTATTTACCCACTCAAGGGGGAGTATTGTAAACATTCCTAGTTTAAGTATGATTGTGTAAATCCTAGATAAGATTTGATTCTAGTTATCATTTCCTATTACAACTTGTATTACTTGGAGGAGAAGGAATATCTTCTCTCCCTTTACTACTATAAATAAAGGCACAATGTAGGAGGGATAATAACACACACATTCCCCTACAATTCTACAAACACACATCTCTCTCCTCTCTCTCTCTGCCGCCGGCCCTAGTCCATCTGTCAGATAAAATAGACCACAACAAAAATATGGTTTTTCGTTAAAGTGAACAGTACCGGGTGCTTTTCGTTAAAATTCCGTTTAAGTTTTTCAATTATGTAACATCGTGAGTGTAACTATACTGGCTAAATTAGAAGGGCAAAACCGGAAAATTAAAATAGTAATCCATCGAACATCCCTCACATAATTTACCTATCCCATAATCTTCACGTACAGCTCTTTCACCTTCTCTAGTCTTCTTCTTCTGCATTGCTGCGTTCCTTCTGAACTCCTCCAACCAATATTACACACACAGAGATCCGAGGAGTTTGGGAAAACCCTAACCCGGATTCAATCCACCGTCCCGTCATTAGAACGCATCACTTTGTCCAACTCCCAACTGCTATCGGGGTTCGCTCTGTTTTTATTTATTTAATTCCTTTTAGGAACTAATTTAATTATGCTGTCGTTGAATTTCTCGATCCTTTTGCATATAATTTGTTCATAGGTTATGGTTAGATCGATTATATATCCGTGAGTAATTGGTATTGATTTTGATTATTTTTTATGCGCCAAAAGATGGAAACTTTAGGAGAAACTGTATGAACTGATTTACATTGCGGTTTTAGATAACCATATATTTTTTTAAATTTTATTGAATTAATCTATCTCATTGTCCCGTTGATATTGAATTTGGATTTTCAAGATTCCTAGAAAAAATTATCATAAAAAATGAAGGTTCCTGTATAAAGGGTTTGATTTTGAAGAAAGAATACACCTTTCAATTTTGAAGTCTGGGATCATTTGAATGTGATAATTGTGTAAGCTGAGATTATTGCGATAAGGTGAGTTACGATTGTAAGCGTGATGTCTTGTGGTTGATATTTTCAGTTATGGCTGCTGTGGCACCGGAAGGATCCCAATTTGATACTCATCAGTATGATGCAAAAATGAGTGAGTTGTAAGTTTTATTTTGTCCGCTCGCTGTCTTCCTCTCATACTTTTTTTATTCCCGTATTCCATATTTTGAATGTGGTGCATAATTTGTGTTGCCAACGATAAAGATTTATTCTTGGTTTACTGGATTGATGGGAGCAGACTTGGAGCTGATGGGCAAGACTTCTTCACATCGTATGACGAGATTCATGACAGCTTTGACGCTATGGGATTGCAGGAGAACCTTCTTCGGGGTATCTATGCATATGGTAAATCAAACAATGCTACAAATTGTGTTCTCTGGAAGTTAAGAGTTTCTGATATTGTACTTTTTGAAATTTGTTGATGGGAATTTTTTTTTGGCTAGATATATTTGATAAGATGATTTTAGTTTATCAACATTTTAGGAAGATAGAAGCTTATAAATCCATTTTTCATCAATTGAGTTTACTGAGGTTTTCGGACAATGTTGTTTTGTGTGTGTGTGTGTGTGTTTTAGATAACAGAAAATGGTGGGTGGGAGTAATATTTTAGGCTGCAACTTGTAAGATTGTTTACGCGAGAAGTGTGGGGTGTGACCTTCGCTTGAAGTAAAATCCTTTACCATTTAACACTGCCTCTTCTTGATTTACACACACACACACACACACACATGCATATGCATGTTTGTTGGTATGATATACTACGAATGTTAGTCATCCCTGTGGTAAAATGGAAAGCTGATATATGATTTAAACTTTTATTCAAGGTTTTGAGAAGCCCTCTGCAATTCAACAAAGGGGAATTGTTCCTTTCTGCAAGGGACTTGATGTGATTCAGCAGGCACAATCTGGAACTGGAAAAACAGCGACTTTCTGCTCTGGGATTTTGCAGCAGCTTGATTATGGCTTACTTGATTGCCAAGCATTGGTTCTTGCACCCACACGAGAGCTTGCTCAACA
The DNA here is from genome assembly GCF_916048215.2 of Malus sylvestris. Lineage (NCBI taxonomy): Eukaryota > Viridiplantae > Streptophyta > Magnoliopsida > Rosales > Rosaceae > Malus > Malus sylvestris. The sequence goes on along the minus strand of NC_062267.1, from coordinate 4,940,044 downwards.
GATCGAAAAGGTTATGAGAGCACTGGGTGACTATCTTGGTGTCAAGGTCCATGCTTGTGTTGGTGGGACCAGTGTTCGTGAAGATCAACGCATTCTCTCCAGTGGAGTCCATGTCGTTGTTGGCACTCCTGGTCGTGTTTTTGACATGCTACGAAGGCAGTCTCTTCGTTCTGATTACATTAAGATGTTCGTGTTAGATGAAGCAGATGAAATGCTTTCACGAGGTTTCAAGGATCAGGTCCTTAATTTCTTTTTCATTTGTATTCTCTGTTTCTTCTGTGTGCTGATACTTCTTGCTACAAATAATGAGTTTGGTGATGTTTCAATTTCGCGTGCTATTTTGGTTAAGTGGTGTATTGTACTAACAATCCCATTTCTTATTTTCAGATCTATGACATTTTCCAGCTGCTACCACCTAAAATCCAGGTGGGGGTTTTCTCTGCCACAATGCCACCAGAGGCCCTTGATATCACTAGGAAGTTCTTGAACAAACCTGTAAGGATTTTGGTGAAACGTGACGAGCTCACCCTTGAAGGTATCAAGCAGTTTCATGTCAATGTTGAGAAAGAGGATTGGAAACTTGAGACACTTTGTGATCTTTATGAGACCTTGGCAATTACACAGAGTGTCATCTTTGTGAACACCAGGCGCAAAGTTGAATGGTTAACAGACAAGATGCGCAGCCGTGATCACACAGTTTCTGCCACCCACGGAGACATGGACCAAAACACAAGGGATATCATCATGAGAGAGTTTCGGTCTGGTTCTTCTCGTGTGCTCATAACCACTGATCTGTTGGCCCGTGGTATTGACGTCCAACAGGTCTCTCTTGTGATTAATTACGACCTTCCAACACAACCAGAGAACTACCTCCATCGTATTGGTCGTAGTGGACGGTTTGGGAGGAAGGGTGTTGCCATCAATTTCGTCACCAAGGATGACGACAGGATGTTGTTTGATATCCAGAAGTTTTATAACGTTGTCATTGAGGAGCTGCCGGCAAATGTTGCTGATCTGCTCTAAATAAGGTTTTGCATTGTTTTGGTGAATTGCCATCGAATTTTCGAAGCCGTATTCATCTTTTTCCTAGGGGCGATTGTTTAACATTGTTTACTTGGAACAGGGGAATTCCCGTTTCAGGTGCGGAAAAAACGACTTGAAATTTTTGGTCGAAGTTTTGTTGCGTGTTTTTATAATTTTAGTAGGTCAGAAGTTTTGCACCATTAAACTATGTTAGGATTGAAGTGTTCAAAGTGGTTTTTGAGATAAAATATGGGGTGTGCTATCCACACACCCCATCTTACTTTTCACGCACCCCTTTATAATTTCTGTTTGTTGATCTTCTTTAATTCATCCGATCCGACGGCCGAAAATTAAAAAGGTGTGTGAGAAGTAAAATGGGATGTGTGGATATCACATCTCTAAACTATAAAGTTGGAGTCACGAAAGCTTCTCGCTTGAGTGCGCTGAATATTGATGCAATTTTGACTTTTGAGAATTTTGTTTCTGTTGTGAAAGAGCGAATAGAAAAATGGTAAATGAGGAGATATTCTTATTTACGATTAGGAATATATACATATATCTGATATCTCTACGTGTCTATAACATCGGAAATTCAAATAGTGATGGAGCAAAATGACCCCAAACATAAAGGGGATGGACTAATTGGGATCAACTTCTCAATATAGTCAAAGAAAAAGAAGAATAAGGTTCTTTTTTTTGGTTAAAAGTCCTTAAAAACAAAAAAATAAAAAGAAGAAAGATAGATGAGACTCCCTCATAACAATATTTGTTGACAACCAACTCTTACAACAAAGTGTAGCTATTTGTATAATTGTTTAGTGACCAGTTTGATGATTACCTTCCTAGGTGAAGTCGGGCTTACACAAAATGGGTTTTACCGACCCATGATGAGCATGATAAGTAATTCATTTGTATTTACCAACACATGAAATTTTGATAAAATATGGGCTCCGGATTAAAATAAGTAATCGGATATCTTAAAAAAATCATGAATGAAATCAATTAGAGAGGCAACTTGATGCATACGTATTCCTTCTTTTTAGTCTCCGATTCATGGTTTCTTCCATTCCATATAAGCAATCATCACATTATTGTACGTTTAGCTATCATTCCTCAAAATTCTATTTTTGATTAAAAGTTCGTAACTATTTTATTTGTGTATATTTTTTTTGAAATTGCTTCATGCCAAAACATATTCAAATGTGAAATAACATTTGGATTCATAAAATGGTTTTGCCAAACAAGGGCAAACTTGCTTCTTTATAGCACATATAGAAGGAGAAAAACTTACATGGAACAAGTTCACCGCCACATGACGTCCTATGTCCAATAATACATTGCCAAATGCAAGTTTTTCTCCACATGGCAAGATATTATTAGATTAAGACACCATGTAACGGTGAACCCATTCAATATAAGTTGCTCTCATATAGAAGGCCTAAAATTTGTATTTTATAGCAATTTAACCAAAATGGTCTTTGAAATTGACATAACTCCTTATTTTGGTCTCTAAGATTTGAAATCGATAGAAGTAGTCCCTAAGTTTATCCACTGTGAATCAATTTAGTTATTTCATGAAAATCTCTTGTTACTAAGGATTAAAATGATAAAAATACTCTTATGATAAACAATGAGCCAAAATCATTTAACAAAAATTAAGGGCATTTTTGTCATTTTCACCTTGTTTAACGGAATTTTTTTCAAAAAATATCCAAAATAATTAACAATGGAAAAACTAAAATAGTTAAATTTTAAAAACCAAAATGAAAAGTTATATTAAACTCGAAACGTATTTTAGTTCGAAAGTCTTCTTTTATTATTCCATACTAGCCTTCATGCACGCGCTCACATGCGTGCATAAGACATTTTTTGGATCATAGTGTGCTAAGCGCGACTTAAATGTTTTAAATGTATTTGTATGCGTAAATTGACAACAGGAAAGTCAATTATTTGAAGTAAATGTATAATCTTAGATCATGCTAGAATAAACCCCTCATAAACCAATTAAAACAGCTGAATTTATAGAATAAAATCGGTTTTTATAGAATTTACATTAAGAATAAAGAAAATAATATTTAATAAACAATTGATTGAATCACATTATTGATAGCCCATTGTGAGGCTAAGCCCACCCTTCCCTTTTAGTGCAGATAATATCGTTTGTTAAAAAAAAAGCATTCAACAACTAATTTAATCACATCATTATTCGCGTGCGAAAGACTTTTTTTTTAACAGACATTCAATAAACAACTGATTGAATCACATTATTGCTAACTCATTGTGAGGCTAAGCCCACCCCCTCCACCTTAGTGTAGATAATATCATTTGTTAAAAAAAAAAACAATTATTTGACAACTAATTTAATCATATTATTATCCACATGTGAAAGACCTTTTTTTATAACCGGCATTACATGCCTCTTAAGATGTTTTGAATGTGTTTAAAAATAGAGAAAATAATATTTAGGGTAAATCTTAGTTTACTACCCTCAAGTTTTATGGTTTTCAACATTTAGTACATGAAGTTTTTTTCATCCCAGAGTCATACCTAAAGTGTTAATTTTGGGACAGTCTCATACATCCGTTAGTCTGGCTGTTAAGTATTCCATTAACTGATGACGTAGTACCCATGTGGACAATGACTGAGCACCACATGTCATTAAGGGGTTCACGTGGAAATTAAAAAATTTAAAAAAAATTCCCCCAAATTTAAAATATTAAAATAATTAATTAAATAAAAGTAAAAAATTAAAAAAAAAAAAAAAAAAAAGCCCCCCATAACCCCTTCATCTTCCCCACCCGACACCCTTCATCCCTTCTTCCTCAATTTCCTTGTTATGATTGTTGTCTGCAAGTCTCACCTTATATGAAACTCGACCTTCAAACAGACCCAATAGTTGAAGACCTCGCCACCGTCTACACCTTTCTCCAACAATTGAAGACCTCGCCTCCTTGTCGTTGCTTGAAAAGCAGGAGAAGCAGGACGAGCTCAACACGACAGGGCATCGAATGACGACACGTCGTTAATAGAAGAGACACACAAGGAGAGGAACAAGGCCATTCTCGATTACTACTCTGATTTGCAGGAGTGCTACTCAGAGATGGAAGAATCTGAAACGATGAAGCGAAGAAAATTGAGAAGCGCCTCATGTGCGACGGTAACTGATGAAGTCGAAAAAGGTAAGCCAGGAGTCGGGTCGGGTCACCATCGGCGACTATGGGTTAAGGATAGGTCGAAAGAGTGGTGGGACGAGTGCAACCAACCCGATTTTCCGAAATCGGAATTCAAAAAGGCTTTTCGGATGGGGAGTCGAAGATGGAGGGGGAAGGGTTGGTTGGGTGGGTGGCTGGGTAAATGGGTGGTGGAGTCGAAGATGGAAGGGGAAGGGTTTGGTGGGTTGGTGCAGAGGAGAGAATTGAGAGATAAGGGAGGAAGGGCTAGAGGTAGAAGACGACCAAAACACTTATTTATTTATTTATTTATTTATTTTTGAAATTTTAATTTCTACATGGACCCCTTAATGACACGTGACACTCAATCGTTGTCCACATAGACGCCACGTTATCAATTAACGGAAGACTTAACAGCTAGACTAACAAATGTATGAGACTGTCCCAAAATTAACATTATAGGTATGACTCTGGGATGAAAAAAACTTCATGTACTAAATGTTGAAAACCACGAAACTTAAGGGTAGTGAATTGAGATTTACCCTAATATTTAATAAACAACTGATTGGATCACATTATTGCTAACCCATTACAAGGCTAAGCCCACCCCTCCCCCTTAGTGTAGATAATATCATTTGTTAAAAAAAAATCATTTGGCAACTAATTTAATCACATTATTATTCGTGTGCGAAAGACTTTTTTTATAATCGGCATTACACGCCTTTTAAGATGTTTTAAACGTGTTTAAAATAGAGAAAATAATATTTAATAAACAACTAATTGAATCACATTATTGCTAGCCAATTGTGAGACTAAGCCCACTCTCCTCTCCCTTAGTGTAGATAATATCGTTTGTAAAAAAAATCATTTGACAACTAATTTAATCACATTATTATCCGCATGCGAATAACCTTTTTTTATAACCGGCATTACACGCCTCTTAAGATGTTTTGAACATGTAAAAAAAAAACAATTATTTGACAACAAATTCAATCACATTATTATCCGAGTGCAAATGAACATTTTTATAACCGGCATTACACGCCTCCTAAGACTTTTTTACGTGTTTAAAAATAGAGAAATTGAATCACATTATTATTAACCTATTATGAGGTATGTTTGTACCATACTTGACTAATTCTGAAACTACTAAGCACCGATCAATGTTATACCGTCAAAGATCCATAAAACTTTCCCTCCAACCAGAAGGCCAATCACAGCGCGACACATGTCGACATCAGAAACCAATCATGGCGCGACATTTGTCAACATCATAAGCCAATCATAACACGATACGTGTCAATGTCAGAATGAAACTAGAAACTTTCTTCTATAAATAGAGATCATTCTCTCACAATATTTCCTAATGTCATCTGTACTAAATCATTCACTACTACTCATTAAAGGAAAGCTTGAACCTATGTACTTGTGTAAACCCTTCACACTTAATGAGAACTCCTCTACTCCGTGGACGTAGCCAATTTGGGTGAACCACGTACATCTTGTGTTTGCTTCTTTGTCCCTATCCATTTACATACTTATTCACACTAGTAACCGGAGCAATTTAGCGAAGGTCACAAACTTAACACTTTATGTTGTACCAAAGTCCTCACTGATTTTGTACATCAACAATGTACTAATTATAAAATAAAAAATAAATTAAAAAAACACACACACAAAAATTAATTATTAAAAAATACTATTAAAATGACAAAAAATGTCCAATCTTATTTGATGCATTATTTTGAGATGCCTTTGAAATTTTTTATCTTAAAGATATTTTTGTTTTTGTTCAAATATTTTTGTTGAAATTTGATCGCAGTAAAACATTATCGATCTTTTCCATTGACTTTATATATAGATAGAAGACCTAACATTCGTATGGACTTGGATTCTCTGCCCTCCCATTTCGGTGCCCTTCCCGTGCCCTCCTGTTTTGTGTGGTCACGGTTAAGCCACGTTAATATTTTATATTGTTTTTTATAAAAATAATAAGACAAAAAAATAATAATAATATAAAATATTGACGTCGCTTAACCGTGACCACGCAAACAGGAGGGCACGAAGAGGGCACCGAATTAGGAGGGCAGAGAATCCAAGTCCCATTCGTATTCCTTTATTCTTTTATGCATAGAATTCAGCTTTTTCCTGGAAAATAATATTAACAAACAGACAAGACAACCTGATTCCCCGCGAAACACGCCATCTAAAATCACTCATAAGGTCAGCTTTTACCAAAAAAAACCTTAAAAAATGAAACCCAAACAAAATATCTCTCTAGTTTTTTCCTCTTACTTTTCTTCTTCTTCTTCTTTTTCCTCCTCTGTTAGAATCCAAGCCCACCAAACGGTTTGAAAGCTCTCTCTGCCCCCATGGAAGAAGACTACAGCAGATCAAGGTCGTCGTACGGCGGCGGCGGGAATAAGATGCAGGTGGGAAGCTACTTTGGACACCCAACGAGGCCGCCACCCCCCACTTCCTCCTATGAGCTGAGGAGCTACAGTGTTTCATATGCACAAACCCAGAAGGCTAATCAGAATTATAACTATAATAACAGGGAGATTAAGCTGAAAAAAGGGAAAAGCATTTCTGGGTCGTCTTCGAATTGGGGGGTCCTGGCTGATCCGGAGTTGCAGAGGAAGAAGAGGGTTGCGAGCTACAAGATGTACTCTGTGGAGGGGAAGATGAAGGGCTCGTTCAGGAAAAGCTGCAGGTGGCTTAAAGATAAGTACACCCAAGTGCTTTATGGCTGGTCGTGATTAAAAGTGATTAATAAGTGCTTTTTGGTGGGCAATATTTAGATTTTATTCTGTAATTATTCTTATTTGTAAGTCTTTTGAAATGGAGTTTATGGTTGTGATCGTATAAAAAAAAAATCACGATTTGAGTTTGCTGCAAATTAATAAATTGAACTGAACTGTAAATTGGAGTGTATTGTTTCTGGTTTTGAATCAATTTGTCACCTTCTGTGATTATCCATGTTGTTCTTGTTAAAAGTTATACGCTTTGAGGTACGCTGATAACGATTTGTCGGTGTACACAAAAACTATTTGTTTGGAGATATTGATATTTCTCACCTTCAAATTGGTTCAAGATTTTGATTCTCTGTTCTGGTGTTAGGTTTTATCTATACTATATAAATCTGGATGCTCTAATTTTTCCCTTGCCTTTCATATCTAACCTTTTTGTAGTGTGCTTTAATTTGCGACCTGCATATATGAGAGGTGCTTTAATTTTCATTGTAAGCAATAATCTTGCTTGATTACTAAGTTTCTGTTAGGAATCCTTTTTGGAAGGGCGAAAAGCGCTTTTGATTGCATTTGGCAAAAAACTTAGAAGCACTTTTTGATAGGTATGTAACCGCTTTTGATTGCATCTGACAACAAACTTAAAAGCGCTTATGACTCACACAAGCGTTTAATGCAGAAGTACCGACCAAATGCTTCTTGTGGGAGCATTTTCAAGTGCTTATTTTAATTGAGAATAACGTGTTAATAATCAAAGTACTTTTATTATAAGCACTTATGAGCATAAGTGTTTTTTAGAGAAGCAACGCAAAAGGGCTCGAAGTGTCATCCATGGCTGTTTATAGAGAAAGACATAACCATGTCACATGATGAGTATAACAATAATAGGTTATATCTCCGGTTGTATGCAAGATTCTCACCTATTTATGTGTTTTGTTATCATCTTTTGGTTTTCATATCCATCAAGCTACTTGGCTTATGGGATCATCTCTGTCGTGAATGATTTGTAGCCGTTGAGTCGGTTGACTCCTTATGCAAGGCCAAGTAGTTCTGTGGTTGAGATGATTTTAATATGTAGCAGGACCAACCTATGAAGTTTTGGCTTTGGAATTTCTGCCAGCCCATGTGCTTGTAACCTCCCCTACCATAATATAATGCCATTGCAACTGTTTCCATCACCTCCTTTCTGTCCGCAAATGGCTTGTAGTTTGAGTAGTTAAAAATATCGTTACACTCAAGCTCTCGTGTTTGATTTCTCCTCGCCAGTTTGATTTCTTTTGGAAACGGTTAATACTCCTGCAATTGAACAAGTAGACCATTGGCTGGCATTTATGCACAATGATTCACGGTGGCAGGGGCATCATCGGTTGAAAGAAGATACAATCTAAACTCCGTGAAAGGGCTCCATAAAAATCTTTCAGAAGTGCAACTTTGTTTTGCGGGATTAGATACAGCTAATCGACCCGCAAAAACTAGGTCAGATTGATACTGCCAAGCAAGCAGTACTATGTGCCAGTTGATCAGCTGGTATCTGATCCCGCATGGCCTGGATGGCTGGATGCGCCTGTTCAAACCATTTCTTCCAACCAAAATAAAAACTCCTAACTCTACCATTTGAAACTGCAACTAAGAGAATGCATTACTTTCACCTGAACTAATTTCAGAGACTGACCATATTCCGCTCTTTTTTTTTCAATGGTTTTCAATGCCACCCCAAGACAAAAATGGAAATTATTGAATTGGAATTGTTTAATATGTAAGAGTACATACTTAAGCACCAACATATTATAGGGTTACAGATCAATTGTAATTGTTTAATGGACAAATCATTTTGGTCTATTGTTTACTAAATTGAGAGTATTTTTGTCATTTCGGTCCTTATTTAACAGCAATTTTTCACGAAATGATCAAAATGATTGACGGTGAACAAGCTCAAACCAATTATGTTAATCTCAGAAACCATTTTGGCTAAAAAGACATTCTTTGTATTTACTTGAAAAGAGTTCCTAGAAATTAGTTGCATATAGTTAAGACTCCATAATCTTACTCTATTTGGGGCTTTTTGACTCCTTGCACATTAAATAACTTGTATGCCAAGTTACTTAATTGTCCAAGCAATCACTACTACAAAATTATCTATAACTGACGGTCCAAAAACCGACAAAAAACGTATATTACTGTCGGATTTTAAGCAAAATCTGACAGAAAATGGATGCAGTGGCGGATATAATAAGCGACAGAATTGCCTACGTTAGGAAATGAATTTTCCGACAGAAAATATTCTAAAACCGACATAAATCTTGTCGGTTATATCCGACAGGATAAAACCGACAGTATATCTGTCAAAAATATTTTAAAAAAGGATTCAAAAATATTATCGGTTATAACCGACAGTATTTTTTTGATAACCGCCACTAAATATCCGTCAGGAATTTATGTCGGATATAACCGACATAATTTTTCTAATATCCGCCACTAATTAAATGATGTGTCGGATATAGTTTATCCGACAAGATTTTTCTAATATCCGCCACCATCATCCGCCACCTAAAGTTGTAGTAGTGAATCGTATCATAGCTCGTTGTCAAACACGTGAGATTTTACATAACGACTAAATTACTTTGTGTGGCGTGCAAGTAAATTTGGCTATATATTAATAGGACAGCTTAGCATCTCCTTGCTAGGTCAGATTACTTTCCCAGTCAAATTATCTCCGTCTCAATCACCTGCGGTACCTGAATACCTCAACATCCGGAAACGCCTACACTATGGCACTACTGGAAGCGAATTCTACACAAATAGCGCCGGAGCTTGAAAGCGAAGGAGGCGAAGATCACTTGCATGGAAATCGAAATCAGGGCTCAGGAGAGCCAAACTCAAACGCCAGAATTAAACATGCTCAGATGCTGGCTGCAAAGACTAGTCGAGATAAATTTGAGCTGGATAAAGCTTTAACGAAAAAGACGGTAAGTCTGCAATCTGCATGAATTTGTTTGACTGCATTTCCTAATTCATTCATCAGATATGATCATGAATTAAACTATGTTGTATTTTATTGAAATTTATGTATTAACAGTGTGATAGGAATCAGTTGAAAGAACCGAATAAGCATGAACGGAGACTCAAATTCTGTTTGGCCACGATGAGGGAGAAAATGAATATACTGCAACTATTTTTGCTTCATTTCGGAAACAGAGCTCATCAAGGAAATCCAATGAAGCCCTTCTTGCCACGAGAAGAGATAGCTAAACATGTAAGAGTTTTACTTATTATGTATGCACATACGTCGGTATGTAAATGTTTCTTGATTATATAGCCTTTTTGAGTTGTTGGAAATGTGATAATGTATTCTGCAGAAAATGAATTTCCGGATGGTACATGAAACAAACAGTTTGGCGGAGGAAAAAAAGCTTTTGAAAGAGATCAATGCGAGGCAGAAGGAGGTGGTTGATTCAGTTTCACCATTGGGAAAAAATCGTTATTTTCCGCCTTCCATAGATGTAAGAAATTTTAATTTCTCCTAGATTAGTCAACTATACGCTTTTTTTTTTGTTTAATCTAATTTGGATTTGGTTTTATGGTTTGGAATATTGAAACAGACTAGGCACTTGCGCCTCGACGAGTATTTTATGGTGATAAACCCGAGGAATGTAGTTGAAAACTGCCTAAGACAAATCCAAGAACTCAAATGGCGAAGCGCAAGATCTGGAATTATATTTCAAAGCCAATGGGATGGTGAAGCCATTGCTGATCATGCAAGTTATGATGCTAATGCTGCTGCCTATTCTATTGCCAATGCCAAGGGAAAGATTTGGGATTCATTGAGTTCAAAAAAAGCGTTACAAGAACAAATCAGAGTAACATACATAATTCTAACTCAAAAAGAATTGGAAAATTTGATTTTTGTGTTTTTTTACTAGCTCATTTGATTTAATTTCTTGACACAAATATTGCAGGTAACTGCCAAGGAGATGGATGAATTAACGAAATCACTGGTGGCCCTGCGGCGAGGGCAGAATATAAAGAGAGCTGGGAGAAAATTGAAGGTCGTTGAAAGAGATATAGAATGCTTGAAGAAGAAAATGACATTGATGGATCAAAAGAAAGATGAAGCATACGAGTGCGTTTTTTAATTGAGAAAACAAGAGAGTACATCAGTTCTGCCATTCACCAAATAAAAAGACACAATGCCATTGCAACAAATTTTATCGTCTCTTTCCGCAAGAACTCAAGTAGTTAGTGACATCATTGCATTCAGCTCTTGTTTCGGTTTCCCTTCAATGTGATCTGTTTTGCGGTAGCATATCCGCTCTAGCCAATCGTGACAACGTTCATATATGTGGGCCCACTTAAATCATTTCAACCAAAGTAAAGCTGTAAACTGGAATGTATTACTTTCAGTATAATTATTCTCAGAGACTAGGTCCATATTTTGCTCTCTTTTGACTAAATCGTGCACCTCTGGTTGGAAATATTTGGCGAGTAGATGCTACTTCTGGTAAAATTCACACTAGATAAATATTAATAAATGATCATTTACGTTGACATGGTAAATCATATAAAATAATGAAACAACAATGAAATGCTTTTGTAGGGTAGAAAACGCTCTTCATGCTTAATTAGAACAAAATCTAAGGTTGAGGCGTGTAAGATCACTGTTCTTAAAAGTGGATTTCACCTCTCCGAGACTCTTGGTGTTGTAAGTTATGATGCCCTACCCTCCAGGATACAACAACCTTGTAAGCGTACACTTGCTACTCCAGTCACTCGATTTTTCCATTGGTACAAAACCATTGAATGACATAGCAACACTTGAAAGAATGAGAGAGGAGAGAATTGGAGAGTTAGTATTCCTGAGAAGCTTCATACACGGATGAGTGGTTCAAAGAAGAGGATCACTTGATCAACTCTTTTCAAATGGTTTATATTCTGGAGATATAAGGCTTATAATGATTCACATCAAAATAATGACTAACAGTTATGAAGGAATTAACACATATGATCAAGGTTCTAAAAAACTCTAGGCGCTAGTCGGGCGGCGGGCCTAGCGCCTAGGCAGGGTTGAGGCGGATTTAGGTAATTTTTTTGTATATTTTGTAAATAATTGCATATTGACACTTACAAAAATTATACTTGTATGAAATACATAAATAAGATAATAAAAGAATGATAAAATGCAAACAAAATATCTAGCAAGTCCACAATTTAAAAACATATTAAGCATATATACCATATAACTTAAGACATTTTAAATGACTATATCTAATTTTTAAAGATTAAAAGTAAAAATCCGGTTAGGTGGTTCATAATAAAAAGAATTTTGAAAAGGTGCATATGCATCCTTTCCCATTTCATAAAGTACCACGTGTGTGGTGTGACCCCTTCCCTCTAACCCTAGTTCCCATGCCTCACATCAGACAAGACCCATGCCTCACATCAACCAAGACAATCAGAGACTCCCAAACCAAGGAGTCCATTTTGACGCCTTGAAAATCGGAATCTTCTATTCTTTTTTATTCTTTCCTTTTCCTCATCCTCTTCATTTTCTTTCCGTTCACTTTTCTTCTTCTTTTTTCCATTTTCCCTCTGTAAACTCTCTTCTTCGATTGCTCTGCCCGATTCCCTATCTTTTCCACCTAATTAAGTTTCTTGTTTCCTCTCCCTTCATTCTTCTTCGATTGCTCCGCCTGATTCCCCATCTCTCCGCCTAATTTCCATCATGAGTCCAGTCAATTTCCTCAAGCACAGCAAAGAAATCCTCTCCGACGAAGAAATTTGGGCTTCCAGTCAAAGTTATCGTTTTTTTTCCCTGTAATTGCACTGTTATTCTAATTCCTTCTACACATCTCTCTCACGTTTACTCTTCCCTCACGCTCTCTCGATTTCTCTTTCATCACCATCGCGGTGTAGTGAGACGGAAAATTTTAACAAAATCGCTGCAGATGCCGCTTAGCCCGACGCCTAGGCTGCCTAGCCCGCTTAGTCGGCTGCCTAGGCGCCACCTAATACCCATGCCGATTTCCTGAACGTTTTGAAATAATCACGGCGGCGGCCCGACGCTCATCGCCTAGGCAGCCGCCTAGACCGCGTTTTAGAACACTGCATATGATATTAAAATTAAGATGTTGATATGCACAAGCAATATATATGTGTGTGTATGTGGCTGTTGTAGAAACGGTTCACTAGTGATGGATACCAACTAATTAAGTGATAATGTTAACCACTATAATTTTAGAAAATAAATCGACTTTTTTTTTTCTTTTCGGAAAACAATAGTATCTACACTAAGGGAGAGAGGGTGGGCTTAGCTTCACAATGGGCTAGCAAGAATGTGGTTTAAATCTACACTAAGGGAGAGAGGGTGGGCTTAGCTTCACAATGGGCTAGCAAGAATGTGGTTTAAACTCGCATTTGGCGAGAATTGAACCTAAGACCTCTCACTTACAAGTGAAGAGGAATACCATTAGATCGTAGTACTAAGTGGCAATTTTTTTGAGTACATCGACATTTTTAAGGGGAGAGAGAGTTTGGCTAAGCTACACAATGGGCAACCTAATTTAATATCAAATTCGCCATCCATGAGATTCGAACCTAAGACCTCTCACTTCCAAGTGAAGATGAATACCACCAGACCGTAATACTGAGTGACAATACTAAGTGGCAATTGACTTTGTATTTTGAAATACCCTAAAAATACCAACACTTCTGGCACACGCCATGTCCATTAATTTACTCAGCTTAATTTGTTTAATAAGGTTTTATGAATCAGTTGACTAAATTTGCGTGGGGTGCAAGAAAAATCGGCTGAATATTAATAGGAGAGCTTAATAGTTTACCAGCATCTCCTTACTGAGTCAAATTATCTTTGTCTCAATCAGTTGCAGTGTCTAAATATCTGTACGTTTGAAGGTAATGTACAAATGGTTTCCCCGTTTTCCTGGTAATTTGGTACGCTGATGCATTCGGGTGCCAGTCGAAGGCACAAAACCTGTATTTCATCTATTAATGTTGACGGTATACTTTCACATCCTTTTGTTTCTTCATTTTACTCTTTCCTTTGCATCACATCAGGCAAGGTCAACACTATGGGGGAACTGGAAGCTAACAGAGAAAACAATCGCTCGCAAGAGCACGTGCATGAAAACTGGAATCGTGGTTTAGAAGTTGATGTTGTGGGTGAAGAGATAACTATTAAAGGCAGAATTCAAGAGGTCGAGAAGCTGGCTGCAAAGATCTGTCAAGATAAAATTCAGCTGAATGAAGATATAGCGAAAAGGAAGGTATGCGAAATGATCCGAACGTTCTATTGGATATATAATATATATATGTGACTGCATTTCCTAATTCAATCATCAAACACCATATCTGACATTTTATTGAAAATATTGTCAACAGTGTGATAGGAGCAGTGTCCTTTTTCGGTTGGAAGACCTGAATGAAAAGGGACTCAAATCCAGGTTGGCCGTGGAGAGGGAGAAAATGAATATTCTGCAACTATTTCTGCTTCGTTTAACAAACAAAGCTCCCCAAGGAAAACCGGAGAAGCCCTTCATGCCACGAGAAGAGATATCTAAGCATGTAAGATTTCCTTATTATACATGCACACTCGCCGGTATGTCAATGTTCTTGATAATACAGCCTTTTGAGTTCGTTGGAAATGTGAACATGGATTCTGCAGAAAATGAATTTCCGGATGGTACATGGAACAAACAGTTTGGCTGACGAAAAGCAGCTTGTAAAAGTGATGAATGTGAGACAGAAGGAGGATACTGCTGGTTCATTTTCGCCATTGGGAAGGGATTATTATTATTATATAGCTCCGCCTCTTATAACTGTAAGATTAAACAAGTAATATTAAGTTCCGCAGAGTTAATTAGTCTACTATACAACGAGTTTTTCTTTTTCTTTAGATTTGATTTTTATCGTTTGGACTACTGAAACAGACTTATTACTTGCGTCATCTCTCTGCTGTACAATATCTTCGGAATCAGAGAAGTATAATGCATCACCGCCTAAGACAAATCCAAGAACTTCAATGGCAAGGAAGACAAATACAAGAACTTCAATGGCAAGGCGATAGACCGGGAATAGTATTTGAAAGGCAATGGGATGAAGCCATTGCTGAAGCAAGAGCTACTGCCAATCCTAATGCTGATGCTAATGCTGCTGCCAATGCCATTGCCACTGCCAGGATTTGGGATTCTTTGAGTTCGAAGAAAGCATTACAAGAGCAAATCAAGGTAAAACACATAACAATTCTAACTCATCGAATAGAGTAGCTAAAAGTTCGAACTTTGTTTCTTTTAACTTGCTAATTTAATTTCTTGACACAATATTGCAGGTAACGGGTGAAAAGATAGAAGAGTTAACGAAATCACTAACAGCCGTGCGGCCAAAAGTCAGGAAAGTTGAGAGAGAATTGAAGGCCATAGAAAGAGATATCGAAATCTTGGAGAAGAAATTGTCGTTGATTGGTCAGAGGAAAGATGAAGCAAACCAATGCATTCTTAAATTGAAAAACCAACAGAGTGATCATGTCCATGTATTCTTAAATTGAACATAAAGATTCACAGTTGTGTAAAATAAACATTGGTTGAAGAACTGTTCTGCCCACCCATATTATTTGGTTTGTTTTCAACACACCAAAACTCCATTGTTTAGGTTCGGAAAATATAATCCAAGTTCTTTGTAATTACAGTTACTTAGTTAGAAAATTATTAAAACCATGAAAAGGGAAATGATTTCTACACACTACACATCCCGATTTTTTTATTGTCATTGGACCGCACAAATCAAGGGAGAATCAAACGCTATAATTATGAGGGTCAAGGTGTGCAAAAATCACTCACTCCATAAAAATCGTTCAGATGTGTGGTTTTTTTTTTTTTTTTGCGGGATCAAATACAGCTAATCGACCAAAGAAAACATCAGATATAGCCAAGCAACCACTACTAGTAGTGTGTGCCAGTCGATCAGTTGGTATCTGATCCTGCAGAATGGTATCCGGCTTCTAAACTACGGGGAGGTAGGATTTGAACTCGGGTATAAAGGAGGGGCGCTTCCGCTCTAGCCAATAGTCACAACGCCCACTTTCACTTGAATTGTTCTCAAAGACTAGGACCATATTTTACGCGGCTTAATTTGACAATGCCACCCCAAGAAAAAAATATCTGGATATTCAAGGTAATGTACAAATGTCCCATTCCTTGTTTTTATGTTAATGCACTGATTCATTCGGTGCCAGTCGAATTCAAGATATGTGTTTTATCTATTAATGTTGATATGATGGTCTTGTTGAGAGTGAATTTCACGATGGGAAAATAAGAGATTTTGCATATACGTTTATAAGTAATTGGGTTACTCCCCATATTGGACAAAAAAAAAAAGGTTTTAGGTGGAACCTCAACTTTCTTTATGTATCAGAGCAGTTTGTCTCGTGTGTGAAGCCTAACGGCCACATGTGAGAGGGCGTGTTGAGAGTGAATCCTACATCGGAAAATGAGTGACCTTGCATGTATTTGTAAGTAATTGTAGTACTTCCCATATTGCCAAGAACTTAAATGGAAAAGCGCAAGACCGGGAATGCTCTTTGAAAGGCAATGGGATAAAGCCACTGCCAATGAAGCAAGTGCTAATGCTAATGCTGCTGCCAATGCTATGGTCAATGACAAGAGAATGATTTGTGATTCTTTGAGTTCAAAAAAAGCATTACAAGAACAACTCGAAGTATCATACACAATTCTTACTGATCAAATAGAGTAGGTGAAAATTCAAACTCTGTTTCGTTTAACTTGCTGATTGAATTTCTTGACACACTATTGCAGGTAACTGGTGAAAAGATTGAAGGATTAACCAAATCACTATCGGGAGTGCGGCCAAAAGTTATGAAAGTTGAGAGAGAATTGAAGGCCATTGAAAGAGATATAAAATGCTTGAAGGAGTAATTACCATTGATGGATCATAGGAAAGATGAAGCATACCGATGCATTCTTAAACTGAGAAAAAAACAACAGAGTGGTGAGGTACAAGAAATTGTGATGACAGGAAGGTGTCTGAAATTAGTTGCTTGGGTCTCAAATAAGCTCTTTCGTCAAGGATCAGCGGAGGTTGAAGAACGTCTAATTCTTCATCTTCCTTGAATCTGTAAATTGAAATGGTTCATATTAATTAGTTCTTAAAGTTATCTTGTGTCAGTACTGTAAGCAATTGTACTATTAGACCGTCGGCATTTATGCACCAAGATTCACAGTTGTATTGTAGCAAACATTGGTTGAAGAAATGATCTGTGCACCCATTTTCTTTTGTTTGTTTTCAACATCATTAAAAGTCCATTGTTGAGGCAGTGAAAATACAATCCAAGTTCTTTTTTATTTTTTTTCTAGTAACAATAATCCAAGTTCTTTTTAGTACAGTTTTATTTAAACCATGAAATAGGAAATGATTTATACACGTCATTTTCACCTCTTGCGCACTCCTATTTTTTTTAATTGTCATTGGATTGAACAAATCAAAAGAGAATCAAAGACTTAAGACGGGTCATGCAGAAATCATCTCCCCCCGGATGAAAATCTTTAAGAAGCGCTATTCTGGTTCGTGGGATCAGGTACAGCTGATCGACCGGATATATCGAAATCAGATACAACTAAGTAATCAATAGTATGTGCCGGTCGATAAACCAGTATCTGATCTTACAAAATGGGATCTGGATCCGAACTTTTAACCATTTCAACCAAAAAAAGTTAAACTGCTATTTGAACTTGGAACCAAGAGAACGTATTTCTTTCAATTGAATAATTCTCAGAGACTAAGACCATATTTTTCTCTCTTTTTCTAAATGTTTTTCAAATCGTGCACTTATTGCACATGCCGTGTCCATTTACTCAGCTTCATCTGACAATGCCAACCCAAGAAAAAAAAATTATTGAACAGGAATTGTTTAATAAGGTTTTGAAATCTGTTGACTTAATTTGCTTGGGATGCAAGGGTAGTTGTTTAATAAGGTTTTATGCATCCCATTAGTGTGTATTTATATTGTGGTTTTTGCTATAATTATTAATAGGACAGCTTAACCCTTATATCAGCATCTCCTTGCTAAGTCAAACTCAAATTGTCTTTGTCTCAATCATTTGCAGCACCTGATTATCTGGATTTCAAGGTAATGTACTAATGGCCCTTTCCTTGTTTTTATGTTAATTTGTGACGCTGATCCATTCGGGTGCAAGTCGAACTTAAAGACCTGTGTTTCATCTGTTAATGTTGACGATCTACTCTCGCATCATTTTCGTTTCTTGATTTTTACCTTTATGCCAGTGCATAAACCTATTTATACTTTTCATTTGTATATAGTGTGATTTAACTCCGCCGTGTAAGTTTATCTTACATTGCCGGTCCCAAGCCCGGATAAAGGAGGGGGGGAGGGCGTCAGGTAGTCGACAGCCGGCACTCCATGATCACGTCGAATCCTTATGAAAATGAATCCAGAACGAAATCGCGCTAAAGCTAGGGCGTCACCCGTAAGTGGCGCGCTGTGTGGCCCGAGCACAGTGATAAGTGAGCAAGGGTCGCTGTATCTCCATCGGCACCCGGATGCAGTGTTAAATGAGCAAGGGGGCTATAGAAACTTCTTTTCGAACGACTCCACTCAAAGTTGTTTGTGAGCATATGCTCCTATCAACTTTACACGGGATACACAAAAGAAGTACTTTGATCCTATTAGACGGGGAAGGGTGAAGAAGCTAGGACAGAAGGGTAGAGTTCAAGAGAGCAAAATGCGTTTAGGAACGTGGAATATAGGAACCTTGACGGGAAAATCTATGGAAGTAGTAGAAGTTATGGTGAGGAGAAGGATAAATATTATGTGTCTACAAGAAACTAAGTGGGTTGGGCATAAGGCAAAGGATCTAGAAAACTCAGGGTTTAAACTATGGTATTCGGGCACAAATAGAACGAGAAACGGTGTTGGCATCATCGTGGACAAGACCTTGACACAAGATGTTGTAGATGTCAAGAGGGTAGGAGATAGAATCATGGCAATCAAGATTGTAATAGGACAAGAACTTATCAATGTGATTAGTGCGTACGCACCTCAAGTAGGGTTGGATACGAGTTCGAAGGAGAAATTTTGGGAAGACCTTGGAGACTTGGTGCAAGGAATTGCTCAGACGGAGAAGTTATTTATAGGAGGAGATTTAAATGGACACGTGGGCAGGGAGACAGACAACTATGGAGGTTTTCATGGTGGCCATGGTTTTGGGGAGAGAAACGAGGATGGGGAAGCTATCTTGGATTTTGCAATGGCATATGATCTCTTCTTAGCCAACACCTTCTTTAAGAAGAGAGAAGAACATGTGATCACCTACAAGAGTGGGTCGTCAAAAACACAAATAGATTTTCTTCTAATGAGGAAAAGGGATCTATAACTTGTAAGGATTGCAAAGTTATACCAGGAGAGAGCGTGGCTAATCAACATCGCTTGTTGGTGATGGATGTACATATCAAAAGAGTGAGAAAAAAGAACAAGACTTGGAAGTGCCCAAGGACTAGATGGTGGAATCTAAAAGAAGAAAAACAAGCCATTTTCAAAGAGAAAATAATCACCCAGTGTGTGTGGGATAGAGAGGGGGAAGCTAACCAAATGTGGGATTCCATGGCTAGTTGTATCCGAAAAGTAGCAAAAGAGGTATTAGGAGAGTCCAAGGGCTTTGCCCCACACCAAAAGGAATCTTGGTGGTGGAATGAGGAGGTACAAACAAAGGTGAAGGCTAAGAAGGAATGTTGTAAAGCCTTATACAAGGATAGGACCGATGAAAATGGTGAAAGGTATAGAAAAGCGAAGCAAGAGGCGAAGAAAGCTGTGAGAAAAGCTAAGGTAGCGGCTTATGACGATATGTATAAGCGACTAGATACCAAAGAAGGAGAGTTGGATATCTATAAACTAGCTAAAGCAAGGGAAAATAAGACAATGGACCTAAACCAAGTGAGGTGCATCAAGGATGAGGATGGAAAGGTTCTTGCTACAGAGAACGCGGTTAAAGACAGATGGAAAGGTTATTTTCATAATCTTTTCAATGAAGGACATGAAATGAGTGCTTCTTTAGGGGAGTTGAGTAACTCAGAAGAGTGTAGAAACTACTCTTTTTATTGTAGAATCCGGAAGGAAGAAGTGGTTGTAGCTTTGAAGAAGATGAAGCATAGAAAAGCAGTAGGCCCAGACGATATACCAATCGAAGTGTGGAAAGTTTTGGGAGAGACAGGTATAACATGGCTCACTGACCTTTTCAATAGGATTTTGAAAACGAAGAAGATGCCAAATGAGTGGCGAACGAGCACTTTAGTGCCTATCTACAAGAATAAGGGCGATGTACAAAATTGCATGAACTATAGGGGTATTAAGCTAATGAGTCATACAATGAAGCTCTGGGAGAGAGTCATTGAGCATAGATTGAGGCAAGAGACACGGGTTTCAGACAACCAATTCGGGTTCATGCCAGGGCGCTCAACCATGGAGGCAATCTATCTCTTACGAAGATTGATGGAAAGATATAGAGATGGGAAAAAGGATTTACACATGGTCTTTATTGATTTGGAAAAAGCGTATGATAGGGTCCCAAGAGACATTCTTTGGAGGATTTTAGAGAAGAAATGAGTACGAGTAGCATATATCCAAGCTATACAGGATATGTATGAAGGAGCAAAGACTGCTGTAAGAACTCATGAAGGACAAACCGAAAGCTTTCCCATAACTGTAGGATTACATCAAGGCTCATCCTTAAGTCCTTACCTTTTTGCGTTGGTAATGGATGAGTTAACAGGACATATTCAAGATGATATTCCTTGGTGTATGCTTTTCGCAGACGATATAGTGTTGATAGATGAAACTCAGGAAGGGGTAAATGCAAAGCTTAACCTTTGGAGAGAAGTGTTGGAATCTAAAGGTCTTCGCCTAAGTCGATCAAAGACAGAATATATGGAGTGCAAGTTCAGTGCAAATGGAGGCCAAAACGAGTTAGGGGTGAGGATCGGAGATCAAGAAATACCAAAGAGCAACCGTTTTCGTTACCTAGGATCTATCTTGCAAAAGAACGGAGAATTAGATGGAGATCTCAACCATAGAATACAAGCTGGATGGATGAAGTGGAAGAGTGCATCCGGCGTGTTGTGTGACCGCCGTATGCCACTGAAGCTCAAGGGAAAATTTTATAGGACGGCAATAAGGCCGGCGATGCTGTATGGCACAGAATGTTGGGCGGTGAAGCATCAACACGTACACAAAATGGGTGTAGCGGAGATGAGGATGCTTCGTTGGATGTGTGGGCACACGAGAAAGGATAAGATTAGGAATGAGGATATCCGGAGTAAAGTAGGAGTAGCCGAAATTGAAGGAAAGATGAGAGAAAATCGGTTACGGTGGTTTGGACATGTGCAAAGAAGGCCTACTGACGCTCCGATTAGAAGATGCGACTATGGGACAGAGGTTCAGGGCCGAAGGGGTAGAGGAAGACCCAGGAAAACTTTGAGAGAGACCCTAAGAAAAGACTTAGAGTACTTGGATCTAACGGAGGACATGACACAGGACAGAACACAATGGCGTTCTAAGATTCATATAGCCGATCCCACTCAGTGACTTGGATTTTCCAAGTCTCCAACCGAGAAGTTGTCCTCGCTCGGGAAATTAAGGGAACACTACCTCAACCTACATGCTCCACTCACAAAGCTCCAACATACAAGCTTCAACAAAAGAAAATTCAAAGAACTTAGCGAAGAAGGCTTTGGTGATTTAACACAATACGTTGAAATGAAGGAAAGCTTATTTATTGATATCCCCGATAAATTACAAATATGTACATATACTTGAGTCAAAATAAACAAACAAGAGGGAGCCTTCACAAAGGTTGCTTAGGAGAAGTCTCGGCAGTCGGTAGAGCCCCAGAAAGAGAAGGCACCGGAGGGGGATCATTCAGAGCCTCAGTACTGGACAGAACCCTAGAAGGAAGAGGCATCAGAGGTTGATCATTTGGAGCTTCATTACGCGGTACAGCCCCAGAAGACGAAGGCAATAAATGCCTTTGGAACAAACCCACAAATCTCTGATGATCAAGTAAAACCTAACCATCAGATTCCTTCATCTGGTCAAGCTTCCTCTTCATGTTTGTAGCATAGTCATGTGCGAGCCGGTGCAACTGTTTATTCTCATGCTTGAGCCCTCTAATCTCCTGTTTGAGACTCATCACTTCAGCCGCCAATGATTCAACTTGGCGGGTTCGAGCAAATAGGCGTTGGGCCATATTAGACACAGAACCTGCACACTGAACACTAAGAGCCAGAGAATCCTTAACAGCCAACTCATCAGACCGTTTGGAAAGTAGTCTGTTATCTTTGGGAGTGAGAAGGTTCCTGGCCACTACCGCAGCGGTCATATCATTCTTCATCACGGAATCCCCAACGGTAAGAGGACCAGTAGGGGAGACGAAAGATGGGCGCCATATGTTGTCTGGAGAAGGCGGGGCTGCCTCTTCAACAAGGTTCAAGTCAAAACGACGGTCGGAGGGGCCAGACATTTTCAAAGGTGTAGAAGAGAGAAGAGGTCGGACAAATCAAGATCTTAGAAGTGCAAGAATGGAGCTTCTACTGGTGGATATTCAAGTGTGCTTTGGAACTTAATGTCAGCCTCTATAAAAATCTGCACTCGACGAAGCTTCAGAAATCGAAGAGGCGTTTGCTTTCTCAAAAGCTGGGCTGCTCAGAGACCACGAGGGTCGATCTCAGAAATCGAAGAGGCGTTTGCTTTCTCAAAAGCTGGGCTGCTCAAAGACCACGAATGCCGATCTCAGAAATCGAAGAGGTTTGCTTTCTCAAAAGCTGGGCTGCTCAGAGACCACGAGGGCCGATCTCAGAAATCGAAGAGGTTTGCTTTCTCAAAAGCTGGGCTGCTCAGATACCACGAGGGCCGATCTCAGAAATCGAAGAGACACCTACTTTTCCAGCCTTGTCAGCACCTGTCACATGCACACTCAGTTTTGCGGAAATTATGGGCATTCTGTCGAAGATTTCTGGCGAAGTAGAAAGCACATGAATCGTACTGTTCAATCACCCACTTCCCACACGCAACAGTAGCTCATGGGTACCACATATAACTTTGCCAAAGTTCTCTGACAAAGTTGAGACTACTTTTCCAGCCTTGTCAGCACCTGTCACACGCACACTCAGCTTTGCGGAAATTATGGGCATTCTGTCGAAGATTTCTGGCGAAGTAGAAAGCACATGAATCGTACTGTTCAATCACCCACTTCCCACACGCAACAGTAGCTCATAGGTACCACATATAACTTTGCCAAAGTTCTCTGACAAAGTTGAGACACGTGAAGCTTGCAACTCTCACTACATCGCTCTGACCAAGAAGGGTAAAAGAATAGCAAAGAAACAACACTAACAAAGTTTAGACACATAAATTTTGAAGGCCTAGCTACCATATTATTACCCACAAGGGTAAAGGAACAGTACCACTGTTGGATAATTGGAAAGTCCCGGTGTGTCAACCTCTGTGCTTCGTGGCAAGGTAGACTAGCAAACATGCCCAACCTTTACTCACATTCGAGAAAACACTCCCAACAAGATTGCTTGCCCCAAAATCGAAGAGGCATCACCCTCCGAATCTCGAGAGCCAGACTCCCAACATGATTACTTTCTCAAAAATCGAAGAGAGGGTAAAGGAACAGTACCACTGCTGGATAATTTGAAAGTCCCTGTGTGTCAACCTCTGTGCTTCGTGGCAAGGTAGACTAGCAAACATGCTCAACCTTTACTCACATTCGAGAAAACACCCCCAACAAGATTGCTTGCTCCAAAATCGAAGAGGCACCGCCCTCCGAATCTCGAGAGCCAGACTCCTAACATGATTACTTTCTCAAAAATCGAAGAGAGGGTAAAGGAACAGTACCACTGCTGGATAATTGGAAAGTCCCTGTGTGTCAACCTCTGTGCTTCGTGGCAAGGTAGACTAGCAAACATGCCCAACCTTTACTCATATTCGAGAAAACACTCCCAACAAGATTGCTTGCTCCAAAATCGAAGAGGCACCGCCCTCCGAATCTCGAGAGCCAGACTCCCAACATGATTACTTTCTAAAAAATCGAAGACACCGCTCTCCGAATCTCGAGAGCCAGACCCCCAGCAGGATTGCTTTCTCAAAAATCGAAGAGGCATCGTTCTCCGAATCTCGAGAGCCAGATCCCCGACAGGATTGCTTGTTCGAAAACCGAAGAGGCACCACTTTCCCAACTTCAAGAGCCGGATCTCCTTGGATAAAGCTTGTCTGTAATCTTCACACGCAACATCAGCTTTCCAGATACCACAGACCACTTTTTCAAAGTGCTCTGACAGAGTTAAAACTTGTGAAGCTGGCAGCTCCCACTACCGTGCTATGACCAAGCAGGGTAAAGGAATAGCATTATTACTTGATGTTAGGGAGACTCCTATATATGTCGACCTCCATCCCCAACGGACAGGCAGACCTGCAAAAATGCTCAACCCTTCCTCTTATCTGAGAGGGCACTCCCAACGAAGCCTTTCGAAATATTCAGCTTTCTTTCCCCCCGATAATACCTCTGTAAACAAGCTATACTAGAGCAAGAATATCTCATATCATCATGGTTAAAAGCAAGAGTATCCCATATCATGCTTTTTCCCTGTCTTTTCCTTTGGCCTTGTTCTTACCTGCAAGACAAGGAGAAAGAGAGCAATCAGTCAGCACTTGGAATCAAGCTTCCAGCTAGGAACTGACTGCCTGGAACCCCTTACCTGATTACTTACCTGGCATTGCTCTCGAGTACTCATCTTCAACATCTTATGCTTCCAGGGAAGATACCGCATCTGCTTGAGGAACAGATAGTGCAAGTGAGAAGGATACAAGGAAGCATGTGGAGACAAGCGTAACAGCACACGTGCCGATACATCCACTACTCTGTCAAAAGCAAAAGTATCCCATATCAGCAGGGTCGAACGTACTCTAGATTTGATGGACTTGTTTTGACCCTCAAATTCTTCAGTCGGCCTTATACTCTAGAGGAAACCAGAAAACCCTCCAGCCCGGTTCAAGAATAAGCCTGTGGAAAGTTACTTCTTCAAAAGCAAAAGTATCCCATATCATCTCTTCTCATTTTTCTTCTCTTTATCCTTCATGCTGCCTGCAAGATAGGGAGAATGTGAACAATCAGCCGGAGCTCTGATTGCTTACCTTGTCTGTTACCTCTTTCAGCAGATCCCCTAGCTCGGCGACTTGGGGGACTCCTACTACATGGTTTGTATCGCGCTTGACCAAGCCTGAAACTACAAGTAAGCTTCAAGTGACATTGATACATTACCTTGTGCATCTCCACCAGTTACAGATACCACCCCTGGATGGAGGAAGAGTACTTCCAGAGAAGATTCCACATCTACCTATGAGACAGATAAGGAAAGTCAAGACGATACCACACTCCGGTACTTAGAAGTTTCGTGGTTACGAGATCATTCTCCCACAATATTTTCTAATGTCATTTGTACTAAATCATTCACTTGTACTCCCTAAAGGAGAGCTTGAACCTATGTACTTGTGTAAACCCTTCACAATTAATGAGAACTCCTCTATTCCGTGGACGTAGTCAATCTGGGTGAACCACGTACATCTTGTGTTTGCTTTCCTATCTCTATCCATTTATATACTTATCCACACTAATGACCGGAGCAATCTAGCGAAGATCACAAAAAGTGACCGTTTTCGCTACCTAGGATCTATCTTGCAAGAGAACGGAGAATTAGATGGAGATCTCAACCATAGAATACAAGCTGGATGGATGAAGTGTAAGAGTGTATCCGGCGTGTTGTGTGACCGTTGTAGGCCACTGAAGCTCAAGGGAAAATTTTATAGGACGGCAATAAGGCCAGCGATGTTGTATGGCACAGAATGTTGGGCGGTGAAGCATCAACACGTACACAAAATGGGTGTAGCGGAGATGAGGATGCTTCGTGGGATGTATGGGCACACGAGAAAGGATAAGATTGGGAATGAGGATATCCGAGGTAAAGTAGGAGTAGCCAAAATTGAAGGAAATATGAGAGAAAATCGGTTCCGGTGGTTTGGACATGTGCAAAGAAGGCCTACTGACGCTCCGGTTCGAAAATGTGACTACGGGACAGAAGTGCAGGGCCGAAGGGGTAGAGGAAGACCTAGGAAAACTTTGGAAGAGACCCTAAGAAAAGACTTGAGTACTTGGATCTAACGGAGGACATGACACAAAACCGAGCGCAATGGCGTTCTAGGATTCATATAGCCGACCCCACTTAGTGGGAAAAGGCTTTGTTGTTGTTGTTGTTGTTGTTGTTGTTGTTGTATTTGTATATAGTGTGATTTGCTTATTCCTTTGTATCACATCAGGCAACGCATAATGGAGGAATTGGAAGCTAAACGAGACAACAATAGCTTGCAAGAGGACTTACACGATAACTGGAATTGGGGTTCGGAAGTTGATGCTGCTGCTGATGAAAAGACAGATTTAAAAGGTAGAATTCACGAGGTTGAGAAGCTGGCTGAAAAGATCAGTCAAGACAGACTTGAGCTGAATGAAGATATAGTGAAAAGGACGGTATGATAAATGGTCTGCAAAAATCTGTATGAATTTAGACTGCATTTCCTAATTATTACTTCTGAGTTGTTGTTCTGGTGTCAAATTCTTTCATCAAACATGGTCAGGATTCATAAATAAAATATGTAAAGATCGATCTTATTCAAAATTTATGTCAACAGTGTGATAGGGCATGCACCCTTTCTCGGTTGGAATCCCTGAAAGATAGTGAAATGGAACTCGGATCCCTTTTGTCTGCGGTGAGGGAGAAAATGAATATACTGCAACTATTTCTGCTCCATTTTGCAGAAAAAGCTTACCAAGGAAAGCCTATGAAGCCCTTCTTACCAGCAGAAGAGATAGCTAAACATGTAACGGCTAAATGTTTTGTCATATTTCCTTGAATATTTTTCTGTTTTTCTCTCTCTAAGCGTTTTGATCCGTAGGTTTTGTTGGAAATGTGAACGTCTGCAGAAAATGAATTTCCGGATGGGACATGGAACAAACAGTTTGGTGGAGGAAAAACAGCTTTTGAAACAGATGAATGTGAGACCGAAAGAGGGTGTTGATTCATTTTCATCATTGGAAGGGCATTGTTATACTCCGCCTTATGTAGATGTAAGATTAAACATGAAATATTTAGTTCTCTTAGGATAGCCCGTGCATTTTTCTTAACCTTGGGATTGCTTTTACGAATGAAATATTGTAACAGACTTGGCACTTGCCTCTCAACGAGTTTTATTATGTGAAGAATCAGAGAAGTATAGTTCGAAACCGCCTAAGACAAATCCAAGAACTTAAATGGAAAAGCGCAAGACCAGGAATTCTATTTCAACGCCAATGGGATGAACCAAATGGTTATGTAGGTGACAATGCTAATGCTGCTGCCAATGCTATTGCTAATCCCAAGAGAAGGATTTGGGATTCTTTGAGTTTGAAAAAAGCGTTACAAGAACAAATCAAAGTAATGTATATACATAATTCTAACTCATCAAATAGAGTAAAGTTAAAACTTTGAAGTTTGTTTCCTATTAGTTTGCTGATTAATTTCTTGACACAATATTGTAGGTAAGTGGTCAGAAGGTTGATGAAGTAACAAAATCACTATTGGCCGTGCGGGCAAAAATTAAGAAAGTTGAGAGAGAATTGAAGGCCATTGAAAGATATACAGAATGCTTGAAGAAAAATTTGACGTTGATGGATCATAGTAAAGATGAGGCGTTGCCTGCCTTCGGCAACCAAGAAATTAACAGAGATATCAGCGGAGCTTAAACGACTCCATTAAAACTATGGTGTTAGGATAAACCAAAGGCGTTGTTATGGATGCAATTTACTCATCAGTGTTAGAAATCTTCTCTTCAACAATCTCTCGCAATATTTTCGCAGTCATTGGCGAAGTATTTGTACTCAATCTTTGTTGTATACTCGAGATCACCATTTTCAAATACCTTAGTTATCAAATTTCATCTTCCTTGACTTTAGTACCATTCCTTGCATATCAACACTGTAAGCAATCACGGCGACATTTGGACACTACCAAAATTCCTTTGTTCAATGTGCAAACTCCATTTTAGATGAAACTGCAATTAGACGTTACGCAATTATTGAAGCGTTAAACCATTTCAACCAAACAAGTGGAACATCAACAGAGGACATTTTGCCCTTTTAATGTTTAGTCCTAGACGACATTCACTTCTCCCAGACCCTGCGTAAAGCGGGAGCCTTGTGCACTGGGTACGACCTTTAATGTTTAGTCCTAGACTGCAAAATTTCTTTTCGTTTCGAATCAACTAATATCAACAAAGATTGCAAAGTGCAAACAAGGCTTCTTCGATCATTTTCGTGTGTTGTGTTTCTATGTTCTTTTGTGCTAATAGTTTATATGAAAAATGATGTTCGTACTTTACAGAAAATTGACTGCATTGGAGTTTAATTTCCTCAAGAAGCGGTGGAGTTGAAAGAGATCAGCGGAGATTATTTTGGGAACTTCTTTGAAATATAATTTACCTTTTATTTTGTTAAATTTAATAGATTTTTGTTAGTATATGATCCCATGTAAGCAAAAAAGTTGGGCCAGCACATGACACGTCATCACTTAACGAACTCAACTCAATCGTCACAATTTCGTAACATAAGCTTTAATGTACCAAATTGTTGATTGAGAACTAAGGTTGAATGTTAGACTGATCGGATCAAAAACAAGGTTTCTAGTTTCCATTTCAAAATTTACAGTTGCATTAGAATTTTTGAACTTCCGAATTTACGGATTATTCAGAATCAGAACAATCTCAAAAATTTTGAAACATAATTTTCAGAATTCATATTATCTATTTCAAATACTGCACATCTGGCAGACTAGTTCATTTAATTTGACAATGGCGCCCCAATAAAAAATAAATTATTGAACATGATTTTTTTAATAAGATTTTGGAATCATTTGACCTTATTTGCGTGGGATGCAAGTGCATTTGGCTTAATATTAAAAGGACAGCTGATGCCAGTATTACCCGCATCTCCTTCCTAAGTCAGACTAACGTTTCTAGCACTATGGAGAAACTGGAAGCTAATTCTACACAAACAGCGCCGGTACTTGAAAGCGAAGGAGACAAAGAGAACTTGTATGAAAATCGGAATCAGTGTTCACAAGTTGATGGACTTATAAACGATGCCGCTGATGAAGAGCCAAATTTGAAAGGCAGAATTCAAGAGGCTGAGAAGCTGGCTGCAAAGATCAGTCAAGAAAAACTTGAACTGATTGAAGATATCGCGCAAAGGACGGTATGTTAAATGGTCTGCTAAATCTACATAAATGTATGTGACTGTATTTCCTAACTGAATCATCAAACATGATCATGATTGAAAAATGTGTAACATCTTATACAAAACTATGTGGACAGTGTGATCGGAGCTGCGCCCTCTCTGAGTTGAAAAACCTGAATGATATTGAAATGGGACTCGGCTCCTCTTTGTCCTCGGAGAGGGATATAATCAATATACTGCAACTATTTCTGCTTCGTTGTGCAAAAAAAGCTCACCAAGGAAAATCAATGAAGCCCGTCTTGCCACGAGAAGAGATAGCTAAACATGTAAGAGTTACTCATTGTTTGGATTAAAACTTGATTTTTGGCCCAAGGATGGAGTCAGGCCCAAGGATGGAGTCAGGAGGAATAGAAGATCAAAGCCCAGCCGAAACTTGGGAAGGCAGGAAATGGCCTTTTCTGACTTGATACAATTCACAAATGCCACTTGCCTACCTACCCAAGGATCAAGTGGTGTAGACTGATCAGACTGCACAGCCCATAAAATACTTTATGGTGGCATTACATGTAATAAAGCTGATGAGTCATCACCCTCAGACCGCATTCGGGCAAAGCTGTCGCTACAGGAGCCAAACCGAGTAGTCTATAAAAGGAGGAAGAGGAGACAGGAATAAGGACACTCAAACAAACAAACAAAAGCACAAACTCTGCTCAAAAAGCCAGATTTGCCTTTCAAAACGAAGCTGTAGTCAGCCCAAGCTTTCATCCCCCTCGGGATAATCTTTTCTCCTAAACTTTGTAATAGCTCTGCTACCCTGCTCTAACTTGTTGTAGTATCGATTCACCCTTTTTGTATTCTCTTTTCCCCTCTCCACCTCTAAGCTTTCAGACCTGTGATAAAACCACAAAGATAGGGACCTGCAAGACGATCAGCCTTAATTGATAAGGTTTAATCTTGCCCGACCTGCTTTGCGCTGTCTTTGTCTTTTCTTTCTTTAAAGTCTAGCAATATGTTGTATATTTTTAGTTATATGCAAGATTGTTTCTAGCAAAATCACGATGACAAAGCTTTCTCAATACTTGGATCCGATTTAAATACATCTTCAATGCTTAAATCAGATCCAAGTTCTAAGCCTGCAGGCATGTAAATCTGATTAGTTTAAAAGTCCTTGGCCTCAAGGCATAAAAAAGAACTTTATGTGGACTTAACCCATCCACGACAATCCTTGATAAACGAGAAGTCCGAAGTTACTTGGGGCGCAAGTAATCGACCTACCTTCTAGTTTTCTTTCTATTATATCATGATTATCATAGAACGCTTAAGCATGGGATGGACTCTAATGGAAAGCCTCAAGGCCTACACCTAATGCCTCACAAAGGCATCCATTTGGATTCATCCTATTCAGCGATCTTAAGAGTCTAAGCATAAGAATGAACTCTGATGGGAAGCCTCAAGGCCTACACCTAAGGCCCCACAAAGGCACCCATTTGGGTTCGTTCTATTCCTTGGATTCGGGTAATCAGAAATATAATAGTTAGAAGACTCCTACAATCACAAGAATACATATGATGCGTTCGAGGACTGGTTTAGTTATTTATGAGAAGCCTCAAGGCCTATATTTAAGGCCCCACAAAGGCACCTGTTATAACTAACACGGTTTCTTGGATACATATATATATATATATATATATATATATATATATATATATATATATATATATATATATATATATATACAATGAAAGAACGACAACCATTTTACATCTGCCATGCTAAAGATGGCAGTGGCACGCCTGAGCACCTAAATGTTAAACTTGATTGCGAGCCTCAAGGCCTATACCTAAGGCCCCACAAAGGCACCTCTCAAAGTTAACGCTGTCCTTCTCTTTCAGCCTTGCCCGAAGAGCCTTGCCTGAAGAGTCTTGCCCGACGAGACTTGCCCGACAACGCCCAGAAACGAAGCAGAAGCCCGACAGCAGCCCTCAACCGGCGCCAACCTCCAGGGGAGCTGTGTGCTCGTCGGCCAGGAAACATCCCCAGCGGAAATTCCTGCCACGAACACTCATCACATATATGCACATGTGGCGGTATGTAAATGTTTCTTGACTATATTTTTTCCACTATGTCTTGAATTTTATGGAAATGTGGACATGGATTCTGCAGAAAATGAATTTCCGGATGGGACATGGAACGATCAGTTTGGAGGAGGAAAATAAGCTTTTAAAGGAGATGAATGCTAGACAGAAGGAGGGTACTGGTTTATTTCCCTCATTGGAAGGGGATTGTTATACTCCGCGTTCTGTAGATGTTAGATAAAACAAGAAATATTTCTCTTAGAATACCCTTTGTTTTTCTTTAATCTTTCAATTTAGTTTTACTTTTGGTTTTGGACTATCGAAACAGGTACGGTTGTTGCCCCTCAATGAGTGTATGTATGAGATGAATCAGAGAAGTATAATTCAACACCGACTAAGACAAATCGAGGAAATAAAATGGCAAAGCGCAGGACCTGGAATTCTGTTTCAAAGCCAATGAGATGAACCAGTTGGTCATGCAAGTGATACTGCTAATGCTGCTGCCAATGCTGTTGCTAATCCCAAGGGAAGGATTTGGGATTCTTTGCGTTTGAAAAAAGCGTTACAAGAACAAATCAAAGTAACATACATAATTCCAACTCATCAAATTTGTAGTTAAAATTTTGACTTTTGTTTCGTTTAACTTGCTGATTTAATTTCTTGACACTATATTGCAGGTAAGCCGTAAGAAGGTTGATGAATTAACGAAATCACTATTGGCCTTCCGGCGCGGGCCAATTTTTAAGGAAGTCGAGAGTGAATTGAAGGTCATTGAAAGAGATATAGAATGTTTGAAGGGGAAGTTGCCATTGATGGAACAGAGGAAATATGAAGCACAACAATGTATTCTTACATTGAGAATATAAGGTGTTAGAGTTTTGAGACTCTTGTCCCACATTGGAGAAAATAAGATTCTCAATGACCTTTATATATGTTTTTTCCTCTATAATATTAGTTATGTATTGGACCACTTGAAATGGGAATTGAGGCTTGGGTCACCATTTTGTGTGGATTGGGCTTGATGACTATACTATAATATTAATATTAATTAATCTAATCAATTAGTTTTAATTTTCAAATTAAGTTTTTAATTAAAAACGTTTTGATTAATAGACACAACTCTTTCGTATAGCTTCAGATACATCCAAAATGTATTTGAAGAGGTATGAAAGAGCTTATATAACTGGAGTCCTCAGTTCCATTCCAGAAAAATCTTTTCTTCCTCCTTTCTGATTAATAGACACAACTCTTTCGTATAGCTTCAGATACATCCAAAAGGGTATTTGAAGAGGTATGAAAGAGCCTATATAACTAGAGACCTCAGTTACATTCCAGAAAAATCTTTTCTTCCTCCTTTCTTCTGTACGAAATTTCCAGAGAGTAAACACACAAAGCAAATTCGGTAGAATTAGGTAGTTGAATCCTGATCGAGCAGACGTTGTTGAACCACAAGCACAAGAGTGAGATGTAAATACTGTTCGAATGACATAGCTATTACGCTAGTCTGTACCTTTTGTAATCAAGTTAGTACCATTGATATTCTTGTATTTATTTCTGTATTTCATTATGAACAGCAAGTATTTTGATTAATATATATTCTACAATTTCAAGTTCTGTTATTTTTATTTATTTCTGAATTGTTCTCCAACATGAGGTATGATGACTTTAGGTGGTCTGGTGTTTTAGCCTGTTGATCAAAGTACTTCTCTCAAGACGAGGAACTCCACGATGTACTAAACCAAGACAATGAGATGACAAGAAGGTGTCTAAACTTTGCTGCTTATGCCAAGTCTCAAATAAGCATTTTCGTCAAAGATCAGCGGATAATGAATCCGTCTTAATTTATAGTTCACCGAAACAACAAAATCTGGTTCCTTTGACGCGCTCACCATATCAACGCATGATGTTATAGTTCTTCTGTTATTCATCAATTTCTTGCAATGTTTTTGCATTTATTGGTAATAACCTCTATGTATTAATTCAATCCTTTTATTATTACACTTGTGGTCACCGAATTCGAATACCTTAATCAAATTTCATCTTCCTCAGCACTGTAAGCAATAATATTTCATGGTTACTAGTGTCATCGATTGCTGCAAATTGATTGGCTAAAACAAAGAAAATTATAACATGTTCGGTTTCTAATATTCACTCCCCTAAAGGGAAAAACTGCAAAAGCCGCATTCGATCTTGTAACAAAGAAAACTTATTCTAAACGCCCATTTCGATTGAAAGATTATGGTGTCACCCTTGGATATCTCATCGTGCTACTCTCTCTCCTCACGTCATAAGTCACGTGAGGAGAGAGAGTAACAGAATGGGGATATGGAACGGGAGTAGGGAAGTTTGCCTCATTTTTAAGACGACTTTTACTTGCAAGTTGGAATTGAGACTCAATTCTTATTGCTTTCTTTATGTTTTTCAAATCCTGCTGGTCTGGCACACGCCATTTCCATCCATTAGAAAAATAAATTATGGAAGAGAAATTGTTTAATAAGGTTTTGGAATCAGTTGACTAATTACTTTGCTTGGGGTGCAAGTGAAATTGTTTAATAAGGTGTTATGCATCCCATTAGTCTATACCAGTATTTATCAGCATCTCCTTGCTAAGCCATCAAGAAAAGCCAACACTATGGAAAAACTGGAAGATAATTCGACACAAATACCGCTGGTGCTTGAAAGCGAAGGAGATGACATTCACTTGCAAGAGAGCTTGTATGAGAATCGGAACCAGTGTCCAGAAGGTGATGAAGAGCCAAATTTAAAAGCCAGAATTGAAGAGGCTGAGAAGCTGGTTGCAAATACAAGTCGAGATATACTTGAGCTGATGAGAAATATAAGCCGAAGGAAGGTATGTTAAAATGGTCCATCTGCAACTTGCATGAACGTATGCGACTCTGCATTTTCTTATGTAATGAAATATGTGATGTGATATTATTGAAACTTCTTCAACAGTATGATTTGTATTGCGCCTGTTCACTGTTGGACTACTACCGGAATAGGCACAAAGCGGGGATCAGAGACTGTTTGAACCTGGAGAGGGAGAAAATGAATATACTGCAACTATTTCTGCTACGTTGCGCAAATAAATCTCACCCCGGTTTGTCAGTAGAAGGCATAGCCAAACATGTAAGAGTTACTCATTATATATACGTACAATGTTTTCCAGTTGTTTCTTAGTTAAGCCTTTTGAGTTTGTTGGATTTATGGACATCGATTCAGAAACTGAGTTTCCGGATGGTACATGGAACAAACAACTTAGCCGAGGAAAAGCGGCTCTTGAAAGAGATCAATGTGAGCCAGGAGGTTTCTGCTGGCTCATTGTCCTCGTTGGAAAACGACTATCATATGCTTCCTGAAAATGTAAGAATAAACATTACATATTAAATGTGTTAGAACTTGTCAATTCAATTATACCTTTATTCTTTCTTAAAATTTGGATTTGAATTTTTCTTATGGACTATTGAAACAGACTTGGTGGTCGGATCACCAATCGCGGTATGTGCTTAATCAGAGAAAAATAGTTCATTACCGCCTAAGACAGATCCAAGAACTTAAATGCCAAATAGCATCAAGAACGGCAATTCTATTGCAACGAAAATGGGATGGAGTCATTTCTAATGCAAAAGCTAATGCTAATGTTGCTGCTGCTGCTATTTTCAAGGGGAAGATTTGGGATGCTTTGCGTTCGAAAAAGTCCTTGCGGGAACAAATCAGAGTAACATACATATAATTCTAACACATCACAAAAAAAAGGTTGAAAAATATTAACTTTGTTTCTTTGCTGATTTATAGTTTCATTCATGCCGTAATATTGTAGGAAACTGGCACGGAGATCGATGAGTTAAAGAAATTATTATTTGCTCCTGTGCGGCCGGAAATTAAGTGGGTTGAGAAAGAATTGAAGGTGATTGAAGAAGATATAGAATGCTTGCTGAAGAAACTGCCATTGATGGACCAGAGGGAACGCGAAGCATACGGCCTGCATAAGTTGAGAAAACAACAGAACTTGCCATTGATCACAGCAAGAAAATGAGATTCCAAGAAGATGTCTGCTGATTAGCTTTCTTGGCCCGAGTCTTGAATGATCTTTTTCGTCAAAGATCGTTCGATGTTGAATGAATCCTTCTGAATGTATAACTTTACCAGTAAAACATAAGTATGTGTTTTCAATAGAGTCCTTGAAGAAGAGAGTGCAAGTGATGCGTCAGAAAAAAAAATGAAGCACACCAATGCATTCTCAAACATGTTGAATAAAATGAAAACATCAAGTCATTGGGCCAAGACAGTATGCTCGCATCCTTAAAGTTGAGTTCGAATTCCCCTCCATGTAGATTATACTAATTTATAATACAATATCTTATTGTCAAAGAAACCCGGTGAATCAATGCATTCTCAAACATGTTGAATCAAATGCAGACGTGAGTTAGGTCAGTTGACAGAAACAGTGTGTTCGCACCCTTAAAGTCGAGTTCAAATTCCCCACCTTGTGGATTATACTAGTTTAGAATACATTATCTTTTTGTCAAAGAAACCTGGTGAATCAAATTACTGCGAACTGAAAGTGACAACTAACAAATGGGTAATTGGAGGATTGAAGTTTGTGACTTCTTCATGGTTGGTTGAAGTGTCAAAGACTCAAAAACCAAACTCTTGTTGCTGACAATGACAGCAACAAGTAGAAGAAAGCTTTTATGAGAAAAAGACTTTCCTAGTTGGTGGGTGGGTTTGGGTTAGTCCTTTTCTTAAGGAACTCCACCAAATACCAAACCAGAGATTCAGTCTCATGAAGAACATGATATGGCCAGAAAGTGCCTGTAATTAGCTGCTGCTTTTATCAATGTCTCAAATAATTTGCTTAATTTGCAAAGGACTTGTAGTCATTTGAGGTTCCGCATTCGATTCCTTAGATATACATAAAAAGGATTTTACTTAATGTAGTTTTCTGCTTAGTAATTATGATATACTGAGTTATGCATTTGCAAGTTGAACTCAAGACATGTTGACCTTTTCTTATATCACACAAACATTAAATTACAAACGGACCAACACTTTAATGTAATTTTAAATATAATTTTTACACTAAAAAGTCAATCATGTTACTATTCACTTTACTTTTTATTTTGTCATTATCATTAAAACTCAAAGTTTTCAAGCCATTTTCATTAGTTTTCCTTTTTAAAAATATGAACTAACTTTTGATTTAATGGTATTTCTATTACAACTAGTGAATGAAATCTCAAGTTTGAATCACTAGTCTCTATTAGTTTATTTTATAAAATAAAAAAAAAAATTGGATTCCACATATGGCTCTTTATTTTTTATTGTCAAATTGAATAAATCAAATAAAAACAACGTAACCAAAAAATGTGTACAGGGAAAGAAAGAATGTGTTTTGTTTTTGTTATCCCTTCAAAAAACGAAGGATTGTTAACTTGGGGTTTGGGTTTTCTACATGGACTTGGATTCTCTGCCCTCCCAATTCGGTGCCCTTCCCGTGCCCTCCTGTTTGTGTGGTCACGGTTAAGCCACGTCAATATTTTATATTACTATTTTTTTTTTGTCTTATTATTTTTATAAAAAACAATATAAAATATTAGCATGGATTAACCGTGACCACACAAAACAGGAGGGCACGAGGAGGGCACCGAAATGGGAGGGCAGAGAATCCAAGTCCTTTCTACATGACATGGAGCCTTAGGTTCTTTACTAAAATAATATATCGGAAGAATTCCAATTTTCAATGAGTTGTGCTATATCCATACACAGCTTTTCACATTTTCACAAATTTCTTTAATTTATGTTATTTAGGGGGTGTATTCAATTGGGAATTGAAGAGATTTTAATGGATTTTTATGGAATTTAATTTATTTATAGAGATTCCATGTAAATTTTTTATTCAATTCCCTTAAAATCTCATGAGGACATGAGAGATTTATAGATGCTTAAAATACACTACAAAATCTCTCAAATTCCCTCTAATTCCTCAATTTTTTGAAATTCTTTAAAATCTTAATTGAATACATCCAAATTTCTAATAATTTTAATAAACTATCTTAAAATCATGATTGAATACACATTGAATTTCAAAGAATCACTTAAAATCCTGAATGAAAACTCTTAAATTCATTAAAATAATTAAAATCCCTCAAAATTCCAATTGAATACATCCCTCTTAATCTTATTCAATTCATTATATGTACTAGAATAATACGCTAACAATTACAATCATTTACCCAATTAATTGTAAAACAGGTAATTAGATAAAAATCTCCCTCTCTCCAGCGCACATGTTCAGTAATTTAATTCTTAATTCTTCAATCCCTTGGCGTTTGCCCAGAACTGTATTGCTGTAATGTCCCACCTAATCTTTTTTTGTTTAAATCTAAACCCAAAACCAAAACAGTAACGACACAAAATCAAAGATTCAATTTTGACTGGTTTTAGAGAGAGAGAGAGAGAGAGAGAGAGAGGGATGTGGGAGTCGATCTTCCTAACGCTGGCGGCGACGGCCGGAAATAACATCGGCAAAATTCTTCAGAAGAAGGGCACCGTGATTCTTCCTCCTCTCTCTTTCAAGCTCAAGGTAGGTACTCCTTCATTTTTTGTTTGCCCATTTTGCCGTTTTCGATTCTGTGATTGCTGTTCGAATCCCAATTTGTAATCTTGGAATTGGATTCCGGGATTTCATTTCCAAATTGGAATTGGGTTCGTTTCAAATTCCCAATTTTTCAGGATTTACAACAAAATTTCAATTTTTTTTATGTGTTGTGCGTTTGCAGGTGATCAGGGCGTATGCTTTGAACAAAGCATGGCTGATAGGTTTTCTGATGGATATATTTGGAGCTTTGCTAATGTTGAGAGCACTGTCTCTAGCTCCTGTAAGTGCTTCAACTCGAAAGTTCCGATTTTTCGATTATTTTTTTTAGTTTCGGTTTTTAGGGTAATTTTTATTGCAATTTGTTCATCTATTTGGTGGTTGGAATTAATGGTGTGCCACATTTTGGTGAATGTTGGATGATGTAATTTGCAGGTGTCAGTCATACAACCAGTTTCCGGGTGTGGACTTGCGATTCTCTCAATCTTTTCCCATTTTTATCTGAAGGAAATGATGAATGCTGTTGACTGGATGGGGATTACATTAGCAGGCATTGGCACTATAGGTAACGTAAGTTCTTCATAATGCTTGGAAGTTCAGTTTTCTTTGATGGGAACTGTTGCATTACTAGCTTTTGATCTTGTGTTTTGTTTTAAGAATAATCTGTGTGAGATTTTGTATTTGTAGGCGTTGGTGCCGGAGGTGAGGAGCAAAAGGCTTCCGCAATATCTGTGTTTCATCTACCATGGTTGGCAATTGTAGTCGCCTTCTTTTTTGTAGGTACCTAACCTTATACCTTGCATCATCTAATGTTTATAGTTGAACACTTGGATTTATGCAATCTAATGATTCTAACCCTGCAAGGCATCTTTAAATAGGCCCTCCTTAATGGGTGGCTACGCATCTACAGACGTCAACGCAAAAAACAGGAGTTGGTAAGCTGATTACTTCTTTTTCGTCTATCTTTAGTGTTTGAGTATGGTGCCCACTACCAATTCACTGATATCTGCTTGTGGTACAGATGGAATATGAAGTTGTTGAAGAAATTATATGTGGCTTGGAATCTGGCATTTTGTTCGGGTATGTTCCGTCCAGCACTAGTATGCATTAATATGTTTCTTATCATATATAGATTCATCTCTCTCATCCTTCAATTCTAGGAGGGAAATTATTAAAAAGCATGTAGAGTTATAGTTGTGCATGCTAGTACATGTCAATGATGTGTTGAGCATGTAAGTTGGGTGTACTTTATGTCACAAACGATAGATAGTTTAAGTATTGTTGACTTAAATCATGAAGCTGCTGTTGTTGTCGAGCCACGTTTAAAATCATAATGTAACTATCACACATCTTATTGCAGGATGGCATCTGTAATATCGAAGATGGGATTTGTATTCTTGGAGCAGGGTTTCCACAGCATACTGGTTCCAATATGTGTCATAATCAGCATATGTTGTAGTGGTACAGGGTTTTATTATCAGGTGTGGTGAATACTTTACTAAGTTCATAGTTTCATATCCATGTGTTCACGTAAACTGAAGTCGGTCCCATGAAATGCATTTGTAGTTTCTTTAGTTAGTTATTGTCATTGTTAATGAGTTATATCTTTTGACAGACTTGGGGCTTAAAGCATGGGAGGGCAATAGTAGTGTCTACATGTGCTGCTGTGGCATCAATTGTGACTGGTGTACTTGCTGGAATGCTTGCTTTGGGTGAAAAATTGCCTTCAGCACCAACAGCTCGTCTTTCACTGATGCTTGGATGGTAAATTACGATAGCTATACTGACTTATTTGCTCGCTTTTTTTTTTTTTTTTTTTTTATTTAAAGCTTTCTAAAACTTAGTTTTGGGCCTCAGGATGTCTTTAAACCAGATGGTTTTGACGTATGGTGTATGTGGAATGATTCATCAGCTATCATGATTCATTTAGGAAACCTGATTAGCACTTCCGTGAGATGAAAAATTCATTTAGGAAATCTATCAATTTCCCAACACTTCTTTTTTTTATTTTGGTTGAATCCACATACATATCGCGTAGAATTTATACTGATTCTCCTCATTCTCAGTCTCAACTTGCAAAAACTCTGTTCACGTTGTTTGAGGTGCCGAAATATGGAAATTTTCCATGAAGTTTACTCCAATTATTTTCTACCACAGGTTTCTCATAATTGTCGGTGTGATTTTGCTTGTGAGCTCAACACGGCTGATGCGACGCCTTCCTCGACCATTACGACAACTTTTACAGAGTGGCGTTGATCAGAGGAAATCCGGGACTATCCGTGTTAGGGATGGAAGCCCGAGCACCGTTGTTCAGGCAGCAACTCTGCATCATTTGATACCAACTTCCTCGAAAGAGAAGGCTTGATGTGATGACATTGGAAAGGTTGTATATGCATGAAGTATCTCACATCGGTGGACTTGCAAGTTACGAGAAGCAACTCCCCTTGGTTTAGGCAAAGCTGGTGTATAGTAGGGTATGAGTTTTAGACATCATTCCTCTTAGGATAAATCTTTACACCGTATTTCATGAACATTTAATGTTTCTAACTTTTTCCTCGATTTGGTACGCGGATATCTCACTGTTTATCAATCGCTGTTCGTTTTCATGAAAACGGTGTACCTTTCATCGCCATATGATTTCTTCGCCCCCAAAGTATAAACATGAAATTTATACTTTGAAATGGGGAGAGAGATTCCACTAGACTAAGTACTAGTTTAGTATCGAGATACTTTTATAAAACGTGGATATCAAAAAAAGTTGAGCTCAAAAGGTGTTTGATAAACATTTAAAAACAACTTATTTTCACAGTTTTGGGTGAAAAAAAGCTGAAAACGTGAAGCAGTAAAAATGACCTTATTCTCACAGCACAGCAATATCAAACTAGCTCTAATAGTTAGTTGGTTTTCGAAGGTAGCTCTCTGATTTTTGTAAGTTTTCACCTCTTTTCGCCTTTTCAAATGCAATGCCTGCTTTTCTTTTGGGAAATACTCTCGAGAGAGATTATTTTCACATCTTAAATTACTTCTTCCACAATTTTTTAATTTTTTAATATTTTCTACACACCACACCACTAACACTTGATAGAAAAATATTAAAAAATTAAAGGATGTGACATAAACAATTTGGGATGTGTGAGTATAATCTCTCTACTCTCAAATACCGTCCAATTTGTTGTCGATATTGTCCCGGCTACCGGGGTTACCGGTACATCTTTAGCAAATAGTCTTATATATTCTATGATATGACATAAATAAAGTATCAACGTGTCGTCTATACAAGCGATTTGCTACATTATTTGAGAGCTCTCCCTCCTTTTTTTTTTCTATGAGAACATTATTGTGATATTTCTTGGAGTACAGGCAAACATAATGATGATGACAAAGACAATAATGCCAAAACAAGACATGAACGGAGAAGAGATCCTCTTCAAATCTTTTCTACCAAGATCACCGAATTAAGTGATCCGGACCTTTGAAATTTTATCCAATGATAAAAAATTATTATAGCTTTTAAGGGGTCAAAACAGATGGATCGTTGGATGAAATTTCAAATGTCTGGATCACTTGATCCGATAGTTTTGATGAAAGTGATTCAAAATGAAGAATGAGCATAGAGAAAAAGTTGTCGTAGGACCCAAGTAAACAGTTAGTTACCTCTGCAACTTGACCCAGTAGCCCCAAGTAAACAGTTAGTTATCTCTGCAACTTGATTCGGTAGCTTTGATGAAAGAGATCCGAAATGAAGAATGAGCATAGAGAAAAAGTTGCCGTAGGACCCAAGTAAACAGTTAGTTACCTCTGCAATCACTTCAGGGGACGACCCCCTTACAGCCAGTTTTTAGGGTTTAGGACCTCTCTTATTGTACGACAAAACCCTACACCTCTAGGGGCCCACCATTACTTGGACTAGTGCAATCAACCACGAGTGATATGAATGCATTATGCAAAACCCCAACACTACCAGGATGGGTAGGGCACAAGTGTCATGTCACCCACCATTTCTAGTTGCCCTACTTTTCTATTTGTAGGGAAACTAATCAGAGCCAATCCTACATTCGAAATGTCACTGTGCAGTATCTTTAGGCTGACAAGCCATTGTCATGACTGGTGTTTAGGGAAGTGATTTCTGTACACGTCTTTTTAATCTCTGCACCACTTTTATCTTTAGCAACTGAGTTGAATAAATCAAGAGGGGTAAAAATAAACAATGATGTGCAGAAGGAGAAAATGAACGTACAAAAGTCAGTTCCATGTTATTAAATTTCTCCCATACTAAAACATTTTTAGCTTGAGAAACTATCACAGTAACATTTAAGATGTAGGTGAATCGTTCTCCTGACGATTTCCTGTTCAAGATGTAGGTGAATCGTTCTCCTGACGATTTCCTGAGCATTGCATGTGAGTTGCCAACCTTTACATAGAAAGTTACATGAAAGGGCTCTTCTAAAGTAGTAAACTGACAGATCATATGGTTTTTGCCTCCCATGACTGTACTACTCTGTTTTCTCTCTCTACAGGGCAAAGTTCAGTACCCAAAATGGCCAAACGGAAGGGAAGGAACGAAGAGAAAATCAGAGAAGATGGTCCCCAAGATGGGAAAGGGATCATTTTCGGATCCCTTCCACCAAATCCTCTTCATCAAACAATCCGGACCCTTGAAATTTGATTCAACGGCTGAAGTTATTATAACTTTTAAAGTGGACTCCTGTTTGTAGTCATTGGATCAAATTTTAAGGCCTCAGATTAGTTGATGGGAAGGATTTGGTGAAAATGATGGATCCCTTTCCCCCGAGATGGATAGCCTCTGTCCAAAAAGCAGTTGATAACTTTGAAATACTTTTATTTTCCGACAAGACGATAATTTACGGGCCTAATCCGCATCTTCAAAATTGACACAACATT
The DNA here is from genome assembly GCF_916048215.2 of Malus sylvestris. NCBI lineage: Eukaryota > Viridiplantae > Streptophyta > Magnoliopsida > Rosales > Rosaceae > Malus > Malus sylvestris. Next base: position 4,897,171 of record NC_062267.1, on the reverse strand, counting down.
TTTCTAGCCAACTAACCTAGCCCGCATCTTCGAAATTGACAAGACAATAACTTTGGTATACTTTCAGTCTTCAAATTATGACTTGTAGACCAATTAAGTCTAGCAAGAACCTCTTTGTGGGACCTTGCAGAATTCAGTGACTTATGATAAGCTATGATTTCTAAACTTAACTAACAATATAAGCTGCAGAATAAAAGTTTTGGGATGCCTTAAGTTCTGCACTATTTTAGAACTGTAATAATTTCCTTCCGTTTCAATCGATCATGAACGAAAGTACGCAACGAAAGACGGAATAAATTCACTTGAAATCGGATTACCGCTGCGAAAAAGCACATGGAAAGGAGAGGTCCATGGCCTCATGGAAATAGTTTCTTCCACACAACTCAAGTATTGATGAATCACAGCAGGAAATAATTAGTCTAGGTGAAAGAATTATTGCCGGTGACAGTTTCACCTTGCGTGTTCTTGGCCTGAGTTTTACCGAGTTGCTCCTTTTTCCAGCTTTCATGAGAAGCAACATGGTCATGGGAAGGAATGTATTGCTGCCAAAGCACACATTGTGAATTTATCAAGGCTTCTGTTTTGTTTTGGAATTCAAAACCATTTCTTCGACTAATAAACGAGTAAGCTCACTCATCGACAGGATGGAAAAGTCGGGTTATCACTATACCTCCATCTTCTGAACAAGTTCTTTGGCTGTTGGAGCAGAGACAACTATATGCCGAGCACCTGGCTTGATGAATCCTTCTTCGACACCATTGTCAAATAGCGCAAGCAAGGTATTATAGTACCCATCTACATTAAGCAAACCAACCTGGACAGAGTAATATCTAAGTTACACATTCAAAATTAGTAGGAGTTGATCGTAACATTTTCAATAACGGAAATTGATGCATTACCGGCTTCATATGAATCCCAAGTTGCGCCCATGTTATTATCTCCAACAGCTCTTCCATAGTTCCATATCCTCCTGAAACCGAAATTAACACTGTACTAAGCACAAGCATTGTAATTTTTTAAAGTTTTTAGTGAGAATTTGTGATGTAACTACCAGGAAGAGCAATGAAGGCATCAGCCTCTTGAGCCATCAAAGCTTTGCGTTCATGCATGTTTGCAACTGTTCTTACTTCTCCAAAGGATGGACCAGATATCTGTCAAAGTTATCCGTAACATATCTTTTAAACCAGAGAACTAAAACTGAGATAATAAAAGACCATGAACAATTTCTTCCCCGAATCCACTAAGAATGTGCACGATGACCCCGTTTAAAATGTGAAAACACTACATCAAACATTTTCAAGAATTAAGGGGAAAAAACAGCATGAAATCAATCAAGAACAGTTGCATTTACAAAATGACGAGAGAAGGCGAGGATAAGATCAGTATATGGATGTATAGAAATACCTCAAGAGGAATGAGAGCTTTTGGAATGACCCTGCATGTAAAAAGCAGGTATGATTTTACTTGAGCGACGTTTTTATGATCAGCAGAGACATTGTTTGCATTAGTAACATGTTTATGAAGTAAGAGACCAAATTATACTATATAACTCAAAGCAAAAGTTTCATTTATATATACCCAAGAACATGGCAACCTCCGTCATACACTGTCTGCGATACCAAACCCATCAACCCGACACTTCCCCCGCCATACACCAAATCTATCTTCCTTTTCACCTGCAATATCCACCAACAAAAGTAAACAAGTAACTCCCAGATCATCTTCTAGGGGAAAATTAAGCATCGAAAACAAACGCGTATAAAATCCTTTGTCAATGCATCTGCATAAAGATATACACTTTGCAAAAGTGCTTAATATTCCTGACCAGAAATCACAGCACACGAATAGCCCCAGTGGTGATTAGCAAACAGAACAAACCCGGTTCCGGTTCGAGGAGAGAAACTTCCTAACATATTGAATATATCTCCCCCCCCCCCTCCCTCTCTCATCCGACTAGAGAGAGATAAAGAGAAAGGGGTATACAACACGTGATAGACAAGTTTTTCTCCGTTTCGAGGCATTACAGAATACACAGCCATTTGACAACTCTAAACTAAACAAATCAACAAGAAGCTCTTTTGTGAAACAATCAAAAACCAAAACAATCCCATTATCCGTAAAAACACCAAAAACCCATCAGAAAGCAACTCGAGTGGATTCAAACTCATCAAAGATTACATCTTTATACCAAAAAACCCTGCACTTAAACAGCAATAAACACGATTAAACAAAGATTAAGCAAAAAGAGCGTAAAAAGTAGAACAAAAGCAGTCATACCAGTTCATTACCCAACTCCAGAGTAGCATCACTGAACACTTTTCTGCGGCCAGAGTTGCTTCCACAGAACACACAAATCCTCCTGAACTTGCTGCTTTTGTTCTCTTCCATTCACAAAGTCTGCAACTTTTTTTCACACTTTTTGGGGTCAATCCAGCATCATTTGTCAAAAAAGACCTGAAGGCAAGAAAAACCGAGGCAAATGGGTGAGTTTTATGCAGATTATATGGTATTTTAACATCAAAAGCACAAAACTTTATGCAAAATCGACGGAGGACGAGAGAGAGAGGGAGAGCATACGAGAGGGGTTCTTTGAAAGGACAAATGGGTTGATCCTAAAATTGGTATAAAATCAATCAAATTGGTGCGCTTGTTGGGTTTCATGTATCCGGTGAGTGAAGCACGGATAACCCACATGCTCCATTCCCTTTCTAAACCGACGTCATTTTGTCTGGAATTACAAACCGAACACTGTATATTGTCATCGTGACGTCTTATTTAATAATATAATGTTATATGACTCATTTTACATAAGTTATTCTCGTATTTATGAATTAATTAAAATTATAAATCAGAAAATAAAATTAACTCACAGTTGTAAATTGTTGCGATGGATAGAAGTTTATTTATTTACTTCTCTACGTCTCGAGTTCAAATCATCTACAAGAGCTCCGGTGTGTAATTTAATATGGAAATAGTTAATTTGAAAACTTTTTTTTTGTCAAATAAAATAAAATAATTAGAATTATATTCGTGAAGATTTGGGAGAAGACAGATTAGTGTAGACTCAGCAAATAGCTGGGACTGTTAATTAATGCTCCAAATATTGGCGGGCATTGACTTCTACTTAACAAAATTTTTATTGTTAATTAAATTAAACCCTTTTTTAATGGAGATTAATTTCGACAACCGCGTGTTTTGTGTTTGTTGTGTGCCAATATTTTTGTAGCGACGTGAAGTTGTAAGCACAGTAAAATTAGTTTTAATTTATTTCGACTTTTTAATCAAAATAGTTTCTAAGGTTGACATAACTCTTTACTTTAGTCTCTCTCACATGTATAGTTTCCAAACTCAGGTGGTGCTGGGACCACCTTGTCCGTATTTCCATCCAGCTTTGCTTGAGATTATCCACGGTCAATCATTTTGATCATTCTGTGAAAAATCTCAGTTAAATTGAGGGTATTTTTGTCATATCAACCCCTTCACTTGTACAGGTGGTTCCTTCATTTTAACGAAATTTTTTCAAAATGAGCAAAATGATTGATGGTAGGCAATCGTAGGGACTACTTCTATTAAGTTTAAATATCAAGACCAAAGTGAGAAGTTATGACAATCTCATAGACTATTTTGATTAAAAATAAGCTTTGATTACTTACCAAAAAAATAAAGTTGATCTCATACAATATTACGTGAATACTCACTGACTTGACTCCTTTTTTTTTTTTTTATTGAATCCACTTACTTGACTTGTTTGAGCAATACTTTTTACATACATAAAATTTAGTTTGACACATATACAAAAGTAACCCGTTAAAATTACAAAACGAAATTATACGCATAAAGCGTTTCCGTCTCACAGTCCATACTTCATAGCAATAAAGAATAGTGGATGCTCAATTTCTATTTGTCTTTTGTTTTGTTATGAATGCATGTGTGTCGACATGAATTATAAATCAAATGCAAGACAATCAACGTTTTAGTTAAGTTGATTGGTTGGCCTAAAAGGAAAAGGAAAAAAAAAGTTGATTGGCTACCTTTGTTTGGTTGGTGCTTTGATGTCAAATCTTTCATACACGGTGAGTTATTAGGGTCAGCTCAAGTGGCAACTGGACGTGATAACAAAATGAAATAAAGCGTTTTTGAGTTTAGTACTTTTTAAAATAACAACAAAAATATCTTTGTTTTTATTTATATTGTTTAAATGTGGACAGATTATTAGGAAGATAAGAATGTATAATTTCATATTTTCCGCAATCGCATTAAGCTTAGAGCTCGTTTGAAAAATACGACCTCAGCATTTTCAAACATGGGAACAAAAATTTCTCATCCTCCCCCACTAGAAGTAGGGGTGGAAAAAATTCCCGAAAATCCCGAACCGAACCGAAAGAATTCCGATCTCAAACCAAAAATTTCCCAAACCGAAATTTCGGTATGAGATTCAGGATTGGCTTCTCGATATTTCGGGAACCTCATACTGAACCAAAAATATATAATATTAATTATTATATATATATTTATACATATATATTATATATATTATTCTTTTATAATTGATGCTAATAGTTTATAATTCATGCTCCGCAACCTGAATGCCCTACACCTTGCATATTTTTCATGTTCTGTTTGATATTCATTCGGATTTTATTATTGCTGCTGCCATGGCTGATGATTTCAGAATGCTTGATTCTTTTGTCTCTTAACATATTGCAAAAAGGGTTTAATTAATTTGAATTTTGACTCTGATAAAAACAGTCAGGCATGCCAGTTTTAGATTAAATGGTAGTGTGAATGAAATGACATTCCTAGTTCATGAATGTGTTCTGAATTATATATTTGAAAAACAATTCATAATTTCATATTTCAATTTGAAATTCTCGATTTGTCCCGAAATCCCGAAAATATTTCGGGATTCCCGAAAATTTGGTTTGAGATTGGTCTTTAAATTCCAGTCCCGAAAAATTTTGGTTTGGGATTCGGGATACTATGCTCGGTATGGGATAACATACCGAAAATGTTTGTGTAGTTACTTTTCCTCTTATCTACGATGCATGGATACTGACACGGAGATACAACATGACATGACATGAGGATATGTCAAATTTACAAGGATAATTGTTGTATGACCACAAAAGAATACAACGCGACATGACACGGGCATACGAGGGGATACTACCGTGTCCATGCATCTTAACCTCTCATTTCCTAAACTCAAGCATTCTGTTTCGCATCCTTCTAATGACTTTCTTTCGGGAACTCCATTGTTGTTTTCTCAGGAAAGAAACATCAAACCAAATAACATTGTGGAAAAGAAGGGACCCCTTTTGAATTCGAACCGAAGATTCAAACCAAAAGGGGCCTAAAAGAATAAGATAAAAGTAAAACCACAGAAAAACATGGAAAGAAGTTAACATTTTGCAAATTTGCAACCTTATTTCCCAATTTGTTTTTGATGTTTGAGACCTCCTCATGGGAAGAAGAATTTCGACAGATGAGACAAACCGGCTAATCCATCCGTTGCTATCTTTGTCTTTCTTTGCTGCTGCCATGGCCGCCACCATTGCCATGATCACGGCTCTTTGTAGTTTTCGAAGAAAATCTTCTCCGTCCCCTTCTGAATCCCCTGCTTCTAAGGAAGCAGAGGAAACCGATGCTTGCAATGTGCAAACATCGGAAGCTGCATTGGCGGAGACAGGGAACAAAACACCTCAACAAGATTTGGAAAGAGATCAAGAAAATGAGGATCCAACGATGAGTAAAGAGCTGCCTTTGCCTCCAAGAATGAAGAACTCAGGACAATTTTATTCAGGACAGCTTTATTCCGGCAACCTCGACATGAAACCTAAATTGAAAAAGTCTGCATCCGAGCGAAGGCTCTTCTCGAATTTGAGCATTAAATTGCCACGAAGCTTGTCGATGGCACGAAAAGATAAGGTAAAGGAAGAGTACAACAAGCGAAAGAACGGAAAGTTGAAGCCGGAAGACTCAATCTGGATGAAGACGATCATACTAGGTGAGAAATGTAAAGTACCTGATGAGGATGAAGTTGTGATACATGATGCTAAGGGGAGGAGGATTCCGGCTTATCGCCCAAAAAGTAGGCAATCCTCCTTCATTGATCCGAACGCATTACCGGACCAAAGAATGAAGAGAGTAGAAGTAGAAAACAAAATTAATCAAGAGGCTGAGCACAAACAAGAAAACAAATACCAAGAAAGTGATCAAGAACATAAAGATAACGATGAGGATAATTAAGGTCAAATGTACATTTTTTTTATCTTAATTATTTGTTTATCTTGAAGTGTATAGTTTCATTGGTTTGTTTTGTTTTCGATTTGATCATGAGGCTGAAATTCTTTCTTTCTTTTTTTTTTTTTTTTTTTTTGTGTGATGATCAGCCGATTGGATATCATTATCATGTTAAGGTTTCAGGCAGACAGTAAAAGATGAACTTGCATAGTTGAACTTTCCAAGCCTCATTGACAATGAATAAAGAATTAAGATTTAGAATTGATCCCAAAATTAATTAAAAGGTCTCATTGAAGAAGTCATGGTATTCTCAAATTTTCTATTATATTTGATCCCACACATTGGGATTGGGATCTTTGATGTTTGTATCATGCGAAGTCTCCATAATTTTGTCTTGGGTTTAATTTCTAGTATTGATGAATCACACGATGATGATCAATGTGAAGTTAAAATGCTTTTATCAATCTTTTCGATCTCCAGAAAGTGACTAACATGACAAAATCATCAGCAAATCCCCTTAAAAAAAAAAAAAAACAGTTTCAATAATCATGTTGCCTCAGTAGCAAACATGTAAACACGTGCATACATACAAAACAGCTCAAGCCTCAATCTGCATTTCCAATAACATTCTCAAAGCAAATAAGAATAACTAACATTAAATGATTCACGTAATATTTTGATTTAATAATACAATGTTATGCGTTAAAACTTACTCACATTATTATTCTATCGAAACGAAGCGACACGATAGCTGGCTTTGTTGAAAATCCAATTCCATATAAGTCATTATCCAAGAAGACAAGATATTGAGCATAAAGCATCACATTAATGTAGAACCTTATTATTTGTATGGATACCCTTTCCAATAAAAAAATTAGCTGGCTTGATACATCTGCATGTATCTATTAATTGAAGTAATGTTTATCATCTTATTTATGAGTTTAAATTTTAAGATTTGTATCTATTTACTAAACAGATCTCGAAATTCAAATTCATCTAACAGTAATAGATAGAGTGGTGAACATCATAATCACTTGATCATGGTGAACAAAAATATTCCCTATATGATTTTCAACTTTCTTTAACCACTCAAGTCTAACACGTGGTGAGATTAGTTTCGATGTGAGTTTATATTCATTCACATCTACGATTTGTATGAGTCACACAATCCAAAGACATAATTGGTCTCTAATGTTATTCATTTACACAATTGAGCTTGTTTGAGATTGTTTTTGTAAAAAAATTATAAATTTAAGTTTCTTTTTAAAACATTTAAAAGTCCTTTTTGAAGAAGTAAATATGACAATTCTAACCGTTAAACCCGATAACCGCTCAAATGAATTGGATTTGGGTATGAAAATTCGGATATTTTGGATATGGGGAAAAACGATGAATATTATTCGGTTATGGTTTTGGATATAGTTATAAAGGTACCCAATCCGTATCCATCTCCAAATCCGAACCGAACAATATAGAATATAATTATATACAATATAATAGCATATATATGTGTTTGGACCCGATTTTACACCATCGGCCCGAGTAATCGAGGCCGTTGAGTGAGCATGGTTCTCAACCATCAGATGAAAAAATAGAGATATTTTTGCTAAAGGATAATATTATGGATTTTATCATAATAATTATCTTGGTATCTTCTTAAACCAGATAAATAGGATGTGATTTATATCTCAAATAAAATAATACAGTTCGAATTGATTTGGGATGTCTGACGGCACTTGGAAGCTTAAAATGAATTTGAAATTCGTTTGATCAAAATGTATCCACGACAATAGAGATGATGGCTTTTGGTGATGATGTGAGGATGAGATGAGAAACCTAGGTAGGCTAGGTTTTTAATGCATGGTGATAGTGTTGTCAGATTGAGTACAAGGCCATAAGAATTGATGATGGGATTAGGCCATATAGTATGCATGCCGTGTGGACTGGGCTAACTATATATATATATATATATATATATATATCAGAGAGCTTAAGGGGAGGGATCCCCATTTTTTGAAAAAAAATGGGGATTAGGTGTGGGCCCCACTTCACATCAAATTTCAACGATCCGAACCGTCTATTTTATTAGTCTCGATTCATAGATCATCCTTGCAAAAATTCAATTCAATCCGAAACCATTTGCCTATTTAATTATCAATATCAAATTTCATATTTTCTTATATAACAAAGTATTCGTTCATTTCCTTGAACCCAATTAGATGTCTTAAACATTTCCAATTTAGCTAATATTTTGCAAGGATGATCTATGAATCGAGACTAACAAAATAGACGGTTCGGATCGTTGAAATTAGATGTGAAGTGGGCCCCACACCTAATCCCCATTTTTTTCAAAAAATGGGGATCCCTCCCCTTAAGCTCTCTGTATATATATATATATATGTATGTATGTATATGTATATGTATATGTATATATATATATATATAAAATAATTGGTGGCTATTTATTTGTTCATCTCCAAGCATGCGGATTATTTGGGGATTTGATGTGATAACTGATAAGAATAAACATAAGGATCGAATTTGGTTGTATTTTTGGCTAAGTTCAGAGTCTTGGGGGGAGTAAAGCTTATCCGAGGCTCAAATAAGTGGAAGAGTTCTAATAACATGGTAGTCTTTACCAGCTTATCAATCAGCGCATACTCGTCCTTATAAATACAAGGCTACAAACAACGTTAATGCCCCTCCAATTCAACACATAAACTGCCATGCGCAAACTCTTGCTCTACTCGAAACCTCTCAACAACCTTAAGATTTTTATTTTCTTTTTCGCCAACACATCTTTAGTTTGGATAAACAGTACTGTGAAAGCAACCGGCGAACATCTTCAGTTTGGATAAACGACACTATTGTCGTAGAATCAGCCGACCGCAAAGCACCTTTAGTTTGGATAAACAACATTGTGACGAGGCCGACTAGTTATCTATCCAAGTCTCGGTCGAGAAGGATTTTCGAATTCTTATTGGCAAAGGTCATCTCATTAGCCTTCTCGGCGAAGTGAGGTGTTACCAGATTACTACATTCGGCACCCTAGGAGCTGAATTTGATATTGAACTTCGCAGAACTAGCAGCTTTGTCTTCAGGCTCTAGAACCTGAAGGCCGAGACGTGTTCCTTCCTCGGCCGCAGTCGCGAGATTCAGAATTCAGCAGCGTGCCCAACGGAACATCAACAAATTTTACTCATCGGTCGAGCTCGGCTGTCGAGTTGGCACGCCTCGCACACAACCGAAGGACGTAGTTAGCTTATTAATTATTTGGTCTGCGCGCCACGTAGGCTTGGTAGTTTTTAGGGTCAACAATATGTATATTAATTATTCATCGAATCCGTTAGCTTAAGAATACAAAAGTTGCATTGTGTGAGTTGTATTTTGTGAGAAAGTTTAAAAGTTTTGATATGAATCAAAATCTATAAGAATTCAATAGTACTTATGAGAGATATCAAAATCAACCAATATTATTAATGTTTAGCTTTAATTTTTATGCTCTACAAGATCCATTCATCAAATCATTTTATACATCAAATATTTAATAGTGAAATTAATATTTACTAGACTATAATGCGTCAATTGAATGAATATATTTTTTGTAGTGACGAAAATGGATATAACCGTTAATCAATGGGAAATCCGTTATCCGGTGGATAAGGTTATAGATAATACCCGATGGTTTATTTACGATTATGAATATGATTAATTTTCATAATTATAGGGATAAATATAACATTTTCATTCTCAAACCGAACCATTGCCATTCATCTAAATAAGCATATTACACGTGAATTTTCATTTACCTAAAAAAGGAAAACTCTATTTTAACTTCAGCAGAGGGTACACCTAAAACTCCACGTGGATAAATGCTAGTGATGGATCAGTGTAGTCACATGTACACAATTCTAACCAATCACGCACAGAGATGGATATTTTATATTAATTTTTTTATAAAAATAATAAAATAAAAAATAAATGTTGACATAATTTAACTGTAATCGTAAAAAACAGGAGAGTAGGAAGGAAGGTATGGAGAGGGCAGGGCAGAAAATCCATCTCGATCATGCGCTCCCTCCATTTTTCCTTATTTTCCCTTTAAATATTTAACGCTCGTTGGGAAGAAAGAGAGAGAGAGAGAGAGAGAGAGGTCAGGTTACTGTCGACAGAGGATTCTGAGAAAGTCCGAGGAAACCTCTCCGTCTCCTTTTCTCCTCCCGAAGGGAGACGGGCACTTGATTCATTCATTTCCAACATCATAGGACCATCAAGAAAACATCATATATTTTTGCTAAATTCCAAATCATTCGTGCCCGTTCTTCTCTCTCACCCGAATCTTCCAATTCCAATATTCCTGGTAGGTTTCCAATTCCCTCTTCGATTCCTCCTCCTCCGTTTCCTGTTTCAAACAAAACCCACAAACCGATTCCTTTTTTTGCAACCAAAAGGCTGCGTCTTTCGATTGGATTAAAGGGGTTTCGATTGTTAGGAATTTGGGGTCTGTTACCGAAGGAGAAACCTTTGATGGGTTACGTGTGATTTTCAATTTCGTTTATTTTTCGATAGTTTTCGGTTCGGGGGTTTGTGATTGATTCAATTGAGAATTGCTGTAATAATTGAAGGGGAATTTTGAGTGTTTTGGTGGTGTGGTTGCTCGGTCAGATTTATATCCTTGAATGTATCTTGTCATCACTGCGGTGGAGGATCGGTTTCTGAGTGTGCCCGACTCGATTCGGGGTGTTCTCAGGCCATTTTACCTGCACATTGAGCAAAAGCCCGTCTCGTTTTGTTTTCCGAGAGATAGATGGGATAAGGAGTTCTTCAAGTTGCAGGGCGGATAATAACTTACTTGTCGAATTTACGAAAGGTTCTGGCTTTGTTGGTTGTTTTGTTTCGAGGAATTTGAGATGGGTTCGACGCAAAGGTCTACCTTGCCTACTAATGTGGCGGAATTGGTTGATGCTTCCCCATCAAACGGCCAAGAGGTTTCGTACATTGGTAGTATGCCGGTTTATGTTAGGGAGTTGATTGCCGGTGGCGCTGCTGGGGGATTCGCTAAAAGTGCGGTTGCGCCGCTGGAAAGGACCAAGATACTCTTGCAGGTGAGGCATTTAACAACCTCCATGTTTTTCGAGGCTAATTAGTTTAGTATATAGTGAATGGATGTTTGAGAAATTTTTTCATTGTGAATGATTTTGCTCGTATATGTTTCTATTGCCATATTCTTCATGCTAGGCATCTTGTTGTTATCTGCTCAATTTCTGCATTTGTTTTCATGTACTTATAGACAAGGACAGAGTTCCGCTCTCTCGGAGTGTGGCAATCTCTGAAGAAGATATTCCAGCACGAAGGTGTTCGAGGATTCTACAAGTAAGTTAGACGTGAACAATTACTGTTTGAGTTTCGATATCAAACTTTATACATGTCTCGGTAACAATTATTCTCGAACTTTCTTGTCTGTTTTTCAGAGGAAATGGAGCAAGTGTTGCTCGAATTATTCCTTATGCAGCCTTACATTACATGACATATGAGCAGTACAGGTGTTGGATCTTGAATAACTATTCTGCTTTAGGATCAGGGCCTCATATTGATCTTTTAGCTGGTGCAGCAGCCGGAGGGACAGCAGTTTTATGCACTTATCCCTTGGACCTAGCTCGCACCAAACTTGCTTATCAGGTCAGTGTTTTGCATATATCTTATCGGTACCTTTTTCTTTTGTGTCAAAAACGATTTTTGTAATAGTTCATTGATTCATTGTTTAATCTCTTTTTGTTATGGTTTTACAGGTTGTTAATACCCGAGGAAACATTAATTATGGCATGAAAGGCACCCACCATCAAATTGCTTATAAGGGCATAAGGGATGTGCTTTCAAGTGTTTACAAGGAGGGGGGCTTCCGTGGTCTCTATCGAGGTGTAGGTATGGATTTGCTTCTTTAATTATGATGTGGCAAAACCATTTGTCACCACATTCTGTGTATCTCATAGCTGAGTGTCCTGCTAAGACTTTACTGATTGGAGGTGCCGTTTGTTCATATGTGATGCAATATAATGGACAAGCTAATATTAACTTGGAGCTTCTTTTACTTGATCAGGCCCAACTCTCACCGGAATACTCCCCTATGCTGGTTTAAAGTTCTACATATATGAGAAACTTAAACTGCATGTTCCTGAAGAGTATGAAAAGTCCATTGTAATGCGTCTTTCTTGTGGAGCTTTGGCTGGGTTATTTGGGCAAACTCTAACATATCCGTTGGATGTTGTTAGGAGGCAAATGCAGGTATCGCTTTGTCAATGTTATTTATAATTTTTTAAGTGTAGATTCGTTTTCTCCCTTCTGCCTTTTAAATTATTAGATGTTTGTTACGAAATGAAGTTTGTTGCAGTAAGGACCACGGAGTCATAAGGTTATATGACATTTAATTTGGATTTTCACATATATGGTGGGATGTTACAGGTTGAGAATCTGCATTCTTCAGATCAAGGTGGTGTTAGGTACAAAAACACGTTGGACGGTCTTAAATATATTATCCGTAATCAAGGATGGAAAAAGTTGTTTTCCGGCCTAAGCGTTAACTATATCAAGGTGATTTCTTATTCTCTTTGTGTCAAATCAGTATACTTTGTCTGAATTTCAGATTTGATTGAGCGTGCTTTTGTGAGGATAAATTTGTGTTTTTGGTTCTCTGTTGATACTTCAATTAGGTATCTTTTCTTTGTGCTTTTCTTAAAGATAGATTCAATAGAGATTTTAGGGAAATAAAATGCCTACGTTTTCATTGGATTGTGATGCATCTTTCCCGTTATTCCATTGCATTTGAAGTAGAAAGCTAATAGCTTTAAGAGTTCACAGTTCATATTATAGCTATGCTGGTTTCTAGCTTCGGCCATGATTTTTCTTGTTAATGAAAGATTTGTACTGTATATGCTGGTTTCTAGCTTCAATTAGCTAATAGCTTTAAGAGGTCGCACTTGGTGCGATGGCAAGTGCCTTCGCCCATGAGCGGTAGGTCTCGGGTTCGAGACTTGGGAGCAGCCTCTCCATAAATGGGGGTAAGGCTAGCCGACATTCACCTCTCCCAGACCATGCGTAAAGCGGGAGCCTTGTGCACTGGGTACGACCTTTAATGAAAGATTTGTACTGTGTTGTCAGATTGTTCCTTCTGTGGCAATCGGTTTTACTGCGTATGACACGATGAAGGGTTGGCTCCACATTCCGCCCCATCAGAAAGCCCAATCAAATAACTAGTGCGGCATAACCAGAAATTCAGAATGTGTAAGCTTACAAACTCCACCCAATACTTGGAATCTGGTGCTAATACAAATGTTGCGAATTCAGATTCAACCTCTTTGATGAGTAGAAATCGTCAAATTGTACTGTGGTTATCACGGGCTTCTTTTTCGTCAATGCTGAACTGAGAGTATGTGTGTGTGAGCATATATTCAAGCAAATTTCTATCTTGTCCAATTTCTTACATCCTTCTCTTTAACTTCCTTCAACCCAGTGGTCAATGGTCATCTACTGCACGGGAAGTACAAGGAAGAAGAGCAAGACGAGCGTGGATTCTTAAACTCATTTGGATTATTGATTTGCATGTAAAATTGAGCTTAACCTTGTTCATAATATTAATTACCATTTAATTACTGTATATCAATCTCTGATGCTCTTGTAGCTATTTGGCCATTATGCTTTGATGGGTTGTATTTGATTCAAGTGTTTCCGTGATACCTTAATTTGATAGCCGATATTTTAAACTACTTTGATCTTAAGGGTCAGGAGGCTGGGATACAACACACTGACCGACTGACCTAATCTACGCCTGCCTGTTTCCTTGATACCTAGCCTGCACTGAATTGTATGGTGCTGGACTGATCAAGGCAGGTTCAATCATTCTTGAGACACAGACCAAAATTCTTCGGTGATTGCAACATTCATGGATTGAGATAATAAAGACCCAAGCTTTTTGGTTGAATGGGCACCACAGAAACAGTTAGGGTGAAATCCATGAGCTTTAAAAAACAAGGAGAGACGATTCAGAAACTAAGAGCAGCTCCAATGGATCTGATAAAATTTACATAGAAAGGCCAATAAGCTTCAAAAATCGGGTATCTACATAATCGAAATATTTGAGAATTTGCTCGACGGCTCAAAATGTTTACTTCGTACGGCTAAAAGATTAACTGAGAATCACCGTGATGGACACAAAGATTAGGACAAAGACCTATTTGTTCTGCTAAGTTTCGGTTTCCAATTTCAATTTAGTTATACAAAATGTGTTATGCTACATTATGCTACAAGTGTGAATGGAAATTTGTTCTTTGATTAATATAATTAACAAGTGATTTGTCCAAGCTCTAGATTAATACTATTGTTTAATTAATGCAAATTGTCATTCATTAATGTAGATTATATATACCTACCCAAAAGATGGAATAGATTCAAGAAAGACTACAGAAGTCATGAGTCAAATTTATTTAATCTCACATTAAGCTTAAGCCCGTCATTGAATATAGGTGCTTTTACCTTCCTTGAAACTCCGTGCGACAAACATTGATTTTCAAACGACTATGCTCGCAGCCAGTCTGTCTGCTAGCATATATATGGACATGAACGTCTTCTAGATATGTATGTATTGTCTTCAACCTTCGATTGGTTCAGTATTTGAAAGAGATAAAGGAAGAGCTAGGGCCTCTGAAGGTTATTTTGTTTTCGAGCCCTCCAATGGATGGAAATCATGAAACATTTTTGGTTAGTGAGCTCGATGCTGCAGCAACTAAGCTTCAGAAAGTGTGTAAGGGTTACAGGACTAGATGTAACCTTGCAGAAGCAGCTGTTGTGGTTGAGGAATTATGGTTCATGATTGCACCTCAAAAAACCCACGTCATGCTTTGTTACACCTTTGTTCCTTGGTGTACTAGAAATCCCTTGTTTATTATGTTTGTCTAATTGTTGCAGGTGGAAGGCCGTGGACTTTGCAGCTCTGAAACAAGGCTCGATATCTTTCTTCGACTCGGAGGAAAACGAAACTGCTGTGTCACGGTGGACATGGTCTAGGACAAGGGCTGCCAAGGTATTTTTTGGTGACACACACACGTATATGTATGTGTGTATATATACTGTTATACATATATATATGAATCAGATTGCTAATTAAGATGTGTTTTGTGGAGGTTAATTCAAAATTAACTGCATAAGTTTTGTGTGTTATGTAGATAGGGAAGGGTTTATGCAAGGACGAGAAGCCTCAGATACTAGCTCCTCAGTACTGGCTTGAAGCTGTGAGTCTATATATCTACCTTTAAATTTCTTGATCTTGTTTTGAAGTTTTTTATGCAACAATTTTTCATTGCTCCATCTTTTTCTCAGATTGATCTATTGCATCGGTGTGGAGACAATTTGCAGTTATACCGCGAAATCTGGTCGGATTGCATTTTTGGCTGCTTTGTTTTCATCCTTTTGCTCCTCGCTTCCTCTTTCGTGTACGGGTTATATAGTGTGGAGGATGGACAGGATTGGCTCCTTTTTTAGCTGACCTTACCGAGAGATGATTCTCCAGGAGCTTTTCGTTAAAGTTCCCTATAATAAATACTTTAACAGGTTTTCGATACAATTGTGTAAAACCGCTTCTTACAAACAAAAACATTCTCAAATGAGCCCACACTAATGGTATAATGGTATTGATATGCAACCACAACCACAGTTGAATTCGTTAAGCGCTAAGCAGCATGCCACAAAAAATGTAAACATGATGAATGGAAGGAAAACCCCCCTTTTTTCTTGCGGAAGAGAGAGTTCGAAGTTATTACAATAATTTATAAGAGGGGAAGTTTCGCACCTGGGACGCATGGGTAGAAACCCAACCCTATCTACAAGTATATTAGACCATATGCAAACATAAAACAAAATAATATGCATATCCAGAATTTTGTGGTGCGAAAGTGCTTTCAGATTAAACAAACCAATATATATTTTCATGCCAAATTATTTAGTAGACAGGATTTGTTCGTTGCGGTCTCTGCTCCTGTGCTCCTCCATGTCTAAGTTCGGATCTTAAAATGAGTTAAGGCAGAGGTTCCATCTAGGCCTTTGGCATAGAAATGGGTGTGGTAGTCCCTCACAGTAGTCTCCCTGTACTTTGGAGGGTTGTCTTCTGATACTAAGTCCTTGATAGGTCCATAGAGATTTGTAAATGGTAGCATACCTGTGCTAAAGAAGCTGGCAACGGATATCCTTGGACCTTCACGGTTTGCCAATACCCTGTGTTCTACGCTCTTGAATCTATCATTTGATATGAGCTGAAAACCCCAAAAAGAATTCAACATAAAAGATCTAATTATGATAATCGAAGAATTTTAAGACATATTCTAAGAGAACGCTACCATGCGACCAAAGCTTGTCTCGAGTATTAGTCATAACAAACTAGCTTAGTTTACGATACTATTCTCTTAATTTAATAGTAGTTTTTACGGAATAAGGGCAATTGTATACGTGTGCTTACTTGTAAAAGATCTCCAATGTTCACCACTAAAGCCCCAGGCACAGGGGGTACATCAATCCACTTATTTTGACGATCAACAACTTGCAGACCACCAATATGATCTTGCAGAAGGACCGTAAGGAATGAATTATCGGCGTGCTTGCTTGTGCCCAAAGTTAACTCTGGCTGTGGACAAGCAGGATAGTAATGGCCTAAAACCTGTAGCCCCTTACTACAATATATGTTATTCAAGTGGCTTGGCTTTAGCCCAAGGGCCTCCGACAACAACTCGAACAACAATTTCCCCAACTCCATTACTCGCTTTGAATACTCGATGAGTACGTCTCTGCAAGTTGAAAAACAGGAAAGCACATTAAACTTGTCAAAAGTATGGAGTTTAAGTGATCTAATCCATCAAGGAAGGAATCTGCACCAGGTTAATGTCACCAATTAAACCAGAGAATTGAGTTGTCAAATACCTGCATACTTCTGGCAAGTCTTCTGGCTTAGGAGGATTTGGAGCCATGTAACACAGAAAAGTATCCCTCCAATTCGTTGCCAGTGAACTATAAAGATCAAAGTTGGTATTGTAAAAGAAAGGTTTAGAGTGATCACGAGTGTAAAACTCTTTCTTGACTCGAGTGTCCTGCTCATAAAACCCACGTACCCCATCCTTTATCCTCTCCAAAACACCAACAGGTATCCCATGATTCGCTATTTGAAAGAAGCCCCAAGTCTCTGATGCCTCTCCAACTTTCGCAACAATCTCATTGCGCTTAGTTGGATTACCATGGCCTTCAAGGTCTACTAGCGGAATGCTAAACTGGGTGGCTTCTGAATCACTGCTTGTATTGTTGATGGAGTTCTGATCATCCAATTCTGGTGGTTGATGAAAAATTCTAGGAACCTCGGCTACCCCGGCATCAACAAGACCCTTAACGCCTTCCCTTGTCTCATCAAAAACTTTCACTTCGCTTTTTCGATCGTAATTGGTTGGAACCTCATTGGTGTTGGGAGCTACCATCTTCGCTGGTAAAGCTTGAAGTTTTAGTGGATATGAGGGTACTACTAGGTATGGTTCAGACAATAATGAGTGGGCAGGAGTTTGGAAGAAATTTAAGCAACATATTTGGAAAGACTAGAGAGAGGAAGTTGATTGATGCCAAAGATATTTTGTAAAAGGATATAATGCTGCCACTTCATTCTTTTACTTAGATTGCATGTAACCCATACCACAAAAAGAACCCAATCAACATTAGAAGAAGAGAAAAAAAACCCCACACGAAACTATAACAAGGCAAAAAAGACAATTTACGGTGATATGTCAAAAGTAGCACACGGAAATCAAGAATCTCACCAAATGAACCCAGCCAGATCAACATCATAGTTAGCAAAACAATTCGCAACTTGGTTACCTTTACAATAATGAGTAACTAGAATAGTCATTAAGAAAACAGTCGACGCCAACTAAACCAACAAATGCAAAGACGTCACTAAAGATTTGACTGCCCTTGGATTTGGCTTTTCTCAATGCGATCGTTAACCGAAGAAGGAAAGCATCTCACGTCAGTCAGGTATTTTTTATGCCTTGTGTTTAAGATCTTTTGGAATGGGAGTTTGACTTCGATGATGAGTGAGAAGTGTCTTGATCAAGATGGCTATAAAGTGTACTGGATTTTATTATCAATGTTGCAGTAGGTGATATAAGTGTAGTGGATTTTATTTGACAGAGAACTGACGTCTAAATTAACAATACTGCTCGGAAAAGTTAACATGCATAAAGTAAAAGCGGAAAAATAAAAGGACAACAAACAAGAGTGCATAAGAAAATTAAATTTAAATTACTTGATTGGGGTATTGGAATGAATTGAAATGACAGTTTGAAAAATTGAAACAAAAAAATATGAATGAAAGATACGGTTCAACCTAGTTTAGAATGGATGCAAGAACAATACATAGAAGGGAACTTTAAACTGTTCACTTTAACGAAAAATCACATTTTTACACTAAAAAATTAATCATCGTACTATTTATTTTACCCTTTATTTTGTCTTTATCATTGAAATTCAAAATTAACAAATTATTTTCATTAGTTTTTCTTATATAGAATGTAAAAGTGTGGTGATCTTTGACAATGACCTACAAGGTTCTGTTTCTATTGGTCTATGCAGATGACTTATTCATTTTATGTAGAAGTGATGGTGTCACCCTGCGTAATTTGCAAGGTTTCTTCGATAGATATAGTAGAGCCTCTGGTCAATTTATCAATAAGGCAAAAAGTACTTTCTACTTGGGTTCTACCTCAAGGCATCGCAAAGTTGTGGTTGAGAGTTACTTGGGTTTCAAAGAAGGCAAAGCACCTTTTGTCTACTTAGGAGTTCCAATCTTCTGTGGCAAGCCTAAAAGGAGTCATCTTCAAGCCTTGGCAGATAAAGCCAAAGCTAAGTTAACTGGTTGGAAGGGGAAACTTTTATCTATGGCAGGAAGAGTTCAACTCACTCAATCAGTTTTTCAAAGTATGCTCTTGCATAGCTTTTCTGTTTATAAGTGGCCTTCTTCCTTGCTAAGGTTTCTCTCACGATGTGCTCGCAATTTTATATGGTCTGGTGACGTAACCTCCAAGAAGTTTGTTACCGTTTCTTGGCATCAGATATGTGCTCCGAAGAATGAAGGTGGTTTGGGTTTGCGTGATCTTGGCTCTCTTAACACTACAGCCCTCTTAAAGCTTGGATGACTTATCATTACTACTGATTCCCCTTGGAGTATTTATCTTCGGGAACGTTTCAAGCTACATGGTCGCCTATATTCTTGTAGTTATAAGCGATCTTCTATATGGCCTGGTATCAAATCCATTCTTCATATCTTGTTTCAGAATTGTCGTTGGGTGATTGGAAATGGTTCTACTACTTCCCTTTGGGTTGATAAATGGCTGGATAAGCCTATTTTGGACGTCGTTGGTGCAACAGAGATTGCTCCTTCTTTATCTCGTACTAAGGTCTCAAATATTATTCGTATGGGAAAATGGGTTATTCCTTCTATTTTTTCTTCTACTTTCCCAGACCTAACTAAAGAGATTTTAGAAATGCCTCTTCCAATTGATGAGGATAAGGACGTTTTAATTTGGGAAGTTTGTACATCTGGTGTTTTTTCGTTTTCCGATGGCTATGAAATTGTTCGTCATCGGTTTCCTGTCAAGAGTTGGGCTTCCATTATCTGGCGTCCTTTCATCCCACCTCGTTACTCTATTTTAGTTTGGAAGATTCTTTTCAATAAGCTCCCAACGGAGGATCAACTTCAGCGCCAAGGCATCCCGCTGACTTCAATATGCCAACTATGTTACAAGAATTCTAAATCTATCGACCACTTATTTTCTAGCTGTGAATTTGCACAATGTGCTTGGCGTTGGCTAGCTACCCAATTTGGCACTATTATTCCACCTACGGGCTCCCTCTCTGTCTATGGCTTGATTTTCTGTCAAAGCGGTTTTCTCCACATCTTCGCAATGTCTGGCTAACTTCAGGGTTTTTCTTACTAATGGCTATTTGGAAGATGTGTAATAAAGTGAAGTTTGAAGGCAAACCCCCCTCCTTCTCACGTCTCTGCCGCTCCACCTCGGCCTGGATTAGGCAAGTTGGAGCTCTCACCCCTGGCCATGTACGAGGCATTTTGGATAGGCAACTTTTAGTCTCTCTTGGAATATCGCCCAACTCCTGTGAAGCTCCTTCTATTGTCCCTGTTCTTTGGCACCCCCCTCATTTTTCTTGGGTCAAAGTGAATACTGATGACCTTGCTAAAGGTAATCCGGGTCCTGCGGCATGTGGCGGGGTTTTTCGAGATTCTGCGGGTTATTTTCTTGGTGGTTTCTCCCTAAGCTTGGGCCATCGTACTTCTTTCTATGCGGAGCTCCATACTGTCATCCTTGCTGTCGAATTGGCCCACACGCGGGGCTGGCAAAATTTATGGCTTGAAAGTGACTCTTCTAGTGTAATATCATGTTTTGCTTCTGGATCTTTCTCTCCCCTTTGGTCGCTCCAGACACGCTGGAACAATTGTACTCTCCATTTGCAGAACATGGTTTTTCGTTGCTCTCATATTTTTCGGGAAGGGAATGTTGTTGCTGACAAATTAGCCAATTTAGGGCTTCTATCATCTTCACTTGTTTGGCATTCCACTCCCCCAATAGAGATCCTTCCTCCTCTGCACTCAGATTTCTTGGGCATGCCAACCTACAGGTTTGTCTCCTCTTCTTGATGTGTGTTCTCCTTTCTTTTCCTAACCTTTTTGGATTCCCTTTTGTTTTGCAGTTTGTCTTGCAGGTTTTTACCTTTTAAGGTTTATAGAGGGTTTGGGCTTATGTCCGCCTAATCTTTTCCTTGTATTTTCTTTTCCAAGAGGGGTACGGTCTATGTCCCCCCTCTTTTTCCGGTATTTCCTTTCTCAAAAGGGGTAAGGTGCATGTCCCCCCTTTTTCTTTTTTGTATTTCTTTTCTCTTGTTCTATGAGGGGTTAGGTTTATGTCCCCCCCTGTCTAGGTGTAACTTCTTTTTTCTTATCAATAAATTTCCTTCGTACCGCCGAGGTTTTCCAAAAAAAAAAAAAAGCTTCGTCTATCAGTATCTGTTAACTCTATCAACAAACTTAGACAGTAAGTAATCGAGAGAGAGAGAGAGAGAAAATAGAAGTTAGAGAGAGAAGGAACTTATGAAGAATGCACTGATCAATTTTTCATTACTTTGAGATAATTACACTTGGATATTTATAGTTTACACCTTATAACACCACTCCACTAATCTAACAACACATGGCACTATCCTAGTCATCCATTCTATTATACAATCTATCATCCTCCCTCAAGCTCATGCGGAGAGCAACCAAGCATGAGATTGGAACAATTAAACCGAAACTGAGGAGAACACAACCCTTTGGTAAACATATCAGCACACTGATCACTGGAATTAACAAACTGCAACATGATGGTACCTTGTTGGACTCGTTCACGCACAAAATGACAGTCAATTTCAATGTGTTTTGATTTGGAATGGAAAACAGGATTAGTAGCAAGCGCCATAGCAGAAATATTATCACAATGGAGTAAAGGAACAGCAGTCTGTGGCAAGTGAAGATCTCGAAGTAATTGTTGAATCCATACCACTTCGGCAGTGGTAGTGGCCATAGCCCTATACTCTGCTTCGGTAGAAGACCTGCTCACAGTATGTTGTTTCTTAGAGCTCCAAGAAATAGGATTGGAACCAATAAACACCACAAAACCAGTTGTTGATCGACGGTCATTAGGATCACCGGCCCAGTCAGCATCCGTATAGGCATGTAAATTCAATGAACCAGGTGTAAAACGTAAACCTAAATCCATAGAGCCCTTGAGATAACGCAGGATACGTTTGACTGTAGTAAAGGGTGATTCAAGAGGGTGGTGCATAAACTGACAAACTTGGTTCACTGAGAAGGCAATGTCAGGCCTAGTAAAGGTGAGGTATTGCAGAGCACCTACAAGACTCCGATAAGTGGTAGTATCGGAAATAGGAGGACTGCCATGAGTCAAAAGCTTCTGATGAGGATGACAGGGTGTAAGACACGGTTTGCAATCTTCCATATTAGCCTTCTGCAATAACTCCTTCACATACTTATGTTGATGAACAAAGAGACCGCGGGCCTGATAGTCAATTTGTAATCCAAGGAAGAAATGTAAAAGACCAAGATCTTTCATATCAAACTCTGTGGTCAACTGAGAAATCACAGATTAGACAGCTACATCACTATCACCAGTTAAGATGATATCATCCACATACAGAAGAAGAACAACAATGGAGTGATCCGTGGTCTTGACAAACAAAGATGGATCGGCATAGGATGTCTTGAAGCCTAACTGAAGAAGAAACTTAGAAAATCTCTCATTCCAAGCCCGGGGAGCTTGTTTGAGACCATACAACGACCGTTCAAGCTTGCAAACATACTCAGGATGCATTTTATCAACAAACCCCGGAGGCTGAGACATATATACCTCTTCATCGAGAAATCCATGCAAAAAAGCATTTTTTACATCTAATTGTTTGAGTTTCCAACCATAAGAAGCAGCCAATGCTAAAATCAACCGAACTGTAGTAGGTTTCATAACTGGACTAAAGGTTTCATAATAGTCCAAACCAACTTCTTGAGAAAAACCTTTGGCGACCAATCGAGCCTTAAATCCGGCCACGGACCCATCTGGATTTTTCTTGAGTTTATAAATCCACTTACATCCAACACAGTTCTTGTGGGAAGGTAAAGGAACAAGAGTCCACGTATGCTGCTGTAAAAGAGCATCCATTTCATCTTTCATAGTTGCTTGCCACTGCACAGATTTAGAAGCAGCTTGAAAGGTAGATGGTTCGGTGATATACACTGAATCAGAGCATTGTTGAGCAACAAAAGCTTTCTTTCTGGAAATGCCAGACTTAGACCGAGTCTGCATTGGATGACAGTTAAGTTGCACAGACTGAAGATCAGCAACCTGAGAAGTAGTGACATCTGGATTGTCCTCATCAGGTATTATTGAAGGAACAGAAGATTCCCTTGGTGCAGAAGCAAGTGAAGCACACGAGCTAGAACTCTTGGATGAAGAACAGACAAGGTCACATTGTGGAGTTGATGAAGAGCGGGACTGAGTAACAGGCGAACCAGGAGCAGTGGAATATGGAACCACAACAGGATAAGGAATTGGAATAGAGGTAATGGGAGTAAATGTAGTAGGATGATCAACAAAGGAAGGGTGGTTAGGTGTATGGGAGGGGGACGGATATGTAACAGGGAAACCAGGAAACTTGTGTTCATCAAACAGGACATGGCGTGACACAATGAGTTTATGAGTTTGAAGAGCATAACATATATATCCTTTATATTGAGATGCATACCCAAGAAACAAGCACTCAGTAGTTTTTGGTTCCAACTTAGTGGATCTATATGGTTTCATAGATGGATAACAAGCGCACCCAAATACCCGAAGATGATGAAGTATAGGTGGGGATTTGTATAAAACTTCAAAGGGAGATTTCATATGCAAGACAGCAGTTGGCATCCTATTAATAAGAAAAGTTGCTGTGGCACATGCATGAAACCAAAACTGAGAAGGAAGAGAAACATGTTGTAAAAGAGTTATGGCAGTTTCGATTATATGTCTGTTCTTTCTCTCAGCCAACCCATTCTGTTCAGGGGTATATGGACATGACTTTTGATGAACAATACCCTTATCTTTTAGAAAATTTTGAAAATGATGACTAATGTATTCCCCACCCCCATCACTTTGAAGTATCTTAACTTTGGCAGCAAACATAGTGGATATGAAAGCCAAGAAGTGACCAAATGTATGAAAAACAGCTGCTTTATTCATTAATGGAAAAATCCAAGTGTACCTCGTACATTCATCTATGAAGGAAACATAGTACTTAAATCCTTCTATAGACATATTAGGGGATGGACCCCAAACATCTGTGTGGATGACTTCAAAGGGAACAACAGATTTGGAAGCAACAGTAGGAAAAGGCAGTTTAATGAACTTGCCTTGCAAACAAGCAACACAGATTTTGGAGGGGGAAGTACAAGGTACAGGATGATTACATTTATTTAATGCAGTGGACACGACTAGATTAGTTGGATGACCTAATTGACAATGCCACAACTCCGAAGAAACTTTCTGACCAAGAAAAGCAGCAGGGTAGGAGACTGTAGAAGAATGTAACGTGGAGGGTTTGAGAACCGAAAGAGGATATACGGCATTGTTACTCAGTCCTTTGTAGAGGATTTGTCCTGTGACCTTGTCCTGTATACAAAGGGAAAATTCATCAACAATACAGCGACAATTGTTATCACGACATAACTGATACATTGAACACAAGTGCTGTGATAACCGAGGCACATGCAACACAGATTTAAGATGAAACTTATGTTGTGATGTAGAAAGACAAGAATTGCCAATATTTGCAATTACTAAACCTTCACCACCAGCACCAGTGACAGTCTCAGATGTTGGATAAGGAACTGCCTCTTGTAAATTTGAGATATCAGATGTCATGTGGTTGGTGGCACCAGAATCAACCAACCAAAACTCTTGTTGAAGTGCGGAAGAAGATGCCACAGTCCTAGCAGTCATAGCAACAGGTGGTGATGGATGCTGATAAGAGGTGCTAGCTGGAGATGGATGAGTGCCATAGTTGTGCGGAGCAGAAAACTGTTGAGAATAGGGCATCACAGGAGACGGAGAATATTGAGGACAGGGAGGAGAAGCATTTTGCCTATCAAAGCAAGTGGCAGCAGTGTGACCAACCCGATTGCAGATTTGACAACCCTTTTGAAAACAATTTAAAGTAGAATGCCCCTTTCGATCACATATTTGACAGATTTGAGAAGGGTTATAGCCAGAAGTAAGAGGAATGTGTGGTACAGGAGTTGAGTACACAACAGGAGAACCAGCTAACCCAAACTGTGACTGGGGAGAAGCCTGAGAATTAGAGTAAAATTTCTTCCCTTTCCCTTTTGATTTGTAATTATTGCTGCGAAAATTGTTATAGGAACCAGAGGGATGCTGAGTAGCATAAGCAACTGGTGCAGAAAACATCTGAGGATATGAAACAGGTGGCAAATTGGGCAGGGATTGTATAGAGTGCAGGGTTGACATAGTGGGCATATGAGACATAGACTGCACCGGAGACTGAGTAAAACTGGAAGAAGGCATAACAGGTGAGCCAGAAGAAGATCCTGATGCATACACCGAACCAGACCCATGTGCCAACATTGCAGTCATGAATGGAACTTGTTTGGTAGCTTCATCGAGAGTTGATTCTTCAGCCTTCAACTGAGATCGCAGTTCAGTCAAAGATACCAGATTCTCTCTGCCTCTTATAACAGCCTTAATAGTATTGTATTCAGATGGAAGTCCCCGCAATGCAACAATGACAATATCCTCATCTGATATAGTAACACCGACTGCAACCAATTGGTCCCTGAAATCTTTGATACGCTGCAAGTATTGATCAATGGTTTCTGGTCCTTTTTTAATGTTTTGTAAATCAATCTTCATCTAAACAATACTAGTGCGACTGGTACTAGCAAATCTCTGACGCAAATTACTCCACATCTCTTTAGAACTTTGAGAGCCAATTATGCAAGATAAGGCAGATGAAGACAATGTGGCAGCAAGAAGAGTCATCAGAGCCTTGTCATGAATTTTCCAAACTTTATATGCATCAAAGAGCATGGGAACCGTATCCACAACCCCATCTTCAGAGTCAGTTTCACCAAATTTCTCCGGACATGGAATACTGCCATCAATGAAACCCATAATTCCAGTTCCTTCCAATAACAAGTCCATTTGAAAATTCCAAGTAACATAATTGGTGTCATCCAATTTCACAGTGACAGTGTTCCCAACACTCGGAATCAAGGACGAGATCGGTGATTGAGTGAGAGCCAACAAAGTAGAATTCACCATTGTAACAATCCAAAGACTTACAAGCGAAGCAATCGAAGAAGCAACACAGAAAGACAACAATCAAACAATACAGTCAATCAAGAACAACGATCAGTGAGGACTCACACCACTAATCAAAGACAATCAATGCAGAACCAATAGCAATGCCCAATCAAGAATAGGGAGAATCACCAGCTCTAATAAACAAATCAACAAATATACGAGATGTAGAAGAGAAGACACCTCGCAAGCAAAGAGGCAGAGACCGACGCAAGCAAGAAACAACAGGCACCGACTTGAACAAAAAATCCCCAAATTTTCTAGGGTTTCAACCACCGACTGCAAAAACAAGTATTGATCACTGACAGAAAACTCCACCGAGCAAGAATGACGACGTCACAACACGAGAAAAGAGGAAGCGGAAGCACAAGGATCATCAACCGACGGCGGCGGCCATGATCGGCGAAGATACCATGTTAACTCTATCAACAAACTTAGACAGTAAGTAATCTCGAGAGAGAGAGAGAGAGAGAGAGAGAAGATAGAAGTTAGAGAGAGAAGGAACTTATGAAGAATGCACTGATCAATTTTTCATTACTTTGAGATAATTACACTTGGATATTTATAGTTTACACCTTATAACACCACTCCACTAATCTAACAACACATGGCACTATCCTAGTCATCCATTCTATTATACAATCTATCAGTATCTACTCTCAATTCTCATTGGCTTTGTTTACCACTAATTTATATGAAGCGCTCACTTCTCGATATGATTCACCGAAGAGTTTAAGATTCAAATTTAATTTCCACTTAAAAGCGTTAGTTGATCAAATCCCTATTTTTGTGCATGCATATCACCAATTAACTTAGCTGACCTGATTGGAGCGGAATGGTTTCCTGCAAAATTGAATGTCTGATTTGTCCGTGATTTTGTGGTCATGTGAACTCAGGTGCCAACTTGTTACTCACTCACAGACTGGTCCAGGATCTATTAGTACGAACTAAGTAGATCGGGGCATAGATTACTTTGCATATTGAGGGTACGAACTACTTAGGGCACGTTTACTAATCTGTAATCAGAATAGAGTGAATTGAATTGAGGAAGAATTGAATTGAGAACGAGTTGAATTGAGGAGAAATTAGAATTAGATTCTTATAAAAGCTATGTACTAAACTGTCTGGAATCGGAATATGAATGGTGCTGATTCCAAACCCCCTGAATCAGGATTAAAACGAGTTTAATTATTAAACTGCCATGTCCTAAATAAATTCATTTATGGGTTAGTTAATAAATTTTAATTTCCAAAACAACATATACTTAGACCTAATTTTATAGGACAATACTTGGGTACTCACTGGAGAGTAACCAAAGTACTGATTCCTTGAAGTGGCCCAAATGCAAATAAGACACCTGTTAAAGTTTAAGTTTTATTAAAACACTAGTAAATTTTGCCGGCACGTTGTTGCGGGTGCAAAAATATAATTATAGATTATATTTAACATATAAATAACCAAGGATTAAGATAAACATTAAGTAGAAAATGGAGCAAATATTTTTACAAACATGTCTAAGTTTATATAACTTACAGAAAAGACATTGTCAAATGCCTTGTCATTGATATACAAAAATGGCTAGCCTAGTATTCCCCATTGACAGTCATCCCAGTGCTTCATTTGTATAATTACTTGAACATAGAATATCTCATAAGAGCACATTGTTTATACACAAAAAAAAAGAATGGGGAATTCATGTTAAGATCAACTATTTACAAACAAAAAATATTAAGCAACACTTGTCTATTTTGGATAAGACATGACGACGTCTTCTAACACTCAAGGAAAACTTTTTTCCTTGAAGCAGTCACTATAAATAAAACAATTTCGATCATCAAAAAAAATTTGGATAAGAAAAAAAAAAGAAAGAAGTTAAAATTGTAACAAAATGTTAATACAATTGTAATAAATGTTAGAGATGAATAGATTTATAGCATGGAAGAACTAATAGTAAACCAGAGTTACCTAGTTTTTTTTTTTTTGTGCAGAGCAAGATCTATTTTTGAGCTGGTTGGGGAGGATTTTCTTTTCAACAACTTTATCAAAACTTGATCAACATCTTGTATATCTGTTTCAAATATTTTTCCTACTTCATTGTGTTAAAAATATTAAACACATTGAAAATATAAATTTAGATTAGATTAGATTGAGTTCAATTTGAGATGAAATTAAAAATATTGAGATGCAGAGTATAACCTTTTTTTCAGACTCTATAAAAAGAGCTCTTCTAGGCGATTCACACCTTACTTTCTCCTTCTTGCACCTCAAAGGTAATTGACTATCAGTTAAATGCTGCAAAACGAAAAATTTGGAAATCCACACTTTGTCACCCCATCATATAAGAGCCACAAAAACAACGCAAGAATTTTATACCCGGACAAAAGGAAATTGACAGAATTTAACCAAATGTAATTTCAGCAGAAAAAAAAACCCAAAATAAATATTGCAGTAAACAGAATTGACACACTTCCGACTTATAGGAAGAAGAAACAATGCTATATATGGATGTGTTACAAATATGTTGCCCTCTCCGTGCTTTTCTTTTTTTAATATATACTAGCATATGGGCACACATAAAGTGTGTGAGAAAGTTTTTTTTATTTTTGTTTTTGAAATAGAAGGGAAGAGAAAGAGAGTGATAGAGAATGTGGAAGTTGGAAGTTTTTTTTTTAATTTTTAAATTAGAGATATGTTAGGATTATATGTAGGTAATGCTTTGAAAAAAACAACAAATTTTGGTTGTGTGAAATTACATTTCTGCTCCATATTTTTTATTCGTGTTTTTTTTAATTAGATGATTAAACTGGTAATTTCATAGAATTTTGATTGACAATGAGTGTTTTATTAATTAGTAGATATATATATATATATGTGTGTGTGTGTGTGTGTGTGTGTGTGTGTGTGTTACAAATATATATATATATATATATATATATATATATATATGTGTGTGTGTGTGTGTGTTACAAATATATATATATATATATATATATATATATATATATATATATATGTGTGTGTGTGTGTGTGTGTGTGTGTGTGTGTGTGTGTGTGTGTATGTGTTACAAATATCTTTCTTCAACTCGGAGGAAACCGAAACTGCTGTGTCACGATGGGCACGGTCTAGTACAAGGGCTGCCAAGGTAATTTTTGGTGACACACACACGTATATGTATGTATGTATGTATACTGATATACATATATATATATATGAATCAGATTGCTATTTAAGATGTGTTTTGTGGAGGTTAATTCAAAATTAACTGCATACGTTTTGTGTGTTTTGTAGAAACTCATTGGGTTCTTTTATCTCACTGATGTGAGACTTTAACACTCTTATCATGTGTAACCTCATTTAGTAGTTTATACGTGGAGATCTTGTTTCCTTATGGATGACAAGCTCATTGGCTTGCACACAAACTCATTAGCTTGCAAGGCCCGAAACCGTGCGCTCCGATACCATGTTAGATTTTGAATTGTTGGGTCCACCTCACTCTAATGACACCGATACTGTTCTTAACTTTACCATCTGTCTAATCCGTCAGATATGTGTTGAATAATTGGCCAAGTGGACAACATCCTTCCTTGTTTTGGGGAGGAAAACATGTTCCTTGTTTTATGTTTCCTTGTTTTGTGGCATCTTTTGTGGTTTTTTTATTACCATAATTATTGTTGTTGTTTCGGGTAGAAGAGAAGAGAGTGAGGGCTCATTTTTGTGGTGTGAGCAGAAGAGAGAAGAGAACTGCAGAGAAAAGGAGTGCAAGCTGCAGAGCATCAGAAAAATAGAAAGGGTGCAGCAACCCTTCGTTGAAGAGAAGAAGAAAGTGCTCTTCTTTTTTGGTTAGAAATCATCCATCATAGTTGTTGTTGTAATAGCTTTGAGCTATATGTATAGAGAAGAAATTATACATTATATTTCTTGCTCTATTTGTTTCTTTGGTGTGTGAGAGCTATTGGGTGTATTGGGTTATTTGGGTTGTGAGATTGCCAACACTTTGTAAACTCCCATTTGGTTGATAGTGGATTATTGGGTGAGCTCCTACTGCTCCGAGGACGTACTCCAGTTACACTGACTGTTGAGGAACCTCGTTAAAATCTTGGTGTCTTTAATATTTTGTTCTTGCATTTTCATTTGATATATTTTCTGTGGGTTATCAAGAGTTGGTTCCATAAGGTTTGGTGTTATCCCAGCACAACAATTGGTATCAGAGCACTGGTTGCTCTTGGGTACTGTCTAGTTGCCAAAGATGTCAGACGGGCAAGATGAAAATCCTTTTGGAAGCAGCTCCGGGTTTGCAAGAACTACGGTGCAAAATGCAAAGTTTGAAGTTGAAAAGTTTGATGGCACAAACAACTTCGGGATGTGGCAATGTGAGGTCAAAGATGTGTTGGCTCAACAAGACCTACTTGCCGCTTTGGGAGAGAAGCCGGAAGCTATGTCGAAGCTGGAATGGGAAAAATTAAATTTGTTGGCTTGCTCTTCAATTCGGTTGTGCCTTGCAAAAACTCAGAAGTATTTTGTGATGCGGGAGACGGTAGCAAGTGTGTTGTGGCAAAAATTGGAAGACAAGTATATGACGAAGAGTGTAGAGAACCGGCTACACTTGAAGAAAAAGCTCTACCGCTTTCAATACAAAGAAGGTACAAAAATGATTAGACACCTTGATGTTTTTAATAAGTTGATTGCCGACTTGTTAAATTTAGATGAAGATATTAAGGATGAAGATAAGGCCTTAATATTGTTGAATTCTTTGCCGGATTCTTATGAGCATTTTGTTACCACTATTATGCATGGTAAAGAAACTGTGAAATTTGAAGATGTGTCAAATGCCTTGATGAATTATGAAATGAGGCATAGAGACAAAAATCATGATAGTACCTCTGAAGCTTTATTTGTTAGAGGTAGATCATCGGAGAGAAAATCATCTTCTAGTAGAAAAAAATCACACTCTCGACCTAGAGGAAACTCTAAAGGTAGAAAAACTTTGGAAATGGATGAATGTGCCTTTTGTCATAATAAGGGTCATTGGAAGAAAGATTGTCCTAAGTTGAAGACCAAAGGAAAAGAAAGTTCTGAAGCCAATGTTGCTGAAGTTGAAACAGATGTTTTTGATTTTGCTTTAACCACTTCCTCATCATTTGATTGTGCTACTAAATGGGTGTTGGATACGGGTTGTACTCATCATATGACTCCTCACAAGGATTGGTTTTCAAGCTTGAAAGAGTTTGATGGTGGTGTTGTGTTCATGGGAGATGACAATCCTTGCACAACAAAAGGGATTGGTACAGTTCGTTTGAAGTTGCATGATGTCATGGTTAAAGAATTGACAGGTGTTCGGTATGTACCGAATTTGAAGAAAAATCTTATTTCTTTGGGTACTTTGGAATCCAAGGGTTTCAGGTTTCATTCAGATGGACAGACATTGAAAGTTACTTATGGTGCACTTGTTGTGATGAAAGCTCCTCGATGTGGCCATTTGTATCTATTGCAAGGAAGCACTGTGACAGGTGAAGCATTTGTAGTCTCAGAAAATATGGGCACATCCGATTCTGATACTACTAGACTGTGGCATATGAGATTAGGCCATGCCGGTGAGAAAGCTCTATAAGGGCTTGTGAAACAAGGTCTTCTAAAAGGTGCCACGACTTGTAAGCTTGATTTCTGCGAGCATTGTGTCTTGGGGAAGCAAACTAGAGTGAAGTTTGGTACTGCTGTACATCAGACGAAGGGCATTCTTGATTATGTGCATTCGGATGTTTGGGGTCCTACAAAGACTCCCTCTTTGAGTGGTAGACATTGGTTCGTGACATTTGTTGATGATTATTCAAGAAGGTTTTGGGTCTACACTATGAAGCACAAGAGTGAGGTGTTGAGCATTTTCTTGGGTTGGAAGAAAATGGTTGAGAACCAGACTGGGAGAAAGATTAAGATTTTGAGATCGGATAATGGTGGTGAATACACATCCGACCCTTTCTTTAAAGTTTGCAAAGAGGAAGGAATTGTGAGACATTTCAGTGTTCGGGGAACTCCACAACAAAATGGAGTTGCAGAAAGATTGAATCAAACCTTGCTTGAGAAGGTTAGATGTAGATTGTCTCAGTCGGGTTTAAGCAAGTCATTTTGGGCAGAGGCAGTTAATTATGCATGTCACATCATCAACCGGTTACCCTCAGCTGCTGTTCAGGGTAAGACACCAATGGAGGTATGGACTGGAAAACCTTCTTCTGATTATGATCATATTCATATTTTTGGTTCGCCTGCTTATTTTCATGTAACTGAAAATAAACTTGATCCTAGAGCCAAAAAGGCTATCTTTCTTGGTTTTAGTAGTGGTGTCAAAGGTTATAGGTTGTGGTGCCCAGAATTGAAGAAACTTGTAATCAGCAGAGATGTGACATTTGATGAAGAAAGTATGTACAAAGACTCTGAGAAGAATGTGAAAGATGTCCAACAGGTGGAGCTTGAGAAAGTTGCCTCTGGTACTTCAAATCCTATTTCCGCTGATGTCGAAGCCACTACAAGTGAAGAAGTTGGAGACCATGAGGATGTTGAAGAAGTTGAACTTGAAGATTCTATTCAAGTTGAAGAGCAAGTTTCACCTCAAGAGTCTATTGCAAAGAACAGAGGAAAGAGACAAATTACCAAGCCAGCTCGGTATAGTGACTATGTTGCTTTTGCTCTTCCTATTATCATTGATGATATTCCATCCAATTTTGAGGAAGCCATTGAGAGTGAGGAGAAGAAGAGGTGGTGCAATGCCATGGGTGATGAGATGAATTCTCTCTTGAAGAACAAGACTTGGGAGTTAGCTAAATTGCCTAAGGGCAAGAAAGCTATCGGTTGCAAATGGGTGTATGCCAAGAAGGAAGATGCTGATGAGAAAAGCAATGTGAGATTCAAAGCAAGATTAGTTGCTAAAGGGTATGCACAAAAGGAGGGCATTGACTACAATGAAATCTTTTCTCCGGTTGTGAAGCACTCCTTAATTCGCATTATGTTAGCTTTTGTTGCACAGTATGATCTTGAGCTTGTGCAACTTGATGTGAAGACGGCTTTCCTACATGGTGATTTGAACGAAGAGATCTATATGTGTCAACCGGATGGGTATATAGTGAAAGGGAAGGAGAATTTGTTTTGCAAATTGAAGAAATCACTTTATGGCTTGAAGCAATTTCCAAGGCAATGGTATTTGAGGTTTGATAAATTTATGAGAGGCCAAAATTATTCTAGAAGTCAATATGATCATTGTGTGTACTTCAAGAAGTTGCAAGATGGGTCTTTCATTTATTTGTTGATATATGTTGATGATATGTTGATTGCCTCAAAGAATGTCGAAGAGATTGAGAAATTGAAGAAGCAAATGAAGAATGAGTTTGAGATGAAGGATCTTGGTGAAGCGAAGAAGATCCTTGGCATGGAGATCACTAGAGATAGAGATAAGGGTTTGGTCAGTTTGAATCAAAGACAATACCTTGAGAAGTTGATAAAGAAGTTTGGAGTTCATGATTCAACCAAACCGGTTAGTACCCCTTTGGCTCCTCATTTTAAATTGAGTTCTCTACAGTGTCCTAAAACTGATAAAGAGAAGCTGCAAATGAAAAATATACCATATGCAAATTTGGTTAGTAGTTTGATGTATGCAATGGTATGCTCTAGACCGGATATTGCTCATGCAGTTGGCATGGTGAGTCGATATATGCATAATCCAGGTAAAGAGCATTGGCAAGCAGCTAAGTGGATATTGAGATATCTCCATGGTACTCGAGATGTTGGTTTATGTTTTGAGAGAGATGACTCTGGTATTGGTCATTTTGCAGTTGGTTATGTTGATTCAGATTATGCATGTGATTTGGATGGAAGGAAGTCTACTACAGGCTATGTGTTTACTATGGCTAAAGGACCAGTTTGTTGGAGGTCCATTTTGCAGTCGTCTATTGCCTTGTATACTACAGAGGCTGAATATATGGCAGTTGCTGAAGCTATAAAGGAGGCCATTTGGATACATGGGCTAATTAGAGATTTGGGGGTTGATCAGAAGCAGGTGGAGGTACATTGTGATAGTCAGAGTGCCATTTATTTGGCTAAGTATCAGGTTCATCATGCGAGGACCAAGCACATAGATGTGCGTTATCACTTTGTTCGTGAAATTGTTGGTGAAAGGGAAATCATTCTCC
Organism: Malus sylvestris; assembly: GCF_916048215.2. Classification (NCBI taxonomy): domain Eukaryota; kingdom Viridiplantae; phylum Streptophyta; class Magnoliopsida; order Rosales; family Rosaceae; genus Malus; species Malus sylvestris. Next base: position 4,862,756 of record NC_062267.1, on the reverse strand, counting down.
AGAAGATTCCAACTAAAGACAACCCCGCTGATATGTTGACTAAGGTTGTTGGTGTAGCCAAGTTTGTTCACTGTTTGAACTTGGCTCACATTATGCCTATATAAAGAAGGCGTTGAGCAGTAGGAGTTTTGGAGCATTTGGCTCGGCATGAGTTGTTCTCTTGCTAGTGTTTGGGAGTGATGTTGTGTGTTAATTGTGTTGGTTGGCTTATCATGGCGTTTTTCGGAACTTGGCCAAGGTGGAGATTGTTGAATAATTGGCCAAATGGACAACATCCTTCCTTGTTTTGGGGAGGAAAACATGTTCCTTGTTTTATGTTTCCTTGTTTTGTGGCATCTTTTGTGGTTTTTTTATTACCATAATTATTGTTGTTGTTTCGGGTAGAAGAGAAGAGAGTGAGGGCTCATTTTTGTGGTGTGAGCAGAAGAGAGAAGAGAGCTGCAGAGAAAAGGAGTGCAAGCTGCAGAGCATCAGAAAAATAGAAAGGGTGCAGCAACCCTTCGTTGAAGAGAAGAAGAAAGTGCTCTTCTTTTTTGGTTAGAAATCATCCATCATAGTTGTTGTTGTAATAGCTTTGAGCTATATGTATAGAGAAGAAATTATACATTATATTTCTTGCTCTATTTGTTTCTTTGGTGTGTGAGAGCTATTGGGTGTATTGGGTTATTTGGGTTGTGAGATTGCCAACACTTTGTAAACTCCCATTTGGTTGATAGTGGATTATTGGGTGAGCTCCTACTGCTCCGAGGACGTACTCCAGTTACACTGACTGTTGAGGAACCTCGTTAAAATCTTGGTGTCTTTAATATTTTGTTCTTGCATTTTCATTTGATATATTTTCTGTGGGTTATCAAGAGTTGGTTCCATAAGGTTTGGTGCTATCCCAGCACAACAATATGAGGTTTTACCACAAAAAACCCCAGTATTAATTAAAGTAGGATAATCCTCTCATATACTAGCTACTCAGTACTGGCTTGAAGTTGTGAGTCCATATATCTACCTTTAAATTTCTTGATCTTGTTTTGAAGTTTTTGATGAAATAATTTTTCATTGCTCCATCTTTTTGTCAGATTGATCCATTCCATCGGCGTGGAGACAATTTTCAGTTATACCGCGAAATCTAGTCAGATTGCAATACCAGCCAACCTTTTTTGTACCAGTTGATGAAATTGAGATTCCATCATAAAACCAATTGGCAATATGGGAAATAGCCCAAGACCACATAAGCACATAGCAAATCTTGTCCCTCACTGATGTGGAACAACTCTCAACACGTATCCGCATGTGTGGCGGATTTTCAAGCTTACACGTGGACAACAACTGGATGACGTGGAGCGCGTGTGGCCGTTGGGCTTCACAAGTGGACAACCTTGCTCGGTTCAGCTTTAGGCTTAGAACTCTGCATTGGCGGTTTAAGGGGTTTCGCAACCTTGGTCTTCTTGGTCCTGACGACATCGTCCTTAGTCTCATCAGCCATCCATTTCGGACTCCCGTAAAAAAGTCGTTTCTCCGCCGGAACGTTTTGTAGCTGGGGGCTAACCCTGCGATGAGTGGAGGAATCGTTCAGTTCACCCATCGATTTGCTATTTCCACCCCCAAAACCGATCGGACAATGGAGCGATTTGGAGTGGAACGATAAACTCGGGGAAGATAGAGAGTTCGGAGGGAAGGAGAATACTCGGGGCTCGAGACGTCGCTAGGATTTTGAAAAGACCGATAGTGGGAAGTTTAAAACCTTGTCCCTCATCGATGTGGGACAACTCTCAACACGGCTCCGCACGTGTGGCTGATTTTCAAGCCTACACGTGGACAACACAACAAGGTGACGTGGAGCGCGTGTGGCCGTATGACTTCACACAAAGACAATCTGCTCTGATACCATGATGAAATTGGGGTTTCACCATAAAACCAACTGGCAATATGGAGAGTAGTCCAAGACCATATCAGCACATAGCAAACCTTGTCCCTCACTGATGTGGGACAACTCTCAACACTGGTAAGCGTCCGTGTGTTTGCCTGAGGAAAACCATTTAGTTTCTACGACAGTTTAATTTGCATGAATGATTAGCTTTTTTTATTTCTTCTATTGCAATGGTAATATTGATATTCTGTTTTTCCTCCTCTGGAACTTAGGTTGGATGTTGGTGAGGATAAAGATATAAATCTCGAGAACTGCCCGAGAATCGATCTGCAACGTCAATGCATCAAATATCTTGGATAAGTAAGGACTTAACTTACAAATCAAAATATTGTGGGGGAAGAATGTAGATTTTATGTTGCAGAAAGGCAGATATTATCGATAAAAAATCCGTGGCTCATTCTTTTTCATTTTCTATTGCAGTCAGAGAGGGGGACATATAAAGTGATTGTGCAAAATGGAAAGCTTATGCACAGGCAAACTGGGATACTTGTTAACACAATTGAAGGCTCTGAGTTCATTTTTGTGCTCAGCACATCAAGGGATTTATATGTAAGGCCGAAAAAGGAAGGTGTTTTACAGCACTCCAGCTTTCTGTCCGGAGGGGCTGCAACTGCAACCGGAAGATTAGTTGCCCACAATGGGGTTCTCGAGGTACATTAGCCATTCTCCGCTCATAAACATAGGTGTATCGATATTGTCAAAAATGCATTGATAAGTGATAAGATGTTCAGTACCTTATGTTGGAGTTAATGATAAAAGCGCACTGTTAATGTCTTTCGACTTCCGCTCTTTCGTTTTATGGAATTTTTATAAATACTGATTTTTATTTCTTTAACACTTCAATTATTTAGCTTAATTAAATTCCTTGTCTTGCAACTCTTCAGGCTATGTGACCAGACAATGATCACTATCTCCCAACGGTAGACAATTTCAAAGCATTCATTAGCTTCTTGGAAGATCACCAAGTAGACCTAATCAATGTCAAGGTAATTAACTTGGAATTACATTCAACTCCCTTAATATTACAATGTTTAGTAAATGGCACTCAAAGTTAAACTAAAATAGCTCATTCTTAAAACGAGTTTATAGCTCAACTGGTTAAAAACATTTACTTGGGAGCAATTATATTTGAATTTGCTCCCCAGATATCGCTTGTAGAAATAACAGCCAATGGCTAATGTTGGTCTTCTATAGATGCGTGCAATAGATGATCGCTATGACTCCACTAGTCCAACTGATCATCAGCATGAGAGTGTGGGGCCCGATGCAACCAATGGAGAAGTACCACCTGTACTTGACTTGTCGAAACATTTGTCTCCAAATGGAGGAGGAATCTTATATTGGGTACAAATCCTCTTTGGATTTTAAAAAAAATAAACTTAAAATCATATAATCTGGATCATTGAAATTTGATCCAACAGTTACAATTATTATAACTTTTAAAGGAGTTTCTTGTTTATAACCGTTGAATCAAATTTTAACAGTCCAAACCATTTGATCCTTAGGCTCAATTTTTTTAGATTCGAAAAGGATCTGTACTCCCTTATATTGGCCCATTTCATTGATGAAATATGTCGTTTCTCTTATAAAAATACTCTGAGACTTGTAAATGGATATTGTTTCCTTGACAAAAAGCTAGTAGCCGCAAGGAATGCTAAACAAATAATAAAACATATGTAAATTAGGGTTTAATGTCTTTTTGTTTTATAGTTGTTTATAAAATTAGTAACCGATTTTACTGGTGCATATTTATGAAGTTAGATAGTAAATGAAATGAGGGGAGGCCCTTGTTCTTGTGGATAGACCCAAATATAATTTATGTATGTACATATATACCTACCCATAAATAGATAAAGGAATTAATCTAACTATAGTGGAAAGTGACACCTCCATTATTGAGATGATGATTGATGACCAAGGCATGAAGCCAAAATTTACAACATAAAATTGCTTTAGGAAACTGTTTGAACCCAATTTTGCACCTTCAGCTTATTTAATTGAGGCAGTTCAATTTAATATTTTTTTTCTAAAATATTATGAGAACTGTTATTGTCACTTCAAAAATTTTATTTTACAATCTTTATAAGTGTATTTTCTTTTCAAATATAGAAAGTTGGGAGTACAAAATGATTATTTTGGAGTGCAAATAACAATACAGTATTATTATTGAATTATTGTAGTAATTATCTTGTGAAAACATTTTGATGAACTTGAAGATTCCAGATTGAATCAAGGATTCACGGATCTGTGAGGGATTTTCCCTGTGGTTGAAGATTACTCCCCATGCAATTCATGCACGTGGGGATCTAGAGTCCAACTTGTGAAAGACAACGTGATTTATGGATAATTGGCAAGGAGATAGGCATGCACGTGAATATGGCTGATCAAATCAAAATGGAGATAAAGCTGAGATGATCATCAATTGAATTTGAATTTGATAAAAGTTGGATTCAATTGGAACCTTATTGCCCGTGGTATTGGTTGCATGAAATCCACCTGGGCTTATTCTCAGCCAAGTATTTCAAATTGGATGCTAAATGCATGAGCACATAGTGTTTAAATACAACTATCGGTAGAAATATCGATATGCAAATTTGTAAAAATATTTACAGATATATCAAAATATCGATATTGATATGTATTGCTTTCGATAGAAATGATAAAAATTTAAAATGAAACTTTGGAGATTGTCAAACATTGGACTGTGAGGTGAAGTCTCTCTCCCCCCCCCCCCACACCCAAAATTCCATTTCTTTCTCTAAATTTTTAGATATTTCCATGATAATATCAACCGTATCAAAGAAATTTTAAATATGTACAAGTGAATAATTGTGTGGCCAAGGATGGTGAATACTTATCGTGCAGAGTTTGTGATAACTATTACAATTACTCATGTGCAACATGATTTCGGCTAAGGATGGTGATGATGAATATGATCATGTTTAGTCGTGGCCCCTTCAGAAACAAAGCTTGAGTGCTGAAAAGTTCCTTCTTTTTCTGCCCTACATATAAAGATCTTGATGCGCTGAGCACAAAAATCTACTTAGACTCTTCAACTGTGTCGACAAGCATTCCACTCTGCCTGTGGACAAGCTTCCTATTCTCCATAATCACTTCATATGCCTCCCTCTCTTGCAATACAAAATCAAAAAAAAAAAAATTTATTAGCAACGGATTTTGTAACGGTAATGTCTATGTTTCTATGAATAATATCAGTACATTTTCTATTGGCATGCTATATGTCAATGTTATCGACAATCTGTCCTTTAGTAAAGAACGAACGTCCTGTTCAGAGAAGAATTGTTGCTTTAAGTATAATTAAGTAATGAAGTATATGAGTACACAGTTGTAAGTCCTTGCTGGTCCAAGATATTGAATGTACTGACGTTGTAAACCAGGACTTCTTGGGCACTTGTTAAGGTTTGTGCATTTGCCATCGCCAACATCCAGCCTTCACGTTGCAGGGGAGATAAAAAGAAAAGATTAATATAATATATAGTGTTTGGTGGTAAATGGTGGTAAATGGTGGTAAATAGTAAAAAGATTATATTATAAAACTGTATCATAGGAAAAGTTTTTCCTCATGAGGCAAACTTACCAATTAGACCACACATCGTGGTAGAAAATGCAAATTGTGTCCGTGCCGATGGCGAGGATCAATCTGAGAAAATAATGAAGCAAATCCTTCACGGTTAGCTTGAGTGTTATCGTATAAATGAGTTAGGATTAGATTAGGTCAAATGTTCGATTCTCTTTCAAATGTAACAATTATTAGGATTGAAGTGTGATACCCACCTGCTTGTGCATGAACTGCATGAACAACCGGTTGATTTAAATCGTAGTGGGTGGTTTGGTTCGGTTTTGATAGTAAAAGATTTCATACAGTCTGACTAATGACTATAATAAATTTGGATTCTTAGAACAGTGCTGATGAACAAAATTAAATTTGGATTTCAAGCCAGTGCTGCAGAGCTACTTACTGAGCCTTCTCATCCTTGCGCAAACCCTTCCCTACCTACAAAACACAAATCAAACATTTTCTGTTAACTTTTATTTCTCCATAAAAACACATTTCATCAGATGTCTGATTCATACATCACCAAAATGTGTACCTATTGGCAGCCCTTGTCCTAGCCCGTGACCACTGCGATCGGCACTGTCATGTTTCTCAATGTTGTAGAAGGACACCGAGCTTCGTTTCAGAGCTGCAAAATCCAAAGTCTGCCACCTTCAAAGGTTAAACAAAGGTTAAACAAACAAGAAGGAAAAAAACAGATTGATTGAGCACAAGCAACAAAGCGTACAACAACAACAAAACATTTTTCCACTAAGTGTGGTTGGCTATATGAATCCTAGAATGTCATTGAGCTCGATTCTGTGTGACGTCTTCTGTTAGATCCAAGTACTCTTAAGTATTTTCTTAGAGTCTCTTCCAAAATCTTCCTAGGTCTTCCTCTACCAAGCAACAAAGTGTAACAAAAAAAAAATATACGACTTAGTATTTTAAGGTAGAGTTGCGAACCACAGTTCCTCAACCGAAGCAGCACAATCTGCAAGGTCTCTTCTAGTCCTGTAACTCTTGTACACTTTCTAAACCTTGGTTGCCGCAGCATCGAGCTCGTTCACCGGCCGCGGAGTAAACAACGTAGCCGATGCAAGAAGCAAAATAGTGGGTTTCTTTATCTGCAATGACACATGATTCTGCCCTTTGAATGATCAGATGCTTCAAGTTTTGGTTGTGTAAATTCCCAATAATTGAAGCTTATTGACCTTTCTAACCCTTTTCTCAAGTCTTCTAACTCCCCTTGTTTGGTGCCCATTGAACCGAAAAACTAGTGGTTAACTACTATCACAGTCCATGCTGATAAGAGTAGAGAAAGGGAGAGAACCATCAGTTTTAATTACTCAAAAATACAAAAAACCCAACTGGGAATTGGGAAAAGCACTTAAATTAAAAGCATGCATATCCAAAATTACACGCACAACCCCCACTCGACGGGAAGTAATTTTCGCACTCGCTTTTCTTTCGCCGTTTCTTTTATGAATTGAACAAATGGAAGAAAATAAAGATATAGAAATAAGGGAAGGGATACAAAAGGAGAAATAAGGGAAACGTGAAAATGCAAAACAGGGAAGACGCTCAAGACGAGCCACAACTGCGGCCGGAAGATCAGTTGCTTAAGATGGGGTTTTTGAGGTAAATACATTTATGATCTTTTGATAACTATTTTGTTTATGAGTTTTTTTAACTAAAAATTTGTTTGGTTAATGTTTTCAACCAAAAACTGAAACCTCAAACTCAAAACGGAAAGTTACTTTTTGAGTTTTCAAATTTAAAAAAAAAAAAACTAAAGTGGTTATAAAACCATCCTCTGATTCTTTTAAAGTACAATTTTTTAGGCAGTGAGCTAAAATCTTCATGTCTTTTAACTTGTACAAGGTTGTTTGGCCATACAGTGGTCATTGTCTCCCAACTGTGAGGATAATTTCAAGGAATTCATTATCTTCCTGAAGGAGCACCAAGTAGACAACCAATGTCAAGATAAAATTACCGAACCAACATTCATTTTTTATTATAGAACAAACTAATGATATATATGATAAAATGTAAATGTCTTTGTCGTTAACAAAACATAACGACAATGTTACCTGTACATTCTAAAAAAATATTCATCAACCCAAAATAAACGTTATACGCAAAGAATTTCCTAAGAAAAATGGCTAATTAGTTCTGTCCTCGTTTTTTGGTGGTACTTTAAAGATGTGTGCAACAGATGATGACAAGGGATCATTCAAATTTCCTTAAGAGGAATCCAGTCCAGAGATTAAAGCTGCCAATCCTGATGGGCCTAAAATCAACGGCTCCGATGGCTCCATTCCCACTGATCATCAAATGCGAGTATGGGTCCCAATACAGGCAATGCAGACGGACCAGTATTTGACCTGTCCAGGCGTCTGTCTTGCAAGTGCGCATGAGGGTTTGGGCCACGCATTGGGTGTGTGAGGGACTATCCAGTTAACCTACAACGCAAAACACTTGAACAAGTCAACCTATCACCAAAGATACAAGCTCTTCTCCAATCCCTTCCCCTAGACCAAACCCAAAGATCGGGGTCTCCCCTAGACTTGCCTACATGGAACTGCCTAGCACGACGGTATTGGTTTGCGCTAATTTGGGCATAGTTGTATACAATCAGCGATATATAAGTTTTATCGAGTTAGATAACTCGAAAGCGTATGCATTAATTTTGTGCGCAAGTTGAGTTTAGTCACATGACATTAAGTTTGACCTTAAACTCGTAACTATCAGCCTCGTCTACCAGTTGAATTTGGTCGAGCCTAAAAGGCTTTGTCTAGGACTTAAGTAGAAAGTAGTTGATGAGCTGCTACTATGACATACTAGATCAATATTGCATTTTGAATCCCTATTCCAATTCTCCCATGAGCCTAAGTTTGTTATTCTTTGCCCTAAGGATGGGGTAGCCTACCCTCCTCCTAAACTTTTTATCAGCGGCTGAATTTGTCATTATTTTCTTTTCCACATTTTGAATCCCAATATCACTAGGATTTTCAATCTTTTTAGTGTTGTTTAACTAAGGTTTTCTACCTAAGAATCTATAAATATACTCACGTACCGACATTTGTTTTAGTATAATTGGAACACGAGTAGATACATCACGTATTATAATACAAGTGAAAAAACAGTAAAAAAATATATATACCATAGCTCTACTATGTTATACGATACATAATGTACAAATTTATAATTTTAGTACTAATAATGTCATGTCGTTTCGATGTTCCCCCCTCACATTGTATTTATGAATGATGAGAAAACAGATTCTTTCTCTGAGTTTTATGTGGTAGATAGAGATGACTCACTTTCCCGCTTATTTATTTGGATAAGAAATACAGAAGACAAAGCATTAGGTAGATGACCATATTCATACTTTAACTCCACCTCCATGTATTTATTCCAAAGGCAGAAAAAGCAGATTTATTCGAGAAAGAAACAAGGAATTTTCTGAAAAAAATTAAACCGGAAAAGAAGGAATCCAATGTGGAATTTTCCATTTGAAGAACAAGAAAGGACAACCTTTTTTTTTTCTTCTGAAAGTTGATTAATTTATTCAGAAAATTAGGAAAAAAACTGGAAATTTGAAATCTTGGTGGGAAGAAGGAAGGAGAGACAAGAGTGTGGAATCTCGGTGTCAACGACTGACAAAAACATGAATGGTCCGGTTGGTATTTGTCTGGTTGGGAAACCTCCAGGTCGAAATCGGTTAGTAAAATGAACAACAAAGGAAAAGCACTTTTCTCTAAATAAATGCTTCTTTCTTTCCCAAAAGCACTTCACTGTACCTGCCCAGATTCAAACACAATTGATGTGATGACCTTAATGATAAAAGCGTTTTTCAACATTTAGAAACGTTGTTGATTATACGCAACACTGACGCTTATTTTTTAACTGAATTTCTTCTCACAAAAAAGTAATACGTGACTCACCTTTTATATTAGTTCGAGTGGTGAAAAGAGTATGAGGTGATAAATTAAAATTAAGATAAATTCGTAATTCGATTTTCTATAATAGAATAAAAATACATGTGATATGTCGTTTCAAACTTTAAAGTAAGTCATTTCATATGATGTATCAAGCTTCCAATGCCTCTAAAACCTACATGTCACATGTTTATATTTCATAACATTTTAAAAACAGCGCATCAAACATAAGTCATCAAATCGAATTATTGTATATGACTATCTGTCACATTAAAATCAAAATTTTAAGCAACGGATGAATGTGACAACTCAAACATCATTTTCTGAAACCACCCCTAAAACTTCCAAACATTTCAAATGACTTCATCAGAGCTGGTCTCTATCTTTAGCAGTAAATCATCCAATCTTCACTTTGATCGTCCATTTTTGGTTCTTGGATTAGTAACTTTGTTGGTGAAAACCACAAAACCAAATATGATTCATCAAAACACGCGGTCACATTCCACGTGGCCAAATCCCATTAGCCACAGGTGGTCCCACAAACACAATCAACCATCTGACTGCGATAGAATGCTATCCAATCCAGGAGGATCTTTTGTCGGTTTGCTTTTCGTACTTTTCGTAACTTTTCGCAACTTTTAATGTACTGACAAAACGGGTCGTGCCGTCGTGGCCTCCGGTCGTTTTTCCCCAGAAAAAGCAGTGGCCCTAGTTGGGGGTGCAGTTTCGTAAATTTATCCCCCCACAGTGGCAAAAACTGCCCCTTCCCCAATAGAACCGAGCGCCATTTGCTTCCCAATTTGTCCCTTGTTGTTTTGAATTTCAAATATCGAACGGCTCTGTTTTTTGGGACCAAAAAAAAGCCCTACAAAACAAAGCAAATCACCCACGTCGCAGAAGCTTTGAGTTTCATAAATCCACCCGGAAGTTTCACTAATCCACCCGGTAGTTTCATTAATCCACTAGGAAGATTCATTAATCCACCTTGAAGTTTCATAAATCCGCGCTGCAAACCTCTGTTTTTGCTTGTTTTTCTGCTGAAGCAAATTTGTTTTGCTCAAATGGGTGCTTCTGGTAAATGGGTCAAGGCTCTGATCGGGATGAAAAAACCCGACAAGGACGACCCGGTAAAGCTTCGATCTTTACCATAATTTCCAGGTTATTTTTTAATTATTTGTTCCGGGTTTATGAATTTCTGAACTTTTATGTTTTTGGGTTTGATTTGTTTAGGAGAAGGTGAGCGGGAAGAGCAAGAAGTGGAAGCTGTGGAGGAGTTCTTCAGGCGATTTGGGGTCTACTTGGAAGGGTTTCAAAGGTAATTACTGGGCGGGATCGGAGGGGTCGGATTCTCCGAGAGGGGCGGATGTTTATAATGCAGCGGTGGCTGCGGTGGTTCGAGCTCCGCCGAAGGATTTCAGGGTTGTGAGGCAGGAATGGGCTGCTATCAGAATCCAAACTGCTTTCCGAGGCTTCTTGGTAAGAAAAAAAATCACTTTCTCAATATTTATTTCATTTGTTTTTTTTAAATCTGCACTCATAGGCCATAGATCTTAGTGTCTTAATATGAACAACCTGCTTGTTGATGTAAGAAAGTGCTTTTCTGTTATAATTGTAGCTTTTGATTAGCAGAGCTTTTGAAATAAGCACATAGTTAGTGTTGAAGTTGCTCAATACATTCAGTCTGTTTGATAAAATGCCTAGCTGCCTATTGTGCTTAATTTTAAGGATTTGGCTGCTATTGATGAAAGTTTGAAGCTTTTTATATGGGGAAACTGATTTGCAGGCGAGAAGGGCTTTGAAGGCCTTGAGAGGAATAGTGAGGCTGCAAGCTCTGGTTCGGGGCCGGCAAGTGAGGAAGCAGGCTGCTGTGACACTGAGGTGCATGCAAGCTCTTGTTCGAGTTCAGGCTCGTGTGAGAGCTCGTCGCGTGCGAATGTCCATGGAGGGACAAGCTGTGCAGAACATGATCAATGAACGTCGCACGCAGGCCGATCTCTTAAAAGAAGCTGAGGTAACTTGAGCTTTAAAGTTGTTTGCTTTCATTTGAATATTGTCACAGAAGAAAATATTCTTGGTTTGAACTTTGAAGCGGCTCTTTCGAACTTGCGTTTTTGTAGTAAGTACTGAAAAAGGATAAATAATTGCAGGAAGGGTGGTGTGATAGCAAGGGAACAATAGATGATGTTAAAGCAAAGATTCAAATGAGGCAAGAAGGAGCATTCAAGAGGGAGAGAGCAATTGCTTATGCTCTTGCTCAGAAGGTAATAAAACACGGAAATTGACTTCGTCGGGAACCTCCTTGTAGTTTGTCTGTTAAACTAAGTAGCTTTCTCTTCACATTACTGATATAAGCAAGATTGTGTTCCTATTTGTCTTCTCAGCAATGGAAATCAACCCCAGATTCGAATTCGAATTCTCGTACCAGATCCTCAGTGTACTCTCTCAGTAAGAACAATGAATTTGACAAGAACAGTTGGGGATGGAGTTGGTTAGAGCGTTGGATGTCAGCGAAGCCGTGGGAGACTAGGCTGATGGAAGAGTCGCACAATGACTCTTCTGAGATCACACCGCCTCCTAAGAGCTGTGCAGACCCTTTCGTGGGCAAACAACATTCGAAATCTTCAGAACCAAGCTCGGTTAAAGTCAGGAGGAACAACGTCACCACTAGGATTTCTGCAAAGCCTCCTCACATTGGGCAAGCTACTCGCTCATCTTCGAGCCCAAGTTCCGAATTCCGGTATGATGAGAGCTCTGCTTCATCTTCACTGTGCACATCCACGCCGCCAGTTTCTGGGAACACCGGTTTGGCATCAGATAGAACAGATGACGGCTGCAACTATAAGCCGAGTTACATGAACCTGACTGAGTCAACTAAGTTGAAGCAGAAACCACACAGTTATCTGTCTCAAAGAACTCAAAGGCAATCCATGGACGAGTTTCAATTCCTCAAGAGGTCTGGGGCATTCTCTAATGGGGATTCAAAAAGTAGTGCTGGTTCTGAGCCATTTTCAGCCAACTTCTCCAAGCCGCTTGGCATGCCAACGCGGTTGGATAAGAACTCTATGAAACTGAGGTGAAAGGGGCACCTCGATCAGACGATCAGCTGGATTAAGTTCATTTTGATTGAGAAGATCAACGGCTAGTTGTTCCCTGTTCCCTGTTATTTAGAATGTGTGATTTTAAGTGTGTGCTAGGAATAGAAGAGTTCAGTCTTCATTTGAACATAGTTAATTTATGAATATGTGGAATCGAATATTTACTTAATTCTAATGTGATGGATCATTGAACTCATCGCGGGCTTTCTTGCAATGCATTGGTCTCCAGCAAATTTAGCTTCAAATTGATGATTTATATCACATAATCTACATCGAAGATGGCTTATACATTTTGTATATCTAATCTTTCAGTTGCCTTCTAAAGTGAAGGATAAGTATCATGAGGTCTGATCGAGCGAGTGGAAGAATGATTCTTGCATCATGTCCGCTTTATGACTCGAAGCTTGACGCCATTCTTGAACTTGAGAACAATGCCATATTCAAGCTCCAGAGGTACCTCCATAAATGGAGAGTGCCGGAACACATACTTCCGGTATAAGTGAATCAGCGCAAGCTTTATTTCTTGCACAGCAAATTTCTGACCAATGCAGGTTCGAGGCCCGAGTCCAAACGGTATAAAGGCATATGGATGCCTTTGTTTCTCTTCTTTGCAACTTGGATCAAACCTCTCTGGCCTGAACTTTTCTGGCTCTGGGAAGTTCTTTTGATCTTTCGCTAAAACTCCGAGGGCCAACCAAACCCAAGTTCCCTGCTCCTCAAAAACAAGACGAATTAATCCAACATATACACAAACCACTTTCAAATCACAGACAAAAAGACATTTCTTCAAAGAGGTCCTTAGCAGAAGCAGAGCAATACCTTTGGTAGAAGATAACCGCCTATTTCGATTTCTTTAGATGTTTCTCTTGCAACTAATGGGGAAACCATGTAGAACCTCATTGCCTCTTTAACAACCTGCATTCGAAAAACCGACAGGTAAACCAACTAATGAGGAAGCTTCCTCAAATGCAACACTGAAATTCGAGAAGCCTTACCTGATCAAGATAAGGAAAGTTGTGTTGGAGATCAGTAGCAGTTGGCATCTGATCTGGCTGTCCAAATCCATCGATCTCTGCCAGCAACTTTTTTTCAACTTCGGGATGTCCAGCAACCAAGTAGACCACTGAAGACAATGTGAATGCTGTGGTGGCCGACCCGGCAAGGAGATGCTCATAAGAAAGTGCACTAATGTAATCCTGTGTGAAAACATTTTTCGAAACCCTCCCCGACTCCCTTGCATTCAGTATGAGTGACAAGAAGTCCCTTGAACCTTGTCCTCTGTCTTTCATTCTCTTTTCCACAACCGCATCAAGCCGGCTAACCAAATGCCAGTTACTACGTTCGATTTTTCTGTCCATAGTCCCAGGAATTCTCTTCAACATCTGCCAAAATGGCCACTGGAGTATGGGGACAAGTAGTCCTAGTATGATCGATAAGGAACCCGAAAAGTCCAGCTTAAGTTGTGCTGTGGAATACATGTGTTGGTTGATGAAGTCCGAGACTTCATCGTCATTGTTGTATTTTCCATCTATCTTTTCCACTGACTCGCCGAGGGATTGTGGTTTAGAAAGGCCAAAGTTGACACCAAATGCAGCTTGTCCTATTACATCCGTAGTCAATTGAAGGGAGATGTCGGAAAAGGTAATATCTTCTTCTTCTTCCGCTGTGGAGGCAAGTTTTTGAGTTGTACATTCAACAAATGACTGCATTGTAGGCACAAGATTGGCTAAGTGTGATGGTTGATACATTGACAATATAGTGTTTCGCATCGTCGCCCATCTTGCATCCCTGCAGGATGCTCAAATTCCATCAGATGTTCTTCAATCTTCATTATTACAATCAACAAGAAGAGAGATTCGAACTTAAACGTAAAAAAAGCGAACTCAATGTCCTGACTAATTGACTTAATACACGTCTACTATAACTTTAACCGTGGTCCATGGGTAGATGTTCCATGTCATTTTATAACAATATAACATACAAAAAATATACCTGGTTAAAAAGAGACCCTTCTGATGGAGAGGGGAAGCTGCAAGGGGAGATGGAATGCTTCTGTTCTTCATGTCTTTGAATTTCTTTATTCCAACTTCCCTACAAAGCTCTGCATCTGCTACAATTACGAGTGGTTGTCTACCTATATGAAACCTGCCAGGATGTGTTACCAAAAACTTAAGAGATGAGTTACGCACATACATAAGCGGCTTACCTTAACATATTATAAATCAAAGTAACACATCATTGCGACGTTGGATTTATCACGAGATCTAATTTTTAACTAAGGTCCTTCATTTCAACCATATTAAAAGGCACACAAAAAAGGTAGCAAAAACGTAACTTTTGCACAATCCACTGTCCACATGAAAAGATGTCAAACACAGTTGGTAAGCTTATAATTTAGAAAACAGTGGATCAAATGTAGCATGACCTACATGGCACTAATTTGAAGTCTCGTTTCTTTTTAACAAAACGATAGATATTACATTCTAAACTACTCTATTAATTTATGAATAGTGAGAATTTGAACTTGAGTACAAGAGATCTGATACACTATCCTGGACAATTGACCTAACCCTGTATGCAGTCTCACACTTGTTGTCAAATTTCTTCGGAAAAAATTCGGGGGAAAAACAGACAAATTATGCATAATCAAACATATACACGCATAACAGCTACTAACCTGAAAATAGGGCCATACTCTTTGGCAAGAACTGAGAATACATCAGGACCATACTTTGCCAACAAGGGAATGTGTCCTACCAGAGGGATAGTTGGTGGGCCAGGTACCCTTCTCATTCCCCAGTAGGGCCAATACAAGTACCCCAAAACTCCTCCCAGTATTGCCAGCACCATGAAGATGGTAAACAACATTTCAATGCTGCCTATCATTCTCTCAGTCTCTTCAATCTAATTCTTCAAAGGAGCTGAGCTCAGGTTGGTTTAATATATAGACTGGTGATGGAATATTCGGGGGGGTCCCACTACTAACCGGAAGCAACAGCTACGCCGTCAATAGTTGATCCTTGTCGCAATCAAGATGATTGTTTTTCAGTCGTGCTTTAAAAATGATTACATTCCTGAAAACTGAGAACCAATAGTCGTGCTCTCATTGACCAACGATTACTAGCAAACGAGCGATTAGTTTACTAATATTTCTCTTTTCAATGTTGGACGAGATTCCGTATCTCTCTTCGCAATGCCAGGCGCGACGTTGAGAATCCACTCTGATTCGTTTTCACAGAACTAGCAATATTTGTATATTCTCTGCATACACATCGTTGCTGTCATGTCATCAAAACTTTCATGGTGGATGGTGATCTCAAAAGTTCCAAGTCCCCAGCTTCTAATAAGTTCGTACATTTGAATATCTTTCACCCAATCATCGTTAGAATACTTGAAGAAATCTATAAGTGCACCCATGACTTTCCAAAGATCCCCATACGCAAGGCAAGCGACAGCAGAAATTCATATGGTCACCTACAGGGCCACACGTACCCAACTAAGCCGAAAGCACTAGAGGCTTCTCCAATGACAGAAGCAGCCATCCTTCTATTGCCTGCCACCCAAAGTTTGAGGTTGAAGAATCGAAAAAGTCTGAAGCATCCCCACCCAGAATGACGCCGAGAATTGAAACATCGAAAGTCGTATAATTTTAGCAAGAAAATTTGGAAGGAAAGAAGACTGTTTGCGAGCTCTTCGGTCTTGTTGGCTGACTAACAAGTGGTACGTTCGTTAGTTTTCACTAAATCATTGCCCGCGGTGAGCTGCCGCACACAATTGTCAGAAATTTTTTTGGGTGAAAGCTGCTCTCCGATCTTAAGCCTGACACTTTATTCTGCATTAAGAGCAATGCCACGTATTTTTTATGTTTTTTTCTTGTATTATTAAGGGTTTTTTTTTTTTTTTTTTGCCAAACGGTAAATTTTGTTAAATTAGTCACCGACGAAATTCAAACCCATGATGTATTTTTTTATCCTTTTTTCTTGTATTATTAAGGGTTAAATTTCTATCCCCTAATGACACGTCCCGATCCCGATGTCTGTGGAACATCGGAATGGTCACGTGCTGCCCGACACCCTAGGGTGACGAAAGTCATTTATTGAAAACATGAGAACTAAAATATGAATAAGATAAAAGAATTTAAATATAATTAATATGCAAATGAGAAACGTGTTCAGAGCATACAACTAACTAGAACACTAAAAGAAATAATATAAAATTGAATGAATAAAAGAATGGGTCCTACACTGAGAGGACTCGAAGATTCCGATGCGGAAGTACACTAACCCCCCAAGTTTTATAGAAATTCAATAGTATAATATGTAATAGATTTTCCGAAAACTTTAGCATGTCATAAAACCTTTCATAAAACATATTTCTTATATAGTGTGCTAACTAGTGGTATTATAATCTACCCAAAGGCCCCTATCACCCTACCCAAAGGCCCATATATAAATCTTCAATCGACCCGAAGGCCCATATATAAATCTTCAATTGACCCAAAGGCCCATATATAAATCTTCAATCGACCCGAAGGCCCCTACAATGACCACTAGATACGCACAAAATCATTGAATATACTATTTCCAAACATAAGTACATATATCTCAAAACCATCTTCACAACATATAGTCATCCAACATATATACTATAAAGAAGTGTAAAGAAAACTTGTTCATAAATAGTATATAGTCATCCATCATATATACTATAAAGAACATAAGTTCGATAAAATATGGTATTCTAAAATATTCATAGTATAGCATGATAATCAATAAGTGTAAATCCAAATTGCTTATAAAACATTTTCACAAAACGTAATCATTAAAATCAAGCTTTTTCATGACACGCCCCGACCCTGATCGTTTAAAGGAAAAAGAATGTCTAGGACCTACAGAACTAGAGGGGCCCACTAATTCTCTGGTACTTCGCGATTGGAAATTCCGATTCCTCTGATTCTGATTCTGCTGTCTATTCTGTCTAGGACCTACACGTGCTGGCCGACACCCGAGGATGACGAAAGTCATTAATTGATTACAAAAGTAATGATTAGGAGAAAATATTCATGAATAAACATTAAAATTTAAGAGTAATAAGCAAAGTTCAAAGAAGTGTCTAGAGTGCATAGAACATAATCTAATTCAAGATTTACAAGAAGGAAAGATCATTACAAGATATCACACAAGTGGGTGATATATTGCTACTAGTAGGGGAATGCCTCATACGTCGTGTTGTAGTCTTCGTTTTTAAGACCTAAATGTGGGCGCAAAACAAAGGTGAGTGGATCAAGTTCATATATACAATAATAATAAAACAGTTATCAAAGTACTAACCACCACAGTTTATATATAATGAAAACTACTAGCATAATAAGTGATGGATTTAATCAAAATCCTAGCATGCCAACAATATCTCAAAAGTCATATCGCGGAACAACATCGCAAAAATCAAAACAGTAAACGTATCATCGATCATCTCGTAAATGCGGTGTGCTGCTAGAAAGATCACTGAATAAATATAACTCTCGGCTCAATACCTACTATGTGGTCTCTGAGCCCGTAGCCAGAGATTACCAACTCCTGGCCCAATGCCTGCTCCGTGTCCCTCAGCCCGTAGCTAGGTATTATTTCTCCCGGCCTAAATGCCAACACCTGATCCTCGCCTTAGGCGGCATAGTGTCCTCTAGGTACGCACAAATAGTTACGCCTCTCGTAAATAACCACTTCATAGTATAAAGTTATCCATTGTCTATACTATAAAGAGAAGTTTCTAAAACATGTTCTAGTATCCTATCGTCATCCATCATATAGTCTACCAGTTCATGATTTTTATAGAAAATTACGATATATTAAAATATAGCTCAATATAGGCTAACAATTAATTCCTCACCAAAAACAAGAGACGAAAATCAATAAATTCAGTAAACAGGCTTAACATAAATCTAATCATAAATTCGTAGGCATGCTAATCATTTATGCAATTAAATTATAAAATCATGAAATTTTAGAAGGGGTCCACTCACAAATATTCCTTAGCAGAAGAGTTGCGAGGATAAAGATTAAGAATTTCCTCACTAGCAACTTCACCTAGGCATAAAATGTAATAAATAAATAAAAATATTTTCTAAAAGATTTGGGTTTGAACTAAATAAATTAAGGGATTTGGGTTGAATGGGTTAGGGTCTAATGGGTTTTTGGGGTTAAAAAGGGTTTTAGGGTGAAAAAATGGTGGTATGGGCTTAAGCCCAAACACACACACACACCACAAGCACACACACATGCATGACATGCATATATACACACGCGCGCACACACACACACACACTAATTAAACACACACACACGAGTTGCACACACAGCGTTTACGAGACGATCTATGATACGTTTACTGTTTTGATTTCCGCGATGTTGTTCCAAGATATGACTTTTGAGATATTTTTGGCATGCTAGGATTTTGATTAAATCCATCACTTATTATGCTAGTAGTTTTCATTATATATAAACTGTGGGGGTTAGTACTTTGATAATTATTTTATTATTATTGTATATATGAACTTGGTCCACTCACCTTTGTTTTGCGCCCCCATTCAGGTCTTAGAAACGAGAACTACAACATGACGTACGAGGCATTCCCCTACAAGTAGCAATATATCACCCACTTGTGTGATATCTTGTAATGATCTTTCCTTCTTGTAAATCTTGAATTAGATTGTGTTCTATGCACTCTAGACACTTCCTTGAACTTTGTTTATTACTCTTAAATTCTAATGTTTATTCATGAATATTTTCTCCTAATCATTACTCTTGTAATCAATTAATGGTTTTCGTCACCCTCAGGTGTCGGCCAGCACGTGTCTATCCTGATATTCGAGGAATTTCAGGGTCGGGGCGTGTCATTTCATGTATGCATTTCTACTATTAAGACATGCATTTCAGAAGGGGTCCACTCACAGATACTTCGTCGTCAAATAGTCATGCAACTAGCGAAGATGAAATCGCCACAACAAATGCCCTAAGCACATAAAGGGTCCAATTAATAAAACTCTACTCGAACAATTGAATTTGAGAAAACGAACATAAAAAACGGATTCAGGACGTTGAAATTAGCTTAGGAGGGGTCCCGACCAAAAATTTGAAAAAGTCAACAAAAATCAATGTTGACCGTTGATCGGTCAAAGTCAAAGTCAACGATTAGCTTTGACCAGGTCAAACCGGGTCAGTCAAACCAGTCCGAGTCAAATTGGGCTGGGTCAAAGGGTCCGGTCAACTGGGTTGGGGGTTCTGGGCTTGGTTTCTTAGGCCTGGGCTTAGCCACTAGGTTAGGTTCTAAGGTCCAAGGGTTTTGGGCTAAAGGGGAAACGAGCTGGATGCCAAGGCCCGAAAGCCTAAGCCTACACAGCTTTAAGGCCTGAGTCCGAAAGGGGATTAGGGTTTCCAATTGGGCTGGGCATTGAAGCTTGGCCCGATTGTTTTTTGGGTTAATAAAATTAAACTAAAGGATTTAGGTTAGGCTTTAGAGGTAACGGGCATAAGGCCCAAGTTCCACTTAGGCCCAAGGCTGGTTCTTTGGGTTTGGGTTTAGTTTTCCCAAAAGTGTTTTGGGCTCGGACGCAACGGCCCGAAGGCCCAACTTGCACAGCCTCAAAGGTATGGGTTGGTTTTCTCACCGGGGAAGGAGACCGGAGCCTTTCGTGCTCCGGTCAACGTCAAAATGCCATCTTAGCCTACGATCTAGGTGCGGAAACGAAGGTAAAGACAAGAGGAAAAGGTTGCTACTTGCGATGAGCCATGAAACAGCCGGAGGTAGCCGGACCTGAGCTCGCACACCCATGGTTCACCGAACTTGAGTTAGGTGTCCTCTGGGTGCCCCAGAGCTTCACGGAGGGGAATGAGGAAGAGAGAGAGAGAGTACCTAGTGGTAGTGGTGGTGATGCGCCATCGTCAGGGTACAAGGATTTAGATGGGTGTGTCGATCGAGAAAAAGAGTGAGAGGGAGAGTTTCAAAAGAGTGAGAGTTGAAAGCTAAGACAATGAAAGATCTGAGGGAGCTTTGAGGGAAGTAGAGAGAGAGAGAGGTAGAGAGAGTTTGTGGGCTGCCACATGGCAGCGTGAGGGAGAAAGAAAATCTAGATGGAGGGTTCGGATTAGATTAGGATAGGTGACCAAATTGCAAGATTCTATATACTTTTAGACAAAAATTAAAATTACATAATAATTTTGGGGAGAGGTTTTACACCTAATTAGGTGTACATAATAATTGAATGGGCTTTGCATAATAATTTTGGGGATGGGTTTTACACCTAATTTTGGGGAGGGGTTTTACATAATAATTGCATGGGTTTATATCTAAATAACTTTTTTTTTGTAATATCAATAAAATTCCTTCAGTACCGTCGAAGTTTTCTAAAAAAATAAAATAAAAAAAACAACAAAGAAACGGAGATTTCTCCATATTAATTAGTGAGTTTTATTTTGTTCAAAATCAGTTAGAGTTTTTCTCCTTGTGAGGAATATTATTTCTACCAATGCATCCGAAAGGCCCCATGTCCAAACAGTATAAACGTACAAGGATGTCGATGTGTGGAAATGAAACTTGAGGTTCCATCCTAAGGCAACACATGAACCAATAGAATTACGTGAAACGTGTATGATTTTATACATAAGGTAATCAGTGAAAACACAGTTCATCATAATTTCATAAATACTAGTTCATATAGAAAAACAAAGCATTACATTAACTAAACAACAAAATTAAAAGGAAACAAATTAACGCTAATCATCCATCAACAAAATTAAGTTGAATACTGCTAACTGATTCATCTTACTTAACTGCTAACTGCTATCTACACAGGCTACATCGATCTAAAGCTACATCAAATTAAAGCATAAGCTTCAAGGATCGAAACCCTTCTCCGGTCTCCGATGGCTCCTCCGCCTGCAATGCAGGAAAGAAGAAACAGAAAATCAAGACCATTGGATACAAAGAAACACACATTCAAATAGTACAAGCAGGAAGCAGCAATCACTAAAATTAAGCACAATCATCAAAGGATACAAAGAAACAGCAGCATTCGTGTTGGGCCCTTTGCAACGTTCACCAGCCCTTCTGCACGTCACAGATCGTTGCATTATTTATCGCTTACAGCAAATCAACAAACATACATACCAATTAGTTAATGAAAAGCCAAGTTCTTGAATCAATATACCAATATATAGATATAGGAATGGAGTTGTAGGGGACCAACTAGCACACGTTGCACTTTAAATTTTGTTATCGTCGTCACAGCTTGGGTTGGGTCTGATAACCCATTTGATCAAGAAGGTCTTGCAAGTCCTTACCCCAATCAGCCGGCTCTGCAACCAAATCATCCACCTCAACTTCGATTTCTGATTCATCGCCCACCACGACAACTTCCTCCTCCGGGTTGCCACCAATGAGGTCATCACTCCACAGCTCCTCCCATATAGTCTCACTAACAGAATCCAAGTGGCCTCCAGTAGTACTTGTGGGTACTAAACTCGGATTAGGGTCCTTGATACCACTGCTCAATTTGTTGTCCAATGCAGCAGTTGAGAGAAAGTTCTCAATATCTGGCTCCATATTTGCCAACTCTCCCAGATCCTGGTTCGCTGAGTAGTCTTCGACGTCGATTATAGGCGCTTCTTGCAGATTCTCAAGACCGGGACTAGCAGCCAGTCTGCGTTTTCGACCAATTTCAATACCGTGCAACTTTCTGTTCTTAGCATTCTTCTCAACAAGGTGCTGGAGAAAAGATGGACTATTGAGTGCTTTGGCAAGGAATGTGGTCATCTGCTGCTGTTTTTTCTCCGTGGCCAGCAACCGGCCCTTCATTGCCATGACTTGCTCCCTTGAATTATGTTGCTGCTGCCTCAACTTCACAATCTCCGTCATCAAAACGTTTCGGTCTCTTTTCAGTCTTTCAAGCTCGGTTTCTACTCCGCACTGCCCCAATTCAACACAAGCTCCTCCTCCTCCACCTTCTTGTTGCATACTCTGTGAGACATGTCTCCTCCTCTTGATGGTCTTCAGCAAATGCCTCTGCCCTCCTAGAAACCCTTCGTTGGCGAATTCCCATCGGTCCGAATCAACCTTTCTGAAACCCTGCATGCATTCAGTTGATGAGCAAGCCTTGATATTTCCCGGATAAGGATGTAAAGTAATCCAACAAAGGGACAATTCGAGTAATTCTTACACTAAACCAAAAAAATGTTTAGAAAATTAGCAGGCAGATAATTTTTTTAGAAAATATGAGATGGAATTTGAACTAATTACCAATCATGCAGAGAACACTCATGAGAATCCACAGGCAAGTTGAACAAGTAATTGAATATGAAGAACCTATGAAGAACAATGCAAGAAAAATCATGTTTTTAAAGTACTTACGTAAGTATTGAGCTGACGAATGAAGCTGGAGAAGTTACTGTGCTTGAAGTAGCGAGTAAGGAGAGTGGTGGAGAACTTCTGAGAGTCCCACACAACGAAGCTGTTGCGAGCTCTGGTCCAGGAAACAATGGCGTCCGTGGAAGGATCCTCCACCATTTCAAACGTCTTAGTGAGAAACGGCGGCGGACCCACCTCGTGCAGCCCCTCTACTGGCCGCGGCGATGAGCCGACGGTGCATGTCACAATCTCCTCCTCTTTCACCACCACTCCATCCATGGTTCACGGTTCCCACAAATTATTAGTAACCTCAGTACCAAAAGACGGGATTTTTACTTCTGGAAGAGGATTTTGAGAATTGGGTTTCGGATTTGATGCGATTTCTGGAATTTGAGTTGCTGAATTCGAGCTCTGCAGTGAAATTTGAGAGCTTTCTGGGGGAAATGGATCCTCTCCTAATCCCAAAGATATTTTGGAGTGTACTTTCTTTGTGATGTGGAGGAGAGAGAACGTGTTATATTTAAGGCCGTGGAGAGGAACTTTCTAGAGAGAACTGGTACTTGCTGTCTCGTTTCTCAAGTTTGTAAGAAGGTTCTTCTTCCACTTGTCAATATTATATTGCATTTAGCCTTAAATTATCACATAAATATGATAATTCATTCTTTTATTATTCGTATGGAAAGTGTTATAATTTCATTCTACACTCCTTACAAGTGTATTTTTCTTTTTGAATATAGAAAGTTAGACGTGTAGAATAAGAATTTTGAAGTGTTAATAACAATTCTCATTCATATTAGTAGTTATTATCTTGTCCGCTTTATAAACTTTATTGGAGTTGGAGGTAATCAGCAATTCTTGTGGTTTGAAGACCCCCCCCTCTCTGACTTTATTAGGGATGTTTTATTTGATGAAAAATTGTAGGTTGGATTGGTTTTGTATTGTCATGTGAGGATAGTTTTATTGTCGTGCGGAACGCTATTTTCACTTAGACCGGGTTAAAAACCTTGACAAGATTTTATCAAAGCCCAAAAAACATAATATCCTTAGTATTTACGTGATCTCCGCTTTGCAATAAATATCGTACTTTTTACCTCAAAAAAATAAGGTGATCCAGCAAAGGAATTCTTAGTGGAAGATTATTTTATTAAGATCTAGAAAGATGCAAAGACTTTATTAACTAATTTCACGCGGGGACTTCCCATTTCACGTAAGAAGCAAAAATTAATTATTTTATAAGGGCAGTTTAAGATATTTTAAAACTTAACTATTTTAAACTTTCCTCATTGGGGATAAGAATATGAAGTTTAAGATTTTTACTTGTGTCTGAAATGTTTTTCTGTTCAATCTATAACTTAATCAAGTAGTCAACTCTAAAATTTAAAACGCCTAACTTTTATGTAGACAATTTTAAATTGTTGATGCAGAAAAAATGTGGTCATTGAACTTCATTCATGTACAAATTTCGTCTGATACCAAATACGAAATTTGAAGTTACACACCAAAATCTATAAGATAGCAAAAGTAGTCCAACTTCTTATATACAACTTCTTAATTATTTAATGCGAAACTTTAACTAAAAGGAACTCTGAGTGAGGACAGTGAGGTGACTTCTTGTGGTATCCAGATGGACCAAACCAGTTGGATAAGATTTTAGAGTATGCTTTGGCTACGAATATTTATCCAATATTCAGATTTAAAAATAATGTAAAAAGAATGAACAAATTTCTTTCATTATTCAGCCCAAAAATATTATAGGAAATGAGCTCTTGTAGCTCAGCTTTTTTTAGAAAATTTTATTGATATGAAAAAAAAAATATTACATTTAATTATAGGGATGTAAACCTTACACCTCATAAAGTGATAAAAATAAAATACGAAAAACAGAGAAAAGAGAGAGGACATAAACATTACCCTTTCTTGAAAAACCAAATACAAAGAAAAAGGGAGAAGACAAACATTACCCCTCAAGGGAAAAAAAAGGCTTATTTTTATCTACGCCAATTGGAACTCGATTTTAATTTCATTTTACTCCCTGTAACTCTAAAGTCGCTATTTTACTCCCTGAAACTCAAAATTTGCTTCACTTTGCCTTCTAAAACTCGATTTTATCACAATTTGCCCCTGAAACTTGAAAGTTGTCTCTATAAAACTCAAAATTCGCTCGACATTGCCTTAGATCCGTTAGTTTCTTATGTGGGTTTGATTTGTGTGAGCTAGGCTAATCAATTTCTTTTTTATTTTTTTCATCTCTTCAAAAAAAATTTAAACTTATTATTCTCTTATTGTTTAATGTTCATGCATAATGAAGAATTATAATCAAATTTATAACACATGTGGCATAATCTTACTGGGTGTTGTGTCACATATATGTTTCAGGAGACTACCTACAAGTTTCAAGGAAAACAGAGAGTCCACAAGTCAAAGTGAAGCGAATTTTGAGTTTTAAGAAGTAAAGTAGTGACTTTTAAGTTACAGAGAGAAAGTGAGATTAAAATAGAACTCAATGAGACGTAGCTAAAAATAAGCCGAAACAAATACATTAAAAAAAAAAGACGACATAGGACCAAACCCCTCTAAAAAAACCTAAAAAGTAAAAACATGCAAGATAAGCTACAAAACAAAAACAAAAACGCATACGTTTAGTAAGCAGAAGATCTTGAATTTAACTCTCAAGAGCATTATGTATACCCAGCCCAAAAAGAGAAGTTTATTTCACTATCTCACCCAAAAGAGCAACATATGTGATAGGCCCACCATATAGATAGTGGATCACCATACTCTCAAATGCCATATCTTTTGGAAATTGGGCTTTGATAAGTCTTAGCTTTGGCTCTGTATCTGACTTCTCCCTGCGGATAATAGTACACTTAATTAATGGCATGGTAACGATGCTTATGTTCAGTACATATTACATCGATATATGGTAAATATTCTTGATATGTTAATATAAAATTAAGATGACGTTGATATTTGGTTGATATATCGTGGTATATGTCATCCACATCGTTTAATCGGGTCATGCGCCGTCCATGAAGTGTGCACAACCCACGTGTGCGCGGGAGAAATCCTCTATATGTTAATATTGCCAAGAAAAATACTTGGCTTTTTATATTCAGTAACAATGTTTTAGGAAGTAAACATCACTTTTAACATTTGTTGTAGTACTTTTTTGGAAAAATCGGGCATAGGCCTGAGCTGGAGGTAGGACCTCAAGCACCAAACCCATCAAAATCAATCCATATATAGAGCCGGAAGGCTGTTTTGGTGTCACTGGCTTCGACAAAAATAATTGGACCAAATTGCCCCTCAGTCAAAAAAATCCAAAAGCAGCCCAATACAATATATCAAATAATGCAAGGGTAATTTGGTAATTGACCATTATAAAATATAATATTATAGCAATATATCAAATAATGCAAGGGTCATTTGGTCATCATAAAATATAATATTATAATATAAATAATAAGTGGGGAGGGAGAAAAGAATTAAAAAATAGAATGATGAGTGAAAGTTGATGGTGTCCACGTGAAGGGTAAAGAAAAATATAATAAAAATAAAGAAAATCATAAAAGTTGTGTTCAAAACATCTTAAAAGACGCGTAGCGCCGGTGATAAATTAGTACATTTTTTTTAATTAATACCTTACAATAGGCTAGCAATAATGTGATTCAATCAAATGTTTATGAAATATTAATTTCTCTATTTTTAAATACATTCAAAACATCTTAAGAGACGTGTAATGCCGGTTATAAAAAAATGTATTTTTCACACAGATAATAATGTGATTTGCTGGTTATAAAAAATATATTTCTCAAGCGGATAATAATGTGATTAAATTAGTTGTCAAATGATTATTCTTTTTAACAAACGATATTTGATATAAGATTATTCATTTACTTCAAATATTTGACTTTCCTTTTGTCAATTTACACATATAAATACATTTAAACGTGTAAATCACGCATAACACGCCGTGATTCTAAAAATACCTTCTGCATGCACGTGAGTGCGTGCATGAAGGCTAGTTATATATAAAGAGAGAAGAAAAGGTGAATAGTGTTTTGATGTCACCAAGCTTCAACAAAAATAATTGGACAAAAATGCCCCCAAAACAAAAAACTTCAAAGGCATCCCAAAATAATGCATCAAATAAGGCAGGGGGTATTTTCATCATTTTAATAGTATTTTTTTTTAAATTAATTTGTTTGTGTTTGTGTTTTATTATTATTTTTTATTTTTTATAATTAGTACCTCACAATAGGCTAGCAATAATGTGATTCAATTTCTCTATTTTTAAACATGTTCAAAAAGTCTTAAGAGGCGTATAATGCCGGTTATAAAAAAGATCATTCGCACACAGATAATAATGTGATTAAATTTGTTGATGCACAAAATCTGCGAAGACTTTGGTACAACAGAAAGTGTCAGGTTTTGTGACCTTCGCTTGGTTGCTTCGGTCACTAGTGAGGATAAGTACGTAAATGAATAGAGACAGAGAAGCAAACACAGGATGTACGTGGTTCACCCAGATTGGCTACGTCCACGGAGTAGAGGAGTTCTTATTAGTAGTGAAGGGCTTACACAAGTACAAAGGATCAAGCTCTCAATTTAGTGAGTTCTTGTGAATGATTTAACACAAATGGCATTAGGCAATATTGTGGGGGAATGACCCCTATTTATAGAAAAACTTGTAGCTTTGTCACATTGACATGTGTCATGTTATGATTGGTTCTTGATGTCGACACGTGCTGCGCTCTGATTGGCTTCTAATCTTGACACGTGTCGAGTAGTGATTGGCCTCCTGGTCGGAGGGGAACTCTTCTGGGTCCTTGACAGTATAGCGTTGGCCGGTGCTCGGTAGTTTCGGGATTGGTCAAGTATGGTACAAACAGTGCTCCCCTAAGTTCCCGAGTGAGGGAAACTCCTCGGTTGGGGACTTGCAAGATCCAATCCCTTGAGTAATCACGAAACTTCTAAGTACCGAAGTGTGGTCTGATCTTCATCTGCCCTTCTCTGGAAGTACCTTTCCTCCATCCGGGAATGGTGTACTTAGCTGATGTTGACGCACAAGGTAATGTATCAATTTCACTTGAAGCTTAGTTGTAGTTTCGGGCTTAGTCAAGTGTGATACAAACCCTATAGTAGGAGTCCCCCAAGTCGCCGAGCTAGGAGATCTGCCGAAATAGGTGACAGACAAGGTAAGCAGTCAAACTTCCAAGTAAGCAACCCAGGATCAGAGGTTTGACTTCGGCTTCCGGTTGATTGTTCTCCTTCTCCTTGTCTCTCATTCAACTGCCAGGATAAGGAGAAGCAAATGGATAAGAGATGATATGAGATACTTTTGCTTTTGAAGAAGTAACTTTCCACAGGCTTATTCTTGAACTGTGCTGGAGGGTTTTCTGGTGCCCTTCAGAGTATAAGGCCGACTAAAAAATTTGAGGGTCAAAACAAATCCATCAAATCTAGAGTACGTTCGACCTTGATGATATGGGATACTTTTGCTGTTGACGGAATAATGAATGTGGTATGGAAAGGTGTCGTGCTGTAGTGATCTGTTTCAGCCCACCGTTGAACCTTCTGCTTCAATCTTTTGCATGGCAGAAGTGGTGTGCAACCTTTGCATTTAAATGGTCTTTCAGAACATTCCTTCGTAGTGACTCATCCCCGCTTGGCAGCTTCAGTGTAAAGAGCCAATATCTGATCAACTGTCATGAGGTATTTGCCGGTGGAATTCGTGACCTTGACAGCAGTTGAGGATGAGTACTCGAGAGCAATGCTAAGTAAGCAACCAGGCAAAGGCTCCAGGCAGTCAGTTCTAAATTGGAGGTTTGATTTCAGGTTCCGACTGACTGCTCTCTTTCTCCTTGTCCTGCAGGTGTGGACAAGGACAAAGACAAAGACAGGGAGAAAGCATGATATGGGATACTCTTGCTTTCGACCCTGATGATATGAGATACTCTTGTTCTTGGTGTGGCTTATTTGCTGAGGTATTATCGGGGGGAAATAAAGCTGAGTATTTCGAGAGGTTATGTTGAGGGTGCCTTTTCGAATGCGAGAAAAGGTTGAGCATTTTTGCAGGTTTGCCTGTCCGTTGAGGAGGGAGGTCAATGTATATAGGGATTTCCCAATAACAAGTAGTAATGCTATTCCTTTACCCTTCTTGGTCACAGCAATGTAGTGGGAGCTGCCAGCTTCACGTGTTTTAATTTTGTCAGAGCACTTTGAAAAAGTGGTATGTGGTATCTGGAAAGCTGATATTACGTGTGAAGATTACAGACAAGCTTTATCTAAGGAAATCTGGCTCTCGAAGTTCTGAGAGTTGTGCCTCTTCGGTTTTCGAACAAGTAATCCCGTCGAGGATCTGACTCTCGAGATTCGGAAAGCGGTGCTACTCCGGTTTTTGAGAAAGTAATTATGTTGGGAGTCTTTTCTCGAATGTGAGTAAAGATTGGACGTTCTTGCCAACCTGTCTTGCCGCAAAACACGGAGGTCGACACACATAGGGACTTTCCAGTTGTCAAGCAGTGGTGCTGTTCCTTTACCCTTATGGGTAATAGTAGGGTAGCTGGAACTTCGAAATTCTCGTGCCTAAACTTTGTTAGAGATCTTTGACAAAGTTATATGTGGTACCCGAGGAGTTGATGGTGCATATGGAGAGCGGTGATTGAACAGTAAGATTCACGTGTTTTCTACTTCACCAGAAATCTTCGACAGATTGCCCGTAATTTCCGCAAAGCTGATTGTGCATGTGACAGGTGCTGATGAGGCTGAAAAAGCAGGTGCTTCTTCGATTTCTGAGATCGGCCCTCGTGGTCTCTGAGCAGCCCAGCTTTTGAGAAAGCAAACGCCTCTTCGATTTCTGAAGCTCCGTCGAATGCAGATTTTTATAGAGGCTGGCATTAAGTTCCACAGCACACTTGAATCTCTACCAGTAGAAGCTCATTTCTTGCACTTCTAAGATCTTGATTTGTCTGACCTCTTCCTTCTTCAACACATTTGAAAATGTCTGGACCCTCCGACCGTCGTTTTGACTTGAACCTTGGAGAAGAGACAGCCACGCCTTCTCCAGACAACATATGGCGCCCATCCTTCATATCCCCTACTGGTCCTCTTACCGTTGGGGATTCTGTGATGAAGAATGATATGACCGCTGCAGTGGTGGCCAGGAACCTTCTCACTCCCAAAGATAACAGACTACTTTCCAAACGGTCTGATGAGTTGGCTGTTAAGGACTCTCTGGCTCTTAGTGTTCAGTGTGCAGGTTCTGTGTCTAATATGGCCCAACGCCTATTTGCTAGAACCCGCCAAGTTGAATCATTGGCTGCTGAAGTGATGAGTCTCAAACAGGAGATTAGAGGGCTCAAGCATGAGAATAAGCAGTTGCACCGGCTCGCCCATGACTATGCTACAAACATGAAGAGGAAGCTTGACCAGATGAAGGAATCTGATGGTAAGGTTTTACTTGATCATCAGCGGTTTGTGGGTTTGTTCCAAAGGCACTTATTGCCTTCGTCCTCTAGGGTTGTACCTGGTAATGAAGCTTCAAATGATGAACCTCCAATGCCTCCTCCTTCTGGGGTTTTGTCAAGTACTGAGGCTCCGGATAACCACCCTCCGGTGCTTTCTCTTTCTGGGGCTCTACCGACTGCTGAGACTTCCCCTAAGCAACCTTTGTGAAGGCTCCCTTTTGTTTGTTTATTTTGACTCATGTATATGTACATATTTGTGGCTTATCGAAAATATTAATAAATAAGCTTTGCTTCATTTCAACATATTGTGTTAAATACACCAAAGCCTTCTTCATAAAGTTCTTTGAATTTTTGCTTTTGTTGAAACCTGTATTGTTGAAGCTTTGTGAGTGAAGCATGTAGTTTGAGGTAGTGTTCCCTTAATTTCCCGAGTGAGGAAAACTTCTCGGTTGGAGACTTGAAAAATCCAAGTCACTGAGTGGTTGTGAGACTGCCGAGTATCAAGGTGCAGTAGCATATGGTGGGAGTCCCCCAAGTCTTCAGGCGAAGAGAGTTGCCGAATGAGGTGTCTCGCGTGTTACTAATTTGTCAAAGTAACGAATCCTTGTTTCGATGTCACACATTCGTATATGCTTTATCTAAAAATATTTCCAACTTTTGTGTGTTTGATGCTGCATGCTATTGACTAGACAAGATCAAGTGCAATTAGTAGCTTTTCTCTCTTTTTCATCTTTTCTTTGGTGGAATTGCTTTTCGTTTCCACTAATCAGCCTGAGTGGATGCAAGATAACACCTTTCTCTATAGTTCAGATTGCAAAGTCGTCTTCATGAAAGTTTTTTCTTATCTTGTGAACTACAACATATCCAAATTTGAGATCCATCGGAGTAGTACAACTTCAGAAATTCAAGTATGATGAGTAACTGTTCATCAATGTTCTGTTAATCCGTCAGACTTGTTGTGAGCTTCGAAACTCCATTTTCTCTTGTTCAGATCAACATACTTTCTTCATCGAAGTTGTTCCTTAACTTGTGAACTACAACATATCCAAATTTGAGGTCCCTCGGAGCAGTATAACTCCAGAAATCCAGGTATGATGAGTGACTGTTTATCATTTGTCTGTCAACCCGTCAGATTTGTTGTGAGCTTTGAAATTCTATTTTCTCTTGCTCAGATCAGCATGCTTTCTTCATTGAAGTTGTTCCTCAGCTTGTGAACTACAACATATCCAAATTTGAGATCCCTCGGAGCAGTATAACTCCAGAAATCCAGGTATGATGAATGACTGGTTATTATTTTTCTGTCAACCCGTCAGATTTGTTGGGAGCTTCGAAACTCCATTTTCTCTTGTTCAGATCGGTATGCTTTCTTCATTGAAGTTGTTCCTCAGCTCGTGAACTACAACATATCCAAATTTGAGATCCCTCGGAGCAGTATAACTCCAGAAAGCCAGGTATGATGAATGACTGGTTATTATTTTTCTGTCAACCCGTCAGATTTTTTGTGAGCTTCGAAACTCCATTTTCTATTGTTCAGATCGGCATGCTTTCTTCATTGAAGTTGTTCCTCATCGACTCTTTCATAACATATCAAAAATTCAGGATGAACTAACGGTTAAATATTTCCAGATCTTCGAAACATCACAACAGCTTCGAAATCTGCAAGAAGCCGACTATCATGTTTGGAGCTTCAACACTTTAATTTCCGTCGCTCAAACAGAAACGATTCCTTCTTGAAAGTTGTTCATATGCTCAAAAACTATAGGGTGTCCAAAATTCAGCTCCATTGGAGAAGAGCAGAGGTTGCAGAAATTTGATAGATGAAAGGAGGCGGAAGAGGGAGAGAAAGAAAAAGTCTCTTGGGTTGGATTTCTATTTTGGGGCAGATTCCAATTTTTGTAGCACCTTCATTATTGATGAATTGCTTGTACTTTTGTCCATTATGAAACTTGGGACTTTGGCTTGTTGTTGGATCTATTATAATATGTTTGGGAACATATATAAGTGAATAAATAAGAAGGAAAATTTTGGGCCCTTGTGGGTGTAAAACAAAAAATGTTTATGTTTACCCAAGTGTTTTTGTACAAGTTCAAGGGCATCTTGGGTTTTGTGAACAAAATTTGTTTATTTGGAGCAAGGTTTTGTGTTGAAGCTTTGTAGGTGAAGCTTTGGTGTTGAAGCTTTGTAGATGAAGCTTTCGAGGTGAAGCTTTGATGGTGAAGCTTTGTAGATGAAGCTTTCTGGGTGAAGCTTTGATGGTGAAGCTTTGCAGATGAAGCTTTGTAGATGAAGCTTTCTAGGTGAAGCTTTGATGGTGAAGCTTTGTAGATGAAGCTTTGTAGAGGGAGCTTTCTAGGTGAAGATTTTTTAGGTGAAGGTTTGTAGGTGAAGCTTTTTTAAGTGAAGCTTTTCGGGTGAAGTTTTTTTTTGGGTGAAGCTTTGTGGGTGAAGCTTTTTAGGTGAAGCTTTGTGGGTGAAGCTTTGGAGGTGAAGCTTTTCGGGTGAAGCTTTTTGGATGAAGCTGTTTTTTTTTTTTTTTTTTTTTTTTTTTTTGGCGCTTGACACGGTCTTCATTTGCTTGTTTTGTAGTGACTGTGGAAGACGGATTGCTTTCTGATTGAGAAGGGTTCCGGCATCGCTTGCTATGAATGTAAAAGAGTGAGGGCTGAGTTGGCTAAATTACCTCTTTATTGAATTCATTGCCAAATGGCCTTCATTACATAGGATGTCGAACGGCTATAGCTCAACACTTGTACATCGTGAGTCTATTTGTAGTAGTACTTCAAGTGATCAGCGTTCCATGGATGGCCAAGGGTCTTGCCATCGGAGCTTCTAAGTGTGTAAGAGCCAGGGCGACTGATGCCAATGACTTCATACGGTTCATCCCAGTTTGGACTAAGTGTGCCTTCACTCGGGACTCTGTCGCAGAGTAATCTTTTCTTTAAGACCCAGTCTCCTATTTTGAAAGAACGAGGCTTGACCCTAGAGTCATAATAGTTGGAGATACGCTGCTTGTAGGCGACATTCCTCAAGTGAGCTTGGTTTCTGTGTTCCTCAACTAAATCCAAGTTGAGGGTGAGTTGTTTGTCATTTTCACTTTGAATGTAGTTCTGGACTCGGAATGTTGCTTGCTCGAGCTCAACAGGGACAACCGCCTCTGTGCCAAAGGCAAGTGAGAATGGAGTTTCTCCTGTTGAAGTCCGATATGAAGTGTGATATGACCAAAGAACTTGGGGTACAAATTATGGCCAACAGCCTTTAGCTTTGTCCAAGCTGGTTTTCAAAGTGCGCTTGATTATTTTGTTGATGGCCTCAACTTGTCCATTAGACTGGGGATGAGCTGGAGAGGCAAAGCATAAGTTGATGTTGAACTTAGAGCAGAACAACCTGAACTTCTTGTTGTCAAACTGTCGCCCATTGTCAGTGACTATCGCATTGGGAATGCCGAATCTACAAAGGATGTTCTTCCACACGAAGTCTTCTATCTTTGCCTCAGTAATGGTTGCCAAGGGTTCTACTTCGGCCCACTTTGTGAAGTAGTCCACTGCAACGACTGCGTAACAGACTTTGCCCTTCCCTGCCGGCATTGGGCCGATCAAATCAAGTCCCCACTGGGCGAAGGGCCAAGGGCTGATCATAGGAGTAAGAGGCTCTGGAGGGGAATGAGGAATAGTTGCATATCGTTGACATTTGTCACATGAGCGGGATACTTTGATGGCATCCTGGTGGAGTGTTGGCCAGTAATATCCTTGGCGAAAAGTCTTGTGTGCTAGGGACCGAGATCCAGCATGATCTCCACAGACTCCCTCATGTATTTCCCGAAGGACGATTTCCGCCTCGGCAGGCGTAAGACACCTTAAGTATGGCAGGCTAAAACCTCGCTTATAGAGTTGATCATTGATGATCAGGTAGCGGGTAGACTTGTATCGAATTTGCTTAGCCTGGACTTTATCATTTGGGAGGGTGCCATGAGCAAGGAAATTATAGATCGGGGTGATCCAACTATCCCCCCGTTGTAAGTTGCATACTTCTGCGGCCATGGTGCTTGGTGTTGCCAACAGTTCGACATGAATTTTTCTTCCAATCTTGTCTTCCACAGCCGAGGCGAGGCGAGCCAGGGCGTCTGCATGACTGTTTGCCGCTCGCGGAACTTGGGTGATCTGGTAGTGGAAGTGCTTGAGCAAAAGTTGTGTTTGCGCAAGATATGCTGTCATGGAGCTGTCCTTAGCATCAAAGTTGTTGGTAACCTGGTTGACCACCAATTGGGAGTCACTGAAAACATCAATTTGTTTAACCCCGAGGTGTTTGGCCAAACGTAATCCTGCTAGAAGGGCTTCATACCCGGCCTCATTATTTGATGCCTTGAATTTGAAACGAAGAGCATACTCCATTGCTACTTTGTCGGGTGTGGTCAAGACTAGTCCCGCTCCACAGCCCTGTTGGTTGGATGAGCCATCAACATACAGACTCCATGCTGGGGTTGTTGGTTCTATCTTCTGAGCTTCCGGGGGTAATGAAGCCACTGCTTCAGGTGTAGAAGCAATGTCAACCGGATATGTGAAGTCGGCAATGAAGTCTGCCACTGCTTGGCCCTTCTCAGCTGGCTTTGGTTGGTAGGAGATGTCAAACTCACCCAACGCTATTGCCCATTTGATCATTCGCCCTGAAGTGTCAGGACTTTGGAGTATCTGTCGAAGAGGATAATTGGTAAGCACGATGATGGAGTGCGCTTGGAAGTAAGGGCGGAGTTTTCGAGCAGACATGACCAATGCCAGAGCCAATTTCTCAATGTTAGAGTACCGTGTCTCCGCATCTTGTAAGGCTTTGCTAGCGTAGTAGACAGGTCGCTCAATATTCCCATCCTTTCGAATGAGAACGGAACTTACGGCTGAAGCTGATACCGATAGGTAGATAATGAGAATGTCTCCTACCTTGGGCTTGGAGAGTAGAGGGGCTTTACTCATGTACTCCTTGAGGTTTTTGAATGCCTCGGCACATTCATCAGTCCATGTAATGTACTTCCTACTTCCCTTAAGTGCTTTAAAAAAGGGAGCACATTTGTCTGTGGCCTTAGAAATGAACCTGGTTAAGGCTGCCACCTTGCCAGTAAGGCTCTGGATGTCCTTTGAAGTTACCGGTTCCTTCATGTCGAGGATTGCTTTGATCTTCTCGGGATTAGCTTCAATGCCTCGTTGGCTAATCATGAAACCTAAGAATTTGCCAGAGCCTACGCCGAAGGCACATTTGTTGGGGTTTAACCTCATTCGATACCTCTTCAAAATAGTGAAAGTTTCAGATAGGTTGGTGATGTGTTGGTCAGCATGTTTGCTCTTGACTAACATATCATCAACGTAAACTTCCATGCTCTTCCCAATCTGCTCGGCGAACATTGAGTTGACTAGTCTCTGATAAGTCGCTCCTGCATTCTTTAGGCCGAAAGGCATGACTTTATAGCAGTATAGTCCTCTGTCGGTAGTGAAGGCTGTGTGTTCTTGATCCGAAGGGTTCATGAGGATTTGGTTGTATCCTGAGTAAGCATCCATGAAGCTCAGGAGTTCACACCCGGCCGTAGAGTCTATAAGTCTGTCAATAAGAGGAAGAGGGAAGCTATCTTTCGGACACCCTTTGTTTAGGTCGGTGTAGTCAACACACATTCTCCACAAGACCTTTTGAAGCAAAAGACTTTCTTTGGTCGGATTTTTCTTAACAAGGACCACATTTGCTACCCATGTCGGGTAATTGACTTCGCGGACAAAGCCTATGCCTTTGAGTTTTTCAACTTCTGCTTTCATTGCCTCATATCGTTCAGCGTCATAAGATCTTCGCTTCTGTCTCACTGGCTTGATCTTGGGGTCAATACTCAAACGATGACATCGGGAGAGATGCCTGGCATGTCCTCGTATGACCAGGCGAAGACTTCAGTGTTCTCTTTCAAAAAAGATATCAATGCTAACCGAATGGGTGGTGACAATGTGGTGCCAATCTTCACCATGCGATCTGGATAATCTCTTGAGATAGGTACCTTCTCCAACTCTTCAGCAGGTTGGGCTTGCTGGGTGAAAGAGTCATCTCGAGGATCATCGGGTTGATTGTTGCTATCAGGAAGATCCAAGTTCGCTTCATCTAGGCTGGTCTTTGTGACTTGGTCATGTACAGACAGGGTTTCCTTGGGTCCGGGCAAGTGTTGTTGCTTAACTGAAGTGTTGTAACATGATCGTGCACTAAGCTGATCTCCTCTGATGTAGCCGTTGCCATGGGGGGTTGGAAATTTCATCAACAGCATATGCGTGGATACCATAGCCTTGAGATCATTGATGCCTGTGCGCCCAAAGATGACATTGTATGCCGTTGGGCAGTCAACCACTAGGAAGTTAGTGGTAATGGTAGCCGTGTAAGGGCCTGTACCAATAGTAAAGGGTAAATGTATGCTCCCTAAGGGTTGCACGATATCACCGGAGAAGCTTATCAGAGGAGAAATCGAGCGATCGAGCAAGTGTTCAGCTACACTGAGTGCCCTGAAAGCTTCGGCAAACATGATATTGACCGAAGCCCCTGTGTCTACGAGGATTCGTCGAACATCAAAGTTGGCTATGTGAGCCTCCACGATCAATGGGTCGTTATGAGGGTAGATGATGCCTCTTTCTTCCTCAGGGTAGAAACATATCGGATCCCAGTTAGGCTTTTGATACTTCCCTCCCCTGATGTCTTCCACGTGAAACACTTGGTGACCAGGCCTCAGAATTCGTTCACTGTTTTTCATGGCCCTATTGGAAGATTCAGATATGGGTGTGCCGCCACTTATGGAATATATGACATTCACCTGGCGTTGGTTACGGTTATCCCTTTGAGGGTGAAGGAGGAATTGATCAATTTTTCCTTCTCGTGCCAAAGCTTCAATACGATCACGGAGGATGATACATTTCTCGCTATCATGGCCGTTATGCTCATGGTAGCAACAAAACATGCCCGCGTTATTCGGGGGCGTGTAATCTGGGTGCCTCGGCTTTGGCTTTGGTATCAGGTGAGCTATGCTGGGGTAAATGGCCGCACATGTGGCATTCAAGGGCGTGTATGTCTCATACCTTGGGGTAGGGGGTATCTTGACGCGGGTTTGACCCACTGCATTGACTGCCTGGGGGCGAGCGTTATTGTGGCGATACCCTTGGTTATCGGAATAGTGTCCCTTACTCTTTTTACTGAAAGGAGAGTGGTGAGGATGGAAATCCTTCCTCTTGCCTTGAAATTGATATGTCTGTTGATTCGGCGAAGCATTATGCAAGGCATGGGGAGGTGCCACTGCTGTTTGGAAAGTCGAGGTCTTCTCATTTAGGTGAGTCTGGCTTCCACCTCCCACTTGTTGATAAAGGATGGTTGTAGGGGGTTTCTCCTGATATGTCTTTGCCTCGGCGGAGGCATGGTTATAAGCCTGCGCCATCACCTCAGAGTAAGTCTTCCAAGTATTGGCATTGATCATGTATTTAAAGAAACAATCACGTAGGCCTGCCGTGAAGGCTTTGATGGCAGTCTTGTCGTCTGCCTCGGCACACCGGGAGTATTCATGGCTGAAGCGGCCAGCATACATACGTAATGACTCGTCTGGCTTCTGGCGGATAGTGTACAGGTCATCTGCAGAGTGCAAGCGATCGGTTTGGAAAATGTGTTGGGAAACAAATAGTTTCCTCAATTCCTCAAATGAGTCTACCGTCTCAGGTGTAAGACGACAATACCAATTTAGAGCTCCGCCAGAGAGGGTGGAGGGGAAGAGAAGACATCGCTCTTCGTCGGTGTGCATCCGGTATGCCATGGTGGACTCAAAGAGGTTAAGGTGCTCAATCGGGTCCTCTTTTCCAGTATAAAGTTGCAAGCCAAGCTTCTGCTTTGTCTTTGCTTGAAGGGGGGTGTTGAGGATCCTCCTTGTAAGAGGGCCAGGCCTGGGTTGGTTCCAGTCAGGTATTTCAGCCTGACGTTCAGCCTTCAACTTGTTTACTTCCTCAAGAAGTTGTAGGACAAGGGGGTCCTGAGCGGAGTTATGTGCCACTGGAGCTTTCTTTCGTAAATCTCCATCTCCTCTTGGAATTAGGAAGGTTTGATCAAGGGCATGTGATTTTTCCCTGGACTCGCTGTACTGGCTTCCAGGGTATGTCTGTCGGAACACCTCTGAGTCCCCTGTACCCTCATGTCTCTCTAGGACTTGTTGTCCCTTCCCCAAATTGGTGGCCGGCTTGGGCCGTGGCAGGGGACCGAGTCTCTCAGAAATCCTTGGGTCATTAATCTTTGAGCTTATATGGATGGAATTCTCTCGACGTTGCTTCAGGAAATCCCGACAATCGCGAAAGACGGCTTTCGATCCTTCTGCCCCTTCAGCAAAGAGGTGTCTCCCTCCACTTCTCATGGTTCGGGTCAAAGCAACTGGGTTAAGAGAAGCCTCATGTTGATTATCAAGTCGAGGGGTAATCTGTTCCCTATCAGGGATATCTATGTCGAATGCATGTGACCCTCCATGTTGGAGGGCACCCAGTTGATGGTTGACTTCCACGGGGGCAACAAGCTCGCGTGTCTGAGCTTGCCTAGCTTCGTGGAGTGTCTCGAAGAGCTTCTCATATTGCTCCTGGAGGACCTCATTCCTCATTGCTATCTTGTTGTTCTGAGCTTCCAACTCATCGACTTTAGCTTGAAGAAGAACTCGTTTTCCTTCATTCTTTCGTTGTTTCGCACTATGTGCAAGGGGGGTGTCATTCTGTGTGCTGTGGCTTCCTTCGCTTCCCATGTTGGAGAGGGATGCCTGATCAAAAGAAAGTGTACGAATGATAGAAACCAGCTTGACACAGCTGAAGAGAGTAGGAATAAGTGTCGTTTCCCACAGACGGCGCCAAATGTTGATGCACAAAATCTGCGAAGACTTTGGTACAACAGAAAGTGTCAGGTTTTGTGACCTTCGCTTGGTTGCTTCGGTCACTAGTGAGGATAAGTACGTAAATGAATAGAGACAGAGAAGCAAACACAGGATGTACGTGGTTCACCCAGATTGGCTACGTCCACGGAGTAGAGGAGTTCTTATTAGTAGTGAAGGGCTTACACAAGTACAAAGGATCAAGCTCTCAATTTAGTGAGTTCTTGTGAATGATTTAACACAAATGGCATTAGGCAATATTGTGGGGGAATGACCCCTATTTATAGAAAAACTTGTAGCTTTGTCACATTGACATGTGTCATGTTATGATTGGTTCTTGATGTCGACACGTGCTGCGCTCTGATTGGCTTCTAATCTTGACACGTGTCGAGTAGTGATTGGCCTCCTGGTCGGAGGGGAACTCTTCTGGGTCCTTGACAGTATAGCGTTGGCCGGTGCTCGGTAGTTTCGGGATTGGTCAAGTATGGTACAAACAAAATTAGTTGTCAAATAATTGTTTTTCTTTTTACACATTTAAAACATCTTAAGAGGCGTATGATGCAGGTTATAAAAAATGTCATTCGCACATGGATAATGATATGATTAGATTAATTGTCAAATGATTGTTTTTTTTTAATAAATGATATTATCTAGACTAAGGAGAAGTGACACGCCCCGATCCAGATGATTCAGGATAGGCACGTGCTGGCCGATACCCGAAGGTGACGAAAGCCATTTATTGAATGCAAATACTGAGAATAAGGAATAAATAAGACTTATAAATTTAAAAGAATAAAAAATATGCATTTAAGGAACGTATTCAGAGCATACAACTAATTGAAACACTAAAAGGATTTATATAAAAATTGAATGAATAAAAGAATGGGTCCTACACCAAGAGGACTCGAAGATGCCGATGCGGAAATGCCTGGACGTCGGGATTGTATGCCTCAATTCTAAGTCCTGAAGGGAGCACAAAACAAACATAAGTGGACCAATTTGATATATAAATAGTAAAGCAGTTATCAACGTACTAACCCCCAGGTTTTATGAAAACACATATATATCATGATAAACATAGGTTTTCCGAATCAAATCATAACTTATATATATATAATAATCACTAGTGAATTGTCCGATAACCCCCAGGCCCCATGCAAGCTCCCTGTCTCTGAGCAAATAGTCAGAGGAAAATACACTTTAGCCTCATGCCGGCTCCCCGTCCCTGTGCTAAATAGCCAGAGGAAACACACTCCAAACCATATGCCAACATCAAACCGTCGCCCGAGATGGACCGAAATCTATGCCTACGTCCCGTAACAGAAAAGACCACTAGTTAAGTACAAAATCATTGAAAACATATATATATTGAAAAGCAATTTCATAGTATAAAGTCATCCATCATCTATACTATAAAGAGGTGTTCGAAACATGTTCTAAATATCATATCGTCGTCATCTATCGGATATTCTATAAGAACATGGGTTATAGGAAAAATAGTATTAATTCAAACTAGCCTCAATAACCATGTTATCTCATAAAACATATCATAAAGCGTAATCATTAAAACATGTTGTTCATGTGTGCATTTCTACTATCAAAACATACATTTTTTAAGGGAGCCATTCACGGATACTTAGCCGCCAAAAAGCCACACAAACTAGCAACAACGGAAACATCACAAATATTGCCCCTAAGCACATAAATGGTCCAATTAATAAAACTATATAATAGAAATTGAATTTGGGAAAACGGACGTTGGAAACGGATTCAGAACGTCTAATTATCCTAAGAAGGGTCCTGGATAAATTTCGTAAAAGCAATAGAATATTCCCTAACGGAATATTCCACATAAAGGGTTTGGGCCGGCTAGGGTATATGGTTTTGGTCTCAAAGGGCTTTGGGGTTTAATAATTAAAAAGGGTATGGGTTTAAAATGTTTAAAGGGTTTAGTGGTTGACGGGCTTAAGGCCCTAACAGAAATGGCCCAAGGCCCTTGGGTTTTAAAACAAAAACAAAATAAATAAAACTAAAAAGGGTTTGAAAGGTATTGGGCTTGAAAGCCCAAACCCAATTGTTATGGGTTTGAAATAAAATAAATAGAAACAAAATAAAATAAAAGGGGTTGGGTTGGGTTTAAGCACGGCCCAAAGGGCTTGGTTCGAATGGGTTTAGGCCCGAAGGCCTTGGTTTCTTAGTCTTGCCAGAGAAGAATGCTGAAATTCGACCGGAAAATTCCTTAACTTTAAATGTTCATAATTTTGTCCATACTCAACGAAATCGAGTGAAACAAAAACTAAAGTTATATTTCTTGAAGAGACGAAGAGAATGATACCTCACAAGACATCTAACTCGCCGTGGTTTGGCCAGAAAACACCTCGAAAGCCGCAGAGATTGCCAGAAACTGGGTAAGATTCAAATGGATATAACTTCTTCAGTACTCAACGAAATTAGGTGATTCAAAAAGGAAAGTTGTAGTACTCAGGGAGACGAAGAGATTGATACCTTGCATGCTGGCCAACTCACTGTGGTTGGCTGGAAATTGCCTCAAAAGTGACAGGTTCCTCGCCAGAAGTCTAGGGAAGTCTCCCTGACGTGTTTTCATGTCCAAACCTTCACCAAAATCACATTTTAGCAACCATGAATCCTTCTAGACTACTAGGAAGAAAGATGGAAGGATGTTTTGACCTACCTTCGTCGAAAACGACAATAACTCGTCGGGGAATATTTGCACCGTGGTGAGAAGGAAAGAGAGTGGAATCGGAGGGTGGTGTCGTCGTGTTATTTTGCGTGTACATGGGTGTGCGTATGTGTGGTGCCCGGGCAGGAGGAGAGAACACAGAGAGAGACTCAGGGGAAAAAGAGGAAATGGAAGAGAGTGAGAGAGGGAAAGAGTGAGACCGAGAGAGAGAGAAAGACTTTTCAGAAAAATAAAAGAAAATGGAAAGGGAACCGGGGGACAAAACAGGGGTGGGCCCCTTGGGCACACCATTTAAGACCCAAAAACAATTTTAAAAGCAAGATAATCTCAAATTTAGTGAAAATATAATTTAAATTAGGGGTGGGTTTAGCCTCACAATGGGTTAGCAATAATGTGATTCAATAAGTTGTTTATTAAATATTATTTTCTCTATTTTAAACACGTTCAAAACACCTTAAGACGCGTGTAATGCCGATTATAAAAAAAAGTCTTTCGCACACGAATAATAATGTGATTAAATTAGTTGTCAAATGATTTTTTTTTTTAACAAACGATATTATCTACACTAAAGGGAAGAGGGTGGACTTAGTCTCACAATGGGCTAGTAATTATGTGATTCAATCAGTTGTTTATTAAATATTATTTTCTATATTTTTAAACACGTTCAAAACATCTTAAGATGCGTGTAATGCGGGTTATAAAGAAGATCTTTCGCACGCGGATAATAATGTGATTAAATTAGTTGTCAAATGATTTTTTTTAACAAACGATATTATCTACACTAAGGTGGAGGGGGTGGGCTTAGTCTCACAATGGGCTAGTAATAATGTGATCCAATCAATTGTTTATTAAATGCCGGTTATAAAAAAGGTCTTTCGCACGCAGATAATAATGTGATTAAAGTAGTTGTCAAATGATTGTTTTTTTTTAACAAACGATATTATCTATACTAAATGGGAGGGGGTGGGCACAATGGGCCAGTAATAAAGTGATTCAATTAATTGTTTATTAAATATTATTTTCTCTATTCTTAATGTAAATTCTATGAAGACCGATTTTATTATGTGAATTCAGTTGCTTTAATTGGTTTATGAGGGTTTTCTTCTAGCATGATCTAAGATTATTCATTTACTTCAAATATTTGACTTTCCTTTTGTCAATTTACGGATACTAATACATTTAAAATGTGTAAGTCACGCTTAGCACGCCGTGATTCAAAAAATGCATACTACACGTGCATGCTAGTTTATTAGAAAGGAAAAGATAAGAGTACAAACCAGCGGGACATGTAGCAAAACCTCGGATAAAAAACTGTAACAATAAAGATTGAAACCTATATGAAACGATAGTTAGGCATGCCCAATCTATCAGGATGACAAAAATTGATTACTTTTTGTATATCTGATAAACTGTATGATATAAGAAACGAAAAATTATTGTATAACAAATTGGATACTTCATAAAATATGGCGATGAGGGGTGGAAAATAAGGAATGACAACACAAATTCTCTAATCTCTTTCTTCGCAATGACTAATGAGGCTCAGGTGCGGAGCCTTCCATTGTGGAGAGACTACACAAAGGTAGAACACCATAAAAAAATCGATGACTTTATCATAAATCTCAATTTCGCTATGCTAATTAAGAATCCAGAGTAGTAAAAATGGGTTCCTGTTCCGCTTCAAAAGGAAGGTCTTTACCCAGATGGAAAACCCCTCTTCTGGCTGCCTTGCAGTCAGATGGTCGAAGATTTAATACTTTTAATACTCAGGACTCAATTAACAAGG
Organism: Malus sylvestris; assembly: GCF_916048215.2. NCBI lineage: Eukaryota > Viridiplantae > Streptophyta > Magnoliopsida > Rosales > Rosaceae > Malus > Malus sylvestris. Next base: position 4,818,999 of record NC_062267.1, on the reverse strand, counting down.
ATCGATGGTGCTGGCATATGAAACTTCCAACATCCAATTTCCCACCTATGCTTTCTTTAATAATAAACTAATTATTTGATTAATTAGTGGTAAGCAAGATTAAATTAAGCAATTGTGTTTTGGATGGTAAACAAAGATTGAAGAGTAAAGTAAAAGACTCAGGCTGATAAGAGACGACGTACACACACACACTCGTATATATATGCATGCATGATTGAACGAATGAATTATATGCCGCTAATAGTGATTAATAGCATCATTAACAATATGAAACAAACCAACCAGTACGTATTTAATTGGTTAAGAAGACGAGCTTTTCTACTCCTTTTGAAGGAGCCCACCGATGGTGTCAACTTGTCGACACTCAACACTTCCATCTCCATCTGAGAGAGAGAGAGAGAGAGAGAGAGAGAGAGAGAGAGAGAGAGAGAGAGAGAGAGAGAGAGAGAGAGAGATGAGTGCGTCGTCATGGCTTTTCTAATACCACACCACCAAGGTAATGCAGGTGGCGATCACATTTTGTTGTATTATTAGTAATATTCTACACGATTTCTAGGTCCCCAACAATGCTTTTCTTTGTTTGTCCATCTTTTCCTACTAACTACTTTGGACTCTTAAATAGTACGATAGGTAGATATAACAACCCCTCAACTGTTAATGCGAGTGAATTTCATAACATATTATTAACAGTTGACAACTCCATGCTTGTGTTGTGCAAGTGAATCGCATAACATATCAATAGTTGATAACCTCATGAATCATGCATGGATGTCCAAAACTATGACTGTAGAACAGTCTGTAGGGAAAAAGAAAAACACCTTCAGTTGTTTAAACATGTGTTTAGCGATACTTTAATCTGTATAATATTTGTGAGGCCCTCTAAAGGGAGGGATCCCTATTTTTTCAAAAATGGGGATTAGTTCTAGAACTCACTCTATATCGAACTTCAACGATCCGATCCGTCTATTTTGTAAGTCTCGATTAATAAATCATCCTTGAAAAAATTCAATTCAATCCGAAACTATTTGCCTATTTAATTATCATAATGATATTTCAATGTTTCTCAGAGAACAAAGTATCTGTCAATTTCTTTGAACTCAATTAGATACTTTAAATATTTCTAGTTTGACTAATATTTTGCATGGATAATCTACGAAGTGCAACTTGATGTTTATATATATACACAACTAGTTTTTTTTTTGCTTTGTAAAAGTAAGATTTTTTTTTTTTTTGAGAAAATAAAAGTAAGAATTATGCATGCCATGAATCGACAAATTATTAAGGAGAAAAACTGATAGGCAAGGAAGCTTTGCCCTTTGCTCTTTGCCTTAGAGCAAGTCCACCCCTAAAAAATGCGTCAGCACTCAGCCTATTTAATTCACCCAGTGAAAAGTGATAGACCCTAATGAACAGTAATAAGCCAAATGCATCTCCATCCCTAACAAAAAATAGCCTTGTCAATTTTATTAAAATATTATTATTTTTTATTATAAAATAATTTTATTTTTAATTTCTGACTTTATAAAAAATATATTATTAATTTTTGATATTTTTATTTAGGGAGATTATATTCACACACCCTAAATTACTTCTCCCACATCCTTTTATTTTTTTAATATTTTTTTTATCAAGGGTTAGTGGTGTATACAAAATATTAAAAAAATTAAAAAGATGTGGAAGAAGTAATTTGGGGTGTGTGAATATAATCTCTCTTTTATTTATTTTTGGGTAAATTGCCAAAATGGTTCCTGAGATTTGCATAACTCATCACTTTGGTCCCTGAGATTGTCTACCATCCATCATTTTGGTCATTCCGTAAAAAACTCTGTTAAGTGTCCCGGAGCTCTTGGCTGGAAGTTTGGGCAATTTTCAAAACTTCGTAACTCAATCGTTTCTTAACCAAATTCGACCCATAATATATCAAAATGAAGATAGAAAAGTGTAGAATAAGATTATACCTATTTCGAAACCCAATGGTTGCCAGAGATTTCCAGAAAATAGTCTCAAAGTTGACTGGTCCGAGTGAAAACTTGAAAACTCGCCGGAAACTGGGTAAACTTTAAACGTTCATAACTTCTTCAATACTCAACGAAATCAAGTGATTAAAAAATGCAAATCATACTTCTCAATGAGACAAAGAGAATGGTACCTTTTTAGATGGCTAAATCATCGTGGTTTGCCCGGAAAACGGCTCGAAAGTAGCTAACTTGATACCAAGACAGCCACTTTCGAGCCACTTTCTGGCCAAACTACGGTGATTTAGCCATCAAAAAAGGTACAATTCTCTTCGTCTCGTCGAGAAGTATCATTTTTATTTTTAAATCACTTGATTTCGTTAAGTATTGAAGAAGTTATGAATATTTAAAGTTTACCCAGTTTCCGGCGAGTTTTCAAGTTTTCACTCGGATCAGTCAACATTGAGGCAATTTTCTGGAAATCTATGGCAACCATTGGGCTTTGAAATAGGTATAATCTTATTTTACACTTTTCTATATTCATTTTGATATATTATGGTTCGAATTTGGTTAAGAAACGATTGAGTTACGAAGCTTTGAAAATTGCCCAAACTTCCGGCCAAGAGCTCCGAGACACTTAACAGAGTTTTTAACGGAATGACCAAAATGATGGATGGTGGTCAATCTCAAGGACCAAAGTGCTGAGTTATATAAATCTCAGGGACCATTTTGGCGATTTACCCTTTATTTTTTTATTAAATTTTTTGGCGGAAAAATCTGAACCATTGATCTGAAAATCGAACGGTCCTCATTGTGCCACGTTAGTAGCCATTAATTTTAGATTTCAATTTTTTTTTACCGTTGGAAATCCAACGGCCCAGAACGAGCCATGTGGCCTCTTTGTCTGAATCGTAAATGCACCTGCGCATGTGGGCCCCACATTCTTTTTTCTGTCGGGGACGCGCCCCCACTCGAGAGTGTATCACATGTGCCTGATGCAAAAAAAAAAATAGTGGGCTTTGACATCAGGCTGACACAAGCCTGATGTCAGATGGCCCAGCTTTTGGGTTTGTCGATTCTAGGCCAATCTCTTGCCTGCCTTGGGATAGGTGCCAACCTATAAGGCTGGGGTGAAGTGATTTGGTTAGGGGCCGGCCTGTTTTGGGTGCTGGGTACCAAGCCTGATGTCAGATGGCCCGGGTGTTGGGTTTGTCGATTCTAGGCCAATCTTTTGCCTGTCTTGGGATGGGTGCCAACCTATTAGGCTGGGGTGAAGTGATTTGGTTAGGGGCCGGCCTGTTTTGGGTGCTGGGTACCGGGCAATTCACTTTCGGTGGACTTGTTCCTAAATCATTAGCCTTTGCTATACGTATCAGTTTTGCCGGTTCTTTTACCCTCAATTTGTACCAAAAACTTATCTTTTTCTTGGACATTTTGGAGGCCAATCAAACCATCTGTCTCTCTGGAAAATGGATTTAAGATTTGGTCCGTTATTAACACTTTCAAATTGATCCCTCTGATCTGATGAACATGTCTGAGTTGCTGATGGTGAGGATGACGACTTCAACTTATATATTGGAGATGGGAGGGATCCAATTCAAAGCTGATGTGCTCATTTTTCATCTGCTAACCCTGTGACAAGTCTAGTTGTTTGACATCTCTGTTCAATTATCCTGAAAGGGTAGTGCTATCCACACACTAATTTTTACTTCTCACACACCTTTCTCAATTTTTTAGCCGTCAGATTGCATGAATTTATGAAGATAAATGACATGAAATTAACAAAGATGTGTAAAAGATAAAAATAGGTGTGTGAATAGCACTATCCATCCTAAAAAGCAATAACGACCCGTCTACTAGCTTCATTACGTAGCTTCAATTCCCATTGCACTGTAAAATATTGTTGCTTCTTTGTGATTGTGAAATCCTCAGTAGTTTCAAACAAGCAAGCAATGAACCGTGAAATTTTAGTAAACAAGACGAGTAAAATATTAGTAGAAGATGAGAGATTCTACCATGAAACCGTTGTTACAACTGTTTTCTCCCTCTCGCTTATCACATTTCTAGCTACATAGTAGACCTAACGTTGTTAATTGTAATGCATTTTCATCATCTCACTCATGCCATGACTGAAAAGATATATCCCTGACTACACAGTGCACCTGAAATTTTAACCTAGAGGAGATGTATATTGAGGCCAATGGGAGCATGCATGCCTTATTAATTTGATACCCAACATATATATATATATAGCTTCATTTTCATGCTAAATAAAGTTAGGCTTACACACTTTTCCTACAAAGTAATACATAAGATCTTCTATGTCACGATCAAAAGAAATATTTTCATATATACGTGACTCATGGATTGCTGACACAAGAGCATCTCATTGTATGAGTCCCAATGTCAGTGTTTACTAAGGCAGGTCCTTATGAAGGAGATGAAATGGTAAAAATTTACAAGTCAAACACATTGGTTTTGCTTCTGATGCATTGAGAAGCAATTCTCATGCTTTGTTTCTTAAAATTAATTTGCATGTTCTTTCTTAATTAATTAGATTTTGAATGATAATATATAAACTACCAAGGCTAGTATATCAAATGTTAGATAATGATTGTACTGAAAACATGTAAGTATTGTAGTTATTCTTGTAATTTTGATGTTAATGTGGCATTATTTATACGATTAATTACAAGAAATCCGTTGTTTTCTGTAAAGAAAACCTTACAACGAATGAAAACAAAAGCAGAATTTCGTGTTGTATCTTGTCTCTTAAAGTGATTTGATATTCACCAAATTGAGATGAAGTCTGTGGAATTGGATCCTCTCCGATGCAATGCCTCGGGATCATACTGATCGAAAATCCAACGGCTACAATTATTATAACTTTAGAGGGACCTTCCTATTTGTAGCCGTTGGATTTTGATCCAACGGCTTTTGGTGTCTGATCAGTAGGATCTCGAGGCATTGCCTCAGAGAGGATCCAATTCCGGAGTCTGTTTCACAAACCTGCAAGTTTACAGTGCGTTTAATTATATTTTCATCTATAACTAATCACTTTAATATTCTATTTTTGTCACAAATCATGCCATAAAAGTCGAAGAATCTTCTTGCTATAACTTGCTTTTAGGGTTTAAGAAAAGAGAGAGAGAAGGAGAGTGGGCCCATTCCAACTTGTGATGCAATCCCTAAACTCATCTCGAAAACCATATGGCAGACACCATAGTCACCACCACCATCAACGGTGCACCTTTCACAACTCCAAGATCTCACGTTGATGGGTGGGTCCCCCATTCCACAACCTACGTTACGTCAGCACTAGCGTCGGACGAACACGTGGATCCCCACTATTCGCCGGGGTCTTGCAGGAGCATAATAGCGTGGGCCCTGGCCATCAATCTCAACAAAGCCCACAATCTCCGTGCCTGAAGGAAAGTAAAAGACGACGCCACGTGTCTGCACGGGAACGTCACGATGACGATAAAAGTGTGGTCTGGCTCCCATGATTATGTCATGGGGTAAACGGGTCCCATCCCACCACCCTCTCTCGGATTGTCTGCTGGATGTTCTTTCTATCCCCTCCTATTTTGTGCGTTCACGGTTAAGTCATGTTAATATTTTTTTATTAATTTTTTATAAAGATAATAAGACAAAAAATAATAAGAATATAAAATGTTAACGTGGTTTAACCGTAGCCGTACAAATACGAAGATATGAGAAGGGCACCCAAACAGAAGGGCAGACAATCTGCCTCCCCCTCTCGCACATATTAGTCCACGTCAATGACCCAGCCGTTTATTACTGAGAAATTTTTAGTTGTGACGGGAATACAAGTGATACACTACATGTTTTAATAGGAATGGTGGGAAATTTTATTTTTTAAGTTATTAACTTTTTAGCACACATATTCCATCATTTATTTAATGACACGTGGTGTACCATCCCGTGTACTGGTCACATTAAAAAATCTCTCGTTTATTACTATGGTGGGGCCCAGGCGGGGAGGAGAGTGGGCTTTAGTTTTCTGTTAGTGGAAAGGAATCATCTTCGGATTTCTTTTACCAAATTATTTTAATCAATTAATCCAGACTTTTGAAATTTAATCTAACGGTTAAAATTATTATAATTTTTAAAATGAATCTTTATTTTTAATCGTTTGATCAAATTTCAAAAATCGGAATTAATTGATGGAAGGAATCCGGAGATGAGCCCTTTCCCTGTTACGTCAAGGTTCAATCTTTACCGTTCCACGTCGAAGTCCATGTGACGTCACCGTCATTTACTACGATGACCATCCGATCACTCCCCCCATGTGACCGGCAAATATCCAGTACTTCCGAGCTGCCGTATTCTCTTTTCGTATTAAACGATTCCCACGCGCTTGCTTACCTCGTGCACGAAAGCCTTCCAATCATTCACAAATTTTCACTCGAGCATTATTGGTTTATGTTCAAGCTATGTCTCAATTGTATCTCTTTCAAGCCCAACTCAACCAGAAATTTTTTATTGTGATTGGAACACGAGTGGTACACAACGTATTTTATATAAGTGATGTAAAATTTTAATATTTAAGTTTTTAACTTTTTTAATACACATATATCACAATTTGTATAGTAACACGTGCTGTACTACCTCATGTTCTAGTCACACTAAAATTATCTATTAGTTGTCGACTCATCTTTCAACAGACACGGTGTCAAAGCTCTCGGCCTCTCCCCCAATTTGAGAGCTTACAGTTTGCTATCCATCCAATAAGGTTGTTTCGTACCCCTTGGCTATCAATAAAAGAAAACAAATGTAAGTATATCATGATCAATCATGGCAAGTATAACAAAACAATGTCAAAATGCTTCATCACTAAGGTACCTTATGTAGAACTAGTCTTGAAGAATGAACCTAACAAACATTCTTCAATGACTTAATTCATTAAGTGACGGGATTTAATAAGCTACGATTTCAGTTGACACTTATCACCATCAGCAATAAAATGTTACATTTATTCTCTAGATTATGAGCCTACACTACTGTGAGCAAATGCCAAGTAATAAATTAGGTTATGATGATAAGTTTGTTGTTCGATTTTGACATTATAACCCAAAGTTTATTCTCTAGAAAGGAGTAGGATTATCTCCCCTCATTTTTTCTCTCCCCTTCCCTTCTCTCATATTTGAATGATCACGGTTAAACCATGTCAACATCTTATATGAACTTTTTTATACAAAGAGAAAGACAAAATAAAAAAATGTGAAAGGAGAAAATGAAAGGGAATATGAAGAGGAGAGGAGAAAATCATAGTTCTTCTAGAAAACCAATTCTTAAACTATGAAGGGAAAATTAAGACTTGACAAATTAGTAGCATATATGAGCGCGTGGGAGTTACAATGTTCACAGCCTTCGATCCCAAAAAACAAAAAAACAAAAAAATATGTAAACACAGTACTTTGTGACGTAAGCAACCACACCTCCTCCCCCTTCTCTCCTTTCTGTATTTATACACACCTCCCCCACCCCCATTCTCTCTCACACCTACCACTTATTTCCTTTTTGCCCCCGTTGACGTCATTTCCCCACCACCTCTCTCCGTTTCTCCCTCAATTCACCACCACGTAACTCCTCTGGCTTTCCCGGCGATGCAAGGCCTACGGCGTTGCTCCAACGACGTCGTCCACCTCGGCCTCTCACCCGCCCCGACCTCGCCCTCCCCACCCGCTCCCACAAACAAGTCTTCCTCAACTCTCTCCATCGACGTCGCCGAGTCCGCCGAGACCCGCATCCGCCGCCTCATCTCCGAGCACCCGGTCATCATATTCAGCAAAAGCTCCTGCTACATGTGTCACGTCATGAAGAAGCTCCTCGCCGCCATTGGCGTCCACCCCACCGTCATCGAATTGGACAATCACGAGATCGCTGCTCTCCCCTACGACGACCAACAACAACAACAGTCTTGTAATACTCCGCCCGCCGTTTTCATCGGCGGCACTTGTGTCGGCGGCCTCGAGTCCCTCGTCGCCCTCCACCTCGGTGGCCACCTCGTCCCTAAACTCGTCCAAGTCGGTGCCCTCCGCGTATGACTCTTCCCAGTACATAAAAAAAATTTAAAATCTCCATCTCTATCAATCTCTATCAATCTCTATTTTATTATTATTCTCATCAATATTTTTCCTCAATTAGGAACAACAGGGATCCTGTTTCCAAGATTTATAGTAGAATGAAAAACGGGACGACGTTGTGACGATATTGGTCCACTTATTTTACAATTTTAAAGTACATAATTAATTTCAAATACCGTCACAATATCATCCGTCGTCGGAAGGAAGTCCTGGGTTTCAACGTTGTACACGGGAAGGTCTATGCTGAATTACGTACATCGATCGCTTCTGATCAAACGTCCAACGACTTCGATCTAGATTCTCAAAACAGTCTCTCTCTGTCTCCAGTCAGTGTACGGGTCCCACAGTGTGTGGTCATTGATGATAGATTAGCAGCTATTAGTGGAGCATCGGGACCGTCCGATGTGTGGACTTCCTCTTAGGTATGTAGCTCTCTTTCTCTCTCTAGCTCTCTCAAGTCCTGGGTTTCTGGCAATGGGATGTGATTGTATATTTTTGTCGTTTTTATTATTAAAGATTGTAAATTTGTCGTTTTTTTTACTTTAGATAAAAAAAAGTTTGATTAATTGTCGTTAATTTAGGATATAAATGGTTAAAACGATGAGTGTATTATATTATTTGTGGGTCCACACTTGTAATTATTGAACAATCAAGGCCGTTAAATGTAGTATATTCTTTTGTTCCCAAGTGAAAAAGTTTGTTCTAGACGACTGGTCGTAGGAGTAGTAGTTGTTTTGGGGCATCAATGTCATGATATTAGTTAACCAAAAAAGTTTTATACACTTGTTAAGTGTGACGATATATATGCTCTCGTGAGAGATTTTTCAGGGTTGACCGACAACACAATACATTAAATGTAATAATATAATTAGTTAAAATTTGAAAAAATAAAAATAAAATTATAACTAATTGTATTATGATATTTAGTGTATCGGATCATATTTTCAGCACATTGAAAAGTTTCTTTATCCCAGCAATCAGTATTTTAAAATTATAATTTTACAAAAGTTTATGTGCTTTTTTCCAAGTAATAGGATGGTTACTGAAAATTCACGTAAATTATGATAAAGAGATTCGAACTCAAGTAAAAGGATGGTTACATAAGGTAGAACATTGTTCTTGCTGAGACTAAACTCACATATACTTACGGAAGTTAATGTTAATTTTAACAAAATAAGTAAAAGAAATAGCTGAAAGCTAAGTAAAAATATGATTTTTCATTAAAACAAACAGTACTAGAAGTTTTTCGTTAAAATTCTCTTAATTAATGTTATAATTTAATTTTTTCGCTCTCGTATATCGTTCGTATAAAAAAGAAAACAGAAGAAGACAGGTACATTCACCTAAAATCTAAGGCAAGGACAAATGAGAATTTGTCACCATGCATGAGACAGGATTCAATTTGGTGGTGTCGTATGGCGTGGTTGCTTCTTCAACCACTCGACAACCCATTTCACCATCATTGCACATCATGACAATTACCTATTTACTTCAATCACCATTTTTAACATTATGGTACCAACCCAATTTCTTGGAAGCATTATAAGAGATTAAGATGAGCGAACTCGTCGATCTAGCAGCTCCATCTGTAATCTGATACAATGAAAATACGCATTGTTAGCAAAATTGTTAGTTTGTGTATTGCTGAATTAGCACACAATGAGATTAAATTATAATGCGTATTCTCAAATTATTTCATTTTCAATTAGAATTCTCTAAAGCGAAACGATAAAGATCATAAAAATACATACGATTTGGACAAAATGATATTTTATCTCTCCTTACGAGGCAAAGAGAAAGACTTTTACACTACAAAAATATTACTGTAATAATATTTCAAATCAACCATACATTTGTCATATTAAAACGAAGACAAACACATGATCAATTTATGTACTACTCCATTAACCATTATTAACATTTTGATGATGCACCAACACTTGCTTTTAATCATTAAAAAACACGTCAACACGAGAAAACATTACCAAAAAGTGCGTGTGATTAGCAATGTTGGCTTCAAATCTTCTACACCGAAAACTTTTGTGCCAAAAAAGTACCAGCTTCTAATGTTATGACATGTGGACACTTACGCAACAACCACACAATACCAAAATACATAGGAATGTGATGTCCATACATCTCATTTTACTTCTTACACACCTCTTGTTAATTTTTATTCATTGATTTCTTTCAGTTCATCCGATGCAATGATCAAAAATTTAAAAAAAATGTGAAAAATAAAATAGTATACGTAAATATCACGTCGAATACTTACGTAGAATAATAATCCAATTTGATGATATGTTTATGGTTGCCAATTAAGGAAAAAATTATGATATGTTGAATGGTGATAATTAAGGGTTAGAAACACAACTCCACGTCACATCAACCCATGTGGGACCCAAGTTTTTCCTTTGTCTTTGGAAAAGACAAGGTGGTTAGTGACTGTGATGAGAGCAAAACCATTAGCTGCCACACAACCCACAGTTGCCACAGTCCAAGAGTGCGTGTCCACCTTTAATCCTGCTTTTAATCTTTTGATATTACGTGGCAGACATGCAGTGCGTTTGATTGACTCCATTGGCATGGTGGACCCCCCTCCCCCTCCCACCACCACCTCCACCACCACCACCTAAAATCTTACGAGAAACCTTTTGATATGTTTGGAATACAAGTAATACATTATGTGTTATTATAGAATGATGTTATTTATATCATGTTTTTATATCATATTTATATACAACCTTAGCTAACATTTGATGTGGACAAACCACATTATTTGAAAATTTTGCAAAACCCAAAGAAATGAAGGAGAAAGACTTCTCGTATACCACAATTATTATTAATTAACTAGTTTATCTTAATTATTAGTTTATTAAATAATGAATTAAATTTAAAAATCTAATTAATTCAAATGATGTGGCTGTCCACATCAAATGCCACCTAAGGTTATATGAAAATGTGGTACAAAAACATGGTATGAATAGCATTAATCGATATTATATAAAAAGAATGAAGTTTTATTATTTAAGTTGTTGATTTTTAACACAGGAGCATTTTCGTCACCATCGTAAACTTTCGTGTATATTTACCATAAACCTAATTAACTGCCACATATTTTTTCACTTAACCTTGTTTTTTTTTTAAATTGAAAAATTAACATTAAATGTGAAAGTTAATTACAGTGAAGTGAAATGACGCATGTCAAATAGTTAAGTATATGGTAAGCATACACCAAAGTTGAGGGTTTAAAATGGTGAGCAAAATGTTTCATTTTTAACTCATATATCTTTCAACTTGTATAATAACACATGATGTTTTGTTCCAGATTTAAAGATCTCTTGAAATTTTAAGTCTCACGTCAGAGGAATCTCCTTGATATTCTCTTACAAAATTTTTAAAAAAAAATCAGAAAAATATGAAGGGGAAAGAAAATAATACACGCCCCTGAAAAAAAAAAGATATTTTGTTGATATTTTATAAGGAAAACAAATGAAAAGGGCTTGAAAACTTTGAGTTTTAATGATAAAGACAAAATAAAGGGTAAAATGAATAGTACCATGTTTGACTTTTTAGTGTAAAAATGTGATTTTTCATTAAAGTGAACCGTACCATAGGCTTTTCGTTAAAACTCCCTATTTTATAAGCATTAATGGAGTATTGGGCAACCCAATACAGTGATGGTTCCTTAATGGTAGGGTTTTAGGTTACATTTGCCCTAGTTTAAAGGAAAGGGATTCTCTCAGAATCCCTTCCATCAAATCCATCCAAGCAATTAATTCATATTTTTGAAATTTGATTTAACGACTAAAGTTATTATAACTTTTAAAAAAATCTCCTGTTTGTAATTGTTGGATCAAATTTTAAAAACTCGAATTAATTGATTGGATGGATTTGGATCCCTTTCCTAGTTTAATGCGGCAAAAGTCACTTTAGTGCAACACTTTAGTTTTATAATTCATTTTCTCTAAGTTGTGATGTCATTCTTGCTTGGGCTCCATTTCTTCTATTTCTTTATTATGCTAAAAAAATTTCATTAGGTCTTTTATGATTACAACAACTTTCACACTAATATAATTGACGATAATTTGTTACAAACTTTAAAAATATAATTTCCTACTACTTATAGAAATGCACGTGATGTACACTATGTGTTCCGATCACAAAGAAAAATTTATTTTGCCCCATCAACAAGGCCTAGTGCCTTTTTATTTATTGGTTTTAAAAATATGAAATATATTAATTAATTCTAACAGAAGTTAAAGGTGCAAAATATCAAAAGAAACAGAAAATCTGTTTTAAGAGGCCCACTGCTTAGACCCGGCTTCTATGTCCCCCCACTTCTCATACACTTCCATCTCCTCTTATTTGTACGATCACGGTTAAATCACGTCAACATATTACATTACTATTGTTTTTTGTCTTATTATCTCTATAAAAAATTCAATATAAAATGTTGACGTGGCTTAACCGTGACCGCACAAAATAGGAGATGATGAGTGTATAGGGAGTGGGAGGGTAGAGAAGCCGGATCCCACTGCTTAGGCTTCACAATGTGTAGTCACAGGTAAAGCCTCCCCCAGATTGTTTAGTGAGTGGTGGTGACGCCAGCATCAGGACACTACAGCAAGTGAGATTATCTACTAATTAATTTATCAGAGCTTTCCATCTGATTCATTTAGCATCAAAACTAAGGAAGTTCACCTGTAAAGAAGAAAAAAATTGTAAGGGAATCACAAGATGAGTTTGATCTTGTGGGTGACTGTCATTCGTTCAAAGCCGTCAATAAATCCAGATCTCATTGCGAGATCCAACGCTCGTGTACGACGACTATGAGGCATCATGTAGAGTATATGCTGATTGTCTTTATGTACAAAAACAACCAAACATTATTCTACTAAGTGAAGTCGAATCTTAAAACGCTGATGCGCTCGGTTTTGGGTCAATCTTTTGTTAGCTCAATTGTCTTTATGTGATTAGCAATAAAAATGAAGGCAGCACGTACAAAAGTTTGATACTATCAAACCATTGAATTTAGTTTTTGCCAACATTCACCGCATGTTACAAAAAAATCAGTGAATAAATTGCCAGAGCCTCAAAAAGCTTTAGGTGGCAAAGATGAATGTCATCGCTGCGTGTTACTAAATTACAATGTCGAACCCATCTGCACTTTACAAAACATTTCCTGCTGTAATTCCCATTTTTCTGTCGTTCTAGTCCTAAATCTCTAATCTTTTGTTAAGATAAGGCGACGGGGAATGATTTCGTGCTATAATCCACCCCAATTCATGAACTTCTTGACCTCGTCGTACAAAACCAAGATGGCAGCTGCGCCGGTACTCCGAAACACGTTTGAAACTGCACCGCGATAAAATGAAACCACCCCCTCTCTCCTATATATCTGCCTCCAGCAGTCCAATGTGTTATCGTACATCCGCTGTTCCAATCCAGACTGCATCATCATCCGCCTCCGAACTGTATCAAGTGGATACGACAGCAACCCAGCAGAAGTTGTGACTGCCTGAGCCACTACCCAACGCTGCCACAGTGGCAAATCACGTTTAGAGTCTTCAGACAAAATTTCCTTCATTGTATCAAAACCTCCAAAGTATAGCCCCCGGTGAATGATCATTCCCTGTAAAGAAGCTGGAAGCCCTCTGTAAATCCCTTTAATCCCGTCCTTTTGGCGAATGGTAGACAAGAAATGGTATATGCCTTGAAATTGACGGACTTCCGTTCTTCCAATGTCAGCAGCCAGGCGGGTATGTGCAATATCAAGTGGGTATATTATTATCAATGTTGTACAGCCAGCAGCAGCTCCAGCAATGAAATTGGCAGACGGACCAGCCAAAAAATGACCATCTTGAGAGTGTCCAGTTCTTAACAGGTTCCTATAAAGATCCTGTTAAAGAAATTAATTTATAAGGATAATGCGCTAAACGATATGATTATGAAATCTTCATCTACCATTAAGAACTATTCCATCAACCGCCATAGCTAAAAACAACTAAATCGGCAGACCTCAACTGTGCTGTGTTAAAATCAAAATGGTATTAGGAGCTTTATTCATCAATTTAGAAATAAACGAACTCATTTAAATGAAAATTTGAATTACTTTGAACATGTAGGTACTGACTGACTAATCCAAAGATAACCACATCTTCTATATCAACTGATGCTACTTAGATACTATCTGATTAGGGTTAATGCTTATCTAAGTAACTCTCCTAATCAGTTTTGTCAGTAATTTCTGCTCTCCGAGTTTTAGATATGACAATAATATTACATAGGAGTTTGGACAGATACTATGCCACTGTGGATGCAAGAAATCCAGACGGATGGGTTTAGTGTTGTTGAATTTCTAAACTTCATGATCCCCTATGGTTACGTTTCAAACATACTTTTTCTTTTCTAATTTCCCTTTTCAGGCTAAACAAGAAAAGGTACCCTCCCGCCCAAGATCACAGTACTTACAGTGACGGAAGTTCAGATCACTCTCTTAGGAAAGTTTGCTTGAATTCATTACTGCATCAAAGAGAATGCCACATTTTTATGCTTTCGACTATAAGTCTTGGTTAGTGTTCACAATGCTTTCCAGACACTTGCAAGAACTGACTGTTTAGTCAATGACATGATAAACTTCTAACATTTCTAGAAAGGAAACTTTCCTCTTGCAAAAGAACAAAACCCTCTTCCTTCGGAGCAACCATGCTTAGTGAACCAAATCCCTCGTCTACACTCTGCTTACTCTGTACCAGATATCTCCAAATATTATCACGTAAAAACAATTGAAAACCACGGGGTGATCATTGGACCATACAAAACGTCCCTTAGTAATGGTGGAATGCAGATTGGCTACAAATTTGTAACAGTCAATGAATCAAGTTCTCCCCTTTTCTCTCTCCACTAAAAAGTTCTACCTAACAGCTAGCAACCGAGTACGCGAAGGACACACTGCAAGAAGTTGAATTTTTTGAGGAAAAAACGTACATTGGAATCCTTCGCTTCCTAACAAGCTCAATCACTCAACTAATGAACTTCCTAAATAAAATCTTGTTTCCTATAACTGCAAAGAAAGCCTATTCAAGTTCATACCACATCAAAACAGGCTGCATTGCCCGCGTTCATGAAATATCAACGAATTTTCTCGAGTCCATCGAACATACTATTGAATGGAGCAAGTCATGCAAACATAATCTTGCATACAGAACTTTAAAAAGCTCAAATAAGAACACTATTTCATCTTTATTTTCTTTTCGGTTTTTCGTATTACACCTGTGTTAGAATCTAACCAATCCAAAGGTAAATCAAACCCATTTTTTGAAACAAAAAATTCCCCACTAATTCAGAGAAAAATCCAACCTTTTAAGAGGACAATCGAACAGGACCAAAACCCAGAACACACAATCATCCAAATCTTGAAAACAAAGAAGCAGAAGAATCCAAGAACTCAAAGAACATTTACCTTGAGGGAAAAATTGAGAGCGACGGAAGGGTAGTAGCGAAGGACGCTGCTGCCATTGCCTCTCCAAAGAGACAGGATGCCTTCTTCCCTGACCGTCCGGGTGATGCAATCGACCATGCCCTTGAACTTCGTCCGTCCGCTGCCGAGAATGGCCAGGTTGCTCTCCTGGGTCTGCAACAAAAGCTTGGCCCTCTCAATTGGGGCCACAATCGTGTGCACCACGCCGCCCATCACCGCCCCGGCCATCAAATCGCGTTGGAAGTTGGTCAGCCAATCCGGCGGCTGTGATTTCGACGCTTTCGCCTCTGGGTCGTCGTCATCTTTGCTCATTCTCTACGGGAAACCCCTCTTCTCTCTCTCTATCACTACGGAAAATGGAAGAAGCTGGAAATGGTGGGAGATTGAGCGGGCCGATTATCCATTTAATACCTATTAATTAACGAAACTAAATTAAACCCAAATCCCAATTTCCCCCAAAGATCGAAGCTTTATTGTTGATTAAACTGATTAATCAGATAATTAATTAAATATTGCTTCTTTGTTCCTGCTTTAGTTTAGATGCAGGAGAAAACGGAATACGCGCTGCACCTTCCGAAGTATCGAAGACGGCTTTTGGAGGGAAGGATAAATGCACCTCAGGATTGATGGATAAGTATGAGTTTTGTCTTGCCACGTATGCTCGAGAAAGTCCCAATGTCCAAAAGCTCAGTCAGAGCTGCAAATTTTTGAACGTAAGAAAAACTATTACTAAATGGGAGACTATTACTAAATGGGAGAGACTAAATAGGAATTTAAGAGCGAGACTTACATGAGACGGAAACACTATTATAAGTCATGTTTTGGATGGAAGAGGAGTACAAACTTATGTGATTTTAAAGTTTGGTAAGGCATTTGATTTAATATCTTAATGAATATGGTATTAAGTTCTATCAGTACGTTCAGATTTGAAATAATTCTCTTTTTAAAGTTATTGTAATTTGAAACTCTCTCCTGTTGAAACAAAAAAGGAACTTTGATATGTATTTCCAATTAAGAACAAGAATGGTCAAAAGATGTAAGAGGTGGTGTTTGATTTTGAACGAAAGTGTGAACTTGTCATTTGCGTGGAATAAAATGCAAGTAGGCAGATTAATTTTTTAAATACGAATATTTTTTAGTGTGGAATAACAATGAATGACTGAATGACAATGAATGACATATTGTGAATGCACTCATGTTATAACCTATGTATTTATTTATTTATTAGTATTATATTGTAAGTTTATAAAATAGGTTAAATTATAGCGAAGGTTCCTGATCTATACTACAAGTTTAGTTTTCATTCTTGGGTTCTACTAATAGTTTCTCTCATCCTCGAATTATGTCATTCGTTACACTAGTAATCTTTTTTGTTAGCTACATCAACTTTTCCGTTAAATTGAGGATATAGTAGAAATTCATCAAAAAATAAGAAAATAATTATTTTTTAAAGATAAAGACTTGGCTCCTCAAGGAACGAGGAGGAACTCCTCCATAAAATACCTTGTGACTTATTTACAAAATTTCGTGCTTATGATCAGTACTCCTTAAAAATTGACCAAGTGATCTTAGTTTTAATTGATTTTTTGTAGAGATGATGTTTACATATGATTTATAACATAAACGGTTTTGATCAACATGAAATTTTGCTACGAAGTATTTCAAGGAGGAGCTCCTCCTTAACCTTAAGAAACTAAGCTCTTTTTTTTTATAAATAAATTATATATATTTTTTTGGTGTGAAAAAACCACTATGCCCTTAAACTTGATGGAAGGACTATTTATGCAATGCATAGTTAAGTTAGAGACGAAAGAAACTAATATGAGAGTTCATAAACTAAAACTAAAACATGAGATAAAGTTCAAGGATCTTATAATTTTTTTTTTCACCCTAGCCCGGTGGCTCTAACTTGTTCTCAAACATTTGTTTTATAAGCTATTACAATTGGGGTGTGCTATCCACACACCCCTTTTTACTTCTCACACACCTTTTGTTAATTTCTGTTCGTTGATCTTCTTCAATTCATCTTATCCGACGGTCGAAAATTAGAAGGATGTGTGAGAAGTAAAAAATGGTGTGTGGATATCACACTCCATTACAATTAAATTAATAACACCGAGGCTTCTTAAAAAAAAAGGTAAATTAGTAACACTGTAAACAATAACTGATACTCAAATTTTCCTTGCAAATCACATAATTCAACAGTATGAGCCCAAATCCAACAAAAAACAATATTAGCCCAAGTATAACCTAACCCATGACAAAAAAGCCCATTTAAATTCGTTACATTCTTTGACTTTTTACATGGACGATAAATGAAAGGCTCATCAAGACAAAACAATAGCAGTCGGAATTGTCCTTGCAACAAGTTAAGTGGCTGACATCCAACCCAACCCAACCCATATGATTAAAAGTT
The DNA here is from genome assembly GCF_916048215.2 of Malus sylvestris. NCBI lineage: Eukaryota > Viridiplantae > Streptophyta > Magnoliopsida > Rosales > Rosaceae > Malus > Malus sylvestris. The sequence goes on along the minus strand of NC_062267.1, from coordinate 4,801,035 downwards.
TAAATCCCAATTTTTCCCCATCGGAAAAACAGTAAAATCTGAGGAACCTTTTTTGTCTGAACTGAAACCAGCAGGAGGAAGAAGATTATATCTAGTGAATCTTGAACTAGTACCCTTTTTATTGGGCTACCAAAAAGTGAACAGTGAAGTTGCATATGACAAATGAAAGCAAACAAAAATAGCATCTTAGTTTAGACTTTAGTCTACAAATCCAAATTTGGATGTTCCCTCATGAGATGAAATGAAGCAAGAATGATCAGAATAGAGCATCGTACTAACATATGTGTTATTCATGTTTGTAAAACTAACAAAGCATGAACAATTGGAATCAGTCAACGTATGTGTGCAATGATATTGTAGATTGTAGAACATAATATAATACTAATGTTTGTACTATATTTCACCAATTCAAAAAATATCAAGCACTCGTCAATTTTATACTTTTGGAGGGTTCATGTTGAGACACTCTTGCTGAAGCACATGAGTTTCTCTCTAACTATAAGACCAATCATAATGCGACACGTGTCAACATCAAAATAAAGCTTCCACATCGACCGTGGACGGGAACAAGGGACTCTAAATTATTAATGACCAACATCAATCCATATTTATGCGCTCAGTAATCCTTGACTGAAATCAGTCCATGTTTATGCGCTCAGTAATCCTTTTCCTATCACCCGTAAATATTGTAGACTGTAGAACGTAATACTAAAGCAGGAGTCGTCTGATTAGCTAACTGCATGTATATTACTGAGCTAGCTTCTCACACACACACACACGCACACACACAAATAAACTATTAAAAGATGGTGAGTTGTGTTTTACAAGCACTTGGGACCGGCCAACATAAATCTTAATCTGTTGCCCTATTCATTTTGCAGGCCAAGAAAATGTCAGAATAAAACAAGCTAGCTATAAGCTATGAATAATGTTTTAGTATTGGAGTTTGATTACAAAAATAATAATAGTATGAGAATGAGGACTGTTTTCCATAAGCATGTCTCTGCTGGATTAATGAATATCCAATCATGCTTATATATTTAAATGATGGGGCTGCGGATGCACAGATCAAAGTTAAAAAGGTTTTTGCATTATTTTTCCTTTCTCTTTTACTCATGATGTTAAAAGGGAATAATCAACTTCTTATCATATTCTATCCTCTCTCTCTCGATCTATATATATCTAGTGTGCTGTGTGAAATCTTGCTGTAGTTTCACTTGGTTGCTTTATTTCTACTTTTATGACAAGGGAAAGGTGGGGTGATTTGAATAAAAAGGAAACTTAAAAAGCTTATACAATAGAATTTAATTTGTAACGGTGATGTTATTTAGACACACAAGACTGACAAATTAGCTAGCTAGTTGGCAGCTTGACACATTTTCTAATACACAGGTGAACCTTACACATAATGACCACATATATTAAAGAAATTGTTATCAAGCATGTCAATTTTGTATGTTGAAATATTGAATTTGAAAAGATGAATAAAATTATTTAACAAGTAATTTGAGGGACTGGGAAGAGAACAAAGGAAAAGACAGAAAGTGCACGTCAGAACAAGCCTGTTGGTTGGGCTGTGGTGGTGGATGGGTGTGGAGCTCCAAAGGGAATCCGTTCTCATCCATATCTCGCTTTCTCTCTCTCTCTCTATTTTTCTCTTTCTCTCTCTCTCATGCAAGACATACACATGTCTTATAATTAGTCTTTCTGTTTATGACACAAAATTACCTGATTTAAATTATACGAAGGTTTTTCCTTGAATTTTTCTTGGTGTTTGTCTGCAACTCCACTCACCAGCAAGTGGCTCTTGCAGACATAAATTTAATCAAGAGAAAGGTTGGTGCTACTATATGCTAGCTAGCTACTTGAAAAGTTCATGATTCTTATTTTTCTTTAGACTTAATTATATATAGCTCCTTTTTTTTTCTTGTTAATTCTCTCTTTTCATTACTGGTTGAATTTTCTTGAAGGGTTTGATGGTAGAGAGAAGATAAATCATGAGGAAGAATAGCTAGAGGAGAAAGGAATTGATGGGATTTGTGTGAAGCTGAATTCATCTGTTCATATTCTTTTTTACATATAATTATTTTCTGAATTAGGGTTTGCAGTCAGATCTAAATCCTGTCACGTACAGATATGAAAGTTTAGATCTGTTGCTCAATTAATCTTTCATGAAACTGTCTACAAATAATTGTTGTCATCCTATCCTATAAATACAAAAGTATAGCAAGTCCTGTAATTTAGAGTAAAGGGTGTTTTAATCATCAATAAAGGCTTGATGGTGGATGAGAATATGTCAAATTTGACTTGTGCTTCTGGTGATTTAAGTGCTTCTAACTCAAGCATCAGAAATGAGTCATCATCTGCTGGCACAGTCTACCCTCAGCATTCCGCATCCTCAACACAAATTCAGCAGCAACAAGCACCGCCACCGCCAAAGAAGAAGAGAAATCTCCCAGGCAACCCAGGTCTCACCAAATCAAAATTAATTAGTAATTAACCAACATTGATACAGAGAAATGACTTCTGCATATCTACTTTCTCCTTCTGCATATTCTGTTTATTCTCCGTTGATTTATTTAAAGCTTTTATTCAATTCCAAAGTCATATATAAACATGAGTGTACATGAGGATTAAAGGGTCCGGCAAAATCACATCCTTTTATTTATATACATCTCATGCATGTTAATTTAATTGTTTATTTATTTATTTTAGTTTTGGTTTTATATTATTAAAAATTGAAATTTTGAGCAGACCCGGATGCTGAAGTAATAGCCTTGTCTCCAAAATCACTGATGGCAACGAATAGATTCGTGTGTGAGATCTGCAACAAAGGGTTTCAAAGAGAGCAAAACCTTCAGCTTCACAGAAGAGGGCACAATCTGCCATGGAAGCTAAAGCAAAGGACGGGGAAGGAGGTGAGGAAGAAAGTGTATCTATGCCCGGAACCGACATGCGTCCACCATGACCCGTCGAGGGCTCTTGGGGACTTGACAGGGATCAAGAAGCACTTCTCTAGAAAGCACGGTGAGAAGAAGTGGAAGTGTGAGAAATGCTCAAAGCGTTATGCTGTTCAGTCAGATTGGAAAGCGCACTCCAAAGTCTGTGGCACAAGGGAGTATCGATGTGATTGTGGAACCCTTTTCTCTAGGTAAGAGCATTACAGGTAACTAATTATTAAAATAGCACTAACAGATAAAGATTATCACTACATTAATTAGTTTTTAAGAAGCAACAACTTATGATTAATTTCTATAGAACTAATATCTGTACTAGAGTGATTAACTAGTTTTCAAGAGTATCAAATACTGCAAATTAATAGCGGGTATCAAAGGATAACCTTGATAATACAACCTTTGTGAAATGAGAGGGAGAGAGGGAGAGAATCAAGCTAATTAGCTTTTGAGTTGTGATGGGTAACATATATAAAGTGATTAGTGTAAGAACCTTTAATGTGTTACACACATACACACATCTGCTATTCTCTTTTGTCCTAAAAAAACAAAAAGAACGAAAATACAAAAAAGTCCATATGTGAGAGAGAGAGGAAAACACTGTTTAAGTTACTTTTCGATGGTTGTTTTTTGCTTGCTCTTTTTGTTTTCTTGTGATTTGTTTTTTGATGATGGGGTAACTCTGCGCACAGGAGGGACAGTTTTATCACACACAGAGCCTTTTGCGATGCTTTAGCACAAGAGAACAGTACAAGCACTGCAGCTGCCAGATCAGCAATGCCAGCCTCAATCAACCCTATTCTCTCCTCACTCCCCCATATCCATAGCCATGGCCTCCAAGCTCTATCAGCTGTCAAGAGAGAACAAGATCAGCATCAGCATCAGCACCAGCACCAGCAGCACCAGCACCCGCAGCACCTTCCACCGTGGCTTTCTTGCTTGCCGGAAGGTGGCGAAGCCGCCAGCCTCCCTACTATGAACCTCTCTGCCTCGCCATTATTCTCCACCTCTTCATTCCAGCAATATTATTCTTTTGACCAAAACCCTAACCCTAGCGGCTCTTCTACTACCCTACTCCCCGATAACTTCCAAGTTCAACAAACCCTCGCTCCCCCTCACATGTCAGCCACCGCCTTGCTTCAGAAGGCATCAGAAATGGGTGCCACCATCAGCAAACCCTCCCCTTCCCCATATTTTCTCAAACCACCCACCCACCAATCCCACCAAGCTCACATGTCCAACGAAACTTCGCGTGACCAAGCAATTCTATTGGATGATGGGTTTGGAAACAATGAGAGTAAATCTTCACTCCTGCATGATATGATGATGATGAGTGGCTCTCAGGGTTTTCATCATGATCGTCATCAAGTCTCATCGTCATCGTTCGGAGATCACCCTCAGCAGCAGCAGGCTTTCAATGGAATTATGGTCGACGGTAATTTCGTCGAGATTAATAATAATAATAATCCTCCACAGAATTATAATAAACCAAGAAGTACTGACAACAACAACGAGGGTTTGACAAGAGATTTCCTGGGACTTAGAGCGCCATTTTCATCAGCAGCATCACATGGCGGCCATGGAGATTTTTTCAGTATTAATATGGCAGGGCTGGATCATCACCATGTGAGTACTTCTTCTCCAGCTGCTTATAACAACAATGGCCCGCAGAACGATCAGAACCAAACATCGTGGCAAGGTTAGTTTGGTCATTTTAAGCATGCAGTCATTACTTTCCCTTCTCTGTAGAGAGAGAAAGAGGCCAGTTACAAACTTACCCTGTCTGAGGAATTCTTGAATCTTCTGGTAATAGGCTGTTTGAATGGTGCCCCAATCTTGCACTATTCGTTCTTTTTTTCCTTGCTTAATTATTTTAAATATTTGGTTGTTTTTATAATAATTTGTTTGCTTACTTTGCAATCAGTGTGGTTGCAAGCCACCGACAATGATATATCCCAACTTCGAGAAAATAATATTAAAATCAAACAATTGGTTGTAGTGTGACGTGGTGCTCTATAATGGATACATAAAACTATTTTTTGATTAGATAATTTGAATAAATTGTTTGAAAGTGCTTTTAAAAACGTATATATTTATGTTTGCAGAGAAAATTAAAAACTCTTTTGAGTTAAAAACAAAAAACAAAAACACGCTCAACATAATTTCACCATTATATTAATAGAGTTCTATTAATTTCTAGTTTGACTCAATCAAATCAAATATGTCCCTTAAATACACTCCTTCGCTTCAAGGAGAAACCTTTTATTCTAATTGAAAAGAGATAGTGGGTTAATTTTATTTTGCGGCTGCACTAAAATAAAAAAAGTCATGATTTTCTACGTAACCAATGTTGAGAATGAGTCTCATATTGACGAAATGAGATCTTACATAAGCTTATAAAAGAGTTTGACTATTCCTCGTATTGCCAATTGGTGGAATTAAGCCGCTCGTAGTTTTTAGAAAATTTGGGTTAAAGTGTTTTAAGTGAATTTGGCTCGGAATAAACCTAGAATTCGCCTTGGTTTTGGAGTTTGAGTTTGCTTCTAAGATTTCATACTAAATTGCCTACGCACCCACGTAATTCGTAAATTGGGTTTATTTGCGTGGTCCTTGGAAGTTAATGAAAGTGGTCTTTTAATTATTATTTTTTTCTTGACTGTGCAATGTTGGTGCTGTGGAAGAGGATTCCACTTTGGGATTTAGACTTCTTTCCTTGGACTGAACAGCACAATAGTGGTCTCCTGACGGTTTGGATGTCGCGGCGCCATGAGAAACACTTGTGTACTGCTTCTCTTATTGGACACCAAAAATGGAATTGCATATGCGCTTCTTTGGTTTGTGTTTCGACAGGAAGCAATAAGAGTAGGACCTTTCTTGCTTTCAAATTTCTTTGCTTTGCTAAATCATAAGCCTTGTCTTCATGAAGGAAATTATTTTCTTTCTTTTTGTTGTGTAGCAACGGCCCCACTCCTTTCTGGCATCAAAACTTCACTCACAATAGCACTCTCTCAAGCCCTTGTTTCCTTTTTCTTATTTTTTTAATTTTCTTTCCCTGACATTGCATCTTGCTCTTTATTTTGTTGGCTGACTCTTCATGTCAAATACAACCGAAAAGAAAACCGATCTTCCTCTTTCCTATGACCATTTTCTTCTTTTTTGTCGCCTTTTTTCTTTTTCTTTTTTCAAACGATAGATTTTGTTAGATTAACCTCTGACGGGTCTGAACCTACACTGTCATACAAAGGCTCAACACCTTTCCACCACTGTAAAGTAAAGTGCCACTTGCTTTTGCATTTGAGCAAATGCGCAGAGACAGCGGAAATAACAGAGACGTTGAGCACCTCTCTCTTCTGCCTCTTCTGCCTCTAACGCACCCAGAACGGAAGGACCTGTGCCACTTCTTCATCACTCGCAAGTCTCCAATTGATTGCTTCATTGCTTCGGTTTCATCCTCTCCTATTGATATTTGCAGGATCGAAAAGAGAATAAAATTTGGACGAAACTTGTACCTGCAACGTTAGAGGAAATTCCTTGTCGATTCCCTGGGGTATCGAACAAGGGGATCGGAGGACAATAATATGATACATGATTTCTCTGTCTTCATTTCCTTTTCGGAAGAGGGGAAACAACCGAGGAACAGCACCCTCAAAGAGTTTATGAGAAACGTAAGCAAAGTGTTTTACATAAAGAGGAGTTTGTACCTTGAATTTGCTGCTGTGGAGCTTTGATTATATCGACTCTTGTCGTAGCACTTGCACTTACGATCACGGATTGCACTTTAGATCTCCTACATTGGACCACGTCGGATCTTAACCCCATCCACTATTGGGCTACAATGCCATGATTTTTTTTTATGCTTCAACACTTTAATTTACTGGTAGATGAATTCAAATTTGAGCGCAATAGTTGTCAAAGTAACCAAATCCAGATCTCTCTACATTAATCTATTAAGTAGGTAACTTTCAATTTATGTTTCAGATTAGCGGTAACAAAACCTAAATTACTATTAAGACAATACTTGCATTCTCGATCTGAAAAGATCAACTTGTATATGGCACATACCGCCATAGTAGCATCCCGTGTTAATCATACATGGTCACATGAAGAGAAACTAGTCAACGATACATGGTCACATTAAGAGAAACTAACACATTTTTTTGTATTATTGGAACGAGACGTCATAGTGGTGATATACTGCTATTAAGTTGTTCTCCCCAAAAAAGAAAATGCACATATCCCACCCTAATAACAAGCTTTATATGAACTTGTTTCAGAATTTGTGATGTATCCAGATTATCAAAGGAACTATAATACAATTAGTGACCAGACCAAATACAGTACTGAGAAAGATTCGAGAGTAGTGTACTGCAGTACTGAATATTGATGTGTTCATATCATATACATGTAAGCTTTTTTTTCTTTCCGGAATATTGTATATCTGATTTACATGTGCATGTTCAACGCAAAAAGTAGATGCCTGTGCAGTGCGCAGCTGCTCCATAGCTCTCGTGTTAGTTTCAATCCCGAGGCTGTGAAAATATAAAAGCAATGTACAAACCCCACCGAGTTAGCATCTCCTTTGGAAACTGATCATGTTCATACTGCGACTTGTACTTGTGACTACGTTTAGTAAAAAAAAAGGTTTTACAAAGCTTATACATTGTAAAAGTGTTTGTTGAATAAACACTTATTCATGAAGTACTTCTCAAGTTTTTCCTAAGGAACGCTTGACTTGTTAATACAAATTTCAACAATTTACTATAAAAGCACTGATAAAATACTTCGTACATAAACATCTCAAATGAATCCTAAGAGATTGATGCTAGAAATAAGTTATAATACGAGCTCGTTTGGATGTGCTTTTAAAATGACTGAAAGAGCTTTTGGTGAAAAATATTTTTGGAACCAATTCTTAGTAAAAATACAAGTAAATTATGGAAAAACACTTGGTTTTGGAACCAAAAAACATTTTATCTAAAAGTACATCCAAAAACGCTTTCAGTTATTTTAAAAGCACATCCAAACGAGCCAAATAGAGACAAAAATATGCCATTGTGGATGTTTTCTTTCTTTTCCCACCCCTTGGGCCTTGGCAACTGGTTACTTGATGACTAAGGATTTGGATTCGGCCGAGGCAATGGTCTCATTTATATTGGGTTGTTGGTTCAATCACTTTATGAGATTATATGTAGTGTCAATCACAATCACAGGTCCCAGAAATAACCTTATGAAGATTGGCCGGTGAAATTTGCACCACATTCTAGATTCTAGACTCCCGTTTCCCCACCTTGTTTGATAGACTGTTTTTATTTCATTTACTTTTCGTTTTTGATTAAGAACCAAGGCAATGATGTAAACTTTATTAGTTTTAAGTTTTGACGAAAGATAATGACAAAGAAGAATCGAATATATGACATCGAGATTAAAAGTAAATATTCTTTACTATTTTAGCTACATATTCTAAGCTTGTTATGCATATTTGCTCAAGAATAAAATGATATGTCTATCGAACCCACTAGTACTACTTGAGCTACACAATACACATTCTTTGTTTGCTAACTTGGGAGGCCTTAAGTTCGACTATTATGAATGACGAATTTAATATCTAATTATAATGACCAACTCATTTTGTTACTTAACCCAAATCTCTAATCCTCGGTATCGTTTGTAGACAATGCTTGTGTAGGAATACTTTCCATACCTCCAACTCCAAAGCTAGCAATATATAGCAAAATTCCATCAATAACAATTAACAAAACCCCAACAAAAAAAATAAATAAATAAGCGGACGATGAATTTCAGGCAAAAGAAGGGTCGGTGTCCATCCATGGAATCCATCCCTTCAAGGGCAATGTGGAACTCCAAATTTCCACTCCTCCGGGATAAAATGGTGCTAAAATTATCCATCCTCGAGGCTAACATGGAAATTTTCCCTCTAATCACGCTCCTCGGAGGCTCGGACCCTAGTATCTCTCTCCTCAAGCCTCCTCCTTTCAAAAGCTCCGCTCTTTCCCCATTTTCCTTCTCATTTGCTCGCCGTCAAAACACCACCGCCAGCTGCTGAACCAACCCATCAACGCCTCCGGAGTTGAGTTAGAGAGATAAACATGTTGGAAACTTTACAATTAGCAAGAACCCTAGATCACAAATGTAAGCACATGTATCTGAGATTAGTGTGACCTGGAGCAGCCATGTGGAGAATAACACCAAGAAAAGAAACTTTCTCCTACTCGCTGTATCCTTAGTACTCTACTATTGATAGTGCTAGGTTTCTGGATAGAGTTATATTATGTGAGCTGGGCCTGGGACGCTTTTTTTTATAGACACAAACCATAACTAACTCCCACTTATCATGCGGTATGCCATGCTTCCATGTCTTTTATCCTGGTTCGAAATGTGAATGGGGTTTGCCATGTTTCCATGTCTTTTATCAGAGGGGGTGTTGAGAGGGATCGAAAAGTGCAGTCGCACATGGTTCTAAATTTGAAAGGGTCCCCAAAATTTTTATCATCTAATATTTATATGAAATAATGTTCCAAATTTAAAAATTGCTTTTATTATGTAATAATGTTCTATATTTAAAAATTATTTTTGTTAGCACTTTAAATTTTATTGTGCACTCCTTATAAACGTAATTTTTTCCTTTTAAGTATAAAAATTTGGAGTATAATGAGATATTTTGAGTACAAATAATAACACCTTAAAAATGGTTTTTTTTTTCTTTCAATTTTATCATATAATAATGTTATATATTCAAGTGAAACTTCAAAGTTAGAGCTTTTGAAGTTTTTTTTTTTTAATTTTAATTTTTTTAAGATTGAACTACTTTTGATTATTTAGTGAACATTATGTTTGTAGCTCTTTATACTTATTATTAATGACATTTTTAAACTTGCAATCAATGAGTGCTAAACTTTATTTTGATTTAAATAATTGTTTTCTAGCGTGAATACATTGTCCTACCTTTTTTTTTAAACTATCTTGAGGAATGGCCCTTTTATAAATTTCGCATAGAACCCCCAAAATCTTTGAGACGGTCCTATTTTTAATCATGTTAACCTAAATGTCCTCAAAATAAGGGTTGGGTTGTGATTTATTTTCATAATAACTCTTATTAATTCTTCTTATCTCAGTGTATAAGTCCAAATTGGTCCCAACATAACAATCATACATTTTCGGTCTTCAAGCAAGAGGTGGCTTTGAGGCGCCTGGTCACTCAGGTAGATTGAATCTCTCAGCTGGGGGCTCCCAAATCTATAGATTTTATGCAATTGTCAGCTTTTTATATGTGATAGAGTTGTCTTCCCAATGACATAGTACGTTTCTTTTAGCTGATCTCGGAAACCCTAATTCCTGCATTTTGATTGTTTAGGAGTTTGGTAATTAGGTTAATTTCTGCACCCATTTTGTTCATATTTACGGTGTTGCAGTACACGGGTTTGTTTCGGCTTGAGTCTTGTGGGTTTACTATAAGGAGAACGTTGGAAATTTGTAATTTAAAAATGTTAAAATCTGTACCAATTGGGAACCCAATAGGAGATGGACTCCTTACGAAAATCGGATGTTATCTGAATTTTCCTCTCCTCTTAGCTTGGTTCTATCTATCAGCAAATGAAGGAAGAGTTTGTTGTCAACTCCTTTTAGGTGGTATAAAGGCCGATTATGATCGGTTGGGGTTGGTTGTTCCTTGGAATAGGAGTTTGTGTACAGTGGCGGATTCAGGAAATAATATTAGGGGGGTTAGTAAGAATGGCGTACGTAACGCGTAATTTTTTTTTAACAGAAATAACATGCATATCGTCATTTCATCGAGTTTTGGTAGGCCTGAAGTTATTTGGAAAGGCATATTTAATGCTTCATTTGCGTGGATAACTAACATATTATGAGGCTGCTCCCATATGAATACTTAACAAGGAAACACACTTATCTTGAACACACTAACAATGTTTGATATCATTGCATCCCATTAATATGTTTGTCCAAGAATGATGATGCTTTGTTATTCTCTGAGATCACCATTTCATTTACTTACATTTTTGGATAGTTTTTTAATTGGTTCTTTTTTTCTGTCTACAATTGTAATCACAACTAACAAACAAGCTAGAGGTAAATAATTTTAGGACTAGACTATAAAAGGGCAACACCTCTCTAATGCATTTTATCAAGCAGTTGAAGGGCATATATGAAGGGCAACTCCAACCTTTAAAGGGATAGCACCTAAATTATCCATGAAAATTCACCGAAATTCGAAGGGTCAGCACTCAAATTATCCCTGGATATTTACTGAAGTTCAGGGGGTCAGCTGACCCCCCTGCGCCTTAATGCATCCGCCAGTGTTTGTGTAGTCATATTTTAAGGGTTGGGTCACCTCTTTTGATCTTAAAAAAACTGAAGAGGATTGACATATTTGTTGGGAGGAAAATGACTATACCATCATCCAAATCCCTCCTTTTCCATCATTGAGAACTTGCAGTATTTATTTATTTATTTTTTCACAGAGAACTTGCAGTTAATGCCTTAATGAATGCTGTGCTCGAGGGTGGTTTTCCAATAGATGGAACCATTTAATTGTCTTCTTAGACATACTTTCTGTTGTTTCTTCGGGCTCTTTTTAACTCTATGTTCTTTCGTTAACAGGTTTCAAGGCATCAATCGGAGTTGGGACAACTGACAAAAGTGGTTACCTGAACTTATTTCCCTGCCAACAGGTTAGGAGGAGGTGCCGGAGGTATGACATATTCAAAACGTTTTGATTGGAAAATTTCTTTTGTCGTTCATTTTAAACTTGTAAAGAATTATGTTTCTTGTTTACTATATTGTCAATTTTGTTCCTTTAGGTACTTCATTGTGTAGGTTTTAAGTGAACGACAGAATACTCTTCTCTATTATCTTCACTTATAGAAACGATCGCTGTCTTTTAAACTTATGCAGGGAATAAGTTTTTAAGTACTCAAGAATTGTTCAAGTCGAGTTATGTTGGCAATTTTGCTTGTAGAGTACGCGATACCGATGAAGCTAGTGAATTTCCTATCTAAAAGAACTCTACCATTGGAGGGATTATGAAGCAGTGATAAGAGCATTTTAAAGTCAACCATCATATTACGTTCCAACTCTTCAGCAGTTTCTGACTATGTGAAAGCATTAGTAAGAGTTGGCAGGCTGGATGAGATGAGTTACTCACGACATTGCAGAAAGGTGGGTAACGGGTCATGGTTATGTTTCCTTTTCAATTGTTTCTACCAAAATTTTACCCTAGTTTGTCTTTATCTTGTAGACTTGTCTGAAAGTGTGCTAAGCTTATGGATAAAGTAGAGTTTATATAGTTTTAAATGGATGACGGTTTTGTAGTACCCTGGTTTTTTAGAATTAAATTCCCTTTTTCTTGTGTTAATTTACAGGGGTCTGAACTTCTGTTGAATTTTCTGTGCAAACAATGTTACGCTTAGCACATTTTTATTGGAGTTTTTTCACCTTGACCTGGCTTATAAATTTAGCCCCTTGTCTACATCAGTTCTCAGGAACGTTGGAAAATCAACAGAAGAAGGCATTCTTGGAACTGAAAGTGATCCTATTCATGTGGTGGCTACAGAAGGAGGTCAGTTTAAAGAGCTGCTGTGGTGTACAATTCGCACTATCGCAGTGGCCTTTCTTTTGATATTTGGTATAAGAGAGTACACTGAGGATGGAGAAAAAGGTATTACCATCTCTTGTTGCTGCTTTAGGCTCTTCTGCCAATTGATTTTTTTTTGGTTGGACAAGAATGAAGCTTCATTAATGAAAGAGAAATACAATTTGTGTTAAGAAAGGCCTAAACCTAAACAAAACACAAAGTCCTACACAACAAAGCAAACATAAAAAAGAAACCAAGCTAAAAAAAAAAAAAGCTATTACCCCAGCCACAAAGGGAGGCCCACACAAATTTAGGCATGTAGGCTACAAAAGAAGCAGTGAACAGAAAAACCCTAATCTCCAAGTGCCAAAACTCAGCCACCACCGCCACAACCGCTGCTACCTCTGCGAAGGAAGACATCACACCAAACTGAAAAATGCACTCTAACCAAAAACTAGATCTGAGAGTATTAAGCACAGTCAATCCACCAAGAGCCCAAGCCTCCATAACCACACCTGCAGGAAAAGTCACCAAAAGTAACAGGAGGAGGTGGAGGGCCAAGGGGGTGTGTAAAACACCCTTGTTCCTACGTGAATCGTTCCACACTTCACCCAATTTTTCCGATAAGCCGGATTGACAGTGAGCTATGAAGGTTGGGCCTAGAGTCAAGATAGAACCCAACACTCTGAGATCTAATTCTTGGTTAAGAGTTGGAAAAGATGAAGGGCAGGAAGAGGGAGGTAGGAGAAAAGGATGTGATGGGGAGGGAGGAGGGGGATGGCGGTGAGCAGCAGTTGGTTGAGGAACGGGTACAAAAATGAGACAAGAGCTCAGATATGAGACATAGCTCATAAAAAAGCATGGAAACAGAGAATAAAAGGAAGAGAAGAAGGAAAAACAAAAGAAAGGAAGAGAGAAATGAGGATTGCCACCGACCCAAAAGCCTAAGGCTAGGGCCGGCGGCTTAGAAGGGGAAACTTTTGGAGCTTTTTCAAAGAGTGGGTTTTTAGAGAGAGAGAATACGGAAATATAGATTTCTAACGGTCAAAATTAGAGCTAAGAAATATTCTATGCGTATGAAAACAAAAAGCCTTTTGCCAATTGATTAAGATGCAATTTTAAAATTGCATCATTTTAAGATGCAATTTTAAAATGATGAAAGTTTTTCCTTTTAATTTCGCCTTTCTACATTTCAGCACTCGGACTAGATAAGGAAGTTCAACCTAGCATGGAATCAAACACAAAATTTAGCAATGTAAAGGGTGCTGATGGGGCTAAATCCGAGTTAGAGGAAATCGTTCGTTATCTTCGACATCCCAAGGTAAATGCATCAACGTTATGTACAGAAGAATATGTAAGAAGACCTTTTAGTCATCACCCCCAGTCTCCTGATTTCTGGGGTGGGGGCAATATCATTGCTATTTCATCCGATATAAGATGGTGATTTTGGAAGTGACCTATTGGGGCAAAGGGCTTGAAATGGTCTCGATTCACTCGATAAAAATTCCCTCATTTGCATTGTGTTTCTTAAAATCAATTCAGGAGTACAATCTTAAAAAACCTTGATCTTGTGGAGAAGATGATATGCCAAATCCATCTTGATTGGTGCCATTCGTTTCCAATGCTTGCACTGTATTTATATTTTTTGTACTGTAGGGCGTGCTCCTTAATCATTTCCCTTGTTGCAGCGTTTCACTCGTCTAGGTGGCAAGCTCCCAAAAGGTGTTTTGCTTGTTGGTCCACCTGGTACTAGAAAAACCATGTTAGCAGGAGCCATTGCTGGAGAAGCAGGGGTACCTTTCTTTTCATGCAGCGGCGGAGAGTTTCAAGAGATTTATGTTGGAAGTGGCTCTAATCCCCCAAGCCTTGCAAGTGAAGGCTATGTTATTCGACTCATGAAACTTGCTCAAATGATAGAAAGAGCTCGCTTGCTTCGGGTAGGGCAAAGAGATATTCTCCCATTATGTGTAATTGTAATGAAACCCTCCTCCATGTCAATATTTGGAGTCCCGTATTCTCCCATGCTTCGGGTAGGGCAAAGAGATATTCTCCCATTATGTGTAATTGCAATGAAACCCTCCTCCATGTCAATATTTGGAGTCCCGTATTCTCCCATCGTCCCGAGCATCACGAGATGGCACTCCTCCCAGAACTCTTTTATAGCAAAGAGAACATTCAGAGTTCCAATCACGTAGTTATTCTGCGTGAATACTGCTCTTGACCGATCAATCATGGAGTAAGGGGCAGACCGCTGTTCCTCGAAATGGACCTCGGAATCAGGCTCAAATGATTTGAAGGCTTCTGACAAGAAGTCGAAATCACAAACATCACCAATGTAGAGTTCAATGGACTTTCCAGTGAGAGCTTTCCAACAACGGATACGATCATGGATGGAGGCGATTGGAGTCAGGGAACCAAGACCAAGCTGATGGTCAAACAGACGGCGTACAAGGCTATCAACAATGGCAACCTCATAACCCTTCTTGGAGAGGTGAAGGGCTGTGGCCCAACCACAGTAGCCATCTCCACCAAAGACCATTACTCGCTGTGATTTAAATCTCCACCGGAGCTCTCATTGGCGCCATAGCTGGGTTCATTTGGGGCTTCCCTACTTGGAGAGAGTGTGGTTGCACGCACCGTGCAAGTACCACCAGAGGAGAAATTTAGAGAGCAGGAAGTTGAAAGCAAATGTGCCATCAATGTGTTTGCTTCCTCTTATACTTTACTGATATTCACATATACCTGCAAGGCATTATCCAAACTGTTAAAATCCTTCATTTGTTTCTTTGACAAGACGATATATATTCTAATCTACTCTAATATAAGGATTCGAACTTGGGTTCAAACTGCGATAATCGAAAATCCGTCTGTTTAAGTCCTAATAAGTTTCATGTAGTGATTTCATGACAGCATAACAAAGAAAGCAAATATTTCCAATGCAGCAAACACCCAATAATCTTTTGCACAGAAATATTCACACCTAAAGCATAATTCTTTAGACACCCCATTACATTTCTATCAAATTTACACTCTTTTGCTCTCTCTTCAATTTAAGGTTAGCAGGCATGGACTTAGTGCCTAGGCGTTAAGCGGGGAACCTAGATGGTTTTTTAAATTTAGAAAAATTTATTACATGACATAGAAATAAATGCCTATTTATATCTATAAAAATATATAATTATATTAGAATACATAAAATGCAAAATATAAGTTACCTATTGGCTATTGTCATCACCTAGACCTAGGCGACTTAGGCGCATTCTCTTATTTCTCAAACATCTAGAGATTAATTATGCCATCTAACACCTAGGCAAGACGTAAAAGGAACATTGGCGGGGCCTAGGCAGGAATTTGTAGAACAATGCTTCAATTAAAGAACATAACTAAACTAGCTTGAAAGTCATGGAACAAAAGCAGAACAAATAAAAAACTTAATTGAGAAGATAAATAAAAAATAAAAAGAAGTATTAGAGTGAGTTCTTACTGTGACAGGATCAGCAGAGGTTGTGGGAAATAAGTGTGATGAAGGGAGGAAGGAGAAGAATCGAAAGCACATAGGTTATCCCTTTTTTATTCTTCTTGTAACAAACGATATTATCTACATTAAGAGAGAGGGAGTAGGCTTAGTCTCACAATGGGTTAGTAATAATATGGTCCAAATTCGCCTTTGGCGAGAATTGAACTTAAGACTTCCCACTTACAAGTGAAAATGAATACTACTAAACCGTAGTACTAAGTGGTAAAGTTATCCCTTTTATCTATTTTTCTAAAATACAAACTAATCTATAACAAGAAAAGCCCAATTCAATGCTCAAGTGGGCCCATGTGTTCGAATTTACATTGGGTTACAACCCATAAATATTCTAAAGTTTCTCACAAGTGATTTATGCACTCTTTTTTATTACGCAATTTACTTTTAATCTTAATTATGTGTATTATTTCTTTTTTCATTTGTTTTATTTAGGGAGGGTTGGATAACTATTTTATTTAGTTTTCAGTTTTTTTATTTTTAAGTTTAAGTTTTAAATGGTTTTCAGGTTTCACTTTTTTCAAAATTAAAATTTTATTTGGTAACAACTTTTATTTTTTAGTTTAAAAAAAATTAAAAACTTAAAACCAAAATAGTGAAAATTCAAGGCCAAACTTTGAAACTCATGGAAGTAGTTTTCAGTTTATGATTTTTATTTTGTTTCAAATGTTGAAAACTGAAAGTAATTACAAAACAAGTTTTTCAGTTTTTAAAAAGATAAAAACAAAAACAAAAAACTGAGAACGAAATAATAATAAAAAATAATAATCAAAGTCCCTTTAGTGATTCAGAAAAACAAACATAATAGTGCAAAGATGAAAGGAGAAGTGTAGAAATCACCCCTTTCAATGAATCATCAGTTTTCTACGGAGATTTTTTTAGATGTTATAGTCAAACCATCCCATGTTATTATAGGAGTCAACACAACACCGCTATTAATATTATGGATTCGTAATATAAATAGGATTTCACACATCATTTTACTTCCCACATATTTTTGTTATTTTTTAGCATTGATCTTTTTCAATTCATTCGCTATGACAGCCAAAAGTTAAGCGGTGTGTGAGAAATAAAAATAATTGTGTGAATAGCACTACCCTATAATATATAAGCTTAGTTTTAGCTACGGTCTCTGAAACTAGATTTTAATCTCATTTTGTCTCCTGTAACTCAAAAGTTGTCACTTTACTCTCTAAAACTCAAAATTTGCTCAACTTTCTTGGAACTTGATTTTGAGTCCATTTTAACCTTGAAACTCAAAAATCGTCATTTTACTCTATAAAATACAAAATTCATTGCACATTGGCTTAATTCTGTTAATTCTATTATGTGGATTTGATTTGGATACACCAGGCTAATCAATTTCTTTTCATCTCTTGAATTTCTTTTACTTAATATTTTATGATTGTTGAATGTTAACAGATATTGGAGATTTATAATCACATTCATTGGTACAAATGGTGTAGTTTTATTGGGTGGTGGATCTCATGTATGTTCTAAGATGCGACTTTTAAGTTTTAGAAAGAAAAGAGAGTTTACAAGTTAAAATGAAACGAATTTTAAATTTCATAAAATAAAATTATGAATTTTAAATTATAAAAAGCAAAATAAAATCAAAATCGAATCGAGTTTCAAATAGTGTAACTAAAAATAAATTATATGCATATGAACAAGATTCAATGTAAAGTGTGCCCATGAGTTGCAAAACTATTTCATGGGTAATGATTGTGCCAATGGGGATGAAGATAATTTCTCATATACGTGGCGTATCCATATAGCATATTCTTATTTTAATTTTTGGTCGGCCAAGTGGGTATACTCCAACTTGCATAAAGATATTTTGATAGTTTCCCAAAAAAAAAATATTTTGATTGGTAACAGGATAAATTTTTTAAAAGAAAATTAACGAAAAATTTTAAAAAATTTCATTTTTAATGAAAATTTATTTTTAAAAGTATAGTAAATATATCAGGGATATGTATAAATGTGGTTTTTTGTTAAAAATGAACAGTACTGGGAGTGTTTTGTTAAAACTTTCAATTTTTAATTGTGATGAGTAGTACAACACTTGTTTTATTAGAAGTGATGAGAAATTTTATTTTTAAAATTATTAACTTTTTAGCACACATATCACATTATTCGTATAATGACACTTGGTGTACTACTTTGTATACCGATCACACTGAAAAATCTCTCTGATAACACAGAGATGCAGAATTTATCATTTTTGATGTAGAATATAAAAAAAATAAAAAATTGGATCACAGAATTTCGAATATAATATTGAACACCACATGATTAGTTTTAATAATCATGGAAATGCCGTATTTAGCATGAAAAAGCGACATCTTTTCGCCTTTTATGGATTCACCAAATGGTCCAAATCTACATGTTTCAATCCTTAACGTGGTGGGTGGCAGCATTCAAAAGTGTAGGAATCTTTTGACGAGAAGGTCCACTGAATTCCGACCTACACGATACAAGATGTCAATGTTGCACTGACTCAAACTATTTATCTGTTTTAATTAGGAATGTAATATCCACATATTCTTTTAATTATCGATTGTCGGATCAGATAAAATAAAAAAGATCAATGGACATAAATTGACAAGGATGTATGAGAAGTAAAAAATAGTGTGTGGATAGCACACCCCATTAATTATAACGTTACACAATGTTTTACTGTTTTACATTAACATATATAATGTGATATGATTATTTTAAAGGGAAACTAATGAAAAAGATTTGAAAGTTTTGATTTTTAATCAAAATGACAAAAATGTATTGTAAGTGAAGAACATCATGCGTGAATTTTTAAAGTAAAAATGTCTTTTTCATTAAAAAAAACCGTATGATAGTGTTTCGTTAGAATTATCTTATTTTAAGCCACTGACAAAACTCTGAAAAACAGAAAAAAGAAATTTGAACAAATGATATTATTTACTGAATAAAAAAAGAGTAAATTGTAGCAATGGTCCCTCAACTAAAAATTCATTACCATTGGTCCCTCAACTTATCAAAATGTGTAGCTATAGTCATTTTCATCAATTTCGTCAAAATTTTGTCAAAAGAAGTTATGTTGGAATAACAATTTATATAATTAGGGTCCCTCAACTCATCAAAGTGTGTAATTATGGTCATTTTCGTCAACTACGTCAAATTTTTTGTTAAAACGAGTTATGTTGGAATGACCATTGCTACAATTAGATTAAAGTTAAGAGACCATTTATCCAGTTGAATTAAAGTTGAGGGACCAATGGTAATTAATTTTTAGTTGAGGGACCATAGCTGCACGTTTTGATGAGTTGAGAACCAATGATAATGGATTTTTAGTTGATAGACCATAGCTCCAATAAAGTTAAAATTAAAGGATCATAACTACAATTTACTCATAAAAAAATTAATTTAACCTCGTAGTGGAGTAGCAAAAGTTTAATACTTTAAAGAGTTGTTAAAACAATACAAGTCTGCGGTGCTTGTTCAATTCCAATATCCCCACCAATTGCGCAAGTCGTAATCGTATCCCCTTCAAAAACTACAGAACAGCATCAGAAACCGAAAAACAGAGAAAGCAGAGTGAGCTCGAGAAATTCAAAAAAAGAAAACATCCGAATTCAAATCCTTTCCTCCCCAACATGCAATAATTATCAATCCACAGAAAAGTCTCTTCCTTTTGGAAAACCCAGAGAGGAGGAGTTCAGTTGGGAATCGAAAGCGTTTTTCCTCCCAGATCTGTCCAATGGCGGCAGAGTCAAAGAAGTACATTTCCCAGGAAAAACTCAGCACCCACAACAAGCCTGGAGATCTATGGATCTCGATACAGGGCAAGATCTACAACGTCTCCGATTGGGCCAACCACCATCCCGGCGGCGAGCTCCCGTTGCTCAGCCTCGCCGGCCAAGACGTCACGGATGCGTTCGTCGCCTACCACCCCGGCTCCGCCTGGCAGCACCTCGACCAGTTCTTCACCGGATTCCATCTCGAAGACTATTCTGTTTCCGAAGTTTCCAAAGATTACAGGAAGCTCGTCAACGAGTTTACGAAAATGGGGCTTTTCGAAAACAGTGGACACAGCGTCCATTTCTATCTGTTTCTGGTGGCAATGCTGTTTACTCTGAGCATCTACGGCGTCTTGTGCTCCGACAGCGGCTGGGTTCATCTGGGTTCCGGCGTATTGATGGGTTTTCTCTGGATTCAAAGCGGGTGGCTCGGCCACGATTCGGGTCACTACCAGATCATCAGAAGCAAAAAGGTGAACAGATTCGCCCAGATCCTCACCGGAAACTGCCTCGCCGGCATCAGTATTGCGTGGTGGAAGCGCAACCACAACGCCCATCACATTTCCGTCAACAGCCTCGAATTCGATCCGGATCTCCAGCACATGCCATTTTTCGCGGTGAATTCGAAACTGTTCAGCTCCCTCGCCTCTTATTACTACGACAGGAAGATGAATTTCGATGCTTTTACTAGGTTCATGGTTAGTTACCAGCACTGGTCTTTTTACCCTGTCATGTGTCTTGCTAGGATTAACCTTTTTGCTCAGTCATTTTTACTGCTGTCATCCAAAAGATTGAGGGTAAAAAATAGGATCCAAGAAATCTTCGGGCTTTTGGTGTTTTGGATTTGGTATCCTCTGCTGGTTTCTTACCTCCCCAATTGGGGTGAAAGAGTAATGTTCGTTGTGGCAAGCTTTTCCGTCACTGGAATCCAACATGTGCAGTTCTGCTTGAACCATTTCTCTTCAAGTGTTTATGTCGGAACCCCTGCAGGGAACGATTGGTGCGAAAATCAGACGAATGGATCGCTCAATATAGTCTGCCACCCGTGGATGGACTGGTTCCACGGAGGATTGCAGTTCCAGATCGAGCACCATTTGTTTCCGCGGTTGCCTCGAGGCAACCTCAGGAAAGTTGCCCCCCTTGTCAAGGAACTCTGCAAGAAGCACAAGCTGCTTTACACAAGTGTGTCATTCTACAAGGCCAATGAACTCACCGTTGGGACGCTGCGCAAGGCAGCGCTGCAGGCTCGCGATCTTGCCAGCCCGGTTCCAAAGAATTTAGTTTGGGAAGCTGTACACTCTGTTGGTTGAGACCAGATGAAGAACGTTTGAATGTGAAGCTTTTTGTGAGATTTTGGATGGTGTGGTTATTTGTGCCTAAGGACAATAATGTTGTTGTTGTCAGAGGGGTATGGTAACTTAATTTTGATTGATATCTTTGAGAGTGGTGAGAGCCTTGATTTCAATTGGAACAAAATAATAATCATCTTTTAGGATTGCTTCCAAAATTCTTGTTTATATATAAACTTATTGTGCAAGTTTGTAGTAGGAGGGTTAACCAGTGTTGTTTGCGGCTAATTTGAATCGTTGTTGTTCACGGTTTATAGAATGAATAATTGGAGATTAAGTTGTGCTTATGTGTTGAGAAGAATCATTTAACTAGCTTTCATCCGTTGATCGCTCAAACTTCAATTTCATTGCTGTCGTTTCTCTTCGTTTAGTTGTTAATTTCAGTTTTCAATTTAAGTTCAATTCATTCAAATCCCTAATTGTTTGTTTGTTTAAGTTAGTTTTTAGTATTTGTTTAGTTTGTGCTGATTAGCAGCTCTTCTAATCCTCGGAATAGAACGATCATTGCTTCCTCGTACTACAATTACTTCTTCAACAGGGTTTAGTTTGTGTTAGTTTCTACCACATCAAATTTTAGCGTACGTCTGCTAATGTACTTCTTAATCCTCTAATTCGTGTTCAAAATCACATATTCAGAGCTGGAGATTGGAGATGTAAACTGTTTGCTTTGATTAGTTTGTTTCTGATAGCTCAGTTTACCATTTCATTGGTGCTTTTGCTCTCTCTCTCCCTCCCCCTCTCCCTTTCACTGTTCCTTTTTGTGCTAGTTGGGATTAGTTGATGTCACCTTTGATGGCATTGGTTCAGATCCAATTCCAAAACAAACCTTATGTATTGACGAGGGGCTTTATTTTCATGGAACGTAATAGTTCAATTGTCAAAAATGCACTGTAAGAGCAACACTGACGATAGCAAACAAATAAAATCTCAAAATGACGACTTTCAAGGTGCAATATAAAAGTTACGTGAAGCATATCACATCAAGTCATTTTCAATTCGCTCTAATTCTTCTTCGCCAACTGGAACACTTAGAGCAAGTCCAGCCTTGCTCTTTGCTGGGGGGACGGGCTGCAGGAAAGGGCCCGAGGGCCGGTTGGTTCTTCTCTAGCCATGGAGAGCCCGAGTGAGGGTGGGAGCCCGAGGGCCGAGGGGGGGGTGGGCAATTGATAGGCCTGTGGCCCGAGGCCCATGACGTCAGGCCTGGGTCCGTGCTTTTTATTTTTATTTTTTTTGTGTCAGGTGCGTGCCCCTCACTCGCGAGTGGGGGCGCGTCGCCCGACAGGATTTCAGGCAAGTGGCCCGCTCACCCAGTTACCGTTGGGAAGCCACGTGGCTTCCCACGGTCCGTTCGATCCCAACGGCTCTTTAATACGAGCTGTCCGATTTGCAACGGTAATAAAAAAAAACTGATTTTATATCAACCGTTCGATCTAAGATCAACGATTGATATTAATCTGCGTTATAAATTAAAAAAAAAAAAAGAAAAAATAGTTTTAAAATTAAGAAAAGTTACCGTTATGACACGTGGCACAATCTGGAGTGTTGGAATTCAAATTTTTTAAAATCCAATGGTAGAGATTAATTATTTGAATAAAAATTAAAAAAAATTGTAAAAAATCCGAAAAAATTGTAAAAAATCTGAAAAAAAATTGTTTTTACTTTTCTATAAATACCACTTCTTCTCCATCTACTTTACACCACAATTTCATATTTTCTCAACTACTTTCAATCAAATTCCTATCTTTCTCTCAAAGTTTCAATCCAATTTTTTTCTACAAAATGACTATTGATACATGTACGAATTGGTCGCTTCTTGAAGATGTTGGGTTGTGCACTAGCTGGGTTGAAGTTACTCATAATTCCCTTACGGGTAATGAGATGCAGTTGTGAGAAATGTGGAGTTTAATTCATACCAAATTTCTTGAGCAAATAGGTGGGAAAAAACCAAAGAATCGATGTCCAGTCGTTGGAAAATACTTTGCCATTCCTTTAGTACGTGGAGAGATGCCTTGACACAAGCTAGTAGTAATGTTCGAAGTGGGGCAAATTATGCGGATGAGGTAAGAATATATTATAATTATTTGTTTGTATTATTATTTTGTTACCTAATTTGATTATAATTATTTGTTTGTATTATTTATTTGTTACCTAATTTCATTATTATTATTTGTTTGTATTATTTATTTGTGACCTAATTTCATTATTATTATTTGTTTGTATTATTTATTTGTTACCTAATAATTTCATTATTATTCATTTGTTTGTATTATTTATTTGTTACCTAATAATTTCATTATTATTATTTGTTTGTATTATTTATTTGTTACCTAATAATTTCATTATTATTCATTTGTAGCAACTTCAAGCACAAGCATGGTATGCTGCCAAAATCAAATCAAGAAACAAATCATTCCACCGATGGGAATGTTGGAATATTGTTAAAGATTGTCCTAAATTCAAAGTTGTGCATGTTGGTCCAGAAGTATGCATGAACAGCACCCCTCTATACAACACCTTTGTACACAGCACCCCTCCACACTCTACACCCGATCATGGCTCCCATGTTGATGAAGAAGATGGAGAAGAAGTGCCTGAAACACCCATTCCTGAACAAGCGTCGGGGTCGACCCGTTATCCAATTAGGCCTCTAGGTAAGAAGGCTTCAAAGAGGAAAGGGAGTGCTTCCAAGAATGATTATGGAAAGTACATGCAAGAACTTGCTCGTCAAGGTGAATTGACGTTGGCACGGGAATTGGCAAAATATGAGGCTGAAAAGGCTAGAGATGAGGCAAAAGTTGCAGCTATTCAACAAGCATTTCAAGCTGAACAGAGGGAAAGAGAGTTACTTAGGCAAGAAAAGGAGTTGCTTAGAGAAGAAAGAATTGCACAACGAGATCGTGACATTATGAACACGCGTTTAGAAGGGATGTCTTCAAATTCTAAATATTTTTGGCAATCAGAGAAAGCGGATGTGGTGCAAATGAGGCATGCAAGAGAAGCGAGATCAAGACAAGCGAGATCAAGACAAGATGGTCCTAGCACAACAAGACAAGATGATCCTAGCACCACAGATTGGCTAAGTGATGATGAATAGGGTACTTTTTGTAATCGGAGCCCATAGTTTTCCAATCACTTTGGGTTGTAATTTATTATTTATGTTGTTTCCAATTTATTAAAGTTAGTACTTTATTTAAAGTGAGAGTACATTTATTTAATTTCGTAATATATTTATCCTAATAATAGAATATTTATTCATCAAATTGTTCACGTATAATGAAATTATAAAACACACCAAATAAAACTTAAAAACTCACCAATTGGAATTACATAAACACACCAAATAAAATTACATAAACATACGAAATAATAAAAAACTCGCTACAAAAAACACACCAAATAAAATTACATAATCATACGAAATAATAAAAAACTCACTACAAAAAACACACCAAATAAAATTACATAAACACACCAAATACAAACAAACATACTAAATAAACTTAAGTATCTTCAGCTTGTTTCAATGCCCACTGGTGCTCTATCAAGTCAATTTGCCGATCATTGTGCATAGATGACCTTTGAAGTGCAGTATATCGTTGAATGACCCTTTCATTGTAACGTCCATCCCTTTCTAATGGCTCGTGTTGCACGGGTTCTTCGGTGGCATCATGCGCACAATATATCCGTGTTCTTGAATTGTTCATCGTGTCCGGCTCTGGCTCATATTCATCAACCGCATCATAATCGAACTCATCTTCCACAATCATGTTGTGAAGAATGACGCACGTCATCATGATGGATCGAAGTGACTCTACATCGAACATTCTGGCAGCACCCCTGACGATCGGCCAACGAGCTTGAAGGATACCAAAACAACGCTCCACATCCTTCTTGCACCCTTCTTGACAGCTTGCAAAGTGTTTTTCCTTTGCACTTCGCGGACGTGGCACTGTTTTGACAAATGTTTCCCACCGTGGGTAAATGCCGTCAGTTAGGTAGTATGGCCTGTCATACCTATGTTCGTTGACGACGTACGTGACTTTTGGTGCCTTTCCTTGCAGGACGTCGTTGAACACTGGGGATTGGGCAAGGACGTTGAGATCATTTTGAGCCCCCGGAACCCCGAAAAAGGCGTGCCATATCCATGTATCAAAAGATGCCACTGCCTCCAAAATGATAGATTTTGCTCATTTTCTGTCCCCATATGCGCCTTGCCATGCACTTGAACAATTTTTCCACGTCCAGTGCATACAATCGATGCTTCCTATCATCCCAGGAAAACCTCGCATCTCGCACTTCTTCAGAAGCCTTTGCAAGTCCATGCGAGTAGGTTTTCGGAGGTACTCTGCGGTGTACAAAGATTTGACTGCTCCGCAAAACCTCATCAGGGCCTCAAGAATGGTTGATTTCCCCATCCTCGTTATTTCATCCAGTTGGTCTGCAGATGCTCCATACGCAAGCATCCGCAACGCAGCATTGATATTTTGCTGAGGCAGAAGACCCATAACACCACAAGCATCCTTCTTTTGCACAAAGTAAGAATCATGGTTGCAAACATCAGTCATGATTCTGTTAAACAAATGTCGTTCCATTCTAAAACAACGTCTGAAGTACGTATCAGGAAATGCACTGTTATGGATAAAGTAATCGTCCAACAGCTCTTCACCTCGTCGTTGCCTGCTTCTATCAAAGTTTCTTGAACGGTTGGGCCTGCATATCTAAGCAACAGTCTGGATGACTCGACGGGAATGTGAGGCTCTGGCCATTCTTGTTTCGTCATCTCTCCTTCTACGCTCCTCATCCTCTTTCATCTCATTTTCGGCTATCTGAAGGTTGAACATTCCTTCAGATTGGTTAAACAATTCTTCCTCTTGCTGATCGATTTCCCACATCATCCTTGATGAAGAAGAAGACATTGTAAGGATGAATGGTGAAGAAGAAGCAGAAACTATGAATAATGAGATAGAGATGTTGAGAAAATTGGTGTGAGATTTGTGAGGATGAATGGTGGATTATATGGACGATTCAGAAAGGATCGAATTGTAGATAAGGCCACGTGGCATGCCGTCATTCGTTAAAAATTTGATCGAAATCTATCCTCAAAGATTCTGAAAAGATAATGACACGTGGCACGATCGTATTGGATAAAAATCTTATCGAAATCGATCTCCAATAATTATCTTTTCGAATAATGACACGTGGCGCAATTTTGAATGAGTTAAAATCTGATCGAAATCTATCGTCAAAGATTCTCAAAAGATAATGACACGTGGCACGATGACATTGGATAAAAATCTCATCGAACTCCATCGCTAAATAATTGTTTTTTTTTATAAAATAACACGTGGCGCAACGAGAACGATTTAAAAAATCTTATCCGAAATTACAAATAATTTTATTTTGTATTAATTAAACAAACAAAAAAAACTAATATTTTATTGTTTATTGCCAGGGGGAAGGCTCCAAGGGTAGAGATGCAAATGACAATTATTGTTCATTAATGGCAGTTACTATTCATTAAAGGCAGTTACTGTTCAATAGGGTGGATTCAATAGTGGATTGCCAGGGGGGAGGGCTCCATGGGTGGAGTTGCTCTTAAGGAGCTTGTTAATCACTTCCATTCTGTTTTACAGTGCATTCCTAAAAAGTATAGTCTTAACCCTGGTTTGATACTGAGGTGATTCTGAAAAAAAACTGGTATAAAAAAAAGATAGGAGCTTTTTTGTGTTAGGTAAACATTCAGCTTCAGCTTTTTTTCACAGTTTTGGGTAAAAAAAGCCAAAAACAAGAAGCTGCAAAATACAGCTTTGAAAAACCGGTTTTTTTTCATATTTGTTTTACATAAAAATTTACCAAACACTATAATACTGTTTTTTTTTTCAAAAGCATTTTTACAAAAAAGTTTACCAAACACTCTACAACTTTATTTCACAGCCGTTTATTCTCACAGCACAGTAGAAGCAGTTTTTTTTTCAAAGCACAGCAATACCAAACTAGCCCTTAGTTCCAAATGCAAGGTAAGTTCCCACTTGAATGTTGTGTCATCTATTGATATTCCCAAATTAAAAAAATATTGAAATTCTTTGTGTTGCCATCCATAATATAAATAAAATGCTTCTTACCATATTTTTCAACCACATTTGTATTGCATCTTTAATAGAGATGAGACTCACATGTGTCGATGACTCTACCTCTATTAGAAAGATGGTACAAGTGCTGTATGACAAGAGAACTTTTTTGGACTAAAAAAATTTTAAAAAAAACGTAAAAAACAATTAAGCAAATGATTGAAAAGCGGAATCCTGCTCAGCAAGTGGACTAATGAGCAGCATGGTATTGACACATTTGGGTTAGTAAGGAAGTGAATTGATTTGGTGCTTAGGGTATTTTACTTCAACCACTATGTTCTGGTTTCAAACCATACCTCTTTTTAGTGCAAAAAAATGTGCAATATCGCAATGCAAATTTTAGACCAGACTTGCACACCATATGATTTGTACATTAATTGACACTTAATTCCATCGCCAACAACAACATTATGTGATTTACAAAAAATTAATTTCTCTAGCATTACTTTTTTATCGTTAGGGTCTAATTTTCAAATTTCTTAAATGGTACAACCACGTGGACTATAAGTTATAGTCTATGGACTTAGATCATCTCCTGAGCCTAGATGAAAATCCAACGGCTACAACGATTCAAGAGCCCAAGTTCTTTGGTCAGGAGAAGATCCAAATCCAAAGTCTATAACGGAAGAGGGTCCTCTCCTGAGCTCAGGATTGAGATCCTCTTGACCCGCCCATCTGGGCCATTCAAATTTAATCCAACGGCTCCAAACATGGGACCCTCTAAAAATTATAATAATTGCAACCGTTGGATTAAGTTTGAACTATCCAGATGAACTAGGATCTATCCTGAGCTTATGAGAGGATCCTCTACCGTCTATAACCAACACCTGCGTCCCTGACTTTTCTCCCAACTGTTGTGCGGAAGCGTCAAATATGAAACCAATAAGTTACAACGGCAAAATATGACAAGACAAATAATCCAAAACACAAGGATTTATACTGGTTCGGCGTAAGCCTACGTCCAGTTCCGAGACGGCGAGGAAATTCCACTAATATCAAAAGGAGATTACAAATAGAGTTTTAACTCTCAAACCCAAATCCCACATACAATCAATAGCTCTCACTCAAACTAAGAAACAAATGGAGAAGAAGAAACACATATCAAAATCCTTCTCTCCCAAAAGCTACACAAGTAGCACCAACATCTTTGATTAAGTGATTACTAACAAAATGGGATTATTACAAATGGTGGGAAGGAGCAGCTCATATTCAAATGGGAGAGCCGAATGCTCTCCCTGGTTTCTCTCATCTGCCGCTCCCCCACTTCCCTCCCACATTCGGTTGCAACCTTTATCCATACAAAAGCAACCAATAAAAAATCCAAAGTAAAGGAATAATCATTCATTTACAAACATCATCATGACCTTCCTTTTTCTTTTCAACAAACATAATCATTGTGTTTTTACTCATGATGATGTCCACCAAACTTTTCTTTGTTTAATTTACTAGCCGAAAGTGAATGCCAAGTTGGCCACAAATTTGGCCACTATCCAACAATCTCCACCTTGGCCAAATTCCGAAAACATCATAGAGAATCGAATCAACAATCACCATAAGCACCCAAAGTACAAACTAAAGACAATGGGAACTAAATCAAATTCCCCAAACTTTCCGATACTCATAACAATTTCCACCTCGACTCAAACTATACCAAAGCCAATGAAAGTAAACATTTCTCTACCGTCTTCTCCAAATTTGCAAACCATAAGTGCCTTGATCAAAACAAAAGGTGATTCAAACGAAGAACTGAAATTCTTCAATATCGCCAACAAAAGATCAAGCACACCATACCAAAGTTGGACACACAACGAACTCCACCTGCTCACAAACACCATGGTCTTAAACTGCACCAATAGACTCATTCATATAGCATGGCACATTCTCCAAGTCAAAACTGATTACAAATTTGGCAACAAGGTCTCACATACCACATAAAAAAATATGCCCTTCACTCAAGTTTACCATCATCACATGAGCACCAACAGGACAACCAAAATTTCAAATTCAAATAATCAGCAGGAGATCCAAAACCATACCTCAACTAGAGTCTTCAAGAAAACTAATTGCAGATGATGGAGACCAATAGACCAAATAGCAGTGGCAAACAAATCCAACCAAATGTCCATAGACCAAAGTTAGAAAGCATATAACTTGCCTTCTACAAGAGGGTTCCACACAAATGTTCCGCATTAGGTGTCTCCAAAATAGTGTGGTGTCTCACTATCCAAACTTGCAGAACTTAACAAATTGGCCCTCACAAACTCCTCCAATGTCTCCAGCAACTTGCTCCAAAGGCAACCAATGGGAGTGAAAAAACAACCAAACAATTTCTGCCATTGAAAAAATGCCAAAGAAAAGAAAACTTAGCCTTAGCCTTTTTCCCTTTTCTTCCAACCAACAACATCATTTGTCATTATGATGTCCTTCTGCCAAAACAAATGCCGAAAGAAAAAGAACCAACATTTTCTTTCAAATTTTCAACTGCTTCTACTTTTCTCCTTCCCACTCAACTCGTAAACAACAGCCCACAAACACCTCCGGTGCAACGATGACCAACGGAAAACCCACCAAAAGCAGTACACTACACCTGCAGCTGTCGAACACCAACACTTCAACAACATCGACGGCAACATTACAGCAGACACGCTGTTTCCGAAACCATTCTCCAATCTGCGAGCTCAGTGACTGCAGTATAGTCCCTTACTATCCTTCTTCAACGCCACGCATTTTGCAGCCAAACTCTGCATCTCCAATTGACCAAATGCCAAAGTCATTCCTCCTGTCCAATTTTTTCAAAAAAACATATTTCACCGTCATTCGAAGATTTCATAGACATACTAATACAAAACCCCAAGCCGAAACCCAGAGCTCTGATACCACTTGTTGTGCGGAAGCGTCAAATATGAAACCAATAAGTTACAACTGCAAAATATGACAATACAAATAATCCAAAACACAAGGATTTATACTGGTTCGGCGTAAGCCTACGTCCAGTTCCGAGACGGCGTGGAAATTCCACTAATATCAAAAGGAGATTACAAATAGAGTTTTAACTCTCAAACCCAAATCCCACATACAATCAATAGCTCTCACTCAAACTAAGAAACAAATGGAGAAGAAGAAACACATATCAAAATCCTTCTCTCCCAAAAGCTACACAAGTAGCACCAACATTTGATTGAGTGATTAATAACAAAATGGGATTATTACAAATGGTGGGAAGGAGCAGCTCATATTCAAATGGGCTGGTTTCTCTCATCTGCCGTTCCCCCACTTC
The DNA here is from genome assembly GCF_916048215.2 of Malus sylvestris. Taxonomy (NCBI): domain Eukaryota; kingdom Viridiplantae; phylum Streptophyta; class Magnoliopsida; order Rosales; family Rosaceae; genus Malus; species Malus sylvestris. The sequence goes on along the minus strand of NC_062267.1, from coordinate 4,770,409 downwards.
CCTCCCACATTCGGTTGCAACCTTTATCCATACAAAAGCAACCAATAAAAAATCCAAAGTAAAGGAATAATCATTGCTTTACAAACATCATCATGACCTTCCTTTTTCTTTTCACCAAACATAATCATTGTGTCTTTACTCATGATGATGTCCACCAAACTTTTCTTTGTTTAATTTACTAGCCGAAAGTGAATGCCAAGTTGGCCACAAATTTGGCCACTATCCAACACCAACACCAACAAACCCTACTCTCTCTACTGGAATCTCTCTGCCCTCCCTCAAAATTCTCCGATCACTTCTCAAACCGATAAAAATAGCCTACAAAAATCCCGATGACGAACCCCCAAAGTTGCGCCACTTGTCAACACCAGCGAAAAAAATGCACAGTGGACTGCCCCTTAGCCCCCTACTTCCCCTCCAGCTACCCCACAAACTTTCACAACGCACACAAACTGTTGGCGTCAGTAGAGTCGTAGACTCGACAAACTCGTCACCGCCCTTCCTCCCCACCTCCGAAGCCCCACCATGTCCACCATCTTTGTCGAGCCGACCACCACGCCAAAGACCCTGTTGGCGGCTGCCACGCCGTCGTCCGGTCGCTATGGCGATAGCGCAGACGTTGGAGGACTTTAAGGACAATGTGGGTATGTGGAATGTGTACGATCATATACAATTTCATCAGGTGCAAAAGAAAGGTTCTCAAGAGCAAGAAGAACAAGGCAATATTGGTGCAGGAGTTCCTCCGCAGCCTCAGGAAGAACAGGCCAATGTGTTTTGATATTTCTCAGTTTTTGAGTTTTAAGTAGGAATAAAAGTACACAAGTAACTAAAGATTAGTAAGTTGTTCGAGAACTGATTACTAACCAAATCCACATCTGCCTACATTAATCTATTAAGCAGGTAATTTTCAATTTATTTTTCAAATTAATGGTAACAAAACCTAAATTACTATTAAGACAATACTTCCATTCCCCAACTGGAAGATCAACTTGTATGTAGGGCACAATGAACACCGCCGTGATAGCGTCTCATGCCAATGATACAGGTCACATAGAGAGAAACTATCAAACGTCTTTGTAATTGGAGCTGGACGCCACATTAGTGGTGTACCGTGTAGTCGTGTACCTGTTCCATACAATCATCTGCTTGAGCCTCCAAAGATTAAGTACATGAACAACCATTTGATTACCATCAAAGTCTGCATTGAATCCTATCCAAACTAATGGATGTAAACAAATAACATGTCCTACTAAAGGGGTTGGAACGCCTATATGCCTAATCTATGCGGAGTAGGCGTCCTATTTAGTAATACGAGATGCTCTGTCATAACTTCCTCAAGTATTTCCCATACATCCAGCTCTTTTTTTCCAAATTTTACTCTTAGCAACTACTATATTGGAAGCAAAGTGTTGTCTAATTAAAACCACGGATTACATCGACCAATTTGTTTCAGAGTTTGTAATGGATCCAATTTGTTGAAGGAACTAGTAAATTTAGTAAGTAGACCAAGTACAGTACTGAGAAAGATTCAAGAGTCGAGTACTGCAATACTGAATATTGATGTGTTCATATCATATGTACATGAAAGCTTTTTTGTTTCTGGAATATACTTATTCATCATAAAGTACTTCCCAAGTATTTTTTTGAAGAAACACTTGACTTTTTAATACAAACTTCAACATATTTATTATAAAACTGCTAAAATACTTCGTACATAAATAGTCTTAAACGAATTCTAAGAGTGATAATAGCATGTTATTCTTGATTGAGAAAAAAAAATGATTCATTCTAAGAAAAAAGTAGTTCTTACCTTCATGTACGAGTAGTGAACAACCATAGAAAACCTTCTTGTATTTCAGGGATGGTTAAGAATAGGAGTCTCTTGCATGGATTTCTTAGTTGAGTCATATTCGGATATGTTTAGCAATCTAAAGTCTTGAAAGCTCATCTGAATACTCGAGGGAGGCAAAAGGCAAGGGCAGAAGGCTTAGATTCATTGTATGGCATTTCCGGGAAAGGCTCGGCTTCAAAAATGTACATGAAGCTTCCTCCTCATATGGCTTCTCTAGGGATGGAGGTAAGCCCAACCCCAAGCTTTTGCGGTTAAAATTTTTGTACACGACCTCGTCTTTATTATGGACGCTTTATTCTGGCTCCACTTCTGAAAAGTCAAGCCGATACAGTATGCAAGGCGAAGAGCTTTGCATGGAGATAAGCTCTCCTAAAGAAAGAGGTAAGATGCATGTAGCTTCAATTAGAATAGTCCTAATCTTGAGGAGAAATTTTTCAGTATGCTCAAAACATGAGAATGGTAAATCACATGTCATTATATAAATGGGAGGAAGTTTTATTTTTCAAGTGTTCCTTCATTTGTATAATAACATGTGGCGTATTACTTGTGATTCGGACACACTAAAAAATCTCTCGGTCGAGGGAGACAGAAAATTGCCATTGTTGTGGTGTCTTCCTTTTCCAACCCTTGGGCCTTGGCAGCCAGTTACTTGACGACTAAGGATTTGGGTTGGGCCAAGGCAATTGTCTTATTTATATTGGGCTGTTGCTTCAATCAATCTATGACAATAATAACCATATGAAGATCGGCCGGTGAAGGTTGCACCACATTCTAGATTCTACACTCCCATTTCCCCACCTTTTTTAATAGACTTTTTTTTTTTTTTTATCATTTTTTTATTTAGGAGGGGAACTTGTTATCCTTTTCATTAATTTATGGGAACCAAGGCAATGATATAAGCTTACTAGTTTTAACTTTTGACACAGAAGATAAGGTTTTTTTTATTCAAAATAGTCCCTTAAATTGGCATATAACTCTCCATTTTGGTATTTGAGATTTAAATTTGATAGAAATTGTCTCTGAGTTGTCCACTGCCAATTATTTTGATCATTCCATGAAAAATCTCTGTTAAAATAAGAAGAAATTGAGGGTTAGAATTCACCATGATACATCTGATCCACGCATAATATCATGAAAAATGAAAATTATATATTTTCTCACCATCCCTACAGTTGCATTTCTACCATATATGTCTTTTTCATTCCGTCGAAGATGACAAAATTACCTTAATTTTTGTCAAATCAGTTTGACCCATTGTTTATTATACTAAGGGCATTTGTTCTTTTGGTATTTATTTAACTGAGATTTTTCACAAAATAATCAAAATAATTGACGGTGAACAAATTCAGGGACTACTTCTATCAATTTCAAATCTCATAGACCAAAGTGACGAGTTAGATCAATCTCAGAGACCATTTTGGTTAAAAAAACTCAAAAAAAAAAAAATGGAGGAAAGAAACGAACACATGATCCAAAGATTAAACATTATTATTTGAGCTACAAATTCTAAGCTCGTTATGCATATGTGCACAAGAATAAAACTATCTACTAAACCCACTAGCACTACTCAAGCTACACACGCTTTGTTTGCTAAGTTGGGAGGCGTCAAATTCGATTTTTATGAATAACGAATTTTACATAATTATAATATGTAACTCAATCCGATTCTGTATCTTCCCATATAGTTTGTATAGACAATGCTTTTGTAGGAACACTTTCCATACCACGAACGAACCCCAAAGTTACAAAAAGCAAATGTCTATCAATAACAATTAACAAAACCCTAAAAAAATTAGCGGACGATGAATTTCAAGGCAAAAAGGAAGGTCGGTGTCCATCCATGGAACTCAAAAAGAATCCATCCCTCCAAGGGCAATGTGGAATTCCAAATGTCCACTCCTCCAAGTGTAAAATGGGGCTCTAAATATCCATCCCACGAGGGCAACATGGACATTTCACATCTAATCACGCTCTTTGGACCCTAAAATACCTCTCTCCTCCCCCCTTCCCTTACCCCCAAAAACCTTTTAATCTTCCAAAGCTCCGGTCTTTCCCCCGTTTTCCTTCCCATTTTCTTGCCAGCCAAACACCACCGCCAGCTTCTGAACCGACCCATCAACGCCTCCGGTGTTTTGATTAAGAGAGAGAAAGGCCCGGTGAATCTAGAGAGAGAAGCAATCAGACATTTTTGGTCTTCAAGCAAGAGATGGCTTTGAGGCGCCTGATCACTCAGGTCGGTTGAATCTCTCAGCTGGGGGTTCCCAAATCTATAAAATTTATGCAATTTTTTATATGCGATAGAATTGTTTTCCCAATGAAATAGCTTGTTTCTGTTACTTAATCTCGGAAACCCTAATTCCTGTATTTTGATTGTTCAGTAGTTTAGGAGTTTGGTATTAGGTTAATTTCTGCACCCGTTTTGTTCATGTTTACGATGTTGCGGTATACGGGTTTGTTTCGATCTTGAGTTTTGTGGGTTTAAAATAAGGAGATGCTTACATTGTGGAGACGTTGGAAATTTGTAATTTAGATGTTGATATCTGTACCTATCGGGAACCCAGTATGAGGTGGACCTTTTGGACTCGTTACGAAAATCGGGTGTTATCTACCAGCAAATGAAGGAAGAGTTAGTTGATAATTCCTTTTAGGTGGTTTAAGGGCCTATTAGGATCGGTTGAGGTTGCGTTGTTCCTCTGAATAGGAGTTTGTGTAGTCATATTTTAAGGGTCGGGTCACCTCGTTTGATCTTAAAAGAATGAAGAGGATTGATATATTTCTTGGAAGGAGGAAAATGAGTATACTATCATCCAAGTCCCTCCCTTTCCATCGTTGAGAACTTGCAATTAATGCCTTAATGAATGCTGTGCTCGAGGGTGTTTTTCCAATTAAGTTTTAATTTTCTATCTCAATGAGCAAAAGGATGGAACCGTTTAATTGCCTTCTTAGACATACTTCTGTTGTTTCTTCGGGCTCTTTTTAACTCTATGTTCTTTCGTTAACAGGTTTCCAGGCATCGATCAGAGTTGGGACAATTGACAAAAGTGGTTCCCAGAACTTATTTTCCTGCCAACAGGTTAGGAGGAGGTGCCGGAGGTATGACATATTCAAAATATTTTGATTGGTATATTTCTATTGTCATTCATTTTAAACTTGCAAAGAATTATGTTTCTTGTTCATTATCTTGTCAATTTGTTCCTTTAGGTACTTCATTGTGAGGCTTTAAGTGAACGACAGAATACTCTTCTCCATTATCTTCACTTATAGAAATGATCTCATTTTTTTTTAAACCTTATGCAGGGAATAAGTTTTTAAGTACTCAAGAAAGGTTCAAGTCCAGTTATGTTGGCAATTTTTCTCGTAGAGTACGCGATACCGATGAAGCTAGTGAAATTTCCTATCTAAAAGAACTTTACCATCGGGGTGATCATGAAGCAGTGATAAGAGCATTTGAAAGTCAGCCATCATTACATTCTAACCCTTCAGCACTTTCTGAATATGTGAAAGCATTAGTAAGAGTTGGCAGGCTGGATGAGAGTGAGTTACTCAAGACATTGCAGAGAGGTGGGTAATGGAACACGGTTATGTTTCCTTTTTAATTTCTACCAAAATTATACCCTAGTTCGTCTTTATCTTGTAGACTTGTCTGAAAGTGTGCTAAGCTTATGGATGAAGTAGAGTTTAGTGAAGCTTAGTTGGATGATGGTTTTTTAGTACCCTGCTTTTTTACAATTAAATTCCCTTTTCTTGTGTTAATTTACAGGGATCTGAACCTTCTGTTGAATTTTCTGTGCGAACAATGTTACACTTAGCACTTACTTTTTTAGCACTTACTTTTTTAGAGTTTTTTCACCTTGACCTGGCTTATAAATTTGACTCCTCGTCTACAAATTTTGTAGGCGTCACCAACTCTGCAAGGGAGGAAGAAAGCTTTGCTGGCTTCTCAGTTCTCAGTAATGTTGGAAAATCAACAAAAGAAGGTATTCTTGGAACTGCAAGTGCTCCTATTCATATGGTGGCTAGAGAAGGTGGTCAGTTTAAGGAGCAGCTGTGGCGTACAATTCGCACTATCGCACTGGCCTTTCTTTTGATATCTGGTGTAGGAGCACTCATTGAGGATAGAGGAATAAGCAAAGGTATTACCATCTCTTGGTGCTTTAGGCTCTTCTGCCAATTGATTAAGATGCATTTTGAAAATGGTGAAAGTTTTTCCTTTTAATTTTCCATTTCCACATTTCAGGACTTGGACTAAATGAGGAGGTTCAACCTAGCCTGGAATCAAACACAAAATTTAGTGATGTAAAGGGTGTTGATGAAGCTAAATCCGAGTTAGAGGAAATTGTTCACTATCTGCGAGATCCCAAGGTAAATGAATCAACATTATGTATAGAAGAATATGTAATATGAAGACCTTTTAGTCATTACCCTAAGTCTCCTGGTTTCTGGGATGGGGGCAATATCATTGCTACTTCATCCAACATAAGGTGGTGATTTTGGAAGTGACCTATTGGAGCAAAGGGCTTGAAATGGTTTCGATTCACTCGATAAAATTTCCCCTCATTTGCATTGTGGTTCTTAAATCAATTCAAGAGTACAATCTTAAAAAACCTTGATCTTGTGGAGAAGATGATATGCCAAATCCATCTTAATTGGTGCCATTTGTTTCCAATGCTTGCACTGTATTTATCTTTTTTTATAACTGTAGAGCGTACCCCTTAATGAGATTTCCCTTGTTGCAGCGTTTTACTCGTCTAGGTGGCAAGCTCCCAAAAGGTGTTTTGCTTGTTGGTCCACCTGGCACTGGAAAAACCATGTTAGCAAGAGCCATTGCTGGAGAAGCAGGGGTGCCTTTCTTTTCATGCAGCGGCAGCGAGTTTGAAGAGATGTTTGTTGGTGTTGGGGCTCGAAGGGTGAGGGATCTTTTCTCGGCTGCAAAGAAACGGTCACCTTGTATAATATTCATTGATGAGATAGACGCAATAGGAGGAAGCCGGAACCCAAAGGATCAGCAGTACATGAAGATGACCCTTAATCAGTTACTTGTTGAACTTGATGGTTTTAAACAAAATGAAGGGATTATTGTCATTGCTGCTACTAATTTCCCAGAGTCTTTGGACAAGGCATTGGTGAGACCTGGACGGTTTGACCGGCACATTGTTGTCCCTAATCCTGATGTTGAAGGGCGAAGGCAGATTATGGAAGCCCACATGTCGAAGGTAATCTTTTTATGATGGTTTTGATAGACTCTGCCTAGAATTTGAAAGGTCTTTGGTTACAAACATCGTCTGCAGTAGTCTCATGCATTACACATCGGAATGAAACATAATATGTTTGAGCAATATGGTTTATGGGCATATTTTGGTTGTCATTGTTTTCATTATATGACTTTGTATTTTATTGATTGAAGAAGTTTAGGTCCATAAAACCAATTGGCAATATGTGAAGTAGCCCAACCTCTTATAATCGCTTGCAAAGTTTCTACTTTCACTGATGTGGGACTCTTTTACCTCCACATCCTCACATTGGTGCAGCAGATTCTTTAGAACTAGAAGTCATTCCATGACTAATCAAGATGTTATTTTGACAGGTTCTGAAGGCCAATGACGTTGATTTGAGTATTATTGCTAGAGGAACTCCAGGGTTCTCTGGAGCTGATCTTGCGAACTTGATCAACATTGCTGCTCTGAAGGCTGCCATGGACGGTGCTAAAGCAGTGAACATGGCTGACCTTGAATATGCAAAAGACAAGATTATGATGGGAAGCGAACGCAAGTCGGCTGTTATATCTGATGAGTCAAGAAAGCTTACAGCTTTTCACGAGGGTGGCCATGCACTTGTAGCTATCCACACCGATGGTGCTCATCCAGTTCACAAGGCAACAATAGTTCCTAGGGGTATGTCGCTTGGCATGGTTGCCCAGCTACCCGAAAAGGACGAGACAAGTGTCTCCCGGAAACAGATGCTTGCACGGCTCGACGTTTGTATGGGGGGGCGTGTTGCAGAAGAGCTCATCTTTGGAGAAAGTGAAGTTACTTCCGGTGCATCAGATGATCTCCGGCAAGCTACTTCGCTTGCTAGAGCAATGGTTACAAAGTATGGTATGAGCAAACAAGTTGGGCTTGTCAGTCACAATTACGACGACAATGGTAAGAGTATGAGCACAGAAACTAGGCTGCTCATTGAAGAAGAAGTAAAGAACCTCTTGGAAAGGGCATACAACAATGCAAAAACCATCCTCACGGAACACAGCAAGGAACTCTACGCCCTCGCTAATGCTTTACTAGAGGAGGAAACACTGACCGGAACTCAGATCAAGTCCTTGCTCGCGCAAGTAAACTCCCAGCAACAGCAGCAGCAGCAACCGCACCAGCAAGTAGTTGCAGCAAAGAATAACTCGCAGTCTAAGCCAGTGCCACCCTCCACACCCAACGCGGCTGCATCTGCTGCTGCTGCTGCAGCCGCAGCTGCAGCTGCCGCAACTGCTGCGGCCAAGTCAACAGGCATTGCTCCTGCCGGATCTTAGCACAGGCCAGGTTGATGAGTTGCGGGCATCTATTTACCCGTGTCAATGTGCATATAGTTAAATTTTACTCTCACCAGCCTATCTGTTCGGCGTACTGTATTACGCTGCTGCCGCTGAGGTATATTTTGTGTATCTCCGTAGCCAGAATGACTGGGATTTAGACGAGTTGAATTGCGATCAGTCAGTGTAGGGGTTATAAATTCTAATTAAGGCACCGGATAACATCCCCTGTCTATTTTTTGTTCTTCATATTTCGGCCTCTGATGGTTTTTATTTATACAATAAAAAGTACTGGATTCTAAATTTTGGTCAAATTTTTTATTTTTCCTTCACTTTTCATTCCCCCTCCCCTACAAGAAATTGTTCCGAGGAATTCTGGTGTTCAGAACTGAACCGTTTGGTCATTTTATAAGCAAATTGCATTCAGTTTTGCCATTTATTGTGTTACACGAAGTATATCCCAGAACGTTGCACCTTTCCTGCGGGTCGGAACTTAGCCGACAAGGAATGTCACTGTCTTTGGACGGTACGGCCGCCGTTCATGGGAGCTTCTGTCACCGGCTCCCTTGTCATCAGGTCACCAACTTTCTTGAACTTCCGGTACCGTACAGATGTTAGCCCCCATAAAATAGCCTAAAAAAATCCCAACGACGAAGCCCCAAAGTTGCGCCGCTTGTAAAGACCAGCGCAAAAAATGCACAGGGGACTGCCCCTGGCCCCCTACTTCCCCTCCAACTACCCCACCAACTCTCACAACGCACACGAACTGTTCGGCGTCGGAAGACTCGAACAACTCGTCACCGCTCGTCCTCTCCACCTCCGAAACCCCGCCATGTCTACCATCTTCGTCGAGGCCAACCAGCGCGCCAAAAACCCTGTTGGAGCTGCCAGGCCGCTGTCCGGTCGCTACTCTGTTCCATCAACCAGCACCAGGCGGAACTTGACCGCGTGCGCCACCAGCTTGAATTGCGCCCCGGCGGCAGCGATGTTATGGCGAAAACTTTGGAGGACTTTCTAAGTACAATGTGCGTACCGGAAATGTGTGTGATCATATACAATTTCATCAGGTGCAGAACTTATTTCCAGAACAAGAAAAACAAGACAGTGTTGGTGCAGAATTGACGAAAGATAGAAGTCCCTTTTCTGAATTGAAACAAATGAACTCGTTCAATACATACTTTGGCTAAACTCAGCTATAATTTATGTACAAGCTAAATACAATTAATTAAACTTAACACGACTGATTAGTCTAACTAATCACCACAGTATTTGACAAACTCTACTTTGTTATATGCTGCTGACATGGTTCTTAATTAGAGGAGCAATCTGATGTGGAGTCAGGTACACTGTCAAGAACCCCGTCGAGCTTTGCCTCTGATCGGCGACGATGGGGAAGTAAGGGGCTCATGGTTAAGCTCATTTTATCTCCTTTTGGTAAATCATTGATTCGATAAAATTTCTTCAAACAAGCATAAGTATGCATTAATCTGTAACAAAATCCTAGCTAATGGTGAACTTAAATACTCTAGCTACAATATATTCGTCGCTATAGACGAAGGAAAGAAAGCCATTAAAGTGATGGGCAAGACCTTGGCATCATGCGCCTTTTTATAGTGTTCTCCGGCCGGCGAATTCGGCGTGTATTTAGAAATGTGACTAAAACGTATCCACGGAGAAGATATTGTCATTAACGTTTCGCATCTACGAAGGTTTGGAATTTATTTTCATATCTAATTATCATAATGTCAGTCATCTTGTAACTCGTTGACTTTGTGATACAACTTAAGGTCAACAGGTTTTAGGTTTGACTCGTCTTATCGCAATTTAAAACAATCAAAACTCTCTTTATTCAATGATTCTTACAAAACATTTAACACACTATGCATTAAATTAGGCACAATGAAGCTTTTGGGAATCATGAAGTTCTTGCAGAATGCGAAGATGAAGAAGAACCAGAAGTGAGCTAATCTAAAATAAACTTAGCCCCATCTTCTCTAACACCCTTGTTTCGAATGCCGTCGATCATCCGATGCACAACGCCGATCGTCGGGCGATCTTTAGGCAACGGAGTCAGGCAGAGCAGGGCCACCTCCAAAAGAGCCCACATTTCGCCCTCCATTCCCCCAACAGCTCAAAATCCAATAGTTCCCATGTATTGCCCTCTTTCTGCACCGCCGTCTTAACCCACGCCGCCAAATTCGTCTCTCCTTCTTCCTCCGGCATCCTCCCCGTCGAAATCTCCAGCAGAACCACACCAAAGCTATAAACATCGCATTTCTGCGTAAACTTTCTCGGAGTTTTATCATTGGACACCATCAGTTCAGGAGCTCTGTATGCACTTGATGAAAACGGAGCAGGGAGGAGCTGCTGGAGTCCGATGTTGGCAAGGCAGGCGTTCCCCATTCGATACACCAATATGTTCGACAAAGTGAGGTTTCCGTGCAAGAGCTTGGATTTACTGCAGCCATGGAGGAAGGCCAGTCCCTCCGCAGACCCGGCAGCGAGCTTCAACCTTGCGGCCCAAGCAAGCGGCGTTCTTCCAGGTCCTCGGTTTCCGTGCAGCGCGGAATGCAAGCTTCCGCCCGGGAAGAAATCGTAGACCAAAAGCAGCTCGTGGCTCGAATTGTGGTAGGCTCTGAGGGCGGCGATGTTGGGGTGCCTCAGCCCGCCAATCTGCCTCAAAAACCCATCGATTTCCTTCTCGCCATTTCTCCTCTCCCTCACCCTCTTCACCACCACCGTGTCTCCGCTGTCCATCACCACCTTGAAAGTGGCCCCTACGCTCCCCTTCCCCAGCATCTCCGCCGACCTATGATGCACGCATACTTCTGTTTGGTCCTCCCGTATCCCATATCCGATAGTTGATCAGATACGAAATTTGCCCGATACTTTCGGATTCTATCTCGTCCGACACGTATCCTGGTTGATGAACACGAATTTGACATGATGGATATACGTATCCTATTTTTAAGATACACGTATTTTGCTTTTAAGATACATTTACACCTTCAAAAAAAGGTAATGAGGAAAAGAAAATTAATATGAGACATTTATAATTGGAAGTTGCTAAATACAAGGAGCTTCCCTCTAATTAAAACCATGAATATGACTCTCACACTTCTTCTACTGTATAAAGAGGATTAGATTTCGAACTTTCCTTCTTTAACAACTCAAATGTACTTGAATTTGAATGATGAATTATGTTTTAAAATGTATATTTTTATTGATATATACATTTTTATTTACCGTATCCATAACGTATCGTATTTTAATTTTTGGAAATTTTTCATATCACCGTGTCGTGTCGTATCATATTGTATCCGTATCCGTATCCATGCTTCATAGCCGCCGACGCCTTCAGCAGATCGCCCACCTTGTCGACTCCCCTGCACCCTTCCAACACCGCCATGTCTTCGCTTTCTCTGGGCCCACCACCAGGCCCATTGCCACTAGACGGGACCCGCCGGTGAACGAGTTGGACTCGAGGCGGAGAGTTAGCAAGTGAGGCAGCTGAGCGAACTCGGCCAGTGGGATTTCGCCGGAGAATTGGTTGTGCGATAGGTCGAGGCGCGGGAGGTGGCTTTGGCGGGAGATTCCGGCTGGAAGGGCTCCATCGAAGCGGTTGTGGGAGAGGTACATGTGGTTGAGGTTGTGCCACGCGGAGAAGTCGAGGGAGGAGGAGAGGCGATTGCGGTTGAGGCTAAGAAGCTTGAGGTGGGCGAGTTGGGTTAGCTGGTGAGCCGAACCGGTCAGGTTGAGGTTCTCAAGAACGATTCTGGTGACTCGGCGGGTCGCCGGGTCGCAAGCGACGCCAAACCAAGTGCCGGAGCAGGGGTCGGAGGAGGCGACCCAAGAGGAGAGCGAATTGAAGGTGTCGGTGGAGGATTTTAATGCCAGCAGGGCGGTGGTTTCTGGGTTTGAGAGAGAGAGAGAGAGAAGAAGGAGAAGAATAAGAATAGTGAGAAAAAATGAAAACTCTTCTGCTTCTGCAACATTTTTCTGTTGATTTTGCTTCAGATTCTCAAGAAAGTTGGGGAAGAAAGAGAAGGAAGAGGGAAACAAAATCAGAAAATTTTCATTGGCACCAGAATACAGTAGTATTAAGAAAAGTTATTAACTTTTTAACAAATGCATTCTATCATTTGTACGCAAGGTATTAAATATCGGTAATATTGAAAATATCGGTAATCTGAAAACACGGAAATATCGGGATAATATCGATATCGATAAAAATTACATGGAAACCACGGAAATTGTAAGGAAAAACTTGGAAATTTTTATTGAAACTTTGCAGGATGTTTATTTAGTCAATTATCTATTAGTTTATCATAAAAAATTGGAAGGAAATGCATTGCATGATGGATTTAACTAATTTAAGTTGATTATATAACGAGCTGGCAAACATTGTGAGTGTAGAAAATATGTAGTAATTAATGAAAGAATTTTAAACACATCATAATCATTTATATATAATGAATTAGTACAATATTTTACACTTTATACATTGCATGGTAAGATACATGAGTGACTTATTACCCTTTATTTTTTTTATTTAAGAATTATATGTTTGTGGGGGTTTTATTTAAAATTTATATTGAAGATGCTCTTAAATTATGTAAAATTGTGATTGAAAACAATATTTTATTTTATTTTATTTTCAAAATGCAAAATGGGCATTAAGAAAATTGCAAAGAAAGAGTCCCACTTAATTCCCAAAAATGCAAAAAATCCCAACCCATCATCTTTCTTCATAACCTATCAAAATCCCTATTGCCGTCAGACTCTTTCCCTTTTATTCCCACTTTGCCTTTTAGTCGCCTATCTCTCTCTCTCCATCCATATTCTCTCAAATTCCTCACTCTCCGCATGTCCGACCCCCTCCGCCCTCCTCCGTTATCCCTCCCTTCCGCTAGATCTCGGCACCCCCACCTGAGAAACCACCCCCACCCACCCACCCAACTGATCATCATCTATCCTTCTCCCACTCCCACACACACGCACAGAGACCCACATCGGCAGATCGGCTTCTGCTTCTCCCTCGTCGCCGCCGTCGTCTCTCTCCTTTCTCTCTGCACCGAGGGTCCGAGACCCACATACACACACGCACACCCATCATCATCAGCAATCTCGTCTTTCTCCCTCTCCTTCTCGTCTCTGCAACTCGGCGAACTCCACCAAGGCCGTGCGTGTCGACTCACTTTCCGAACACATCCGACGGTTTCACGGCAAACTTCATATATAAAAACGTTCATCTCGTCTTCTATTTCATTTTCATACCTAGATCGGAGTCTAGGGTCCTGTTTTATAGTCGGTCGGAGCTTTTACAGCTCCGGCGTTCTTCTCCAAGTAGGCCAGTTCCGATATTATCGATAATTTCGATAATATCGCGATATTATCCCGAAAATCATTTGGATATTGAAAAAAAATCGGTTCCCCTAAAAACCGATAATATCGCCGATATTATCGGCATTTCGGACCGTGTTTGTACGTAATATACTATTCTATATTTCGGTCATAATAAAAAATCTCTCAAACAAAAAGAGAGTCAGTTACAAGATTGGTAAATTACGGCCAGTAACTAGCTCTTGAGACGGAAAAAAAAGAGACGTTGGGTAAACGATGAGACGTTTTTCAATGTAACCGTCACATGAGATAGTACATCACGTGTCGTTATATAAATGGTGAGATGTGTGTGTTAAAAAGTTAATAACTTAAAAAATAAAATTTCCCACCACTTACATAAAAACACGTGATGTACCATTTGTGTTCCCGTTATAACTAAAAATTTCTTGTAAACAAGAATGGGTTGAGTCCACTTGTTAATTTGTCATGACTCCAAAGACTGTTCCAAAACTGCGGGAGAGTTTCTAGATGAGATATTCGATAGGTCTGTCTGCTTAGAAGGTGTAAGACTAACGTAGAAGGAGAAGTTAAAAGCAGACCTCTAAATAGTACACCTTCTTCTCTCATGCAAAATTAAAAGTATTTAAGTTAATAATAGTTTTTAGTTCGATATTGAGTGTTTATTTTGTGAGAGCAACGATTACTATCTATATTGAAACAATCTTGTAATGTTCCTATTAAAATCAATGTAAGAAGACGATACACAATTCCCATCTATGAGTGCTGAGTATTAAGATTTAATTAAAGTTTCAATCCAAACCAGATTAGAGCAAGTTTAAACTCTTCAACAAGACCTTTACATATCAATTTAAAACGCTACAACCAGTTCGTAGCATTCAAAATCATACTCATATTCTAACAAAACAACTATCAAATAAAGCGTCGTGTGAAATTGACGTACATAATAGTCCTACATTCTTATGCGAAAGCAACGAAACATTCAGATAACTTGATTAGACACCGCTACACAAGATTTTTCCTAATATGTGAGTGGGGTAAAGTATTTATAATAAATAAGGGTTCATTTGTTGGTGCAGGTTTTTTGTTGTTGCTATAAACACGTTTTGGGAGGTCGACTCTGAGGTGGTAGGGAGGGTGGTGGCCACTGCCAGTAAGTATTAAAAGAGACAACTTCATTTGTTTTGATTTTCATTACTTTAATTGTGTATGCTTATAACCACTATGAGTGTGTGTGGTGTCTTCTGCATTATTATTATTATTATTTGTTTGTTTGTCAAACGATATATTTTGTTAGATTAGTCACCGACGGGGTTTGAACTCACGCTGTTATGCAAAGTTCATAACCTTTTCACCATTGTGACAAATGGCAACTTGCCATTATTAATATTTGTTGATTAAGTGAACTTGTCTTCCATAGTTCGATGTATCCCAATCAAAAGGAAAGGAGGCAAACAAATGAATCATTAAATATAGTTGTTTCGAATATACGACATCTCATTGTTTCAAATACACTTAGTGCTTTATTGTCAAAACCAAAATCATTTATTGTAAAATGTAATGCTAATTAGACACATAAAATTAATCGCAATACTAACGCATCATTCTTTTATACAAATAGTTTCACAAATAATGTACCAAAAATGCGATCAAGTTTGCATATCTAAGGTCTAGTCTTAATCATTTTCAGTAGACACCACCATGATTGGGGTAATCACGTTTTTACTTGCAAATCAAGTCTACTTACCAAAATGTAATCCAATTATATATCATTCTTATTATTACCCACAAAAAGAAAAAGGGTGGGTTCTTCTCCTTCACGATCGTATCTTGAAAAACATCAAGTACGTTTTTAGAGAGGCAAACGTTCTAACAGATGCTATTATTATTCTCATTTCTAACAAACAACAGCCTGGCAAATCAAATTTGTCATATGGAACTTCATTATACAACATATGAGCGTAATATGATAGCGGACCACAAAATAGTTATCATTTTGTCACTAGAGTGAGCGCACAAGTAGTGAGAAGACTCAGAAGAATGAGGAAATGTTTTAGGATTACAAATAGGTTTAAAGTTCGACATTCTAATGTAACAAAAAGATAATTGTCATAAGTGCGATTAATCCGTTATGAATATATCATTTTAATCCATAAGATCTTGCTCAACATGTTCCCTAATTCGTATGCTTATTGAAAAACATGCTGATTAAGATCAATCATGCACACAAATGCGAGCTAATCTAGCCATACATGCATGTGAAACTCACAAAACATAAACGATCATAATCAGTTCACGCCCGAGGACGCCACGTCACCTAGGACCCCTTGTCCTTAGTTATTTGAAGGTAGTAGAAAATGAGGACATTGGATTTGGAGCACTCGAGCACGATGTGCTATACTAATCAGCACCAACAAAGACACATTTGCTGGTAAACAATAATATCCTTTTTACCGAAAGTATATCACAAAGACACATTTGCTGGTAAACAATAATATCCTTTTTACCGAAAGTATATAGGGCATATGAGAGTTGACCAGAGGGCCATCAAATCCATTAGAGCAACTCCAGTGTAGGAGCCCTCCCCCCAGGCAATTCACTATTTAATCCACCTAGTGAACAGTAACTGCCCTTAATGAATAGTGCATTCCCCTGTCAATTGCCTTTTGCATCTCCACCCCTGCACTGAATAGCCCTGGCAATTGGCAATAAAATATTAATATTTTTTTATTTATAAAATAATACATAATAATTTTATTTGTAATTTCGGATAAGATTTTTAATCGTTCTCGTTGCACCACGTGTCATTATCCGAAAAGCCAATAGCAATAAAATTTTTGTATTTTTGTATTTATAAAATAATTCAAAATAATTATATTTGTTATTTCGGATAAGATTTTTAATCGTTCTCGTTGCGCCACGTGTCATTATCCGCAAAGAAAATTATTGGTGATGGATTTCCGATAAGATTTTTAATCGTTGTGTCAAGGCACGTGTCATTATCTGAAAAGACAATTATTGGTAATGGATTTCTGATAAGATTTTTAACCAATCACGTCGTGCCACGTGTCACAATCCGATTACAATCTTTGAGGATAGATTTCCACCAGATTTTTAACGAATGACGGCATGCCACGTGGCATTATCTACAACCTAATCCCTTCTAAATCCTCCATATAATCCCCCATCCATCCTCATAAATCTCACACCAATTTTCTCAAGATCTCTATCATTATTCATAGTTTCTGCTTCCTTCTTCGCCAAAATCCCTATCATTATTCATAGTTTTTGCTTCCTTCTTCACCAAAATCCCTATCATTATTCATAGTTTCTGCTTCCTTTTTACAATGTCTTCTTCTTCTTCTTCAAAGATGATGTGGGAAATCGAGCAAGAAGAGGAAGAATTGTTTAACCAATCACAAGGAATGTTCAATGTTAGGGATTGGGCCCAAAATGAGATGGAAGAGGATGACGAGCGTAGACGGAGAGATGACGAATCAAGAATGGCAGGAGCCTCACAATCCCGTCGAGTCGTCCAAGCTGTGGCTCATATCTGCAGGCCCAACCGTGCTGTAAACATTGATAGAAACAGGCAACGACGAGGTCAGGAGCTCTTGGACGATTATTTTGTCCGTAACAGTGCATTCCCTGAAACATACTTCCGACGTCGTTTTAGAATGGAACGACATTTGTTCAACAAAATCATGGGCGCTGTTTGCAACCATGATTCTTACTTTGTGCAAAAGCCGGATGCTTTTGGTGCTATGGGTCTCCTGCCTCAGCAAAAAATTACTGCTGCCTTGCGGATGCTTGCATATGGAGCAGCTGCAGACCAAGTGGACGAGATAACGAGGATGGGACAATCAACCATTCTTGAGTCCCTCATGAGGTTTTGTTCGGCAATCGAATCTATCTACACCGCAGAGTACCTCCGGAGACCTACTCATATGGACTTGCAAAGGCTTCTGAAGAAAGGCGAGATGCGAGGTTTTCCAGGGATGATTGGAAGCATTGATTGTATGCACTGGACTTGGAAAAACTGTCCAAGTGCATGGCAAGGCGCTTATGGGGACAGAAAAGGATCAAAAAGTATCATTTTGGAGGCGGTGGCATCTTTTGATACATGGATTTGGCACGCCTTTTTCGGGGTTCCGGGAGCTCAAAATGACCTCAACGTCCTTGCCCAATCCCCAGTGTTCAACGATGTCCTGCAAGGAAATGCACCAAAAGTCACGTATGAGGTCAATGGACGTATGTACGACGGGCCATACTACCTAGCTGATGGCATTTACCCAAGGTGGTCAACATTTGTCAAAACAGTGCCACGTCCGCGCAGTGCAAAGGAAAAACACTTTGCAAGATGTCAAGAAGGGTGCAGGAAGGATGTGGAGCGTTGTTTCGGTATCCTCCAAGCTCGCTGGGCGATCATCAGGGGTGCTGCCAGATTGTTTGATGTAGAGTCGCTTCGATCCATCATGATGACGTGCATCATTCTTCACAACATGATTGTGGAAGATGAGTACGATTATGAAGCCGTTGATGAATATGAGCCAGACACGATGAACAATTCAAGAACACGTATATATTGTGCTCATGACGCCACCGATGAGCCCGTGCAACATGAGCCATTAGAAAGGGATGGACGTTACAATGAAAGGATCATCCAACGATATACTGCACTTCAAAGGTCAAATATGCACAATGCCCGCCAACTTGACTTGATAGAGCACCAGTGGGAATTGAGGGGTGCTGACGATACTTAAGTTCATTAGTGTTTGTTTTTATTTGGTGTGTTTATTTTATTTTATGTGGTGTGTTTTTTTAGTTCATTTAGTGAGTTGAAATGTAATTTTATTTTATTTGGTGTGTTTATTTTATTTTATGTGGTGTGTTTTTTTAGTTCATTTAGTGAGATGAAATGTAATTTTATTTTATTTGGTGTTTGTTTTTATTTGGTGTGTTTATTTTATTTTATGTGGTGTGTTTTTTTAGTTCATTTAGTGAGTTGAAATGTAATTTTATTTTATTTGGTGTTTGTTTTTATTTGGTGTGTTTATTTGGTGTGTTGATGTTATTTTATTTGGTGTGTTTAAATGTGTTTTGAATAAAGTACTAAGTTCAATAAATTGGAAACAACATAAAGTACTCTATTCAATGAATAAGAAATTACAACCCGAATAAGAAATTACAACCCGAATTGATTGGAAAATTATGGGTTCGTGAATGGATGATAACCATCACCTAACCAATTTGTGGTGCTAGGATGATCTTCTCTTGTCATGCTAGGATAATCTTCTCTTGTGGTGCTAGGACCATCTCCTCTTGCTCTCGCTTCTCTTGCACGCCTCCTTCGCAACACATCCGCTTTCTCTGACTTCCAAAAATATTTAGAGTCTGGAGACTTCCCTTCTAAAGGCTCCTTCATAATGTCACGATCTCGTTCAGCCATTCTTTCTTCTCTTCTATGTTCCCTTTCTTGCCGAAGTAGTTCTCTTTCTCTCTCATCAGCTTCAAATTTTCTCTCAAAAGCTGCAGCTTTTGCATCCTCTCTAGCCTTATCAGCCTCAAATTTAGCCATTTCCCGGGCCAAATTCAATTCACCTTGGCGGGCAAGATCTTCCATATACTTTGCATAATCATTCTTGGAAGCATTACCTTTTCTCTTTGAAGCCTTCTTACCTTGAGGCCTAATTGGATAACGGGTTGACCCCGACGCTTGTTCAACGGGGGGCGTTTCAGGCACTTCTTCATCATCTTCATCATGATCATGCGAGGCATGCTCAGGTGTAGAGTGTAGAGGGGTGCTGTTCATGAAAACTTCTGGACCGACATGCACAACTCTAAATTTAGGACAATCTTTGACAATATTCCAACATTCAAACCGGGTGAATGTTTTGTTTTTGCTTTTGGTTTTGGCACCATACCAAGCTTGTGCTTGAAGTTCCTACACAAACAAATAATTATAATGAGAATAGGTAACAAATAAATAATTATAATGAAAGTATGTAACAAATAAATAATACAAACAAATAATTATAAATGAAAGTAGCTAACAAATAATTATAATGAAAGTAGGTAACAAATAAATAATACAAACAAATAAATATAATGAAAGTAGCTAACAAATAATTATAATGAAAGTAGGTAACAAATAAATAATACAACCAAATAATTATAATGAAAGTAGGTAACAAATAAATAATACAAACAAATAATTATAATGAAAGTAGCTAACAAATAATTATAATGAAAGTAGGTAACAAATAATACAAACAAATAAATATAATGAAAGTAGCTAACAAATAATTATAATGAAAGAAGATAACAAATAAATAATACAAACAAATAAATATAATGAAAGTAGCTAACAAATAAATAATATATTGTTACCTGATCCGTTAAATTTTCCCCACTTCGAAGATTACCACTAGCTTGTGCCAAGGCGTCTCTCCACGTACTAAACGATTGACTAAGTAATTTCCAACGACTGGACATCGATTCCTTAGTTCTTTGCCCACCCATTTTCTCAAGATAATTGGTATGAATAAGACTCCACATTTCTCGCAACTGCATCTCATTACCCGTAATCGAATCATGAGTAACTTGAACCCAACTAGTACACAACGCAACATCTTCAAGAAGCGTCCAATTCGTACCTGGTTGAGTAGTCATTTTGTTGGAAAAAAATTGGATTGAAACTTTGAAAGAAAGATAGGAATGTGGTTGAAAGTAGTTGAGAAAATATGAAATTGTGGTGTAGGGTAGAAGATAATGAGAAGGTATTTATAGGTGAAGTGAAATCAAAATTTTTTATAATTTTTCATAATTTTTTTTCGGATTTTTAAGAATTTTTTTACATTTTTTTTAAATTTTTATTCACCTAATTAATCTCTGCCGTTGGATTTAAAAAAATTTAAATTCCAACACTCCAGATTGTGCCACGTGTCACAACGGTAACATTTTAGATTTTTAAACTGTTTTTTCTTTTTTTTTTTAATTTACAAAGCCTAATAACGTGGACCGTTGATCTTAGATCAAACGGATGAAATTAAATTAGATTTTTAAATGTTTTTTACCGTTGGAAATCCAACGGCCCATAAAATAGGACCGTTTCAATCAAACGGACATGGGGAAGCCACGTGGCTTCCCCAACGGTAACTTTTCAAAACTGAAATCGCGGGCCCCTGCCCTGTTTTTTTGTCGGACGACTCGCGCCCACGCGCGCGTGAAACGCACGCGCCTGACGCAGCCCTCGGGCTCTCGGGCTGGCAATCCTCGACGGGCCTGCTCCTCGGGCCTCGCCTGTCGCTCGGGCTTCCATACGCTGGAGGTCATCCCCCCAGCAATTTGCTACTGTTTGACCCACTGGCCCCCGAGCAACCTCCCCCGCTGGAGGTGCTCTTAAGGTCACCTAAAGAAGTGGGTACCCCTTAGATTTCTAGTACCTCAAAAACCAGTGAGTCAGTGAGAGTGGCGTGAGCTTATTGAATGCCAAAAACAACTAGGGTTTTATTATATATTCTCCTCGGGCAGTACTATTCACATACGTTTTTTTTTTAACTTTTTATACATTTTTATCTTTTAATTTTATTAAATTCATTTAATCTGACGATAAAAAATAAAAAAATATATGAAAGATAAAAATAAATGTGTAAATAACGCCACTTTATTAATGTGAACATGAAAAACTCACAGTTACCAAATCAGAGAGACTCGAAAGAGGTCAATGTATCTATCTGTGAGATTCTGTGTAAAAAGTCCATCGTAATTGGTAAGGACAGCCACTAAAATCCACCGCCCCTCTTTTTTCATCTGATCACTAGATTTCCGCAGGTTTTGTGCTATTACTTTAGATGATGTTATCTACACATTATTTTTTATCTTTCACACATCCAGCCGAGCAAACAAATAAATTAAAGAAAATCAAATAACAGAAATTATGTGCGAAATATAAAAAGAGGTGCGTGCATGAACAGCACTGCCTTTTACTTTTTCCACCTAAATGCGTAGACAAGTATTTTACCCAAGAAAAGCACTTTTCTAGGAAATTTGTTCTCTAACATGAGTTGATGGGACACACGAATACAAGCAAAGTGATTTCGCGCTCATTATTCTTCTTCTTCTGCACTTATTCTTTTGTTTCTAGCATCAAGATTCCAAATCAAAGAACATGAGAGAGATAGGTAAACAAATTATCGCTCCAAAACAAAACGTAGAGCGGAGAAGAAGAATCATAATACCATAAAAACAGCTTAAAAGCAAAGCAAAACAGCTAGCATTTTTGGTTCTATTATCCTTGAATGCACAATTACGCGTAATTATGAGAAATGCAACCGAGTTGCCTAATTACGAGAGATTCTACCGTGTAATCAAAGGTTGTGTTCTAATTAGGGCATTTTAGTGATGCTCTGTTCATTGGCCTTCACTGAAAAGTATGCACTCATTATACTCAGCCAAATGCCACATAATTGGAAGACAAATTACACAACAATACTAATAATAATAATAATAATAATAATAATGTAGCATGAAATAGAAAATAATATGAAAATTAATTGCCATAAAAAAGCCAAATTCATCACTTACAATCCCCAAAAAGTATTATGAAAAGAAAAAAGAAGAGATGGATTCAAATTTGAACCCCAAATTTGCACTTAAAATCCTACTTAATTTTTCTTGTGATCACCATTTTGTTTTATCTTTTTAATCCTCCTTCTCAAAAGTTTACAAATCCCCCATCGAAAAACCCACGATTTAAGTAATAAAGAAAATAAAAGTGATTAAAAGGTCCATTTCCAGATCTTGATCCGAAGATCAACGTTGCACTTGGAGTTGGAAACGGAAGCCACCGACGGTGTCTTACCTTTTGGTACAACCCCTTTGATTCCTTCACACGTAACCCTAATCCCCACCTTCTTGCTCCTCAGCTTCCCCATCGACAGCTTCACTTCGGTGTCTATCTGCAGCTTCAGCGCCACCCCGCTCTGCTTCCTCAGATCCGATCTAAGCGACTTCACCGACTCGACGTCGAGATCCTGCGACGTTGACAGTACGGAGCGGAAGAAGGTGCTGTTCTTCGTGGCGCTCGTGAACGCCGGGATCGACCCGTTTGCGACTTGGACGTCTCTGGTGGTGGAGAGTAAGAGAGTGAAGGGATCGTAGGAGAAGGTGAGGTGGTTGTTGGGGTTTTCGGAGGTGAGGGTCAGGTTGAAGAGGGTGGCGAGGTGGGAGGTCGAGAAGTCGGCGGTGGTGGTGAGGTTGAGCTTCGCAATGCGGACGGACGTGAGGGTGAACTCGGGGCGGTGGGGGCGGTAGAGGATGTAGACCGCGGCGCCAGCTATGGCGGCGAGGAGGGCGAGGGCTATGAGGATGAGGAAGGACCAGAAGCAGCAGCAACAGCATAAATTGCGGCTGCTCCGGCGGTGGTGACGGTTGTGGTACTGGGGTTTCGGGCGGTATGGCTGTCTGAGTTGGGGTTTGGTACTTGGTGGGTTGGCTGTGGTACCGGCGGTTGTTGCGGCGGCGGGTGCGGCGGGTGCTGCGGCGGCGCCGCCGTTGGCATTGGGTTTGGAAGATGGGTAGACTCGGTCTGTCATGGCGAGAAATGGGTTGGAATTGGATTTGAGAGAGAGGGTCTGGATTGGTGTGGAAATTGTGAGGTTTTGGAGAGGGAAGATGGAGGAGTGAGAAGGATGAGAAGGGAAAGAGAACGGAGGAACCAAAAAAATAGGGGGATGATGCTTCCACCTCACACAATGTTAAGATGGATCTTTCCTGTAAATTTCTTCACCTGTAAATATTACTAATCACTAATCACTGCCACTAAGCTTACAGGAAAGGGATCCTCTCCTGATCCCTTTCACCTTAATTTTCTCATCAAATAATCCGGACTCTTGAAATTTGATCAAACGGTTAAAAACACAGGCATATTTAAAAGTTATAATAACTTCAGTCGTTAGATCAAATTTCAAGGATCCAAATTGTTTGATGAGAAGGATTAGATGAAAGGGATTCGGAGAGGATCCCTTCCAAGCTTACCAACTAAAGCCTCCAATAATTAATTTTCAATAAAAATAATACAAATGAGAAGACAAATAAATCCTCCTATGTTTGATTTCGACATGTGATCTAGTTGTATGGTCCAGATGTGATGGAGTGAATTGTCAGAAATGCGGGGTCCAATCTCTTCTGCATAATTTCCATTTTGTTGATGGATTTCTATTTTTCCTTCAAATGTTGATGCCTAACCTTCCATTTTTTTTTTGGGTCAGAGCCTAACCTTCCTTAAAAATTGACATAATGGCAATTTCCATATTTACGAGCGGTGCTATCCACACACTTATTTTTTTTTTTTTTCATATCTCCCTTAATTTTCAATTGCCAAATTGAATGAATTAAAAATGATTAAACAATAGAAATTAACATAAGGTGTATAGCCTGTAGAAGCTAAAATAATGCGTGTGGATAACATCACCTTTATTTTATATATTTTCATGAACATACTTAGGGTAGGTAGGTGGTAAGTAACCAGATCATGCTTTAATGAGCGTCGAGTATTTGTTACGCGCATAATTTGATTTGTAATCGGACATTAAGAAAAGAACATGATATGAATATTAAATGGCGAAGTATTAGGAGCACGACCGTGTGAGCTGATCTTGACAATTCATACTTCTGAGAATAATTTCCAAGTATCTGATTCACCACCCCACGAAGCAGGCACTAAAGCAGCAATTTGAGAATCTGCAAACACAAAAGCTCTATCTTCATTGACATGCATGAATGACCAAAATCAGCCTATATGCCTATAAACAACTTAAATTTTAATAAAAATGATTTTCATGCACTCATTTTCTCTCTATATACACACTAGTGTAATTTTTACCTTAAATCGAACGTGTGCGTGCTATGATTGAACCGAGAGGCCACTTAGTACTACGGTCTACTAATATTCCTCTTCACCTTTAAGTGAGAGGTTTTAGGTTCGATTCTTGTCAAAGATGAATTTGAGTCATATTATTGTTAGTCAATTGTGAACCTTAACTCACTCCCACTCCCTCACCCTCTTAATGTAAATAATATATTTTGATAAAAAAAAAAAAAGTGTGCATAAAAAGAAAGTTATGGTGTAGAAATGATTTTTTTTTTATTTTAAATATTGTATTACGACATTAAATTGGACCCATTTAGCATTTTGGTTGGTGAAGGATCAATTTTAATTTTATTTTTAAAATTGGGAAATATGTAAAATGTTATTTATAGTAAGGGAAACGAGAGAAGAGACAAGGAAGCAAGGTCCATAAAAGCAAATAGTACCCCCACCGACGACTCTAGGTAGCAGGTTAACAATAATTTATTAATCATGACTTTGACGCAGCTTCCACAGTAATTAGTTAACTAATCACGCTCAGTGTGGCTCAGTCAGTGGTTGCATTAACTTTACTCCTAAGTCTTGAACACAATTAACAAAATTATCTCCTACTCTCATTGTTAATATGAGTGTGACAATAATGGGATACTAAGCCTTGTGCCCACCAAATTTTGTTGGTAAAGTTTCTATGGAAATTCCCCTCGTATCGTAAAGTTTTTTATCGCTTTTGGAACCAGCTGTATGTCAATCAATTGACGGAGTTTGAACCTAGGACAATCCACCAGTTGCACAAGATTTTTATTTAAAACGGTTGAAGCTGATTTCGATGAACCCTAATTTCACTTCGATTAAGCAACAAAATGGTGGAAGGAAATGACAGATGCAAGTTACGACAATTGATCAGGACAGTGTCTTGACTCTCTTGTACCCTAGTTCGGATCTCATTCCCCGTAAATTAGAGTAGATTACAATATCGGTTCACTTTGAGGTGTATAGTTGTCATCGTTCTTTTATCAGTTTGGGCTTTGCCAAGGGAAACAGAAGTTTGATGCTGATGGGTCCACCAACTTTGGATTCTGGGTTGAAATGGGAATGTGTTGGTTTGGGCTGCTTTCCTCCAGTCCATAAAATATAATTGTTACATTATACGTGTATATACTTTTAATACATAATATTCTAAAAAATAAATGTTCAAATAAATTCTAGGAAAGGGATCCTCTCCGGATCCCTTCCTTCTAATCCAACAAACCAAGGGATCCGTGCCATTAAAAATTGATCCAACGATTGAAATTATTATAACTTTTAAAGTGAGCCCCTGTTTGTAGCCTTTGGATCCAATTTTAACGGCATAGATTCTCTGATTTGGTGGATTAGGAGAAAGGGATCCGGAGAGGATCCCTTTCCTAAATTCTAAAACAATGCTGACATCACATGACACAAAAACATGCCTTTGTTTCTTTGTGCACATGTATGCATGTGAAGGAATTTTGTGCCAATGCCATACATGTGCTCTAAAGGTGATATGTGTAATTTCAATTATTCCCTCAGAAGCTTTACTACAACCACAACATCAAAGTCTTATTCCAGTAAGTGAGGTCGGCTGCCCTCGCACAGACTATATACATACTCAAATTTAGGGTTTGACACAATCACAGTATCTACAGTTACAAAACTTTGGCCTTTGAACCTCTTTCACTTTCCCCTGCGCTGTGGCGGCCAATGGGCAGTCACCACGTCACAGCCGCAGGGAGAGAGCAGTTCATTAGAGGGGAAGGGACATGCTTGACTAAATTCATGTTTGTTTTGCACTTGGATAATAATTTATTCAACCCAAAATTGATTAATCTAATTGCTCAAATGGCAGAGACACATGTTTGACTAAAACTGGAGAGTACTACGGAGCAGTCTTTACCTCCAATGACTCCTCATTTACAGAAAGTTTTCGAGCATCTGATAGCCGCTGCGCAGAAAACGCCATCATCTCTGCCTTGCCTCTATCACAAGCATTCTTTAAAGGCGTCTATTCTGTTATCAAGACCATTATGTAAGAGGAGGAAGTACTTTCCCGAATTTCCCCAAGTTTCAGCCAATAAATTCAATCACATCAGTAAAAAACGGAAACATGGGATAGCCATTTTAAACCAACAAGAAAAGGCAAACAATTTAACCTTTCATTTCATACAGATCATGATATAGTGAGAAAAGTACAAACGAAATACAAAACTATCGCACCTTTGACATTTAATCTTTCTATTCATGAGCATAATACTGAGCAGAACAGGGACCATCACTAAACACAAATGCTCCAACGAGTGTCCGCTGATAATGAAATGATTTGCACGGTAGATTTTTTTGTCAGCAACAGATTCAAATTTGGAGAGAAGGTAAACCCCTGTAAAGAATTTGCTTTTATTTTTCACTGAAGAAAGAATTGCTTCTATACTTTGTAGTAATCAAGAGTTCTCATTGGATCGGAATGATCCTTGGTGGAATGCTTTAGTAATATAGATATTATAATAAGCTACACTCACAAACGAAAAGGTTTACAACGGACTAATAAAAATACCATTTCTGTACACAGAATCACTTGTGCAGGGAGCGGTAAATGGACTGATTAACAAATCATACTATTTTTACTCAAGAAAATAAAGATTAACGAACATGGCCTACCTGCGGCCCAAAGCCAATATCTTGAGTGAGTATATTTTGGTGGGAACACAGATGACATTGTTGGAATTGCTATACACGGAATCAACTGGAACATCATGTACAACCTGATATCATTACACGTTCTGCAAAGAAACTCATCCATACCTCCATTAAGTGTTTAACACAAGACCACAGCGGAGATAATACAAAACTTAAAGCACAACACTAACCTGTCATATGCAATGCTAAGAAAAGCAATGAAAAGAAGTGCAAACAGACAGCTTAAACCGATCCGTCCTCCCAGTCTCTCCACTATAAAACTAGAGAAAAGGGAGGAGTATGCAATCATCATCTGCAATTCAGAATCTACTTCAACAATGAAAATAAACAGAGAGAAACGGATTGTGCATGACTAGGATCCAGATACTTGGTTAACAACAAAATCATGGACCTCAACAATTGATTACTTTCTTTCACTCATGCTCTTTCTAGGAACCTCCCGTGGTAAACAATTGCACCACAACACATTCATATTTCCCTTCTGAGTGAAAATTTGATTAATTGTTAAGTACACACTTCTGATTTTGAAATTAACGGAAGGATCAACGGTGCAACAGAAGTTCAAGACTAAAGACAACAGAATATACTTTCGAATTCATGTACAAAACTGCAACTCGGGAATGTTTCAGGATTGTTTTCTCAATTATTCATCATCAACTAATGGATATTTTTAGAGCAAGTGTCACTAATAACTCTCTCAAGCATCTCAACGAAAACGAAAACAAATGAACAAACAAACAACCAGAGCAAGTGTCACTAATAACAGCTAAAACCGAGTGATCTTGAGACTAATTGAAATACTAACCGGCAAGGTGTCCCACGCTACTCTACTATCGGCAGGCCTCAAATGATAATAAGCAGACCCAAATGCAACCCCTGCTGTTCCAGCATAGAATAGCGCCCAACCCCAAACCTCGCCTGGCAAACTAAAACCAGTTTCCAAACAACACCAACCAAAAAAAATCAAAACTCCATCGAAATCAATGCAAGAAACAAAATCACTGCATGAAGTAATACATAATCCAGAAAGTGCAAAACCTGATGTTGAAAAGCCCCCCTTGTACGCAGAGCACAAAACCCAGAACGCCAACAACCAAAAAGGGGAAAGTTGTGATCACATTCAAGGTATTAGGCACTCCTGCGAAAAACCCAGATCATAAAATCAAACAAAAACATAAATTTCAGAAAAAAAATGAGAGAAAATGAGAAAAATTACCCAGAAGATTGCGCATGTCGGCGTACAGATGGTGTTTGGGGGAGTGAGGAATCTTGGGAGTGACTAGCATTAACAAAACCCAACACAGAAACGCTCCTCCCCATATCCGCCGTCTCTTCCCTCTGATTGCAAGCTGCTGAGTTGCCATCCACACCATCCCTCTCTCTCTCTCTCTCTCTCTCTCTCTCTCTAAAAGTCACTCACTCACTGCGCTTCTTTCCTCTTTCTACTAATGATTCGAATATGTTCGACGAAGTGCCAACTTTCTTTTCGAAAAACGTTACTGACTGGTTGGTGACATGAAAATTCGGCACCTTCGCGGCGGTGGTTTGTGGTGGTGGTGGTGGAAAAAGCCCCTTTCGGAATGGACCCGTCGAGTCGTTTTTTGCTTTGGCTAAAGGCCAGACGTGTCAGGACCACAAATGTCCCACGTGGGATTGATGTTGGTAATCAATGGTGTAAAATTGTCTGTGACATATCAATAGATAACAGTAGGTAGAAGTCAAAAGGCCGTCGCGCCACTTCGTCGTATCCACCCGCTTCTTTAGCAGTAAATGACAGTCACGTACGGTAATAATTCACGGTGCCTGTTTGATTTTTCTTTGGGAAATTTTATTTAAACCCATTAATTCTCTTTCCACACCCAACTTAGAAATTTTGTCCCACAAACTTACCATTTTACCCTCAAATACAAAATTTACATACTTGAAAAAAATTACACAAACATGTAAACCCACCCAACCACCTACCCTGGCAATAACTAGATTTGATTCTGGTCATCATTCCAGAAACTGTCACCACCGATCTGCTCTTTATCTCGTCGTTTTTCAATTCTTCGTGCCCAATTACATGGGGCTGGATTTTGGTCTAACTATTATCTCCTTAAACCTTAGGGTGCGTTTGGTACGCGGACGGGACGGAACGGAACGGGACGGGACGGGACGGAACGGGACGGGACGGGACGGAACGAAGGTGTAATTTTTGAAAAAGACATGGGGTATATTTGTCTTAAAATGGTAAAACATTGTGTTCCACAGACGTGGAACAAACCCGTTCCAGGGGGGAGAGGTGGAACGCAAAAACACCCAAAATCTGTCCCGTGGAACAACCCGTTCCACCCATTTTTAGCGCACCAAACGCGGGACGGAACGCCTCGTTCCGTTCCGTCCCGTCCCGTCCCACGTACCAAACGCACCCTTAATGAACTAATTATAAAAACCCAACAAATTGTAGCTCAAAAGAAGAACAACATGGAGGACGAAGGGATTGCCGGAATTCTACACCCATCTTTTCCTTGATGGAATTGCTGGGTCCACAGTGGCATATTGAATCCAAGCAGGGATGCGATCAACCTAAACTCCATCTCCATGCTTAAACCGGAATTTAACCCTTGAATTGTGAGGAATGGCTGAATTTCCACCAGAATCTGGTATCTTGATACTCAAAACCCCAAACTGGTTCTTGTCCATCTTGTGCTTGGGGCCATCCCATCCATTAAAGTCCCCAATAAGTTGTGCCTCCCTAAGTTATTTAAGAAACATAACATGTATTAAAGCAATTAAGACAAATCCATGCCTCAGAAAGTTATGGAATTTGAGAAGCTAATGAACTCACTGAGCGCAGGGGCCCATTCATGGTACACAATTACACCTGCTTCTCTGTTAAATCCAAATTTCAAATAACCTAGAGATGAACTAATTATATATATGTTGTTAAGAAGTTTGTATTTCCTTGATGGAATTGACGAGCAGCCACCCACTAATTATATTTTTGATGTTCTTCTCCAACCCACCCATTCTCCAGTTGATAATATCTTGCTACACCCATCTTTTCTTTAGGGCATAATTGGAATATAAAATTTAACAAAAATT
The DNA here is from genome assembly GCF_916048215.2 of Malus sylvestris. Taxonomy (NCBI): domain Eukaryota; kingdom Viridiplantae; phylum Streptophyta; class Magnoliopsida; order Rosales; family Rosaceae; genus Malus; species Malus sylvestris. The sequence continues at coordinate 4,740,010 of NC_062267.1, read as the reverse complement.
TAATGGGTGTAGAAATAGGTTTATTGGGTCCAAATAAAATTTCCCTTTTTCTTTCATCTTCTTTATTTTATCCTTATAGTTAAATTTTTAAGTTTTTAAATTTTTTTTCATTAATTTTTTTTTTTAATATTCAACACGTTATCAGTACCGTTTTGTTTTTTTTTTTTTTTTTGAGCTAGAGTCACTAACGTGATAGAGAGCTTTCCCTGTATTTTATCCCAGAAGAGAACACGCTGAAGTTTTTTTTTTTTTTTTTTTTTTGAGGGAAAGAAAACACGCTGAAGTTAAATGCCTTTATTTTTGCATAAAAGATTTAACTCAAGTGATATAAGATTAATAAAATTAATGTCAGATTATAAAATTTTACACATATTGCCAAAAATTAAGATTTTAAGACAAATCATATGACGATATGTGAAAAATTACAACACGTAGCCTCGAATTATTAGTTTAGAATATATGATCTTTCCGTGAATGAAAGTTTAGATGGAGGACATGCTACCCCATCACAGTAGCAGGGTGTAGACCTGTAAACCGGTCAGGTTTATCAGGTTTGGATCGGGTTCAATCCGACCCGTTAAACTAACGGGTCATCCGTTTCACCCGTTAACAATTATTATTATTATTTTTTTGCATAGAGTTTATTTTTTGTTGTTAAGACTTTACTGAAATTACTAAAACATCCTCAACTAATCGGTGCGAACGGGTCTAACGGGTTGACCCAAAGTGACCCGTTATTTAATAGGTTGTTAACGGATTCATCTGTTAGCGATCCAACCCGTTAAGCATTCATCCAAATACTAATATTAACGGGTTGGGTCGGGTCGGGTCGGGTCCAAAATGTCAGGTCTAGCAGGGTATACCACAAACTTTTTTGAGGATTTACAGAGGAATCTGTGTCTCCTTTTTTGGTTTTATAAGATCGCCCACTAACACAAAATTATTGGCAGCGAAACTCAAACCTTCATAGAGTGACATACAAGACAACAACCTTACCAATTGAACCAGCTCATAATATACATTTGATAATAGTATTTGTGTGCATGTACACTAGGAGTAGAGCATCTCAAATGTGAGTCCCTATTACTCCCATCACTACCTTTGAGTACTTATTTAGAGCAACTCCACCGTTGCAAAGGCCCCCTAGGGCTATTCATTATTTAATCCACCCAATGAACATTAACTGTCATTAATGCTCAAAATTCAAGCTTTCGATCATGGGTTTTTTTTACCATTTTGTTTATTTTTCAATGTTTAAGGAACATAATTAGGTCCTTGCATGCACCATCAGTGCACTGGTAAGTGCAGTGATCCTAGACATAATAGCTTCAAGCTCTAGCTGTAGTTTCAGGTGAGATTTCCTTGTTCCTTTGAATATTTGAGATTTTCTTGTTGGTGTTGTGATTCCGAGTGAAGACTTAATGGTTAAATTTTGTTCTTTTCGCTGTGCATGCTTTTTATTTCATTTTTCCAAAATCCGGCAAGAAAATCTAGCGAGCTCCGTGACCAAACCCGGTCAATCTCGACCACGGTTGTTACTCATAGTGGTAGAATCTTGTTCCTTTTTCATTTTAGCAGATTTTTTGTGCTTAAATTACAATATTTAATGGACTTTTAAGTCGAGATCGGAATCGGGATAAATCCCTGCCAAATATTCCGGTGTTCTCCCTCGAGGGGTCCGATGACCCATGTTTTAAATCATGGTTGACGTTGCCCTAACGTCAGCCTTGCATCATTTCCACCTCGGGCTCTCGTGCCGACTACTCATGCCGGGCCTCTCCCTCGGACCCGTTTGGGCTCAATCGCCAGCAAATGCTGGACTTCCTTGCTCGGGCGTTTCGGCCCTGTTTGATAGGCAATCCATCGAGCTACAAGCCCCGCTGAAGCTGCTCTTAAAGACTTAAAGGGAATCTGTGTGTCCCTAAAGGAATATTGCCTCAAACGAGAGAGTCTTTATGATAGAATCCCTAAATTTGAGGTTTTTAAGTGATTGGAACCCACGCCTGCTTTTCCACTTAAATTGTCTTGTTAAGTCCACTATTTCAGTTCTTATAAAGTTCCTATAGTGGGTACATACACCAAGTATCCAGCGAGTCTCTATACTTTAGAGACTCACTTTTTGATACATTGAAGATTCATTGTCCCTATATTAATTTTAGACTCATTTTATATGATAATTGTCCTTAGAGACTCAACTAAAAATGCCCAAGGTGTGAGAAGCCACATATTTGTGGAAGTGTATGTCATTTTCCATCCAAAATCCAACACATTTATGTTACAATGAGAATCCGACAGAGGCAGATTCCCTGCCCTCCCACTTCCCGTGCCCTCTTGTTTTGTGTGATCACGGTTAAGCCACGTCAACATTTGATATTTTTTTTATAGAGATAATAAGACAAAAATGAATAGTAATATAAAATGTTGACGTGGCTTAACCGTGACCACACAAACATGAGGGCACGGGAAGTGGGAGGGTAGGGAATCTACCTCCGAATCCGACACTGCCACCAGACTCACTGCAGAAACTAATCATTTCCAATCAAGAGGCATTCAATTAGTCAGAATATGCATAAAATATTCCCACAACTTTTGCTTAATCTGCCCTTATTTTGCCACTAGTTTAAAAGTGTTTTTAAAAGGAATTGTTATTAACACTCAAAAAATCTTATTTGACATTTCAAACTTTTTATAATTAGAAAGAAAAATACATTTGTGAAGAGTGTAGAATGAGATTTTTGGAATGCTAATAACAAATCCATTTTAAAATTATTGAAGTTGTTTTTAAAAAAATATTTTTAGATTTCAAAAGCATTTGAAGACTTTTTATAGGGAAGTGTTATTGACACTCAAAAAATATTATCCTACACTCCTCGTAAGTGTATTTTTCTTTCTTAATATAGAAAGTTTGGAGTGTAGAATGAGATTTTTGGAGTGCTAATAACAATTCCTTTTTTATAAAGCTTTTATCAAATACTTCAAGTACTTTTTCATGACTCATTGTTTCTTGTGTAAAAGGAAGTTTGAGGGAAGGGAAAGCTATCCTATCCCAAAGCTAGGCATACCACAAGCCTCGTTGAGGACATACAGAGAGGAATGTCCCCCTTTGTTGGTTTTTACAGATTGCCCACCAACACAGGATTGCTGGCAGTGAGACTCGAACCTTGGTGTGGTAAGACACAATACATGGACCTTACCAACATAACCAACTTGTGCTGACTTTTCAAGATTCACTTTCATTTTTACTACAAAATTGTTTTTAAAACATTTTCACCAAAAAAGTTTTTAGTCATTTTAAAAGCACTTCCAAACGAGCCCTTAAGCTTCAATCCTATACAACTTCCCAAGTACATATGTTTTTTTTCTTTTTATTTATATTTACATTTTTTATTATTTATTTTTATGGTTTTGATTAAGTATTTTAACAACTTGGTTATTTAATTAACTAATAATAATCAAGTTGAGCATCTTAGTAGACCTATCCATAAAACCACCGGTTAAAGTTGTTAAGTTTGCGAGACTCAAAGGTATCTCTGTGTGTGTTCCAAAATTTCAATTAATCAATTAGTGTATTAAGCTATAAGACCTATAAACGACAATGCTTTGCCAATAGGATACTCTCCAGATCCTTTTGGTGAGGATCTAGAGAGGATTTTGGAAATTCATAAATTGTGTCTATTTATCGTACATTGTGCAGTCAGCTTTTGTCAGGTAATGTTTGTATTTAATTTTAAATAAAAATATTTAAAATAATTTGTGACCACACGATGTACGATGAATGAATATGATTCATGGATCCCCCAGATCCTCACAAAGAGGATCCGGCGAGAATCCAGATTCAATGCTTTGCTTCCACAACAATTAGAGCATCTCATCCTTTTAATTTGTTTAATTCCGAAGCATCAAACTTCACAATCTCATGACAAAATGTCAAACTATAAAACTTTCATAATCTAGTTGTTGGAACTTTTCTTGAGGAGGTCTCGAGTTTGACCATAAAGGTTCGAAAACGATATACGTTTGTTATGAATTCGATACCTAGTTGTTAATCTCGCTGCAAATTCTATTGTGAGCGCCTTATTGTACCGATACATCTCAAACAATTATCTAGTGATAACGGTAGAAATTAATAGTAATGATGGAGATTAAAAAGGCTAAAAGTGCTTAAGTTAAAGATTAAAAGTGGTGTTTTACCCTTTAATGTGGTCCCTTTGATGATCCGCATTCAGAGGTGAACATAAGACATTGATAATATGAGGACCACAACCAAAGGAATAAGAAGACATTTAGTATGAGGTATATTAGTAGTAAACCCTAGCCAATTATATCCACATATTATCTTAAATTTGGAAGACCAAAATGCACATAACGGAACAAAATCCCCTATGCGGATAAGCACAAAGGAAGAAAACCAATCTGATTTGCCCAAACTGCCCCATACATATGTATAAAGAGACGGATCTACAACACTACTTTTTTTACAAATTTTTTATATATGTTTTTGCATGCCTTTCTTCGTAATGTGTTTCAACAATCTGAACCGTCTATCGTTTAGGTTCTTTCTCAAAGGTCATGCTTACCAAAAATCAACCAAATCTGAAACAATATAATCGTTGGATTAAGGGTTTAGAGTTTCTATATATAACTGTATTCCTTCATTTTCTTTACTACAAAAAAATGTCTTAATGATTTTTGGTTTGTCTAATTTTGTACAAGAATGATTTATGAATAGTGTTCTTTAAGATAGACGTTCAAATCGTTTCTAAACCGTAATCAAATAAAACTAACTAGTCTTTAGTTTAATGATGTTCGTTCCTACATAGTTAAAGGATGTCTCACGTTGGAAAAAATGATGTATATTTGTGATGAGTTTGATACATAATTATGAATAGTCATGTTGCAACTGTGTTGCCTTAATCCGGCAGTCCTTGTAAATATGAAAAAAGGTCATAAATAAATAGGAACTCAATTTTTGTTACAAGCGATTTTAGGGGAGGATTCTTCTTCGTTTTGGTATAGATTCGTAAAAGAAATCTCAATATCCTGTGGGCAGCAATATGTATATAGTCATATATCACCACCACTATATCAAACCCAACTCTGCAAGACAAGACTGCAACCAATGCCAATGAGAGTTTGAGTTAGTAAGAATTGTTCTCATCGTTAAATTAAGGTGTAAATTTGAATCTCGGGCAATCCTTCTTGATGAACAATTTGTAAAAACCAAAATACGAACTGAAGAGGCTTGTTATATATCTGATAGCCTCTCATTTCATAAACTTTACGGAAAACAAAGACTGCCACCAACCAATGCCAGCTACCACTCCTTACACAACACCCCAAAACCCACATGGGGTACAACAAAGTGGAAAGTTAGAAAAACAAACGTGACATTTTCAATCAATTTTTCACAGAATTATTGAGAAGTCCGAAAAATAATCGGTGATGATTGAACGTCGATTCTAGAAAATCAAATGACAACATGATATTTTCAATCAATTTTTCTTCAATAGACAAGATTATTAGTTTAGAATATATGATCTTTCCGTGAATGAAAGTTTAGATGGAGGAGAGGCTACTCCATCACAGGATCAGAGTATACCACAAACCTTTTTGAGGATTTATAGAGAAGTCCATGTCCCTTTTTTTGGTTTTATAAGATCGACCACTAACACAAAATTGTTGGTAGCGAAACTCAAATCTTCATAGAGTGACATACAAGACAACAACCTTACCAATTGAACCAGCTCAAAATATATGTTTGATAATAGTATTTGTGTGCATGTACACTAGGAGTAGAGCATCTCCAATGTGAATCCCTATTTAAGGACTCCCATCACTACCTTTGAGTACTCATTTAAGGACTTAAAGGGAATTTGTGCGTCCCTAAATGAATATTGCCTCAAACGGGAGAGTCCTTATAATATAATCCCTAAATTTGAGGTTTTAAGTGATTGGGACCCACGCCTGCTTTTCTACTTAAATTGTCCTATTGTGTTCACTATTTTAGTCCCTATAAAGTTCCTATATGTGGGTACATACACCGAATATCCGACGAGTCTCTATATTTTAAGGACTCACTTTTTGATACATTGAAGATTCATTGTTCCTATATTAATTTAATACTAATTTTATACTATAGTTGTCCTTATATAGAGACTCCACTGAAGATGCTCGTGGTGTGAGAAGCCACATATTTGTAGAAGTGTATGTCATTTTCCATCCATAATCCAACACATTTATGTATTTGGTATGTTTATTTAATTTTATTTGGTGTGTTTTTTGTAGTGAGTTTTTTATTATTTGGTATGTTTATGTAATTTTATTTGGTGTGAATTATTTGGTATGTTTATGTAATTTTATTTGGTGTGTTTATATAATTCCATTTGGTGAGTTTTTTAGTTTTATTTGGTGTGTTTTATAATTTCATTATACGTGAACAATTTGATGAATAAAGATTCTATTATTAGGATAAATATATTACGAAATTAAATAAATTTACTCTCACTTTAAATAAAGTACTAACTTCAATAAATTGGAAACAACATAAATAATAAATTACAACCCAAAGTGATTGGAAAACTATGGGCTCCGATTACAAAAAGTACCCTATTCATCATCACTTAACCAATCTGTGGTGCTAGGATCATCTTGTCTTGTTGTGCTAGGACCATCTTGTTTTGATCTCGCTTCTCTTGCACGCCTCCTTTGCACCACATCCGCTTTCTCCGACTGCCAAAAATATTTAGAATTTGGAGACATCCCTTCTAAACGCGTGTTCATAATGTTACGATCTCGTTGTACAATTCTTTCTTCTCTAAGCAACTCCCTTTCTTGCCTAAGTAGCTCTCTTTCCCTCTGTTCAGCTTGAAATGCTTGTTGAATAGCTGCAACTTTTGCCTCATTTCTAGCCTTTTCAGCCTCATATTTCGCCAATTCCCGCGCCAACGTCAATTCACCTTGACGAGCAAGTTTTTGCATGTACTTTCCATAATCATTCTTGGAAGCACTCCCTTTCCTCTTTGGTTTTTTTCCCACCCATTTGCTCAAGAAATTTGGTATGAATTAAAGTCCACATTTCTCGCAACTGCATCTCATTACCCGTAAGGGAATTATGAGTAACTTCAACCCAGCTAGTGCACAACGCAACATCTTCATGAAGCGACCAATTCGTACCTGCATCAGTAGTCATTTTGTGGAAAAAAATTGGATTGAAACTTTGAGAGAAAGATAGGAATTTGATTGAAAGTAGTTGAGAAAATATGAAATTGTGGTGTAAGGTAGATGGAGAAAAAGTGGTATTTATAGAAAAGTAAAAACAATTTTTTACAAATTTTTTTTCAGATTTTTTACAATTTTTTCGGATTTTTTTACAATTTTTATTCAAATAATTAATCTCTGCCGTTGGATTTTAAAATTTTTGAATTCCAACACTCCAGATTGTGCCACGTGTCATAACGGTAACTTTTCTTAATTTTAAAACTATTTATTCTTTTCTTTTTTAATTTATAAAGCATATTAATATCAACCATTGATCTCAGATCGAACGGTTGATATAAAATCAGCTTTATTTTTATTTTTATTACCGTTGCAAATCGGACGGCTCGTATTAAAGAGTCGTTGGGATCGAATGGACCGTGGGAAGCCACGTGGCTTCCCAACGGTCACTGGGTTTTCTGAGGCGCACGGGCTCGTGCACTGAATTCCGGTCGGGCGATGCGCCCCCACTTGTGAGTGAGGGGCACACGCCTGACACAAAAAAAATTTAAAAAAAAGGCCGGACGCAGGCCTTGCATCAGCTTGATGTCACAGGCCTCGGGCAGCAGGCCTGGCCCTCGGGCTCTCCAAGGCTGGAGGCCTACCCACCGGCCCTCGGGCCCTTTCCTGGAGCCTGTCCCCCGAGCAACCACCATTGGTGGAGTTGCTCTCAAGAGGCATTCAATCAGGCAGAATATGCATAAAATATTCTCACAATTTTTGCTTAATCTGCCCTTATTTCTCCACTAGTTTAAAAGTGTTTTTAAAATGGAATTGTTATCAACATTCAAAAAATCTTATTTGATATTTTAAATTTTCTATAATTAAAAAAAAACACTTGTAAGGAATGTAGAATGAGATTTTTAGAGTGCTAATAACAATTCTTTTTTTTTTAAATTATTGAATTTAAAAAAAAAATTTAGATTTCAAAAACATTTGAAGATTTTTTATAAAGCTTTTATGAAATACTTCAAGTACTTTTTCATGAATCATTGTTTTTTGTGTAAAAGGAAGTTTGAGGGAAGGGAAAGCTATCATATCCCAAAACTAGGGCATACCACAAGCCTCATTGAGGACTTACAAAGAGGTATGTGCCCCCTTTGTTGGTTTTTACAGATTGCCCACCAACACATGATTGCTGGCAGTGAAACTCGAACCTTGGTGGGGCAAGATACAATACATGGACCTTACCAACAGAACCAACTTGTGCTAACTTTTCAAGATTCACTTTCATTTTTACTACAGAATTATTTTTAAAACATTTTCACCAAAAAAGTTTTTAATCATTTTAAAAGCACTTCCAAACAAGCCCTTAAGCTTCGATCCTATACAACTTCCCAAGTACATATATATATATTTGTTTGCTTTTTATTTATATTTACATTTTTTATTATTTATTTTTAAGGAAAACTAATGAAAAGGGCTTGAAAACTTTGAGTTTTAATGATAAGGACAAAATAAAGGGTAAAGTGAATAGTACCAGGATTGACTTTTTAGTGTAAAAATATGGTTTTTCGTTAAAGTGAACAGTACCGGGTGCTTTTCGTTAAAGTTTCCTTATTTTTATGGTTTTCATTAAGTATTTTAACAACTTGGTTATTTAATTAAATAATAATCATCAAGTTGAGCATCTTAGTAGACCTATCCATAAAACCACTGGCTAAAGTTGTTAAAGTTTGTGAGACTCAAAGGTATCTCTGTGTGTGTTCCAAAATTACAATTAATCAATTATTGTATCGAGCTATAAGACCTATAAACGACAATGCTTTGCTTCCACAAAAATAAGAGCATCTCATCCTTTTAATTTGTTTAATTCCCAAGCATCAAACTTCACAATCTCATCACAAACCCCAGTGTCTTAACTAAAAAAGTTTCATAATCTAGTTGTTGAAACTTTTCTCGGGGGAGGTGATCTCGAGTTCGACCTTGGAGAACGATATACGTTTGTTATAAATTTGATATCTAGTTGTTAACCACACCGTAACTCTATTGTGAGCGCGTTATTATACCGATACATTTCAAACAATTACCTAATGATCAAGGGTAGAAATTAATAGTAATGATGGAGATTAAAAAGGATAATTTAGACCCGTTGTATCTAGAAGTGCTTAAGTTAAAGATTAAAAGTGGGTTTTTACCCTCTAATGTTGGTCCCTTTGATGATCCGCATTCAGAGGTGAGTATAAGACTTTGATAATATGAGGACCACAACCAAAGGAATAAGAAGACATTTAGTATGAGGTATATTAGTAGGGATTTGGATCCCATCCGGATTCAAATTATGGGGATTATAGGGATTCTCACATCCTAACCGTTTATCATATATCGTGCGGTCAGAAATCATTTTGAATTTTTTTATTTAATATTAAACACAAATAGTACCTAACGAAAATTGACCGCATAATGTACGATAAATGATCATGATGTGAGGATTCTTAAGATCCTCACAAAAGGGATCCTAAAAGGATCATCATCCTATTAGAAGTAAATCCTAGCAAATTATATATCCACATATTATCTTAAATTTGGAAGAACCAAAATGCACATAACTGAACAAAATCCCCCACGTGTTACACAACCTAAATATGCGGATAAGCACAAAGGAAGAAAACCAATCTGATTTTCTTTTCTTTTTTCTTTTTTGGAGAAAGAATACCAATCTGATTTGCCCAAACTGCCCCATACATATGTATAAAGGGACGGATATATAACACTACTTTTTTTACAAATGTTTTACATACGTTTGTGTAGGCTTCATTTCGTAATGTATTTTAACAATACGAATCATCTATTGTTTAGGTTTTCTCTTAAAGGTCATGATTACCAAAAATCAACCAAATCTGAAACCATGTAATTGTTGGATTAAGGGTTTAGAGTTTCCATGTATAATTGTATTTCTTCACTACAAATAAATGTCTTAATTATTTTTTGTTTGTCTAATTTTGTGCAAGAATGATTTATGAATAGTGTTCTTTAAGATAAACCGTTCAGATCGTTTCTAAACTATAATAAAATAAAACTAACTAGTCTTTAGTTTAATAATGTTCGTTCCTACATAGTTAAAAGATGCCTCACGTTGGAAAAAATGATGTATATTTGTGATGAGTTTGATACATAATTATGAATAGTCACGTTGCAACTGTGTTGCCTTATTCCGACAGTCTTTGTAAATATGAAAAAAGGTCACAAAATAAAAGGAACTCAATTTTCGTTACAAGCGATATTAGGGAAGGAGTCTTCTTCGTTTTGGTATAAATTCGTAAATGAAATCTCAATATCCCGTGGGCAGCAATATGTATATAGTCATATATCACCACCACTATATCAAACCCAACTCTGCAAGACAAGACTGCAACCAACGCCAATGAGAGTTTGAGTTAGTAAGAATTGTTCTCTTCGCTAAATTAAGATGTAAATTTGAATCCCGTTGTCGGTAATCCTTCCTTCTTGATGAACAATTTGTAAAAACCAAAATATGAACTGAAGAGGCTTGTTATATGTTTGATAGCCTCTCATTTCATAAACTTTACGGAAGACAAAGACTGCAACCAACCAATGCCAGCTACCACTCCTTACACAACACCCCAAAACCCACATGGGGTACAACAAAGTGGAAAGTTAGAAAAACAAACGTGACATTTTCAATCAATTTTTCACAGAATTATTGAGAAGTCCGAAAAATAAACGGTGAAGATTGAACGTCGATTCTAGAAAATCAAATGACGATATGACATTTTCAATCAAATTTTCTTCGATAGATAGAATTACTAAGAAGCCGAAAAATGATCGGTTAAGACTTAAGATTAAACATCGATTTTAAATAATCAAACGATAAAGATTGTTTAAAATCCTTGGTAGGCTGGAATGCTGAAGATAAATATTTTCATCACAAAATTTGCATGAATATACTTACTCCGTCGTTTCTTCTTACATGTAAATCACAGTTCCGTGACGTAGTAACAGCGAATTAATCTGAGGAATACAAGTTTGAACAAATAGTTCAACAGACAGAAAGCTGCAGAGCAGTAGTGAGCAGATCTACATTACACTCAGCCCACCCCAAAATTAAGAGAAATTAAAAATCCACCCAAATCCTGGAAAATAATTAAAATTCTCCCTCACTTATCACTCCCTCTAGTGATCATGTCCTTGTACCTTATGATCGAATCCAGCCGCTGCATCTTCAGCTGGTTCTTGAACTTGTTGATGAAATCATCCGCCTTGGCGTCCACCTCCTCGTCGTCCTCCGCCATCTTCGCCACCTTTCTCTCCCTCACGGTCGCCGGCCGGCGACTCTCAACGATATCATCCTCCTGGAAATGAGCAAAAGCAGACTTGGAGCTCGCAGATTTCTTCATCTTCTGCGGGAGCTTGACGGGCACCTCGCCGGACGCCGGCTTGGTGTCTGACTTGGTCCGGTTCACGTGGCGGTCCCGTAACGGTTTCAGCTGGCTGAAAATCTCCTCCAGGTCGCTCTGTTTATCCCCTGCTTCTGAAAAATCTGGAGTTTCTGGTTCTGGGTGCTCGTGTTCTTCCAAACGGTCGTCATCTGGGAACTCCTCGTGCTCGGGAGCTTGCTCGAAATGGGATTCCGGCTCATGGGTCTTGTGCGGCGGGGCTGCGGCCGCGATGTGCTGAGATGGGTTGTTGGAGAAATCTTGTGGAATGTGGAAATTGATGGACTTGAGCCGCTGCAGCAGAGAAGGGGATCTGGTGAACTGGGGCTGTTCAAGCTCGTGGGCGTGCTCAAAGGCGTAATGGGTATCCTCAGTAGTTTCCGGGGGTTTTTCGAAAGTGGCGGCGTGTGGCTCCGGGGATCTGTACTGGTAGAGGTTGATGGATTTGAGCCTCTGCAGCATAGACGGAGATCTGGCGAGGCCTCCGCCTTGGTGGTGGTTCTGGTGGTGCTGCTGCTCTGGGTCCTGGTGTTTCTGGGTGGAACCCAAGTTTGAAGCAATGGCGATGGTGCCAATCATGACATTGAGGAGGAGGAAGAGAACAGTGGGAGTGAACCAGCTGTTCATGGAAGCCCAAATTGAAGGCAGGGATGTCACGGATTCTTCAAACATGGCTGACTGTGTTAGAGAGAGAGAGGAAGGTGAAAAAAATGAGGAGATGAAGAAGAAGGGCAGATTAGAAAGCTTCCGTGTGGTGTGTGCTTCTCTGCCTCCTTTATTTGGGTGGAGATTTTCATCATCTTGTGTAGGGTTCTTGGTGTTTTGTGTGGAAATTTTACACGTTGATTTATTTATTTATTATTATTATTTTTATTGTTATGATCTCGAGGGAACGTGAGGGTGAGTGATGGGTGTGTGTGTGCGAGAAACGGACAGAAAAGAAGTGGTTGTGACAAAATGTGAGGTTGTGGTTGGATTAGATAACGGCTAATCGACTTAGGACTTATAGCGTTTGTTATTTTACCTTAGCGTTCAAGATTCTGAGTTCGATTTATCTCTTTTTAATGTCGTTTACATATTTTCAACAAAAAAAATTATGTTTGTGTAGAAAATAAGGAATATGCGGGATCAACGGGCTTTGTAGTGGAGTTTGCAAGAGTGTTCAGTCTTTGCACCTGAAGTTTTGAGTTTGATCCGGTTTCGACAAACATCTATGGCATTTGCTTGTGCACTTGAAAACAACTGCGTTTATGGAGGAGGGTCTTATTACCTTATCAGTCAAGGGCTCTCTCCAATCTTTACAGATAGTGGCGGACAATTGAAGTGGAGTTTTCCTTATACCAAATCTATGTAGGAAGAAAGAACAGTTGGGCTATAGGATATTCTTCTTCTATGTACTATTTTGCATGTCTAAAAGGTACTAAATTAGTAAACTTGATGTAACATAAAGTGAATCAAATGAACGTTGGATTCTTTATTTCTTTTGCGATTACCGATACACACGAAGGTCGAGATAAATCAACATATAGGTTCCACTTTACAATTTGTAATTTAATGCTCGAAAATTTGAGAATTAGCTAGATTGGATGAGTGTAATGTATTTTGTACAATTTCATTTCTTTTCACATTCTAACTTTCACGACTCGTTACCACCTTTCACTTTCAAGTAAGTAAACATGTTGATCGTTCACATCTCTTATAAGTGATTAGGGTAGTTTCAATGGGTCACATTAAAGATAGTGGAAGCGTTTGAAGTGTAAAGTTACTTTTTAAATCATTTTTGCCTGAAATAGGGGCAACATGGGCAATGGGCCGGCGTTGTCTATTAAATTTTGAATGTCAACACACAGCATGGTAACATGCTAACATGGCCCTCCCCCTCCACCTTTTCTTTTGTTTACTCCAAATAGTCCGTAGCAGTCTAACAGGCAAACACAATACAAATGGGCTCGTTTCTCGTTGGATTGGCCCAACTGCTAGAAATCTGCTGGACTCGGTTCGTGTCGAGCCTATCTAATTATCAGAAAGACGGGCCAAATGTTTACTTATAAACACCAATATTATTTTCAACTTGGTAATTATTACATACACGCGTTTCTCATTGGACTGGCCCAACTTGCTAGAAATCCATTGGACTTGGTTCGTGTTGAGCCTGTCTAATTATCAGAGAGACGGGCCAAAGATTTACTTCCAAACGCCAATATTATTCTCAATTTGTTAATTATCACTTGCACAATTCGATATGTGTTCTCAAAGATACGGTCGATATGGAATATTTCAACACGAATCCATACTGCCAAGGGGACTCACCCTATACGAGGGGCCAAGAGACCCACTCCATGACTCTGATACCATGTCGAATTATCAGAGAGACGAACCAGAGGCCAACTTCCAACAACACTTATATTGTCCCAAACTTGTTTTTTACCACCTACACATTTCGGCAGGAGTAAGGTTTTATCACAAAAGACCTCGGTATTAGTTGGAGTTGGATTAAGATATTTAAACTATTCTTTTAACATAGATACGGTCGATGCGGAATATTTCAACACAACTCAACTACAAAACTTCGTGCACATCATTTTTCAGGGATGAACGGTTGAGATTTAACTAAGTTTAACTAAAATCTTATTTAATTAAATCTTAACCATTCTCCTTTCTTGTTTTCATTTTTTGAGTCATAACTTCTCCCACTTCTTATATAAGTAAACATGAGTGCAGTTGATTGATTAAGCAAGTAAACAGTCGATGAACAAAAGTGTCGTCACCGTGTCAAATAATGTCGACACATTCTCGTTCACGATTACTTCATCTCTCACTGCTTTGTTCAACTGCTCTCTATATATCGTCCTCGCCAAGGTTTTGTATAATATACATACATACATACACACACACACACACAATATATATTTATCTCTGCGTCTATATGGAAGATTACTCGTCCTGATAGAAACATAATGGATCGACTTTCTGTCTCATTCCTTTCTGCAACTTATGCCAGTTGCTTTGCCACGACGATCTCGGATTCGTGGATTCTCGGTTTTGTTAAGGTAATCGTATTACAAACCTCCACACTTCGTTTCCGAATAGACGAAATGTTTACTCAAACTGTTTTGGTTTTGGGTGCAGTGAAAATCTGTTCATTTCTACATATCCGAAGATGATGGCAACATTCGGTGGACTCCATCAACTGAGAGTGGAGATTCGAACTAGGGACATGATTATTTAATTGGCATATAAAGTTTCGATTAATGTGTTAATTTCTTGAAAGTATATATCTTGTAAGGGAGGGCGAGTCTTGGCGCAAACGGAAAGGTTGCTTCTTGTGACCAAAAGATCATAGGTTCGAGTCGTAAAAACAACTTCTTTGCAAAGTAAAGGAAGAGGTTCCTCCTGACCATCGCAAAGTAGGAAACCTTGTTAGCTTGGGGTCGCGGTTTTAGATTTCTTTTAAGGGTTAAGGTTGGTTTGCTGTGTCCTTTTTCCATATGATTATCTTTTTTGAGCAAATGGGGATATTCGTTGACTTGTTAATAACCAAGTATATTCTTTTGTTACTCAGAATATCATTTGTGTTGAGTTCGTCTTTGACAACCAACCTATGAACGAAAGAGTAACCAAAAAGAATACTTGCTGTCGAACGAGTTCACGAAAGTCCTCATTTGCTTAAAAAAAAGATTGTTGTGTCGAAAATCAGACTGACGAACAAAACCTTAATTCTCACAAGAAATCTTTCTGTTTTTACTTTTTCAACTATATAAGGAATTTTGTTCTTCATGATTGATCGAACATTTTGGGAAAATCGAAATCAAGAATTCTCCTTGATTCCCAGAGATTTAGCCATTTTTCGACAGTATTCGGGTTCTAACCAAATCTTTCATACTTAATTTCGACACAATTAATGTAGGATAGAACACAATCAGGTAGTTTACTGATCCGGTCCCCATTAGCCTGGTCGTGCAAGCAAAATAATTACCACAATCACGTTAACTAAACAAAAATTTGTACTAGGAAATTAACTAACTAGGTTGCAATTGTTCGGCATTCAAAACAGACATTAAAAAAAAGTTGGTTCTGCTGTGAAGGAAGAATCGAACCCCGAAATTCGTGTAGTTGTCCATTGTAGATACAGCAACTACTAGCGTGGAAAATTTAGATGGATTTAGGGTTAAGAAATGCAAAGTTGCATACCTCCATCATAGGTTCTTCAAACTATGGGAGAGAAGATGGAGATTTGTATTATCCTATTGAGTGATCAAATTGGAAATTTCGGATTTTTAGAGGCCACGAGAACAAGTTGAGCCCATCTGGAGTGGTTTCTTTCCTCCTGTACTTTTTGTTTTCATATAGGAGGAGTGAAGATCTCATATTAATTTCATAAGTAAAAGGTTTATTTAGATATAAAGGCTGGACGAGGATGACAATGGTGGTGACAAGTCCAACTCTTCGGTCACTAGGTGGTCAGCAACTATGGAAACCTACTTCTGAATTGGAAATGTAAGGGTGACGGACCATTTTTTATCACATGACGACTAAATGAAAATTTATGTGGTATGTATAGAATGTTTTCTACGGTCAAATAAACAACTTGTGCTTCAATAAGCATACCGTTGTGGTAGATGTGGGAACATAAAACATTTCGACCAATGAAAACACACTATGTGTATGACTACTTTGTTTTGGATAAAATATGCAGACCGTTAGTCAAACTTAAAAGGGGCTAACGGACCACATTCTCTAGAAGCCCACAACCAACAAGTCCTCGAGCCCAATTCATCGCGAATGGTCCAAGTTGATCGCCACGCTATCTACCCAAATTACTAAGATATGTAATGTTATTGTGTATCAATCTCTTAGCATGACAAGACTCTCTGAAGCATGCTCCATGAATCTTAGAAGAATATTTCTTCATTAATGTGCAGACTAGATAACACTTTACTAACAGGTTCAACGAATCTGGCTACGTTTAACTTCTCAATTATAGTAATTATAATTATATATTGCAAAAAGTCAAAACATGAGTGTGTGTGTTTAATTTTAGGGCTTTCTTGATTGGTTTTGTAATGTTTTCTAGGCGAGATTTGCTTCTCTATATATAACGGGAGTACACCAAAATTGTGAAATTTTTAATATACCTAATATACCCCTCCCTGTTAAGAATTCTAAAATAAAACAAGTCAATTCTAAAATTACACAAACTTCTAAATTAATGATGAATCTTTCAATATTTGCAAATACCTCTGCCTAATTAGAATTCTAAAATAAAATAATTCAATTCTAAAATAAATTTGTCAATTAGTATTACGGTATTGTGATATTCTTCTTCACTTGTAAGTGAGAGATCTTATGTTAGATTATCACCAAATGCGAATTTGAACTACATTATTGCTAACCCATTATGAGGTTAAACTCACCCCCTCCCTTTAGTATAGACAATATCTTTTGTTAAAATAAAAAAAATTAAAAAAATTAAAAAAAATTAAAAAAATAAAAACAAAATTCCATAATGGTGAAGCCTTCAATATCTTCAAATTACCCCTCCCTAATTAGAATTCTAAAATAAAACAATTCAATTTAAAAAAAAAGGGAGGTGGGGTTTGGGTCGAGGTTAGAACCAAAGGAGAGGCTGGGATAACATACAGTTTTAAGGATCTTATGAAGCAATGATAGATGATATATGATCAATTGGTTCATATTTGATTTGATTCTCGAAATTAGGGTTTTAGAGAAATAAAAAATGGAAGCAGAAATACTTGTTTACAAGAGATGAAATTTCGTCCAATAAAGGCACAATAATTGAATTGTAAGTAGGGGCGGATGCATTGAGGGGCAGAGGGTCAGCTGATCCCCTGAACTTCGATGAACATCTATAGATATCTTGGGTGCTGATCTTCCGAATTTCGGTGAATGTTCATGGACACCTTGGGTGCTTCCCTTTTGAAGATTAGAGTTGGCTTCATACATGCCATTCAACTAACTTCAGGCCTACCAAGACTCGGTGAATGTCCATGGATACCTTGGGTGTTGCCCTTGCATACATTAACAGGTGTGCAGTATGCCTTTCCAAATGACTTCAGATCTACCAAGACTTGATGAAATGGCGATATGCATGCTTTTTTTGATAAAAAAAAAATTGCGCTCGCTATTCTTATTGATCCCCCTAATATTATTTCCTGGATCTGCCACTAATTGTAAGAGAGAAGATTTTTTTTTTCTTTCAGAGAGATGGTGAACAGACATGAGGAAATGGGCAATCCGGCAATGTGTAGTGGGCATAAGGAAATTGCCAATCTACAACACATTTTTGTTTATCCTTACATGTCATTTTACAAGAGGGTAAAATTGACATTAAATTATACATATATTAAAACTGGGTTCCCCTAACACTGTTTTAACAGTAAAATGGTGGTAATGCCCTTATTTGCTTATCTGTTCTCCGTTGTTTTCCCTCCTTGGCACATTAGAATTACTTATTTGTTCGTGCTGCCCACACGTCCATCATCGTCGACTGCTCCGCTTCCACTACATCTCCAATTTTCTTTTCGTTTCCATCTCTCTCTCAAACTTGCCTTTTGTTGCTCTGAAGCTCGGCTTCTTTCACTCTGAAACCTTGCGTTCTTTTTCTCACAAGCTACCAACGAACCAATAGAAGTTTCTTGGTGAAAAACCAACCAACAATACATTTTTCTTCAGGTTTTGAGTTTGATTCGAAGAAAATTTTACCCAGAAAAGCTCCCGTTTCCTGATAAGATTTACGGCTTTCTTGGTCTTGAGTTTTTTGTTGTTATCAGAACAATATCGATATCATCTGGGGGTTTTGTTTTGTTTGAATTTCTTTTCTTTTTTTTTGTGATTTTTTATTTACAAATGGATTTTATGTTCAAATTTCCTTTTTGTGATTTTGGGGATTTTGTTTGTAGCCTCCGATTCTACATGTAAGTGTTTAATTTTATTTTGTTTCAATTTCACGAAACCCTAGATTTTTGTTTTTTGGGCTTTTGTTTTCAGCCACTGACGCCCTCAGATTCGCACAAGGCGTGTTCTCAAACGGGTTGTATATTTGTCGTTGGAAGCACCGCAATCTCTTGGAGGTCAACTAAACATACCTTAGTTGCCACTTCGTCTAACCATGCTGAAATTCTCGCTTTACATGAAGCAACTCGGGAATGCTTTTGGTTGAGAGCAGTTGTGGGCCATATTCGAAGCTCTTGCGATCTTTACCTCGCCGTTGATGTCCCGACGACGATTTATGAAGACAACATAGCATGCATTGATTAGCTCAAGACGGGTTACATCAAAGGAGACAACACCAAGCATATTGCGCCGAAGTTCTTCTTCTCACATCAACAACAAGAGCATCAGAAGATTGAAGTCACGCAAATCCGTTCACAATATAATATGGTCAACCTCTTCACCAAATCACTGCCGAAGATGACGTTTCAGAAGCTTGTTCATGGAATTGGTATGCGTAAACTTTCTAAGTTGTAACATTACTAGTTCTCTTTGGAATTATATCAAACTCAGGGGGAGTATCCTGAAGTATACTTACTTGATCTTAATGTACTCTTTTTTCCCTACGATTAAGAACATTTTTCCCACTAGGTTTTTACTACCTAAGTAGGTTTTAACGAGGCATCCATCTTGGGCTAATCATATCCCTGATGATGTCATGTAGGCATTTCTTTTGACTTTGCATTGCTCACGCATTTTTCCTTAGACTATGGATTTTGTCCCTTATCGGATTTTTGCCATAGCCTTAGGGTTTTTTAGTGAGACTTTACTTCTTTATGCAAGTTTCTACCTTATTGAGAATAAGCACGTTCCTTAGAATCAGTGCCGACGAGTTGACTTCTTCAACTTCTACATGATATCGAATCTACCTTGAGTATTTACACACTCAAGGGGGAGTGTTGTAAACTTTCCTAGTTCAAGTGTGATTGTGTAAATCCTAGATTAGATTTGATTCTAGTTATCCTTTCCATGGAAGAAAATGCCGATAATATCGGCGAAATATCGCCGATATTATCGGTTTTTCGGGTGATGGATATTCTAAGTGGTATCCGAATGGTTTTCGGCCAAATATCGGCGAAATTTTTTTGAGTTTGGTGCAATCGGACTCCGAGGCGACGTCGGAGAAGAACGCCGGAGACGGTGTGCCTATTCCCGGGCCGATTTCGTCCCAAAAACCTTGCAAAAACACGAATTTTAACATCAATTTCACATATAAACTTCAGATTTCACGCATGCATAAACGATTCAACATATGTGAAGTCGGTTTAGGGTTTAGGGTTTAGTGTTTCAATGGAATCTCACCTGACGAAGACGAAGACGAACCAGATGACTGAACGTGATCCTTGCTCAGCGGCGCACCGCCAGAGACGACTGAGCCAACTCCGACTTCGCCAGAGCCACGATCAACGGCGAAGGGAGAAGAGAGATCGAGAGATCTCTGTGTGTGTGTGTGTGTTTGGGAGAAGAGAGATCGGAGATCTCTCTTTGTATGTGGGTGTTTGGGAGAAGAGAGATCGGAGAAGGGAGAAGAGAGATCGGAGAATGGAGAAGAGAGATCTCCGATCTCTGTGTGTGTGTGTGTGTTTGGGAGAAGAGAGATCTCGGATCTCTGTAGATGGAGGGTGTGTGCGTGTGTGTGTGTGTGGAATGAGGGAGAAGTGTGTGTGTGTTATCCGAGATAAAGAAAAAAATACATTGAGGGTGTGTGTGTGTGTTTGTGGCACACGGTTTGACACATGGTTTTGTATAAAACCATGGTTTTGTGTGTGTGTGTGTTCACGTGTATGGTTATGTGTGTGTGTGTGTATGGTTATATGTGTGTGTGTTATCCGAGAGAGTTTTGGCACATGGTTTTGTATAAAACCATGGTTTTGTGTGTGTGTGTATGGTTATGTGTGTGTGTGTGTTATCCGAGAGAAAAAGAAAAAAACTTTGAGGATGTGTGTGTGTGGCACACGGTTTTGTATGAAAGAATTGGAAGTGACTTTGCTCAGAAGAACCAAATATTCTGTCAGAGAAGAACCAAAAAATCTGCTTACTTTATCTTCTTCTCCACGTGAAGACCAAATTCTGTCAGAGAAGAACCAAAAATGCAATGTATAAAGTGTAAAATATTGTACTAATTCATTATATATAAATGATTATGGTGTGTTTAGACTTCTTTCATTAATTACTACATATTTTCTACACTCACAATGTTTGTCAGCTCGCTATATAATCAACTTGATAATGTTAAATCCATCATGCAATGCATTTCCTTCCAATTTTTTGTGATAAACTAATAGATAATTGACTAAATAAACATCCTGCAAAGTTTCAATAAAAATTTCCAAGTTTTTCTTACAATTTCCGTGGTTTCCATGTAATTTTTATCGATATCGATATTATCCCGATATTTCCATCGATATTTCCGTGTTTTCGGACTACCGATATTTCCGATATTACCGATATTTTCTTCCTTGATCATTTCCTATTACAACTTGTATTCCTTGGGGATGAATGATTTCTTCTCTCCCTTATTACTATAAATAAATGCACTATGTAGGAGGGATAACAACACACACATTCCCCTACAATTCTATAAACATATCTCTCTCAATCTCTCTCCCTCTGCCGTCGGCCCCTTTCCCTTGTCAGATAAAATAGGCTACAACATGATAAAGTTTTTTTTTTTTTTTTCATTTTTGTTTGATGATATATTTACATTAAGAGTAGAGAAATGAGAAATTAATGGCTTTCTTGTGCAATACTCTAATGAATTGTATGTCTCTCATCATTTGGGTAGAATGTTAACTCAATATACTATATTCATATTCATGAGTACTATCTTGGGTTTGCTTGATCATTGGGACTCAGATTGTTGAGAATGAATCCCACATTGATGAGAGGAAGGACCTTAAGTAAGTTGGGCTACTCTTCATATTTGTCAATTGGTTTTATAATGGAACTTCAACTTCCTTCAACAATGCACAGAAGAATTAGGAATTCCCACCAGCTCTTGATGAACAATGTGTGGTTCAGCGTGGTCAGAAGAGCTTGACGATGGCCTTGAGCAGCTGGTGTTGGTGAGGATTCCACCGTAGCTATACCACGAACATTACTATATCTTGCAGCGTATAAGTGCAAAGTTAGGGCTTGCACTTCCACATTGTTTATTAAGTCTAGAGCTGTTTCAAAGTTGAAAATTGGAAATTAATTAAACGCTGATGCAACTTCAGCTAGAAATAAGTTAGTTGAACATAATATATGACTCCTTTTATTTATAAGCATTTGTAGTCCTATGATGGCTTGCACTTCAATAAAATATCACCTCACCCTCACTTATAAGGGATTTTTCAGTGTGATCGAAACACGAGGCTGGTACACCACATATCACTATACAAATGGTGAAATATGTGTGTTAAAAAGTTAATACCTTAAAAATACAATTTTCCACCACTGTATAAAAGCACGTGGTGTACCACCCGTATTTCAGTCATAAGGAAAAATTTCTTCTCACCTATAGACAAGGATAATGCTAGGGAAACCAATTTTTTTAAATCAAATTGCAAATCAAATGATGTGTCGCCAATAAAAAGTAAGCACATTAATTGACACTTAATTAATAATCTAATCATCTACAAACACATCATTTGAGCACAGACAAAATCTAACCCAAACAGATCCAAACAAACTTGGCCCTTCCCAATTAAGCCAAACTGAGTAGGGTCGCTTGGATGAGCCATTCCGGTCACCCTTTGGTCGTGCTCAGTAGATTACACGAAGCTCACGTACTATCACAGAAAGAAAGCATCTGCAAGTGAGAGTACGGAACGACATATAATATGGGTGCTCTTCGTTAGGTGACAAATTTTTTATCCCTTGCAAGTTTCTTTCGTATATAAGGTTTTTTTTAAACCACACCAAATAATGTGGAAGACCACAAATGCGACCATTTGAACCATTTGGGGGCATCAATTCCATTGATATTCTAAAAGATAGTAGAACATATTTGAGTCAAGGAAAAAGAGGAGGTAGATAGTAGCTGCAACAACAACAGCCCTTGTAGAGTCCCAAACCAAGTATCCAAATCAAGAACTACTTCCACATTTATTGGCATTAATGTTGTAGTGCTAAGTTAAGGTTGTTCGTGGCAGGAATTTCCGTGGGGGATGCTTCCTGGCCGACGAGCACACAGCTGCCTGAGAGGTCGGCGCCGGTTGATGCTTTCTGTCGGGCTTCTGCTTTACTAGCGGGCTTGTCGGGCAAAGCCTGTCGGGTAAGGCTTGTCGGGTAAGGCTGAAAGAGAAGGACAAAGTTAACTTTGAAAGGTGCCTTTGTGGGGCCTTAGGTGTAGGCCTTGAGGCTCACAATCAAGATTAACTTTTAAATGCTCAGGCGTGCCACTGCCATCTTCAGCATGGCAGCTGTAGAACGGATGTTTGAGTTTTAATTATATATATTCGAGAGACTATGTTAGTTATTGACAGGTGCCTTTGTGGGGCCTTAGGTATAGGCCTTGAGGCTTCCCATAAATAACTAACTTAGTACTCGAACACATAGGTTCCTTTTCTTGGTTATATGAGTCTTATAACCATCATACTTCTGATTACCTGAGCCCAAAGAGCAGAATGAATCCAAATATGTGCCTTTGTGGGGCCTTGAATAGGCCTTGAGGCTTCCCATCAGAACTCCTTCTATACTCAATGTTCTCGCCCGAGAAATATGATGAATCCAAATAGGTGCCTTTGTGGGGCCTTGAATAAGCCTTGAGGCTTCCCATCAGAATTCATCCCATACCCGAACGTTATATGGTAATCATAATATAACAGAAATAAAACTAGGTGACGGGTCGATTACTTGCGCCTCAAGTAACTTCGGACTTCTTGTTATCAAAGCTTGTCGTGGATGGGTTAAGTCCACATCAGGTTCTTTTTTATGCCTTGAGGCCAAGGACTTTTTAGAGTGATTAAATCTTATATGCCGAGGGCTTAAAACTTAGATCTGGCTTGAACTATGAAGACATATTCAAATCGGATTCAAGCGCTGAGAGAGAGTCTTTTAATAGCCATATTACTAGAAATAACTTGGAGACAACTTGTAGTATACAACATATTGCTAGGCTAATGAATGAAAAGACAAAAACAAAGAGGGTCGGGCAAGGTTGATCGTCTTGCAACTTCCTATCTTTGTGGTTTATCAGAAGATTTGAAAGCTTAGAAAAGGGGTTGGGAGGTGAGTTTACAGAAAGAAATCGATACTACAACAAGAGTTGAACAGGGTAGCAGAGCTATTACAAAAGGTTTATCCCGAAAGGGATGAAGGCTTGGGCTGACTACAGCTTCGTTTTAAAGGCAAATATGGCTTTGAGCAGAGTTTGTGCTTGTATTTGTTTGTTTGAGTGTCCTTGACTCTGACTTCTCTTTCTCCTTTTATAGACACCTTGGCTTGGCCTCCTGTAGCAATAATCTTGCCCGAATGCAATTTGAAGGATAGTGACTCATCAGCTATTTACTTGTACTGCCACCATAAAGTACTTTTGGGCTGATTAGCTGACTGGTCTATACCACTTGGCCCTTGGGTAGGTGAGCAAGTGGTGCAAATGATCTGCACCTAGTCGGCAAAGGCCTTTTCTGCCTTCTGGACTTGGGCTGTGCTTCGGGCTTCTCCTTCTCTTTTTGGGCCAACTCCCTTCTAAGCCCAAAGTTTAAGTTTTAACCCAAACAAAGGTTCTATTTCTACCATTATCTTGTTACAACTGATAAACATTTAGTTTTTTATGGTGTACTAGATCTTGTTATAAGTCCATGGCCGACCTTGAGGGTAGTCCAGATAGGCGCCAAAAAGAAATTATATGCCCATTATGGAAAGAAAAAAAAAAAAAAAGGAAAAAAACTGCCCATTGTCAGTAGCTTGAGGTTGGTGTGTTGGTAAAGGCTCTGTTACATGCATCTTCTATTTGTTATAGCTCGCCTCTAGCCCTCAAATTCTATGGCCGGCCACGTATATGCCTTCCACAAAAACTAAAAGGTATTGGAAAGCTTGCGTCAACATTGCAGTCCCTCAATCAAAATCCAACCCAGACAGCAGGAAAAGGACAGTCAGAAAGAGATCGAAAACCTGATTGATACTTTGATACTTAATAAAATTAAGTTGATGGGCATCATCTTACCAGGAAAATTAGTAAACTAATTAACTTTAATTAATCATTCTTCTTTTGCCCTTTCATATTTTGTTTGTATTGCTTTGTCTGTTTGGTTAGGTATAAAAAGGAAAAGGTTTTAAATTGAAGCCAACGCGCAAATGCCATGAGATTAAAACCCACCACATCAACATTCAAACCTCCTGCATATTTCCTTCATCTATCTTCTGCTTCAAATTTTACCACAAAATGAAACTTCTGCTCATTTCCTTTATGTTCTTGATCGGGACTGTTACTCCAGCCGAAAGCAAGTGCAACGAAGATGACCAGTCATCGTTGCTCCGCTTGAAGCAAAGCCTTAACTTCAGTTCTGATTCCACCAAGCTTGTTACTTGGAATGCAAGTATCGACTGTTGTTCTTGGGTTGGAGTCAATTGCAGTGCTAATGGCTATGCAGTTGGTCTGGACCTCAGCGGGGAACGGATCCTAAGTGAGATTGACAATTCCAGCAGTCTCTTCAATCTTCAACATCTTCAAAGCCTCAAATTTGCTGATAACGGTTATTTCCACTCTCAAATTCCATCTTCTATCGGAAAGCTTGCAAATTTAAGGTATCTGAATCTATCCCACAATGGTTTTTTGGGGCAAATCCCAATTGAGATTTCTCACTTGACAAGGTTGATTGTTCTTGATCTTTCTGAAACTAACTTAAAACTTGAGAACCCCAATTTAAGCATGCTGATTCGGAATCTCACCGAGCTTGAAGTATTATATCTTGATTCGGTAAACATATCAAGAAAAAGGAGTGACTGGTGCCAAGTAATATCTTCTTCACTTCCAAAGCTGAGGGTGCTGAGCTTGTCCTACACTGAACTTTCGGGCCCTATTGATGACTCCCTTGCCAAGCTTTCATCTCTATCTGTGATTAGATTGGATTATAACAACATATATTCTCCGGTTCCATCATTCTTCGCCAATTTTTCAAACTTGATTTCCTTGAGTCTCAGTGGATGCGAGTTGTATGGAACATTTCCCCAAGAAATCTTCAAGATATCTGCACTACAGCATATTTACTTGTCCTACAATCCGCTGCTTCAAGGTTCCTTACCAGAATTTCCGAACACCGGATCTCTTCAAACTCTGGACTTGAGCTCCACAAATTTTTCGGGGTCATTGCCAGACTCTATTGGCAACCTCAAAATGTTGTCCATGATAGATCTCTCAACCTGCAATTTCTATGGATCAATCCCAGAGTCAATGGAAAATCTCAGACACTTGTATTATTTAGACATGTCAGACAACAAGTTCAGCGGTTCCATTAATTCCACTCATTGGGAAAACCTTGTCGAGTTGATGTTTGTCAGCTTGATGTACAACCAGCTTGATGGCGGAATTCCATTGTCTATGTTTTCTCTTCCACTGCTGCAAACATTGCTGCTTTCCAACAATAAGTTCTCGCACCAGTTCCATGAGTTCTCTAACGTCTCTTCTTCTAACCAATTAAGCTCCTTGTTTTTGGATTTCAACAATCTCGAAGGGCCAGTACCGATGTTTTTTTTTAATTTGAGAGGTCTTCAGTTTCTTTCACTTTCTTCAAACAACTTGGCAGGCTCGTTTCCTCTAAGTGGTCTTCAGAAGCTGAGAAATCTGACTTTTCTTGATCTTTCAAACACCAGCTTGTTCATTGATCATACCGGTACCAATTCCTCGTATTCATCCTTGCCTCAATTAGGTGCAGTGATTTTAAGTTCTACCAAGTTGAGAACATATCCTGATTTCTTGAGATATCTACCCAATTTACACAGCTTGGATCTTGCAGAAAATCAAATTCATGGAGAGATACCAAACTGGATTTGGGGGCTCAAATTTCTTAGTTCTCTAAATATTTCATGCAACTCCTTGGCAAGTTTTGGTCCTGTACCCAATCTCACTTCTGCTCTAAGCGTGCTCGACCTTCACTCTAACCAGCTTCAAGGACAAATCCCAGTTTTCTCAGCACCTACAATGCAATTTTTGGATTACTCCAGAAATAATTTGAGCTCTGGAATACCGACTAACATTGGTGAGTTCTTGACGACCACCAAACTCTTCTCACTTTCACGCAATAACCTCCACGGCATCATTCCGAGATCGTTGTGCAATCTGTCAACTCTTGAGATTCTTGATCTGTCCAATAATTCACTCAGTGGTATGATTCCTGAGTGCTTGACTACAATGAAGACGCTTGCAGTGCTTAATTTACGGAGAAACAACCTTACGGACAACATTTCTTACAAATTTGATGAGCATTGCAGTTTAGAAACTCTAGACCTCAGTGGAAATCAAATCAAAGGCCGGCTTCCAGAATCTTTAGTCAGCTGCACAAAATTAGTGGTATTAAACCTTGGATACAATCAGATAATGGATACTTTTCCCTGCTATTTGAAGAGTGTTTCCACCTTGCGAGTCCTTGTTCTCCGATCCAATAAATTCTACGGAGGCATTGGATGTCCGAGTACCAATGGCACCTGGCCAGTGCTTCAAATCATAGATGTAGCTCACAATAATTTCAATGGCGAATTACCTGGTGGATTGTTGACAACATGGAAAGCTATGATGGATAACCAAGCTGATGCAAATCACCTTCAGTATGCGGACACAGGCTTTGCTGTTATTTACTATCAGAACTCAGTAACAATTGTGAGCAAAGATTTGACGATGGACCTGGTAAAGATTCTAACTATCTTCACCGCAGTTGACTTTTCTGGCAACAAATTCCATGGACAAATACCTGAAGAAATTGGAGAACTCAAATCATTGTATATTCTCAACTTCTCCAACAATGCTTTCACAGGTGAAATCCCATCATCGTTGAGTAACTTGGGAAACCTCGAGTCTTTAGATCTCTCAGTGAACAACCTGAGTGGGCAGATTCCACCAGAATTTTCAAAACTCCATTTCCTTGCATTCATGAACCTCTCAACCAATCACTTGGTTGGCAAGATCCCAAGCAGCACTCAGTTTTCAACATTTCCAAAATCTTCCTTCGAAGGGAACACGGATTTATGGGGGCCTCCTTTGACAACATATGACAGACCACCGATGTCGTTGCCACCAATGTCAAATGGAAGCGATCCGAATTCTGGCAATGAGATTAATTGGGATACTCTAAGTGTTGAAATTGGATATTTTGTTGGCCTTGGAGTTGTCATCGGGTCACTCGTGTTTTGCGAGGGATGGAGGAACTGGTATTACGAGGCTGTGGAGAACATGTTCTTTAAGATGCTCCCTCATCTGGACAAAAGAAATGGTAATCGGATTCGCGGAAGACGTGTCTACAGAAATCGATCCAAGGGGAAGACATTGGAATGACGATGGTAATCGGACAAAAGAAATGTTCTCTTAGATTTTATCTTTTAATTGTTTTTTGTTCGTCGCTTTGATTTCATGTTTGTCCAGTACTTCAATTCAGTAATTTCAAAAGTTCATTTCAGTATTTTAGTTTCGTAATTTAGATTTAGTTTCTGCTTTGCACTTTAATTTCTATTTAGATTATTTTAGTTCGTAATTTGAGTTCTTTAATTTTTATTTAGTTTCTGCTCTACTCACCATATCCATCACATGCGAGTATCTCGGCGCTATCGATTTCTCGCCCATCACAAGAACATTTGAATTCACCTATCTATCACCTCACAGGACCTGTAACGCGTTTCACAGTCAGGCATGAAGAACCTACGACCGCGACAAGTTTCTTCCTCAGTCACAACTGTTTTGAGAGAAGTCAGACAACCGCAAATCACATTTTACTCGCTCGGCCCCCAGGCCGGGAGTTGGCACACCGACAACACACACATTAGAAAGACGAAGAGATCCCGAAATCCTCAGCTTGTTGGCCGACATTGTTGTGATTGGCTCATAGTTTGAGTTGGCAACAATTTTGATAGGTTAGCTTTATATGCTACAGGGAAATGGCTGTAGCAAAGTGTTGACTTTGTGTTTGTTTGCACGTAAATATGTATGCTTTCTATGCATGAAAAAAGTCTACTTTATAGGCTAGGTTTTCTCTTTACTTTGGAGACATAATCATCATGGAAGCCTTCCGTAAAAGCTGGGGGATGAAAATGATGGCCTTTATTTAAATGCAAGGAATTGCTTGCATTGTATATAAAAATGCTTGCCGAGTGTGAAGAAAGAAAAGGGTGCATCCGGAAAACACAGAGGGAAAAGAAAATAGAGTGAGAGTGAGAAACTTTAGGGGTGAGTGAGGCTTTTGGAAAAATTATGTGAATGTACAAGAGATTGGGGTTTGGGTTATGTTGATTTAACTCATGTGTACTTGTACTGTTATTCTCATAGTGAAGAGCAATATCTCTCCGAGGACGTAGGCAGATTTTTGCCGAACCTCGTAATTCTCTTGGTGTCTTTATTTCTTGTATTTTAAATTGTTCAACTGTGGGTTTATAAGTTGGTGAGATAACAGGCCAAAGCACAACAATTGGTATCAGAGCTTTGTTGGAAGCTTTGGTTCATTGAAGGTCCAGATTTGTTATTCATCATGATGACTACAAACATGTCATTTTCAGTTGAGAAGTTTAATGGGAAAGGCAGTTTTACTCTTTGGCAGATGAGAGTAAAGGATGTCTTGACTCAACAAGGCTTGGCTAGAGCTTTGAAGGGAAAAGATGGGAAGCCTCAAGAAATGACAGATGACCAGTGGGAGGAGCTGGAGGCGCGTTGTGTTAGCACGATTCGACACTGTATAGCTGATAACATTATCAATAATGTTATGGATGAAGATTATACGCCTGCACTTTGGGAGAAGTTGGAAAAACTCTATATTGCTAAGAGTTTGACCAACAAGTTGCATTTGAAGCGTAAACTGTACAAGCTGAAGATGGATGAAGGTGGGAATCTCATGGACCACATGAATGTGTTCAACGAATACTTGGATCAATTGAGGAAAGTTGATGTCAAGGTTGAGGAAGAAGATAAAGCCCTCTTTCTTCTTACCTCACTCCCAAATTCGTATGAGAATCTTGTGACAACCTTACTGCATGGAAAAGATACAGTAAGTTTGGAGCAGGTGCAGGCTTCTTTGGTGTCTTATGATACTCAAAAGAAGAAGACCATTGTTGATGATGGGTACGAGATTGCATTAGCTGTTCAAGGTGGGAATGGTGGAAGAAAAATGAAAGGAGGTTTTGAGAAAGACAGTAGGTCCAAATCAAGTTCTGGAGGTAAGGGTCTACAATGCTACGTCTGTAAAGAATTCGGGCATAAAAGGATAAATTGTCCTTTGAGAAAAAGAAAGGATGATCTTGGTCCGAGTAGTAGCAATTTTGTGGCAGAAGACTTCAAGTATGCCCTCTAGGTACTCGAAGCAACACTTCTCTTAGTGATGTTTAGTCTCGAGTGTTGCAAGGGATTTACAGCAGGTGGAGCTATGGGATTCACAGGTGATAAGATGGTCCTGAAGGAAGAGAAGTGTGGGGAATTTTGTTTGACTTGATGGGTTGTTGCTGGAAACGGGTGCACTGACGAGTTTCCAAGTTGCAGACAATAAAGAGGGGGAAATCCTACAAGAGGAGACGAGGATGTGTCGAGATCCTGTATGAAGCTAAATGGTGTTTTTAGCTTGCAGCAGCTGCACATGCATTGGCAGTGACTGAATCGGAACAGGACCAACGAGGTTGATTCAGGGTGTGTATGCTGGTACGTAAGGCCAATGAGCTTTGGTGATGGGTGCAAGGATTTTTGCATGGTATATTCGCTAAGGTGGAGATTGTTGTGATTGGCTCATAGTTTGAGTTGGCAACAATTTTGATAGTTTATCTTTATGTGCTACAGGGAAATGGCTGTAGCAAAGTGTTGTATTTGTGTTTGTTTGCACGTAAATATGTATGCTTTCTATGCATGAAAAAAGTCTACTTTATAGGCTAGGTTTTCTCTTTACTTTGGAGACATAATCATCATGGAAGCCTTCCGTAAAAGCTGGGGGATGAAAATGATGGCCTTTATTTAAATGCAAGGAATTGCTTGCATTGTATATAAAAATGCTTGCCGAGTGTGAAGAAAGAAAAGGGTGCATCCGGAAAACACAGAGGGAAAAGAAAATAGAGTGAGAGTGAGAAACTCTAGGGGAGAGTGAGGCTCTTGGAAAAATTCTGTGAGTGTACAAGAGATTGGGGTTTGGGTTATGTTGATTTAACTCATGTGTACTTGTACTGTTATTCTCATAGTGAAGAGCAATATCTCTCCGAGGACGTAGGCAGGTTTTTGCCGAACCTCGTAATTCTTTTGGTGTCTTTATTTCTTGTATTTTAAATTGTTCAACTGTGGGTTTATAAGTTGGTGAGATAACAAGCCAAAGCACAACAGATACCGATTTTGAGATCTTTATGTTCTTGATCATGACGGTTACTTCAGTCGAAAGCAATTGCAATGAAGGCTACCAGTTATCCTTGTTTCCCTTGAAGCAAACCCTTACCTTCAATTCTTCTGCTTCCACCAAGCTTATTACTTGGAATGCAAGTATCGACTGCTGTTCTTGATCCGGAGTAACTTGCAGCACCAATGGCTATGCAGTTGGTCTTGACCTCAGCCGTGGATCCATCATTCGTGGGATTCGCAACTCCAGCAGTCAGCTTCGATCTTTAACATCTTTAAAGCCTCAAATTTGCTGACAACGAAGATTTTAAATCTCAAATTCCTTCTGCAGTCGGAAAGCTTACAAATCCCAGTTGAGATTTCATTGATCGAGTTACTCATTGACTGCTCACTCATTCAATATTCTATATGCTCAATCCCTCTGCAACTTATGCCAAAGGAAAATCCGTAACAAATTTCTCCAACACCAAAGATTCATCTTTTTGCAATTGACAGACAGCAGGTATCATATAATATTTTCAGTACCAAAGTCCTGCGTCAGCTTTCAGGCCACCTTGTAGTGGTCCATCTCAAGATTCATCGACACCAAATGAGGAGGTTGCGCATGCGATCGGATTATGTCATCATGCTTTGTAGAAGTGGTGGTCACGAGAACAAATGAAGGTGGGTAAGCAGCCAAAAAGACTTTCATGTAATGGGATGCTACTGAAGAGACATGTAATGTAAGTCTCGCATAAACAATGATTTCAATGCGCGACTAATGTATACACCCCGGATTCGCCGAAGTGGCATCTCAGTTGACGGTCTAGTATTTTCCTTTGTAGTATTAAAAAGTCGTAAGTTCGACTTACATGAATAATAAACTCGATGCATAACTATAATAATTCAGTTATTGTTTGGCCTACTGCAAATTACTACACCTTAAATAGGATATCATTGTGTCAAACAAAATGTTAGACGAACTTTATAAAAAGCAAGCTATGAGCAAACAGTTGGGCCTTACATATGTAATTACCCTTGTTTGGGTTTTATTGTTGGGGTGTGCTATCCACACAACCCATTTTACTTCTCACACACCCCTTGATGATTTATGTTTGTTGATTTTCTTTAATTCATCCGATTTGATGACCGAAAATTAAAAAGGTGTGTAAGAAGTAAAATGAGGTGTGTAGATATCACATCCCTTATTGTTTTTCATGTCCTGGTATGAACTATGAAGGTTCGTGATCATGAGTCCTGCTCTCTTAAGGTATTCATTTCAAAGAGATGTGAGGACCAAATGTAAACTAACCATAATATTATATTAGTTTATATCTAAATATTTAAAATATTTGACAACTTAATAAAACAAAACAGGAAAATAAATTTTCTAAAGGTTTATAGATTTTAAGTTGGTTTTGTTTTATTAAGTTGTCAAATATAATAAGTATTTGGTTCTAAACTAATATAATCTTATGGTTCATATGTATTTCGTCCTCCGATTTTGAGATCTTCATGTTCTTGATCATGACTGTCGTGATCATGGCCCTACTCCGATATAGTTGACCCAAAAAATCATGAATGTGCAAGTGGAAGTGGGACTAACATGCTAAATACAACAAACACTAGGAAGATTATTACATAAGCTGTATTGAACTGAGATTTTAAAAGATTTAATGGAGTTACACATTTGAGTTAATTTTCACCAAATCTCACGGGAAGAAGGTGAACGAGATACCTTTTAAAAATGAAAATATTTTTGTTCACCGTCACTAAGTGATAGTATTGCTCACCATCCTATTTATTATTGTTAGATAAATTTAAATTTTGAGATCTGTATCGTAGATAAACACATATCTCAAAATATAAACTAATCCAACGGCATCATGTAAACGTGGTGAACAAAAATGTACGCTTCAAAAATTTACCAAAATTCATAACACATAAATATCTTTTCAAATCAAATTTGCGTAGAGTACACCTGAACTTTAAAACTCTTTAAATTTGAATTAAATTCATCTGAATTTTTGTAAATTTTCATAGAGCTCAAAATAGAAATTCAAGCAAAACATAGCCATTTTTTACATACCACAATATTCTATGTTCGAAAACGAGACATATAAACTTGAGCTATATAACGAGTGAGCAGTTATAACCCCTGTAAAGTGAGTCGATCAAAAAACCCCTTTAAAAAATGCGAAAAAAAAAAATGTGACTCCAATGGCGACATTCGACGGAACCCAAAATGATTTGTAAAAGAACCCAAACTGACAAATCATTTTCTAATATTCTATATACGGCAAGTCATTACCTTTTCCATTACGTTACTAGTTACTCCTGCCTTTTCGCTTAAAACTTTAAAAAGTAGAAATCTCAACTTTTTTGTTCACCCTCGTATAATGTGGTATATATGTTTATCGTTTTATTTATTATCATTAGACGAGTTTGAATTTTTAGATTTGTACTTATTCAATACACGAATCTTAAAATTTAAATTCATTTAACGATGATAAATAAGATAATAACTATACATCACATTACATGATGTGAACTAAAATGCGGGGAAAATGTCGACACTCTCGCGCTCATAGTTTAGCAAAAAGTCGCAATCCCAGCCCCTTCACCGTCCCACGCTCCCTCCCCTTCGTCAAAAAATGTCGACACTCTTTCTCCATCAAATCTCTCTTCTTCTTCTCTCTTTTTCTACACTCTTCCCAACACGCCATGACCGCACTCGTATCCTCCGCCGGATCAAAATAAATCAACTCAATCGGGATTCGTGTTCGTCGATCAGATCATCAATTTTCACAAGATTCCATCTTTTATAATCCCATGTCATTCGTTGAGGTTCGCTCTCTCTCTCTCTCTCTCTCCCTCTCGATTTCCCGATTTCTCTGCAATTCTCTGACTGAAACGCTGCGTTTTCTGTGCAGGATCTTTGGCCCTGGCTCGGCCCTCCGGGTTTCCTAGAAAAATCTCGGCTTTTCAAAGGTAATTACTCATTAATTTCATCTCCCACTCTGAAAATCCCAATTGGGGTTTCTGCAATCGAATTAAGGCTAAGATTAAAACCAAATCAGCTAATTGAAGAACAAGAACAAGTCTCGATTTTTCTGAAATCTGCTTTGTTTTTGCGGTTCTGTTTTTCATTTGGGCGCTCAAAACAGAGTCCCTTTTGCAGTCCATGGCCAACACGAGCTGCGGGAGCGCGGAGATCGAGGCCTGCCGCAACGAGTCGTCGGCGTTCGTCCTCAAGCTAATCGCTGTCGCTTCGATTCTCCTGGCCGGAGTCGTCGGAGTCGCAATTCCCCTCGTCGGTAAGAACCGCAGCTTTCTCCGCACCGACGGTAGCCTCTTCGTTGCCGCCAAGGCCTTCGCCGCCGGGGTAATTCTTGCCACCGGGTTTGTCCACATGCTCCCGGACGGGTCGGCCGCCCTGAACGACCCGTGCCTGCCGGAATACCCCTGGACCAAGTTCCCCTTCTCGGGATTTTTCGCCATGATGGCCTCGCTTGCCACGTTGCTCGTCGACTTTGTTGGGACCCAGTATTACGAGAGGAAACAGGGGAAGACTCGCCCCGCCGAGGACCAGGTGCGGGTCGCGTCGGATGACCCGGAGATTGAGGCGGGTACGGGTCCCGAACATCCGGCGAGGGAGTTGAATGGGAAGGTGTTTGGGGAAGAGGAAGGCGGTGGGATGCACATTGTTGGGATGCATGCGCACGCGGCGCACCACGGACACAGCCACGCGCACGGCCAGGCCGGATGTGATGGGCACGTGACGAGGGAATCCGAACCGGAACACGGGCACGATTCGCACGGGCACGGGCATGGGCATTCTCACGGGTTCGGGGATGATGACGAGGACGGTGGTGTCCGCCACGTGGTCGTTTCTCAGGTACTTTTTATTCGAAATGCATTATATCTACGTTCTTTTCCTTCTAATCCACTAAATAGGGAATATGTGCTATTACAAACAGATAGTTATTTTAAAAATTATAATAACTTCAGCTGTTGGATCAAATTTCAATGATACGAATTCACTGATTTGGTAGATTAAGAAAAAACGATCAGGAAATGATCCCTTTCCCTTTTTATTTCGGTTTTATTTATATTTATTTTACCCCCTTACTTTTTGTTGTTTGCGCGTAAATGATTGCTCTTTTATTTAAGGTTCTGAAAAGAATGTAGCTTTTAAAACTTTGTGGCTTATGGAGTTATGCTACTCTACTTCGCACAGTGGGTAAAAATTATGCGTATTCTGCCACGTGTCGGGTTAAAGTACCCTATACTTGGTCGAGTGGGGCCTACTCATGATAATGGTGTTCTTGGAGGGTCAAAAGACTCAATACTTGAATTGAAGGGTCGACATGAACCTTTGTGGTTGTGGTGACAACTTTCACTATTGGGATTGATTTGGATAAGTTGTCTCTCTAAGTGAAGTGACACGATCAATCGCTTATGCGCCTACACGGGATATGAGCAATTGAACGTGACACTTCATTATTAGATAGAGATGTGATATCCACACATCTCATTTTACTTCTCATACATCTTTTTAATTTTAAACTGTCGGATCGAATGAATTGAAAAAGAACAACGGACAAAAATTATCAAGGGTGTGAGAAGTAAAATGAAGTGTGGATAGCACATCCCTATTAGATATGAATGTCGAAGCGCATATGGCATTGATCTTGACATTTTTTTTTTTTTTTGGCAAGCTCTTGACATTTTCTTGAATTGAAGGGTCGACATGAACCTTTGTGGTTATGGTGACAACTTTCACTATTGGGATTGATTTGGACAAGTTATCTCTCTAAGTGAAGTGACATGATCAATTGCTTATGCGCCTACACGGGATATGAGCAATTGAACGTGACACTTCATTATTAGATATGAATGTCGAAGCGCATATGGCATTGATCTTGACTTTTTTATTTTTTTATTTTTTTTGGCAAACTCTTGACATTTTCTTTTATCAAAAGTAGGAACAATCGAAAAAAGTAAGAGAAATAAAAATGAAGAAGGGAACAATCTATTAAGTTGATTAAACATGTTAAACTTTTTCGTGCCGATGCCATCCATTTCGAAGGGTGTGGGCAGTCGAGAACTTGAGATTGGAATGTTCATGAGCTGAGTTAGACTGGAAAATAATATAACATATATTTATCTAAAATGTTGGGTCGTCATACTATTTTGGAGTACAAGTTATTGAAATTTCACCTTGTTTAGTAAACGTTAGGATCAATAGCGCCCGTTGGCTGATCTGGACATTCATGCTTGCGGATGGGTTATTGTTATTGCGGCGTGTAATATATTGTTTCTTGTGCAGATTTTGGAACTTGGGATTGTATCACATTCAGTGATCATAGGCCTATCACTGGGAGTTTCACAGAGCCCATGCACCATAAGACCCTTGGTTGCAGCATTGTCATTCCATCAGTTCTTTGAAGGTTTTGCACTTGGAGGCTGCATATCTCAAGCCCAATTCAAGACCCTAGCAACAACCCTAATGGCCTGTTTTTTTGCCGTCACAACCCCGCTTGGGATAGGCGTTGGGACCGCCATTTCTTCGTTCTACAACCCGTACAGTGCGGGAGCTTTGGTCACCGAGGGCATCTTGGATTCCATGTCGGCCGGAATTCTAGTGTACATGGCGTTGGTTGACCTAATTGCTGCTGATTTTTTGAGTAAGAGGATGAGCTGCAATTTCAGGCTTCAAGTTGTATCTTATTGCTGTCTCTTTGTTGGAGCTGGATTGATGTCATTACTTGCAATTTGGGCTTAATTAGTTTCTTATTTTTTTGGGGAGGGTTAATGTTTTAGCATTCCAAGTGAAATTGAAATTCTTTCCGCTTGTTTCTGTTATAGGGAAGAGTTAGTTGTACTCATTCGGATTGTGATGGCTCAAATAAAATATAAAATCTCCCATTACTTTTGTCAACAATCAAACCTTATCCCACTCGGTGCAATCGGCTGTATGAATTTTAGAACGCTACTGTGGATGCAAATTTCTTCCTCCTTTATCTTGGACAATTTTGCACCTACAAAACAATTAACACCTTAGGTTAAGGCCAAGAGCCTCACGCGCTCACGATGAATGGGGGGGGAGCTTTGGCCGAAGAACCTCCGATGCCAAAGTTAGAATTTAGAGAGAAATAGTGTTTAGAGAATTTTGGGATTTTTGCCAAAGTGTTGGAATTAGTGTTTGGTGAAAATGGGAACCAATTTATAGGAGAGGAAAGGATGGTCGGCCACTTAGTAGGGTTTTAGGTTTTGTTTTGGTTTAATTAGCCAATTAATTGGCTAATTAAACATAAAAGGAAATGCTTTTGTGGTTATGGAATTTATTGGCTAATAAAAAGGAAGAAATGGTGAAAAAGGTAGAAAAGGTGATGGATAAGGTTTTGAAATGAGGATAGCCGGCCCTTTTGTGGGAGTTAGGGTAAAGTGAAAGGTCTAAATGCTAATTAAGGGAATAATTAGCTAATTAACCCATTAATTAGCTATTTATCATTATTTTAGAATGAATGTTTTAGGAATTATGGAATAAGTATAGTATTTAGCTAATTGATTAGCTAAATAATGAAATAGGAAATATATGAATAGCTTAGGTTTTAAGTTGATACCTATTTTGGGCACTTTTGACTTGGTTGAGGGATAATTGCCCGCTGTTTGCGCGTAGGAATCCCGGTATGCCCCAAGGGTAGTTTTGTCTTCTTTTGTCAAAAATCCACATGTCGCCTTGTGAATATTTTTGGCTCCACAAATGCCCCCACACCTGTTGGGCTACTCGCAGAAAAGGGCAGCATGTGTAGAGATCTTATTTCTTTAGGAAACTTAGGACTGCTTCCTATTTTGATGTAGATTCTCTCTTTAATAGGAAATTAGATCCTTCTAGGAAAGGGAAATAAATTTCTCTTAAAGCCTATTTAAGTCCACCTTAAGTGAGTTGTTAAATCAACTTTGGAGAGCGATTTATTCTACCCTACAAGAGAGAGATAGCTTAGAGGATATTTGTTCCCCCTCTTCTAGCAATTTTCTACATCTTGCTCGTGCAAAGGACCGTATTTCGTTGCTTTCTTCGTCTTTTTCGTGCCGCACTGAGGTAAGAAAAAATTAATTTTCTTTGTCTTCTTCTTGGATGGTGTTACCTCGGGGCAACCGTCCGGGTGGTGCGGCACGTCGGCTGGCATGGACCAGGAGTCGGCTCGGCATGGGCCGATGAGGTATTGTGGTAGGGACCACTGCTTTAAGCTGCTCGACTTGGCTAGAACCAAGGGCAACTTGTATGGCTGAGGCCACGAGCGTTGTGGCGCAGTGCTAGGCGAGTCACATGGCTCATGTCTTTTTGGGCTTTTGGACATGACGCGAGCTAGGTAGGTGATTGAGAGAAATGAAGAGGTTGCGGGCCTCATGAGCTGCTAGAATGTTGGGTTGAACTCCCCTGCTGGGTACCACAAATGGCGTTGGCTACTTTAACTCTCTTCGTCAGGAGAAACGTGGGTTGCTCCCAAAATAAAAGGTGAATAGGATCAAGGCGGATGCATTGGCTCGTCCAATCACCATTGTGGATCCTGCTGCAAGTGAAGGTGGAAAAATGGATCTTCCCTGCTTGTTCAAGAGATGCCGGCTGAGAAAAAACCAAAGACTTCTTCCTGAATTTGCCTTTGTTGGGGTAGCAGAGCTCTCAGCTGCCCCCAACCATGACTTGCTGGTCTAGGCTGTTCTTCCATGTGTTTGGCTCGTCTATGCCGCAGATGCAGTGCATGTGGTGCGTTCCTAGCAGGTGAGCGAGTTCTTCGCAGGCTGCTGGTTGAACTTGAGCTGGATTGAGTGACTGCTTCTCTTTGTCCGTCGTGCTGCCTACTCTGATGTGAGATGGATGATGCTCCTTGTGGGCTTAGCCGTGAATGGACACTTTGCCCGGAAGGTTGCTCATGTTAACTATCGGAGTATAACCCCAACCGTGAATGTATGCTCATCCGTGGCCCTAGTCGAGCGTGCATGCTCCTCCGCGCGCTAAGACGGGAATGTACACTGCCCAAACGTTCGGCTCGTGGCTGGTCGAGTGGCTGCTTGCCGGGACGCTGCTGGAAAGGTCTGTCTGCCCTTGTCCTACTTCGGGATACCTTGTCCGGGGCACGTTGGATCCCGATGTGTTGTAAAAGTTGATTCACCAAGGTTGTCTGTTGTGCAAGGGCGCTCGTCAACTCTATGACTTGTCGAGACAAGTGTTGTTCGCCATTTGGATTGGAAGAGCTTGGAAGGAATGCGCCTCATTGGGCAGTGGAAGGGTGGTAGACTCCGGGAGCGAGATTTGAGTTGGGAAATGTCAAATCCGTGAAAAAATATGGTGAGAATGCCCCCAGCTCGATGGTAGGTCCGGATGGTTAAGATAGTCTTGGGCCAACTTGGGCTGCTTGGAAAGCCACGAGAGCAGGCTGGGCCGTGAGAGTGGGCTGCTCGACTGGAGCTGGTTGGGCCACGGGAGTGGGCTGCTCGACTAGAGCTGGCTGGACCACGGGAGTGGGATGCTCGTCGGGAGCAGGTTGGGTCACGAGAGCAGGCTGCTTGGGAGGAGCAGGTTGGGCCACGAGAGTGGGCTGCTTGACGGAAGCAGGCTAGGCCACGGGAGTGGGCTGCTCGACGGAAGCAGGCTGGACCACATGAGTAGGTTGCTTGTCGGGAGCAGGCTAGGTCACGAGAGCATGCTGCTTAGCATGAGCAGGCTGGGCCGCGAGAGCAAGTTGCTTGGCGGGAGCAAGCTGGGCCGCGAGAGCAGGTTGCTTGGCGGGAGCAGGCTGCTTAGAATATGATGCAAGCGAATACGAGGCTTGGGCCCGGGCCCGTGCAAACTTGGATGGCACGACTTGGGCCGTGGCCTTGGTGTTGTGAGCCTTGGATGGCACGGCTCGAGCCGTGGTGAAGGCACCATGGACCTCGCCACGGGTGGCTACCGAGATAGCCACCATGGTGGTACCCATGGTGAAAACTCGTGGTGGTGGTGCTACTCCACTTATTGTCGCATTTAGCCTCACGGATCTCCGCAATCCCATTTTTTGAACATTAGAATTTTCACTTGTGAAATTTTCTAAATTTCTAGCGATTATATTTTGCTTATACGTTTTATCAAAGAACCTTTGCAAGTAAAAAATTCTAATAATAAGATCTTATGAAAAATATTCAAATGGACTAGAAAATAAAGAAAAAACCTTTTTGTGCGAGAGTCTTCTACAAGTATGGATTTCAACTCTCAATGAAAGCACCAATTTGTGGATGCAAATTTCTTCCTCCTTGATCTTGGACAATTTTGCACCTACAAAACAATTAACACCTTAGGTTAAGGCCAAGAGCCTCACGCGCCCACGATGAATGAGGGGGGCTTTGGCCGAAGAACCTCCGATGCCAAAGTTAGAATTTAGAGAGAAAGAGTGTTTAGAGAATTTTGGGATTTTTTGCCAAAGTGTTGGAATTAGTGTTTGGTGAAAATGGGAACCAATTTATAGGAGAGGAAAGG
Source organism: Malus sylvestris (assembly GCF_916048215.2). NCBI lineage: Eukaryota > Viridiplantae > Streptophyta > Magnoliopsida > Rosales > Rosaceae > Malus > Malus sylvestris. Next base: position 4,699,362 of record NC_062267.1, on the reverse strand, counting down.
ATGGCCGGCCACTTAGTAGGGTTTTAGGTTTTGTTTTGGTTTAATTAGCCAATTAATTGGCTAGTTAAACATAAAAGGAAATGCTTTTGTGGTTATGGAATTTATTGGCTAATAAAAAGGAAGAAATGGTGAAAAATGTAGAAAAGGTGATGGATGAGGTTTTGAAATGGGGATAGCCGGCCCTTTTGTGGGAGTTAGGGTAAAGTGAAAGGTCTAAATGCTAATTAAGGGAATAATTAGCTAATTAACCCATTAATTAGCTATTTATCATTATTTTAGAATGAATGTTTTAGGAATTATGGAATAAGTATAGTATTTAGCTAATTGATTAGCTAAATAATGAAATAGGAAATATATGAATAAATTAGGTTTTAAGTTGATACCTATTTTGGGCACTTTTGACTTAGTTGAGGGATAATTGCCCGCTGTTTGCGCGTAGGAATCCCAGTATGCCCCAAGGGTAGTTTTGTCTTTTGTCAAAAATCCACATGTCACCTTGTGAATATTTTTGGTTCCACAGCTACTGCGTTGGATTTTGTGTCAAGTCACCTTGACTGATTTTCTATCATCTTATCTTTAATTGCGATTACTCTTACCTTACTTTATATATCTTTGTTTTTAATCATATAATTTTTCATGTACACATCCAACGAAGCACCTCCTTTGCGTTACACTTATTTTGCCGATGTTGGTTAAACAAAGTGTCAGTATTCTCATCTTTGTCACACTTATAACAATGAAACAAAAGAAAGTGTCTCTAATGCAATTAAAAATTGATTTTTTTTAATCAACTTTCAGTCCAAACTATGTGTCACGATCACTAATCTAGTGATTCTTAAAACAGTTTAACTTATCATGTTTTTAATTAATGAACTTTAGAGAATTGGCTAAGATGAATTTACAAATCTCAATTGGTAGAACTGATGAAACCAAGTATTCACAACATATTGATCAAATACTAAAATGTAATCGTTTCAGCATTTCAGTATTTATTTCGGCTACTCCTACTTTACCTTGGATATCCTCATTCCGAGAAATGATAAGATTAGGAATGAGGATATCCAAGGTAAAGTGGGAGTAGCCGAAATTGAAGGAAATATGAGAGAAAATCGGTTACAGTGGTTTGGACATGTGCAAAGAAGGCCTACTGACGCTCCAGTTAGAAGATGCAACTACATGACAGAGGTCTAGAGCCGAAGGGGTAAATGAAGACCTAGGAAAACTTTGGAAGAGACTCTAAGAAAAGACTTAGAGTATTTGAATCTAACGGATGACATGACACAGAACCGAGCGCAATCAAGTTCTAAGATTCATATAACCGGCCTCACTTTGTAGGAAAAAGCTTTATTATTGTTGTTTTTGTATTTCTAGGCAGATTTCAATTAATGTTTCATGTGATATGTCAAACAATTAACATGTCGATGTTGATTGTCATTGTTACATCATCCATAATATTATTATAAACTCTGTATTTTGTTAAAAGACGGCTTGCATAGAGAATTCATGTCAATAATGAGCGGCATTGATACGTTATCAACAAAAAAAGGGACGTCTCACACAAAGTTTCAGACTTTGCGGCTGAATAGATTTGACTTGAGTCTCACTCTTCACCCACCATGAGATCAGGACACTTCACACGCAAACACTGTGAGAAGTGACAAAAATGCCACTCTTTTTCCACCGCCAATCTTCTCTCCCCACCGCCACCGCCACCTCGCCCTCCTACTCCTCCAAGCTCCTCAAGCCCCTAAAGCCCCATCCTGCCCCTGTCCCCACCCGCACTCCCCTGCCCATTATCGTCTTTTCACTCGTCTCCCTCTTCATCGGCCTCGCAGGAACCATCTTCGCCGTCGCCGCCTTCCGCCGCCCGACCCCCATTCCCATTTTCCGATGCGGAAAATCGGACGACACATTCCGGGGGTTCTACTCTCTGTCGAAGTCTCGGCAGATCGGTGATAAAAATGGTGGCTTGGTTGATCGGCCCAAGCTTCTTGGGTTCGTCGGAATTCAGACCGGGTTCGGCTCGGCCGATCGCCGTGCAGCGTTGCGGAACACTTGGTTTCCTTCCGACCCAGATGGCCTTTTGAGGTAAATTTCAGCTTTTTGCAGTAAAGTTACTAAATTTTGCAGTTGATCTGATGTTGGTTTTTATCAAATTTTGTTAAGTTACTAAATTTATAGTTTATGTGCACTTGTGTGATAGCACTTCTGGGTTTTGTATGATCAATAACTTAGCAATGATTTTGATTAGATTAACTAAGATTAAGATCAACAATCTGGCTCTGATTAGAATGTCATTTAGCTCCTTATATTGGGAGAGTAAATTTGTAACATTATCTTGTAGGTTGGAACAGGCCACTGGTTTAGCATTTAGGTTCGTTATCGGGCGATCGAAAGATGCAAAGAAGATGGCGGAGCTTCAGAAAGAGATCGATAAGAACAGAGACTTTTTGGTTATTGATAGCAATGAAGAATATTTAAACCTTCCGTGGAAAACGTAAGAGTCATCGGTTTTTATTGAAGTTTTTGTCATGTCGATGACGGATTCGTGTTCTTGGCAGTTCATGTCATATTGCTTAATCACGCTGTTTCGCAGGTTGGCATTTTTCAAAGCAGCATTTCAACTTTTCGAAGCAGATTACTATGTCAAAGCCAATGATGACATTTATTTGCGTCCAGGTATATATTATAGTGCCAGGCTATACGCTGTCATGAAGCCGTGAATATGAATACATTGGAATTTACTGATGTTTCCGTAATTTTTCAGATCGACTAGCCATGCTTCTAGCCAAGGAACGAACACATCCACAAACCTACATTGGATGCATGAAGAAAGGACCAGTAGTCACTGACCCTAAAATGAAATGGTTTGTTGGTTTTCAACTTGTTGTCCCAGATTGTTTACCTTTGTGCTCGGTTAACATTTTTTGTAATAATCTGTCGTAATTCATCAACTGTCTGTTTATTGTTCAGGTATGAGAAATCAGGACATCTAATTGGGAATGAATACTTTCAGCATGCTTTTGGTCCTATTTATGTTCTGTCTGCAGAGGTGGTAGCTTCATTAGCAGTCGCTAGAAATAACAGGTCAGCCACCTGTTTTTTATTCGTTTTTCTTTATGTTAGCCATTGTTTCTTTCAATTGTCAGCTTTTGCCTCGTTTCAATAAGTTATATATTGAATTTTAGAACCTCCAAGTGAAATATCGCTTAGGCTTTAGTTTTAGCTTCTCATTTCCTATGGACGTCCCTTTGTTTGATAGATGTATTTCCTGGCTTTCAGTTTGAGAATGTTTAGCAATGAGGACGTCACGACTGGATCATGGATGCTTGCTATGAATGTCAATCATGAGGATAATCGGGCATTATGTGACCCTCGTTGCACACTCACATCCATTGCAGTGTGGGACACCCCAAAATGTTCAGGTACTTTATCCAACAGATCATATTGTTCGTCACAAATATTTAAAGATAGTTCCTAGTTATACTGAGAGACCAATGGTTGATTTCTGGTATGATCATGTACATAGACGGAGGCTTTTGTTACCTTTAATAAGAAAACTGATGACCTTTCTGGCGTTTGTGATAAGTAATACCAGAACTCGAGTGTTGAACATAACAAATGAAAAGCACTAAATGTCTTGTTTACCAAAGAATTTGATCGTTAAAAAAATAACGTTTCTGATAGTTTTGAACAGACCGCGTGGCTTCTTCTATGTGTACTGTGTTGACCTTAGTCAGAAATAGAAATGTTTTGAAACGTGTGTTTATCTGTAAGATGCAGTGATGTGAGAAAAATCTTGAAAACTTGTAGGTTTGTGCAACCCAGTCATTAGGCTGAGAGAGCTTCATGCGATGAGAATGTGCTCCAAAAGCCCGACGCTGCCTCCTGATGACAGATAATGAACTACGGCATACAATGCCCTCCAACGACAGTAATAGAGGAAGGTCAGTTGGCTTCATTGACAGTATCTTGTTTCCTAAAAGATAAAACGAAGTCTCCTGCAGCCAGCTACGGAGAACTTGCTCTCAAAGTATTTTATCCATTTATCGGTCCTTGTTGTACAAGTGATGTATTGTAAACAGAGCATTTTTCAACGAACCACTCCGTCTGAGGGAAATCGAAGTGTAATCTTCGATTTCACTGCATATGTGCAATACCAGTCATACAAAAAATACATAAATATACCAGTGTGTTTGTGTAGGAGACATGGATTTGAAGACTATATGTTGGTGTTGTAATTGTCTTGTGACAGTCCAGGTTCTGTTTTGTAACATACAGAAATTGTCGCTATTGATTTTGTCACGGAAACTCGAAATGATACAATTTTCTCCAAAAGACAAAATACTCTAGCTATGACTTTATAACATGAGAAGTGCTAGGAACAGTCGCTCGCATGACTGATCTTGGTTGTTTTTGCTTTGTGAGTCTCATAACTATGAATGGCTATGAATGGCTGGATCACTCCACCCTTACCGACACATTTTTGTTTCACAAGCAATTTGGACAATAACTGGTACAATAATACAACATATACGTGTCCATTAGCCTTTAAATTAGAAATCTACTTCCGGGCTTAATTAAGAAAGACATTGAATTTTTCAACCATGACCTTAATAAAAGAGAAATTTAATTTCAGTACAACTTGATGAATTGGATGGTCGCTTCCAAAGGTAACGTATCTCTACATTTGGTTACCATCCCATCCTATGTAAATACAATCTCAAATGCACATCGTCCCACTCTTTGTGAGAATGACTTGACTAACTAGTTGTCCTGTTTAAGTTTTTCTCGGATGAAATTCTGGGATAACCGGTACTCAGAGTGTTTTAACCGTCAGATCTTTATTTTAAAATGCGAAAATCAAAATCTAACGGTTAAAACAACTACAGTACTCGGAGCACCAAAGAATTTTTGTTATCCGAGTTTGGATTTGGATCCTCTCCAAGACAATTGGTCGGGATCCTCTGACTGGTGTCTGTGAGCCGTTGGATTTTCATCCAAACGACTACAAACATGGAACCCTTTAAAAGTTATAATAATTATAGCCGTTAGATAAAAATCTAATGGCCTACAGACACCTGTTAGGAGGATCCCGACCAATTACCTCAGAGAGGATCCAAATCCTCCGAGTTTCACCACCACAGTTTAAAGTCGTACAAGTACCCCAAACACGGACCGTCGGATCTGCTTACATAAAAAGGTCAAAGGAAATGTCAACGGTCGTACACAAGACCAGCGATACAGATCAGCCGCACAGAATCACGAGCCCTTCACTTTCTCCCAAATCTGACAACTAAGGACGGTACTTTTGTCTGTACGTACGTCAGCTCCGATTCCTCGGTTTCAGTTTCGACTTCACCACGACATAAAATACGGCCACGTCATCACCGCAGGCCCACGTCTCTCACGTGGCACAGTCCCTGCCAGCGTGTCACGTGCTTTTCTCCCCCATTTATAATCCATTTGTCCTCGCTTTTTCACACACAACACACACTCACTCCGCTCTCTCCTCTGTTTTACTCTTATCGGAGTCCGACCGCATGGAAGCAGCTGCCCCTGAGTTTCCTCCGCCGGAGCCTGCCGTCTCCGTCGACATCGCCGGAAAGTTTCCGGAGCTCAGTGACGAGCTCTTGCCGGAGATTCCCATCAAAGAAGAGTTGATTGAGGAGGTCATGCAAGAGCTCTACAAGGAGATAACGACCACCAACTCCCCCGCCGCTGCCACCACCACTACAGCTACTTCTGATTGCAAAAAACCGTCTTCACCGGCGACATTTCCTACGCCGTCGCTGGTGGTCGGGAATGGGAAGAGCGAGAGCTGCGGGGCGTCAGTTTCTGACTCCGCATCAACGGTGATGGTTGGAGTGGAGTTTGTGGGGCCCGCCGGAAAAAAGGGTGGATCGCCGGAGAATGGGGCGCGGAGGAGTGAATGCGGGAGGAGTAATCATGGGTTGGTGGTTGGGATGGGAGGAATGGACGGCTGTGATCATGCAGGGGAGGTTGATGATGAATGGCTGGAGAGAGTGCTGATGAGCACGTGGGGCCCGGTAGACCTTGATCCATGGTTCTGATGCTCAGCTGGACGTTTTGTTGTTGTAGAAAATGTCCGTACACATCAAATCAATAGTTTGAATAGTGAGGTTTTATTAAGAGTAGAAGAAAGGAAGCTACAAGACTCAAAAATGGTCATAAGCTACTAATATTTACGTGTGCAAGTTAGGCCAGTTGATCAAAGTATTTGCGTTTTTATTTGTGTTCGAAATTTCAAATTATTAATCGTAAATTAGAGTTGATAAACAAAAAAGGTAAATCTTATTAGATATTAATTTCTCTTCTCTTCTTTCATTTTCTTTCTTTTCTTTTCTTTGCTTCTTTTCTTTTTTCTTTTCTTTGCTTCATTTCTTTTTCTTTTGGTAATAGTCTCTTCTAGTTTTCTTGAAATGGAGAGTCATCATTTTCTTTTTTGTTTGAATTATTTATTTTTTTAATTTATGCTTTATTACGGCACCAATTAAGCAAACACTTAAACATTATTATGTTTTGTGTGGCATTTTGCTTTTATGGCCTTAGGAAATTGAAAAATTTATTGTCATTTGAAAGAAGAATCCATCTTTATCCCTTGACATAGCATTCAGTGCAATTTTCTTAGGATAAAGACTTACATGGAACGAATTCATGGTCACTTAGCATTTTGATCTAATAATGTATTTTTACATGTAACTTTTTCTCCACAAAGCATTGTATAATCAGATCGAGATGCCACATCAATGAACCTGTTCCATATAAATTGTTCTCCTTCCTTAAGAAATTTCAACAATGATACCTATTTCCATCCCTTTTCTTTTAACTTATTTACTTTTAAAACAAAATATGAGTATGGATGTGCAAAGGAAACTGCGTGAATCATTTCTTATTCTAAGGGAGATATACAAGATTAGTTGCTACTTTTTTAAGTTAGCAAATTGAGTTCCGCAATATATTTTAGGGATGTGCTATCCACACACTCCTTTTTACTTCTCTTATACCCCTTGTTAATTTATGTCCTTTGATCTTCTTTAATTCATCATATCCGACGGCTGAAAATTAAAAGGGTGTGAGAGAAGTAAAAAAGAGTGTGTGGATATCACACACTTATATTTTATTGGAAAGTATTGTTTAATAAAGAGTTTGAAAATGAAATTTAGGCCCCACAAGATAAGATAAACCTAAGATATTAATATTCTAAAGTGAAAAGTAAAATATGAAGAGTTGGTTGAAAAGTGAGTTGGAGGAGTAATATCATGTAGATCAACTTTTTAGAACACATTTACAAACTATGTGAAGTCTCACAAATAAGAGATAAACACTTTAATCAGTATTTGGGTAATAATTCAATCATTAACCATCACGTCATATGATTTACAAAATACTGTTTAATAGAAGGTCTCCCTAGCATTACCCGAATTGGAATGACAAAGTTTTAAAATAGCATAAAATTGCCAAATAAATTAGCAAATGACGCTTTTAAAGAAAAAAATTTTGCTAACTCCTTTCGAGATGCTAAGCAAAGATGTACGAGTCCACCGTCTCTATTATTTGACTGACAAAATAAATAGATGGGTTACATTTGCCTGTTTTGCAGCAATGGGAAAATTAAGTCTGATGAGCTAGCTTAGCTAAGCCAATTGCCAAACATGCATGTATGTAAAAGCAAACTTGAAAACAACTTCCTCTGATAAGGCCAGTTTCCGAACAAACCCATCTACTTGTCTCTTGTGCAAAATGTTGTACATGCCTACATGTGTGCTTTTTTGTTGAGTTGGAAGAAGCTAAGAAAATCTCAAATCTAATCGGTTGTGAATTCGACAGAAGCACTTTTATCATCTGATCAAGGTGCTTTCCATGGAAAGCATTTTTCTCAAAAAATCTGAAATAGTGATTGAGCTCCAAGGCACTTCACTTTCCTAATAAAAATGATGGTGGTTGTGCTTTTATCAAGAGCTTGTGACTGCTGTTGAAGTCGCCTAAAGTGAATTCTGGCTATGAAAAACACATTTGAGTGCATCAGCATTTGGTATAAAAGTCCAAAGTATTTTCTAGTCGTACGAGTGTTACTTTATAAAGTATTTTCAAGTGCTTTTTGAAGAAGCATTCAATTTTAATAAAAAATTTCAACATGTTTATAGAATAACTTCTAGCAAAAGCATTTATGACCAAAAATACTTCACACAGAAGTTGACTCAAATGAGCTCGTCTATAACCAAAGTGTTTTCTACAAAAACATTTTCAAGCAGTCCCTAATAAGTAGTAGAATTATTAATTTAAGCTCTTGTTACTCTCTAGTGAATTTGGATATTCTCTGGACTTCAGTGTCCAGAGCTTAAGGGCCAGGAAATTTGGGCCCTTAGTGTATGTGAAAGATAAATTGGAGTTCTTAGTTTGTGTAAGGTAAACAAGCAAAATGAGTTAATGGAGACTATTAGATTCAATATGAGTGGTTCGGATTGCCCCGTTGCAGCGCATATGGTAGCATGATTAGCATCTTGAATTCATGCTTCACAGACTCACAGTACTAAGTACATGTGACATTGCTTCGGTACGTATATGTAGAGGTTGACCCACTGTCCTATATAGCGTGCCAAACAGGCCTGGACGCATTCACCTAAATTGCTGCAAGAGATGTGGCCACAACATAAATGGAAAGTTGCATGCTTTACAAATACAGCACCTGTTTTCTGCACCATCAAAATTGAATCCCAACGCAATGAAAAGTAGTAGTAATTGTGGCTTTTGCTTTTCTTCGGCTTTTGGCCTTGCAGTCTTTAAACGATAGAATCTTTGCTATATGTGTCACTTATCCTTATTAGTCTCTCTTTTAAGTGTTGGACCGCCCTCGAGAAGGACTTTTGCTCTGACGCTATCTCAAGTCAATTCAAATATAATGTGACAAAGTTAAAACGTATGATGGCACCTCTAGTGTGTCGTGTCTTCACATGTGGATGAGATATTAGTAATCCATCTTCAAATTAAGGAGGAAAACACAGGTGTAATCGATTATAGTAAAACGCAATTGAGCAGATCAACAAGTTTCAAATTGAAGTAACATAAAACCTGTTAGTCTAAAAGACTTGTCGAGAACAACAACATGTCTACAAACCGCCTAATTGACAGCAAGGTGAAAAACCTCATTTGCTTCGGGATCCCATTGTAACAACAAAGATTGTGCTAAACTCCGATCACGAAGTTTTTCTACTTTCCTCCAAGTTCGAATTTCTCTCTCTATATTTAAAAGCACAAAATGTTTTACGGGCAAAACCATCAATTACCTAGTTTTATTTTCTTCAATTTTATAACATGTCCTCCATTTTCTCGCCAAGTATTGGAGAAGAACTTGTATGAAATATGTTGCACTGTCATGTGGCGTCCGCGTTCAATAATACAATGTCGTGTATACATTTTTTTTTTCTAACATGTCATTGCATTATTAGACCGAAACACCGTAGTAGCGATAAACACGTGTCATACATGTTATCTCTCCATGTAATGAGATCATATAATTTGAAAGGGACTTGACAGAGCAAACCCCATTGCAAATTATATATGCTGAGAGTCTTTTGATGGAAAATCTGGAAATAATTATGCAGAAAGCTTTAGGAGTTTCCAACACAGCAAGTACGCACAGCAGCTTCTACTACTATGACTATTACAACTTCCATCTGCATTCTGCACTGCTGTTATTAATTAAAATTAATATTAGAGATTTGGTTTGTGATGGTCCACACTACGACAGACCAAGCCGGTAGTGGTCGCTGTCGTCGTTTCGGTGCAGGACCATCGGACCATATGGTGGTCCTTCTCCTTCCTTCCTTTCATATATATATATCTTCATTTTCTTTCAGGTTTAGGGTTTTGGGGTAGTTGAGGACACTGAGGACTGAGAAGGGTCCTAAAATTAGATAATTAAACTTTTGTGTTAGAGTGGTCTCCAAGCAATTCCATGTTTACATGTTTACATCTCCACAGTAAAACCATATTTATGGTTTCTCTTTGTTTTTTGTTTTTTTTTTTTGTTTTTTTGAAAAATGAACAACTGGTGGCAATATTCACTCATTCCAGGAACCGGGAAGACACACAGAGACATTTTAACATTTTTCTGACCACAAGTCTGATTTCACATCAGCAGCGGATTTCAAACCTATATTTATGGTTTCTGAGGCCGTACCATAAACTTATGGTACTGGGCCCAGTCTTGGTTAGGCTCATTTGGTATTTGTGTGAATGAAGGCGAAGTATGGGCCAGGAAATAAAATTGCAGATTGTAAACTTAAACTTTGACCCATTCTTTGAGATCCAAATACACCAAAACAGTTAACACCCAGCTAAGGCCTTCAGCCTTTCACAGTGATTTAGAGCAACTCAACCGTTGCTTATTGCTTTGGGGATAGGCAACCCAATTCACTATCCCCCTCCCAAAAACACTCTAGCCCACTAGGGTAATTGGACCCAAGGCCCAAGGCGAGTCTAATGGCGAAATCAGACAATAATCGCCTGGTCCGGCGCCCTACCTGGGTGACATAAGGCTGACATCATCATTACGTCATCCACAATTTAAATTATTAAAAATTTATAAAAACTATTAAAAATTATAAAAAAACTAATTAAAAATATAAAAATTATAATTTTTTTCTATAAATACGTAACCATGTTCTTCTACTTTATACTACATTTCAATATCTTAGAATACTTTCAAATAATCTTTTATTTTTATCCGAAATTAAAAATGAAGTTATCATTTATTATTTTATAAAATAAAAAATGCTAATAATTTAATACAAATTGCCTAGGTTATTCAATATAGGAGTGGAGATACACTTTGTGCGAGTCGTTGCTATTCATTTAAGGGGATTGAGTTGCCTATTGCCCAAGAGGGCCTTCCTACACTGGAAGCGCTCTTAAGTGAGTGTGATACGAATAAGGCAGTATTAGTTTAATAACAATATGGAAGTAGTGTGAGTTCAAGGGCGAAGGCAACTAGTTGTTGCCCTGGGCTCTAGTACACCCCAAGTTTTATCGATGGCGGAGGCAGCTAGTTGCTGCCCTGGGTTCGAGCACACCCCAAGTTTTTTCGATGAAAAATTTGCTGTTAAAATAAGCATGTTATGATCTAATATTGCCTTGAAACAAAAATTTAGCGTACCGTCAACGCTTAAATTTCACTACATATACAAGGAAAATAAATTATCCCACCCCTATTTAAATTCCTAACTCTACCATTTGTGTGACTTTGATACTGGTGAGTTTTACTGTTTATATATTAACCTTGAAAAGAAAACCCTAAAAATTAACAAATAATAATCAGAGTTCAACAACAATTAATAATCAGGGGGAATAATTTCAAAAATAATATAAGGGTAAATTACATTTTACCCCCTCAGGTTTGAGGTCGATTGCAACCTCTTACAATATCTTTAAAACATTTCAATTTCATACATCTATTAAAAAATCCGTTAAGTAAACCGTTAAGTGATGACGTGGCAAATATGAGATCCACATTTGTGTTGACGTGACTGCCAAATTTATGTCACTTGACATAAACAATTAATAAAAAAATAAAATCTAATTTAAATATTAACATATTAAAATATTTAATTAAAAAATAAAAAAAATACAAATTCTTCATCTTCCCCACCCCTTCTCCCACCACCCACCTGAGCCACCCCTTTTCCCGTCACCAACCCCATCCCCCATCACTACCCCCTTCCCCCATCACTTTCGCATGAAGCTTCACCACCACCATCCCACTCTTCCGCTTCTCTCTCCTTTCTCCCGTATTCCCTCTCCCTTGCTCACTTTCACACTACAATAGCAGCAAAATGCAGCACCACCAGTGGCAGTGCTCACCATTTCCCAAAAAATCAACGGATAACAAGAAAAGGGAAATCGAAGGGCACCCCATGTTTGAATCCGGATGATATCCTGCAACAGAACTCGTCTAAGAATCTCAACAGGAATTTGGGACTAATCGGGATTTTAGGGTTTCAATTTTCAATTAATTTGGGGCCAACACTCATCTCCTAGTTGTAAACATGTATAGCACTGACGGAGGAAGACGATGTTGCAAATGAAAAGGTCATCCATGGTGGTCTTTTCAAACAGGGCCTGTGCGTCTGCGAATCAGCCCAGTGGAGACAGCGACGAGCTTTCTGACGATGGGTTAGTGAGAGAAGGAAAGGCATGCCTTCGTGAGAGCAACTCCAGCGTTGCTGGTTGCTCGGGGGACAGGCAAGGAGAAAGGGCCCGACGGCTGGGGGATGGAGATCCAGCGTTGCTGGTTGCTCGGGGGACAGGCGAGGAGAAAGGGCCCGAGCGACAGGCCCGGCGGGGATTGCTAGCCCTAGAGCCTGAGGGCTGTGTGACGTATGGCTGATGTGCGGCATCGGTGTATGCGCTCGGTGTTCTTTGCGTCCTCCTTCCTCCTTCCTCCTCGTCCTCCTTCCCCTCCTCGCCCTCCTTCCTCCTCGGTGTTCCATGGCTGCTGAGAGAGAGAGAGAGAGGACCGGTCCTCCTTCCTCCTTCCTCCTCGTCCTCATTCCGCTCTTCGTCCTCCTTCCTCCTCGGTGTTCCATGGTTGTTGCTGTGAGAGAGAGAAAGAGTACCGTTCAAAATTAGGAAAAAATAATAATATTTTATGGATTGGGTGAGAAAAAAAATAATAATATTTTATTACTAATTGCCAGGGGGAAGGGTTCCAAGGGTGGAGATGCAAATGACAATTACTATTTATTAAGGGCAGTTACTGTTCACTAGGTGGATTGAATAGTGGATTGCCAGGGGGAGGGCTCCAAGGGTGGAGTTGCTCTGAGGAAAGCTTGGGATTCGACTTGCACCATGGAAGAGAAATGTAGAAGTTGCAGAAGCTTGGAGGTGGGCCAGATCGTCGAATTTTAGTTCGCCGAGGGAGCAACCGTGAGATAGAGAGAGGTTGCTGGAGAGCATCGGGAACAGAGGGAGGGGGAAGATGAGGCCCTTCTGATTGTAGTGGTGAGCATGGGGAGGTCGAAGAGGGGGGTGGGAGGTCGGAAAGGGGGAGGTCGTCAATGGCGGATGTGAGGGATGACAAAGAATTGAAGGGCGTGGGGCTCACTCATTTTTTATTTTATTTAAATGATAAAAACTTTATTTGTTTATTATTTTTTATTTATGTGAACAAATTTGATTGACACGTCATCAATTAACAGTGTACTTAACAGAATTTTTAACGGAATGTATGAAATTGAAATAAAATTAAAATAAATGTATGAAATTAAAATGTTATAAAAATATTGTATATAGTTGCAATCGATCTCAAATCTGAAGAGATAAACTGTAATTTACCCATAATATAACTTAATCGAATTTTCCACTAATTTGTAAAGATAACGAATTGTGAGGCTGGAGATGAATATTTAGTTTGTGGTTTGGTAAGCTACCACACGGTTTAAGCCAAAACACAGCGATGCATGCATGCCCACCAAGCAACGACACAAGGAGTCGTCGTGTCACGTAGCTCAAATTGTCCACCCAATTACAAGAGATTTTTCAGTGTGATCGGTACATGGAGTGGTACATTACGTGTCATTAAACAAATGGTGGGATATGTGTGCTAAAAAGTTAATAACTTAAAAAATAAATTTCCCCCCATTCCTATTAAAACAAGTGGTTTATTACTTGTATTCCCATCACAACTAAAAATTTCTCTCCAATTACAAAACCAAGATTTTGATGATAACTACATTCCTATATAAAATCATCCCCCATATTTTTGTTGCATGCTAAATGATATATATTATGATCAACTGAGATCTATGTACAAATATATAATGTATAGATCTGTAGCGGTATGATGACAATATTAATCAAGCAATCAACTTCAAACATTCGTGCACACTACTTACTCACACAACTCATATTACGTAGCATGTTTCTTGATCTCATAAATTCATGAATTACAACGAAGATGTTGATTTTTTAAGCTTTTGTGATCATGATTAGGTATTTCATGGTCGTGATTAGGAATCTAGATAGCACTATTTGTATTCTTCTTCTTCTTCTCTTAGTGATCGAGATAGTGTTAAATATATAAGATGGGATCCGATCGATATGATGGTTATGGTTGAGGAAAAGAAGTAAGCCATACTAGATATAGGAATCGATAACTAATTGTACGAACAAGATAATTTCATGGGGTGTGATCAAGATTCAAGTGATTCCAAGGATGAAAGTCTAGCATAAGTTCTCGACCTTATGTTTGGATGACGAACTTTTACCTACCAAAAAAAATTTAGACTCAATTGTGCTTAAGTACTAGAATTCTTCTACTAAAGATTACATATGCACTACAAACAAGGTAAACAAATAACTTTTTGAACAACATGTTTTTGAGAATCATTTAATTGAAAATTTTCTCAAATGTATTGCATCTTGGCATTTTCAAATCCCTCAATCAAATTTTTGTACTTCATTCCTAACAAATTTATATATACTAGTTTCATGGAACTTTAAAGTACCTCATCCAGACACACGATTTTGAGAATATTACCACTCTTTGCCGATTAATTTTTTTAACATGCATGTAACTTGGGGTAATTTTTTTCTGTATGTGTGTACTGTAGATGTGGAGTTTATACTGCTTTTTTGAACAAAATTTATTAATTCGGGAGTAGCTAAAACAATATATTGTTAAACTGTGGAACAAGGACAAAGATTGTCTGCGCTTCTTGTTCCCGTGCTCTCTTACTTTGTGTGGTTACTGTTAAACCACGTCAACATTTTATATTGTTTTTTTATAGAGATAATAAGACAAAAATGAATAGTAATATAAAATGTTGACTTGACTTAACAGTGACCACACAAACAGGAAGACATAGAAGGGCACGGGAACAAGGAGTGCAGACAATCCTTTGTCCGTGGAACAAACCTCATCAAGTGGTATTGTGCTCGCAGCCAGCTTTAGATTTAAAAGGGGTCCCCTGGTCCTGCACCACTGTATAAACCAAATGTGATCTTATAAAATGCGGCAACGATTTTTCTCTGACGATGTATGTATTGGGGAAAATGAAATAGAAACGGACAAGAATTAACGGAAAAATCTTGTGAGACGACTAAATAAATGAATTTAATGAAATTGCCTTCATATATCCTTCAGATGAAGTAATCATTGCTTGCTCCATGTGACCTGGTCATCAGTGAGAAAAAAAAGAAAAAGGAAGTTTTAACAAAATACTTCATATACTGTTCACTTTTAACAAAAAACCATATTTTTACTTTTAACTAACATTATTTACTATACCTTTAAAAATGATTTTTCGTGAAAAGAGAAGTTTTTTTGAACTTTTCGTTAGTTTTCCTAAAAAAAAAAAGGGACAGAGGGAGATTGAAATATAAAGATGAGCAATGAAAATATCAGAAAAATACCAGAAATTGAAAGTAAATTCGAGGGTGATGGCAGGGTGGTGGTGGGGGGGGGTGTCTGAGAGAGAGAGAGAGAGAGAGGTTGTCACTGCCTGTAGCCTGTGCCAGCATTTGATGAGTTTTGGCAAGGTTAAGTTAAGGATGAGATCATGAGAGACGCTCCCATATGCAAATAGGCTATCCATATACATTCCATTCCATACCCATCTCTTCATATATATCTGAACAGTTTTCTAGGTTTAATTTCTCTGAGTACTAATATTTATATATTGAAGGAAGTTGAAATTTCACTTTGTTGCCGAGCATATATTAGGCTGTTACAAGATCTAATTGGCTGAAACCTTCCCAACCATCCATGTGACACATTTCTATATCCTCACATATTAGTTAGACTGAATTGTGAACGCTCAGAGTTTAAACTCGAAATTGGAAAAACAATACATATATAAGATCTTCTAGCTATTGCCAGTTTGAGAAGTGGAATAAGATTGTATTATTATTACGAAAAGATTAAGATCTTATTACGTATACTCTAAACAAGAAAAAAAGTGTATTGGCGGTCACTACTTGTAAGAGTTTACTTAGAAGATGTTAACAGTGCACAGAGGAATAACAGTGATGATTATAGATACTTGAACCTCTAAAACCCTAGCTAAGACCCACACACTCACACCACACGCACATGATAAATAGATTTTTACATGCGGTAAAGTTTTACATGTTGTGTGTTGTATGTATGTATTTGAAGAAGTTTTTATTTTCAAGTTGTATAAAATAGTGGGGGGTGAAAACCGCAGAAAATTAATAGGGTTTGTCATACATACTGTACTGGAGTGCCATCGCGAGTAGTAGCAGTCAACACCTCCTTTGTATTTGTCATTTTCTTGCAGCAGCAGCAGCTTGTTTATCTATCTATCTGAGTCCTCTTGACACGATGTCACGTGAATGCCTTTCAGCTCTCTCTCTCTCTCTCTCTCTCTCTCTCTCTCTCTCTCTATTCGGGTTCTTGCTCTTTCTCTCTTATAAGATTTCAGAATATCTCAGGACCTTTTGATCAGCCTTTACCCTATCTCATATTGTCCTCCCTTGCTGGACACTCGACACACAACACCCTTTTAACCCCTCTCTTTCTCGCCCTAGATCTCTCTCCCTCTCTTTCTCTCTCTAGATCTCTCTCCCTCTCTCTAGATCTCTCTCTTTCTCTCTCCCTCACATGATGACTCCAGTCTATCTGAACCCACCACCCTCTCCTTTCTCCCATGTCGAGCAAGCAAATGATCAGGAACAACGCCTGAAACTTTTTATATCATCATCATATACTAATCAAGCTGCAGCTTCATCATGTTCTTCTCTGATCTCATCATTTCCTACTTTCTTCGACTCCTTTGAAGATCAAAGAGCTGGGAGTTCTAGCACTACTACTACTACCACTACTCTTGGTCATGATCAATCACTATTATACCATCACAAGGTAAGAAAACCTAGCCATATAGCTACGAACATATATATTAAACTTAATTATCTTAATTAAATTTTCATATAGCTCGATCTTCCTTTAATTGATTCTTCACGAGTCCATGATCAAACTTGGTACTTCTGTGATCTGATGATCTCATAATTGATTAATTTTGATGGGTTTTTCTTAGATAAAAGTTAAAACTAATAGGCAAATGAATTATTCGTTCTCCAGAATTAGCTACCATCTATATACATATATAAGATTGATTTTTTGTCCGAGACTCCAAAAGCGATATTCGTTCTCTAATTTTTAGTGTTTTGTATCATTGTATGATTGTCACATGCATGTACGACACACACTCATAATTACATTAGATAAATTGTTAATCAGTTAATTAGTAAGTTAATAAAGACTTTTGTACGAGACGCCAAAAGCCACGTTTGTTTTTTTTTTTTATATTTTTTATATTTTTATTTATTTATTTATTTATTTTTATCTCAGGCTGATAAGCACATACGGGATTGTGGAACAAGAACTTATGATCAAGCATCCAAGTCATCTTCTTTAGTTCAGCCTCATGTGGTGGACGTTATAGGCAACAAGGACCATAGATTAATGTCGGCATATGCTGATCATGAAAGGGAGATCAATGGTAGAGGAGGAGAAGAGGAGGGTAAAAGTAATAATAATATTAGGCCAAGGGCAGTAAAATGGATGTCCTCCAAGATGGGGTTGATGCAAGAGATGACCAACCCGGATCTCGCGCCGGCCGGTACCACTGGAAATCATATACCTGCAGCTGCGGAGATAGCTGAGCATAAATTCCGAGTTGTTCAGTATCAAGAAAACAGTGACGAAACCAGCTTTTCCAGAAATAACAACAAAACTACTCCAGCTGTTAGGGTTTGTTCTGACTGTAACACAAACACAACGCCACTTTGGAGGAGCGGTCCTCGCGGCCCCAAGGTAGTTACTGTCTGTAAGATTTTTATATTGTGAGACTGAATCTGAACCGAACATACTGACACAAGAATAAACATGACTAATGGTTCAAATTAATTTACTGTTTGACAATAGATAAATAAGAAAATACATGTTTGGCTAGATATAATATGCTCTTGAATTAAGTCTATTCATCTGTGTGTATATGTGTTTGTTGCAGTCGCTGTGCAATGCATGTGGAATCCGACAGAGGAAAGCGAGAAAAGCCATGGCAGAGGCTGCGGCGGCTGCTGCAAATGGGTTTGTAGTCGGCGCCACTGACACTTCATCTGCCAAGGGTAAGGTGGCCAACAAGGAGAAGAAACCGCGGGGAAGCCATAGCAAGAACAAGAGCAAGCTCATCGTCACCGACACTCCATCAGTATCTCCCAACAACAAAATTAATAGTAATAATAATAAGATTTGTTTCAAAGGTTTGGGCTTTCAACGAGTGTTTCCACAGGATGTTGCTGAAGCTGCAATCCTCCTTATGGAGCTGTCTTGTGGCCTAATTAATCACTCTTGATTTCCATTTACATTTTTGCTCTCCGTAATCTTTTATTTAGGAGGATTTTTTCTCTCTTTTATGTGGTTTTGCTTAAAGTGTAGGAGTAATAAAAAATCGAAAGAGCTACTTGAAGAACATGAGTTTGCTGAAATTGTAACTGTAATCTATTTTACGCATTGTTAAACTGTGAGTTAATGATAAAAATTAGCATATTTGAATACATAAATTAGTAATATGTTTATTTATAGGGAATGAGATGAATGAGAATAATTCTCATTCTTTTTCCTTAAATTTCATAATCTAATATCGAAAAATTAAAAATCAAATCGGTTGATGCACAAAACCGGAGGTCTTGGAACAACGTAAATCCGACCGTGATTCCGCAAGTAATGTAAATAACACAAGATGTATGTGGTTCACCCCAAGGTTTGGGCTACATCCACACTAATTATGTATTTATTTGAGGGAGAGAGAGCTCTGAGAGTGAGAGCTTTGAGAGGGGGTGAGAGGGCCTAGGAATTGGCCTCCCTCAATTGTGAGGGTGAGAGGTCCTTTTATAGAATAAGGACTCCTCACTTATTAAATATTTGCCCCTTCCTTTATCACATAATTACATTTAAGTCCCCCGAGTATTTGTACGAGATCTAAATACGAGGCCCTAAATATGGTATAAAAAGTAGTCCCCCAAGTCTTCAGTCAATAGAATCTTTTGGCTGGAGACTTGAAATTCAGTCCATGTGTGGGCCGAAGTAACTAGATGTTGTCTTGAACTGATGCTCGATATGAGGCGGTGCTCAATATGAAATGATGCTCAACTAGAAGTAGCATATGTTGCGAGGCTGCTAGGCTCGTGGCTTATGTTGCCTTGGTTGGCTCGGCTTGTGGCGTTGAAGGTGAGGGAGTCCCTTTTATAGAATAAGGGCTCGCTCCTCAATATATAAGTGATGGGCTAAGAGTTGATGCTCGCGGCGATGCGGTTGCTCAGCTAGCGACGATGTTCTTTTAATGATGGTGAGGGAGTCCCTTTTATAAAATAAGGGCTCGCTCCTCAATACATGGATAATGTGCTAGAGTTGATGCTTGCGGCGAGGCGGTTGCTCAGCTGACGGCGATGCTCTCTAACGAAGGTGAGGGAGTCCCTTTTATAAAATAAGGGATCGCTCCTCAATACATGGATAATGTGCTAGAGTTGATGCTTGCGGCGAGGTTGTTGCTCAGCTGGTGGCGATGCTCTCTAACAAAGGTGAGGGAGTCCCTTTTATAAAATAAGGGCTCGTTCCTCAATACATAAGTGATGAGCTAAGTCCCCCAAGTATTTTTTATGAGTGCTCTCTAATGAAAGTGAGGGAGTCCCTTTTATAGAATAAGGGCTCGCTCTTCAGTACATAGATAATGGGCTAAGTCCCCCAAGTATTTTTCATGAGGCCCAGTTAAGGCCCAATATATAGTGTATAGTGTAGTCCCTCAAGTCTTCGGTCAATAGAGTCTGTTGGCTGGAGACTTCAAATTGAATCCATGTATGGGCCGAAGTGGCGGTTGTTCGGAGGCAGTATTTGTATACCCTGCATTGAAGCTTTGTAGGTGAAGCTTTGCAAGTGAAGCTTTGAAGTTGGAGCTCTGTAAATGAAGCTTTTGAAGCTAGAGCTTTTGTAAATGAAGCTTTTGAAGATGATTGACATGAGTAATGCTCATGAATATTTATGTTGATTGACATGAGTGATGCTCATGGATGTTGACATGAGTGATGCTCATGAATGTTGACATGAGTGATGCTTGTGAATGTTTATGTATGATTGACATGAGTAATGCTCATGTATAATTTGAAGTATTGGGCGTACTTTTGATCACCTGGTTGGTGGCATGAAGGAGAGTACGGGTTGTACATTTCATTACCTGGTTGGTGGCATGAATAGCTAGTTGCCAAATGATATTAGAGTACGAGTTGTACATTTCATCACCTGGTTGGTGGCATGAATGGCTAGTTGCCAAATGATATTTAGAGTACGGGTTGTACATTTCATCACCTGGTTGGTGGTAATAACGGTGGGTTGCGGAATAATTTTGGAGTACTGGGCGTACTTTTGATCACTTGGTTGGTGGTAATAGCGGCAGGTTGCCAAATAATTTTGGAGTACTGGGCGTACTTTTGGTCACCTGGTTGGTGCTATTTTGGGCTTATGGGCCTTCGCCTTCCACATAACATTCCAGCCCATTTATTTTGGGCTTTGCCTTTTATTTTTTTATTTTTTTATTTTTTTTATTTTACTATTACCCTTTGATGGGGTTTATACAGATATCTTCGAAAAATATGAAAAATAAATTACATCATTCAAAAATAAGGAAAGTAAACCACATCACTCTGGTGGGGTGTTTATTTCTTGCTTTTGCCTTCTTTTTTTTCTGCTTTGTTCCCCATTACTTTTCTGCTTTTCTTGATCCTGATGAGTATGGCAGACAAGGAATGATAATAGATTTTAATACTAAGCAAAGAATCTTATCTCCGCTTTTGCTTTCTCTTTTTTCTGCTACATGGTCCACGAGTCCACCGCCAAAGCTCCATAATATTCTCCCACCCTTTATTGAGGTGAAAAATGAAGGGGCACGTGTCATGAAGAAAATCCAAGAACCCGTAGTGGAATGAGCACTTCTTCTTCTAGTGCGACGAGAGAAGGAAAAAGTTGCTTGTTAGGGAGGATGGTTTCTTGTTCCAGTTTTAGAAACTCAGTCCGCACGTACTCCTTTACACTCATTGTTATGCTCAGAGGTTGAGTTCCTTAAAGCTCATCAAGCTCCTCTTCTAACATAGGTATTAAGTTGGCGAATGAAGCTGGAGAAATTGTTGTGCTTGAAATATTTAGGCAACAGGAGCTCTGAGAAATCAGCAGGAGATCATACTATAAATCCAGTGCCCTCTACATTCCATGACACAGTATTCCTCTTCCCACCATCATCTCCTCCGACATCTTGTTCTTCTAGCAGATCGAACGTCTTCAACAGAAACGGGACGGCGCTTCTTGTTCGGGAAGAAGTTTCAGCCATGTATGGCTGGTAACTAGCTTTTGAAACTTTTGTTTCCAGATAGTTCCTATTCTGATCTCCATTCTCGCAGAGAGAGAAAGACTGATACAGCACGTAGAGCAAGTGCAACGACCATGCCACTATCTCTAAACCCCACGCCACACCTCGCAGGCTCTCGCTGCCACCATAAAGTTCACGCGAATGCTCCACGATGACACGCATGAAGTTGACCTGAGCGGTGGCAACGGTGCTGACGGTTTAGGACTTTGAGAGAGGGGGCTTGTCCTGGGGAGACATGACCGGGGCGAGGGAGGATGAGTGTTGTGGGGCAAAAGAAACGCCAGGCCTGGAGCTGGCGGCCATGAAGACGATGGGTCGGAGAGGACTTTGAAGTAACTAGATGTGGCTTTAGGCGGTTTCACATTTGTTGTTGCCGAAGCAGAAGCAGTAACAGAAGGTGTTTTTACCTCTTTCAACTTTCCAGCTCCCTCATAGTGTACCATTGACCGAACGTTGATAGGCTCTGCCACGATCTCAAGCATTAGACGGTAGCCTGAATTCTTCTTGCGTTTGCGTTTTGGGTGTGTGTATGGTGCGGCCTGGACCATACGACTTGGTAGGATGCATGATGATATGCCAAAGTTTGGCTTGTTGGGATTATCAGAATGGTTGGTGATTGGTGGGTCCCGATCAGAAACAACCTGAGCCATTGATGTTAGATCTGTGGTTGTTAATGAGACATCAAAGTCGATCAACATCTGATTTCTCTGCAAATTCACGGTGGAGGTCGTGAAGTTTTCACAATGGTGAGATGAAAAAGAAATGAAAGAGAACCGACACAACTTTTCATGTCGATTCCCACAGATGGCGCCAAATGTTGATGCACAAAACCGGAGGTCTTGGAACAACGTAAATCCGATCGTGAATCCACAAGTAATGTAAATAACACAAGATGTATCGTGGTTCACGCCAAGGTTTGGGATACGTCCACACTGATTATGTATTTATTTTAGGGAGAGAGAGCTCTGAGAGTGAGAGATTTGAGAGGGGGTGAGAGGGCCTGGGAATTGGCCTCCCTCAATTGTGAGGGTGGGGGGTCTTTTTATAGAATAAGGACTCCTCACTTATTACATATTTGTCCATTCCTTTATCACATAATTACATTTAAGTCCCCCGAGTATTTGTAGGAGATCTAAATACGAGACCCTAAATATGGTATAAACAAAATCAATTAAGAACTCCGTACTTCTCTTATTCTTAAATTCTCAATTCCTTACTTCCTCTCATTCTAAATAAGTAAAATATTTTCATATGTAACGGGCTGCGCTTATTGGATAAGAAAATTTGAAAAATAATAGGTCCAAAAGGAAGGTTATGAAATTTAGGCCAGAAGTGAATGTTGTGAAATGAAAGGAAACTTCATGGGCGGCTCATGTAGTCAAAGATGATCAAACTGAACCTACCTCATGACAGTGACCTCCTTCTCCTTTACCAACTTTAAGAACTAAAATGGAAGTTTATTACTTGCACCTACCATATATCATGATCACCTAAAACTTGGTGAAAATTCATCAATCTTTACCGACTCGAAAACTAGATTTTGGATGTCCTACATATGTAATTTCACATTTAGTCAATAGATACTTTGTCATCTAAACTATTAGGCAGTGAATTCGTACACAGGACCTCAATTGTATGAGCGAATGCTCTTAATTAACTGAGCTATAAACTATTTGTTATTTTTTTCCTTCATGTTTTATTTGAGTTCAAACTTTATGCACCCAAAACTCTTTGTGGCCTCTCTTTGACATATCTACTTCAGTGACACGTGTTCTTTTGATTTAAATTTATCTTTAGTTTATACATTACGAAGTGAACCCCACAAAAACATGTGTACAAAATTGTTTTAAAAAGTAATGCCAAAAATCTGTCCCCTTAACTTTTTAAGGAACACTTTGTATGCGGTCTCTAACCTATCAATATTCTTTAACTGAAATCTTGTTAGTTTTTAGTTTTTTATCAAAGTCCTGATATAAATGTAATAATGTATTTTTATGTAGGTTACTATATATATATTTTTAAATTAAAAATTAAAAATTGTAATTGTTTATATTAAGAATAAAACCCATATTTTGTGGGATTAAAAATAATAAAATATAAACTATACACTCTAATATATTGTGTGTGTGTGTGTGTGTAATTGTTATTAGCCCTCCAAAAATCTCATTATACACTCCTCACAAGTGTATTTTTATTTCTAATTATAGCAAGTTTGGAGTACAAAATGAAATTTTTGGAGTGCTAATAGCAATTCCCTATACATATATATAAACATGGGTACATTCATTAAAATTAACAAAAAAATATTATTGGATCAAAACATGGGTACATTCTTCAAAACCACAAAAAATATATATATATATATATATTAGGCTTAATAACATTAGTAAATTTCTTCAATTAAACTTAACATGGATACATTCTCTAATCAACTAAAAAGGAAAGTACCCATATAAGTTTAAAAATGGATTAAAAAAATTGAATGGATTTAATATAAAGAAAAATGGGTACATTGCATATTTAAAAAAAATGTGAGTATTAAAACCCTAAATCAATTACTAATTTTTATTTTAAAAAAATTATGCAACTGACATGTAAATTCATTATTATATTAATGTTAGGGACTTTGATCAAAATCCAAAAACTAATAAGGTCTTAGTCAATGAACATTAGTAACTAGGGACCAGATACTAATTTCTTATTCTTTTTGTTGAGGAATAAGTTGAAGAATTAACATTGTTAAATGAGATTTAAATGAATGATCAGATATCAATAAATGAAATAGATCACAAAAAGATCACATAAAATTTTGAATACAGAAGATTTGAACTCGTTTTGTTTTCCCTTTTACAGCTTCCTACCATATAATGAGGACATTGAAACAATGTCCTTTTTTGCTAAGAATCAATCCAACAATGCCACTTAATGATAATTGAAACTATTCTATATTGTGATAAAACTGTAGATACCAATCATTTTCCACAAATACCATGATGCCACTGCAACCTAATTTGTACTCTCAAATGTACATAGTGCCCTTTGTAGTGGATTCCCACTCCCCAGGGATTAAAAACTAAAAGGCTGAGACCAAGTCCTAGATTCACCTACTCCATCAGGATTCCTAACATTAGCAAAAAACAATCTGGTCCGTTGATTCTGACAGTTTGACGGTCATTAATACACCAGACTAAAAAAACCGTCAAGTACTTAACCACAATAACAGCATCTGACTCAGTTCGGTTGAAACGTACATTGTCAGCCACAGACATCTTTTTCCTCCCAAGGATGATCCCCTGTCATTCTTTACCAAAATTACACACCAACCCCGGATTTAGATCTTCTCCGGACCTCAAGTCTAAGGATCAGAAAATCTAAACTTTTGGTCCATGTGAAAGAGAGATTAGAGCTTTTGATTTGTGTGAGGTAAGCTTATGAAATGAGTTACTAATGAACGTTAGATTCAATTGAGTGACTCAAATTGTTTGATTCTTAAACTCCAAACAATAAAATTTCGAGTGAATTTCTGTCCCGCCAGCCCACACTTCACCAAATACAGTTAGCCCCACCAAATAGTCAATCTGGCAAATAAATCACAAGATTGGAGTCGGAATATTCAACCAAATCTCCATTACCACAAATGTGATAATTCTTTTTGTCTTTCATCACTATTCATTAACTTAGATCTAAAGCGTTTGGAAAAATCTTGAGTGCAACTGTGTGTATATTTGCATACATAACATAAAGAGAACGATATACATCTTGTTACACCTAAGTTCAAAGATTTGTAATATTACACGAGTCATAAGACTCATAATCTAACCCTGGATTAATTTTCATACTTTGTTCTCCTTGTGTGTGAGGTGATACATGAAGATAAGCCTATTGTGTTAGAGAATCTGCCAACAAATTACAGAAAAGATTCTCATATTCTCACTCCAAATCCAGCAGATATGCATCAAACACTCCATTGGTTCATGTTTTTTCTCCCTCCCTTCCTCCCTCAACACTATCTGGACAAAGCCATTCATTCAGATCCATTGAAACTCAATCTCCTTTCCTCCAATCCCTTCCATACATTCATGATTTTATGAACCATAATTTTCTATATTTTTGTGGAATTTTCATACCCTCCAAAAAAATTCTGTCCTTTTCTCAATAGGTGCCCAGTTGTCCCAGTCCTCCACCACCCACCACCACCACCACCAGATCTTGAAACTCCCATCACATTTTCTCCAAATTTAATATACATTATTATATTTAAAAAGGCAAATTTGTAACTTTACGTTTTTACACAATTTTTTGCATAATACTTGTATTGAGCTCAATTCATAATATATTTCAATGATCCAAACGGTATATCTTTTAGACATTTTGTCAAAGATCATGTGCATGAAAAATCACCAAAATTCGAACCATATGACTGTAGGGGTAAATTTAGTGTTTCTTTGTAGGATCTTATCTGTCAATTTCCTTCCCAACAAATGAATTTCTTAATAACTTTGTATTTGTCTAATTTTTTAGACAAGGATGATCTACGAATGATGTTTTAAAAAATAAACGGTTCGGATCGTTGAGATACAATACGAACCAGATCTCACAAAATGTCTGTAAAAAATGTATAAAAAATGATGTCACGAATCCGGCTCATATTTAAATATTCATATATTTATATATTGACAAAAACCTCCACTGATTTCGCTTATCAAAAACAGAAGCACATCCTCCCCCAACTTGTAGTCTCACTCACTCCAATGGAATAACAGAGCAACAAAGAAAAAAAGCAACAGACTTTGAAATCATATTTTTTCCAAGTTTCTCACCAACCCAATCTGCATTTCCAGTTTCTGCTTTCTGGGTTTTGCAAAACGCAGTCGTTTTCAGCTTCCATGGAGCGCGCGAGGCGGCTGGCGAACCGGGCTTTCGTGAAGCGGTTGGTCTCGGAGGCCAAGCAGTTCCGCCAGAACGAGAGCTCTGTTCTGAGCTCCTCCACCTCCCCTGTTCTCTACGCACCGTCGAGGTACGTCTCCTCACTCTCCCCATGCTCCTTCACGCGCTCGAATCCCAGATCAGACTCGCTCCCCTCGAGAAACGCGTCCCACAATGCCGGGTTCCAAACCCGGTCGATTTCCGTGGACGCATTGAAAAGCAGCGACACTTTTCCCCGCCGCCATAACTCCGCCACCCCGGAGGAGCAGATTAAAATGGCGGAGTTATGTGGGTTCGATGGCCTCGACACGCTGATCGACGCCACCGTGCCCAAATCGATTCGACTCGAATCGATGAAGTTTCCGAAATTCGATGAGGGGTTGACAGAGAGTCAAATGCTTGAACACATGAAGAATTTGGCCTCAAAAAACCAGATTTTCAAGAGTTTTATTGGGATGGGATATTACAACACACATGTCCCACCTGTAATTTTGAGGAATATTATGGAAAATCCAGCTTGGTACACTCAGTACACACCTTACCAGGCTGAGATTTCCCAGGGGAGGTTGGAGTCTCTGCTCAATTTCCAAACTTTGATCACTGACCTCACCGGCCTTCCCATGTCGAATGCATCACTGCTCGATGAGGGAACCGCAGCCGCGGAGGCAATGGCGATGTGTAACAACATCCAAAAGGGAAAGAAGAAGACTTTTGTCATTGCCAACAACTGCCACCCCCAGACCATTGATATTTGCAAGACTAGAGCTGATGGTTTCGATCTTAAGGTTGTTTCCGCGGATCTTAAGGATGTTGATTACAGTTCCGGTGATGTTTGTGGTGTTCTTGTTCAGTATCCGGGGACTGAGGGCGAGGTTTTGGACTACGGGGAGTTTATTAAGAATGCTCATGCCAATGGGGTTAAGGTTGTCATGGCAACTGATCTGTTGGCGTTGACAGTGTTGAAGCCTCCTGGTGAGTTTGGGGCGGATATTGTTGTTGGTTCTGCACAGAGGTTTGGTGTTCCGATGGGGTATGGAGGTCCTCATGCGGCTTTCCTGGCTACCTCACAAGAGTACAAGAGGATGATGCCGGGGAGAATTATTGGTGTTAGTGTTGATTCCTCGGGGAAGCCTGCGCTGCGTATGGCTATGCAGACAAGGGAGCAGCATATCAGGAGGGACAAGGCTACCAGCAACATTTGCACTGCTCAGGTACTATACTATTCTTTGTTTGATCTGTTTTATGATTTTTATTGGGGATGAACTGTTGAAAGTTTGAAATTTTCGATCAAATGATGGAATCATATATTTCAATTTGATTGGATATTTTTTGTTTTGTTTTATAGGCATTACTTGCAAACATGGCTGCCATGTACGCTGTATATCATGGACCCGAAGGCCTTAAAACCATTTCTCAAAGGGTTCATGGTCTTGCCGGGGCGTTTGCAGTTGGATTGAAGAAACTTGGAACAGTGGAAGTTCAGAGCCTTCCCTTCTTCGACACTGTGAAGGTTAAGGTTGCTGACGTACATGCAATTTCTGATGCTGCTAACAAGCTTGGATTAAATTTGAGAGTAGTAGACTCGAGCACTGTGAGTATTTTTTTTTGTCTCTTGCATCAGTTATTTAACTAAATATTCTCTGAGGACAGAGGATGGAGTGTTTTTACATCACGAGGGTACTGAAAGTTAACTCCTTTTCAGATCACTGTTTCGTTTGACGAAACAACTACCTTGGAGGATGTTGACAAGCTTTTCAAAGCTTTTGCATTGGGAAAACCTGTAAGTATATATCTTTACCATAAAGATGATATTTGCAATTTATTATGAAGTGCATCCATTTAGTAAGAAATTTGTTTAATTTCCAGGTCCCTTTCACTGCTGCATCTCTTGCGCCAGAAGTTCAGCCTGCAATTCCTTCTGGGTTAACGAGGGAGAGCACATTCCTTACCCATCCGATCTTCAACTCGTATGTCCCTTTCCAGATGATTGAACTCTCACAGCCTACTATTTGAAAACTAAATCGACTTAAATTCATTCTCTCTATTAGGTATCATACCGAGCATGAGTTGCTACGATACATTCATAAGTTGCAATCGAAGGATCTGTCTCTATGCCACAGTATGATTCCCTTGGGATCTTGTACCATGAAATTGAACGCAACAACTGAAATGATGCCAGTGACATGGCCTAGTTTCACCGATATTCACCCTTTTGCTCCTACAGAACAGGCTGAGGGTTATCAGGTAGTTAAAAATGTTTACTTACGAATGAACTTAAACGGTTTCAAACTTTTTCCCCTGAATTTCTTTTTGTTACGTTGCTTTCCTTCATGTAAATAGAAATCTTATACCATATGCTGTGAAATAATAAATTTCAGGAAATGTTCAGAGATTTGGGTGACCTATTGTGCACCATCACTGGCTTTGATTCTTTCTCTTTGCAACCCAATGCCGGAGCTGCTGGAGAGTATGCTGGGCTGATGGTTATTCGGGCATATCATTTTGTAAGAAATCCTGAGTTTTACTTCTTTTGTTTTCCCTTTTTTAATATTTGTTAGCAAGCCTTTGCTGTCGAGCTCAATATGAGCACTTTAAATTAAAGTATTTGACCTAAAGGTTTATCCTTGTAACTAATCATGCTGAACCCTTCACTGGTTACCCACTGTAGGCAAGAGGGGATCGCCACCGGAATGTGTGTATCATTCCTGTCTCGGCACATGGTACGAATCCTGCTAGTGCTGCAATGTGTGGAATGAAGATTGTAACTATTGGAACTGATGCCAAGGGAAACATCAACATTGAAGAGCTGAAGAAGGCTGCTGAAGCAAACAAGGATAACCTATCAGCTTTTATGGTAAGAATCCTATGTCAAAAAAGATTTATATCATTTCAAAAAGATCGGAGAGATTTGACCATATTTCAAATTGTAGGTGACATATCCTTCAACTCACGGAGTGTATGAAGAAGGTATTGATGAGATATGTAAGATCATTCATGACAACGGGGGTCAAGTATACATGGACGGGGCTAACATGAATGCACAGGTCTGTATCTTATCCTATCCATGCTTGATAGTTATGTCCTTGAAACATAAATTCAAACAGTTTCTGCCCTGCAGGCTGTTTTCTTTTGCTGGCGCATGTCCAATCTAACAAGCTTTTTGTTCTTGCAGGTTGGTCTGACAAGCCCAGGTTGGATTGGAGCTGACGTTTGCCATCTCAATCTCCACAAAACATTTTGCATTCCACACGGAGGTGGTGGCCCTGGCATGGGTCCTATTGGTGTGAAGAAGCACTTGGCACCCTTCTTACCATCCCATCCTGTGGTAACTACTCTTTACGTTGAAGCTTTTCAACCGATTCTGTAAACTCAGAAATAATCAATTTGGTTTACATGAGAAACAATGTAATTCCTTACATGCTGGATGTCTAAGTTTTGTGCTATTGTACTGAAGGTATCTACCGGTGGCCTTCCTGTCCCCGACAAGTCTCAGCCACTCGGAACCATCTCTGCTGCACCTTGGGGCTCTGCACTTATTTTGCCAATCTCTTATACTTACATAGCCATGATGGGGTCCAAGGGACTCACTGATGCATCAAAGATAGCAATTCTGAATGCAAACTACATGGCCAAACGCTTGGAGGTTCCACTTTGCTTCTTCACTTTTGTATTGCTTTACAATTTGCGCTTATGGTTATACTCTATGTTAAATTTCCTCTGTTTGCTCATTTTGTCTGTCATTTCTTACAGAATTACTACCCCATTCTTTTCCGTGGTGTCAATGGAACTGTTGCCCACGAATTCATTGTTGACTTGAGAGGATTTAAGGTATATTCTTGACATTTGCCTTGATTTGTCCGCATTTTTTATCTCTGTCTAATTGAACTCTGCTGCTTTTTTTTCCTGTAGAATACTGCTGGGATAGAGCCTGAGGACGTCGCCAAGCGTCTTATGGACTACGGTTTCCATGGACCAACAATGTCATGGCCAGTTCCTGGCACTCTCATGATTGAGCCAACAGAAAGTGAAAGCAAGGTACACCCCAACAGAAAGATTTCCATTGATTTTTTCTCTGATGTTTTGCTTCGAGTTCAAGTAATTATTTTTCTTGCTTGCAGGCCGAGTTAGACAGGTTTTGTGATGCTCTAATTTCCATCAGAGAAGAGATTGCTCAGATTGAGAAAGGAAAAGCCGATATTCTCAACAATGTCCTTAAAGTAATGGCTCTGCTCATCTCTCTCCTCCAAGACTATAAGTTACTCATTTTAATTAAAAATGGTTTTTAAACTCCTCCTGCAGGGAGCTCCTCACCCGCCATCACTGCTCATGGGAGATGCATGGACAAAGCCATATTCCCGGGAATATGCAGCCTTCCCCGCTTCCTGGCTCCGTTCTTCCAAGTTCTGGCCTACCACAGGTATGCAATTTACACCAAAAATAAAGAAACTAGAATGGCATGGAAGTTGCCAGGTGTTTGCTATACTTCCATTTTGGTACTCTCTGATTGCTTTTATTGACGATTGAATTTATTTAACTATTGTGTCAGGACGCGTTGACAATGTGTATGGTGACCGTAACCTCGTCTGCACCCTTCAACCGGAAGCAGTGGAGGAACAAGCAGCAGCCACTGCTTAGTCTCCTCGGCTCGGTGCATTGAGCTCAACACAAAGTCTGGTCATGGATATGTTATGAAATCATCATCAATTTCTTCTTCTTACTCCCACATTGTATATAATTTCTTCAATATACCCTTTATATCTGGTGACATTCGTTTCCTATTTATGATGATGACAATTATCTTTTCTAATAACATGTTGCTAATTGCAACTCAGATGTTGTAATTATTTTTGCCCTTCTTCATTAGGTTTTGTTCCCAGTTGGGCACTGCAGTGCGTCGGCCCTCTTGCACCTAAGTTTGGATCTCTATCTTACGTTAGATTAGTTTAGGCGCCCGATTGCCGAAAACATATTTGAAAAAAAAAATCAATGTATATTATTTATCCTCACCGTCAAACGGATGAGGTTGAGAGGCTGTACAAAAACGTTAATTTTTGTGCATCTGAATCAATAACTAATAAACCTCGAATACAAAAATTAAATCAAAGTACAAAAAAATGAACAAATAATCAAATATTAATCAAACAAGGCTGCGCACGCATGCAATCTGCTACTTTTTGAAGATCTTGAGAAACTCGTCGAAGGTGTGGGTCGTACATGCAAGCTCAATTGGCCCGTCAATCTTTGAGTCGAACACATCCGGCTGCGACTTCTCGATGAGTTGTTGGAGAGTTGGATCCAAGAGATACTTCAAAGGAATCTGATATAGCTTTCGTTCTTGTCCAACGTACACATTGATATAACCTTTCTTAGGGGGCTGGGGCTTGCTTAAAGCTGTGTAACTTTTCTTGGAGTACTGGGACTTGCTCAACTTCTTGATGAACATACTCGTCTTTTCTTGAAGAATGTTTGAAAGATTCATTGTTTGTACTTCTCCTTGACTAAACGAAAGAAACAAAACTAGGGGTTTATGAAAGCTAGGGTTTAGCTGGAAACAGAAGAAACTGTTATAGACGAGAGGAAAAAAACTAGGGTTTTCTGAAAGCTAGAGCTAGTTGGACGTGAAGATATTGAGAATAGGGAAGAGAACAAACTGGAAGGTAAGAATTGAGAAACTAAGAAAGTCTAGCAATGTAAATATAATGAGTAAAAGCGGCAAGGGTTTCCAAGTTGGTCCAAAAAACCATAATATTCGGAACAAATTGATAAATAAGAAAACAATATCATAGGAGTATTGACCTTGTATTACTTGGGGACCAAGAATTCATAGTCATTTGCCCTTGGATCTGATATTAAGGGTTGAGATTAAAATAATAAAAACATATCCAAATTCAAGGATGGATGATCATTCACTCCTTGGTCACTAATTAAAAAACGTGGATGGATGATCATTCAAGGATGATCATTCATTCCTTGGTCTCCACTATGAACTCTCAATAGTGGAGACCAAGTTTATGTCTTAGGTTTTTTAGTGAGCGTAGATATCAATTTCTTGGAGGAGTTTCAGGTATGTACAGTGTGGTATTGTTCTGATTACTTTTAGTGACGATTTTCGTTGATAGCTATACAGTATCTGGATGTGCGTGTTGACAATATGTGTGGTGAAGGCAACCTCATCTACACCCTTAGGCGGTGGAGGAACAAGCGGCAGCCACCTCTTAAGTCTTCAGCTCGGATTGAGAAAGGAAAAGCCGACATTTACAACAATGTTTTGAATGTTGTAGAACTTGAAAACATGTCTATATAACAAATCTCGAACACAAAAATTAATTGAAAATACTAAATAAGAAACAAATAATTAATGGTAATCAACGAAGGCAAGGCTGTGCAACGTATGCGAGCATGCAATCTACTACTTGAAGATCTTGAGCAACTGATCGAAGGTGTTGGTCGTACATGCAGGCTCAATAGGCCTGTCAATCTTTGCATCGAACACATCCGATTGCGACTTCTTGATGAGTTGTTGGAGAGTCCAAGAGATATACTTGGAAGGACCTTGATTTCGCTTCCGTTCACTACAAGAAATGTGAGCAACAGTAAAGAAAGTATTGTAACCTTTACTCAAACTATCAAGCAAAAGGCAGGTTTTTGGCATTTGAGATAAATTGTCACTGTAATGAAGTTAAGCTGTATTTATGAAATATAATTTATGTTGGTGATATTTGATATCATGAAATATGATTGAATTATGTGTTGGTTTAGTCTCGACAATTATCCTTGATAAAACTTATGTCCTTCCCCTTATACATTTTAGACCTTACATATTCGATACAAAATTAATAAATGGTAGAAGAGCAGAAATTGTGTTAGAAAAGCGGCATAATATTTTTATTATTCTTGTACACTTGTAAAGTTTCAAAATTTATTGTACAATAGAAGTTTATTTTCGTTTTATTTTCATTTTTTTCACACTGACCACGAGGTTATTTTTTTTCACTGTCCTCAATTCGAGACGTAACAAGCTTTTTCATCTCCTTGCTTTTTTTTTATAGTTTTTTTAATAGTCCATTTATAGAATGAGTATCTTAATGAAATACTTTAGAGTCGGAGCTACCATATCAAATATCTTGTCTACAATGCGAGAGAGATTATATATTAAACTTAGTAATGCTGATCTAATAGCTTAGGATAGTTGCCTTCTCACTATACATGCGTTACAGCTATCAAGTTTTAAATTCTACAATACGCAAATCATAAATACAAAATCTACACAACATAAAAAGGAATGTTTTATTTCACCTCTCCATTTGAACAAATATTTTACAATCGTCGTATTCTCATTCTTAGTACGCATGAGTTACGTCTGTCAGCTTCTTAAACACACAATATCTTATTTATAAATACACAATAAATGCATGTTTTATTTTACACCTCTGTTTCAAACAAACACTTTACACTCGTCGTATTTTCAGTATGCAGATCTACATGTGTTACAGCTGTCAAGTTTTGAATTATATGATATGTAGATCATAAATACCAAATATGCACAACAACAAAAAAAAAAAGAAAATAGCGGTGAGGCCCACTTTTCTTCTTTCTATGTTTTGTTTCACCCCTTCATCTAAACAAATATTTTACGGTCATCGTATCCTCATTCTCAGTACACATGTGTTACGTCTGTCAACTTCTTAAACACACAATATCTTATTCATAAATACACAATCAACACAAAAGGAAAGATGTTTATCATCTTACTATCTTATCACTATTTGAAGAATGAACATATAAGATGAAGTGAAGTCCACTTGCATAAGGCAAATGCCATTGTTGGTCCCAAAGAGCCATAAAACACCACCATCTTGGATGTTCAACATCTCCACATTCAATCTCATCACACAAAATCAACGGTCAGGATCGAGTGAAGTCTATGGTAAGAAATTGTGGGACTCACACTAGAGGGAGAGTTCTTGCACTTGACTTGGGGGATGAGGAAAATATAAACAAACAAAAAAATTGTGCCATTGTACACATGGTATCTACCGGTGGCCCTCCTGCCCTCGACAAGTCTCAGCCACTCGAAACCATCTCTGCCGCACCTTGGGCTCTGCACTTATTTTGCCAATCTCTTATACTTACATAGCCATGATGGGGTCCAAGGGACTCACCGATGCATCAAAGATATCATCATAGCTATTCTGAATGCAAACTGCATGGCCAAACGCTTGGAGGTTCCAGTTTGCTCCTTCGCTCTTGTTTTGCTTTACAATTTGAGCTTACGGTTATACTCCATGTTAAATTTCCTCTGTATGCTAAATTTGTCTGTCATTTCTTACAGAATTACTACCCCATTCTTTTCCGTGGTGTCAATGGAACTGTTGCCCATGAATTCATTGTTGACTTGAAAGGATTTAAGTTATATTCTTGGGAGTTTTAACGAAAAGCCCACGGTACTGTTCACTTTAACGAAAAACCACATTTTTACACTAAAAAATCAAACCTGCTACTATTCACTTTACCTTTTATTTTGTCCTTATCATTAAAACTCAAAGTTTTCAAGCCCTTTTCATTAGTTTTCCTTATATTCTTAGCATTTGCCTTGATTTGTCCGCTTTTTCAATCTCTTTCTAATTGAACTCTGCTGCTTCTTTTTTCCTTGTAGAATACTGCTGGGATAGAACCTGGGGACGTCCCCAAGCGTCTTATGGACTACGGGTTCCATGGACCAACAATGTCATGGCCAGTTCCTGGCACTCGCATGATTGATCCAACAGAAAGTGAAAGCAAGGTACACCCCAACAGAAAGATTTCATTTAATTTTTTTCTCTGATGTTTTTCTTCGAGCTAAAGTATATTAGTTTTTCTTGCTTGCAGGCCGAGTTAGACAGGTTTTGGGATGCTCTAATTTCCATCAGAGAAGAGATTGCTCAGATTCAGAAAGGAAAAGCTGATATTCTTAACAACGTCCTTAAAGTAAAAGTTCTGTTCATCTCTCTCCTCCAAGAACTATCAGTTACTCATTTTAAATATAAATGGTTTTTGAACTCCTTCTGCAGGGAGCTCCTCACCCGCCATCACTGATCATCGGAGATGCATGGACAAAGCCATATTCCCGGGAATATGCAGCCTTCCCCGCTTCCTGGCTCCGTTCTTCCAAGTTCTGGCCTACTACAGGTACGCAATTTACGCCAAAAATAAACTACAATGGCATGGAAGTTGCTAAGTGTTTGCTATACTTTCATTTTGGTGCTATCTGATTGCTTATATTGACGATTGAATTTCGTTAACTGTTGTATCAGGACGCGTTGACAATGTGTATGGTGACCGTAACCTCATATGCACCCTTCAACCGGAGGCAGCGGAGGAACAAGCAGCAGCCACTACTTAGGGCCAGTTTGGGATTGTTGTGCTTTTAAAAAAAAACTGTTTCTACTATACTTTAAGAATAATCAGCTATAAAATAAAGTTGATGAGCGTTTGGTTAATTGAATTTTAAAAGTGCTTTGAGTATGAAAAGCAACGCAAAAGCGTTTGGTAAAAATTAATGTAAAAGTGATATAATTGTATACAATCACAAATGGACATAGTAGTAGTAGGAGTGGGGGCGACGACAACAGTGATGGTAATGGTGGTGGTGCTTGCAGATATGGTGGTGTCGGCGGCGGCGGCAATGATAGTGGTAATGGCAATTGTGGTTGTGGTGGCAATGGTGGCGGTTGCGGTAATGGTAGTGATGACAGTGGTGGAGATTGTGGTTATGGCGGTGGTGGTGACAAAGGTGTGAGGTTAGTATTTGTAGTGGTAGGTGATATTTACTTTGTTCTCTAAGGGATAGAATGTGTGTGGAAGGCTAAACAATGTCATTTAAAAAAATTAATGAAGGTATTACAACAATTGAAAATAATTATTAAAGAACCAACTCTGCTTTTTATTAAAGCAGCTTTTAAAAGCAACCTACATGCTGCTTTTACAAGTTGTTGTCTGGAAAACATTACTTTTAAAATAAGCAGGATATTTTACTTTTACCAAAACACTTTTTAACTGCTTAAATTTAAAGTTAAGCAATTTTTAGTAAAAAAAAAAACAATACCAAACGGGGCCTTAGTCTCCTCACCTCAGTGCATTGAGCTCAACACAGAGTCTGGTCATGGATATGTGTTATGAAATCATCATAATTTCTTCTTACTCCCCTCATTGTATATAATTTCTTCAATTCAGCCCTTTATATCTGGTGACATTTTCATTTCCTATTTATGAGGATGACGATTATCTTTTCTAATAACATGTGTTGCTAATTGCAACTCAGATGTTCTATTATTATTGCCCTTCTTCAGTAGGTTTTTTCCCCAGTTGATCACCGCAGTGCACCGATCCTATTGTACCTAAGTTTAAATCTCTTTCTTACATTGTATTAGTTTAGTCGTCTTCTTGTCAGAAGCGTATTTGAAAAAAAAAAATCTAATGTAATATAGCTTCACTGTCAAACGAATGAGTTTGAGAAGGTGACTTTTAATGTCACAGTCAATGTCAATATGTGACCTTTAATGTCACAGTCAATGTCAATATGTGACATCTAGATTTTAGGAAGAATTACAAAATCATTGCTCCCTCACTTGAACTTTAAAAACCACATTGCAACACCTTACGATGAGTTGATCTAATGACATTTGATCTCCACTTAGTTGGATGTCTCTGACGAATGCAAATACAATATATATTTGTATTGAGGTTAATACTAAGACGTGGCTCATTGTGACTTGTTGTGGTTGTTTAATGTTTGGTTATTAAAATACTTCGTAAAATCCTATCATTTCTATACCAAAAAAAAAAAAAGCCACACACGTGATGGAAGAAAGTATTAGCTTCAGAGTTAACTCTACTATGAGTAACTTTAAAGAGAGTCTCTATTTTTTCCTCAGAAATATAAAGAACCTCAAACTGTAGATGCCAATGTAAGTATTTTACTTGATCATACACACACACACACACACACATATATATATATGTATCTCTATATCTATATATAAGCAGAGTGGGAGCTACCATATCAAATTTCTTGTCTACAATGTGAGAGAGGTCACATATTAAACTTAAGTAAACACTAATGCTGATCTAATGGCTTAGAATAGTTGTCTACTAATCATAAATACAAAGTCTACACAAAATAAAAAGGAATGTTTTAGTTCACCTCTCCATTTGAACAAATACTTTACAGTCATCGTATTCTCGTTCTCAGTACGCATATGTTACGTCTGTCAGCTTCTTAAATGCATAATATCTTATTCATAAATACACAATAAATGCATGTTTTATTTTACACCTCCAATTCCAACAAACACTTTACACTCGTCGTATTTTCAGGACGTAGATCTGCATACGTTACGGCTGTCAAGTTTTGAATTATATGATACGCAGATCATAAATACCAAATTTGCACAACAAGAAAAAAATAGCTGTGAGTCCCACTTTTCTTCTTTCTATGTTTTGTTTCACCCCTCCATTTAAACAAATACTTTACGGTCGTCGTAGTCTCATTCTCAGTACACATGTGTTACGTATGTCAATTTCTTAAACACACAATATATAATTTATAAATACACAATCAGCACAAAAGGAAAGATGTTTATCTTCTTACTATCTTATCACTATTTGAAGAATGAACATATAAGATGGAGGGAAATCCACTTGCATAAGGCAAATGCCATTTTTGGTCTCAAAGAGCCATAAAACACCATCATCATCACAATCCCAACAGTTGAATGTCCAACACCTCCACATTCAATCTCATCACACCAAATCAACGGTCAGGATCGAGTGAAGTCCATGGTAAGAAATTGTGGGACTCACACTAGAGGGAGAGTTCTTGCACTTGACTTGGGGATGAGGAAAATATAAACAAAAAAAATAAAATTGTGCCATTGTACTCAAGGTATCTACCGGCCGGTGGCCCTCCTGCCCTCGACAAGTCTCAGCCACTCGGAACCATATCTGCCGCACCTTGGGGCTCTGCACTTATTTTGCCAATCTCTTATACTTACATAGCCATGATGGGGTCCAAGGGACTCAACGATGCATCAAAGATAGCAATTCTGAATGAAACCTTGCATGGCCAAACGCTTGGAGGTTCCACTTTGCTCCTACACTCTTGTTTTGCTTTACAAATTGAGCTTATGGTTATACTCTATGTTAAATTTCCTCTTTATGATAAATTTGTCTGTCATTTCTTACAGAATTACCACCCCATTCTTTTCCGTGGTGTCAATGGAACTGTTGCCCATGAATTCATTGTTGACTTTATTAACTACATTGAAGAAGTAGCCGAGATCATGAACAATCATCAAATCGGGAAATGAAGTTTTACAGAGAGGAGAAATGTGAGAGAAGAATGAACGAAGCTTTTGTATTGATCTCAATGCACTGACTTTACGATCTGTTTACAAATAGCTATATATAGCTGACTATAGGACTTAGCTCATAAGCTTTGAGTAACAAACTCCAACTAACTATTTCGACTAACTATTACATCATCCAATCCTTTACAACTGTTTTGATGAGCTGGCAGTGATATATTCAACATCCCCCCTCAATCTCAACTGAGGAAACCCAGTTTGAGATTGGACGAACATCTGCAATTACCGTTATGAAGGCCAGAAAACAGAACATAGTTGAACCATCTGCAATCTCGCAATCCCTTTGGATGACTGAATTCCATATGATAATCATTCCCATCTGAATATGGAGCATATGATAAGTATCATTAGTGCCAACATCAATCAGATTTTGCATAGTTTCCAAAACTCTATCAGTGTACCGAAATCATGACACCCTTCCTCTGCCTCTAACAGGAGCTTCACAAAGAACAACCTTCTATAAAGTTGTGACACACCCTTATGCTAGTTATAGCAATTTCTTGCGGAATTACCCTTCGTGTGATTTACTGTCAACAATTTCATTTAACAATGGCTTCGTGCCCACAATGAAAAACTACAATGTCCTTAAAGTAAAAGCTCTGCTCATCTCTCTCCTCCAAGACTATAAGTTACTCATTTTACATAATTATAAATGGTTTTTGAACTCCTCCTGCAGGGAGCTCCTCAACTGCCATCACTGCTCATGGGAGATGCATGGACAAATCCATATCCCCGGGAATATGCAGCCTTCCTTCCCCGCTTCCTGGCTCCGTTCTTCCAAGTTCTGGCCTACTGCAGGTATGCAACTGACACCAAAAATAAAGAAACTACAATGGCATGGAAGTTGCTAAGTGTTTGCTATACTTTCATTTTGGTACTGCCTGATTGCTTTTATTAACGATTGAATTTCGTTAGCTACTGTATCAGGACGCGTTGACAATGTGTATGGTGACCGTAACCTCATCTGCACCGGGAGGGCAGTGGAGGAACAAGCAGCAGCCACTGCTTAGTATCTTTGGCTCGGTGCATTGAGCTCAACACAGTCTGGTCATGGATATGTTATGAAATCATCATTAATTTCTTCTTCTCACTCCCACATTGCATAGAATTTCTTCAATACAGCCCTTTATATCTGTTGACATTTTCATTTCCTATTTATGATGATGACGATTATCTTTTCTGGTAAGTACAAGTGTTGCTAATTGCAACTCAGATGTTGTAATTATTATTGCCCTTCTTCATTAGGTTATTTCCCCATTGAGCACCACAATTCGTCGGCCCTATTGCACTTAAGTTTAAATCTCTTTCTTATGTTAGATTAGTTTAGGCATCCTTTTGCTAAAAACATATTTGAAAAAAAAAAAAAAAAAACCCTGTATATTATTTTGCCTCACTGTCATAAGAATGAGTTTGAAAAGCTGACCCTTAATGTGATAGTCAATGTCAATACGTGATAGCTAGATTTTAGGAAGAACAACAAAATCATTGTTCCCTCGCTTGAATTTTAAAGTGCACATTGCAAGAGCGTATGATGTGTTGATCTAATGGCATTCGGTCTCTGCTGGGTTAGATGTCCTATGTTTAATTCAAACCAATGCAAATTGTATCATTTCTAAATAAAATAGTAAGAAAAACACATGCGATGTAGAAGGTATTAGCTTTAGGATTAACTGTACTGTGAGTAACTTTAAAAGAATCTCAATTAATTTCTGAAGATCTTGAGCAACTCATCGAAGGTGTTGGTCGTACATGCAAGCTCAATTGGCCCGTCAATCTTTGCTTGGAACACATCCGGCTGCGACTTCTCGATGAGTTGTTGGAGAGTTGGATCCAAGAGATACTTCAAAGCAATTTGATATAGCTTTCATTCTTGTCCAACGTACACATTGATATAACCTTTCTTGGGGGGCTGGGACTTGCTTAAAGCTGTGTGACTTTTCCTGGAGTATTGGGACTTGCTCAACTTCTTGATGAACCGACTTGTCTTTTCTTGAAGAGTGCTTGCAAGTTTCATTGTTTGTACTTCTCCTTGACTAAACTAAAGGAAAAACAAACTAGGGTTTTCTGAAAGCTAGGGTTTAGTGAGAACTGGAAAGAGAAGAAACTGGAAGGTAAGGATTAGAGAGACGAGAGGGGAAAAACTAGGGTTTTCTGAAAGCTAAAGCTAGTTGGACGTGAAGAAATTGAGAGTTTGGAAGAGAAGAAATTGGCAGGTAAGAATTCAGAAGCTAAGAAAGTCTAGCAGTGTCTATATATATATATAATCAGTGAAAGCGGCAAGGGTTTCCAAATACTAGTCTGCAAGGGTTTCCAAGTTGGTCCAAAAAATCATAATATTCGGAACAAAATGATAAATAAAAAACAATATTGATTGTATGAGTCTTGATCTCTTGGTTACTAATTGGGGACCAAGATTCATAGTTATTCACCTTTGAATATGATACTAAGGGTTGAGATTAAAACACTAAAAACACATCCAAATTCAAGAGTGGATGACCATTCATTCCTTAGTCGCTAGGTGAAAAAATGTGGAACTCTTAGTAGTAGGAGATTGAGTTTATATCTTAGGTTTTCTAGTAGGCGTGGATTTCAATTTCTTGGAGGAGTTTCAGGTACAGTTTGGTATTCGTCTGATTACTTCTAGTGACGATTGAAATTCGTTTCCTTTACTGTATATAGACGTTGACACACCCGACCTTGATATTCTCCCAAACACCAGGGTAGGCATGTGTTGGCCAACACCCGAATGTGACGAAGCTATATTAGAACGCATGAGAACAAGAAAGAAATAAGATTTA
This sequence comes from Malus sylvestris, assembly GCF_916048215.2. Lineage (NCBI taxonomy): Eukaryota > Viridiplantae > Streptophyta > Magnoliopsida > Rosales > Rosaceae > Malus > Malus sylvestris. The sequence goes on along the minus strand of NC_062267.1, from coordinate 4,657,776 downwards.
TAAATTTAAATGTAATTAATATGCAGTTAAGGAACGTATTCAGAGTATACAACTAATCTAGAACACTAAAAAGGAAAATAATATAAAATTGAATGGACAAAGAGAATGGGTCTTACATCGAGATGACTCAAAGATGCCGCTTTGGGAGTGCCTTGACGCTGGGATTGTACGCCTCGATTCTAAGTCCTGAGGGGGCGCAAAACAAGCATAAGTGGACCAAGCAAAACAAACATAAGTGGACCAAGTTGATATATACATAATACTGAAACAGTTAATCAACATACTAACCCCAAAGTTTTATGAAAACTAATAGCATAAAATGTAATAGGTTTTCTGAAAACCCTAGCATGCCGTAAAACTTTCATAAAACATATATCGTATATAATGTGCTAACTAGTGATATCAATATCGCCCGAAGGCATATAGAACATTTCCTTCAGAACATTTCCTTCACAAGTATCAATTGCCCGTAGGCTCCTACAATACCCAACCCATAGGTCAATAAAAGTATCATCGCCCGCAGGCTGCTACAGCACCCAACCCGAAAGTTAATATAAGTATCATCGCCCGCAAGCTCCTACAGCACCCAACCCGAAGGTCAATATAAGTATCATCGCCCGCAGGCTTTTACAGCACTCAACCCGAAGTTCAATATAAGTATCATTACCCGTAGGCAAAACAGTGACCACTAGATACGCACAAAAACATTGAATATAATATTTCCAAACATAAATACATATATCTCAAAAACATCTTCATAGCACATAGTCATCCATCATATATACTACAAAGAAGTGTAAAAACATGTTCATAAATAATATATAGTCATCTATCATATATACTATAAAGAACATAAATTTCGATAAAGTATGGTATTCCAAAATATTCTCAGTAAAGCATGACAATCATAAAGTGTAAATCTAATTTACTCATAAAACGTTTCACAAAACGTAACCATTAAATCATGCTTTTCATGTATGCATTTCTATTATTAAAACATGTATTTTAAAAGGAGTCCACTCATAGATACTTAGCCACCGAAGAGCCACGGAAACTAGCGAAGACGGAAAAGGCACAAATAATTGCCCCTAAGCACATAAAAGATCCAATTAATAAACCTCTATTAAGACGATTGAATTTGGGAAAACGGACGTAAAAAATGAATTTAGGATGTTGAATTACCCTAAGAGAGATCCCAGGTAAATTTCATAAAGGTCAACAAAAAATCAACACAGAGAATATTCCTTAACGGAATATTCCATCTAGGTCGCATGGGTTGGGCCAAAGGCTGGGTTAGGTTTGGTAGTTGGGTTGGGCCAGTTGGGGGTTCTGGGCTGGGCAGTAGGTTGAGAACTTGGGCTGGGTTCCAAACTCAGTTTTTGGGTCGAGTACAATTGGGTTTGGGTTTAGGACTGAGCTAGGCTCATTTGGGTTTTGGGTTTGGTGGCCCGGCCCAAAGGCCAAGCAACTGGGTTGGGCTCGACCCAATCTCCTTTGTAAGTCGCCGAAGTCCAACCGAAGGGAAAATCGGTTTTTGGCCAGGACAGCTCCTAAGCTCCGATGGAGCTCAAATCTTAATTAAAAGTCATCAAAATATACCAAATTAAAGCCCATAACCTAAGGAATCGATTATACTTTCCTCGGGGCCAACTGTGGCCAGAAGGTGGTCGGAAAATGCCTGCAAACCTTCGGTCATCGCCGGAAAATTGGGTAAGCATTCCCCTGAGTTATCTTCTGTACTAAACCAGTCCAAAACACACACACAAGCTCAAAATCGAACCACGAAGACGTACGTACAAGATTTAGGGCATTCTCGAGGCATACCTTGGCCGAAGGGACGAGGAACTCGCCGGAAAAACGATGTGGGTGGTCTCGGTCCTTGTACTCATAGAGGGAGAAGAGGAACAAGGGAGGTCCGAGGGAGAGTTAGTGTGTGTGTGGGTGTGTATATGTGTGCGTGTGAGTTCGTCGCAGAGAGCAAAAGAGAGTAGAGACGAGAGAGAGTGATTTGGGGGAGAGGAGAGAGGAAATAGGGAGAAAGGTAAGGAAAAACCAGGAGAGGTGAGGGAGAGAGAGCAATTGGGCCCGGGGGACAAAATTCAAGGGTGGGCCCCTTGGCACGCCCATTAAGACCCAAAAACAATTTTAAAATAAAAATACCTCAAAAATTAGTGAAATTACAAAAATACCTTTTTTGTTTTGTAAATCCCGGAACGGATTGTTACAAACGTGAGTGTTGATAATGTGTGGTGACGGCAACCTCATCTGCGCCCTTAGGCGGTGGAGGAACAGGCAGCAGCCACCTCTTAAGTCTTCAGCTCGGACTGAGAAAGGAAAAGCCGACATTTACAACAATGTTACGAGTGTCGTAGAACTCGAATACATGTTTATATAACAAATCTCGAAGACAATAATTAACTGAAAGTAGTAAAGAATAAACAAACAATCAATGGTAATCAACAAACGCAAGGCTGTGCTACGTATGCGTGCATGCAGTCTGCCGCTCCTTGAAGATCTTGAGAAACTGATGTCAAAAGTGTTGGTCGTACATGCAAGCTCAATTGGCCCGCCAATCTTTGCATCGAACACATCCGGTTGCGATTTCTTGACGAGTTGTTGGAAAGTTGGATCCAAGAGAATATACATTGAAGGAACTTGATATCGCTTCCGTTCACCACAAGAAATTTGAGCAACATTAAAGAAGGTATTGTCAATATTATTCATTTGTGAGAGATTACCAAGCAAAAGAGCAGTTTTTCTGCATTTGAGATAAATTGTCACTATAATGAAGTTGAGCTGTATTCCTGCAATATAATTTATGTTGTTGATATTAGATATCATGAGATATGATTGAATTACGTGTTGTCTTACACTTGGTTTAGCCTTGACAATACTAATCACATAAGTAGAGTGGGAGCTACCATATTAAATATCTTCTCTACAATGTGAGAGAGATTATTAAACTTAAGTAAACATGAAAGCTCATCTAATATCTTATAATAGTTGGATAAAAACTTTACAGTCATCGTATTCTCATTTTTAGTAGGCATGTGTTACGTTTGTCAGCTTCTTAAACGCACAATATCTGACTCAATAAATACACAATAAACGCATGTTTTATCTTACACCTCCCTTTCAAACAAAAACATTTTCATCTCCTTGCTTTTTTAGTAGTCCATTTATAGAATGAGTCTCTTAATGAGGTCACTAATCACATAAGCAAAGTGGGAGCTACCATATTAAATATCTTCTCTACAATGTGAGAGAGATTATTAAACTTAAGTAAACACTAAAGCTCATCAAATATCTTGTAATAGTTGAACAAATACTTTACAATCGTCGTATTCTCATTTTTAGTACACATGTGTTACGTATGTCAGCTTCATAAATGCATAATATCTGACTCAATAAATACACAATAAGCGCATGTTTTATCTTACACCTCCCTTCCAAACAAAAACTTTACACTCGTCGTATTTTCAATATGCAATTCTGCATGTGTTACATCTGTCAAGTTTTGAATTATATGATATGTTGATCATAAAAATACCGAGACCGCACAACATAAAAAAAAAATAGCGGTAAGTCCCACTTTCCTTCTTTCTATGTTTTGTTTCACCTCTCCATTTAAAGAAATACTTTACAGTCGTCGTATTTTCATTCTCAGTACGCATGTGTTATGTCTGTCAACTTCTTAAATGCATAATATCTTATTCATAAATAGAAGATCAACACAAAAGGAAAGATGTTTATCTTCTTACCGTCTCTATCACTAATTGAAGAATGAACGTATAAGATGGAATAAAGTCCACTTGCATAAGGCAATTGCCATTTTTGGCACAAAGAGCCATAAAAACACCGCCATATCATCACAATCCCAACCGTTGGATGTCCAGCATCTCCACATTCAAATCTCATCACACACAATCAACGGTCAGGATCGAGTGAAGTCCATGGTAAGAAATTGTGTGACTCACACTAGAGGGGAGAGTTCTTGCGCTTGACTTGGGGCTTAGGGAATAAAAAAAAAATTAGTACAAAAATTGTCGCAAAATTGTTTATGGCTTCAAGGGGTGGGCGGTTAATTTTTAACTCTCTCTCTCTCTCTCTCCTCTTTCTCTCCTCTCTTTCTCTCTCTCTCTCTAAGTGGTGGTAGCTTGACGAAGAAGGGTGCGCAGGTTAAGCGAATCTGCTTTGTTTCCTAGTGGGCGTAGTTTAATCCAGTCGAGTCGACAGGAAGGAGAAAGAGAGAGAGAGAGAGAGAGTGGAGGATTTCGGAATTTCCATTGATGATCGATGTCGAAGATGAAGCACCTACTGCGAAAGCTTCACATCGGTGGCGGACTCAATGAGCATCAGAGACTCGCCGAGACCCGACCCGTGACGAGTCCGAACACGGATCTCAACCCGCTTGCTTCTTCTCCGGCCTCGTCCACGGGCTCCGCCACAATGGGGAGAATCGCCGCCGTCGAATCGGTGAGTGATCGGACGGCTGGGGGGGAGAGTGGTGTTAGCCGTAGCGGTAGCGGCAGCGGTAGCGGCGGGGGCGTGGATTTCAATTTCTTGGAGGAGGAGTTTCAGGTTCAGTTGGCCCTGGCGATCAGCGCTTCGGATCCCGATTCGCGCGATGACCCCGAGACGGCTCAGATCGACGCCGCTAAGCGGATTAGCCTCGGCTGCTCGGCTTCTACTGTCACTGACACTCAAGCTCCCTGCGACATGCTCTCGCTTCGCTACTGGGTACGTTTTTCTCACAGAAATATTTCTAGGGTTCTTAATTTTCTCGCATTTAACGACTTAGCCTGTGCGAATTGGAATGAATTAGGTTTTCTGTGAACTTAGGATCTCAATTTCTATGCTTCTATGGTTTGTCATTTTCTTTCGGGATCATTTTCTAGCTAGGGGGAGATGGTACTAGTGATTGATAGCTTGAATTGTGGAATGTTTTGTATTGCTTATAGTGACATTTTCGTAACAATTTCATGTTGAATCATTCTGTTAGTTATGTAAGGTGGGTGCTTCTTAGTTTCGTTACCTAATAATGTCGTAAGATTGGTAAATTCGGTTCAAGGATAACGGCTGGGTTCATATTGAAATTACTTTATGTTGCATATTGTTGTTTAGTATTGTCAATTGTAATTACTTCTAGGTTTTTAACTAATTGCATATCTATAACTTGCAGAGCCACAATATTGTAGATTATAATGAAAAGGTTGTCGATGGATTTTATGACATGTATGGAATGACCTCAAATTTGCTTAGACAAGGGAAGATGCCATTGTTGGTGGATCTTCGAGCTGTATCTGTTTCAGAGAATGTTGATTATGATGTCATATTAGTGAACCGTTTGGTTGATCCCGATCTGCAACAACTTGAGAAAAGGGCATATGCTGTATCTGTAGAGTCACAGATTTCTCAACATGGCGTCCTTTTAAGCGGTTTAATTCAGAAAATTGCTGACATTGTTGTTGATAGAATGGGTGGTCCAGTTGCCGATGCTGATGAAATTTTGAGAAGGTGGAAAGTGAGAAGGTATGAGTTACGGAGTTCGATGAAAACTATCATTCTTCCCCTCGGACTTATTGATGTTGGACTTTCACGCCACAGGGCCCTGCTCTTTAAGGTTGTGGTGGTTTTCGTAACTTACTTTCTACATTGTGCACCATGTAACTTACTAGCATATTAATTGATTTTTCTCAAAATATGACTCTCGTCCTATTGTTTTTCTATTGGAAAAAGTTGATGTTATGGAAAAGATTTGTGAAGTTTTCTTGTCCTTTTGGGTAATTTTTCTGTAGCTAATGTTTCATATTTCTGGTTCTAGGTACTGGCTGATAAGATAAACCTTCCATGTATGCTGGTCAAAGGTAGCTACTACACTGGCACTGATGATGGCGCTGTAAATTTGATTAAAATTGATAGTGCAAGGTAGTGGCCTCCAGCTCGAAATTTCTCTTTTTATGCATAGTTTTCTGATAACTTTGGTGCATGTAAATTTTGTGATGTAGTCCCTTTTAGATGACAATTTTTGTGCCTTATGCTTGCCACTGAATTGTTAGTTTTACATAATGTCATGCTTGGTCAATTGGGATTTCAAATAACAGTGGTGAAGTCCCTGGGGGTGTTTATGAGGGTTTCAGTTTATCAGGTGTGGTGGGGGGTGCCATGGGTAAGGAGAGCACCATAGGTGAGAGCTGCAAGCTCAATCTATAGCAACTATCATTTTTTTAGAACAGCCCTTATTCTTATAATGGAAAATCTGGAGGCTTAATAGACAGATTACCTGTGTTCGATTCCAATATCGTAGGAGGCACTCTATTATCGTTCAAAATCTGTTAACACCAAGAGACCCAGACATATTTACTATTATCTAGGTTGTTTTTTATGTGACTTGCTTTGGTATGTGAATGAAGTATGAAAATCTATCCATACATGTTAGAGCTGTGTCCTTGCGTCTGAACATTCAATGGCTACTCTGGGGCTGCCGAACACCCAACGTCTTTGTCCACAAACTGTAGGTGCTTGGCTGTTCCTATAAGACACAGGAACCAATTTAAAGTAGGACAATAAAATTCAACATACACCTATTTTTCTCTTCTTGAAACTGCTGATGTTATTTCTGCAAGACATGTTGCTTAATGAAGTTTCTTGGAGTCTTGGATTAAAAGGAATTATGTTGTTTTTGTCCCCATGGAAAAGGTAAATTGATATGTCTTTGCGATATGTTCTCTGCAGTTCTTTTCATTTCACATGCACCTCTCATTTTAAGCTGTTGGATTTAAATTTACTATCATGTTTAAGTAATGGATGTTAGAATTAAAGGTGCATGCTCTTGTTTGTTGCTTTGCTCCTATAATTCCATGCACATTTTTCATCTTGCTAAGGTGAATTAGTGCAGGCCGTAAGATGTCCTGAATTTTATGATGATTAATGGGTTTGTTACTCTGTGCAGTGAGTATATTATTGATCTGATGGGTGCACCTGGGACACTGATTCCTGCCGAGGTACCCACTAGTCAGCTCCCAAATTCTTTCTTTGCAATAAGGAGCTTTCAAGATGCCACCGAAATGCCCAAAGATGCGTGTTTGGCTCAAGCTGAGGGCAGTGGAATGTTAGTAGTTCCTCCCAATCTTGACAGAGTTTCTAGAGCTGGCAGCTCACGGTCAGAAGAAGCATCATATACAGGAGTTCAAACAAATGGTGATAGAAGAATCATTGTTGACGAAAACCAAATGGAGAGTTCTGGCAATGGTATGGGAACTCCCCTCATATCACTTCCTAAATCATGTGAAAGTTCATCGGGTACAACTGAAAAAGCCACATCTGTGCAAAAAAGGAAGGTGAAAAATGTATCAAAGTATGTCATCAGTGCAGCAAAGAACCCAGAGTTTGCACAAAAACTACATGCTGTCTTGTTGGAAAGTGGTGCATCACCTCCTGCAGATTTATTTTCAGATATGAATCCTCAATATCTGCATGAAGACAAGTTTCTTGGTCAAATGAATGCAGATGGGAAACTTGTAGATGATGGGATTCATAATTATTTGGTACAATTAATATCAGGCAACGAGCAATCGACTCAAACTTCTGCTGCAGTGGGCAACACCAATTTTAATAACCTGCTGAAACAATCTTCTGTGGAATTAGCTGAGCAACGAAATGAATCAGAGACAAACAAGTTTTTGCTTCCCTCAGATACTGGTGGAACTAGTGAAACAACCCAGATTAGTGCTAAAAATTCAGATCCTGCTCTTGTTAATCCCCCAAAAATGAATTCAGAAGCTTTTAACGAGGATAAAGAATCAGTAAGTAAACCAATAGACGCATGCAATAGTGGCCTGTGTACTAGTTGTGATAGTCACTATGAGAGGTACCCAGCACTGGGAGAAGTGGCAGAGTGGGAAATTCTATGGGAGGATCTTCAGATTGGTGAACGCATTGGCATTGGTAAGCACGCATCTGTTGGTTAAATTTGGTATATTGTGTAAAAACGGGTTCAATATAATTTGTGGTTTTGTAGGTTCCTATGGCGAGGTATACCATGCAGATTGGAATGGCACTGTAAGTATTCTTTCCAACACTAGCAATTATTTATCTTATATCTTCCCAGATTTTCTTTGTATATCTAGCACTCAAATTTCTTGTATGATTTCTCTCAAACAGCGACATTTTATCAATAATTCGTTGAGATGTCTGTACTTTGAAGTGTGATACTTTTCTGAACATCAATGCTTCATATGTTGGTTGTTCACGGCATGAGACTTGTTATTATAATTCGGGAATATGGTCTGCTATTGGGTCCTATTATTACAAATTGCTTATTGGTCTGTGTTGACTTTTTGTATGACAGGAAGTAGCTGTGAAAAAATTTTTAGATCAAGATTTTTCTGGTGATGCATTAGTTCAGTTTAAATGTGAAGTAAGCGCCAATACTTAACTTTTATATATGATTTTATTAATGTATTATGAGCCTAAAATTCAAATACATTGGTTTTGTATTAATTGATTCTTGGCGTTTGTTCATGCAGGTAGAAATTATGTTGAGACTTAGACATCCCAATGTTGTCCTTTTTATGGGGGCAGTTACTCGCCCTCCACATTTTTCTATCCTGACAGAGTTTCTTCCCAGGTTAATTTCTTTATCACTCGTTTTCTTTCCTTTTTTTAATTTATCAGATTTTATATAATTCTGAAAGTTGAATGAACATGATGTAATTTGCATCATACAAAAAAGTAAATACATGGATGTGCATGCGTGATGTAAATCTATAACTAAGCAACTAATAGGCCTTTCGAGCAACATATTCGTTTACAAACTAGACATCTACATTACAACCCTGTTCCATCATCTCTTTCATCTCATTCTCGTCTTGTCACACAATTCACTTGGTGTACAGGGGGAGTTTATATAGATTGCTGCATCGTCCCAATTCTCAACTTGATGAAAGGAGGCGAATGCGAATGGCCCTTGATGTGGTAAAAACTTTTTTATTTCTTATTTTGCAGTTCTTCATTATTTCTGGTTTCCTTTCGATTCTTAATCAGAGCTCCATAAAATTATGCAGGCCAAGGGAATGAATTACCTGCATACTAGCCATCCTACTGTTGTGCATCGAGACCTAAAGTCTCCAAACCTCCTTGTTGATAAGAATTGGAATGTGAAGGTCGACTCAATCCAAAACTTACATTCTTAAGTTATTCCGTGATAATGCGTTTTTGTTTTATTATTATTTTTTCCAACTTAGATTGATATCTCTATTGTTGGGAGAAAAATTGATTTGCTTTTTCTCAAATATATTGGTTATATTATGGTGCAGGTTTGTGACTTTGGGTTGTCGCGTACGAAGCACCATACTTATCTGTCATCTAAGTCTACCGCTGGAACGGTAATATTTGTTAAATGCGAATGTTCAAACAATATCCGTGCCCTCTCATACAATCCTACCCAGTTATAGTCTGTTATCTTTTAAATGGAACCCTTTTGTTTTATGTACTCATCACACTATTGGGTTGCAGCCGGAATGGATGGCACCGGAGGTTTTGAGGAATGAACCAGCTAATGAGAAGTAAGTTTGGCGGAAGGTGGATGCAATTTGAATTTTTTCTCTCTGGAGGTTTTCATAAGCTTTGCGTGTTGCTTGCAGGTGTGATGTGTACAGCTTTGGCGTTATCTTATGGGAACTGGCTACTTGCTGTATCCCATGGAAAGGTTTGAACCCGATGCAGGTTGTTGGAGCAGTTGGATTCCAGAACAGACGTCTTGAAATTCCAGAGGACATTGATCCCGTGGTTGCCGAGATAATACGTGATTGTTGGCAAATGTAAGTTCTAGGACTCCATTGACTTGTACCATAACTGGGTTTGGCAACTCCTCTAACTTCAATTCCTGTTAATTGCTGCTTGGTTTTGCAGAGAGCCAAATCTACGGCCGTCATTCTCGCAACTCATGGTCCGGCTGCGACGCCTTCAACGTTTTGTTGGAAGAACAAACTCTACAAATCAAATGACTGAATAACCCAAAACACAAAAGCAAAAGAAAAAAAGCTGACCACCGTGTTAATAATCGGAAGTTGCTCCTTGTCTCGAAGAGCCAGGGCAGCAGCAGCGTAATTTTTTTCTCGATGCCGGATTCGGAGGTGTTGGCTCAGTCAAAGTGGGAGCTCAGCACAACCAGTATACTGAACAGAGTGGGAAAATCCTCCGTGAATTTATACTGCAAAAGGGGCAGTTGGGGAGGTTCCCCGTCGAAGATGTTCGATCAGTCTCTAGTAAACAGTTGTAGGAAAGAAAAAAGAACCAAAAAAAAAGGGAAAGAAAGAAACTAATAATTGTTAATTGTGTTAGTGTGGAGATCTCATTTGGGAAAATTGTAAACATATGATCTCTGCATATGATATTGTGCAAAAAAAGAAAGAAAAAAGTAAATACATTTGGAAGAAGAAGAAAGAAGAAAGAATTTCTTGGGCACTAGTGTTGTTGATCATTTTCACTCTTAGAAGGAAATTTTTTGAGATAATAATCAGAAAAGATTTTTCAATATGATTGGAACATAGAACAGCATGTCACATGTCATTATACAATTAGAGACATAAAAAAAAATTCATTGAGAGGGTTAATGCTCTCAAAATAACGCTATTATTGCTGTCCGAAAAAGAGTTTTATTATCATAGCAGGGTTCTAAAATAGTTCTTGAAATATAAAGTGATACTCTCATTATATTGGTATCACCTCGATACACAAATATGTTGTAGATATTATCGATTCGCTATTATTTTTCAAAGTACTATCTTATTCATATGTTGGGAGCGCGTACTAACTCGAGATTTAGAATGCGCATAATTTGATCTAATGTCTTGTGATAATGAATCGTTCATCTATTTTTTTCTTCCGTTTGGTTGTCTTTACTTGCTTACAAGCTCACGCTACAAATATCAACGTCAATTTTTGCCGTTGTGTTGGATAATTTTTTTTAAGAATATTTCACTATAACAGTTCTAATTTTGGAAACTTCAAGAAATAAAATATTATGAAAATATGAGTAAATTGGATTGAGATAGAGGGCACGAGTCCTAGTCGAACAGAACAGAGTCAACAGAGAGAGAGAGAGAGATCGCCACAGTTGCCGCCACCATGGCCTCTGCAGTTCTTCACATTTCTTTCCCTCCACCCCCAACGGCTCATTTCTTTCCCTCCACCCCCAACTTCCTCCGGCCAATAATTCCCGCCCAAAAACCCGAACTCCACCGCAGCCGCCGTCGCGATAGAATTCCCAAGAAACCCCTATCTTCATCATTCAGAAGCGGAAGCAACAGCCCAGCAGAGGCGGGCTGCCCTGTTCCGCCGGAGCAGCAGCCGATAAACGAGTACCAGAATCTCTCCGCCTCCTTCCCCTTCTCCTGGGCAGCCGGCGACCTAGTCGAGTACTGCTCTCGACTGATCGCAACCGGGTCCTCTTTCGCTCTCCTCGTCGGCCTCCCGGTCGCCTCCTTCGGCGCCCTGGGTGGGCCCCAATCGGACCCACTGAGGCAGTCCCTGTACGCGGTTTCAAGTGGGTTTTTGGTGGTCACTCTCGCCGTCGTGAGGATGTACCTGGGTTGGGCTTACGTCGGCAATAGACTGCTCAGCGCCACCGTTGAATGTAATTCCTCTGTTTCAATTGGGTTTTAAATTTTTATTATTTTATTGCTGCGGAAATTCAAATTTTAATTTAATTAATTATTGTTGCAGATGAAGAGACTGGATGGTATGATGGTCAGGTACATGACTTTAATTTAAGGTTTAATTTAATTGTAAGAATTAATTTGTGATAGCAGAGGAGATGAGCAAGTTGAACTTGGACAAGGAATTTGTTTTGGGAGTTTGAAGTTTGGTATTGCAAAGTTATGGCCTCACAGAGATTTTTTTTCTAAGCAGATGTGGGTGAAGACTGCTGAAGTTTTGGCCCGGGATCGGCTACTCGGTTCGTTCTCTGTGAGTGATTGATATCGAACAGATAGTGTAATTTCATTGTTTTGCAGTTGGATGCTAAGATCCTTGTCAATTATATGAAATTAGGGGAGATTTTTTTATGTTTCTGTGTCTGTCCAAGTGGAAGGCTCATGAACTCTGAAGTGATCATATTCAAAAGAAAATAAAGATCATAACTTGTAGGGCTCGTTGGTCGTTCGACTTGGACCGGACTGTTTCAATCAAGATTGGACTAATGTCATCGCTGTTTGGTGAACTTACAAGTCTCTCGAGAGGGTGGAACATGGTACCAAATGTGCCCGTAGTTCTCATTCAACTCGCGAAATGGCTTGTCAAGTCATCATTTTTTTCGCATCCTTTCGAAAAGAAATGGACTGGCTGGTTCTTTTCAGCAAGTAAAATGACTGGGGCAGTTGTTTTGGATTGCAGGGCGATCGATTATTGTGACTTACTCAGTTGCCTTGATTTTGTTCGACAGGTCAAGCCAGTGCTGAGCAGATTAAAGACTACACTCGTATTTCTTGCAGCGTCGATACTTTCAAGTGTTCTTCTCCTCGTTTCCCTTGACGGAGGCCAAATTGAAGAAGCCGGGAATAGGGTTATACCCGGAGTTTACAACGATGATTCTGCGAGATCGTTCGAGCCTGACGCCTTTTGCGGTGAACCTGGTCTTCCCTAATTCTCAGTCACTGAAAAACTGCATTGCGAAGTACGCAACATGTCTATGTGTGTATATATACTGTCTATGCAAGGATGTAGAATTAAACCCAGTGCTGTAAATGGTAATGATATAAATTGTAAATCTTTGACACATATCAAAATGTCTCGTTAAAATCACAAAGAGAAGTTTTTATGTACATTTCAAATTCTGATTTGTCTGCTAAAACGAAAGACTTCTTACTTGTAAGTAACAAAATATTTTCAACGAGAGCAGTTCGATAAGTCCATGACCATCTCGCTGAACCCATAGGCACTCAAAGGTGTCTACATGGAGGACTTCATCACTCTGGACTCTGGACACCTGTATATGGCCCATAATATGGTATTTGCGTGGTCAGAGTGTTAAGTTGTCTAGTCGTCCGCACTCAAGAATTTCTAAAAGATGTGGATTAGAGACTCTCTTGTAAATCCAAGACACCGTGTTTAGTGCTAATTATTGACAAATATGATCAGCCAAAACTATGTTATGTTATAACTTAACGAAAAACGTAACGAAAATTCTAATGAAATAATCAAAGTATCGGACAAATCAAAGTTTAGGTACGAAACTGAGTCTCCCTTTTGTCTTCCTCTAGTTTCTAGTTTCTGGTTTCTAGTGTCGGTGCCAACCTCAATGTCGATGGTTACAAATCACCAATCCCAGAGCATTGCCCTCACAGCCAGCCTGCCTCAATGCTCTCAAAACACAATAGTCAAAATTGTACGGCCGATGATGGTGGTGGTGCTCGAGTTGTTGCATCATGCAATAATGAAGTGCCATACATTGTCTTCCAAAAGTTATACAACATCGACTATATGACCATCACATTCTTCAAATAAAGTTAGGGTTCGGATGGAGTCGATAACAGGGCTGGTCCTGAGGAGAGATGGGTGAGGGAGACCTCTCAAGATAAAGTACAACAAAACGAAGGGTTTCGAGTGGGGAGGGAGGGAGAGAGGTTGGTTTTTTGTTTTTTGTTTTTTTTTTTTAAATTAAAGATGATAAAATCATATGTAAGTGAGGTTTAAACAAATAATAGCAAAATTTTGTTTTATAAAATTACATTACTGTCTTTAACTTTGTTGTTGTTATAGAAGACAAAAATATCTTTTCATCATTTTTTGATTCGTAAACACGGTTTTCATTAACATGTAGTTTAGATAATCTAACTCATCCATGTTAACCCTTAAGTGCCTCTTGTGATCGCCAATTTGTCCACTTACGAAATAAAAAATAATACTAAAGATATCAACTTTTGGATCCAAATTGACGCGACAATTTCTTATTTACTGAAAAACGAATAATTAATGTAACCCTAGGGCCCATACATAAAAGGGGTGTAGTGTAACTACTGTTTAAAATATCTACAAAATTATTAATATTTATGTTGAAATATCTGAAACATTAAGAATCGATAAGAAAATAGGGTGCCAAATGCAAACTCCACTCTATATTGGTAAGATATAAGAAAATCAATAAATATCAATGGTATTTACCTGATTCACTACATAATTTGTCTGAATTCATTGCAGATTCCAAACTTTAAAAAAAAATTGGAGAAATGTCAACTAAATACAAATGAGTTGATATAACTACCTATTGTAAATTTTCATAATTTGCCGCTGAAGACATTCGATATCAATATATCACATTTTTCATAAATTTACATATTGATATTTTTACCTATATTTATATTTTAAACACTGAACGCAACAAGTAATATTACTATGAAATAAAATCCTTTATAACTAGCTTTGGCCGGGTTGTATGAAGAAGTAGGTTACAGTTAACAGACATGAACATCAAAAAAACGGCACCGTTTCTATCAAGCGATGCGGCGACAGTGATAGAAAACGATTTTTTTATAGTACATAGATATTTCTGAAAATATGACTACCCATATTTCTGAAAATATGACTTTAGCCTTTGAAACTCAAGTTTCTTTACATAAAACCCGACATAGTCTTTTTACATGAATAAAACCCAATGACTAGGCTCCACATAAGCAAATTCATTAATTTTATTTGCCTTTACACAATTTGCATTTTTTAGATGCCTAAAACACCCCTAATTACAGTTTTAATGTATACATTAAATTCTATGCATATTTGAAGGGAGGGATTAATGAAAAGAAAATGTGTTTAAAATCATTGCATATTAATATATCATAACAAATTGTATGTTCATGCTTCTGGAAAAAAAAAGCACTAATGTTATACTTTCCTTAAGATTTTGTAATTGTTTTTCAAATTTGCATAAAATTTGACAATTTTAATTTAATCTTGTCATTTTCTTACCCAAATGAAAATCTAAAAGGGCACTATAAAATTTGTCCAGTAATAATACATGCAAAATAATTTACTTATAAAGTTAAAGAAATATTATTTGATTCAACAAAAATTGATCTATATTTTATATAATAATATAGGTGAATCATTGCACAAATATATATTAGGAATAAAATGTGCCCAATATATATATATATATATATATATATATATATATATATATAATGCATGCAAATAATTCACCTACAAATAAAGGAAATTTGGTTAAAAATAATATATCTACTACTTTCAATTTTCCTTTTTTTTTTACAAACATAATGTACCTACAATATAATTTACCTATTGTTTAATCAAATAAAAAAAATAATGTATTTACTGTTTCATTTTAATGGCGATAATTTGTCTTGGTTTAGTTTTTATGAAATAATTTAGGCACTATTTAACTTGACCAAAATAATGTAACTACAACTTTAATTTACCTACAAAATAAATGCTATTTGATTTAAAATTAATTAATTTATATTTTACATATAAATATAGATAAATTATTTTTAACACACATATATAATAACAAATAAAAAATGTCTAATGTATGTAATAATCTATGTAAAATAATTTACCTACAACATAAAGAATATTAATTGGTTTGTTTTTTTATCAAACAATATTATTTGATGGAAAATAACTGATTATACAAAAGATTTTCTTTTTTCATACGAAAAATGTGCCCATAATTGTTTATGAATATGGATAAATTAGTATTTATATATACATGTTACTAATAGTTATGATACAAGAAAGGAAAATTTTCCATATGGGGTTAATTGTTAATCATAATTAGGATGAGTAATAATATTTATTGACATAATTAGGGTTTTGTGGCATAAGTTGTAAATATGTTGTAATAATTGGTTACATATTTGTCTACATGGTAGTCTATTTGAATTTTGGGTTTTATTTGAATATTTACTATTAGGTGGGTTTTTGTTTGGAAAATAGGAGTTTCAAGGGCCTTTCTCTAAAGAACCCTAGATATTTTTATACTAAGAGGAGGGGATGTTCGGCTAAATCACACAATAGGCAGCCTAATTTAATATCGAATTTTCCATTCATGAGATTCGAATATAAAACTTATCACTTTCAAGTGAAAAATAATACTACCAGATCGTAGTAAAATATTAAAAAAAGAAAGACATGGGAAAGAGGCAAGAAGAGTATTAAATGAATGAGATGGTGATGGAGCCCACCCAGGGGGCATGAATCTCAGAGAGGTTCATGCACCTGCCTCTGCCTCATCATCCTCCTTCCTTCCTTCCCAAAACAAGAAAATCAAAAGTCCATAAAACAAATATTAATTAATTTAAAAAATCAAAAATTTCATCCATTTATTCAGGTTGTTCTTGCCTCTCAAAACTTCAACTTTGTTCCCTCACCGACTTCAGTTTCTGCCCAGCTATCGAAATCCTCTGCAGGTCAGTTGGCATACAAATATTTGCTTAAAGCTCCAACCTTTGTCGACCCAAATGCATTTTGTGTGGTTTGGATCTTGTTTTCTTTCAATGTTTCAGTAGATTTTATGGAAACCCCAATTGGGTATTTGTCTGTTTAGCAAATTCCCAGCTTAAAGTTGCATTCTTGGAAGCTGATATTTCAATTTTTTTGAGCTAAACTTAAGCAGTTAGGTGCTTTTTGGGCTGCAATATATATGTTGTAGGAAGTAGAAGATCAAAACTATTGGCAGGTGTGAGTTAGGCCGGTTGGCGCCCGCCCCATCCAAATTAGAATTCCCCTCTCGTCGTAAATTAGAGTAGTTTAGAATAGAATATCGTATTGTCAAAAAGGAAAGAAAAAAAAGATCAAACCATTGAAGTTAACAATGTTCTTAATAATCCCACATAATCTTTAATCTTTTGTGCCTAGTGCTTTCCAATTTTTAGTTTGTGCATCCTAGATTGGATAATCTTTATGTTGTCCTGAAGGTGCCTTTGTTTTCGTTTACTGGCAGATTGAACTGATATGCTAATTGTATTCGGAGATGGAATCAGTATTCTGAAGGTGTAGTTTGACATTTGGGATGCTTTGAAAGAAAAGATTGAACAAAGTTTATGCGGCACGTTAGATTTCCTATGATGGAGCTGAAAGAAGCGTATGACATTGAGCATTTGACCTCTACGCAGAATATTGAGCATGAGCTGTGGCCTCTCACTGAAATTGATCCGAAGAAGGCAAAGTTTCCCTGCTGTATAGTTTGGACTCCGCTCCCGGTAGTCTCCTGGTTGGCACCATTCATCGGACATGTTGGCATTTGCAGGGAGGATGGAGCTATTTTAGATTTTTCTGGTTCCAATTTTGTGAATGTTGATGACTTTGCATTTGGTGCCGTTGCCAGATATCTCCAAATTGATCGAAAACAGGTAATGTGTCGTGTTGTTCTCCTGGCTCCCTTAATTCCTGTGAACTCACGGTCGCACTCTTAAGTATATTCGTTAGTTTGGTCTTAACTTGTTTGCAGTAAGTATTTGAGTGCATCTTTTGTCCCATTGTCTGTCAATCGATGCGTGAAGAACAATGCTTATGAGGTCGCAAGACGCATTTATAGGAACGCTTTATATGATCTGTTTCACTTTAAACTTCAATTTTTTGTGCCCTTTCCGAGCTAGATGAACCAACAGTTACGAGATGTTGGCAAATCTTGTTTTCTTACCGTCTTTTTGGTTGTTGCTTACAGTGTTGTTTTGCTGCAAATCTGGGTAGCCACACTTGCAAGCATGGGTACAATCATTCAGAGTTTGGGACTGCATTAACGTGGGATGATGCCTTGCAGTCAAGTTCGCGGTACTTTGAACACAAAACCTACAACCTCTTCACTTGCAACAGCCATTCATTTGTAGCCAATTGTCTCAATCGGCTGTGCTATGGCGGATCAATGAGTTGGAACATGATCAACGTGGCAGGCTTAGTACTGCTCAAGGGGCATTGGGTTGGTGTCACATCCGTCTTGAGGTCATTCCTCCCTTTTGTATTGGTGCTCGCTCTTGGTGTTGCCATGGTCGGATGGCTATTCGTTGTTGCGCTTTTCTCCTTCTCGCTCCTCCTTCTGGTGTGGTTTATACTGGGCAGTTATTGTTTCAAGACCTTGCTGGAGTGCTAGTTCCTACCGTCACAATGTCGAAAAGTTTAAGAGAGTAAGCAGGATGTTATGGGGTAATTTTCCTCTGCATGTCTCTAGTTCCTGATGCAATTTTGCTAAATGTTTTTTGTGAATAACGCTTCTGACGTCAACTGGGTCGATTTATACAATTGTAGATGAATGATTTAGAAGGCTTATCGACTTTGTGCAGTGTGTGACATGCTCGTGTTGTGATTTCCGAACGAGTCAGAGAAACCCGTGTTTGGGGAGTGTTAGGTTCTTTTTATGGACTTCAGGATATGGAAAACAATGTATTTGTTGCAGTTCTTTAGGTGATGGAAGTTGAACTTGAGCGGACGTTCATAACTGGTCTATTTGCCAGATGAACAACTATAAACTCGGCTTTCATCAAATTGTGTAACCCCTGCTTCAAAGCAATAAAATTCTCTAATTTTACATCACATACATCATCGTGCCCCTTTTGCTGTGGGGCGATCGAAACATCATCCAGTTTTAGGTCACGTACAGACTGGTCTTATTACACGTAGAGTCCGGTAAGGCAAGGCGCAGTTAAGAGTTGCTTTGAAAAACACCGGGGCAGCATTTGAGACGAGCAACGGCAAGCTCTGACCCTCCGGTTTATCTTCCGTGCTTATGTGAAGAAACTCATGCACCGTCTGGTATGCCTTCTCTGCTCTTCATCTCATGCTCCGTACTTGGGGGCCTTCCAGAGCTTAAAGGCCACTTCGTGCAGAAACCTATCTGCCGGTATTACAAGATTTCCACCACGCTGCCGGAAAAGAACAAGTTTCAGAATTCATTTGTAAAAATGCACTAAGCCATTCTAGTTGAGTGAAATCCGAAATCTTTGAACTCGACGTGGGAATATAACCGGACAATCGAAAGCTAGTTATCAGTAAAAATCCCTTACGAAATCCAGCATTGTCATGTAGTAGACTCAACATCTGATAAGCTAAACTGTACCTCCTTGAAGTCTTTAAACGAGAATGTCTCGGCCATGTCCTTGCGGGTTACGGCATATTGCCGCTGAGCAATTAACATCGGGCAATGGTCCCTGTTCACACAAAGAATGCTGGAGTTGTAAGGTATATCGAATGGAGCAAGAAACCACTAAGTCTTCACTCACCTAACATCCTCCCGAGGATTCTCTCCTTTCACGGTGTAACTTTGACGAGGAACGAGCTTCGAAAGATTAGAGTTTTCATCATCTCTTCTAATCGAGACTGACAAGTTGGTATCTTCGTTTTCTGAGACCTTCCCATAGCTCAACACAACAGACAAGTGCAAGCGGGAACTGACCTCAGATCCAGGCTGGTCTATTTGTGATATACCACCAACCAAAGCATTGAGATATTCCACCTCACCAGCCCCAACATGAACAAAAACCAAATCATACTGACTCGACTCTGCTGCCTTCCCTTCTTGAAATCCAAGCAGCTGAAGTAATTCAGATGCCCCGAAATCAACTGGCTGTTCAGCACCGGCTGGACTGTTTTTAAGAAAACCGTCAATTTGGAACACACTGAGACCAAGTTTGGTACCAAAAGATTTCAAACTTGAATTGTTTGTAAATATAGCAGCTTTCATCCCCATGAACCTGAAGCATTATAAAAGACACAACTTATTAACTATTTGACATTGGGTTATCGAAAGTTAATAACTTTTCGCAACAACCCAAAAGGGCGACCCCAAGCCAACAAGGCTCCCTGCTTTGCGAGGATCAGGGGAAATATCTGTCGTACGTGGCCTTATTCTTGATTTGCAAAGAGGCTATTTCCACGACTTGATCCCATGATATTTCGGTCACAAGGGAGCAACCTTTCCGTTGCGCCAAGGTTTTCGAAACATTGCAAAAACCGAAAATTGTAGTACCTTTCTGATATGGGAATCACGGATTTCTTCCCTCTTTCTTCTTCATACGCATCCAACAGCACTGCAAACTCTCTAACTATTCTCTCACCCTCGCTTTCTGCAATCTAAACTCAAGTAAATCACAGTGCTGAAAAAGCAGTAAAAAAAGGATGCCAAAATAACTTGAACAAAAAAATCAGTAAAATCAAACTTCCACGGCAACGTATGGCCAATCAAATTTTACCAATTGGGTAAATACATATAGGGTTCTAAGTTCTAACTGCCTAGAAAACTTCAGCACTTGAAAAATTAACAAACTTGATTAAACCCACAAAAGCAAAGCTAAAATCCATGATTAACTACGTTTTTAATTAGTGTTTAATAAGAAATCAATTGGGATTATTTCTTAATAATGACAATTACTGTATCTATTATTCAAAGATAAGAATTTGCACAGAAAGAGATGGAGAGTGAAAACCTGAGGGAGGGGCAATGGGGAGGCTCAAGAATCCACAGGAAGCTTTGGAAGCTAGAGAGTGGAGATGGGTATGTGACGGGTCGACGAACCGGGCCGACCCATCTCCGTACAGAACCAGAGCTCGGCTGGGTTTGTCGGCCATTGCTGTATCCGCGAGAGGAAGATGAAAGATGCGATTTTTGGGAAAGCGTAGGAGTCTGATTCCTGAATTATGAAAGTAATATTCACACATCTCTTTTTACTTCTCACACATCATTTGTTAATTTTTACCCTTTAAACTTCTTTAATTCAATCGATCCGACACCCACAACTTAAGAAAATATGTATGAAGTAAAAAAATTATGTGTAGATAGCACATCCCTTGTGAAATATGAAGAGGTAAATGGTGACTCAACTTTAACACAATGGTCTTTCAATTAAAAATTCGTTATCATGATCTCTCAATTCATCAAAATGTGCAACTATAATCATCTTCGTTAATTCCATTAGAACTTTTGTCAAAATGAGTCATGTGCCAATGTAAGGCTGAACTAAAGGACAAAAATAGAAAATCAAATAAGAAAAATTGTATCAATGGCCCCTTAACTTTAATCCAACTAGAGAAATAGTCTCTCAACTTTAATCTAATTAGAGCAATGGTCTCTCAACTTTAATTCAATTATAATAATGATCATTCCAATATAACTAAGTTTGACAGAGTTGATAAAAATAACTACAACTACATGTTTTGATGAGTTGATCATTGTTTCAATTCAATTAAAATTAAGAATTAATGGTAGGGGAATATTTCACTCGTGGCGTGATTTGGAGGTGGTAGTAGCAAAATCTAGATGCCTCTCAAGGCGAGATATGGTAAAAATGCTACCTTTATTCACAAATAAAAGGGAACTTTAACGAAAAGCACCCGGTACTGTTCACTTTAACGAAAAACCACATTTTTACACTAAAAAGTCAATCCTGGTACTATTCACTTTACCCTTTATTTTGTCCTTATCATTAAAACTCAAAGTTTTCAAGCTTTTTTCATTAGTTTTCCTCAAATAAAAATCTTCAGTCAAGGTAACTTTTAGTTGACATTGTGTTGGTAATAGTTTATCACATTTTTTTGCCAATGTCAAATAAGTGTTCGTTTGGAAGTATTTTTAAAATAACTTAAAACATTTTTATAGAACCTTGTTGATACTGTAATCAAACATTCGAATGGCTTTGTACTGAGTTGGACTACTCTATTATCCATTGATTTTACGGTCAAACTTAACTTTCTTGACTTACCCTCTAAGAAACGAACAAGGATTGTCTACCCTCTAATTTTCCATGCCCTTTCATGCCCTCTTGTTTTGTGTGGTTACGGTTAAACCACGTTAACATTTTATATTTTTTTTTTATAAATATAGTAAGACAAAAATGAATAGTAATATAAAATGTTGACGTACTTTAACCGTGATCACACAAACAGAAGGACATGGAAGAGCATGGAAAATTAGAGCGCATACAATCCTTGTTCCTAAGAAACAAGTACTAGAAAACTTCTTAATACAAAAAACATCATTATTTTTTTTTTTAAGTACAAGTACAAAAAAACAGTATTAAATGTATAGACTATAAACGACGCCATCAATTAATTTAATTTACAAGACCAAGTCTCCTGCTAATTAATCTGTTTAATTAGGTTGCAGAGGTGCGACTGATCTTTGACACTTTTGCAAGTTAAGAGAAAATCGATCATTGCAGTTGTTAAAGTCGGCACACTAAGGGCCGAAAGATGAAGACGATCCATGTTGACAGTGAACACCTTCAAGTCTTCCACCAGGACACTTCCGAGAAAAAGCCTGCACAAAATTACTTGTAGAGATGAATCATCACATTCCTTTATGAAATACTATAATATATGTGAGTCGTATATCTTCACAGCTAGAAATGCGCTCCGAAGGGAATAGCTTTCTCCATTGAATCAATCTAATGTGGAAATGGAAAGATGTGTAGCATACAACTCTCTGTTTTACTGCACTCTCCAAATGTGCTTCTTCCTTACCATGGCTAGTCTTTGTAAAATAACTCCAATGAGAAAAAAAAAAAAAGGTGTTAAGAGACCCTCCTGGCCTATGAATATAGAAGAGAGGATAGGCTCATTACATTTTACATTAAAAAAGGAATATGTGAATTCTCAAAAGGAATTCAATAAATTGAGCATGAGAGCCAAATGAAGCGAAAGGTTCATGTTTGGTTCGGGAAGGGGTCGTGGAAGTTTTGAAATGAATGGAAAGATAATCTACTTTCATTAAGTGATTTATTAGATAATCGAAAACAAAGGATCTTGAAGACTATTCGAAATTCAGAAGAGCTGCGTGAAGGGGCCATAGACTAGCTGGAAAAAGCCTGGGCCCGCTTACGAAAAGTAGAAACGAAAGTGGATCAGTTTCGAATGATTGGATATTCTAAAAAAGAACAAGAAAAATTGAATTTGATTAATTCCACTTATAAGACTTTGGAACAATTAGAAAATTACAAAAACGAAACCATTCATTTTGAACAACAAAAGGCGATTAATCAAATTAGACAACGGGTTTTTTAGCAAGCCTTACAAAGAGCTCTAGGAACTTTGAATAGTTGTTTGAACAACGAGTTACATTTACGTACCATAAGTACTAATATTGGTATGTTTGGAACGGTGAAAGAAATAACAGATTAGTCATTCTACTGCAGGCATTATTTTTTTTTCCAAAAAAAAAAGAAGAAATACTCATGGTAACCATTTGAGCATATGCATTCAATCAATCTACACATAGTGAATCGGTCCCTAAGGACCCCATGAAAGGGTTGCCGTCTGATGGGTACACGAGAGTAACGAAGTTGCTTTGACTACAAAGCCATGCCTATTTGTTGGAGCGAATTGGACGATCGGGTCGAGGGCTGCCCCCTCTTCCCCTCACTCTCTTTTCCTTAATATGAACCTTGAGTCATCAAAGCTTTTATGACTCGGTATGGCCAGATCGCCTTATGCGACTGGCGCTTCAAAAGGCGAAACTCTCGTAGTAGTTTGGTGACCTATGGGGCCTTTAGTCTTTTGATTAGAGTAGGGGTCGCATAAGCGGTACAACCACCTCATCCCTATAGCTTAAGGTGGAACTTACAAGCTTCTCATTGACCTCAATTGTAAGCTTAATTCGAAAGACAGCAAAGAAATTACTACTAGTGTAAAGTGTCAAAGAGAGGATTCGGTATTCTCAATGGCACATCTGCAACATCCGATTCGTGAACAGACGCTTCTCAGCATAAAGAATGGACTAGCAAAACGGAAAGTTAGTCTTCTTATCGCTTCATTGGTCCTTCAAACCCAGCTCGCTTTCGAGGTAAGCATGCACTCTTGCTTCTCACTTGCCTACGAAAAAAAACAAAAATACTAGACTCGACTTTTACGTTGCACTTCCTCACCTGCCTTTTCACTTGTGCCTACTTTCACCAATCGTCCCCTACTTCATCCCTTTGCTTGGCTCTAGCCTTGTCCGGACCCTTTGAATTAAACCTTATTTTTTATTTCTTATCAATAATTGCAGAGAAGAAAAGGATAAAAATTTAGTGTCTTAAATGAAATGGGCAAACTATAATCAATCATATTCTATGAGCATATTCCGAAACAATAGATTCTATAACAGCATTCTGCCTTTTCGAAGACAAAGAACTCTTGGCACACACGCTATATCCGCGAGGATTCCAAGTATCTTGTTGCATGAATCAATCATTCTTAGCTGAGAAGGGCTAATAGCGAGGAGTGGTCCACTTGAAGCAAGCATCTTATCTATTCGCGCTAAACCAATTCGTAGAAAAAAGCTTCACTAATGCCTAGCTTGGTGCCATAGACTTTAATAAGATGCCCCAATCCCCATAGGCAATGGTGGCACACTTGTCTGGTCTTGCGACGCCCTCACTCCCTTTACGAGAATTAAATCACGACCCAGCTCGGCTCGAGACCAAGACTCCTTACAACTAGCACCAATAGCAACACTGAACGCCCAAAGATTGATTGAAAAGGCAGCCCATTCCCTTTAATTTAGTGATAGTGATTAGGAGCACACACTATAGCATGATCGAGTTGAGCTACAAGGGCCAAGGCCGAACACAATAGGAGTGAGACAAAACTCTAGCACAAATTCCGCTAGGATTTGAAGCATTGGCTTTGGTGCCATAGGTATTCAGATATCCAATGCGGTAGGATATCCACACACCTATTTGTACTTCTTACACATTATTTTTAATTTTCAATCGTCGGATCAAATGAATTGAAGAAAATCAAGAAAAAAATATTAACAATAGTGTGTGGGAAGTAAAAATGCGAGATATGCTAAGGAGACTCTCGTAAAAGCGGGGTTATGGGCTCGCTGCCACCTCATGTTTTGACACAATTTTTTATAATGTTGATACATAAATTGACGTTAAACTGTGAGGTGACAAAGTATCAATGGACTCTCCATACATTCTGCAACTACGAAACAATTAATATTAACCTACCGATCTACTTCACTCACACTGTATCGACACATTGACTCATTACACAAGGTTTCATACTTTTTCAAATAGCATTTTCTTACAAGAAGATTTGAACTTTGAAAATATAATGTTTAGATAATATTTTTGTACAACGATACATTTACATTAAAATGATAGATAAATATAATGGTTGTGAACTCGTCATTCTAATATTTAAACCTAAAACTTCTCATTTACAAGTAAAAAAAATAGCACTAGACCGGAGAGTGCCCAATTTTAATTCATAACTGCATATTATAAAATTCGGCACCCTAAAAGCCGAACAATATATTGGCAAGCAATCTAATTTTTAGTTTTTCATGATTAGGTTTTCACAATTTTCTTCATCTAGGGGGTTTGGGAGAGCAAGACTCCAACCATCTCTTTCCACAAAAGGTTTAAAAATTCCAAAGAGTAGAGAGTAAACACCGTAACACTGAATCAATCGAACTCATTTATATTTGTCGGGAAGAAAATATTGCTCCAAGCAGAAGAAAAAAAAATATTGATTTTTTTTTTCTTACACACCTATTTTTATATTGTTCATTATTTTTGTTTAATTATTTAATTTAATAGTCAAATATAAAATAAAATATGTGAAAAGCTAACAATCACGTGTGATAATTAGCTTCCCATGCAAAATTGTGATTCAAGACTGCAGTGGGACAAGGGAACAGATTTTTCATGTTGGGTAAGCTTGAAAAGACTGTTGAGATGAATAAGGTTTAAAATATTTTTTGTGTTGTAAAAGTTATGTATGAACGCTCACATGCTTTTGGCAAGAAGATTTTAGAATAGTGATCATGTTGTTGTTGTACAAAGTTTTCAAAGAACACTCATTTCATCTTTGTAAGTTTTCAAAGGAGTTGCTCTATTTAAAGAGCACTTTGTGTGTGATCACAACACACTACAAAAGAAAAGAACTGAAAGCAATAATATCAGTATCCCTCACTTCCTCTTTTTACCTGCAATACTTTTGTGTTATAGTTACGAAACTAAACAGTGTGATATTTTGCACTTACTTCGCTCATGTCTTTATCAAAGGTTATCTCTCTAACTTTTGCCTATTTATAATACGTTATCAGCACGACTTTCTAACCTTAACCAGTTCTCATCTCCTTCACCAAAAAATACTTCCTCCAAGGATTTTCCTGTTCTTCTTCCTCATCTGCCTCACCTGCTTGATATACCCTCACAAAGAACTACTAGCACCATGTCTGCTTCTAGTTCTCAATATAACAATTACTTATATCTTTGATTTCTTGTTTGGTGTAGCTCCTAATTACTAACACAGTATTTATTTATGTTAATTTTACTGCAATTTTAGGTGGTGTGGTATAATCGCCCACCTTACTTTGCATATTTAAAATTTTCAACTATTTGCGTGGTGCGATATAATCGCCCATCCTATGTTATCTTGTTTCAATAAGAGTGATGCGATACAATCACCCTCCTCATTAAGCATGTAAATCTCGAGGCTAAAGTTTCGAGTGCTTATCATTTTGGCCTGAAGATCAAAATGAAATATTTATAAGAACCAAAAGTTCTAACACTACATTCCTCAAGAATACATATTATTACAAGTTCTTACACATCTTATTTTTTTTTCAGAAAAGAAAATGATGAACTTGACAAAGCTTGATTTTGTTGCTCTAGACATTACTGGGAAGAACTACCTGACCTAGGTAGTAGATACCAAGATCCATCTAGAGGCAGGGAATCTTGGAGAAATCATCAAGGAAGAAAACAGTTCTTCCTCTCAAGATCGGGCGAATGCCCATGATCTTTATTCGTCGCCACTTTGATGAAGGACTGAAGAGTGAGTACTTAACAATTTAAGATCTATTAGCCATCTGGAACGCATTGAGAAATAGATACAATCACCAAAAAAACCGGTGATTCTTCCAAAGGCTCGTTATGAGTGGCTGCATCTAAGGATCCATGATTTCAAGTCGGTGGCTGAGTATAATTCCATAATGTTCAAAATTAGCTCCCAGATGAAGCTTTGTGCGGAGACCATCACTGAGGAAGATATGCTGGAAAAGAATTTCAGCACATTTCATGCCTCCAACGTGCTCCTGCAACAACAGTATAGAGAGTGAGGCTTTACTGAGTACAACTAGCTAATATCGGTACTCCTTGTGGTTGAACAAAACAATGAGCTTCTAATTAAAAATACATCAGTCCCGACCTAATAGATCGGCACCATTCCCAGAAGTGAATTTTGTTTCCCTTGAAGTGAACACCACATCCTCTTATGGCAATAATTACAAACGAGGATGTGACCACAAACGAGGCCGGTGGAACGGAAAATGCAAAAATCATGGTGTTCAGTTTTACAACTAGGTTCCAAGGCATAATTCAGGCCTAAACTTCAAAAATGTAAATCGTCACAAAGGTAAAGCTCATATGAACAATACTTCTAGAAACCCTGAACGAGCTTGTTATAGATGTGGTGGTAACGGGCACTGGGCGCGTACTTGTCGTACCCCAAAACATCTTGTGGACCTGTATCAAGTCTCACTCAAGGAGAAGGGTATCGAAACCAATTTCCTTGACCAGGCTAAACTGATGGATATACATGATTTAGTGTTCGATTTATCAGGGCAATAGAACACAACCTACCTAGATGTCTCAGACTTCATTGAGAAAAGACGGAATGAAGTGTATCGGTCCGATTGAATCATTTATGTTTGATGTACTCTTATTATTATGAACTTGTAATTTAAAGCTCGCATTTCAATTCAATAAAAGTGGCATTTCAATTTCCTTTTATTATGAATAATCTGTTTTTAACTGTAATTCCTTTACTCAGAAAGCATGGAAAAAAAACTATGGTTATTCTCAAAACAAGAGCAATGGCGGAGATATTTGTCCTGCAGACAACGCAACCACATATACAATACTTCGAGATCGAAAATATTTCTCAAGCTTGATGCTTACAAAAGTAAAGGTAACAACAATATCAGGCCAATCAGATGTAATTGAAGGCTCAAGAAAAGCCTAAATCATGTTACCAAATAGAACAATATTGTCCATACAAAATTTGTTGTATGTTACTCGATCTACTCGAAATTTATTGAGTTTTAAAGACATGCGTGTAAATGGATACCACATTGAAACGAAAAATGCACAAAATGTGAAATATCTATGCATTACCTCCAATGATACTCAGAAGCATACATTTGATAAGTTGCGTGGTTTATCGAGTTGATTGTATTATACATACATAAAGACAATTGAAGCACATTCTGTCATAAATCAGAAGTTCATTGATTCAAAAATTTACATGTTTTGGCATGATCGTCTGGGTCATCCAGGATCCACCATGATGCATAGAATCATTACCAACTTTAATGGACATCTATTATTGAGCAGACACATTGTTATATCAAATGATAACCCTTGCAATGCTTATTCTCAAGGAAAATTTGTAATTAGACCATCACAACTAAATATTGATGCTGAATCCCTATCATTTTTTCAAAGAATTCAAGGGCATATTTGTAGGCCTATTCAACCACCTTGTGGATCATTTCGATATTTTATGGTTTTGGTTGATGCAGCTTCCCGATGGTCACATTGTTTCCTCTTATCTACTTGAAATGTAGCTTTTGCGAGACTTTTTGCTCAGATAATTAAGTTGCAAGCACAGTTCCCAAATTACCCTATCAAGTCAATCCGACTTGATAATGCTGGTGAATTTACGTCTCAAACCTTTGATGATTACTGCATGACACTATGCATTGATTTTGAACACCATGTTTCTTATGCCCATACTTAAAATATTCTAGCATAAACATTTATCAAGCTGCTTCAATTAATAGCTCGCACTCTGCTCATGAAAACAAAATTGCCAATCTCTGTATGGGGATGTGTCATCTTACATGTTGTATCATTGGTTCGGTTGAGACTTATAGTCAACAACCAATACTCCTTAATACAACTCATATTTAGGAATTAGCCAAACATTTCACATTTACGAGTTTTTGGTTGTGTTGTTTATATGCTTATTGCATCGCCACAATGCACTAAAATAAGACCTCAGCGCAGACTGAGAATTTATGTGGGTTTTGATTCACCATATATCATTAGATATTTGAAACCCTTGACAGGTGATATGTTTACAGCTTGTTTTGCAGATTCTCACTTTGATGAGACATTCTTTCGATCGTTAGGGAAGAGAAAAAATCGTTCCAGAAGAACGACAAGAGCTGACATGAGTTGTACTCACCTTATCTTATTTTGATCCACGAAGCACTCAATGTGAAAATGAAGTGTGTTGATGCACAAAACCAGAGGGGTCTTGGAACAATGTAAATCCGACCGTGAATCTACAAGAAAGTAAAGAACATAAGATGTATCGTGGTTCACCCCAATGTTTGGGTTACGTCCACACTGATGTTGATATTGTTTCACTCTGAATGGTGAATATACAAGAAGGCTAGAGGCAGTGTGCTCTCTAGCCTATTTTTTGTGTGCTCTCTTCCCATGGCCTAAAACTTGACCTCCCTTAATGAGGAGAGTGAGGAGTCCTTTTATAGAATAAGGGCTCCTCACTTATTACATATTTGCCCCTTCATTTATTACATAATTACATTTGAGTCCCCCGAATATTTATACGAGGTCTAAATACAGAGGCCCTAAGTATGGTACAAACAAAGTGAAAAGAATTGTTCATCTTCAAAGTATTTCTAATCAAATGCTAGATACATTTAATGATACTACAAAAGTGACAAAATCACATATACCAACTGCAAATGTGCCTGCAAGAATTGATGTCCCCGTTGGACAAAATAAAGTGACAGTGAATGATTCATCTGGTGCACGCCTGAAGTGTGGTAGAGCCATAGGTTTAAAAGATTTAGCCCCTCGAAAGAGAAAGATGAGGGCATAGCTGAATCCAAATGAAATCATTCAGGAAGAGAAAATGAATGACAAATCCACAATTCATGATTCTGTACTTTCAGAAAAGGGAAATGTCTTTGATGAGATACATATCCCTGAAGAAACAGAAGTACATGAAAGCAAAGAAATCTCTATAAATTATGCATGTACTAACGAATTATGGGATCGAAATGCAATAATCATCGATGATATATTCGCTTTAGCAATAGCCATTGAAATCATATTAAGCGATGATATTGAGCATCGTTCTAACTTCTATTGATGAATGCAAACAGAGACAAGATTGACCTAAGTGGAAAGATACAATCCAAGTAGAATTAAATTCCTTGGAAAGGCGAAGTGTTTTTGGACCGGTAGTCCAAACTTCACCTGGTGTAAATCCCATAGGTTACAAATGAGTATTCACAAGAAAGCGCAATGCAAAACGAGATTGCAAGTTATAAAGCACGACTCGTTGTACAAGGTTTTTCACAAAGACCTAGAATTGATCATGAGGATACATACTATCCTGTAATGGACACAATTACGTTCCGTTACTTAATAAATTTAGTGGTTTCAGAAAAACTTGACATGCGACTTATAGATGTCATCACCACATATCTATATGGAGAATTAAATATTGACATATATATGAAGGTCCCAGAAAGACTTAAGTTTCCTGAAATGACTAACAAACCACGAGGTATGCTCTCAATCAAATTAAGGTGATCATTATATGGCCTAAAGCAATCTGAACGAATGTGGTATAATCGTCTCAGTGAGTATTTGATAAAAGAAGGATATACCAACAATGTCATTTACCCTTGTTGTTCATCAAGAAATATTTGCTATAGTGGCAGTATTTGTCGATGATATGAACTTAGTTGGAACCTCTGAATAGCTCAATAAAACTGCTGAATATCTGAAAAGCGAATTTGAAATGAAAGACATTGGGAAAACAAAATATTGTCTCAACCTGCAGATTGAGCATTGTGCTAATAGAATTTTGGTTTATCAATTAGCTTATATTGAAAAATCCCTGAAGCGATTTGGCATGGACAAAGCTTATCCACTTAGCACGCCAATGGTCGTTCGTTATCTGGACATTAAGAAAGAACCATTTCGTCCAAAAGAAGATAATGAAATAATCCTTGGTCCAGAAGTACCATATCTGAATGCAATAGGTGCTTTATTGTATTTAGCACAATGTATCGACCGGATAGAGCTTTGTCAGTCAACTTGTTAGTAAGGTATAACTATGCTCCAACAATTCATCATTGGAAATGAGTCAAAGATGTTTTACGATACCTTCATGTGACAACAGACATGAGTCTCTTCTACTCAGAGAAATCCATAAATGACCAGATTCTTGTTGGATATGCAGATGCTGGTTTTCTTTCTGATCCACATAAAGCCGGCTCATAAACTGAATATGTGTTCACTAATGGAGATACAACAATCTCATGACGCTCAACAAAGCAAACATTAATTGCTACATCTTCTAATCACTCGGAAATAGTTGCTTTACATGAAGCAAATCGTGAATGTTCTTGGTTAAGATCAATGATCCATCATATCCGGAATTTATGTGGTCTACCTTCAAAGACAAACACTCCAACTATCATTCATGAAGATAATGCAGCATGTGTTGTCCAAATGAAGGAATGATTCATCAAGGATGATAAGACTAAATACATATCTCCAAAGTTTTTCAATGCACATGAACTTCAGAAGGCTAAAGTTATTGAAGTCAGACAAATCCGTTCCAATGAAAATTTGGCAGACTTGTTCACCAAATCTCTACCCAAATGCGCGTTTCAGAAGCTAATGCAGGGTATCGGATTATGTTGACTTACCAATTAGTTAAATTTGAAGAATGTGAAATTAAGGGGAGCATCCATGATACATGCATGTTGTACTCTTTTTCCTGCAACTAGGATTTTTCCCACTTGGTTTTTCCTATCAAGGTTTTAGCGGGCCAACATAAGCATGCTTAGCACTATATCAACAATCCAAGTAAAGTTGTACTTTTTTTCCTTCACTATGGTTTTTTCCCACTAGATTTTTCCGAGCAATGTTTTAACGAGGTAACTAATGTTGATATTGTAGGCATTCAAGGGGAAGTGTTGTAAAAGTTGTGGGTGAATGCCCACATGCTTTTGGCAAAAGGTGAGAAGACTTTAGAATAGTGATCATGTTGTTGTATGAAGTTTTCAAAGAACACTCATTTCATCTTTGTAAGTTTCAGGGGAGTGGCTCTATTTAAAAAACACTATGTGTGTGATCACAACACAATTTCACCTTTGTAAGTTTTCACGGGAGTGGCTCTATTTAAAAAGCACTCCGTGTGTGATCACAACACACTACAAAAGAAAACAATTGAAAGCAATAATATCAGTATCCATCACTTCCTCTTTTTACTTGATATCCTTTTGTGTTATAATTACGAAGATAAACAGTGTGATATTTTGCACCTGTTTCGCTCCTATCCCTAGCAAAAGTTATATTTTTAACTTTTGTCCATTTATAACATTTTGTCTTTATGTATGTTATATTCTAAATAATTCTGTCCTCTTATCTTTTTATTTTAAAAAGAAAAAAACTAACGTCTTGCTGCAAGCATACTGTGTAACAATTGATTTTTTTATTGCTTTAATTGTATTTATTTTATGTTTATAGTTTTTTTCATTGAAATATACTTGAACAATGATGAACATACCAACCATCTCCATTTATATACGATATTATTTATACTAAGCGAGAAGAGATGAGCTTATCTCTCAATGTTAGCAATAATATGGTTCAAACTCACATCTGGTGAGAATCGAACTTAAAACATCACACTTACAATTGAAGATGAATATCACTAGATCCTAGTACTAAATAGCATTGAGGCCTTTAGGTTAGAGTTTGTTAAACGCAAAGGTAAGCTTAGAAATTAAGGTTTTATGGCATGGGATGATAAGCCTTAACGCACGCCGCCCCAACAGCACAGCCGGACGACGACTAGCTGCTCAAGAATACTATGATTTAAGAGAGACAGAAAGTGATCGAGAAGGAGGAGGAGGACGTGGCTATTCAAAACCAAATTTTGACATGGGATGGAAATCAACGTACGTATAAAGTCATGCAACGTTGCGTTGCCTCGGTTGGGTCGGATGCCTCAGTTGCCTGGATGAGTGGGTGTTGCGTTGTTGGGTTGACGACGATGAGGTTCTGGTATTCCAACACTCGTACATTAATTACGCGTTTTACAAGCAAGACATTAGACTTTTTATACAAATTGCTTCGTGAAAGAAAAAACAGTGTATAAGGTAAAGTCAAGAATATAAGAGAATGAAATAACTCGTCTTTCTGGCAAATTACTTCCGTTTAGGCGCGGTTTGCTTGGTTTTGAAATTTTTGTAGTTTTGCTTGTTTTATGGGAGGATGTGTGGGCACACGAGAAATGATAAGATTATGAATGAGAATATCCGATGTCAAGTAGGAGTAACCGAAATTGAAGAAAAGATGAAAAAAAATTGGTTACAGTGGTTTGGACATATAAAACGAAAGTTTACTGACGCTCCAGTTAAAAGATATGATTACGAAACAGAGGTTCATGGCTGAAGGGGTAGAGGACTTAGGAAAACTTTGAAAGAGACTCTAAGAAAAGACTTAAAGTACTTGGATTTAACGGAAGACGTGACACAGTACCAAGCGTAATAACGTTATATGATTCATATAGGCGACTCCACTGAATTAAAAAAATACTTTGTTGTTGTTGTTGCTGCTTGTTTTATGGGGCTTTTCTTTATAATTGTTCATTTTCTTATCGGGAAAAAAAAAGATATGAGAAAATTAATAAGCATGAACTACCCACACAATCAATCAAATTTGTTAGTTTGGGAGGTATTAAATTCCATATTGTGATGTGAGACTTGCATAATGGAAATTACATATTGTGATGTCAGACTTACAAAACGGTTGATTCGACCAGTCGTTTCGTGCATATGGTTATCCAAAAGGATAAGGATTGTCTGCCCTTCTAGTTGTGGTGTCCTTCCATACCCTCCTATTTTATGCGACCACAGTTAAGCAACGTTAATATTTTATATTTTTATTGTTTTTTGTCTTATTATCTCACTAAAAATTAATATAAAATATTGACGTGGCTTAACCGTGACCGCACAAAATAGGAGGGCATGGAAGGGCACCACAACTAGGAGGGCAGACAATCCTTGTCCTATCCAAAAACACACATTATTAATAAATGTTAAGAATTTGACAAATAGATAGTTTTGAGACACGTTAATACGCTTTCTTTACATTGAGAGATTAGTATTGATTTTGAGTAAATACACATGGTTTATATGGTCCAAAATGCTTAAGACTTTTCTTTTGACCAAACAACATTTTAAGTTACTCTATTATATTACAACGAGACTCAAACTCCTTCACTGGATAACAAGACGATAAACTACTGATCAAATCTCTTTATGCGAAGAACAACGTACATTATACGAATAAACCGTCACATGACGTTCTGTATGAATAAAATAAGAATACGTGGACAAAAACTTCTGAATATTTGTTATCAAAAAATACCGATGTAACGACATACATGTACCATAATATTTCTCCTATGTAAGTCTCCCTCTATCCACAAATGATTTAAAACGTCGAAGAAGAACACAGTAAAACAGCGCAACAGGGTGTCAGCCGGGCTGCAAAAAGATCAAATCCAAGTCGTTTTTCACATATCCATTGACAAAGTCCTCCTCCTCCTCCTCCCCTCAGCTGAGTGACTGAGTCAGCTCCTCGAACTCAACTCAACTAGTCCTTGCAGTACGCATACGGCGTATCTTAGCTTTCGTCACCATCTTTATAAAAAAACATCAACCTTCAAATGCAGGAGAAATTTTTAATTGAGACAATACATAACGCGTTTTTATGTAAATAGTAAAAAAATTTATTTTTTAAGATTATCTTCAAATGAATGTCAAATCATAGGTGAAATGTCATGTAATTAAATTTGAAAGTAAGAGCGAGCTCCAACTGATATGACAATCCTTTGTGGATTGACATATGAGCTCTCATATGTTAAATTTGACATATAAGAAAAAATGATGTTAATTTTTTTAATTATTTTATTGTGTGAGTCTTATTAATGCACAAATTATAGATTTTGAAAATGTATTTTAATTGATTTCTTTTTTAAATAGATCCTACAAATATCATTTATAACAAATAAGAATATCGGTTAGAAAAAGAGAAAATCTGACATTACCACGTGAACCATCAAATTAATATTTAACATTTATATTTTGACATCTCATTTGAAGTTCCTCTAAGTTATTAATTTTTTAACACACATATTCTACTATTTATATAATGAGAACCACCTCTTGTGTCGATCACACTAAAAAAAGGAGATGGATTGTTTGCCCTCCCATTTTCATACTTTTCTCATCCTCTTCTGTTTTGTGTGGTCACGGTTAAATCACGTCAACATTTTACCGTGACCACACGTACAAAAGATGATCGAGAAGAAATATCTCTAAAAGCAGCAACAGCGTCAGTACTTTCAAATATTAATTAATCCAAGTTAAATTAAATTAAAGTGAATAAAAATGGAAGAACCAGAAGGTCGTCGCATGCCTTGACATTGTGAACACACTCACATCATTCATTGGGTCGTCGTCGTCTTCTTCTTATTCTTATCGTACTCCCCAAACCCTCCAACACCACCGACGACAACCTCTCGAATCTCAAAAGTCTCCCGTTTAGTCATCTTCTTATAACATGATTGTGTCTTAAACTCGAAGGATTATTGTTTTTTCCAACTACTTTTTTTTGTTTTTTTTTTTCAAAAAATTCAACATGTTTGAATTTTAATTCTCAAGGAAATTCAGATCAAAGCGAGCGAGAAACGACGCAGCTGCTTCCTCTTCCACATATGTAAAAGAAAAAAAAAAAACCTGAGATTCTGATACTTCAAGACGACGGCTTTTAGCTTAAGCTTCTGCTGCAAGTGCTTTTCTCGAAAGCCCAAATGCCTTCTTCTTCGTTTCCTCTTCACAAACCCTGCAAAACTACAACCTCCTCCTCCCCTGGTTGTTCTTCTTCTGCTACTTCCTCCGTTCCTGCTCTGAAACAGGACAGTGGTGGGGGCAGCTCCGACCAGAGCCCGCGGCGGCTCACCCGGCAGAGGAAGCTCCGCCACCTCAACAGCCAGGACCTGGGTTCTACCGTCCCTGAAAAATCTTACTCCTCGCCTACTTCTCCGGAATATTCGACCCAGAAGTCAAGATCGCCGGGTCGCGGGTCCAAGTCAATCCACTGGTCTTCTGCGCCTGCTGCTCCGCAGCCCTTGCCCCTCCCTGAATCGCACGTGACCCGGAAACCCGAATTTGCTAAAGATGGGTACTTTGGCTGCAGGTAAAAGAGAAGCCTTTAGAATTCATCAGTTTTTTGTTTGTGGGTATTTGATAAGTGCTTACTATGTGTTTGTTAAAATGCCGCACTGGGGTGGTTTTTTACTGTTTGAACTATCAGGAAGGTCAAAGGTCACACAACCTCAGGATCTGCAGCGCCGAGTTCTTATTCGAGTCAAGTTGCCACAACCTCAGGAGGATCAGCAGCACCAGCTAGTGCCTATTCGAACAATCGTCGAGGGGCACTCTCCCAAGATGCTAACAGTGGTGGTTTCTTTAGTAACTTTGGTCTGAATATTCTTTCTAGGAAAGCTCTGGCGAATGGTGTATCAAGCCATCCGTTTAGCCCCCAAAGATCGAAAACGGTCGATAGTTATCCGATACTTGTTGCCCCCACTTCACCCGGTAATTGTTCAAGCAACTGCCATAGGGGAACGCCGCACGAATATGAAACTTGCAACACCAGCAGGAGTGCTCCAACAAGTCCTGCAGTTAGTCCCAGGAGATCAACTCCCACGGGGGACTTTTTTACTTCTTTTGGGGCTCCCCACGAACAAAATCAGGACGCCTTTCCTCCAAAATTATCCCCAAATAGACCTGCTCATAGCCCCAGCCATTCTCCTACATCTCGAAGTCCACGCTTCAACCAGAAAATTTCAAATGGAAATGCATTTCCTTTGCATTCTTTAGAGAGGGCTGAAAGTATTAGCCAAGTCAGTGCACACCCTTTGCCTCTGCCGCCTACACCACAGCAATCTGTCATGCAGTACAATGCAGAAGCTCTATCCACATCATCAATAAAAGGTCAATGGCAGAAGGGAAAACTTATTGGGCGCGGCACCTTTGGTAGTGTTTATCTCGCAACCAACCGGTATGCTAGTCCCCGGAAGCTTTGTGCTACTTTCTCTTGACTTTATTTTGCAATGATCATTATTTTGTTTTGTTCTTTTGAATTTAGCTCTTTTAAAATTTTCTGATTATATGACAGTGAAACCGGGGCCTTATGTGCAATGAAGGAAGTTGATCTCATCCCTGATGATCCTAAAGCTGCTGAATGTATAAGGCAATTGGAGCAGGTCCTTTTCTGGAGTCCTTTACTAGTTTCAATTCATAGAGCAGTTGTAGCTTATTGTTGTCTACCTTTAGATTTCTCTGGACCAACCAAATCTGCAGATTTAGGGAAAGTTTTGCATGTACTTGCACTGTGTCTGCTTGTATTGATCATAGGAAGGAGTGAGTCGGTCAATATTTTCTGTAGGATAGAAGGTCAAAACCCTTCATAGTACATCTCTTCGCGTATGATCAAATTACATATCAGATGTGCTCAACTATGCTACTGTACATTCTGGGGTAGCTTTTTATGTTTCCCATTTATCTTTAGTATGTTCTAGAACCGTTCTTACTAGCTACCTGTTGCAGGAAATCAAAGTCCTCCGCACCCTAAAGCATCCAAATATTGTGCAGTATTATGGTAGTGAGATGGTGAGTATCTTTCTTACATGTGAAAGTTTATTAAAATCTAATCTTTGCAAGTTTTGCTAAATTGGGGAGTATTGTTTATGCATATGCAGACCGATGATCACTTCTACATATATTTGGAATATGTTCATCCTGGATCGATTAATAAATATGTCCAAGACCATATTGGAGTTATGACAGAATCTGTAGTTCGCAATTTTACTCGCCATATCCTCTCTGGGTTGGCTTTTTTGCACAACACGAAGACAGTTCACAGGTGATAATAATGCTTGGTAGCAGATTTATATAACATATTGTGACATCACTTATCTGTTAAAAAGAGCTTGTTACTTCACAAATTGCCACGGCTCAACAAATGATGAGACAAGAACCTTAGGCAAAATGTTTTTCTTCAAAGAGAATATTTGGATATGCTGCAGAGATTCTTAATACCTTTCCAGCTGGTTAAAATGGGCAAAACATTTGGAGAATCACTGTTGCATTCCTTCCGAGCTTTCTTTGCCTTATTAATGATGTTCCAATTATTAATCTAAAGAAAGGTTATTAGCTGATCATGTTGTATTCCTTCGGAGCTTACTTTGCTTTATTGACGATGTTTTGATGTTTGTTCTAGGGATATAAAGGGTGCAAATTTGCTTGTTGATGCCTCAGGCGTTGTTAAACTTGCCGATTTTGGGATGGCAAAACTTGTGAGTAATAAATTGTAAACACCTTCAGTTTGCTTTGGCTCCTGACATAAACTTGACAAATCAATTTTTGAACAATCCAATTCATATGACTCTGAGCACTCCCTGCAGTACTTTCGGGGTTTCATATTTAACTTACTTTTTGTATTCAGCTCAATGGGCAATCGTACAATCTTTCTTTGAAGGGCAGTCCATACTGGATGGCTCCTGAGGTAAGCACATCATCATTATATACAAAATTGTAGATGGCCTGTAAACACTGTATATCGATTATATTCGCTTGGTTTGTTTCATGCAGGTCATAAGGGCTGCAATGCACAACAATGCTGATCCTGATCTTGCTTTGGCTGTTGATATATGGAGCTTGGGTTGTACCGTCATTGAGATGTTCAATGGAAAACCTCCGTGGAGTGACTTTACAGGAGTGAGTTCATGTTGAAACTGGTTATGTTTTATTCATCATGGCTTTGGATTTTTTCAGAATATTGTCAACTACCCCTAGTTTCATGTGTACAGTAAAAATCCAACAACATGGGGTTCGAGAATAGCTTTATTGCTTTATAAGTTTTTAACATCATGTTGTCTTCCTTCTGCCAGCCTCAAGCTATGTTCAAGGTTCTAAACACCATCCCGGATATACCAGAAACATTGTCTGCAGAGGGAAAGGACTTCCTCCAATGGTGCTTCCGTAGGAACCCTATGGAGAGACTATCAGCTAGTGACCTACTTGAGCATCCGTTTGTACGATATTCACCCGTCAGACCTTTTCAATCATAAACCTAATAGTAAGTTTTCAATTCAACATCCATAGGTCAATGAAGTTTGGAAAACTAAATTTCAATGGTAACTAGAGCCTGAGAGTTTTTTATATATGACCACTAAGTAGATATCTTGGCATGTTACGTGTGCACCATTGCAGGATAAATTGCATATATCGATCCCTCCACACGCTTCTAATTGAGAGGTGGCTTTGCATCATTCTTCATCCTTGTCCCGAATTGCATCCCTTGTTCAAAGTCTCCAGCCATAAGCGTTTAAAGGAACCATGGAGTGGAAGTCCCAAAACCTCTGAAATCGGATGAAATGGAACCAAATTTTATCTCACGTTCCATTTGGAAGAAGCCCTTTTCTTCGGGAATGCCAATGCGCAGCTCCAGTAGAGATTTTCCATTGCTTGGTGTGCCTCTGATGAAGTTGCATAAGCTTCACCGGTGAATCAACTGAGCGGGATTTGGAAGCTGGTGTCGAGTTGAGGACTTGGAGCTAACACGGCGGGTTCATAGTCGGGGAGAGGATCGATTTTTCCGTGGAGTTAAGATTATTAGTAGGGAAATGCAGATAGAGACTGTATACTCACTCACTTATAACAGGTGATGGGAGTTGGTCAATCATTAATTTGTAAATACCAATTTATGTGTATTCTAAATAAGAACTTCAAAACTTTGTTTCCCATGTTTGTGAGGATGTCAAAAGATATGTATCTAATTTGTATTTGATGCCTGTGTAGTTGTGTTTTTTTGTCCATGTGGGACGCATACATATGGAAAGGATTCTTTCCATTATATTCACCCAATAAATGAATCTAAATCTTTAAAATTTGATTCAACGGTTAAAGTTATTATAATTTTTAAATGAGCTTTCTGTTTTTAGCTGCTTGATCAAATTTCAAAAGTTCGAATTTATTGATTGGATAGATTCGATGGAAGGAATCCGAAAATGATTCATTTTCCATACATATTATATAAAACAGTACTTTTTGGTGGGACTCAGTCAAACCAATGAAAAATAAATAAGTTGCTTTGAAAGTGGTGGAAACTATTTGAAAAATCATAACAAAGCATTTCACGCTAGACTAGGATTTTCTCTCCTTCCTTTTTCATTATCTTTCATCATCTCTTCTTACATTCTCTTATTTTGTCTTTCTCTTGTTATAAAAAATTAATATAAAATGTTGACGTGGCTTAACCGTAACCGTTCAAATAGAAGAGGAGATAACGGAAGGGAAAAAAAAAGGAACTTTAATGAAAAGCTTCCGTTAGTGTTCACTTTAAAGAAAAACCACATTTTTACACTAAAAAGTCAATCCTGGTACTATTCACTTTACCTTTTATTTTGTCCTTATCATTAAAACTCAAAGTTTTCAAGCCTTTTTCATTAGTTTTCCTAAAAAAAAAAGTAGAGAATCCTACTTCTTTGACGCTAGCAGCTTTATATCAATTCCCATCAACCTTAACAAATCGATTAGAGAAACATCTGCTGTCAAAACAAAATGTTGGAGCATCTATTGTAAAATCAAAGACTCGGTTGGAGATGTTCTACGTAGCTTGCAAAACAAAGTAAAAGTTCGAAGACAAAAGTGATACAAGGCTTATAGGTGGGTTTAGTAGGAAAAAGATCCTCGCTAGATTATTTTTCTGGGGATCCAGAGGATCTTGTGATCGTGTTCACTTATCGTATATCGTGTGGTAAAAAATTATTTAAAATTTAAGATTTAAAATTAAATATAAATAGCACACGATCTACAATAAATGGATACGATCACGGATTCTTCAGATCCTCAGAAAAAAAAAGGGAACTTTAACGAAAAGCTCCCGGTACTGTTCACTTTAACGAAAAACCACATTTTTACACTAAAAAGTCAATTCTGGTACTATTTACTTTACCCTTTATTTTGTCCTTATCATTAAAACTCAAAGTTTCCAAACTTTTTTTATTAGTTTTTCTAAAAAAAAATCCGATGAGGATCTTTTTCCGGTTTAGTCAAATTGAAAGTGGTGAAAAATATCTAAATAACAACTTTTAAGTTTTCATTTTCCAATGAAGATTTTTGAATTTTTTGTTTAAGTGGGACCCATACATAAATATACAATATTATTTTTTGGTGAATCTCAATCAATGAAAATTCTTTGAGTATAAGTTCAGACTCAAAACTCTTAGTGTTTTAATCTTAGAGTTTTGTGCTCATGATAAGAATCGTTCATATTATGAATCACACTGTAAAGATCTTCTCTACAAAAATAAATTAAAATTAAGATCGTTTAGTCAATCTATTGTAGTAAATATATAGAAGGTACATAATGTTTTTACCAATACTGTTCATTTGTTTTTAAACAGTTTGATGATGCGACCTTAGTTTTAATTGATTTTCGACAAAGACGATCTTTATAGGCTGATTTATAATATGAAGGGTTTTGATTATAAACACGAAGTTTCATAAATTGACAACGAACAATTTTGAGAAATTTTGAATAAGAATTCCTACTCATCTTTGAGTAGCAAAGTATTACTCAATGAAAAATGAATAAGTTGCTTTGAAAGTGGTGGAAATTATTTAAAAAAAATCAAAACAAAGCATTTGACGCTAGGAGCTTGATATCAATTTCACATCAACTTTAACAAATTGGTTAGAAAAACATTTGAGGTCAAAACGTAACGTTAAAGTCATCACCGTGAAATCAAAGTCTAAGTTGAGATGGTATAAGTACTGATTTGATACTGATGTGTTTTTATAAAAAATAGATATACAAAAAAATTGAGCTAAAAAAGATATTTGGTAAATGCTTAAAAACAACTTATTTTCACAATTTTTTGTGAAAAAAGCCTAAAAACGTGAAGCAGCAAAAATAAACTTATTCTTACAGCATAACAAAAATAATTTTTTTTTCAAAACACAGCAATACCAAAATGGCTTGCAAAACAAAGTAAAAGTTCAAATTCAAAGACAAAAGTGAAGTAGGGCCTATAGGTGGGCTTAGTCAAAATTGACCATTTAGAAAAAATATATAAATATCCATGAATCTTCTTCTTTTTTTTCATTTATTTATTATTATTTAAAAAATGCGGGTACACGTGTTAACGGGTAAAGTGATGCGCGCTTCCCTTATAAAATAATTGGATTTATTTTAGGGACACTTTGGATGCGGTCCCTAACTATCAATATTCTTTGATTGAAACCTTGTTAGTTTTTAATTTTTGATTGAGATCCCTAACATTAATGTAATAATGTAAGTTACTATATTTTTTTAATTAAAAATTAAAAATTGAAATTTGTAATTGTTTATATTAATGAGATTTTAAATAAAACCCATAATTTATGGGATTAAAAATAATAAAATATAAATTATACTCTCTATTATATTGTGTGTGTTTATATATATATATATACATATATGTATGGGTACATTAACCAAAATTAACAAAAAAAGTTATTGTACCAAAACATGGATACATTCTCAAATCAACGAAAAAGAATGTACCCATATAAGTTTAAACATGGATTAAAAAATTTGAATGGATTTTATATTAAAAAAAGGGTACATTTTACATATAACAAATTGATATATTTGAGAATGGGTACATTTAAGATTAAAAAAATTGAAAAATTATATGAATGGGTACATTTAAGATTAAAAAATTGAGAATCTTTTTATATATAAAAAAAAAACTAATAGGTACAAACTTAATTTAATTTAATTTTTTATTATTTTGGAAATGTTTGAATTGAAAATTAATTAGAAGTTTAATAGAGGTGTGAGTATTAAACCCTAAATTAATTACTAATTTTTATATTAAAAAATTATATAATAAACAAGTAAATTCATTATCACATTAATGCTAGGGACTTGAATCAAAATTTGAGAACTAATAAGGTCTTAGTTAATGAACAATAAAAACTAGGGACCGGATGCTAATTTTTCCTTTATTTTATTTCTTTTCTTTTCGAATTTAATCGGTTTAGTCTCACATTCTCACTGGGTAACGGGAATGAGGCTTCTGCTACTGCAACACCGATACAACAGCTCCTACCAGCCATCTCGCGGCCGCTGGAAGCCCCAAATTCTCCGATGGGGAAGCCTCTTTGCTACGGTATTCGACTCCCTTTTCCTTTCCGTTCCTAACTTCATCGCCGGCGTAGTTTTTCACGGAATCAATTTCGTGCTTTGATTTTTCGGCAGACGCAGGGAATGCTGAAGTTTCTCAAGGCCTGATCAATCGGCTTTACAGCGTCTTCTCCGATGGCATACATTTTGCAACGCCGGCATCCTCCTTGAGGGCCAGTGAACTTTGAATTGGTAATCTCGTCTCTTGCTGTTAAATTTGTTAGGTTTTAGTTTTACCACTCAATGCACGATATAGGGACTGTTTGGAAATACTTTTTCAGGAAACACTTCTGCTCAGAAGCACTTTTGGTGGAAGTCCTTTTATCTGGAAGTTATTGAGTCCTGGGAAAGCACTTCCTGAAGGACTCCCCCGAGCAGATTACTTTTACATGTCGGATACTGGAAACCGAAGGACTCTCCCGAGCTCCAAAAATGTCGCTTCGAGAGCGGGAAAGGCTTTTCTCTGCCGAACGGAGGATTTTGGTTTATTTATTTTTTGAAGCAAAATATCACATATTAAAACAAATTTAATTTGCTATAAGGAATTGGAAATCCGGAGATAAAGATAATTAAAAACAAAAAAAGGCCGAACACTCTTCTGTTTATCTACTCAGTGCAACCTCGATCTCTAGCTTGCACAGCTCGGCGTCTTTGCACCACTGTTCGAATTCGGCGA
The DNA here is from genome assembly GCF_916048215.2 of Malus sylvestris. Lineage (NCBI taxonomy): Eukaryota > Viridiplantae > Streptophyta > Magnoliopsida > Rosales > Rosaceae > Malus > Malus sylvestris. Next base: position 4,613,793 of record NC_062267.1, on the reverse strand, counting down.
AAGCTTTAAACAACTGCTCAGCCCCGTCATCCTCCTCCTCGTCGTCGGCTAGGGGTACCTTCTTCACCGCCCTCTCAAACACATTCCTCGCCCTCGCAACGTCGCCATTCTTCATCTCGAAGTGGGCATACCGAATCCAGTTCCCTGCTTCTTCAGGATGGAGCTGTACCATCCGTTCATAAATATGTCTAGCACTCTCGATTAGTTCATCCAACTTGACGGAGGAGTGCTCGCTGGAGTTTGTTTTCTTCTTGGGAGGTCCGAACATATTAGCGTTCTGGAGCTCACTTGCCTGACGGAGAATTTGGTTGGCGTTGGCTCGGATTTCGTTGACGGAACTCATGGCTGTGAATCGGAAAAGAGAGGGTGATGGCTGTTAGAAGTAGAAGTTTGTATGCAGATCGATCGGTTTATAGAGACTTGCGTGTATATCATATATATACATATATATATATATGTGTGTGTGTGTGAGTATTTATCCCATAATTAGTAGGAGAGGATTAGAGGTAACAAGAAAAATCCAGAGGCAATTAGGAATCCCGTTCCCATTTGAAATAGGAAACTTAAAACTTTTTCTTGTTCGTAATTAGGTGGTTTAATTAGTTAATTGGGACAGACGGGAAGAAAGGGAGACAAAGAAAAAGAAAGACGTTGCCACGGGAAAGAGCCGCCCGCCACAGGCATAGAATAACGGAGAAGCCGCCCCGGAGGACGGCGCTGAGCGGAGCTCTGTCTAGAACTCATGCATGCATGCATGCAACTTTATCATCTCTAAGAAAACATGTATCTTACCGGATAATTGAGAAATTTACAGAAATTTAAAGTAATTTTCTTTTGTTGTCAAGAAAATTAAGTATTTTTAAAAAGTACATATTTATGTTTGTAATATTCAAATTAATTTATTGACTAATGGTAGAACTAAACAATATCAGCAACCACAATAGAACTTTATCTCACTAAGGGGACTGGGGTCCGTTTCGACTGTACAAATCTCAGAGCGCCAATGTTCTCATTAAGTAAGGTTGGCTCAGTTTTGGGTATAACTAAACAACATAAAAAAAAAAAATTCTTCTACAAGATAACACATAAATAAAAGACTAAAAACTAAATTCAAGAAGCCACTTAACACTACAGTCAACTAACCACTTAGTACTACGGTATGATGATATTCTTCTTCACTTGAAAGTAAGAGGTCTTAAGTTTGAATCTCGTGAATGACGAATTCAATACCAAATTAGGCTGCCAATTGTGTGGCTTAGCCGAACTCTCGCTATCCTTATGTTGAGCAAAAATTATACACAATATGTAAACAAATAATTCACTTGACACAATTTCACTCTCATTCATTTTTCTGAAGAGGGTTTTATTAATTTAAGTTCGACCAATTCTAAGCTATGCTCCTATTAATTACAACCCTTCTTTTGATAAATGAATACCCTTTGATTCTAATATGAATAAATCATAGTTTGGGGATTTGGGTGTTTATTTGATTTTGTGACTGCATCTAAGTAGAGCCCTAGATTGCCTACATACCCTTGTTGAGGGATCACGTCACTCGTATTTCATGATGTATTTGTTGGGGTTTCATGCCTTGTGTAGTTTCAGCTCATTCAGGCAATGAGCATTTGATGTCTTATGCAGTTTTAACTCGTGCGGGCGAGGACTTTGAGCCATTGGAGCATTTGATGCCTTGTGCGGCGAGGACTTTGAGCCATTGAAGCAATACTCAATTTCGTGCCATTTAAGATTTGATACGGCTTTGTGCCCTTTGAGACTTGTCGTGGTGCAATCGATTTTGTAGCTAGCTGCTAACTCTTCTTATCGGGCATGTAATCATGCTTGTCATCTAGTCCTTTTGTTTTGATTAAGAAGAAACTGCACTGGGGCTTGCTAGTAACAATTGACTTTTCTTCATGAAGCTTTCTTCCAATTCACTTTGCTATTTTGGAATTTGGGCATTTCTATGGTGCTTTTCTTTACGATTTGTTGTTTGTCTTCATGGAGCACAACCACTTTTAGGTTTGATGTTAATGCTTCAAAGCTTTTCTTAAATTTGCCTTTCCTCCACTTGAACTTTTCAAAAAGCTATTTTTGGTGACTTTGGATTCATGGAACATGCCATTTTGACGTCCTCTGTACTTTGGCCCAAATACTTCTTACTGGGGGCCATGCTATGTGACACCCATATGAACAATACTATTTCTTCCTCTTTTTCCAGAACATCATTTGAAGAATGGAGCAACAACCAAAGATAAAGTGTCATCATGAGCTGGACATTTCTTCTTTCAACTAGTATAAAAAAGAACTTGTCATTATAGAAAATAGTTTCCTCCTAATTGTTCTCCCTTGTGGTCAACGAGGGTTGTTGTTTATGTTTGTCTTCTCGTGAGATTACCATAGTCTCTTCTTCACATACAAAAGACGTGAGGCATCCTCCCTCCACATTATTTCTTTGTGAAATAATATGATATTCTTGAGTTCCTAGTGTAATAGAGCGCACATCAACTTGTAAAAAAAAAAGTCTTTGAAATGGCTTTTCCCTTTTGATTTTCACCTGAGTGCCTTTCCCAAGGGAAGGTTGATAGCAGGTATTTTCCTTTTCTGTGAACTTGGGACAACTTGAACTCTTTTAGGTCACATAGGACTTTATGTGCTGAAAAGAAGACCACATCCACAATTTTTATTTACTTTCTATGTAATAAAAGCCTCTTTTGTATTTTTGGCTGAAGCTATTTCTTCCTTTTGAGTTTTAAACTCGTTTTTTCCCTTTTCCTTTGCAGTTTCTTTCTTTTGACAAATTTGTAGAGAATTATGCTTAATATTTCCTCTGATTCCTTCACGGGATTTATCCCACAAGGGTTTTGTTCAAAGCATCCCTTTTTTTATATATTCTTCTTTTGAACTTTCAATCCCACTTAACATGGAACTTTAAACCCATTTGTCCCGAGTTTATCTCCAACTTTGTCAGCAAGCTAATGATGACTAATATTGATGACTTAGTCATAAAGATGATTAATATTTAAGTCATATGAGTTACTAAGGCGGTAGCATTTGGACGCTTCTTTTTGGTTTACATCCACTTGTTGTCTACTTGCTCTCCACGTGCTAATTTCGGTGCTCAGCATAAGCATAAAGGATAAAGAAAGGCTTTGCCTTTTGGTGCATTAAATCAAAGAGGAAGGCCTTTTTAATTGAACTTTTTAATTCCAATGCCACGTAAGTGGCTTTCCTCATGGTGATGACGATCATGATTTGCCGTCTTTTCACCATTTTCTAATAATATTTTGACCCTTTTTCTAGGGAATCGTATGCATGGCATCCCGATTTGTTTGCTCTTCATCACGTGCTATTTGCATTTCCTTTCTTCATGGAACTTATGAAAGCTCCGAAGACTTTTAAGAAAATTGCACCGAAAAGCAGCAACATGTTTTAATATTTAGAGTAGTGATCATTATATGAGGAAGGCAACAATGCTCTTTGTTCTTGCTACGAACTCCATAGAAGCGATAAGAAAACAGGGAGTCGTTTGTGCAGTAGATTTTTGAGAGCCTTATTTTGACCTTTAAACAGACTTTTTGAACCTCATGCTATACTGGTTTCCTTCAATTAATCCTTCTACTATCATCACATTGAGGGTGATCAACAAAAGAAAGAGAACAATTCATTTACAGCAAGCCTTCTATGTATCCATGCGCGCATCGTCCCTTTTTCTATAACTCCTGGCTGCCATGAGATGCTTGTTTGGTCCCAAAATGAACTCTTATGTGGCCTATTCTTTCTCGCTGTCCGTGACCAATGACGACAATAATTGTCCGTATGAATCCATGAGCTTGCCACCTGGATCATCATGCTCAGATTTGTGCGGTGGTTGTGTAACGGCGACGTTGAAGTGGCTGGTGTTGTCCTTGGCTTTGTCTTCCGTTTGACATCAGAAGTGGTGATGCAAATGTTGCCTTCTTTAACTTTTTCACACTGACCACCGCTGCCACCTTTTTATTCGAGCCTCTGTCGAATTTATTGATGGTCTGGACCCGCGTGCCCAACTACATCGCTTGGTTCACCGTCCTCCGATTGTGGATTACACTGCCCTTGGGCTTTTTTTCGGATGACTGCCGAAGACAACTGTTGAAGAACGGTGGTGTTGCGGTGTTTGGTTGCAGTTCTAGAAATCTTTAATTTTGAGAAGACAGAGCATGGTGTTGGGACACTCACGGAGCTTTCAGGGATGTGGTAGTTGATGACAGAGTGAGTAAGATGTGGGCGTAACTACTTTGGACTCAGATATACGGTTGTGATGGCGGTTGTTCCTTGAGAGTTCATGTGGCTTTCTTTCTTAGTTAGACCGTTATGCATATCACAATCAATTCAAGAATACGGGGAAGCGTGCTTGTCCTTGAAGATGCGATCACGGCTGTTTGACTTTGACACAAGCTCGCATGTTGTAGGGCGTTGATGACGGTGAAGGCACAACGACGGTGGTGTTAAAGCCATTACAGCGTCTTGGATTTGATTGGAGGATTGACAGCAGCAGCAGGGAGCGAAGCTCTTGTGTGTTTTTGTTCTCTTCAAATTTAGGTAGAAAGAAAACATGTGGTTGCTGCCATTTTTAGACTGTTTCGTGTTGTTATTGCAAGTATAGAAGAACGCAAGGGTTGCTAGCGTATAGATTCTTTGCTTACCAAAGTTTACTCAAGAAAACACCTACCTGCAAAACAAAATTTATGGAAAGAAAATGAAAAGAAGAGAAACATAGGTTTTGTACCTTCTAGTGGTTGTTTTTTGTTCGTTCTCCTTCCTTGAAAGACTTGGTTCAGATTTCTCTCTCAATTTCTCTCCCAATTTTTGCAGAGTCTCCCTTTCTTCTTCTCTTTGTGTCATCTCCCTTGATGCAGTTAATGCCTATTTATAGGCATCCTAGGAAGGCTCTAGAGTTTGTTACGTGGGGGGAGATGAAGGCCATGACCTCCTGCCACTTTCTCTTAACCTCTCCCATCAACTGTGCAGTTTTTCCACGCCTTACAGAAAAATAGGAGACCCTGTTGCATGTTACTTCCCCCTTTTGTAGGAAGAAATACATATTTTTTTTCTTTTTCTTTTTATTTTATTTATGGATGTTTATCTGTATGTAAAACTCATCCTCATTTTTTTTGGGTTGGATTACATCTTTGTTTTGCCTTGTAGTTTGACCCAATTTGTATGGACTCTATTTTTATATATGTTATATATTTTTGTTGTTCAACACCTTAGTGTAAAAATATCAATGTACTCAAAATAAAATAAAAAACACTACAATCGACTAGTATTCCTCCACTCTTTTGGATAAATATATAATTTATTTAAAAAGATCAAAAAAGACAAATTCAATATCAAATTAGGCTGCCCATTGTGTGGCTTAGCCGAACTCTCAATCTCCTTAGTGTAAAAATATCAATATACTCAAAATAAATAAATAAAACACTACAGTCGACTAATATTCCTCCACTCTTTTGGATAAGAGTATACTGCCGATTTGCCCCCTGAACTATCACCCAACTTTCGATTTCCCCCCTGAACTTTTTAATTGGAAAATTAAGGACTTAAACTAATTTTTTTGGCCAATTTGCCCCCTGCTGTCAATTTTTCATTCATTCCATTCAAATTTTTGTTAAATGGAAGCATATGCACAACATGTGTGGGTAGTTCGGTCGCTTCATTCTTTAAAATAATTGAAAACCTTAGATTTCTAAAATATAAACCTATGCAAATATGTATGATTCTATAGCTTTTGTATCTAAATGTCTAGTGAAATGACACTTTTGTCCACAAATGAGAGTTACGTGGTTTGCACATGATAAGAGTTAACGTTAATTTGGATGAAATCTATGAAAAACTAACTGTAGGGGGGAAATTGGCCAAAAAAAATTAGTTTAAGTCCTTAATTTTCCAATTAAAAAGTTCAGGGGGGAAATTGAAAGTTGGGTGATAGTTCAGGGGGCAAATCGACAGTTTACTCTTTGGATAAATATATAATTTATTTAAAAAGATCAAAAAATAAATAAAGTATAACAAAAATCAAGGATTCATGGTTTAAAATGTTTGCATTTGCATTTGAGTGGATTTTCTGCAAAAAAATCCCCAATATTGTTAACGTGACGCGTGTTTCCAAAGTGAAACGACAAGTCGTTGATGGGGTTTACAAAGACCTTCGTTCCCGCTCCCGCGCGCCCCCACTGCCTCTCTCACTCTCTCTCCTCCGAAAGAGCTCTACAGTTCTCTCACTCCTCGTCAATGGAAAATGTGAGAATTCTCACAGTCGCAGAGCTACTCGCGCGCGGCCGTCCCCTCACCGCCACGTCCTCCATCTCTCCCAACTCGAACCAAAAGTCAAAGCTCCCCACGCGCTCCGTTCCCACCCACTCAAACCCTAGCCCCAATCCCAACCCTAGCCCTAAGTTTCTCACTCCTCTCGACCACTTCGCCGTCATCGTCGGAACCCTAGCCCTCCCCACTACCACCGCTGCATCCGATTCTCGGTGCTCCTACAACACTTGCTTCCAATTCTCCGACGGCTCCGCCGCTTCCATCTGCTGCGATATTCTCGATTTTGACGCTCGGATTATCGGGAAGAAAATCAATGTTCTCGCTTGGAATTTCATTCCCTTGAAACGCAGCGGCGGGTTCTTGGAGATTATCAGATGGAGCTTTCAAGATTCCAATGGCGGACTACGTCCCTGCAGTTCGAATTTTATGTATGTTCCTCTGGCTCTAGGCTCTTCGACTGGCCACGGAGATGGATCCAGAGCTCGGCATGGTATATTCGGCGCATTGGATTCGGTTAGCCCTTTGTCCAATGTTCCGTGGACAGCCGGTGAGAACAATTCGAACACCAATAAGGCTTTGGATTCGAGCCATTCCTCGAATTTCCGAGGCTTTTTACTCCAATTTATGGTCTGTGAGTGTAAATTTTGTAGTTCAAAGGAATCAGTTCTGGCCCTGAAGGATTCAGTTCGAGGGAAAGATACACATTCTTTTACCAAACCAGTGTTTGTATATTGTTCCGGTTCTGCTTCATGTTGGCATCCTGTATTTACGAAACTTGTAGGAAATGTTGTTGCTTTTTCGGGCTTGAAAAAGAAGGTGGTTTTTATAGGAAAGAAAGAGTCTAAACTAATGTATGTAACTACGGAAACTTCTGCATTGCATCTGCTTAGATTGTCCAAAAACTGGTTGCTGAAATGTGCAGCTGTTACAAAAGGAGAAGGTGAATGTGGCACGTATAGAGGGCTAGTCAAAGGGGTGTATATGCACGGGATGGTTGTCGAGCTGGACAATGAGGTGTGGCTTTTATTAACTGATCAACTGCTTACTCCACCACATAGTCTAAGGGCGGGTGCTCTCGTAAGTCCTATAAATTTTGTTCCTTTCCTGAACTCGAAATATTTTGATCATACTATTTGCCTATGTATTTTCGTTTAATTCTTGGCTTCTCTATAGGTTACTGTGAGAAATACCCATTTTGTGAATCCCAGATTTTCCTGGACAAGAATGCTTATACTTGGTGCTTGCTTTAAGACTAGTGTTATTGTGGAATCTTTCTCTCCATTGGAAACTGGGTAAAGCCATGTCTTTTGAATTGTACTTGAGATTCCCTGAAATCCATGTTCACAAAGTTATCTAATTGTGAGCTGCAGGTGTCATGTACTTTTACATTCACAGAGTTCGTTGGAGAAGTTCGTTGAGTCCTTAGCATTTTCTGCCAGATTATGGTATTGGTTTCGGTGATTTCTATATTGTGTGTTTGGATGGGAAATTTTGTGGTTTGGTGTTCAATGTTTAGAGTATATTACTTTCCTGTTTGGTTTACCAAGTTAGATGGTTGGGTTTCAGGGTATTGCTTGTTGCCACATGTTTCCGGAAAAAGTTTGCTGGTATCTTATCTGAAAAGGAGATTTTGGGAACAAAATATGTAATTTACTTCTGAGCTGGAATTCTTGTTTTCTTGCATAGTAGTTGTTATGTTATATCTAAAAGGTGAGTTGGATGGTTGGAAGGTGCTGCCAGAAGGAAGGGTTGGTTCAGACATATGCTAGTTCACATTTCCCTTCTTCGATGCATAAAACTCGGGTAAATTGGTTTTGCTTAGGTAGAAACAAACTTAGTCTTTTTAAAATTTCTGTCAAGATCTTAAATAGTTTCTTTTTGCAGCATGGAGTATTTACAGAACTGTGCAACCATGATTCATGTGTCTGCAGTTGTGAACCATACATTGGCAACCTGAATTTGGTATGTCCATGGCCAGAATCATTTATGCAATCCACTTTTGCGTTGACTTGCTCTGTTTTATATTGGTACATTCGATCTAATATAAAATTTTCAATTTCTTATGGTTTTTTGGTGTTAGGTTAGTACTGAAAAGTAACTTTCATATTCTTTTCTTAAGTTCAGGTGGTGCCCTTATCTATTTTCATTTGCCGTTGTGAGGCCTTATGGATGAAAGCAGTGCAGTTGGAAAGTAACTGTGGAAATTTTCACGATAACAAGAAATATAGCCTTCAGTTCTGTGAAGGAACATCTCATGTTCAGTCAGTTAGAAAGATTTTTTCAAGTGAAGATCTAGGTGTAACTTTGATTGGAAGTTTGAAGGTTCGTGGTTGGTTTTGTATTTCCTAATGTCTTTAGTAATACTGCTGATACATTTGCCAATTATCTAAACTGTATTTGAGTTTTTACACAACAACAATACATGATAGTATCTGAATACAAAATGCTGGTGAAGTAATCGAAAGGTGTAGGTCATTGTGACAGAATATGATTTACTATATTGACACTCAATGTTCAGGTGTTAGCATTAAAGAGTTGAATCTCATAAAAACAAAAAAGCAATTTTATAGTCCAAATCTGCACAACTTTCGTTGTTTTACCATCTCTATCATTGTATAATACTATAATGTATGTGTAATTCAACAAATTATATTTATTGCAGTTGATTTATTCTTCATTTCATATTCGATTATACAGACTTCTCCATCTTCTGGAAGACTGCAGTTGGTTGATGCAACTGGGAGCATTGATGTTCTTGTACCAGACCTTCCATCAACTCAGGATGCCAGTAGGATATACAAGGTCGTGATTGACAATAGTGTTACCACTCATTCTCCATTAGAAATAACCACCTTTCTGGAATGAGATAGCTATTGATCGGTACATGTCCAATAAACCTTTTGTATCTGGACTCACTTAGTTCTGTTTGGCTTTCCAGGTAGTTGACTACAGTCTTGTTATTGAAGGAATGCCCCGGTCTGAGGATTGTACAGGATTGCTTGACAGTGATTTATTTTCATGCAGAAACATCTTTCATCTGATACCGTTGACAAGAAAGATGAACTTAACAGTTTATGTTTACTTTTGCCTGAGGAATTCTATGTGCAGAAATCTTCCCTTTTATCCTTGTACTGGACTTGGAGAAGATTTGAAGAGACTTGAAAGTGAAACGTTTGACCTGCTTTTGGTTACCCACAAATTTCCGGTTCTACAGAAGGTATATTCAAAATTTGGCCTTTTAAATAATTTCTGTAATGTTTTTAAAGCTGCGTCTATGAGCTCCATGTGTGTTTTCACAAACCCCAAAATGGAAGAGTGGGACCTTAATAGTAGACGTGGCAATGCGAAATGCTTTCTGTTTTCACTCTACTTATCAGTTATCCATTTATATGAATTTTAACAGTTTTCAGGTGATTTGGTGATAGCGAACCCTTCAAGTATGTTTGTGGAGGCCATAATCTTGCCTTGGAAATTATTGTTTTCTGGAAGTGATCAAATTTCATATCCAACTAAGGTTTTAGGGGATGATCCGAAGAATTCCATGGAACCTTCTCCCAAGAGACGGAAGGTTGATCACTCATCAAGCAGGGGTTCAAGTTCCAGTATAATAGGCACTTCCAGTGAGCCAACCAGAGAACTGAGTTCTTGTTCTATTTACATGGAATCTAGTGAGAAACAGAGATATTGTGACTTGAGTTCTCGTAAGATATCTTGTTCAGCTATGATTAGTGGAGTTAACAGTCACAGTCTAGGTTCAGTTATCTTGCATTGCACAAGTGCCAAATCAAGTAATGGCGGCTTTTCCAGACAAAGTGGACAGAAGGTATTGCTGGAGTTTACATCTGAAAGTTTTTACAAGTATCAGGTATGCCAGATTTCTCCTTTTCCTGGTTAGTAGATGCTTGAGTAAATAATTTCGTAAAATAACTTGTACTAATTTTTATTTTCTTACATTTCAGTTGTTGCAGATTGGTTGTTATTATATGGCAAAGCATGATGGAGAAGATTCCTTTTGTAATCTCAGGGATTCTAGCTTTTCGAGCAGTGATTATATTCATATCCCTTCCAAGACCCATCTGTGGAGCCTTTTATTTACTCCTGATGAGAACTGTCAAAATAGTTCATCAAAAAATCTTCCATTAGATAATTCTCTGATAAATGATGAGGTGTCTGAAGAGCGTGATGAAGTACTTCTTCAGATGTCCCCTGGAAATGTTTCAGATATATCTCTCTGTCTCCCTGAAAATGCAATCGGTTTTGGAGAGGTAATCCTGACCGAATTGGAAGAGGGCCTGATCAAACCAGTCGTGACACATGAAGAGGTTTTAATGACTCCGCCTCTTCTGTCACTTGATTTGAACTGCCTATTTCCTCAGGGAAATCTATCATCTTTGTGTGGGCAAGTGGTTGCTGTTCATAGTGTTGAAGAGAATTCTGTCGATTCATTTTTGAACTATCAGAACATTGGTGATCCTCTGCAGCTGAGATTATTGCAGAGAGATACGAGCAGCTGTATTCACGTTTTGGTGGACCATCAGATTGTAATTCTCTTCTCCTAGTTGTTAACTCCTTATTAAAATAAGATAAAATAGTGTGCCTATCTCATTTTATCATTTTAATCAAATAGGTAAGGCTATCTGGTTCTTGGAGTAAACATTCCTTTCCTGTCGGGTTTGGACCTGGTGTGGATGCAACGTTTCACCGGGTTCTTGAATTGCGGTATGCAATCTAATTAGTCTTTTCAAACATAATTAATTATCGGTTCACTTATTTAATGTTGCACTGCTATATATTAGTTTGACGGCTTGATGTCTATTCTTTGATTTCCAGGGGGCAAAATAGATGGATGTTGACATCTGCATCATTTATTGTAATCAATTCCATAAGGGCAGTATGCTTTAACAAAAATTCAGTAAGGGTAGTCAATGAATCGTGCAGTGACAAGCGCTCCGGTCCTGCTTCATACGTTCAGAATGATGGGCCTCTAGACATTGTTTCTTCAGGTTTGATTTCTGAGTTGGTACAGTGCTTGGATTCAAAGCCAATGCAGTTTCATTGCAGGGTAAGTCTTATATTGTCTTGTTTCTCTTTACGATTGAATCTTTTATCTCCTTTTCTGCTTTTCACAATCGTGTTCCTGGACGGATGAAGCTTATTCTTGTGTATCAACATTGGCCATCGAACAGGTTGTTGCTATCCATATTGTGGTTTTGGAGAGGAAAATTAGAAATGCCAATTATCAGCCTACAGATCACTTCAGGCCATATCTTGTCAACATCCCGCTTGCTGGTTTTGTTTTGGGTAATCTGTTTCTTTCTTCAGAAAGATGATCATATACAGCATTTTCGGCGTTTTAAAGTTTAACACTCCGTTCTACATGAATTCAATTTGCTATCCTTGTACTTCTTTTGGACTTGTCTTGTTTCCTTGTTCTAGTTTATGATTCTACTTCTCTATTCTTACGTGCAGACGACGGCTCATCCCCATGTTGTTGCTGGGCTAATTCCGAAAGAGCAGCAACCTTGCTAAGGCTGTATGAAGAATTCCCAGTGTCGGCTTTCGATACCAGTGGCTGGACCTTCAAGTGGATGAGAAAAAACAACAATGCATCTAGTGCCACCGTCTACCATCTTGATAGAATTTTAAAGAACCATGACCGGATTACAGTGAAGAACTTCGGATCAATGTTTGAGTCTTCCTATCAAGATCTCACTGTCTCTGTGAGTTCAGAAAACGCCCTCAGCAGCTACGACGAAAACCTCTTAAAGTTCATAATCTTTCACGCTTGCTTCAGCAAAATTTGGGTGAGTTAGGAACTGGTTCACGCAGTAACTCTTCACTAAATGGCTCAATTATCAACTGCTTACGATGCTTCTGCTTCGACTTTGCAGACGATTGTCGGGAGGACGATGGATTCGAATGCAATCGAGCGGTTGAAGACGGCGAACGTTTTGGAAACGGAGGCGTCTGTGCATTCCATGCAACATGTTTGGGCCAGAGAAGTACACTACACAAGTCCTCTCACCGAGGCCAGGAATGTTTTACAACAACTGCTCGACGGGTGATTGTAAAATGTCAAGACCAAATTTTTGATGTTCATATAACTCCATATATTATATCTCCCTTTTCTAATTCGTTTTACGAATTTATACGTATATCATATATTTTCTTAAAATTCAGCCAAACACATTTTAAAGAAATCTCAACATTAGCATTTTTCAGAAAACGCCTTTGCCTAACGAGAGTAGGTTTAAACTTGCCTAGACGCGGTCGAGGTGGGCCTGAGAAGTTCAATTGAGCGTCTATTTTGTTTAAAAGTTACCGAAATCTAAAAAAAATTTAGTCGAAATCAGCAACTTCGTTGCGAGTTTTGTCACTTTAAATTGAGCCACTTTTGTTAATGGTTATCTCAGCATATTCTTTTCTGTTAGACTTTTTGTGTTTTAATATTATGTTACATATCTCAAAAGACTCAAAATAAGACATTTCTATAAAAGCATGTTGTTACCTCAAGGCTTTTGCCTAGGCAGGACTATTATGAAACGCCTCGCCTAAGCCTTCGCCCTTTAAAACATTATTGAGAATGCAAAAGATTACACAAAATCTTGACAATTGCATAAAATTTTGTGGAAAACACAAGTTTTTTGTTTTTTACACTAAGAAGGTGCATTAGCTTGACCATATGAGCAATCAAGGCATCTAGAATCTAATCAACTTTCTGCCAATACAGACACTCAGTAACATGAGAAAAAACAAAATAATCACAAAAACATGGAACAGCATTTGTGCTCTGAACTCTAGCTATAAGTTTTGTGAGGACGCTTCACGTTGAGAAGATGAGAGAGGCCTGCTATTACGTGCAGTCGACTGCTCGGAATCCCCGTCTTTGCCGGTGCCATCCCCTTCTTGTCCACTATAACAAAGCAATGCACATATCTGATGTCGTAATGGAGGAGCTGCATTTGCATTTCCAGCGACGGAAAAACTATCAGACAATCTATTAGCTTCAACGTGTATTCAAGCGCGGTTTCAAACCCAAATCGGTGATGTAATTTTCATAGCATTTCCTTGACACCACAAGCTTCAAAATAACAAAAACCAGTGTGTTTTCATATTACAAGGTCGAAAAATTAAAATATATAACATGTATATGGAGAAAATGTTGAGGATGAAGGGTACCTCGGGATCCCATTTCGAGTTCTCTGCATCTGCCATGACAATGTTAAGCCACTCCGAGTTCCTACTCTCAACCTCCACAACAAAATTAAGCAAAGAATTGCACAGCCTGCATACTATTGGCCAACGAAAACAAGGATTGCGAAACTGAGCTTTAAATAGAGCCACTCCCGTGAAAACTTACAAAGATGAAATGATTGTCACTTTTTAAAATATCACACAACAACAAATACATCAATATTCTTCTTACCTTTTGCCAAAAGCATGTGGGCGCATTCACCCCCACAACTTTTACAACAGAGATTACTTTTTATTTTATTTTTGTTAGAAACAAACGGTAATAAGTAGAGTATCCTTAACTAACTAAGTTACAAATTTTTTGCAAGTTACTTTTCCGTTGAATTCTCTAGGTTAATGGTGGTCTGCCACGCACCAACCCACGTTTAGTTGTTTCTAGAGGCCGTAATCCCTCCCTAATCATACCCATGAACATGTTTTTCTCCCTCTGAGTGGAGTTTGGCCAAAATTCTAACCACAAGCCCACTCGTCAACATTTTGACACCCTCCCCCCTCTTAGTTATCCCATCCTACCAACTCTAAATGGTTGAAAACGACATTGGCATTAGGAGAAAACTAAAAGCCAACATTAAATATTTGACAAATCTTACATTTTATATCAACAAAAATGTTAATTTAGAACTCCCTCAAAATATCTACACCTTTTTTTGCCACTTTATACCCAACTCTAGTGAGAAAAGAAGGCGATTTCCGGCCGACTTGCTTCATAACATATGACCAAAATGTACTATATAAACCCACCAATCTGCTCAAACCCCCCATCACCTCAATCTCATTAGTCACGAATTCCACCTTAATTACATTTCTCTAATCTCCCTCCCCTATTCAGGAATTCAAACATGGGTTTCAGTTTCTCTTCACAAGGCGTTGTTTTGATTGCCGTAGCTGTCTCTTTGTTGGCGGTTTGCCAAGCCAAAACTGTCGTCGTAGGAGGCTCTCAAGGTTGGCGTTTCGGCTTCAACTACACTGACTGGACTCTCAAAAATGGCCCATATTACATCAAGGACACGCTAGGTAAGTCAACCGGACGTATTGCGCCGATCAAACCAGTTACTTACATCCCGCAACTATCTTGCGTTAGAGAAAATTCCAGCTATTCACAATGTGTGTCATATATTTTCCATTTTTTTGATGTGCAGTTTTCAAGTACAGTGCACCAAGCAACGCCGGCGCTCATGACGTGTACTTGCTGCCGGACCTGTGGAGCTACATAACATGTGATTTCCGTAGGGCAAAGCTGGTGGCAAAAGCTACGCAGGGAGGCGGCCAGGGGTTTAAGTTTGTGCTGAACCAGTGGCGGCCACACTACTTTGCTTGCGGTCAGGGAGCCAACAGGTCTCACTGCAAACAGGGGATGATGAAGTTCTTCGCCGTGCCATGGCCACACTGGCAGCTATAGTCGATGCCAGGGACGAGCTAGGCCTCGGGCCAGGGAAGAAGCAGTGCTTTAATTTTGCTGTTTTTGTGTGATTTGATATATGTATTCAATAAAAACGGAGTCAGGACCATGAGTATTGTGTTCAAATAAATGTTTCCAACGATATGAACTTCGTATGGACATAAGTATTATAATCTCTGCTATGAGTTCGATGTATGACCCGGAGATGGCCCCGATTCTGCAGATGCTTATTTTACAAGATCTCAGTCAAGTATGGTAATAACTGTTTAATTATCAGGCTCACCAAAATTTTCTACGCCTCGTTCGGACTTGTATGCCAGCTTAGTCAAAGTTGCTTCAACTAACATTGTGGTACGAATCAATGATGGCATCCGCGAGGTATTCACATTTCGCCAAAGATAATCCTGCCAGGGAAATCCTCCCGTCCTTTGTCATGTATACATGCCACTTGTTTGTCATGTTTTCGGTCTGACCAGACAAAACGGAAGGAGACCAGTTTAAATCTAGGAGCTGTGCAGAGAAATAAAGATCAAATCACAGGACTTAAAGAATGAGGATTTACCTGAGATTTGTTTAAGCCGGTGAATGAAAACATGCCGATCTGCTTAAGTATAAATGACCAATCCTTTCCACTCTTATCTGTTGCAGTCAGGTTATCGTATAGTTTTTGTCTCACGCCCTTTATCCTTCCAGCCATCATCTCCATCTCTGCTTTCCACTCGTTGAAGAGTGCTGGATCTCCAACTACATTGGCCACAATTCTAGCACCGTGGATTGGAGGATTTGAGTACATAGGTCGAGCGATCCTCTTCAATTGGCTCTTTACCCTGAGCATAAAAGCTTTAATCACTAGCACATCCCAAAAACTCAGGCACGAGTCGCAACGGATATGTCAAAGTACTCCTAGCAGAAGTGATTACGATCATAGACTCAAATAACCACAATACTGTAACCACTTACAGGAACTTAGATTATACCCAAGCCATTAAATTAAAACCTCAAATAAGATTAAGCAACTTTGTTACTTGGAAAATTATGCATTATGATGAGTGACGTTTATGCATATTGATGGTTATTATACCTTGTTGCTGCATCAGATGATGCGCAGACAACATTGATTGCTCCAATTCTTTCTGCATAGAGCCCAAGGTTTTTACTGTATGACTGAGCAACCAGAAGCTCTAGACCACGTGCAGCAAACAATCTGACAGATGCTGCATCAGTATCCAAGCTTCCACTAGCAAATCCCTACAGCACGATACCATATCAACATAAGTTCATTTATGAATAAACGAATGAAAATTAATACGAAATATAACATCAAAACTTTGATTCTAAAGATTCTATATTATCATTTCCATTTCTGTAAATACCTGGTATGCAACATCAAAAAAGGGGATATGGTTTTTTTCTTGAATGACATCAGCAATTTTTTCCCACTGTTCAGGGGTTGGATCTATGCCGGTAGGGTTGTGAGCACAGCCATGAAGCAACACAAAAGATCCTTCAGGTGCTGCCTATAAGATAGAACGGTATACAAATTAGTGGTTACTCCAGAACAGCAGACAGAGATAGAGAAGATATAAGCACATCGCAATTGTAGTTATTGAAAAACATGTCTGCTCAAGATCCAGAGCCTAGCATCAATGAGCGTACCAATTCCAAAAATCCAAAACTACAACGTATATGTACATGGTTACACAATTCCTGCACAAAGCTATCTTACCTTTATGTCTGCTATCATCCCCTCGAAATCCAAACCAACTGTTTTTGGATCATAGTATTGGTACTCTGACCATGGAACTCTGGAGTCATTAAAAATGTTTTTGTGATTACCTGCAACACAATTATGTTAGACTTAGACATCACAAATTAGTAATCTTGAGACGGTCTTATAATAATACAGAAGTGACAATACAGACCCCAGGTTGGAGAGGATATTAAAACTTTTGCCCCTGGAAAATATCGTTCGATAAAAGCCCCAGCAAGGCGAAGAGAACCAGTTCCTGATAGACCTTGGACAGTTGCTAGCTTCAAAAAATGAAAAATAAACAATTAATAGACCAAGATAAGATCAAAGAGATGTACTGCATGATTTATTTTATGAGTTCCGATTTCTTGCTTACTCTCTGTTGCTTTATTACTGGGTTGTCTGCTCCAAATAATAACTCTGCAGTCACTTTGTTGAACGCTGCCAAACCTTCTATTGGGAGGTACTACATGATTGTAAATATATTGAAGTTAGTAAATCTTAATTTTAAGAAGAAAAAAATCAGATCAGTTACATTGTTGAGTATGCTTACCTCTTTGTTTTCCCCCCTCTCAATCATAAGATTCTCTGCCTACAAAAGCAAATCATGTCGGTTTGAATCAGAATCTCAGATTGAACAGCAAGAACAAAAACAACAACAACAACAACAACAACAACAACAAAGCCTTTTCCCACTAAGTGGGGTCGGCTATATGAATCCTAGAACGCCATTGCGCTCGGTTTTGTGTCATGTCCTCCGTTAGATCCAAGTACTCTAAGTCTTTTCTTAGAGTCTCTTCCAAAGTTTTCCTAGGTCTTCCTCTACCCCTTCGGCCCTGAACCTCTGTCCCGTAGTCACATCTTCGAACCGGAGCGTCAGTCGGCCTTCTTTGCACATGTCCAAATCACCAGAGCCGATTTTCTCTCATCTTTCCTACAATTTCGGCTACTCCTACTTTACCTCGGATATCCTCATTCCCAATCTTATCCTTTCTCGTGTGCCCACACATCCCATGAAGCATCCTCATCTCCGCTACACCCATTTTGTGTACGTGTTGATGCTTCACCACCCAACATTCTCTGCCATACACCATCGCTGGCCTTATTGTCGTCCTATAAAATTTTCCCTTGAGCTTCAGTGGCCTACGACGGTCACACAACACGCCGGATGCACTCTTTCCATCCAGCTCGTATTCTATGGTTGAGATCTCCATCTAATTCTCCGTTCTCTTGCAAGATAGATCCTAGGTAACGAAAACGGTCGCTTTTTGTGATCTTCGCTAGATTGCTCCGGTCATTAGTGTGGATAAGTATATAAATGGATAGAGATAGGAAAGCAAACACAAGATGTACGTGGTTCACCCAATTGGCTACGTCCACGGAATAGAAGAGTTCTCATTAATTGTGAAGGGTTTACACAAGTACATAGGTTCAAGCTCTCCTTTAGTGAGTACGAGTGAATGATTTAGTACAAATGACATTAGGAAATATTGTGGGAGAATGATCTCGTAATCACGAAACTTCTAAGTATCGGAGTGTGGTGTCGTCTTGACTTGCCTTATCTGTCTCATAGGTAGATGTGGCATCTTCTCTGGAAGTACTCTTCCTCCATCCAGGGGTGGTATCTTTAACTGGTGGAGATGCACAAGGTAATGTATCAATTTCACTTGAAGCTTACTTGTAGTTTCAGGCTTGGTCAAGCGCGATACAAACCATGTAGTAGGAGTCCCCCAAGTCGCCGAGCTAGGGGGTCTGCTGAAAGAGGTGACAGACAAGGTAAGCAATCAGAGCTCCGACTGATTGTTCACCTTCTCCCCATCTTGCAGCAGCATGAAGGATAAAGAGAAGAAAAATGAGAAGAGATGATATGAGATACTTTTGCTTTTGAAGAAGTAACTTTCCACAGGCTTATTCTTGAACTGAGCTGGAGGGTTTTCTGGTTTCCTCCAGAGTATAAGGCCGACTGAAGAATTTGAGGGTCAAAACAAGTCCATCAAATCTAGAGTACGTTCCACCCTGCTGATATGGGATACTTTTGCTTTTGACAGAGTAATGGATGTATCGGCACGTGTGCTGTTACGCTTGTCTCCACATGCTTCCTTGTATCCTTCGCACTTGCCCTATCTGTTCCTCAAGCAGATGCGGAATCTTCCCTGGAAACATAAGATGTTGAAGATGAGTACTCGAGAGCAATGCCAGGTAAGTAATCAGGTAAGGGGTTCCAGGTAGTCAGTTCCTGGCTGGAAGCTTGATTCCAAGTGCTGACTGATTGCTCTCTTTCTCCTTGTCTTGCAGGTAAAAACAAGGCCAAAAGAAAAAACAGGGAAAAAGCATGATATGGGATACTCTTGCTTTTAACCCTGATGATATGAGATATTCTTGCTCTAGTATAGCTTGTTTGCAGAGGTATTATCGGGGGGAAAGAAAGCTGAATATTTCGAAAGGCTTTGTTGGGAGTGCCCTCTCAGATATGATGAAGGGTTGAGCATTTTTGCAGGTCTGCCTGTCCGTTGGGGATGGAGGTCGACATATATAGGAGTCTCCCTAACAACAAGTAGTAATGCTATTCCTTTACCCTGCTTGGTCATAGCACGGTAGTGGGAGCTGCCAGTTTCACATGTTTTAACTCTGTCAGAGCACTTTGAAAAAGTGGTCTGTGGTATCTGGCTCTCGAGATTCGGAGAACAATGCCTCTTCGATTTTTGAGAAAGCAATCATGCTGGGGGTCTGACTCTCGAGATTCGGAGAGCAGTGTCTCTTCGATTTTTGAGGAAGTAATCATGTTGGGAGTCTGGCTCTCGAGATTCGGAGGGCGGTGCCTCTTCGATTTTGGAGCAAGCAATCTTGTTGGGAGTGTTGTCTCGAATGTGAGTAAAGGTTGGACATGTTTGCTAGTCTACCTTGCCACGAAGCACAAAGGTTGACACACAGGGACTTTCCAATTATCCAGCAATGGTACTGTTCCTTTACCCTCTCTTCGATTTTGAGAAAGTAGTCATGTTGGGAGTCTGGCTCTCGAGATTCGGAGGACGGTGCCTCTTCGATTTTGGAGCAAGCAATCTTGTTGGGACTGTTTTCTCGAATGTGAGTAAAGGTTGGGCATGTTTGCTAGTCTACCTTGCCACGAAGCACAGAGGTTGACACACAGGGACTTTCCAATTATCCAGCAGTGGTACTGTTCCTTTACCCTTGTGGGTAATAATATGGTAGCTAGACCTTCAAAATTTATGTGTCTAAACTTTGTTAGTGCTGTTTCTTTGCTATTCTTTTACCTTTTTTTGTCAGAGCGATGTAGTGGGAGCTGCAAGCTTCACGTGCTCAACTTTGGCAGAGAACTTTGGCAAAGTGATCTGTGGTACCCATGAGTTATTGTTGCGTGTGGGAAGTGGGTGATTGAACAGTAAGATTCATGTGCTTTCTACTTCACCAGAAGTCTTCGACAGAATGCCCATAATTTCTGCAAAGCTGAGTGTGCGTGTGACAGGTGCTGACAAGGCTAGAAAAGTAGGTGCCTCTTCGATTTCTGAGATCGGCCCTCGTGGTCTCTGAGCAGCCCAGCTTTTGAGAAAGCGAGCGTCTCTTCGATTGATTCGGAGAACGGTGCCTCACCGATTTTTGAGAAAGCAATCATGCTGGGGGTCTGGCTCTCGAGATTCGGGGAGCAGTGTCTCTTCGATTTTTGAGAAAGTAATCATGTTGGGAGAGTGGCTCTCGAGATTCGGAGGGCGGTGCCTCTTCGATTTTGGAGCAAGCAATCTTGTTGGGAGTGTTTTCTCGAATGTGAGTAAAGGTTGGGCATGTTTGCTAGTCTACCTTGCCACGAAGCACAGAGGTTGACACACAGAGACTTTCCAATTATCCAGCAATGGTACTGTTCCTTTACCCTCTCTTCGATTTTTAAGAAAGTAGTCATGTTGGGAGTCTGGCTCTTTAGATTCGGAGGACGGTGCCTCTTCGATTTTGGAGCAAGCAATCTTATTGGGAGTGTTTTCTCGAATGTGAGTAAAGGTTGGGCATGTTTGCTAGTCTACCTTGCCACGAAGCACAGAGGTTGACATACATGGACTTTCCAATTATCCAGCAGTGGTACTGTTCCTTTACCCTTGTGGGTAATAATATGGTAGCTAGACCTTCAAAATTTATGGGTCTAAACTTTGTTAGTGCTGTTTCTTTGCTATTCTTTTACCCTTCTTGGTCAGAGCGATGTAGTGGGAGCTGCAAGCTTCACGTGCTCAACTTTGGCAGAGAACTTTGGCAAAGTTATCTGTGGTACCCATGAGCTATTGTTGCGTGTGGGAAGTGGGTGATTGAACAGTAAGATTCATGTGTTTTCTACTTCCCCAGAAGTCTTTGACAGAATGCCCATAATTTCCGCAAAGCTGAGTGTGCGTGTGACAGGTGCTGACAAGGCTGGAAAAGTAGGTGCCTCTTCGATTTCTGAGATCGGCCCTCGTGGTCTCTAGGGAGCCCATCTTTTGAGAAAGCGAGCGCCTCTTCGATTTCTGAGATCGGCCTTCGTGGTCTTTGAGCAGCCCAACTTTTGAGAAAGCAAACGGCTCTTCGATTTCTGAGATCAACCCTCGTGATCTCTAAGCAGCCCAACTTTTGAGAAAGCAAACGCCTCTTCGATTTCTGAGCAGGCGCCTCTTTGATTTCTGAAGCTCCGTCGAGTGCAGATTTTTATAGGGGCTGGCATTAAGTTCCAAAGCACACTTGAATCTCCACCAGTAGAAGCTTCATTCTTGCACTTCTAAGATCTTGATTTGTCCGACCTCTTCTCTCTTCAACACCTTTGAAAATGTCTGGCCCCTCCGACCGTCGTTTTGACTTGAACCTTGTTGAAGAGGCAGCCCCGCCTTCTCCAGACAACATATGGCGCCCATCCTTCGTCTCCCCAACTGGTCCTCTTACCGTTGGGGATTCCGTGATGAAGAATGATATGACCGCTGCGGTGGTGGCCAGGAACCTTCTCACTCCCAAAGATAACAGACTACTTTCCAAACGGTCTGATGAGTTAGCTGTTAAGGATTCGCTGGCTCTCAGTGTTCAGTGTGCAGGTTCTGTGTCTAATATGGCCCAACGCCTATTTGCTCGAACCCGCCAAGTTGAATCATTGGCGGCTGAAGTGATGAGTCTCAAACAGGAGATTAGAGGGCTCAAGCATGAGAATAAACAGTTGCACCGGCTCGCACATGACTATGCTACAAACATGAAGAGGAAGCTTGACCAGATGAAGGAAACTGATGGTCAGGTTTTACTTGATCATCAGAGATTTGTGGGTTTGTTCCAAAGGCATTTATTGCCTTCGTCTTCTGGGGCTGTACCGCGTAATGAAGCTCCAAATGATCAACCTCTGATGCCTCCTCCTTCTAGGGTTCTGTCCAGTACTGAGGCTCCAAATGATCCCCCTCCGGTGCCTTCTCTTTCTGGGGCTCTACCGACTGCTGAGACTTCTCCTAAGCAACCTTTGTGAAGGCTCCCTCTTGTGTGTTTATTTTGACTCATGTATATGTACATATTTGTAGCTTATCGGGGATATCAATAAATAAGCTTTCCTTCATTTCAACGTATTGTGTTAAATACACCAAAGCCTTCTTCGCTAAGTTCTTTGAATTTTCTTTTGTTGAAGCTTGTATGTTGAAGCTTTCTGAGTGGAGCATGTAGGTTGGGGTAGTGTTCCCTTAATTTCCCGAGTGAGGAAAACTTCTTGGTTGGAGACTTGGAAAATCCAAGTCACTGAGTGGGATCGGCTATATGAATCTTAGAACGCCATTGTGCTCGATCCTGTGTCATGTCCTTCGTTAGATCCAAGTACTCTAAGTCTTTTCTTAGAGTCTCTTCCAAAGTTTTCCTAGGTCTTCCTCTACCCCTTCGGCCCTGAACCTCTGTCCCATAGTCGCATCTTCTAATCGGAGCGTCAGTAGGCCTTCTTTGCACATGTCCAAACCACCGTAACCGATTTTCTCTCATCTTTCCTTCAATTTCGGCTACTCCTACTTTACCCCGGATATCCTCATTCCTAATCTTATCCTTTCTCGTGTGCCCACACATCCAACGAAGCATCCTCATCTCCGCTACACCCATTTTGTGTACGTGTTGATGTTTCACCGCCCAACATTCTGTGCCATACAGCATCGCCGGCCTTATTGCCGTCCTATAAAATTTTCCCTTGAGCTTCAGTGGCATACGGCGGTCACACAACACGCCGGATGCACTCTTCCACTTCATCCATCCAGCTTGTATTCTATGGTTGAGATCTCCATCTAATTCTCCGTTCTTTTGCAAGATAGATCCTAGGTAACGAAAACGGTCGCTCTTTGGTATTTCTTGATCTCCGATCCTCACCCCTAACTCGTTTTGGCCTCCATTTGCACTGAACTTGCACTCCATATATTCTGTCTTTGATCGGCTTAGGCGAAGACCTTTAGATTCCAACACTTCTCTCCAAAGGTTAAGCTTTGCATTTACCCCTTCCTGAGTTTCATCTATCAACACTATATCGTCTGCGAAAAGCATACACCAAGGAATATCATCTTGAATATGTCCTGTTAACTCATCCATTACCAACGCAAAAAGGTAAGGACTTAAGGATGAGCCTTGATGTAATCCTACAGTTATTGGAAAGCTTTCGGTTTGTCCTTCATGAGTTCTTACGGCAGTCTTTGCTCCTTCATACATATCCTTTATAGCTTGGATATATGCTACTCGTACTCCTTTCTTCTCTAAAATCCTCCAAAGAATGTCTCTTGGGACCCTATCATACGCTTTTTCCAAATCTATAAAGACCATGTGTAAATCCTTTTTCCCATCTCTATATCTTTCCATCAATCTTCGTAAGAGATAGATTGCCTCCATGGTTGAGCGCCCTGGCATGAACCCGAATTGGTTGTCCGAAACCCGTGTCTCTTGCCTCAATCTATGCTCAATGACTCTCTCCCAGAGCTTCATTGTATGACTCATTAGCTTAATACCCCTATAGTTCATGCAATTTTGTACGTCGCCCTTATTCTTGTAGATAGGCACCA
The DNA here is from genome assembly GCF_916048215.2 of Malus sylvestris. Classification (NCBI taxonomy): domain Eukaryota; kingdom Viridiplantae; phylum Streptophyta; class Magnoliopsida; order Rosales; family Rosaceae; genus Malus; species Malus sylvestris. The sequence continues at coordinate 4,590,065 of NC_062267.1, read as the reverse complement.
AAGTGCTCGTTCGCCACTCATTTGGCATCTTCTTCGTTTTCAAAATCCTATTGAAAAGGTCAGTGAGCCATGTTATACCTGTCTCTCCCAAAACTTTCCACACTTCGATTGGTATATCGTCTGGGCCTATTGCTTTTCTATGCTTCATCTTCTTCAAAGCTACAACCACTTCTTCCTTCCGGATTCGACGATAAAAGGAGTAGTTTCTACACTCTTCTGAGTTACTCAACTCCCCTAAAGAAGCACTCCTTTCATGTCCTTCATTGAAAAGATTATGAAAATAACCTCTCCATCTGTCTTTAACCGCGTTCTCTGTAGCAAGAACCTTTCCATCCTCATCCTTGATGCACCTCACTTGGTTTAGGTCCCTTGTCTTCTTTTCCCTTGCTCTAGCTAGTTTATAGATATCCAACTCTCCTTCTTTGGTATCTAGTCGTTTATACATATCGTCGTAAGCCGCTAACTTAGCTTCTCTGACAGCTTTCTTCGCCTCTTGCTTCGCTTTTCTATACCTTTCACCATTTTCATCGGTCCTCTCCTTGTATAAGGCTTTACAACATTCCTTCTTAGCCTTCACCTTTGTTTGTACCTCCTCATTCCACCACCAAGATTCCTTTTGGTGTGGGGCAAAGCCCTTGGACTCTCCTAATACCTCTTTTGCTCGTTAGCAAAAGATTTTTGTATTTTGTGGAGGATAGCGATCTGACCTTCTTAACAACATCAAGCACGTATGGCTGAAGATCTTCCGTTCGATATGCCCCAACTCCAAGGTTGAGCTTTGACTCGTTTGTGCTAGCCTTGAATGCTTCAGACACTCCGAGAATTGGATCAGGTGGGGCCATCGTTACACCCTCGAATTTAGAGACATTCACGGCAGCTACCATAGATACCCTACCAAAAGACTACAGAAACCAAAACACCACCGCATTAGCATCAACGTCAAAGCAAAAAGTCGATAAATGCCCACAAAATAGCCATAGCAGCTCACAGCACATACCTCTGTCTTCGCAAATAGACAGTTTCTTTCCTTGTTCAAGCTCCAAGAAGTACTCCCAAGCTTCAACTTCCCCTGTTCAAAATACACACTAAACACGTTCAGTACTTCGATTTCAATTTCGATTTCCGAGATTCCGAGAACAAAATCACACACCATCTCAGTTTTCCCAGAAAGAGCAAATTGTAGCAATGATCCCTTAACTTTTAACTCAATTGGAACAATGGTCCCTCAACTAAAAATTCATTACCATTGGTCTCTTAACCCATCAAAACGTGTAGTTATGGTCCGTCAACTAAAAATCTATTACCATTGGTTCCTCAACTTTATTTCAACTCGAGAAATGATCCCTCAATTTGAATCCAATTGGAGCAATGGTCCCTCAACTTAAACCTAATTATAGCAATGGTCACTCCAACATAACTCATTTTGACAATATTTAGACGAAGTTGACGAAAGGGACCATAGCTACACGTTTTGATGAGTTGATGGACCCCAATTATAGCAACGTTCCTTCCAACATAACTCATTTTGACAAAATTTTAACGAAAATGACCATAGCTACACATTTTGATGAAGAGGGACCAATGGTAATTGATTTTTAGTTTATGGGCCATTGCTCCAAATTGATTAAAGTTGAGGGAACATTGCTACAATTTGCTCTTCCCGGAAACTTAACATTTTCTCGGCAACCAAACAGTAAGATCAAAGAAGAAGACGAAAATCGGAATTAATTACGAAACGATTAAAAGAGCGGTAGTACCTTGGGAGTCTCGTGATGGGACAGAGAAGCCGACGGCGAGACGGAAGCTAAGGACAGCATCGCTGAAGCCATCTGAATTCAGCAATCGAGATAAGATAACATACACCAGAAAAATTGATGAGCCAAAAAAAATTGATTAATTACGTGATCCAGGAGCAAATCAGGAGCTAAAGAGATGATGATTAAGATGTGATTAACCAGATTCAGGCGGATTAAAACAATTGAGTATAATCGGATGTGGTTGGAATCCAGGAAGACGATGAGATTAAGTTAAAATGCGAGCGATTAGGAGAACTCACCGAGAGCGAAAGAGGAGGGCGATGAACACGAAGAGGATGACTGGGCTGTTTGAGCGAGGTGATCTTTCGTTGGTTTGCTTCTATTGGCTGGGTTAAGTGGGTTTTGGATTTGCGAGCGAATCAGAGTGAGATTTTTTGTCGTTATATATTTGGAATCGTTATTGTTGTGTGGGTAGGAACGGAACTTCACTACGTCACTTCAAAATTGTTATCGTCATCATTAGTTTATTTACTCATCAAGATGTTAGTCCTTTCGTCCAACTCTGTCGGACTTCAAGAATGTGTTGAAATAACTATTGCTACAATTAGGTAAAATTGCGAGATCATGCTACAATTAGGTTTAGGGTTTAGGTTAAAATTGAGTGATCGTTTCTCCAATTGAATTAAGATTGAGAAATCGTTACTATAATTTTCTCATTTGGTTTTCCATATTTGTTATTTACTCATCAAGATGTTAGTCCTTTCGTCCAACTCTGTCGGACTTCAAGAATGTGTTGAAATAACTATTGCTACAATTAGGTAAAATTGCGAGATCATGCTACAATTAGGTTTAGGGTTTAGGTTAAAATTGAGTGATCATTTCTCCAATTGAATTAAGATTGAGAAATCGTTACTATAATTTTCTCATTTGGTTTTCCATATTTGTTCCTTAATTCAGCCCCACGTGCGCAGCATGTGACTCATTTTGATGAAAATTGTAACGGAGTTGACAAAAATGACCATACATTCACGTTTTGATAACTTAAGGTACCAATAACAATAGGTTTTTAAGTGAAAGATTATTATTCGGATTAAAATTAAGAGACTATTACTACAATTTTCTCTTAAGATTAAATATCACACTCCAAAACACACAAGAAAATGCCCAAGGAGGTTGAAATGCTAGGGGACAGAATTTTACACAGCACAATATGAGCTCAATTTCCGACGCGTAAAATTCACGATAATGATTAGAAGGAGATTGAAATACCTCTGATAGTATTTCACGTTTGTAGATCATAAGTTAAGTTCAATATCTATAAATAGCGAGCTCAATTAGCATAAATCTCCTACTTCTAATATCGTTATTTTAATGAAAGACTTCTGATCTTTCAACGTCCCTTCTCTTACATTAAACAACAAACCCCTTCGTTATAATTCTGACAACCATCAAATACATAATCATTTCCACTTCCGCGCCCTTCGAAATATTTTTAAAATAATAAAAACGTTTTTAAGAAAAATATTTTTAGAATCAATCCTTAATAAAATGACAACAACGAATCTTTTAAAAACAATTCAAGTGCTTTTGGAATCAAATATGATTTTGTACCTGACTCTTTGGAAAGAAAATGAATAAATTTAACTACAAAATTTCGATATTTAGGATCGGATACTTGTAGGCAACATGAATTCAAGGTATGTTTAAAGCGAGAGGCGAATGATTTTCATTTGGAGAAGATTAAAATGCGATTAGTCGTGGTGAAGGAAATTTATTCTTTCTAATCCCGAATTCCGGAAATTAAAAGGAAATTCAACAGCCTACCTTGAATTTTATATTTATCCACTCCGATCCAACACTAATTACCAAATTACCAATCAAGCACTTCTTGTATATACCAAGTTCACAGAACACAAGGAAAAGGAAAACAAGATTCTCCAGCAGATAGATTTAATCGAGAATTCAAGGGGAACCTAAAAGCACTTCTGAAATTTAAAAAGGGGAAGATAAAAGCACTTCTGAGATCTAAAGACTCTTATGAGTTCTTACAACTCGATGGATACTCAAGAAGGTCACAACCAAAAACTAAAACCCCTAAATCAAAAACACAAAATATGCAAAATTGCCATTGAAAATTTGGGAGCAAAGCACCTCAGAATCCGAGCTTGGTGCGGCGCCAGTGCCTGCGTTTCGCATTGTACCTGATCCACAACACGGAAAGAACCGAAAAATTATAAGCATCTGGGAACCGATCAAGAACCAAATCAAAATTAAGAGAAAATTAAGAAACAATTAAACGAAAATTAGAGTAAATGGAGAAGTATTTATGGACCTGATGGTGTTGTCGGTCCTCATACGGATCCAGTGAGGGATGGGCCTGTTCTGCCTCATCTTCTTCGCCAGCTTCTTCTTGATCATGAAGCTCTTGTGCGACGGCTGCGCATATTTACCAAAAACAAAAACAAAAAAAACTCATCAGAAACTCAATCATTTTCCATTAATAGGAGTTAGAGAGAGAGAGAGAGAGAGAGAGAGAGAGAGAGAGAGAGAGAGGGGGAGTCACCATTTTTGCGAGCTTGGAGATCCGCCGCGAAGTTTACAGCAGAGAGCAAAACAGCAAAAACCCTAACAGCGCGAAGAATGGCGAAAACCGGCGCTATTTCAGTTTTGATACAAGGGAAGGGTAAAAATGGAATTCTATCATTTGTGGCCCAAACCAAAACCACCGTCTCTGTGAATGTTGGTTTCAAGGCCCAGATTACAAGGAATTCAAGCCCAATGTCCCGGAAGGTTCGTATGGGTTAATTGGATCAACTCGGTTGTCAAACGTTATTCTTCATCACAATCTTAAAGCTCGTTTAGAAGTACTTTTCAAATGACTGAATGTGCTTTTGGTGAAATGATTTTTGGTTCAAAAGTACTTGATCTGCTTTCTGAAGCATCAGTTTTGTGCTTCTTATAGGAAACGCTTCGAGTGATTTTTTAGGATTTAGTTGTACTTTTACAAAGGATTAGTTTCAAAAGCACTTTCTTCAAAATTGTTTTCAATTATCTTAAAAGCACTTTCAAACGATCCCTTATTTTACATTTGATGATACCATATTAAGAATACTCGACTTTATTAAAGATATTCAAACTTGGATGCAAAGGAAAAAATCAATAACTGATCTAATTCACATATGCATTTTGTAGCATTTGCGCATTTGAATTGAGGATCGAGCCAAACACAACAAAAACTAACAAGATTCAAATGCATGGAAATGGGAGTCGGCATACAACTAGAGAATCTAGTAAACGTCATTCTAGCAGTATTCCAAATCAATCGTTATGAGTAAATTTCTCTTCGCTAAAAGGAAAAAATAGCAGCGGAGGAGCATGGTCGCTACCAAAAGTCTTCACCACTCAGCGTACGAAGGGAATGAGGAAGTACTCGGCATAAAACAGCTGCATTCGACAACAGTATTAAATTTAGCGTTATACAAACAAAACCTTGTATATATTTAGATTACGAAAAAACGAGATCAAGAAATCATTCAACCTTCCAGATGAACATGTAAAACGAAGTGAGTGACGCTTTATTGGCTATGTCGACGGACCGAGCTCGAACCCACAGAAGGGAAGCGAGTGCACTGTGCCCTATTATCTGCAATTCTAGCCATATCAGTAAAACAGTAAATAAAAATAGGTAGGATAGGAGAGCAACGTACATGACACGGGGACGCGACGTTGTACCGGTGCCATGTACGTTATCTCTCGTAAGTTAGACATGCAGACGTACAGTGAAAAGCTTGCATGGCAAGAATGAGGAAGAAGCTCCTATGGCCAAGGCAGCACCGTATGCCATTAACAGCATATTTACGCATACCCAATATACCTGCAAAAGAGGGAAATATACTTCAGGTTTTGACTTCATTGTTTCAACTGAGAATTACACAATATGCCCTAGAAAATAAAATAAAAAAATAAACACATTAACGAAATTCAGTAACCTTCTCTTGCCCAAGGCTAACACTGAATGATTGAATGCCAAAATCTCTATCACCATCCACATCTGGTATATCCTTTAAAAAAATGCCAAGCAAAATGTAAATTCGTAACTACGATTGTTCCAGTCGAAGATAGTATATCGGTTGTAAGGTTTGAATGCTCTGAATCACTTGAGCTATAATTAACCGAATTGCTGTTTTCGTTATATATGATTAAATCTGTTACAGTAATTAGTTAAGTTGCAGCAGGTCTAACCTTGAATAGAGCAATGACGGAGGAGAAGATGCACATGAAAAACACCGCAAACGCCAGTGATCTTGTAAGTATAACTGGTCTACCGAGGACATATTTCTGTAAATACAAACAATTAACTTCTTCAACGCCGATGGATGACAAATTAACAACTACATGTATGTAACCTGTTTCATTCGGATCGAGTCACCATTTTATGCATTTATACCTGGATGTGCACGTAGAAAGCAAGCTGGACAACGATAGCCCTCACGATTAGGATGCAAGTAGCTGCAAGAAATGCATGCCTCTTCCACCTAAGCAAGGGAAGCTACTCAAGCCAGAGAGACAGAGAAATTCAGATGTTGATTGGTTTGATGGTCACATTTTATTCTTCAGAAGCCAGTAAGAGATTATATGAGCAAGCATAAGTAACTCACCTCAACGGAATAAGCAGTTCCGAGAAGAAAACTAATCACAAGCGCAGAAAACAGCGGCGGAGACTTGAACATAAATCCCATTGCAAAACTCTTGAAAATTAACAGAAAAAAAAATTATCAGATGGTAAGAAAAAATTGGAAAAGCTTGTATATGCCTACGTCCACGGTCCAGATGACAACAAGAAATAAGACATGGTAGATGTATCTGCCAGTCAATTACCATCAGCAGAACTGTGGAAACAATTGTGATCCCAGCCCCCATGGAGAATTCACCCGAAGCAAGCGGGAGTTCGGGTTTGTTAACCTAAGCACCAAGCAAAAGAATACAAAATCAACACTATATACTAAGATTTTCACCATGTTAGAAACTCCATTATTATATGAATGAACGATATACCTTGTCTATTTCGACGTCGTACAATTGATTCAATCCCACCACATAAATGTTCATTAGTATTGAGGGCACCAATGCCTGCAGAAAGATATGATCATTTGGGGAAAAAATGTAACATATAAATATATATATGTATACATATATTGAATTTTTTACCTTCAACAGTCCTACAAAAAATGCAGTGGACAGGTCAGTAACATTTTCTAATGGAAGAAGAGAGACCGACGATATTCCTATAACCTGAAATGAAAACCAAACAAGATGAATTCGTGAAGCTTGCAATTGTTCGATATCCGAGTGTGATTATATTGATAAATGAGAGGAAATGTACGTATATGTGGAACTCACAGTGCCAATTACAGTGTGAGGACGACAAAATCGACGAAAGGCATCCCATTGTTTACTAAGGCCAGCTTGAAAGCGAGTCAGAAATTCATCACCACTTTCTGGTTTTGCTGATGCGTAGCCATTTTGAAAAGAAATAGGTAGGCAATACCATTTCTTGAATCTTTTACCACGGTTTCTGGTGGCGACTGTGATCTTCTTCTGATCACAATTTGGATTTGCATTTGTGGGAACAGATAATATCGTTGATCCGGAACAACATCGCGGGAATGGCTTCTTGTTCTTGGTTAAGTTGCAATGTGTTAGCTTCAGTACTGCCACTTGAACTGGCATTACGCAGTTACGATAATTTCAAACGATAAAAGATCATTATATCAAATAAAAAAAAGTAAAGAAATTCAACCAGGAGATTAAAACTAGTTACTGCATCTGCATGTATATGTATTTACAGCAAAATAATAATAATAATAATAATAATAAAATATAATATAAAAAATTATTTGCGAAACGAACTCCAAATTTTGCTGAACAGATAATCTTTAGAGATTTGTCAATATATAAAAAAATAATAAAAAAATAAATTCAAAAGTTAACCACTACAGTTGAGAACCGGAGAGAAATGTGCTTACCACTTGTTTGCTTATTCAACTGTTTTACTTCTCTCGAAATCCCACTTGGTAAAAGTAAATCAAGAAAAGTTTGATCATCGATTCGTACACATTTTTGTTTATTTTTTACTTTTAAATTGAATAAAGTGACCGAGAATCAAATAAGAGCTTTAAACAAAGCCTGCGAAAATCATTTTTTATTTTTTTATCAGATAAAAGAGACGGAAACTAACCATGAGGACAAGACCATGAACGTGGAGACTTGTACTGAAGCATCTCTCTGCCTCCTCTTTTCACTTCCAATCAGATTGACAAAAAAATGATAAATGTATTCAAACAATTAATCTCCATTTTTTTGGTTCAAAATGGTAAAAATGTTTTGATGGTTGTAATCTGTGCTGACATTTGAAAGTATTAAAAACCGAGAGATTTTGCCTGTTTAGCTCCTCAATAATTATTTACCGAAAAAAAGATAAATGATTGTTTGACCTTCCAAACGTACTTACGTTGCACTTTAACATGAGTTTTGTTTTGGGCCAAACTGTATTCTTGTCGGGCTTAATCTGCAATTTCAAAGCGTAGTCTGTGAAGCAAATAAGCCCAAACTTGAATCTGCGTAATTCTGACATGGAGGCCTGTAACTATAAAGCCTAAACTTTGTAACAACCAAACCCAAAGAAACGGTCACTCAACATGGAGTACAACTTTGTCTAAAATCAAAGAAAGTTTTGGATTGGGGACGAATTTCAGACTTGTATATCACACGGCACGTAGTAGGCTTGATTTCTGGCACTAGTGAACCACACAATGGTGGTCTCGAAAGAGTAGATTGCCATGGCGAAGCCATCAGCTAGTCACCTTTTAAAAACGTTATTAATTCAAAAGTTATAGCATGGTTAATATGTCATACATTTAGAGTATATATTGCCAAAAAATATATATATACATATACATATATAGGCCCTTTAAGGAAAGAAATCTCAATTTTGTTTTCAAAAATTATATATATAATATTTCTTGATGATTGCTCTGAAAAACTTATCCGACCAACCAAATTTCATTTTTTGTAATAAGGGTTTAAATGAAAGGGTAGTTCATTTTAGGAATGTTAATTTTGCATAATTTGTGCGGCACATGGCTTCGAAAGGGACTGATATTTGATGGTTGAATAACTTTCCTATTCTATTGATCGATTGACATCATGTAAGTTTCTACTGAATTGAACCATATGCATGCATGGTAGCCGAGCCTCTCAACTCTCCTTCTACGCAACTCACACAGCACGCCAACAACATGTGCTTGAGCTTGACTAATTTTTGTGGGCTTGCAACATTGCCCGGATCGTGTTCAGAGCCTCAAACAGAGACCCTTCACTTGAGTACACTTGAATCACCTTGCCTGATATCTCGGGTTTGAATCTGCGGTAATAATCCAATCAACAACACGGTGCTAGATTGGTTAGAAAGCTCAGTTTTTTATGCTGCAAACAGGGGCACGGACATATATGTCATTTTCGTTGCAATGTTGCATACCAATGAGTAATACGTTGTGATGAGGTTGTCGTTCAAAGTTTGAAATGAAGCAAGAAGACAGTGGGGCAAAAATCCCATGGGATGCGGGCGAAATCTGGAGCTGGACGACACACATTTATACCTATCACAATCACAAAAACCGCGTCGAAGACTTGATGCATGTTATTTGTATCCAAACCAAACCACAAAACAAAGAAACTAGTAATGTTTCAAGTATATAGGGCTATTGGTTAGCATAGTACATCATAAATGTGGGGATGCAAAGCTGGTTACCAACTACCAAACCACATGACATATTTGATGTTTGGGATTCATACACGAATTAACTGATAATATAGGAGGCGGTTTTGTGACACCACATTTTTTACACAATTTTTAGAGATCCACTTGGTAATATATTTTAACAATATGAACCGTCTATCTTCTAGAGCATCATTCATACATCATCCTTGCAAAAAATTAGACAAATCCAAAACAATTAAGACATTTATTTTTAGGGGAGAAAATGTACGAATACGGTTTAAAAAAAAAAAAAAAAACTCTAAACTCTTAATCCAACGGTCATATAGTTTCAAATTTGGTTGATTTTGTGTAAACATAATCATTGAGGGAAGACCTAAAAGATAGACGGTTCAGATATAGAGTGTTATCTCACATTGAAAAATTAAGCACTTGTTTGTGCATGTAAAGAATTGGATTATTGTTGCGATTGTCATTAGCCAATTGGTTTTAATATGAAACTTCAATTTCTTTCATGATACTAGAGTATGTTAATCCAATATGCCAGCCTAACAGCCATACGTACCCCACATCATACATCAGTGGGCATGTAAGAATGTGAAATGTCGTCCTTGTGTTTAGGTTACTAATACATACAGAATAAAAAACATGTGACTCTCACACTACAATTCGTTATGAAATACGAAAATCAGTAATTAGATTAATTAAGTTAGTAGATGATCTTATACACATTCATTTTCACCTCGATCGAACCACTTACCTCATTCGAAGTAAGTAACCTTTCAATAAACACTCAATCTATCTTTGGTTACGAACTTAATTAATAATCACACTCTAACATATATACATAAAACCATTTAATAAATTCTTCGTACACGTATCAATTTTTTGTCTTGTCTGGAAGGAGGATTATGATTTCCCTTGATTAAATTCAATGCATTAACATTTTCTTAACCTTTAGAATAATGTTCACCGGATTAAACGCTATCGTTTGTTAAAAAAAAATAATTAAAAAACTTATGTTTGCATGTGACTCGGAGAGGGTTGGTCCAAAACTGACAAATTGACAAATTGACATGAATGGACCGGACCGTGTCATGGGCCACAAAAACCGTGGGGGGAAGGGAAGGTTTCCAGTTTTTCCTTCGTCTCCCGTCACCCACTTTCGTGTTATACCATCGCGGGTCCCACATCACGCGCTTATTATCTGGGTCCCGCCTCTTTCCCGCGTTAATTGAAATTATAAAAAAATAAAAAAAATAAAAAAATCAAGCCAAAGGTTTAGCTGTAAACCAGGATGATTTGTGACAAAGATTCATGCTAACATGCTGTTTGTTCTTTTGTCTTTGCTCCTGTCACCTCCTGCCCTTCTTTTTCTTGCTCTTTTCACTAAATGTCTTGTCTTCTTTCTTCTTTTCGAAATCCGATCGAGGAAATTCGTTACGGTGAAAAATCTTTAAAAGCCTATATATCGGCGAGCCAAATCAAACAAATAGTATGATCTTTATGCTTTTGCGTTTACTTGTGTACGTGGTGTCGATTTTTGCGACCGAAATGCTACTGGAATCAGTCTCGTAGGCATGTGAAGTCTTGCTCTGATGAATCATATTTGTTGAATTTACATAGCAGACAAGATTCGCTGTTTTTGACACTCCTCTTTTGGTTAATCCATATTGTTATTGTGGATAAAGCTAATTATACTACTAAAGTAAGTTTTACCATGAGACTAAACCGATCAACACGATTTGAATGTCTAGGACCAACTCTAATGGTTGAATTAAAACTTAAGTTTGGGTTTGGAATAAAACATAAAATTTGGGTAGATTTAGCCCAAAAAATAAGTCAGGTTAACGGTTGGCATCAATGATGCTGACAGCTTTGTCTGCTACCGTATACCATCCCAACGATTATGTTGTAATATGACGGCTGTAAAGATTGGGTCGTTGGTTAATCCAATGGTCCAGATTCAAACTTGTATTTTAAATATAATTTATAAATACATTAAATCTAACTGGTAAGATCGAAGATGATCAAATCTAAGGATAAAAAAAAGATCTAATGATCCAAACTTCAACATCCAAAACAATTTAAAGAAAAATTATTGAAATAATCACTCAAAATTGAAGTCTTTTTAATGTTTTTTTTATTTATCGAAATCTAAATATTTTTAGGTTAAAATGTTCATAAACATAAATTAAGATAATGTTTATAAATTTTACTTTTTAAAAAAGTTATCAAAAAAAAAACATTTAGTCTAAATTTATTTTTTAATAATACCGGACTAAAATTTAACCCTAAAACTTTGGAAGAAAAAAGTTGTTTTTGAGTTAAAATCTAAATTTTCTGGATTACAAATTTAGGTTTTTATTTTTTTTATTTTATTTTAAGAATGACAACTGATGACAAACCACAGCTATTAGAGTTTGTCTAACGGTAACATTAGGTAATACCCGTAAAATATGATCTATCTAGCATTACTGCTTACGTTATCGCTTCCACCATCCGCGTGGAAATGCCAAAGGTCTTGACAAACACTAATTGGGATGCCACAAAATTGTAACCAGAAACTGCAAGTAAAGTGGAAAGTGGTTTCCAATAGGCATGCTCACTCCTGATGCCTCCAAAAAAGGAAACCAAAAGTCACAAATAGCTGCAGCAACTTGAGAGAGAGAGAGAGAGAGAGAGGCATGGAAAATAATACTCCTCACAAAAATCAAGTTAAATTAATACCTTACACAAATTAATCCTCTGATACTTTTGCAGAAAACCTGGAAGAAATCTCTAAAAAGCAGTTATAGCAGCTTATGTCACAAGCCACAAGCCTTTCCCTGCATCCGAGCATGGAGAATCCAGGTTTTAGAGCAACCCAAAAACACCAACACATTGGGTTTGCCTGCTCCGAAAACACCACAACTTGTGACGCAAGTTTTTGTGAGTTTACTCTATAATGTATTTTAATTATATGAATAGTTTATCTTTTAAAACATCATTGAAGATCATCATTGTAAAATATTAGACAAATCTAAAACCATAAGAGATTCAATTGTAGTGAAGAAAATTGACGAATTCAGTTTAAAAAAAAAACATTAAACCCTTAATCCAACTATTATATGGCTTTCATATTTCGGTGATTGTGGCAGACATAATCTTTGAGGAAATACCTAAAAAATAAACGGTTCGAATCGTTGAAATAATTAAGAAATGGACTCTACAACAACTTGTGTTAAAAATTGTAAAAATAAGTTGTGTCATGGAATTATTCCATATATATATATATATATATATGTATCCCAATACCACTTATGAAGTAGCACACCATATTTTGTAGATGGTTCCAACAATCTCCCCTGTTTTGCAAGCGTCATCACCGTAAGTTCTAAAAAATTTCAACGAGGATTCAGGAGGGTACAAATCACACGACAAAATATCAAGTTGGCCCTCTCTTACGGCAAATCGATCTTTGAAATAGCGACGAAATATATCGTTGCGCAAATTGAGATTGTTACACGTTTGATATCAATTTATTTTTGGTTAGATTTTCACACTCGAACATGCTATCAAAGCAAACCAGTCGGGCGTGTTGCGTTAGATTCTCATGTTCTAAAATCGGCTACAGGATAATTATTTTGGTTCATGAATCTTTAATCTGGGTGTCACATGCGAAGATTTGACCCGGTCGTATTGTGGTACCAATGTTTTTACTGTTTACCCTCCAAAAACAGAGCATGCAAAACCTATCAGTTTTGATCATTGCATGTAAGCAATCACTTCCAAGCTTTTGCAACTTTATATTATCAAAGAGTTGCGAGGCTTAGACCATATTTTCTCATCTTCTTAGTGTAGATACTATCATCTGTTAAAAAAAGAAAAGAATAAAGCTTGGTAGACCAGATCTTTAGACGAATTTTGTAAGTCATGTGATGTGTCACCAATCGAAAATAGACATGGTAATCAACAGTTAAGTAATAATTCAATTATCAACAACCACGTCATATAGTTTATAAAATTTTGGCTAAATAGTTTGCTTCCCTAGCATTACCTATTATCAAATAATAGTGTTACACTTACCATCTATTTGTAACATCATTCGTATCATTTCTCTAATAGAAATAGAGTCCACCACCACATGTAGATTCTAACTCTATTAGAAAGATGTTACAAATAAACAATAAGAATATCATTTTTTTACCATCAAAACATACATGAAACTCAAACTCCAAGATTCCTTGAAAAAAATAATCTTACAATAATTAATATTTTAAAGTTCACAACCATAAAAAAAGGAGTTACACTGTAATTATTTGCATACATGTAAAAATATATATGTATGAATTTTGTTGTCTGCTTACACCAAACTCACATGAAGAATCTGTGGGGACTATGACCTTGGATTTTCTTGAGGAATAGAAGGTGCAAAAAGGCAACAGAATTATAATCTAATCCGATTTACAATATTACAATATTTCTGAAACCAAAAAATAATATCAAAGCCATGTGAACTGAGTTGGTCCAGTTTGAAAATTTCCCCTCAAATATTTATTCAAAAAATCATCCCAGTTTGCAGCAAAAGTTTAATCCAACTGTTAACTGATAATATACAGAGAAAAAAGAACCCTAGACTACAAATTCTTGTGGGACCCCAAGTCCTTAGAGAGAGAGAGAGCCTCCAAAGTCCTTGTATCTGTCAGACAAGCCCCAACTACAAAAACCAATCTCTCCCCTCAAACTTCACTTACCATTTCTTCTCTGATGCATTTTCACACACTTTCTAAAAGAAACGTTTCTTTTGCACAGCAATGGCGAGACCACAACAGCGATATCGAGGCGTCCGACAAAGGCACTGGGGCTCTTGGGTCTCCGAAATCCGCCATCCTTTATTGTAAGCCCACCCTTCAAAACATCACTGTTTTTACATTCGCGTTTCGGCATTGCGACTTGGAAACTAAACGAAACGTTTTTGTTTCTTTGCTTGTGCAGGAAGACTAGAATTTGGCTGGGAACGTTCGAAACAGCGGAAGACGCAGCGAGGGCTTACGACGAGGCGGCGAGGCTAATGTGCGGGCCTAGAGCAAGAACAAACTTCCCTTATAACCCGAATGCGTCTCAGTCCTCGGCCTCGAAACTTCTCTCGGCAACTTTGACAGCAAAACTGCACAGATGCTACATGGCTTCACTCCAGATGACCAAAACTTCACTGCAAGAGCCAAAAAAGCCGCAAGCTTTAGCGTCATCGGGCGCGAAAATGCCGGATATCAAACCGGAAATTCATCAACCAGTAGCCGAGGAAAATTGGGTTGTGAGGGAAGTAAAAGTAGAGAGCAGCAGCCAGCAGTTCAAGCCACTTGAAGATGATCACATTGAGCAGATGATTGAGGAGTTGCTGCATTACGGTTCCATTGAATTATGCTCTGTTTTGCCACCACAAGCTACCTAAAGTGTACTTCTTTACTCCGCCCGCCGGTTCGCCTGGCAGTGGTCTCGCTGGATTAGTACAAGGAACCGTGAAAATCTAGTTAATCAATTCATGCACGTTACTGATTAGAATCATTTCAAAAACTCCGACCCGATCGAGAGCCTTGATTTAGAGCCCTTTATTTCTTTCTCTGCCAATGCAAACTCATTCAGCAGATTTAACCCAATTTTCTCAAACTTTGCTAGAAATTGTAGTCCTCAGCTGCATTATTAGCTTAGAACCCCATTAGGACTACCAAGTAACCCTTTGATGATGCTATGTGTACATTATTATCATGTATGATATTATTATTATTATTATTATTATTATTATGCTTAATTATTCATGGTTTTTAGTTGTTTCCAGTTCATCTTCTCCGCAATAAGCGCAAGTGATTTGGGTTTCTTCTGAAAGTTACAGAACTGATGTTTTTAATCAGCCACTCCTTTTATTTGAAAGTACATGGAAAATTCGAAGATCATAAAAAAGTGACTGCAGTAAATTTAACTAATTAGAATTCCCTGTACATACAAATATCACTCTCAATGTCCGCATGAAAAGGGAAAACCTCGTGTCACCGGATGAGTAAAATCATGCCCTTGTATTTCTAATCACGTGATACCTAGACTATTATTTCTTCTACACAGTTGTGGAGCCAATATGGGATCATTGGTTATCCATGCTCCCAACAACTTAAAAAATGCCATGTACATTTGTATGTGTATTTTTATCATCTCTATCTTTCTTTCCTCTCTTGTGTGCGACTCTACTGTACGTTTCAAATGCTCGATGAAATGTCTCAGTTAACAAGTTTTGGCAATTTTCAACATTACTTTACAGTTTATTATAGCCACCATTGACAAGCTTCTACATATCATAGTAATTGTTGACATAAATCTTCAATAAATGTGGCAAGTATCGACATATTAATACCAGATGGTCAACGAAATGGGCTAATAAAGTTTTTTAAGTCGAAATCATAACCTAAAATTCTAATTTCGCCGCTGCTTCTACACCTTATATCTTTCGAAGAAAATAAATAATAAAATTGCTCAATGCTGTGCTAGTGCGCTCACGGGACTGTAATCTCATCCAAAAAGGATCACATTGAGCAGGTGAAAAGTAATGCTTAAAATTAGGCACTTCCGACAACACATGGTTTTGTTGCTTCTTTATGTTAAAATTTACGAGGCAAAAAGAATTAAAATAGTGCGTGTAAAACCATAAAAATTTCGACCCTTACGTAAAATTTCAATCTTCTGATAACTGATGGGACTAAAACGGGTTTCTGGGTTTATATCATATTTTTGCTTCTGACTTATGAACCCTAGCAAAAACAACTTATGAGCAGCATTTTTGTTGGCGATTTACCCATTTTGGACACACTTATGAACCCTAGCAAAAATTTGGTGTATATATAAGGAGCCCTTCACAAGAAGCGAGACTTCCCTCATGCACACTGGGATGTCACCGTGAGTTTTGAACCAATGATATAACGTTATGTGGCAAAGTTAAAATGCATGACATTATACTATTTGTCCGGAATGACACAATAACATTTAAAAAGTGTAGGTACGTCGTTCCTATTTAGACTTTAGAGAATAAACTGGGAAGTGACTAATTTGGAAGCACAATATGTAAAGTTTTTCCAACATTCGTTTCATGAATTTGGAAATAACATAGTGACTTACTATGAACAGAAAGTTTAATTATAAATCACATATAAACGCCTGGTGTTACCATAAAAAACATAAGAAATTATGTGATAATAATTATAGACATAGTTAGAAATCTCTCAAATTAGGTGATTGCAACCATTGGAGAATGATCGCTATCACGCTTATGAGATCAAGTAACTATAATTCAGTAACTTTTGCTATAGCTATCTCTAGATTCTATACTGCTGTTATTTTCAAGTTCCTTTTGTAGAATGTTATCTAGCTAGGTTAGTTGAGACATAGGCATAATATGAAGAAGAGAATATTCGGTTTTTCAAGCCTTTTCATTTCAATTTCAAAGAGAATAATAATGCTCGCGTTCCACCCAGAGGAGAACCTATTTGTCCCCCACTTATGACTAACGTATCTTCACCTTACGAACATCATAATCTAAACTGTTCATTCTCTTTGTCATCATCAAAGGATCATTTATGAGAAAAATCATTCAATTTAGAGATCGTTTAGTCTTTCATTCGTGTCAAACTAATTGACGGTTTTTATAACAAGGAGTATCCTCATAATGAATCTTTCATTTGTTTGTTGCATATGAATGGCTAAACGATCTCCAAATTGAATAATTTTTCCCATATATGATCTTTAGACAATGATAATGAGAATGAACGGTTCGGATTATGATGTTTCTATGGTGAAGATACTTTAAGCATAGGCAGGGGACAAGTAAACTTGGTTTTATTTTATTTTATTTTTATTTAAATTCATATGATTTCGTACTATGTCTAACCTTAGTTATTTATATAAACGCAAACTTCTGAATAGTTAAAGTTAGATAAAACAATGTGATATCTCTTTTATATTCAAGTTTGAATCTCTCTTTTTCTAGTTTAAATAAATAAATTAATGTAAAATATCATTGATACAAAAATAAAAAATAAACCCTTATTTGGATAAACAAAAAACAATTCAACCACTCCCTAAGTATTTTTGTAACATCTCACAACGTACATGGGAGTGGATTGTAAGCCTTATATGTACATTCATATCTCTACCTAGCACGAGGTCTTTTGGGAGCTCACTGGTTTTGAGTTCTGTTGGAACTTCGAAGTTAAGCGAATTAGCGCGAGAGCAATCCCATGATGGGTGACCCATTAGGAAGTTCTCGTGTGAGTTCCCAGAAACAAAACCGTGAGGGCGTGGTCGGGGCCAAAAGCGGACAATATCGTGCTACGGTGGAATCGAGCCCGGGATGTGGTGGGGGCCTGGGCCGGGATGTGACAATTTGGTATTAGAGCTAATCTCAGGCCGGATGTGTGCCGAAAAGGACGTCGGGCTCTTAAGGGGGTGGATTGTAACATCCCACATCGCCCAGGGGAGTGGATCCTATAAGCCTTATATGTATATTCCGATCTCTACCTAACACGAGGCATCTTGGGAGCTCATTGGCTTTGAACTTCGTCGGAACTCCAAAGTTAAGCGAGTTCACTCGAGAGCAATCTCATGATGGGTGACCCACTAAAAAGTTATCGTGTGAGTTCCCAGAAACAAAACCGTGAGGGCGTGGTCGGGGCCCAAAGCGGACAATATTGTGCTACGGTGGAGTCGAGCCCGGGGATGTGGTGGAGGCCCGGGTCGGGATGTGACAATTTTGAAACCCAGTTTAGCCCAAATGGTTTTTTTTCTTTTATTCCTAGTCCAACCCTAATTTGAGTGCTTGTAGCTAAATACGTTCATCTTAATTATACTTATTGCCACTTAATACTACGGTCTAGTGGTATTCCTCTTCACTTGTAAGTGAGAGATCTTATATTCAATTTTGGCCAAAGATGAATTTAAATCACATTATTACTAGCGAATTGTGAGGCTAAGTCCATCCCCCTCATTCTTAGCGTAGATAATATCAATTGTTAAAAAAAATTATAATATTTACTAGGATTAAAAAAAAAAAAAGGGAATTCCGACTTTTTTGTTTAATTTGTGCAACAAAATGCATGTGTGTTGCTAGTTTTGAGTTTTTGGTGTCCCATCTCTATCAGTGAAAACTTCATGATTGTTCACCTGTTTGGGAATTGATTTTGCTCCCCACAACCATCAAAAACTAAAGTTGTTTACTCTCATTATATGGTTTTTAACTTTTGATCAAAGTGCTTAAATAATGACCAAAGTTAGTGAGTTCACCATCATCAATTGTTTGAAACTTGAGACCTCTCCTGGGGACCATGATCAATTTTCCACCTGAACTAAAACTACTTTCCCATTTCCTCAAATTCCCCGTGCATCAAATACAACTATAACGATATTTTAAATCAATCATGCACTAACATATGAGAAAGTTAAAACGCATAAGAGCGTAATAAACTTAAAATACCATCTCAGTGACTATCTCATTGTGAGTTTCTCCCCATATTGACCATGTTGCGAAATTACCAGTTGAACAAGAACAAATCATTTTGTTTTCTGGGAAAATTCCCATTTAGACGACAAGCGCTTCTTTTACTGAAGATTGATCTGATAACCTGATTAGATATTGAAATGGACGGGTTTTGGCTCTGAACTTTTTCATCGTTATTGCATGTTACATAGCATTTGTCCAGGTAAAAAGTAGAAAACGATGGATTAATTAAGCAGTAATTCTTCTGTTCTTTCTTCCAGAAAACCAACTGATTAGGGTTTTGGTAAAAACATGCCACGTACGGAATTTGTGTGACCGCAATGATCAAACTTGCATTTTGGAGAACAGAACAGAGGCATTCACTTGAATTTCACACCAGAAGAGAGAGAGAGAGAGAGAGAGAGAGAGAGGACTACAAGAGTCAAAGGAAAGATCTTGATCAGAAGCAAAAGCAGTCAAACAAATGATGGTGTATCCAATCATGGTGGTGTATAGAATCTCATGAAGGAATAGTTTTTGGAAGAGACAATCATATTTGGTGCTCAATCTTTTCGTGACCCAACACTAAAATTTACAAGTAATCGATTATTTCAGTTTTCTTTCTAATTAATAGGAATTATCATTTATTTTAGCCTTTTAGGTGCCTCTTGGATCAAGTGCAAAGCATGCAAAAATATCCAAAAGGCAAATTGCTTTGTTGTAAGGGAGTAGGGAGTGAGAAAAGTCTGGAAGTGAGAGGTTTGGTGGGTGGCCTACTCTCCCTGCGAAGCCAAAATACTTTGAACCTATTTTCAAGCACATAACTCATATTGTATTGAAACGCCATCACGTAGTATAATTGGTTTATTCTATTATAATATATAAATTGTTTATTAACCATAAAATGTAAACTTGTTATCTTAAGTGATTGTGAACTCTTCCCTCATATTATAAAGTGTGAGTTAAATAGATTACAGTTCTGATATCATAATAATTTTCATAAAAATGTCGTAGCACCTAATCCACACATACTGAATTTGATTATTTCTATCACATTAGGTATATCAACTTGTTATCCACTCATCTCATAGTATAAAGCGTGAGATAAACATATAACAGTTTTGATATCCCAATAATTTTCGTAAATGTGGCAACACTTAATTGACACATACTGAATTTGATTATTTCTATCACATTAGCAAGGTATATGAACTCCTTGTCCAGTCATATTATAAAGAGTAAGTTAAACATATTACAATTATGATATCGCAATCATTTTTGTAAACGTGGCAGCTCATAATCGTCACATACTGAATTTGATCATTTCTATGACATTAGGTATATGTCTCCTTCTTCATTTCTTCTTGTTTCCCCATCCAATTAATGTTCACATGGCTGGGCAAGTGCAGCTGTGCATGTTTAAATAAGTTGTTGACATATCCACATGGCGCTAACCGCACTTACTCTTTAAACTAATCCAATGAGATAAATATATGGCATGATAATCTCAGCCTCAAGCACTACTAATCATCTCTGTTAATTAATTATTTTGTCATTTATTCACGTAATTATCTGTTGAGTAGGCGATGGGCCAGTCAAAGGTTTCACCAAATTAATTCGGACATAATCTAGCAGCTTTGAGAATGCTTAAGAAGAAGGGCTGAATCTGGATACTTCACATGTGGAGGTTCGTCAACTATATATTACCTAATTTGTCAAAGTGTTACAGTGCTTGGTCGAACATGTCATCCAGTTTTGTTATTGGAAGAAGGATCTGGAAAAACAAAACTGAACGTTTGAAAATATTGACGTAGTATGGAGATTGATTATCTTATATCGAAGGATAGAAGTCTGACCTAATAAAGCCATGCATTGTAAGAGCAAGTGACACACCCCGACCTTAGTCAGGGCGTGCTATCCGTCACGTGAGAGTGACATAACCATGTGCACGGTGCGGAAGCAAAATTGATATAGAGAAATACGAGTGAATAAAAACCAAACTACTAAAAGTACTAGCTAAGGTGCTAGTGCGAGATTAAGTGTGAAATACACAATTAGAGCATAAATAGCCTAAATGCAATCCGACTAGACAAGTACTAATTATACAACACCCAAAGGTGATCCTACATTTGTGATGTTCTGTCAGAACCACCGTTGAAATCCCCATGAGCCACCAAAGCACTTCAACCTAAAACCTAGACGGGCGCAAAACGAAAAGTGTGAGTGGGCAAAAACAAAGTTTTTCAAAATCATTTAATTTCTCAAAAGTTCTAACCCCTCGCCGTAAAACCTGTATAATTTCCCAGAAGATATAATATATGCTATATCAGAAATCATGCTCGGGATGAAAATCCATAGAAATATACCATGCCCAAGTATCTCAATGAAATGCCATAAGTAATTCAATTAAAACATATCAATGATGGATATCATATCAGCCAGCTCCACCTAACGTGACCTACACGGCTGAATCTATAGCTCATAACCAATCTCAATCATATCAAATCCTGCACACGAGTCGGAAACACCTAAAGTGGCCTCTACGAGAAGACTAGGTGTAAAATAAATATGCTCTAGTGCTACAATCACGTGAAGACCGTACGAATGATCGCGGGTCACCTACGAGTTGGAACCACCTATAATGGTCTGTACGACAAGCATGTGCACCTAACTTGGATCCAATGTGAGCATATGGTGTGGGAGGTGAACATCACGTGAAGGACTGTGCCCTAACTCTGGGCGGGAGCACTAATACTGGGGTGCATGTTTATGAGCTCTCAATGCATCACATCATATCTCGCATAATTAAAGCAATCTCATATCTTTAATTTATGAACTTACCTGGCACTTACCTATGCTTCCGCAACACCAATCATAAATATATGCAACTACTAATGCATAAATAAAATAGGTAGATACTTTGCATGGCATTTCAAAACGTATAATCATTCAAATTCATTTTCTGGGAAAAATCTCAAGTATATAGGTATATACCGAAAAACAAAAAACCCACTCACTGATATGTCGAAGGGTCGTAGCCCCTGAGCTTCGATTGATGGCGCTCGTCCTCTGGATAAGTCTCACCTATATGCGAAATAACTAAATAAACGTTAATTAAAGCACAAACAAAAAACTAGGAAATAACTTCTCATACAATGCTCAAACGGGATGTTTGAATATACCAAGGTGATCTACTCAACCTCATAAACATCCCCATATTTTTAAAATAATTTTTAGACCACCCACGCGCCGACAAGGGCACGACCAGACACGCCCTCACGCGTGGCCAACCCTGACGGAAACTTAACTGCCGTTTGGAATATTCCGTCAACTTTGACGGAATATTCTTCTCCTTCTCCGTCAACAACTTGAATTTTCGCATGTTTCTGGAAAAACTTTAAAATGAAATTTGTCTCAAAATGAAGCTTGGAGTGAGTAGAACACATTCTTACCACTTTCAAGCCTTGAAATCTACGGAATCTCACCAGAGAAACCTCGAACACTCTGGCAACCTCTGCAACTTGATGAACTCGAGCTTCCTGATGTCCAAAACACTTCAAAATTACTCCCCGAACTTCTTGAAGACGTCCTAAAGCTTCCTAGAACCTTAACACTCACTGAAAATTCCACGATCACGATCACATGAACAATGCTCAAAATCTGGGATTTCTGGGTTCTCGGATTTTCAAAGGATTCAAGTTCTAAAAATAGTATGGATGTATTCCTGAGCTCACAAGGAACACGAAGATGGCTTCCAAAACCTCGATTCGTACCTAAATTGATTGGTTCACGAGTTGACCGTACAATTGTACAAATAATGGATGAAAACCGAGATAGGGAGTAGAAAGAAAGGTCAACGGGTAAAGGTATGGGTGTGTGTGGTCCTAGTTGGCAACAAAACAACCAACCACAAACTAGGAAAAATTTAGTTCTAATTGGGTCCAAACAATTAGGACTTAACATGAATTGGACCACTACCAAAACATATCACCCACAACACCAACTAACGTCCAAGGGCAATTTAATCATTTCACACCATCAATAAAAATAATTCGGGACGGCTTGTGACAGCAAGTCCATCCCTAAAAAAATGCTAGCACCCAGTCCATTTAATCCACTCAGTGAACAATGATAGACCTCAATGAACAATGATAGACCAAATGCATCTCCACCCCTAAAAAAAATAGCCTGGTCAATAATATTTTTATTATAAAATAATAAAATAATAATAATTTTATTTTTAATTTCTGACTTTATAAAAAAAATATTAATAATTTCTGACAGTTTATTTATTTATTTTATATTTTTTGGCTAAAAAATCTGGACCGTTGATCTGAAAATCGAATGGTCCTCATTGTGCCACGTCTGTAGCCATTAATTTTAAATTTCAATTTTTTTTACCGTTGGAAATCCAACAGCCTAGGATGGGCCATGTGACATCCCTATCAGATCGGCGAGTGCGCTTGCGCATGCTGGCCCCGTCTCTAATTTCTTGTGCTCGACGCGCGCCTAGTTGGGCATGCTTCCCACGCACTGGGCGCAAAAAAAAAAAGGTGGCCTTTGACGTTAGGTTGACGCAAGCCTGACGTCAGATGGTCCGACTCTTTGGTCTATCGATTATGGGTCGGCCTATGGCCTGGCTTGGACTAGGTGTCAACCTATTAGGCTGGGCTTGAGGGTTTGAACTGGGTGCCGGGCTGTTTAGGGGGCTCGATGCCGGGCTATCAAGCCCCGATGGACTTGCTCTAAGGGATCTAAACCCGCCCGGAGTGAGCCTCCAATAGAGGCAAGTGACATCGGTGAGTCGTATGATGCGTAACTATCTCCTGCGGTTTAAAGATGACTCAGCTGTTAAAACCTTTTGGGCGCGTTTGTTGCACCGGACTATGTCGGACTGGACTAGCTTCAGGGACTAAGCTGGACTGGCTTAGACTAGACTAAGCTGGACTGATTTAATGAAGCGTTTGATGCAGTGTCGGACTAAAAAGCAGGACTTTAGTATTATATTATATAATCTATATCTTTTAATATTTTATTATTAAATTTAATCAAATACTAATATTTTATAATATTTACCTTTTTTCTTCTTTCTAGAATCATCTTCTTTCAACTTTTTTTTCTTTGTTCGACATCTTCTCTCTGTCTAAACCTCTCTTTTTTCTCCGCCCACTGTTTACCTCTCCTTTCTCTGTACCTCTATCTTCTCCCATCTCCCTTTTTTCTTCCGATCCATCTCAAATTACTCTGGCCTCCTTCTTATTTTTTAAAGTTTGAAACTTGTATTTATTTTGTTTTGCCTCAAAGAAAACGACATGGAGCGGGTGCTGAGCTGCAGGTAACGGAGCGAGCTGAAACTTTGTATTTATTTTGGAATTGAGGGCTCGAGGACTTTCTGGGAGAGGGCAGAGAAGTGCTTAGGCTTAAAGCTGTGGTGTGGGGGATTATGATGTTCAGAGCCAATGCCATGTGAATTGTTTCTTTCGGATATATGGGGTGGGCTGTGGTGGTTGTTTGTTTCTCTGCTTTTATTCCTCAGCCACGGGAATGAGGTGGGACAGGACAAAGATGCAGTTTGTGGCCAAGTTCTTCATATCTTTGTTTTTTAGGTCGGAGGGCGCGACCGATGAGCTTGGTCTGAGCAGAGGTGAATTCGGACGACGGAGCTCGTGAGTTCTCCGATTGAAGTTCAAATCGAGGTCTTTGTTCATGATTCAGGGTTGGGGACGAGGAGAGGGAGAAAACGCGAGCAAATAGGAGAGTAGAGGACGTGAGCAGAGAGCGATTGAAGGGATTAGCTAGTCCTATGGTTCGCGACGTCTCTCGCTAAGACCGTCTTGCACGGTCCTTAGTCGAGGCGAGTCCGGCTTACTCCCACTAAAGCTAGTCCCGTGAAGTAACAAACATGGGACTGCACTAACTATTAGTCTAGTCCAGTCCAATGAGGGCTAGTGAAGGGAAACAAACACACCCTTTTGGTTTTAGGGTGGA
This sequence comes from Malus sylvestris, assembly GCF_916048215.2. Taxonomy (NCBI): domain Eukaryota; kingdom Viridiplantae; phylum Streptophyta; class Magnoliopsida; order Rosales; family Rosaceae; genus Malus; species Malus sylvestris. Next base: position 4,565,047 of record NC_062267.1, on the reverse strand, counting down.
CCCTTTCACTTAGTTTATTATATACGTTTAGCGAAAACAATGTTTATACAGGTGAATGTACTTTAAACTAATCAAAACTATAACGAGGAAGATTTAGGTGTAAATGGAAAGCACATTTGTTATGAGCGATGTGACTATGTCAACTTCTACATGCATTAAACACATTTTATTTCTCTTTACTCTTAAAAAACTCTTTTTGGGTTGGAGCTTGGGGCTACAATTAACATGTACATAATATGGATACAAATCAATAATTTAGCACGTGGCAGCAACCTATTGGGCGATTTCGTAAGTTTATAGAAGTTCTTGCAAGTCATTGTTTGAAAAGATTTTTCATTGTGCTCGGAACACACGGAGTGGAACACTACATGTCAATATACAATTGAAGAAAAGTTTTGTTTTGTTTTCAAGTGTCTCTCCAATAGTATAATAATATGTGATATTCTGTTATGTATTCTTGATACACTAAAAAATCTCCCTGTTGTTCGATACAAGATCACATGATGTGAGAGCTAAAGGAAAGTTTTTTTCGTCACAGGCTGTTGGACCATTAGTTTGGTACTACTCTTTTCCGCCTATATAAGGTTGGGTTGAAATGGGTTAGGCCTAACTTGATTTTGGTCACTGGGCTTCTAAGTAGCCCTATCATATATTAAAAGGCCCAATAAACTCATGTTTGTGTTCATAACCTCTAAGGCTTTTTCTCGTGTACACATTTAAGTTACAAATTTAAACAAAAATCGCTATATCTTTTTGGATTAAATAATTTAACGGCTTTTATTCATACGTATAACCTGAATAACATGCACTACAGAAATTTCATCATAAACTCACTGCCTACTTGGAAATTAGGCCTATTTGAAACGCTTGTTTATAAGGTACTTCATTTATAAGAACTTCTGTGTGGGAAGCACTTTTATTAAAAGCACGTTGAATTTTTTTAATATTTCAACAACAAACCATCTTCAAGTGGTTTTATTATCCATAAGCACTTTTACCATTTCTGAGTGGTTTTATAGTCTCTAAGTACTTTCATATTTTATTGTCAATCATTGTTGCTTGTTAGAAGCGTTGTTGTTATTTAAATAATTTTAAGGTATCTCAAACCGTTTTTGGTCATTTCTGAAGTAGTTTTGAACACGCCAAATGTTTTGTCATTTTGTTTAGTTTGAAGTAGTCTCTACTCAGTTGTTGCAAATATGAATTCATTCAACTTGAGGCCCACCCACTATGGAACCTAAACACCTAACGTTGACAATTTAAATTCATAAAAAATAAAACCCAAACCTAATATTTATATATATATATATATATGGAAATTAAAATAGGAGCAGAATCTAAAGGGAAAGTACAACTTAACTCTGTTTTTTTGGAGCAGAGGTTGAAGTGTATTGGATTGGATTAGCTACTCTTATTTTAAGATTAGGGTTTCTTAATTTAAGGATTTAGGGTTCGTTAGGGTGGTAAGCGTGCTTAATCCAAGATGCAGATTCCCACGAAAAATAAAGACAACAAAATTGGGTGTGGACTGTTTTGTAGGGTATGCTTAAAGTTAAGGGGAATATTTGCACATGGTGATGGGGTAGGGGGAGGTCCTTCTGTTTTTTTCTACTCTGTTTAGGTTAACCTCTACACTCCCTGTGATCTTTCGTAGCCAAGTGCAGATTTTAATGTTAAAAATTTCGGAGGTGGTTTAGCGGTTCACTACTAACCAATATTGATATTATCTCTAATTTAATCAGATGTTAAGACTTTAAAATGATAACACTGTTCGTTAATGTTGTAATTATCGTGAACTTAACCACCTGCCAATACAAGTGAAGGTGAGGTTCTATAGAAATAGATAATAATAAATAAATAAATAAAGACTTCTTGTGAACCCTTTTGTGTAGGAAACTGCAAGAAAAAAGTGGTTAGGACTTTCGTTTGGACTAGTCACTCTGTACTGAGTCTTCTCCTTCAAGTCTTTGTTAGCATTTATTTTGACTAGTTTTCTTAAGAAAATATGAAGACTTTAAAGTGGCGGAAATTAATCATGCTTATGCATTATGCACTTCAGTGCAGGTGTGATATTCATCGATTTTCTTTCTCTCTAGCAACTAACAAATTAACCACTAAGGCCATCTCCAACCGAAGGCTGGTCAGAGGGCTCGTTTGAGCCCTCTAGCCTTCCAAGATTCCCCAAGATATTAATATTTTAATGAATAGTACAAGGCCATATTTGCCTCCGTCTCCAACCGAGGGCCAGAGGGCCAAAGGGCTCGTTTTAGCCATGTCACAAAAAACCGTCTCCAACCGAGGGCCAAAGGGCCATAGGGCCAAACATAATTTATTATTTAAAAACTACAATTTAATGTTGTATAAATGACCTAGGAAGTTATACGAAAAAAATAGAATTGAAAAAAAATATGAAACAAATTTTGTGAAATAAAAGTTATAGGAAAAAAAATATGAAACAAAATTTGATTCATATGAAAAGGAAAAAAAAAGGGGAAAAAAAGAAGTTTACATTCATTAAAAAAAAAATTTAAAAAAAAGTTTAAATTCATTAAAAAAAAAAAAAAAAAAGAGGCCTAATAATACAACGGCTATTAGCCGTTATATTCAAAAACATTTCAAACTATTAGTGTCGGTTATAACCGACACTAATAGTAGAACTATTTAAAAAAAAAAAGATCTTTAATGTTGTCGGCTATAACCGACAGCAATAGGAAATCATTAAAAAAAAAAATAGCCAGCCCTCCAGCCCTCTTCGATCCCGTGGGGCCCTCCCAGATTCCAGAGCCCTCTGGCCTAGCCCTCGGTTGGAGACGGTTTTAGGGCTATTTTCGGCCCTCTGGCCCTCTGGACCCTTCGGTTGGAGATGGCCTAACCAGGGTCGGCCCTAAGTATTAAGGGGCCCTGTGCAAAACTTAGATGGAGGCCCTTCATTTTTTTAATGTTATATTTCTTTATTATTATTATTTTTAATTTTTTTTCATCTATAAAACTAAAATATTACAAGTTACTGCAACAAAAATAAGTTGTTTGATCAGCTAGGTGTTTTTCTTTACCTTCAAAGGTCCTGAGTTTGATACCCGTTGGATTCCTTTTTGTTATCTCCTGTTTACAAATTTGCAAAAGCTTAAAAAAATATAACAAAACAATATCACTAGGATACAAACCCAGCACATGGGCTATAAGAAAGAAGAGCTAAACCGTTTGCGCTAGAACTACAAATAAGATTGTCTTTTGCATCTAATTATTTTATATGCATCTTTATACATGTAATGAAAATTTAGGGGCCCTTCCGAATTTTGGGCCCTGTGCGGTGGCACCTGTTGCACACCCTCAGGGACGGCTCTGCCACTAACACTATCGTTTAAAAAAAAATGCTACACTTTTTTCCCCAGAAAAAAAAAAAAAAAAACTTACATTTTATTAGGAAATTTTAGTGCAAGTTCAAATCAAATTCAATATGGTCAATGCAACTGAATTTGATTTGCATTTACTGCCATTTCCCTATATTTCTTATGGCCATTTCCTTGCATTTTCTCAAGTTTGACACTTTTCATGATAAGCAACTCAAATAAAATATTGCTATAAAAAAACTCCGTGAGTCCGTGACGTGGTACAATATTACATAACAACGCTAAACATCCAATAAATAGTAATGTATCACGATTTTGTGTCTTTTCATCAACTGTTTATCGTTCTTTCAGTCTTACTCTTGATTAAGAAACTATAACCGGCTCTATCCAAGCATCTTTCCTTTTTTTTTTTTTTTTTTTTTTTTATAACTAAAATACTTGTATTAGGCAGTGTAGGACAGTTTTGAAAAAAGTAACAACCCTACATTTTCATATGCCAAAATTTCTTGGAAATTCCACAAAAAAAAAAAAAAAAATCATCAGAAAAAACCTCACAATCACATTGATTTGAGGTCTAATTTGTAAAGATAAAGTACAATTAAAAGGAACGGTCGGGTGCCTAAAGTACCAGCTGGCCATTTTAAAGCAGAAGACCAAGCAAGGAGACAAAATAAAGGATGACATCTGCCAAGCACTCGATTTCTATGGTTGTTTGATGACAAAAGAAAAAGAATTGGGTCACGCCTGTCTGATACTGTTAATTTTTATCAAAAGCATCTCGTTTAATCGTGGCGGAGGAAGGACGGGCGGCGAGTTTCTGAGTGTAATGGTCTTGACCTCTTCGGAGGAGGATAAATCTCTTGTACGCAACTATTATCAAAGAGCTCATTTGGCCTAATATTTCTTCATTTAAAAATAAAAAACATCTTGCTTTCTTTGTCACTTAACCCTTTAGTCCAAGTTTACTCCTTTCATTAGGCCCTTTAAAGGGAGGGGTTCCTTCTTCTTTTTTTATATGAGAATTTAGGGGTGGGTTCGGTACGGTTACCGTATCAAACCCCTTGTACCAATTACCATACCAAACTTTCGGTTTGGTAAAATCTATTACTATTACCGTACCAAACTTTCGGTATACCGAAGTTCGGTATTGCCAAAAGTTCGGTTGGCATGGTATGGCAATGGTAATTGCCATTTTGTTTTGGGACAAAATCTGTTTTTGTTTTTTAACCCAATTCAAGGGAAAAACTTTTTTTTGTACCTTTATCTCATACATTATAGATTAAATTCATCTATTCTTCATCATTCACAATTCACACACATAATAATTCAAAAGATGCATCAAAATTCATCATGAAAATTAAGCTTACAATCCAAATAGAAGTTACGAATCAAAACAAATAGAAGTTAACAATCCAAATAAAAATTAAAGTTTCAAACCAAATGAAAGTTGGAAGTAAACTTCAAAAAGGAGAATTCATTGATCAGTTATTCAAGCTTAAGATGTCGAAGCTTTTGGAGGAGACATTGAACTTGTAGAAGATTGAGTTTGTGTCAAGCCTACATTACAAACAAAGAAAACATATTAATTAGTAGCAAGAAGAATTAAAGTTGAAAACCATTTAATAACAAATTTACTAAAAAACATAAAGCATATCTTTCTTGTTTTCTCTTTTTCTATTTCCTTGTAAAATTGAAGCATATCTTCCGTTGGTTCCTTGTAGAAGTTTACTTCATCTGCCCTAAGTCAACCACTAGTACGCACTAGTGCCTCCATTATTTTAGGATAAAATGATACCCTAAAGGGTCCACAACCCTCCTCCCTAGGCTAAATGCATTTTCACTAGTAAAAGTAGAAGTGACGGTTACAAAGATATTTTGGCTATTTGTGAAAGAATTAGGAACTCTTTTGTGTTTGATTTCCACAATTTCAAGAGATCAAAGTCACCAACAACAATCCTAATATAAGTAGGGTTTTATTTTCAAATTATTGGAATATTATAAATATGTGTTATATAATTATCTATTATATAATTTATAAATTATATATTATATTGTATTTTCGGTATGGTATGGTAATACCATGGTAATGGTATCCATTACCAATACCGTACCATGAAATTTCGGTACGGTACAATACCGTACCATTACCGATTGGTACGAAAAATTTGGCACAAAATCGGTATGGCACGGTTGGCAATTCGGTTGGCACGGCAATTTGACAAAAAAATCCACCCCTATGAGAATTAGTTGTGAGACTCATTCTACCTTGAACTTCAACGATCCGAACCGTCTATTTTGTAAGTCTCGATTTATAGATCATCCTTATAAAATTTCAATTCAATCCGAAATCATTTGGTTATTTAATTATCACATGAAACTTCATTGTTTCTCATAGAACAAAGTGTTCATCAATTTCTTTGAACTCAACTAGATGTCTCAAATACTTCCGTTTTGGTTAATATGTTGTAAGGATGATCTAAGATGTGCAACTTGAAAAATAAACGTTTCCGATTGTGAAAGTTAGATGTGTTGTGGCCCCACAACTAATCCCCATTTAAAAAAAAAAAGATTATTTCTTCCCTTAAAACCCTTCTTCATTTTATTATAAATTATAAATTTTTTTACATAAAAGACGAATTTAATACCAAATTAAGAATTTTGATTTAAACTCTACCGTTTAAATTACTAGGAATTTTGTCATGTGGCTTTTTGACTTCAAGGACCCCATAAATAGGAAAAAGGAATATGAAACTATGGATTGTGCAAATTGTGGCGCCGTTAACCAGATGGTTTTGTATCGTGTTGAATTGTGCATCTGGCGTCTGGTATGAAGTGTCAGGATTTTGTGGCGCTCTGATTTGCTATGCAACTTGGATCCTGGTTTTCTTTACTAAATAACACATGCCATGTTTCAATCTAAAATTAGACTTCTAACTTACTAAGGTTTGGCTTACCTGATGTCAGCCTCCCTATGCATGTACCCATTACCTGACTAATATCGTTTGCCGTTTTTACCTTCACGCATTCTCGTTACTTTTTTGTTATTGATTTTCTTTTATTCATACGATTTAACAACCAAAAAAGTAAGAGAGATGTGTGAAAAGTAAAAATAGATGCCGATAGCATCATCCTTCTCAAATTTGTCTATTTGTGACAGTATTCCTAGATGAAATAGTAATTAATTACGAGAAAAAAAAAAGGTAAGGCCTTCCATTCTATAGTAGACCGGAAAACTGAGTATGGTTCCAATAATATAGAATTTAAACTTCTACAATTATAAGTGAGAGATCCTAGGTTCGATTCTCGCCAAATGCGAGTTTAAACCATATTATTGCTAACACATTATGAGGCTAAGCCCACCCCTTCCCCTTAGTGTGGATAATATCGTTTGTTCATAAATAAATAAAACTTCAACAATAGGCCAGAAAATTCGAATGCTCTGAAAGTGATTTTTATTTTTTACTTCAATATATTGAACTTATGAGTGTGATACCTACTCAATAAATAAAAAGAGAGAGAAAATAGGTAACAAATTATAAATAGACAAAAAAAAAGTGAACTTTACGAAAAACTCTCGGTACTGTTTGTCACATCCTAGCCCGAGCCCTGACCACATCCCGGGCTTGACTCCACCGTAGCACGATATTGTCTGCTTTGGCCCCCGACCACACCCTCACGATTTTGTTTATGGGAACTCAGATGAGAACTTCCCAGTGGGTCACCCATCATGGGATTGCTCTCGCGTGAACTCGCTTAACTTCAGAGTTCTGACGGAACCCGAAGCCAGTGAGCTCCCAAAAAGCCTAGTGCTAGGTAGAGATGAGAATATACATATAAGGCTTAGAGGATCTACTCCCTTGGGCAATGTGAGATGTTACAATCCACCCCCTTAGGGGCCCGACGTCCTCGTCGGCACACTTCCGGCCAGGGATTGGCTCTTATACCAAATTGTCACATCCCGGCCTGGGCCCCGACCACATCCCAGGCTGAACTCCACCGTAGCACGATATTATCCGCTTTGGGTTCCGACCACACCCTCATGGTTTCGTTTATGGGAACTCAGACGAGAACTTCCTAGTGGGTCACCCATCATGGGATTGCTCTCGCGCGAACTCGCTTAACTTCGGAGTTCCGACGGAACCCAAAGCCAATGAGCTCTCAAAAGGCCTCATGCTAGGTAGAGATGAGAATATACATATAAGGCTTAGAGGATCAACTCCTCTAGGCGATGTGGGATGTTACATTGTTCACTTTAACGAAAAATCATATTTTTACACTAAAAAGTCAATCCTTGTACTATTCACTTTACTCTTTATTTGGTCCTTATCGTTAAAACTCAAAATTTTTAATCCCTTTTCATTAGTTTTGCTAAAAAAAAAAGGATGGATCCCACATTTAATATATAAAGCTCATGTATCAAACTCACACCATTATGATAATCGTGTAATACAAATTAAACTTTTTTCTTTTTTGAAAAACAATATTATCTACCTAAGGGAGTGAGGGAGTGGACTAATTTTTACTATGGATTTATCATAATAATGTGGTTCAACTTCGCCTTTGATGAAAATCGAACCTAAGACCTCTCACTTATAAGTTAAAAAGAATACCATTAGGTTATACAAATTAAACTTACAATGCATGATTGTTAAATATAAATATCACACTCACCAAAACACCGCAAGTTGTCGAATTAATTAAATATGAGAAAGTGGGATAAAATCATAATAGCTATGATATTGTCCGATTAGCTCGAGGAATATGGAGTGATAGGAACTTGCATGACAGTAATAGAATCATATACTGTGAAAGGAACTTACCTTGTTAGTCCAAGATAAAAATTAAAGAATAATTCAACTTGTCCAATTGTCTTTGTTCTTTTTATAAGGGATATGATACTTACGAAGAAATTTTCACAACCAGTCGTTAATTAACTCACAACAAGCCCTAATATGCTACTAATCAAACTCACGTTCTCATATCATTTTGTGTCGAACATGATATTATACGATAAGATACTTATGAAGATACTTTTACAACTAGTCGTAATTCACTCACAACATCACAACAAGCCACAAATGTGACTTACTATCGAACTCATTATACATATATACAATACAACATTTGAGATACTCCAATTAAGTAAAGATTGAATATCGCTAAACTGGTCGGTAATGTACACAAAATTGTTCTAATTTGATCAATTTGGTCTTTAATTCACTCATAACAAGCCACAAATGTGACTCATTATACATACCTAGAATCATCATGTTAGTTTAAGACTTTGAGACATTCTCCAATTAAGTAAAGACCAAATATCGCTAAACTTGTCGGTAATGTACAAAAAAGGGTTCTAAGTTGATAAATTTGGTTCTTGACACGCTTTAGGGAGAGACTTTGGCCTTTCCAAATTTTGATTTCAAATTTCAAAGGGGCCAAAATAATGGCTAACTTCAAATATTCCAAATGCCCTTGCCTTGACTTTTATATGTGATCATAATGTTTGAGATTTAATAATAGATAGGAAGAATTTTCAGGGTGTACCACAAATCACGTAGCGTGGGCGTTGCTTCAGGCTTTTTTATTGGCTTTTTCTTCCTCCTTGCCTTGCTTCTTCCTTCTCTTTTACTTCCCCAGTTCCCCTCCCAGCTGTGTAAATTAAAGGACTTCTATTATAAATGGTTTCTGGAATTGACCCGTCTATTAAAATGATTTTTAAAATTGGAAATTGGTGGATGTTGTCTTTGAAAATGAGTATTGCAAATCAACGTGATTCTTCCATCATAATTTCGTTAAAAATTCTATGATGTATGATGATGTGGTACATAACTGATTTTTTTCAATGCTGTGCTGTAGAAGTACTCAGTCGCAGACAATCGAATAGAAAATAGGTAAGTAATTCATGCAAAAATATGACAAATTTGGGAGGGGAAAAAAGGAGTATTGAGAAGATTTATTTACATGTCCATAATTAAAAAATAAATATACGTAATATTTAAAAGAAAAAGAATTACTATACTTTTGACACGAGTATGTCGACCAATCGGAAACCGTTCAATGTACAGTTCGCAGTGCATGTCTTCAACATGCGTGTGGATTTGTAACAAGTGGTTTTTCTTTTCGAGTCGATCACAATTTTGCATGTGCGTAGATTTTTTTTATTTTGTACTTTCAGCTGATAATTTTGCATACATTTAAAACGATGATTTTGATTATTTTGAAACGGCTCGTTACAGTAAAATAATGTTCATATTTATACTAATTTTTTTCGTCTGAAACTTTTTTTTCGTTATTGAAAGCATGCAGAAACAAAATCGTTTCAATACCGTTATAATACGCACTAAACAGATAATGAATCGTATAGAAATCTTCGGATTTAATACCACATCAACATCCACTACTTGTTTTAATTAAATTAAAACGTTGTGATCCATTCTATTTGTTCATGCTAATGAGGAAGTACAAATAGAAGACTCTTTTTACATGTGTTCGTTGAAAGTCCAATATTTCTCTGTGGAGTCCGGACGGTCTCTGTTTTCCATACCTTTGTCTCTCCCAATTTCATCTGTGAAATCTCTGACAGACCCTTCCATCCCTCTCTCTCTCTCTCTCTCCTCCCAATATTCCACCATAAAAACCCCTCCCCTTTCCACCGCCTCTATCCATCTCTCTCTCTCCCCAAAAAAGCACCAAAACCCTTCAAAGATTCCCTTAAAACACAATCCAACACTACAATCCAAGTAGGCTCTAAAACTTCAGCACCCAAATGTCCCGCCACAACTCCTCCTCCGCTTTTCCGTCTTGCTTCCGCCCCTCCACCTCCACCAACCGCCGTCTCCCACCACCGTCTCCGCTGCCTCCTCCGCCGCCCAGCTCCGGGCAACCCAACCTCACCACGTGCCTCTACCACACAGACCTCGCCCTCTTCTCCCTCACCTGGTCCCGCTCCTTCCTCGGCCGCTCCCTCCACCTTAACCTTCTCCGCCACTCCTTCGATTCCCCCCTCCCTCCGTCGCTATCCTCCCCTTCTTTCCACCTCCACATCAAGCCCTTCCTCTTCTGGAAGAAGCACGGCTCCAAGAAGCTCTCCCCCAACATTCTCCTCTACTGGGACCTCTCCAGAGCCCGGTTCGGCTCCGGACCCGAACCCCAATCCGGGTTCTACATCGCCGTCGTCGTCGACAACGAGATGACCCTCCTCGTCGGCGATTTGACCCGCGAAGCCTACGCCAAGACCCGGGCCAACAAATCAGAGACATCTCAAATCCCAATCTTGAAACGAGAGCACGTCGTTGCCAAGAAAATCTACACCACGAAAGCCCGGTTCGGCGGAAAATTGCGGGAGATCCGAATCGATTACGGGTCGAGCGCCGACCCGACCCGGCTATGCTTCAGCGTCGACGGCCAAATTGTCCTGCAGATAAAGCGGTTGAAGTGGAAATTCAGAGGGAACGAGCGAATCGAAGTCGACGGGACTCCGGTGCAGATCTCGTGGGACGTCTACAACTGGCTTTTCGAGAGCGACGGCGACGACGGCCACGCGGTGTTCATGTTCAGATTCGAAGAAGACGAGGAGATTAAAGAGAACAATTACCAATTCGGTCATCTGAATTCGTGGAATTTCGGGATGAGCGGGATTGAGTGGCGAAAGATGGGGAAGAGCTTCTCTTCTTCGTCGGTATCGATGTCGTCGGCGGGTTCTTCCGGCGGAAGCTCGTCGGTGATGGAGTGGGCGAGTACGGAGGAGAGCGAGCTCAACGGCGGTCCTGCTGGTTTTTCTCTGCAGATTTATGCTTGGAAAAGGTGAAGTCCAATCCAGTCCAGTCCAGTCCAATTTAATTCATGAAACTAGTACTATAGTGTGTTTGAGATGTTAAATCTTGGTGGGATTGGATTATATAATGATATTACTGATTAGCTAGTAATCTCTCACTAACCCATTTGTTTGTTGAACATAAATCGAATAAATTCCGATTTAATTGAAGCATATATACAAAATTCGTATATAATTAGAGCTAGCTAGTTACTCGGCAAGTAGAAGAGAAAACCCAGCTGGTTTTTTGTTGTTGATTTTTTGTATTGGGAGAATTGGTGTAATTTTCGTACTGTTTGTGTAATGAAGTTTGTGAAAGATGAAGAAAAACATAAGCATTTGCTTGCCCATCGTACTAGTAGCTCAAGCAGTTAAGAACGTTTATTCATTTAATGCAGTTAAGTGCGTTTATTCGAGGTTCATTTGTTGGAAGGAAATTCCCACTCAATGTTTGGGACTTTTGATTGTTTTAGTGGTTTGGACGTTATTTTTCAATTCACTACATCTCGATTAATAGTTTTAAGTAGTTGAAAGAGTTTATCTGCTAAATGCAGTTAATAGCGTTTATTCGAGTTTTATTTATTGGAAGGAAATTCCTAATTATTATTTTATGCGAAGTGGTTGATTATTTTGAGTGGTTTGCATATTACTTTTCAATTCAGGACATTTCGGGTTTAAATTCTTAAGCAAGATATATTTTTTATGCTGAAAAAAGCAAAGAGAATCAAAAAGCGCAAAAATAAGAACAAAAAAGCCTTAAGCTTTTAAGATTCTGACATCTGGTCGTGAGCTGTGAGATTTTGTTTGAGATTTTGTTTGGGACTATGGTAGGTAGTTCAGATGAAATTTTCCAAAGTTTGCGACACTGGGCATGTTGCATGTACTTTATTTATTTATATTTCTACTATTTAGTTTATTTTCTTGGTGTTTTTTTTTGTTTTAACAAATAATATTATTACACTAAAGTTCGAAGAGTGAATTATGCCTTATAATTTCAAATTCGTTTTTGACGATAATCGAACTTGAAAGTGAGAGGAATGCCACTAGCCAATAGGATTTTCTTTGTGAGGATCGTGTTCGTTCATCGTAACTATTTACGTTTAGTTTTAAATAAAAAAATTAAAATAATTTATGACCGTATGAAGTACGATGAACGGACATGATTTGTGTATTCCGAAATCCTCATAAAGAGGATTTGGATTCTGCCACTAGGAATTAAGCGGTTTTGTGTGTGTGTGTGTGTGTGTGTAAATTAAATAAAAGCAATATCTTGGTCATTTAGGCGCAATTTGAACCGTGAAATTTGCTGACCGTCTCTTTGGTCGATAAATAAACGGCGCATTCACACAACTCCTTTTATGTGATATACTTTTTTATTATTTTTATTTTTTTCAATCCATTTCATTTGATGATTAAAAAATAAAAATAGTATATAAAAAACAAATATGAGTGAGAATAACACCGTCTAATAAATTGTGATCGGACGGTAGATTGGGGTCACGAAAATTGATAAAGTAAAAGGACAATATTGGGCGACCAGACCTGACCCAGAAAGCTAAATGTATGAACCGGTCAAATGAAATGAATGAGTATTGGGACAGAAAAGGTCGTCTGATTCTTCAGAAGCTTTTCATGGCATAACTGGCATTGGTGGTAAGCTTGACTGCTGCCGGAAGAGACTCTGCTTTTCCAGTTTCCTCTGTATTCCCGCCTTGCATTTAAGTTAAAGGAGGGTTGAATAATCAAAGGATAATTAAGCTACATGGATAAATACAGGTGTACGAAATGAGAAAATATATGTACGAAAATTATTTACGTAACATTCAAAAGCCAATCACCAAAGGATGATTCAGTGTTGTAAACGAATTCTAGGTCTGTATTTCATACAACTCGTCTTCTATTTGATTTCTATAACCAATGAATCATACGATGGTAGTCAAGGAAAGGATGAAGTGACTTTGTGAGTCTTCTCAACACCCAAATAGATGGACTGCCGGCGAAGCGACTATTTAATCCTTATATATAAAGTAACATTCAAGAAGCCTAAGTTATATTCGTTACGAATTATCGTCTGATCATCTTATGGATGAAATATTTTTCACTTAAACCCATTATGTCCTACCTAATGCGAAAATTGCTCTAATCAAACAGCCCTACATTTATTCACATACAACGTTAATCTGAACGTTGAATTGTTGAATGAGTAGTTTCATTGACAAATAAAACTCTTCATATAGGTTTCCTTTCTGTACTGGGTGTTGAAGCATCAGCTGCTGAAGTTGTCAAATTGGCGCAATAAGCTTTGTGATGCTATCCAATACGCACGTGTTTGTATGCAGTCTTCTCTGCTAATATGAAAATCCCCCACAGCCTACCATAGGAAACAAGACTCAATCCACCTTATTTACGGCCCAAAGAGGTTCGCTTTCAGTCGGTATCATGCATGCATTGCCTTCTTTGATTTTTCTTTCAGTTAACTTTTGGCAAGTTTGTTTAGGGTACAGTACCTTGATTAGGAAGAGAAGCGTTAGGATCCGTCGCTAGCATGTCTATGCTGATTCTAGAATTCATGCATGTAGAACTCAAAAGGAAGATGCTTGCGCAGGTCACAAACCATTAACGTCTAAGATCAACTTGAATGCATTCGCCGGATCCAAGCATTTGCCTTTCTCATCATCATTTCAATTCAATACAATGTACCTAGTTGTCGATGTCGATGAAATTTCTACAATGAACCAATGCATGAGAGTGCCAGCGCATTGAAAAGATTGGATTTGCATGAATCACTGTCATTCTTGTGAATGCAAACTTTTGTCGTCTTCTCTTTTGATGAAAAAGTACCTGCAAAATAATAACACCTAAGATTAAGACCAAAAGCCGCACGCACCCATGATGAATGATGGGGACTTTGGCCGAAGAATCTCCGATGTCAAAGTTAGAATTTGAGAGAGAAAGTGTCTAGGAATTTTTGGGAAGAGAACGACCTTGCATTTTAGTGGGAAAACATGGCTATTTATAGGGGAGTGACTGGCCCTATTTGGAGAATAGGGGCTAGCCACATATGGTCAAATTGTGAGTATAATTGCAAGATATTATGTGAAATAATATCTTGCAACTAACTTGGCAATTAATCCCAAATTGAATAGGAAACTTAGGAATTACCTTTTGAGTGAGGATTTGATGAAGAGTGATGAGTGGGTTTTGAATAAATATCATTTTGATCACCTTTGACTCTTCCTTGATTAAGCCGTTATTGTCCGTTGTATGCGTGTGAGAATCCCGATGTGCCTCAAAGGTAATTTTGTCATTTATACCCAAAAGTACACGTGTTGCCTCTATAATTTTCTTAATTATTTTTTGCTCCACAATTCTAACCGACAAAAACATCGGTGAATTTTGCACACCATGTATTGTAGAAAGGGAGGTGATTTTCACACACCCTTTTTAGCGTTTCACGCACTTTATTTTATTTTATTTATAGCCATCAGATTGAATAAACCAAACGAAATCAACAACCATGATTAAACAGTAGTGTGTAAGAAGCTTAATCAACGGCCACGATTCTCTCCCCTCCAAATCACCCTCTCCTTCTCTCTCATTCTATTTAAACGGTTACGATTAAGTCATATCAACATCTTGTTTTAACTTCTTTTATAGAGAGAGAAAGACAAAAAAGAAAGTGTGAAAGAATGAGAATGAGTGGGAGGGGATTAGGCGGGGAGGGAATCCTACTCCGTGAAACCGTTGTAAAAAATCTCTCGTGTTGATTCAAAGGTGGGGTTGAATTGAAGGTGCAGAGTTGTTGTCCAGATGCTTCTTGTAAAAAGAGGGCATCTCTCTCTGTCGAATCTAATAAAAAGGCACAACACAGAGAGAGAGAGAGAGAGAGAGAGAGAGAGAGAGAGAGAGAGAAGGAGAGAGAAGGACTCAGGAGAGAGAAGTAGGGTTTCACAGTTCACATGCAGATTGTCTGTCTTGTCTTGCTCTGGGCGGGAATGGGATTTGTCGATTTCTTTCGATACTAGGTATCTTTACTTAACATTCACAAAACAGTGAACTGCTTTCAAGTAAAATTAATGGCATTCGTTTCTCCCTGTAAAAAAAAAACGAATTTAATCACCAAATGATTCACATTGCTTACAGCACAAGTTATAAAAATAAGTCAATGCTTTAGTTGTAACATGCAAGCCAAGTTTCCAAGTGCTTTTAAGTATGGTGGTTTGCAAGTTTCTTAGAACTAGGGATCTGCGGGTTCATGAACTTTGAGCAATTTTCATCATCATAGCCGGAAAACTTGACAATAAGTTGTGGTTGTTAGTTTTAGATATATTCATTTTACTTGCTCGATTCACAAAAATGAAATAGAGTTCTGAGAAGCTTATTTGTGAAATAACCCGTACGAAATTGAGGTGTAAACTAATATGTAGACACTCTATTTTTCTCTAAAGGCATATTTTAATCTACCATACTTCACAAGGAAGATCGGAGATTCGACGTAAGTACAAAAGGGGGCCATGGTCCTCTGGCCTAACCGAGATCTACTTTAGCAATCACTTTGCTATTTTGGTGAGTCTTTAAAAAATAATTTTAATTAATGAGACCAACCAAACCACTTAGTATTATGATTTAGTAGTATTCAACTTCACTTGTAAATGAGGGTTCCCGAGTTTGATTCTCTTTAAAGGCAACAAAGTTATTATGGTTGGTTCATTGTAAGACTTAACTCACTCCTCCGCTCCTCAGTTTAAATTAAAAAAAAATGAGACCAACCCACATACTATCTTGTAGGACTATTTGTTAATTTAGAATCCATAAGCCGAAGCCCAAATAGTGATTGGGTTATCATAATACTGTGTGAATTAGGCCTAAGTAAGCCCAAACTGAAACCAGGACCAGAACAAGAGCTCAGAAACCAACCACCGAGATGAGTTTATCACCAACTATCGAATCAAGGCATCTCAAAAACCAGCTCCAACAAGCTGTCTTTTACCTAATCCATAATGAGAAAACCCACTAGGGTCTCCCACCCACTCTACAATCCACGCTTACATTCATAGAGAAACTTTCGTAGGACTGCCTATCATAACTTTCGTAGGACTGCCTGTCTATGACAAGTTTTGCACTAGGCGGGACCAACGTAAGATTGGATGTAATAATACAATTAAAATTGTGCTTGTTTGAGAGGCGTCATACGGCTAAATCCGAACATTCGTAGGTCTGCACATGTGACTTAATTCTCATTTTGTATTGTCTCTTGAAGTTAAGAAGAGGGTGGTGCTATCCACATACATTTTTACTTCCCACATACCCCTTGTTAATTTATGTCTTTTGACCTTCTTTGATTCATTCAATCTGAGGGCTGGAAATTGAGAAGGTACGTGGATAGCTTCACCCGAAGAAGAAACCAATTTGAAAACCATCAACCTTAGTTCTCACTTCTCACCAATGTCAAAATATGAAACATTCTTTTTACAGAAAACAGAAGCACTTCAACAAATTTCAAGCAGCTGTTTACATAGCAGTTGGAACAGCTTACATGATGGGAAAGAATTAGAATTTGCAATTCCTCCAGTCTTTTGTAAATGAAATTCTAAAACCCTATAAAGTCTTAAAACTAAAAAACGGTGTCAAAGCTTTATAGTCAACGCCGAGGTTGAGGAAGAATGGATCAAAGATTGAGACGGAGGAACGCAGTGTCTTTGTCTACTACTTCTGCCTGTAGACGCTGCAGTGGAAGATTTTAATGAAGAGGACCGAGGATTTGTGGATGCATTATTAGTCGAATGGCTTCTCAGTTTCTTCTTGTCTCCGTTATAAACCCCGTCTGATCTTACTTGCTGAACCTTTGTTTCGTTCAGACCAGCAGGAAGAACACAATTGCAAAAGAAACCTAAAGTTCACCAAAATGATGCAAATAAATTACTAGGGAACGAGAACAATCTCTGTGTATGAGTATGAATACCTTTCTGGTTAACACGTTCTCTAAGTTCAGCATTCCGATAGAAATAAGTTGTAAAGTTTGCCTTCTAACATCATAGACATACCAAAAAGATTATACAATGGACAGATAATTAACAATATAGAATCATTTGTATCCAAATTGTTATTTTTCAATGAGTTTTGAGTCCTATGTGCAGTGAACTGAATCTAAAGATGCAAATTTATGATGATGGGGTAACAATTTAAGTTTCGGTTATCCTGTGGCATTGGCATTCATGGTATACTACTAATAGTGGTTTTGTTTCGCAGTGGTGCTATACTAATAATGGCTGGACAACGAAAAACTGATAAGAGATGTTTGATTTCTTACCAAGTCGAGCAAGGCGGTTGACCCAGCGAGGAATAGGCTTCCTCGTCAATCTGGTGCAAACATCATTGCAGAAGTGGTTGCAATTCTTGGTGATAAGATGGTATGTGTTTCCGGAGTACTCCTCTGCTAGTTTCTCCATAAAGGCACGGATGTCCTTCGGACCTAAATCCGTTCTTCCGATCAAAATCGATTTTCTAAACACAAAGCCGGGACATTGCTTCGGTTCCACTTCGAAAATCCCAGTCGTTGCATGGTCATGAGCTCCAAAAGCATATTCAACGCCATGTACTACATCACATTACAATAAAGCATTTCATGCCAATTAACAAATACAAACATCTAAATACAAGTCTAACATAAAAATCTCAATCAATGGATTACATCATATCTGAGTGTTTGATGATAAACAACAGAAATTACTATATATATATATAGGGAATTGTTATTAGGACTTCAAAAATCTCATTCTACACCCCAAACTTTCTATATTAGGAAAGAAAAATACACTGTGAGAAGTGTAGAATGAGATTTTTGAAATGCGAATAATACCTCCCTATATATATATATATATATATATATATATATGAAACCTTACTGTTTCTACTACCCAATTTAACAAAAATCAATTCAAAAATTGGGAAAATTGCTTGCAATTGAGTTCATTGGAGAGTAAAGGTTCTGAATTTATCACACCCCAAAACATGAAAACTGAATTCTAATTACCCAAATTGCAAAATTTTCTGAATCAAATCACTCAGGAACTCTTTGATTCTTCCTAAAACATAAAACCCAAGTTCAACTGAATCGAAATTCCACAACCCACATCCAAAAATTTAGACTTTCATACCAATTTCTTCAGTCTTCATTCAACCAAAACACACAGCCAGATCTAAACTTTCTCGGCAACCAAACAGAAGCTAACCCAATAACACAAATAAAAAACAAAAACCCAATAAAATCTATTACCTTGGACGCCGGAATGGTAGACTCCGAGACCAAGCCAATACGCGTACCCATTGATCGGCGTAAGATCGTACACGTTCAGATAAACCGGCACCTTCCCAATCTTCTTCTTTCTAGGCACCAGTATCATATTACACAACATTCTCTCTCTCTCTCTCCAGAAAAAAAAAAAAAAAACCAGAATCCAAAAACTCCCGAACAAAAATTGAATTCGAATACGGAGAGCTCCAGCTGCCCCAAAAGCCAGCGAGAAGTGCCAAAGCCGAGGGCGCCTCGGAAATTCTGGAGGCTTCGGGAGGGCGAAACGGGAAGAGAAGATTCGGAGAATTTTGTTTTCCAGATATTTTTTAATTTAATTTAATCCTTTTTCTTGGAGGACGAATCTTAGACAGCTCCGGCGGCCGAAAGTGCTTACGCCGTGAGCTCGGTTATATAGCAAAAAGCGGAAGCTTTTGTATAGGCGGTAAACTTGCTCGTCACAAAAAACAGCCCTACAAGTCGAGTTATTTACGGAAAACTACCATTCAAAAACTGAAACGTACCAAAAAGTAGCCGCCACGAAGACACCGGCAAGGAAGAGGAGAAAAGGAAACTTCTGGGAAAAAATGGGATTAGGCTTCTAGTGCCCTTTTTTGCGACGGAAATCTCCACCCGCTGCAAAATCCTGTCATGTTTTTTTGGATTTTTTAAGGGAGAAAATGGTGGAGTTGGGGTGATTGTTGAAGAGAAAGGGAAAGGGAAAGGGAAAGGGGGAAGGGAAAAGGTGGTGCCCTTAACTTTCTTCCAACCGAACGTATAAGTTAAGTCTTGGTTTGCCTTGGTGGGTGTGCTTTATGCAATATTCTTTGGGTTAATTTGTTGGGAATGGGATTAGGGGATTAAATATTGGAGATGAATTGTGTGCCCTTCCCATCTCATGCCATCCTATTTTTTGTTCTTATGGTTAAGTTACGTTAATATTTTATGTTGATTTTTTTATAGAAATAATAAGACAAAAAATAATGAGAATATAAAATGTTGACGTGACTTAACTTTGACCATAGGAGGGGATGGGAAGGGCATGAGATGGGAAGGGCATACAATCCATCTCCTTAAATATTTGACCTTGTTTATTGGCACTAAAGTGGGAAGGAAATGGGGAATGGATGATGTTAGGTACCGTTTGGTACGTGGGATACAATAAAGGGCAGTGGGACGGGACGCACTCATTCCATGTTTGGTGTGTCAATTTGCCTGGGAGGTGCTATCTCATGGAACAGATTTTAGTCAATTTTTTGTGCCACCCTCCTCCTGGAATGACTTGTTCCAGCCCATGAAACACAAAATTATAACTTTTTGGACAATAATACCCCTCTTATTTTTCATTAATTTTCACTTTGAAAATTAATCAAAATTCTAGAGATCTCTCCATTTATGCACAATTAGGATAAAATATTCATTAAAAATCAAAATTTACCTCAACAGATAAACTAAAAAACTGAGTTCTCTTGTTTTTCCGGGATATTAAGCTTCTTTGATCGCACTTCAAATTTTCCGGGAAACTGAGTGACAAAAACCCAACAAAAAGCAAATTTCTTTGCGTTTGATTTCTATATTCAAAGAAGAAAAACAGCAAAACGAAGAAAACTCTGATCAGATAAAGGGTTCCTGAGAAAGCCAAAGAGAGGAAATTTTATGGGGAAACAAACACGAAGAATATAAGGGTACTGGGAAAAGTAGGTGAAAGGACGAGAGTTATGAGAAGAGTGGAGGAAGAAGAGGAAGAGGTGGAAACCGGTGATGGGTAATCTGTGAAGGGTACGATTGTCATTTAATCCTTCATTCCATTCCAGCCCGAGTGTATACCAACATAGTAGTGAACCTTCGTTCCATTTCATCCTGTTCCGTCCCATTATGTCATGTTCCGTCCCGTCTGCGTATCAAATGGTACCTTAGGGAGGAGAACAATTTACATTCTAAAACGTGTTCACCAATGCGTGGTGTTTTGATTTAGTAATATAATTTTATGTTAAAAAACTTAACATGTGTTATAGTTTTATTGGAACGAATTGCCACAATAATGGTGAATCCATGTTATTAAAAAGATGGTTAGATGTGGTTCAAAATGTGATATCTGTCGTTTTTCAACGTGAAATTAAGGACAAATAGGAAAGAATAATCTTGTGCTCGTAAATTTCTCTGATGCCAAGATGCAATCAGTTTGATAGCAGTGTTACTTCATGTAGTGGCGATATACTTTTAAGTTTTTGCCAAAAAGTATTTATAAGTGTTTTTAATTGTCATAAAACGCCTTGAATCATCAAGAAACAATCCCAATAGGTCCGAAGTTTTCCTATTAAAGTTTTCTATTTACTTTTTTGATATGGACAAATGGGAGACTTGTGAATTTTTCTTAATTTATAGTTGACAAAATTTATAAATTAAATGATATGTCATCAATAAATAATAAACATACTTACAATTAAGTACTATTTCAAGGGTAATGGTAAGGAGACTAAATTTGTAGATAAAATTAGCATGTTTATTAACGTTTAAGTAATAATCAAATTGTCAACTTCTATATCATTTACTTTTTCAAATTTTGTCTACAAATTTAGTCTGTCTAGTATTATTCATACTTCAATCATCAACTTCCATGTCATTTAATTTGCAAATTCAAACTACAAATTTAGCCTCCCTAGCATTACCTCTTTGATAAATAATGGGTAGTGCTATTCATCCACTCTTTCTTACCTTCCACACAATCTTGTCATTTTTGTCTATTAATATTTTTCTGTTCATTCAATCTAATTGTCAGAAATTAAAAAGTATGTAAGAAGTAAAATAGGTTTGCGGATAGTACCTTTCTAAACAGTATCACAGCAGTGTTGGCCTTATATATAAACACACAAGGGTGAAGAAGAAGGGAAGAATGTATGAGGTAATTTGGGTGGAGGCAGATTGTCTGCCCTCCTATTTGGGTTCCCTTCTCATCCTTCTATTTGTGCAGTCACGGTTAAGCTACGTTAACATTTTATATTCTTATTGTTTTTTGTCTTATTATCTTTATAAAAAAATTAATATAAAATGTTGACGTGACTTAATTGTAACCGCACAAAATATGAGGGGATGAGAAAGACACTCAAACAAGAGGGCAGACAATCTGCCTCCAATTTGGGTTCCACCGTTAGCATGACTGGCTTATGTGCCCAATGCCACGAGCAACTGTCACGTACAATGGAGACAGTCTTGATTTCACCCTTCTTTCTAAATCTAATTTTTAAACAATTAAGAAACTCAAATTTGATAATCTTTTAATAGCTTCTTAAATCTTGGTGTTATACAAAATTCGGATATTAATGTACCAATTTGCAGAAACCAAAGCTACTAATTCAAGGCTTCAAATATGTATATTTTATTTTATTTTTTAATTAGTTGTATTTGGATTTACTTGCAAATCCCTTATTAGGATATGAACAACTTAGAGAATGACATAACATTACAGTAACATCATTTTTAATAAAATATAATTTTATTTTATTTTATATTGTACAACTGCTTGTAACTTTCTAGTAATTAATTGTACTATGTTATCACGCTGACGTATAATATAATTCTCACATTCCAAAATAAATTATGATTGATGCACCAAATTACTAATGAGATTACGCACCCACATTCTTAATATGATGATACCATTTTAGTATTAGAATCACTAATTCCATATCATTTATATAATGAAATATCACAAAATTATAATTTTAATATAAGTATCTGTCACACATTATTTACATACTAATTCTCTTTTTTCGTATAGCTTTGGTCGCTCTAAATCCTAAGACCAAATTAAGCCTTTGTGTGACTGAACTTTTTATAGTTTGTTGGACAATATTTGAGTGGTTTCGTGCCTTTTTTTTGCCCTTGGTGGCAAATGTTTGCCGAACGACCTACGACTTACCCGACCAAATTTCTTTGCATGAAGCATCTGAAAAAAAACCAAAGGGTTGACCACGTTTACCCGATCAAGAGTTATTTTTCGTTGGACGAAACTGATTTACCCAACTTTTAGTCTGGCTAATTTTAGTTGGAAAAATAGTAATTTCTGATAGTGATACCTTACCGAAGAATACATCCGTAGAAGTTCAAATTCGAGTTAAGATTCTAGACTTTTGTTCACTTTCCATTAAACCAACTCTTTAAAGTTACACAACTAAGATTTTAGATCAACCATAATACGAATCAAACTCACAAAAAAAGTTGAACCATTTGTCAATTTATACGTGTTATCCTTGTGCAAGAACAATGCTAATCCTTTCATCTCATACAAATGATATTGAAGAAAGGAAAAATCAAGTTCGAAAACTTGTGTGCATGAGTGAAATTAAAAGGTTTGTCACTGAGGTTTGTATTTTGCGATGCGGTCTAACCCAAACAAGTTAGAAACAACTATATACGTACGTTAGCATGCATGCTTTATCTTAACCGCATGAACGAACCCATGTGTCCAGATAAGCTGATGATCTGCTATGCGACAACTAAATCTTTATCTAATAATCTTTGATTGGAAATTTGAAGCCCTACCGATACCAACAATCATCGAGTAACCCATTTTTCATCATGCATGTTGGATCGTGGGGGTACCGTTTCAGCATTTTCATGTCTTATCATTCAAGGGATGGCCTTAAATTATTAACATGGATCCTCTCTCTGGATCCATGCATCCTAATTTTAGGGATTCACCAATTTGGTCTATTGAAATTTGATCCAATAACTACAAACAAGGGTCAATTTTAAAAGTTGTAATAACTTTAGCCATTGGATCAAATTTCAATAACCCAAATCAGGGGATCCCTAAGATTATGATGCATGGATTCGGAGAGGATCCATGTCCTTAAATTATTACACCAACCCATAGGTCATGTCAGGTTTTTAGGACTCCCTTACGGCAAAAAGACTTATGTGAAAAGAAACATACGCATATTCTTATATCATTAGCATGACATGTTACGATAATGGTGTATCAATAAAATGGGCGTATAAGGGAGAAAGATTTATGTGAAAAGAAACGTTCACATATTTTCATATCATTAGCATGACATGTTACAAAAATAGTGTATCATTGCACAGGGCCTCAAATTTGAAAGGACCCCATAAAAATTTGCCATCTAAAATTTATAAGTAATAATTCTATATATTAAAAGAATTGCTTTTATTGATTGTACACTCCTTATAAGTGTAAATATTGATATTTGAAGTGCCAATAACAACACCGTAAAAAATGTTTTTCTTTTCTTCCAATTTTATTATATAATAATGCTATATATTATTATATTAAAGTGAAACCTTGAAGTTAGAATGTTTCATGCTTTTATTCTTGTTTGGTTGTTAAGACTGAACTGCTTTTGACTAAGTAGCGAAAGTTATGTTTGTAGCTTCTTTTACTTATAATTTAATGATATTTGTAACTTTACAATCAGTGAGTTCTAAATGTTGTTTTGATTTAAGTTATTGTTTTCTAGCATCAATACATTGTCCTACTTTTTTCGAAAAATTATCGTAAAGAGGGGTTCTTCTATAAATTTCGCACAGGGAAATCTCAGTGATGGGCCTGATCAATGTAGTGTAATTAAGTTGCTATTCATTCCAAGCCAAAATATCATTATGAGTTGATATTTTGCCGTAAGCAAGCACGAGATGTATCCCTTTGCATTTACAAATTTATCAAGATGAGCATTGTAGATACAAGTGCATATACATCCACGTTGTATGTAGAGGTGACAAATCAATCATTGCGTTGTTAATGGATATATGTTAAGACCTGTTTAATTTGATATTGTTTGTACCATACTTGACCAATTCTAAAACTACCGAGCACCGGTCAACGTTATACCGTCAATGACCTAGAAGAGTTTTCCTCCAACCAGGAGGCCAATTACAGCACGGCACGTGTTGACATCAGAAGCTAATCATAGCGCGACACGTGTCAACATCAGAAGCCAATCACAACACAACACCTGCCAATGTCAGAATGAAACTAGAAACTCTCTTCTATAAATAGAGATCATTCTTTCACAATATTTCCGAATGTCATTTGTACTAAATCATTCACTAGTACTCACAAAATGAGAGCTTGAACCTATGTACTTGTGTAAACCCTTCACAATTAATGAGAACTCATCTACTCTGTGGACGTAGCCGATCTGGGTGAACCACATACATCTTATGTTTGCTTCCCTGTCTCTATCCATTTACATACTTATCCACACTAGTGACCGAAGCAATCTAGCGAAGGTCACAAACTTGACACTTTCTGTTGTACCAAAGTCCTCACTGATTTTGTGCATCAACATTTAGAGCCGTCTGTGGGAACGACACTTATTCCCACTATCTTCAGCTTTGTCAAGCTGGTTTCCACCATTCGTACACTCTTTTTTGACCAGGCATCCCTCTCCAACATAGGGAGCAAAGGAAGCCACAACACACAGAATGACACCCCTCTTGCACCTAGTGCGAAGCAACGAAAGAAGGAATGAAAGAGAGTTGCTCTTTAAGCTAAAGTCGATGAGTTAGAAGCTCAAAACAATAAGATAACAATGAAGAATAAGGTCATCCATAAGCAGTATGAGAAGCTCTTTAAGACGCTTCACGAAACTAAGCGTACTCAAACACATGAGCTTGTTGCCCCTATGGACATCAACCATCATCTGGGTGCCCCCCAACACGGAGGGTCACATTCTTTCGACATGTGTATCCCTGATGAGGAGTGAGCTAATCCTCAAAACATTGATCAACATGAGACTTCTCTCAACCCAGCTGCTTCGACGCGAAGCAAGAGAAGTGGAGGAAGACACCTCATTGCATAAGGGTTGGAAGGATTGAAAGTCGTTTATCGTGACTGCCGAGACTTCGTAAAGCAATGTCAAGACAATCTTATCCATGTAAGCTCGAAGATCAATGACCCAAGGGTCTCTGAAAGACTCGGTCCCTTCCCATGTCCCAGGCCGGTTACCAATTTGGGGAAGGGGCAACAAGTCCTAGAGAAACACGAAGGTATAGGGGACTCAGAGATGTTCCGACAGACATACCTTGGAAGTCAGTACGGCGAGTCCAGGGAAAAGTCACATGCTCTTGATCAAACCTTCCTAATTCCAAGAGGAGATGGAGATTTACGAAAGAAAGCTCCAGTGGTACATGACTCATTTCAGGACCCTCTTGTCCTACAGCTTCTTAAGGAAGTAAACAAATTGAAAGCCGAACGACAAACTGAGATACCTTATTGGAAGCAACCTAGGCCTGGCCCTCTTACAAGGAGGATCCTCAACACCCATCTCAAAGCAAAGACAAAGCAGAAGCTTGGCTTACAACTCTATACTGGAAAGGAGGACCCGATTGAACACCTTAACCTCTTTGAGTCCACCATGGCATACCGGATGCACACCGACGAAGAGCGATGTCTTCTTTTCCCCTCCACCCTCTTTGGCGGAGCTTTAAACTGGTATTGTTGTCTTCCACCTGAGACAGTAGACTCATTTAAGGAATTGAGGAAACTGTTTATTTCTCAACACATTTTCCACACCTATCGCTTGCACTCTGCGGATGACTTGTACACTATTCACCAGAAGCCAGACGCGTCATTACGTATGTATGCTAGCCGCTTCAACCATGATTATTCCCGTTGTGCTGAGGCAGACGACAAGACTGCCCTCAAAGCCTTCACGGCAGGCCTACGTGATTGTTTCTTCAAGTACATGATCAATGCCAACACTTGGAAGACTTACCCTGAGGTGATGGCACAGGCTTACAACCATACCTCCGCCGAGGCAATGACGTATCAAGGGAAACCCCCCACAGCCACCCCTTATCAACAAGTAGGGAGTGGAAGCCATATCCAACCAAATGAGAAGACCTCGACCTTCCAAACGGCAACGGTGCCTCTTCATGCCTTACTTAATACTTCGCCAAGTCAACAGACATATCAATCTCAAGGCAAAATGAAAGATTTTCATCCTCACCAGTCCCATTTTAGTAAAATGAGTAAGGGACACTATCGCGATAACCAAGGGTATCGCTACAATAATGCCCGCCCCAAGCAGTTAACACAGTGGACCAAGCACGTGTCAGGACATGCCCTACCCCGAGGTATGAGACATATGCACCTTTGAACGCCACATGCGTGGCCATTTACCCCAGCATAGCACACCTGATACCGAAGCCAATGTCGAGGCAATTGGGTTACAAGCCCATGAAGAACGCATGCACGTTTTGCTGCTACTACGAACATAATGGCCATGACGGTGAGAAGTGTATCACCCTTCGTTATCATATTGAAGTTTTGGCGCGTGAAGGAAAAATTGATCTATTCCTCATTCACCCTTCAAGGGATAACCGTAACCAACGCTAAGTTAATATGATATATTCCATAAGCGGCGGCACACCCATATCTGAATCTTCCAATAGGGCTATGAAAAACAGTGAATGAGCTTTAAGGCCTGGCCACCAAATGTTTCATGTGGAAGACATCAGGGGAGGCAAGTATCAAAAGCCTAATTGGGATCTAATATGTTTCTACCCTGAGGAAGAAAGAGGTATCATCCACCATTACAACGACCCACTGATCGTGGAGGCTCACATTGCCAACTTTGAAATAAGATGAATCCTAATAGAAACAGGGGCTTCAGTCAATATCATATTTGCTGAAGCTTTCAGGGCACTTAATGTAGCTGAACACTTGCTCGATCGCTCGATTTCTCCTCTGATAAGCTTCTCCGGTGATATCGTGCAACTTATAGGAAACATACACTTACCTTTCACCATTGGTACATGCCCTTACACAGCTACCATTACCACTAACTTCCTGATAGTTGATTGACCAACGGCATACAATGTCATCTTTGGACGCACATGCATCAATGATCTCAAGGCTATGGTATCCACACATATGTTGTTGATGAAATTTCTAACCCCATATGGTAATGGTTACATCAGAGGAGATCAACTTAGTGCACGGTCATGTTACAACATTTCGGTCAAGCAACAACATCTGCCTGTGCCCAAGGAAACCTTTTCTATACATGACCAAATCATAAAGACCAACCCGGAGGAAGCCAACTTGGCTCTTCACAGTGGCAACAGTCAACCCGACGATCATCGAGATGACTCTTTCACCTAGCAAACACAACCCGCTGAAGAGTTAGAGAAGGTCTCTATCTCAAAAGATTATCCGGATCGCATGGTGAAGATTGACACCACCTTGTCACCACTCATTCGGTTGACATTGATCTCTTTTTTGCAAGAGAACACTGAGGTCTTCGCCTGGTCATATGAGAACATGCCAAGCATCTCTCCCGATATCATCTGTCATCGCTTAAGTATTGACCCCAAGACCAAGCCAGTGAGACAGAAGCGAAGATCTTATGACGTTGAACGGTACGAGGCAATGAAGGCAGAAGTTGAAAAACTCAAAGGTATAGGCTTCGTCCGCGAAGTCAATTATCCAACGTAGGTAGCAAATGTCGTCCTTGTTAAGAAGAATCCGACCAAGGAAAGTCTCTTGCTCTAAAAGGTCATGTGTAGAATGTGTGTCGATTACACCGACCTAAACAAAGGATGCCCAAATGATAACTTTCCTCTTCCTCTCATAGACAAACTTGTAGACTCTACGGCAAGGTATGAACTCTCGAGCTTTATGAATGCTTACTCAGGATACAACCAAATCCTCATGAACCCTCATGACCAATAACACACATCCTTCACTACTGATAGGGGACTATATTGCTATAAAGTCATGCCCTTCGACCTAAAGAATGTAGGAGCGACTGGTCAATTCAACGTTCGCCGAACAGATTGGGAAGAGCATAAAAGTTTACGTTGATGATATGCTAGTCAAGAGTAAACATGTTGACCAACACATCATCCTTTGTAGATTTGGCATTCCCAATGCGATAGTCACTAACAACGGGCGACAGTTCGACAACAATAAGTTCATGATGTTTTGCTCTAAGTTTAGCATTAACTTATGTTTTGCCTCCCCAACTCATCCCCAGTCTAATGGACAAGTTGAAGCCATCAACAAAATAATCAAGTGAACTTTGAAAACATGCTTGGACAAAGCTAAAGGTTGTTGGCCAGAATTTGTACCCCAAGTTCTTTGGTCATACCGCACTTCGTATCGAACATCAACATGAGAAACCCCATTCTCACTTGCCTTTGGTACAGAGGCAGTTGTCCCAGTTGAGCTTGAGTAAGCAATGTTCTAAGTCTAGAACTACGTGCAAAGCGAAAATGACAAACAACTTACCCTCAACTTAGATCTAGTCGAGGAACACAGAAACCAGGCTCACTTGAGGAATGTCGTCTACAAGCAGCGCATCTCCAACTATTATGACTCAAGGGTCAAACCTTGTTCTTTCAAAGTGGGGGACTGGGTATTGAAGAAAATATTACTTTGCGACAGAGTCCCGAGTGAATGAACACTTAATCCAAACTGGGATGAACCGTTTGAAGTTGTTGGGATCAGTCGCCCTGGCTCCTACAAGCTTAGAAGCTCCGATGGCAAAACCCTTGGCCATCCATGGAACGCTGATCACTTGAAGTACTATTACAAGTAAACTTACATTGTACAAGTGTTAAGCTTCAGCTGGTCGACATCTTATGTAACGAAGACTACTTGGTATGAATTCAATAAAGAGGTGATTTAGACAACTCGGTCCTAATCCTCTTACATTCCTAGTAATGAAACACTCGGGTTCAAAGCTTCAACATGAATGCTTCCAACATGAAACAAAGTCTATGTCAACAAGACTATATAAATAAACGAACAACTTCACAATATATTCGTTCAATCATACATTCCAACACATTCATACATAAGCCAATTGTGCTTTGAAAGGGTTCAACATACTTTGTGTTATTCGACACTTGCTACAATGTGCATAGACACTTTGCCCTTATTCTTACCAACCAGGTGATGAAATTTGAAGAAGAAACTCATCTTCACGCCATCGACCAGGTGATGAAATGTACAACATGTACTCTCCTTCATGCCACCAACCAGGTGATGAAATGTACAACTCGTACTCTCCTTCATGCCACCAACCAGGTGATGAAATGTACAACGCATACTCTAATATCATTTGGCAACTTCATGCCACCAACCAGGTGAAGAAGGAACTCATCTTCATGCCACCAACCAGGTGATGAAATGTACAACCCGTACTCTCCTTCATGCCACCAACCAGGTAATGAAATGTACAACCCGTACTCTAATATCATTTAGCAACTTGCCATTCATGCCACCAACCATATGATGAAATGTACAACCTGCACTCTCCTTCATGCCATCAACCAGGTGATAAAATGTACAACCCGTACTCTAATATCATTTGCAACTTGCCACTCATGCCACTAACCAGGTGAAGAAGGAACTCATCTTCATGCCACCAACCAGGTGATGAAATGTACAACTCGTACTCTCCTTCATGCCACCAGCCAGGTGATGAAATGTACAACCTGTACTCTAATATCATTTGGCAACTTTCCATTCATGCCACCAACCAGATGATGAAATGTACAACCCGTACTCTAATATCATTTGGCAACTTGCCACTCATGCCACCAACCAGGTGAAGAAGGAACTCATCTTCATGCCACCAACCAAGTAATGAAATGTACAACCCGTACTCTCTTTCATGCCACCAACCAGGTGATGAAATGTACAACCCGTACTCTCCTTCATGCCACCAACCAGGTGATGAAATGTATAACCCATACTCTAATATCATTTGCCAACTTGTCACTCATACCACCAACCAGGTGAAAAAGGAACTCATCTTCATGCTACCAACTAGGTGATGAAATATACAACTCGTACTCTAATATCATTTGGCAACTTGCCATTCATGCCACCAACCAGGTGAAGAAGGAACTCATCCTCGTGCCACCAACCAGGTGATGAAATGTGATGAAAGGTGATGAAGGAACTCATATTCGTACCACTAACCAAGTGATGAAAGCAATTCACCATTCATTCCACCTACCAGAAGACGAGTGGTACAACTTGTACATGTGAATTCCTAGCATTCACAAATAATAAAAAACCTTCAAGCTTGACAACTCAACTAGGGGAGCACTTATGCCCAACAAGAGTTATAGTCACTAACAAAGTCTTATTGCAAGCCAACAACAACTTCAGTGCATGGCATACGAAGATCAAGCTATTCAGCTCTCTTGCATCTGCTTCAGACATTTACCCTCTGTAACAATGCAAACACTACAACTCGTAGAAAGCTTCACACACTCTTGATCAAGACAGTGTGAAGCAAAACCAATTTATGGTGCCAACAAAAGCTTCATCAAAGGAGTTCAATCACAATTCTCAAAAGCTTCACACATTCTTGATCAAGATAGTGTAAAGCAAAACCAATTTATGGTGCCAACAAGAGCTTTGTCAATGGAGGGCAACCACAATTCTCAAAAGCTTCACACACTCTTGATCAAGACAGTGTGAAGCAAAACCAATTTATGGTGCCAACAAAAGCTTCATCAATGGAGGGCAACTACAATTCTCAAACCTTCGAAGCAAATTCAAGACTGTTTGAAGCAAATTCAATTATATAGTTCATCCAAACATTCGACTACTACAAGGTGTGGTTTGCATCACAATCTCTTGCTCAACAGTGTGGAAGCAAAATTTGTATATGTTGTCTCTCCCACATTTTCAAATTTCTAGTTTCCAAAAAAAAAAAAACAAAAAAAAAAAAAGAAATTCAACAAAACTTCATCAATGGAGGACAACTACAAATTCTTAAAAGCTTCACACTATCTTGATCAAGATAGTGTGAAGCAAAATCAATTCATAGTACCCAACAAAAGCTTCAACTCCAAAACTTCACCTACAAAAGCTTCACCCACAATAGCTTCACCTACAAAGCTTCACCCATAAAAGCTTCACCAACAAAAGCTTCACCCACAAAAGCTTCATCTACAAAAGCTTCACCCATAAAAGCTTCACCAACAAAAGCTTCACCAACAAAAGCTTCACCCACAAAAGCTTCCCCCACCACAAAAGCTTCCCCCACCCCCAAAACTTCCTCCACCACGAAAACTTCACCCACAAAAGCTTCACCTACAAAGCTTCAACACAAAAGCTATATTTTTCGGAAATTCGAAAAATCGAAAAATTGAAAAAAAAAAAGAAAAAAAATCGAAAATTAAAAAAATAAAATAAAATTGCCTAGGCCTCATCTTCTTTGGACCTAACAACTTTCATAACAAATATATATGAATGAGGAGTTTTGGGCTACCACTTAGAAAGGAAAATGGTGAAGTTTTGTTACTTTGGAAACTTGGCTACTAGCAAGACACCTCCTTCGTCAACTCCCTCGACCAGAGATTTGGGGGACTCCTACCATATGCTACTGCACCTTGATACTTGGAAGTCTCACGACCACTCAATGACTTGGATTTTTCAAGTCTCCAACTGAAAAGTTTTCCTCACTCGGGAAATTAAGGGAACATTACCTCAACATACATGCTTCACTCACAAAACTTCAACATACAAGCTTCAACAAAAGAAAAAACTCAAAGAACTGAGTGAATAAGGCATTGGTGTATTTAACACAATACGTTAAAATGAATCAAAACTTATTTATTGATATTTCCGCTAAGTTACATATATGTACATATACATGAATCAAAATAAACAAACAAGAGGGAGCCTTCACAAAGATTGCTCAGAAAAAGTCTCAGTAGTCTGTAGAGCCCCAGAAAGATGAGGCACTAGAGGGTGATTATTCAGAGTCTTAGTACCAGGCAGAACCCCAGAAGGAGGAGGCACCGAAGGTTGATCATTTGAAGCTTCATTACACGGTACAGCCCCAAAAGACGAAGGCAATAAATGCCTTTGGAACAAACCCACAAACCTCTTATGACAAGTAAAATCTGACCATCAGATTCATGCAGCTGGTCGAGCTTCCTCTTCATGTTTGTAGCATAGTTATGTGCGAGCATGTGCAACTGTTTATTCTCATGCATGAGCCATCTGATCTCCTGTTTGAGACTTATCACTTCAGCCGCCAATGATTCAACTTGGCGGGTTCAAGCAAATAGGCGTTG
The DNA here is from genome assembly GCF_916048215.2 of Malus sylvestris. NCBI lineage: Eukaryota > Viridiplantae > Streptophyta > Magnoliopsida > Rosales > Rosaceae > Malus > Malus sylvestris. The sequence continues at coordinate 4,532,520 of NC_062267.1, read as the reverse complement.
GGTCATATTAGACACAGAACCTGCACATTGAACACTGAAAGCCAGAGAATCTTTAACAGCGAACTCATCAGACCGTTTAGAAAGTAGTATGTTATCTTTGGGAGTGAGAAGGTTTCTGGCCACCACCGCAGCGGTCATATCATTCTTCATCACAAAATCCCCAACGGTAAGATGACCAGTAAGGGATAAGAAGGATGGGCGCCATATGTTGTCTTGAGAAGGCAGGACTGCCTCTTCACCAAAGTTTAAGTCAAAACGACAGTCGGATGGGCCAGACATTCTAAAAAATGATGAAGGAGAAATGAGGTGCAATAAAGCTCTGAAGTACAAAAATAAAGGGAAAATTCATACAAGCAATAACTCTCTGAATGTACTTCTTGCACACAATTGGTGGCCTTATAAAAGAAAGGGCAACAAGGTCGTTGGTTCAAAAATTGAACAGGCACCACTCTTCGGATTTTGAAGAGGCACCACCCTCCACACGCAACATCAGCTCCTCGGGTACCACAAATAACTTTGCCAAAGATCTTTGACAAAGTTTAGACACATAAATTTTGAAGGTCCAACTACCCTACTATTACCCATAAGGGTAAATGAACAGCACCACTGGTTGATAATTGGAAAGTCCCTATGTGTGTCAACCTCCGTGCTCCGTGACAAGGCAGACTGGCAAAAATGCCCAACCTTTACTCACATTTGAGAAAACACTCCCAACTGGATTACTTGCTAAAAAATCGAAGAGCCATCGTCCTTCGAATCTCAAGAGCCAAACTCATAACAGGATTGTTTTCTCAAAAATCGAAGAGGCACCGCTATCCGAATCTCAAGAGCCAAACTCCCAACTGGATTGCTTTCTCACAAACTGAAGAGGCACCGCTTTTCGAATCTCGAAAGCCAGACTCCCAACAGGATTGCTTTCTCAAAAATCGAAGAGGCACCGTTCTTCGAATCTCGAAAGCCAGGTCCCCGACAGGATTGCTTGCTTGAAAATCGAAAAGGCCCCGTTATCTGAACTTCGAGAGCCAGATTTCCTTGGATAAAGCTTATTTGCAATCTTCACATGCAACATCAACTTTCCAGATACCACATACCATTTTTTCAAAGTGCTCTGACAAAGTTAAAACACGTGAATCTTGCAGCTTTCACTACATTGTTATGACTGAGAAAGGTAAAGGAATAACTTTACCACTCGTTGTTGGGATAATTCCTATATATGTCGACCTTCATCCTCCACAGCTAGGCAGACCTGCAAATAAAAAATAATGCTAAACTTTTATTCACATCCGAGAGGGCACTCTCAGCAGAGTCTCTCGAAATACTCAGCTTCTTTCCCCCCCCCCCCCGATAATACTTCTGCAAACAAGCCACACTAGAGCAAGAGTATCTCATATCATCAGGGTTAAAAGCAAGAGTATCTCATATCATGCTTTTTCCCTGTCTTTTCCTTTGGCCTTGTTCTTACTTGCAAGACAAGGAGAAAGAGAGCAATCAGTCAACACTTGGAATCAAGCTTCCAGTCAGGAACTGACTGCCTGGAACCCCTTACCTGATTACTTACCTGGCATTGCTCTCGAGTACCCGCCTGGAATCAAGCTTCCGGAGAAGATACCACATCTGCCTGAGGAACAAATAGGGCAAGTGAGAAGGATACAAGGAAACATGTGGAGACAAGCGTATCAGAACACGTGCCGATACATCTACTACTTTGTCAACAGCAAAAGTATCTCATATCATCAGGGTCGAACGTTCTTTAGATTTGATGAACTTGTTTTGACCCTCAAATTTTTGAGTTGGCCTTATACTCTGGAGGAAACCAGAAAACACTCCAGCCCAGTTTAAGAATAAACTTGTGGAAAGTTACTTCTTCAAAAGAAAAAGTATCTCATATCATCTATTCTTCATTTGCTTCTCCTTATCCTTGTTGTTGTTTATGACACAAGGAGAATGAGAACAATCAACCGGAAGCCGAAGTCGAACCTCTGATCCAGGTTGCTTGCTTGGAAGTTTGATTGCTTACTTTTTCAGTTACCTCCTTCGGTAAATCTCCTAGCTCGGCGACTTTGGGGACTCCTACTATAGGGTTTGTATCGCACTTGACCAAGCCCGAAACTACAAGTAAGCTTCAAGTGAAATTGATACATTACCTTGTGCATCTTCATCGGTTAAAGATACCACCCCTAGATGGAGGAAAAGTACTTCTAGAGAAGATGCCACATCTACATATGAGACAGATAAAGCAAGTGAAAATGATACCACACTTCGGTACTTATAAGTTTCGTGATTACTCAATGGCTTGGATCTTGCAAGTCCCTAACCGAGGAGCTTCCCTCACTCGGGAACTTAGGAGTGCACTATTTGTACCATACTTGACCAATTCCGAAACTACTGAGCACTGGTCAACGTTATACCGTCAATGACCCAGAAGAGTTTTCCTTCAACCAAGAGGCTAATCACAGCACGACACGTGTCGACATCAGAAGCCAATCATAGCGTGGCATGTGTTAACATCAGAAGCCAATCACAACACGACACGTGCCAATGTCAGAATGAAACTAGAAACTCTCTTCTATAAATATAGATCATTCTCTCACAATATTTTCGAATGTCATTTGTACTAAATCATTCACTAGTACTCACAAGATAAGAGTTGAGCCTATGTACTTATGTAAACCCTTCACAATTAATGAGAACTCCTCTACTCCGTGGACGTAGCCAATATGGGTGAACCACGTACATCTTATGTTTGCTTCCCTGTCTCTATCCATTTACATACTTATCCACACTAGTGACCGAAACAATCTAGCGAATGTCACAAACTTGACACTTTCTGTTGTACCAAAGTCCTCACTGATTTTATGCATCAACAGATATCATCATCATATAAAGGTGAAGTTGATAATGATGATGATGGTGAAAGATGAAATCAAACTAAATGGATCTTAATTAATACACATTAACAATCTAATAAACGGATTTGCTACCTCTACTTGTACGTAAAAAGCATTATACATTAATGTATAGTATACTTTGTCTAATCAGACCTTTTTTTTTTTTTGAAGGATTTACATTTCAGCACAATTAACCATTAAATCCACTCTAGAGCTTGGAATAGTGGAGCTATCCAGTTTTGTTGCCATTGCTTTCACTCTTTTTCAAGCTTTTAATTGGGGGGCATGTTGGGTGGTTTACAAACCAAGTTGTGGCATGAATTTGAGCATAATATGGGATCTACAAAAAAAGACACCTACAAGAGGGACAAGTAATTAAGAAGGTACAAACCTCTAAGTTCATTCATATCTTGCATTTCAACTTTGAAGCAGATCAGACGAACCAACGAGTTATTAGTCTGGTGATATTTCCCCTTCACAACTTTGAAATAGGTCACAAATTCGACTTTCTGTCACCATAGTTTATTTTAAATATTAATAATAATAATATTGTATACGTGGGTTAGGGTAATTAATCAGACCAGCATTTCCATCTTCTTTTATATCCAAGTTTGAATCTCCACTCCAGTAGCTTGAGAACCCGAATCTTATTTTTGAATTAGTCAATACTTGAAGGCCCAAAATGCAATCTTTGCTGTTTGTATCCACCAATCCAGGCCAAGCCAACTTATGGGGTTGAAACTTCCTTCTTCCTAATTTGAATGGGCCTAATTTAAGGCCCATTAAACGTTTATGCACATTTGAACGTTCAAAGCCCAATTCACTAATCCATCTTCTTCTTCTTCCTCCCAATTATGCTCCACTGTTAACTTAAAACCCCAAAATCCTTAAACCCTAATTTCAAATATCCGATTCCCAACCCCCAATGGCTCGACTGATTCGAACTGCTAGAAGCGTGCTTCCAATTTTTTCTTCTTCCGTATCCAAATCCATAATCAAAGGCGTTCAGCGCTGCCCAAATCTTCCGCCGCGGAAGGCAATCTCAGCCTCTCTCGTCCACAGCAGACACTACGCTTCTGAAGCACTTTCCCTATTATTTTTCGATCATGTATATGAAGCTCCCTATTTACAATTCATTTTTTCTATCTCATCAGTCCTTATTTACGATATCAACCTATCGATTTACCCTTAGCCTATTATTTTTGGTTTGCTGTCTTGGGTTTGGTGGCGAGGTGACCTTGTTTTCTTGTTTTTATGGGCAGGAGTTTGAATGGAAGGCTTCAACAGAGGCTGAGAGAGTATTTAGAAGCAAGGGGAGTGAATGAATGATGAGCTTTCTGTTTTCTTGCATCAGTACATGATGAACAAAGATAGAATAGAACTGATCAAATGGCTGGGTAAAGTTCAGTCGTTCGTGGAAAATAGAGCGGTAAATATCTGATAACTCAAATTAGATTTTCGGTCATTCTTTTCTTCTTGCTTAAGGAAATCTACCATTGATAAGATAGCAGGTTCTGCCGTAAAAGTGAATAGTACCAGAATTAATTTTTTACTGTAAAAATGTGATTTTTCGTTAAAGTGAATAATACCGGGAGCTTTTCGTTAAAGTCCCCTAAATTTTACGTAGTTTACTTTCGATAACAATTGATAATGTTAGTGAGAAACACTTAAATAATCAAATTATACCCATTGTGTAATAATAAGGCAATAATAGTTGAGTCTACAGTTTTCCTCTTAGGTTTTGACGATGAAATGGAGTTTGGATGAGCTTATTCGTGAATAATCCATTTTAAAATCTTTTTTTTTGGTATATTCAAGTTCGATTTCTTCTCTTTATAATTTATTAAGATTAATTTAAAAAATCACTGGAGTGAAAATATTAATTAATTTCTACATGAATAATCAAATCTATTAAGAAATGTGCATGCACATGTGAAAGATTTATGAATATGACATGTTATGGGGCAACTCTATGAAAAAGTTCTTTAATTGGAGAAAAATATGATTATACAAATGGTTAAAAGTTTTTTCTTTTAAATATCCAACCAATTGTACAATAGCACTTAGTGTATGATCCGTGTTCGTAATACGCTGAGAATCTATCCGCGCTGCAGGCTTAGTTACTTACGCCAACCTCAATTTAATAAAAAAATTTGTTTGTGATAGGATCTTAGCAAGTTATGTAAAATGTGGCACATAAATTAATAATATAAGTTTGTAACTAAATCTTTTCTAGATTTTTTAGATCAATTAAGGACAGGGACTCAGTACACGCTTTTCAAAAAGGACAAAGATACTACCATTAGCTCAATAAATATAATTATCCAAAAAAAAGTGAATAAATATAAAATTAAAAGAAAAGACAAAATCATTTTATATTTTCTTAGAAGGACAAAAAAACATCATCAATCTAATGTTCATAAGTATGACCTGGTTTCTTTGCGTTTCTTGTAATGGCAAGTTGACAGCTTTACATGGATTCCATGATCCAAAAAATCTTAATCTCTTTTTTGTTAGTGGATCTTTGTCTAAGGGTTTATTTAAGAACCACTTCAGATTTTAGTTTTAAGTTTTAAGTTCTAGTTTTCGATTTTAGCCTTCTCTCTCACTCATAATATCGTTTATTCAAAAGATAAAAAATAAAATCGAAATGGTTATCAAAAGACTTTTAAGTTGCTCATAATTAAATTGTGTCAAAAATTGTTTCAAATTTTAAGCCATATTCAACATTTGCGAGAATAACGCACATACAACATGGCGTGCACACTCACTTTTTCGCCTGATTGATCATGCCATGTGAAAAGAAAAGTAGAGAGAAAGCGTATACAACATGTTACAAGATTATCCAATCAATATGTCCCAGTACATACAGCATGTTGCTCTTAATTAAATTGTTTGTTTTGTTTGGATCGACGTAGACACAATAATCCTAAATTATTTGGAACAAATTTCACAACCCTCACATGATCTTCTACTTGCAAACATAACTTTATGTTTGACATTGTTGGACTAAACCAGAGGAGGTCTTTACCAAAAAAAAAAAAAAAAAAAACCAGAGGAGGTCAGTTTGTGATTGTTGATTTTCAAATCTCACCATTTGATTGGAACTGCAGATTCTTAAATTACGAAAAACTTGTGAATATATGTTACACCATGGCTTCACTTACAATTTTATATTTTTCCAAAATATAAATTCCTTTCGTCGTCCACTTTTATAGATGGGATTCTTGACTAATGCAAAAAATGTTGGAGGTTCATAATTATTTTTTAGGACATCAAATGGCTGCCGACCTCTTTTGATTCTATGTAGTGGCAACATATACTTATAGAGAAGCCAACTTCCTTACAGATGCTATTACATCCCAGTGTTGACAACATTTGTATTTGGGATAGGGTGCTTTCTAATGAGGCATGCCAAGCGTTTATATTTGATTGTATGAGTTCCAAGTGTTTTGAGGAATTTTCTTTTATCTTAATAAAAAAAATTCCTAGCCAAAAAAAGAAAGTAAGAGTCGTGCACACTACCCAAAAGAAAAACAAAAGTTCTTGTTGAACTAAAATGTGGAGTACAAAAGTTGGAAAAATGAAAAATTCTAAAGGATTTGGGACAAGTTAAAAGCAAGCCAAAAGAGATCAAATGCTCATGCTATTCTCAAAAATCAAATTTACACAAACCATATTCGAAATGTGAAACGAGAATTTTAAAATACATCTCAATACTGACATAAAAAAGTCAAAAAAAGAAAAAGAAAAAAGACAAGAGGATCGTATATGATACAATGAAATGAAGAAGAATTTTGCCGTCTCGATACTACTAACTAGTTAGAGCTTGAGTGACAAGTCAAGCTTCTTCATTTTCTCCTGATCGCTACTATTCTTGAAACGACTGTCGTTTCCCAACCAACATTTTCCAATTTCTTCACTGCTTTGTGAAACCATGTTGCTCTTTGCCATGTCAAATCTCCCAGCACCACCAACACCTCTAGTTGCCGCAGCCGCAAGCTTTCCGACCGCCGGTTGCTGATCAAAAAGCGACCTTGACCCAAAACTCCGATGTCCATACGAACCACCAAACCTGATCGCAGACGAAGACATCATGGAACTAGGTTTGTGAATCGTGGAGTGAGCCTGAATGTCCAGTGCCCTAAAAGCACCACCATGGAGAGGCAGAGAAGCCAAACTTGAGTAATAAGGGTACCCAAAACCTGCAGCTGAGGCCATTATGTGGGACCCCAACATCCTCTGCCCTCTCTTTGCTAGGGTTCTTTCTCGTTTGTGGGCATTCTGGTGCCCTCCGAGCGCCTGCGAGCTGTAAAATTTTCTGTGGCAGTAGTTGCATGAGAAAACCCTAGGCTCTGCCGCATCAGAAACAAGGGTGGTGGTGGTGGTGGTGGTGCCTTCTGATGAGCCCGTTTCGAGGCATTCGAGTAGATTGAGCTCTGGATTATCGAAGCTGAACCCACGATTCGAATTGCTATCCGAAGCCTCTAGATCGATTATTCGGATGCTGGGTTTCTTCTCTTTTTCTTGATCTTTCATCTCCTCTTCATCTTCTTCAACTCTTAGTTTCTGTTTGGTTTCTTTTGGATCTTGAAGTGGAGTGTTTGGACATGGAGGAGCTTCTGCTACTAAGAAGATATTTGTTTCATAATTCTTAGCTGGTTCCATTGCAGAAATCTTGAAGGATGTTTTCTGATTTTTTTCAAGTGGGATTATGAAAATTTGAGTTGATAGAAAGTTGTAAGCAAAAACTCAAAAGGATAAAAAGTGGGTTTATTGGACTGAGGGAAAGTAAATGTTTTTTGTGGTATATATGGATAATGGAAGAATCCACTGTTGTTAGTTAGCTTTTAAAAAAAAAAAATTAAGATCTTTAAAGTTTATTTAACTTTATATTGGTAGATTTATTTAATGTGATTTGTCACATACTTTGATTGGATCAATGGAAGTTTTACACCGTTCTTCTATCTATCCATAAATTGACAACAAAATAAAAGGTAATTTAGTTTTGACACGAAAATATCATTTTTCTTTGATTTCTTGTTTTTTATGAGGATTGTGTTTTACTCATTGCATGCATAAACAAATGCATGCCTTATTTACAAATGTACTATAGATGCTCTTAATTACTTGAGTTATAAGTATTTTACGAGTTTTGATTTTTTATTTTTTGAAAAAAGGACCGAATTGAAGCGATTGATGTTCCCGGCAATGTCACCCTAGCTAGGGCATGAAATACATCTCAGTACATGGCACTGTCACCCTTGCAACATTCTGTGGGGGACCTCACTCTTATTGGATGTTCAATAATCATCTCATTTTCATGTGTGTTGTGGACAGAACATTATTGACTTCTACATGTAATTTCATTGACTTATTTTCCCTACGAGGGTACTTTCCTATCATCTTTTTGAAATGCGGTCGATGAGAGAAACTTATCTATGGTAAGGGTATATTTATTAGAGTAGTTTGGTTAAAACACATCTAACACTGAATAAGATCACGTAGAGTGAGTAAGACCAAAATACCCATAAACATAATACTTTTGCGAAAAAGGCTCTATGAATATACGAATTATGACATGATGGTTCATAAACTCTATACAAGTTTTTCTCCGATTTCATATAAATTGAATATATGTTAGGTGAAGTAAATTATTAACAAACTAAAAAGGGCATGCATTTCGAGAATTACTGGTTTATAATTTAACAATTAACTATCATTGCGAATAAGTGCATGTTTAATTTTTGGTTTAATTTTAATTGTTTTGAGCTTAGCTGTTGTCAACTGTCTTAACCCTAATTTAAAAAACCCTAAAAAGTTAAAACCCTCATTATCCTTAAACCCTAGAGTCCATGTTACTACAGTAATAGATTATTAGCACGCAACGCATCCACTTAAACATAAATTCATCTCGCAGGTAAAAGCTAATTTGGTTCACTGGCACAAAAGCTATCTAATATTCTTATTTTCTATTCTTTTCAAAAGAAATAAAAACTAAAAGATGATATGTCAAAGGTGGAATGGCGAAATGGCCGACAAATAAAATAGGGGGCAAGCTGATGTGGAGTTCCTCATGCTAATGTGCCATGATAGTGCCGTTTCATGCTGCATTATTAATATTTAATCACGATTAAATCTGCAAAGTTAACCCCTAAAGATAAGTATAATCTTTTGAGCAACTTCTAGGTACACCTGAAACTCGATCACTTTTATTGTAACAAATAAAAGGGAAATTTTATTTAAATTCATTAATCATCTTTTCACACCCAACTTAGAAATTTTATCCTACAAACTTATCAGTTTACCCTCAAATACAAAATTTACAAAATTGAAAGAATTACACAACCGGACTTGATTCTGGTTGTCATTCCAGAAACTGTCGCCATCGACCTGCTCTTTATCTCGTCGTTGTTCAATTATTCGTGTCCAATTCCATGGGGCTGGATTTTGGTCTGACTATATTATCTCCTTAAACCTTAATGAACTAATTAAAAAAACCCAGCAAATTGTAGCTCAAAAGACCGGTGTAGTCTTGCAAATCCTGAAATTAAGATGAAGTTCCATATGTGGACAAGTTAAAAAGCTATATGTGCTTTCAAGGATGACAAAGCTCGTAGTCATTTGAAATTGGGTGAAGAGAGAATTGATGAGAAACCAAAATTTGAGAGAGAGAGTGGTCGATTTCAACATCACAGCCCATATATTTCTTTGATGAACCCAACCTGGCGACGCATTCTCCTGATGTCGTCGAAGAGCACAACCGCCCTCCACTGTATTTTTGTTGTTCTTCTCCACCATTTGGCAATCCCTTTTTCGATTTCCGGCAACCCACCCCGCAGCCAATTGTGGCTTTCAAGGCCATTTCGACCCAACCATTTGGCAGTTGATAATATCTTTCTACACCCATCTTTTCTTTAGGGCATAATTGAAATATAAAATTTAACAAAAAATTAATGGGTGTAGAAATAAGTTTATTGGGTCCAAATAAAATTTCCCCAAATAAAATAATACACTTAGTGGAGGATTTTAGAATTCAAATATTAGGGAGTCTCGGTGTTAAATAGCAATAGAATGCGAATCACGCAAACAAATTTCAGTTTATTCAATGAGGCATTTGGTCGAACAATTGGTATGCTTGTTGTTGTCATTCAAACCATGTTGTGCACATGTCAACATATATCGATATATGCCCAAGCAAAAATGGATGAGTGTTACCGAGAAAATTTGTCGAGTGCTCTCAACACAACTACCAAGATATACCTAGCGGGCATTACTTTTTTTTTTTTTAGTACATTGATATTTTTATACTAAGGGGAGGGAGAGTTCGGCTAAGCCACACAATGGGCAACCTAATTTGGTATCGAATTCGTCATCTACGAGATTCGAATCTAAGACCTCTCACAACGGGCATTACTTAAACACTTGTTGGGCACAAAAGGAATTTGAACAAACATTCGAAGGGTCCTTAGAAGACTTTCCGAACTCCAGATGGTCCTGAGACTACCTTGATTCTAATGTGCCGTCGCTGATACACCGTGTGGTTTGTGTTCTAAGTAACTACTAACTATAACAATTTCTCTAATCTTTGGATTTATTTATTTACATATTATTTTAATAGAATTATTGCACGGGCATAAAGTCATTTTAGGAAACTTTCTCCTTTCCCCCAATCATAACCCCACATAAAAGTTTGGTGAGAATAAAATTGAGTGACTCACACTGACTTGAGTGGAGTTTGGTATTTTACCTTCTAATTGGTTTAATCAACTCATATGATTCCATGTTTAAACATTCATAGTCAAATCAAATATGGGACCAAATCTCTTTTTGAGATCTCCCTGTCTGTCCAGTCTCCAAACTAGTTCGACATACGAACTACTCCAAAAGAAGAAACCCATGAAAGTTCCATAAATCCATCACCTCCTCCAGCTAAATGTTTTTCAAACATTTGAAGTCTATTTCAAACATTTCAAAGTGGGGGCAACTTTATCGGAGAAAAACTTACATATTGTGGTGATGTGACTTTTCGTTGATAATATAAGTCACGCAATTAGTGTTGTAGATATGAATGTCATATCAACTTGTTAGATGTAAATTTTTCTTCATTTACATACTACAGTCACCCGCTTAAAATAGTACTACCCATCAAGGAAACAAGAGAAAAATGCAAAATAACTCAATGGCTCATGAGATTCAAAAGCATGGGATGCAACTTGAAAACTTCTCAAAAAGTTACTTCTAGTACTACTATTGATTGAACTTGAAACTTTCAAAAGACAAAATCAAAATTAGGGGTCACTCTGTATTGATTAAGTTTACTAATTTTTGTTTGGATGGTGTGTCAACCTACGAGTTGATCCACAAAGAAGAAGTTGTCAATTCATAAATAATATGCTAAATGAACATTGTTAGTCCAATTTTAATCATGAAGACCTAGTTCAAGTCACGTAAGATGTCACATTCGAAATTGACAATCTTGCTTTAAAACAATCAGAATCAATGATTTAAAGAGAAGCCTCTCAAGCCCAAGTGCGCTCTAGAAGTACCATAGAAATTGTTAGCGGGTTTATCTAGTCACTATGCAGCCCTAATTTCATCCCAAACTAATCCTAAGGTATAGACCACTAACTCTTTCAGGTTGGCCCAAAAATCCATACCCAGTTGCCCTACACATGCGGGATATGAGTGCCAAGTTGGAACTACTAATTAGTACAAAGAACAAAAGGATTGCTCCTCTGGTTTTGACACTCACACACCCAGTAATTGTATTTTGTAACATTTGACAGAACAGTTTAAGTGTAAATGAATAATATTAATCCATATATATATATATATATATATATATATATATATATATGTATATGAGGTTTACCTACTTTGAAGCTGAAGCATTCAACTTAGTGATTGGACCAAAATCCATTGAACCCTAAAATAAACAACCTAGATTAAAAGCATTAAAAAGTAATTATGTGCTTCCAAAGTTTTAGTGGGTTGCTTTCTTCACCAATCACCATGTATCTCCAATGGTCCAATGGACGTATATAATTATACAATATATAAAACTTGACTTGATCAATTTGGATCCGGATCCCCTCTTGACCTTAAAAAACTGAGCATGATGAGCAGGCAATCATGGTCGTTGAAATTTAATCTAACGGCTACAATTTTTATAACTTTTAGAGAACCCCCTGTTTGTAGCCGTTGGATCCAATTTCAACGGTCATGATTGCCTGTCCAACAAGCTCAGTTTTTAAAGGTCAGGAGGGGATCCGGATCCGATCAATTTCATATGTGGCTTATGAGGACCTCAACAATTTTATCGGTGCATGTGAGCTCACGAGTGTATGCTTTAAATGATGAAAATTAGTGGCTACCCCATAATTAAGAACAAAGAACATGACCCTTCGAAGAATTATCTAAATTGGATTGAAAGTAAAGTCCAACTTTTTTATTTATCTTTAGGTTTCACTTATTACAGAGACATTTTAGTATACGGTAACTCTCTCACGAGAAGTGAAGTGCGGTAGCCTTCTCATAAGGGGTGGAGTAGACTTCCGCCCGCGAGCATTTTATATACATACGTAAGTCTCACCCTTTTATGAGAAGGCTTACAGCAACCCGTATACAAGACTTTCTCCTCTCATGAAGTTGAATGAAACTTTAAGACTCTAGCTATAGATACAGACACGAGCAGTTCGGCTGCATAAACTTCTATTTAAAATGACCCAGTTTTTTTTTCTTTTTAATTTACAATTCCTTTCCAAATAGATACATCCTTTTCTTGCCAAGTTTTCTGTAAATTAATTTGGCTGTATATGTTTGATATTTTCCTCCTCCTTCAAAGTTCAAACCCTAGCTGCTAATTTGGTTTGACATATATCCAGCAGGAAACTTCAACAACAAACTTCCAAACACAAAACCAAATGTTGTAAACTTGGTCGATAATATTTCCTTAGCATTCGCACTTCTGACTTCCTCCATCCTCTATAAAAAAAAAACCCTAATAACCCAAATTAAGCCGGCCATTTCCGAATCTTGTACCTCAGAAGCAGTGCAATGGGTACCCCAAAGTTGATGCCTTTTTTCATCCTTGTAATCTTCCACACAATGCTTTCTTACGGCTCGGGTTCGAATTCGGATCATATTTATCCATCTGGGAAAGGAATCAGAGCAGCCTATTTTCCATCATCTAATTCGTTCTCACCATCCTCTATAGACACCCAATACTTCACCCACATCTACTATGCTTTCCTCCAACCCGAATCCACCACTTACAAACTCAACGTCACCGAATTCGACCAAGCGAGAATACCCGAATTCATCAAAGCGCTCCGGAGCAAAAACCCGCCTGTCACAACACTCCTGTCCATGGGAGGCGGCGGTAACAATGCAACCGTGTTTGCACTCATGGTTTCCACCCAGGCGACCCGGGAAGTTTTCATCAACTCAACAATTCAGGTGGCACGGAAATATGGCTTCCAAGGGGTTGACTTGGATTGGGAGTTTCCTAAAGATGCCCTGGAAATGTCAAATCTTGCCTTGTTGTACAAGGAATGGAGAAAGGCTCTGGATAATGAGGCTAGAGTTTGCGGTAAACCCCGTTTACTTTTAACCTCCGCCGTATATTACGCATCGAAATTTACTTTTTACGGCGGTCCGAGATCGTATCCGGCCGGGGCAATTAGTAAATATTTGGATTGGGCCAGCCCAATGTGCTTTGATTATCATGGGTCATGGGAAAATTTCACCGGGATGAATGCTGCGTTGGATGATTCCAAGAGTAATATTAGTACTCGTTATGGAATCGGGTCATGGATCGAAGCCGGTGTCCCGTCCAAAAAGCTCGTCATGGGTCTGCCTTTGTATGGGCGGACTTGGACGCTCAAGGACTCGAAAGTGAACGGAATCGGGGCACCGGCTTTGGGTATGGGCCCTGGGGATGGTGTTTTGGTTTATCACCAAATACTTCATTTTAACAACAGAACCAACGCAACTGTTGTGTATGATACCGAATCAGCGTCTTACTATTCTTATTCGGGTAGCTCTTGGGTCGGGTATGATGGTGTCCGGTCCGTGAACATGAAGGTCCGGTTCGCCAAGTCGTTGGGCTTGGGCGGATACTTCTTTTGGGCTCTGGGCCAGGACAATGAATGGGCCATATCAAAACAAGGTGAGGCTCCAACCCAAACTCAATTTGAATTCAATATTTTTTTTAATTCCACATTTTATGTAGGTTTGAGTTTAATGTTGTGTTTCTTGTTTGGCAGCTTCTAATGCTTGGAAATACTGAGGATTTATTTTTAAGGGAATATGAATGCGCCAAATCCCGAGCTTCGTGGTATATTCTCTATTAGTATCCATCTCATTACGCATCGAGACAATGTTATCAACTCCACAAGTAATAAAATACATTTATTTGTATAATTTCATTGTAATTTATTTATTGCAAAGTAGAAATATTTGCTTAATAATACACATGGTTTAAGATCTCATGTCCAAAAGGTAAACAACTTAGTGCATATGTGGATACAATACCTATTTGGCAGACCTAATTAGAGGTGGACATGGTTTGGTTCGGTGCAGTTTTAAAGTAAAATTGAAATTGAAATTGAAATCGAATTCAAAATTTATTTTGGTTCGGTGTGGTTTTTGGGTAAGAAGTAAAAACCGATATAGAACCAAACCATTTGGTTTTGGTTCGATTTGGTTTCGCATGCGCCACACTTTTAGGCTCATTAAAAAAATTGACATTAATACAAGTATTCAACATTCAAACAAACTCAAAATTCCATACCGAGTCATTTGCAAACTAAATGCTTTATGTCATTAATACAACTCAAATAAAAAAAAATCCATGATAATCACCATACTAAAATTCAACTTGAAGCAAAGTTTTTTTATTTTTTATCAAACGATATTATTTACACTAAGAGGAAGGAGGTGGGCCTTACAATGGGTTAGCAATAATGTGGTTCAAATTCGTCTTTGGCGAGAATCGAACCTAAGACCTCTCACATACAAGTGAAGAAGAATAATACTAGACCATAGTACTAAGTGGCAACTTGAAACAAAGTTCAACATCAAAACGCCTATGGCATTACTTTACTACAACCCAATTGAAAAGGTTACGTTTACCATACTAAAATCATAGTTCAAACAATGTTCAACGTCAAAATGCCTTATGACATTAGTACAACCCGAAAAAATAAATTGTTTATACAAGTAAACAAAAAAGTTTTGGTGTTTAAACTCACTACTTTGAAATTTTGAATCGTACAACCCTTTCCTTTTAGACACTTACTATTCAAATGTTTAGGAGGCCTTTGAGCTTATAAACGAGCTTGAGAAGGCATTCGAGCTTGAGAATGTGATACTTGGGAAGACCTTGGACCTTATAAAGTGAAACCAATAGATGAGAAGCCTTGAACTTTGTGAACTAGAAGCTTGAGATTGCCTTGCAGCATGTTGTGGTTGTAGATTAAGAGTAAGAGAGACGATACTTGAATTTGAATTGGCCAACTCTACAGAATACAAAAACATAAACAATATAAATTACATTAGTTATTATAAATTTTAAAAAGCCTACAAATATTTTTCCACATTATGTGGTTCATTTCAGTTTCGGTTCGGTTCTAAATATTTTGAACTGAAACCAAACCACTTTTTAGCTTTTGATTTTAAACCGAAATTGTTTCAAAATTGCAAAAATCAAACCATTATGTCTGTGTTTTGGTTTTGATTTTCGGTTTCAAGTGTCCACCACTAGACCTAGTTGATCGAAGCATTCAGCCGCAAGTCAACAATCAAAGTGTCTGTAGGCCCCTTGCTTCTGCTTAGGATCGGTGGCCGTCTTTCTTTTCCCTCTTTCTAGCCTATCTCTGCCCCTCGTAGCCATCCCCTTGCAATTCCCCTAGACCCTAGCCCCCACCCCCACCTCATTCCCCCTCTGTTTTCCCTCTACCGCACCTCTGATGGTCCTCTCCCGTTCCTTTTTATCTCTTCCATCGGTGCTCTATGTACCTGTCTCCCCACCATTTTGTTGGCAATCAATTTTCCATAGCTTTGTTCGACCCTCCGCCGAAAAATCAAGATCTTCCTTTCTCTCATGATAGTTTCTCTTGAGCTAGGGCTTGATCTGCAACTTAGAGTTGGTTTCTTGGTTGTTGGTGGGTCAAATCCACCTTGTATGGCTTGATTTTCAGGGTGGGTTCTTTGTGCTCGATCGATTAATGCTGGCACCGCCGACCTGGCTAAGGGCTGGTTTGGTATTGCTGTACTTTGAAAAAAAGTTGCTATGAGAATAAGCGGCTGTGAAATAAATCAGCAGAGTGTTTGGTAAACTTTTTTGTAAAAGTGCTTTTGGAAAAAAAAAAAAAAACAGTCTGATAGTGGGTCTTTTCATTAAAGGAGCACTGTAGTTTCGTGTGCTTTGAAAAAAAGCCAGTTTTCCAAAGCTGCAAATAGTTGCTTCAGCTTTTTCCTTTGATTTCAGCTTATTTTCACAGCAGCTTCCAAAATAAGCCCTTTTTTTTAGTTTACCAAACACCTAAAACCCTCACAGCTTTTTTTCATGGGTGTTTTTTTTTTAAGCACCTCACTCCCAAACCACCCCTAAATCCGTGGCGGCTTCGCTTGCTTTGCTAGCGGTGGTCGTAAATCTCTCTGGATGCAGTAAAGTCTCGGTATTGTTTGCTAAGGTTTCGTAATCCTAAGTGTGGAGATGAGCAATTGGTGGATTCCATTCTTGGAGTATTATAGCTTCATTGTAGAGTTGTTTGATTGTACTGCAACTAGCGGATGATGTCTTGCTCAACAAGTAAACAGGCCTTGCTTATCAACAATGGCTTGATGTGGTTTCGCTTTTGGGGATGAGATTAAGTTTGCCTCGATTTAGATTTGTTACGTGTGCCGTTTTGTGACAGATTTGTACTATTGGTGCTTGTGCTGGTGTCTGTGCTACTTGTGGTAGCAATTTAGGAGATTACTCTTTATATTGTGTACAAATTATCTTCAAATCAATGAATTGGTTATTGAAGAAATGTATCCATTGTGACAACTCTTGTATTTGTTCTTGTTCATTAATGAATTAACTATCGCTCATTGGAAAAAAAAGTGTTGATGTTCAATAATCAATATCAAGTTAAAAAAAAATCAATATCAAGTTGATAAATATTATGTACCGTTAAACATCAACACATACATAAAATGGGTGTAGCGGAGATAAGAATGCTTCATTGGATGTGGGCACACGAGAAAATATTAGGAATAAGGATATCCGAGGTAAAGTAGGAGTAACCGAAATTGAAGGAAAGATGAGAGAAAATCGGTTACGGTGGTTTGGACATGTGAAACGAATGCCTACTAACGCTTCGGTTAGAAGATACGATTACGGGACAGAGGTTCAGGGCCGAAGGGGTAGAGGAAGACCTAGAAGGACTTTGGAAAAGAAGACTTAAGAGTACTTAAATCTAATAGAAGATGTGATACAAAAATGAGCGTAATGCGTTATAGGATTCATATAGCCATGGGAAAAGGTTTTGTTGTTGTTGTTGTCAATAATAGTTGTCGCCATTAAATACAAAATTTGAACATATGCGTCTGCGCACTAACTGTTGTTACATGTCCAGTGTTGTCTGCAGATGCCAGTACTGGGATGTGATCGAAGTCAAAAACCCATGCAGGTTGTGATTATATGGGGAAACCCGTCCACATTAAGGAGCTGAAAAACATCTGGCATCATGGGATCAGGAGAAGGATTTATGCAATGAACACAAATTTTGGATCTCAGCAGCAGGAGGAAAAATTATTGAGTCCGGCACAGCGGACCGCCTGGTCGTCCAACCACACACACAAAGCATCGACACCTGACACCATACTCCTCCGTAATTAATTTGGTTCCACCCACAGTCCACTCCCGCCGGTTTCACCCCCTTGAGGCTGGTGGCCAAATACGAACGTCGGAACACAAGAATCTCTCCAACAACAAAGCATGTCTGATCATGTTGGAAGTGGTACTGAAGGAGCTGCTGGACTAGGGTTTGTAGTCGGCACCAGAAATCCAGTTCACAAATTCATTTGGACTAGGGTTTGTACTGTGCAACAGCAACGAGTGTTTGTTGCTGCTATTAATAAGTTGGGCGGCCATGAAAGTATGTTCTTCAATCTCTTAAAAGGTTTTGTTCTACAACGAATTAGGATTTTAGCGATTTTCTATGTATGTGAAGTCCGAACTGATTATTTTATAATTATTTATGCTTTCGCATTGTAAGAAAATGCACGCAGTAAAATAAAAGATGAAAGTTATAATCACTAGCCTTAAATCAAGGTTAAATTACTACTAATTCCTTATAATTAATTAAATTTGTTTCGATGCATGCAGAGGCTGAACTAGAGAAGATTCTGGACTTGATGAAGAATGCTAATCCGAATCTTGAAGTTTCCCATTATTCAAAATTTTCAATTTCCCATTAAATCCAGAGAGATTTTATAGACCTTTTCTTTGCTGCATGTGTTTGATATATTCCATGTGTTTGTGACACATTTACAATTCGGGCCCAACTCAAAATTAAAGTTGGGCTAACCCATTAAACGAATTTATTTAGAAAATTGTTATTAGTATTACAAACTAATAATTTCATATATTCTTTGTTTTTATAAAGGAAACACTCGAAACCAAATAGAGAGAAATATATTTTAGTGAATAGTCTTTTTTGTTAGCTTGTCAATCATGATTATTACTTTTTCATAAATTTCTATATTAATTTCAAAGTAACAATTACAATTAGTCACTGTGTATAAGTTTGTACAGTAAAACTTGAATACATAAAATCACCTACAACATATAAGAAACGATAAAATAATTGCTCAAATTAACACGTTTAAGTTTACGACATGTCTGGCTACCTCTACTCATACTAAATTTTAAAAAACACATCATCTCTCTCCCCATAATAGTCAGCCAAGCCAGTGAGCCATATGTGATGATGAAGTAGAACAAGATTTTGATGAGGTAATAGATTCTGATAAAGGAAGATTGTAGGAAAGTCACTCAACATGTTTTTTAAATAGTGAGCATATATCCCTTATGCCTTATGGGAGACGAGATTAGCTAAGCTTCACCGTCCATAAGCCTTATATTTAGGCCAACTTGCACAATGTCCTAACCCCCCCTCCTCAAAACCCTACCTCACTAGCTAGCCTATCATCTTAAAATAGACAATCATGCCAGATGGAAAGTCATGTCATGTGACTCAAAAAGCAAGGAATCTTAAGATTTTGCACCAGCATGAATCTTCTAAATAATGTATTGTCATAACCAGGCAAATTATATTGTATTAACTTGTTAATTAAAATGATTTTTATGATTATCATAACTCTTTATTATTATTTCTGACAATAAAAATTAATAGAAGTGGTCTATAAGTTTGTCCACCACCAATCATTTTAACATAAATGTTTTACGGAATGATTAAAATAATTGATAGTGTACAAACTCATGACTACTTCTATTGATTTTCAATCTCAATGACCAAAGTAAATAATTATGCTAATATCAAAGTTCATTTTGGCTAAAAAAATATATATTATATTCGTATAGAACAAGGGAGAGTGATAAGCTTTTCTTATCATGCTCCATTAGATTAATGCAGTTGGCTTAGTCAATGATGGTGCTTTTGATAATCATATTATTATAAATAAATAAGCTCATTGGTGGCTTGTTTTGAGCCCGATAATGCTTGCACGATCCTCCAAGATGCGGTAAGAATAACTTAACTTTAATCTTTGATGTTAAGATAATATTGCACTAGTTTAATAATCATATAACTTCACACAACTTTTACAATCAAGTTGAAGCAAATATCATACATTACTTAACAACAATCTGTTCCAATAATACATGGTGATTATTACTGATCGTTACTAAATTCTTCGTTAATTATGACTATTGGTCGTGCTTGCTCTTGCTCTCGCTCTCATTCTCATTCATCACTAATTTTGAATTCGTTCTTAGGTATAAACTATATATATATATATATATATATATATATATATATATATATATATATATATATATATATATCTGTATGTTCCAAAAGATGGTACATGTAGCAAAAGATATAACTTTCCAGACACAATATGCTACGTTTTTCTCCACTAAAACAAACAATTGAAAGTGTATATTTAGTGCGCATTCCATTCAGCATTAAGGTGATTTGCCAACTTTTTCTTGCATGTATTAGGATTGGCTCAGCTTCCATTAACAATCATCATGCTCTATGGGTCTCTTTCTCAACTCCACCCCACCTTTCACAAGGTTTTGGATTTGTCTCTATCACTTAGGTGTGATCGATTTGGTGGTACTGTGTCTTAAGTTTTTTAATTAGGTTTTAAGAAATGCTCAGAAAACTCTTTTAAAAGTGGAACTCTTGATTAACTTTCTACCACCACATATTTTTTTACATAATGTTTTATAATATTGACATGAAAATTAAACTATGAAGTGATGTAGTCCATAAAAAATCTTTCCCTTAGCATTTCTCATCGATTAAAAGTAACCACAGTAGCTCCTTACTTCTTATGTCCCACTTCCCATT
Source organism: Malus sylvestris (assembly GCF_916048215.2). Lineage (NCBI taxonomy): Eukaryota > Viridiplantae > Streptophyta > Magnoliopsida > Rosales > Rosaceae > Malus > Malus sylvestris. The sequence continues at coordinate 4,512,035 of NC_062267.1, read as the reverse complement.
CATAAAGTATTGAATTCTAGTGCAAGTTTCAAAATAACTAAGTTGATTAGAGCTATGCACCTGTATTGAAGTTTGAATCAATGTTTTTTGAACTTAAATTAATTTAAAATAGACCTATATTAAAAAAAAAAAAACAAAGTATTGAATTCTATTTATCCAAGAAGTTAGTATTAGGGTTACCAACTCTTTGCTAATAATAATAATAATAATAATATACTCACCCTTAGGAACAAAGAAGAGAGAGAAAATAATTTAAATATGTTTTGAAATAAGTAATAACTAATATATAACAGCAGAGAAAGTTGACTTATTTAAGAAAATTACTCAATATGCGGTTTCGAACATTTGTAGGTGTTATGGTGATGTCACATGACTACTAAATTCACGATGCTATATTTTATAAATGTATTACAATAAATACAAGTGTTATAAATATGAATGAATTAGTAATACTGTGTGTTTAACAATATTCATAACCAAGTTAACGTTCTTGTATCATCTATTTTTCTTCTCCATTTATGCTAATATGAGACTATATAGAATGATTTGACAAGAAGATATTGCAACCAAATATAGAATGTTAACAGTTAACAGTATCATATGATCTATGTGCTAAGAATGTGTTGGATAAAGATTACTCGGGTTCGTAAATCCCCATCTCGACAAAAAAAATGTCAAAATAATTTTTTTTTAAAATAATCTCAATGGTGCAGAGAAAGTATAATTTATGTACTGAAATATGATAAATACATAATGTACGGCTATTAGCTCAAATTTCAACCATGGTCTAAAAGATTAAAAGACTACTGTGAATAATATCAAACGACTACTCAAACCACTCTAAACGCACATCAATAGTGAAGGTATACTTAGTCAAATGATGTGCGACGCCATGTTCAAATATCTCTTCATGTAAATTTTTTAACGAAATCTAATAACACATATATTAAAATGGGGGCATTTTGATATAAATGCCTTAAATTTGAATGTTTTTAATCAAACATCTATAACTTTTAAACTTTTGATCAAACATTCTTCTACTAATTTTTTATTAAAAATTATGATTTTTATTGTATTGAATTAACCAACTAGTTCAGAAAATAATATCACAAATATTCTAAAATCACCACAAACATCCTATCTTATCTTATCATAATTCGTTCAAAATAAATTTTTCTTATTCAAATAATTTGTTGTTTTAAATTCTAAAAACACATAAACATCCTATTAACATATAATTATGAAATATAACATGCACATATATTAAACATAACATACCAAACAAATATATTAAATATAACGTACCAATCATTTAGTACATTATATAAATTTAATTTGGGTACGCATTAGTATTTTGATACGTTATAAATATTACTTTTGGTACGTTATGCAATTCTTTATTTAGTACGTACCAAGTTATTAGTACATTGTATTATCCTTATTTTGGTACGTACAAAACTTATGATACGTTATGTGTAAGTTGTGTAACCCAAAAAAAAGATAACTTTTCACATTAAAACATTGCACTAAAAAATATTTTGTCAACTCTTAATAATTAATTATTGGAATAAGGACTCATTTTAAATAAAAATAAAAATGTGAAAACTCTTAGTTCACGTTTCTACTATAAGTAGTTGTTAAAAAATTCAAATTTATTTTCAGTTGCATGAAATTAGGCAGTCTAGTCTACATCTCAATTTTAATTATAAACGACTCTTGTTTTTTTATAATCTATATAAAATGTTGAGTTGGAAATTGGAAAAACTATATTTCATCCAATTAATCTTGAACCCCAGTAGATATAATTGAATCCTTAAATTGAGGAAGGGATGAGATTCCATAAAAATAGCAATAAATTAATGAATATTATTGAGTGCATTTTTTTTACATAGAAATGGATTTAAAAGAATTTATAAAATACTTAAATTAAGAATATACCTCGAATATAAAGTTTAATTAAAAGTAAAAACACTTTAATCAAAAGTTGAAAAGTAACATATGTTTAATTTAGAAAAATCTAAAATGATGCATCTAATTCTAATTTATCCATTAAAATGACCTAACTAGGAAATTTTGACAAAATAAAATATCAAAAAGGAAAAAATTTAAATAAGATTTTTATCAAGAATAAAATTAAAAAAAGATTTTACCCAATGTGAAGCGATTAAATCATAGGAAAACTAATGAAAAATGTTTGAAAACTTTGAGTTTTAACGATAAGGACAAAATAAAGGGTAAAGTGAATAGTACCTGAATTGACTTTTTAGTGTAAAATTATGATTTTTCGTTAAAGTAAACAGTCCCGGGAGTTTTTCGTTAAAGCTCTCTTAAATCATTTCAGAATCTGCAGTTAAATCTTTCAATTGCAAATAAAAAGAACCAACTTGGTAGGATAAGGTTCTCTCTTTTTTCCATATGTGCTTAAATGCGAATTCTTATGTTCCATTTTTGGAAAATTTCTAATTTGTTATTATTTTCTCGTAGACAAAAACTCTAATTCCTTCTAAAAAAAAAGTCAAAACACAATAATATCAATAGAAGGAAAAGAAAAAAAAAACTCAAATCAAAATTAAATTCTGATATCAAATACTGAGATTCTGCTGAACCCAAAAACCAGGAAAAACAGGGTCCATTTCAGGAAAGCCAACAGAGGAGAGGACTCTAATTTCTCAGTCCATACAGATAACTTCAGATTCCGTTTCTCTCACTCTCTCTCTCTCTCTCTCTCTCTCTCTCTCTCTTTAATCACTCATCTCATCAAATCATTTTCTCTGCATCTTTGTGGTTTTTTAAGTTCTGGGTTTTGCTGGGTTTGTCAAAACCAGTAGTAAAAGGCTCCAAGATTCAAACTTTTCTCTCTCCTCCAAATTTTGTTGCTTGGGGTTTTTGTGAAGTTCTCTGCTTGAAAACATGACCGTTGAGCGGGTACTCGACGAACCCAGAGATCAGTTTCCCATTGGGATGCGTGTGCTTGCCGTGGACGATGATCCCATTTGCCTCAAGCTCTTAGAGGCTTTGCTCCGTCGATGCCAATATCATGGTTTGTCGATTGGGTTTTCCATCAAGAATCTTCTGATTTATTTTTGCTTTGTTATCAAGCTATTTTCTTTACTGGGATAAAATGGTGTTTTTATTTAGATTTTGTGATTTTTGTTACTAAATTTCAATTGTGTTCTTAGATATATATCTGCTGACTAGATTTTGTCAGTCAATTTTATATTTTTCTCTCTAATTCTGTGATTTCTTGTTATAATAATTTGCGTCTAAAATGTTGATTCTCTTTTCTAAAATTAGGAGGAAAAAAATAATGTATTGTTGCTTGAAGTTAGAAATGAGAATATCGCTTAGATATTGAAGAGCAAATGGATTCCCAAATCAATTAGGTTGAATTTGAATTCTCTGTTTCATTGTCTATAGATACAGTCATAGTTTTTGTTAGGTTTGGTTGGATTATGATAGATTGGTATATTTTGGTTGGTCTACCTTAGCATCTGAAGGTTTGACTTTCTTCCTGTAGAAAATTGGTGTGTTTATAGTATCATTTGATGGATTTTGCAGTTACGACGACGAGTCAGGCAATCACTGCATTGGAGTTGTTGAGAGAGAACAAGGATAAGTTTGATCTGGTTATCAGTGACGTGCATATGCCAGACATGGATGGATTCAAGCTGCTTGAGCTTGTCGGGCTTGAGATGGATCTCCCTGTTATAAGTAAAGCCAACTTGCACTGCGCAAATCTCATATATTTGTTGCGTTTAGATTCTGAAATTTTGAAGTATCTTAGATCTGCAGCTTTTGTTTTTAAGTTAGGATTCACTACTAATTATGAATGTAAACATGTTCTTAGTGTTGTCTGTAAATGGGGATCACAAGCTTGTGATGAAGGGAATCACCCATGGAGCCTGCGATTACCTCCTAAAACCCGTTCGAATTGAGCAGCTGAAGAACATCTGGCAACACGTGATAAGGAGAAAGAAGGTTGATTCAAAGGACCAGAACTCTGGCAATCAAGACAAGTCTGCTGGATGTGGCGAAGGAGGAGTGGGGTCAGTAGGCACAGGAAATTCAGATCAGAATGCAAAGCTCAATAAGAAACGTAAGGATCAGAATGATGGCGAGGATGAGGATCATGATGAGGATGAATATGAAAATGACGATCCTTCAACCCAGAAAAAACCTCGTGTTGTTTGGTCTGTGGATCTGCATCGCAAGTTTGTGGCCGCTGTGAATCAGTTGGGCATTGACAGTATGTTCTTCATCCTTGTTCAAGGCTATTTGAAAATATCCCCGTACCTTTGAAACCTTAATATGAATTCAGAACTTATAGCCTAGCTTTGAGACTCCTAATAGTGAATACTTGATTCGACCTAAAAAAAAAATGTATCTGGAATCTGTCATATTTTTTCTTTTTCCTAACTTTTGTTTCTCACACAAAACCGTTAGATACTAATTGTTTCATTTAAATTTTTGTTTTGTATGCAGAGGCTGTACCGAAAAAGATTCTAGATTTGATGAATGTTGAAAAGCTTACAAGAGAAAATGTTGCAAGCCATCTCCAGGTATAAATTCTGATATATCCTTAGTTCCCTACAATCTTTATCTTCTATTCTACGAAGCTTATTATTATTTTTCGTTGCAGAAATATAGGCTCTACCTGAAAAGAATCAGCTGTGTGGCAAACCAACAAGCTAATATGGTGGCAGCCTTAGGCACTTCGGATTCTTCATATTTGCGAACGGCTTCTATGAATGGAGTTGGAAATTACCATACATTGACTGGACCTGCGCAGTTTCATAACAATGGATACAGATCCTTCCCGCCTAGTGGGATGATTGGTAGATTGAACACTCCTGCTGGAGTGGGTCTGCATTGCCTTCCTTCATCCGGAATGTTTCAATTGGGTCATGTACAGAATCCAAGCAACACCATTAATGATCAGCCAGTCATGTTTCCTGGAAACCGTAATGGAAATATGCTTCCGCCACACTTGGAACTTGATCAACAACATAATAGGGGTTCTACCTATGGCGCACCAATTTATCCCGATTCCAGTGGTTTTACAGATACAAAAGTGACGAATAGGTCAAATGATCCTTTTGGTCTTACAGACAACACAATGTTAAGACATACTCGGGATTCCGAAGTTGGAAGAAATCATGTAATGCAGTCTTCCGTATCAATGCCGTCCTTAAAACCAGTACTGGCACCTCCATTTCTGGATCACGGACGGTTGAATGACAACTGGCCAACCGCTGCTCAGCCATCTGCGTTCCGGTCAAATTCTTTCTCAGCGGTCGACTCTTTTAAACAACCTACTCTCCTTGTAAGTAACCTGAAGGATGATATGCCTGTTAATGTCCTCGCAAATTTGGAGCTCTCAGATTATTGTTTCTTCTATTAATTCAATCCCCTGTCAATTGCAGGATTCAAGAATAGGATCACAGATCCCGGCATCTACAATGAGCAATAATTCGGATCCAACAATTAACAATGACCTGTTTCTGGGGTGGGATGAGCCAAAGCAGGATTCCCCGTTCCAGTCAGATGTCATGTGTAGCTCAATGAACAATTTGATGCCTGTCAATGATAATGTGGCTCCTTCCCACCAGAATTTGGACACCAGAAGTTCAGCCTTCCAAAGAAACAGCGAGTTCAATTTGATCGGACAACCAAATTTTCTTGACCCTTTACTCATGAACTATGATGGTGTTGAAATATCAACTATGGATGCACCATTGAAGTTGAAGCAGCAGGGGTACCTTATGGACCAACGAAAGCCACAGGGGGGTTATGTCCCCCACAATGCTGGTTCGTTGGATGAGTTAGTGAGCTCAATGATCAAACAGGTAAGGAGCTTTTCTACCGGCCTCTTTTACTGTCAGATCCACTAACACCCCGTCCGCCCCGCCTGCCGGCCCGATCTGAAGAATTCATGGGCCTGCTGGTGGACGAGACAGAATGAAATTATATCTCATTGTTTACCTGCCGCATATATGTATAGGCTACAGCTATTAGGAAGGCTTCTTGCTCATCTACATGGGATTAACTTTCTATCGTATGGACAAATACTAGTTCATTGATTACGGAAAACTTAGAAATCATTGCTTATTCGCTACATTGAACTGAAGAATTTGTTGCATTACGATTATCGTATTTTCCTTTTACTTGTTTGAAAACTCAACATGAACTTGGTGATGCAGGAAAGGAGATAGGCGAAATCACCGGGAGGAAGGTTCAATCCCCGTGTAGAATACTCGTTGAGATAGCGGTTCTACGTATTTGTGTTCGTATTTGTCTACATTGATCTCAAGTTTTGTATTTGAGTAGCAAGAATTAGTGTCCAATCTCTCTAGTTAGTTGCCTGAGTAATAAGGGCTTTGTTTAATCTGTATGATGAAGAGGCAGTGTCGTTCAAGCCCCGACAATGTATTATGGTGCACTAGTTAACCATGTCTCTTTGACTAAACATGCTTTTGCTTCCCTTTAGTTTAATTAATTCTGCATAATTGGCACACTTTCTAATTATTTTACCATTTTTTATTTTATTTTAGGGTTTTTAGCTAAAATAGTTCATGAGATAGTCATAACTCGTCACTTTGGTCTTTGAAATTTAAAATCGATTGAAATAGTTTCTGAGTTGGTTTACCGTCAACCATTTTGGTCTTTTTGTGAAAAATCTTCGTTAAATTGAAGAATTCATCAATTTAAGGGGAGGGGTTAATTTGACAAAAAATAAAAAATAAAAAACCTCAATTGAACGGATATTTTTATTGAATGACCAAAATCATTGATGGTGGATAATCTCATAGACCACTTTTATAGATTTTAAATCTCAAAGATCAAGGCGAGAAGTTATGTCAATCTCAAGATCACTTTGGTTAAAAAACCTTTTATTTTTATATGAAGAAAGATTTGAGATAATGACACTTGTAATTTTATAGAAGCGCATAGTTTGGAGAGCAATTTATATGAAACAAATTTACCGATATCCTAATGTTTCGATTCCATAATACAATGTTATTTATAAAATTTCTCTCACGTGGCGTTGCATTATTGGACCAAATTACCATAATTACAGCAAACTTGTTCAATGTAACCAAAGAAAAGTACATCTCGCCATAATTTTATTTTCTTATTTTAATTAGTTAATTAGTGCTGTAATGTGCCACACCAAACGACCATTTCAAAAAATCGTGGAATAAATCACTATCTTGGAACAACTCATATGGCAAATCATAATCATATTATATAATATAACATTTTATCTTTCCACAGAACACATTCAGACAAAAGCTCACACCCCACTACCAACAAAAAGAGAAAGTAAACGCCAAACAAATACAATAATTTCAGCAAGTTGTCTTGTGTTAGGTACATTTGATTGGACAATCGAACTCGAATTCTTGACATAATCTAATCTCAACAGCATTTCTCTCGCTTCCTTTGCTATCCGAGCTTAGCCACAGAGGTTGCGGATTTGCCCGTATTCACTGCTCGTTAACGATGAAACAAGCGAGAGAAAGTGCTGACGCTTTGCGGATGCAATCCGACTCTCATGTCAATGCCCTTACAATCACTAGGGTTTTGCATGAAATACGCAACCTGCGGGATCAAAGATGCCAACGGGGACGCATATGCTGCTGATTCATTCAAAAACCCTATTTTGTGGAAGGGCATTCTGGTCCAGTCAGACACCAAAGTGAGCTCGTCGAGAGGAGGCAGAGTAGTCTGTGGCCCACCAACTGCCTCCATGTATGCCTTCACGTAGGAGTTGGTGACAGACTTCTTGGCTTCTCTTATCTTCTCGATAATGGCTTTGTGGGTGGATTCCTCCACCTGTGCCGCCGTTAGGGCAACGGAGGCCAGCACGAATGCATTGCCACTGAAGCCTTGGGGAAGTGCGGGGTCCACCTTGTTCCTTACGTCGACGGAAAATTGCAGGCACACCATTGCTTCCTTCCTCACTCCAAAAGCTTTGGTCTTTGTCTGCAGTGCTCATGACATCAATCAACCATAACACTAGTCATTCGAACTTGATCATGTGGGAAGACAAGCACAATATATTACTGTCAACTGTTCTTACACACATCTATTTTACACGAGTTATTCAAACTTGAATGTGAGTAGACAGACACAATACATTACTGCAACCGGTCTCACGAGAGGTTTTTCAGTGTGTCTATACACGACCAGTGCACCAAGTATAATAATATAATAGGTGAAAATTTTGAAAAAAAAAAATGTAACCAATTATATTATAACACTTAGTGTACTGAACCTATTCCGGCATAGTAAAAAATTTCTTTGGGTCTCACCCACATTTTTTTATTCTAAACTTTGAAAAGAAAAGGTTCCAAGTTGGTCTATATAAGTGGACCCTAGTCAATTCAATAGCTTCCAATCTTCATAGAAACTTGAACAATTTTGTTTCTGGTTTGTTTTAAAGTAAGCTATACATGTGTCTAAATGTATGTTATATGCGTAGACATCCAAGTTCAAGATGTTTATCACAGTTTAATATTCTAAAAAATTGTTTTTATAGCCATTTTATCATTAAGAAAAATTTAACCAATACCAAAATTTTATGAAAATTCATCTCCGATTTGAGAATTGTGGAGAAATATAATTACTATTAGTAATGCTAGATAGACTAACTTTTTAAACCACATTTTAAAATCCTGAGATGTGCAACTAATAAGAATTCAGTACGTTAATCAACACTTAAGTAATAATAATTATCTAATTATCAACAACCACATCATATGATATACAAAATATGCTTTAAATAGATGTCCCCCTAATATTACCCTTAAAATTACTCAAAAAAGAAAAAAGAAAAAAGAAAAAATAGCCTAATTTATGAAAGTTTAAGGAAGCTAGTGTTTTTCCTTTTGTTTGATTTTGCTATCTTTCTCCAAGAGCGCCAATTAATTGAGAAATTTACCTTCCAGAGGTGAGCAGCCGCAACTTCAAAGGATGAACATGAAAAGCTGCTCATTTCATCACCACAAACTTCTTTCTTCAAACTCTCAATCAGTGCACCACTCAGATGAAAGGTCTTATGAACATAATTACTATCAATAATTTGATTCCAAATATTAGACCCATTTTTGAGGAAATTGATCATGCGGTCATTAGATGCTGCTGCTTGCATGATCAATTGGTATAAATGATCCACGGCTGCAGCCCTTGTCACCACGGCAGAACCATCGTCGTTTCGGTTTGGCAGTAAATCTGTACTAATCCCTTTTGGAGTTTCATCAAACTTGTCCATCAATAGTGTTTCTCTGTCGTGCACTGGTAACTTAGGAATCTCCAAAACTTTGTGTTGTTTCATAGTTATGGTAGAATTAGAAGCCCATGCACTCATAAATTCATACGCCGCCGGTCCGTCGAACAACGAGTGGCTAATACCAATACCTATTGAGTAGCCTCCACAACCAAACTTGGTCACCTACAGTACCAAACCATTACAGAAATTTCAAGCCCACTTAGTTCAATTCGCCAGAGGCGGTCTTCAGTTCAAATTTCGTGGACAAGAGTAGTTGTCACTCTAAAAATGTCATCTCTATATTTTTACACATGAGGCGTGCAAGCTGACATTTTTGAAACTCCCAACAAAACTAGGTTCAGTTTTAAATCAAGCGCATACGAATTTCAGATACGGAAGTTAACTTACATATGGAAATTATATATATATATATATATATATGTGTGTGTGTGTGTGTGTGTATATATGTATATATATATGTAACTCCAACAAACCCTAATGAAGATTATATAAATTAATCCAAAAACAATCGAATATATAGAAGTATAATAGATAAAAAGGTAGATGGAATTGGTGTTTTAATTTAAACATATTATATATACATGATTTGTATCTTTTAATTAGGAAATATATCGAAATAATATAAATTCGATGATCAGTATATAAATTACCTGAGCAACAACCAAGGGCATCTCTGAGAAGTCTTCATCAAACACAGGCTTGTGAACCAATTTCTCAAAAAATTCATTGCACTGTGATAGGTCTCCAAGCTCCGACATCTCAACCGGCGTCTCCGCCTCGACTAGAACAGCACCTTTGTTGTTGCACCATAAGTTGAGCTTGTTTCCGTGATCACAGCTCAACCTTCCCGCAGCTGGGTACCACACCGATAGCGTCTCTTCCAATCCACACTTCAAGCTTCTGAAAACCGAATCATCAGCACCATCAAGCGACAAATTGTTGATTTTGTGATGAGCAACAGAGGTAGAATTGTAAAAGAAAACCAAGTACATATGGATTGGACTCTGCCTGTCCAAGTTTGAGAGGGTGAGAAGTTTTGGTGGGTGCAAAACTTTTGGGAGTACAGACACGGTTTTGGTGATTGAAACTAGGGTTAAGTAATCACCAATGTCATGTTCTGTGCCCATGGATATTGTACGAAATTTTGTTTCTAGCTAGCAAGGGTTTTCAATCTTAGCTGGCCTTCACAAATGTGAGAGAGAGAAGAGGCAAGGAGATGGTAAATATATAGACATCAAAATGTAGAGGTTACTTTGAACCAAAAAAAAAATGCAGAGGTTGCACTCATAATTTTTTTTATTATTAAAAAAAATAATATTCTAAACTAAATTCATCTAAGGACGAAAGAAAAACCTTAAACTTAAATGCAGACGAACAAAGATACTAGCTACTCTAACTAATTTGTCAAACGTTAGAAGTTGAGAAGCTCTCAAATTAGAATGAGGATCCTCTCCAGATGAGGATCTCCAGATCCTCCAATTATATTCGTTCATCGTACATTATGTGGTCAGTTTTTGTCAGGTGCTGTTTATATTCAATTTTAAATAACAAAATTTACAATAATTTCTAACCACACGATGTATGATGAACGAATATAATTGAATAATCCTTGGAATTCTCACAAAAAGAATCCAGAAAGGATCCTCATTCCTCAAATTAAGTCTGGACTGGAAGCACATGGTCGCGTCATTTGAATAGTAAAGTTTTTGCATGGTACTGTGTACTTTATCATCTATGAAAGTAAAGACTGAATTAATAGGTGAAAATTAATTGACCATGTATGATCGATCTGTCTCGCACCTTGGAGGGAGAGAGACAGACAATAACCCCCGGGGGACTACCTGTCTATGTACTTGGTCCATCATCTTTCCATAGGTTGGACCTCATACGTCTAATAGGTAGGACCATTTCGATCATTTTCTAATTAATGAGGTGAAAATGGAAAAATTGAGAATAATTGAAGAAATAGGTGTATGTTGTGAAATATAGACTATATATGTGTAGTGATATGTAAAGTAAATATGACATAATATTTATGAGGTTTGGTAAGTGTGTATACGTTCTCGGGACAGTGACTATAATTTCTTTCATTATCTAAAATAATAAGAGTACAAATATAACTCTCACTATTTTTCTCTCTTCTCTCTAGCCTTGACATAGCTTCTTACTCTCCATGGAGATGATGTGAATTGGTGGTGTACTTTGTAAATGAGCTCTCCCCACATATTAAAAGAAAATGGTGTGAAATACAAACAAAATGACTTTTTGCTAATGATTTGTTGTAAGTGAATTATCCACTCCTTTGTCAGTGTTTTCACCACTCATGGTTTGGTGTTTTCCATGGATGAATCCAATATCATGATTATAGTTTGTCATCCACATCTACAGTTTTCCTTGGATGACCACAAGTCTTCAATTGACCGTCTCATTAGAATTTCTCCAATAATAACTCATGAGATGAATAGATGCATAGTCTAAAGAAAACAAAAATAATGTGCTCATATTGCTAATGTAGCATACTCTTAATTAGATGCTCCTCCTGCTTGACGTATTCCCCTGATTACAATAATTCTGGTTTAACTAACTTGTTATCAAGTTGATGCGTGTCAATTCAATTCCTAAACTTTTCAAATGAAAACTTTAGAAACGTGAGTTTAGTATTGTCCCTTCTCATAAATCATCCCATATTTATTTGATCGATCGTTCCAAGTTAGTTAGGACGTTATTTCAGACATCATCTTCCATAACCTGACAATTCGTAAACTCTGTCCTTTTAGTTAGTTGGGAAATGGCACGATCAATGTTTATTTTTATTTTTAAATTTTCTTTTGTTTCATTCGATTTAAAGATTTACACGAAAAGAAAAGGAATGCGTTAGAATCTATTCCTTGTATAATGCGCATATATATAACCATAAGAAATTGTAGAGAAAAAACGACCACCTCGAATATATAAGGGAAAGAACTAAAAAGCTGCATAGAAACTTTGAGTTTTTGTTTTGTTTAGTCGTAAAGGTGGAGAAAATTTTCAGTATGTTGGAAACATGATTCAGTACATCAAGTGAATACAACACTTATTGTACTGGATCGTATTCTTAGCACACTAAAAAATCTCTTGTAAAGGTGGACCTATCGATTGGAATTTGGAGTGAGAAATATAATAACAGGTTGTCATCAATTTGATGTGGTTGTTTGAGAGAGAGAGAGAGAGAGAGAGAGAGAGAGAGAGAGAGAGAGAGAGAGAGAGAGAGAGAGAGGGAGGGAGGGAGGGAGGAGGGTTGGCAAGTGGCTCTTGATAGCAAAGCAAGCGTGGTTTTAAAGCCCACCCTTTGTCTCTTCCATGTATCAACCTTTCCCAGCACCTTGCCTTATTTTCGGGGCTCTTTCTTTCGCTTCAACTTTTCTTCACTTTATATTTATAGCCTCTTATTTACTCCTTTGTTATGATTCGTTATATTGCTTAGCAACATTGCAAAGCCAAGTATGTATTCTCAATCAATCTTTCAAAAAAGACTTACTTACACATCTGATACGTTACCGTGACATCCCAGACTAATAATACATGTCATGTATTTTAAATTTCTCACGTAACATCACATGATTCATTTGGAATTGTTATTTTAACATCCCGTTTCTTGTCAATCATTCTTTTTTCTTTGGTATATATAACCTATACCTACATGCTACCGCAGAATATAAATAGAGCTATTAATCTAATTATAAAGCCCTAAAGCAAAAATGTATTCTTTCTTTTGATCTACCACTGCTAGTAAACTCTAGCTAGTGCATGCTCCTACATCTTTATCTTTTTTTATAAATTAATTCCACTGAATTACCTACATGTACATGCATGTCTATGCTAACAGTAACATGCAATGATGAATAATCCTGTTTATATATACCTGATGAGTTTCACTCAAATTATTGACGGCAATACTGTTTTCGATCATCTCTGCAGGTAAGAGACACGCAAAGTTCGACATCACGACTTCACGACACCGTATTAATTAATATATAAATATGTGTTACCATCAGCTACAATAATTCTTGTACAAATTCAGCTGCTGCATGTGCCTGTCTTTTCATTCCCGGATCTAATAATTTTTCAGAAAATAACATAAAAACGTATTTATTTTGAATTAATAATTGTTTACACATGTTAATCCGCCTAAAGAAACCCTAATAAATTAATAAATATGCAGAAGTCATGTTCATGGCTTCGTGAACGGTTATCCAATTGGTTTTCTGCAATTATATTCTCATATCATTCTTTTGTGTAAGTCTTCCAAGTTTAGAAGAACCAAAACTTTTGTTTTGCTGTCTAAATAATCTGTTACATATTAATTATTGATTAATAGGATACTAACTTCTTGTCACAAGCTTTTGCTTGTGGCAATTTACCTTTTTTACATTTATTTTTTATTTATTAGTCATTTTTAGAATATCGAAACAATTGAAGAAATTAGTATTTTAGGATATCGAAAGCTTCACCATTTTGGTGTGCTCCCTTTATTTATATATATAGAAAGATAGATATAGATTACAATGGCTCTTTGGTTTATAACTTCATATAAATATGCTCAAAACAATTGAAGAAAATGAATGGCGAACCCTTCAAGCTACTTAAAAGAAATTCAGAAAATGGTTAAGGCATGAACATATGCTTAATTACTTAATTATACTTAAACTTGGCCAACCTGGTTTAGTAATTGAATATTTGTACAAATGGGTTTCTGATGACCTATATAATGATCCTACGCTTTCTTGATTCGTGAAAGTCAAGTATTCGTTAATTATTTAATTATTACAGTAGTCCAAAAAAATAATTAAATCACGGTAGAGGTTGAATTATGTCTCTACTTGAAGAATAATTTATGGAATTATGCATATTTGAAATCTATTCCTTTTTTTCCTCATGATTTAGCTGCAGTGTTTGATTTAAAAGACATGGACAAACTTACTTACTTTCTGGGTTTGCAAATTCAGCATAAGACAATGGGGATATTTTTGTTAATTTGTCAAAATATGCGAAGGATTTAATACATAAAGTTGGAATAGAGTCTTGTAAACCTGCATCTACTCCATGCAAGCCTCATAATCAACTTTGGTTAATGAAGGCACACCATTGACAGGTCCTACTCTGTACAGGAGTTTGGTTGGATCTCTTCAATATTTGACATTCATAAGACCAGATATAGCATTTGTTGTTAACTCTGTGTGTCAATTTATGAAAAATACAATTGATGTGCATTTTGCTTGTGTTAAGAGGATTTTGAGATATCTTCAAGGCACTGCAATTTGTGGAGTGACTTATTCCTCATATCCAAGATACACCAGTTCATCTGATTGCTTTCTTTGACTCTAATTGGGCTGCTGATTTGAATACTAGGAAGTCAGTCACATGTTATGTGGTGTATCTAGGAAACAATTTTTATATTATGACAACCAAGAAACAGGTTTCAATTTCTAGAATCTCGACTGAGGTAGATTATAAAGCTTTAGCATATACTGCTGCTAATGTTGCTTGGATTAGGTTGCTTTTGAAGGATTTGGGTGTTGTGTTGTTTACTCCTCCCACCATTTATTGTGATAACGTGTCAGCCATTGCATTAAGTGTCAATCTAGTTTATCATTCGAGGATTACACCTTGATACAAATTATTACTTTGCCTGAGAGAGGGTTCATAAATTAGGGGATCTTCATGTTAATTACTTGCCCATTGATGAACAGACTGTTGATGTGTTAACTAAAGGACTCCATAGTCCTACCCTTGTTCGACATTGTTGCAATCTCAAACTCGGTTACCCTAGTTGAGATTGAGAGGGAATGTTGACCTATATTGCCATGTCATATGTGATAAACTTGTCTAGTAATGATAGGATTGGATTATGATAAGATTGTCATGTCATCATTAGTTTGGATAGGATTTATTATATTGGCCATAGCGTAAGAAAGGTAATTATCCTTGTATTAATAGTGAGGATAGCGATCAATACACATAGATTACTTTCTTCTTCATCAACCTCTCTCTTCGTTCTTCTTCCTTTCTTTTCTGTCATACATTTAAGAGTTGACACATGTTAATCCTATTACTAGCCGCACTCAGCGGCGGCACACGCCATTTTTTTTTCAAGAGATTTCTCTACTCTGAGAAGAGAAGCCCTACAATTTAGAAACAAATAATGACAATCTACGAGCCAAAGAAAACGCTAATAAATTTGCAGAAAACATGTTCATGGCTTCATGCACGGATATCCAGTTGGTTTTCTGCAATGAATTATATTCTCATATCATTCTTTTGTTTACGTCTTCCAAGTTTAGAAGAACCAAAACTTTTGTTCTGTGCCGTCTAAATATTCTGTTACATAATTAATTATTGATTCATTATTAGGATATAACGATGACTCTTTGGTTCATATAAATATCAATGGCGAACCTTTCAAGCTACTCAAAAGAAATTAAGAAAATGGTTAGTCAACTTTTAAACAACGATTAAATATATTCTCATGTTACTATCTACTAATTTGAAGGCACGAACATGCTTAATTAATTACACTTAAACTTGGCCAACCTGGTTTAGTGAGTATGGTACAAATGGGGTTTCTGATGACCTAGCTATATAATCATCCTACGCTTTCATGATTCATGAAAGTCAAATACTCGTTTTTCTATTTTTTATTTTATAAAAGCGACCAATTGGTGGCAGAGCCACAGTAGTCCACCCTTCAAGAGGCCGGGAAGATTCATAGAGGCATTTTACGCTATTCCTGATCACCATCGTGTGATTTACATAGCGCCATAAGTCGAACCCAAGGCTGGCCGTGTGCAATACGAGCCCCCCAACCCGTGAGCCACTCCGTGGTGGTTAAAAGTCAAGTACTCGTTAATTATCTAATATTAGTCCAAAAAATAATGAAATTGGGTGGAGGTTGAGTTGTGTCTACTTGAAGAATAATTTATGGAATTATGCATAAAATCTATATTCTTTTTTTTCCTGTTGGATTTAAAATGTACTCCTTAAGTTGACAAAAACAGGGTAATATATATATATATATATATTATCCTATTTGCTGGCACAAGCACAAAATTCAGCGCATTTTTCACACTAATTCGTATTAAATTTGTAGCATTAGTTGGGAGGATAACATCATTTAGGATGGTTCATAAAAAATTATAAAAAAAAAAAAAAAAAAGGGAATATTGTAGTTATTGGTGTTGGTGATGATAGAGAGGCTTGGGTTTTCTGTTTCGACAACGACTCGAGAGTTGAACTTTTGAGCTATGATGAGGTACCCATCGTCATCCACTCTTACAAATCAGTTGGTCCACTCCATCAGGGACGAAGCCAGAAATTTATAAGAATGGGAGCATCCTCAAATAACAAGGTACAATTAAAAATTCAAGAATTTACTACACAAAACACTTATATTTTAATCCATAAAGTTTTTCATACAACATCTTATAATATTGCTCGACATGTTTTCATGTTCTGAAAGCGATGCATGACAACATCATTACCAATACCATCAAATATCTCTCTCTATAAAAATAATCATGTTATCATTCATCCATTGATCTTCCATTAGATTTCTCAATTGATTCAGAAATTTCATGGCCGACAATGCTTTTTCAACGGTGGCAGTAGTAACTGGAAGAGTTAGTGCTAATGTCACAAGTATGTAAACTAGCGGATACACCTTGTCTTTTTTCCATTAGACCATTTTTTTTATAGTTTAATTAGAACTGACGTTGGAATTGAAATGCAATCTATTTTTTCATTTGTAGTTTAATTAGAACTTGGGAATTGGAATGCAAAAGTACACACACACACACAAAATATGCCCTATACAGCTCCATCCTTGCACTCCATCAAACCAATAACCGACCAAGTTGCTTCAGAAATGCACAATCTCTAAAGCAACTTGGTCGGATCAAAAGGTTTCCATGCACAAAGACATGTGCCATCCTGTAACCGTCCCCGCTAAAATGCCCCGTAGCCGCATCCTTAGCCCCGCTAGGTTCTTCTACATGACTAACATGTCAATGACTCGTGATTTATTCGATCATGTGGCAAAGAGAGAAAGTGCAAAGAGAGAAATGAAGTGAATCATTTCCCCATCCGAAAGGAACATCTAGTGAACCGGAAGATTTCAAGGGAGACTTGAAACAGACCAATATTAAAAACTTAAAAACAAACAAAAACAAGTTAGTTGGGCCTGCCCGGACCCGAAAAAGTTCAAGACTCGAGATTGGGTCGGCCCGGATGTGCTTGGTGGAGGAAGCTGGAGCTTTCTTCTTTGGGGCAGTGTTTGGTGAGATCTCTGGCATGGGATGTTGGATGGTGGTCAGCGGCAGGTTCTTCGGCGACGGGGGTGGAAGCTAGTCTTCTAGGGTTTTTGTTTTTCTGTGTTTGGGCTCTTCTCTTGGGTTGGGCTCTTGTTTAGTGTTAGGGGTTCACGTTTTGTTTTGTGTTTGCTATGTAATTGAGCCCCTTTGGTTGTGCTCGTGCTCTCTTGGCAATGAAAATTACCTTTGTCCAAAAAAAACATCTGAAGTTTTGACAACAAAAATGTTCTCTATTATATATGAAAGAAAAGAAGGTCCAGCCGTTTTTCAAGTTATTTCCTGTGGTTTATAAATTAGAACTAGTAGCCTAGTAACATCACTCCAATTAATCATCCAATACAATGACCCCCTTTCCCTTAGAATCGACATTGTTCTGTTCTTGCTTTCCCCGATCATCACAGATTATCCCGTCCACGGGTTCAGGGTCTAGCTCCATGATTGTAGGTTCAGGTCCTGCAGCCAAATTTGTCATCTCAGTGTCTGCCACGACGGCATGCTTTCCGTCACCTTGAGGAGATGGTGGTTTCAGAAAAACACCGCTGCTTGACTCAGCTTCCGATTGCTTACCTGGATTCAACATGAGAGATTCTGGTGGAGGATGATGGGGCACAGAAGAGAGAGTCATGTTTATCGCTTCACAAATGGTTCCTAAAGAAGTCTCAAGTGAAATATGGGCATTTCGCTCCACGACGTTGCACATCTACCAACATAGACAAGAGAAAAAAAACGAAAACAAATTGATTATCAAATCCTCATACTGAAACCAAGATTGTACACAAATAACAAATACAATGTACCTCATTATAAAGGCGAGGCAATTTCAATCGATCTGGATCGTTGTCACAAGCTGCAGCAGCAACTTCTTCGGGAGCTGCAATTTTAATCATCGCCAAGCCAATCAACAGAAGGCAACAGAAGTTCAAAAATTACCGTTATTGCTGTGCCAAGCAGAACTTCAAGAACCAGAAATAAACTTACTGATGTCTACCATTCTAGGCAACTGATCAACCATGTGACCATTAGTCTCCACGGAATGAGGGCTTGACAATATTGTAGCATTCGGTGCACTCTCAGGTTCTTCACTTCCAACCACAGTTGCTTCACCCTGGGAAAACAATCAAATCCAACATAAAAAATTTTGACCAACTATGCTACAAACTTGTCCGCTTAGAATCATGCCTACTTTCGTGAATGACTACTATACATCTAAAGCCCAATCGCTACACGAACAGGGATAATAAGATTACAAGGCACTTAAAAGTTCTTCTTTAAGCTACAACACACAACAAACAGTTGGTGCAATATGCTGGTACCACGAGATATCAAAAATCATAACTTACATATTCCTCTGCAATCAACTCTGAAACGTTCCCTTTCTCCAAAAGAAGCACCCTCTTCTTAATAAATTCTACCTGCCTTCTCTGCATATCTCTATATTGAAATAACACAGAAGAGTTATGAAACAACTGAGGTTGGTTCACGGCATCACTGGTTCCCTGGGAAACATTAGCTCCTATGTCACTTCCGCTACCATTTTCACTAGCATGGTTGCTAGGTCCTTCTCCATTTGTTGCTTTCTCACCATTCTGTGCTTGTGTATTAACTTGTCCAGGGAGGGGTAAATTTATAAAGGGGAGATTCAACTCTTGACAGATAACTTCTTGAAGCCTCAGGTCCTTGTCATCAACAATAGCTTGCCATCTTCCATATCCATGCCTAAAGATCCAAATAAGCAAACAGTAAGTGAAGAATTAACATAAAAGGACCACTCAGCATGTACAAATATATGCAAAGAAAATGTAGAAATGTCTCGTGAATAAAATCAGAAATGGCATAAGCCTATACGTTGCATACAAACAAAAGCAAATTGGTTTAAACGCATATAGAAACATGGTACAGAAGTTTTTATGCTAATCCACAAATGTTCAGTTTGGCTCGGTTTCGGAATAAATGAGTACATGCTCTTCAACTTCTAAAGATAGATGCAGAATCAGGAGACACCCAAAAGAACAGCAAACCTTATTTGGACAATTTCTACAGAATATTATTCCTGGTCAAGTTGATATATTGCCCTTCTGGCTATCCTAAGAAGTATCAACCCAAATTAGTGCAAGCAAACTTACATGATTATCAACAACTGCACTGCCAACAGACGCAGACGAAGCCATGTATATACATATATATGAGCATATGACATGTAATGTTCCACATCAGACAGACAAGAAAAGTAAAATTATTAACAGCAGATGCAAAAATACTTGTAAATATCAAGCAGTAAATTCATACTTAATTACGGCACGCAGCAATGTCAAATCATGTTCCTCCTTCCAATACTTTCCACCCTTCAATCCAGGGTGGAACAACAAGGTATCCTGTGAAAAAAGTGAAGCCCCTGGATTTCTTAATGCTGCTTCCACCTATCATTGCAACAAAAAAGAAAAAAAAAACAAATCAGATGAAAGTATGTTACTTTTGATTCCAAATCCACCTTTTATATCCTCTCTGTGTGGCTTTCCCCACTCTTCAACGTGTTTATGTGATATTACTTTTCATTAGAAAATTCGATTTGCAACTTCCAAGTAATACTTCAGGTGGTTTGGACACGTGAACTAAAGACTCACAAATGCTCCAGTTAGAAGATATGACTATGAGACAGAGGGTCAAGGAAGAAAGGGTAGAGGAAGACCTAGGAAGACTTGGAGCTAACGCAAGACCTGGCGCAAAACCGAGAGTGGCGTGCTAGGATTCCTACAGCTGACCCCACTTAGTGGGATAAGGCTTGGTGGTTGTTTTTGTTTTGCAAGTAATACGTAACCAAGTGATGCTTGCCTATCAACAGTTTGTCAAGTTATGTTGCCTGTCATGAGCAGGGCATATTGTCTTATCCCATGGCAATATAACATGCCAGACTGCATATTATAGTCATACTTAAGAATTCTAACAAGTATATCAAACATAGAATACAAACTAAATAAATCTAGACCACCGTTTATTTGAGGAGATCAAAACAATTGATCACCTTCAACACTCTCGACAAAATAATACAACAGTAAAAACTCAACTGACAACCCACATTACTCATTTGGTTAGAATATGTCCAAATACCAACTAATATTTTTCCGTAACATACTTATTTTCCAATTAAGGAAATAAGAAAAAGATAAATCTGAATAGTATGATCATAATCATCAATTGAACTTGTGAGTACAAGCTTACCCTTTTCTTCACCAGCATCAAAGTTGCAACCCTAATAAGTACATCTCCTATTCTGAGCCCGTCTTTAGGTACACCATCTACAACCAAGATAAGCAACAGTAACACATTAAGATGAGGACATCGAACATAGAGGGAAGATGAAAACAACATGAGTCACAACAATTTATCACCTGCAAAGGTTGGAGAGTCATTATCTCCTTCAGCTATGTGCTCCAAGAATAGTTTAGCATATCTGTAAAAAAAAATACAGAATACAAAATAAATTCTTCACATTTATACACAGCACAATAGACACAACTATTCAAGCAAGCATAAAGTCATTTGGAATGTGCTTATGCTAAGTTGTGATGAATATGAGACCTCAGGTGTGTGTATATATATATATATATATTGATAACCTTGAAAGACCGAGCGTCCATTTACACCATTACCTTATAACTAATGATCAAGATGACAGCCCATTTTATCAACTTATATGGTGTTTTTGAGTTTTTAAAGGCATATTTGGAAACTTTTAATGCTACTGAGAGGAAGGAAATTTGAATATCATTCTAGTTACACAAATATGGATTACATCCAAACTGTCTAGTACTTATCCCTAATTCACACTATATTTCATTAATGTGATTCACCATTTATTAAATACTGCTAAATACCCAAATTAACAATTAAAAAATACAGGTGCATCACATTGTCACCCCTGGATATCTACAAAATATAATATTCAATTAATCAATGGACATCTGAAAACAGCATGTAAAAAATCCAACAATCCTGAAAAGCATGTGGACAAGTGAGGAAAGAAGACAAAGACAATACCAATATTAAATTCCAGTGACCTACCATAAGAAATTAACTCAAAATGGATGCAAATATGGAGGCATTACCTATCTACTTCTTCAAATGTCTTCTTCATGCGTGCTGTAAACTCTTTCCAGTCATAATCCCCCACTCCGAACCTGCACATTCCAGAGAATCTTATCACCAAAAAGAACCCCCTGCTCAAACACATACACAAGGCAATTTAAAATGTAGAAGCACACTCACAAGGACATAAACCCCTAAACCCAAACATGCAGATACATTCCAGACATCCTTGTCAGAATAAAGTTACACAAATTACAATTTGAAATGTAGAAACACCCACTTCCACCAGGCATGCGCATCTGTGTACATACACATGCTGTAGCACAGAATCGGTGGAGTTTTAGTGGTTCAACATAATAATAAGTGCTAGACAAGAAAACTACAAATTTTAAGAAACTACCTCATCAAGACTTGTACAAACATGGCTCTCTGACTTTGATTGAAACCCAAAACTTTGAAGGATCTTCCTTCTCCTTCCATCAAGGGAGGGGGCTCCATACTTTCCACTGAAAAATAATTCATTTCAAAGTGTTAGTATGATAAGCAAGAGAGCAACTAGTTGTTAATTTGTCATCAACTTATTTAGACAGTACATGAAAAACATACCACGACTCCTCTTTCTGTTAGGCAGCCTCTTCCCCCCAGAAACAGTTCCGGATGATGATGTTTCACCATCCATCACTTCAGCTTCATAGTTATCATCTTCACCGTCAGAACTCACATCTTCCAAACCAGCAAGATCGTCATCATCAACAGATACCATCTGAAAATATTCCAAAAGCTTAAGATGTCTAATGGCATCTGTTACCATAGATCTCTAATAACATGGTTTCATCTCAAAACCAAATTAAGAATTTTGGATTGTTTTTCCTAAAAAGTTAATACATGAGATAAATCATCCACATATTAGTTGAGATCTTCAAAGAACATGGCCTCAAGACGCATGCACATTCAACCATACCTTAGATCTGAAAGCCATCACCTTCATCCGCATCTTTCTGGGCTAAACAGGTGGGCACGGGGGGGAGAGGAGAGAGAGGGTGGGGGGAATAAATACTCTGAACGAATATTTTTCACTCTTGAATAACATGGTAAGGGTGTTGATGGGTTTACTTTATCATTCGCTCACTTCTTTAATTGGGAATGGCTATTCTAATGATTCTTTGACATCCTAGTGCCGAACTTACCAATCTCAAAATAGTGATCTGCCTATTAAGGGTGATACGATGGACCTATATGCGCGTCTGATTTTGCTAATCAAGGTTTAGTTTTTTTTCTCAATTTAAGCCAATTGCCCTTTTTAAATTGTTTTGAAGGTAAAATGGAAGTTCTTTAAAACAATTTGTACGGTATAATAAACGAGCTACCAAACTCCTAATCGAATAATAAAGCTTTGATGCCCTGGGGGACGGTAAGGCATAAATTCAGTGATCAAAGGGTAAATATAAAACTATGTTAGTGCAACTTTAGTGCAATACCTGCTTACGACTTCGCTTTCCTTTTCCCAAAGCATTAAATTCTTCAACTTTATGCACTTCATATTTGTCTTTTAATAACTCTTCCCAGTAATTTGTTCTTTCATAACTGCTCGCAAGAGGTCGACTTTCCATAGTAACCTTTTGTGGTTCCTCCTCTGCTACAGCCTCTGCTTCATCAATATATTCAAAATTCGCAACCTATAACACATGATACTAGTTTAATTTCCTTAAAAAAGGATCACCATGAATCATAAGTCAATAGAGAGGCATGAGATAAGACAGTTGTAGATCATGTGGAGCAAGAATGCCTGGTATTAGAAATTGTGACCCTGCATGATAAGACATAATGGAAATAAAATCCCAAACTCAGCTACAGGTTCTGCAGACAGAAACTTTGACTTCAATAACATACAGATGAAAATATCACCTGCTGGTGCTTGAACCCCCTTTCTAAAGAAGAAATTATTCAATAAGGAGAAAGAGGAAAAAGGGATATATAAAGTAAACTCATAATTTCCCTTAGTTACTTACTGAAATATATGAATAAAGAATTTTTGAGGTCATAAATTATCCAAAACAAAATCGAATTTAATCTCTTACATTTCACGTGTCTTCATATTTAGGTAAGCATTTAATTAAGAAGATTTTCAAGTTAATGTAAGTAAAGGACTACAAAGATAGCAATTCATGTGATGCAACAAAGAAATAAGATAAAGAACAAAGACTGTTTAAAAGAGGGGGAGTGTTACAAAATAAGAGACCCTTCATCCCCGTTGGTTCCAATTGTGACAACAACTGACTTTCCCAATCAACCACCAAGTGATTTTAATAATCTATAACCACTATCTATACACGAATGATTGTGTAAAGGCATCTAGAAACATCCCTAGAGATGGTTAAAATTAGAACCACAAACATTATACATACATTTTGCCTTGTTAAAATCGACCTAAATGTAACAACTTTAATTTACAACCATATAGAATCCATCAGTTAGTGTGTGCTACAAAACATGACCAACTCCCTAAATTAAATGTTACTGTGCTACCGTGGACTAGTCAAAGCTCATCTAGAACAAGTGAGGCACTACATCAAAGTAAAAACAATTGGTACCCAATAGACTACCATGCTTAAAACAATGCTGCATTTCTAACAGTGTCCAATGCCTGTGTGCTACAACCCACATGTTGCCAACAGAACAAAAGCCCAGGGCACCAATGAAAATTTATAACCTTGTAAGTTGTAACTACCAAACAACAATATCAACTATAGTGCTGAGGCAAATAAGCCTTGTGCAAACCACCACCAGCATGATGCATTTGAAATATAACCGTAAGGACCTTTACTATCTATGTTGTAGAATATCACCTTGAAGGCCTTTAAAAATCCATCTTCATCTTCATCATCCAACAAAGCCTCATCATCCCCAGCTTGATCACGATCCAGTAGTCTACCAACAAAGAAACAGAGCAAACAATAATTTTGAGAACATTTATTGAAATGCCAAATCATTTCACTGAAACAAAGTGGCCTATACATTTACCTATCTATTGCAGCGTCATCATAATGGATTTGACGGGATTTTCCTGCTTCATCATTTTCGTCAACAAATAACTCCTTCGATCCATACCTTATGATGTCATCTAACTCTTCCTAACATAAATTAAAATCATTTGAAACTTGATTACATTTTCAAGGTACATAATGTCTATACACCTCTAACTGCAGTTATCTGAACTTACATTCAACTTCTATTAAAGTAACTGCAAAGAAGAAATTTTAAAAGCACAGCTCAATAGGAAAAAGTGACAAATATGAAAAAGTTCATTCAATTGACAAAATGTAACAGATAAATGCTTCACTTTTCCTTTCAAATAAGAATGGCTGCCTATTTTTTTTGTTAAATAACACTATGGTCCCTGTGTTTGCTCATATTTTTGTTTTTGACACCAATTTGGTCCTTGTTCTATCCCAATAACAATCTTGGTCTGCTTTGATGTCCTCTGTGTGTTGTGTGCTGACATAAATGCCCAAATTAGACATAAGGACCCAAATGGTTAACAACTAAATAATATGCAAATTGAAAACACAGGAGCCAAATTGAAATTCATAACTTTCCAATGTATTTTTTTTTTCTTTCAGACTTTCAATTTGGTCCCTGGATTTCAATCATATGCAATGTGTATTAGCTACCTACATTCTAAACCACAAAGCCATCTCTTCCACTAGAATTATCCAGGATACAAAATTACAAATAGCATGCATAGAGATGCAATCATCCATGGTTACGAAACCCATTTCACTCTGTTTGCAACTTATAATTCAAACTGTTCCTCATTCAACCCCAAGAGAAGAGTTTTCTAGATTCAAAGTTGTTCCCTACAGATATACTTGAGCTTTTTTAGCTTAAAAAATCCTAATTTCACATATATAATACATCTCAAAACTATTGACCTATAGGGGGTAGAAGTACTTTGGGGAAGAGTAAAATATTGGGCAGCCCTTTGGGCTTCAGTCTCAAATATTTTTAATAATTACTCTATTTCTCAATTACTGTGGGACTTGTTAGCAGCAGTAAAGTGAGTTAGGTCTAGCTATTGTTGCTGTAGCCAAATCCTAGTGAGAGTTTTTTTCTTGTTTCTTGTTAATGGTGGATTTCTTATCCACTCCAGTGTATTTCTCATTTCTTCTATAAAATGTTTTGTTTCTTCTCAAAAAAAAAAACTATTGACCTATAACTTCAAATTGGAATCCGGCTCTTCCTTTCCAACTGAAAACCAATCATTTTACCTTCCAAAATATTCGTAATCAACCAACTACACATTTTGTTTTCTTTCACATGCAAAAAAAAAAGTATAAACTAATCATGAAAACTAAATTTAGTTTGCCACTAGACTAAAAACGACCCACACGTCCAAAGACATTTGCATACCTGGTTGATATCTTGTTTCTTTAACCTTCCAACAACCAAATGCTCCAATACCATTTTCTTCTTTGTCATTTCCATCATCCGTTCTTCAATGCTTCCTCGGGTTACTAGCCTATAAATCATTACCTGCAACCCCGAAACCACTATGCAGTTTAAGACACAGTAACCAAACAACCAGATATCAATGAAGAAGTAATTTCAACCTTGTTAGTTTGCCCAAGTCGATGAGCTCTTGCCATAGCTTGTAGATCAGCATGAGGATTCCAATCACTGCAGACCAAAAGCAAATTTGTTGAAGAAAGTTCCATGACACTACCTATTTAATTATTGCATAAAGGTAACTATGAATCAATGTAAGCGGTAAAATTACCTATCATATATGATCACTGTATCTGCAGTTGCAAGGTTTATTCCTAAGCCCCCAGCTCGAGTAGATAGCAGAAAACAAAATCTAGAAGAATTTTTGGCATTAAATCGATCTATTCTTATTTGTCTCTCAGCTCCACCAACTTTTCCATCTATCCGTTCGTACTGCCATTTCTGATCAAAAAATTGACAATTTTACAATATCAAATGTTTCATTCTGCAAACTCCAACATCAAAGAATGTCAACAAACAACAAAATAGCGACGAATTAATACTTTGAAAGTACAATAGTCTTCTAGCAAATCAAGCATGTGCTGAAACTGTGAATATATGAGAACTCTATGCCCTTGCTCCTTAAGTTTCACCATCATTTTGTCTAACAATTGCAATTTCCCAGAAGTTTCCAATAGCTGTCTGTCAAATAGTAAAAGAAAAGTGGAATCAGCTATCTCAGGAACTCAAAGAACAACACCTCAGAAGGTCTATAGCTTACTTTAAATAGTATAGTTCAAGAAAATGCAGACTCTCTTCAACACAAGCGCAAGGCTAAAATAATCTATCATGGCCTTATGAACTTAAGCACCCAAATGAGCCACCAACTCTATACAAGAAACCAGTACATCAAATAGACAGCACTAAAGGATCATATCGACAAATAAGAAAGAAATAGTATTACTTGAAAGCTTCATTTGGATCTTCTATGTCTGGTTCAACTCCCTCTAACATAAACGGATGACAACAAAGCTTGCGCAATTCCATAACCACATTGATAAGAGATATCTGGTATAAAACCAAAATATTGTCAGACTGGAGTAGAATGAAAAAATAATAATTAAGTTCACTGGGAACGCAGTCTTACCTGTGCACCACCTCGACGAGTTAGTATCTGATAGTTACGGGTCAGAATTGCTTTGTAATACTCTTTCTGTTTGCTGCTTAAATCAACGCGTAATATCAGTTCCTTTTTAGGAGGTAGTTCCTTCATCACATCCTTTTTCACTCCTGCACCAATTACCATTTGCACACATTTTACCTAACTTTTCAATTATAATGGCCAATACAAACTAAAAAAACATCTCATTGTAAAATCCAAATTATCCTTAAAGCATATCTAAAGGGAGCCTTATGGACTAGGCAAATTGATAATTTTGCCTCAAAATTGAAAAAACAACTTTTAGCCCAACAAAATTCGCCTAGTCAAGTAGAAGCCTAGGCACCTTGTGAGGCCAAACTAGCCCCAGCCCAAGCCTTGGGTAGCATGGGACACATTTAACATTTAAAATCCTAGCCTCTAGGCCTTCACCACTAGAACCAAAAAATATTGGTAGGCAATATCATCGTTTTGAGGGGCTAGATTTTGCCTCTAGCCTCCAGCACTTGCCCAACACATTAGACATGCTCTTAATGAATTAAACCTCTGGGTAAAACAAATAAACAAACAAAAACAAGAATCAAATAGCAAGCATAATGTAATACGTCTTTAAGAGATATTTAAATGGTATTAGTAAACCCAAACTTGAAAGGATTTAAGATTTATACTTCTTAGGAGATGGGGAGCCAACATTCTATGAAGCCGTGAAACTTGTTCCTCTTGATTTATATCCTTAAACTCTTCCTGAAACTCTTCCAGACTTCCGAACTGCAAGTATTTTACCCTCCAGTCAAATAATAAGACAATTTTGTTTTCAACTAGCTAAACTTCAATACCTTAAAGTTGATAGTATACTAACCTTCCCAGCATCAAGGAAATGCATAAGCATAAAGAGCTCGTCCAGATTGTTCTGAAATTTTGATCACATGTCAGCAAAATTATAAGTTGATAACAGACAAAAAAGACAACCTGACCATTATTTGTGATACCCAAAGACCCATAAGGAACAAGAACACCATAAAACTGACAAAAAGGAAAATTTGACTTATTATTGGTGATACCTGGGGATCCATAAGGAACAAGAACAATATAAAACGACAAAAAAATGAATCAGATTTCACAGAGAAGGAACTGTAAAACATAACTAAAATGGGCCAATTTTTCAAGAAAAGAAAATGAAAAATAAAGAGAATCATCTTTAGAAAGTTTTAAAACAGGGAAAACTAAGCAAAACATATATGTAACACAAAACAATCTCATAACAAACCTGGAGGGGAGTGCCGGTCAGAAGCACACGATGATTAGTCCAATACTGCTGTAATGATGAGAATAATTTTGAATCCTTATTTTTTAGACGATGACCTTCATCAACAATCTGCATATGGAGGTCAGCATTAGGCAGATATCAGACGTTGAGGACCAATAATGTGTACAGTGAGCCACTGAATGTTACCATGCACTCCCACTTTATTGGTTTTAGTGACGTTGAGTCTAAGTTGATCATCTCATACGATGTCAAGAGAACATCAAATTTGATCCTATCTTGCTTGCTTTCGCTAACAATTTGACCAGATTTCTTTTTCTTTATCTTCTTGTGATTTTTGGGGAAGTAAAATTCATATTCCCGTATGACAGCACGCGCTTGGGAAGAGCCAACATACATAACCTGAACCAAGTGAATTTCTAATCAGAACCACACTTACTTACAAATGATTATAAACAAGACAGATATTTAATTTGCATACCACATTCATTTGAGGTGCCCATGTTGCAAATTCCCGTTCCCAATTTCTTAATGTTGAAAGTGGAGCCACAACTAGATGTGGAGAGACTTTCTCTTCAAAAAGAGATGCTAAAAAAGCAATACTCTGTATAGTTTTACCTACAACCACATAAAAATTCAAACTGTTGGTAAAGTCCAGCTATCTAGAAGAAAAGGAAATAAAATTTCAAGGATAGACAAAGACTGACCAAGTCCCATCTCATCTGCAAGTATAACATGAGTTTGTTTGGACCAGGAGAAACGTAAGAAGTTCAACCCTTCAAGCTGATACGGATGCAGAGTGCCTTTAATTGAACAAAAAAGTACATGATCAAACTAAATAACCCAGGAAGAGACATACAAGCAAGAATGCAGAAAAAGCATAGCAGACAGATTAATGTACCTCCAGAAAGAAAGTCGGGACTGCCTTCATACTGTTGAAACTCTTTCTGCTTATATTTTGAGTCCATGGCATCTCTAAGACTGCTCTTCTGCTTACTAGACAAAACTTTATGAGACCTAGACTGAATTCTGTTGAATCTCCCTATTTCCGGCTGAAATGCAGCTATGTCCGATTCGGATTCCCAATAGCACTCATCATAGGGAAGTTCTTTCCACTTTACTAAATATTCTTTCTCATCGTCTTCCCTGAAGCATCCAACAAGTATTACCTCAGACTCAGTAGAAACTTAATGACATATATTAAATGAAGCCTGCAGTCTTCTGTTTAAACAGTGATTCATCTTATATTTAACAAGTACGCTTGAGGTTCTCTCTTAAAACCTTCTTATATAAATTCAAATTTCAAATAGACTAAAAATTACAAACCATACTTCAAGAAAACAAAACCAAAACACAAATTATATGATATTAAATAATTACAAAAGAGGTTTAAAATGGGTAAACCTGCAAGCCAGAATTCGATCAACAGTAGTCCATTCAGGTCGAATGGCAACAAAATCATCCTCAGAGTTATTACTTGATTCCATTTGACGATGGAAATTATTTACTTTTGTCTTCAAACGTGGATGGGCCTTAAAAGCTTTCACAAACTCCTTCTCTGGAACCCTGAACAAAAATATATGTAGTAGGATGAACAGGGATGATGAAGATGTACCAATGTAGTAGGGTAAACTGAAACTCTTAAATTGACAAAAGATCGGAGAAAAGTTAAGTAAATCGAGTTTACTGCTAAAAAGGTGATACAATGTGCTAAATAAGTACAGCTAGAAAGTATTAGGGCAGGTTTCCAGAGTCAAACTTTACTGTAACCGGTTATGCTTAAAGGAGTTCGAACAAACAGAGTTAGCCGGTACAGATAAACATAATAAGCAGAAACCATTACCATGTGCAATGCAGATAAGATAGTCCCTTCCACTTTACAAGATATTGTTTTACAAAAATTTGCTTTGAGCCCAGCGTTGAGGCATCACTATCACCAGCTACAGTAGGGCGCATTTCACAGTCCAAAATCTTATCAATATCATTTAACGGGCTTACCTGCAAAAAAGAAAAAGAAAAAAAAAAATTCCCAGCCTATCACCAAATCCTACAATCCTGTAACTAGTTTATTTACAAAACTGAATTTAGAAAAGAAATCCTACACATTCAGGGCATCTCCAGTTGCCAGGGGGAGGTGATCTCAATGGTGGAAGTAAACACTTAGAATGGTAAGCATAACTACATGTTTCACAGTCCAGAAGATTCCCACTTCCGCCACAGGCTTGACATGAATTCTCTTTCTATTTGTCCCAAAAGAAAAATAGAAAAATGTAAGCCAAGGATTTTTTATAAAAATTTTAAACAGGAAGGAAGCATGGGAACACGGCAGTTTTGAAGGAGTGCTAACAATCGCCAAAAGGAAAAACACATAACAATAATTCCCTGAATTTGAGACAGAAAACTATAATAACGTATCAGAAAGTAAAATTTCATTTCAAATCTCCCAAGGAAGTATTACTTCCAGCATTGTCCTATGATGTTAAGTTCAAAATTCATCAAGCAAGGACTGCAATGTTTTGAACAAACTATATTTGACGCATACTATAAGAATTTTGATCTTCCCAGTCCAAGTTGTGCAGTAATGGAGAGAATTTTTCTTTCAAGAACAGCAAAGAACCAATACAGAGTTCATTTAGGATGAAAAGTTTCTTCTGCATCTTTTTTCTTGCCGAGTATCAAGAATGCTATTAGTGGAGTGCAAAAACTTTAAGACCTTATCCAAATATTGATTATCTGTTTTCTAGAGCATTAAAAATCCAGTAACCACTGGACAAATTACTACTACCAAAAACTTCAGTTCTTTTATTTTCACAGAAAGTCCTTCGTTAATTCATTGGTAGATGGTATTTTCAGAAAATTTATGCTGAAATATCCATGTGGTTCTTGATGCATAATTACTCCAAT
Source organism: Malus sylvestris (assembly GCF_916048215.2). Lineage (NCBI taxonomy): Eukaryota > Viridiplantae > Streptophyta > Magnoliopsida > Rosales > Rosaceae > Malus > Malus sylvestris. The sequence goes on along the minus strand of NC_062267.1, from coordinate 4,480,503 downwards.
TATTTGTTACAATTCGCTATTCAGTATCATGCATGGTGATGACTGATAAAAAGAAGAGAGCGAGAAACCCACGAAAACAAGAGAAATAATAATAAAAATTAGTTGAAACAAACCGCGTCACTCCTAATAATCTTTTCAAACTTTTCCGGAGCTGTCCCACGTTTTCCAGACACAAAATCAGCCTCATCATCGGACTCATCAATGTTGTACACCGGTCTTCGGTCTGACCTAACGCGAAGCCTCTCCACCAGGCTACTCATACTCTGCAAGGAAGGAAGGGGGCGGTAAACTGAATCAGCAACTGGATCATCCATGAGAAACTTGGGAAGAAGCTCTTATCCGCTAATTAAGCAATTCTACCTGAAATGGTCTAACTGTGATATCTATACATTAACCACAGTAGTCTTCTGTTTAAAATTAATTAGAAAATTTTCTTTAGAACACAGTCAAACCCATCTACCTAACAACATTTTCAACTCTTGAAATCTCTACTTGTTTCATTTTCTCTTCTATTTTTCTTTTTTCTTTTTTTCTTTTTTTTGCGAGATTCATATGCCTGAAACTTTTAAAATGACACTGTACATCATATGCACTGCAAATATGATTATGCAAGCACAAGCTGAATTAGCGGAAATAATTACCTAGTATTGCTAAAATGATCAACTAAATTTAGCAAGATGCTATTATCTTTTAACCAAAATGGCAATATAACAATTCCATGAACAGAACAGCTGAAACGTTATACAGAAAACCAATTAAATACAAGACCTAAATGGTAAGCGAAGAAAAATCCTTGTAATCCTACAATAAAGAAATTACCCAAACCCGCCTATCTACGTACAAAAGCGGTTCTTTGGAACAATAATCCCATTATTTAATGTGAAGCCATAACTGATGAAAGAAAAAGTATAACTGTATACGTGCATACGTAGATGGATTGTACGAAGATACATACAAGTACAATAATACAAACAACTACACAATTACACACGCACACAAGCAACATCCACATGCATAAAGCATCATAATCTTGATTAGAATGTTCAAGCAATCCATATATGCTAGGAACAAACTCGTAAGAATTCCTCATTTATAAAGACTGTCACTTTTCTTATACGAAGCAACATAAAAAATATAAAAAAAACATCTTGCATTATCAATAATCACACAATTCAAAACAAACTCATGCAAGAAATAAAACTTAACAGCTGAAACTTCAAGTAACCAACCCCGCACTGAAAATGCGCACATGAGAATTCTCATCAAGAAAGCAATAATAATGAAAAATCACCCCCCGTTTGTCAAAACAGCAAAACAACCGTCCAAGACCAAATTCACAAGCAACATGAAGGGTTTCTTGGACAGAAAAATTTAAAACCCAATCGTATAAACAGAAAAGGAACCATAAAAGACCAAAATTCAAAACCCATTTGAAGGGTTCCTAGTGCAAGGAATAATTAAAATTTTCCCACCAATTTTCTGTCACTCGGTGGAGTAATGTGTTTTCGACATGTAAAAACACAAAACGCAAAACCCATTGGTTAAAACAGCAAAACAACCCTCACAGACTGAAATTGACATCCCATCTCAAGGGTTTCTTATGCAAGCAAATTACAATTTTCCCACCAATTCTTGGTCACTCGGTGAAGTTATATGTTTAAGCTAAACATACAAAGAAAAAACACAAAACCCATCTACAAAAACAGCAAAACAACCCTAAAAGACTGAAATTCACAACCCATCAGAAAGGTTTCTTGAACAGAAAAACCAGAAATTTCCCACCATTTCTTGGTTAAAACTTAAAACTTAGTTAACTGCTATGTGTTCGATTGAGGAATACACAGTCAAAAAAACACAAAACCCTGTTTCCAAAAACAGCAAAAGAGCCCCAAAAAGCTCAAAATTCACAAAACCATTAGAAGGGTTTCTTGGACATCAAAATTCAGCAAAATTCACAAACCATCTCCTTGCATTGACTAAGTGAAGTCATATGTGAGCGTTTAATTAATAACATATTAGCGTAATTAAAATGCGTTAATGGAAGAGAAGGAGTTACCGGAGCTCGGTGGATCTGGGGGACAAATTATTTCCAAAGCGTGCCTGAAAGCCCCCTGAACCCAAAACGGCCGGGTTTGGAGCGGGTTAGAGAAAAACGAAACAGAATAATTAAGAAAATAAATGGAAAATAAAAAATAAAGGAAGTGAGGAGAGAGAGAGAAGGGGAGAGAGAGAGAGAGAAAGATGTCAAATGATTTTCTTACCCCTCAGACACTGTAGAGGATTTTCAGCATGGAAATTGGAACTTTGTTTACTTTGGGGAGGCTTTTTATATAGCTCTAATCTTGGCTTGCATGTAAATTTTAAGGTTGGTGAAGGATCTTAAGGTCTTTTCACGTTACATAATAAGTTCGAGGTTTTGAAATTTATTTGAGTTTGGGGACTATAAAATAATTTGGTTGAAACTCGGGGGCGTATAATTTAATTTCTTTGTAGTCATAGTGCATGTGTTTTCAACACCTTTAAGACCATCTCTAACTCTTGAGTTAAAACCTAAAATTTTTAGTCCATAAATTGTGTAAAAAATATTTTGTTAAGTGTTGAATATTACATAATAGTAATGATAAACAAATCATAAGATGATTCTTGTCTATTATATTTAAACGAAGTGTTATGCAGTTTATATCACTTTTACTATATCTACATGACACATGAATTTATCTAAATCATGTGTGAAACAGTTTAGAGTATATACGACAAAACGCACTTTGTGTCAAACGTGATGCTAGTGACATTGACAAAACACTATTGATCCATCTTGATAAAAAAAAAACCTCACGTCAAGGATGACCAAATGAGATGAAAAAATCATTACCAATGATTCCAAAATATCTAAGTAGCATTATACATAAACTATATCGTTTTCAAGTTTGCTTATTCAACTGGGAAGTTAAATCATTACTTTTAAATTGTGAAATGCAATGCATCGTTGTCAACAAAATTTAAGAAATCTATGTAGATGTGTGTGTAATAGAACATTAGACTTCATACCCAAGAAAGAACTTCGTCATGGAAATTTCACTCACAGCCCAAATAAAACAATTACAAAAATGACAGAAAAAATAAAGTACTATATCTTAGCAACAAAAGATGAAGCATTTTGGACATATGCAAAATACTTAAAACTTCAGGGACCATATCACAAATATCCTAAAATGGTTTATGCTTATCTACAAATTGCCCATCCGATGCAGAGGCGTTACATGTTGAGCAACAAGTCGGTATTCTCATCGGATTTTTTTTTTGTGTGAATTTCGGAAATTCGTAAATTGTGTATGTTCATTGTATATCGTGTAATCATAAAAAAATTTCGAATTTTTATTTAAAAATAATATTTGATAAAAACTGACTACACAATATACGATGAACAGACACGATTCACAAATTCCTAAAATCTTGGTCAAAATGATCTTGAAAAGATCCTGGTGGTTGAGCAACAAATGACAATCGGGATTACGGCATATTCCCATAAATCCGTTTTGGAATTTTATAATATTAAACATTTTTTTATTTAACATAAATAGAAAAAATTAAAATTCGAAATTAACTAAGAAAAATAATTAAGAAATTAAAATCTAAAAAGGTGAAAAGCCCAGGTCCCAACGTAGAAGCCCATACGAAGATGTCTGGCTAAAATAAGCAAGCAAAAGCCCAAGCCCACGTGAATATAAAGTGGAATAAATAAAAAACGAAGCATGCGGTGAAGGTGGATCGAACACCTGACCTTCAGATCTTCAGTCTGACGCTCTCCCAACTGAGCTATCCCCGCAAGTGATATTGATTGGGTTACAAAATTTTATATTTATATTTACAGAGGAGACGACAATGAGAAAGCAAAAACATAAATAGTCAAAATATTTGCAAGTGCCCTTTACTACAATGGTGAAAAGAAGTTGAGCCCTTGCATAACGAAGCAGGGTTCGAACTCCATCGTAACTAATCTTACATCTAATTTAACAAAATTTATCCTTTGACCAAAAAAAAAAAAAAGTGAAAATCGTGGGTAAATTTAAGCACTTAAGTTAGTCTAAGTGGTGATAGAGGAGAGGGGTTTCGATAATTCCATTGTTCGATTCTATGTAACGTAACTCGTAAGGACGGAATCACCCTTTGGACCAGGGTCGACTCCGACCCAATGCAAAATTTGGATTAGATTCGCTCGGTCTGCACCTTAACAACTCTCAAGGCAAAGCTAAGTCACTCGTCCAAACATCAAATGATTTACAAATTTGATTTAAAAAGTTAGCCTGTCTAGCATTACTCGTCTCGAAAATCTATTAAAAGACACATTTCAACAAGGGGTGGAATCAGTTAGGTTACGGTATTTCGGTTTCGGTCCAAAAAATTCCACCCCTTTTCAACCAAAGTAGAATCAAGTTAAGCAGATCGAATCATACACTAAAAATGCACAACAGAAAAATTTCAAATGTAGCAGAATCATGTCCGGCAAAAGAAACAAACTCAAACGTAAGACAAAGGAAACAACATAAGATGAAAAACATCTGATGTATGTTGGAATTATAGACTTAAAAGTGAAAAACGTTAGTCGAACCATACTTTACAAGAAAAAAAAATATATATCGCTTCCATTTTTCCTAAAGCAACTCTTCTTTGTTCTTTCAAAAGCATGAAATATACTATCACAAATCTACACTAGAAGTTCTAAGCTAATGTCCGCCGCAACCCGACTCTGCTCTTGTTTGATAAGAAGGCAACATAATAAAATGATAGGTATGATATATAACCTTCTACTAAGTAAAAGATGTATCAAGTATACAAACCGCATGCCATGGGGTGAATATCCTTCTTCGGGATGAATGCTTGCAGCCGAATAAGGTGATCAGCACGAAAACAGGCCTTCGATTCCCCATATGATGTGAGAACACTCTCAAAATTGGTGAAAAGGAGTAATTCTTATCAAAGAACAACACTATCTACCTATCTATCTGTTCAGAGGCTCTAATTGAACTTCCATTCTTCCTGACGTTTGCGATTCTTTCTCTGAGTGTATTCCGTTCGGGCTCAACAGATCAACAGAGTCATCTTCCTCAAGGTTCCCCAGCACCCAATTGCTTCTTCCAAAACTCCTATCCCTCCTTTGTTGTTTTTCACGGTATTCCAGATACAAAACGATCAATGCACCCATCAAGAACCAAATTATCAAAGCCCAAGTAAGCCCGTGAACATTTTCAGCGTCATATCTATCTCCTAAATGCTTCATTCCACTGAAAAGTGCGGCAATTCCTAAAACAAAGGCGCATCTCCCACCGATCACATGAAAGTACTCCCAGAGAATCCTTTTAGAGGAAACCTCCTCTCCATGAGCCGGTCTTTTGGGCCTTACGTATGCATTCACAGGTTGTATACAGACCAAAAACAACGCAGCCATCCCAAACTTAACATGTAATGAGCTGACAAAGAAACCCCTAAGCTCAGCAACAGCAAAGAGAACAGCAAGTAGGATGATTGCCAAACCTGAGTACTGCAAGTAAACATGAAGCTTGAACCAACCATCACCCTTAACATGTTTTAAGTATCTAGCCGACAGTATTCCACCAGGAAGCAAGATACCCCAAGCGAGAAACATCATAAATCCATGTACAGCTAATACCGGCTGTAAATCCTGCTCTGCCTCTGCAGAACCACGCATAAGCAGCACCCTAATAGGCCTACTGCTCGTAACAAAATGCATGTTTTGTTCACTTAGATTCTCATCTGTCCATGCAGTACCCATTGCCCAAACAACTTTAAGCGGAGTAGTGGGATCAATTATGTTTTTACACTCCGGTTTATCACTCTTACCACACGACGGTTTCAAAGGACGACTGAACTCGAATGTAATGATGCCATTTTCTGACTTGCACCTCACATAAGTCAAATTCTCAGTTGTTGGATGTATACTCGAAGCATCCCTTCCATCAATCCAGTAAGTGTTTACCCGCCCTTTACCAATATTATCAATCCAACCCACATAGGAATAGCTGTTCACCATTCCTCTGCCAAACCCTATTGCCAAAAAACCGCTCTTCTTCTCACCACGAACTGCAATAGATATTGAGTGTTCTGACAATGTCCAAAACAAGGTAACTTGCTGATCATCCAAAACGACACTGTTATTATACATATCAGGCAGACCTCCGTCAACCACCTGCACTTTCCAACCCATTTTCCGCTCGTAAAGAGATTGATAGTATACTTGGTCCGGGGTATTCCTATCTGGTGCCCAAACCAATTCCATAGGTTTGGCTTGAACTCCTTGAGCTTCAGGCCCTCCTGCATAAATAGTCTCGGTAGAATTCCTTAGTGTAGCATTCCCACCAAGCGGGTCGGAAGTGATGTACATCGCGACATCATGCCCTGCTTGTATTGAAAACTTGACGGGCACCCCTCTTTCCACTCTCAACATCGGAGCCTCTTTCTTGTTAATGTACAAAACCTTCGAAGGGTTTGGCGGGTCTGGATAATGTAATGCTGGGTCAGAAGTAACTACGAGCGGGGCCTTGGCATCGGCGATAATCAGATGCTGATCCTCCTTTTCATCTGCATCTAAAGGACCCAAACAGTCATTCACATTTTCAGAAACATTGAGCACCAAATGACCGAAAACCACACTCTTCGGTCCACCATGGTTCTGGGGAAGATAATACGGCTGAAGAAGATCTGGTGGCCTAATCGGCCCTAATGCCCAAATGACCTTCATCTTCTCCGTATAATTCACCGCCAAATCGTACTTCTTGTCATTGGAAACCAACGGCCTCTGGTACCTAATAAACGACACGGCATCCCTCCTCTGCCCGTAAACCAATTTGGTATTGTTCACCTCGCCACCATTCGGGCCGGACCCTTCGTATCTGGTATCGGGGCAAACCCCCTTCACCTCGCCGTCCTTGTACAAGGTGCACTCACTGTACTTTGTGATGTAAAAATCGTTCACAAACGCCATGCCATCCTCTTTGAACCCCGCGACGGCGACATCAGCTCCGAGCATGAGCTCGGAAGTCGAATTCGGGTTGGCCCACCCGAAAGCCATGTAATTCATGGTCCCGGTGGCGGCCTCCAATCCGACATCGATCAGATTCTCCTCAGCACTCAACGTCCATCGAACCCTATAATTCTTCGACAAAACCTTGCAATTTTCCAGCATAGTCGGCTCGGTATGAACCCGAACCCGACCCGTTCCGTTCCCTGAATCGGTTCCACTCGACGGCGACGGGGAAGGAGCCGAACCAGACGACCCGTTTTTGAAATCCCCGAGAATTACGTGCCCGAAGTCGGAGGCGGTGGGGAGGTCCCACACGGCGAGGACTTGGATCTGATCCCAGGTGACATTGTCCTTCAAGCGCACGATAAAGCTGTCGCTTTTGTACGTCTCGTTGAGCTTCTGATCGGAGACGACGAAGCCGGCGGTCAAATTAGTAAAATCGGGGCCGGCGGCGGCCCACCAGTGGACGTCGGAGCCAGGGAGCATGTCGAAATCGGAGACCTTGAAGGAGCAATCATCGATTATCCGAATCGATCCGCGGAGCTGGTGCTGGAGCATTTTGAATTCGGATTCGGAGTTGACAAGGGGGCTGGTTTTGGGGCAATCGGAACTGACCGGATCGGCATGGCAGAGTATGAGGAGGAGGAGGAGGACGGAGAGAAACCTTAGGAAATTGGGTTTGCGAGGCATGAGGGGTGCGAGATCCGGATCTGATCGGATCTTTGATGGGTTCGTGGGTTTTGGATCCGAATCACTGGTTGTATTATGTAATGCGTATTCTCAAAATTGAAATTAGAGAGAGGGGAGAGGAAATGATAAAATCACCTGGTGGTGCACGGAGGTGATGCTCGCCGTCGATAAGCTCTGCTGTGTGCTTTGGGAGGAGAGAGAGAGAGGGAGAGAGAGAGGAGAGAGGAAGATGGGGTGACGGAGAAGGAAGAGGTGACCGAGATCGACGCGCTTCCAACTTTTTGAAAAAGCGGTTCGCCACGTTCTCTCAGTCCGGGGTTCGATTGGAATTTTTGGATTTTGGGGAAGAACAATTTTGATTTCAATCTTTTTTTATTGGGATTTTTTAAGTTCGATTTCAATTTTCAAGGAGCAATTTTTTAGTTTCTTATTATTTTTGTTTTTGGATTCAAAAACAGTGTTTGTCTCGTTTTTTAAATTTCTGTTTTGCGTATTTTATGGTAATGTTTGGTATTTACCAACAAGATATTCTCCAGATTTTTTAGTGAGGATCTTAGAAATTTGTAAATTGTATCAGTTCATTATATATCGTGCGGTCAGTTTTTGTCAATTACTGTTTATATTTAATTTAAAATAAAAATATTTAAAATCATTTATGACTACACGATGTATGATAAACGGACAGGATTGACGGATTCCTAAGATCCTCACAAAGAGAATCCAACGATGATCCGGATTCTGGTATTTATCTTGTTCTTACCTGAAGTCAACCTACGCCGGCATCAAATTTAATTCGAGAGGGAATCTTTGTAACAGTTTTGAAGAAGTATAGGAAATGGAAAAACTAATTTTCAACAATATAAAACCTAATTATTTATGGCGATGGTTACCTTCCCTTACAGCTAAAATGTTGTTCAAATATGCAATTGCGTCAAATATCACAATTAAATTATTAATTGACGTGATATAATATGTGTTTATCACATGAAATAATATTAATACGTAAAAGATTTTATGTGTGTTTCACATCTTGTACCTAAGATAAAATGCGATAAGACTAACATTAGATCTGACATCTAAGTGCCAGATTGTAGAATGTTTCCATAAAATATGATATAACTAGCATTATTACATACTACTAACGAAATGTGAAAAGGTAGTCTTGTTGATACATACAAAGTCCTGAAATCTCGAGTTGTTTGGAAATTTGGAAGTTAAGATGCCAATCTTAGGCATGAAAATAAAAATCTTCCTTGAAAATGCAGCAATAATATCAACTCAAACACCCTGCAATTACTTAGGGATCATTTAGATGTGCTTTTAAAAATGTTTGAAAACGTTTTTGGTTAAATTGATTTTAAGTTCCAAAAAACATCAGATATGTGTTTCTTACAGGAAGCCCTTAAAATGCTTTTAGAGAATCCACCTGGATTTTTACTAAATATTGATGTCAAAAACATTTTCACTAAAAGCGTTTTCAGTCCTTTTAAAAGCACGTCCAAACGAACCTATAGATGACAAGAAAGATCTAGTAAAAAATAACACCGCCGACGCCGAGAGTCGATGTTCGAGCCAGCTCCTTTCGCAAGCATGCTGTTTCTGCAGGCTTCTTCCCATTCCTACGCACTGTCACTAACACTAAACAAAAATGACATGCATGAAACGAAATGGCTTGACAAAACAATCTTCGGCAAATGAAAGGAAAGAATCTCCAACTACAAAACAACAACACTGTGTACGATAAACATCGCTTAGACAAGAACCCCGAATGCTGATGCAGAAGCAGCAGAACTAGTGACGAAGAACCCCAAACGCTGATGCAGAAGCAGCAGAACCAGTGATGATTGATCGAAAAACAACATGTTGTGTATGTGTAAGCTGTTGGAAAATATTAGGATTTTAGTTTATTTGAATATTTGGTTTTCTGGGCTTAGCCTGTTAACATTAGGGTTTCGGTTTCTTACCTTTTTAGGTTAGAGTTAGTTTATTATAAATAGCATGCTTGTTATTTAGTTTAGAACAAGTTATTCACAATGTAGTCTCTTAGGGTTTTGTAGCCGTGACGGCATTCTCAATTAGTTTAATAACATTCCTATTATTTTCTTAATCTTGTTCGTTGCGCACTCTGATATTCAACTTGGTATTAGAGCATGTTAAATATTTCGAGAATTAATCTGTTTTGGGGTTGATATCGATTTGTTTGTCTATCTGTTTGTTCAGTATCAGTTTTGTCTTTAGTTAAGGTTTTGTTGTTTGAATCTGTTTGCTCGGGAGCCACTCAACATTGAACCTATAACCGAAACCTGCACTGAAACCCATTCCCCATCCAGTCGCCTTCTACTCGCTTGAACTACCAACACCACCTCGTGCAAATTCTACCACCACTTTCTGCCTCGCCATCCAAACCCACACTGAACCAAGATCTGTTCATTGCTGCACCAGCCTACACAGACCTAAGCGCGCCACCAGTTCTCGGCAACATGAACCCAGCACTCGCAGCGTACCGTCTTGCACAACACACCCTACCAGAATCTGCACCACTACCCTGTCTTCACATTGTACCCACATCTCCTTCTATACCTAACCAGAATTTGCCATCGCTACTGCACTTGTTCGTCTAGAAGAAAGGAATAAGGAAATAAGGAAACAGAAGCCAAAAAAAAAAAATAGAGAAGAAAAAAAAATTGTTTGAGGTTTTGGCCCACACGGGCAAAGTGGAAAAATGGGTTGTGGGCTGTTTGCCGCCCATTTCTTGGTTGATGTCTTTGAGGCCCACACGAGTTGTTGGTCTATTTGGAATTGTTTTGTTCGTTTGTTGGTACAATTGAGATATAGAAATCTCGTCCGTTTAGTGACGGATTCTTTCTATACTCTCAACTCTAGCCAGTTTGCCAGCCAGAATCAAGAATCAAGAATCAAGAACCAGTTTGTCAGTCAAGTCAAGTTTGCATGCCTGCCAGTTCACTTAACAGAGCTAGTCCGCATTTGCTTGTTTGCAAACCCATGTCGTATACCGCCATAAGTTAGACCAGGGGTGTTGGAAAATATTGGGATTTTAGTTTATTTGAATATTTGATTTTCTGGGCTTAGCCCGTTAACATTAGAGTTTCGGTTTCTTACCTTTTTAAGTTAGAGTTAGTTTATTATAAGTAGCATGCTTGTTATTCAGTTTATAACAAGCTATTCACAATGTAGTCTCTTAAGGTTTTGTAGCCGTTCCGGTATTCTCAATTAGTTTATTAATATTCCTATTATTTTGTTAATCTTGTTCGTTGCGCTATCTGATATTATCTGATATTCAACTAACCAAAGAACTGCAACTTTCATACAATATGTTACGATGGAGCTCGAAAGTAAATGTAGCGAGGAGAAAGGAAACTTCATAAACTTTTATTGAAACACTAACTGCAATAATATACAAGAAACTCAAAGCTACAGAGAACCAGTTAAGGTTTTCAGTTACAAGCAAAGCAAAGAGGAGAAGTTAAAACTACAACAACAATTCTTTTGCGAAGTGTACAGCGAAACTACGCGTCTCGCACTTAAATAGTCTACAAATATCCATCAATCTTTCGACGACTACTTTGTTTCAATTAGTTACTCTGTCCATTCTCAACGCCGAGACCATACAACACACCGGAATACTTCTCCGCTGAGCCACTGAAGAAAGTATCCCTCAACTTCCTAAACGTACACGCTGTAAGCAGACTGTCGGAGCCTGCTTGATGGCACACACCAACTCGTTCCACTTCCAAGAGCTCTGCAAGCTTGTTTAAGCCACCGTGAAGGCTGTTGCAGAACTTCATCAGATGCTTGATATCATACAACACTGGGAAGTAAATCTTGATCAGATTAAAGAACTCCGTCTGCGCGTCAGGCAAACTCCGACAAGTCAACAACTTAAGCAGGTATCCAAAGTCGTATCCACTGTGGAACGTAACCCAATACACATTGTCGCTCAATACAAGCCCTGAAGCCATCAAAAGCTCGCCAAACCGATTCACATCGATCCCCTTCTCATTGTTCTTCTTGAAATCGATCCCACACTGACGCAACAACTCAATTGAATCGCTCGCGTATATATCTTCGCTCACGTTGAACTCGCGAAAGTTGAATTGCCAAATGTACTGGTTCTCGGTCGACAGAGTGGGAAGGTTGCCGTTCTCGTCAAAGAAAGTGAGACCCAACTGAATCAATTTCAACATATCAACATTGTCCTTCAGAGTCTTGTAGTTAAACTCATTGATGTTCTTAAAATCCCCCACCGGGCGAAGAACCACGCCTGGAAACTCAGTATCCATGGCCACATACGGATACTTCAAAACAATATCACGAATCAGAGCAAACTCTTCATCAAGATTATCGTTCCACACCTCTCGGATTTCAATCGAATCCCCCTTCGGTAAAATCGACATTTCCAATTTCCCAAATCAAGCAACAGAAGGACGAATACTATTAAACCCAGATCTACAAACAGTGCCCAAAGCGTTCCAGAACCCCCGAAAACCAAAACCCCCAACAGGATGCAACAAATAATTAACAATCAATCAGTCAAAAACCCCAGAACCTGAACTGGATCTTCCGGATTTCGAGTCAGAAAACGACAGCGAGTAGGCGACTCTGCGGTTCGACTCAGATCTGACACAAAAACAACACGAAAACCATCAAACGACGACGGATCAACAGTACTTAACTGCATATAACAGTACCAGTAAGAACCCTGGAAAGCAAATCGATTGGGGAAGAAACTGCGATTGGGGTGAAAGATCTGACCTTTGACTTGTGGAACTGGGGCCGGAGACGAACGGATCTGGGACTTCGAGAGAATGATTTGGTGTTCTCCGGGCGGAAGCTCTAGGTCAACGGAGCGGAAGAAGAGAGAGAGAGAGAAGGGGGTGGGGGGCGGAAGAAGGTGGTTTGGAGATCTTGACTATGGTGGGTTCTTAACGACTGAAGGCAGCCGAAAGAGAAAGTGAAATCGCCAAGAAATGGATGAAGGTCACAAACCCGCTGGAGTTTCGCCTCTCAGACTCACAATCATTTGAGACGAGACGACTGCGTTTTGCCGTTTTTGCTTTTGGAGGATCATATTTTCCTTTTGTTTTATATCCTTTACTTTAGCAAAGAGACATATGAAGATAATATTTATACGGCCCATATTTTGTTTTGCTACTTAAAATATACAATTATTTGTAGCACAAATCTTTTTTTTTTTTTTTTCCGAACGAACGATATTATCTATACTAAGAATATGAGAATTTGTAACACAAATCTTATCATGTATCTATATAGTGGGAAGAATCAAGCTTCGCTGCTCGAAGAGTAGTAGCAAGTCATGCTGAAATCAAATTATAAATGAATAAGTGTCTAATCATAGTTTTCAATTTCAATTATTCAGACACATGTCCATTTAATATTGTTTTTCAGCAGCACTTACTGCTCTCTTTTAGCAACACGGATCCTTCAATCTTGTATGTTGAACTGAAAATCGAATGGCCAATAATTAATTAACTTTCTTTCTTGTTTTTCCTGTCATCTTCCTCCCTCTTCTCACTCTTTATGACTCTCTACTTGTCTATCTAGGAGGACTTGGTTTCAATTTTGGGCAACCGGAGGCCAAAAAACGACGGTGTGAGCATGGTGGATCGGCAATCAGATCCAGCACCCATGAGACAGAAATAAACACTTATTTGCATGATATTTTTCCAATAAATTAAGGTTATTGTAAACACAATGCGTTTTCAATTGTCCGTGGCTCCTTACACTTAAGTTCGACTTACGTTTTTTGTAGTGTATAGTGCCTTTTTGTTTGTAATACAACGATATTATAGAGTTTCGACTAACTCAGTGAGTTAGTCACAATAAATATGACACGTACCATTAATAGAAATTGAACTATAAACCTTCTTTTTACAAGTAAAAAAGAACAATATTATACCGTAATTTCATACCAGCTTCCAGAACAATTTGATCCACACAAGGGTCAATATAGTCAAACTTGATAGGCCACCTGCCACCGGAATAACGCAGTCCTGCAGTCAACTGGTTGAAGTCCTATCTCATTCATCCCCAACCCAAGATTTTTGGACAACCAAATTTTAATAGGGCGACAACGAAATGACTCAAATTATAATTAAGTGCAAGTTGCGTGTGTAAAAGGTAGACTTATTGGGCTTTTGCTAAAAGTCCACAGATCGATGTTTTAAATTCGGATAAATTTTTCATTGTGATTAGAACATCACATATTTTTATATAATATGAGAAATTTATTAGATTTTTAACACACATATTTCATCATTTATATAATAATACGTGATATACCGTTTTGTGGTTGGATCACATTGAAAAATATCTCCTAAACTGGGACTGTGCGACCAAGTTGAAAGACAAGAACCCAATGAAGCTCGTCCTAACATGGGTCCATGTAGGCAACCCAATTCCGTTGAAGCTGCCGCTTGTAACTTTTTTATTATTTTATCACTTTGCAAATTAATATGAATTGTAAATATTTTAATTATTGAATTTAGTGCATTTATTAAAATATATATAACCACTTAGTACCACAATTTAGTTTTCACTTGTAAGTTAAAGGTTTTTAATTTAATTATTGTCAAAGATAAATTTAAACCACATTATTGTTACCTTATTGTGAAGTTAAGTTCACCTCCTTTCTGCTAGTAGATAATATCGTTTGTTAAAAAAAAAATTGTGTAAAATAATTAATTCACTCTTTAATTTTTTTTTTTTGGTGTGGTTTGCTTACACGTAAATAATTGAACACGTATATTTTTTTTTCATTTGGGATCAAATACTTAAAAATTATATTGACTAACGAACTAGTTAATTTGATTTGATTTAATTACTTTTTCTATTTGTAAGCTTTCTGATTTCTTTCTTTTTTATATTTTTGTCAATAAAATATCCTAAATATTAAATACTAAATATTTGTGTCTTTTATCTTACAACGTGGTGTCCACACATAGCTTTATATAGTTGGATGATTACTTTTAAAAAGTGATGTCATTTAGATATTCTCTTGCACTTTTATTTAATTAAATGTTAGGCTCACTTTCATTTTAGCACGTCTAATTTGATACGGTGTCCCACCATCTAAACTAATCAGAAGTTTGAGGTTTGAATTTCAATCAATTCTAATCTCAAATTTTATACTTAGTTTATGTTTGGTGATAAAGTTTTGTAAGATGAATTTTAAAATGGTGGCGGAGATGGTAAGTTATGATGAGGGTGGTGTTGACGGAGGCAGATTGTTTGCCTTCCTTTAATCATGCCCTTCTCATCTCCTTTTATTTGTGCGGTTATGGTTAAACCATGTCAACATGTCTTGTTATCTCTTAAAAAAATTCATATAAAATGTTGATGTGACTTAATCGTGACTGCACAATGTAGGAGGGGATGGGAAATGCATGGTAATGGGAGGGCAAACAATCTGCCTCTGGTGTTGACGGTGGCAAAAGAAGGGGATGGTGGTGATATGACGACAATGATGGGTGGTGGTGATCGAGATGGAAGTTGTGGTGGGGTGTTGGTTGGTATTAAAGGATCCTCCTGCGCAGCCCATCCGGACCGTTGAAATTTAATCCAATGACTCCAAAACAATAGATCCCTTTAAAATTTATAATAATTGCAGTTGTTGGATTAAGTTTGAACGGTCCGGATGAGCTGCTTATGAGGATCCCCATCCTGAGCTCATGAGAGAATCTAGTTCCGATATTAAATGCATTTCGCACGAGCTTTTGTGAAAAGAAAAACTGTTTTATAAACGTTAATAAACAATTCTAATTAAGATAGATTATAGCTCACATGAATATATTGTCCAAATGACGTCACCATTTCTAATGCTTGTGCCAAATTTAGCCTCCATTCCTAAATACAGCGCACTTAAAACAATAGTTTAAAATGAATAGTGCATGGCTATAATTAAAATTTTGATGGTAGCCGTATTCATCTCCTCCAAACCTGTTATACAAATATTAGATTTCGGGATATTTTTTCCTATCATATACGATTTTTTTTTTTAAATCACCAAACCTTATCCAATAGTTTTTCTTATTAAAAAAAAATCCACGACTAGTTGACGTCATCACATACATTAGATACCTTTTGATATGGAATGGTCCAGTTCCAGGTGTGTGAAACATCAGATGGCTTCAAAGCCGAGTCTACGTGATAAATGGTGGGTTGCATCACACCTTATCATTGTAACCCTTAGAGCATCTCGAAAAGATATGTCAAAAATGTCACGTAAGCATACAAGTAAAAAAATGGTAGCAAACTCTCTCCAACCGAGCCTTCAATTTCTTACATGATGCTGAGTCGTTTGAAGGCAAAGCGTTTTGCTCTCAAATTTGACAGCATATGTCGAATTTATTAAATGATTTTTTAATAGATTCATATAATATATAATAAATGTTGTTATGTTTTTAAAATATTTAATTGGTTGCTTTAATGAATGGACTCCACAAAAAGATATAAAATCTATTAAATGACATTTTTATTTCACATATCGGATGAAGCAAAACATTGTGCTAAATGTCAAATTACCACATAAGTCATCAACTATTATTTTGATGTTTAAAATTTGGCATGTTGTTTGGTGATACTTTTACCACCACAACAGCAACGCATGTGCCAGTCCCATGAATGGTGGTGGCCCAAGGCTTCAAGTGGATTTCAATTGGTTTGCACAGCAACCTTTGGCTCGGGAATATTTTTCAATATTCTATTTAGCCCACCGTTGAAGATGAGTTTTTTGTTAAATGTGGGCTATATTGAGCCCTTTAGCCCCTCCATTGCAAATGAAAATTACTTAATAGATATTAGACGCTTGTTCAAAAGGTAAATCACTCGTCAAATACAAGTTCACTACGTGGTGAATTGGGATTTGGGAACAATAAAATATATAACTCTAAATGGGAATTGGATTCACAACCTAGGTCATACAAATTGAATCCGACAGTACTTATTAACACATTTCGTCGACTCACTACACAAACTAACAACTCCGATATCATTTACATACAAATGTGTGACCCAGATTTATGGGTTCCGAACACTAAGAGCAACTCCAGCCTTGCTGGTTGCTCGGGCGTCAGGCGAGGAGAAAGGGCCCTCGGGCCGGTGGGAGCAAATCCAGCGGGGAAGGGCCCGAGTGAGGGTGGGAGGTCGAGCGAAGGGGGGGGTGGGGAGTCGACGGGCCTGTGGCCCGAGGGTTTTGTATTTTTTTATTTTTTTTGTGTCAGAGAGAGAGAGATATATATATAGCTTTTGTAATTTTTTATTATTTAAACAAACATAAAAAACTATTATTTTTATTGCTTATTGCCAGGGGGGAGGGTTCCAAGGGTGAAGATGTAAATGACAATTACTGTTCATTAATGGTAATTACTATTCATTTAAGGCAGTTACTGTTCAATAGGATGGATTGAATAGTAGATTGTCAGGGGGGAGGGCTCCATGGGTGGAGTTGCTCTTAAGGTCCGGAGTAGATCTAACTCCCTCTAAATGGGTGACATGGAAAAAAGATCCTACGTGTATGTCTCTTTGTCCACGTGACAGACTTTGATTGGAACAATGATGTCAGGACACTGAGAAGTCACAGAAACGGTTAAATCGCCTAAAAGCCAAAACCCAGCGATATGCAAAATTCTCAGCTGCAAAACTGAAGAAAATTGAAAGAAATCCCAAAATTCCAAAATGTCGGAGACGAAGGCCGAGAGCAAGAGCAAAAACCCTAAGAAGGTCAATCTCTCAGATCACAGCTCCATCAAGCACCTCCTCGACGAGTCCGTCTCAGAGGTCGGTCGATTTTTCCCCAATGTTTTCATACATTTAATTTCACCAGTTTACCGATTGCGTTTAAAATCTCACAATTTCTTCAATATCTGAAAGATTTGGATTATACGGTTATCAGAAGTTTTGTTTTGCTTGATTTATTGTGTGATTTGTGGATTATGAGGCTGTTTGGAGTGATTAGTGATGAGATTAATTTAATTAAAATGGTTTTGTAGATTGTTAAGAGTCGCGGGTATGTGGAGAATACGAGGCTGAGTAACTTGAAGTTGCTGATTGGAACCGTTGTGATAATCATTGCTTTGTTTGCTCAGTTCTACAACAAGAAATTTCCGGAGAACCGAGATTTCCTGCTTGGATGCATTGCATTATATCCTTTTTCTTTGAATTGATCTCAGATAATTGGTTAAAGTTAGGTGCTAACTGGGTTCTGCTGTCTGTTCTTGACATTGTTTGATCGTGATTTTTTTTTAGTAATCACCATATTCCGTAAGTCGTGTGTTTTTATAAGTGTAAATGGGCCAAAGGCCCACTTCCAACAACACCGATACTGTCCCAACTTGGTAATTACCACCTGCACAATCCGTCATGTATGGGGTTTTATCACAAAAGGCCTCGGATTTAGTTGGAGCGGGGTTAGAATATTTAAACTCTTATTTTTCTCATTGATACGGTCGATGTGGGACATTTCAACTTTTTTTCCGAAATTTTGAGCGGATCAACTTTGAACTACTTGGTTCAGAAGAATTGAAAAATGAATTTTCGGAAAGGACTGTAAGAATCTGATTGAATAGTTAATGGCATATCCTTGTTCGAATGATAATTCCGCAAGTCCGTTTCATCTTTGACTCTGGCAAGTATGTCATCGTTAATGGGATATTGCAGCTGGTCTCATACACGAAGGAGAAAAATGCAATCTTATTTACTCATCCTCCTGCGGTAAGCTTATTTATGTTTTTCTTAGTAAACATTTTCATATTTGTTGTTTAATGTTTGTATATTGTTTTTAAGTATTACCACCACATAGTCTATTGATGTCTCGGTGAACTATAGTTTCGTGCTTGGTGGAGATGGGTTCTGCAGATGTTTTGTATAAGATTTTAGTACTACGCAGGATGTGAGGAAGAAGAGTTGAAGTCATTAGCAATGCCGTCTTAAATCTGTCAAATTTTGCCATGGCATGGACTGTCTTAAGCTTAATTCAAGTCACAAGGC
This sequence comes from Malus sylvestris, assembly GCF_916048215.2. Taxonomy (NCBI): domain Eukaryota; kingdom Viridiplantae; phylum Streptophyta; class Magnoliopsida; order Rosales; family Rosaceae; genus Malus; species Malus sylvestris. Next base: position 4,461,749 of record NC_062267.1, on the reverse strand, counting down.
TTGTTTACGTTTTGTTATAGATAATACAAACTGTTGAGTTTTTGCTCTAACATGGTTCATTAGTTAATTTCTCCTTCAGTATAGCAGATGAACCTTTAAGGGAAGTATGTGAGAGTTTTTTCTCGTTGCATGTTTAGTTTGTAGATCCAGATACTTTGAACTAAGGTGTCATTGTTTTCTTCGCTAGTAACTATGTACTATAGTTGCTGGAAATTTCAATTCTGCCAAGTATGTGTGCCAAAAATATTTTCAGTACGTTGGGGTCAGTTTGGCAAATCTGGATTATCAAGTCGGTTTAATTTCAACTTAAACAAGTGCGAAACTCAAAGAAAGTTAATAGTTTCAGTTTTACAGCTTCTGTATAATCACTTGGAATTTGGGCTAGCAGTTCATTATATCATCTGAAATGGATGCACATTAAGTTGATTCACGAAAGAGAAATCGAAATATGGTGTTGTTGCCTAACATAAAAATTGGTGGTGTTGTCCATTTCTCATTAGTAATGCATTTGTGCAGGGGGCCTTTAGCACCGGGTTGGTGGTGTCTTCCAAATTACCAAGATTTTCTGACTTGTACACGCTTACAGTAGCCAGTGCAGATCCAGAATCAATATCTGCAAACAAACCGGTGGAATTCACAAAGAGCGTCACTCAGTGGTCTCTCTCTTCCTCCGCCTCTCTCTTTCATGTCTGCGCATAAGTGCTCACACGTGTGTTCATATTGCTTCTTGGAGTTTCAAGTTGCACTAATATTTTCTGCTCTACTTTTGTTTTTCTGTTTCAGGTTTACCAAGGATGGAGTGTTGGTGGAAGGCCTTTTCTGGAAGGAAGTAGACGGACTCATCAACGAGTATGCAAAAGAACCGAAGAAAAGCAAGTGAATTCTGGCTTTCCAGGGAACTTCATTTGTTGTGATTTTGGTAAAACCTCTTGGTAGTCATGAACTTGAATCAATTTGAAAGACAGTTTACACCATCCTTTATAATGATCGCTCGGGTTCCAACTTCCAAGCTTATTTATGAAAGTGCCTTTGTGTTTGTTAGATATCATGAAATTGTGAGCTCTGAAATTACTAGTGTTCTTTTTTCGTGTTTGTAAACTTTTATTTTGCTTTTTGTTCATAGTTTCGTTTAGCAGAAAAAGTTAAAAGTGCTTATTCATGAAGCATTGCTTTCATTTTCAATTTTGGGCTCGTTAATAGTGGTTCTCGGTGGTCAGAATAACTATCAGAGAGAGGCACTTCATGTGACAAAAATGCTTATATCAAAAGCGCCTTCAAGTACTTTTAACATGAAGCATTCTCAAGTACTTTTAACATGAAGCATTCTCAAGTGGAGTACGTTCTAGGAGAATCCTCTAGATTGTTTTAAGCTTAATGTTGAGTGGTATTTTGAGAGATTTTGATGGGAAATGAATTTCTGGGTCTTACGCCAATTTGGGCATAGGTGAGATTCTTATTGCTATGGAGTCTTTACTTGGGCTTACATGGCATGAAGATTACGGATTGATCAATTATTAAGGTTTGGAGTCTTGGGCTTACAATTTGCATGGAGATTACACACATTGATTAATTACTGGTGGAATCAGACTCTGCAATCGTAATTCATTTGGTGTTGCAAGTTGTTGGCAATAATTATCATTTGGATGCTCTTGTTGTACCCTGTCGAGAATTGCATTTAAGATATTGGCAATGCGAACTTCAGCATGTTTATAGAGATTTTTATTTATTTATTTTTTTTGTGGCAGACAATTTAGCTACTTATAAGCTTATTAGTTGATATATATTTAGGCACTTTTTATTTTGATAATCCTCCTTATTTAGTTAGTTTTATTCGTAAAAATTGACTTGAGATGTCCCAATCTAAATTTATTATTGAGCAAATTTATTTGAGCTTTTACCTTTAGCCCCGTTTTTCAATTAAAAAGTTAATTGTGACATGATGATATTTTTTTTTCATATAAATGTCTCTCGTATTTTAGAGAAGTATTTCCAAACGAGTCTTAATATACGTATAGCGCAACATGATCAGTCCAATATCGGATAGGCCCAAAAGAATTGGGTCGGTTGAAAGGAGTAAAACAGTATTTGCCCCTTCTGGAAACACCCCCAATGCTCCTTCCTTCTACAACCATCGATTACCTCTTCCTTAAGTTTCTTCTCTCTCTCTCTCTCTCTCTCTCACTGAATCCTAATATATTACAGCAAAACCCTAATCAATCTCAATTCTCTGTTGTACTTGTTTGCCTTCATTTCATGGTCAAATGGCGAGCAGGAGAGCCACCACAACGCTCACCAAGTCGGCCCTGGCCTTGGCGTACCTGAACGCCTCCACCAGAAACTCCCTCTCGCATCAGTGTCGCGCGATCGCCGTCGCCGGCTCCTCCCGCGCCTTCGGCAGCTCCGCCGCTCCCTTCTCTCGCCCCGGCATCGTTTCGTATAGGGGAAATGTCGCTTCGGCCAAGTATTTGGCAAGCGCCTTCACTCGCAGCTTCCACTCTACGACTCCCAATTTCTACTCCGCCACGAGCTCCTCCCAGGTCACAAAATCCCTAAAACTTTTCTCATTGGATTTGAGGCTAATTTTTGAATTTTTGAACTTGATTGAAAAATCAGGTCAGTCAGAATGAGTTCACTGAGATGGCGTGGGAGGGCATTGTGGGTGCCGTTGAAGCTGCCCGAAATAGCAAGCAGCAGGTGGTGGAAACTGAGCACTTGATGAAATCGCTTTTGGAGCAGAAGGATGGTTTGGCCCGGAGAATTCTCACCAAGGCGGGTCTCGACAACACTACGGTTCTTCAAGCAACTGACGAGTTCATTGATAAGCAGCCCAAGGTGCATTTAATCGAAACCCCTGTCCCATTTTTCATCATAGATGTAATGGCATAACCATGTTTCGTTTCAATGCAAGTGCTTTAATTAGAAACTCGTCAAGATTTTATTGAAAACCCAATTGCGTCCTGGAAAAGCACTTGGAAGTGTTTCCTGAAAAGGAAGTAGGCTTTAGGGTTTAGGGATAGAAGAACTATTAAAGTTTTTATGCAAAACGTAGTCATAGGGGCTTATGATTGCCAGAGAGCGGTTTTAGCTTCAGCAGAAGCAGTCCCAAACTGTCCTTGAGATGGCATTGTGGTTAATTGAACATTGTGTTGTGGTAGGTGACGGGTGGCACCAGTGGCCCTATAATGGGTTCGCATCTGGTTGGCTTGTTGGACAACGCCCGACGGCAGAAGAAAGATATGAAAGATGATTTTGTGTCGGTGGAGCACCTTGTGTTGGCGTTTCAGGCCGATGCACGGTTTGGGCAGCAATTGTTCAGAAACCTCCAGCTTAGTGATAAGGATTTGAAGGAGGCTGTTAAAGATGTTCGTGGAAATCAAAGAGTCACTGATCAAAGTATGCTGTGCTTTACCTTGAATTGACATTTTACTATGCAGATATGTATTGGGTATTCTTATATACCTTAAATATAAAATCAATGTTGTTTTTTTATATAGATCCTGAAGGAAAGTATGAGGCCTTGGATAAGTACGGGAGTGACTTGACTGAACTCGCTAGGCGGGGCAAACTTGATCCTGTTATTGGCCGAGATGATGAAATACGGCGGTGTATCCAGATATTGTCTAGGAGAACGAAGAATAATCCTGTTATTATCGGTGAGCCTGGTGTAGGAAAAACTGCAATTGCTGAAGGGTATGTTTATTTGGGTGCATTGCATCTTTCTACTCTATCTTACTTTTTCAACAAGTTTTGATTTAGTATGACTTCGATATTAACTGCAGATTAGCTCAACGGATTGTACGTGGGGATGTTCCAGAACCGCTATTGAATAGAAAGGTAGTTATTCATTTCAGTGTATTTATCAATTGATTGATATGTTTTTCTCATAGTTATTACACTAAATATTTTCTGTGGAAAAAAAACCCTTAGTATAGGAACTTCTTTCTTGTTTGAAGATTGAATCCAGATTTTGACATTGTTATTCAAATCTGAACCAGGTTCAATTTCTTGTACTTGGATCTCAATTCAAATTTGGCTAGATCCACCCTCAATTCAATTCATTGTATAAGTATACTGCATTAATTGTGCGTGATGTTTCACATGAAACTGTTTCTTCTTTGACTTTAAACATTTGTGCATTAATTTTTCATTTTGTCTTGTATTCTACAGTTGATTTCCTTAGATATGGGATCATTGGTTGCTGGTGCCAAGTTTCGTGGGGATTTTGAGGAAAGGTTGAAAGCTGTTCTGAAGGAAGTTACTGCTTCTAATGGACAGATTATACTATTTATTGATGAGATTCATACTGTTGTAGGAGCAGGTTTGTGCTCTTTTCTGATAAAGCTATAGTAGTGTATCTGTCATGTTTTCTCCTGATGTCCCTGTTAATGATTCTTTTAGGGGCTACAAGTGGTGCGATGGATGCTGGAAACTTGTTGAAACCAATGCTTGGGCGAGGTGAACTTCGGTGTATAGGAGCAACTACATTAAATGAGTACAGAAAATACATTGAGAAGGATGCTGCACTTGAGCGTAGATTTCAACAAGTATTTTGTGGCCAGCCATCTGTGGAAGACACAATATCCATTCTTCGTGGCTTGCGTGAGCGCTATGAACTGCATCATGGTGTGAAAATATCTGATAGTGCTCTTGTTTCTGCAGCAGTTCTCTCAGACAGATACATTACAGAACGTTTTTTGCCTGACAAAGGTAACAAACATTTCATCTTATAGGCCTTTTCTTGGTGGTGACAGGGGTCTGGTAGAAATGGGTTTTCCTTGTAAAGTTTTCTTCATGTTCTGTATAGAACTCTATTTGATTCTGTGAAAATGAATCTGCTGCAGCCATTGATCTCGTTGATGAAGCTGCTGCAAAGCTGAAGATGGAGATCACTTCTAAGCCAACCGAGTTGGATGAGGTAGACCGAGCTGTGTTGAAGTTGGAGATGGAGAAGCTATCAGTGCAAAATGACACTGATAAATCATCGAAAGAAAGGCTAAGCAAGTTGGAAAGTGACCTGGCAGTGCTGAAACAGAAACAGAAAGAGCTAAATGAACAATGGGATCGTGAGAAGGCTCTCATGACTCGCATACGATCAATTAAAGAAGAAGTATTCCTCTGTTTACTGTGCAATTTTTTTTTTTTGGAAAATTCCCTCATATCTTGATTTGCTGATTCATATGTTTTTAAACTCTGTAGATTGATAGAGTAAACCAAGAGATGGAAGCTGCTGAACGTGACTACGACCTAAATCGTGCTGCTGAGCTCAAATATGGAACTCTAATGTCCCTACAACGCCAGTTAGAAGAGGCTGAGAACAACCTTGCTGAGTATCGGAAGTCTGGAAACTCTATGCTTCGTGAAGAGGTCACAGATATTGATATTGCTGAAATTGTAAGCAAATGGACTGGTATACCCTTGTCAAACCTTCAACAATCAGAAAGAGACAAGCTGGTTAAGCTGGAAGAGGTTCTTCACAATAGGGTGATTGGTCAGGATATAGCTGTGAAATCTGTAGCTGATGCAATTCGACGTTCAAGGGCAGGTCTCTCTGACCCAAATCGACCAATAGCAAGTTTTATGTTTATGGGTCCTACTGGTGTGGGAAAAACCGAGCTTGCAAAGGCCTTGGCTGGCTATCTCTTCAACACAGAAAATGCACTTGTCAGAATTGATATGAGTGAGTACATGGAAAAACATGCAGTTTCACGCTTGGTTGGGGCACCGCCTGGTTACGTTGGTTTCGAAGAAGGTGGGCAGCTAACAGAAGTGGTTCGTCGAAGACCTTATTGTGTAGTGCTATTCGATGAAATTGAGAAAGCGCATCACGATGTCTTCAACATTTTGTTACAACTGTTGGATGATGGGAGGATAACCGACTCTCAAGGGCGAACTGTAAGCTTCACCAATTGCGTTGTGATAATGACCTCAAACCTGGGCTCCCACTACATACTCGAAACTCTTCGTAGCGCACGCGACAGCAAGGAGGCAGTTTATGAAGTGATGAAAAATCAGGTCGTCGAGTTGGCAAGACAAACTTTCCGCCCTGAATTCATGAACCGAATCGATGAGTATATTGTGTTCCAGCCTTTGGATTCGAAGGAGATCGCTAAAATTGTTGAGATACAGGTGAGCAATCTATCTTAAATGCTTCTATTAGCGAGTCTTACTAGAGATGCTTAACTTGTTCATTGCTCATTGCAGATGAACCGACTGAAAGACAGGCTGAAGCAGAGGAAAATCGATCTTCATTACACAAAAGAAGCCGTGGAGCTTCTCGGGACATTAGGCTTTGATCCGAACTACGGTGCAAGGCCGGTGAAGCGGGTGATACAACAGTTGGTTGAGAATGAAATTGCAATGGGAGTCCTGAGGGGAGATTTCAACGAGGAAGACATGCTTATCGTCGATGCCGAGGCGTCCCCCTCGGCCAAAGACCTTCCTCCCCAGAAGAGGCTGCGGATCAAGAAATTGGAAAGCAGTTCAGCTGCAGATGCCATGGTTGTGAACGACTGATTGATCGTTTTCGGTTCTTTGAATTGTAAATAAGTTGAAGAGAAAGGTTAGTGTTGGTTTGTCTTAATTTTAAGGTGTTATCGAATGGAACAAAGTTATCAGAGTTTATCGAATGGAAATTGCCAGACAACAGAAGAATTATGTCGAACAAACAGATGTAGGGTCGCAGGCACAGGCACTTCACATGACAATTTCTTCACTGTAGCCGGCAGCATATGTAAGGTTGCTTCACCATACGTCAAATTTGTTACATATGCGCAATATGGTTTGGCTGATGACAACAAACGCACATAGTTTGGCAGACGACAACAAACTCACTAAGTGTTTGACAAAATGTTTCAGTGAATAAACTGAAATTTTTTGTCGCCTCTATTTCTATTAAAAACTTAAATCTTGTAACATTGGAACTCTTCTAGGTTCGAATTTTGAATTCGTTACTGCGTAATGCATGCTCAACTACGGATTTCTCACATCATCCTGTTAAAAGAAAGAAGAAAAAGAAATACAAAATTCGTATGTCTTACACTACATAAGTCATGAAACTTAAAGTTCACAAAGGCTGAGGCATTCATTCGTTAATTTATGAATGCTAATCTTCCTCCTATTAGGCTATCTCCTATCATATGCTCAAAAAATTAGACTCCCTAAATCTTTTTTGGCATAAAGACTATTAGAATGAATAACTCATTAGATTTATAAGGGTGCGAAACTACGTGACAAAGGCTTATGTAAGGGCACTCGGACTATGTGATCGGTAAGGATTTCGGACTTTAGAGGATTTGGTTTTGCTCGTATTTTAAATAGACGCTTAATTATGATTCTGATCGTATTAAAGCTCATCAATAAGTGTACAACAATCATCAGATAAACAATACTTAAACTCTCACAAAAGTGTGAGATTTTATGTATTTTAGTCTCATCCGACTCCACACTAGTCTCACTCAGTATAAAAGTTATCCTAATTAGACAATCACGCACAAATTTTTCTCATGCATCAACCTTACCTAAGACTTTAATGTAAAATTTGGGTTTGATAATTTGCGATTGTAATTAGAAAAAGCCTCCAAAGTGCTAGACTCCACATATTAGAGACTTGTTCACTAAGATGCAAGCAAGTCACATCCTGGTTGGTCTTTTTCATGTCCGATTGGCATTTTTGTCCCACTAATTGTGGTATTATCGTATTGTCACGAGATTAATGTTTGACATGGGTTTAGGATATTGTACTTTTTGGATGTATTCAATGGCTAATCAACCCCAGCATCCAATAATTCTGCCCCTTTAGCCTTTGGAGCCTAATCAATCCAGCTGACAACCGTGCATCAATAATTTATGTGTAAACTTGATAAAAACTACCAATGTGATTATGATTTTCTTTTATATCGTCGGAGAGATTTGAACTCATAATTTTTATGATAAAGTGGAAATAATAACATCGTTTTAACACGTAAAAGTGAGGGCATCCATATAACGAAAATCTTATATATATGGGTGCGTTTGTTGCCTTTACTAGCTTTTACTATATTGAACTGGGTTAAGTGTTAGTGTAGTCATGTGTTTGTTATCGCATGATCTAACTTTAATGGGACTAGAAGGTCTTACCTTGACTAAACGCCTCATTAGACGGTCTTAGCGAGACTCTCCGAAAAGCAACGGACTGCTAAGACAATCGTTTCGTCTTCGTTTGCTTCGCTTCACCAAGTGAAATCCAAAAAGAGCTTTGGATTACAAATACCTTGCAACTCAATTTATTAATAGTAGTACTTACATGACTTGTGTTTGATTTTCTTTTCTATTCATTTGATGAATCGTATAATTAAGCGGATACTTATTTAGTACGATAATGCACCAAACAACTGTTACCGTATTATTAATCCTGCATCTCAACTCTCTCCGCCACTCCACTAATCCTGCAACCCCCAAATCAAACACCCATCTGGTCCAGAGAAAAACGACATAGAGGGGCCCCACGCGATGCCTCTCTTAGCTGGGAGGCATGAGAAATGAGGGGACGGTGTTAGTACAATAAACTGTAGTAAATAGTGCCAAATTACGCATTTCCCCATGCAAAAAAACTATTACCCTGCTTTGGTAGTCCCCTTCATTTATTTTTTTTCTCCCAAACACAAATTCCCTTTCAATTTTTCAATGAGACATTCTCTTTCTGTATTTATTTATTTTTCCTTGCGGCAAAAATAAGGATTTAGGAAGAAATGAAGGAAAAATGTGATTGTCCAAAAAAATAAGGGAAAATAAAAAATATGGGTTTAGGAAGAAATGGAGGAAAAAGGTAATTGTCCAAAAATTAAAAAAAAAAAAAGATTTAGGAAGAAATGAAGGGAAAATGTGATTGTCCCAAAAAAAAAAGGGAAAATAAAAAAATAAGGGTTTATGAAGAAATGAAGGAAATATGTAATTGCCAAAAACAAGAGGGAAAATATGGTAAAATTGCACATTCTCTTGTTTTGAAAAGGAAGAGGGGGGACTATTTAGTGTGTTCACCTTATTTCATTCGAGTTTGAATTTTCTCATATGTAAAAGTTTTAGTAGATTAAAACATTTTGTAAAAACAATAATTGAGAAAAAGTTTTTTTTTTATTTTTTTTTTATGCGCAATATGAAAAGGCGGTTATGTCACATCCCGACCCAGGCTCCCACCATATTCCGGACTTGACTCCACCGTAGCACGATATTGTCCGCTTTGGGTCCCGACCACGCCCTCATGGTTTTGTTTCTGGGAACTCACACGAGAACTTCCCAGTGGGTCACCCATCCTGGGATTGATCTCGGGCGAACTTACTTAACTTCAGAGTTTCGATGGAACACGAAGCCAGTGAGCTCCCAAAAAACCTCATGCTAGGTAGAGATGAGAATATACATATAAGGTTTACATGATCCTCACTCCTAGGCGATGTAAGATCTTACAATCCACCCCCTTAGGGGCCCAACGTCCTCGTCGGCACACTTCCGGCCAGAGATTGGATCTGATACCAAATTGTCACATCTTGGCCCCAGCCCCTACCACATCCCAGGCTCGACTCCGCCGTAGCACGATATTATCCGCTTTGGGCCCCGACCACACCCTCACGATCTTGTTTCTGGGAACTCACACGAGAACTTCACATTGTGTCACCCATCCTGGGATTGCTCTCGCGCGAACTCGCTTAACTTCGGAGTTCCGATGGAACCCGAAGTCAATGAGCTCTCAAATTGTCTCGTGCTAGATAGAGATAAGAATATACATATAAGGCTTACAGGATCCTCATCCCTGGACGATGTGGGATCTTACAGGTTATTTATAATATTAAGTAGATTTTGCATTCAAAGTTTGGAACACGTGAAGTAAAGTTAGTCATTTATAGTTTGAGGTACGTTATTTATAAAGCGGTGAAACTAACTTTTCATATGTGGCATAAAATATTTTGCATACAAATGTAAATAGATTATAAGGAAAACTAATGAAAAATACTTGAAAATTTTGAGTTTTAACGATAAAGACAAAATAAAGGGTAAAGTGAATAGTATTATAATTGACTTTTTAGTGTAAAAATATGGTTTTTCGTTAAAGTGAATAGTACCATAAACTTTTCGTTAAAATTCCCTAGATTATATGGTCAAAGTCACGAACATGGTTTTGACGCATGCTAAAAGTCGATTATTTATAATCAGGCATAAATTTCATTTTACAAATCCGAAGTGAAATTTTAGGACGTTAAGTAAATAGTTGATTATATGAATCTTATAACAAAAATTATTAAATTTTTATTTATCGATTACCCAATTTAATTAATCTTTTATATTTTTATAAAATATGTGAAATTACAGTTGTGAAATTTAAAGTATTAAAACAAGTAAAAAAATTATAACTAGACAAATATGAATAAATAAATAAATAAAATAATTATAATCTTAAATTAGTCTCTTGCTATGTGCCTACTTATCTGGCCATTTGGCAAATGACCTTTTTATTTACTTATTTAATTTTTATCTAATATCTCTATTAATTAATAAAACACTCATTGTCAACCAAAATTATATGAAATTACCAGTTTAACTTTCTAATTAAATCAGAATATGAATAAGAAATATGGGGTAGAAATGTAATTTCACACAACCAAATTTTGTTTTTTTTCTTCAAAGCATCACCTACATATAATCCTAACTATCTCTAATTAAACAAAAAAAAAACTTTACACTCCCACATTCTCTATCACTCTCTTCCTCTCTCCTTCTATTTCAAAAATAAAAATAAAAAATTTTCTCACAGACTTTTTGTGTGTCACCATATGCTAGTTATATATTATTTATTGTTTTGCTTTTGGTTATTATTGTTTTTACACAAATATATTTTAGAAAATAATAATCTTATTAACCACCCACTGGTGGTTTTTTTTTATTTTTTACTTTTTGTGAATGTTTTTTAAATTATAGTTTTTTAAAATATATATCACACCTCTCTGTTTCTCAAGCGTCAGTAGAGTCAGTACGAAGGAAGCAGAGTCCCTCTTCATCTGATCGATTCCCTCTCTCTCTCTCCCTCGCATTTCGCTGGCTTTTTCGTGCAATGTAGTTCCTTCCTCCACACTCGAGAAGAAGCAGGGAATAATCGAAGAGTAATGGCCAAGTGTCACCGAAACGACGTCGGATCCGTAGTCCTAGACCGCCCCAACACCACCTCCTCCGGCCATTTCTGGCTCTGGTCGTCCTTCTCCGGCGCCTCATTCCGTCGGAAAATCTTCCACGCCGTCAGTTGCGGCGGCAGCTCCCGCTACCGCCACCACGACAATGATGACGAGGCCGCTCCGATCAGTCCTCCGACTCCTTCGGCCACCGGAGTCACCACCATCAGATCAATCACAACCAAAACCACGACGACGCAGTCGCAGACGAATGTTAAAGAGGCGGAGAAGGCTGTGAAGCCGAAAGCGAAGTCCGAGAAGCTCTCGGATCTTCTGAACCTCGCGGAGTTTTCGGAAGCGGAAAACGACGCCGCGACGAAGGAGAAGGTGGAGGCGCTGGAGGAGCTGAAGCGCGTGGCGAAGGACCTGCAGGCGGAAGATGACTCGGCGAAGAGGAAAGAGGCGGCGAGCAAGGTTAGATTGCTCGCCAAGGAAGACTCGGAAGCCAGAGCCACGCTCGCGATGCTCGGCGTCATTCCTCCGCTCGTCGCCTTGCTCGACTCCGACGACGCCGTTTCCCAGATCGCGTCGCTCTACGCTCTGCTCAATCTCGGGATCGGCAACGACGTGTGAGTTAAAACAAACCGGAATAATTGGATTTTGATTTTCTTCTTTTTTTTTTGTTAATTAATCGTCTTAATCTCTCTCTGATTGTTCTTCGTGCATGCAATTTTTGGTTTAATCAGCTAATTAATTTTTGATTAATTCGTGTTTATGTTCTGTCATTTTCACGTCATCATGTTTTATTCTCCGTCATTTTCAATGTTCAGTAGATTTGCAACTGTTTTTGCTTCTTAAACGAAATTATTTAATAATTATTCTGAATTGTTCTTATCCTGTAGCTGTTTATAGTATTTGCAGATTTGTGAAATGAAGGTTGGTTTGGTATTTCTGTGGAGAAAAAAAAACTGCATTTATTATGCTGTGAGAATAAGCTCATTTTTCCTACTTCACGTTTTTAGCTTTTTTTCTCTCAAAACTCTGAAAATAAACTGTTTTTAAGTGTTTACCAAACACTAAAACTCAGTTTTTTTTTTATACTCATTTTTTATAAAAACACCTCAGTAACAAACTAGTAAAGCATAAGCGCTTCTCTTGGGAGTGCTTATCTATGAAAACATTGTAATTTTTAGAGCTGAAATCCAAGTGCTTCAGTGCTTTTGAAGAATCACTTAGCTGCTTCCCTGACTCATAACCGTTTTATGCTTTTCTTATTATCACAACCATTGGCTTCAGTGACTTGATTACTCTCTTCATTTTTATCAAACGTGAATATAAGTGCTTCTAGACTCTAGTTGTAATAAAGCACTTTTAGGGCTTGTTTGAAAGTTCTTTTAATTGACCTTAAAGTGCTTTTAGAAAAAAATGTTTATTGGTTCCAAAAGTACTTGAAGTGTGCTTCATCTCAAGTCATTTTTCAAGATTCACTGGCATTTTTACTAAGCAGTAGTTCAAAATTATTTTCAACAAAAGTTTTTTTTAATCATTTTAAAAGCACTTTCAAACGAATCTAACTTTTTAAAGAAGCACTCCTAAATTTTCAACTTTGTTTGGTTATTTTCGCATCTGAATCGCGTTTACTGACACATTGTTTGAATTGTTTCATTCATTTTTTTTCTTTCCGATGTTGTGTAACTTGTAAGTTCATCAATGCTTTTTTGGACCACCCCTTTTCTTCAGGAACAAGGCTGCTATTCTCCAAGCAGGGGCAGTGCACAATATGCTGAAGCTAATTGAATCCCCAAACCCTCCAGACCCATCAGTTTCAGAAGCTATCATTGCGAATTTCCTCGGCTTAAGCGCGTTGGACTCAAATAAACCGATCATTGGAGCTTCGGGCGCCATACCCTTCTTGGTTCAAACCCTCAAGAATTCGGACAATGCAAGCAGCTGCCAAGCCAAGCAAGACGCCTTGAGAGCGCTGTATAATCTGTCAATCTTCCCATCTAATATTTCGTTCATATTGGAAACAGATTTGATCCCGTTTTTCTTGAATTCGCTCGGAGACATGGAAGTGAGCGAAAGAATCCTTGCAATTCTAAGCAACGTGGTGTCTGTCCCCGAGGGCCGAAAGGCAATTAGCAGTGTGAAGGATGCATTTCCAATTTTGGTTGATGCATTGAACTGGAATGACTCGCCGGGGTGCCAAGAGAAGGCGTCGTACATTCTGATGGTAATGGCACACAAGGCGTTTGGGGATAGGCAAGCCATGATCGAGGCAGGAATGGTTTCGGCATTGCTCGAGTTGACGCTTTTGGGGAGTACGTTGGCGCAGAAGAGAGCCTCAAGGATCTTGGAGTGTTTGAGAGTAGATAAAGGAAAGCAGGTTTCGCAGAGCTTCAGCGGGAGGAGTATGGGGGCAGCGGTCTCCGCTCCCATTTGTGGGTCTTCATCGTCTTCTTCAAACCCGAATGTGGGTTCCAAGGAGTGCATGGAGGACGAGGAGGACACGATGAGTGAGGAGAAGAAAGCCGTGAAGCAATTAATCCAACAGAGTTTGCAAAACAACATGAGAAGGATCGTGAAGCGGGCGAATTTGCCGCAAGATTTCGTCCCCTCAGATCATTTCAAGTCGCTCACCTCGAGTTCAACCTCGAAGAGCTTGCCGTTTTGAGGGAATCAGAGCTGCCAAGGAAGATCTAGAGATTGAAAGTGAAGAATTTGTGAAGTTAGTAGTCTTGTGTTCCTACTTCAATTCCAACTTCTGGTCTGTTGTACCTTTTGTTAGTGTATGTATTTGTTCAAATATGTATAGTGATTGTAATTATAATCCGAGTAGAAGAAACTTCGGTAAAATTGTCTAATCAGTCAATTAGTTCGATAATTCAATATTAGTCACAAAAAAGCGTGTATTGACACGTTATCCACCATCAACTTGTACTCCACAGTGTCGATATTCTCGATACTTCGACTACGCAACTGTCAATAATGTGTCCATATCTTTGTCAGCGAAAGGTTTATGTAGCAAGAAATCATGGGATTTGACTCAAGTTTTTCCCGTAAGATGATGCGATCACTTTCAATAGAGATTTTTCTCTGTGGCAAAGAACGGAAAATGAGAAAATACAAGGGGTGATTTGGTCATAAAACATTTTTCTCTGAGCATCCCCGCAATCATGGGGTCAGTTTTCAACTCAGAGTCACAGTACTGTTTTGTCCAACCCATTGTCACCCACCCAAAAATTAAAATTTGCTAATTTCACAATGAGATCCATTCAAAATTTCCATTGACCGAAGATTCGGACCATTCATTCAAGAGAGAACGACCATTCATTCAAGAGAGAATCAAAGATTTGGACCATTCATTCAAGAGAGAAAAAAAATCGGACTGTCCGAGTTTTTGATTGGGTAGATTTGATCGGTAAGATGGGCTAATATTGAAATTAAATGGTCTGAATTTCTCAATCTAATCTTAAGTGAACTACTGATGGAAGGGTTGTCGGCCATTTCTAATGCATATGATGTAGTGACTATTCAGGACCTTTCTTTAAGCATCTGGGAATCTTTCCCTTGTTGTTTTTTGTAATTTAGGTTGAAAAAAAATGAATTTATTACATAATTTGCAGTAAGATCTCCTTCACTTCTCTCATTAGCTTAATACTGTATTAATTACCTTCTTAATTATGTATGCTTTAACCTTGTTTACTGGTTTTTCTATTTAACAATTTATTTACAGATCTGAAGAGAAGAACGTGCAAATCGATAGCCATTCGTCATTAACGGAAACCATCGAGTTTTCGTGCTCAACTGATTTACACGTAAGGAGTTAAATATTTTTTTCACATAATTTTCATGGCGGTGGTGGAGAGATTTTTTAAGGTGCCCAGAACACGAGGCGGTACTCAATATGTTATTATAAAATTGGCGATAAGTTTTTTTACTTTTCAAATACTCCTCTACTTGTATAATAACATCTAACATTTGCACCCGTATTTTTCGATATACTAAAAAATCTCTGAGAGATTTTTCAGTGTGACCATCACACGGGATGATACACCACGTGTTGCTATATCAATTGTGAGATATGTATATTAAAAAGTTAATAACTTAAAAAATAAAATTTCTTACCACTTACATAAAAACACGTGGTGTATCATCTGTATCCCGTGACAACTAAAAATTTCTCTTGACGGTGGGGTGACGAGCCTTTTAATTCTTGTCAATTTATTTTGGAATTCACCTTGGTATCTTTTGCTAGGAGGAGGATTCTCTACCATTATATTCTCATCCCCTTCTCTCACACATTGTTTTTTATCTTATTATCTCCATAAAAAAATCAATATAAGATGTTGACGTGACTTAACTATGACCGTTCAAATAGAAGAGCAAGGAAGGGTAGAGAATCTTCTGCCCTTTTGCTATGTCCTTGAGTAACTTTCCATTTTTAACCAGTGTCCTTACTTTCCATTTTTTACCAGTGTCCTTTGTAAATGTGCAATAATTTGGTTGGCCCATCAATCGAAAGTTGAATTAAATTTGATTTTATGATTGACCTTTATCCGTATAGTATTTTTCTAACTCAATTAAAAACACATGAGAGCAACTTACGTGAAACATGCTTCATCACTATGTGTATGTGACATTTCCAATTTAAAAACGTTATGTCAACAGAGAGAACTATGCATGGTGCAAAAAAACGCACATAATATTGTATTGTTGGACTAAAACACGCATGTATATATTTAGTTTTTTAAGTATGAACGATATTCTACTTCGAATCTATGTTAAGAAACAAAAGGCAAGTTTAAAGAAGAAGATCATAACCATCAAGACAACCCACCGCTCGCAGTCCACTAATACTTCTTTAGTACAAATGTATTTATTAATGGAGACGTGGGTAGGTTGAGCACTAGGGCCTCTGCAGCTTCTGGATTGACCATCAATGTATATGGTCTGATTTGAATTGTTTATAAATGAACACACAAACTGCAAATGCATGAAGGTGCTTTCCGGTGAAGGTAGGTCAAGATTTTAAATGCCATTACGTTTCTAGGCAATAAGAACCATTTATTTACCAAAACAAGTTCACAAGAACTCCGGGAGGATCCTCGCCGGATCCTCTGAGAATTTTGAGGACCCTCCAATTACATTCATTCATTGTACATTATGTGGTAAAAAATCATTGTAAATTTTTTATTTAAAATTAAATATAAACATTAGTTGACAAAAACTGACCGCACGATGTACGATGAATGGAGATCCTCACAAAAAAGGATCCGGCAAGGATCCTCTCTCACAGGAACTGATCTAAAAATAGGGTTTTTCTATTAATTAATTAGTATTTAAGGTGTGTAAGTTGCATCCTCCCATGATAAGTGCAATTCATTTTTGGGTATAACCTTCTCAATCTACAACAAACATCACCTCCGTAACGAAGCCAAATACAGAGTTGAAATGATTTGTAGAGAATCTCGTGCCACCCAACACATATCGATCACATAATGGCACAAAATGGTATATAGATTTTCGGTATGTCAAATAATTCGGTTGACATAATATGATAACGGTTTGCCATTTTATTATTGGACAATTTTTTTGGCCTAAATCTAATTATTTTTTAAAGGCAAACTCAAGTCCCAAAACGTTTTTTTTTCTTCTCAATTTTGTGTTCTTTTAGCTCATATTTTGTAGCCTAAAAGTGTCATGAAATAAAATATTCATCATTCATCTTTATGGAAATTACTTTTTAGATAAAATTTAATTAATAGGAAACTGTTATTAGTACTCCAAAAATTTAATTTCACACTTTTCATTAGTGTTTTTTTTTTTATCCAAGTATAGAAAGTTTGGAGTGCAAGTGTCAATAACAATTTTCAATTAATATTAATTACAATATATATAAAATTATACAGAATGTAATTATATAATATTGGTTACATATGGTATACTAGCGTTGATGGTTTTGGATATCATTACGATAGTGAATTCCATGGTAGAGGGAGTAGTTTTAGTCACTATCCACCATTATTTTCCTTCCCAATGAGTACACTTCTAGTTCGATGTTAATTCCATCGTTTGTCGAAAACTTCGATAGAGCCGCACGGTTAGTTCAGCTTTTATTCTGGTGTGGGATCGGCAGGGCCAAAACACACGTCATTCATATTTTTTGTGGAAGGTGTCCTACAATTAACGTGATTAAGAAGCTTACTCAAAGTTTTTCTCAGCAGAGAATCTGATAAGACCAAAATACAGATGATCTATATCACCTCTACCTAAATTTTTCTCATGTCACGTCATGTTTTTCCATTCTATAACAACGACAGGATTACCATGTAACTTTATAACTCGGTTAGTTAGAAGCATTCACTCGTAAAGGCCACGTGTTCGGCTCACCCGCCCTCCCCCCAACTGTTACCATCGTTCATGTAAAAGAAGTGAGCGAGGACCACCAGCGCATGTAAAACGTTGGCCCAACACACGGAAAAGGACGGTGGCGATGAGAGCGATGGATGGGTTTACAACAAGAAGGTAACTCCTGTGGTTACCTGATGCATAAGCTTTTTCCTCTTTCTGTGGAGGTCTTTGTAACTATGCAGGGATTTACGAGTAAAACAGTATTAACGAAGGGTTTTTAAAGGCTTTTTCTTCAATCAAACTATGCACCCTGAGACGGCAGCACCTATCCAAAGTCACCGTATTGACGCGTTGCTTCGACAGTGACTAAAAACGCTTTCAGATAGCCAACAACGTTATAAGAGCATTTGGCAGAAAAACTAAAAAGACATTGTGAATTGTGAAAGCAGTAAGCGGTTTTTAGTGCTTTAAACACCTACCTAGTACTTCAACCAGAAAACACTTAAAATCTTTGATAAATACAACGAGTGATCAATCAAGGTAGTGATTTTCGTACTCTTCTTTTCTCCCCATGCATTGCTTCATGTTTTTTAAACTTCTAGTATAATCAACGGAACAACGGAAAGAACAGCTAGAATTATTTGATTAATAAAGCAGTGAAACACAAATACAGGGATTTACGAGTAAAACAGTATTAATGATATAAGGTAACAGATGGTAAATCTTAACATACTTTTCTTCATTAGAACATCCTACTAGAACTGTTATGGGACCAGGTACCAGCTACCAAAAATTCCAAAGCCCACATACCTGTTTTCATAGAGTTATTCGTCCTAAATGACCAACTTCTACTTAGTTTCGGTGACTGGAAGGTACACGCCTTCTGATGCCAACCAAACATTGTCAGCGCGTTTATCTTTCACACCACAAACCTGCATCATGGCAAATGGAATGTATTAGCACAGCTTTAATAATAAATCAAGGCATAAAGTTCAGCCAACACATTTCCAGACAACACAAATAAAATTGTCTACAACTGCCATAGATAGATATGACAATTGTATTTAACATATTATTTCTTGCACATTTTAACATTCAGAAAGATTGTCACTAATGACTTTCAAGAAGATGAGTGAAGCAATCGTTTATGCTTAAGTTGAGACGCAGATTCATATTCCTTTAAACTACAGAACTTTGTATAATTGCGTGATGATGAATACAAAATACGACCAGAAGATTTCATTATCAACCGTAAGTTAATCCTCATCAGGACATCTAACTATCGAGTTTAGGACATAATTAATAATCAGTACCATTATCAACAATTCAAGCAAAACAAGTTAACAACATATTTGTAATTTCATTCTCATTTTCATAGAAATGTGGTTGAGTTTAGGTTATCTCACCTCCTGCTGTCCCCCAGCTATGCGGGTGTACTTCTTGTCATGACTATGTAGATAAGCACCTGTGTCAACATGCTGGAGTCGAACCCTTTGATCTTGCTTCCAGGTCTTCCCACTCCCTTCAATTGTCAGCCTACAAAATACCATACCAACACAATGCATCAGAAACACTGATGAGTGATGACCAAGACAGGCAAACTTTTTACGAACATATCAATTTGCCACTCACCTCCAGTGATCACCGGTATCAGATTCATTTTCTCTCCCGAAGCAGCTCACCTACACCCACATCAACTTATACAAGTCACTGAACCTAGTAACAATCCCAACCTCGTCCACACTCGGACGGAAAGAGATTAAACAGTCTACAAATGATACTCAAAAACTCCATAGACAAATCAAGTCACAAACTTTATGCCATTCGACGCGTCAACCCAATTCATAGTTACAAACAAAAAAGTAATCACAAACACAACCACACAAAAAATTTGGTAAGAAAAATAAAGATTTTCCAAACCTCTTGGTTGCTAGAAATGGGGGATGCATGCAAATGGCTGTGCAGCCATTTCCTAGTCTTCATGTGCTGCAACCTGATGATTGTCCCGCTCGGAATGCTATCGCCTTGCTTGGCAGATGTTTCCAGCTCAGGTTTAACAATCTGCAAAAAACCCAGTTCAATATCTGCAACAAAACACCACCAAAGACACAGAGAATGCGAGAGAGAGAAGAAATTGACATACCCAGTAACTATTAGCGTCGTCGACATTGGGAAAACCAGTGACAGACTGCTGACCGCTACCAGAGCCATACGGCACGTCGTGTGAATGCAAGCGAAACTTGGTCTTCTCATGCCTGAGCTTCAATACGGTGCCGTACGTGACCTGCCCAGATCCCATTTCATAGTATCAAAATCTCCAAACAAAACAAATAAAAAATCTAATCGGAAATGGGCGGCCGAGACGAACCTCAACGCCCTCGGCGGTGGAAGTGGTGGCTGCGTAGCCAGTGTCGAGATCATCGAGGTTGTAGATGAGGAACACAGCTAAGCAGAAGAAGCCGATCGCCATAACGAAGAGTAATCCTATGAACCAGTTCCGTTGCCAGATGGGGAAGTCAGGCTCCGAAGCCCGGCTGGGTATGATGACTCGCCCCACGACCCGACGCGGCTCGGCGGACGACGACGGCGTGGAAGAATTGGAAGGTTTTCTTCGCGTCAAACTCGGCGAGCCTGGAGGCGCCACCGTGAGACTTCCCTGAAAAGGGAATTCGAATTCTTGATTTGGGATTTCGGGGTTTCGATCTGTCACTGCGACTCTCTCTCTCTCTCTCTCTCTCTCGTCGTCTGTGATTTGTTAATGTGCCTGTTTTTCTGTACGGCGGACGCTGCTGCTGTGACATGTATTCAGCGAATGGGAGGTTCACACGTGGACGTTTGGATGACGTGGAAGCTTGTTAGTGGACGTATCGTGTAAGACCACGTTGCGGCCCAAATACTTCTAGCCAGCTTTGAAAGATTGGGCTGAGCTTTGTTGGGCCTGTTAATGGATTGGGTACGATTCAAGCCCATTATCTTTGGTACTCACTGCCCCCTAGCAGGCATTTTTCCCGGAGAGTGTTTTTTTTACTTTTTATTTATTTATTTTAAATTTTCTGCACCCACTCTTACGTTTAGCCTTTGATTTTTTTTTTTATTAAAGAAAGCTAATAAAAAAATGTTTGAAAACTTTAAGTTTTAACAATAAGGACAAAATAAAAGGTAAGGTGAATAGTATCAAGATTGACTTTTTAGTTTAAAAATGTAATTTTTTTGTTAAAATTAACAATATTAAGAGCTTTTCGTTAATTTTTTTTTTTTTAACTGGTGTGTCGTAGATGAAAAAAATAATGTATAAATGAGTTTGAAATTGATTTACCTGTAACACGTAAAACCAAACTACACCAAAGAGTTTCAAATTCATTTATCTATAAACTCGAGGTGTTGCGTTGGTATCCCTCCACCCAAAATTTTTTTTTTTACCGGTACATAAAAGCTCCAACTGTCTGTTTATACGCCACCCAAGCATGACATGCAAAATCGTAAATGTTACATGACTACTGACATGTTGCGATGTAACATAATATCCAATAGATTATAATTAAATTGATGAACAATACTCAGTCGCTCTTGATTTACGTTAGAGCAACTCCACCCATGGAGCCCTCATTCCTGATAATCCATTATTCAATCTACCATATTGAACAGTAACTGCTTTTAATGAATAGTAACTACCATTAATGAACAGTAAATTACCATTTGCATCTCCACCCTTGGAGACCTTCCCCCCCTGACAATAGGCAATAAAATATTAGTTTTTTTTGTTTGTTTAAATAATACAAAATAAAATTATTTGTAATTTCGGATAAGAATTTTTAAATCGTTCTCGTTGCGTCATGTGTCATTGTGGTGTAAGGTAGATGGAGAATAAGTGGTATTTATAGAAAAGTAAAAAGAATTTTTTACAATTTTTTTCAGATTTTTTTCGGATTTTTTACATTTTAAATTTTTTTTTATTCAAATAATTAATTTCTGCCGTTGGATTTAAAAAAATTTGAATTCCAACACTCCAGATTGTGCCACGTGTCACAACTGTAACTTTTCTTAATTTTAAAACTATTTTTTTATTACCCTTGCATCGGACGGCTGATATTTAAACTTTTTGGGATCGAACGGACCGTGGGAAGCCACGTGGCTTCTCATCGGTCACTGGACATCTCTGCGCGCGCGGGGCCTGGCCCCTGATTTCCCGTCGGGCGACGTGCTCCCACTTGCGAGTGAGGGGCACGCACCTGACACACAAAAAAAAAAAAAAAATAAGGCTTTGCCCTCAGGTTGTAGGCCCGTCGATTCCCCACCCCCCGGCCCTCAGGCTCCCACCCTCACTCGGGCTCTCCAAGGTTGGAGCATTGTCCACCGAGCCTCGGGCCCTTTCCTCTCCCTTGTCCCCCGAGCAATGTCCATGGGTGGACTTGCTCTTATGCTACAAACATTAAAAAAAATAAAATTGAATTAAGTTTCCAATTCTATAAATAAAATTTTCTTAATAATAGTTTTGGTAATAAAAGTTTCCATAATTGATATATATATATATATATATATATGTATATAGAAGTAGAACGACCTCCCTCCCTCCCTAATTACACATGATTTTTTATTATTCATCCCTTTTTCCCGCTTAAAATTTGTTACATTTATCTTTACTTATAAATTATAAATTTAGATCTCTTTACCCATATATGATATAGTTTTACATATTAGCGCTCAACTAATAAATAGAGATTGAGCTTCACATCGGAATGAGAATCTCACATAGTTATGACGTCATAGGCCCGTCGTATGATTGTTCCAATGATATATTCAATCAAGCAAGGGTAAAATAGTCACAATTGTTATATTTTATTTTAAATTAGTCTAATTAATGAGAAGGGATATTCGAACTCGGATGAGTAGCATGAAACATATTCATTCTAACTAATGCAGCTAGTCTTCTACGTGATGCAAATTTCGATCACAAACATTTAGGACTAAGATATTTGTAACAAATTTACTTTAATACGACAATATTAATTGAGTTAGAAAATTCGAATCAAATATTTTCAATAAAACTATAAACGCTCTTAATCACTTTACTTATAAATCTCATTGCATAAATCATTTCGACGAATATAATATAATATATTTCAAATGTCTATTCCTTTTTATCCACTTACCAAAAACTTCGAAAATTCTTTCGTTTTCAATAATTTATTCACTCGAGCAAAAAAAAAAAAAAGAGGGTCTTCCCAAGAAAAAGGGAAAGCAGCATCAAATCCTACGGTCCAAGGACGCCAGGTGGTCCCCATGGGAAAGATTCAAAGGCGGATTTGAAATCCGAAATTGAACTCGAATTCACAAATCCCGCGGATTCCGAAAGTAAAAATAAAAACCAGAGGGATCCATCGCCCCACGATATTTTATTTTTTTAATGCAAAAAAATAAAATTCGAATAACTCTCTCTCTCTCTCTCTCTCACTCGCTTTCTCTCTCTAAAAGGAAAACCCTAACTTTCTCTCTCCAAACAAATTTTCCGCTTTCTCTCTCTTCGATTCGTGTGGTTCTGGGCCTTCAATGGTGTGAGATTAGGGCTAGAGCTGCGAGATTGTCAAGGATCTAGAGCAAAGAAACAGGTGAGGGGAGGAAAATGGCGTCGGCAGAGAAAGAGCTCGAGGCACAGCTTACGGAAGCTGGGAATCAGCTCTTGGAACCTCCGTCTTCCGTCGACGACCTCCTTGATGTTCTTGACGTAAGCCCTAATACCTCTAACAATTTTTTGGGTTTTCTTCTTCTCTTCGTATTCTGAAGTATTTGCGTCTCAGTTGCTTTCCTTCCGTGGGTTTTGTTTATTAAACTGAGTACTGTGTGATTATTTGTAAATTTAGTGAAATGGGGATTCAATGTTATTGTTCAGAAACCTTCTGATGTGGGATTCAAGTGGGTTTTAACATTTCCATTTTTTTTCTTATGATTTGTGCTAATTTTTTTCCGTTATTTATATCCTGGGCTGCATGTTCATGTGTTTGGTATTGCTTGGATTAAGCGTAGATTGGGGCAATACTTTCATATGCCATGCAGGAAGTTCTGGCTAGCTTTTCAAAGCTGGAATTTTGTGTTTTAATGAGGTTGAGGGCGAGGGGTTTGAGTCTCTAGCTCACTTTCCTTTTGAGCTTCTTAACTTCTCTAGCTCACTGTGCGGATAGCATGCGGGGTTAAGTCATTAATGACTGAGCTTAAAGAGAAAGACAACGATGCATATCTGCGATGGTTTATAAATGGTATTCTGCATTTAACAATTACCAAGTAAGCTATAATTTGTTAGAATGATAAAGGGTTTTAGGTGTTTTAAGGTTAGTCTTTATCGTATACAGCAAAGGAAGTTAAAATGATCTCCTGATATGTATATGAAGGTAAGTTATTAATGTTCACCATGACTAATAATTCAAATTGAAGGATGACATTTCAAGTTCAATTATGTTTCATTAATGCTTTTGAAGCTGGACATTTAGGATAGAGGAAAGCCATTTCATTTGTGATTTTTGTTCCCTGCTTGCTCAAGCAGAGATTTAGAAGGAGTATAATGGAAAGATTTTTGGTTGCTTTGAATTACTTTTTCCTAAAAAGGATAATGGTATACACAAGCTTGGCATTACATTTTCCTAAAAAGGTTTTCCTTACTCTTCATTTCTACCGTACTTCATGAAATTAAGTTTATGCTTGCGCGTGTGCTCACACACGCATTAAATTGTTATTTGTACCTTTCCTTAAACAAGGGCATTTATTTATTTTATTTTAAAGTTTGTTACTGTTGTTTGTATTCTTTCCGGTTAATGTAGTTTTTTAATAAACTCACCTGTCATGTTCATTTCTTCTCCCTCTGGTTTCTGATCTAGCTAATTCAAATTTGTCTACACAGTTTTGGCATAGATTGAATTGTAAAATTCTTCTTGTGCCAGATTGTTCTTTCCCTAATATTGTATTGTTCTTTTTGTGGTGATATTTTAGAGAGTTGAGAATTGTCTGTCGAAGGTAGAACAGTCACCTACAAAGTCAATGCAAACTGCGCTTTCTCCATCACAGAATGCATTGGTTGCTGAGGAACTTTTCAGGCATCCAAATCCCGATGTCAAAGTTGGTGTTGCAGCTTGCATCAGTGAGATAACAAGAATAACTGCACCTGATGCACCTTATGATGATGAGCAAATGAAGGTAACTGGGATTTAGATCACTAAACTGATTATTTATTTGTAGAGTCTGCTCATGTTACATTTAGAAAAAATTCATTAAACCTTCTAAATTTTATGCATGCAGGAAGTCTTTCATCTTATTGTATCTTCCTTTGAAAATCTACATGACAAGTCTAGCCGATCATACGCAAAGAGGGCTTCGATTCTTGAAACTGTTGCGAAGGTCAGATCGTGTGTGGTGATGTTGGATCTTGAATGTGATGCATTGATCGTTGAAATGTTCCAGCATTTCCTTAAGGCAATAAGGTACAAAGTCATAAGTAGAGTTGGAGTCACCACTTTATGTGTGTATAGACTATAGATACTATATTTATTATTTGTTTCCACTTGTGGAGTAAAACTTGCAAGCTGATATGTTATAGAAAACGCAACATTATATATCTGTATTTTTATATGTTCCAGGGATTATCACCCAGAGAATGTTTTCTCATCCATGGAGACTATTATGACTCTTGTTTTAGAAGAAAGTGAAGAAGTTTCTGCTGAGCTACTATCTCCCTTATTAGCTAGTGTGAAAAACGACAATGAGGTGAATAATTGTTTTTGATTGACCATTAGTACTTTCTACATCCTGTTTTATTTGTCAACTTACTAACCATTTTTTTCTTTGCAGGATATTCTACCAATTGGACGAAAGTTGGGGGAGAGAGTACTTGAAAGCTGTGCCACTAAACTTAAGGATGACCTGGTAAAAGAAGTAAAAAGCTTGGGCATTGTTTTTGATGATTATAGTAAAGTTGTAGCCTCGATCTGCCAAGAGGCAAGTGATGATGCTGAGCAGAATGAAGGCCGTGATGCTGATGGAAATGTGGTAAGATGTTCATTTGCAAGATTAAGACATTTTATACGCATTTCTTTTGTTCATAATGATAATTGTGTAAAACTTCATAGTTTTCTGTTTCCTCAACAAGGTTATCTTTTTGATCCCTGATCCACTCTCTCATTCCTTAACTCGTTCAAAGGTTTCTTTTGTTCATAATGATAATTGTGTAAAACTTCATAGTTTTCTGTTTCCTCAACAAGGTTATCTTTTTTATCCCTGATCCACTCTCTCATTCCTTAACTTGTTCAAAGGTATTGGTGTTTATTAATTTTTTTTTTCATTTTCTTCTCTTGGGGGGGTGGGGGTTGGTCTGGTTACTTTGGTTGTTCTTTCATCCACAGTCAAACAGCCCGTAGTTGGCTGGTGATAACATTACATTGATTTGTCTTTGCGAACCAAGTCAGCAACTTGGGATTCCTCTCCTCTGCTGTACAACTTGTATTAACTTTTGCTACTGCAGGCTGCCGAGGAGAAATCAGCAATTAGGGAATCTTCCGATGAGGCAGCCCAGGTGAGTTTCTTCTGTCAATTTCTTCCTTTACGTACTTTATGCTTCTATTAGGCAGAAATTATATTTGATTGAAGTGGGTTATTTCACAAGTTCTCTTTATTTTGCAGGTAGATAAAGAAAAGGCAGAAGCGCCAGTTTCTCCTGAACGAATTGATCCAGCTGTTGACAGATCTTCAAAGTTAGTTGTGAACAATGGTAATGCAGAGACTGGCGAAGATGATTCTGTAGCTGAGTCGAATGCCTTGAAGAAGGAAGAGGAGGGCGACAATACCGAGGATCAGAAAGATCCAAACGCATCAAGCAATGGTGAACCTGATAGTTTGGAGACTGAGAAAGCTGCTGATGCAGAACAAATTCCAGAAAAAGCTACCAAAGAAGGAGCAGGGAATTCTGATTTGTCAACAAAATCAACACAACCTTCAGAAAATTGTCAAGCTGATAATGAGGAGGATACTGAGACACAGCCAGAACATAAGAGTAAAACAGAAGATGTTCCCAGCTCACCTCATGAGGATCCTTCTGTGGAGGCAGCTGTGCAATCGGAGAATGAGAAAGTATCTGATGTTAACCTCTCTTCAAAGCTATTGGAAAAGGAACCTGCTGGTGTTGCTTCTCCATCCCCAAGTGAGAGCCTTCCTGATGTAAGTCGCTCCAAAAAGGCTGGAAGGAATAAGAAGAAAGATAGTTCTAATAAGGGGGCTGCACAATTTGCAGATGATGAACACCAAAAGGTTACTGATGGAACCAGTGATTCAGAATTAAAAACAAGTAGACGCTCTGGGAAAAAGGCATCTGCTGGGGTTTCTAATGAGAATAAAAGTCCAACTGTGATGGAGACATCTAGAAAGGAAAGTGCCACCACAAGCGATTCAGAGGCAAAACAGAAGTCAGCTAAGAAGGTAGATGGGAGCACTAAAACTAGGGATGGGTCTCCTATAAAGCAAGCAGTAGATAAGAGAAAGCGGGGTCGTGGAAAAGTTACCCCGGCAAAGGCTGCAACAAAATCTTCAGCTAAGGATGATGACAAAGTACTTTCCTTTGGCACTTTCAGCTATTCCTTGGGCACTGCCAATCGTTTTTATTGTTAAATACAGTTTTAATAAAATTACTGTTGTTATTTAGGAGATGTTGTCAACACCAAAGTCAGCCCCAAAATTAACTAAGGATGAATCTCCCCTGGAGGAGACCCCTAAGACCAATTCAAAGAGGAAGCGTGCTTCAGGAAAAGAGAAGGTATGTATGCTTTGGTCTATGCTACAATTTGTATGTTTTGTTAAAAGAATTGTGTGCTTTCCCCTTGATGTTAAGGTTTACTGTTTGTGAACACTAGTGCATATGGCGTTCTTCACCTTTTCCAAGATTTTGGAATATTATTGTTAGTTTTGTTCATTGTGTAGTAGTGGACTTAGGGTGATCAGATATCTATGATTATGCCTTCTCTTATATTACTGTTTTCTTCCTATTTAGGAATCTGGTGACAAAGATCATGGTGAGGAGATGGTTGGATCAAAGATTAAAGTTTGGTGGCCAAAAGATCGTACGTAAGTACTGACCTTGCGTTCAGTATTTCCTCAATTTATTTCTTGCCATGCTGCGGGAGTCTACACGTGAATGTTTGGATTTCTAAGTTTGGTTCTTTTTTGTTTTATATATCTAAAATTATTTGGCCTCAAGTTTGCATTTAAAAAAATAGTAACTAAGTTGCACTATCTGTGTGATTCTACACAACTTAAGTTGCACTATGTTTTTGCAATACATGCATCATTCTGCATCTAAACTTGTGTTACCTAGGTGTCAGTTGATGAGTGCAGCATCTTTCTGGAAGCCTTTTAGGGTGTTTGGAAGTTGGCACATATTAGAGTCTAAGTTGTGCAGTAGAGATGTTCTGCCTTTTTAGCAACCTGTGATGACTTCAGCCTTCATTTCCTTTAATTCTCATCTATTTTCATTTTCTAGGGGGAGTGGGGATACATGATATCTTGCTAAAGTTTCATTGTAAAATTGGGTTGTTAAACTACTGCTAGAACTTTTGAATTTTTCCAGAACTATTTATTTTTATTTTTAAAGAACTAGATTAAGGAATTTGTTTATGGTTGTAAAACGTGAATTTTTAGTTTGTCATTTAATGTTTTATTGACAATTTTACAGGTTTTATGAAGGTGTTGTCACATACTTTGATTCTGCTAAAAAGAAGCATAAGGTGAGATGCCAACTATGGAAGTCCCCATCCTTATTTTGTACACCTTATTCATTTATGCTTAATTGAATTAATTGCTAAAAAGGATCATTCTGTTTCATTTTATTTTGTTTAAAATGAAACTTTATTTACTTAAATTCTTTGTACTTGGTCCATTCTTTCATAGGTATCATATACTGATGGTGATGTTGAAACACTAAATCTTAAAAAAGAGAGGTGGGAGTTTGTAGCAGATGACCCTGACTCGGATGAGGTAAAGTCACTGCCATTCTTTTGCTACATTAAAACATTCCATACTCAATTTTTGTGCTGAGACATTTCTGTTGACAGGAGCAAGGTACTGATCAATTGAGTCATGATGCTTCTTCTGACGTGTACGTATTATTTACTTTTGATGTGTACTTTACATATACGACTTTAACATTAGTCTTTAAACTAGTTTCTGGATTATTGTCTGCATCATGCCTTAGGTTGAATATCATATCCAGATTATGTTATCACATCTTTGTATCCTACTGAATTTCTGATGATTGTCACCCTTTGTGTACTTAGTTTGTTAACATGTCATGGACTTGTATTGATTTTTTTTTTCTATTTGATGATTAATCATTGTTTAGGATTTAACATTAAATCCGCAATACCGGAGTTTTCAATTCCTGGAGTGGTCTGTAAAGTTTTGCTTCAATTATTTTGCATGTTTGTTTTTTGAGAGTTGTGATCATATCCTCTTTAATGTTTTGCTGCGCAACCAGGCCTTTGAAGAAGAAGGTGAAAAAAACTCCTGATGACTCAACTAAGAAGGAAAAGATGGACACTTCGCCCAAATTGTGAGTGCGATTTTTGTTACTTAAAGTTGATGCCATTATATCTGTAGTTTTCTAACTTCCAAGTCAATCTTATAGGGGTGGAGGAGCTTCCTCCAGCAAATCGAAAGGTGCAACAGCTAAGTTTGATCGCAAATCGAAAGAAAGCAGTAAAGCTGATAGCAAATCCAAAGGTGGTTCTGGAAAATCAGATGACGAACGTATTGGAAAATTAAAGGATCACACTCCAAAAAGTAGTGGTAAATCGGTTGATGTTGCTCAGAAGACATCCAGTAAATCGAAGAACAATGATACCCAGACGCCTAAAAGCACCAAATCCAAGGAAGATGACAGCACCGCACAAAAAGCTTCCACCAAGTCCAAGCAAGACACACAGAAGGCTGGGAAGTCAAATCAGAGCACATTAAAGACTGCCTCCGTTTCCAAAGGTAAATCGTCTGCTAGCAGCGGGAAAGCAAACGCCAACGGTACAGGCAAGGCAAAAGCTGCTTCAAAACCGACCAAAGAAGATGAGGATATGAAGGAAGCCTCAAGTGATTCTGAGAAAGCGCCAGAAAGCACACCAAAGGGGAAGTCCCCAACTTTAGCCAAGGTACTTGCAAGCGAGACCAAGTCTGGTAAGAAGCGGCGAAGAGGAAGCAAAAGTTAATCGTCTAGTCTCGCCTGTGACCGTGAGTTAGTTTTTCCATCATTATTGGAATGATTCCCAGATTTGTGGCTAGAATTGTTATATTTGCGTTCGATAGGGGTAACGTAGTTTTCTGTTTATGTCGATGTTCTAGACGGAATTAATGGCAGACGGTAGAGAAACTTTCGAGCTAGTTCCATTTCATCTTCCTCTACTGACCGTCTCATCTTTTAATCGCTTTTTTAAGCTTCCGTTGGCGAGCTCCAGCCTCCATTGCTGGTCAGAGTTTGATGTTGGTCTGAGATTTTGTGGTTTTATTTGTAAATTATGATGGCCAATCCAATTCGCCTAGTAGTATTCGTCGGATGTTGGTTTAGGCAGAGTTTCTGCATTTTTTCGCTTAAAGTTTGAATCTGCTGTGCATGGAGTATATATATCTTCGTACCGTAGATATTCTTAAGTTCGGGTGCCCGTACAAGGATTTACATGTAGCGCTTCGTGTCAATAAAATAGATATGAGTTTTGGTCCTCGTGTCTTTGTTTTATTAACATGATAAACAACATTTGTGATGTATTTGTGTCGTGTGTCATGTAAGTTGGTCTTTCATACAAAGAGTGGGATGCGGTGCTTTTTGTGCGGTTAGACGACATGCAGTTTGGACGCTTGCATGTAAGAATTAGGAAAACTAATGAAAAATGATTGAAAGTTTTAAGTTTTAACGATAAGGACAAAATAATGGGTAAAGTGAATAGTAGCATGGTTGATTTTTTAGTGTAAAAATATAGTTTTTCGTTAAAATGATTGAAAGTCTTTCGTTAAAACTTCCGTAAGAATTTCTTCTTCTTCCTTATTAGACTGCATCTGAATTTCATTGCAGAAATAAAGCGCGTTACAATTGCAAATCAAAGCGAAAGGATGAACGAGTTTGGGCCTCTAACGGTCGCATCTAATCTGTATAGTGCAAGTTGGACATTTCATGCTGTAAATAAAATGCAAACATTTTTTTTAAAGAACTTTAATGAAAAGCTTATGGTACTGTTCATTTTAACGTAAAACCGTATTTTTACACTAAAAAATCAATCATGGTACTATTTACTTTACATTTATTTTGTCCTTATCGTTAAAACTCAAAGTTTTCAAGCTCTTTTCATTAGTTTTTTTTTTTTTTTTTAAGGAAACAAACGGGTAGTTTTAGAGAGATCACCTATTTAAATTATATGAAAGTGGTTGTTGATAATTAGATTACTACTCAAGTATTGATTTACGTGCTTACTTTTTATTAGTCACATCATATGGTTTACAATCACCTTTGGTAGAGAAGTTTTTATTTTTTAAATTAGAAGGTGTTAGAATCACCTTTGGGTGAAAAAAATTTAAAAAAAAAACATGTAAAATGTAGTTTGCATGAATTTACTTTGCGGCCCATAATTTTATTTGTGGTAGAAAAGTAAATTATCTTTTCACCCTCTTTAGTTTACTAAGCTTTTCATTAAAGTTCTTTAAAAAAAATGTTTGCATTTTATTTACAGCATGAAATGTCCAACTTGCACTATACAGATTAGATGCGACCGTTAGAGGCCCAAACTCGTTCATCCTTTCGCTTTGATTTGCAATTGTAACGCGCTTTATTTCTGCAATGAAATTCAGATGCAGTCTAATAAGGAAGAAGAAGAAATTCTTACGGAAGTTTTAACGAAAGACTTTCAATCATTTTAACGAAAAACCGTATTTTTACACTAAAAAATCAATCATGGTACTATTTACTTTACATTTATTTTGTCCTTATCGTTAAAACTCAAAGTTTTCAAGCTCTTTTCATTAGTTTTTTTTTTTTTTTTTAAGGAAACAAACGGGTAGTTTTAGAGAGATCACCTATTTAAATTATATGAAAGTGGTTGTTGATAATTAGATTACTACTCAAGTATTGATTTACGTGCTTACTTTTTATTAGTCACATCATATGGTTTACAATCACCTTTGGTAGAGAAGTTTTTATTTTTTAAATTAGAAGGTGTTAGAATCACCTTTGGGTGAAAAAAATTTAAAAAAAAAACATGTAAAATGTAGTTTGCATGAATTTACTTTGCGGCCCATAATTTTATTTGTGGTAGAAAAGTAAATTATCTTTTCACCCTCTTTAGTTTACAAAGAAATTTTTATTAATATGTAGTTTTAGATAATTAAGGATTTTGACCTTTAATGCTTCACCCCACAAAACCCAAGAAAAAACAATAGATTTTTTTTTTTTTTTGTCAAACGATAGATTTTGTTAAATTAGATGTTAGGTTAGTCATAGACGAGATTTGAACTCACGTCATCATGTAAGGGCTTAACCCGCTTCACAATAGTAGTAAAGGTAACTTGAAAAACAAGAGAGAAATTGACTCTAGTATTTTGTTTGGGCTTTTGCTTATTACTCTTTTGTGCCATCATAGCAAGTTCAAACTCCATCTTCTTATATAAGAACCCATGTCAAGTTGCCATACTATTTGCCTACTTTATCAAAGTTTATGCCACTCGCACG
Source organism: Malus sylvestris (assembly GCF_916048215.2). Lineage (NCBI taxonomy): Eukaryota > Viridiplantae > Streptophyta > Magnoliopsida > Rosales > Rosaceae > Malus > Malus sylvestris. The sequence goes on along the minus strand of NC_062267.1, from coordinate 4,429,535 downwards.
TTTACTTTCTCCATGTACTAAGGTCAAATATTCATGTTTAGGTCACGCAATTCTTTCATGTACTAATATGCATATTGGGAGCAAATTTGCTTCTAAGATTGAGAATATATTCTCGTGTTCATGGAACTTGATTTCTTCATATGTTAACTAACGTATTGAGAGAAAATTAGCACTTAAATCAGGAGTATATCCCCTTGTGTTTGGTACTGGGACAAAATCAGCTCTTTGGAGTTTATACCCTTGTCCTTGTGTTCATATGTTAACTCTTAAGTATTGAGAGAAAATTTGCTGAGCCAAATTGTCCATGAGATTGATATAACTTTTCACTTTGGTCATTGAGATTTAAAATCGATAGAAGTAGTCCCTGAGTTTGTTCATCGATAATCATTTTGGTCATTTAAATATTCTCAAATTTTTAATGGATATTTTTTTACATAAGGACCAAAATGATTGATGTAGACAAATTCAATGACCACTTCTATCACCGACCAAAACGAGGAGTTATTCCAATTTAAGGGATCATTTTAGATAAAAAAACTTATATTCTTTTATGTTTTCTCTTTAGTTTCTTCATATGCTAACTTACGTATTAAGAATAAAATCTGCTATTCAATAAAGGATACATCCCTTTGTGTTTATGTCATTGGTTTCTTCATATGTCATTGGTTTCTTCATACTTTGAATGCTCTACACCTACTTCGAGAAATTATTGATTGGAAAGGCCTTATAACTTCAATGTGCATTGTAACGATATCCGCACATGCGCACAACATCTACTGGTCATCTATTTGTCCCCCACTTAAGGTAGTAGTTTTTGGGAAATTAGTAGCTTGCAAATTGTTGGTGCTTGTGGAAACTTAAATTCTCAAGTCCCCGTCGCCAGATGCTGTGTATTTCTGGCTCTCTTATCCCTGCACCTGACAATTTTGGCCAAATGTTACTGCAAAGGTGCAATGTATATGGGTCGGATCATTTTCCTAAGGAACTTACGGATTTTGTGATCGTGACCGTTCATTATACATCGTGCAGTTAAAAATCATTTTAAATTTTAAATTTAATATAAATAGTACTTAATGATAACTAACCGCACAATGTACGATGAACGGCCACGATCACATAATCCTTAGAATCCCTAGAAAAAGAATCTGGCAATGATCATTTTCCATGTATCTGTTACCAAAAAAAAAAAGGTGCAATGTACCTTTAAAGAAAGGGCCACAAAACACTTGAAGAGATGGTTCATGTATCAAAAGTGACTTTCCTTTTGTCATCAGTCAAATCTTTATGTTCTTTAATTCAAAAATCAATTTGTATGTCACGAATACACAACTTCTCGTGACATGAAACTGGTAGGCTCTTTACAAACACTGTATGCTGATAGACTCTCTACAGACAATGTATGCATCTAGCCCTAGTTTCAACCACCAAAATAGCTCACACACAAATGAATCTTAAAATATATCCAAAACCTTATTGGCTTATATGTTTTCCCAACTAATTTTCTTTCCAAAATATGAATACTAGCATGAGCGTTCGCACTAATGTAAAAAGCGCAATAATGATAACCCTAGTTATGTTCAATCTTAGCATGCAGATCGGATACTTTGCATTTCTCCGCATGGGTATAGGTATTGGAATGTATCACACAATTGATAATATGAAGAGTAGCTCAACTTCTTATAAGTTGTTACATGGTTTGGTCTCTCATCGACGTGGAATTTTGTCCTCACATTCTCACGCGCCCCTCATGTGAGGTGAACTTTCAAGTCTAACGTGTAGACAATACAAATTGAGTGACGTGGAGTATATGTGACTGTTAGATTTCACAAGTGGGCCAACCTGCTCTAATACCATGAAAAAAGTTGAGATTTTGCCATAAAACTAATTGGTAATATGGGGGAAGTAGCTCAACTCTTTATAAGCTCTTACATTATTAATTATTTGATCCCTCACCGATGTGGGACTTTATCATCATATTCTCACAAAATAACAGTATGGTGTGTATAGAAAGAGATCAATCAACAACTTTGTTGGGTACTTAACTTTGTTATTATTATAAGGGAAATGAAACTACTTTGTTATTATTATAAGGGAAATGAAACTAACACAGTATTTTTCTCCTTTTGCACACTTTTGCTAATTTCTTGACTTCTCTTTGATTTTTTAAATTTAAAATCCAAAAAAGAGAGGTGTGTAGATAAAGAAATGGAGGTGTAAAATTAAACAAAGATTAGACCCTAAGTGATCGTGGTCATGGTCGCATTTTAATATTTTCACGTACGTACGAAGGAGGAACCATTAGAACTAAACAAAGATTAAGGATTCCATATGAAGGTTAAGGGTTACACTTGCATCTGCACATTGCATTGACAGTTGACACATGGGGTTGGGTTGCAAGTCGCACTTTGTAAAGATTCCTAGACAAATATTAGCCATCAACTGTGGGGATGAAATTGGGAAACAAAAGGTTTCTTAATCATATATCTTTTATATGTCCTATTTTGATTTGATTTTGTGTGTGTGTGTGTGTGTGCGTGTGTGTGTGTAAACAATATAAGTTTAGGTATTCACAGTTGACTTGAATGATAATTTGAGGGTGGGGATGGGTAGTGATAGATTATGCTATGCTTTCCTTGGAACAAAAGGAGATCCTCACACATGTTACAAGTCACAACACCAGGGCCGATCCTGTGTTTTTGGGTGCCCAGTGCGAAAGCTCAAAATGTGGCCTTTTTTAATACGGAAACAAAATGTGGCCTTTTGAGTACACGAGCCATTTCCTATCATAAATTTCACCCGTTGGTAATTTTCGATCATAGTAGTGTGAGGAAAATTTTCTAGAGAGTTTGTCCTTAGGATAAGTGAGATTAGTTTCTCGAATTGGCCCATTTTCTACAAGCAAGTTTCTCATTTCTGCATTAAGACCATCCCAAACTCTTGGATCATAAATGTTTATATGGAAAATAGGTTCAGGAGATTCAATATTTTCCTCTACACCAATATGATCATCATCAACATTTAAATCCACATCACCACCATTTTCATGGTCTTGAGACTCATCACCAATATTTTCTTCTAAATCACTACCATTTTCATGATCATGAGACTCCCCAATAACATTTTGTGGCTCTTCACCAACATTATTTTCTCTCAAATTTTCAACTGACTCATTCTTTGTAGAGAAAAATTTATTAAGAGATCCTCTTAAACTTTCGGCAATTTCGTTATCCTTTGCCTTTTTTTTTCTTTTCATATTACCAGAGAGTTGTTTCCTAAAAGACATGGCTTCAATAATTTGTTTGCAAAAATTACCTACACATGATATAACAAAATTTTCCTATCAAAATTATCATTCCAACACATTATATATTATAAAAACACTAACACATAGTCAAACATATTATACAAATTGAACCTAAAATTGGGTTTGAAATGAAATCAAATAATTCAATAATCAATTAGTCAAGAATTCAATTCATCATTCATCAACAACAATAATTCTATACATCAATTATCAATTTATTATATAATTCTATATCACTTGCATTGCAAAATTTTATATTAAATTATAAATTGAGAATTAAAATTTTAAAAATTTATCTCAAAACTAATTTTGTCTCCATGCTTGAGAGTTTGGAGCAACCATTAAAGCTTGTAGCAAAGAAGTTGGGACGGCAGAGCAAACCAAAGCACCAATAATTCAAAGAAAGAAAAATGATGGGCAGGGAAGGCAAAGTGAGGGATGTAGGGAACAAAAGGGAGGTGGGTGGGTGGGTGGGTGGGGAATCGGGAAAGGTTAGAGTATATTAGGGATTAAGGTTTGATTGGGACCACTGGTCCCTGTTATGTCTTGTTTTTTTTTTTTTTTTTTCTTTTTCGGCTGGGTCTTTCTGGGCCCTTTTGTTGCCTTTGGGCTCTTGCCAGCCCCTATTTGGGCTGTGAATTTTTTTTTTTTAATACTTAGTTATATGGGTTTTTTTTTATTTTGGTGCCCTCTTTATTTTGGGGCCCTGGACAGTTGCCCCTGTGGCACTGGGCCTGGGCCGGCCCTGCACAACACATATCAATATTAATGGTTATTGTTTTTCCTTATTCAGTAATGGTTATCTTTAGGATCGAAGTAGAAATTGATTAGACGAAATCTCACATTCCTTTTTTACGAAAATGATATCCGCACTTTTTTTTTGTTGATAACGAAGCATAAACAAAAAAAAAAAAAAGATTACATAAGAATATCATGAGGTCACAAGATCTTTGCTATATATCACATTATTTTTCTTCTTTTACCCATATATAAGATTACATATGAATATTACGAGGTCACGAGACCCTAGCTATACTCATATACAAAAGCATAGTTGATTTGTTGTAGTATTTGACCTTTACTAGGCCATATGTTGCTTTTGCGATTAATTCAGTTTGCCAATTCATAACTTCACCAACTGCAATTCATTTTGGAGCTGTCAAGAAAATCCTTAGGTACCTTCAAGGCACAATCCATAGTGTTATTGTGTCTTTTGCAGATATAGTGGCCAATCTCACTACATTTTTAGATTCTGAGTGGGCTACAGATCTTAACACTAGAAGGTCAGTCACAAATTATGTGGTTTTTCTGGGTAACATTTCAAATTCTTGGCAGTCTAAGAAGCAAAGTTCAATTTCAATGAGTAACCATTGAGGTAGAATAAAAGGTTCTAGCTCATACTACTGTTGATATTACTTGGGTTAGGTGCATTCTCAAGGATTTGGGTGTTGTTTTGTCCAATCCACCAATCATTCATAGTGACAACATGTATGCCATAATATTAAGTGCAAATCCAGTGTTTCATTCATGAATCAAACACCTAATCAAAATTATTACTTTGTGAAAGAGAGAGTTCAAAAAGGAGACTTGGAAGTGACCTACATTCCCACTGATGATCAAGCAGCATATGTGTTAACTGAGGGTCTTCATAGTCCTTGTTATAGAATTAGTGGATGAATAATGAATGCCCACTCAAAGTTGTAAAGACTTAGTAATAGTGAGTAATAGTGTTTGATACTTTCAAAAGTATCATCATTATATTTCGATGGTTGTAGTTACAGGAGTCGCTCTATAAATAGAGCACTTCGTTTGTTATCAAATACACTGATAAAGAAAGCAAGAGAAATAATATCAGTATCCCTCCCTCTCTTTATCTGCCATCATTTTTGTGTTATAGCTACTAAAGTAATAGTGTGATATTTTGCACTTGCTTTGCTCATGTCCTTAGAAAGGTTATCTCTCTAACTTTTGCCTATTTATAACAGTCCTTCATTTGTTAGACATTGTTACAATCTCAAGCTTAGAAATCCTAGCTGAGATAGAGGGGAGATGTTCAATATAGTTGACTGCGGCCACCTCATCAAAAGTCTGTTAGTGTTACCACAGCATCAAAAGTCTATTAGAAGTTTGTTAAATCTGTTAGTGTTAAGAAGCTCTTATGTTTGCTTAAGAGCTACGAAGGCTTTCATGCTTTATATAAAATGAAAACTAATAAAAAGGGTTTGAAAACTTTGAGTTTTAACGATACAGACAAAATAAAGGGTAAAGTGAATAGTACCAGGATTGACTTTTTAGTGTAAAAATATGGTTTTTCGTTAAAGTGAACAGTACCATGAGCTTTTCGTTAAAGTTCCCTTATATAAATGACCAGAGTCATTTGTAACCATCATCTTATGTTTGCTTAAGAGCTATGACGGCTCTCATTTCTCTGCTTCTTCTTTTCTCTCTAGTTTTCACTTTCATTTTCCTCTGTATTTTTTCTGTGTTCAATTCTGCATATTGAAGAAGTTAAGGTTCCACCATAAAATCAATTGCAATATGGAGAATAGCCCAACCTCTTATAAGCCCATGTAAGGTTCCTCCTCTCATCAATGTGAGACTCGTTCTCAACACGCCTCCTCACGTGTGGCGAATTTTCAAGCCTAACACATGGTTAATGCAATGGGATGACAGGGTGATTTGAATCGCGTGTGGCCGTTTAGCTTCACACGTGGGATAACCTGCTCTGATATTATGAAGAAGTTAAAGTTCCACCACAAAACCAATTGGCAATATGGGGAGTAACCCAACCTCTTATAAACTCATACAAAGTCCCTCATCTCATCAATGTGTGACTCATTTTCAACACATATTTGATATATGTTAATAAATTGATAACTCTTTAAAGAGATCTAGACCCCATATATTAACTCAACTCAATTGCTATGAGCTTAATTATTTTTTTTGAAGCCAGCTTAATTATATTTACGGACAAAATTGAATGATGTTCTTTGAGATTTTGTATGGAGACACCTTGAAATTCCGAGTGGTCCATGAATGATGAGTGAAGACCCCATAAATGTGGTTAAATTAATACAAGTATTTAAATGGAAAGAAAAGGAAGTTAGATGGTCCATGCATGGTCGGGGAGGACCACTTGAAAAAAGAAACTTTCTTGCTATTGTATTATGATATGTGTTTCGTCCGTATTTCAAGCACATTGAAAAATCTATTGACTTTAAGGGCGTGTTCTCTCCTTCCCATAAATATATGCATCAATTCTTTCCTGTATGTTGTGCAGTAATTGACTACCTTTAGTTCTTCAACATGCATGGTAATTGCAGATCACTTGCTAGCTCATTACTATGGAGTAGAATTCTCTCTCCTCTTTTTTTTTTCCTTCCCTTCACTCCCATCCTATTTAAATGGTTACGGTTAAATCACGTAAACATCTTATATTAATTTTTTATACAAAGAAAAAGACAAAATAGAGAATGTGAGAGGAGGGGATGAGAAGAGTAGGGAAGAGAATCCTAGTCCCATTACTAAATACATTTTTCATTTTTCATTTTTCTTAAGTAATGTATTTAAAGGAGACATGAGTTTAGTCTAATTGACTAGAGCAGTGTGCTCTGCTTTTTAGATCCAATTTTGAATCCCTCTCATCTTACTTTAGATAAACTTAATGTAATTATATACATTTAACAGTATTTTTGTTTTGTTCTTATTTTTGGTCGTGCCTCTTTTCTTTTCCGATGATGTTAACCCAAATAATTTCGAAAATTATAACAAAATTTCGGGGCAGATGCTGCAGAAAGACAAAAAGGACAATAATCAAGAGTATATATTTTCACTTTGTTAGTGAGTATTTGAAATTGGAATAACTTTTTCAGCATTTTCACTTGTACGATTTGTTATTTTATTAAGCCACAAGCAAATGAATGAATATTTAGCCAAAAAATGTGAGTGAAGTGAATAAATATTCTACCTAAACAAGAATATATAAAATTTCATCTCGTACAGCTCAAAATGAAACACCAAATACTAGTTTTAATGGATGCGTGTAATATAAAATTTGAAATTGATTAAACCAACTGCATTTTTTTCGTTATAACTAAAAAAAAAATAAGCATGATTCTGCGAATTTCTTCTAAAAAGTATTTAAGAAATCGTAGTATTATATATATATATATATATATGATTCATTAGACTAGGATTGGAACGGGACTTTATTTGGCAAAATATATTCCTTGAATGGGAATGATACTGATTTGTCCCCGTCAACCACACGATGGCACTAATTAACAACATAAGCCTTAAAACAATTTTAACGTGTAGTTCTTGGTCACATGATATCTTCTGCAGTATTATTTGCATTGCTTCCTGCAGGCTATTCTAAGACCGATTTATAATTTTTACTTTTTGTGGAAGAGCCGAATTAATTTGTTTATTTGCACAAGTAATATTAGGCAAAAAAAAAAAAAAAGAATTAAGCATAAGAGTATAATTATTTCCCACTACTGAAATACAAGTCCCTTGCAACTTATTTCTACCATCATTAGTTCTCTTGGTAGGTGATTCTTGCAGGTGACATGTTAACTAGGAGATGATGAATTTGGATTTTATATACTTTAAACAATTTTTCTCTTTCAACAATTGTTGGTTATGGAATTGAAATCGAACTTCTTTTAACAAATTGCAAATTGAAAGCCAGAATTTGAGTTTTAAGATATAGGAATATGTAAGGAAAAAAAAAATTCATACATACCATTATTCGTAATCCAAATATGAATATGATTTTTGCATTAGTGAAAATAAACTCGTAGTGTATGATTTTTAAACATAAAATTTTACAGTATTTCAAAGTATTCTTTATTTTTTAAATTCTAACCGTTAGCTTTTGGTTAATGTATGGCTCAAATGAGTTAGGGGTGAGGATTGGAGATCAGAAAGTACTAAAGAGCGACTGTTTTCGCTACCTATGATCTATCTTGCAAAAGAACAGAGAGTTGGATGGAGACCTTAACTATAGAAAACAAGCTGGATGGATGAAGTGGAATAGTGCATCTGGCGTGTTGTGTGACAATCATATGTCACTGAAGCTCAAGGGAAAATTTTATAGGACGACAATAAGGCCATCAATGCTTTATGGCACAAAATGTTGGACGGTGAAGCATCAACACGTACGTAAAATGGGTGTAGCGGAGATGAGAATGCTTCGTTGGATGTGTGGGCACACGAGAAAGATAAGATTAGGAATGAGGATATTCGAGGTAAAGTAGGAGTAGACGAAATTGAAGGAAAGATGAGAGAAAATCGGTTACGATAGTTTGGACATGTGAAACGAACGCTCCGGTTAGAAGATGCGATTATAGGACAGAGGTTCAGGGCCAAATGGGTAGAGGAAGACGTAGGAAAACTTTGGAAGAGACTCTAAGAAAAGACTTAGAGTACTTGGATTTAATGGAAGATGTGACACATAACCGAGCGCAATGACATTCTAAGATTCATACAGCCGACCGTACTTAGTGGGAAAAGACTTTATTGTTGTAGCTTTTGGTTAATGTATCTTTAAAAACCTCAAGTATAGAACAAATTAAGATACTGGGCTCCACAAACTATGGAGGAACTCATCTTCAAAATAGTTCTTGACCAATACATAGAATTTCTTCCTTGTGATTGGAATGATTTATATTATAAAATACTTTGTAATTTTTTTTAAGGTAAACTGCCAACTTAGTCCTTGAATTATCACTTCAATGAAAATTAGGTCTCTAAACTATTTTTTTAGAAAAATCAGTTATTAAATTATAAAAATCTACCAATTACATCCCTAATATTAGATTCGAAGTTACTATATTCAATTTTTCGTCAATTTGAATCATGTTTCTTGCATGTGATACACATTGGAGGGTAGATTGGTAATTTTCCATAAAGAAATAGTGTTTGGAGTTAACTTTGGAGGCTAAATTGGTTGTAGATTCACAATCTATATGAAATGTTAAGGGCTTAAAGGCGAGAAAATGACGATATTACACTCTAAAGTGTGTCAAGTGACTTAAATTAACGAAACATTGGATAAAATAGTTTTGAATATAATAGTAGGGATGGAATTAACAATTTTTAATGAATTTAGAGACTTATTTTACCGAAAATAATTAAGGAACCTAATTTTCATTGAGTGATAGTTCATGGGCTAAATGGGCAGATCACCCTTTTTTTAACAGAAAATCAATTAAAATTTAACGATTCAATTGCAATAGATTAGGCAGACAATTCAAATACTTTTATTAATTTTATGCATCTTTAATTAACTATGAATCTCAAAGTTAAAAACCTCAAGTATAGAACTAAGATGCTTGACTCCACAAATTATGGAGGAACTCCTTCTCAAAATAGTTCGTGGTCAATACATAAATTTTTTTACTTGTGATTGAATAATTTATATTATAAAACACTCGGTAAAATTTATTTTAACAGAAAATCAATTAAAATTCAATGAATCAATTGTAGCAAATTAGGTAGATGATTCAGATACTTCTATTAATTTTGGCTATATATTTTTATACACTTGATTTCAATGACCAACTGATTTTAAATTTTATTATTGAAAAGAGATTTTTTATGGCTTATTTTATCAACACCCCACATATTGTTGAATGATCCCACAAAATTAATACACCCCACATTTGCTTTTTTAATCAAAATTTATCTTAATACACCCCACTTAATTTTCCATAATACCCTCACACCCCACACCTCAACATACACCCCACATTTTCTACATATACCCCATACTCTTCATATCTTAAAAAAGAAAAAAAAAAATTTAGCCCTCCCCCTTCTCTAGCAAGAAACAGCCACAATTATTCTTCTTCTTCTTCCACGCCTCGCCAAATGTTGATTAAAGAGTAACATTGCTTTGATTAAAAACTTGAGGTCACAACATTTAAAGGAAAGGCCAATGCTTCAATTCCTCCATTTCTTTTTGTTCGGATTTCAACCCAGGATAAGCAGGACAATGTTGCGAAACCTAAAAGATGTGTACGCAAAAGAAAGGGACCACCTTTTGGAGCTATCCTCGAAAATATGTGGAAACCATATATCCTTAAAACAAGACTTGCAAATGAGGGCCTTTGTATTGCTTCTCTGAGTCGAACAGCCAATTAATAAGACTAATTAAGGGGTTACTTGATTTTGTATGGAAGATTGATTTGATTGAAGAAATCAGGTTCAGAAAGATGGAAACTGCCCAAGTAGGAATATGAAAATGGGGACAAAAGTTGGGATTAATTGATTGAATATCAATTATCAATGTGAAGTGTATTTGGTTTTGGATTAAGATTCTCTTATGAGTAATTTCTTCAGTCACGTCTTTGTAGTTTTATTGATTAGGGTTTTGTTCTATGTACAATGGAGAGTGAATGGTTATGAGAGTTAAAGAAGATAAATAATATTGGGATGAGTTATTTGGGGTGTATTTAGAATTATTTTAATTTTTTTATAATCTTATGAGGTCGAAATAGTCATTGCATATTAAGGCATACAAGTCATTTAATATTAAATTTTAATGTGAGATGTATTCAACATTATATGAAGTGCTAATAAAAAAAAACTATTTTTTATATTGTGATCTATAATATGAATAATTACCATCGCATGTAGAAAGTATAGAAATTATTCATTGTTAGACCAACTCCAATGGTGGGCTAAAAACCAAATTACTCTCCAAAATTTCCCCTTAAACCCATTTCAACCCAAGAGGAAATTTTGGGCTAAATGCTAAATGCTAAATCAAGGCTAGATTCCCCCCAAAATTTAGCTCAGAAATCGGAATTTAAACTTTTCAATATTTATCGGAATTAAAATTTTTTTAGATTAAAATGTTCATAAAATTAATTTACGATAATCTACATATTTATTTTAATTTTTTTTTAATTTAACAAAAAAAATAGCCTAAGTTCATTCTTTAATAATCTCGGGCTAAAATTTTAAATTAGAACGGTTGGAGCAGAAAAGCTATTTCTAAGCTAAAAGCTAAATTTTTCATATTAAAATATTTAATTTTTAGCCCAACCATTAGAGATGATGTTCTTAATGGCATTGACGATTAAGAATCATACAGGCATGTGTCGGCAAACAGCAGAAGCCAGAAAGCAAAGGAGTAGGAAGGGTAGGGTTTTATGCAATTGTTTGACAATATTGCCCTCGGGAAGGGCTACTGTGAATGGTGGATTTGGGCGGTTGGCATGTCAAAGAAGGGAAAAGCACCAAGGTAGAGAGCTTGTCTCCCTCGATGGCGCAGTCCTATCAGCCACTCACCCCAACTTCCAAGAAGACACCCGTCCAGAGTACCTCACCCTACGATCATTGCAATCTGACGGCAGGGAATACGGCTGGTTTCATACTAAAACCCCAAGCCATATCAATCAATGGCTACAAATCATTTCAATTAAGGGCTTCCTTAAAAATCCTTTAAAATGATTAAAAATAGTTAGAGAAAATGTTTTTGAAAAAACATAGTTCATTTGCATTTTTATTGAAAATTAATTTTAAAAATATTTAAAAAAAACAGTTCCAAATCAATCCTAAGTGTGTTTTAACCAACTTCAGTAAAATTGCCTCACTAGGATAGAGGATAGCTTTGAGGTTAAACCAATCTACAGAAATCCTAATTTTTTAAGCAGTCGCTTAATTATACTGCCCTATCAAAGCTTTTTATTGAGAACTTGTATCTATATGTGGAACACCATGGTGGTTTTTTAACACCAATATCATATAGTGATAGGTGCTAAAGTTCATACACATTACATTGCTTAATTGCAGCGGATGCATTGTCAAACCATGGTGCTATATGATCAAGGTTTTCTGGGTGGGATCCAGCTCCTAATTTCATGTCGTATTTTTGCAATAGAGACTGATTGGGGTTTCTTAAATAGTCATTTCGGCTTTTCTTGTATTGTTTTCGCTAGCTAGGTCTGGTTTTATTCATGTCTCCTTGCTGTATTTTATTTTCGGCTTTTGTGTTTTGGTGTCTGCTGTATTTCATCACCCTTACTACTGTCGTTTCTCAAAGTGTGAAAAAGAGGGAGACTTACATGGAGTGACATTAATCTCTATCAATTGCATTACTCTTTTCAACATAGTTGATAATTGTCATAAGTGTTACCAATTCATATTTATTTATGCGAATCGGCAACACTTGATAAATTTCAATTAAGTTTTTAAAATAAAATATCAACTATATCAGTTATACTATAATACGTGATAAAAATATTACATGACAATCTTATATCATATTATTAACTGTGTGACAGATGCAATCAGAAAACTCTCACTCCACCTATGTGTTGTAAAGAACACGTGTTACACGTACTCTGAAACAATCTCAGCCAACCAATTATTCGTCTCAACACACACAAAATACTAATCAAGAGTCGTCTCTGTCTCTCGGTTAATCTTTAGGTTAATCTCAAACTTTGTTTTCCTTTTTTATCGAAAAAGCTTTATTTGTCTAAATAGAATTGTCTTCCCAAAAAACCAATCAACTCATATCCCTCTGTCTTCCTCTCCTCCCACCACAAACCTTTAAAAAACATCAAAATCATGAGGACTTCCCTTATTTGACCGGTCTGGGTTTCGCCGTTCCCGCACTGTGGATTCCCTCAGGTCACTTCTCTGGCTACGTGTTACGGACACCTGTACGTCCCGTTCTGCATGATAGAGAGAGAAAAAGAAAGGCAGGGAGGAGATAAGATCGTAAATAAGAGCAGTCAATGAAGAGAGAGAGACAGACAGTAACACAGAGACAGAGAGAGAGAGAGGGTAGTACATAGCAGCAGTACAGCTTCTTTTGGTATTGGGGTTTGTGGAGGTTGTTCCTATTTTTTCTTCGTTTTGTCTTTCTTTTTTGCCATTGAGCGAAACCCTAAATTTATTTTACACAAAAATAGTATTACTCGTAGATTTTTCTGACATTTTGGTACCTTTCCTTATATGGGTTTTTATTTTTCTTTCTTTCTGGGTTCTCAGATCTGACTCGTTTCAATCAGTCTTTTTATTACTTTCTTGCTTTCAAGTTCTGCTTTCTTCACAAACTTTTTCTTCTTATTAATCAAAAGAAATTGGCAATTGGGTAGTTATATTATTGTGGTGAGTGTTAATTTGGTTGGGACTTAGGGTAGAAATTGACAGAAGAGAGTGAGCACATAGAGGCACTTTGCCATAAAGCGTATGCCATTGCTTTTGCGTGCTCATGTCTCTTTCTGTCAGCTTCCCCATTTCCACCGCCGGATTAATATTAAGTTCTTCATTTTTTCCTTCTCATCCCCATCCTTCTTCTGGTCTTTCTCTTTATTTTATTTCACCAGTTCCCCTCTCTTCTCTCTCTCTCAAAATCTTTTATTTATGGTGCTTAATTAACTGCTCAAAAGGGGATTCCGACTTGAATGTAAACTGAATCCCTAAGCCTAGCGTAGCTAAGAGAGCATGCTCCTGTTACTCTCTTGAAATCGGTAAGTGATTATATGTATATTATATCAATTATTTTATGTTATCTTATCAGAAACTGGTGAAATGAGAGCGTGACTTTTGATATTGTTTTATATATAAGAAGGTGGATGTATCTGTTTACTGTGCGAAATTAGCGGCAAAAAACCAGGTTATCAAGCATAGCATTAGTACGGGACCATCATTCACGCTCTCTGGTATTAGTATGGTCCTCCCTTTCTTTCCCTCCCTTCCTCACTCGTCATCTTGAAACCCTGATCTAGTCCAAAAATTGGTAATTTTGATCCTTTTTAAATCCATACGCGTGCGATTCTAACTTGAAAAATGGTTCTTTGTTTGGACTTTATTGTTCTTTGGTTTAATTAATGGATTTCTGTAGAACCCTATTTAGCAGCCTGAGTAGGGTTGATTTCGTCCCATTGATTACAAAATTTTATTTTAAACTAGCTAGTTAGTTAATTTCAAACCCATTATCTTTGAAATTATCATCAGTGAATGCATATAGTTCTTATAATTCTATTGTGATTTAATGTGATGATCGGAGATAAAATGAACATGGTTTTGTTATCTGTCTCTTGTTTGTCTGGTTGATTTTGCAGATAAGGCTTATGGATTGATATAACTGTCCACCCATTGTCAAGTTGTAAGGTTTATTTTTTTCCTTTTTTTGGGCTTGTGTATGGAGCTGTATCTTTCAAGTTTCATCAGATGAAAACTTATCAGGTATGAATTTGCTTTCCGAATGATCAAAATTGATCTGGTGGTTCATTTCTTGCACCGAATTTATGTATATTTTCATCTATATGATCTATGGCATACATATATTTATTTGGATTTTATTTTTAGACTTGTGTCTCTAATTAGACGCTGCTGGTAAGTATTTCTAACCCAATTAAATAATGGAACTTTATATATACTGCAGTAACATGAATAGTTTCAATATGTGCTTTTATCTTGCAGTGAAATTTATTTCATACATATATGTCCACAAACTGGTTTTTTTTTTCTTTTCAAAATGGAATGCGCTGTTAGCAAACAATAATGACTGTGATAGACTAGTAAGTTTTCAAGCATGGATTGATCTTATATTAATTTTAGAATTACATGTCAAGTATTCCTTATAGCATCAAATTTCACTTTGAGTTTGAAGTTGCTATACAATTGAAGCCATTTTTTGTTGCTTAACATTGATTCATGCCCAAAATTGTATTATTTCTTGAATGGTTACTGGTTACGATTGTAAAATAGTAACCATTTAGTTAGTTAATTTGTGTGACTGTTTGTTGTAATTTCTCATGACATTTGTTTAGATATTTTTTTCGCTATTACTTTTTCATGTATCTATAGAATCTAGACATTTTGTGGTCCTTCTTCCTTTTTCCATCGACATTCCTGTAAGTTGATATCCATGCAATGCAATTAATTTTTAACATCTAACTCATTGTATTTGGTTTTTCATGTATCTAGCATGTAGACTTGTGTGTGGCCACAAGAACAAAATATTATTCTATATAGGTTCTACATATAAAACACTAACCACATCCCATTCTCAGTACGTTTCTTCGATGTTATGAAGGCATAAGTCAACAAATTATTCCAGCAAATATGCATGGAAGTTATATGTCAAATCGGTACGGGATATAACTAACTTGCATGTGAATGTGAGGTACTGTTAGGCTTTTGATGGTGTTCATAAGATTCTATGTTAGGAGAATGTACATACAGATCTTGCTCATGCTGTTTTTTTGTTAAATTTTGTGGTCCAGATTCACTAATCTGAGCAACATGAGCATTTTTTTTGACAAGTCTAGCTAGGAGGAACAATACCCTTTTAATTCATGTGATTGGTAAGCCAATTAAAGATGACTTCAGCCTTATCTTTCCAAAGTACAAATAAAAGAGAAAAAGTTGCTTTGGCTTCGCCTCATATTGAGCTTGTTGTGTTCCTCGTGTACTAAATGGCTTACCATCTCAATCACATGATACTGGCATCAGGGTCCAAGCTTGAGGGTTGGAACTTTGTAGTACTGCATGCATGCGCTGGGATTAACAACCACCACATACATTGTCCGTGGTGACCACTTTATTGTCTGGGATCGGAGCATAATGTTGCTGCGGTGTTCCATCAGTACTTACTGATGTGAGAAGCGGAAGTGAAAGTTTGGGGACGTTTTTCAGCAATCCCACCAAGTAAACAAAAAATGGAAAGCTCCACATACCTAGGAAAGATTAAGAGACTGTATCTCCATCTGATCTTTTGTTCTATTTGCTTGTTTGTTGTGTGGTTAATGTGATCGATGTTGATGATTATCTATATCTTTCAAAATTGTTGAAAATCTTCTTTTAGATCGACGGGCTCAGGGGGCCCATTCTAACGACACCAATACTGTCTCTAATTTTACCACATGCCCAATCCGTCAGGTATGATGTCTTACCACAAAAGGCCTCAATATTAGTTAGAGTAAGGTAATCATATTTAAAGCCACCCTTGTTGACTTCCCCCCACCGATGTAAGATTCCAACACTCCCCCTCACATGTAATCCCATTTAGTGGTTCACATGTGGAGATCCACACATCGACAATTGAAACTTAGAGGTTGGCTTCAATGGAGTCCATACTTGTTTTCAATCTTTTTAGGAAGTGCCTCTTAACAATTCAGAGGTCGACTTTATGTTAAGAGTCCAAGCTTGTTTCTAAGCCCACACTTCTTGATGACAAGCCTTTGGCTTGCACGGGCCCATAACCTTGGGCTCTGATACAATGTTGAAATTTTTTTTTTAGATAGACGGACTTAGGAGCCCATTCTAACGACACTGATATTGTCTTCAACTTTACCACTTGCCCAATCCGTAAAGTGTGGGGTTTTACCACAAAAGATATCGGTCTTAGTTAAAGTAGAGTGATCATATTTAAAGCCACCTTCGTTGACTTCCCCCATCGATGTGGGATTCCAACAAAAATCCATTATTGTTAGAACATAAAAAATATTTCGTGCTTTACTCTTCATAGGGTCCTCAAGCAATTCAACTAGTGAAAATTGGTGGATTTGGAATCAATAGCATATCTGTTAAACAATTGATTCCCACACTATTGAAGATACGGTAAGGACATTTCTAATTGAACTATACTCATCATTTCATGATATTTTGATTGATTTTCTTGTGCTGGTCATTGTTTCATTTTGGTGAAGAACGAAAGAATGTATGTACCTCTGTCCTCAAAATAAGTTTAAGTTGGTCGTTATCATATACATTTTATACTACAGTCCAGGAGCGCATATCATGTTTAGTTGCTAAATAATTCTAGTTAGGAGTTCAATGGCTTGGTAAAATTTCAAACATAAGTCCTTTTTGTATGGTTAAAGTCAAATCTTCGTTGAACTTTACTCATGAGTTATGAATTATTGATAGATTGGTATAATGGTTACAATTAATGTTAAATATTGTCCAGATTTTTTTTTAACCGACAATACTCAAGATTTGAAACGTAGCTATCTAGCTTCCATCTTGCTGGCTCATAATCCAGTGTTCCATAGTCATACTAAACACGATTGATGTGCATTTCAATTGCGAAAGAGTTCAGTGTCAAGATCTAAGAGTTCATCACGTTTTTTCTCTGAACAACTTGAATACATTATGACAAGTACTACATTCTCCACAGTTCTTATATATCTTAGAAACAATCTCATGATAGAGAGAGTCCTATAGTATGAGATTGAGGGCAGATAGCCTGATGCCACATCAGCAAATTCATACTGATGTGGTGTCTGTTCAAACTATAGCTGTGTTAGTTTAGAATGTAGTGTAATTCTTAATTGTGTCATTTAGGAAAGTACATAAATATATAAAGTCTGCCTTGCTTCAGATGTAAATACCGATTTAGTTTTAATGAGAAAAAGCTTTGTTATAAGCCCTAGAATTTCTTTGCTTATTTCTAAATCAATTGGTGAATCTCAGTCCAGATCATGAATTCGTTGAAAGATCATAAATGTCAACCGGTAAGTTTGGTATTTTTAGGTCAACCATATTTGTGGGGGGAGATGGCGTGAAATATATACTTATGTATCGCTTATATGGAAACGAAACTTTGGAATCACTTACGAGGTTGTGTCTGCAGGAGTTATAAATTGTTAAACATTATTTATTATCTTTCAGAGTTTCATTCAAGTGTATCTTCCTTCAAACATATAAAGTTTAAGCCTGCTTCTGCTATATATTCATGTGTGATTCCCCCTTGTAGATGAGACTTTTTCTTTGATGATTGGTTGTTATTGTGTATTTAGGTTTTTGCTAAGGTTTTGATCAGGAGCTGATATACACACGTACATTTAAATAATCCAAATTCTTGTGAAAAATTGCAGGATACTATTGATTCATCGTTGACACGAATTGC
This sequence comes from Malus sylvestris, assembly GCF_916048215.2. Taxonomy (NCBI): domain Eukaryota; kingdom Viridiplantae; phylum Streptophyta; class Magnoliopsida; order Rosales; family Rosaceae; genus Malus; species Malus sylvestris. The sequence goes on along the minus strand of NC_062267.1, from coordinate 4,411,350 downwards.
CCTCTTCATACAGTTAATCCTCTTACAATGTTCAATTATTATTTAGTGGTAGATGCCTTTTTGTACAAGGCTTTAATGGAAAAATCATTGTATGTATGTTCTTTTTTACTTTTGAACAAAATTAATTCTGGGAATGGTTTTTTCATAGAAGTATATGGAAATATGGTATGCAGAAATTTGCCCTTGCTGAGTATATATATATGGCGACTTCTTCTTTTCTCCCCTTTGATAATGGTCGTCTCTTCGTTTTTTACTTCATCCGAATATCACCTAATTGCTTTATTCCGATATTCAAACTGCTTGCGTAGGGTTTCTGGTTTTAGATCAATTCAGAAACTCCGTTAAGCTTGTATCTCTCTAACTATGCTGTTAAATGGACGTGATTGATTGCATTGGAGTGAGAAAATACCTGTGCTTTGTCCAAAATTATGAGCTTAGTTATGCATGTATTATGGCCGATTGCATGTACAGGTTGTTTATCGCTGCTGTTGGCGGCAAGTTTTTTCTGTTTGGTCAGAGAAACTGGTGCATTTCATGGTGCCAAAAGTTCCTTGGGTGCATATTTTACTATGGCCAAGTACTGTCCTTTTTTTTGTCCAACCAAGTACTGTCCTTTTTTTTGTCAAACCAAGTACTGTCCTTTTGCTGTTATCTATTAAGATTTTAGGATTCGAGGTCAAGTTTTGAATCCGGATCCCCTTTGTGAGGATTCCAAACATCTGTAAATTATATTCGTTTATTGTACATTGTGCAGTAAAAAATTATTTTAAATATTTTTATTTAAAATTAAATACAAATAGTACTTGACAAAAATTGACCGCACGATATACAATGAACGGACACGATTTACAAATCTCCAAGATCCTCACCAAAAGGCACCAGAGAGGATCTTATTGGGTCAAGTTTTACCCTTGATTATCTAAAAAGAATCTGGGTCTTGTAACGAGTTCAGCCCTGTCAATGCTCTCAGAAACCAAATCAATTAGGGCTAAATAGACAAGCGCCAAGTTAATCGGAAAAACAAACAACTCTAGGGGAATGAAGATAGTTTGTGCGCTTCATTCTCTAATTAGTATATTTTTTTAGTGGTTGTAGACCTACTTAAGTCGTTATAATAGATACAGTTCCTTGCTCTACCTTTGAAATGCGAAATGCATTCTCCACTACGTTGCAGAAACGTATTTCAATCAAATATTCATCCACTTCTCACGATGAGTTTACCAAAATCACTCCACAACTTTTAAGTTTTTATAAAAACCCCTTTAAGAATTCATGTTTTTTTCCTTCTGTAAAGTGCAATGTTGTCAAGGGCTAACATGTAAAAAAAACTGACAAACTAATATTCAATTGCAATAAAAGGAACATATAGTTGAAATATCAGCAGCTAGAGCTTAACTGAGATGCATGAAATGTTGCACTGGTTTTGTACTTCTGCTTATTGATCTTGGAATTTTAGTGAAGATATATATATAAAATTACCTTAACCACGAACATGATCCAGTCAGGATGGCCGAGTGGTCTAAGGCGCCAGACTCAAGTTCTGGTCCTCTAACGAGGGCGTGGGTTCAAATCCCACTTCTGACATTTACTTTTTCATTTTATTTTTAATTTTTAATTTTTTTAACGATATAACAATGGAAGAAATCATGAATGGAAAATGATACCAAATATTGGACTCACATTTTCTTTCGTTGTGTTATGTATTAGTAAACGCAAGATAAATGAATGAAAAATAATCCAAAAAATATTGGACTCACTTTTTCGTTCGTTGTGCATTAGTAAACGCAAGATATGTTAAGAATGTGAGTGATACTCATACATATCCAACTCTTGTTTTGACTCGTGTAGTGGTTGAGAACGAATTTCAAGCTCGTATTCTATAAGGTACATCATAAGGTTGATTCTTGTTACTGGTGAATCACACATGATGGCCAGGGAGATTAAAAATCCCTATGCGAGTCTTTTAGCCTCTGGAAAAATGAACGACCATGATAAAACCACTGGCTGGTCTCATTTTTGGAAAAAATAAAAATAAAAATCTCACAATCTTATTCAAATTTCAAAATTGCTTGTTTAGTCTGAGATTGGGAGATTATGAATTACCAATTTACCATGAATATTCTGAAAGTTAGGGTTAAAAACACAAATACAAATTGTTTCTCGTACAATCATTCTTTACAAAGAACCGTAGGAGCCATTAAAACCCTACTTTAGGGGCATGAAAACCATACGAGCGGAAACGATCAATTTTGCACTATAAGAGCGCAAAATCGAGGGTTTTCTGTTCATTTACTCGGAGCCATTGTCGCAAAGGGATCGAGTACGAAACTACAATTTATGCAAAATGTATCCGGGGACAATAAAAACATGCACCATTTAACTATCACAGAATCTCTCAATGTGCCGTGACACACGAGGTGCCTTACCGACTGTTGGCACACAGCAGCATTTGAAGGGCCGGTCACGAGACTTGTACAGCACGTTACGAGACCTTTCCTCGAGTTAGATCAAGCCTAGACGGAGTGAACTTTATACAGTTTTTGAAAGTACCCCAGAAGCAAATAGAAGGTTTCTTCGAGAAAACTGCAACCAGAACAAAATCACAAACATTAAATGAATTCTCACGTCTTTATAATTATTGAGCAAAGATGGATAAGTTGCTGTTATTGACAATTTCTGCATTTACCCGTAACGAGTAGACAGGAGTAGACTTGGTCGGCAAAGTCCTCAATGATCGGAGTCTGCTGGTATTTCCACTTTTGCTGATCGAAACCATAATGTTAGTGAAATCACTGTGTTTACAGAATCTCATAAGAACGAAAGAAGAGTTGAGGAGCTCACTTTTCTTCAGTTCTTGGCAACTTTGTACTTGCAGTAACATCCCACAGTTTTACCGTACAATCAGCAGACCCAGAAGCAAGAAGCGAACCCTCACCACTGACATATCAAAATCTTACTTTAGAGTTTAGACAGTTTTCTAAACGGAATATTATGGTACGAGAAAGAAAAGATGTTCTACCTGAAATCAAGTGTCCATACGCATGAGGTGTGACCCATCAAAGGTGTAACACATCGCCCAGTTGAAAGGTCCCACATCATGATTGCGCCGTCTTCATCACCAGATGCCATGTAGCGACCGTCAGGTGACATTGCCAGAGACAAAACCATACTTCTGTGACCAATAAATATTCGGACACACTCTCCAGTTTGTACGTCCCACAATCGAACTGTTTTATCACTAGAGCCAGTAGCAATGTAGTTGCAGTTGGCATGCCATTGCACACACTAAAACAAAACAAAAAAAATCCACACATTAGAATTTGGTTGCATGGATTACAGAGGCAGTAATTCTATAAAAAACTGAACATCTTCAAATATACAACAATACAGTTGCAGACATAAAGAGAGAGAGAGAGAGAGAGAGAGAGAGAGAGTTACTGACATCAACATCAGATAAGTGCCCAGCCATTATTCTCAAAGGCTGTATTCTGTCCATAGACCAAATCCTTGCTGTTCGATCGTGTGAAGCACTGGCAAAATAATGACCAACAGGGCTAAACTGCATAAGCCAACCTCTCCCATTAGAGTAGAACCCCATGCGACCAAAAGTCAAGATTTAAAATCTGTTGCTAGAAAACGTGAGTGTACTGCGTTTATGTCAAGTTCAACCAGATATACCTGAACATCCCATACTGGGTAATTATGACCCTTGTAGCAAACAAGATTTGCATTTAATTTTGTGCTCCACAACCGAACTGCAGCATAGCAATGGAATTTCTTACTGTTATCGACTAGTCTATTGGTATGAGAGAGGGAATGGGGGGGGAGAGGGGGAGGGGGAGAGGGGGAGGGGGAGAGAGATATATAACAGTTTAGACAGCATACCAGTTGAGTCTGCTGAAGAGGAGAGTATAAAATCCCCAAGGGGATTGAATGTAGCTGAATAAACTGGCCCTGAATGACCCTGAAACAAGGTATATGGTTTTTTTCCACCATTTGACAAAACTTGTTCACTTGAAGTGGTGGTACCATTCTCACCCTGCAACGCTGCTGCACAAGCATAGTTCAATATAATTGCATATTTGCATATTTCACGAACAAGAAAAAAAAATCGTCACACAAAAACTACTATGAGACTTACAATCAAGGCCTTGTTGCCCAATCTTTGCCATATCCCATACCTGTTGAAGAATGCTTCAATATTAACACACACTTGGAGAGCAATATGCACAACAAGGAAGTAATAAGATAAGATGAAACCTTCAGCGACGAGTCTGAAAATCCACCAGCAACCATGGATCCATCATGGGATATAGACGAACAGTTTAAACTGGCAAATTGTTGAACAAAAAGATAAGTAATGGAGTATAAAATGGAACCCAGTGTTGGTCAGAGACAGTTAAGGGAATTACCCATTGTGTGTGTTGATGAATGTATAAAAGCTGACAGATGGCAGTGCAGCACTACTCAATTGCACACGGTTTCTCAAGTCTTCAAAGATTGACTGTTCAACCTCTGTGGGACTGAAGGAATCAACAAAAGATTAGTAAGTAACCTGCATTGGATCTCAAGCATGGACTAACAATTTCCTATACCCAGACCCTGAACAGACATGCAGCGAAAGGCTTCACTTAACAAAAGTATCTAATGAATCCATGTTCAAAATTACTATCTGTCCGTTAATAAAATCAATCAACTTTGCGTACTGGTAGCTGACAAAATCAACTCCCTTTTGATCTATGTAACAGCTTTTCATGGAACTGAAAATTCTTCATAAAACTCAAGCTCTCTGCTCCAATTGATCCCAACTTTATGGACTTCTAGTTTAAATTTAATAAGACTCATTTAAACAATTAGGAACCAATACTATTTTTTATCTCAACATACAGTTTCTAATATTAGCTACATCCAAAGTCAAATGAAAGGGGGGCAAGGGATCCCAGAAACTACATTACTGGCAGAGTAAGCTCTGGTTTGACTCTTGGTACTGCAGTTACAGGGGTAGCCTCAGGGCGTGCAGTTTTCGCCGTTGCACCAGAAGCCTTGTCCTTTTTCAACTTTTTGTTTGAAGCCCCCTGTTTAGCTCCTTCACTTGATTTTTTCTGAAAAAAAAAAAAAAAAAAAAAAAACAGATGAAAAAGTCAATGATATCCAGTCCATAGTTACAAACACATTACTTCAGTAATTGTACTTTGAAGCTATGAAGTTGTTACAGCATTTCAAAACATATTTGCACCTTATTCTCATCCCCATCCCCTTCTTTGCTTTCTCCTTCTGGTTTTTCAGAGTCTAAGGCCCCAGCCTTTTCCAAACGTTCTTCAAAGGAATCTTCGAGCAACTACAAAAAAATATGAGTGACATATAAAGTCAGGAAGTACACACGTGTCTGCATGTTTTACACAAAACTTGCCTTATTTCAATAAACATATTTTTAAGTGATTATTAAAATATAAACCCGTAGCTTTGGGTAACATGTTAATCGAAAATGCAAAAGCAAAAGAACCCTTATCTTTCTAAAAGCAAGAAGATACTTCCAATATGCACCAAAATGAGTAATATTAAAAATTCTTGAAAAATCTTCATGCAGCTTCCAAACGCAAGTTTATTCATTTTCAGCAGAGAAATTCAAATAAGCACTAGAACCAGTTTGACATGCACACTATATAGTAACTCATCAGCATTCTTGACTCACCCCCCAATGTATTTCCTTCTGGTTTATCTGATTAGCTGAATCCAGGCTACTTCCAGTAAGTGTTACAGCCTCAGCATCTTCGGAAATTGAGCTGGGTTGTCCAGGAGAAACTACAGAAGCAATTTAAACATTAGATATTTTGTTATGCAGCATATCACCCTTTCAACCACAAGTCAAACCAATATACCTTGGAAGTTAATATGCTCATTGATAATCCCAAGCACTGTGGTGGATTGTGACTTGTGTAGAAACTGCAGCAGAAGCTCATACGAGTACTGGAAAGATAATTGACCCAAAAATATGTTGTTCAGCTATATATATACAAAGCCTACATAAATAACTAAAAGAAGAACCAGAATATTACCTGGCATATCTTTATGTTGACTTTGCTCTGCCTAAGAGAATGAGCAAATTCCATCTCCTGAGTAACAACAGAAATATGAGAAATTTTTTTAAGGTGTTGATGTAATCATTAATCAAAAATGCATTAATGAGAGTTTTCTGGGAGTAAACACCTCCAAATGAGAGGGAGAAAGAACGCCTTCCAACTTCTGTAGATCTCGTAGGTGCATCATTTCATGGTCTTCACGGAAGCTATTGAAAAATGTCCGAGCTGGTAACATGAACAAAGAACAGGTGTTCACTCATTGACCAGTAGTTACAAAGAACAGAGTAAGATATCAATGATAATCACATAAAACTATATGATACATGGCAAGAAGTAAGAGATATACCTTCTTGTATATGACCTTTAGCAACCAGATCCATGAAACAATGAATAAATACAGGATAGAGAACACGAAGCAACTCATGCTGCATATATAAATAAGGCCATTTTTTAATATGCAGAAAATATAAAACCTTTAAAGTATAAGAAATAAAATCCATAGAAAAATTAACTCAAAAAAGTAAGTTACCCTGTACAAATCTAGTGAACTGTAAGTCCATGATCTCAACTTGGCATATCCATCTTGATACTGTGCTGGACCTTCCTCGTATCTGTAAAACAAAGAATGCCAACTAAGGAATTAAAAGCAACCTCGAATAAAAAACACTAGAATGAACAAACAGAAACATAAGCATATACGTGTCCACGTAAAACGAATGCTTCTATTTCAGATTTGCCCATCGTCTTAGAAACACTGACGTTGAAGTGCATAATCAATCGAATAATGATTCGACTTCCATACTATAATCTTCTTTTTCGTACAGTTTCCATACATATACTGTACAACATTGACCTCAACACCCAATTTATTAGTACTGAGCCAATATTGCCCATGCTTTTATCCTTCCGGGAACTAGTTCTCAGCTCTCCAACGTTCTCAATTCTACTCATGCTAAAGTTCCAGGCTCCCCCCACTAAAACACCAATCGAAATTCCATTGTTCCATACAGAATATACTCAACTCAAGACACGCTAATTTCATAATATCCGGAGACCTTCATACTGAACAGATCTCAACAATGCGATTAACCTACAGGAAACTAGTTCTTAGCTCTCTGAAATTCCCAATTCTAGTAATGCCAAAGTCCGAAACTCACCCCACTAAAACCAATCGAAATTCCACTGAGAAATACTAAGAACTCGGCTCCTAAGTTCAAATTTCCATACATCAGGACCATAAAATCAAAATTGCAGCTAAACCCCGCAAGCATCACAAATAACCCTTAGAACCCAAAAATCAACAACAAATACGAAAAGGAAGTGCGAGAAAAACAAGAGAGAGAGAAGGTGGAGAGAGAGATTACTGGGAGAAGGAGAGGATGTGCTTGGCGACGTCGGGGTCCAATTGGGAATTGAAAGAGATCGGGGACGAAGAGCTGTTGGTATTCTTGTTTAGTTCTTCTTGAAAAGCGTTCTCCGCCTGCTTGAAGCCTTTCTTCTTCAAGTAAGCCGCCACGAACTTCCGCACGCTCTCGTCGTCCACCGCTTCAGACATCTCCGCCACCGCTTTTTGCAATCGCAGTTTCTCTCTGTTCGAAACTGTGAACGGAAAACCCCTCAGCGACTCAGTCCCTCTCGTCTCGTCCTGCCCTTCAAAATCCCCGGTTTTTGTCGTCGCTGGGCCTCAGGGCCCACAATTTCTCGAATCAACGATCCGAAGTCGTTGCGGGTTTCGGGCTCACAACTCTTGTAATTTTCCGTTAGTTGGGCCAAATCAACTTGCAATTGGTTTGATACTAAATTGGGCTGGGCCTTGTTTTTCGGAATGAGGAATGTGACCCATTGACGAATGAGAATGAAGATCATTCTCTCAACTCACTACGTCTTGAGTTCAAACTCTCTTCATCCTTTTACAAGGATAATTACATATATGGAATACTTGCGTTCTCTTCATGGTGAATGCACATAGCTCTCTTCCTTCGAATCGTGTATATTAACTGCATTAACTCAATAATTACAATCGTTCAATTTCTCAATCTTTATATGAAGATTATCCCTATAAAAAATCATTTGAATTGAAAATGATTTAGTTATCCAAATGTATAGAACAAATTGACGGTATAAGCATCAACTAACATATACATGATGAACAGTTCCCATTTATATAATACATTTAGACGACTAAATGATCTTAGATTAGAATACTTTTTTGTAAGGTTGATCTTCAAATAAAAATTAGGAATATAAACAATTTTGATTATGCAGTTTATACGATGAAGATATTTGTATAGAATGAGCATGTTTCTCCTACGTATACATGCAGTATCCACTGACCAACCCGAACGATATTTTGGCTCCTGCATGGGGCCGGGTTGTATTGTTAGTCCGTCCACCAACGCATGCTAAGTTCTTTTACAAAAGTACATAACAAAATAATATATAGATAACCTTATTTGTTAGCTCAAAAAATAAAAAGATGTATTTTTATAATATATAGATATACTTATTTATTAGCTCAAAAAAATGAAAAGATATATTATTATGAATCTTTAACAGGCACAACACTTTTATTGGCGGTGCATAAGCTCAAAAGAAAAAGAAAGACAACATAAGAATTTTATGAGGTTATGAGACCTCAACTGGATGCGATCATACCAACTCACATGCACCGGATCCCATAAGAACTCCGAAGTTAAGCGAGTTTGGGCGAGAGTAGTACTAGGATGGGTGACCTCCTGGGAAGTCCTCGTGTTGCATCCCCCCCACTGGCACAGAATGTTGGGCGGTGAAACATCAACACGTACACAAAATGGGTGTAGCGGAGATGAAGATGCTTCGTTGGATGTGTGGGCACACGAGAAAGGATAAGATTAGGAATGAGGATATCCGGGGTAAAGTAGGAGTAGCCGAAATTGAAGGAAAGATGAGAGAAAATCGGTTACGGTGGTTTGGACATGTGCAAAGAAGGCCTACTGACGCTCCGATTAGAAGATGCGACTATGGGACAGAGGTTCAGGGCCGAAGGGGTAGAGGAAGACCTAGGAAAACTTTGGAAGAGACTCTAAGAAAAGACTTAGAGTACTTGGATCTAACGAAGGACATGACACAGGATCGAGTACAATGGCGTTCTAAGATTCATATAGCCGATCCCACTCAGTGACTTGGATTTTCCAAGTCTCCAACCAAGAAGTTTTCCTCACTCGGGAAATTAAGGGAACACTACCCCAACCTACATGCTCCACTCAGAAAGCTTCAACATACAAGCTTCAACAAAAGAAAATTCAAAGAACTTAGCGAAGAAGGCTTTGGTGTATTTAACACAATACGTTGAAATGAAGGAAAGCTTATTTATTGATATCCCCGATAAGCTACAAATATGTACATATACATGAGTCAAAATAAACACACAAGAGGGAGCCTTCACAAAGGTTGCTTAGGAGAAGTCTCAGCAGTCGGTAGAGCCCCAGAAAGAGAAGGCACCGGAGGGGGATCATTTGGAGCCTCAGTACTGGACAGAACCCTAGAAGGAGGAGGCATCAGAGGTTGATCATTTGGAGCTTCATTACGCGGTACAGCCCCAGAAGACGAAGGCAATAAATGCCTTTGGAACAAACCCACAAATCTCTGATGATCAAGTAAAACCTGACCATCAGTTTCCTTCATCTGGTCAAGCTTCCTCTTCATGTTTGTAGCATAGTCATGTGCGAGCCGGTGCAACTGTTTATTCTCATGCTTGAGCCCTCTAATCTCCTGTTTGAGACTCATCACTTCAGCCGCCAATGATTCAACTTGGCGGGTTCGAGCAAATAGGCGTTGGGCCATATTAGACACAGAACCTGCACACTGAACACTGAGAGCCAGCGAATCCTTAACAGCTAACTCATCAGACCGTTTGGAAAGTAGTCTGTTATCTTTGGGAGTGAGAAGGTTCCTGGCCACCACCGCAGCAGTCATATCATTCTTCATCACGGAATCCCCAACGGTAAGAGGACCAGTTGGGGAGACGAAGGATGGGCGCCATATGTTGTCTGGAGAAGGCGGGGCTGCCTCTTCAACAAGGTTCAAGTCAAAACGACGGTCGGAGGGGCCAGACATTTTCAAAGGTGTTGAAGAGAGAAGAGGTCGGACAAATCAAGATCTTAGAAGTGCAAGAATGAAGTTTCTACTGGTGGAGATTCAAGTGTGCTTTGGAACTTAATGCCAGCCTCTATAAAAATCTGCACTCGACGGAGCTTCAGAAATCAAAGAGGCGCCTGCTCAGAAATCGAAGAGGCGTTTGCTTTCTCAAAAGTTGGGCTGCTTAGAGATCACGAGGGTTGATCTCAGAAATCGAAGAGCCGTTTGCTTTCTCAAAAGTTGGGCTGCTCAAAGACCACGAAGGCCGATCTCAGAAATCGAAGAGGCGCTCGCTTTCTCAAAAGCTGGGCTCCCTAGAGACCACGAGGGCCGATCTCAGAAATCGAAGAGGCACCTACTTTTCCAGCCTTGTCAGCACCTGTCACACGCACACTCAGCTTTGCGGAAATTATGGGCATTCTGTCAAAGACTTCTGGGGAAGTAGAAAACACAGGAATCTTACTGTTCAATCACCCACTTCCCACACGCAACAATAGCTCATGGGTACCACAGATAACTTTGCCAAAGTTCTCTGCCAAAGTTGAGCACGTGAAGCTTGCAGCTCCCACTACATCGCTCTGACCAAGAAGGGTAAAAGAATAGCAAAGAAACAGCACTAACAAAGTTTAGACCCATAAATTTTGAAGGTCTAGCTACCATATTATTACCCACAAGGGTAAAGGAACAGTACCACTGCTGGATAATTGGAAAGTCCATGTATGTCAACCTCTGTGCTTCGTGGCAAGGTAGACTAGCAAACATGCCCAACCTTTACTCACATTCGAGAAAACACTCCCAATAAGATTGCTTGCTCCAAAATCGAAGAGGCACCGTCCTCCGAATCTAAAGAGCCAGACTCCCAACATGACTACTTTCTTAAAAATCGAAGAGAGGGTAAAGGAACAGTACCATTGCTGGATAATTGGAAAGTCCCTGTGTGTCAACCTCTGGGCTTCGTGGCAAGGTAGACTAGCAAACATGCCCAACCTTTACTCACATTCGAGAAAACACTCCCAACAAGATTGCTTGCTCCAAAATCGAAGAGGCACCGCCCTCCGAATCTCGAGAGCCACTCTCCCAACATGATTACTTTCTCAAAAATCGAAGAGACACTGCTCCCCGAATCTCGAGAGCCAGACCCCCAGCATGATTGCTTTCTCAAAAATCGGTGAGGCACCGTTCTCCGAATCAATCGAAGATGCGCTCGCTTTCTCAAAAGCTGGGCTGCTCAGAGACCACGAGGGCCGATCTTAGAAATCGAAGAGGCATCTACTTTTCTAGCCTTGTCAGCACCTGTCACACGCACACTTAGCTTTGCAGAAATTATGGGCATTCTGTCGAAGACTTCTGGTGAAGTAGAAAGCACATGAATCTTACTGTTCAATCACCCACTTCCCACACGCAACAATAACTCATGGGTACCACAGATCACTTTGCCAAAGTTTTCTGCCAAAGTTGAGCACGTGAAGCTTGCAGCTCCCACTACATCGCTCTGACCAAGAAAGGTAAAAGAATAGCAAAGAAACAGCACTAACAAAGTTTAGACACATAAATTTTGAAGGTCTAGCTACCATATTATTACCCACAAGGGTAAAGGAACAGTACCACTACTGGATAATTGGAAAGTCCCTGTGTGTCAACCTCTGTGCTTCGTGGCAAGGTAGACTAGCAAACATGCCCAACCTTTACTCACATTCGAGAAAACAGTCCCAACAAGATTGCTTGCTCCAAAATCGAAGAGGCACCGTCCTCCGAATCTCGAGAGCCAGACTCCCAACATGACTACTTTCTCAAAATCGAAGAGAGGGTAAAGGAACAGTACCATTGCTGGATAATTGGAAAGTCCTTGTGTGTCAACCTTTGTGCTTCGTGGCAAGGTAGACTAGCAAACATGTCCAACCTTTACTCACATTCGAGACAACACTCCCAACAAGATTGCTTGCTCCAAAATCGAAGAGGCACCGCCTTCCGAATCTCTAGAGCCAGACTCCCAACATGATTACTTCCTCAAAAATCGAAGAGACACTGCTCTCCGAATCTCGAGAGTCAGACCCCCAGCATGATTGCTTTCTCAAAAATCGAAGAGGCATCGTTCTCCGAATCTCGAGAGCCAGATACCACAGACCACTTTTTCAAAGTGCTCTGACAGAGTTAAAACATGTGAAACTGGCAGCTCCCACTACCGTGCTATGACCAAGCAGGGTAAAGGAATAGCATTACTACTTGTTGTTAGGGAGACTCCTATATATGTCGACCTCCATCCCCAACGGACAGGCAGACCTGCAAAAATGCTCAACCCTTCATCATATCTGAGAGGGCACTCCCAACAAAGCCTTTCGAAATATTCAGCTTTCTTTCCCCCCGATAATACCTCTGCAAACAAGCTATACTAGAGCAAGAATATCTCATATCATCAGGGTTAAAAGCAAGAGTATCCCATATCATGCTTTTTCCCTGTTTTTTCTTTTGGCCTTGTTTTTACCTGCAAGACAAGGAGAAAGAGAGCAATCAGTCAGCACTTGGAATCAAGCTTCCAGCCAGGAACTGACTGCCTGGAACCCCTTACCTGATTACTTACCTGGCATTGCTCTCGAGTACTCATCTTCATCATCTTATGTTTCCAGGGAAGATTCCGCATCTGCTTGAGGAACAGATAGGGCAAGTGCGAAGGATACAAGGAAGCATGTGGAGACAAGCGTAACAGCACACGTGCCGATACATCCATTACTCTGTCAAAAGCAAAAGTATCCCATATCAGCAGGGTGGAACGTACTCTAGATTTGATGGACTTGTTTTGACCCTCAAATTCTTCAGTCGGCCTTATACTCTGGAGGAAACCAGAAAACCCTCCAGCTCAGTTCAAGAATAAGCCTGTGGAAAGTTACTTCTTCAAAAGCAAAAGTATCTCATATCATCTCTTCTCATTTTTCTTCTCTTTATCCTTCATGCTGCTGCAAGATGGGGAGAAGGTGAACAATCAGTCGGAGCTCTGATTGCTTACCTTGTCTGTCACCTCTTTCAGCAGACCCCCTAGCTCGGCGACTTGGGGGACTCCTACTACATGGTTTGTATCGCGCTTGACCAAGCCTGAAACTACAAGTAAGCTTCAAGTGAAATTGATACATTACCTTGTGCATCTCCACCAGTTAAAGATACCACCCCTGGATGGAGGAAGAGTACTTCCAGAGAAGATGCCACATCTACCTATGAGACAGATAAGGCAAGTCAAGACGACACCACACTCCGATACTTAGAAGTTTCGTGATTACGAGATCATTCTCCCACAATATTTCCTAATGTCATTTGTACTAAATCATTCACTCGTACTCACTAAAGGAGAGCTTGAACCTATGTACTTGTGTAAACCCTTCACAATTAATGAGAACTCTTCTATTCCGTGGACGTAGCCAATCTGGGTGAACCACGTACATCTTGTGTTTGCTTTCCTATCTCTATCCATTTATATACTTATCCACACTAATGACCGGAGCAATCTAGCGAAGATCACAAAAAGCGACCGTTTTCGTTACCTAGGATCTATCTTGCAAGAGAACGGAGAATTAGATGGAGATCTCAACCATAGAATACGAGCTGGATGGAAAGAGTGCATCCGGCGTGTTGTGTGACCGTCGTAGGCCACTGAAGCTCAAGGAAAAATTTTATAGGACGGCAATAAGGCCAGCGATGTTGTATGGCAGAGAATGTTGGGTGGTGAAGCATCAACACGTACACAAAATGGGTGTAGCGGAGATGAGGATGCTTCGTGGGATGTGTGGGCACACGAGAAAGGATAAGATTGGGAATGAGGATATCCGAGGTAAAGTAGGAGTAGCCGAAATTGTAGGAAAGATGAGAGAAAATCGGCTCTGGTGATTTGGACATGTGCAAAGAAGGCCGACTGACGCTCCGGTTCGAAGATGTGACTACGGGACAGAGGTTCAGGGCCGAAGGGGTAGAGGAAGACCTAGGAAAACTTTGGAAGAGACTCTAAGAAAAGACTTAGAGTACTTGGATCTAACGGAGGGCATGACACAAAACCGAGCGCAATGGCGTTCTAGGATTCATATAGCCGACCCCACTTAGTGGGAAAAGGCTTTGTTGTTGTTGTTGTTGTTGTTGATGAGACCTCAACTATATTTGTAACTAACAACCGATGACAAGAAGAAGGAGCTTGTTCAAAAAAAAAAATAAAAAAATTTAACCCAAACTGCATGAAAAACCCCAACGAGCCAAATCATCAACAACAAAATTCTTTCACAGTAAATGTGCCAATTTCACAAGATCAATTTTGGTGCAAAAGAACACGGCATGCTAAACTTCCCACAAAGTGATTATCCACTTTTGCATTTAAAGTCAATTGTATTGCAAATGCAGTATCTGATTCCACCATAATCTTCTTGATTCCATTATTCCACTCGAGTGCAGCCCAATAACACCCCCCCCCCCCCGGCGGCAGCTTCAATACATAAAATCTCACATCGACCAAGATTAGCACAAAAAACCAGAGTCCCATGCCCCTGATGAGTTTCTGAGGACACTACCAGCACCAATGAGGTCACCCTTACGACATCTATCAATGTTAAGCTTTACCTAATCCTTAGGAGTAGGTTCCTAATAAAAAAAAAAGCATGTGTTCAAAAGAGACTTCATGGAGGAAGCCATACTCGCATGAAGCCAATCTTTCAATAATAACTGATTTTAGCCAATCTTTCAATAATAACTGATTTGGGATCATTTGGGAGAGCAAAATCCTGTTCAAAAATACTTTTGTTTCGCCAATGCCACAAGAATCAACAAGGCATACAAAAACTAAGTCTCAATTCCAAATTGTCCAAGACTAATATTATGAAAGAGATTATATTTGAATCAATTATTAGTACATGCATCAGTATAAAACTGATTAGGAACGGGATAACTTTTCTAAATCTTAGTAGCAAATGAACAATCTCTAAAGACATAAATAATTGATTCAAAAGCACCATCACAACTACCGCATGAAGAATCCATACCCAACCCCGGCCGTCTAGCAACAAAAGCCAAAGAAAAGAGAGCACTTTAGGAGGAAGATGCAGCTTCCAAATAAAGCTCCATCGTCACTTAGTGTCTATATTATAATGTTTATTTTGTGTATGAAATAAAGAGATGATCAATTAGTTTTTGCTAAAGCTGCTTTAATTAATCAAGTTCATGCATCGCTTAAGATGTGTTTGTTGCGATGTTCTTTCTTTGAAATGACATGTGATTAAGTATTGGAAATTGTCTGGTTTATGGGACCAGAAGGTCAATATATTGTTTTATGGGGCCATAAGTGAATAATTCAAGATGATCGTGTGGTCTCCAGAAGCTCTTACTTTCTTTGTAGAGTTTTCCAGCCGTTGGATAAATTAAGATGCATAATTCTTGTAATTTAATTATGATTTATAAATGGAAGATGATGCAGCTGGAGAAAGAAGACCAAGAAAAGACCAAACCCACGGCAGGTCCCAGATGATGCAATTAGAATATCTTATATTTCCACTCAAGCTTGTCTATACAATCTTTTTTAGTGTTGCTATCTATACACTCATTTTTACTTCTCACACATTCTTCTTAATTTCCAGTTGTCGAATCGAATGAATTGAAGAAGATCAAAGAACATAAATTAACAAAAAGTGCATGAGAGGTAAAAATGAGTGTATATATAGCAACACCCATCTTATTCTCCAACATGCTCGTCTCTATTTCTTTTCTTTTTTTATTAAGCAAAAACAAGAAAAATGTACCTGACCTATTTTTATTGACAATCAAACACGAATTACTAATCTCACGTCGTTTGTGGAGCCAGCGAATATGATTTCCGATTTATTCACGAAAGATTGTTGTGTTTTTTATTAAACTAAAATTGTTGCAATTGATACGTAATACTCTTTTTTCTTAGTCAGGTTGAAGTCTTCAGGATTTTATTGAGATTGTATTCTCTTATATAGTATTGTACTTTAACTATACACATTGAAGTATGAGTGAAGGTATTCGATATCTGAACCATTTATGCAAAATACCTAACCCGTCCTCAACTCCAAGAGATTTTTCATTATGCTCGGAAAACAGGGTACACCACATATATGGCATTATACAATTATGAGGCTAAACTCATCCATTCCCCTTGATGTATGTTTGTACCATACTTAGGGCATCCGTATTTAGATCTCGTATAAATACTCGGATGACTTAAATGTAATTATGTAATAAATATAGGGGCAAATATGTAATAAGTGAGGAGCCCTTATTCTATAAAAGGGTCCCCTCACCCTCACAAACCTCAAGCCCCCTCACCCTCTCAAAGCCTCTCATATTCAGAGTAGGGCTCTCACCCTCACAATCTTCTTCAACATCTCAGAGAAATACAATATCAGTGTGGACGTAGCCTAAACATTGGGGTGAACCACGATACATCTTGTGTTATTTACTTTCTTGCAGATTCACGATCGGATTTACGTTGTTCCAAGACCCCTCCAGTTTTGTGCATCAACATTTGGCGCCGTCTGTGGGAATCGACACGAAAAACTATGTCAGTTCTCTTTCATTTTTTCACCTCTATCGTGAATCTACAAAATCTGTACCCAAGATCCAAAGCCAAACCCAGAACACAGACATACTCTAGCTCTCTCTCTCTCTCTCCTCCCAATTTTCTGAGATCGGGATCAATATGGGGGAAGAAAAAGGTGTATTGAATCATGTTGGTAGCAGATGTTCCCACACTTCCCACATCATAGAAATCATCATCACCACCTTCCCCTCGCCCGAATCAAGAAGATCATGAAGGCCGACGAGGACGTCCGTGTGATCTTCTCCGAGACCCCTGTCCTCTTCGCCAAGGCATGCGAGGCATGCGATTTCTTCATCCCCGAGCTCACCATTTGCTCTTGGCTCCACACAGAGGAGAGCAAACGCCAGGCTTTCCAGAAAACGACATTGCCGCCGCCATTACCCGCACCGACATATTCGATTTCTTGGTGGATACTGTACCCCGCGACAAGATCAAGGAGGAGGCAGTGGGTCTCGGAGATATGTTCGAGGCGACGGTGACAACGACCTCAAGATGATACTCAACTACGATGATTCCCTGCCAAACTTCGCCCAGCTCCGGAAACATCATCAACTCTCTCTCTAAAAACCCAAAAATGGTTTGAAGATTTCAGAGAGCTGAGCTCAAAATTTGCAGAAAGGCGAAAGATCTGTTTCTCGAGCTCGATCAGACGGTCCAAAATCCTTTAAAATCCCATATGTTAGTATTGTCCCAAATCGCCGACTCCTCGCAGTACTGCCTCTTGCATTCCTCGACGGACGCCGTCTCCCGCCCGCGCAGAAACGAATCGGTCGGTGTGAAGCTCCGGAGTCGGAGATCCTCCGCTGGAGAACCGATGGGTCCGCCAACCGAAGAAGAGGTCGTTGGTCTCTGCACCAAGAAGAAGAGGTCGTTGGTCTCTGCACCAAGAAGAAGAGGTCGTTGAGAAGGAAGGGCAGCGTCATCTCTGGATATGATTATTAACAGCCCATCAGAAGGTCATTATTTTTATTGGAACAATAGGTATGCCAAGACAAATCTAAGCTCGCTGCCCATGAAGCTGCCTTCAATGTCCCAATCTCCTAGCTTTCCAATGATAACTTCACGCAGGAGAACATGCAGTGAACAGAGAGAAAGCAAAAGCAAAAAGAAAAAGAAAAAAGATGAGTGAGAATGGATGGGCACGACCAGGCTGTCCAAGTAAAGCAAGTAAGTTTGCAAGCAAAAGATACCTTACAAAACAACATGGGTGGACAGGGAATGAGCGGGGAGATCAAGAAAAGCATCAAGAAAAGCAGAAAGCAAAAGAAGAAAAAAAAAAGCAAACATAGTTGCGGTGGTGATGGCATGCAGAAAATAGAATTATGGGCATGACCCATTGAGCAGAGGATCAGATTTATTTTTCAATGATGTAATTTATTTTTCTTATCTTTCGGAGACATCTGTATAAACCCTATCAGAGGGTAATTATAATTTAAAAAAAAAACGGCAAGCCCAAAGTAATGGGCTGGAATGTTATGTGGAGGGCAAAGGCCCCTATGCCCAAAAGAGTCAGGCCCTATGGCTCCAAATGTATTTGGCACCCTGCCGCTATTATCACTAACCAGGTGATCAAAAGTACGCTCAGTACTCCAAAATTATTAGGCAACCTGCCGCTATTACCACCAACCAGGTGATCAAAAGTACATCCAGTACTCCAAAATTATTCGGCAGCCTACCGCTATTATCACCAACCAGGTGATCAAAAGTACGCCCAATACTCCAAAATCATTCATGAGCATCGCTCATATCAATCATACATAAACATTCATGAGCATCACTCATGTCAATCAACATAAACATTCATGAGCATCACTCATGTCAATCAGCTTCAAAAGCTTCATTTACAGAGCTCTAGCTTCAAAAGCTTCATTTATAAAAGCTTTAGCTTCAAAAGCTTCATTTACAGAGCTCTAGCTTCGAAAGCTTCATTTACAAAGCTCCAACTTCGAAAACTTCATTTACAAAGCTCCAACTTCGAAAGCTTCATTTACAGAGCTTTAACTTTAAAACTTCACTTGCAAAGCTTCACCTGCAAAGCTTCAGTGCAGGGTATACAAATACCGCCTCCAAACAATCGCCACTTCGGCCCATACATGGATTCAATTTGAAGTCTCCAACCAACAGACTCTATTGACTGAAGACTTGGGGGACTACACTATATACCATATATTGGGCATTATAAAAATACTTGGGGGACTTAGCCCATTATTTATGTATTGAGGAGCGAGCCCTTATTCTATAAAAGGGACTCCCTCACTTTCATTATAGAGCACCCATTCTTCATGTACTGAGAAGCGAGCCCTTATTTTATAAAAGGGACTCCCTCACCATCATTAGAGAGCATCACCGCCTGCTGAGTAACCGTCTCGCCGCGAGCATCAACTCTAGCCCATCATTCATGTATTGAGGAGCGAGCCCTTATTCTATAAAAGGGACTCCCTCACCTTCAACGCCACAAGTCGAGCCAACCAAGGCAACATAAGCCACAACCAGAGCAGCCTCGCAATATGTGCTACTTCGAGTTGAGCATCATTTCAGATTGGGCACCGCCTCATATCGAGTATTAGTTCTAGACGACATCTAATTACTTCGGCTCACACATGGACTGAATTTCAAGTCTCCAGCCAAATGACTCTCTTGATTGAAGACTTGGGGGACTACTGTTTGTACCATACTTAGGATCTCCGTATTTAGATCTCGTATAAATACTCGGGGGGACTTAAATGTAATTATGTAATAAATAGAGGGGCAAATATGTAATAAGTGAGACGCCCTTATTCTATAAAAGGCCCCCTCACCCTCTCAAAGCCTCTCATATTCAGAGCATGGCTCTCACCCTCACAATCTTCTTTAACATCTCAAAGAAATACAATATCAGTGTGGATGTAGCCCAAACATTGAGGTGAACCACGATACATCTTGTGTTATTTACTTTCTTGCAGATTCACGATCGGATTTACGTTGTTCCAAGACCCCTCCGGTTTTGTGCATCAACAATGTAGATGATATTTCGTTTGTTAAAAAAAAAATTGGATGAAAGTTTTATTTTTCAAGTTTTTCACCATTTGTATAATGACATGTGATGTGATATACCAACTCACTGAAAGATCAACTCTCTCACATTTGCAAATCAAGATCCCGTTGTAAAGTGTTTTTCGTTGCTTATATTAGGGAGTGTTTTCTTATGCACGATTTCTTATATTTACGTAAGAGATAATCAAACCCTAAGTTTTTTACTTACTTGATTCCCAAGGCAAGAGGTGGTTTAACTTTTGATTAGGCATAAAATCTGTGCAACTTGTCCACCACTTGTGGGAGACTAGACTTTTGATCTGGAGAACAAAAATAAATACGACAATTCGAATTTGGGAAACCCTATTCGATTTTGAATTTCTTATGCAAAAGTCAACTCTTCCACTCGTTACTGCGTCGTATTATGATAACACTTTGACCAAGCAAATGAGTCTATATCACTAATAATACTAAGGTTTAGGAAGCAACTTATTGTTGGTTATAAAGTTCGAAACTCCCTTCATAACTTGCAAGAGAGTTTTTCTAGGTCGGCACCAACTTGTTTGAAACTTTTAATTTTATATTTATTAGAAAGAAAAATCTTGGCAAAGATATTTTTCATATACAAAAGCTGCAGTAATCACTTAGTACTAAAATCTGGTGATATTCATCTTCGCTTAAAATTGAGAGGTCTTAAGTTCAAATCTTATGAACGACGGCGAATTTGATACCAAATTAGATTGCCTATTGTGTGGCTTAACCGAACTCCCCCTCTCTATAGTGTGAAAATATCGATGTACTAAAAAAAAATTAAATAAATAAAAAACTGAAGTAATGCACAAGAATTAAGTGGCGGTGGGAAAATAAATGGATGTCATAACCAAACATGCTTCTTCTCCCTTAACCGAAAAATTACCCAGTCATCTATCTCCTTCTATCTCCAGCCATCGTCCTCTGCCACCAGCCCGTCGTGCATCCTGCCCTTATTCGTTCCATGTACCAGAGTCGGCCATAGCCAAATATCATCCATTATCTCTTTGCAGCCCTCCTCTTCCAATTTTCTGTCTGCTATCCTTCTGCTCATCCATCCCTCAAACCTCAAATCAGATCGATCAATTTTCTATTGACTCACCAGTACGGTAGTACCTAACTATTATTCTAAAAAATTTAGTCTTCTTAATATTGCCTTACTTTTTTATTGATTTCCTCTATTTTATATTTGTTTCTTACACAGAAAGGCTTTATAAAGGCTATAAATAAATATAGAAATACATAGAAATTCAAAAGAGAGCTGTTTTGTTTTTGAGTAGGAGTCTCTTTCCTCTAAATCCCCTCCCCTCCTTCCCTTCTCTTTCACTTTTCTCTGTCTCTCTATATAAAGAAGTCAATACAATAAGTCAATATCTTGTGTTGGCGTGGCTTAATCGTGAGCATTTAAATGAAAGGGGACTAGAAGAAATGAAAATGAGAAAGGAGAGAACCCAAAATTGTTTTGTTAATATAATTATAGAAATTAGAATGCCACTTAGTACTATGATCTAATGATATTTCTTTTCACTTGTAAGTGAGAGGTCTTAGGTTCAATTCTTGCTATATGCGAATTTGAACCATATTATTGGTAGCCCATTGTGAGGCTAAACTCACTCCATTCCCGTTAGTATAGATAATATCGTTTGTTTAGGAAAAAAAAAAAAAAAAAAAAAAAACTAGAATGTATGCTAAGTTGGTCTAGCAATCTTTCTGTTTTCTTAATACAGAAAGTTAAGTGATATCTATTTCAAGGTTAAGTTGGTCTAGCAATTTTTGGTATTTGACGCAGTCGCAGTAGATTTATTGGATTTGGTTTTTATTTTCTTAATTTTTCTCTTTGTTTTTTTTACCTAAATTATATATTTATTTTTGTTGCTTTTTTTGTGGCTATGATTTTTGGGTAAGGGTTACTTTTCATGATTTTGATATTTGAGCAATAATATTGTCAATATTTGATTAATATATCTTCTTTATTTAGTTTTGATTATTCATCAATCGAGAAAATTCTTGTTTCAACTTACTTTTCAAATAAATAAAAGGAAAACTATTGAAAAGTGATGTGGGCGGTTTATTCATGCACTCACTTTTAGTTTTCGCACACTCTTGTTAATTTTTTTTACCATTAATCCTCTTCAAGTTATTTAATTCAACGGCTGAAAATTTAAAAAGATGTGAGAAGTAAATGTGGTGTGGGTGTTTATAGCACTACCCTAATTAAAAGATGAACAAATGCTTCAAAAATTACATAGTGAAATTATTGGTTATTAGGAAGTGACTTATAGCTCAATTGATTATGAGCATTCGCCTATGCACCAGAGATCTTGTAGTCAAATCCCCCTCCCCATAGTTTAGTCTATATTATCCTATCATTTTGTCAAAAAAAAAAAAATTTATTGGTTATTGTTTTTGAGGATTTGGGTCGTATCTCGTCTTTGTACCATCTAGTTATATTATAATTTGTAACATTTCTCTAATAAAGATGAGACACATATGCGTTAGCGGATTTATCTCTATAGAGATATGGTACAAATGATGATATAAGTAGATGGTAAGTGTGGCACCACACTTGTCAATTATTAAAATCGAAGAAATATTAGGGTTTGTTATTTCTGGACCAATAAAACTCGTCCACTTGTTTCTGTAATCTTGCTCACCACAAGCCCTTGTGAAAACATGATTCTGTGTGCGTAGTCCCCGTTCTGACAGAAAATACCAGGTGCTCCAATGGCGTCATGCCAACCATCCTTCTGTCTCGCCTCCTCTCTCTCTCTCCAAATCCAAACCTCCCTCTAGTCTTTAAACCCCTCGAATGGAATCCACTCGGATCAGTATCTCAGCCACTCGTACCATGAGCCCAACTCCCCAAATTAACCAAAACCCATCTCAAGTCCCCTCTTTAGTTTCAATATTTCTCACCAAATCTCAATTAGACAACTCAAATAATTTGTTTAATCGCGGTTGGTGAGTCGACAATTCCGCGAATACAACTCTTTGACGAAAGAGCATCGTACTCCCAATACCTAATTTCCCAGCGTCAATGGAGGAAAGGACAGTGCTTTTCGGGAAGTACGAGGTGGGGAAGCTGCTGGGCAAGGGGACCTTCGCGAAGGTCTACCATGGCAGACAAATCGCGACGAACGAGAGCGTGGCGATTAAGGTGATCAGCAAGGACCAGGTGAGGAAGGAAGGGATGATGGAGCAGATCAAGCGGGAAATCGAAGTGATGCGTTTAGTCCGCCACCCGAACGTCGTGGAGCTGAAAGAAGTCATGGCGACCAAGACCAAGATCTTCTTCGTTATGGAGTACGTCAGGGGCGGCGAGCTCTTCGCTAAGGTGGCGAAGGGGAAGCTGAAGGAGGATCAGGCCCGGAAGTACTTCCAGCAGCTGATCTCCGCCGTCGATTTCTGCCACAGCAGGGGCGTCTCCCACCGCGATTTGAAGCCGGAGAATCTGTTGCTCGACGAAAACGAGGATCTGAAAATCTCCGACTTCGGACTCTCCTCTCTGCCGGAGCAGCTCCGGAACGACGGGCTTCTGCACACCCAGTGTGGGACTCCTGCTTACGTGGCGCCGGAGGTGCTGAGGAAGAAGGGGTACGACGGATCTAAGGCGGATATCTGGTCGTGCGGAGTTGTGCTGTTCGTTTTGCTGGCTGGGTTTCTGCCGTTCCAGGAAGAGAATCTGATGAACATGTACAGGAAGCTTTTCAAGGCGGAGTTTGAATGTCCACCGTGGTTTTCAACGGAGGCGAAGCGGTTGATCTCGAAAATGTTGGTTTCCGACCCGGAGAAGCGAATCACCATTCCGGCGATCATGCGCACGCCGTGGTTTCGCAAGGGGATGAAGAAACAGGAGGAGGTCACGGAACCCACGGAAGGTGTTGATGAAAAGTCCGACGGGAGCGACTCTCCGAAGTTCTTCAATGCATTTGAGTTTATTTCTTCGATGTCGTCCGGGTTTGACTTGTCGAATTTGTTCGAGAAGAAGCGGAAGGCCGGGTCCGTGTTCACGTCCAAGTGCTCGGCTGCGGCGATCATGGCAAAGATCGAGGCGGCGGCAAAGGGGCTGAGCTTTAAAGTGGCGAAAGTGAAGGACTTCAAAGTAAGGATGCAAGGGCCGAATGAAGGGCGAAAAGGGCGGCTTTCGGTGACCGCGGAGGTGTTCGAGGTGGCGCCGGAGGTGGCGGTGGTGCAGTTTACGAAGTCGTCCGGGGATACTTTGGAGTATGCCAAGTTTTGTGAGGAAGATGTTAGGCCAGCATTGAAGGACATTGTATGGACATGGCAAGGTGACGGTAGCGGTAACGGAAACGGGAAAGTCGACTGTGATCTAGTTCAAGACCGATTAAACGAAGATTAATGTGTTAAAAGTAAATTAATAGTAACAATCTTGGAAATACTGAACCTAATTTTGGGGTTTTTGGCTTTCACATTTTGTAGTTGGTTTTTTGTTTTTTGGGCTGTTTTCGGTTTTTAGTAAGAAGGAGGATTAATTTGTATATATTTTGTGATTAGAATGCTAATTAATATTTTGTAAGCGCCACAGTGGAATGTTGATAAACCTTGTAAAGACTTTAGCATTGATTTTCTGTAACTTTTTTCAACTCCAATCGCAAAACAGATGAACTCACTTTTTTTCTTTTAATTTCATAACGGAAATTACACTTATTCATCATGCGTGGCTATTTTTTATTTTCCGCATCAATTTGAGTAAAATCAATTTTCTTTTTATTATATCCTCACATTTGACATGTATTTACTTAGAATGATACCAAAAAAAAAAAAAAAAGTTTCGAAAACTTTTTGACGAAAGAATGTATTTTGAGTAAAATCTCACAATGTATAATTAATTAGTTTGGCCGTTCATATTCTAACAAGGGAGAAATTTTTCCAGATGACCGCCACATTAGCTTATTTGGAGTTCCCAACCAATACAATTTTAACACTTGCAAAAAGATTGTCATGTTTTGATATTTATGATAAGCATTAAATAAACAAAATTCCTAACATACCCCTATAGTTCAAAGAGAAAGAAGTCAGATAACTCTCCGACTACCCCCTTCCACGCCGACCACCCACCTCCATCGCCGCTATGTGATTCCACTGGTGACACTCCATATATTCTCTCTTCCTCTTGTTCTTTCCCCCTTTCTTTCTCGTTCTCCCCCACCCTATCCGAAACCACCCACCTCCGTCGACCCAGATTTGCTGTCTCCGACATCCGATTTAAGATTTGTCTTTCAGCATCCCTTGTGTCCGTCTCAGAAAGAGCACAAGAAAGAGGACAAAATATTGAGATGAAAAAGAAGGGGAGAGAGAAACGTGTGGGAAAGGGAGGGATGAGTGGGGTGGGGTGGAAGATGCAGGTCTCCGTCAAGGAGTCGGCCAATGGGGGAGGCATGGGAGGAGAATGGGTGTGGGAGGTGATTTGGAGACTGGGAATACAGGGAGTCAGTTTAATTTTATTTTTTAATTAATTGTATTTATGTTATAAGAATACATGTGTTAAGAGGTTATTAGTGGGGAACACCACTTGTAATGCTAAGGTGCGTGTTCTAGTCACATGGAAAAATTTCTCCTAATGAGGGAAGTAAGAGGGTTCGAAACTATTATAACAATTTAGGGAAGGGAAAATTTCGAACGTATGAGGAAAACCCAATAAATGTCAAACCATATACATATTCTAACCGCGTGAACTCTAACCATTTTTCTTTTCTAGACAAATAAAATCACACCCCTTAAAATTTAAAAAACAAACATCCATGTCACTTTCTAACCCAATAGCATAAGCCAAAATCACTTTGGATGCATAAGCTAAATTCACTTTCTAGGAAAAGGATCCTCCTTTTAATGGGAATCCTAGGGATCCTGTGATCGTGACCGTTCATCATACATCGTACGGTTAATTTTCATTATATACTATTTATATTTAATTTTAAAATTTAAAATAATTTTTTATAATACAATGTACGATGAATTATCAGGATTACGAAATTCCTAAAATCCCTAAAAAAGGAATCCGAGGAATATCATTTTCCCACTTTCTAAGTCAATAATCCTCAAAGCCAAAATCACATTGTTAATTAGTAATAAAATAATAAATGGGGGAGACCAAGTCAACAATGCTCAAAGACTGGAAGCTTTCAGAAGAAACTAAAAAAAAAAAAAAGTTTCCCAATAATATAAGGTACAAATTTGGCACCATAAGAAAATAAACCACATTCGTCATCTTAATTTAGAATTAATAAATGTTTAAAGTATACACGTCGACAATATAGTTCCACCTAATTATAATAGCTACTAGCCTATTAGCTTCTGGGACTGGTAGACTGGCAGTTGGAAAATGAAAAATATTATTATGGTGGAAACGGTTGCGCTTTCTCTCTCCGTTGTGGACATGGATCTTTTTCGGTTTCAATTGTCTTAATTTTATGGATCAATGAATTCGGATCATTAAAATTTGATTTAACGACTAAAATTATCATTTTAAAGTAAGCTTCTGTTTGTAATCGTTATATCAAATTTCTTAGGATTAAGACAATTGGATCCGGTGAGGATCCATGTCCTTCATCCACCATCTTTCTGGTGCAGTTTCTGACGCACGTCCAACGAGCTGAGAGGATGAGAGAACGCTGCTTCTCGAAAAAGCACTTTGGTAAGTTTGGTTATTGATGGATGTCACTGTACTCACTTTTAGTAAGCCCTAATTTTGGAAAATTGGGTAACAACATTCCAAAATGTTAATTTTTTTTTCTTTCAAAAAAGAGATTAATTGGTGGTTTCGTCACGGTAGTCCAACCTTTTAAAAGCCTGAAATACTCACAGAAACGTTTCAGCCTCTCTCTGACTATCATCGCGTGATTCATTGGCGTCAGGAATTGGACCTAATAATATGTTGAGACAAAAATATGAATATGAATGTTTGACCACATTATACACGTAAGTCACTCTTCTAAAAGTATAAGATTTATTATATGTTAGTCTTGCTCACTTTACGCTAATCACATTTAATATAAGACGTGCCTCAATCATATTTCCTTACTAAATTATTGAATGATACTGCACAAAGACCTAATTTCTTAATAGGGTGGGGAAGAATGCAAGGTATGTGTACTTTTCATCTCCACCATAATGCATAAATATGGTCCATATTTAAGAGAGATTGCCTTGCAAGTAATTGCATCAACCAATATTATGAATTTATGGTATTGCTCAAGTAACTTGTGACCCTCAGTCATTGATGTACTAATAAGATAGAGAAATATCATGTAGATTTATATACATGCGCCTTAATAATTGTGAATTGTTGTTGATGTAAGTGGGATATAAGATTTGCCTAAATAACTGAAGTCAAGGCTGGTTTTTTTGTTTTGAGTTGCTTAAATTTATTTAAAAAGTTGGAGCCTTAATTGTGTTTGATAGATGAAATAAAGTGTTTTTTTTCCTTTCCGAAATCATAGGTCCAAAACAGCATAAAGAAGAAGTAGCTCTACACATGTTTCTCAATAAAGTTTTTTTTTTTTCATTGAAGGCAGGTGAATAACACCAATTAATGAAACTTTCCTATCGACAAATCATTTCTCCATATTGTTTTTTGCTAAAAGAACTTTTAGCACTACAGTTTACCAAACACTTACCTGTTTTTTTCACAGCTGTTTATTTTCACAGCATTGCAAAAACATCTTTAAAAAAATACAACAACCCCGAACTAGCCCTCAATCAAATGCAAGTAAATAATTGACAGTAACACGACTCATGACAATGACATGTATGTATGACATAAACTTATAAAACATTATTTATGTACACCTCAAGATTTCCAGAACTTAGGCTGTAGTGGTAGTGTGACATACACTACACGAAGGCTAGAGTTCAACTCTTGTCTTGCCCTTATCCCTTATTGAATCAAACACAACACAAAAATTGATGTCGATAGAGTTTCCAACAAGTGCAGAAAAAATCTTCTGAGCGTTCATGCATGCATGCATGCATGACAAAACCGATAGGCATTGACTACGAGCAAGTTTCAATGTCCCGTATAGAGCAACAGATAATTAGATCCTTAAACACATGGAGTTTAACACAATTAGGTTTAGTGGATGCTTAATCAAGTTTAGGAATGGAGAAAACAAAGATGACGTACGTACAGCTCCATTACAAAACAAAATCTTATCTGCCGAATCACTTTCGTCTTTCAGTGGTAACTAGGGTTTAGGGGTCACTTATGTTCCCTACTCTGTGTGTTCTAGCTAGTTATGCAGGTAGATCCAACGAGGAGACACCACGTCACATATTTCAGATAAGATAAGGTTCTCACTTTAGGGGGTGGATTGTTAAGCCACTCAAGATTAAACCGCACAAATTATCGCATGTTTCTAAGTTTCTCAATGACCATATTGTTAGCACACATTAATACACTATGTTCTTGTAAATTAGCAAGCGATTATACTAATTGATGTAATAAGTGAATCTATTACGTCAAACAACTTATATTTGTGATGCGGTCGTGATTTAAATATGGTCTATGTTTTATAAAGGACCACAATATTAGGATCAGTCACGCATGCCACCATGAGCATATGGTGGCATATCTTAAACATTCTTGGCAAATGACTCACAAAATGATAACCGTTGAGATCACACGAGGGAGATATTAGCACTTCTCTTTCAGATAGAGAAGTAGAGGTTTGACTGGTGGTTTTTGTGGTTCAAGGTTTTGACTGGTGGTTAGACATAGGACACAAACACCGGATCGGATAAAAGTAGGCCAGAAAGGCCCAAACATTAAAAACTGGCCTTTTCATGGCCAGAAGGTGTCCATTTGGGTTTTATTACAACGGAATCAGAGTCCGCAATGACTGCGTGGCCTGAAGATTTCAATCCATATCAGTAGAAGAAGCCACATCGGTGTGTCCACCGGATCCAATGGGTTAGGCTGGACTGGGCACATAAGAGCATCTTCAATGTGAGTCTATATTTAAGAACTTCCACCACTATATTCGAGTACTCATTTAAGGATTTAAAAGAAATCTTTGAGACTCAAGGAATATTGTCTCCAACGGGAGAGTTCTTATAGTAGAATCCCTAAATTTGAGGTTTTTACGATTTTATGTGATAATTTGATTATGTGCACATTTTTTGTTTATTTTAACCTTTTTTAATTAATTTAACGTCACGTCGTCGTAAAATATTTTTTTTGAACATTTTAACAAACAAAAAAAATTCAAATTCTGACACCAATTTTTTTTTTTTTTTTTTTTTTCACAAAAACATAATTAGAATTGTTTCATTATTGGATTATGTCCTGACAAATTGATTAGGTAGGTAGTTGAAGGTGGGGTGGGGGGTTGCGGGGGAGGTGAAGGTGGGGTGGGGGATTGCGGGGGAGGTGGGTGTGTGGTGGGTTTTGGATGGGAGGGGAGGTGAAGAGAGTGGAGGAGAGGGAGGTGGTCGGGGGAAATGGGTTTTCAGTTTATTTATTTATTTATTATTTTTAATAGGATAAATTATTATAATATTTTTAATATATAAAAAATTATTTTTTTGCCACATGGCATAAATTTGGCAGCCACGCGGCACAAATACGGTAGCCATGTGGCACAAATGTAGCAGCCACGTCAGCTTCTAACAATTCAATGGATGGAAAATGTAACGAATGTATTATATTGAAATAAAATAGTACTTGAGGTATGAAAGTGAAATATTTTGAAAATGTTGTGTGAGATTGTAATAGACCTCAAACCTGAGGTGGTAGATGTTGTATGAGATTGTAATAGACCTCAAACCTGAGGTGGTATAGTGTAATTTACCAAAAAAAAAAACATTGATGATGCTGGGATCCGCGACTGCAGTTGCGTCAGTAGCTGTCTGGTGAGTCTAGCAATAGTCGAGAGTAGAGGCAAGTGAACTTCAGCTGCACAACATCAATTAAGGTTGTGGGGCCTATTTTCCAATCAAGGTTGTGTACCTATACAATCCCTATATGTGGGTATATACACCAAGTATTTGGTGATGGACTCACTTTCGGATCTATTTAGATTGTGCCACTAAGTACTACGGTTTTGTAGTATTCCTCTTCATTTGTAAGTGAAAGGTCTTAGTTTCAATTATCACTAAAGGCGAATTTGAATCACATTATTGCTAGCTTATTGTGAGGCTAAGCGCACTCTTTCCCCTTTAGTGTAAATAATATCGTTTGTTAAAAAAAAAAAAGTATTTTTTTTTGGGATAGAAATTAGAGTTTAGGCTCAATCTTGGGATTTTGTAACCACTGTGTTAATTTCATAAATAAACGAAAAGACTAATCGGAGATTGGGATAAAACCGAAAGGTTGTTTAATTATTTGAGAATTCATCCATTACATTCGGAGCCAAATGGTTTAAATAGACTTAATTATAGCCTTGCAAATGCTCAAGGGTCTTTTGGAATAGAACATTAATCTCACATAAATCGAAAGGTTCAATTTTTATTACGGAATTTAAAATGCGATTTTGGAAGCATAAACGGCCTCAGATGGCTAAAATCCATTATATGTCATAGAAAGGTTATGCGTTAGAACTGAGATGCTGTGCTCTTTTCGAAAAGGTATCATGAGCCCAACATGAAGCTTAGACGTCAAATTTGTAAATTTCTGTTGCGTCCTTTTGTCTTCCTTCGGCCCCATTTAGCTATTTGTTCTACATCACCAAGTCTTATTGACGACTTTGTAATTTCTCTTAGTCCTAGCCTTTTGTTAGCATCCAAACGAAAGACCTAATGGCGTTATCGATTAATCGATCGAGGAACTCCAAAGGGAGCATGTGGTGTATTTTTGTCTCTGAAAAAGTACAACAAAAAAGCAAAACACGTACATTATCAATTTATCATCATCGACGACAACAAAACAAGTGAAAAGCAACCTCAAAAAGTTCATGGACAAATGAAATAGGGTTTAATCATACATCAGCTGACGTAAACATGCTGGTGTAACGCAGTGACTCACATAAAAAAAAAAAACAGGATTATGCTTGACTCACCAACTTCTAGTCTTCTTCTTCTTCGTACATGATTTATATTATCATAGATGAAATGATTAATTAACATGTAGTGATTGCATACACAATGGACAAAAGTTGTGTACAATTTGGGTATTTTGCCTAAGTGCGCATGCATGGTGAATATATATATATATGGATTATGACATGATGTGTGTGGATGCGATCCCTCTCAACAATATGTCTAGCTTGTTAACAAAGACAAATTAAAATTGGTTTAATAGCAAATAATTTAAGACTTCTAGTTAACAAAAACATAAATTTCGACAAACACATTAGTGGCAGAAACACGCGTGGACGATTTGTAAATCAGAATTACATTAGTAAGAAAATTACTAGTGATTAATTTATATGCACGCAAATACAATTGACTAATATAATTTATACACATGGCAAATGGCCAAACAGTAGACACACCACGCCATGCATAGATGGAAAACCATTTTCTGTCTCTCTCTGTTAGGGCATGATAAAGAAGAGACCTTGTAAGATAATCCTAATTAATCAAACAATAGATGAACTTAGTTTCTATTCCTTAACATTTCTCCGTGGAAAAGGAGTTCGTTCAGTTAGTTTCCTGGAAATTTCTATGAAAGTTGGCGAGTGACAAAGAATATAATAATATATAACATACAAATAAACCCAAAAAAAATGATGACGTGCACAAGCTTACGTTATGCAGGTCACTAGTATATGATCCTACATACAAATTCCACACGACAAGATAGCTAGTTGCCAATAAAATCTTAAGATTTGTTTGGAATTATTTTTAAAATGATTGAAAGAGTTTTTAAAGAAAATATTTTTGGATTCTAAAAGTATTTAAAGTGTTTCATGCAACAAGCACTAATTATGTACTTCTTGTACGAAGTAATAAAGTGTTTTTTCAGCAATAACTTACTATTTTACTAAGAATGGGTTACAAAATCATTTTCGTTAAAATCACTTTTAGTCGTTTTAAAAACATTTTCAAATAAATCATTAGTCCTATTAGCTATTACCTTGATGCAATGACTTTGAAAAACATAGGAGATGGATATCAGGACAACTTTCTACCTCTACATGCGGCTGCAGTTTATGAACACGATCAATACACGGTTGCTTGCTTGGAGTTTTTTCATTTTAGAAAATAGCAAGAAACAACAATTAATTTGCTCTCTTGAATAGTATATTGACTCCAAGCATTACGACGTTTTATTTAGGTACTAACCCCTTCGAGCGCTTTTTCACTTATGTCGATTGGTTTTATCAAGTTGTCTCTTATGTAAATTGTAATCGTTTTTGTTCAATTATTTAAATGTTAGTAATTTACTCTTTTATGTGACTTTTTATTGATTATTAAATTATATTAAATTTACCTTTTATTATATCGAATTCCGCTTCTAAATTTTTTGAAGTTTCACCAAAATTTTATAAGTATATAATATGTATCTTGGTCTTAAAAAAATGATGTCCACCAACCTTCCATAACTTATTTAAATAGGATGGTACCTCAAATTTCAAAACTTTGTCATATGTATGATTCAAAGTTGTCGTATATATAACCTACATAGCCAATCTATACAAATGGTTGCAATCTTTGTATACAAAGACTATGGTGTTTTCAATGTGCTTATGAGTTCTAATTAATCATTGGATCATACAATAATTATGGTGAGAGCGAGTCATGGCGCAGCAGAAATGTTACTTTTTTGTGACCGAAAAATCACAGATTCGAGTCGTGAAGACACTTTTTTTGCAAAATAAGGATAAGCCGTGTACGGTAGACATTCCCTCTTCTCAAACTCTCGCAAAGCGAGAAACCTTGTTAGTTTAGAATCATCATTTTTTATGCGATAATCATGGTCTAAAGACTTCAAGATAGTTAAAGCAAAAGAAAGACTTGTATTTTTTCCATGGTTTTCTTCCACGTTGTAATGTCATACAAAAACAGTAATATATAGGATGATTGCATCAATACTATTCGACTTTTCATCTCTTCCTCCCTCTACCAAACGCTATAAGATCACGATGAGGATCGCCACACGGATATTATTCATCTAATAACCTATAATATTATATTATCAACTTGAAATATAGGACTACAAAGACTAACACACAGTAGCAGAAAAAAAAAATTCGAAAAGCAATAACATTAGTGTGGATGTAAATTTCTTCCTCTTGTTTTTGAACAAAATTACACCTACAAAACAAATAACACCTTAGGTCAAGGCCAATAGCCTCACGCGCCCACGATGAATGTGTGGGGGGGGGGGGAGGGGGGGTTTTGGCCGAAGAACCTCCGATGCCAAAGTTAGAATTTTGAGGGAAAAGTGTTTGAAGAATTTTGAGTATTTGGCAAGAGTGTAGACCTAGGTTTTTAGAGAAAATGGGGTAGTATATATAGGGCATGGCGGGCCTCCTTGGGGGAGAAGGTGGCCGGCCCTTTGTGGTGTTTTTGAGTGTATTTTGTAGTTAATTGGTAATTTAATTAGCCATTAATAGATTAATTAGGTAATAAATCTATTAATTAGCTAATTAACATAATTTAAAATGAATGTTTTGGGGGTTACCTTGTGGAGAAGATGGATGAAATAGGTTTTGAATAAATACCTATTTTGGGCACTTTTGACTTGATTGTGGGATGATTGTCCATTACTCGCGCATGGGAATTCTGGTGCTCATCAAGGGTAATTTTATCTTTTCTACCCAAAAATCCACGTGTCGTCTCTTGATTATTTTTGGCTCCACAAATGCCCCCACACCTGCTGGGCTGCTCGCGGGAAAGGGCAGCAAGTGTAGAGATCTCCAATTTTGATGCAGATTCTCTCTTGGACTTGGAATTAGATTCCTCTAAGAAAGGGAAATAAATCGCCTCCAAAGCCTATTTAAGCCTACCTTAAGTAGGGGATTAAATCAACTTCGGAGGGCAATTACTTATCCCTACAAGAAAGAAAGAAAGCTAAAGGATATTTGTTCCCCCTCTCCTAGCACTCTTCTTTGCCTGCCCGTGCAAATAACTGTCTTCTGTTGATTTCTTTGTCTTCTTCGTGCCGCACCGATGTAAGAAAAACTTAATTCTCCTTGTCTTCTTCTTGGGAGATGCCGCCACGGGGCAGCCGTTGGGGTGGTGCAGCACGTCGGCTGGCAGAGGCTAGGAGTCGGCTTGGCATGAGCCAAGAAGGTGGTGTGTCAAGGGCCATTGCTTGTGCTGCTCGGCTTGATTAAAGCCAAGGATTGGCTCAGCATGGGATGAGGAAGTGGCGTGGAATAGGCAACGGTATGGGCTGTTTGCCAAAAATAAGGAGCTTGAGTTTGATTTCTCAGCTGCCGTAGATGAGGCAGTCAAGGGTGGAGCTGCCAAGATCGAAGCTGTTGAAGATGAAGTGTCAGATGAGCGAACTGTTAAGTGCAAAAGTGACTGTTGCCCTATAACCATTTGCTGCCTGGTTGATCTTTAAACATTCGATCTTTTGAGCTATGTGGCATTCTCACACTGGAAAGCTTACCTAGATGGGTGTTGGGGAATTAGTTTACCCTCTCACACTGGAGAGCAATTAGTTTACCCTCTCGCACTAAAGAGCAATTAGTTTACCCTCTCGCACTAGAGAGCAATTAGTTTATCCTCTCGCACCGGAGAGCAAACCCATATAGGTGTTGGGGAATTAGTTCTCGCACTGGAGAACAACTAGTTTATCCTCTCGCACTGGATAGCAAACTCATATGGGTGTCGGGGAATTGGTTTACCCTCTCACACTAGAAAACAATTAGTTATCCTCTCGCACTGGAGAGCAAACCTATATGGGTGTCAGGAAATTTATTTACTTTCTCGCACTGGAGAACAATTAGTTTATCCTATCGCACTGGATAGCAGACCCATATGGGTGTCAGGGGAATTGGTTTACCCTCTCGTACTGGAAAGCAATTAGTTTATCCTCTCGCACTGGATAACAGACCTATATGGGTGTTGGGGAATTGGTTTACCCTCTCGCATTGGAGAGCAATTAGTTTATCATCTCGCACTGGAGAGCAGACCTATAAATGGTTTTGAGCAGCTGTTGTGGACAGCAGTTGAGGAAAACGGACAACTGAAATAATCCTCAGCCTGCGAGGTCTTGTTTGGCGAACTGCTTGTGGAACCCACGTAAGGGTGTAAGTGCAGCGAGCTGCTTCCAGAATTATTGTGCCATCATTAGGTGTTTCATTGTGTATGTTTTTGAGACTTGGTTGACACAAGCAACATGGCAAAATCAACACGGCTAGGAGTCGTGGTGCAAGATTAGCACAGTTATGAGCCATGGTAATAGGTCAATGGTTGCCGGGAGCCGTGGAGCAGGTAGGCACGGTTGTGAAAGCAAGGCTTGGGCCAGGTTGTGCGCAGCAGAAGGAATTGGACCACTAGGTCTGTGATGCTCGGCTACTTATGATGTTCTGCTTCAGTATTTAATCATTTGGAGTGTTGAGAACAAGGCCTGCCCCCCAGTTCTTGGTAGTTGGGCTGGTGTGTCCTTCTGGTACTTGTTTGCCCTCGGTGTGCCATTAGGCTGAGCTGTTGCGTTTGTCGGCATATAATTAGTCTTTGTATCTGGCAATCTATGTGGGGTAGTGTTGTCTGCTCGATCTGTCATTGAAAGATAACTCGCTTATGTTGGTCATGTCTCATCAGAGCACCTTGTCAATAGCTTCGTTGCGTGGGAAATCACGCAATCGCTCAGTCATGAGCCTTTCTACTTCTTCCTGAATTTTCCTTTGTTGGGGATGCCCAAGTTCTCGGCCGCCCCCAGTCGTGACCTGCTGGTTTAGGTTGCTCATCCATGTGTTTAGCTCATCTACGGCTCGGCTGCGGTGCATGTGGTATGTTTCTAACAGACGAGCAGGTAACTTGCAGGCTGCTGGTTGAACTTAAGCCGGATTGAGTGATTGCTTCTCTTCATCCGATGTGCTGCCTACTTTGATGTGAGGTGGATGATGCTCTTTGCGGGCCTTGCCGCGAATGAACACTTCTCCTGGAATGTTTCTCATGTTGATTATTGAAGTGTGGCCCCAACCATGAGTGTATGTTTGTCTGTGGGCCTAACTGAGAATGCACCCTCCTCCACGCGTTAAAACGAGAGTATACGTTATCTCGGGGGCCCAATCAGGAGTATAATTCGTTAGAACGCTCGGTTCGTGACTGGTCAAGTGGCTGCTTGCTGGGATGTTGCTGGAAAGATTCTTCGTCTACCCTTGTCCTATTTCGAGACACCTCGTCAAGGGCACATTGCATCTCGGTGTGCTGCAAGAGTTGATTCACCAAGGTCGTCTGCTATGCGAGGGTGCTCGTCAACTCTATAACTTGTCAAGACAAGTGTTGTTCTCCATTTGGGTTGGAATAACTTGGAAGGAATGTATCTCATTGAGCAGTGGAAGTGTGGTAGACTCCGGGCGCGAGATTTGAGTTGGGAAATGTCAAATCCATGGTAGTTGGCTCCTCGGCAGAAGCAGGCTGGGCCGCGAGAGTGGGTTGTTCGGCGGAAGCAGGCTGGGCCGTGAGAGTCGGCTGCTCGGTAGAAGCAGGCTGGGCCATTGGAGCAGGCTGGGCCGCGGGAGCAAGCTGGGATGCAAGAGCAGGTTGGGTTCAGCTTGACAACGCGTTGGGCATATAGTGACTTGGCTTGGGCCGTGACCTTGGTGTCGTTGGCCTTGGATGGCACAGCTCAAGCCATGGTGGTGACACCATGAACCTCGTCGCTGGTGGCTACCGTGGTGGTGCCGTTTCACTTATTATCATATTTAGCCTCATGGATCGCCACGGTCCCATCTCTTGAATATTGGAATTTTCACTTTTTGAATTTTCTAAATTTCTAGCCATTGTACTTCTTTTTTACATTTTATCAAATAATTTTTGCAAATAACAAATTCTAATAATAAAAACGTACAAAAAATCTACAAATGGACAAGAAAAATAGAAAAACCTTGGATGCGAGAGTCTTCTACGAGTGTGGGACTCAACTCTCAATGAAAGTACCAATTTGTGGATGCAAATTTCTTCCTCCTTGTTTTTGGACAAAATTGCACCTACAAAACAAATAACACCTTAGGTCAAGACCAATAGCCTCACACACCCACGATGAATGGGGGGAGGGGGGGCTTTGGCCGAAGAACCTCCGATGCCAAAGTTAGAATTTTGAGGGCAAAGTGTTTGGAGAATTTTGAGTATTTGGTAAGAGTGTAGACCTAAGTTTTTGGAGAAAATTGGGTAGTATATAAAGGGCATAAAGGGGCATGGTGGGCCTCCTTGGGGGATAAGGTGGCCGGCCCTTTGTGGTGTTTTTGAGTGTATTTTGTAGTTAATTGGTAATTTAATTAGCCATTAATAGATTAATTAGGTAATAAATCTATTAATTAGCTAATTAACATACGTTAAAAGGAATGTTTTGGGGGTTACCTTGTGGAGAAGATGGATGAAATAGGTTTTGAGTAAATACCTATTTTGGGCACTTTTGACTTGATTGTGGGATGTTTGTCTACTACTCGTGCGTGGGAATTATGGTACTCCTCAAAGGTAATTTTGTCATTTATGCCTAAAAATCCACATGCCGTCTCTTAATTACTTTTTACTCCACAACTAGGTGGCCGACAAACACACTACCACACAACTTGGGTTCATGTACACTTCTTTGCTTTATAGGACATAAATATTTCCGTTCTTCTTTATTCGTCACTTTTAAGTAGTTTGTAGCTAATGTAAGAAAGCACAAATAGCTTTTACATATTCGTATACTTTGAGAAAAATCATGTGGTTATATGTAACATTTGCTGGTTAAATACTCTTGAGTTAGGTCACCAATAGCAGGTGAGCCACTACACATTACCTATCTTGACTTATAGTTTTTGACCCAAAAAAATCTTGGCTAAGTGGACTCATCAACTTGTTAGAACATGAATTTGGGCCTTGGTACGGAGTGATTTTTCAGTGTACCTATAATACGGTCCAGTACAATATAATACAGTTGATTAGAAATTTGAAAAAGAAAATTCCAACAAATTATATTATGATACTTGGTATACATGGTTGTGTTTTCAACATATTGAAATTTTTTTCCTCGGTGTGGATACATCACACCCCTCATCTTGATCATATTCAATACAAGTTGGGGAGTAACTAAAAGGGACTTGGCTTTTCTGCCCTCCCACTTCCCATATACTTCCATCCCCTCATATTTGTGCGGTCACAGTTAAGTCATGTCAACATTTTATATTACTATTACTTTTTGTCTTATTATCTCTATAAAAAAATTAATATAAAATGTTGACGTGACTTAACTGTGACCACACAAAATAGAAGAGGATGAGAGTGTATGGGAAGTGGAAAGACAGGGACAAGGACTGTCTGCCCTCCACTTCCAGTGCCCTCCCCGTACCCTCCTGTTTTGTGTGGTCACGGTTAAGCCACGTCAACATTTTATATTGTTTTTTTATAGATATAATAAGACAAAAATGAATAGTAATATAAAATATTGCGTGGCTTAACCGTGACCACACAAACAAGAGAGCACGAAGAGGGCACCGAAAATGAAGGGTAGACAATCCTTGTCCGAAAGACAGAGAAGCCAGGTCCAACTAAAAGTCCAGTGGAGATCATTGTAAGCATGTTCGATTACAAAGAATGGAGTGACAAGACGTGTCATTCTTATTTATTTGTTTATTAACAACTAAAAACATGAAAAATTGTAGGAGTCCTATAGAATTTGGGTATGACGTATCTAAAAAATTGGAGTATGGCTTGTTCATCTCTTACCTATTTTTTCATACTTACTCTTCCTTGTCTCCATACCATGTATAGAGCTCTTCTATACATTTTGGATGCGCTTGTTGTACATGATTTTTTTTGAATTGGACTAGCTTTAAGAATTAAGTTGGATTGACTTGGTATGAACTCACTTCAGAGACTAAATCATTAAAAAAAGAGTCCAACCACCAACTCACGAAGACAGGAGCTGTCAACATTTTCAGTTTCTGGCAACCTAAATTTGTCAACCAGTTCACACTTGAATGCATGTAATGTATATTTACCCCGATTTCAAGTCATGGTCGAGTTGGGTCAAATATTGATATATCTTTTTCAGAAATGTAGATATATCCAAAAATATCGAGGCAAACTTTATTAATTATTGACTTTATGGATTTATCAAAAGCTATATGTAATTAACTACATAAAATTTGACCTTTCCAAGATATTGATATATCTTTTTCAGAAATGTACATATCCAAAAATATCAAGGCAAACTTTATTAATTATTGACTTTACGGATTTTATCAAAAGCCATATGTAATTAACTACATAAAAATTGACCTTTCCAAGTTATTAATTAATTAATTACAGTATTGTCACAGTTGAAGACATTTTCACACTTGCAAGTATCAAATGGATTTTCCTGCATTTCACACTGGGGGGGTTAATTTCAATTAGTCATAAACCTTGTCCAAAAATTAATTTGCAAATATAAAAACACGATAAAATATATATGATTTATTTTTAGCTATGCTCATATACTCGCACAAAATCTCACTTGCTTCTTTGTATTTTATTAACTTTTTAGTCAAAATGATTTGTAAAATTAGCATAACTCAGGTGAATGATATGAATATGGTGGGGGGAGGATGGTATTTATCATGGTGAAATATTTATGTCTTCTTAAAAAATATAGGACCATGTAATGGTGAAATGGTGACCGCGTCTTAGATTGATATAGTTATATTTTTGAACTTATTATTATAATTATATTGAAATGTAATTTTTAGTTGAATAAAATATTTTAATTTTAACTTTTTTGTAATGGGGCGGGGCAGGGAATCCGTTCTCCATTGGGGACGGGGATGGAGATCCCCTCATTTAAAAATTACGGGTTTGAACAATTAATATTATCTACACTAAAATAAGGATGTGAGTTTAACTTCACAATGAGGTAATGTGGTTCAAATTCGTCTTTGACGAGAATCGAACTTAAGACCTCTCACTTACCAGAGAAGAGGAATATAACTAAATTGTAATACTAAGTCACATGAAGGGGGAATACTTAACGAGGGCATATATTGTAATGGCATACTCATTGCTGCTTTTGCCATCAGAGGCGAATATGATGAAGGGTAAGGGGACATTTGACCTAGCTCTCAGTTTTTTTAGGTAAAGTTTAAACTTTAAAGTTCATCATTTTCTCTTAAAACAATAAGTCTTAGACTCGAATCTCGTGGATGATGAATTTGATACCAAATTAGGTTGTCCATTGTGTGGCTTAGCCAAACTCCCCCTCCCCTTAGTGTAAAATTATATCAATATACTAAAATAAATAAATAAATAAAAGGCTAACCCTCTCCTTCCAATCATTTTATAATTTTGAGCTTCCGGCCCTATATATATATATATAAGGCTAACCCTCTCCTTCCAATCATTTTATAATTTTGAGCTTCCGGCCATATATATATATATATATATATATATATATATATATATATATATATATATATATATATTTTACCCTTTGTTTGACCTATAACAATATTGACCTAAGGAATGCTAGGGAAACCATCTTTTATAAATCATGTGGCAGTTGATGGTTGGACTCATTTTTAATGATTTAAAGAAGAAGTACAACCATCGATCACCATATCATGTGGTTTACAGAATATGGTCTAAAAATTTGGTCTCTCTAGCATCACCCTTAACCTAAAGACAAAATTATAAGAGCACTAAAAAAAAGGATGTACATTAAGGGTACGTTTATTGCATCGAACTATCTCAGACTAAACTTGTCACATCCCGGTCCGGGCCCCCACCACATCCAGGGCTCGACTCCGTTATAGCACGATATTGTCCGTTTTGGGCCCCGACCACGCCCTCACGGTTTTGTTTATGGGAACTCACACGAGAACTTCCCAATAACAAAACCGTGAGGGCGTGGTCAGGGCCCAAAGCGGACAATATCGTGTTATGGCGGAGTCGAGCCCGGAATGTGGTGGGGGCCCGGGCCGGGATCTGACAATTTGGTATCAAAGCCAATCCCTGGTTGGAAGTGTGCCGAAGAGAACGTCGAGCCCCAAAGGGGGGTGGATTGTAAAATCACATCGCCCAAGGGTGAGGATCCTAATATGTATATTCTCATCTTTACTTAGCACGAGGCCTTTTGGGAGCTCACCGACTTCGAGTTCCATCAGAACTCTGAAATTAAGCGAGTTCGTGCGAGAGCAATCCTAGGATGGGTGACCCATTGGGAAGTTCTGCTCGCGTGAATTTCCAGAAATAAAACTATAAGGGCGTGGTCGGGGCCTAAAACGGACAATATCGTGCTACGGCGAAGTCGAGCCCGGGATGCGGTGGGGGCCCGGGCCGGGATGTGACAAAACTAGCTTTAAAGACTAAGCTAGACTGGCTTAGAATAGATTAAGTTGGACTAACTTAATGAAGCGCTTGGTAAGTATTGAACTAAAAAATAGGATAATAAAAATTAATTTTTTTTTATAACAATTGATACTATATACACTAAGGGGGTGGGGGATTGGGCTATGGCTCACAATGGGCTATCGCTAATATGGTTCAAATTCGCCTTTGACAAGAATTAATATCTCTCACTTACAAGTAAAAATGAATACCACTATACCATAGTTTTAAGATAATAAAAATGATTTCAATGAAAATGCCTTCAACAATTTCGTCACAATTCCTCAACTAATTATACGGCTTCACTTAGAAAAGATTATAAATTCAAAGAAAACACCTTCAACAATTTCCTCCCACAATGACAAAATCCCATATGTGCAAACACAAGCCACTGCATCATCGTATTCCGGTGGAACCCAATCAATTTTCACAATTCCAGCATCCTCATGCACCTAAAGAAAAAAAAAATTACACACTTGAAGAGGCCCGATCTGTGCCCACAACCAAACATAAATATATAAAAAAATGAGTAAACGGAGAATACAAGGACAAAAGGTAGGAAATCGAGTCACAAACCGAGAATCTGACGAGAATGTTAGCTTCATGATCATTGCAGAAAATAGTGCAGTTACCTGGCGCTTGTGGCTTGACATTTCTAAGTTGAACCGTCCAAGTCGTTGACGTGCGCTCGGGCGGCGAACTCGAAATGCTACCATCGCCCAGCCTCGCTCATCTCGATGACCAATTCCATCCACTTATCTTTGGCCCGATCGGAACTCAAATGACGAGTCGCTTCTAAGGAATATTTTTCAATCGACCCCTCAATCGTCTTGTCCCCTATTTCTCGTCGGTAAGTTGTGGTTCAAACGCTTCATTGTATGGAGCCAAAGGAAGCTCGTCATACAATATCTTTGGCTGGAGTAGTTCCAAGAAGAAGGCCGATATGTGCCCATGATGGTTGGATGCAATGGAGGTATATGGGTCTTGTCGGAGATGGAAGAGGCAAAAGATGGTAGAGAAGGAAGACGAAATAGGCAAAAAGGGGTCTGAGACTTAAACTAGGCGGAATAAGGTAGCGAAGTAAGACAGAAGAGGTAGAAGAAGGTCTGGGACTTAGACGAGGTAGAAGTAGGGCTGGGCATGGGCCGGGCTGGGCCCAAATTTGGAGGAATCGGACCTACCCGTTTTAAAATGTAACAGGGTGGGCTGGGCCGGGTAGAAGGATTTTAAGTTTGGAAACCAAACCTAACCCAACTTGTTTCAAACGAGCCGGTTCGAGATGGGTCCACGGGTCCAATTACTTCTTTTTTTTCGGTTTTGATACAGAGCTCTAGAACGTTCCAGATTGCTCCTACAGCCACAACAGTTCTTCCCAATCAACCAAAACTGATTTCCCAAATCAACGCCACAACTCCCACCAAGCAGCACCGTAAAGATGAAATGAAGTGATACCCCGTCTCCCAGCCATGAACACCACACCAGTCTCGGCTAGAAATTGAAAGAAGCATGTGGAGTTCAGTGAATGTCTGAGGTGACGAAGGTGAATCGATGATAGTCTGAGTTTGGTGACGTCGTCGAGGAGAGATAGGAAATTAAGAAACATGATAGGAGTGGGAAAAGATGAGTCGACGATTGTAGTGATATGGTGAATCGGTGGTGGTCTGCGTTCGGTGATGTCAACAATGAGAAATAGGAGTGGGAATAGATGAGTTGAGTGGGAAAGGTAGTGGTCCTCGTCTCTCTTGCTCATTTCTCCCAATCCCAAATCAAGTTCTATGTCTCTCGACTCTGATAATGCCTAAACCAGAGATCTC
This sequence comes from Malus sylvestris, assembly GCF_916048215.2. Taxonomy (NCBI): domain Eukaryota; kingdom Viridiplantae; phylum Streptophyta; class Magnoliopsida; order Rosales; family Rosaceae; genus Malus; species Malus sylvestris. Next base: position 4,368,283 of record NC_062267.1, on the reverse strand, counting down.
GATGCCGGTGATGGGGTAGTCATCATTGTTGCGGTGGCGATGGGTTGAAGATGGATTAGTCTTTTGGGTTTTCGGTCATATCGTCGAGGGAGATAGATAATAGTGGGAAAGATGAGATGAGTGTCGGTATTATAGGACTCAGGATGGAGAGAGATTGGGAGAAGGACAATCAAGAAGATGGGTCATCGTGGTGGTTGCCAGACTTGCTACAGCGATGATGTTCTAGATGGTGGAGAAGGTGACTGACGGAGACTGTGGGTGGAAGGGAGGGGACGCAAGAAAAAGTAGAGTTTGAAACCAGAAAGACTCGGGTTTGATTGAGACCTAGAGTAAAAACTGACGTTTAAGATTGGATGATATTATCCTCTTCAATCTCATCTGTCTATTGCAATTACAAACGAGCCGGTCTGGGACCCCATTTTTCTATATATCTGGAATCGCCCCGCCTAAAAAATTTCATTGCCCCACCCTACCCCGTTTCTCTTATTAAAAATTGGAATTGACCCGTACCTGCCTTGAACCTTGATTACTCGCCCCAACCCACAGTTCTTATACTCGTTTGCCCACCCCTAGGTGGAAGTGGAGAGATTTTTTAGTGTGACCAGTATACGAGGTGGTACACCATTGTCACTATACAAATGGTGGGATATGTGTGTTAAAAGTTAACAACTTAAAAAATAAAATTTCCCACCACTTATATAAAAACACGTGGTGTACCCCCGTGTTCCAGTCAATGAAAAATTTCTCGTGGAAATTCGTTCTTAGCAATCCCTTTCTTTTCGAGGGCTCTCGCTAAGAATTTCTAGCGAGTGCCTTTTAATTTCATTAAATTTAGTTCCAATATGAAACAAACACTGGACTGCACTAGTAGGTAGTCCAGTCTAATCCAGTGAGAGTTAATGAGGCCTAAAAACACACCCTAAGTATACAATGGTATGGGTCGACCAAGTGCTCGACGAAATGCTTCATCGAAAACATTGAATTTTTTTTTTGGCACTACATGTGCTATTGTTTAATGGAACAAGGTAATCCTGTATCTGCCATTGCTTAGTTGTGCCCTCAGTGAATTTGCTATTTAGCTTTGCCATGATTGTCATCCCTAATGAAAATAATCATCTAGCAATAAACCATTGTTCCATAACTGCAATAAACTTTGTATGCCGACAAATATACAAAATTTACAAATGGTTAATCTTCCTAAAGGGGGCACGTAGAAATTAATTCAAAAGCTGTGGTCCGTGAAGATATGAACAGATAAAAAGTCCAAGGTTTGTTGAAAGTTGGAAGGAGCTAAGCAAGCACACAAGTTGACAACGTAATTTCAAAACCGTGTTGCGCCGTACAGCGTGTGTAAGCTGTGCCCTTCTCGAATGTAGATCTTCGGTCAATGTTGACAGACAAGAACAAACCAAAGCTAATTAATCACCTTTATAAAAGGGAATTGTTATTAACATTTTAAAATTTTCATTTTATATTTCTCAAAAGTGTATTTTTTTTTATAATTATAGAAAATTTGAAGTGCTAAATAAGATTTTTAAAGTGCTAATAATAATTTTCTTATAAAAACCTAACTACTCTAAGAGTAACTCTTTATTTTAGTCATAATTCGGTTACATGACATTATTTTTAAGGGAACTTTAACGAAAAGCTCCCGGTACTGTTCACTTTAACGAAAAACCACATTTTTACACTAAAAAGTCAATCCTGTTACTATTCACTTTACCTTTTATTTTGTCCTTATCATTAAAACTCAAAGTTTTCAAGTCCTTTTCATTAATTTTCCTTATTTTTAACTGAAATTGTGTTATATAATTTTTGTTTGTATTTAATTATATTACTTATTTTTTTAATATAATACATAAAATAATATATTACGTAATTTGTGTTGTAAATAGATATAAAATTTCTCCTCATCTGCAACTACCTACAAGGAGTGCCAAACATGCCTACTTATATATAATTAATATCTTATCTAGCAAAGTCGGAGCCTTGACCTTGACCATCAGGAATTTCAAGGCCGACATGGCTTTTAGCCTTCCTCCTCCATAGTCCATCCCCATATATCTCTCGCTATATGTATAAAATAACAATTTCTAGATAGATGAAGATAAATCATGAGACGTGACAATCTTAAGAAAATACCTTGAATATCTGCTCTCTCCCATCGTGCTATTTCCTCGCACTTTCCTTCCCGGTATATTCCTTATTATTTGTCTTCGCTCTCCTTATAGCTATATATGCATTGGGCAGCTCCCGAGTCCTGAGAAGTTTTACTTTCAATACTGAAACTTCACAAAGATTATTAATTTCTGCAAATTGCAAGCCTTTTGTTCTTGATCAACAATGGACTCAACGTGGGTGAACACTTCTCTCGGCCTTAATCTTGTTCCGTTTTGCCGTGCCAATGATAGTCGAGCTCCTGCCACTGTGAGTAGTTTTATAATTCAAGCTTTTTGTTGTTGTTGTTGTTGTTAATATCATTCTTTGATGCCTTGTTTCTTCTGGGTTTGACCTTATTTTCTTGGTAATTAAGTTATACACATTGGAACATCTACTTAGTCTCCTAAATAATCTACTTTGAAATCAGATGCAACAAGAGTTTGAAGGGGGTTATGCTCAACTCCAAGGTAATGCATTGGTGAAAGAAGAGGTGAGTTAATTTTGTTCAACATGGTAATGAAACTATGGGTATATATTTTTGCACGTTGTTTTTTCACCTTCTGCACGTCCTTCTTAGTTTTGGCCATTAATTTCGCTTTGATTTGTCACCTTGTGTACATCCTTCTTAATTTTGGCCATTAATTTGGCTTTAATTTGTTTAATCCAATGATTGAAAAAGAGAGAGTGCAACAGGTGAAAAACCGTGTGCATAAATTATCTTTCTGAAACTATTTGTCACCTATAATTTTTTAATGAAACTTATTAACTTGGTCTTCTTAATTTGATTTTAACGGATAGCAGGCAGCTAGTCATCATGATGTGTTGGCTGAAGAGTTGAATAGGGTAAGTGTGGAGAACAAGAAGCTGACTGAGATGCTAACTGCCCTCTGCGAGAATTACAACACTTTGCAATCCCAAGTGGGGGAATTGATGACCACCCAGCAGCAGCAAAACAAAACATCTGATATTTATAGGAAGCGAAAGGCAGACAGTGAAGATTACAACAACGTGATTGGATTAATTAGTCCCGGGACTAATACTGACACCAGTTCCATCAGTGATGATAAAGAGTATTCATGCAAGAGGCTAAAGGAGAACACCAACTTAAAGATTTCCAGGGTTTATGTTCACACCGATGCATCCGATACAGGCCTCGTAAGTCCTATTCATCAATTTAACCCTATAGCCCACTGCATCTGTTGAGATTTCTAGGGATTTTTTTCTTCATAAACTATGAACTTCCATTAGTAATTTATTTGATTCTAATTTAATGCAGATTGTGAATGATGGATACCAATGGAGGAAATATGGTCAGAAGGTCACAAGAGATAACCCATCTCCTAGGGCTTACTACAAGTGCTCCTTTGCCCCAAGTTGCCCTGTTAAAAAGAAGGTATTAATTACGTGAACCCAATCTCCTTCTTACCAACATGAAATTCCAGAAAAATAGAAAAGAGAAGTGAGAGTTTTTTTATACAACTATATTGTATTGGGGGTGTGGGGTTTGGTGACCCGATCTATGATTAGGTATCAAACTCATGGAAGTTGGATTTCAGATTTTTCACTTACAAAATAAAAAGAAATACTACTAGATAGTATTGGGGGTGTGAGATTATGTACTGATATTCTTACTAAAATTCTCAGGTGCAAAAAAGTGCTGAAAATCCATGCCTACTGGTGGCTACATATGAAGGAGAACACAACCACATGTATCCTGAGAAGCGAGCTGAAGTTACACTAATAGCCCCGGTATCTCCAAAACAGAACCAGCAGCTTATTACTAGTCCAATTTCCGTTTTACCATCCGTGGCAAAGATATCTCCGGCTCCAACTTTTTTAAGTGACGATAATCGAATAAGTCCCAATAGTGCCATGTGCCCCCCAGAAACTCAAGCTCCGACGTTCCAACAGTTTTTGGTACAACAAATGGCTTCTTCCCTGACCAAAGATCCCAATTTCACATCTGCTCTTGCTGCTGCCATTTCAGGAAGAATTTCAGGCCACACTATGGCCCGAAATGGTGAAAAGTGAAAACCCTAATTAGAGTTACCTTGTTATCACTTAGAGAGAGAGAGAGAGACTGAATTTGCAAACTAAATGATGTGTCACTAATATGAATGAACATGTTTATCAACGCTTAAGTAATAGACCAATTATCAACTTCCAAGTCATTTAGTTTCCAAAATTTAGTCTACAAATTGAGTAGGCATTATCCTTTCTTTTCTTATTTACATTACATATGATTTGAGAGTTGTAATTAAAGTGTAGGGATGTAAATAGAATTTGAAATCGATGAACCAAAACTTGTTGTTCTTTGTTACCATTTATTCACTCATATATATAATATTTATGTGACTTGTGTAAGAATCTGAACTTACCACATATTGAGAAGTTAACGAATCTTGTTTATAACCCATTTCCAATTGGTTTTAAGATTGAACCTTAACTTTTTTATGGTACTGGGCGTGCTTCATCTCTACTAATTATCTCGACTAATTAATAAAACACTTATTGTCAACCAAAATCCTATGAAATTACCAGTTTAACCCTCTAATTAAAACAAAACATGAACAAGAAATATGAGGCAGAAATGTAATTTCACACAATCAAATTTTACTGTTTTTTTTTTCAAAGCCTTACCTACATGTAATCTTAACATATCTCTAATTAAAAAAAATTAAAAAAAAACTTCTCACTCCCACATTCTTTATCACTCTCTTCGTCTCTCCTTTTATTTCAAAAACAAAAATTAAAAAAAAATTCTCACACACTTTGTGTGTGCCTATATGCTAGTATATATTAAAGGCAACTCCCCACATACGACAATTGATTTTTGAAAACCTCAACTTCCTTCAGAGCTCTAATAAGGATATTGTTAGGTAGACTAATTTTTTAGACTAAATTTGTAAACCATGTGATGTGTCACTAATAGGAAATAAGCACGTTAATCAATACTTAAGTAATTATCAAGTCATCAAGAACCACGTCATATAATTTACAACATATGTTTTAAATAGAAGGTCTCCCTAACATCAAGGGGTTCACTTGTGGGAATAATTAATAGAAAACTAGATTTTAATCCTCAAATAAGATGAAGTCTAGAAAAATATCTTATACAAGATTAAAATTTGATTTTAGTCTCTAAACTCTATTTAATACCAGCATATGTATTCAATTTCTCTCTTTTTTATTTATAATTTCATAAATTAAATTTTATGAAAATATTATACATTTTAATTCTCATTATGGTAAGTATCTTATATAAGAAAATATTTTCGTAGAGATTTTTCGGTACACTTATGTTTTTGTATATTTTCTTATGTGCCACTAATTTATTACAATATATTTAGGTACGAACATTTCGGTACACTACATAGTATAATAAGTTTAGGTACGGACATTTCGGTACACTAGTTTAATATAATATATTTAGGTACCAACATTTCAGTACACTAGTTTAGTATCATATATTTGGGTACGGAATTTCCGGTACATTTATATTTTTACATATTTTCTTATGTGCCACTAATTCACTACAATATAATTAGGTATGGATATTTCAGTACACTAATTTAGTAAAATATATTATGATATGGACGTTTAGGTACACTAATTAGAGTAAGTTAAATAAAATTAATGAATTAAAATGTGTATAATAAATTAAAATTTAATGTTATGACATTAAATAAAATATCTATTTTTGTTTTATAATATGAATTTGAATTAAGTACAAGGACTAAAATTAATATTCAATCTAACATCAGATTTTTATTCAATTTTAATCTTCTCAAGATTAAAGTTGAAAAACTCCAATAATTAATCTCATAAACACAACTACTTTTGTCGCTTAGAAAGATCAACAGAAATAAAAATTGAATTTCAAGGAAACATACAGAAACCCAACTAATAAGACTTTATACGGAACGACTTGAAGGTGCGGGTCGTGTCAGGAAAAAAAAAAGAGTCCAATAATATTAAGGCCGGAATGTTGGACAAAACGAATTGGAAGCAACTATATTAATAAGTTCATCACATCACTTGGAGTAGCTTATAAGGCATAAGAAAGCAGCTGCATGATCAACATCATGGACAGGACAGGATAGAAAATTGACAAGAAAATAATGCCCTTCAAAAATTTAACTAGTGGAACGTATAGTCGTGATGCAGCCGTATAAATTGACTAATTAAATAACTACTAGTGCATACTCTTCAATTTATTTTTTCAACAAACTAAAATCCTATATATATATATATATGGAATTTAGTCTAAGAAGGGCCTAAATGTGTCAATCTGAAATGCTCTCCTAATCTTACAAAAAATGTCTACCGTATGTTGAGCAACTAACCAATGCCGTTTGGTTTGGTATGGTGCCGTCCTCATCGTCCTCTTCCTTAAACCTAAACCCCAAGACTCTTTGACTTTCTTCCTCTCTCTTTCTCCCTCCACTAAACATTAGACCAAAGCCCTCTTCAAAGCTCATAAATAATGGATTGCCTGAACTCGCATAAGAGTCACCAACATCAAATTAAACTCGATGAAAAAAAATTAAAGTAAATATGTCGGATTGGACCCTATGCACTGTTCTAAAAATCGGCCTAGGTGAGTGTCTAGGCTGCGCATAGGAGCTAGACGGTTGAGAACCGATGCGATTTAGGTCAAAACGTATAGGAAAATCAAGTAGGGACTATGCGGTCTAAGCGGTCTAGCCAGACTAGGCGAACTAGATGAGCTAGGCGGCTGAGGCGGTTCAAGGTTTAGGATTCCATTATTATTATTATTATTATTATTAAAAGTACCCATATTATTTCTTTTGTTGTTTCGTGTTTCTCTTCTCCCTATCTCTCCGCACAGATGCTTTCTCTCTCTTTGTGTCTGCACATACGAGTGTGATGATGTCAATGTCATAATGGCTTAAGCTTTAACCTTCCCAAATTCTCAATACAAGTATAGTTTTTTTAGAATGTAAGTAAGCATAACTTTAAAAATCATAAACATAACACTAAATTTTCATGTATGAAAAGAATTCAGAATGGACCTGAGACTATCTTAGTCCCTTCATAACTCGGCTTGAGACCACGGTACCACCAATGTACAACTGGTGCTACAGGCCCATTTGCACTCTCGCTAATGAGTTAAGAAATTGAATTATAAGGGACAATCATTCAATTAAGTCTTGGAATGTGACTATTGATATGTGTCGCGTATTGGCTTCTAGGTCTTCTTTCTTTATGACCAGAGAAAGTCTTCCCGCGTGAAAACGAATTATAGTTTGTTAGTGGAGTTTTTTAGTAGTACATGGGGACAAGTCGTAGCTAGTGCGTGCTAACTATTAGTACATACTAACTATTGTCCCGCTAGTATGTGATATTTTTACTTACAAGACTTGTGAGTCTCATGATCAGTATGCTTGGTGAAATTCTGGAATATGGATGACCTTGAATATGTGATCTTTTGAAATTTAAAGGCATTTTTTATTAAATCAAACTCTGGAATTTAGCTTAAACATATAGTATATACAGAGTGTATACAGCAATGCAGATACATATATGTATATACGATTTCCACTAATTAACATAACTTGTTAATTACTTTTTTACTTGGACTTTAACTGAAAAGTTTTTTTAGTTTTTATTTTGTCAAATGGAGAAAGATTAGGCGAGATTAGGTCTTTGGCAATTGTATCGTGTGAAAAACACTTTTTAAAATGTAGTACTAAATTAGTAATAGAGTTAGTGATCTATAAATATAATACCAGAATTAATTATAGGCAAAAGTTTATGAGAAGTTTTCAAAATACCCGATATTCAAACAGATACTACGGATATCATAAAATAAATAACGAAACACGAAAAAATAAATTATGTCTGTTACTTATATTATAATATGTGAAGTACTCCTTGAATACATGATACTTAAAATAATCTCTCATGATATATCACAAAGGAAGAGTGAAGCGAGTCATGTGATGAAGTGGGCGCTGGTGGGGAGGTTTCGTGCATGGACTGATCAGCATCTCCTTGTTGGTTAGTCAATTGTCACTTTGTATGTGGACATTTTTTTAGCCCTTACATAATTGACTTCAACGACGACCTCTGAATATGAAAAAAAATGGACAAGGATTATCTGCCTCCCACTTTTTGTGCCCTCCGGTGCCCTCCGGTGCCCTCATGTTTGTGTGGTCACAGTTAAATCACATCAACATTTTATATTATTATTCATTTTTGTCTTATTATCTCTATAAAAAAAATAATATAAAATGTTGACATGCCTTAACCGTGACCACACAAAACAAGAAGGCACGGAAGGGCACCGGAAGTGGGAGGGCAAACAATCCTTGTCCGAAAAAAATACAAAGATTTTTTGGTTAGGTGGCTTTGCCGTACGCTTACATTCTTTATTTGTTCACTATTTCGAGGAGAAATGATCAGTGTGCCCAGAATATGAGACGAAACACCACATATTATGGAGGGACACTTAAAAAGAATTTTTTTTTGTAAAATAAGTCCCTAAATTCATTAAAAATTGCTAATTTCATCCTACTATATATTCAAAGTTATTTTATCAAACTTTTCGTCAACTTAAGTCACTTGACACATTTTAGAGTGTATTACCATCATTTTCTCGCCTATAAGCCCTTAACATTTCATATAGGTTGCGAATCTAACGTCTAATTTACCCTCCAAAGTTAACTCCATACACTATTTGTTTATGAAAAATTATCAATCTATCCTCCAATGTGTATCATATGCAAGTAACGTGACTTAAATTGACGGAAAATTGAATATAATAGCTTCGAACATAATATTAGAGATGTAATGGATAGATTTTTATAATTCAATGACTGATTTTTTTGAAGAAAAAAGAATTATTTAGAGACCTAATTTTCACTTAGGTAATAATTCAGAGACTAAAATTGGCAGTTCACCCTTTTTTTAATTTTTATTTTCATAGGTATTAGTGAGTTAAATTGTTAAATGTTATGAGAATTGAACTCATACCAAAGTGCATAAACATTATTGTTTTCCATCATTGCAGCAAATCGCTATCTTCTTCAATTCCATCTTTGATTACCACAATGAGTAGCTAGCCATATGAAAGTAAAGTTTAATTACTCAGGGTAAATAATTAGGGGCTTAATTAGAGAGAAGACTCGTCTATAATTATAAGCTGTTAACATTGTGAAAACTATTTTCCAATACGTTTTATGCAGTGTTAAGTTGAAATATACATAATCAAAGATGTTTATGTACCAACTGGCAGGGACAGAGCACCAGAGCGGCTTGGCATGGCCCTTACAATCTACACCATATTGTTAGAGAACAATTCATAAAATAAATAAAATAACATAAATTGAAATACTAATTCTTTATTAATGAAATATACTTGCAATACAAAATTAAATAACAGAAATAAATACGGAAATTAAATTGATACTAACTTGATTGAATCACAGATAAAGGCTAGCGCAAAAGCTATGTCATTCGAACAGTATTTCTATCTCACTCTTGTGCTTGTGGTTCTACAACGTCTCTGCTCGACCAGGATACAACTGTCTAATTCGACAACCCGCGCTAGATTATAGAATTTTGGCGAATTGCTTTGAGTGTTTATTCTCTGTAAGGTTTTGTATGGGAGAAATGGGAAAAAGAAAAGATAATATACAATAGAACTAAGACTTCAGTTATATAGGCTCTTTCATACCCCTTCAAATACATTTTGGATGTATCTAAAACCACACAACTCTTTTCAAACATTTGTGTCTATTAATCAAAACGTTTTTAATTAATTTAATTAAAAAATTAATTCAAAATTAAAATTAATTAACTCTGATTATTTTTAATTTTTAATTTCTTAGGCCCCAAAGGGGAACTCTGTCTTGATTAATTAATATTAGTATTATGGTATAATCATCAAGTCTAATTCACACAATTAATAAAAACCTCATTTATCATTCCAAATGGTACAATACCTACTCTCTAATAAGGGTGACTAACCCTAAATAAAGGCCTCTAGGGAACTTGAATTCCCCGATGTGGGACTAAAGGAGGCACAAAACTCCTACACATATGAGATCTCCCTGAGATGGAAAAGCTCTTGCCTTCTGCCTCTAACGTCGAAAAGAGAAGCCATAGCCTATGGCGAGGAAGAAAACTTCATGCCTACATATTTAAATATTTTTTTTCTCTTTTTGAATTGATTTAAATACAACCAGTACTCCTAAGGAAAGAAAATTCTAAATATAACATTCACCAAATTTTTGGGTTTGTAACCTTTTCCTATAGGGTTCGTGTTCGACCCGTTCTTCTCGAAGTTCTTGGTTTCGTCATTGCCGGTTAGCTTTTAGTTTGGTTGTCTTTTTTTTTTTTTTTTTTTCTGATGGTGACAAGATTCTTCGTTTGAATCTTGAATCCTATTGTTCAAAAAAAGTTGTTAGGTGATGAATATATATACACAATGGATACTTAAGTAATGGAATAATTTTTTTTTGTCCAATTCGATTATTAGTTCCCGTAGTGATAGAAAAGTCGAAAGAAAGATGTGCATAAAAAAAATTAGGTTTTAAATCTATGTGGTGAAGTCTATCAGGATTTAGTTCTAAAATTATAAATTTCGTCAACTCTCTATTAATTGATAGCATTGATAGCATGTGAGCCACACATTTGCTATTAAAACGGAATTCTGTATTAATTGTTAGCATGTGAATCTCACGTGCTAACGATTAACGAAGAGTTGACGGAACTTTTAATTTTGAGTCTAAATTTTAACAGATTTCAGTATGGGAATTTAAATCCAATTTGCTTTACAACAAGAACAATCTTCTGACTACCTTATCACTACAGAACTATTATTCTAATTAAGTTTTTTTATGTAATAATTAGGTACTTACAACAACAATAACGTTGCAAATACACCCTAAAAGCAAATCCCAACAAGCCACGTTTCGTTTTCTTTCTTTGCTTTTATACAATCTTAGAAAATTAAAAGGCAAAAGAGTGAAACAAAGTGACGTGTCGAAGACCATAACATAAGCAAGCGTCAAGATTCAAAAGGCTCCTCGAACAAACATGTCGGACTAATACTAAACTTACGTCGTTTCCCATGATGACGTGCATGTGGTGACGTCGTTGCATGTTACGTGTAATCAGAGCGTCACTAGTGGTCATATCATATATTTCTCCAACACGTTCCTTATATTACCCAATATTTCAATACAAATTCTCAGCCATGCCAGGAATCAAAGCCACTAAACATTCGTTGAATCAATTGTGAAAGTTCCTTGAATTTGACAGCAAGATTCAAGACCCCCAACAAATACCCTAAACCTATATAGCTATATATATGCGTGCGTCTGTGTGTGTGTATATATATATTGCTACTTCATCGGATTATATATTGTTCTTCTCCCTAGCTTGTTAACATTATAGTTATATCAGCAATCTGCAGGTTCTTGAATCTTTACATCAACTTATCCGAATCTATAAACATGGATGCTCATACCCTTAACAAGCAAAAGGTACTGAATTTGATCTATAAACACGATTTTGATTTATGGGTTTAACGGAGGGAATTAAACTCTGAACTTAGCATAATCCTTACGCATTTCTACACGCACTCTCACCACTTTCCTTGGACGTAGCATAATCCTATCTCATTTCTGCATGCACCATCACCGCTTGAGTTAACCCCCACGGACTCTTCATGACCTAGGGTTGAATAATTTATGAGATTGTTTGATGATTTTTCTTTTGTATTATGGTTGATGATCGTGACCAGGTTGTAGACAGTGTTCCAGAAGACTTGCAACGTTTGAGGAAAGAGAATGAAACCCTAAGATTCCTGCTTCAAGTTATGACCGCCAAGTGCTCAACACTTGAGCAGCAGCAGCCGCGCCAAATGCATATCCAACAACAACCGTGTGATCATCGACATATCATGACCACGAATATCAACAGTGCGATTACGAGCAAGAGACAGAGAACTGATGAGCATCGCTATCAGTTTCCGGCATCCCACGATAAGACATCACGGTTCCTAGTGAAAACCGATTCTAAAGACAACAGCCTTGTAAGTCAAGTCCTCCCTTATAATGTAGAAAATTAGATATAAACCTAAAAGCATTAGGTTTATTTATTAATATTAATTGTGAATTTAATTGAACGAAATTAATTAGATTGTGAAAGATGGATATCAATGGAGGAAATATGGACAGAAGGTCACCAAAGACAACCCTTCATCCCCTCGAGCTTATTTCAGGTGTTCCTTCGCTCCTCGATGCCCTGTCAAAAAGAAGGTACGTATAAATGAACCATTTGCCCAAAGAAATTAATTTTTTTTTATTAATTTGCAAATGAATTCAACTAATATTTTTTCTTTTAGCTAAACTTGTTTATCCTGTGTTTTCCGCTGCCTGAATTTTAGGTACAGAGGTGCATAGAGGATGATTCCATCCTCGTGGCGACATACGAAGGAGAGCACAACCACGACGCCATCAATGATTCTGCACTATTTGGACAATTTTCATGTTCACATAAGAACATAATTGTGCCCGTTAATTTTCCTTCAAGTGGTATCGGGACTAATAATGACGTGATTAATATAAGTCCCTCTCCGCCGGAGCCTGTAACGCTCGATCTCAGTCTCTCGGGATCCAGTAATCAAGAAAATGGAGGATTGGGAAGCCCTCAAAGCATGGTTAGCTCCAGAAGAGTTGAGGATTACGTTGCTTCGTTAACCAAGGATCCTGATTTCACACAAACTTTAGTTGCTGCAGTTGCACGTTCGATTGCAAGACCTGCAAATAGACCAAATTCATAGATTGGAGCGGATAACTCCTTATAGTCAAGATACGTAGGAGAAAGAAATGAAGCAAATTTGTCAAACTTGACGGTCAAAGACGGATAACACATTAAGAAAGCTTATCATTCAAAATTCCCACGAAATGATGAGTTTCCTTCGTGTCTTATCCCTTTCGATCACCACAAAATGAAAAATCATTCACCTTTACTTTTCAACATACATTGTATTTTGTAAGTTATCCGCTGCAATTCAACATAATTATTAGATAAATGAGTAATATTAATATTCAAAAGCTTGCAATTTAAGTGGTTGAGTATTTATTCATTCATCCGAAATCATATCTTCAATTCCGCACTTTCCCGAGAGTCTCAAACTTGAACACGTGTGCCCAAAGTGACATGAGAGTGGTTGGTGCTATACGTCATGGAAATTTTGACTAGGGATTTGATTATGTCACATGATTAACCATTTTCACCATGTCATTATCCATTTAGTTGAATAATAATACCAACCCAAAGTTGTAGACAATAAGCACAACTGACTAGAGCTTCAAGACAAAGACCAAAACCTACCAAAAAATCATAGCTCCGGTCTTTGTCCTTTCCTCTATACCAAGAGCCCTTGGGAGGGAGAGCAAATAGTTGGTTTTCTGCATCCCATTAAATTGTCTTTGTCGTATGAGATTTTCTAGGATGTTTCGGTGTATCCTATTCATTGAAATTTTAGTCGTTAAATCTAATGGTAAAAATCCTAACATTATAAGATACGTCAGGGCATATACTACGATGTTCGTCATTCATATGGCCCATTCTCAAAAAATTTAGATTATATTGCCTTTTTCTATTCCCTTGTATCAAAGATTTACATCCCTACAACTAAAATTAGGGATGGGAAAAGCCGAAAAGGAAACCTAAAAAGCTAGCTACTGTGTATATTTATACAACAAAATTCTTCATTCGTATGGTACAAGTCGCTTGTTGAACCGGACTCCGTATACACTCCAGCATCTCTGCTCCAGAAAACATTAAACTGAATTAACGAAAACAACGATGAAATCACAAGAGACGGATCAGAAGTTCCGAAAACAAAATGAGAGGATGAAATGGGCTTACTACTTAAGGTGACCTCTTCCTTCTGTATACCACCACCGGCTTTACTTTAAAATGAAGACGAAAACATTCTTCTGCACGTCACCAGAATTGGATGTCTCAGCTGTATTTGTGTTCACGATCCTCTGAAACTTTCGACGGACTTCATCCACGGAGTGAAAAAATATATCCACCGGAGAACAGCTTTGGTTGTGAAAGGGAACAATGGTGATATATATCATTACGACTTAATGCTGGCACTCATACTGATTCTGTATCAAGAGCTCGGAGTCTTTTTTGGAAAGATTTCCCGCTTTCATCTTCCCATTTTCCGCCTCCTTGAGTGCTTTCTTCTTTTCAAATTCAAGCTGCTTACAGTTTTCCTCATGCGCTCGGACAAACAACTTCACAAAGTTGAACAGAGTAGATACAACTGCATGACAAATTTCAAAAATCAATACGAAAATACGATAATGCAGTTAAAGAGTAAATATTGTCCGTGAAATCACATTACTTCATTCTTAGCATCTAGTAAGAGGATCAATAAACAGTTTGCATGTTCCTAAGAATGCGCAACACTCAACGCAGAGGGTATAGACCAAGACTACTTCTGAATCGTCACAGAATATTTATGGATGAAAAGAATTACCCATGGTTCATAGAAAATCAGAAACACAACAAAGTTAGAAAAAATGTACCTTGCTCAAACGGGCAACGAGCAGGATCTTCCCCAAAATAAAGAGCTAATGCATCTGCATTTCTCCCCTGAAGACAACCACGATGAAGGTATGTTTAACAATGTTTCTCTTAAGATGTCACAAGCAAACCCAACAGCTTAAAAAAATTGAGACATACCACAGTAGAATAAAGTGACGCCAGCGACCTCACTTCGGCTTCAGCATGACCGAGAAACTCCTTTAGCGTCTGAACATTTATCAGTAGATAAATTAAATTAGCATCAAAATAGATATGCCAAAAACAGGATGAAATCACAAGCACATTATGATCTTTGTATAACAACTTGAATGAGAGGCAGTTGTTGAACTTTGCTATTGGTGATCAAGCGTTTATTATGATGGTCTTTAAGTTTTATATGTGAGCCAATTGCGTCATCTAATATAGTTTCTGCAAGCCAAATGTGCCAAATAGTTTATGCATGTCACCTTGCAAAACGTTTCTGACACAGGACCATCATTTTCGGAGGCAGTCAACTCTTGCACAACCTTCTCTAGCCCTTTACTAATGGCTTGCATTTCCTCTGCCAAATATTTCAATTGTACCTACATCGTAATTAAAATTTAGCTCAGTCTGCACCCAATGTATAAAAGTTCACTTTACCTACAAGAATTAGGGGAGAAAGAAAAAAAAGAGAGACATAATACCTTTGTTGAAGCCTCCAAACTAACTAGGTCTTTCGGAAAATCAAGAAGTTCTGGCAGCTTCTCCGCAAGCACCTGTGGTTTGTTGGAGAGGAATTTTATAGAATTGTCAAAGTTAAAAATTATACACTAATAGAACAACTCCATCAATAAGATCAGTTTGGGACGTAACCAAATAAACGTTTTCTATATGCTTAAACTTCTCCAGATCAATATGCACCAAGTGAAGAAGAAAAGTTCCACAAAAGATTAAAAGAATGGACTAAAAGGCTTTAAAGAAATCACCTTACAGAGGTAATGCATGAGAGTCATCTTGTTATTACGGGCTCGTGTATCAGTGAGCTTAAGGAGACTATCCAATCGAAATCCAATAGCAGAACCTACAGGTATAATTAAAAAGACTACGAACAAAATTAATCAATGCAAAACAAGGACAAATTAGCTTATTTACAACATTTTGCAACAATTACAAATCTGCCCAACCCTAACTTGCAACTTTGTTTCATTTTTATCACACCATAGTCAATGTATGCAGTGATTCACCATGTGTTCAAACCATATACATCATGATGATGTATTAACACAAAATGGTAACCAACAAAATCCACTCACCTCTTGCAGTCCCATGATTCAAGGCATTACCCAAAGAAAGAATGGTTTGCATGATCCTTTTCAGCTTTTCCGAACTTCTGATCTGATAAGCACGTTAGTGGAAATAGATTAAGAGGTGAACTTATCAATCACATATGAAAACATAAGTACTCAAAAATGAAAAATTGCTTGCCTCATCAGCCACTGAATTGACGGTGTTCAAATTCCTTCTGAGGTCGAAAACCTGACAAATTGCAACACCATGGACAAGTGAATAACACGAAGCACAACAGAAACAGAACGCATTGGGAATAATACAGTCCCCTCACCTGGGTATGGAATTGTATTTTAAATGAGAAAACTCTGAGCTTGGGCTCTACCCGTGGAACTTTCATTAGTTCAAGGAAAAACTGTCATAAAATGCACAAAGCAATTAATTAAAGCATAAAATGTAGAGAGAGACACTGGGAGAAGGGAGTTAAGATTCTTATCAATGTGATTTCTCCCAAAGAGTTCGGTACTAAAACAAAACTAAGACTAAATTCAAGAGCATCTAGAGTTATGCAGTTGACACCAAAATATATTTTATTCAGACGAACAGTAAGCAACAAGAAGCTAGCATATAATTAAAATGCGCAGAATTATAAAGTCAGCACTTGCCTTGCTGTCAACAAAATGAATTCTCAATTGAAAAGAAAGGAGAGGTAAGGGAAAGAGGGAAAACGAAAAATCCACTCACCTGTTCACATTTTCCCAAGTTTTCCTTGTCTCCATTGTAACCCTGAGCACCAAAGCATGATTTGTTACTCAGAAAACAGAAGCCTTGTATACTTATTGTAAGCAATTTAAAATAAAAATAACAAGGGAATATTTATAGAAGCTCTCACAGTGGCATGAAGCAGAAGATTACAACGAGATAAAAGTACCTTGAGTAATTCCATCTCTTCTTTTGTTGGACAAAACTTTATGAGGTTCTCAACCTGATCAATATCTAATGCAGAATCGTCCAAGGCAAGCACTGAACTCTGAAAGATGTCAGAAGGAAAGAAAAGGAACAAATTAGACAAGCTATCATTAATGTAGGAACTTTTCTGTACCAAGATCATTGCACCCAACATCCAAAAATCAGAACACAAGTTGATATCATGCATCTTTTCAGCAAAGAAACAGCCACTACTTGCTAGTATTTGAAGTTTTGAAATTGTAACTTAATCAGTATTTAACTCCCATTTCTTTGTTTATAGAACCACAGACTAACTCAAACTGTTGAGGATATACAAGAAAACATGTCCATTTAGGTTTAGCTTACCATCAAATCAGGCAAAGGGATTTTTACTTTAGTAAGCATTATTTCGCAATTATATGCCCGTCTTAGCTCAATCTGCAAGAGCCAGTAAATTTCTCATTAGAATTGAGGTGGCAAAGGAAGACTATATTCAATTAATTCAATACAACAACAAAAAGGTAAAACCAAAAACACGCTAGACAGATCCTCATTTCAAGCCAGTTAACTAGCAATAACACATTTACCAGATTTTTCCAATATGCAAAAAAAGGAGAGCTCGTGCAAGAAATAATAGACTCTATGACCAAGCACAATTGCTATTGGTTCTGTGGAAAAAAAAAAAAAGGAGAGTGCTGACTTTATAATTCTGCGCACTTTAATTATATGCTAGCTTGTTGTTGCTTACCTGACCTAGTATATTGCATACTGATGTATACTGCGTCAGGTAAGCCCACCCTGTATTACAGATCGACACAACTCTAGTTACCCACAAATGAAGTAAAACCAGTATGCAATGCAAATTACCAGCTGAACTTTTTCAGATTTAGGTCCTTTGGCACGGCCACCAGATTTTCCAACTGTATTCCCATTGTCTGAATTTGGAGCAGCCGCAGAAAAAAGACTCTCGAGTTCTTTCATGTCAAACTCTGGAGGCCTGGAGCAGAGCAACAGATTCAGAATAATAGGGAGCCAGTTGTATGAATTTATAAAAACTAATAAATTATTCACAAAAGTGGCATACTTGGTTGCTTCATCAGCTTTTTGTGCTTCAGCCCATAAGCTTCCGTGCATCGCTCTTGTTAATTTTAGCCAATGATATGGCTTTAGATTGGCCTTTTTAGGTTGAGGCTGATTTCTAGAACTTGGACGCGTTAGGCCCCGTCCCTTCAGACTAAATGGAACACCAGAAGGTGGTCCAGGAATTGAAGGAATATTACCATTACTATCCCTGGAGTTGGATGTGGGGGAACCACCAGATTTTGATACCCCATTGGGAAGAGGAGGAGGTGGTACAGGTGGCACATGTGCAGCATTCTGGGATAAGGACTCCTTCGGTGCCAAAGCTGGAGGAGGGGGCGGTGGTGGTGCAGAAGGTGTTACAGTTGAAGTTGAGGCAGGGCCTGAACGTGGAGGAGGTGGAGGAGGTGGAGTGGGGCCAGACGTGACTGCGGAAGAAGCAGAACCAAGGGGTGGAGGGGGAGGGGGAGCTTCAGTGGAGGGGTTCTTGACTGTGGATGACGGTGGCCTTCCTGAAAATGGAGGTGGAGGAGGGGGAGGTGGGGTTGAAACTGAGCTCTTGACAGAGGATGACATTCCCTGGAAGGAAGGGGGAGGTGGAGGGGGAGTGGGGGGTGAGACTGATTTCTTGACAGAGGATGATGTTCCTAGAAAGGATGAAGGAGGGGGAGGAGCAAGGGGAGCTGAACTTGAGTGCTTGAGAGAGGATGATGGAGATTCCTCCAGGGGTGAAGGGAGCAGAGGAGGAGGAGGGGGCGATGAAATTAAATTCTTGACAGAGAGAGATGGAGATGACCCTGAAAAAGATGGGGGTGGAGGAGGGGAAGGGGGAGCTGAAATTGAGTTCTTGACAGGGGAAGATGGAGATGCCCCTGAAAAATGAGGAGGTGCAGGGGGAGGGGGAATTGAAACTGAGCCCTTGCTGTCAGAGGATGAAGATGTCACTGACTGACTACGATGTGGAGGTGGAGGTGGAGGTGGAGGGGGAAGAGGAGCAGATGCTAACTGACCTTTACCCTGTAATGTAGTTTTAGTGTGCTCGTTAAGCAAAGACTCAGGGAAATTTGAAGTTTGTTGTAGAAGTTCTAGTGGCAGAGGAGAAGGTGGAGTAGCAACAGAAACCTTTTCTACAGTTGCAAGCCCAGAAAACTGCAACGAAGAAGGTGGTGGTGCGGGAAAAGACAACTTACCAGGTTGGACAGATTTAGGTAGAGACCGTAGAGTTAAATCAGGAGCTAATGTGGCATGCAATGGGGGAGATACAGTTTCAGGCTGTCGGATTTGGTCTTCCCTATTATATGTAGCATGATCCTGCAACAGAGCTGTAATGCCAAGAGCTGAGGGTGCACTTCGATATCTTGATATCGGCACAGGTGATCCTTGCAAGGAATTACAAAATGAAACTGGTGCAGATAGGGAACCTTGACGTGCTCTCTGAGATATGATTTTAGAATGGGTAGGGTGTAGGAGAGCAGCTTGTAGGTCTTGGGGTTCAATCTTTTTTCTGATTAAACCGCTGTCTAGAGACGGTTGAATGTTGGTGATATATAGTTTCCCAAGAGCCATATATGGAGGACTCTTGATACTATTTTCTGATGCCCTTGGTTCTGTTTTGCGGCATTCGGGAAGTGATTCTACCAACAAGTTGGCTGTCTCTGTAACCTGAGCAGAAGCACTATCATGTCTCCCCTGAGCCATAGATGTGGTACTCTTGATATCAGTTGCTGATGAGTTCACTTCTGATTTAATAACATTTTCTGTTGCCTTTGGTTCTGATTTAACTTTTCCATGAAGTGATTCTAACAGTAAGTTGCCTGTCTCTGTGGTATGAGCAGAAGCACCATCATGCTTTCCCTGAGCCACAGATGTGAGACTCCTGACATCATTTTCTATTGATTTATCTTCTGAACGAAGTTTTTCAGGAATTGATTCAAGCGAAAAGCTCCCTGTCTCTGTAGTATAACCAGAAGCACTATCATGTTTCCCCTGAGCCATGAATGTGGGACTATTGATATCATTTTCTGATGACTTCACTTCTGATTTAAGTTTTTCAGGAGTTGAGTCCAGCAACAAGCTGCCCATTTCTACATTATGCAAAGAAGCACTATCCAGTTTATGAAGAACGCCTGACGAGGCAATCTTCTGGAGCACATGCGTTACATCTGCCTTTGGATCTAGCCAATCTACATTGCTAAAAATCTCCTGAACTTTTGCAAAAGCTTCCACAGGAAGGCCATCTTTCTCCTCCATACCAGGCAAATCAATAGATATAAGAGAAGAAGCAGCATCCATCTCCGAGAAAAGAACCTTCATCCAGATAAAATTATTAACAGTAGTGATAATGACTACCATGTGCTCCTAAACATGAAGTTGAAATTTCACTAAACAAAAAGGAGAACACAAAGGGTAGATGAGTACCTCAGCTCTGAAATTCTTGGGAAATTGATCCTTAACATTCCATAGGATGTCTATGTCCTCACGATTAAGCATCAAAATATTGGATCTTATAAAGGCCGTATTGAACATTATCCGAAACATCATCTCTTCGCGTTCCAGATCACTATCCAGACTAATACACTCTAGAACCACATCACCTTGGATATGGCAATGTATATCAATTTTAACTAGTTCACAATCTGCCTGCACCAAGAACTTAAGAATTAAAATGAAGTTCAAAGCAAAGCATCAACATATAGATAAAAGAAACCACGACATGCAACTATCCAACTTAAGATAATAGCACATGAGAACAGATTTCCAAAAACTTCCAATAGGGCAGTTAAGAACTTAAGAGTACAGTTGGAAGGGTAAACGATCCAAGCACATGAGAACAAATTACCAACAAAAAGCTCTTCCTTGTTCAGGAAGAGGAAAATACAATCTACAATTACCAAAAGAAAAAGCATGTAAATGAGAGTAAAATGACTTCAACCACCTGCTTGTAATGTTGTACTAATTTGCTCCTTTTTGGAGTTGAGAACAAAACTTTAGGAGTTCGATCAGCAGCCATAAAAGGGTCCTGTCCATATATTCTAAATATTGGACGGCAACCTCCCTCTCCATCCATATTAGGAATAAATCTAATGATGATGCAGTCCAACGTAAGCGCCCTATCCAGTGGAGGCCATTCTGATCCCACATTTCTTCTTGTTATATACTGCAAATACCTCAGTTGCGAAGGCATGGGATTCAACGGTGACATTAACTGCAAAAGTTCCCTAGGTGCTTGCTTGTAAATCATGTCCAACGTCTTGTGCTCCTCAGTGTACTGCTTCCTGTAAATCAAGAGTGCAGCCAGCATGAATGCCAATACCAACCAACCACCTCGTTCACAATGCATCAAGAGCACATTATGTTGCCCAAGTGAAAGCCAGCTTTCACTTGACCTCAGGAAGTGGTGGATCGCTTCCATTGTGAGTAGTGCGCAACCTTCGTAGTGGCGAGGATAGTCCATTATTGTCATGTCATACTCAGACAATATGCTGCAAAGCAGGCTTTGGTTTTCTCCATCTCGAAAGTTAAAGACCATGAATGACGCATCAGGAAACTGATCACGCAGTTGTCCTGCTATGCCTCCTATGTAGACTTTATATTCATCTTCTTCCAAAACGTCGGTGGTAAAACAGCAATCAAAAACTACACGTGTATAGAAAATAATTACCAACAAGTAAATATACATAATTTAGATTCTTCTGCAGCGTAAGGGCATAACCATACACAGAACACGTGAACAAGCCAGCAAATACAAAACAAATTGTTTCCTTCTGAAACATTCATCAGCGTTCAACTGTTGAAGGATATACATATTAGGAAGTACATAAAGAACACACAAAAATTGATAAATTCCACATTCATGCATACTTTGTATCTGTGCGAAATTTGTATATGACCACACCAAAATAAAGTTTCACAATAAGTAGCGACTTTAGATTCATTTCTTCTTTCAACTTTAGAACACAATAGTTAATTGCCAGATAAAAAATTCTAGGGCTATACGGGAACTTTAAACTTGTCCGGCGTGTGCCCACAAATCAAGCCTAAACCCTATTCCCAGGACATACTAAACAGAGCCTCCCCAATGTCTGTATCGGTCAAACTAATGCAGTTCCATTCATGCAGATTCTGTCCAACTAATGCAGTTCACTTCATTCTTAGGAAGTTAGGAACCCCAAAAGGCACAGTAAATATGCTTCTCCAAATATAGACATCTTCTCAAATTGCAAACAAGCAGCTTTTAGTTGAGTTTCTAACAACACAAGAAAAAAAAGGAACAAAAAGAAGGAAAAATACCAGTAACACAACCCACATTCAAGCCATTGCCCAAATTTAACAAACATCATCTTCAATAAACCAAATTTGAAAGAAAATAAAGCCCAGAAAAGCATACCATAAACCCTCTCAGATATCTCCAAAAGCCCATCCGGGGGCTTCCGGTAGAAGAACTTCCTAAACAACGCCATTGTTTCTCAAGATCCAAAAACGATAACTAAAACCCCTCCAATTCAACCCACATTGCTCCGAAACGCAAAACCCATCTCAGCTCGAATGCCCAAATCACAGAATCCCCAGAGGAATTAAATAACCAAGCCCCGTGAGAGAGAGAGAGAGAGAGAGAGAGAGAGAGAGTGAATGTTGAGGAACCAGAAGGAATGGATTTTGCTGGGTTTCTACGGAAAGTGCTTCTGAGAGACTTAGCTTTCACATTCACACTTATTTGTTGTGTGCATCAGAGAGGGAGAGAGAGAGAGAGATAGAATGACTTAGCTTTCAATCAACAATGGGGTATCTTCTTCTTCCTACATTGTATCAGAAAAATGTAGAGAGAGAAAGAGGGCCGAAGAGAGGAGAGGAGAGAGAAAGAAGTCGGATATGGCGTTAATTTTTTTTGGTTGAGGAAAGAGGGGGATCTGGGTTTTGTCTCTGTCTCTGTCTCTCTGCGCGTCTGCGTCTAACGGGTTTAGGAGAGAGAAAGGACGCGATTACAAAATAATGATGATTATGACGTGTCTGTCTTTGATTTTTATTTCTTTTTATTTTTAAATATTTATTTTGATTGCTTTGATGGCACATCATCGCACGTGTGTTGTCGACACTAGTCACATTGCTCATCGTTGGTCTCAGAATGGTACTTATCTTTGGATTTGGATCCCTTCATGAGCTAATGGAGAGGATCCTCCTCGCCAATTATCTTAGACAGTTGGATTTTTATCTAACGGCTATAATTATTATAATTTTAAGGGGACTCTCTCTGTTGGTAGTTGTTAGATAAAAATCTAACGGCCCACGATGATTGGTCAGGAGTATCCTCTACATTAGGCTCAGAAAAGGATCCAAATCTCTTATCTTTGTGCACCAGACTCTCAAGTGTCTCAATGGTAACATTTTCAATTTTTTTTTTGCTTTTGAAAATCCAACGGTCCAGATTATTAATGGTCCTCAAAACGCCACGTGTCCAAGCCGTTGGAAATCAGGGGAATAGCCCACCAAATCTTAGGAATCCGAAGATCCAGACACTTGAAATTTAATCTAACGGGTACAATTATTATAACTTTTAGAGAGACCCCTTGTTTGTAGCTATTGGATCAAATTTCAAAAGCCCGGATCTTCGGATCCCTAGGATTTGGTGGGAGAGATCCGGAGAGGATCTATTCACGGAAATCATAAGTGGCCTGCTGCAATGAAGCCCACCGCTAAATCAATGTATTAATTTCGAACTCTCCTCCCTCTCCTTAAAAAAATGACAAAAAATTAAGTCATTGAACTTTACTAGCATACCTCTATTTTATTTTGCTAATGAATGAATATCTTATGTTCCTTGATTATGTAGTAATGCAAAGTACTTATAATCGAGGTGTACATTACATGCAATATAGATGAGCATTATCAATTTGGATTGGTTTATTTTCTTATTTCAAATGACAGAAGATGAAAAAAAATGCTAGCAATTTTCTCATTTGAATCTTCTCGACTTTTATTTTATCTTATAATGTTGTTTGATGATCATAATTATCTATTGTCTAGAACATCATTTAAAGATCATTTATACAAAATATTAACTAAATCATAAATCGTTTAGTCATTTAATTGATATTGAATAAATAGACAAACCATGTTTATCATTAAACACTGAAGTTTTGACAATGCTAATTGAACAATTAAAATGATTCTAAGTTGGTTTGTTTTTTGCTTAATTGATCTTTAAAAGGTTATCTAGAAAGTAGACTGTTTAGATTATCAAGCAGCGTTACAAAATGAGTAAGAAAGCCAAGAAGGTAAAACAATAAGTTATGTTTATGCACAAAATCGGGTCGATCTTGGACCAATGTAAATCCGACCATGAATCACACAAATGCACAAGAACACAAAGATATATTGTGGTTCACCTCAAGTTGAGGCTACGTCCACACTGGTGTTGATTATGTTTCACTATGTAAATGAATGTTGAATATACATGGAGGCTATAGAGGCAATGTTTGGTTTCTCTACTATTCTATTTGCTCTCCTGTTTCCCCTCTGTCTGTTTTCCTTTTCCTCTCGTCGAGTCTCTCTTTTCTTTTCCTCCTTAAGTGAGTGTGAGGGAGCCCTTTTATAGAATAAGGGTTTCTTCCCCTCTTACATGAATCATGGGCTAAGTAATGAAGCACAAATACTGAGGCCCAAATATATGGTATAACATGAGTACATTATTATTAATGGTTTATCACATGACTATTTCCCATAACTCGTGGCATGGTCTGACCAAATTAGGTATCCTCATTATTTGAATGATAATATATTGTATATTTCACTAGTGACCTACATATTTAGGCAATTACTTATGCAATATTTATTCATGGTCTAGTGATATTGTGATTGCATTTAACTATGTCACTTATGCAACATGTGATTTACCAGACAACTTAATAAATTATTTATTTGTAGTAGGCACATGGTACAATATTTTGCCTTACCAAACTATGTCAATTTGATTTATTCATTATACATTCATACTTATACTGTCATTTATTGTCAGGAATTATTGAGCAGCTAGCTCTATTGATCAACATTGTCACTAATTAAAGAAGTCTACCAACTTATAGACTGATGAGCCACATTCTTATGGTGATAAAGATTTAGTCTGAACAGTAATCTCTTGTCTGACCAGACACCCACTTGCTTAGACACTCGCTTATTTGGACACATACGTGCTTGGACACCCACGAGCTTGGACACCCATTCATTCGGGCACTTACGAGATTGGACATCCTTGAGCTCGAACCCCGACTCACGGACCCAATTTATGAACCAAACTCACGGACCTTACGGATAACCCTGACTCAAAGACCCGACTTATGGACCTAACTCACGGACCCTACGGATGGCCCCAACTCAAAGACCCGACCTGTGGACCCAATTCGTGGACCCGCCACATAGATCTAATATGCGAACCCGACAAGTGGACTCGAGTCATGTTGAGAGTTAACTCATATTGAATGCACGCTGACGTTGAGTGCATACTCGCAATGAAGAATGCCACAACAAGCACAGCCTCCAGCCGAGCAACTGTCTCGCCGCGAGCATTGACTCTAGTCGAGCAGCCGAGCAGCGTGTGCTACCTCTAGCTGAGTATTGTTTCACGTTAAGCACCCTCTCATGTTGAGTACTAGTTCTAGACAACATTTAGTCAATTCGACTCGCACATGGATTGGTTTTGAAGTCTTTAGCCAAAAGATTCACCCGACACATAGACCCATATACAAACCTGACAAGCGGATCCGAGTCATGTTGAGAATTAACTCATAATGAGCTAACGCTGACGTCGACTGCATACTCACAATGAAGAACACCACAAGCCGAGCCGCCTCGCAACGAGCACCGCCTTCAGCCGAGCAACTGCTTAGCCGCGAACATTGCCTCTAGCCGAGCAGTCTCGCACATGTGCTACCTCTAGCTGAGTATTGCTTCACGTTAAGCATCGTCTCATGTCGAGTACTAGTTCTGGACAACATCTAGTCACTTCGGCCCGTACATGGATTGGATTTGAAGTATCCAGCTAAAAGACTTTCTTGACTGAAGATTTGGGGGACTCATGTTATACCATATATTGGGCCTCAGTATTTGGGCTTCATTACTTAGCCCATGATTCATGTAAAAGGGGAGGAAACCCTTATTCTATAAAAGGGCTCCCTCACACTCACTTAAGGAGGAAGAGAAAAGAGAAACTCGACGAGAGGAAAAGGAAAACAGACAGAGGGGAAACAAGAGAGCAAATAGAATAGCAGATAGAGTAAACACTGCCTCTATAGCCTCCATGTATATTCAACATTCATTTACATAGTGAAACGAAATTAACACCAGTGTAGACGTAGCCTCAACTTGAGGTGAACCACAATATATCTTTATGTTCTTGTGCGTTTATGTGATTCACGATCGGATTTGCGTTGGTCCAAGATCAACCCGATTTTGTGCATGAACAAGTTATAAGTAGAAAATTGCTAGCATTCCTAATGCCGAACAATGAAGATTTTTTATACCATACTTAGGGCTTTCGTATTTAGACTTCGTATAAATACTTGGAGGACTTAAATGTAATTATGTAATAAAGGAATGGGCAAATATGTATTAAGTGAGGAGCCCTCACAATTAGGGAGGCCATTTCTTAGGCCATGGGAAGAGTTTTCTCACCCTCAGAAGCTATCTCCCTCACTCCCCTCACTTCTCAGAGAAATACAATATCAGTGTGGACATAGCCCAAACCTTGGGGCGAACCACGATACATCTTGTGTTATTTACTTTCTTGCAGATTCACGATTGGATTTACGTTGTTCCAAGACCTCCGGTTTTGTGCATCAACATTTGGCGCCGTCTGTGGGAAACGACACAAAAAATCATGTCGGTTCTCTTTCATTTTTTTTCATCTCACCACCGTGAATCGGCAAAAACACCAAACCAAAATCCCAGTCCCATCTCTCTCTCTAGAAATCCAGAAATGGGTAAGCAGAACAGACGGTCTTGTTTATACCATATTTAGGGCCTCATATTTAGACCTCATATAAATACTAGGGGAACTTTAATGTAATTATGTAATAAAGGAAAGGATAAATATGTAATTAGGGGAGGAGCCCTTATTCTATAAAAAGGGCCTCCTCACCCTCACAAACAAAAAGGCTTTCCTATCTAGAGCAAAGCTTTCACACTCTCTCCCTCACAAATACTCTCAAAGAAATATAATCAGTGTGGATGTAGCACAAACCTTGGGGTGAACCACGATACATCTTGTGTTATTTACATTTCATGCAGATTTACGGTCGGACTTACGTTGTTCCAAGACCTCCGGTTTTGTGCATCAACATTTGACGCCGTCTATGGGAAACGACACGAAAATCTATGTCGGTTCTCTTTCATTTTTTTCACTTTCACCGTGAACCTGTAGAAACCCAAGAAATCAAAAGCACCCAACCAGTCAATTTTAAGAAAACCTAATTTCTCTCAATCTCCATCTGCAATTTTCGGCGTCGAAGCCCATCGAGCTGTATCCACCTGGCCAATCAGATCCATCCACCTCAGCAATGCTCTGTTCGATGCCGGCCACCAATTCTGGTTCGAACTGGCTGAACCGGCTCTAGTCCAACTCTCTGAATCAGAATTTGTGATTTGACCACAGATGGATGAAAACGATGACCTGTTTTCGTCCACGAGCTTCTCCGGTAACCCACCACCAAGTGACCTCCGCAAATTCAGCCTCCTCAACCAAACTCGCACTGACATACTTACTCATTCCACTCCAAAGCTATTCCCGGACTCTTCCTCTTCCTCATCTGAAGATGAGGACAACGTCATCTCTCTCCACTCCACCTCCAGACGCCTCGACTACATGCTCTAATTCTTTGACCGCAAGCTCTCTGTCATCAATGATGACGACTACAACAAGAACAACAGCATCAGCAGTAATTATAACAATAATAATAATAAGAGCAACGCCTTCGCGAGGAACTGCTCGTCTTCGCTTCCGGAGTTCGTGGCCAGTGGGGGAGGGACTGTGATCTTCAAAATCCTGATTCGGGCGACAGTCCATCCGAACCGACCGACGAGGCTGGAAGTGAGGCCTCACCCGTTGAGGGAAACTCAGATAAGGTGCTTCTTGCAGACAATGGTGAACACCGCGTCCCAATCGTGGGTTGGGACGGAGTGTGCCGTTAGGGGTTGGAACTTGAGCGATCTGTACTCGACGGCAGAACAAGGCGAATCAGGGGATGAGGAGGCGGTGCCGTATAGGGAGTCGGTATGCACATCGACTGTGATATGCTTGGTTGGGGATGAGGGGAATAAGGTGGGGTGGAGCGAGCATAGGGATGGAATGATCAGGTGTTGGAAGATGGATTCGGCTCCTACTCCGACGAATCCGTTTAAGGATGGCTTATCTTGGCAAGCTCACAGAGGCCCCGTTCTTTCAATTGTCATTTCATGCTATGGGGATCTATGGTCAGGCTCAGAGGGTGGTTCCATCAAGATATGGCCACGAGAAGCTCTTGAAAAAGCTCTCTCCCTAACAGCCGAAGAAAGGCACACGTCTTCTTTGTTGGTCGAGAGATCTTACATTGAACCATGGACCTAAATTGCCGTCAATGGTTTCACTAACATATTAACTTCAGATGTTCGCTACTTATTATCTGATCGTTCTGGAGCCAAGCCCTGGACTGCTGATTATCTCTTATTCGTATTGTGGCGGAGAGATTAAGAAAAACAAGTGTTGTCACTTTAAAGAAAATGAATACAGAAAGCAAAAGCAAGGAGCGGAAAGACAGAAAGGAAAGCAAAAAGGAAAGAAAAAGCAAAAAGAAAACAAACAAATGACAGCATACCGTGCAACTTCTCGACACTTTGTCACTCTTCGAGTTTGGAGTAGGTGGAGACGGGACCCAAGGTGGTGAAGGGGACCCTGCCGACAGAAAAATCAGAGAATGAGCAAGGGGAGCACATGGGAAACAAAAACAAAAGCAATAAAAGTGCAGTAAAAAAATACAAGCAAAAGTAAGGAATAAACATCCGCACTGCAAAAGTAAGGAATAAACACCCCACCAGAGTGATATGGTTTACTTTTCTTGTTTTTGTATGATGTAATTTATTTTTCTTATCTTTCGAAGATATCTGTATAAACCCCATCAGAGGGTAAAAAAAAAAAACGGCAAAGCCCAAAATAAATGGGCAGGCATGGTGTGGAGAGCGAAGGCCCATAAGCCTAAAATAGCACCAACCAGGTTATCAAAAGTACGCCTAGTACTCCACAATTATTCGGCAATCTGCCACTATTACCACCAACCAGGTGATTAAAAGTACGTCCAGTACTCCAAAATTATTTGGCAACCTGCCGCTATTACCACCAACCAGGTGATGAAATGTACAACCCGTACTCTAATATCATTTGGCAACTAGCCATTCATGCCACCAACCAGGTGATGAAATGTACAACCCGTACTCTAATATCAGTTGACAACTAGCCATTCATGCTACCAACCCGGTGATGAAATGTACAACCCGTACTCTAATATCATTTGGCAACTTGCCACTCATACCACCAACCCAGTGATAAAATGTACAACTCGTACTCTAATAGCATGAGCACTACTCATGTCAATCATACATAAAACATTCATGAGCATCACTCATATCAATCATACATAAACATTCATGAGCATCACTCATGTCAACATTCATGAGCATCACTCATGACAACATCCATGAGCATCACTCATGTCAATCAACATAAACATTCATGAGCATCACTCATGTCAATCAGCTTCAAAAGTTTCATTTACAAAAGCTCTAGCTTCAAGAACTTCATTTACAGAGCTCCAGCTTGAAAGCTTCACTTACAAAGCTTCACCTACAAAGCTTCAGTGCAGGGTATACAAATACCACCTCCGAACAACCGCCACTTCGGCCCATACATGGATTCAATTTGAAGTTTCCAGCCAACAGACTCTATTGACCGAAGACTTAGTGGACTACATTATGTACCATATAATGGGCCTCAACTGGGCCTCATGAAAAATACTTGGGGGACTCTAGCCTATCATTCATGTATTAAGGAGCGAGCCCTTATTTTATAAAAGAGACTCCATCACCACCATTAGAGAGCATCAACTCTAGCTCATATTTATGTATTGAGGAGCAAACCCTTATTCTATAAAAGGGACTCATTCACCATCATTAGAGAGCATCGCCGCCTACTGAGCAACCGCCTCGCCGCGAGCATCAACTCTAGCCCATCATTTATGTATTGATGAGCGAACCCTTATTCTATAAAAGATACTCCTTCACCGTCAAACGCCACAAGCCGAGCCAACCAAGGCAACATAAGCCACGAGCCTCATAGCATTTGCTACTTCTAGTTTAGCATCATTTCAGATTGAACACCACCTCATATCGAACATCAGTTCAAGACAACATCTAGTTACTTTGGCCCACACATGGACTGAATTTCAAATCTCCAACCAAAAGACTCTCTTGACTAAAGACTTAGGGGACTACTGTTTATACCATATTTAGGGCCTCGTATTTAGACATCATATAAATACTCGGGGGACTTAAATGTAATTATGTAATAAAGGAAGGGGTAAATATGTAATAAGTGAAGAGTCCTTATTCTATAAAAGGACCCCTCACCCTCATAATTGGGAGATGCCAATTCCTAAGGCTCCTCACCCCTCTCCAAGCTCTCACTCTCAGAGCTCTCTCTACCTCAGATAAATACATATTCAATGTGGATGTAGCCCAAACCTTGGGGTGAACCACGATACATCTTGTGTTATTTACATTTCATGCAGATTCACGGTCAGATTTACGTTGTTCCAAGACCTCTGGTTTTGTGCATCAACATTTGGCGCCGTCTGTGGGAAAAAGGGCATCATCACCCTCATAAACAAAAAGGCTCTCCTATCTAGAGCAAAGCTCTCACTCTTTCCCTCACAAATACTCTTAGAGAAATATAATTAGTGTGGACGTAACCCAAACCTTGGGGTGAACCACGATACATCTTGTGTTATTTACATTTCATGAAGATTCACGGTCGGATTTACATTGTTCTAAGACCTCCGGTTTTGTGCATCAATAGGTCTTTCTCTCTCTAATTACACAGTTCCAAGTTCCACCAGTCCTACCAAATCTTCATCGCCAAAATATCTTCCCTGAATCCAAAAGCAAAGCTCAAAGATCTGAGCTTTCTGAGTTAATCCAATCCCTCAGCCTGAACCCGGAAACCCATTGCGAAACATCCACCAATTTCCGATGGGTTTCGATGCTAAAACCGTCGACAAAAATTCTGAGGTCAGCCTCCTGCTCCCCACCGTAACCACCGCCGTACCTAATAAAATCCTAAATGACTCATTCCACTTGGCCTATATCATCTACTTCACACTAAGTCTCGGCTACCTCCTCCCATGGAACACTTTCATCACAGCGTCGATTACTTCGCCTACCTCTACCCAGATGCCAGCGTCGACCATATATTCTCCATCGCGTACATGGTGGTGGGCCTTTTCTGCCTCCTCCTGATAATCTTCTACTCTCACAAGTCCGAAGCCCATGTCCGGATCAATGTGGGCCTCGGCCTCTTCGTCGTTTCGCTGCTAGTCGTTCCCCTCATGGATGTGTTTTACATCAAGGGTCGGGTCGGGTCTATTCTCCGTCGTTTCGCTGCTGCCATTGCTAGTAATGAACACAGTTCTTCGGTGGCTCTGCTAAAGAACATGGCAAGATTTGTGCTCCAAGTGATGGGTGCCAATATCAATTCCCACATTTTCGACGAGAACCCTGATGGGTGTCCTGATGAAATGTCTAGAGGGAGAAGAATCTCAATAACCCAGTTCAAATCAGGAACAGAGGAAGAACAGAGTGTTGCGTATGTCTCTGCGGGTTGACTCTGTCGTCGTCCACAGTGTCCAGGCCGCCGGCGGTGCCAGCAGCGAAGACCCCGAGCTGGCTCTGCTCGCCAAACGGACAGCAACAGCTCAAAAATATACTTTTAATCGCCGAGAGCTTCGTCGAGGCCGCTGGGATCGGAGCTATTCAGGTTGTGTCGCGTGCGGCTTATTTCATAGCCATTAAAGAATTCAATTCAAGTACAAACAACACTTGGGAAATCGATTTACAATTACATTGAGATTCTGAAGATACCATCAAAGCATGCGCAAGCACCTTGGGAAAGCAGGGATTTATTAACTACTTTGGTTTACAACGATTTAGAAGCAGTTCTATTCCAACTCACCTAATTGGAGCTTCATTACTCAGATGAGAGTGGAAATCTACTATAAGCATGTTCCGTGATCCAAGAGAAGGGGAAAAGAATGTGATTACAAAGGCACAAGAATATTACAAGGAAACTAATGATATTGATGGGACCTTGAGGAAATTACCGCGACATCTGGTTTCTAAAAGAGCTATATTGCAATGTCTGAAGAAATGTCCTGGATACTACTTGCAGGCGTTGAAAGATATTCCTAGAACTTTGAGGATGATGGAATATCAAAGGGGGGATGTGGGTTGTCGAATCAGTGAGGACTTTATCAAAAAGTTTTCAAGTCAGAGTCTCTGGCATGACATGTGCTGCTTGCTTGAATTCTGTGGAAGATGCTCTGCACATCATCTTCACTTTTGGCTGAAGGATGGGCTAAACGTGGGTCTTGCACATGGGTCCTACAAGTGAAGGCATGCTTTTCACTAGAGGATGGGCTAAACATGGGCTGAACTATGATGTTGTCGAGAGAATATTTCAAGAAAAGAAAAGAGTAAAAGAAAAGGTAGAAAGCAAAAGGGAGGAAAATTCCTCTGCGATAGCACATGGGGACATCGCAAAAGCAAGGAATAAACACCCCACAAGAATGATGTGATTTACTTTCTTTACTTTAAATGATATAATTTATTTTTCTTATCTTTCGGAGACATCTGTATTAACCCCATCAGAATGTAATAATAATAATAAAATAAATAAAATAAAAAACGACAAAGCCCAAAATAAAATGGGCTAGAATGTTGTGTGGAGGGCGAAGGCCCATAATCCCAAAATAGCACCAACCAGGTGATCAAAAGTACGCCAAGTACTCCAAAATTATTCGGCAACCTGCCGCTATTACCACCAACCAGGTGATCAAAAGTACGCCCAATACTTCAAATTATACATGAGCATTATTCATGTCAATTATACATAAACATTCATGAGCATTACTCATGTCAATCATACATAAACATTCATGAGCATCACTCATGTCAACATTCATGAGCATCACTTATGTCAACATCCATGAGCATCACTCATGTCAATCAACATAAACATTCATGAGCATCACTCATGTCAATCAGCTTTAAAAGTTTCATTTACAAAAGCTCTAGCTTCAAAGGCTTCATTTACAGAGCTTTAGCTTCAAAAGCTTCATTTACAAAAGCTCTAGCTTCAAAAGCTTTATTTACAAAAACTCTAGCTTCAAAAGCTTCATTTACAGAGCTCCAGCTTCAAAAGCTTCATTTACAAAAGCTCTAGCTTCAAAAGCTTAATTTACAGAGCTCTAGCTTCAAAAAGTTTCATTTACAAAAGCTCTAGTTTCAAAAGCTTCATTTACAGAGCTCTAGCTTCAAAGCTTCACTTGCAAAGCTTCACCTACAAAGTTTCAGTACAGGGTATACAAATACCGCCTCCAAACAAACCGCCACTTTGGCCCATACATGGATTCAATTTGAAGTCTCCAGCCAACATACTCTATTGACCGAAGACTTGGGGGACTACAATATACACCATATATTGGGCCTCAACTGGGCCTCATAAAAAAAAATACTTAGAGAACTCTAGCCTATTATTTATGTATTGAGGAGCGAACCCTTATTTTATAAAAGGGACTCCCTCACCATCATTAGAGAGCATCAACTCTAGCCCATTATTCATGTATTGAGGAGCAATCCATTATTCTATAAAAGGGACTCCCTTACCATCATTAGAGAGCATCGCCGCCTACTGAGCAATCGCCTCGCCGCGAGCATCAACTATAGCCCATCATTTATGTATCGAGGAGCGAGCCCTTATTCTATAAAAGGGACTCCCTCACCTTCAAATGCCATAAGCCAAGCCAACCAAGGTAACATAAGCCACAAACAGAGCAGCCTCGCAACATGTGCTACTTCTAGTTGAGCATCATTTCAGATTGGGCACCGTCTCATATCGAGTATCAGTTCTCAACGACATCTAGTTACTTCGGCCCACACATGGACTGAATTTCAAGTCTCCAGCCAAAAGACTCTCTTGACTGAAGACTTGGGGGACTACTGTTTATACCATACTTAGAGCCTTCGTATTTAGACCTCGTATAAATACTTAGGGGACTTAAATGTAATTATGTAATAAAGGAATTGGCAAATATGTAATAAGTGAGGAGCCCTTATTCTATAAAAGGACCCCTCACACTCACAATTAGAGAGGCCTCACATCTCCTCTCATATTCAGATAAGCTCATCCTCACATAAGGAAGCTCTATCTCCCTCTCTCCCCCTTCAACATCTCAGAGAAATACAATAATCAGTGTGGACGTAGCCCAAACATTGGGGTGAACCACGATACATCTTGTGTTATTTACATTTTTGCAGATTCATGGTCGGATTTACGTTGTTCCAAGGCCCTTCCAGTTTTGTGCATCAACAAAGATCATACATTCTAAATCTGCAATTTGTTTTTTATAACAAAGTATTTGTATTAGCTTAATTTCATAGTGAATAGTAATCACATTTTCTCATCGGAGCATATGTATCTTCGTTTTACGTGTCAAAATCATTTTACTCGGTTTCTTTTCGTCTTATCTTCAATTGTGATCAGTCTTACGTTACCTTGAAAATCATTGCCTACCTTAATCATTTTTCTTTTAACTACAACTAATTGTCATTGACCAACAAAAAAAAAACACGAAATTTTTTACGAATAAAAAAAACGGTTTTGGACAATTGGACGTCCACATTCCGATCAGAATCCGTAAATTTGCATATAGATTCTTAGAACTTTACGGTGACCGATTCCAGTGGGAGTTTATATATTGTCCTTACTGATTGGAATTTAAATAAACAAAACTAAGACAAGTAACCAAATAATAGAGGGGCACTGTTTATTATTTCCATTATTATTGGTTGGTCGTATGTCGGTATCACGACGGACGGCGCAATAGTCAACCAATTATTTGTATTTTTCAACATGTCGTCATTTGTCACTCAGTACTACGCTATAGTGATATTCCTTTTCATTTGGAAGTGAGAGGTCTTATGTTCGAATTTCGTTGATGGCGAATTTGATACCAAATTAGGTCACTTATTGTGTGGCATAACCGAACTCCACATCTCCTTATTGTAAAAATATGTCGATGTACTTAAAAAAAAAACATGTAGTCATTTTCCTTCATTTCTTTTGTTCTAAGTGGTTTATGAGGTGTTATGTCATCAGGTGTGCAGTATATTCACGAAGAAAATACTTATGTGAAACGGGAACGTTGAAGTAACGGTGTCCAAAATGATTCACGTGATGTATTGTGAAAAATTAAAATATGTGGTGTCGTGTTATTTATCCAATATGCTATATTGGCGGCCCAAAACATAGGTGAATTCTTCTTCTAAACCCTAATCTAATGTGGTAGATTTTGCACTACTAAACTTTTATTTTAGTTATACTTATTTCCTAATATTTGATACCAACTTGAAACAATTTGACAAAAAAAAAAAAAGGATTTTATAGTATTCAGTTTTCAAAATTGAGGATGATTGTTTGAGACTGTTTTTATAAGCATTGAAAAATGCTTATTGACAATTAAAAGTGTTTATCGCCATGTTTTGTAGAAAAAAAAAATTAAAAGTACTTATGAGTTATAAAAACATATAGAATCACCTAATCATTTCGGGAGCATTTTTGTTCACCATCATTTAGTGTGGTGTATGCTCACCACCCTAATTATCCCGTTAGATGAGTTTGAATTTCGAGATTCGTGTAGTAAATAAGCACAAATCTCAATATTTAAACTCATCTAACAATGATAAATAGGATAGTGAGCAAAAATGCACTCAATAATTTCTTGTTCACAAAGTACTTTTATGAAGCACTTAAAACTTTATGGCTCATTTGAAAGTCCTTATAAATAACTTAAAGTTTTTTTTTTTGTGAAAATATTTTTGAAACAAATTCTTAATAAAAATGTAAGCAAATTTTGGAAAAACACTTCAAATATTTTTTGAACCCAAATATATTTTCTCTAAAAGCGCTACCAATCATTTTAAAAGCATTTTCTAACGAATCGACGTGCTTCCACTATTTATATATATATATAAAGCACTTGTTGAATAGAATTGCTTCTATATCAAGAAAGTATCGTGATTGAGACGTGGATGAATTGGTTGTGGAGGCTGTATCATATAGTTAATTAACTAAATGTTTCCAATCATGAGGTGGATTTTGTACTTTGGAATTGTTTTCAAAGGAAATGGATTATCTCCGGATCATTTCCTCATAATCCACTAAATCAGTGTATTCGTGTTATTGAAATTTGATCAAACAGTTGAAGTTGTTATAATTTTTAAAGTAGACCCTTATTTGTTATAATCGTTAGATCAAATTTTAATAGTACGGATTCACTGATTTTGTGGATGAAGAGGAAGAGATCCGAGAGAATCATTTCTGATTTCAAACGTGGGAAGCATCATTTCATGTTGTTTAATCACAATAATTCCAATTAACTTAAAAAAAAAAAAAACACAATTCAAATTTCAGTTTCCCAATTTCATAATTCCCGAAATTACCAATTTTATTATCGGAATTGGAAATTTCATAAACCCTAGGGATTTGTGCAGCCTCCTGACGCTCCCAGGCGCCATTGATGAGCTTCCCTCCCTTTTTTCCCACAATTTGAATCTCTCTCTCTCTCTCTCTCTCTCTCCTCACTTTCTCTCTCTACACACTGTCACCGGCTCATCGCATTTAACTCCGATGAGGAAGAAGAAGAAGGACGATCGCGATCCCTTCTTTAAAACACTAAACATTCTCTCCCCTTTCCGTTGCTCCAAGGCCCGCCACATCCGCATCGCCGACATACTCGTAGATGAAGAATTGGGATCCGAAACCGACGGCTACGATTGCTCCGGAGACTTCAATATGGAGAGAGACCCACACCGCCTCCCCGAGGACGACGGATTCATGGCCTTACAGTGCTCGTCCCCGCTTTATATTATTTCCCGATGGTTGTCGACTCTGAAGCTAGGCAAACGGACGCGATGCGGCGTCGTACGGAGCCAGAAGAGACCGAAAGAGGTCGCGAAGACGGAGAGGGAGACTGGCGACGACGAGTCAACGCACGCCACCGGTTCGACGAATGGATTGAACGGCCGTGGCGGGGAAACAGAATCAAGTAAGCAAATAAAAAAATCGAATCTCTTGAATTAAATTATCGAATTTTTGAAGATTTTTGTACTAATTATTGAATTTTGTAAAATCCAGGACAGATTGTGAAGGATACGAGCTCATTCAATTTGGGAGTTGCGTGCGGTTTGGTGTATCTGATCGTCGCCGGTAAAAATGAACTTGCAAAGACGGCGGAGTTGCGGGCGGAGATGGAGCAGTTGCTTCAAAATGCAAAAGAGGAACTGCAGAGCAAGAATTCGCGTTTCGGTTCCAGGCCGGTGGAGTCGAATGAGATGAATTTTGCTTCTTCCACCACCGATCTCCAACAGGCTTCGAGTTCGAGCTCTGAGAGCCGGTTTTCACTTCAATCTGGCCTGGTCCGTGAAGTGTGCTCGGAATTTGTTAGAAATGGAAGAGGACAAGGAGAAAGGGATGAATGCGTGGAGGGAATGGATCAACTCGAGGCGGAGCTTGAATCGGAGTTGGAACGATTGCAGCTGCATTTGGAATTGGATTCGGAAAATCATTCATCCAATTCTAACTACACGCAGCAGCAAAGATTAAACGTATGGAGAGGTTTTAATTTTAATTTTGTTTAAACTCATGTTTTGATTGATTAATCTTGTGAAATGAACACTTGAATGTTAAAAATGGCAGGCTGTCCAAGACACAGCTCATGGGACAGGCGACGATACCTCAGATTTTGGAGAAGAAATCGACGCACATGGAGCAGAACCAGCAGATTATAACGAAATCCCCTGCCACTACGGAGTTCCTGCACTCGAACTGGAGAGAAGGCTGCACGAACTGCTGGAAGCGAGGCAGGAAGAACGGATAAAGGAACTTGAAGTTGCATTGGAGTACACGAAGCGCAAGCTTCATGAGAAGGAAATGGAGGTTTCATGGTGGAGACAAAATGCGTCTGCAGCACTCACATCGCACCGCCATCAAGATCCTTCATCCTCCGGTGCTTCCCAGCACGGTTCGGAGAGTACATTTCACTTGTTTAGGTGAGAAAACCAAGCTGTACAGTGGCTTCAGACAAGCTTCGTGAATGTAACGTCACTTTTATTTTCTGTGTAATTTGACGGGGTACATATCTATCTGTGATTAAACCGTAATCCCAATCAATTGCTTCCAGAAACAGTAAGGATATCGAGAGCATTAGTAGCAAAGGGTGAGGTTGAATGAAATGGTTTGTGATTACCATTACATGTGAGTCTTCTAAGCGACAGCGGAAACACCAAATGGTGATTTGAGGCTTACCACGGATGAAGAATCGCTCAGCCAGGTGAGACCAAGAGGCTGTGTTTAGATTTGGTTCCCGAAAGTCTTCATTTGGTCCGAAAACTACTTTTTCTCGGTACATTTCTTCGGACACAAGCAATCAACTTTGTGCTTTTTGTGTGATTCTGTTAAAGATGGGTTTGCAGAGGACATTGGGCTATACCTCTTCTCTACTTGCTGCTTCAGCAGGCATCAGTCCTCCTTTGAAGTAGTTGCTTGGGCTGCAAGTGTTCTAAAAGTCTCCGCCTAGCGCTGCTTAGGGCTCGCCTAGGGGGTGTCTAGACCTGTTTAGGCTCTCGCCTAGATTGCGTAGATCTGTTGAGGTTGCGACGCTCAACTAGAGAGAAAATAAATAACTTCCATTTTGCATTTTATTTTTTCAATAAATTGTAAGAGATTTGTTGGATACTTGGATGAACAATTATTATATGTTTGTTTCTTATATTTTGAATATGTTCTAATACTTTATGGGCGTGTTTGATTGGCTTCTCTCAGTTTCATTGGACTGGCTAGGATACTTTGCCCATGTTTAGTGCAAGCAGGGATTGTGTTTAATGAGACTAAGCCATACTTGCTGGGATTAAATGCTTCGCTAAGAGGCCTTAGCGAGACCCCCCCCCCAAAAAAGAAGAGGATTGCTAATCCAGTCTCCTACACTTGCTTTGCTTTATCTCAGGCTCGTCCAGGACTCCAGTATGCTTTGCAATGTCCTCGTAGCCGTCCAATGATCGACGACGGACCTGCATCGTTGTCGAAACCTAAATCCCCAAAAGACGAGATATTTGAAAGAACGATGCCAGAGGAGCACTGCTCCAAGCGAAACGACGACCAAAAGTGTCCCCAATCCTCGCTTTAACGACGGTGCTGCAAGCATAAACCACCAATTCAATGAGGTTAGACCCAAAATCGAACAGATCTAAGCCAACCAAGCTCGCCCATTCAGGATTTCACGCCCACCGAACAAAAACCTGAAAAACCAAGCTCAATTCTTCGTTTTGCAGAAGAAGAAAAAATTTGGCAATTAATCGGAAAAAAGAGGGAAGGGAAGGAGAGCATGGGATGAAGAGAATGAGGGAGATAAAAGGGAGAAAAAAGATGGACTGATGGAGGCTTCCAGAGGGAGGGGGAGAGTCTTTTTAAAATAAAAAATGTAGAATTAATTAATTTAATATTATTATATATGAATTAAAATAATATAATATTGTAGTTTGGTATTATCCTTCTTTTTAGTCCGACACTGTACCAAATGCTTTATTAAGTTAATCCAACTTAGTGTAGTTTAAGCCAGTCTAGCTTAATCCCAGAAGCTAGTCCAATCCGAGATAGTCTGGTGCAACAAACGCACTCTATAATTTATATGTCATTCTATTTTGCAATTATGTATCCCAATAAAATTTTGTATTTTTTTTAAGTATAAATAGACACTTGTTTAAATGATATATAACAAAATTAATTAAAACTAAAAAAACTGCCTAGGCTCTGGGCCCTTCCCGCCTCCTGGTTAGCGCATGTGCCTTTTTAACCTTAATTTTATGTATATACGCTCTTAATTATTTAAGCTACAAATTCTTGCGAACACAATATAATATTAGAACCAGGATTTCTCCAATGAGTAATCAATTTTACTGGATATGAGTAGTCAATGGATCATACAACCGGTTAACAAATCACTCACATCATGTAACTCTGAAGATTTATCTCGCATTGAAGAATTTGTATATTCGAAACACTAGAAGGTCATTTGAAAAAAATTAAAAAATTAGAGCCCACTTGATGTCATATATGCCATGACATAGACATAGTCTTTGTTTATCTCGGATTCACATTAGAGAACCTTTAGCAGTTGGAAGAACATGGATTTAAAATGTGACTTAGCACATAAGCAAACGACACATGTTCGTAACACTTTCCCTATCTAATATTAAGTTTATGGTGGTACAATAATTGGATGATTTCCTTTAGAAGCTTCTCCATATAGCTATTTTATTATATAAAAAATGGATTAGCTCGTGGCGAAGTCACAATAGTCCACTATTTAGGAGGCCGAGAAGACTCACAGAGGCATTTCAACCTCTCTTTAGCCACCGTCGTATTATTCACTAACACCAGGAATCAAACCTAAGATGAGCCGTGTAGAATATGGATATGATTTCATCCCAACAACTGAGTCATCCTGTGGTGATTTCCTCAAATAGGCTATAGCTATTAGGTTTTATCAATAATTATTTTTGATAAGATTCGAATTCAGAAGTTGTCTGAAAGATAATGACTTTTATGGCATTTTTATACCGCTATTTTAGCGTCTCGTACAATGGTACATTTTTATATAAGGAAAACTAATGAAAATGACTTGAAAATTTTGAATTTTAACGATAAGGACAAAATAAATGGTAAAGTGAATAGTACAAGGATTGACTTTTTAGTGTAAAATATGATTTTTCATTAAAGTGAACAGTACCGGGAACTTTTCGTTAAAGTTCTCTTTTATATAGGGAAGTGTTATTGACACTCCAAAAATTTCATTATACAATTCTCACAAGTGTATTTTTCTTTCTAAATATAGAAAGTTTGAAATGTGGAATGTGATTTTTGAGTGCCAATAACAATTCCCTATATATATATATAGGGAATATTACTGACACAAGCCATTATTACGATATACATGTTATGTAAATTGCTCTTCGCCCTGAACACTAACGGAGCCACGTTAAGGGCTGCCATGGGCTATAGCCCAAGTAGCTTTCAATGAAAAATAAAATTTTACATGTAATTTTTATTGATTTTCGAATGTAACTCACCATGTATTTAGTCACTAATTTAAATTCTCTTAGTTTAATTATATAAAATTATATAATACAATTTATAAACCATTTCTTTTTCTTACATCATTTTTCTCACCGCTTCTTGTACATGTACAAGGTTGGATTTGTTTGAGTTTTAACACGTATTTGTTTAATAAAGAAAATTTTTGGCTCACCTTATGAAAATTTTTTTTAAGCTAGTTGATACTTTGAAAATACAATATTAAGTTTCTTTATTTATAAAAATTAAAATTTTTAGGGTAGCCCACCCAGCAAAAAATTCTTTACTCTACTAGAATTTTTTTTCATTGTGACCGGAATATAAGTGATACATCACGTACTTTTATATAAGTGTTGAAAAATTTTATTTGGCCCTGAAACAATCATTGTGTTCCTGTTTTTATTTTATATTGACTATTCAGATTTCTTGTTGACTCTACATATTCAATGGCTATGAGAGACGGACCGTGTCTTGACGTAGACGGTTAAAATTAGGCGAACCCCGCCGAAATATGGATAGAATTTTTGCTCACCACGTGGTGTATGTTTATCATTATTTATTATTATGAATTTTAAGATTTGCTTAGTAAATAAATATAATCTCAAAATTTAAACTTATTTGATAATGATAAATCGAGTAATAAGCATACATCATCAGCAAAAATGCACTCTTAAATATGCTGGTCCCCACTCACGAAAAGCCGCCGTGTAATCTTGTCGACACACGCACACACGTCACCGTGTGCCACGTGGACCCACACCCCCTGCTGCTCTGTTTTATCCGTCCGCTTATAAAACCCCCCACCACCGTCCCCCTCCCATTCCCACCAAGCAAAGAATCCAGTTCTTCCTTCCTTCCCACTCTTTCTAACTTTCTGTTTGTTTCCCGAGAAAATCACCAGAGAAAACAAAAAAATAGGGGGCAGTCCCCAATTTCCTTACGTTTTATACACATACATTAAAATGGCAGCGGATGCGAACTCCAAGAGCGATACTTTGACGCTTGAGAAAGTGAGAGAGGCGTTGATTAAACAAGAAGACACCATAATTTACCGGCTGATTCAGAGAGCAAACTTCCCTTTGAATTCTCCGGCGTACGACGAGAAAACGTTTCCATCGTTTTCTGGTTCTCTGCTTCAGTTCGTTGTTAAGGAAACCGAAGCCCTCCAATCCAAGGTAACTATACTTATTAATAACCAGTAATTGGTAATTGCATTTCGATAATCTTTTTCTCGAGATGAATTTTCGAGGAACTTGGGATGTCACTGTGACGGTATTCCAATTCAATCGGCATGTCGTGTGATAAAACTAGCGATGGTGCGTGATTGGATGAAATATCGTTACTCTGACTTGACATTCAAGTTGTATGTCTCTAACATTGTCTCTTGATTAACAGGTTGGTAGGTATGAAAATCCCGAAGAACTTCCGTTTTCCCCGGACAGTTTACCGCCTTCATTGCTGCCGCCACCGGAAAATCCACCGGTAATTGGTTGGATTTACCCAGAAAGTTTTAACTCTTTCCTTTTGAATTTGTCACT
Organism: Malus sylvestris; assembly: GCF_916048215.2. Taxonomy (NCBI): domain Eukaryota; kingdom Viridiplantae; phylum Streptophyta; class Magnoliopsida; order Rosales; family Rosaceae; genus Malus; species Malus sylvestris. Next base: position 4,325,227 of record NC_062267.1, on the reverse strand, counting down.
AGAAAAATTTTGAACTCTTTATTTTTTTGGAAAATAATTGGTTAAATTTTGTATAGGTATTGCATCCTGCTGCAGCTTCGATCAACATAAACGGAAAGATATGGGATTTCTATTTCGACGAATTGCTTCCTCTGTTTGCAGCCCCCGGTGACGATGGAAGCTATGCGTCAACTGCTTCTAATGATCTTGATTGCTTGCAGGTGAAGTTAACTTTTAATTATTTTATTTTTTTGGTCATTACTATTGCGGTTGGTGGAAGTGTTCATGCCGCCAGTAAAAGAACTTTCGTTAAAAGTACTTTATTATAAATATGCCTTAAGTCCTTGTCCATTGTAATCCAAAAACACGCTTGTACTTTATCCGCCAAACTCATAAGCGCTTTTGTAAAAGCATTTTTCAAACTCTTATGTTACTTATTGTGAGATGTGTTTAAGAAGGCATCTAGAAAGAAGCACTTGTTGCTTCAAGTTATCAATTTAGATGAATTGATCGCTCATGTATTCCCGTTGAACTGAATGTTGTTTCATCTACAGGCCATCTCTAAACGGATTCATTACGGATATTATGTTGCCGAGGTTAAGTTTAAGGATTCCCCTCAAGACTACGAGCCTGCAATTCGCGCTCAGGTTCGTGATTACCATTTTCCTTGTAATTCCATTTGGGGAAGTCTGGTTGATCAGAAAATTAATGAAATTAGGGTTTGAATTTTTCAGGATAGGGAGGGTCTGATGAAATTGTTGACTTTTATGGACGTAGAAGAGAAGGTGAAGAAAAGAGTTGAGAAGAAGGCAATGGTGTTTGGGCAAGAAGTGGGTTTGGTTGACAATGCCAACACTAAAATTGACCAACGCAAAGTAAGTGAACCATACAAGGTTGATCCGTTGATAGTTTCTCGCCTCTACGAAGAATGGATAATGCCGCTCACGAAGCTTGTTCAGGTTGAGTATCTCCTTCGCCGACTTGACTAGATTCATGTCGGCCTAAATTTTCCGTTTTCAAATTTCTTGTAGTGACAAAAGGTTCATAATTGAACCGTTTATTGTTTACAATGTCATTCAACTTCGAAATTAATGATGGGATTAGATAATAATACTAAAGTTGTTAAATGTATTCTTGTATGTTTGGAGATGTGTATTTACCGTTCTGGCTAGCGGGAATTTTGTTACAATTGAGAGAATCAAATTCGTACTTTACCAATTATACTAATCCATCGGTACTCTGCGAGAAAGCTAAGTATTAATGTGGAAGGAAATACAAGTAATGACTCATCTCTTTTCCATCATATCTTTTGCCAAACACGAGCGCATTTTTCCATCTATACAAGGCACTGTTGTACCTAATTTTCCATCTATACAAGGCATTGTTGTACCTAATTATTTTTGTCTCTCTTTATATTATATAAAAAAAAATAATTCGATGCACCGTTTTTCTCATTTTGTATAACCTATTTATTTGTACACTTAAGTTTTTCTCGATTTATTCAATCTCTAAGCCAAAGATAATTAGAGATAGAGGTGGGCATAAAAATCGGTAGTGGGCGTAAAAATGGCCGCAATGAAAAACCTAATTGAATCGTTTAAAAAATCATAAAAAACCGTGTTGATCGAAAAATTCAAAACCGGTCCAAAAAACAAACCGCACCGGTCTGTTCCAGTTTCCTTTCTTACTTCTCAAAAAACTGGTTAAAACTGAACCGGACAGACTTAAACCGGCTTAAAATTAAATTACTTGACAGGGTTGGCATTTGCTTTTGTAAATCTTAGGTTGCTACTCCCAACTTCTAACTAGCCCATTTTCCACAGCCTGTTATTACAAAGCCCAAAGCCCAAACCATTTCCAACAGAACAAATACGACGTCGTAATTGCCAAAAAAGAAAATACTACAATTACCATAAATAACGATCTGATACAGGAATTTTTTTTCATTGTGACCGAAATACGTGTGATATACCACTTATTTTTATATCAGTGGTGAAATTTTTTATTTCTAAAGTTATTAATTCTTTAACACACATATTCCATCATTTATATAATGACACGTGGTGCACCCGTATTTCGTTTACACTAAAAATAAACGTCTCTCGCAAGGAGATGCTCACTTGAACGAGAAGATATCTTCTCCGGATCTCTTCCACTAATGTCATAGGATCAAGTGATCTAGGTTTTTGAAATTTTCAATGGTCCATTTGTTTTGATATTTTAAAATTATAATAATTTTTAACAGTTTGATGAAATTTTAATAGTTCGGATCACTTAACGCGGCTTGGTGAAAGAGATCCGGAGAATCTCTTCTCGACTGGAACGTCACAATCCAAAAGTCCTCTCTCCTTCTCTCTCTCTCTCTCTCTCCCTCAAAAGCTACGGCCCATTTTTCTCTTCTCAACGCAGTGAGAGTGAGGACCGAAAAAATCCCCAAAAATCTCACATGCATTGCTTGTAAACCCTAATTTCGGAGGTTTCGAAGCCAACATTTCTACGGTCTGGGATTTTAGGGTTCCTTTTTCACTCCGATCGAGCTCACTGTAAGTCTGTATTCATCTATCTGTTTTTATAATTTTTATTTATTTATGTATTAATTTTTTTTTTCGCCCATGTGTTTCTTTTAGGAGCAGAGCTTTTTTGATGATAAATTTGTAAACTTTTCTGTTTTATTTTTTGATTTCGAAATTTTATGGAGGGATTCTGGTTTTAAATGTGTTTGTTTAGGTAGGGTTTTAGCTTTGGGTTGGAAGTGTTTTTAATTTTCCTGATTTTTCTGTGAAATAGGTGCTGGAAAATTGTGTTTATGTAAAATATTGTGTTTCCTTATACTGTGTAGTGGAGAAGGGAAAGAGTAGTTCAAACCAAACTGGAAAAACCCTAATGGGAATATGTGATATTCCAGAATAAATGAGGGTTGAGTTTGAAATTTGAATACCAAAGCATTTAATTAAGGTGTATATGAAATTATGAATACACAATTTCCGCATTGTTGCGGGTGGTGTTTTCCAACTCAAAGTTGGAAGTGCCATTAAGAAATATGAAGATTTGCATAGAAAGTGTGACATGTATACGGGGCATTGCTATACTTATTTCTTTTGTTGTTGTTTTTGAAACAAAATTGATAATCGGTATATGCATAATTGAATTCGAGGCTTTTTAGACAACAAAAATGGGTTGCTGAATAAGATAGTTCATATCTAACATGTATATCTTGTTCTATTAAGGTTAACATTTAAGAGTTTAAGAAGTTGCGCTTTATATGTTGTCTTCAAAGAATTGATTGTCCTTTTTCTATGTTGATTTTGCCGTGTTCTTATTAAATAGTGCTAATGTTGTTTGGGATCAAGAGATGTGAAATTCATTCCCATTTTCTTTTACTATTGGTTTTTCTGCAACCAACTGTGGTATTATCTTAATAATTGGATGGCTAATTTGATATTATATCTGTTGTTTATCTTCTTATCCTTCGCTTAATTGACAGATTTTGAATCCAATGGGGGCGTCATCGGATGCCAAGGGAGATATCGGTATGAGCAGCAAGGGAGAAAGTTTTACAAATGGTGTTGACATGGACATCGACGATAGTGATTATGATGATGAGTATGATTACTCGACTAGCCTGCAAGATCTTGGGGAAGGATTTCTGAAGAATTTCTGTAAGGAGGCGGCAACATCATTCTTCAACGAGTATGGCCTCATTAGTCATCAAATCAACTCATATAATGACTTCATACAAAATGGCATACAAAGAGTCTTCAGTTCTTTTGGCGAGATTATAGTGGAGCCTGGCTATGACCCGTCAAAGAAGGGAGACAATGAATGGCGCTATGCTTTAGTGAAGTTTGGGAAGGTTACTCTTGGTAGGCCAAGTTTTTGGGGTGGTTCTGACAATGATAAGGAATATAATATGTTGCCTAGGCATGCTCGACTTCAGAACATGACATACTGTGCTAAGATGAAAGTGAATATCACTGTTGAGGTAAATGAATTTGATAATTAAGTTCAGTAGATGCATGAAATTTTAGTGCGGTTCTGCTGTCTCATTTTGACATTTTTTTTATGCTGTAGATAGTCCGACTTATCTAGTTATGATTTTCAAGCTCTAATTCGCAAAAGCATTCAACATATATTTATTTGACATGATTCTTTAGTAGTACTGCTATAGTTACAAATCATGATACCGTAGTTTGATTTATCATCCAGCTATATCATATATGGTGGGTGTCTTGTTTGTGTAGTTTCTATGTTGACAACCAATTTGGACGATAATAATCTTTAAATATTTCTTTTTATCTCCCCATCACATAATGTCTTATAATATGTGGATATTTGTAATCTGCCAGGTATATAATCAACGACTTGTCAGCAGCGATAAGTTTAAGACTGGAAAAGAACGGTTCCTTGACAAGGAAATTTTAAGTACGGACACCAGAGACATTACGATTGGTAGTGTCCCTGTCATGGTCAAGTCTGATTTATGCTGGATGAGGGACGTTGAGAAAGGTGACTGTGATTTTGACCATGGTGGCTATTTTATTATCAAGGGTGCAGAGAAGGTGAGCCCAAAACTTAATTTAATTTCTGACATGCAGATAACTCATTATTATGATTGCAAATGAAGTTTGCAGATGATCGATGTGTAGAAATGTCAGTTTATCACTTTTCTAGATTTTTGTTTGTTCAAACCTACTTGATGCCTTTAAAATTGTTTAACGGGACTCTGCTATGCAATGTAATGTTTCTTTTCCCACGCAGTTCTAATGACATTTGTATAATGTATAATGCAGACATTTATTGCACAAGAACAGAGCTGTCTGAAGAAACTTCTCATTACAAATAATCAGGGTCTGACAGTAGCATATAGGTCAGAGGTGAAGAGGCATAGGTTAATAATTAGACTAGTCGGGATTTCTAAACTTGAAAACATTGAAGGAGTAGAGAAAGTCCTTACCGTTTACTTCATGTCGACAGAAATCCCTGTGTGGGTATGGTTTTTTGCCCTTGGTGTTTCATCGGATAAAGAAGTTATTGATCTGATTGATTATGGCAGTGAAGATGCCAGCATTTTGAACATACTTTTTGCCTCAATTCGCGATGCCGATAAAGCTACTGAAAAAGTGGATGGAGGCTTCCGTAGGGGGAAGAATGCCCTCAAATATGTGGATGATGTGATAAAGAAAACTGCATTTCCACCCGGGGAAAGCATGGAAGAGTGCATCAGCTTGTATCTTTTCCCCAATCTCAGAGGTCTAAAGCAAAAGGCTCGCTTTCTTGGGTATATGGTGAAGTCCCTGTTACAAGCCTCTGCTGGTCGCAGGAAATGTGACAATAGGGATGACTTTAGGAACAAGAGGTTGGACTTGGCAGGTGAGCTTCTCGAACGAGAGCTAAAGGCACATATTGGACATGCAAGGCGGCGCATGGCAAAGGCCTTGCAGAGAGACCTTTATGGTGATCGGGTTGTGCGCCCAATTGAACACTACCTAGATGCCTCCATAGTTACTAATGGCATTTCAAGAGCATTCTCAACTGGAGCATGGTGTCATCCCTTCAAGAAAATGGAGAGGATGTCTGGTGTAGTGGCAACAGTTGGGCGAGCAAATCCGCTGCAGACAATGATTGATATGCGGAAGACAAGGCAGCAGGTTCAATATACAGGGAAGGTTGGAGATGCCAGATACCCGTGAGTAACTTTTTAACTTATTTCAACTTATGTTTCCTGCTGTCGTGCAATAGCTTTATCCTAGTCGGCGGTTCAAAGAATATAGCTTTAGCTTAAAAATGCTTTGCTCTTAGATTTTTTTTTTTTCAGCTGAAAGTTCTTCCTTACACTATTAGAACCTTTGTCATCCCATTCCATATATCAACACCAAAAACACAATAAATTAGTTACAGTTGTAAATGAGTTTAGGTTTCATTGGAATGAATGATGTACTGTAAATTGTTTGCCATTCTCTTACTAACTGCATGCTCATAAAATATCTGCTGCATTAAATCCTTGGGGTTTTTACTTTTGTTTGTTTGTGAGATATTTGGACAAATTGAAAGTGTGGCTTACAGAACCTTGTGGATGCAGGCATCCTTCCCACTGGGGTAAAGTATGTTTTCTCTCAACTCCGGATGGTGAGAATTGTGGGCTTGTAAAAAATTTGGCTACCACTACAATAGTAAGTACGAATATATTGGAGTCTCTACTACCTGAATTGTCTCTCTGTGGAATGGAAAAATTGGTGGATGATACTTCTACCTCACTGCAAGGGAAGTTCAAAGTTTTTCTGAATGGGGATTGGGTTGGAGTTTGTGAAGGTTCCCTCTCATTTGTCTCGGAACTCAGGAGGATGCGACGTAGGAAAAAGTTGCCACCTCAGGTTTTCTATTGTTCAATCCCATTGATGAGTTTCAAATTTCAAATTGCTTTGGTCTTGTTATGATGGCCATAATTTCTTTGTGCTTCAGTTTAGGGAGACATTTTGAATTACGATGTGTAAAGATTAATCTTATATTACAGCTTTAGGAGCATTGTTTATCACTGTATTTCATGTTCTAGTATAACCTTTTTCTTTTTTAGTTGGTCTCTTGATTTCCAAGGGTATACTTCATAATTCTATATTATTTGATTCCCAAGAAGCTAGCTATTGTTGGATGCTTTCCTGATCTATTTACATTTGCTTTATGGAGTTGGTTTTTCTTTCCTGCCTGTTTGATACTTCTGCCTTTTGATTAGGGATTCTAATTTGCTCATTCTTTGCTTATAAGCAATCAACCTTTATGTAGTCCTCAAAGTTTTAATTTACCTGCTAATTCTATAATATTTTTCATTAGTAGTAAGTAAATAGATGATGGACGTCTGCATTACTCAGAAAAATTTAGGTCAACTGCTCTTCATACAATGGTTTTCTAGTAAGCCAGTAGCATGTACTTATGATGCATATCTCAGTTATTAGAATCAGTTCATATCACCTGCTATTTATACATGTATTTTCCTTCACTAATAAGCAATTAGCTTGCATTTTAATGGATACCTAATTATGGTCTATTTTCTCTTAGGTGGAAATCAAAAGAGATGAAAAGCAAGGAGAAGTACGAGTATATTCTGATGCTGGAAGGATCCTACGCCCTCTCTTGGTGGTTGAGAATTTGAACAAGATAAAAGCATTGAAGGGGGAAAAGCATCCATTCAAGTATTTCCTTAACAAAGGAATAATCGAGCTTATTGGAGCTGAAGAAGAGGAAGACTGTAGTACTGCATGGGGCATTAAATATCTGTTCATGGAAGAAAAGGGAAAATCAGCTGTAAAGTACACACATTGTGAGCTAGACATGTCATTCCTGTTGGGTTTAAGCTGTAGCATTATCCCATTTGCGAATCATGACCATGCAAGGAGGGTCCTGTACCAGGCCCAGAAGCACTCGTCGCAGGCTATTGGGTTTTCTACCACAAATCCTAACCTTCGAGTGGATACACTGTCTCACCAACTGCACTACCCCCAGAGGTCACTTTTTCAGACAATGACGTCTGACTGCCTTGGCAAACCCGGACACCAACTGGGTAAAAACAGAGTTTTGCCGAAGCCCGAATTGTACAATGGTCAGAATGCGATTGTGGCAGTCAATGTTCACTTGGGGTTCAACCAAGAAGATAGCATAGTAATGAATCGGGCATCACTGGAACGTGGTATGTTCCGATCTGAGCATATCAGAAGTTACAAGGCTGAGGTTGACAACAAGCACTCCCTGGAGAAAAGGCGGAAGCCTGATGATTGTGTCAATTTTGGCAAGATGCAGAGCAAGTTTGGTCGGGTTGACAATCTCGATGAAGACGGCTTTCCCTACGTTGGTGCAAACTTGCAGAGTGGCGATATCATCATTGGGAGGTGCAGTGAATCAGGAGCTGATCATAGCATCAAACTGAAGCACACCGAAAGGGGAATGGTTCAGAAGGTTGTGCTTTCTTCTAATGATGATGGAAAGAACTTTGCTGTTGTTTCTATGAGACAGGTAAATCTGACTGAAATAATATTTTTTAAAGGCATGCCTATTGTTTTTAACAAGTCCAGTTTAAGAATTTCCATTCACTAATTACATTTGTCACTTTTTGAATAGGTTCGCTCGCCGTGTCTTGGAGACAAGTTCTCCAGCATGCATGGGCAAAAGGGTGTTCTAGGTTTTCTGGAGTCTCAAGAGAACTTCCCTTTCACAGTACAGGGGATAGTTCCAGATATTGTGATAAATCCCCATGCATTTCCGTCAAGACAAACTCCTGGTCAACTCTTAGAAGCTGCTTTAGGGAAGGGAATCGCCTCTGGTGGTTCAAAGAAATATGCCACCCCGTTCTCTACTCTCTCTGTCGATGACATCGCAGAACAACTGCATAGGTAACCCTGTCATTCTAATTCATGGCTTGTATACTTCAACTGCACCACCGTAAAACAGTCCATTTTAATTTCACATTCCACCCTGGCATAATTTTACTTCTCAGACTCTCAGCCATGGCATTTTCTGTTGAAATTTCTCTCTGGATATTCAACGTGCAATTTAATACGGGGCTTGTTAAATTAGTTTGAATTTTGACCGAATGTTTGTTGCTATATAAAAGAATGGTAAAAGCTTTCTTCACTGTGTTGTCCTGAGTATGTACTATGGTACCCTGCATAAATTCACTGTGTATAACTGAATGTGATTTTTTTTCCCTTAAAGGTTTCTGAGCACAATCATTTTGACCTTCGCTTTTCAGTTATCGGTTCCTTTACAACTTAGATGTTATTAGTTAGTAGACTGCATAAAACTTTTAAAGCGGAAGTCTCATGTCTGAATTGTTCTGGCATATAAGCAGATGTTCTTTTCTATTTTCCCCGTTGAATGAATGAGGGCTTGTTTGGATGTGCTTTTAAAATGTCTGAAAGCGCTTTTGGGTAAATTGATTTTGAGTTCCAAAAGCATTTTAAGTGCCTTTTGGAAGAAGCACTAGATATGTGCTTCTTACAGGAAGCACTTAAAGTGCTTTTCCTGGATCCTCTTGGATTTTTACAAGAATTGGTGTCAAAAGCATTTTCACCAAAAACGGTTTCAGTCATTTTAAAAGCACATCCAAACGAACCCTTAGAGTTGTTCATGTATCGTTTGATATGTATGTCAGGGCTGGATTTTCAAGATGCGGAAAAGAGAGAGTATACAATGGTGGAACCGGTAAAATGGCTCGTTCCCTCATATTCATGGGCCCAACCTTTTACCAGCGCCTGATTCACATGTCTGAAGACAAAGTAAAGTTCAGGAACACCGGGCCAGTCCACCCTCTCACCCGTCAACCAGTGGCAGATCGGAAGCGATTTGGAGGGATCAAGTTTGGAGAAATGGAACGTGACTGCCTAATAGCCCACGGAGCTTCTGCAAACTTACATGAGCGCCTTTTCACTCTCAGTGACTCCTCCCAGGTGTATATCTGCCAGAAATGCGAACATGTAGCTAATGTGATCCAACGCTCAGTTGAAGGAGGACGGAAGATCAGGGGTCCCTACTGCCGGAATTGCAATTCTGCAGATGATCTTGTCAAGGCAAACGTCCCGTACGGAGCGAAGTTACTGTGCCAGGAGCTGTTCAGCATGGGCATCAGTTTGAAGTTCGAGACTCGGTTCGCTTAGAGTGAAGGAATAGTTGTGGAATGGGGGAACCCTTAATCTGACTTATGAATATTTTGTTTAGCACCAATCTGCAGCTTTTGTATATTTTCTTGCTACGACTTGTTATTAGGACATCTAACTTGTTGTGTACCACTTATGTTTCCCTTCATAAGATTGTAGGTCTGACGAGGATAGTGTGCCCGCCCTCTTGCATCCAGATTCAAATCTCTCGCCCCATAAATTTAAGGTTTCACTTGTTTGTTTGGATCACTTTACATTTGTTTTTAAACAATCCAAACTGCGTCGTTTTTAGCTCTCAAAAATCATCTTTACGAAAAATCACCAAAACTGATGGTTATATGACCGTTGAATTAAATGGTGATTATTTAGAGTTAATGCCGTAATGTTTCTAGATTTGTTTAATTTCTTGCAAGTTTGATCTATGATGATTTAAAATAGAAGCGGTTTGAATCGTAGAAAAAAATTCGGGCCTTGCATATAATTTCTTAAGAAGAAAAAAAGAAGTAAAACATATAACTCATCTGGATGTGAACCAAAAACAACACAAGGACAAGTTCATGGTTGTCTGAGAAAGTGAAGACAAAGCTTTATATGCATTCTTTGACCAACAAAAAATAACTAGTCCTCCGGAAGCCATTAGCAACTAAAAGCCTCTACCTTCAGATGATACAACTCTATTACAAACGAACTCTAACTACTCTCGACGAAACAGGCGACGAAACAGGCGTTGCAGAAGCTCCGAATCATTTTTTGGGTGAATCCGTCTCTTGCATAAATGGCTCTCGCAATGCTGTCGGCAGCTTCAGCTCCGGCTCAACTTCAGGAAGTGGTGAGAAATAGCAATCAACCATGTCTTTGGAAACATCTTTGAAACTAGGGGGCTTCCACTGCAGAATTGGGATGGAAATCAATCATATGATCGCAGCTTGAGAAAAGATTTATGAAAAAATTGTAGTTTTCTCAGGACTAACCTTGGGCGCGAAGTCCTTGTCTACCAATCTTGCTCGAACGCCCTACAGATGGATAGAAATGGGCCAATGTAATAGCGGATTAACGACGTTCACTCCATTGTTAACCCAAAAACAAAAAAGACATTCACTCCGTTAAACTTTGAGAACCACATACCTCAGAGAAGTCACTAGAGACCCGGTTGGAAATTGCAGCAAGAGATATACGATATTCACGAGACAGACACTGATCCAGAGATTGAAATCTACCCTCGCGTATCTGAATGAAAAAATGAAAGTCAGGTAGAGAGTATAAAGCAATACAGGTCCAACTCCATAACGTGCTAGGGAGTGGTAACTCACCGATCGTAAAGAAACTATCAAACTCAAAGGGGAGGCTTCTTTTATTTTCTTGAGGACTGTTTTGCACCATTCATCATAAGAGTCAGCAGCTTCCTTCTCCTGTACAATTTATTTCCTTTTCAAAGTTATTCGCTAAAGCATTTGACAAAATCATAGTATATTCGAAAACATTTGGTTATGCTTATCTTGGCTAGCATTTTCGTGTTATCTTTTCTATCCAAGCCTTCCAAAAAGACTTTTCTTCACATTCCTAGACCCCCCTTCAACACATTCCTAGACCTAACACTGATAGGCTACTGACGAATAATGGTATTATTAAGTCGATGAACAGATGGTACTATAAGTTCTTTTTGGTTTAGAACAATTATCTCATACTTACCAATGCATCAGTAATTTCCTCAATTGTGTCATGGCTGAAACATCTATCAATAATGTCGAGCCTGAGTTGACATAAGAAAATGGAGATAAATCAAGTCAGACAGACAAATCGATGATACTAGAACTAAATTCTATGGAACTGATAAATCTTAGTATTACCGAGAAATATGTGATAGAAAATTACTTAGAAAGTATACTCCTCCTGTCTAGATAAACAAGGTCACCATATTGTGCAAGAGCTGTTTCTATTACAGAAGGTTCATCAGTAACTAAATTTCCGAGGCGTTCTTCAACCATAGCAAGTCTCTGGCAGGATGAGTTTTGATGACTATTAGAAGCAGATTAATGATAAATTACAGAAACAAGAATAAATATGTGCAGTGCAAACAAACCGCATTTAACGCATAGTGCGTAGCAAGGCGACAGGCAATCATCTCCACACCATTAAGCTTGTCTCCTGTAAGAGCTAAGTATTCTCCTACAAAAAAAAAAAAAAAATGAAAACATAATTCTTTTAGATATATGTAGAACTTGAAATTGTGATAAAGGCTGGACATCTTAAATTTACGCAGGTTATGTTACCTAGGTAGCCAGGTAGACGAGACAGATAAAAGGAAGCCCCTGCATCAGGATGGAAACCTATCTGGGCCTCTGGATTGGAAAATATCTGCAAAAATCCAGCACAGTTGAAAAGAATACAAATTCTGCACTTCATTAAGACACAGTCACACAGGTAGAAAAGAAAAAGGAAGAGTTATTTTATTTTTCAGAAGACTGGAAGATGCATCACTCAAAGTGTAAACAAGCAATAATTTATCTTCAAACTTGAAAATGATTCCAGAGTAAAAAAAACATTTACATTTTCTTGTATAGCAATAATTTATCTTGATTGACAAAATATGTTGCACTATGCATGCATTATAAAACTTGCACTTTAGAATGTTCAGCATTTTAAACTCTCGAGTATATCTGAACCAATCAAGCATCTCCTCCTCCCCCCATAGTCATATCTTCAACAAGGTTGAATGTTTTAATTTCAAGTCGCACAAGACAAGGTTTGGGGTAAAAATCTTATTCGTTTATGATGTTAGGAGATAAATCAGCCTTCAAACAAAAAACACAAGACCAAAATCTGGTGAAACCAATTGGTAAGTAAGCAGCAGCCACATACAGTCTTATCAGTCACCACACGAAACATTCCTGGGATTGAAATTCCAGCCCCAGCTCCCATGGTGATACCATCCATGATAGCTACCTGCACAAATATGATAAAGCGATCATCAAAGCCACATTTATATTTTGACAAGGACTTGAAAGCACATTTCTATGCATAAACAGATCTTTATACTTTAGGAAATCAAAACGTATGTACAACTGTAGTCTGCCACATGCCTACAACCCTACTCAGGTTGTGCAAATGAAGCAGTGCTAGTTTATTAAAATTATATCATACAATTATAGTATAAAGCACATAGGTATAGAAAAGGTAAATACTCACATGTGGCTTCAAGTACGTTCCTTGAATATACACAAACTTATACAATGTCTCGAAAAACTTTTTACATTCATCAAGATTCCCTGCACATTATTAAAGAATTTGAAAAGAAAACAAACAATGCCATGTAAGTATCCAACAGTTAAGACTAGAAAAAGAAAACGGCACCAAACAGGCGCGGAAATGTGCACTAAAAGTGTCACAAGCAAAACCTCAAGGAGGTATGTCTAATCACAATGATGTATCTAAAATCAGCATAAAAGATAAACAAGTAACACTGAAGAAAAGATTCAGTACGAGAAAGTACAAATGGCATTCCCAAACAGTTGGATCGCCGGCGATCAAATTTTCAAGTACATCATTATGTGTACTAAAAGTACAATATTGAAGAATTTGTTCTCATTATGTTAATGAAGATGGAAAAAAATTAGATGCACACGGTTATAAAACAAAATTAGTCTTGAGTTTATAACCGATACCTTGAACTAAACAACGTGTAAAAAAAATTAGCAAAACAAAATGATTGGGTTACCTTCATTCACTAGTTGATAAAGGCTAACAGCATCTGCACCGGCGCAGAAAGCCCTCCCACTACCCTTCAAACAACAGAAAATCAAATAGCACCTCAGACAAAGTCTTTCAAAATAGTTCTCAGCACATTGCAAAAGGTTAAAAAATCCGATAAACAAAACAAAGCATGATGCCATTAAACCCGAAGACTGTTTTCTCATGGGAACAACGCAATACCTTCATCAAGACAAATCCAATGTCCGGGTTATCCTCCCATGATTCATACAGTCTCTTCAGTCGAGCTGCCTATAAAACCCAACAACGAAAACATCAAAAGATCCGAAATTTATCCGAATTAAGCAACACCACCATAACAAAAACTCTAAGGAAGCAACACAAATGAAGAAACAGCAACAGCACAAACCATGGAACTGTTGAGAGCATTGAGTGCAGATGGCCTGTTGAGAATTGCCGCTCTCGATTTGGCTCTTCCCTCCACCGTAACCTGAGTTTTTTACGTTCACAAACAAATGAATCAATGCAGAAAAAAACCCAAAAACCCAAATCGAATTAATAAAAAAAAGAAAGATTGGTGCTTCTCTAGAAATGAAATGGTTAGAGAGAGAGAGAGAGAGAGAGAGAGAGAGAGAGAGAGAGAGACCAGGTCCTGGACGTCGTCGTATTGGGCATAGCTTGGTTGGGCAGAAAAGGCTCTGTGATGAGAGAGAGAGCTGCTTCTTCCTCTCTGAACCGCACACCTCCTCAGAGCTTCAATGGCTTTTGCTCTCTGCATCTCTCTCTGCTATTCTTTCAGCGCTCTCACACAAGCAGTCTCCAGTCTCAGCTAACTAGGAACTAAAGCTAAAACCCTGGTACAATACGCACCGTTTCAACGTAAATGCATCAATCATACTCTCTCAGCCGTTGGATTGTCTATGATTAAGGTTCTTTGATCAATGACTTCTATTGGGTCGGGGCTTTGTGATTGGGTCCAACTTGAACTGGATCGACTCACTGAGAGCCCATGGAGCACTCGGGCCCAGAGGACCATAACTCAACTTTCACGATGCCATACCTCAAGGTGGAGAAATTTTTAGCGGATGAATCACGTCACTAATCCGGCCATATTCACAAAAAAGGGGATCTCTTGTGTGAATCTCACAAACTTATTTCACACCAATACAAGAGATCTCACCTTGACATAGTACGTAGCCCTTTTGGATAAAACCGTAGCGAAACCGATCATAAATAAAATTTCAAATGCTTAACTAATCAAAATTAAATAACGGTGACGTGCGGAAAAGGAAAGCGATTAGATATCGATGACATACAAGAAGTAGCACTTTAACCAGAAACGCAGATCATTTTTCAAGTGGAACCAAAAGATGTTAGACAAGGCACCCAGATAAAACGGATTACATTTTAGCTACATTTTAACTACAGTAAACTCCTTTTGAGATAATATGATCACCAGCTACAACAAATTCTACTCCTTTGTACACTTGCAGTGGAATTCTCCAAACTCGTTCAATTCCGGTCAGCCCTGAAACCCCGATTTAGGAGATGGAATGCCTCCGGTGTCTTGAAACCGACTTTGAATCGCCAGGAACATTCGAAGTTGGACTATGAGAACTCCCGGATGTCTCCGAGCTCTTGTTCTCTACATGCCCCTTCCCCACAGACCACAATTTGTCGAAGATTCTCCTTGACCTAGATGGCAGCAACTGCGAACCACTTGCGCTGTTTTTGCTGCTCTTCTTGCCAAGTTTCACGTTCTTCTGGAACTCTTCTGTTACCTTCATTTGGCTCATCTGTTTTCCCGGAGGCTTGCAGTTTTCTTCTGCTGTCTTGTCGTGTTCTTCGTCCAAATTTGTCGTGGAAAGTGAAGTGTCACTGGGATGGTTGTTAAGGGCTCGAACGCTAGCTGCAGACCTAACCTGCTCAAAGAAGAGAACTTGAACAACAACTCGGAGTGGGAGCTGCTCGTTCTGTGCAGCATCCATGGATGCCTCCACTGTAAGTTTCTTGACATCCATCAATCCGCATATTCTTTTCCTTTCAGCCTTTGTTAAACTAGGGTGCTCCTGGAGACACGGGAACTAATCATCACTCAAATCTCAGAAACATGACAAGGCAACTGTAGTGAGAAGCAAAAAGCATGAAGGAGTAAAATCAAAAGAATAAATAAACCAAGCGGACATGGCTTAAACGCATACCTTCAGGTAGATGTCGATGGCCTTGTACAACCCATCGTGAATTGGCCTTGCTGACTCGGGAATTGATTGTGACAACTCTACGAAACTACTGAGGTTAAGATTTGGGTCATGTGCAATTTCCGCAATATACCCATCAACCAGTCTACCAACACTCAACAACGTAAAAGTCTCAGTCCCCTTTTCATTCTTCTCGACAACATCCAAATCCCACTTATACTTTTCATGCATCACATACTGATTCACAACAGACTGAACCAACTCAACATCATATATAGTAATTTGAGGAGATCGAGCGGGGATCAATAAGTCATCGACACAAGCTTCATGCAACTTCAAACTGATCCTCTTCACCAGCTCCTCCCTCAACGACTCGTCTGCTCCCACCAAAATAGAAACTTTCAAAAGTTTCAGCAAGAAACTTGATGAGCAACCCATGCCTTTGTCAGACGGCAATAAGCAAATAATTGTTTCTACCAGAGATTTGTTCCTCAAGGCGTGTTCATCTGAAACCAGTGCATCAACAGAATCTGGCAACCATCTAACTGCATAAGTCTTCAGAGCCTCCCCAATAACAGTGCCGTCCATTCTTCCCTTCGATTTCACAGCAATCATAACTCGCTTGTAGAGATCAATATCCAACTCACATATGTCTTCAACCCACCAATCCCTTGGAACTTTTTCAATTTTGTCTCGATAATTCATCCCTTCTTCAATAATTTTATCAGGCTCTGCTAGTTTTCGGTTATACGTATAGGACCAGGTGATGTTAGTAGGGTCTACAGACGTTTTAGATGCAATTGAATCTATGCATCTTCCGACAATCTTCAGATCATCAGACCATGACAGAAGAGATTTGGTGGTTTGTAGAACAATAATGGAATCCTTCCAGCTGCGGAAGATGCTTGAGTTAAGGAACACCTCAATTTTGTATATTAGGTTACTGCGATCAACATCCTCGGTCATCTCCAGATACTCAGCAGCACAACGAGCAGCCACAACATTGTAAGCGTTCAGAGTAACAGTCATTCCATAGCAAAACTTTGCACAAATTTCAAAGGATTTTGGCCCACCAGGAAAATCAACCATGTCAACTTCTTCAGAATCGTCGTTGGGTTTAGATACTAGTTTTTGCAGGCGATTGCTCTTGGACAAGAGAGGGAACTAGAAAAACAGATATATCAACAATATGAAACAAAGCTCGCTTCAGCAGAGAAAGTAGCAGTAATTCTAGTAACAAATGTACCACTCAATAATAATCACCAACATTTCAGATTCACCGCTATTATGTTCATCGAAACATAAATCGCAAAAAACATTCATATGCACATATGACCACGAAACAAATCAATGCTATTATAGTAAAAAAATTATGTAAATTGATGAAGACGGGTGGCAAGGAAAAGAATACCTTGTGAAGGTAAAACTTCACTTCCCCAACATTAATAACGACATCTGTTTGCAAGTCAGATGACACATATCTGCATGAACATACGAAAACCAGTTAAATCGCCTAGACACGAGGATCATAGAAACTACAAGAAGGCACGCATTTACAAAATATTTGGATCCGTACGAGGCAAACAGTTACAAAAAAAATTTCAAATATAAAAAATCGGGCTTAAGCACTATGAGAAGGTGGTTTGCGGAAAACTCCACAACCGATGTCAGATTATAGACTTCAAATTCGAGCTGTAGTTGAAACTAAAATATCATAAGGAAACTAGACATGCAAGAATTAAGCGAGTTTCAATCAGTTTCATATTTATTCAGATGACGGCAAAACAATCCACAGGAAGAAAGACACGTCCGCTAATTTGTTTAAAGACTAAAAAAATTGCAGATGAGAGAAAATCAGTTAAGGTGGTTTGGACAAGTGAACGGACCTACAAATGCTCTGGTTAGAAGATGCGAATATGAGATAGAGGCTTAAAGAAAAAGGGGTTGAGGAAGACCTGGATAAAGACTCTAAGAAAAGACATAAGAGTACTTAGAGCAAACGGAATACTTTACGCAAAACTGGAGTAGTGGCGTTCTAGGATTCATACTGCCGACCCCACTTAATAGGATAAGACTTTGTTGTTATCGTTGATTGATTGAACCGATGTCATCGTTCACCGGAAGAATTTCACAGGTGTGATGATTACAGATCTTGGGGCTACTCCATATGACTTCTACCACATTTGGACCACAAAACTCGATAAAATAGTGACATTCCAAATGCAGGACCACATCCTGAAAGACAACTGCCACACCACAACTCCCTATAACCCTACACTCTCCAAAATTTAAATAGGCAATACTTTTAAGGGGAGAAAGAATAACAATGATACGAACAGCACAAAACGCCCATGTGCTTTCTTCCTTCCCCTACCTTTGTTTTCTTGTTTATTTATCTCCTCAAAAGTTTCTTGTAATATCCTATCCCAAAAATAAAGGGTTTTGTTCTGGAGAGGTGGTAGCTAATCTTTCACGTTTTTTTCAGTATTTTAAGGTAAATAATTCACCACCTAGTAGTAAATTAGTAATTTCACCCTTTTCTTTCACCATTCAACGGCAGCATTTCACCAGCTCTGTACAGAAACAGAGCATACTTGCAGAAAGAAAGAAAAACTCAAACACATGTTTTCTGTCAAGCAAAAGTTAACAATTTTAATTCTAGAGAGAGAAAAAGGACCCCATTTACTTAAAATTTCACGATTCTAGAGAGAGAAGAAAAACCAAAATTCAGAATCTAAGAGAAGTTCATCAAGTTCGTAGCATTGACAGGAGAGGCAAAGAAAATTTTAAAAAAACCAACACTGGAAAATATAAAAAGGGAATTTAGGATTTTTGAGAGAACAAATGAAAAGCATTTTACCTGATAGACTTGCCATCGGCCTGAAATGCATCAGGCTTGGACCCCAGCTTCATAAACTTCATTTTTGTGCCAAAATACCCTTCTTAGCCACCAGAAATTACAGCACCAAACACCTACAAACGAAGTCCAACTCCTCCACAGATTATAGACTCCGTTCCGTTTCTGCTCAAGCTGCGTCAATGCCAACTTTCTCTCTCCTCCCTCTCTCTCAAATGGCGGGTCCTGAGGAACTCTCAGCCGAACAGAGAGACAAAACCCCTCTCCTTCTTCCCTCTCCCTCCTGTCCCTCTCTCCAAGACACGCAACCAGCAGACCATAAACGTTTTGGAACGAGACAAGCACTGTCCCTGCCCTTATCGCAAAAGCCTCGACCTTTACGCCCTCCCCATTCGTTTCCCAACCCTTTGTGATGACACTGATGACGCTTCTTACACAAAACCCACAACTATTTCCGCCCAATCGCAAAAACCCACAACCCAAAAAATTAAAAAAAATGGACAAAGTATTGAATTTTCAGAGGATTTTATGAATAAACCATGCGCTGTCTCTCTTGTTTTTCTCTCTAACCCACAACCCGAAAAATCCAAAAATGCAGAAAGAATCGATTTTTCAGAGGATTTTAATGAATAAACCAAACCCCACCCTCCCTCTCCTCTCTCTCCTCCCTCTCCTCCCTCTCTCTGCTTTCTCTCTCTAACAGTCTGCAAGCACAGAGGGAATAATAAATTGTCGCCGCCTTTGCTTTAAATCACTTCCTGATACGCTGAAGATCTTCCCCTCTCGTCGTTTCTTTATGATTTTTTTTCCCACGGCGCGAATCTCGACGACGACCCAATGATGTTTGATATGTAATCTGACGCGGCTGTCTCCTCCTCCCTCTGAAATTTGCAGCGAAAGAGAAAAAAAAAATGGAGAGAGAGAGGGGGGGGGGAAAGTTAGAGAGAGAAAGTGGTGGTGGTGGAGTGAGGTTCGGGTCTAGTGAGAGAGTGCGTGGGTGTGTATAGAGAGTAGGGGACTGTTTAACAGAGTATCTCAGAGGACTTTTAAGAAGCTTTTATGCCGTTAAAGCACGCCACCCTTTCATGGACGCTTTTGCCCTCGGTATTTGGTGTTTTATGCCCGATGTGTCCCTTCTCGTCGTCTTTGCTTCGCGGGAGATCTTGTGTTACGCGCCGGGGAAGGAGAGTGGGCGGGGTTGGTGGGGCCTCGTGCCGGGTGGATGTTCCTGGCGTTTGACGCGTAGCTAAGACGAGGAACTTTTGACTTTGGACGCCAAAGTCTATATTTAACTTAAGAACATTAGCGTTAAAAAAGAAAACTTAAGAACATTGTTCTAAAAATTCATGCCTAATGCCGCATAGCTCCTACCTAGTCTCATTTAGACCTTGTTTAGGAGCTAGGCTGGCTACCGTTTCGATTAATGTCTAAGAGTTTGAAAATTAATAAATGACGCCTATACCTGTAAAGGCACCCGCTTAGGTCGCGACTTATTTAAACAGAAAATAGATAACTTTCATTTTGCATTTTATTTTTTTTTAATAAATTGTAAGAGATTTGTTGCATACTTAAATGAACACACATTATATCATTGTTCCTCATGTTTTCATTATGTTCCAACACTTCATAATTAATATGTTATTCTATTTTGTAGTTTATGATGAAATTATATATATTTAAATTATATGCAAACACTTATTTACATTAAATATAATAGATTTAATGTCTAACTTCTTTTAAAACCTTGCTTAAGAATGAGAATTGGATAAAGATTCTTCGTCTAGGAAAATAAATTATATGACACAGATATACTGACATTATAACTTTATGTTAAAGCAAGGCAAATGACTTGTATCACTGATCAAGTATGATTTTCTTCCCTTTAAATTTCTTTATTCTCCTTCTCTTTTATAGAGCAAATTGTAACACGAATATGATGACACTATAACATTCATGTTAAAAGGGGCTCAATCGTGACCTTTCAAATAGAAAGAGACTGAAAAAAAGAAAATTTGGAAAGGAAGATAATCAAAATTATACATTACAATAGAGAAGGCCGAAATAAAACTTATCGTAATCTTAATTCATTAGTTCACTTTCTTGAAGTACATTGATAATCACTGAGATCATGTCACGACTCATAAACCTAGAATGTAAGATCAATACATAAGCTCCAATCTTACAGCTTAAGCGAATTTGCAACTGTTACATTAAAAAATCACTCATTGATTAAGTAAAACAAGTGTTTACATATTTATGATCAATTCTTCAGCTGATGAGTTTATCGACATCCCTATTGTAATTTTCAAAATAATTTGTTTCAAACCATTATATAATCTATGCACAGTGCATTCAACTTAAAGTTAATTGAATTGAGATCC
Source organism: Malus sylvestris (assembly GCF_916048215.2). Classification (NCBI taxonomy): domain Eukaryota; kingdom Viridiplantae; phylum Streptophyta; class Magnoliopsida; order Rosales; family Rosaceae; genus Malus; species Malus sylvestris. Next base: position 4,304,463 of record NC_062267.1, on the reverse strand, counting down.
TTTCAGGATAAAAGACTTCAAAATCTAAGCCGTTTAAGAGAAATAAAGAGATTCGTACATTTTAAGTTTTTGAGATTCTATGGAATGGGCCAGTAGAATGAGTCAATGAAGATTGCAGGATTGAAACTGAGTTGGCTAAGATTCGGAGTCCAAACACCGAAATCCAGAGTGCATATGACACTATGAATCCAAGTTAATCCATCAACTATTACCCTTTCACATTTATTATTATCCATGGCAGGAACCAAATCTATTTTATGCAGTAAATTCAAAAACAACATGCAATCAATTGGTCAAACAGACCAAATTTCAAACACCTAATTTTTCCTTTTCCTTCGTTTAATTTAAATCTTTTTTTTTTTGTTTCTTTTAATAATACAGCCCTAAAGCTTCGGTTTTAAGCTTCAAACTTCATGCACATGGTTGTACGTGTGTGACATTTAGGATCCTAGGCAATGGTTCATTTTGGCAAACGTGGAAATTTGACCATCCACTCTTTGACTTTTACCAGCCCGATTTAGACTCCAGAGTTTAGTTCATACTCGTTAAATGATTCTAGTTCATACTCAATAATTTTATTATGTTTTCGCATGAATGTAGGATTGAATATGCGACTAAAGATTTAATAATCAAGATCAAACAGATGAATAATTCTGATGTATATTATTTACCAGTGCATATTAAAAAGCCGCTTATGTACTTTGCTTCAAGTCAAAAGCCAGTAGAGTAGGCAGTACTTAATTTAACGAGTAAAAAAATATTACTTGAATTGCCTAACTTCCATTAGAATAGACTATTATAGTCAATTACAGAATGCTCCTTTGGGCAATACGATTTTCGTGAGTAATATGCGAAGCAGCTGAGCGATAGGTCTCTTTGATCGTTATATTCTTGCAATAGCAAAGACATACTTCATTTTTTAAGAGAGAGTAGATGCGAAAATTTGGATCGAAAATCTTCGGTTGGGTTGTCTTGCGAAGTTCGGCACTCGAAGGCTTGAGGAGCAGTTGAATTGCCTAACCTCCACTACATTAGACTATTATAGTCAATTAGAGAAACCTCTTACATGCATGAAACGTATGTGATAATTAGTTCGATGGTTGTCGGACGCTAATTCAACGTAGTCCTGATTATTTGAACAGTATTTATCAGTTAGTACAAGGTAGTTAAACTAGAAAATGAATGTATAATCTTTGACAAAACCAACCAAGAAAACTACTACTTCGTAAGTGAACGTAATTAGGGTTCGAATCTAAATTAGGGCTTATGTCGGCTTCACATGCAGTATGATTGAGTTTACTGTTACGTGGTTTTTTAATTTAATAATATAAGATCGTATGGTGAAATTTTTTAATAGAATATTATATTACTTGATCAGAACATCATAATAGCGGTAAATTTATTTCATAAACAAAATTTTCCTTGTAGGGAGAGAGGAACAATGTTTGGCTACTCAAGGATGAGTATGAATTTCTGTTCAAAACTTTTAGTGTTCGAATCACATAATTTTGTGCTTATGATAAGAACCGATCATATTATGAATCACTCTGTAAATATCATCTATGCAAAATATGAATTAAAACTAAGGTCGTTTAGTCAATCTATATTGTAGCAAATACATAGACGGTTCGTGATGCTTTTACCAATTCCGTTCATTTGTTTTTAAACAGTTCAATGACGAAACGACCTTAGTTTTAATTGATTTATTTCCAGAAGCAATCTTTACGTAGTGATTTATAATATGAATGATTATGATCATAAACACGATTTTTTATGAACCAGCAATGAACATTTTGAGTTGAAACTCCTACTCATTCTTTAAGTAACCAAGTATTATTCGAGATAGAAATGACAAGCAACTGTGCAGGACGAGTGAGAAATATGTGTGTTGGTGAAGTTGAACCATGTTTTCCCGGTCGACTTAATATCAGGTGGTCCAATAATTTTAATAGTTAGCTGAGCTACTATTGGTCCCTTGAGGCATAGAGCCTCAGGGTTTATTCAAGAAAGAAATGACAAGCAACTATGCAGGACAAGTGAGATATATGTGTGTTGATGAAGTTGGACCATGATTTCCCTGTCAACTTAATATCAATTGGTCCAATAATTTTAATAGTTAGCAGAGCTACTATTGGTCCCTTGAGCCATAGGGCCTCAGGGTTATGTACAAAGTGTAATCGATCCCCTTAAATGTTTGCTTATTTTCTTGGGCAAGTGAACCTTTCAGAGTACAAGTCCCCCCATTTCTCTCACATCTTTACAGCTGCAATTCATCATTCTACCTTTCCTCAACTACTTCTGCTACTTTATCCTTTAATGTCTTCATATCAAAGCATTTCTTCTTTTAGATGAAAAAAAATAATCAATAAAGGGAGGAGGAAGAATCAAGCTCACTTACCAATTGAGTGAGCTTGATTCTTTTTCCTAAGAGCGTTTTCAGTCCATCCCAATTAGTAGGGTAATTGGGAAAAAATCACCCAAAATAAGGAAAAATAAGTGATCTAGCCCACACCCAAAAGTCGAGCAATTTAGTTACCTAACCCAACCCGACCACTAAATTTGGGGATTATTGCCTGACCTTGTGCTCAAGTGATATGACTTCAGCCATGACCAAAACAGAGGGGATGGAGAAGGATTATCACCTAACCTTGTGCCCAGGTCTCCATCTCCTTCCTCTTTGACAACCTTGGCCGCTTTGACGATTTCTAGGTTGTCGTCACTTTGATGATTTATGGGTCGGATTTTAGTGTGTTAAACCTAACACGGGTCAGATTTTACTGAAGTATGTATAATGCTCACACGCGATTGTTTAAACTATTTAAGATAGTGAATGAGTTACATATCATAAATGCACCAACGATCACACACATAAATGTACGACTGACTCTAACACAACTCAAACAGTGTACATAGTATTTCCAATATTGATTCACATGTTCAAGGCACATACATTTGTTCATGATGTAAACTCGTGGCTCTCCTCTAAAGTAGAAATTAGTAATAGGCGTGAGCCTACCATCACAAAGTAATGATATATATATATGATAGAAAGGAAGAAAAAAAAATATGAGGGTCCCAAGCCAATAAAACTTTATAGAGAGGAGGAGGGGTTTGATCTTTGATGTGCTTTTTTGCTTGGCAAATAGGGCAATGTGGGGGACCATATATGCCTTGGTGAAGAATATAAGTTTGCACGTTTTGGGTTTGATTGGTGGTGTTTGTATTACACATTGGAAGATTCTGTCCATGTTTTATGCTCTTAAAGCTCGACATTTACTTACCCATATATCACCTCTGCTTCCCCTGCCCCCCGCTCCTCTCTCACGTACACACACACAATAGCGTGAGATGAAATTTGGCTCGTGTCCTAAACCCTTTGTAACCGCAATCCGAAATCATATGTGGGGGTGACCATCAGGCTGTGTTCGTGTTACTTATTTATATTTGTGTTGTGTTTGTGTCAAGTATGTGTTGATCAATACGCAGACGGATATGAAAATCATAATAGAACAATAGAATAATTCATATTACTCGTTGAAAAAGAAGGAAAGTTGTGTTAATCATGTCTTGTCACGTCATATATTTGTGCACGTTTTGAGTCTTTTTTTATGTGTCTTATGTGGAATTTCTTTGATAAATTGAAATGATATTATGCTTATGAGTCATAACCATGTCATTTAAACCGGCTCGGGAAGGTTCAATAGGACCACTTTCAACAAATTACTTGTTCATAAAATATGTACTTTCTACATTAATTGATATTTTAGGTTTGGTTTGGTGGTTGCCTTGGTTGAGCAATTTTTTTTTTTCACCCACCCCTATTTATGAGAATTCAAACTTAAATATCGACTGAGTGTACAACTCATTTCATACTTACATATACGCTATTTACAACCCATTTCATACTCACCTAAATTGAAGATCGATCGACCACCACATAATGCAAGTGGCAATGTAGGGTTACCACAAAGAAACCACAACCAGAAAATTCAACTTCAAAATATACCTATATTTATGAGCTAGTGCAAATCTTAAAAAGGAAGGAAACCAAGTTGGCTCTCTCTCACTCTCTCTTTCTTTGTCCATCCATCAAGTAGTGAGAGTGATTTGTTTTTTTGCTTGTTTTGGTACAAGTAGATGAAGATGATGCACGTCCACTTCAAGTCATTACTTCAAAAGAATATTGGACAAGTAAACGATACTAATCCTCCCCTCCTTTTGTTCAAGTGGATGCCTTCTCCATTCAAAGAACAAGAACCTCCTTGACTTCGAGAGGGGGGGGGAGGATTAGAGAAAAAATTGACATTTATGCAGCTTATAAGCCAATGAGAAACAAATACAATGAAGCACGGTATGATAATGTTAAAGTTTCAGAGAGACAAGACGCGGTCTACCATTAATAGCGTCGATATTATTCTCACTTAATCACCCGTGCAATTGTTAAGTTTGGAGTTTCTATGCAAAAGGCCTCCATACAATTAAAAATGAAACCATCTGATATCAGTTATGATTTGTTTGTACAATAGTCTATGCGAAACTTTTTACTTTATTCAACACGTTCACTCACGTTTGACCATTTTGGAGCTTCATTGGTCATGTTTATAAGTGAACCCAATAATTATATAGTTATATGAAACCCTAATATAAAGTCACTAGGAGACTATACATGGCAGTTTTCATTCAATTCTTTTTAACATTTTTTTTTAGAATATATACTTACTTATCCGTTAGACTTGATTGAATAAATTTCACCTTTCAACCAAAAAAACTAGGAGACTCAGTCGGGTTTGGGTTGCAAACTCTCACGGTAACGGATAAGAAGTGGACATTTTTTAATTACTTTTATACTTTTTAAAATTTTGAAAATCCATTAGGCTCGCAAATTAAGAAATTTTGAGTTTTCACAAATTGCAGAACCCCCCACTCTCGTATTACATGACCAACATTTTTTCTTTTACAAATGATTAATTCATATAAACTACATGTAATTAGAGTTAAAATTAAGAGGCGTTAGGTTAAGGAGGAAGACATTATTCACCGTTTAAGCCATGCCCTGACGATAACATTGTTCACCATTTGTTGGGTTTTCTTGTATTTTGGGCTGTTTGCCCACCTCAATATCAGTAGGCCTAGAAAACTTGGGCACAAACTAAAGGCCCAACCCTAGTTCATAGGTTGGTAGCAAAACCAATCTTTCGACACATCACCGACCAGTGTTTTAGCCGTCGGTGTTCTTATCTTTACTTTCTTTTTCATGTCATGGCAAAATCATTTGTTTTAGGTAAATTTAACGAAAAGCTCCTGGTACTGTTCACTTTAACGAAAAGCTCCTGGTACTGTTCACTTTAACGAAAAATCACATTTTAAAACTAAAAAGTCAATCATGGTACTATTCACTTTACTCTTTACTTTGTCATTTTTGTTAAAACTCAAAATTTTCAAGGATTTTTCATTAGTTTTCTTTTATTTTATGGCTTAAGACTTGATATCATTGGAGTTGTGTTAAATTCCAATCCTATTGAGTCTTACAACTATAGAACATAAATTATACTTACATAAAAAATTATAATTTATCTTAATGACATGTCATTAAGATAAATTATATTTAAATAAAACCTATGATTTGTCATTACTTATATTAATGGCATTTTTTTACATACGGTACATTTTACATACAAAAAGTTGGTACATTTTTTACAAAAAAGGTGGTACGTTTTATATAAAAAAGAATAGGTACATTTTACATATAAACTAAAACTAAAAAGAAAATTGGTACAATTTTAAAAAAAGGATTGCAAATTAAAATGGGTACAAATTAAAAATAAAAAAATAAGATGCAAACTTTAGCCATAAATATATATATATATCAACTGTAATGTTTCTAACACTAAATGAATATATTTAGAAGTAAAATTTAATTATCTTGACATATAAAATATTGTATTATTGAAATAATTAATGACGTTTATTAAAATCGAGGGACCTTGATGAAAAATTGAAAAAGAATAAGGTTTCGATCAATGAAGTTGAAAAAAAAGGGATGAGAACCTAATTTCTCCTTGAATTAATTTAGTCTGTACTGGTTTGAGCTATAAAAACCAAGTCATTTCAAATCGCGATGAGTTGAATTTAATTGCAAACATAGCACAAAATTGATAGGAATGGCGGGATCTATACTCAACTTGTTGGGCAATGGAGCTCAACAATTTCAAAGATTCATACATCTGTTACACATTTTAATGCCAAATGCCAAATTCTAGAAATTAATTTCAAATTTCGGAAAGTTTGTGATCAATGTGATGTATTTTTTGAATAAAAATGATATTTAAAGTGGGACATCTTATAAAATTAGTGTGGAACTAGTGGAAGTGGATTTTTAAAATCCAAATTTGATTCACACCTTAAAAATTAAGGAAAATTAATTAAAAAGGTTCGAAAACTTTGAGTTTTAACGATAAGGACAAAATAAAGGGTAAAATGAATAATACAAAATTGACTTTTTAGTGTAAAATGTGATTTTTCGTTAAAGTGAACAATACTAGAAACTTTTTGTTAAAGTTCTCTAAAATTTATTATGAGTGTCTTAAAGCGAAAAATAGTGTGAAAATAATTTCCCGTGTTTAAACGGATTTTTCTTTATTCGAATCACACAAGATTGGATAGACAAAATTCTTGATGAATGATGGCATGTCAAATATTTGCTATGCCATGATTGAAATGCACACTATTTGAGACCAAATCGATACCCTCAGATGTGAGTGTGTTTTCCCTCCGTTGTGAGGTTTCCAGATCGACCAACCTTTCCTGTAGAAACTCTACTCCCCTGTCAACTCCTTTTGCTTCCACTGTTCTTTGTCAATCTTTATAAGGAACTGCGAAGTGGGAATATACCAAAGAAAAAACAGCGCTACTCGAACAACAGTCTACCTCAACCATACTTCTGTACAAGTGCCCTACACACCACGTAGCATCAGTGCACACATGGCGCAGCCGGAGGTGGAGGAGTTGGTGGTACATCTGGAAAAGTCTATGGATCTGGGGACCATGGAACATGGGGTCATGTTGGTGGGTGCTGCCCTGTTCCACAGAACCTTGAATAAGTTGGGGGTCAGGAATATGCTAAGGTCTTCATGGAAAGAGATGGGTGAAATTGAAGTGAAATGGTTCCGGGATACAACATTCATCATTACGGCACAAGATGAAAGCACTGCAGTCAAGATTCTTGAACAAGTCCGCAGGGCTGTCATGAAGCAGAATTTTTCTGTCAAGTGATGGCCGCCTGAGCTTGCACTTGAGGAGATCCAGATGGAGCTGGTCCCCTTCTGGGTACAAATAAGGGGTGTTCCGCTGTACCTGAGTACGGATACCAATGTTCGACGCCTGGCTAAGGAGTTGGTTCCAAGGCGCGTGGGTTCTTACGAGTGGCAGTCACTGTTAATACCCAAAACCCATTGACGACGGGATGTTGGTGATAGGCTAGGGATAAAAATACTTAAAAACATTTGCTAGAGAATAAGATAATTGTAGTATAACAGATCAAGCAAGGTCGTTCTTTATAGGGATTGAATGAATAATTTATGAAAAAATCAAATCTTAATTAATTATTTGAAACAAGATTTGGAAAAGATTGTTTTTATGATCTAAAATATTAAGAACGAATTTAATTAAAAACAATTAAATAAATTGGCAAAGTAAAGAAAACAAAAGAAAATAGTTTTGAAAATAAATTTAAGCACTAGGGTTCTGTCGTCACCATTAACAGTTCTATGCAATTTTACTAATTACTTATGAATTTCTACATACATGCTTTGAAGATTAGGCATTCCTAATACATATTTTCCTCGTGATGTTCAAGCGAAAACGTATATCTAACATGCAATTCGTCTGTGATGTTTAGATCAAATATAAACATGCAAGACTCATTAAGCCTTGTGAAAACCCTTTGAAAAACCCTGCAACCCTTAAGAGCGTGATGTTCGTTCTAAGTGAACTTACAATTACTAATCACAAGAAACCCTCTTCAATTTCAAGGTGATGTTTCAACATAAATTGCATCAAATTACTTGTCTAAAAACCCTAATGGTCGCGAATCACTAAGACAATTAGATAGTTTAATCGCGGTGATTAATAATTCAAAGCAAGCATGCATCCATTCATAAGAAAATTAAGCAAATTAATCAAATCAGATATTCATGCTAAGGCTTGTGGCTTCACCCTAGCAAAATGACTAGTTACGAACAATCATATTAAAAACTAAAGAAAATATATTAACTAGAAAAAAGATTGAAAACACCTTGTAGGTAAAATGTCTGAAGTTCTCCAAAATAATGCTACGTTCTCTATTGGCTAAATAGCCTTATTTATACTACTACAAATAAAATCCTTACTAGAAAATGTCTTCTAAAAACTAGGAAACATAATAGAATAAAATAACTAGAAAATAAAAGGTTTCCTATTTAAACTAAAATTTGGACTTCTCAGAAAATCCATCTTTTGACTGACCAAATCAACTCCAATTTGGTCCCAAAATGTCCCTTTTTAAAGCTTGAGATGTCCCTAACAAATCCTTAGAAGGAATCTTCCTCAAAATATGCCAGATTGACCTCCAAAATACCTAAAACGTAAAGAAACATCAATTTGGAAAGCTACGCGTTGTGTCTTCTTTTCTTCGCCATGGTTAAACGGCTTGGTAGAAAAATCTAGAATTTTGACATAATCATCTTGAAAGACTCACGAACATCCTTGCCATTTAATCACTTTTTGCCCTAGAGGAAGTCGAATGTCCTACATTGAAAATATATAACAAAGTATCAAAATTCTACCAAAATAACCAATAAACTATAACTAAGAATATGGTAAAATTTATGGTATAAGACATGTAAAACCCCGTCCCGAATTGTGTATTTTTTCGTATTTACGAAAGTATAAAATGACCATTTTGCCCCCTATCACTTACCCAATCATGTTTCCCTTTTTGGATTTCCTCCAAATTCTCATCCTTTCTTTGCCTGCCACGTGGCAATCTCCCATCTCTCTTCCTCTTCTTCTCTCTTCTTTCCCCAAGACACACTCTTTCTCGGACCTTTATCCCTTTTCCTTTCTCGGCAACACACACACTTACCCGTACACCCAAAGGACCACGACACCACCACCATCATTTAGTAGACCTTTTCTCTCTCTCTCTCTCCCCCTCTTCCTCTGTGGAGCACTGAGACACATAAAGGCCACCCCATTCTTTATGTGAGTCCGACAGCTTCAAGCCAACTTTCTGGCCACGACGAGGGACCACGAAGGTATGAAACTCTCCATCTCGTCTCTATCTTCATTTTGGTAGTTGGATCGTACCCTAGGGTTGTCAATCGGCGTCGATCGAAGCTCGGGAAGCTCCGGTCTCTCTCTCTGGCGAAAAAGAGTCATACCCGACCTAAGGCCCTAACCAGGTCCTCTAACCCAGAGCATCGGGCCAGGCTTCCAAACCTAAAGCCTTTTTGAACGAAGGCCCTTGGGTCGTGAAACCATGGGTCTTTGGCTCGTTGAACTTAAACCCAAAACCCTAGGGTGCCCAACTTATTTCTTTAACCCAAAACCCTATGGAACCCTGACCTTTGGGCCATGGAACTTGGTCAATTGGCCAAGCTCAAACCTAATAGGCCCAAGTCCAGACCCAGACCCAGCCCAACCCAGTTGGATCCCAGGAACTTAGGCCGCATGTGGGCCTGCGCATGGGAGTGCGTGAAGGGTTGCCGGTGCTGGCGCGTGGAGCATACGCTCTGCCATCCACGGCGAGGTCGACGACTTTTCCAGCCAACTTTCAACAACCCACGGCGATGCGTGGGGGTACTCGAGGTCCTTTTTTATGTTTTTCGACGTCCTGAATCCATTTATGATGTCCATTTCCTGAAATTCAATTGTTATGATAGAGTTTTATTAATTGGACTCTTTATGTTCTTAGGTACGACTATTAGCGACGATTCCGTCCTTCCTATTTCGCACAGTTCATCCACGACGACGTATTTATGAGTGGACCCCTTCTAAAATGCATGTTTTAATAGTAGAAATGCATACATGAAAGCATGACTTAATGGTTACATTTTATGAGTAAATTAGATTTACACTTTATGATTTATCATGCTTTAATGAGAATATTTTTTAATACATACTTTATTGAATTTATGTTATTTGTAGTATATATGATGGATGTCTATATACTATTTATGAACATGTTTTTACATGCTTTGTAGTATATATGATGGATGACTATATACTATGAAGATGCTTTGAGATATATGTACTTATGTTGGAAAGATTATATTCAATGATTTTGTGCTTATCTAGTGGTCTCTATTTATGCCTTCGGGTGGGTGTTGTAGGAGCTTACGGGTGATTGATATGTGAAGTGTTATGAATAAAGGCCTTCGAGCGAATGAAGAGTTCTATATGCCTTCGGGCAATACTGATACCACTATTTAGCACAATATATACGATATATGTTTTACGAAGATTTTATGGCATACTAGGGTTTTCGGAAAACCTATTATATATTACGCTATATGAGTTTGATGGCATACTAGGGTTTTCACTTCCTCTTTTTCAGTGGTGCCTCCTCTCATTTGAAGAAAGCTTGCAAATTCATTTATCAAATCTATGAGATTTGCAATGAAGTTTGGAAAACCACCAGTCAAAGAGCTAGTTGAATGGAGAGCCTTTGGAAAAATTCCCTTGCCTTCTTTGATCATTCTTCCTTCCTTATCAAACTTTGGCTTTAACTCCGGATGTAAGATCCAGCATTTTTCCCTTATGTGCCCCTTCATGTTGCAATAGGTACATTTCTAATCTGCCTTCTTTCCAGTAAATTTTTTTTCACCAGTGTGTTTATGATTGCTGGTGAAAACCCTTGCCTCAGAGTTGGACTTGGGTTCAATGTGCATGACTTTTCTTCGAGTTTCCTCCCGTTGGACAGCTTGACAAACACTATTAAATGAGGGCAGATCTGCAGTCATCAGCAAGTGACTTCAAAGATCTTCATATTCTGCTCCAAGACTTGCCAAAAGTTGAAACACTTTGTCTTCATCGGCTCTTTTGAGGAGTGCAGCGAAATCAGTTGTATGTGGACGATACATGTCAAGTTTGTTCCACATGGACTTTATGCTCCCAAGGTGTTGCACGAAGGATTGATCACCTTGCCTTAGCCCAGTGAGATTCTTCTTGAGTTGAAATATACGAGCAGCATTGTTCTGGCTGCCATAAATCTCTTTGATAGATTCCCACAAAACATGAGAAGATTATGAGTAACTGAAGAGTTCAGACAACTTAGGTTCCATAGAGTTAAGTATCCAGGACATAACAAGCTGACGTTTGCAAGCCATGCACCATACGATGTAGAGGGTGGTTCAGGTGCGTTAGTGATTCCATTGACATACCCTAGCTTCAATCTTCCACCTAGGGCAAAAGAGATGGCATGAGACCACGGTAGGTAATTAAACTCGTTTAATAACACTGAGCACAGGCGCAGATTTGGATTGATCTCACCATGAATCACACTGGAAGGTGAAGTGTTTGACGAGCTTGCTGCCTCTCGGCTTAAAGTTTGATCTTCTGCCATGACAGTGAACGAAGAGCAGAAGACACCAAGAAAGAAGAAAAAAAAATTTAGAATGGAATGGATTGAACAACAGAGACAGGACCCTATGGTTCCTGCTCTGATACCATGTTGATTTTTGAGTTCAACAAAGTGTGTATATTTTTCATAAGAGAGAAATACAAGAGAGAGGTCTCATATATGGAGACCGAGCAAGGAAGGGAAAACCCACCCAATAAACAAATGCTAACAGCTACAAAGAAGTAACTAGAGAGAAAAAGGCTAGCCCTAGATACAACTTACAAGAAATCTACTAGAAGATATAAACCCTAGAATTAAGGAAGAACACAAAGTGACGGTTTAGTGGTAGCTACAACTCTACCCGAAAATAAGGAAAGAGTTGCAGTCACAACTTGACCTTGATGTGCCACGGACAGACATCAACCCATGCTCCTAACCCATCAGTTTCAATACCCTTAATAAAGAAAATATATTTTGAATGATTTTATTCATAACACAAAGGCTTATATTTATACAACGTATATGCTTGATGTACAAGTAAGAATCACATCCTATACTGGTACAATCAGAATCAAATTACAATATTAATTCCTATTCTTAAGAGTTACAGTTGACTTTGGCAAGATTCCTTCTCTAACACCTAAGTCTTCCTCCCACATTTTATAAATAGGACAGTCAATTTTCATCGAAAACCTTTGCCACTTAGCACAGGAAATTAAAATTGAATAAAATTGAAATATAAAATTTCATATTTTCTCCTGGTTTAAATAAAAATGATATATTGTACAGCATTTTACGTTAATTTTTTTCTATTTTTTTATAGTTTTCTTTTTAGATGAGACTAGAAGAAATTGATTACGTTGATCCATAATACACATTTATGCAAAAAACAATATGAAATTCTTTCCGCGTTAAAATTTTCATCGGGTGGTCCATCCAATCCGGATGAGGATCCTCTCCGGATCATCTTTGTGGGGATCTGGAGAATCAATCAATTGTGTCCGCTCATCGTATATCGTGCGGTCAGTTTTTGTTAGTTAATATTTATATTTAATTTTAAATAAAAAATTTAAAATAATTTCTAATCGCATAATGTAGATGAACGGATATAATTGATTGATTCTAAAGACCCCACATAAAGAATCCGACAAGAATACTAATCCGTCCAATCCCACATATGAATCTCTCATTGGTATTGCACCCTCCCACAAACCGCGCCGTTTTGTTTAGTACTTTTTTAAAATCCCAAGCCCAAACCACGTCGTTTGGCCTGGGTATCTTCTTTAAAAAATTATAACGTGCAGCAGCACCAGCAGCGCAGCGCCGTGCCGCACAACTAGAACCGACGATTTCCGGCGAGAGGTCTTGTGTAGCTTCTCCACTGTTTGTGACCTAGTGTTGGGTTTCGTCTGTTTGGTTGCCGAGAAAATGGAGGAAAATAGAAGGATTAGGTTATCGTGAATTCGATTGGTTGCTACTTTGCTATTGAAATGATCGTCGAATTAGGGTTAGTTGACCTTAGTTCAGATATAGTGAGAGTAATTCGCGGCGCATCAATTCTTGGTTGGTCCGACATCGATCTGTATATGCCCTAACTCCTAAGCAAGTACCCTAAGAAGATCGTCATTTAGTTTCACTGCATTACAAATGCTGTCTGTGGAATTTGAATTACTTCTCGTAAATTAGATTTGAAATTCCGTCGTTTTACTTCACTTGACTGAGAAGCAAAGTGCTTTGCCTCGCGGAATTGGAATTATTGCAGGGAGATCGTTTGAAGGTTAAAGTGAACACACAGACTTCTACAAAGACTCAGCTTCCTTACTCATATTACTCTCTCCCTTACTGCCAACCTGAGAGAATCGTCAACAGTATAGAGAATCTTGGGGAAGTGCTCCGTGGTGACAGGATCGCGAGCTCCCCCTATGTGGTTAGTGTTGCTGCATTTGTACAACTCTAAGAACTCTAAGCCTACTTGTTTCTCCTATGTTCATAAACTTACAATCGGACTTGTGCAGTTTCGTATGCAGGAGCCTCAGATGTGCAACATTGTCTGCCGGATAACACCTAATGCCAACATTGTAAAGGAGTTTAAGGAGAAGATAGATGACGAGTATCGAGTGAACATGTATTTAATTTTTTCTGACAATTTAAATGATTTATCCTAGTATATTTGAGGAGCCAAAACGAAGTCGCATATCTTATTAAGACTTTTTTTTCTATGACAGGATACTTGATAATCTACCTCTAGTCGTTCCCATTCAAAGGCTATATCAAAAAGATCGTACTGTTTATCAACTTGGATTCCATGTTGGGTTCAAAGGGGATTATGCTGGGGTATGTCCAGTATTTGTTGGCACCAAATACCTTTCTTATTCGGGGATGATTATGTTTTTCTCGTTCTTACACTATGTTATTGTGCTCAGACCAAAGAAGAGGAATACTTCATCCACAACCATCTGTCATTTACTGTGAAGTACCATAAAGATCCGCGAACTGGAACAGCAAGAATTGTGGGATTTGAGGTTAAACCATTCAGGTCAGTATTTTTCAGGACGTTCCTTTTCTCCTGCATGATTCCTTTTTGGTGAATCTTCTTTCTAAATTATCAGTTGGTAATATGGTTTGTTTGACTGTTGAATGTCCACAGTGTTAAACATGAATATGAAGGGAAATGGAATGATAGGACTCGTTTAACTACCTGTTGTTAATTCTAACTCTCCTCAAGAAGTTGCCGAGAATCAAGAAATCGTATTTACCTATGATGTTGAATTCCAGGTGAGCTCTGTAATTTAAAATTTTACTCGGTATTTTTTCGTAGGAGAATTATAAATTTACTGTCTACTCTTTACTTATTTTTTCTTTACTCGGTAATTTACTGTCTACTCTTTACTTATTACAGCATCATTTATTTGTGTCATGAACTACTATCGTATGTCTATTGCCCTAATATTTCTGATGTAATGGTGCTGAACATATGAGGAACTAGTCATCTCATAGGATACTTCTTTTCATGTCTACCTGTTTAGGAGAGTGATGTGAAGTGGGCTTCTAGATGGGATGCTTATATCTGGATGAGTGACGACCAAATCCATTGGTTTTCAATTGTCAACTCATTGATTATTGTCCTCTTCCTTTCGTGCATGGTAGCGATGATTATGCTAAGAACACTCTACCGTGATATCTCCAAGTATAATGAACTTGAGACCCAGGAAGAAGCGCAAGAAGAAACAGGATGGAAAGTTGTCCACGGGGATGTCTTCAGGCCTCCAAATAACTCTGAATTGCTCTGTGTATATGTTGGAACTGGTGTTCAATTGTTTGGAATGATACTGGTGACAATGATATTTGCTGTCCTTGGCTTCCTCTCCCCATCTAACCGGGGCGGTCTTATGACCACAATGCTCTTGCTCTTGTCTTCATGGGACTTTTCGCCGGTTATATCTCTGTTCGCTTGTACAAGACGTTTCAGGGTACAGAATAGATGAAAATCGCATTTGGGACTGCAGCAGGGCCGGCCTTTAGAGGGGTGCGAGGAGTGTGATCGCACATGGCCCCCGATTTTCTGGGGCCCCCAAATTCTAAAATTCTTCTTAATATTCTATATATAAAAAGCTGGGAAGCGTTGGTTCCTTCATGTGGTAGTGCACGGGTTCGACACCTTAGTTTGTCATATTTGTTGTTTTTGATTTTTTTTTCTTCCAGCCATGTTTCTTTCATATAGTGCATGTGCGGGGTAACTATTTTGGGATTTTTGAGCTACACTATTTTTTCTGTTTTTAAATATTTGGAGTTTAATTTCTTTCATTATACAAGATAATTTTGCTAATAAATTTGTAGTTAGGAATATCATAATAAATTAAAACTCTTAAATTTGATATAATTTTTTAAAAGCCTCCATTCCTTATATGATATCATTTAATTGAATACATTTCATAATTAGATTCATTTATTCTTTTGGTCACCGTTTAAAAGTCATCTATTTTTCATTCTATTTGAAGACTATTGAGTCATCCATATCAAAAAGAAAATTATAGTACAACTACACCTATATTGTTAGATTAAGTTGGTTTAATTGTTTAAGACATGAATCTTAAAATTTTAACTAATCTAATGGCAATCAACGGGAGGGGAGGGGAGGGGGGGAGTGAGAATCATCCTCACTTTAGGGCATGACAAAAAATGCAATGAAAAAAGTTCATTATAAGATGCTACTAATATCATAACTAGTGATTTGTTTAACACATAAATTTTTTTTAGATGAACTCTAGATGATAAGAAGAGCATGAATGATTTTGATTATGGTATTTGTACGGTGATATAATAGGTACACAGTCATATCATCATGATTTTTGTATTTAAAAAGTATGGATATTCTAACAAAAAATATAGAGAACGCAGATAGGTACATGACCACCACACTATGCTTCATTTTTCTTTATTTATTTATTTATTTATTTTCTTTTGCATTATATCAATTTACACACAATAAAAATATAAAATATAAAAAAAAAATATAGCAACCAAAAGTTTAGACCATGCAAGGGCCTCCAAAATCTCAGGACCGACCCTGGACCTCACCATCGCCGGCCGGCAGTCGCCCAGCCTCTCCCTCCTCGGCGAGTCCGGAGTCCGCCGCAACAGCTGTTTCATCGCCGATATCAGATCCTCCGTCGGGTTCGCGGAAGGACTCGACTTCCGAAACTCCTCGCAGAAGCGGACGTGCCGCTTCAGCGCCTCCTCAATGCTAATCTTCCTCGGCGACCTCGAGTTCTCGTACTTGATCACCTCAGTGCAGAGTCTGCAAATCCACCGGGCCTGGTGCCTCTCCTTCACCGTCGCTACGTACACCGGTGTGCACTCCTCCTTCACACCGCAGCAGTAGCACTTCATCATCACCACCTCCTCCTCCTGCTCCGAAATCCTCTTCGCCTCGGCCGACTCCATAACAAAACCTCTCGAGGAAAAACGAAACTTTGAAGAATCCCTGACGCAATTTTTTACGTTACGGCGAGATTGTGGCAGACTTCAAAATCTTCACTGTGAATTTGCAGAGGGGCTTGATTTGCTCTGTATTACTGTTTTATTTATAGTGAACTGTTTCGGAGCCGAAATAGAACACTTCTCGGATTCGGATTTGGATTCCCGATTCCCGAAGGAGTTACGCATTTGGGGGCGCGGTAATTTTGTTACTGGATTTGGATTTCGGGGTGAGTTTCGGTATGTTTCGTCAATTTGTTACTGCTTTGGGTTTCGGAGTAAATATCTGGGAAGTTTTGCTACTTAGATTTTGTTTTGGATTTTTCCACGTGTGTCCTTGCGATTGGGGGGAATCGATTGCTCTTGTGCTGCGCTGAGTACGATCGAAGCTCTCTAAATTTTTTTGCCTGATTTCGTTGTGATTTTGCCACGCGGAGCGTTGTGATTCGGGGGAGGATTGCATTCTTTGGCTTGCTGGGTAGGGGATCGTAACTTTCGGATTCTGTACAAGCATATATGTGTTTCGAGTTCTCCAAGCCGAATCAGGATCCTCCTGACCAGGCCCATCAGGCCGTTTAAATTTTATCCAACGGCTACAAACAGGGGACCTCTCTAAAAGTTATAATAATTATAGTCGTTGGATAAAAGTTGAATGGCCCGATGAGCCTGGTCAGGAGGATCCTGATTCCTCCAAGCAAAACGTGATATTAAAATTAAAGGAAGTAACCACACGGTATTTCTTTGCGCGTGTGCGTCTGTGCAAGGTTGAGTCATCATGGACATGGTATGTAGGCCCATTTTTTATGAAAAGGATGCGAGGATCCCTTTCTTAGAGATGTTAGGAATCCCATGATCGTGATCATTTATCGTATATTGTGTGATCAGAAATAATTTAAAAATTTAATTTAAAAATTAAATATAAATAGTACTTAACGAAAATTGACTGCACGATATACGATGAATGGTTATGATTGCGGAATCCCTAAAATTCATAGGAAAAGAAACGTGCGAGGATCGTTTTCCCATTTTTATGCTAGGTGGGTCCGATTACTTGCGGATGGGTCCCAAGAAACTATATTTTAGCAAATCACGTGTTTCGCGTGAGATTAAGTTGTACCTTATGACGCCTAAATGGGTAAATTAAAGTTTGGTTTTTTGTTTCTAGAAAATAAAATCTCTAAATAATAATATATTTTAAAATTGTTATTGACATTTTAAAATTTTCATTAATACTTTTCACAACTATACTTTTATTTTAAATATTGAAATTGCAGAGTATACAATGAGAATTTTTTAGTATCAACAATTGGGTTTCAATCATATTTGAGCCATGTTTATCTCTTTCGTTACATGATTATTTTTGTCAGGTAAATTCTACGACAATCGTACACTCCAATTATATTCAGCTATTGCATATGTAAGTATGATATATATTATATGTACGTGCTTCAATCCACCGAAAACTCTCGCCTTATATTGGTGAAGTGTCAGAACTAGCTATGAATGTAAGGGCTAGGATTCTTATATTGGTGCAGTGTCGGATTTTGTACAGGCATATATGTGTTTTTAGTTCTCCAGGCGAGATCAGGATCCCTGCTGGATCATTTTTGTGGGAATCCTAAAGATCAAGCAATCATGTCTGTTCATCGTAAATCGTGCAATCAATTTTTGTTAGACACTATTTATATTCAATTTTAAATTTTAAATGATTTTTTATCGCACGATGTACGATAAACGAACATAATTACTTGATCCTGAATCCCCACAAAGAGGATTGGGGATCATTTTCCCTCCAAGCCAAACGTGATATTTAAGGAAGTAACCACGTGGTATTTTTTCGGGCGTGCGCGTATGTGGAAGGTTGAGTCATCATGGACATGGTGTGTGGGCCCATTTTTTATGCTAGGCGGGGTCCGGTTACGTGCGGATGGGTCCCAAGAAATTGTATTTTAGCAAATCACGTGTTTCGCGTGCGATTAAATTGTACCTTATGACCCCTAAATAGGTAAATTAAAGTTTAAGATTTTTGTTTTTTGAATAATCAAATCTCTAAATAATAATATATTTTAGAACTGTTATTAATAGTTCAAAATTTTCGTTAGTACTTTTCAAAACTATACTTTTATTTTAAATATTGAAATTACGGAGTATACAATGAGAATTTTTTAGTGTCAATAATAATTCTTTTTATTTGGGTTTCAATCATTCCCTTCCTTGAATTTGAGCCATGTTTATCTCTTGCATTACGTGATTGCTTTTGTCAGGTAAATTCTACGACAATCATTCACTCCAATTATTTTCAGCTATTGCATACGTAATTATGACTAGCATAGAGCACACACTTTGTGTGTGTGAACAACCGTCCACCTCCTCCCACGTTCTTCTCAAGCGAAACCGCTTAAGTTCATTCAAACTATCCAAAAAACATCATGATTTTCAATTACCAGTATGAAAAAATGATGGTGTGACAATTTATCTTAATAAGTGCATATTTTTATCTTATGTATTTTGATACAAAATTACTATTTTGCCCTCCTCATGTCAACATTATGTCTCAAAAGTGAGGGGCAAAATTGGAAGAAAAGGGGGTAAAAAGTTGACAAACCCTCTTCTCTTAATAATATATATATATATATATGTAAATATTTTGATACAAAATTACTATTTTGCCCTCCTAATGGCAACATTGTGTATCAAAAGTGAGGGGCAAAATTGGAAGAAAAGGGAGTAAAAAGTTGACAAGCCCTCTTCTCTTAATATAGATACAGATATAGATAGATATATGTACGTGCTTTGATCCACCGAAAACTCTCGCCTTATATTGATGCAGTGTCGGAACTAGCTATGAATGTGTGTTCGACTGGGCTTGAACAAGTTTTACAGTATAACATGGGTTGGGATAAATAGTAGGGGAAGATGGAGCGGTCCGAGTAAATGTTTTGATTCAAGTAGGCCCAATCCAAGGCCCAATAAAAAAATTTGGTCCAAAAAATAAACATTTTCTTTACAAAATAGTCCACATATCTCAATGGTGGCAATGGCAATAAATAATGTGGAAATTGAGAGTTATTGCAATTCAGTTTGTTAAGAATCATAAAAACCAGATGGTCCAGCTGCAACAACCTGACACGTGTATGTTCCAATATTGGAATATTCCAAAGCTTTTCAAGTATTCTTCTGTGCAGTTAAATTCTATAAATAGATAAACTCTTTTTTCATTTTGCTTTTTTCTTTTTCTATTTCTGATAAAAATCCACTCCTTCCCATCGCAAAACGCCAAACAGCCGCCTCACTTGCTGTATGTTTATTAACACATTTTTTAGCGTCTTTTTTAAAATTAGCATATAATTATGCGTTGTGGGCAAACATACCTAAAACAAAAGATGTGGATATCATGTTTACCTATCAAGAATGGACATCCTAATTATTCTAAATTAGGGTTTTGAGTTTTTTTAGTTATAGTCCACCACTAATTTAAGGTCACTTCATAACGAGTAGTTTAGGCCATCTCCAACCGAATGAGGGCCAGAATGCTCGTTTTAGCCATCTGGCCCTCCAAGAAATTAATATTTTAATGAACAGTGCATAACCATATTTCTTACCATCTCCAACTGTGGGGCCAAAGGTCCATAGACCAAACATAGCCCTGTGACAAAAAACCATCTCCAATCAAGGGCCAAAGGGCTATAATATGGAATGTGAAGAATTGAAATAAAATGAGGTAAGATAGTATAAAATGGTGAAAAATATGTGAGAAATGGTGGAGGGAAAACATTAGAAATTAAAAAAAAATCCAAAAAAAGTGGGCTGGGCAAATGGAAAAGAACAAAAAAAATTAGGCTGGCTGGTTGGAGATGGCTAGCCCACTAGCCTGATTGCCTGGTTTTGGCCAAGTGAGGCCCACAAGCCCTTTGGTCTAGCCCTCGGTTTGAGACAGTTTTCAGGTTATTAGCAATACAACAAAAGAAAGAGGGTCCGTCCGAATTTTCAAATTCAAGCTATATACAATCTCTACAATTGTTCAGATTTATAAGTATTTCAATTTGCAACTAAATTATAATAACTTTAGACTGACAGCCTATGTTCAACAAATTTGGACCCTCACCAGTTTTTGACTTTGATTAACAATGGCTGAATTATCAATGAAGTTTTAAAAAGAGAGAGAGTAGTTCCAAGGCTGCTTCTCCATGTCCTCATCCGAAAAATTAAATTGGATAAAAATTATAACACATATAACAGTTGCTAATAATTATCTGAAGAGGGTTTATTTCTTTGTGCATTAATGTGTTTGTCTTTACCGTTTATTCTTAGTGTAATATGTTTATTATCAATACTAAAAAAAAATTAAAGATTTGATGTTTGATGTCACAACTGTCCAACCAAGGCTTCAATTCCACGGTGAAGACTCCAACATTAGTTTTTGACAGCATAAGTTTCTCCACCCGGTACGCTAAAGCTGAGTCGAAATTCGGCATCAAGCTCTTGGCATCAACACTCTCAAATACTTTATTTTGATTTTTTAAATATTTTTCACTACTTCGAAAACAATTTGTTTATTTTTTATTGATTTGAGCCCCATCAAAAAGTAAACATAACATACTTTATACATGTTTTTTGTTTTCATTCGGCTTTAGTATATATAAATTTTATTTTATTTCTACGCAATAGTAAATACGAATCGAACTATTAAACACCAACCAATAAACTAACTCCTCCTTCGCCTCCTTTCCAGACCTATACAGGCCTCCTCTTCTCTCTCTCAGCCGGAGGCCATGGCATCTCGTAAATCCCCGGCAGTCCTGGCAATCTTTGCGATCTTCTTACTTCTTGTCCATGGCGCCCACTCCTTCTACCTCCCTGGCGTCGCTTCGCAGGACTTCTTGAAGGTCAGCTCTTAATCGCCAACAAATATAATCCATAATTTCATTTAATTTCGATTGTTTGTATTGTATGTGTTTGTGTATTAAATGAGTGATATGTGTGTTCCTTTTCGAAATTGTGACCAGTGACGAAACCAGGAATTATTTTGGGGGGGGGGGGGTGGAGGGGCGACATTCAAAACCCTTTTACATAATAGACTATATCAATGTTGTTCATAGTTTATCAATATAAACAAGTTCCAATTGCTACTGACAAGGTTCCATATAAAAAAAACATGGTATAGTACTAATGTAAAAAAATCTGAGGTCACCATAAGTTCGAGGTCATGAAGATCAACCATGGTATAGTACCCATGTAAAAAATCATTGTGATTAGCCCTTAATCCCTTAATTATATATCTTTAGGCATGACACCACAACTATCTTGTAATGCATTGTTAGCTTCCATTGAATTTCTTCACAAAAAAACTCAGCTTAGAATTTATCTTTCAATTGACACTCGTCTAACCCCTAATAAAGAAAATATATTCTGAATGATTTTATTCATAACACAAAGGCTTATACAGTGTTCTAAAAAACGCCCTAGGCGGCGCCTAGCAACCGAGGCGTTTTTGGGCAAATCGGGTGAAAAAATCGGGTTGGGCCTAGGCGGGCTGGGCGCTAGGCGGGCTAGGTGGTCCTAGGCTGCCCTAGGAGGTTTTTTTATTATTTATTTTTATTAATTGTATGTTTTTTTCTTTTTTGGTTTCATGGTGGTATACTTATGGAAATGGTGTATCTAATTTGCAAATGATGGATTTACTACAAGTTCATCCAATACTTATGGAAATAGTGTACCTAATTTTCATTTTATCATTATTATATTATCCATAAAAGTATAGTTTTTTTTTAGGTGTCAATATGCACTTATTTACAAGATATACAAGAAATTTACCTAAATCTGCCTAGGCCGCCTAGGCGCTAGGTGCTAGCCTGCTGCCCGACTAGCGTCTAGCGTTTTTTAGAACCTTGGGCTTATATTTATACAACGTACAAGTAAGAATCTCATCCCATTCTAGTACAATCAAAATCGAATTACAGTATTAATTCATATCCTTAAGAGTTATAGTTGACTTTGGCAAGATTCCTTCTCTAACCTAAGTCTTCCTCCCACATTTTATAAATAGGACAGTCAACTTTCATAAAAAACCTTTGCCACTTAGCACAGGAAATTAAAATTGAATAAAATTGAAATATAAAATTTCATATTTTCTCCTGGTTTAAATAAAAATGATATATTTGTTGTAGGCCTATTTGATTGAGCGATCTAAGGTTTAGAGAGAGAGAGGGAGGCCGGCCACTTTAGAGAGAAGATAGATTGATTTAATTGTGAGGTGTGTTTGCTTCACCCCATTGTGCCTTTATTTATAGTAGTTGGAAGGGTAAATACCTTTCCCTTTATGATTACAACATTTAATAGGTAATCTAATCCTAATAGGAATATATAATATTTTCCTATATTCTCTAGGATTTACACAATCACATTCCTATTCTAAATAGAACTGCAACACTCCCTTTTGAGTGTGTAAATACTCAACAAACTATCGCATCAGATCTTCAGCAGAGAAGGTAGAATAGTTGATGAAGTCATCGGCACAACGGGTCATCGCGAGTCTCAAATTTAATTTGAAGTATGCATTTGTAAAAACTCACAAAACCTCGCTATGGTAAAACCCAAGGAATGGGGAAAAACCCATAGACTAAGGAGAAAAGTAAGAAAATATGCATAATGTCTAAAACAATCGTCAAACTGGACGAATATAGTGAACTCAACGGAGTATGATCATCCCAGAACGGGTGCCTCGTTAAAACCTAGTTAGGTAGCAAAAACCCAGTGGGAAAAATGCTCCTAATCGTAGGGAAAAAGAGTACATTAAGATCATGTGAGTATGCTTCTAGATACTCCCCCTGAGTTAGACATAACTTATTAAATAAGAGAACTACTTTAATTCTGATAATTTACGCATATCGATTCCTTGGACGAGCTTCTGAAATGTAGATTTTGGCAATGACTTGATGAAGAGATCGGCCAGGTTGTCCTGGGAACGGATTTGCTTGACTTCAATGTTCTGATGTTGCTGCTGGTGTGAGTAAAAAAACTTCGGCGCTATGTGCTTGGTGTTGTCTCCCTTGATGTATCTCTTCTTTAACTGCTCGATACATGCTGCATTGTCTTCAAAGATCGTCGTAGGAAGGTCAACGACTGATGTAAGACCACTAGTGCTTCGAATATGTCCCATCACTTCTCTCAGCCAAAAGCATTCACGCGATGCTTCATGCAGGGCGAGAATCTCAG
Source organism: Malus sylvestris (assembly GCF_916048215.2). Lineage (NCBI taxonomy): Eukaryota > Viridiplantae > Streptophyta > Magnoliopsida > Rosales > Rosaceae > Malus > Malus sylvestris. The sequence continues at coordinate 4,280,672 of NC_062267.1, read as the reverse complement.
CATAGTTAGATGAAGTCGTAACTAGCGTTTGCTTAGTAGACCTCCAAGATATAGCGGTGTCTCCAAAGGTAAAGACATAACCCGTTTGAGAACGTGCTCTATGTGGGTCAGACAGATATCCAGCATCTGCGTAACCAACAAGGCGAGAATCAATCCTAGATCCATAGGGGGCGGTAACACTAGGAGATTTGTGGGTATAGAACAAGCCCAAATCCGTAGTACCCTTGAGGTAGCGGAAAATGCCTTTGACACCTTTCCAGTGCCTGCGTGTAGGCGCATTGCTATATCTAGCCAATAGATTCACAACGAATGAGATGTCGGGTCTAGTGCACTGAGCCAAGTACAATAAAGCACCAATTGCACTTAGGTAAGGAACTTCGGGTTCCAAAATCTCTTCCTCATCCTCCTTTGGACGGAAGGGATCTCATTTAGCATCTAGAGTCCGAACGATCATGGGTGTGCTCGAAGGCTTCGCTTTATCCTCATTAAAGCGACGTAACACCTTTTGGGTGTAGTTCGATTGATGTACTAGGATTCGATCTGAACAATGCTCGATCTCCAGGCCGAGGCAATATCGAGTTTTCCCAAGATCCTTCATCTCAAATTCTGATTCAAGTTTGCAGCAATTTCCTCAAGCTCTTCGGGAGTACCAATGAGGTTCATGTCATCGACATAAACTGCAACAATTACAAATCCGGAATGTGACTTCTTTATGAACACACATGGGCATAGTTCGTTGTTCACATAACCCTGACTTGTCAAATATTCACTCAGACGGTTATACCACATCCGCCCAGATTGTTTCAATCCGTAGAGTGACCTCCTCAACCTAATTGAGAGAATGTTCCGTGGTCTAGAACTATTTGAGCCAGTCAATGGAAGTCCTTCTGGAACTTTCATGTATATTTCCGTATCTAGATCCCCATAGAGATACGCGGTTACCACGTCCATAAGCTGCATATTCAGTTTTTCAGAAACTACCAAACTGATAAGGTAGCGGAACGTTATAACGTCCATTACGGGGGAATATGTTTCCTCGTAATCAATTCCAAGGTGTTGAGAGAAGCCTTGCGCTTCGAGGCGTGTTTTGTATCGCACTATTTCATTCTTCTCATTACGCTTCTTCACGAAAACCCACTTGTAGCCAACAAGCTTCACGCGTGGTGGTGTAGGGACGACAGGTCCAAACACTTTATGTTTCGCGAGTGAATCAAGTTCGACCTGGATTTCTTGTTTCCAATTTGACCAATCGGTTCTACGTCGGCATTCATCGACGGAACGTGGTTCAATGTCATCGCTATGCATGATGTCAGTAGCTACTGAGTACGAGAATACATCGTCGACGATCATCTCATACCTATTCCAAACCTCATCCAATACTGTGTAATGGACCAAAATCTCACGATTCTCGGGAGGCTGGCATGTTCCATTTGAAGCATCACTGTAATCTAGAATAACCTCATGCGTTGGAACGGATAAGTCAACGGTGGTCGGATTCAAACTAGGGTCACTAGTTGGTGCCATTTTCCTCTTCCAGGGTTGTGAATCCTTTGAACCAGGGGGTCTGCCACGCTTCAGGGTCGGAGCAGATGATTGGCTAGCCGCCAATGTACCATACCGTGTGGAGGGTGCGGCCTCCCCACTTTTGGGGATGGCTCAGCCTTCCCAGACGGGTTGTTGATGTACACGGGGTACATCTATCCTTGCAGGTGTGTTTGCAGCGGGTATATGTGATCTTGTCACCTTTGCTAGATCATTAAAAGCATCCGGCATGCTTTGAGCAATGTTCTGAAGATCTATAATTTGTCGCACCTTAGTTTCAGATTGGGCAGTGCGGGGATTTAAATGAGACATAGTGGGAGCATACCACGACAATTCGCGGCGTTCTACAGGAACCTTAGCATGCTTATCTCCCCCTAATGACGGGAATACTATCTCATCAAAGTGACAATCCGCAAAACGTGCGGTAAAGAGATCTCCTGTCAAGGGTTCTAAGTATCGAACAATTGATGGCGAATCATGACGACATAGATTCCCATTTTTCTCTGAGGACTCATTTTGGTATGTAGCGGCGGCGCTATCGGCACATAAATGGCGCTCCCAAACACCCGTAAATGCGAGACGTTAGGCTCGTATCCAGTGACCAACTGTAACGGTGAATGTGGTTGGGTAGCGATGGGCCTCAGGCGGACCAACATAGATGCGTGCAATATTGCATAGCCCCAGACAGATACCGGCAGTTTGGTTCTCATAACCAAAGTCCGAGCTATCAATTGAAGGCGTTTTATGAAAGCTTCTGCCAGGCCGTTTTGGGTGTGAACATGGGGCACATGATGTTCCACATTAATCCCTACTGACATGCAATAATCGTCAAAAGTCTGTGACGTAAACTCTCCAGCATTATCCAGTTGAATCGACTTAATCGGATAATCAAGGTGGTGAGCCCTTAGCTTAATGATTTGAGCTAGGAGTTTAGCAAACGCGGCATTGGTGTGGACAACAAGCAAACATGTGACCATCTTGTCGATGCATCAACCAACACCATAAAGTATCTAAATGGTCCGCAGGTTGGTTGGATAGGTTCACAAATGTCCCATTGAATCCTCTGAAGAAATTTAGGAGGGTCTTGATTAATCTTTGTATGGGAGGGTTGAGTATTCAACTTCCCTAAAGAACACGCTATGCATGGCGGGACTCCAACGTGTGGATGTAACTTATGCCCGTGTGAAGATTTGAGGATACGGCGCATCATGTCATATCCAGGATGTCCCAAACGGTCATGCCAAAGCAACAAAGTGTCCTAGAACTCAGGCATAGGGCCGGCCACACTGTGGGCCTCTATGCTACGAATGGTTGTGATGTACAACCCACTCGGCAGACGTTCCAACTTCTCGTGAATATGATTCTGGCCATATTCGTATGAAGTGATACAAAGAAATTCAGAACCATGATCTTCAGTGGTTTCAAGATGATATTTATTATCTCGAATATCTCTAAAAACTTAGCAACGTTCTTCCGGAACGTGGAGAATAAAGTGCCTCCTTAATGGTCAAGATTGTACCATTAGATAACATGATACGTGCCTTTCCGTATCCTTCAATCAGGTTGGATGAGCCTGAGAGAGTTGTCAAATGAGCTTTCTTGGGTATGAAGTTAGTAAAATAGTGTCGTTCACGCAAAATGGTGTGCGTAGTTGCACTATCTGCCAGACAACTAACTTCCCCACTATACATACCTAGAAATAAATTGATTGAATTGGTCACATGCATAAATATAAGTTCATTCATTCAATTAAGCAATTCGAGAAAATAATATCCATTCCAATAACAATCCATAATTCAAAACAAACCAAAACCAAACAAATGATTCCAAATACATAGAAAAATTGTTCAAAATTAAACCATAAACCTAGCAAAATAGGGGGGGGTAGGGGCCGACCACTCCTAGTGGGTTCGGCCACTATGGGCTAATGCCCTAAAACATGTCTAATTTAGTCTTCCATAGGTGTTGATGCCTCCTGGAAGTCTGATATCTCCATTGATGTGGTTGCATCGTCTGAATGATCCACATGTGCAAAGTTAGACTCACGACGGGAATGATACTTGGCAATAGCCTCAGGGGAAGCTCGGCATACACGTGACCAATGATCCTTTGATCCACAGTGATAACACATATCTAGTTCAGTAGAAGCGGCCTGAACGGGAGCTTTGCCCTTGTTCTTGAAGTTTGGGACCTTAGGTGCGAGTGGTGGACGCTGCTGGGTCGCAATTCTTTCCTTAGGTGTGGCACTCTTTTGACCTTGGGCCCGTGGTTGGGCTTGCCGCCCATTTCCACGGCCACGACGGTTCTTTCGTCGTTTATGGCTGCTAAAATTGGTCGCATACGCTTCAGGCGTAGCGTTCGAGCCAGTGGGTCGAGCTTGATGATTCCTCATCAAAAGCTGGTTCTGCTTTTCAGCAAGAAGTAAAACAGAGTTCAAATCCGAAAACTTGGTGAATTTTTATGCCCTATATTGTTGCTGCAGGACAATATTGGTGGCATGGAAGGTCGAATAGGTCTTCTCCAAGAGATCTGATTCGGTTAGTTCCACTTTGCAAAATTTCAACAAAGAACGGATTCTACAAACTTTAGAGTTGTATTCATTCACGGACTTAAAGTCTTGGAAGCAAAGATGCTGTCAGTCGTGTCTTGCTTCAGGCAAGTATATGTCTTTCTGGTGATCGAAACGGTCAGCCAAAGCAAGCCAAAGGGTGCGTGGGTCTTCCTCAGCGAGATACTCAGTCTGCAATGCATCATGGATGTGTCTTCGAATGAAGATCATTGCAGTAGCCTTCTGAGCTTCGTCGACAGGTTTGTCGGCAATAGGTGTCTCGATGGTGGCTCTAATACCTTTTGCAGTGAGATGGAGCTTCACGTCTTGAACCCATTTCAGATAGTTTCTTCCAGAGACTTCAAGAGCGGAGAAATCGAGCTTGTTCAAGTTCGACATGTCCCTAAAACAGAGGAAAAAACGTGATTAGTCATATGGTAAGCCATAGACATATATTAGTTTAATTTATGCATGAAAACTTCAGGTTTCATGTGGTATGTTTTGAATGAAAACTTCAGGTTTCAAAGGCACTAATTTTGAAACTACAGGTTCAAATTAGTTTTATGAACGATTAGTTCATAATGAGAGGTTCCTGCAAGAAACACAGAATGCAATATACTAACTAAGTGTAGTGGATTTGAGTTGGCTTCGGGAACTCAAGTGTGAGAGATTCGTTACTACGAAAGTATGTGACGGTTCAAAGTATAAAAATAAATTATTGAATCGTTAATGTCCAAAAGTGATCTTCAGGTCAATAATTTTGGATTTATTATCAGATTAGTGGACTGCAAGTCACTTTTAATTAATTCAATAAATCGAGCCATACAGGGTCGATTGTAGAAGCAAAATAATATTAACATACTGGTTAAATTATTTAAAATGCTAAAATAATAGCTTGTGGGTGGAAAAATGCCCCAAAATTATTTGGGCATGGGTGTCGTGGGTAAGGGAAGGCACGGGGTGCCTTGAGTAAAAACGGCAGGGCCTGACAGGGCCTAGGGTATGGCTGCAGGCCACGGGAGGGACAAAACCCCCAGCCGTAGCTGGTTTAGGTGTTTTGGTCCAAGGGGTCACGGGGGCAAGCCCAAGGCTTGCGGGTTGGTCACGCAGGGAGCCCAGCGAAGCTGGGGCCTTGATTTTGTGGCGCAAAAGGCCCAGCCCGAGGGCTGGCTTTGTGTGCCGTGTGTGCATAAGGCGCCCAGCCGAGGGCTGGCAGGTTTTTTATGCAGGCCGAGAGAGGCCATGGGCTGCAGGCCCAGCAAAGAAACCAAAATCAGGCCGAAGCCTGTTTTCCTCTTTGGCACAGGGATGGTGCAATGCACCAAATCCCATTCCCTTTTTTTTTTTTTTTCAATTCCCTTTAGGTTTTAGGAAAAACCCAATATGCTTCTAATTTAATTTTATACATTAAATCACAAATTCCACATAACAATTTAATTGTGCGATGCATGAAACAAATATATATAGTGACAAATATATGAACATATACTATATATATATATATATATATATATATATATATATTGGAAGGGAAATATAAACATAGGGGGTTCATGCATCATGAGGAATGTTTTCATGCTTCATGGGTCGTTTCAAATATCTTCCTTTATTTTAAGCGTACCTGAGCAGCAGAAAACGAATTAGCCTTTGAATGTGGTGGATGATAGCCTCCTCATACGATGTTTCAGTTCCTCAGCTTCTGGCAAGAGCGTGCTGATAACGTGTTGTAGACCTATTTGATTGAGCGATCTAAGGTTTAGGGAGAGAGAGAGAGGCCGGCCACTTTAGAGAGAAGAGAGATTGATTTAATTGTGTGTGTTTGATTCACCCCATTGTGCCTTTATTTATAGTAGTTGGAAGGGTAAATACCTTTCCATTTATAATTACAACATTTAATAGGTAATCTAATCCTAATAGGAATATATAATACTTTCCCATATTCTCTAGGATTTACACAATCACATTCCTATTCTAAATAGAACTGCAACAATATTGTAGTATTGTACAACATTTTTCGTTAATTTTTTATATTTATTTTATTATAGTTTTCTTTTTAGATGAGACTAGAAGAAAAAATTGATTACGTTCATCCATAAATTCATAATACAAGTTGTTTATGCAAAAAACAATATGAAATTCTTTCCGTGTTAAAATTTTCATCGGGCGGTCCTTCCAATCCGGATGAGGATCCTCTCCAAATTATCTTTGTGGAGATCTGGAGGATCAATCAATTGTGTCCACTCATTGTATATCATGCGGTCAGTTTTCATTAGTTACTATTTATATTTAATTTTAAATATTTTTTTACAAATAGTTTCGAATCGCACGATGTAGATGAACGGACATAATTGATTGATTCTAAAGACCCCACATAAAGAATCCTAATCCGTCCAATCCCACGTATGAATCTCTGATTGGGATCGCACCCTCCCACAAACCGCGCCGTTTTGTTTAGCACTTTTTTTAAATCCCAAGCCCAAACCACGTCGTTTGGCCTGGGTATCTTCTAAAAAAAATTATAACGTGCAGCAGCACCAGCAGCGCAGCGCCGTGCAGCACAACTAGAACCGACGATTTCCGGCGAGAGGAGGGGCGGGCTCCCCACCTTGCTCCTGTGTAGCTTCTCCACTGTTTGTGACCTAGTGTTAGGTTTCGTCTGTTTGGTTGCCGAGAAAATGGAGTAAAATAGAAGGATTGGAGAGTAGGTTATCGTGAATTCGATTGGTTGCTACTTTGCTATTGAAATGATCGGCGAATTAGGGTTAGTTGACCTTTGTTCAAATATAGTGAGTGTAATTCGCGGCGCATCAGTTCTTGGTTGGTCCGACATCGATCCGTATATGCCCTAACTCCTAAGCAAGTACTCTAAGAAGATCGTCATTTAGTTTCACTGGATTACAAATGCTGTCTGTGGAATTTGAATTACTTCTTGTAAATTAGATTTGAAATTCCGTCGTTGTTTTACTTCACTTGACTGAGAAGCAAAGTGCTTTGCCTCGCGGAATTTGAATTATTGCAGGGAGATCGTTTGAAGGTTAAAGTGAACGCACTGACTTCCACAAAGACTCAGCTTCCTTACTCATATTACTCTCTCCCTTACTGCCAACCTGAGAGAATCGTCGACAGTATAGAGAATCTTGGGGAAGTGCTCCGAGGTGACAGGATCGAGAGCTCCCCCTATGTGGTTAGTGTTATTGCATTTGTACAACTCTAAGAACCCTAAGCCTACTTGTTTCTCCTATGTTCATAAACTTACAATCGGACTTGTGCAGTTTAGTATGCGGGAGTCTCAGATGTGCAAAATTGTCAGCCGGATTATGCCTAATGCCAAAATCGTAAACGAGTTTAAGGAGATGATAGATGACGAGTATCGAGTGAACATGTATTTTTCCGACACTTTAAATGATTTATCCTAGTACATTAGAGGAACTAAAACGAAGTCGCATCTCTTATTAAGACCTTTTTTTTTCTAAGCAAAACTAACGAAAAGTCCTTAAAAACTTTAGTTTTAATCACAAAGACAAAATAAAGGTGTAAGTAAATAGTACCAGCAATGACTTTTCAGGGTACAAATGTTCTTAAGGTTAAAAGTGAACAGTACCATGAGTGTTTCATTAAGATTCCTTTTTTTCTATGACAGGATCCTTGATAATGTACCTCTAGTCGTTCCCATTCAAAGGCTACAGCAAAAAACTCGTACTGTTTATCAGCTTGGATTCCACATTGGGTTCAAAGGCCATTATGCTGGGGTATGTCCATTATTTGTTGGCACCAAATACCTTTCTTATGCAGGGATGGTTATGTTTTTCTCGTTCTTACAGTATGTTATTGTGCTCAGAGCAAAGAAGAGGAATACTTCATCCACAACCATCTGGCATTTACTGTAAAGTACCATAAAGATCCGCGAACTGGAACATCAAGAATTGTGGGATTTGAGGTTAAACCATTCAGGTCAGTATTTTTCAGGGCGTTCCTTTTCTCCTGCATGTTTCCTTCTTGCTGAATCTTCTTTCTAAATTATCAGTTGGTAATATGGTTTGTTTGACTGTTGAATGTCCACAGTGTTAAACATGAGTATGAAGGGAAATGGAATGATAGGACTCGTTTTACTAACTGTAACCCCCATTCGAAACATACTGTTGTTAATTCTAACTCTCCTCAAGAGGTTGCCGAGAAGCAAGAAATCGTATTTACCTATGATGTTGAATTCCAGGTAAGCTCCGTAATTTAAAATTTTACTTGGTATTTTCTCGTAGGAGAATTATAACTCATAATTTACTGTCTACTCTATACTTATTACAGCATCATTTATTTGTGTCATGAACTACTATCGTATGTCTATTGCCCTAATATTTCTGATGTAATGGTGTTGAACATACTTTGTCATTTGTGATAAGATACTTCTTTTCATGTCTACCTGTTTAGGAGAGTGATGTGAAGTCGGCTTCTAGATGGGATGCTTATCTACGGATGAGTAACCAAATCCGTTGGTTTTCAATTGTCAACTCATGGATGGTTGTCTTCTTCCTTTCGGGTATGGTAGCGATGATTATGCTAAGAACACTCTACCGTGATATCTCCAAGTATAATGAACTTGAGACCCAGGAAGAAGCGCAAGAAGAACCAGGATGGAAACTTATCCACGGGGATGTCTTCAGGGCTCCAAATAATTCTGAATTGCTCTGTGTGTATGTTGGAACTGGTGTTCAATTGTTTGGAATGATACTGGTGACAATGATATTTGCTGTCCTAGGCTTCCTCTCCCCATCTAACCGGGGCGGTCTTATGACCACAATGCTCTTTCCTTTTGTCTTCATGGGACTTTTCGCCGGTTATGCCTCAGTTCGCTTGTACAAGACGTTTCAGGGTACAGAATGGATGAAAATCGCATTCAGGACTGCAGTCATGTTCCCAGCAATTATCTCTGCCATTGTCATTGTCTTGTACACTGTGATTTGGGGCCAGAACTCATCTGGAGCTGTGACAATTGGCACAATGTTGACCCTGGTCTTTTTTTGGTTCGGAATCTCAGTCCCACTCGTATTTGTGGGAGGCTATGTTGGGTTCAGGAAGCCAGCACTTGAGGATCCAGTAAAGACAAACAAAGTCCCAAGACAGATCCCAGAACAGGCCTGGTACATGAACCCAGTTTTCTCAATTCTAATCGGAGGGATCCTCCCATTCGGAGCAGTTTTCGTCGAACTATACTTCATCCTCCCTTCGATATGGCTGAACCAGTTCTACTACATGTTAAGTTTCCTCTTCTTGGTCTTCATCATCCTCATCATCACATGCGCCGAGATCACCATCGTCCTCTGCTACTTCCAGTTGTGCAGCGAGGATTACTTGTGGTGGTGGAGATCATACCTCACATCCGGCTCATCGGCTCTGTACGTCTTCCTCTACGCCACATTCTACTTCTTCACAAAGCTCGAAATCACAAAGCTGGTCTCGGTCCTCTTATACTTCGGGTGCATGCTCATTGCTTCTTATGCATTCTTTGTTGTCACCGGAACAATCGGCTTCTACGCTTGCTTTTGGTTCACGAGGCTCATCTACTCATCGTAATCCAAATTCTTCACTTTCTTGGACCACATTGCTGATCATTCAGATCACGTCATAAACCTAGTATGTAAAACCAATAAATAAACTCGTAGTTACAGCTTATGCGAATTTGTAATTGTCACAACAAAAAATCACTCAAGAAGTGGATAATCAAGAGCATTGAAACATGTGATTGCATATTTATGATTGATATTCTTCAGCTGATGAGTTTATCGACGTCCCCTATTGTGATTTTCAGTTTAATTTTTTCGAACTATTATATAAAATGCCCACAGCGCAGTCGGATTAAAGTTAATCAGCTTGAGATTCTCTCAGAATTAAAGCTCCAAAATCCAGATCGTCTAAGAGAAAGAAAGAGATCTGGTCAAGGTCCAGAGAATATAAGTTTTTGAGGTACTATGAGGTGGACCAATGAAATAGAAAGGACTGGAAATCATATTTACTACAATGTTATATTTGAATGAGGGAAATAATCTTGGAATTTAACAAAAGTCAGAATTTATAAATTAACTTGCAATAATAGAATACTTCATAGTACTCGTTGAAAAAGGAGAAAAGTTGTGTTAATCATGTCTCGTCGTATCATATGCTCATGTGGGTTTTGAGTCGTTTTAATTTGTTTTGTGCGGAATTTCTTAGGTAAATTGAAATGGTATTACGCTTATGAGTCATAATCATGTGATTTAAACCTAAGTCGGGAAGGTTCAATTGGAACGCTTCCAACAAATTAAATGTTCATAAAATATGTACTTTTTATCATTAATTGATATTTACCGTTTGGTTTGGTGGTTGGTTTGGTTGAACGGTTTTTCTGCCCACCCCTTCTTATGAGAATTCAAACTTAGATATCGACCGAGTTTACAACTTATTTCATACTCATATATATGCTATTTACAACTTATTTCAAACTCCAATATCGAGCCCCACATTGCAAGTAGCTATGTAGGGTTACCACAAAGAAACCACAACCAGAAACTTCAACTTCAAAATATAACTATATTTATGAGGCGGTGAAAATCATAAAAAGGAAGGAAACCAAGTTGGGTCTCTCTCACTCTCTCTTTCTTTGTCCATCCATCGTGTTGTGTTGTGAGAGTGATTTTCTGTGGGTTTTTTTTGCTTGTTTTGGTACAAGTAGATGAAGATGATGCATGTCCACTTCAAGTCATTACTCCGAAAGGATATTGGACATGCAAACGATGCTTATCCTTCCTCTCCTTTTGTTCAAGCGGATGCCTTCTCCATTCAAAGAACAAGAACCTCCTTGACTCGGGGAGGAGGGGATTAGAGAACAAATTGACAATTGTGAAGCTTATAAACCATTGAAAAACCAATCCTATGAAGCATGGTACGATAATGTCAAAGTTTCAGAGAGATGGTCACGGTACACTACTAATAGCATCGATACTATCTTTACTTAATCACCTGTGCAACCAATAGGTGTGATGTTTCTATGCAAAAGGTCTCAATACAATTAGAAGTGGAAACATTTGATATAAGTTGTGATTTTTTTGGTAAGATAGCCGATGTGAAACCTTTTACTTTATTCAACACGCCCCTTACGTAGGACCACTTTGGAGTGGGTCAGACTTGGAGCTACATTGGTAATGTTTATAAGTGAACCCAATAATTTGACAACAGATTTGAAAACCCACTCTGTTACCATGTCAAAATTTTGAGAATTTTTGTGTATTATTCTAATCCATTATGAAGGCAAATACATGTAATATCCAAGAGACTATACATGGTAATTATACGGCAGTCAACTAGGAGACCATACATGGCAACTTTCATTCAATTTGTAGGGGGAACCTTTATATGAGATTGTATAGGTCCCGATTTTCTTTTCAACATTCTTACTGAGGATATAAACTTATCAATTATAATTGATTGAATAAATTGTACCTTTCAACAAAAAATACTAGGAGACTCAATTGGGTTGGGTTGCTAATGCTCATGTTAACAGATAAGAAGTGGACATTTTTTAATTAGTTTTATACTTTTTTAATTTTTGAATCCATTCCGCTCTCAAATTGAGAAATTTTGAGTTTTTACGAATTGCAGAACCCTCCACTCTCGTATTCGCGCACCATAATCCTAACTTGACCAATATTTTTTCTTTTACAAGTGATTGGATAACGTAAACTAATTCATCTAAACTAATGGAATGAAAGTTAAAATTAAAGACCTATTGGGTTAAAGAGGAAGACATTATTCACTGTGTTTGCGTCGAGAATATTCCACTCTATATCAAGGGCGGTTTGTCCACCTCTAAATCAAGGGTCTAACCCTAGTTCCTAGGCTGGCAGCAAAACAAAACTTTCGGGACCTGGCTTCTCTACCCTCCCACTTCCCATACACTTTCATCCCCTCATATTTGTGTGGTCACGGTTAAACCACGTCAACATTTTATATTACTATTGATTTTTGTCTTATTATCTCTATAAAAAAAAATCAATATAAAATGTTGATGTGGCTTAACCGTGACAGCACATAATAGGAGGGGATGGGAGTGCATGCGAAGTGAGAGGGCAGAGAAGCCGGGTCCAAACTTTCGACACATCACCTACCGAAAACATAGTGTTGTAGCCTGTAGCCGTCGGTGTTCTTTTCTATCTCTACTTTTTCTTCTTGAGTCATGGCAAAATCATTTGCTTTATGGTAAAGACTTCAGACTCTTTTGAAAGTACTTTTAAAATTATTGAAACGTTTTTAGAAAAAATATTTTTAGGTTTTTGAAGCACTTCAAGTGCTGACACATAATTGGTGTTTTGTTTTTAGAAAATATTTAAAGTGTTTTTTTAGTATTCACTTCATTTTTATTAAAGATTGGTTCGAAATCATTTTTACTAGAAACGTTTTTAATCATTTTAAAAACAATTCAAAACAAGCTCTTTATATAATTAGAGTTGTTTTTATTTTTTATGAAGAGCAACGATAGAGCATTTCATTAGATCAAAAGAAGCCTGATAACAACCATTACATCTGAGGGAGGGGAGCAAGAAACAGCCCCTCTCAATAACTATCAACCATTACAATCCAACACAAAATGATCAGTTAACACATCTAGAGGTTCCTCGAACTAAGACCGGAGTACCTCACAATGAAGGGCAAGCTTAGTGAGTTGGTAGGCCATTTCATTAGCCTGTCGTCGAACATGGGTAGAAGAACCTCCAGCGATCGAAGACAAAAATAGCTTTAGCATCCTCGATAGCAGGACCGATGAAGAACCTATTAACCGAAGGCTTACATAAAGCCGTCACGATATGGAGGGTATCACTTTCTAAAATGAAATTTTGATAGCCCCTTTCAACAAGGAACACACACAACGACAGACCTTCCCTCACCGCCAAAGCCTCAATATGAGCCGGGGAGAAACACACTCTCGAAACGAGCAACCCGCGCAGCAACAAAATCACCATGGAAATTCCTCGCAATGATGCCTACACCACTACGATTAGAAATCTCATTCCAAGAACCGTCTACGTTCACCTTGATGTGTCCTGGGGGCGGGGGCACCCGACAATCTGGGGACGGGCAGAACCACCAACAACAGGCAATTGGGCCTTCAAGAACTCCGCCAACCCTAAACCAATCCTTTTGAGTCACACAATTACAGATGAGACTTGTAAGACATAATAATATATTGGATCATTGTCCAATTTGAAAAATCTTGTCTTAGCGTATACAAGTTCACTAAACATAAGTGTTGATACTAGATTAAATCTAAAATAGTTCAATCTAAGTCAAGCCACCAAATGAGGACGATAACATGATATGATTTTGCTTGAAAAACTTAAGGGTTTTAGTTGTGCCTTCTCGAGTCAGGTTTGTGATAAGAACATATTTCTTTAACACATCAGCATAAGTGTCAAATTGCGAAGCACGATTAACATGATAATATATAATATACATTTATATTTTGTCATTAAATTGAATACATTAGAATAAAAGGATTAAGTACCATTCCAAATTGGTATAAACCTTTTTAAACACTCCAAACAAGTACTCAACCTATTGACAATGTCGCATCCATTAAGTCACAGTTAACTTTTCCGTTAAATGTACATGTGGCAATAATAGGTTCCACTTATTTTCTTACTTGGACACTAAAATAATAACAAAAAAAAAAATCATAAAAAAAAGACATGAAAATGAAAAAAAATAAAAAAAATAAACAAATTCACGAATTAAATGAAAAAAATGAAGACTGGGAAATCTTCTAACAAAGAAGAGGGTTAAGAATTCATATAGGGTTTCAATGAGCTTGTTTATGCTCATGTGATTTCCTCATTTGTCGATTTCTAGCTAGTAAAGTTTCGAGTTCTTCTTTGTGGGCGGTGAAGATGGTGGCAGCTGCATCATGACAGTTCATACCATTTCAGCAACCTTCATGACCTTCTTCTCGATTTTGGTAACTTGAGTTGTAGGGTGAAGTTTGTGGTTGTATGCAGGGTTTGGAGGTTATGGCCTAAAAGGGGTGGTAGTGACCGTTAATTAGTGGAGGCCATGCTTTCATGATATTCTTATTGATGTTAGAGACAAAGTATGCCTTAGTTAATCTAACAAAAATTTCAATGAGGCTTAACGAATGTGACATTTTCAATAAGTTGAGTACTTGCTTGGAATGTTTAAAAAGGTTGAGACCAATTTAGAATTACACTAAAAAGTTGGAGAATTTTAGGTACTTAATCCTAAAAAAAATCAAGCTAGGGAATAAGATAGAATGTGTGAATGCGAAACCGAAACCCTAAATTCTAATATTAAGTTTAGATTTCAGTTAAGGTTTCTTCCTTTTTTTAATTTTAGTTTTAATTTTCCAGATTTTTGTTTTTTTTTTTTCAGTTTTTTTTTAATCTTTAATATTAGTTAAAATCCACATAAGCATTTATGTCATTTAATGAATAAATAAGAATCATTGGATGTCATGTCATCAAAAGGCTTAAAAATAGTGTAAAAATATTTGTCCCTTGATCCTATCCCTATATATATATATAGAAGAAGAAACTAAGCAAAACAAATATGATGATAGCCACAATTGATGCAACGTAACTTCTAAATAATATAAAGCTCGGATATTACCGGGAGATGACAATGGTAGACTTGGCTTGCTTCTCACTCATCAGTTCCTTGCCCTGCTACAAATCAGACTTCTTATGTACGATGTTTGGGATGTGAGAAATCTTGGGCCACTCGTCTCCACTGCCTTGTTCAAAGCGCTCTGAAACTATCGGACAATCCTCAATGATAAGATCCTGCATTGGAAACCATCGGACAATCCTCAATGAGAAATGAGTCTGACTTTGTTTTTTTTACGATTCTGCTAGGAACTATCATGACAATATCAAAGGATCGAGTGAAGCCATCTCCACAACCAGACAGCTGGAAATTGAGGGAGATCTTTGCTACTGGCATTGTCCTTGGAGGTTACTTGGCACTAATGACAGTAGTCTTCTTCTGACTTATGAATGATACCGACTTCTTCTCGGTAGCAATATACAGTTCTTTGTTTTCCATTAATATATAAGCTATTTAGGTCACAGTTATTTGGGCAAATAAGTTCAATCTTCTGATTTTATTTAATTATTTTCATAATGCAGGATTGGGAGCAGCCTCTCCATAAATGGGGGTAAGGCTAGCCGACATTCACCTCTCCCAGACCCTGCGTAAAGCGGAAGCCTTGTGCACTGGGTACGACCTTTTTTTTATTTTCATAATGCAGGACAAGTTTCATGTGAGATCTTTGAGGGATAGGCCTGAGCAAATGATGGCGGTGTTGTACTTACAAGTGAGTATTGTGAGCCAAGCCCTTATTTTCATCACAAGGTCTCGTAGCTGGTCTTTTGTTGAACGCCCTGGACTTCTCTTATTTGGAGCTTTCATGATTGCTCAATTGGTAAGCAAACTGATTACCTTTATATATAATTTTACCTAATTGCTCAACTGGATGCTTAAGGTTTTAAAAGTTGTAGTAATTTCCAATAATGTTAAGACAATTAATCTAGAAATTTGTACATTTTGAAAGTAAGAATTTTACTCCGTTATTAATCTAGAAATTTGTACATTTTGAAAGTAAGAATTTTACTCCGTTAGCAAGCTTAAAAACCTGTGTGATATTTTACTTGGTTGCTCTCGTTAAATAAGTCATTCCGCAAAATGGCAGTCTATGCAAACTGGGGTTTTGCACGGATAAAGGGAGCTGGCTAGGGGTGGGCTGGTGTCATGTGGCTTTACAGTATAGTGACATATGTCCCTCTTGACTTTCTTAAATTCGCAATCCGATACATTCAAAGCGGAAAGGCGTGGAATAATCTTTTGGAGAACAAGGTATGTTGCATTCCGCGCTACTCAACAATATAAGTTAGATTCATGTTTCTTGCCACAATTTACCTTATTGTGTCTTCCCACCAGACTGCCTTCACTACAAAGAAAGATTATGGGAAAGAGGAGAGAGAATCACAGTGGGCTGCAGCACAGAGGACCCTTCACGGTCTTCAGCCACCTGAAATGAACAACCTTTTCTATGAGAAGAACAGCTACAGGGAGCTTTCCGAGATTGCAGAACAAGCCAAGCGGAGGGCTGAGATTGCAAGGTAAGGACCATTTGCACTCATACATAGATATAGAATCATGCTTGTCTCCGTAATGATGTCTGCCGGTTCTGTTTCTTGTTTCCTGGAAAATGCTGCATCTTGCATTGTTTTGCTTTGCTGGTTGGACTTGTTCCACGTGAGAATTGAGTTCTAAAAGAGCTTTTCGTTTTGGTTGCAGGCTTCGGGAGTTGCATACGCTGAAGGGTCATGTTGAGTCAGTTGTGAAGCTGAAAGGACTTGACATCGATACAATTCAACAACATTATACAGTTTGATGAGCTTTTCAAAAGGGAAACACACAGAGAGACTTAAGTTTGTACCTTGAAGTGAAGAGCGAGTAGCAAAAATTAATGACGATGATGATGAAGCGCTTAGCAATAACCTTGCGTCTTTAGATTAGGTTGCAACGAGTTTACTTTTCATGTTAAATTTGGCCAGAGGATTCTCCTCATTTGTAGCCAAATAACATGAAGTCTACTATGCACGGACACGGACACGGATACGGAGATATGACACGAGGATACGTCAAATTTCTAAAAAAGGGGACACGGTACGTTTGGGATACGGTAATTAAAAATATAAATAAATAAATAAATATATCTAAAACATTATAAAATAATCATTCAAATTTATACAAAATACAATAATATATTATATATACAGAAAAGCAACTTCATCAGATTCGAATGGATTATGGGGGAGTGGAATGGGTATTATAATATATTATTGTGGGTAGCGGTATGTATATAATATTAGTTTCAAGAAAAGCAAAAGACCTTTTATAATCAGATTAAGTTTTACTTTTAGTTTCAGACTTTCAGTTTCACTTTCTTTCAGAGATGGGTTTCACTGTTTCAGATGGGTATTGTGATGTCCTCGGGGAATCAGAGATGGGTTTTAGTTTCAGTTTCAGAGATGGGTTTCGATTTCACAGTTTCAATATTAACAAAGTGAAAACGAAAGCTCACCAGTCACCACTCACCAGGAGTTGCAGACAGAGATGAAGGAGACGACGGAGCAGTTGTAGACGGAGAAGATGGAGACGACGGCGCAGTTGCAGATGGTGACGACGGAACGGTTGCAAATGACGGTCTGATTCGTGAAAGTCTCCCAACCCAAGCAGAGTGATTTCTGAGGTTCTAGATGTAAATGCGAATTTTTTTTCATCTGATTATCCTCCGATTTTAGAGTGATTTCAGTTAGCTAACTTCGATCAATCACGATTCTATGCGGATTTATTGTGATTATTTTTTATGTTTCTTTTGATTATCCTCCTATTTTAGTTTCGAACATATCCGAAAAGTAGGATACTTGTATCTGGACAATACGATACGTGTATCTTCTCAGTCCTAAACGTATCCCTTCACTCCGATACATATCGAACGCGTATCCACGCGTATCCTCCGCGTATCCGTATCCTCAGTCCGATACGGGATACGGGGGCTTTCTCCCGTGTCCATGCATCGTAGCATGACGTTTACGGTTTGGTTGTTTTTACTCACATATCGGCTTTTCAATGTGAAGGCTGCTGCGTATGCTTTTGCATTATTACTGTACAGAGTAGGAGACTACAAAACAAGAAATAAGGAAGGATCCAATATTAGTATGGGTTTAGCTTTCACTTTTTTGGTGGTCAATAGGAGATTTGCACAACTCGCTTTGGAAATTTAAGTTTGGTTCGCATGAAAGACAGTTTGATACTAAATTATT
This sequence comes from Malus sylvestris, assembly GCF_916048215.2. NCBI lineage: Eukaryota > Viridiplantae > Streptophyta > Magnoliopsida > Rosales > Rosaceae > Malus > Malus sylvestris. The sequence continues at coordinate 4,262,714 of NC_062267.1, read as the reverse complement.
GAGCTGTCTTATTGTGACTTATTCAAATTCTCCATCCGATAGTGTAAAATATTGTCGTATAAAAAAAGTACATAGTATCTGTCATCTTTACTAGTTGGGCAAAGCAAGATTTTGGTTCATTTTGTTTTTGTGAAGGTTTACTTTGTTCAATTGTTCCAGCTTAACTCACGTCGTTTACTAAATTCTGCAATTTGAGGACAATAATTTTAATTTCATCACAATGTTTTAAACCAAATTGGCAAGTGAGAGGCATGCGGGTATCAATTTATCATTGCATTAGTCTCGAGTTCAAATTTCCCTCCTCGATATTTACTTGTATTAAAAAGGTCGTACCCAGTGCACAAGGCTCCCGCTTTACGCAGGGTCTGAAAGAGGTGAATCTCGAGTTCAAATTTCCCTCCTCGATATTTACTTGTATTAAAGAAAAAAAAAATCAAGGGACTGCTATTGTTTATGAGAGCCGGTGAATGGTTTGTGTTTTATTTTCCCCTGAAACTTTTGGTTGTGTGAAAAGGTAGCAACTTTTTCTCTTGGGTTTTCTCATGTCTGTAAAATAATCTGACTTGTTCATGGGTTTTACTAATAAGGGAATCTGCTTTAACTCCAAATCACGATCGTTTGGAGTCTTGGACATGGACTTTGGTGCCATATCATTCGGTCGCTCAAAATTTACACAAGGACAGTCCTTGCATTTAGTCTAGCACGGACACATTCCGATGGACCTGAATGCTGGGAAAGGGATTTCACAACATCCCTTGTGGCCAAGGCCAAAATGTCAGCACAAGTAACCTTGTTCCTGCAATTAGGCACTCTATCAACAGTAGCCTTGGCTTTGATCACCGTGTCAAACGAGTGAGTCCATGGCAAGGTGTTCGCCGAATTTTTAAACGAAACAATTTCGATAATTTATTTGTATATCATCACCATGCTGGTTGCAAAGATTACGATAAGACTATTGTGTAACAGGTTGCTGCCATACGATGTATTGATGGGCACATGTTACGCCTCTATGAACCTGCTTAGGAGTTTCAGAAGCAAACCCCTTGAAAAAGGTGCGACGAGCTGAGGATGAAAATCGGTTGCTTTGACGAGCTGAGGATGAAAATAGGGTGCTTCGAGCTTTCGTTAGTGAATCATGAAATCTAATAGAGGAGGGTCCACCAACACATACGAGTCTCTTCTTTATTAGAGAGATGACACGAATGATGGTACAACTAGATAGTAGAAATAGCATTTTTTATCCAAATTTGCTCTTGTTTTAGCCTAGTAATCATCTTGCGAATACGTACGTAGTACTACTTTACCGCAAAACAGCAAAGGCTATACCAGCTCCACTTTTGTTGTTGCATTAGGAAGAGTTTGTGACAAATTCAACACGAAACAACAAGAGCATATGCTGCTGGAGCCTGGACTAGAAGCACAAATCAAACGCGCAAGGAAAAAAAAAAAGGAACTTTAACGAAAAGCACCCGGTACTGTTTACTTTAACGAAAAACCACATTTTTACACTAAAAAGTCAATCCTGGTACTATTCACTTTACCCTTTATTTTGTCCTTATCATTAAAACTCAAAGTTTTCAAGCCTTTTTCATTAGTTTTCCTAAAAAAAAAACATCAGAAAAAGTACCCAACTAAAGTGTTTCGTACATATATTACATATAGGCACGCACACACTTGAGAGAGAATTCGGCAAGTACCAATTTCAGGAACATCTATTCTATATTTATATAGGGGATGTGAGAAATCTTGGGCCAATCTTCCCCTGTCTCTCTTCGGAATCGTTCTTTTAACAACGGACACTCTTTGATAAGCAGATGAGAAAGAGATGTGGGAAGCCATTCTCCTGGCAAGCACCCGATATTATGGCACTCCAAAATAGCCAACCTTTTCAAAGATTTGGGCGTTTCTTCTGTAAAGCCCAGGAGCTCAGGGCATCCTTCTATTCTGAGGTATTCAAGAGAGGTGAGTTGTCTCAAAACCTTGCCTTGGATGATTGTAAGATTTGGATGAAAGCGGATGGAGAGACTAGTGAGAGTGGCGGGCAGCAAACCCTCTTCCGGAAACGAACATCCCATTTCTTATCCACCTTCTTCACTGAAACTGATTTCCAACATTCTAAGAGAGTTGAGTCTTGTTAACCCCACAGTGAGCGGTTTGCAGCGAGTTTTCTACAACACTAAAAAAAAAGGTGTTGTATATTTGACGCCAGCCTTCCTTGACGAAATGATTCCACTTCTGGACAGCCAATTACCATCAATTTCTGAAGAGACGGTAGAAGGGTATGCATTTGTTCTGGCAACGACCTCAATTTCTTGCATCCACTGATGTACAGGTTCTTCAATTTGGGCGCATCCATCCCTCCATCTGGAAAACATACAAAATTGGGCAGTTGCATATTTCCAAGTGAATGAGGGAAAGGAATTTAGGGCATTTAGATTCCACATGTGCAAGTGAACCACTAAAGGACTCCAGACCATTCAATTTTACACTTTCAAGACTTTGCAGCTTCTCCAACGGTAATATCTCAGTCAGCTTGGGACAATTTCTCAATTCAAGCTCACGAAGATTAGGAAACATTATTGTGGTGTTGCCTCTGCTTCCATCGTAATAGGACCACTTTTCCCACTCCAACATATCTTCCAAGAGCAATTCTTGTGGAGATCTAAATGGAGTACTCCCACAAGTATCGTTACCGTAAAACTCGCTACCAATCTCAACCATGTTATTCATCCCTCTAATAAAAAGATATTCGAGGGAGGGTAGTTGCCCAAGTGGTGGCAATAAGCAGCAATGTTTGCAATCTCCAAGTGCAATACGAGATAGTTTAGAGAAATACGGATCTCCTAACCAACCTGGAAATGTTAAACCCCCGTAAGAGCTAATCCAAAGTTGTTTGAGGTTTGTATGAGGTTGGAGCTTGTTGAGCACTTCTCTGTCATTTTCTGGATCATGATTACTAGCATCATAACCTCTTCCCCATATCAAGAAAAGTATGTTCAGATTCTCCTTGTTGCTCATGATATCTGCCTCCAAAGCATTCCCCTTAACGTTACCAACTCCTGAGATTTTAAGGCTTCTGCGCAAATGCTGAAGCTCTTTTAACTCTCCAATCCTTTGAGCTGTTTGTTTGTCCAACACAAAATCGCTTAATGTTTGGAGATTTTTCAATTTACACATCCCTCCAGGCATCTCTTTGATCTCTGTTTCTCGGATGTTGAGATGGCGCAAGTTGATTAGCCTTCCCAAATTGGTTGGTAGTTGAATCAGCTCAAGACAAAAATACAATAACAAGGTGTGTAAATTGTACAAGGTGCACACCGTCGCAGATAATTCTCTTATTTTAGTGTACGACACGTCCAAATGCCTTAAGTGTTTTAAGTTGCCAATTGAGCTAGGAAACTCAACGATATCACGACATGATAACATGAGCACTCTTAAACATGGTAGATTTGTTAATAAATCAACAAGTGTGTAGTTCAATACCAACTTATTGCAGTCTTTGTAGCCTCTTTCAAGTTGTAGAAAGGTGTGCAAGTGCTTAGCCTCATCCAGCGCCTCAAATTTCTGAATGTCATGACCTCCAAATTCCATGAATGCAAAGTGACGAGTTTTGCATAAATTTTTGTTGGGCGGCTAATTTTCCTCCAATCTTAAACAAAATTCTCCAGCTACAAACTTTGCTAAATCATGGTGAAACATAACATACCCAACTCGTCTAATGAATGTTGAAAGAATGACCCTGATACTAGAATATCAAAGTAATCACTTCCAACATCTTCCATTGCCTCCTTCCCGTGGGGTTGTAAAAGGTCTTCGGCCATCCACCATGAAATTAACGTTGAACGTTGAAAGTTGTAACCTTTAGGAAATATTGCACAATAAGCAAAACAACGTTTGAGATGCGGAGGTAGATATTGGTAACTTAACCGTAGAGCCGGCAAAACCTCATAATTTGGCAACTCCCATAAGTCGCTCTTCCATATCTTTTCCCATTCCCTTCGATTCAAAACAGAGTGTAACAGGCCCCCTAATGATTTTATAGCTAAAGGAAGGCCTAGACACTTGTTAACAATTTTCCTTCCAATGACTTCAAGATACGGATGGGCAGTAATAACACTGTCTTCCGTGAAGGCATGCTTTGCAAATAACAACCAAGAATCGTCCTCGGATATTCCCTGTAGATCATGCGTTGAAAGAGTCCCAGTGATAGATGCAATGCTTCTGTGGCGTGTTGTGACAATGATCTTACTTCCGTGTACTCCGCAGCTATTGAAGTGAGTCATCAAGTTATTCCAGAGAAGATAATCCTCATTCCAGACATCATCAAGAACGAAGAGGAACTTTTTTCCTGTCAAAACCTCCTCCAATTTTTCAGAAAGCCGATCCAGATCTGTGATCTTGCAAGTTTCATCCCTGATCTTCCCATATATTGTTTGTGCTATTTGAAGAATATCAATTTCTCCTCCGACAGAAACCCATGCTTGGACATCAAAGTCACCCTTGACATCTTTGTACACAAGTTGAGCAAGGGTGGACTTCCCGATCCCTCCCATGCCCACGATGGGAAGCACTCCTATCTTAGGGCCAGTCGGATCATTCAAACGTAAGGCTTCAAGGATCCTTTTTTTGTCCTTTTCCCTTCCGAAGACGGCAGACTCATCGACCCGAGAAGAAGTTTGACGAGTTCTTTCTTGTGGCCTATGTTGAACTCCTTCTTTTAGACCATGAACGTCTCTTTCATTGAGAATGAGGTTTAACACCCCCATAATGTTTGATATCTTCGGTTCAAGAGAGTTGTGAAATTCATCGGACGGAGAAGAAGGGTTGGACTCTGATCTCGAGATCCCGCTTGTGCTGCTGCTAGCTGCAGGAGAATGGCCATGCTCACCTTCCAGCTGGCGTCGAAGAGCTTCAGATTTGATCTCGTCCAGCAACTCTCCTACACAGTAGATAGCTTCTTTGAGATCGTCGAGCCACTTCCTCACGGTCGGGATTGTCATCTGCTTCTCCTCGGCATCGTCAACCAGCTTGTCAGCGGTGAGCAACTTGAGCTTCAACTCTCTCATGAGCAGCTCGTTTTTCTTCCCAGAGATGAAATCGAGGACGGGACGGGAAGCTAGCCGGTCGAACAAAACAGAGAGGAAAGAAGAGAGAAAAGCTCCGCCTACCAACTCAGCCATGGTCACAACTGAGTCGTCGACGGATAGGAATCTGAAAGATGAAAGAGTTTGAAAGAGAGAGGAAGGGAGTGGGAGCAGTAACCAGACAGGCAATGATAATGACCATGTGCTACTGGAGCTGGTGCAGGAGCACTAACCAAACATTTTACAAAAAAAAATTAAAAGCCATTCGATAAAATATCTTTTTCGACCTTTTGGCTAAGATTAAGTACAGATTTTGGGAACTGTGGGAACTTGACTGAAAAATGACTTTTACCACTTTGTCTCGGATTCCTTCAATTTATTGCTTTGCAGCTCTACATGTGAATTACTGCTGGACAAAAAAGCAAAACAGTGTAATTAACAAAATAATGATATATGTGTATATATGTACTAGCCGATGTCTACACATTCTTTTATGTGTGTATGTAAACAATTTTATTTTATTATATACTTTATATTTTTTTTTATTAAGAAGTGAGATTAGCTTTTAAAATTTTTAAAAGAAAAAATTCAGTGATGAAATTGGGATAATGATAGGACAGTTTCTTTTAAGGGTAAATTACATAGTAACTCCTCAGATTTGAGGTCTATTACAACCTTATACAACTTTAAAACATTTCACTTTCATACATCCAGTGTCATTTTATTTCAAAATAACACATATGTTAGATTTTTCATCCATTAGTCTGTTAAATGCTGACGTGGCTGCCACATTTGTGCTGATGTGGCTGCCACGTGGCAAAAAAATAATTTTTTTATTTTAAAAAAAAACCTAAATCTTCTAAATATTAAAATTAATAAAAAAAAAAAAAACTGAAACCTTCCCTCATCCTCCTCTCTTCTCCCCGTAACCCCACATCCCACCCCTGTAACCCACATGAAAACCCACACCCCACCCTCACCCCCTCACCTCCCCGCAACCCAGATCCCCTTCTCTGTACGACCTACCTGAAAACCCACACGACCTACTACCCCCCTGTGACGACCCACATCAGATCGAGGTCCCTATCCAAACAACAATCCTGACCCTAACCCTAAACTCAAATCGAGGTCCAAACCCTCCATACCCACATCACAATTCGACTCAATAACCCCAAAATTACGATCCTCGTCGTCAATATCTTCATAAACCAAAAGAGATTGAGGATGAGGGGTTGGGTCGGAATGGGCTCAATGTTCTGGTCGTCTCTGTGGCAGTGAATTTGGGTCCTGCGCTGCATCGCGGCCTGTACGGCTCCAGTGGGGCTCAGAATGAGAGGCGGAGGCGGAGGATTAATTGATTTGAGGGAATGGGAGGCGGAGTGCTTGCAATGGCGGAGACTGAGAGAGATGAAGTCTGAATCGTCGACGTCTAGTTGGAGGAAGATGAACATGGATGAAGGAGAAGGGGAATGAGAAGGGGGATGGAAGGTGAGTGCGGGTGCAGGGAGAAAACGAACTGGTTGCAGGAATGGGGATCTGGGGAGAGAAGGTCGCGGGTTGGGGGGGTGTTCTGGGTTTCTGGTTTTGGGGTGGGGGACGCGGGTGGGGTGGGGTGGGGAGGGGGGGTACGGGGGACATATTTAGGTTTTTTTTTTTAAATTAAAAATAAATTTACCACGTGGCAGCCACATCAATACAAATGTGGCAGTCACGTCAGTATTTAACAGATTAATGGACGGAAAATCTAACGGATGTATTATTTTGAAATAAAATGGTACATAATGTATGAAAGTGAAATGTTTTAAAGACGTTATATAAGGTTGTAATAGACCTCAAACCTGAGGGGCTACTATGTAATTTACCCTTCTTTTAACTTGGGCATTATTTATTTTTTAATTATTACATGATTACTGTTTTCCTCATATAGTAAATATTGTGTATTTAAAGTAAGGATAAAATAGAAAAAATAGGAGCATGATTGTCATTTTGAGAAATAGCAAGATTGACAAGGCCTCTTTCTCGGCCTTTTGGCTAAGATCAAGTATAGATAGCGGGAAATATCTTTCTCAACATTTTGGCTAAGGTTAAGTATAGATGGTGGGAAACGAATTTTGTGACTTTCGTCTAAGTTTCATCCTTATCTATTTACGTCTGTCCATTGTATATTATGCAGAATTCAATCGTCCGGCTTCTTTTTAGGCTTTAGTATAGCAAGTTAAGATATGATTATTGTTTTTCAAAAGGATAACGTTATCAACCCACTTTATTTTAATTTTTATACCTTCTTTTTTAATTTATATCATTTTATTATTTTTAATTCATTTGATCTGACGATCCAAAGTCAAGAACATTATGTGAAAAGTAAAAATTGGTGTATTAAAACTATCTACCCGCTATGATAATGTGAGTGCTATGGGATTTTTTTATTTTTGGGGGGTGGATTAAACAAAAGGAAGACAAAAATTAGAATTGTAGGGAAATTTTGTTCTTCGTTACTTTTGGGTCTAGTATAGAAATTAAATAATGTTTTTTAAGAAATAAGTCTGCAAATCTGAAAAGAATAAAAAGGAGAAACAATTTGGATTGTGGGGATGAGCTAGTTTAGCTATGCTACTAGAGTACTAGTTCAGAGTGTTCAGATATCCTGTCAACTTTTTTCAAATGGGATGTTTCAATGACTTTTGCTTTGATGCCAAAAACTTAAGGAGGTGGATTGTTTACCCTCTTATTTTTGTACTCTCTTCATGCCCTACTGTAATGTGTGATCACGATTAAGTTACGTCAATATTTTATATTAATTTTTTATAAAAATAATAAAACAAAAAGTAATAAGAATATAAAATGTTGACGTGGCTTAAACGTGATCACACAAAAAAGAGGACATTGGAAGAGTATGAAAATGGGAGGATAGACAATCCACCTCCAAAACTTAAAGTTGGAAAATGCAACGCGTTAGGGGGTCCGGCAACTTTTACCTAATCAATAACTTTCCAGTGTTCCCACCCACTTTTCTTCCTCCAACCCAAATCAGCACTTCTAAGCATTGGATTTTTTCTAATTGTTTGTACCTAAAAGTACACTATCCACCACCGTACAATCAAGATCGTTGAGTAATCATAGCTTTAGATTGTTAGATGAAAAAGTGAAAATAATTTTATTATTATTAAAAGATAATTATGATTTTTAATCATAATAATTATCATTTAATATGAATTATCTTAGCATTATATCTCCAAGCAAGCACAATAGTTCAAATGGGATTGGAATTCTTGTCATCGGATTGGAGCAGCATGGGGGTTGATTAGAATTGTCAGGATGTATGGTCTTTATGCATGCATGGGATGAATGAGGATCCTTTCTAGATTCTCTTAGTGAAGATTTCGTTAATCGTACATGGTACGATCAGAAATAATTGTAAATTTTTTATTTAAAATTGAATATAAATAGAACATAAACTAACTGCATAATATACGATGAACATACGTAAATGAAGAATTTCGAGATCCTCACAATGAGGATCCAATTTCGCATGGGATAATGATGAAGTAAAAAATAAAGTGCTGTGATGTGATAATGACAAGTGAGGTGATATTGCAATATGCTTGCAATTAGCTTTGCATGTTGAAGCCTGTGGAATTAGGTAGAGTTTGGTACGCAGACGGGACGAAACGGAACGGGACGGGACGGAACGGATGTTCCGTTCTGCGTTTGGTACACGCATGACGGAACAGAACGGTTGTTCCGTTCTGCGTTTGGTACACGCATGACGGAACAGAACGGTTGTTCCGTTCTGCGTTTGGTAGCGCATGGACGGAACGGAACCAAAAGATTAAAATGACTAAAATACCCATGAAAATTATAATCGAAAGCAAAACCGCAGTTCTTCTAACTTTATTCTTTGGCCTAAACAGAATTTGTGGACAACAACCCCACAAAACCCTTCCTTTATTTTGTTAAAATGAAGGAACTTTGAATCAAATGGCATTGCAAATCCCAATATATGAAAACCAAAACAACGGCAAGCAACTTCACTGAGGTGTTGTATGAAACTTAAGACCAGAATCAATCAAGAACTCCAAAAAAACAACAAAACCCAGGATTTTAATGTGGAAAATTTACTCTACAATCGAAACAATCCAAGCATGCAGTGATAGAAATCAACCCAACTCAAAATTTCCATTTCTCACCAAGAAAAAAAGCCAATGAAATACAGTGGATTTAGAAAGACGAAGTCTTTACCTCGGAAGAAACAGCAACGGAAAGCTGAAAATCAGCAGAAAGGTGAAGCTTCAGCGGAGAAGTGCTTTTGGTGGACTGCAGAGAAATGGGTTTTTCTCTGACAAGAATTTGCCTTCAATTGCTCTCTCTCTCTCTCTCTCTCTTCAAAGGTGCGGACGTTTCTCCATTGATTATCGCATCAGCGGAGACTGCCAACGAGGAACCCAGTGCAAGAAAGTCAGCGGCTGAGAAGAAGATGAGGAGGAAGGTTGCGAAGGGGAGAGATGGGGTGAAGAGGATCAGCGGCTGAGAAGAAGAGAAATAGTTTTTAGGGTTTGTTATATGATTTTGATGCTGTAAATTTTGAAAAAGATAAGGGGCATTTTTGTTCTAAAATGTTAAAATTTTCTGTCCCATGGACGTGGAACAACCCTTTCCAGGGGGGGAGGTGGAACCAAAAATCATCCAAAACCTGTCCCGTGGAACGCCTTGTCCCACTCATTTTAGACGTACCAAACGCGGGATGAAACGCCTCGTTCCACCTGTTCCGTCCCGTCTCACGTACCAAACGTGCCCTTAGATAACATGGTTGGAGGTGTTGTTCTAATATTGATGGGAGCCTGGAAGGCCATGTCATTGGGCTCGACACACGTGTTGAATTTCTATCAAGAAATTTAAGTTCACAAGGAGACCAAAAGAGATTTGGATTGGTCGGTAGTGGTATATCAAGATATTCCGATAATATCATAAAAGTTTCAATGTGTAATAGGCATTGAAAGGCTTCCAATGGCAATAGGCAATTGAGTCTCTTTAAGTAAATAGTAATTATCTTTTACATCTTCGTTTCTAAATTGAATAGCTATGATAATAGGTAATAAAGTATTAGTATTTTGTATTTTATAAAATAATAAAAAGTAATTTTATTTGTAACTTGTCACTATCCGAAAGTACAATTTTTAGTGATAGATTTCGATAAGATTTTTATTTAATTTCGTCGCGCCACGTGTCTTTACCTGTTTAGAATCGTTGATGATAGATTTCTTATAAGATTTTTAACTAATTTCGTCGTGTCACATGTCACAGTTTGTTTAGAATATTTGAGGATATATTTCGATAATATTTTTAACAAATCACGTGACATTATCTACAACCTAATCTTTTCTTTTTTCTCCATATAAAATGTTTTTAGGTTTCAAAATCAGTTTAAGCGTTGGCACATAATTAGTGTTTCTTGTAAGAAACACTTAAAGTGTTTTTTTTTTCAGAATTTACTTGCATTTTTTTTTAAATATTAGTTCACAAACATTTTCAGCATAAACGCTTTTAACAATTTTAAAAACATTTCAAAACAAGCTCTTGATATAATTAGAGTTGTGTTTTTTTTTTCTTTTCTTAAAGAGCAACGATAGAGCATTTCATTAGATCAAAAGAAGTCTGATAACAACCATTACATATGAGGGAGGGGAGAAAGAAACAGCCCCTCACAATAACCATCAACCTTTGCAATCCGACACAAAAAAACAATCAGCTAACACATCTGGAGGTTCCTCGAACCAAGACCGAAGAACCTCACAATGAAGGGCAAGCTTAGTGAATCAGTGGGCCATTTCATTAGCCTGTCATCGAACATGAGCAGAAGAACCTCCAGTGATCGAAGACGAATTAGCTTTAGCATCCTCGATAACAGGACCAATGAAGAACCTATTAACCAAAGGCTCACGTAAAGCCGTCACGATCCGGAAGAAATCACTTCCCAAAAGGAAATTTTGATAGCCCCTTTCAACACACAACGACAGACCTTCCCTTGTCGCCAATGCCTCAATATGAGCCGGGGAGAACACGTTCTCGAAACGAGCAACCCGCGCAGCAACAAAATCACCATGGAAATTCCTCGCAATGATGCCTACACCACCACGCTTAGAAATCTCATTCCAAGAACATTCTACGTTCACCTTGATGTGTCCTGGGGGCGGGGGCACCCGCCTCACAGTGGGTATGGGCAGAACCAACAACAACAGGCAATTGGGCCTTCAAGAACTCCGCCAACCCTAAACCAATCCTTTTGAGTCACACAATTAAATATGAGACTTGTAAGACATAATAATATATTGGATCATTGCCCCTTTTGAAAAATCTTGTCTTAGCTTGTACAAGTTCACTAAACATAGGCGTTGATACTAGATTAAATCTAAAATAGTTCAATCTAAGTCAAGCCACTAAATGAGGACGCGATAACATGATATGATTTTGCATGTAAAACTTAAGGGTTTTAGTCATGCCTTCTCGAGTCTGGTTTGTGATAATAACATATTTCTTTAACACGTCAGAGTACGTTTGAAATTGTGAAACACGCTTAACATGATAATATATAATATACATTTATATTTTGTCATTAAATTGATTACATTAGAATAAAAGGATTAAGAACCTAAAACCTCTCTACTTTTTAGTTGCATTCCAAATTACCTTTTTAAACACTCTAAACAAGTACTCAACCTTTGAAAATATCACATCCATTAAGTCCCAGATAACTTTTCCATTAAATGTACATGTGGCAATAATAGGTCTCACTTATTTGCTTACTTGGACACTCAAAAATAATTTCAAAAAAGACATGAAAATGAAAAAAATTAAATAAATAAACAAATTCACGAATTAAATGAAAAACAAAAATGAAGATCGGGAAATCTCCTAACAAAAAAGAGGGTTAAGAATTCATATAGGGTTTCAATGAACTTGTTTATGCTCATGTGATTTCCTCATTTGTCGATTTTTAGCTAGTAAAGCTTCAAGTTCTGCTTTGTGGGTGGTGAAGATGGTGGCAGCCGCATCATGACAGTTCATACCATTTTAGCAACCTCCATGACCTTCTTCTTGATGTTGATAGCTTGAGTTGTAGGGTGAAGTTTGTCGTTGTATGCAGGGTTTGGGGGTTATGGCCTAAAAGGGGTGGTGGTGTCCGCTACTTGATGGAGACCATGCTTTCATGATAGTCTTATTGATGTTAGAGACAAAGCCCCAGTTTGGGGTTGAGGTGATTTTAAAAAAAGCTCATATGAAAAAAAGCTGGGAGTGTTTTTGGTGTTTGGTAAACTTAAAAAAAATGGCTTATTTTGGAAGCTGCTGTGAGAATAAGCTGAAATCAAAGGAAAAAGCTGAAGCTGCAATTTGTAGCTTTGGAAAACTGGCTTTTTTTCAAAGCACACAGAACTACAGTGCTCATTTAATGAAAAGACCCACTATCAGACTACTTTTTTTTTCCAAAAGCACTTTTACAAAAAAGTTTACCAAACACTCTGCTGATTTATTTCACAGCCGCTTATTCTCACAGCACAGCCGTTTATTCTCACAGCAGCTTTTTTTCAAAGCACAGCAATACCAAACCAGCCCAAAGTATGCCTCATGTAATTTAACAAAAATTTCAGGGCTTAAGGAATGTAACATTTTCAATAAGTTGAGTACTTGCTTGGAATGTTTAAAAATGTTGAGACTAATTTGGAATTACACTAAAAAATTGGAGAATTTAGGTACTTAATCCTAAAAAAAATCAAGGGAATAAGGCCCCGTTTGGGATTGAGATGATTTTAAAAAAAACCACTGTGAAAAAAAGCTGAGGATCATTTTTGTGTTTGGTAAACTGAAAAAAAATGGCTTATTTTGGAAGCTGCTGTGAGAATAAGCTGAAAATCAAAGGAAAAGCTGAAGCTGCTATTTGCTGCTTTGAAAAAAAGCCAGTTTTTTCAAAGCACACGGAGCTACAGTTCTCCTTTAATGAAAAGACACACTATCATCCTGCTTTTTTTTCCAAAAGCACTTTCACAAAAAAATTTACCAAACACTCTACTGGCTTTATTTCACAGCCGCTTATTCTCACAGCACAGCCGCTTATTCTCACAGCAGCTTTTTTTCAAAGCACAGCAATACCAAACCAGCCAAGAAGTCTGATTTATCATTGAGGATTGTCCGATGGTTTCAGAGACCTGTGAACAAGGCAGTGGAGAGGACTGGCACAAGATTTCTCACATCCCAAACGTCGTACATAAGAAGTCTGATTTGAAGCAGCGCAGGGAACTGATGAGTGAGAAGCACGCCAAGTCTACCATTGTCATCTCCTGGTAATATCCGAGCTCTATATTTTTTAGAAGTTACGTTGCATCAATTGTGGCTATCATCATATTTGTTTTTGCTTAGTTTCTTCTTCTATATATATATATTTTCAGATGATATTCGAACAAGATTAATGATGCTTTTACATAATTATTCATCACTACATGTAGGTACACTCCCATCCTATGTTACCAAATTCGATATCAAATGCCATGGCGAAGGATTATTCGAGTTTCAGTCCGTTTCGTAGCACAGCAGGGAATTGATGAGCAAGTAATTGAGCTCTATCTAATTAAGATATTTATGTATGAGGTTCAGATATTAATCATATTTGTTTAATAGGAAAACTAATGAAAATAGTTTGAAAACTTTGAGTACAAAATAAAGGGAAAAGTGAATAGTATCATGATTGACTTTTTAGTATAAAATTGTGGTTTTTCGTTAAAGTGAACAGTACTAGAAGCTTTTCGTTAAAATTCTCTTGTTTAATTTGTATATTTTTCTTCAAATGATTTCATGTTTAATTATGATGATTTAACTTCACCTGCATGCAGGACGGCTGTGTGAAAAGTTGTGATCGATGAACCATCAAGGAAAACTTTCGTGCATTCATCCAACTGATTGATGACAATTTTACGTAACTTCAGTTTCATTTTTTGGTTTACTTACAGAAACTATTGAAAAAAAAATTTGGATATAATAGCTTTCGACCTTGTCAACTGATAATGATATTTACTTTTGATTTGATCAAAAGAGTTTTACCAATTCCAACAAAATTAACTTTTAAATTTTATCGAATTAGATCCTTTAAATTTATATATCTAAAATATACTTATGAACTTGTTCCAATTTATTGATTGATACTAACCTTAGATTCTTGCCCTTGAGCCAGAAGAGCCGTTTTCATTTTCAAGTAATGTTCGATTGATTAGGTATTAATCAATATTCGATTGATATTCTAATTCATCAGTATATGTAACTACTCTTACAATACGAAATTCGATATCAAATTTCCAAGCCACAGGCAGGATTTGCTTATCTTAGTTGCGGAAGCTTTTTGCCGGACCTTCAAATGTCATCAAGACACCACAAGTTTTTCGTGAGGTTTGGTGTTTGACTTTAATCTACATAATTTAGTTGTTTTTTAGACAATTTAATTCTAAGACAATGCCTTAGAGATGTTGCTGAATCGGAATATATGGTTTCAGGAATTCTATCAAAGCAAAAAGCATGATCTTGACCATCAACTTCCCCCTACTGAAATTTCAAGTGAAATTTTGATCATATTCACAGATGCCGTGAGAATTTGCAGGCATTGGAAAGTAATTTCTAGTAATTTCTTAAAGCTGCTGTTAATGATACTAGATCGTTCATGACCATTTTTCAACGGGTCAAATACAATCCTGTGAACTCGGCGACACGACAAAACTCAAAAAATAAAGACACGGATAGAACACGACGATTAAAATCTAATAAATATCACATATATTAAAAACAATACTTCAAACTCACAATATAACAAAATACTAGTGTTCATCAAATTCATTCACCATACATAATGATTAAAACACAAACATAATAATTAAAACTCACAATAGAAGTTTTTTATTTACAAAACTGCCCCAAAATATCTATCATATTTACAAAAGTGCCCCTACCGTGTCTTGACTGTTTCTTCACGTGATATGAATCAAAGTAGGTTTATTTGTCCTTGACTCTAACGTGACATTAATTGTATATTATTCGGAATATTTTTAAATGAAGTAGTTGAAACTAGCATTTCTAATTCGCATTTCTTAATTTACTTGGGTGACAAAAGAAAATTAAAGAATTAATTTCCTATTTATAATTATCTTTCTATTAACGTAAGAAATAATTGGAAACTTCAAAGTAATTGTAAAGAAATTAAAATATGTTATTCATTCTGATTGGTAAGCAAAGTCGGTTGAAACGACTAGGACATATTATAATTGGGATTCATCAAACCAGCAAAGGGTCCCTATCGAATCAACGTGGAGTTCGAATTTAATATGTAATACTAGACGTACGACTGATTTGGAGTTTTGCCTTGATAACTTAGTCACTAATTACTATATAATCTGGGTGTGAAAGGTTGTGAAAGGTTTCATGTAGAAAGTTGATTTTATTTTTTATTTTTTATTTTTTTTATGTTCATGCGTGCACGGAAAGATGCAATGTCGCAGATAGGTGCTTGATTGCTTTTTAATGAGTAATGTTATTTTTATCACAACTTTTATATTATATTTGTATTATTTTTCTAAAAGATGTATGATCCACTTGTACAAACAACTCTCATCGTAATTAGAGAGTTGATACAAATATAGTATAAAAAAATATGATAAAAATAGTGTTTTTTAACTATTTTACAGGTGTACGTTTGTATGATATTCGTATTTGTCTCCGATGCTTGACGATTTTCTTGATTGAAAACAGAGTATAATTTGAGGACTACCAATACCACACTTATGAGCAAGGACAGGATGGTCATTTTGTTAGTCAATGAGAATCGCCATTGTTGTTGGGTCAGGTTGAAACTGGTGGTTGACCTAGCATTTTACACCTGATCCGTTAACCCGATTCAATTCACTCGTTTAAATTGGATAAAAATTATCTGATACATATTACAATTGCTAATATTATATGAAGAGGGTTTATTTCTGTGCATTAATGTGTTTGTATAGCTGTTATTCTTAGTGTAATATGTTACTAAAGATTTGATGTTTCGACGTCACAATTGTCCAACCGAGGCGTCAATTCCACAATGAAGGCTCCAACGTTAGCTTTTGACAGCATAAGTTTTTCCACCAGTTCTGCTAAAGCTGAGTTGGAATTTGGCATCAGCACTCTCAAATACTTTATTTTGATTTTTAAATATTTTTCACCACTTCGAAAGCAGCTTGTTTATTTTTTTATTGATTTGTGTCCCAACAAAAAGTAAACATAACGTATTTTATATATATATATATATTTTTTTTCATTCGGCTTTAGTATAAATATTTTTTTTTATTTCTACGCAACTGATAAATATGAATTCAACTATTAAACACCAACAAATAAACTAACTCCTCATCCTCCTACACACCCCACCTCTTCTCTCTCTTAGGAGGCCATGGCCTCTTGTAAATCCAAGGCAATCATGGCGATCTTTGCTATCTTCTTACTCTTAGTTCATGGCGCCCACTCCTTCTACTTTCCCGGCATCACTCTGCAAGACTTCTTGAAGGTCAGCTCTCAATTGTTGACAAATCTAATCTGTAATTTCATTTAATTTTGATTTTTTTTGTAGAGTATGTGTTTGTGTATTAAATGAGTGATCTATGTGTTCCTTTTCGAATTTGTGATTGTGACCTAGTGTTAGGTTTGGTCTGTTTGGTTGTCGAGAAAATGGATTAAGATAGAAGGATTGGATAGTAGCAAGGTTCTAAAAGATGTTAGGCACTAATCGGGCGTCGGGCTGAGGCCTAACACCTAGGCGGCTAGACGGAGGGCCTAGGCGGACTAGGCGGATTTAAGTAAATATATTATATTTGGGTAAATTACACAAAACTACCTCAACTATAGGTCGAACCACAATCGCATACCTCATGTTTTAAACATTGCAATATCATACGTCATTTTACAAATTCGTTGTAATGTCAAACCTCTGTTAAAAAATCCATCAATATGTCTGTTAACTGCTGACGTGGCAGACGTGAGACCCGCTCCCTTTCTAATTAGATTAAGAAATTAATTAAATATTAATAAATTAAGAATTATTTTTAATCTCTAGTAATTAATAAAACACTCATGGTCAACCAAAACCCTATGAAATTATCAGTTTAACCCTCTAATTAAAACAGAATATGAATAAGAAATATTGGGCAAAAATGAAATTTTACACAACCAAATTTTACTGTTTTTTTTTTTCAAAACCTCATATACATGTAATCCTAACATATCTCTAATTAAAAAAAATTAAAAAAAATTAAAAAAAAACTTCCCACTCCACATTCTCTATTACTCTTTGCCTCTCTCATTCTATTTCAAAAAAAAAAAAAAAAAAAAATTCAGACACTTTGTGCCCATATGCTAGTAAAATTAAAATCAATATAAAATATAACCCATTTGATGCAGCAAACAGAGTCTTCTTGTTCTTTACGTTAGCTTCCTCCCCCACGACCTCTTCTCCCATTTGTTCTTTACGCCGGCAACCTCCATTGCAGCAATCAGTGTTCTTGTTCGGAACTCTTTTGATGTCTATTTTGATATCAGTGAGCGAGAGCCTTTTGAAGTTCAATTGGGTCCTCACCGTGTCAGGTGCATTAACCAGAGCCCTGTTTTGGTCGACTCATCGACGATGATGACGAGCCTGCCGTAGTTGACCAGTGCAACTTGTCCGATCTGCACATATCTTTTGAACGGCATGTTTTCAGACTATCTGAAAAAATCGAGGTAGATGAATCGGATAAGATGAGTGAGAGGCAAGAGACTTGCCACCATCTCCAATTGCTTAGATCTGGAGATTCTGTACCTGGTCAAGATCCCTGAGTGCACCAATATAGACTCGCCACCATACCCAATTGCTTCAGTGAGCGTCGTGGTCCTCGCGACCCAGCTGTAGACCCACCGTGTTATGAATTGTAGGCCTGTGATCACTTTGATCACAAGAATAATAAGTAGCTATAGTAAATGGGTGAATTGTAAGGTAATGGGGACTGAATTGTAATGATCTAGAATCTGAGACTTGATTGTTAAGGGGTTAAGTATTGTAGGGAGTTTATTAAATAAGTTGTTAGAGATGTATAGTTGGCATTTCCACACTGGATTGCTAACTAGTGGGTATATTTCCCTCACTACTCATTGTGTAAAGATCAGATTTGAAATATTGAAGAATATTCATGTTAAACTTCTACTCATTCTCTCGCATTACCGCCATAGCTCATTTGAGCATAGGTTGATTTCCAGTATAGGATTTGTGATCTAACATTGGTATCACCCAACCGTTCTTGGTTTTCCGTACCGTGTATGCCCCACCACAAACCACATACTCACCAAACCTCCATGGATGCTTGTTTTTCGGCTCTAGAAGCTTCATTTCCCGCTCTGATTGCCTAGGCGGTTGCCTCGGCGAACATTGCGTTCGATGCTAAGCTTCCCGGCCACCTCCAAGCCCACCTTTTGGTGTACTTTAAGTAGTTTCGCCGTGAGCTGCAGCTTCCGGGCGGCGGTGCGGGTCCCTCTGCTTCCCCTCTCGCTGAACCGCCCCCATCATCCTATTCTGATCCGATTCATCCCTATCAAACTCAAATTTGGGTTGGCAGAGGTCTGAATCCTCGTCTTCCTTAGCAACAGCGTATCGATTTTCCCCGATTCACTGAGGGCGAAGACCCCTTAGCTTAGATTTACAAGGCGAAGTAGTTCTTCAGCTTCTACAATATTTCCGATCCTTAGGCGAGTGTTGACCGTTTCTTTTCATTTGGAAGGGGAGGTGCTGCAGTGGTTCAGGTTGATGGATTGCTTTCATACTGCACCAAATTGGCTTGAATTCTCCCATGTTCTGTGTCGTGAGTTCGAACCCTCAAAGTTTGACGATAGTGCTGAGGCTCTTTTCAAACTTCGGTAAACTGGCACCCTCCGTAAGTATGTGCTTGAATTTCACCATTTGGCTAATCGCTATTGTGAAATTGGTCATGTTCTTCTTAAAAGTTGTTTCATAGGAGGATTGAAGAATGAATTAAAATATGATGTTAAGCTTTTGAGGCCTGTCACTGTGCATCATGCCATTGCAATTGCAGTGCAATTGGATGAAAAACTTTCTGAGTTTAAACCTACACTGGTTAAGTCATCTATTCCAGCTAAATCTCACACGCCTATGGTTACTCCTGTGTCTCACAATGTCCCTCGTCTGGGTAATTTGTCCATTAAGAAACTGACTCCTACAGAGATTCAAAGGAAACGTGAAAGAGGTGAATGCTAGTTTTGTACTGATAAGTGGACAAATAGACATAAATGCGGGTTAAAGCAACTTCTTATGTTGGATGTACTAGATTCGCAGGAAGTAGTGGTTGAGGCTTGTGAGGTGCCTCCTGAATTGCACAATATGGAGCTCTGTGTTTGTGCCTTCTATGACACCAATGGGGGACATACTTCCAAAACTATGAAAATCGAAGGGCAGCTTAATGGCCAGTGTGTTACAATCCTCTTGGACTCGGGTAGCATACACAATTTTATTGACTCTAAGTTGCTCAAACAATGGGGTTATCAGGCATCCCCTACTAAGTGCTTTAAAGTGATGATTGCAGATGGATGAATGGTTCGAAGTTCTGGTTGTTGTCCACATGCTAGTCTTACTTTGGGAGGGTATAATTGCACAGTGGATTTGTTCTCATTACCACTTGGGGGTTGTGATGTGGTATTGGGAGTGCGGTGGCTATCCACAGTGAGTCATGTGCTGTGGGATTTCCAACTACTCACCATAGAGTTCACTCGGGATAATCACACCTACAAATTAGCTCACAAAGTCCCTCATGCACATACTATTCGAGAAGTTTCATTACAACACTTAGATAAGTAGATCATTAACTCCAATTTAGGCCTGTTTCTTTATTCTCTAGAGAGTGGGAAGGTTGTAGCTTGTGACTTAAGTGGAGAACAGCTTCATGACTTGCAAAAGTTATTAGGAGACTTCGAAGAGGTCTTTATTTTACATACTAAGCTACCACCCTACATGACACATAATCATCACATTCCATTAGTGCAGGGAGCTAAACCACCCAATATTAGGCCATATCATTATGGTCCACTGCAGAAAACTGAGATTGAAAAGGCTGTTCAGGAATTGCTTGATGCTAGATTCATTCGAAAGAGCTATAGTCCCTTTTCATTTCCTGTCTTGTTGGTAAAAAAGAAGGACAACACATGGAGGAAGTGCATAGATTACAAGGAGCTTAACTCACTCACTGTTAAGGATAAATATCCCATTCCCTTGATAGGTGACCTTTTGGATGAATTGTATGGAGCAAGGTACTTTTCCAAGTTGGATCTACGTTCTGGTTACCACTAGATTTTAATAAACCCTACAGATGTGGAAAAAACAGCATTTCGAACTCATAAAGGCCATTACGAGTTCCTTGTGATGCCTTTTGGCCTTACCAATGCACCAGCCACTTTCCAGAGTTTTATGAATGATTTGTTCAAGCCATATCTCTGACAATTTGTGTTAGTCTTCTTTGATGATATTCTCATCTATAGCAAGACTTCGACATATCACTTAATGCATTTGCAGCTTGTCTTGGGAATCCTCAGAGACAACCATCTATATCTCAACCAAACTAAATGCTCATTTGGACAAGATTCTGTGGAGTATTTGGGACACATCGTATCCCATGAAGATGTAGCTGCTGACCCTTCCAAATTGCAAGCTATACAAGACTGGCCTGTACCTAAGAATGTGAAAGAGCTAATGGGTTTTTTTGGGGCTCACTGGCTATTATAGGAAATTTGTGCCAGGTTATGGGAAGATATGTCAACCCTTGTACAAACTCACAAGGAAGGATGGGTTTGAGTGGGATTCCAAGGCTACATTAGCTTTTGAGCAGCTCAAGTCGATCATGGTTTCACCACAGGTTCTTGCCCTTCCAGATTTCTCTTAGACCTTTAAATTACAATGTGATGCTTCTGGATGTGGTATTGGTGCTGTGCTACATCAATCAAGGAGACCTAGAGCTGTCACTAGCCAATCCTTAGGCCCTAGAAACCAAGCTCTTTCTACATATGAAAGGGAGTTGATTGCCATAGTGCATGTTGTGAAGAAGTGGCAAAACTACCTACAAGGAAGACACTTTGTAATCAAGACTGATCACAACAGTCTCAAATATTTCTTAAACCAGAGGGCAAATACCCCATTTCAACATAAATTGGTGTATAAATTGTTGGGATATGACTATGAGATCCAATACAAACAAGGTTCTAAGAATGTAGTTGCTGAGCACTTTCTAGGGTTCAAGGAACAGATCCACTGCATGAATCTCCTATTTCTGTTGGGAACATGAGCATGGAATGCACAACTATTTCATATCCATATTTTGGATGGATGGATGAGCTTCGCAGGAGTAATGAAAACGATGAGTGGATTGCTAAAAAAAAAAAAAGTAATGCAAGCTGTTCAAGATGCTTCTGAAGGTTTAACAGTGAGTAAGTACTACATAGACAATGGATTCTTGTGCTACAAACAAAGGCTGGTCCTAAGTCCTACATCGGTGTGGAGAGCTAAAATCATTGAGGAGCATCATGCAACTCCTGCAGCGAGACATAGAGGCGTCTTGAAAACTTACCATATGATTAAAAGGACTTTCTATTGGCAAGGAATGTACAATGACATCAAGAAGTTTGTTATTGAGTGTCAACCATGTCAACAAAACAAATTTGAAACTCTTTCACCTCCAGGATTATTGCAGTCATTACTTATTCCTCAAAAGGTGTGGGCTGACATTAACATGGATTTCATAGTGGGATTGCCCAGTTGCAAGGGAAAAACTGTGATCCTAGTAGTGGTTGATCAACTTTCGAAGTATGCCCATTTTGTGCCCTTGTCACATCCCTACACTGCCATTGAAGTACTATAGTTGTTTGTGGATCATATATTCAAGTTACATGGGATGCCTAGCTTTATTGTTAGTGATAAAGACCTCATCTTCATTAGTGCATTCTGAAATGAGTTGTGTAAGTTGCAAAATTCAAAGTTGTGCATGAGCTCAGGTTATCACCCCTAAAGTGATGGCCAAACTGAGGTGATGAATAGATGTTTGGAAACATATCTCAGATGCTTCGTGGGTGGCCAACCTAAAAAGTGGGTTCAATGGCTCTCTTGGGCCGAGTGGTGCTTCAACACTTCTTACCACACTTCCTCCAAGTACATTCCATTCAATTTAGTCTATGGATACCCCCACCCCATGTGGTACTTTATGAGATAGGAACTGCAAAAGTTGAAAATGTGGAGTAAAGGTTGCTGGAGCGAGATATGATCCTGTATGTGTTGAAAGGTAATTTGGAGAAAGCTTAAAATAGGATGAAACAATACAATGATAAGAAGAGGACAGAGATGCAATTCATTGTTGGTGACTGGGTTTACTATACTATACCAATTGCAGACACTAGCCTCCCACAACTACCATAAGTTGCAGCCAATGTACTATGGACCATATGAGATACTCGAGAAGATTGGTGAAGTAGCTTATAAGCTTAAACTTCCTAAAGGTACTAAGATACATCCAGTATTCCATATGAGCTGCCTTAAGAAACAATTGGGAAATCACAACATTGCTCAGTTGATGCTGCGTCAAGTTATAGAAGATGTCTTGGCTCAGAATGATCCCAAAGCGATGTTGGCTAGAAGAATTTACAAGAAGAGGAACTTTGTAGGTGTGCAAGTTTTGGTGCAGTGGCAAAATCAGAAGGAGGATAATGTTACATGGGAAGACTTTGATGAATTCCAGGCTAAGTTTCCCGAGTTTCCCCTTTGAACCTTGTGGACAAGGTCTTCTCAAGGAGGGAGTATTTTTATGAATTGCAGGCTTGTGATCACTTTGATCACAAGAATAATAAGTAGCTATAGTAAATAGGTGAATTGTAAGGGAATGGGGATCTAGAATCTGAGACTTGATTGTTAAGGGGTTAAGTATTGTAGGGAGTTTATTAAATAAGTTGTTATAGATGTACAATTGGCATTTCCACACTGGATTGCTAGTTAGTGGGTATATATCCCTCACTACTCATTGTGCAAAGATCAGATTTAAAATATTGAAGAATATTTCTGTTAAACTTCTACTCCCTTCTCTCGCATTACCGCCATAACTTCTTTGAGCTTAGGTTGATTTCCAGTATAGGATTTGTGATCTAACACACCGCCTCCGCCTCGCTGTTCATGTTCCTGAGAATTGAAAATTTGAAATGAAATTATCGTGATTTCCAGGCCAGAACTCATGGGAAGTGAAAAAATCATTGATATTCAAATTGAAATTCCTGTCGAAGCCATTGCTGAGCTTCGAAACCTCAGAGGAAGTGCTGGCATTGACTGAACCTTTAAAGATCTTGGTGTTGTTTTAGCTGGGCAAGATTTTGTAGGGAATTATTGTTGGGAGAACTGGTTTCCGGCGAACTGGGAAATGAATTCGGTGGGGAGGAAGATGGAGAAGGGTTTTATTTTTATTAATTTTAATTTTATTAATATTTAATTAATTTCTTAATCTAATTGGAGAGGTGTGGGTTCCACGTCTGCCACGTCAGCAGTTAATAAACATATTGACGGATTTTTTAATGGAGGTCTGACATTGTAAAGAATTCGTAAGATGATGTATGACATTGCAATGTTTAAAACATAAGTTATAAGATTGTGGTTCGATCTATAATTAAGGTAGTTTTGTGTATTTATGCGTGATTTCTTAATTTTCAAATGCCTAGGCATTAATCGGGGCGATGACCAGCCGCCTAGTGCCTAGGCGAGGCCTAGACAGCGCTATAAAGGGATTTTTAGAACAGTAAGAATAGGTTATCGTCGAATTAGGTTGAATTGATCTCTATTTCAAATCTTGAGATTTGTAGGTTTTGATATATGTTCTTTTGCTCTGCATATTTCTTTGATTTGCTTAGGCTGTGTTTTATTAATACTTTGATGCGTAGAGTAATTCCCGGCGCATCTGTTCTTGGTTGGTCCGACATCGATCTGTATATGTCCTAACTCCTAATCAAGTACTCTAAGAAGATTGTCATTTAGTTTCACTGGATTACAAATGCTGTTTGTGGAATTTGAATTATTTCTTGTAAATTAGACGTGAAATTCCATCATTGTTTTACTTCACCTGACTAAGAAGCAAAGTGCTTTGCCTCACGGAATTTGAATTATTGCAGGGAGATCTTTTGAAGGTTAAAGTGAACACACTGACTTCTACAAAGACTCAGCTTCCTTACTCATATTACTCTATCCCTTACTGCAAACCTTGGAGAATCATCGACAGTACAGAGAATCTTGGGGAAGTGCTCCGTGGTGACCGGATCGAGAACTCCCCCTATGTGGTTTGTGTTATTTCACTTGTACAACGCTATGGCTACTTGTTTCTCCTATGTTCATAAACTTACAACGGGATTTGTGCAGTTTAAAATGCGGGAGCCTCAGATGTGCAACATTGTCTGCCGGTTAACACATGATGCCAGAACTGTAAAGCAGTTTAAGGAAAAGATAGATGACGAGTATCGAGTGAACATGTATTTTTCTGACACTTTAAATGATTTATTCTTTTATATTAGAGAAACTGAAACGAAGTCGCATATCTTATTAGGACTTTCTTTTTCTATGACAGGATCCTTGATAATCTACCTCTAGTCGTTCCCATTCGAAGGCCAGACCAAGAAGCTCCTACTGTTTATCAGCTTGGATTCCATGTTGGGTTCAAAGGCCATTATGCTGGGGTATGTCCATTATTTGTTGGCACCAAATACCTTTCTTATTCGGGGATGATTATGGTTTTCTCGTTCTTACTCTATGTTATTGTGCTCAGAGCAAAGAAGAGAAATACTTCATCCACAACCATCTGGCATTTACTGTGAAGTACCATAGAGATTCGCAAACTGAAACAGCAAGAATTGTGGGATTTGAGGTTAAACCATTCAGGCCAGTATTTTTCAGGGCGTTCATTTTCTCCTGCATGATTCCTTCTTGCTGAATCTTCTTTCTAAATTATCAGTTGGTAATATGGTTTGCTTGACTGTTGAATGTCCACAGTGTTAAACATGAATATGAAGGGAAATGGAATGGTAGGACTCGTTGTAACACTGTTGTTAATTCTAACTCTCCTCAAGAGGTTGCCGAGAATCAAGAAATCGTATTTACCTATGATGTTCAATTCCAGGTGAGCTCCGTAATTTAAAATTTTACTAGGTATTTTTTCGTCGGAGAATTATAACTCATTATTTACTGTCTACTCTTTACTTATTACAGCATCATTTATTTGCGTCATGAACTACTATCGTATGTCTATTGCCGTAATATCTCTGATGTAATGGTGTTGAACATACTTTGTCATTTGTGAGGAACTAGTCATCTCATAGGATACTTCTTTTCATGTCTACCTGTTCAGGAGAGTGATGTGAAGTGGGCTTCTAGATGGGATGCTTATCTACGGATGAGTGACGACCAAATCCATTGGTTTTCAATTGTCAACTCATTAGTTACTGTCCTCTTCCTTTCGTGTATAGTAGCGATGATTATGCTAAGAACACTCTACCGTGATATCTCCAAGTATAATGAACTCGAGACCCAGGAAGAAGC
Source organism: Malus sylvestris (assembly GCF_916048215.2). Lineage (NCBI taxonomy): Eukaryota > Viridiplantae > Streptophyta > Magnoliopsida > Rosales > Rosaceae > Malus > Malus sylvestris. The sequence continues at coordinate 4,236,983 of NC_062267.1, read as the reverse complement.
GCAAGAAGAAACAGGATGGAAACTTGTCCACGGGGATGTCTTCAGGGCTCCAAATAACTCTGAATTGCTCTGTGTATATGTTGGAACTGGTGTTCAATTGTTTGGAATGATACTGGTGGCAATGATATTTGCTGTCCTTGGCTTCCTCTCCCCATCTAACCGGGGCGGTCTTATGACCACAATGCTCTTGCTCTTTGTCTTCATGGGACTTTTCGCCGGTTATGCCTCAGTTCGGTTGTACAAGACGTTTCAGGGTACAGAATGGATGAAAATCGCATTCGGGACAGCAGTCATGTTCCCAGCAACTGTTTCTGCCATTTTCATTGCCTTGAACACTCTGATTTGGGGCCAGAACTCATCCGGAGCTGTGCCATTTGGCACAATGTTGACCCTGGTCTATTTTTGGTTCGGAATCTCAGTCCCACTCGTATTTGTGGGAGGCTATGTTGGGTTCAGGAAGCCAGCACTTGAGGATCCAGTAAAGACAAACAAAGTCCCAAGAGAGATCCCAGAACAGACCTGGTACAAGAACCCAGTTTTCTCAATTCTAATCGGAGGGATCCTCCCATTCGGAGCAGTTTTCAACGAACTATTCTTCATCCTCACTTCGATTTGGCTGAACCAGTTCTACTACATCTTTGGTTTCCTCTTCTTGGTCTTCATCATCCTCATCATCACATGCGCTGAGATCACCATCGTCCTCTGCTACTTCCAGTTGTGCAGCGAGGATTACTTGTGGTGGTGGAGATCATACCTCACATCCGGCTCATCGGCTCTGTACCTCTTCCTCTACGCCACATTCTACTTCTTCACAAAGCTCGAAATCACAAAGCTGGTCTCGGTCCTCTTATACTTCGGGTACATGCTCATTGCTTCTTATGCTTTCTTTGTTGTCACCGGAACAATCGGCTTCTACGCCTGCTTTTGGTTCACGAGGCTCATCTACTCATCGTAATCCAAATTCTTCACTTTCTTGGACCACATTGCTTGTCATTGAGTTCGCGTCATGAACCTAGTATGTAAATCCAATAAATAAACTCGTATGTTACAGCCTATCCGAATTTGTAATTGTTACACCAAAAAATACTCAATTAAGTGGATAATCAAGAGCATTGAAACATGTGATTACATATTTATGATTGATATTCTTCAGCTGATGAGTTAATCGGCTTGAGATTCTCTCAGAATTAAAGACTCCAAAATCCAATCGTCTAAGAAAAAGAAAGAGAACTACTCGATACAATTAGAAGTATAACCATTTGATATAAGTTGTGATTTGTTTTTGTAAGATAGCTAATGTGAAACCTTTTACTTTATTCAACACGCCCCCTCACATAGAACTACTTTGGAGTGGGTCAGAGTAGAGCTACATTGGTAATGTTTATAAGTGAACCCAAAATTTGACAACAAATCTGAAAACCCGTTCTAATACCATGTTAAAATTTTAAGAATTTTTGCGTATTATTCTAATCCGTTATGAAGGAAAATATATGTAATTTACAAGAGACTATACATGGTAAATATACGGTCATATGAAGCCCTAATATAAAGTCAACTAGGAGACTATACATGGCAGCTTTCATTCAATTTGTAGGGGGGAACCTTTATATGATTGTATAGGTCCGATTTTCTTTTCAACATTCTTGCTAAGGATATAAACTTATCAATTAGTATTGATTGAATAAATTCTACCTTTCTGACAAAAAAAACTAGGAGACTCCATTGGGTTGGGTTGCTAATGCTAACGTTAACAGATAAGAAGTGGACATTTTTAATTAGTTTTATACTTTTTTAATTTTTGAATCCATTCCACTCCCAAATTGAGAAATTTTGAGTTTTTACGAATTGCAGAACCCTCAACTCTCGTATTCGCACACCATAGTCATAACATGAACAATATTTTTTCTTTTACGAATGATTGGATAACATAAACTAATTCATCTAAACTAGTGGAATGAAAGTTAAAATTAAGGGTTAATCTCAGTTACTATCATGAAGTTTCTTGATTTTCAACATTTAGTATATTTGTTTATATATGAGGTCCCGATATTAATCATATTTGTTTAATTTGCATATTTTTCTTCAAATGATTTCATGTTTAATTATGATGATTTAACTTCACCTGCATGCAGGACAGCTGTGTGAAAAGTTGTGATCGATGAACCATCAAGGAAAACTATCGTGCAATCATCCAATTGATTGATTACAATTTTACGTAACTTCAGTTTCATTTTTTGGTTTACTCACAAAAACTATCAGAAAAACAAAATAATTGGATATAATAGCTTTCAACCTTGTCAACTGATAATGATATTTACTTTTGATTTGATCAAAAGAGTTTTACAAATTCCAACAAAATTAAATTTTAAATTTTATTGAATTAGATCCTTTAGGTCTATATCTAAAATATACTTACGAAGTTGTTCCAATTTATTGATCGATACTAACCTTTGATCGATACTAACCTTGGATTCTTGCCCTTGAGCCAGAAGAGCCGTTTTCATGGCGCCCACTCCTTCTACCTCCCCGGCGTTCGTAAACTGTTAAACGCCAACCAACAAACTAACTCCCCCTTCGGCTCCTCTCCAGACATACACACTCCTCCTCTTCTCTCTCTCAGCCGGAGGCCATGGCAGCTCGTAAATCCCAGGCAGTCCTGGCGGTCTCTGCGATCTTCATACTCTTAGTCCATGGCGCCCACTCCTTCTACCTCCCCGGCGTCACTCCGCAGGACTTCTTGAAGGTCAGCTCTCAATCGCCGTCAAATCTAATCTGTATTTTCATTTAATTTCGATTTTTTGTCGAAATTGTATGTGTTTGTGTATTAAATGAGTGATCCGTGTGTTCCTTTTCGAATCTGTGACTGTGACCTAGTGTTAGGTTTGGTCTGTTTGGTTGCCGAGAAAATGGAGGAAGATAGAAGGATTGGAGAGTAGGTTATCGTGAATTCGATTGGCTGCTACTTTGATATTGAAATGATCGTCGAATTAGGTTTAGTTGACCTCTGTCATAGTTCAAATCTTGAGATTTGTAGGTTTTGATATATGTTCTTTTGCTCTGCATATTTCTTTGATTTGCTCAGGCTGTGTTTTATTAATACTTTGATGCGTAGAGTAATTCCCGGCGCATCTGTTCTTGGTTGGTCCGACATCGATCTGTATATGCCCTAACTCCTAAGCAAGTACTCTAAGAAGATTGTCATTTAGTTTCACTGGATTACAAATGCTGTTTGTGGAATTTGAATTATTTCTTGTAAATTATATTTGAAATTCCATCATTGTTTTACTTCACTTGACTGAGAAGCAAAGTGCTTTGCCTCGCGGAATTTGAATTATTGCAGGGAGATCGTTTGAAGGTTAAAGTGAACACGCTGACTTCTACAAAGACTCAGCTTCCTTACTCCTATTACTCTCTCCCTTACTGCCAGCCTGAGAGAATTGTCGACAGTATAGAGAATCTTGGGGCAGTGCTCGGTGGTGACCGGATCGAGAACTCCCCCTATGTGGTTAGTGTTATTGCACTTGTACAACTCTAAGAACTCTAAGCCTACTTGTTTCTCCTGTGTTCGTAAACTTACAATCGGACTTGTGCAGTTTAGTATGCGGGAGTCTCAGATGTGTAACATTGTCTGCCGGATAACACCTAATGCCAAAATTGTAAAGGAGTTTAAGAAGAAGATAGATGACGAGTATCGAGTGAACATGTATTTTTCTGACACTTTAAATGATTTATTCTTTTATATTAGAGGAACTGAAACGAAGTCGCATATCTTATTAAGACTTTCTTTTTCTATGACAGGATCCTTGATAATCTACCTCTAGTCGTTCCCATTCAAAGGCCAGATCAAGAAGCTCCTACTGTTTATCAGCTTGGATTCCATGTTGGGATCAAAGGCCATTATGCTGGGGTATGTCCATTATTTGTTGGCACCAAATAATTTTCTTATTCGGGGATGATTATGTTTTTCTCTTTCTTACGCTATGTTATTGTGCTCAGAGCAAAGAAGAGAAATACTTCATCCACAACCATCTGGCATTTACTGTGAAGTACCATAGGGATTCGCAAACTGACACAGCAAGAATCGTGGGATTTGAGGTTAAACCATTCAGGTCGGTTTTTCCAGGGCGTTGCTTTTCTCTTGAATGATTCCTTCTTGCTGAATCTTCTTTCTAAATTATCAGTTGGTAATATGGTTTGTTTGTCTGTTGAATGTCCACAGTGTTAAACATGAATATGAAGGGAAATGGAATGATGCAAAGACTCGTTTAACTACCTGTGACCCCCATTCGAAATACACTGTTGTTAATTCTAACTCTCCTCAAGAGGTTGCTGAAAAGCAAGAAATCGTATTTACCTGTAATGTTGAATTCCAGGTGAGCTCATTATTTTAAAATTTTACTTGGTATTTTCTCATAGGAGAATTATAACTCATAATTTACTGTCTACTGTTTGCTTATTATAGCATCATTTATTTGTGTCATGAACTAATATCGAATGTCCATTTAACTAATATTTCTGATGTAAATGGTGTTGTACATACTTTGTGATTTGTGAGGAACTAGTTGTCTCATAGGATACTTCTTTTCATGTCTACCTGTTCAGGAGAGTGATGTGAAGTGGGCTTCTAGATGGGATGCTTATCTGCGGATGAGTGACGACCAAATCCATTGGTTTTCAATTGTCAACTCATTGATTATTGTCCTCTTCATTTTGTGTATGGTAGCGATGATTATGCTAAGAACACTCTACCGTGATATCTCCATGTATAATGAACTCGAGACCCAGGAAGAAGGGCAAGAAGAAACAGGATGGAAACTTGTCCACGGGGATGTCTTCAGGCCTCCAAATAACTCTGAATTGCTCTGTGTATATGTTGGAACTGGTGTTCAATTGTTTGGAATGATACTGGTGACAATGATATTTGCTGTCCTTGGCTTCCTCTCCCCATCTAACCGGGGCGGTCTTATGACCACAATGCTCTTGCTCTTTGTCTTCATGGGACTTTACGCGGGTTATAGCTCTGTTCGCTTGTACAAGACGTTTCAGGGTACAGAATAGATGAAAATTGCATTCAGGACTGCAGTCATGTTCCCAGCAACTGCCTGTGCCATTTTCATTGTCTTGAACACTCTGATTTGGGGCCAGAACTCGTCTGGAGCTGTGCCATTAGGCACATTGTTGACCCTGGTCTTTTTATGGTTCGGAATCTCAGTCCCGCTCATATTTGTGGGAGGCTATGTTGGGTTCAGGAAGCCAGCACTTGAGGATCCCATAAAGACAAACAAAGTCCCAAGACAGATCCCAGAACAGGCCTGGTACATGAACCCAGTTTTCTCAATTCTAGTCGGAGGGATCCTCCCATTCGGAGCCGTTTTCATCGAACTATTCTTCATCCTCACTTCGATTTGGCTGAACCAGTTCTACTACATCTTTGGTTTCCTCTTCTTGGTCTTCATCATCCTCATCATCACATGCGCTGAGATCACCATCGTCTTCTGCTTCTTCCAGTTGTGCAGCGAGGATTACTTGTGGTGGTGGAGATCATACCTCACATCCGGCTCATCGGCTCTGTACCTCTTCCTCTACGCCACATTCTACTTCTTCACAAGGCTCGAAATCACAAAGCTGGTCTCGGTCCTCTTATACTTCGGGTACATGCTCATTGCTTCTTATGCATTCTTTATTGTCACCGGAACAATCGGCTTCTACGCCTGCTTTTGGTTCACGAGGCTCATCTACTCATCGTAATCCAAATTCTTCACTTTCTTGGACTTAAGCGTTGTCGTTGTATAGCAAAATTTATCTTGATCTAGACGTTTTCCTACAGTAGTAGTCTCGATTTGCTAGTAAAAACCTTGTTTGTGAAATATAATCAAAATTTATACTTTCGTTGTAATAGAGAAGATCGAAACAAAACTCATCGTATTCCAAATTCTTCACTTTCTAAGACCACATTGCTGATCATTGAGATCATGTCATGAACCTAGAATGTAAAATCAATAGATAAACTTGTATGTTACACCTTAAGCGAATTTGTAATTGTCACACCAAAAAATCACTCATTAAGTAGATAATGAAGAGCATTGATTAAGTAAAACATGTGAGTACATATTTATGAATGATTCTTCAGCTGATGAGTTTATCGTCATCCCCTATTGTAATTTTCAGTTTAATTTGTTCAAACTATTATATAATCTGCCCACAGTGCAGTCGGATTAAGGTTAATCGGATTGAGATTCTCTCAGAATTAAAGACTCCGAAATCCAAATTGTCTAAGAGAGATATCTGGACAAGGTCCAGACAATTTAAGTTTTTGAGGAACTATGAGGTGGACTAGTGAAATAGACCAATGGAGACTAGAGGATTGAAACTAAGATGGCCGCAATGAAGACTAGAGGATTGAAACTGAGTTGGCCGGATTTCAGAGGCCTTAAGCTTTGAACATAGGAATTCATAGTATATCTGCAGAGAGCTTAAGGGGAGGGATCCCCATTTTTTGAAAAAAATGGGGATTAGGTGTGGGGCCCACTTCACATCTAATTTCAACGATCCGAACCGTCTATTTTGTTAGTCTCGATTCATAGATCATCCTTGCAAAATATTAGCTAAATTGGAAATGTTTAAGACATCTAATTGGGTTCAAGGAAATGAACGAATACTTTGTTATATAAGAAAATATGAAATTTGATATTGATAATTAAATAGGCAAATGGTTTCGGATTGAATTGAATTTTTGCAAGGATGATCTATGAATCGAGACTAACAAAATAGACGGTTCGGATCTTTGAAATTTGATGTGAAGTGGGCCCCACACCTAATCCCCATTTTTTTTCAAAAAATGGAGATCCCTCCCCTTAAGCTCTCTGGTATATCTGACTCCAAATTAATCCACCAACAAGAAGCGGTCACGAGTCAATTGGTCAAACAAACCAATTCAAACGCCTAATTTTCCCTTAATTTATTTATTTTTTCTTTTAATAAAACAGCCTCAAAGCTTCGATCTTAAGCTTCAAACTTCATGCACATGGTTGTACGTGTGTGACATTTAGGATCCTAGGCAATGGTTCATTTTGGCAAACGTAGAAATCTGTCCATCCCCTCTTTGACTTTTACTAGCCCGATTTAGACTCAAGAGTTTGATTTACTAGTTAACTACTTTTCCAACTTTATCTTTTAATGTCTTCATATTAAAACATTTCGTCTTTCAAAAAAGAAAAAAATTCAATAAAAGAACGAAGAATCAAGCTTACTTACCTGTTGAGTGAGCTTGATTCTTCTTCCTAAAAGCATTTCTAGCCTATGCCAATTAGTCGGATAATTGGGCAAAAATCGCCCAAAAGAAGGGAAAATGTGATCCAGGTCACGCCCAAAAGTCGGACAATTGAGTGGACCCAACCCCACTCGACCGCTCAATCCGACGATCATTGCCTAACCTTGTGCCCAAGTGATTTGACTAAAACAGAGGGGACATAGAAGGATTATTGCCTGACATTGTGCCCAAGTCTCCATCTCCTTCCTCTTCGACAACCTCAGGCGCTTCAACGATTTCTAGGTCGGATTTGAGCATGTTAAACCTAGCTCAGATTTTACTAAAGTATGTATAATGCTCACATGTGATTACTTAAACTATTCAAGATAGTGATTGAGATACAGATCGTATCAATGATCACACACATGAATATACGACTAACGCTAGCACAACTCAAATAGTCGATATAGTTTTTCCCATGTTGATTCACATGTTTAAGGCACATATATTTGTTCATGATGTAAACTCGTGGCTCTCCTCTAAACTATAAAATTAGTAGTAGGCGTGAACCTACCCATCATAAAGTAATGATATATATATGATAGAAAGGAAGAAAGAAAATATGAGGGTCCCAAGCCAATGCAACTTCATAGAGACGAGGAGGGGTTTGATCTTTGATGTGCTTTTTTGCTTGGCAAATAAGGCAATGTGGGGGACCATATATGCCTTTGGTGTGTTTTGAAGAATATAAGTTGCACGTTTTGGGTTTGTTTGATGGTGTTTGGGTTACACATTAGAAGATTCTGTCCAGGTTTTATTGCTCTTAAAGCTGGACATTTACCCACATATCAACCTCTGCTTCCCTTCCCTCCCTCTTTCACGTACACACACTGTAGCGTGAAAATGAAATTTGGCTTGTGTCCTAAACCCTAAGTAACCGAAATCCGATATCATATGTGGGGGTGACCATCGAGTTGTGTTCGTGTTACTTATTTATATTGTGTTGTGTGCTTGTGTTAAGTATGTGTTGATCAATATGCAGGCTGATATGAAAATCATAATAGAATAGTAGAATAATTCATACACTTATTGAAAAAGGAGAAAAGTTGTGTTAATCATGTCTCATCACATTATATATTCATGCGGGTTTTGAGTTGTGTTAATGCGTCTTGTGTGGAATTTCTTTGGTAAACTGAAATAGTATTATGCTTATGAGTCATAATCATGTCATTTAAACCTAGGTCAGGAAGGTTCAACTGGACTGCTTTCAACAAATTAAATGTTCATAAAATTATGAATTTTTTAACATTAATTAATATTTTCGGTTTGGTTTGGTGCTTGGTTTGGTTGAGCAATTTTTCTGTCCACCCCTACTTACGAGAATTCAAACTTAAACATCGATTGAGTTTACAACTCATTTCATACTCACATATATGCTATTTACAACTCATTTCATACTCACTTAAACTGAAGATCGATTGACCCACACATAGTGCAAGTGGCAATGTAGGGTTATCAAGAAGCAACAACCAGAAAATTCAACTTCATAATATACATATATTTATGAGGTTGTGCAAATCTTAAAAAAGGAAGGAAACCGAGTTGGCTCTCTCTCACTCTCTTTGTCCGTCCATCAAGTAGTGAGAGTGATTTTCTGTGGGTTTTTCGCTTGTTTTGGTACAAGTAGATGAAGATGATGCATGTCCACTTCAAGTCATTACTCCGAAAGGATATTGAACAAGTAAACGATGCTTATCCGTCCCCTCCTTTTGTTCAAGTGGATGCATTCTCCATGCAAAGAGCAAGATCCTTTGATAGTGTCCCTAATTAAGCATATGTGCAATCAATAAGTTTAGGGTTTCTATGCAAAAGACCTCGATATAATTAAAAGTGAAACCATTTAATATAAGTTGTGGTTTGTTTTTGTAAGATTGCCGATGTAAAAAAATTTACTTTATTCAACATGCCACCTCACGTCGAACCACTTTGAAATGAGTTGGACGGAGAGCTACATCGGTCATGTTTGCAAGTAAACTCAATAATAAGGCCTATAAAACTTGGGCACAAACTAAGGGCCCAAACCAAGTTCCTAGGTTGGCAGCAAAACCAAACTTTCGACACCACACCGACCCAAAACATGGTGTTTTAGGCTTTTAGCCGTTGGTGTTCTTTTCTCTCTCTACTTCTTTTTCATATCATGGCAAAATCAGTTGTTATATTGGCAAAGAAAACTCGCAATTTTTTGGAAATACTTTTGAAAATGACTAAATACGATTTTAGAGATGTTTTTGGATTTCAAAAGCATTTTAGCTGTTTTTTCAAGATTCACTTACATTTTTGTTAAAGATTAGTTTCAAAAATATTTTCACCAGAGGTATTTTAACCATTTGAAAAACACTTCGAAACAAGCTCTTGATATGATTGGAGTTGTGTTTAATTCCAATCATATTGAGTCACGCAACTATAATTGAGACAGGTAAGACATAATAATATATTGGACCGTTGCCCAATTTGGAAAATCTTGTCTTAGCGTATACAAATTCGCTAAACATCGGCATTGATGCTAGACTAAATCTAAAATAGTCCAATCTAAGTCAAGCCATAAGAGGAGGACCATAACATGATATGATTTTGCATAAAAAAAACCTTAGGGTAAATTACAAAACTATCTTAATTATGGGTTGAATCACAATTTCATACCTCATGTTTTAAAAATTGTAATGGCATATCTCATCTTTCTAATTTGTTGCAATGTCATAACTCCGTCAGTTTTTCTATCAATTTCTCTGTTAAATGCTGACGTAACTTGAGGCGGGACCCACTTCCTAACCCAACTGGATTAAAAAATTAATTAAATATTAAAAAAACTAAAAAAATAAAATAATTTAAATATTTCCCTTGCAAACCCATCTCCCACACCTTCTTCCCCAGCCCACTCGTCTCCCCTCCCCAACCTTCCTACCTTCACCATCAAAACCAGAACCCACTCCCTCACTGCTGCCCTTTCCTCCCCCATCTCCTCCCCCGAGTCATCATTAACTAGCCCAATTTAAAATCAAAAAAGGGCACCTCATTCTTCTCAAGCAAGCAACCGCATACCAATTTGTTGCCGATGTCAATTCCGTCAAGGACTTTATTGAGCACCACCCCAAAAACCCTCACCTGCAATCTGAAACCGTTTGCGGGGTATTTCAAGGACCTTCTCGAGGCTTGTGGAAGGCGAGGGCGGGCAGAGGAAGAATAGAAAATCTGACGACTGCAAGAAGAGGCATAATTTGGGTTGGGATCTTGAACTCGAAAAACTAATTCGGTTCAAGAAAATATGGGCAAAAATCCACACTTGAAATTCCCCAAATTGAAATGCATTTTATAACAATCAATTGTAAACCCCATTTAATCATAAACCAAATTCTTTTTTCAAAATCAAAAACCAATTTCAAAGCCATCCTTTTGAAAGTAGAGAACTTTGGGAATTGAGATGCCTGTAAAAATGCCCATTTCAAGAGCCCAGAGGGTGTCACGGTGGAGCAACACCTGGTTATAAGGTTGCTGGAGAAGAGGAACGTCATTGGGAGGGAGGCTGAGATGGGTTCTGTTTTTGGGGTGAAGGGAGGAAGGTTGGGGGGAGACGGGTGAGCTAAGGGGAAATGGGATGCCTATAAAAAGGCCCATGTCGAGAGCCCAAAGGGCGTCGCAGTGGACCCACACCTGATTCTAAGGTTGCTGGAGAAGAGGAGCGTCATTGGGAGGGAGGTAGAGATGAGTTTTGGTTTTGGGGTGAAGGGAGGAAGGTTGGGGTGGGGGGGGGGGAGACATGTGAGCTAGGGAAGAAGGTGAGGATGTTGGGTTTGTAGGGGCGGGTCCCACATTTTTAAATAAAAATATTTAAATAAGGGTTTTTATATTAACACCCCATAAAATGTTGAATGCACCCCACATTAAAATTTAATATTAAATGACTTATTTACTCTACTATGTAATGACAATTTTGACCTTATTAGGTTTAAAAAAAAACAAAGATTTATAAATACACCCCAAATCACTTTTAGCGTATTATTTATCTTCTCAACTATCAAACATGTTGATTAAGAAAAATTGTTTTTGACGAATTGGAACACGAAATCGATGTTTCAGGAGCTTCGCATGAGGTAAGACTTCATAGTTTTCATTGTTTTAGTGATTTCGATGACATTGATAATTATTTAATCTTGCGTTTGCTGTATTATTTAAACTTCTATATTCATATTCATCTTTTAATGTACATATGGTTAGATTCAATCCCTGAAAATTAAAAATGAGTGTTATAAGATTTGAGAAATGTGGGGTGTAAAGAAAATGTGGGGTGTATGTACAAAATATAAGATGTATATTGAGAATGTGGGGTGTGGGGGTATTATGGGAAAGTAAGTGGGGTGTATTAAGATAATTTTTAAGTGAAAAAGCAAATGTGGGGTGTATTAAGTTTGTGGGGTTTATTCAACAATTTGTGAGGTGTTAATATAATTAACCTTAAATAATTGTATTTTTAATTTTTTTAATATTTAATTAATTTTTTAATCCGGTTGGGTTAGGGAGTGGATCTCATCTCAAGCCACATCAACACTTAATAGAGAAATTGACAGAAAAATTGATGGAGGTATGACATTGTAACAAATTCGTAAGATGAGGTATGACATTGTAATTTTTAAAATATGAGGTATGAGATTGTGGTTCGACTCATAATTGAGGTAATTTTATATAATTTACCCAAAAACTTAAGGGTTTTACCCGAGCCTTCTCAAGTCAGGTATGTGATAAGAACATGTTTCTTAACATTTCAGCGTAAGTGTCCAATTGCAAAACACACCTAACCCGGAAATATATAATATATATTTATTTTTTGTCATTAAATTGGATAGATGAATAAAAAATCAAGGGAATAAATAAATAAAAATTGCAAAAAGAATATAAAAAAATCAGTAGTGTATTAAATTGGATATATCAGTTAGGGCTGGGCACGGGCCGGGCCGAGCCGGGCCGAACCTAAGTTTGTAGGAACCTGACATTACCCGAAACGGGCCGGGACGGGGCGGGGATTGGATTTTCTTGTATAGGAACCGGACATTACCCGGCCCGGTTAAAACGGGCCGGGTCCACGAGTACCCTTTTTTTTTTTTTTTTTAACTGCACTGCACAGTTTGAAAACTGCACAGTTTGCAAACTGCACAGATTGCAATTTGCAACTGCACAATCACGGTGACACTGCATTAGAAAGAAATAACAGTACGATTCATGTGCAAGGCATGAAGAGATAACAGCATGCCAATAGAAAATTTCCTCAATTTTTTTTTATCAGCCAGGTTTCTCTCCAAAGCAACATCAGGTCCATGCTCTGATACATGAAGCATTGCTACCGTTGAACCATATCCAGATTCTAAATTCTTCAAAAGGTGATGAGTAATTTCCTCAGCTGAGATAACGAGTGGTGCACTAACTAATGATTCATAAAATATAGCAGAAGCTGTTTTTCCCAATTGTTGGCTGACATTAACAACACATCTAAGCATTTTAACGAGCACCTCTAATTGAAGAATTAAACCCGCCTCCATGGTAACAAGATGGATGAGATCATCAGAAGTACCTATCAAATATGAATGTGAGAATTCCAAAATAAAAGGGACAAGCATTAAAAATAAGAAATAATTGGTCCTAAAACAAAAAAATGGAAAGGTTCAGCTAAAGCAACAATACCTGAGATACCATTAATAAGCCGCTCAATATTCTCCGAACAACGAAAAAGAGATACTGAGTTCTTTCTGATCAATCCAAAACTACCCCTGTAGGAATCCAAAAGCAAGCCACATAGTGCATTGCTCTTGCACCAATTTTGGAAGTAGGGAGAACATAATTTTTTCCAACAGCACAATATTGACGTTGAATTATCACTAACACCCTAAAACAATAGACAACATACATTGGTTATCTGTTAGCTAGCAACCCCAGGTCATTCCTATCCCCTCCACGGTGTCATATGAGTGTGTGAGAGAGAAACAATAAAAACTCCAACGCAAACCTCATGTTCAATCAGGGAAAGAATTTCCTTCTTCAACATATCGGCGGTTAGAGAATGGAAATCTGAATCACTCCAGTGCCTGTTATAATCCAGCAAGGTTGAGCGCAAAGCAATATTATGATGAACCCCAGGAAGAAGCAGCATGCGTAAGAAAATCGAGGATACAACCGGTACAACATGATCCTGCAGAATTTTCATCAAGCGAAACATCATAAGCAGCTTATTTAATATATAATAGCTTCTAGACTAGCTATAATGAACATCTTACATAAATTTGCATTCTTGTTCAGTTTATAAATATTTTCTACTAACGTTTATACTCAACCCATACACACAGTTAACGCTTGATTACCAACATTTTCTCAGCATTCAAAGTTACACAAACATATTTTCTGAGCAGCCAAATAGAGTCAAAAGTCATACAAAACCTGCTGGGGCCAAATATCTTTCTTTTTTTTTTTTAAACAAATCACAAAACCAAGAGCAGAAAAGTATGAGAAGAAAATAGAAAGTAGGTCCAACAAGTTTGGAAATTTCTAAACCTCACCATCAATAGCTAAAACTTCCAAACCAACAACAAACGCATGCGACAACCCGCAAACCCGCCATTGCTCTAAAACCACTTACGGAAAAATTTTAATCCGATAACTCATCCGAAACCACTACTCAGCTCCAAATATAAAAAATTAAAATTAACAGGAAAGAAGACGACTACAAAACAATCGGAACCAAACGAAGTCAGAAATGGAAACCAGAGAGTCATCTATCAGACTACCGGAGCTCCAAAAACGCCAAAAAGCAGTGAACTTTTTAACGATCGAGAATCCGAGAAGGAAAATAAAATGAGGAAGCTTTAAGAGAAACATATCAATAACCATAGATTGGAGCTAGAACTCTTTATTATACTAAAAATAGAGAAACCAGATCATCTTTGCCGAAAACAATAGAGAAAACATCAACCCACTCACACACAGATCAGAGACAACGGCGTTTGGAACCCTGAAAATTTAAATAGTTACCTGAAAATTTAAATAGATCAGAGACAAAGTCGCAGCTGGTGATGCTTTGTGGATGGCGGCTTGTGGCTGGCGCAGATGGTTTACGGCGGGTGAGCTGGGTATATGCCTGGTTTACGGCGGCTTGTGAAGGTTTAGGGTAGGTGAGATGGGAGAGAGAGAGAGAAAGAAAGACTGTGAGAGAGAGAGATCGAGAAGAAGGAGATCGAGAGGGAAGAGATCGAGAGAGAGGAGATCGAGAGGGATGAGATCGAGAGAGATCGGGAGAGCGGAGAGATCGAGGGAGGCGGAGAGATCGAGCGGAGAGATCGAATTAGGTCTGAATCCTGATAATAAAAGGGTGAGTGACAGTGAGGGTCGAATTCTAATAATAAAAGAGACCGTAATCACAGTAGACCAACGGTCCGGGCCGGGGGCCCGTTTTCTCCAATCTTTAGAACCGGCCCGCCCCGTTAGTTATCTGGAACCGGCCCGCCCCGCCCCGTTTTGTATTTGTAATTCTTAGACCCGCCCCGTACCCGCCCCGAACCGCAAAGACCCGCCCCGACCCGCGGGTCCAGGACCCGTTTGCCCACCCCTAATATCAGTGTCCTACTCATATTTCCTATTTCCAGATTCAAACCAAAATTTCAGGTATGCACTAAAGTGGCATACACATTGGGTTCACGTAACATTCATATATAGTTGACAAAAAAGCACAAACGACAAGTCGTTGCGTTAACATAAAAGAAAAAGAAAGCTAGAAAAAAGGAATTCCTAGCAAATTAGAAAATTCATTTAAAGGAAACGGATCTAATCAAATAGTGAAAATTAATTATTTACCCATTTATGATTATCCATTTTTTACCATCTATATACGTCTTAATCAGAATATTTCAATTTCTCAACTATTATATAAATATTGTTTATGAAAAATAAAATCAATCAAGTCTGAAATCGTCATGTTAACGGATTTAAAGTAGTAATATATCGTTTGAAAAAACATTAATCAACTCAGAGATCATATAATCATATTCACCGTCTTAATAAAATAAACCAACCAAATTAGAGTTAGAAAAAAATTTTAAACACAAAACGTTGTGCGTGAGCAAAGTCATATTCCCCAAGACAATCCAACAGTAATCGATCTCAAACTTGATATATACGTAACGATTAATAAAATTAGCATGTTATACCATAGTGGCTTTATATCATAGTATATTTCCTTTATAATTCAGAAAATGGATAACGTGCCGCAAAAAAAATAAAAATAAAAAATAAAAAATAAATCATACCAAATATTTGTATCGTTATTTGTATCATATCTCTATAAAAAAGGGACCCACACGTACACCAGATCTCACCGGAGAGAAAACGCGGAGTCCACCCGCCTTGTAAGCTTCCAGTCGCCTCCTCTGTTCCCTTTTTAATATGTTTTTTTTCTTCAACTCTAATTTTTTAATTTTTTAGTTAAAATTTTATTTTATTTCTACGCGACAGACAAATACGAATCCAACTATTAAACGCCATTACACCACCAACCAATAAACTAACTCCTCCTCCTCCTTCGCCTCCTCCTCCTCCTCCTCCAGATCTGCACACCCTTCCTCTTCTCTCTCAGTCGGAGGCCATGGCATCTCGTAGATCTCCGGCAGTCCTGGCGATCTCTGTGATCCTCTTACTTCTCGTCCATGGCGCCCACTCCTTCTACCTCCCCGGCGTCGCTCCGGAGGACTTCATCAAGGTCAGCTCCCAATCGCCGACAAATCTAATCTGTAATTTCATTTAATTTCGATTTTTTGTTGAAATTGTATGTGTTTTTGTATGAAATGAGTGATCTGCGTGTTCGCTGTTCGGATCTGTGACCTAGTGTTAGGTTTCGTCCGTTTGGTTGCCGAGAAAATGGAGGAAAATAGAAGGATTGGAGATAAAGTTATCGTGAATTTTTTTGGAGGTTAGGTTATCGTGAATTCGATTGGTCGCTACTCTGCTATTGAAATGATTGTCGATTTAGGTTTAGTTGACCTCTGGCATAGTTCAAATCTTGAGATTTGTAGGTTTTGATATGTGTTCTTTTGCTCTGTATATTTCTTCGATTTTCTTAGGATGTGTTTTATTAATACTTTGATGCGTAGAGCAATGTAATTGTGAGAGTAATTCGCGGCACATCAGATCTTGGTTGGTCCGATATCGATCTGTATATGCCCTAAGCAAGTACTCTAAGAAGATCGTCATTTAGGTTTCACTGGATTACAAATGTTGATTGTGGAATTTGAATTATTTCTCGTAAATTAGATTTGAAATTTCGTCATTGTTTTACTTCACTTGACTGAGAAGCAAAGTGCTTTTCCTCGGTGGATGTTTTGTATTAATTTCGTTCTCTTGGATCTTTGAATGCAGGGAGATGATTTGAAAGTTAAAGTGAACAAATTGACTTCTACAAAGACTCAGCTTCCATACTCATATTACTCTCTCCGTTACTGCAAACCTGATAAAATCTTGGACAGTACAGAGAATCTTGGGGAAGTGCTCCGCGGTGACCGGATCGAGAACTCCCCCTATGTGGTTTGTGTTATTTCACCTGTACAACGCTATGGCTATTTGTTTCTCCTATGTTCATAAACTTACAACAGGATTTGTGCAGTTTAAAATGCGGGAGCCTCAGATGTGCAACATTGTCTGCCGGTTAACGCCTGATGCCAAAATTGTAAAGCAGTTTAAGGAGAAGATAGATGATGAGTATCGAGTGAACATGTATTTTTCTGACACTTTAAATGATGTATTCTTTTATATTAGAGGAACTGAAACGAAGTCACATATCTTATTAAGACTTTCTTTTTCTATGACAGGATCCTTGATAATCTACCTCTAGTTGTTCCCATTCAAAGGCCAGACCAAGACGCTCCTACAGTTTATCAGCTTGGATTCCACGTTGGGCTCAAAGGCCATTATGCTGGGGTATGTCCATTATTTGTTGGCACCAAATAACTTTCTTATTCGGGGATGATTATGTTTTTCTCTTTCTTATGCTATGTTGTTGTGCTCAGAGCAAAGAAGAGAAATACTTCATCCACAACCATCTGGCATTTACTGTGAAGTACCATAGAGATTCACAAACTGAAACAGCAAGAATCGTGGGATTTGAGGTTAAACCATTCAGGTCGGTTTTTCCAGGGGGTTGCTTTTCTCTTGAATGATTCCTCCTTGCTGAATCTTCTTTCTAAATTATCAGTTGGTAATATGGTTTGTTTGTGTGTTGAATGTACAGTGTTAAACATGAATATGAAGGGAAATGGAATGATGCAAAGACTCGTTTAACTACCTGTGATCCCCATTCGAAACACACTGTTGTTAATTCTAACTCTCCTCAAGAGGTTGCCGAAAAGCAAGAAATAGTATTTACCTATGATGTTGAATTCCAGGTGAGCTCATTAATTTAAAATTTTACTTGGTATTTTCTCATAGGAGAATTATAACTCATAATTTACTGTCTACTGTTTGCTTATTATAGCATCATTTATTTGTCATAAATACTTTGTGATTTGTGAGGAACTAGTCGTCTCATAGGATACTTCTTTTCATGTCTACTTGTTTAGGAGAGTGATGTGAAGTGGGCTTCTAGATGGGATGCTTATCTACTGATGAGTGACGACCAAATCCATTGGTTTTCAATTGTCAACTCATTGATGATTGTCCTCTTCCTTTCGGGTATGGTAGCGATGATTATGCTAAGAACACTCTACCGTGATATCTCCAAGTATAATGAACTTGAGACCCAGGAAGAAGCGCAAGAAGAGACAGGATGGAAACTTGTCCACGGGGATGTTTTCCGGGCTCCAAATAACTCTGAATTGCTGTGTGTATATGTTGGAACTGGTGTTCAATTCTTTGGAATGATACTGGTGACAATGATCTTTGCTGTCCTTGGCTTCCTCTCCCCATCTAACCGGGGTGGTCTTATGACTGCAATGCTCTTGCTTTTTGTCTTCATGGGAATTTTTGCTGGTTACGCCTCTGTTCGCTTGTACAAGATGTTTAAAGGAACAGAATGGAAGAAAATTGCATTCAGGACTGCTGTCATGTTCCCAGCAACTGTCTCTGCCATTTTCATTGTCTTGAACACTCTGATTTGGGGCCAGAAATCATCTGGAGCTGTGCCATTTGGCACAATGTTTGCCCTGGTCTTTTTATGGTTCGGAATCTCAGTCCCACTCGTATTTGTGGGAGGCTATGTTGGGTTCAGGAAGCCAGCACTTGAGGACCCAGTGAAGACAAACAAAATCCCAAGACAGATCCCAGAACAGGCCTGGTACATGAACCCAGTTTTCTCAATTCTGATTGGAGGGATCCTCCCATTCGGAGCAGTTTTCATCGAACTATTCTTCATCCTCACTTCAATTTGGCTGAACCAGTTCTACTACATCTTTGGTTTCCTCTTCTTGGTCTTCATCATCCTCATCATCACATGCGCCGAGATCACCATCGTCCTCTGCTACTTCCAGTTGTGCAGCGAGGATTACTTGTGGTGGTGGAGATCATACCTCACATCTGGCTCATCGGCGCTGTACCTCTTCCTCTACGCCACATTCTACTTCTTCACAAAGCTTGAAATCACAAAGCTGGTCTCGGCCCTCTTATACTTCGGATACATGCTCATTGCATCGTATGCATTCTTTGTTGTCACCGGAACCATCGGCTTCTACGCCTGCTTTTGGTTCACGAGGCTCATCTACTCGTCGGTGAAGATCGACTAAACTCAAGATCGGGTCTCGGCAAGGTGTGATCTCCTCTCTCCCCCCCTCCGGAAGATGCGAACAGATGATAATCTCTCTAAAGTAGTGTAAGATTTTCCAGTTAACTTTGGATTATTGTGATTTCGAAATGTATCTTATTTGTGCTCATTTTTGAACCATGACAAAAGCCGACAACGTTATATTTACTGTTAGAGTATATTTCTATTTGTTTATTTTTCAAGGCTACTTCTACAGTGCCAATTGTTAGGAACCTTCTTGTTACTTGTCTCTTTTAGTATCTGTTTTCTTCTGATTTTCATGGTTTTAATTTCCACGAGACGACCAATAAAATGTATCTGGATCCTCTGCGGAGAGACCGGAGCGCTTGATTTGTGTGAGGTGAGGCGCTCGTCTGGTCCCACTAGGGAGGAAGTTTTGACTCTGAGGGGTGCGTCTGATGGTATCGTATAAAAGATAGTCTTGACGTGGCAGTATACACTTGGCTCCATAGCGGAGCTAGTCATTTGTTCTTTCCTATCGGACCAGAGGCGGCCCGAGAAAGAGTTTATGAAGACGGCATATTTAATTTGAGCGGTTGGAATTATTTGATTTTTAAGCTCCCCACAGTGATATCTGGAGAGCAAGTTATAAAACAAGCGGTGACAGACCCAAAGAATGGGGCCTATGACGGGAGAGCAAGTTATAAAACAAGCGGTGACAGAGCCAAAGAATCTGTCGTCGGATGGGGATATCCTATCATGGTTGGCCCAGGTGGTTATATGATGACGACGCTGCAACTCTCACGTTTATATTTTGTAATAATCAGGTGTGACATTTATAAAATTGGATAGGACTTCTTTCTTTCTTTTTTTTTTTTTTTTGAAAGAAAAAAAAACAATAGTATTTACACCAAGGGAGTCGAAAATGAATTAAACTTTACAATGAACTCGCCATAATAATATAGTTCAACTTCACCTTTGACGAGAATCGAACTTTAAAATTTCTCATTTATAATTGAAAATGAATACCGTTAAACCATATAACTCATTACAGATTTCAAACTTTTTTTTTTCTTTTATTTTCAACTAAACTTAAATAAATTAATATACTATCCATTGCAAATTTATATATTTTCCGTTGTAGGGAATGAATATCCATATTTTAAACTATACCATTTAAAACATTTATTTTGAAAAACAAATTCCGTTGTTGGGAATGAACATCCATATTTCAACTATACCATTTAAAACATTTGTTTTGAAAAACAAAAATATGCTCTCATTTGTCTAGTGATATTCTTTTTTCACTTGTAAGGGTAAATTTGAACCACATTATTCATAGTCCATTATGTAGCTAAGTCCACCTCCTTTCCTTTCCTTTAGTGTAGATAATATCAGTTATTCAAAAAAAAAAAAAAAAATTACTGTTACAATTAACCACGCCGTGTCTTCGAATGTGAAAAAAGCATGAAGAAACTGGAAAACCAAACAACACTGCTTTGAGGTGGAGCCTCAAGGTCGAGGTGCTACTTCCTTGGGCGAGTGTCCTCGGGGCGGGCAACATTGGCGGAGACCCTGGCAACGTCTCCGGCGGTGGCTTCGGGCTTTCTGTGGGCGTAAAGGGTGAAGTAGCCGATGGTACCAACAACGAGGAAGCCGACGACGGCCATGGCGGTAAGGCCAAAGGGAACGAGACGTCGCTGGTGAAGAACACCAACGGGGTTATGACCGGGAGGCCTCTGTGATCCCTGCAGTCCAGCTCTCTTCACTTCTTCCGGACTCATTTTTGTCGTCTCCGCCGTTTTCCTCCAATCGTCGTCCCCCGCCATCTATCTCTTTCTTCTCTCTGCCTTGGTTCTGTTTCTGTGTGATGTGAATATGATGATGTTTTGTGTAAATTAATTGGTAAGGGGGAATCAAAGTATTTGAAGATTAGAAGTTGCATTGGTGACACGTTTTGAGTGCATGTTCAGTCACTTGACACGTAGCGGGTTCGTGTAACCCTAGCTAGCTAGCAGGACAACCCAACTTTGTGCGTGTTGAATAGACTCAAGTAAATTCGTATTCGTTTAGTACTACGTTCTAGTGATATTATTTTTTATTTGTTATCGAGAGATCTTAAGTTCAATTCTCATCAAAAAACAAATTTGAATCACATTATTATTCTTAGTTTATTATGAAGCTTAGTTCACTCTCCACACTATATTATAAAAAATAATATCGTTTGTTAAATAAAAAATCGTTACTTTATTTTTCGTTAAGTATTATTTATCAGTTTATGAGTTTAATGCTAAGGTCCAAAGTGGATTCAAAATTAGTGTATACCTGTTTGGACCCGATTTTACACTATCGGCCCGAGCAATCGAGACCGTAGAATGAGTAAAATTTTGAGCCTTTGGATTGAAAGAAGATTGAGATGATTGAGTAATGATTTGTCTAGATATTATTATGACTTTAATAATCATGATGTTATCTCAGGAATTATTGAAAATTATTTCTAAAGTGCAGAGATAATTAACGAGTCCAAAAGATTGAAATGCTATCGGATCACAAGATTGAAGATAAGGCTCAATTTGGATTTTATCCTAATGCATGGTTTTTGGGCTGGCAAATGGATATTAATTGGCAGAAAGATTAATGCATGTGTGGAGAAAGAGTTGAAGGAGGACTTCTCTATCTCTTTATGCGGGTCTGCTTGGGATATACCACATCAGGAGAAGCCGCAAGTGAAGAGTCGTGCATGGTAATGACTGGCATCAGGATAGCATCAAATCTGTTTGGATTAGGTCACGGCATGATAATTCACTATTATTATGCATGGCACTTGGATTGGACCATTAGTTTGGATTGCCTCCAAATAATGGTAGGCGTTGATTGGTTTTGATGCAATTGCATGCATTATATCCACTGGAGCTGCATTATCATATTTTTAAAAATCCAAGTCGATGGGATTTCATGCATTATCACATCCCAAAAAAGTGGGGGCGCCTACATGAGGGATTATCTAATATTCTTAGGAATATTACTTCTGCACACGGGATACTCACGGCAAGCAACAAGCAATGAAGCCTACTGGCATTATAAGTATCAGGGTATTAGCAACATGAAGCCTCTCGAATTCAACACACAAAACTGCCATGCGCAAACCCTCTCAACAACTTTGAGATTTTTTTATTTTCTTTTTCGCCGACACATCTTCAGTTGGCATAAACAGCACTGTGGAGGCAACCGATGATATCTTCAGTTGGCATAAACAGTACTGTCGCCGTAGAATCAGCCGATCTCGCAGCATCTTCAGTTGGCATAAACAGCACTGCGTCGAGGCCGACTGGTTACCTATCCAAGGCTCGGTCGAGAAGGATTTCCGAATCCTTGTTGGTCGAGGTCATCTCATCAGCCTTCTCGGAGAAGTGAGGTGTTACGAGTTACTACATTCGGCATATTGGAAGCCGAATTTGATATTGAACTTCGCTAAGTTAGCAGCCTTGTCTTCAGGCTCTAGAACCCGAAGGCCGAGACAAGTTCCTTCCTCGGCCGCAGTCGCAAGATCAAGAAGTCAGCAGCGCACCCAACGCGACATCAACATATTTTACTTCTCGGCCGAGCTTGGCCGATGAGTTGGCACACCTCGCACACAACCGAATGACGTAGTTAGCTCATAGATTACTCGGCATGCGCGCCACGTAGGCTTGGTAGTTTTTAGGGTCAACAATACCTCTTGTGACTAAGTTTAAACTAGGACAAGTAAATTTCTTACCATATATTTTTATCATTTTTTTTATAGAGATATGATCCACATTTATTAATAGATCTTATTTCTATTAAAAAATGATAACAAATAATGGTAAAGGTGATGCTACTCCTTTAACAGTTGAATATCTTACCATTTATTTTTAAGGAAAACTAACGAAAAATTCAAAAAAAAATTCTCTTTTAATGAAAAACCATTTTTAAAGGTATAGTTGTCACAGCCCGTCCCGGAATTATTAATTCCGAGGACGTGAAATTTCAAAAACGACCTTAAACGAGATTAAGGTGTGTAAAGATATGACATTTGTTTTATCTAAAGTTCCTAAACTATTGTTAATTAAATTTTAATTAGTGTTAGGAACTTAAACTAGGATTTAGGTTTACATTTCTACGTTTGATTTTGTGTTTGGGGTTCAGGTAGGGCCTCACACCCTAATTCCCTCCCCATTTCC
This sequence comes from Malus sylvestris, assembly GCF_916048215.2. Lineage (NCBI taxonomy): Eukaryota > Viridiplantae > Streptophyta > Magnoliopsida > Rosales > Rosaceae > Malus > Malus sylvestris. Next base: position 4,213,753 of record NC_062267.1, on the reverse strand, counting down.
CGTATACTGTCCTTCACACTCTCTCTCTCTTCCTCAGACCTCACTCTCTCTCTCTCACCCTCTCGAACACACGGACAACCACCAAAACCACCTAAAACTAATACCAACGCCGGATTTAAAACCACCATTGCACTCCTGAGGACTCCACGATCACGTAGGTACCAGTTTAAGGTAAGTTTCACTTCGAAAACCCTAGTTTCTAAAGTTGTCGTGAATGTGTACTGTTCATGAGCTTTGAATTGGTTACGTTTTAGGTTAAAACAAGATCACAGCGAGTCTTAGGAAGTTCCAAGGATGCTCGGAGTGTAACGTTTGGAAGTTTTGGACGTCGGGATCGTTGAGTTCGACGTTTGGCCGATTTTTGGAATTTTTGGAAGGTATGATCCCGTGATTTTTAGTGTTTAAAACCCTTCCAACGTGATTGTACATGTTAAATGCTTCAATTTGGTATAAAATTCGAGAAAAATGGACGAAAAACGAGTGAGAATAGTTAAATAGAAATTTTTCCCAGTTTTCCGGTGAATCGGAGAAGACGACGGCATATTCCGTTATTTTTAACGGAATATGCTAACGCCGTTAGTTAACTTTAACGGAAACCGTTAGTTTTTAACGGAATATTCCTAACTGCCGTTACTGTGCCGTCAGCATGCATGTCACGTGGCCGCGCGTGGGGGGCGCGTAGGTCCGTGCCATTTCAGGCGCGTGGGGGCGCGTGAAGGGTCCAAAAATTATTTTAAAAATATGGGGTTGATCCTGAGATTGTGTAGGTCACCGTGGTATATTCATATACCCAATTTGAGCATCGTATGAAGAATTAATTACCTAGTTTGGTTTAGGTGCGTTAATTGTGCGTTAAATGACGTTTTTAGTTATTTCACTTCTAGGTGGGACTTATAACGAGGACGAGCACATCCAGGGGCGTCAAGGGGGTTACGACCCGGCGACATACCAGTGAGTGGGCATTTGTTTTTATATATATACCTATATACTCGATTTCCCCAGAAATCAAAATTAAATGAAAAGTATATTGAAATGAAATGAAATATGATTTGATTGCCATGCATAGAATGTTATGAATATTATGAACTGTCGTATGATGCATATATGTAAGATGGTGCTGTGGACGCACAGGTGAGTATCATGTGAGTATTTAATTACTGTTATGATGATGATGATATATATTGAGCTCATATCCTGCACCATGGTTTAGTGCTTATAGTATTCACCGCATCGCACGCTCGCCTTGGATCCAAGTAGATGCTGGTCGCACAGTCCACGCGGAGTGGGTGCGACGGGCCAGTCGTAGAGTGTTAGTGAGATTTCGACTGGTGGGTGACCTTAGATTATGTGTACAGATGATTGATGAGAAAAGCACTAGAGCGTAATATTAACCATTAAGTCGTACAGACTACATTAGGTGGTTCCGACTTATGTGCAGAAGGCCGGACAGGTCACAGAGGTGACTCCGGCAGAGTGAGAGTGATAGATTTTGAGCTCTAGGTTCAATCGTTCAGGGCCATTAGAGGGCCTCCGATTGATTACTTTCTTTTACCTGATTTATATTATGTCAATGCATTCATACTAAACTGTTGAATTTGGCATGGTACATTCTTTATTGAATCTGTTATAAGATTGATGATCAAGATGGTTGAAATATATATATGCTATATACTATTTTTCTGGGAAAGTATACAGGTTTTCAAAAAAGGGTTATAAATGTGGATTTATGAAATGATTTGGAAAAGCTTTATTTTCGCCCACTCACGTTTTCTGTTTTTCGCCCCTCCAGGTTCTAGTTGATAGTTGAGGCGTTGGTGGCCTACGAGGACTACTTCGGCGTTCTGACAGACTAAATAAATGTAGGATTCACCCGAGGGTGTTGTAAATTAGTTATGGTCCTACTTGACTGCACCTAGACGCTTATGCTCTGTTCATGTGTGTTTAGTACACTCTTATGCACATAGAATGCTAGGTTGTAAATAACTGCAATTAGTGGTTTTCGTTGACTCGTATTTTATTATTTAATCGTTTCCGCTTGCGTTTATGGTTACGTCACGCTCACGTGACGGCCAGCACGTCCTAGTCTTCGGGTTAGGGTGTGTCAGTTTGGTATCATAGCATAGGTTGCAGTCCTGTATAGCTAATGAGTTCTTCTATTGATTTTTTTTATGTTTTCTGTCAGAATTATGCCGCCTCGTAGAGATCCTCGCCGTGCTGCTGAGCCTAATTTCCCCGATATAGCCCAGTTAGGGGAAGCAATGGCTCAGGCTTTTCAGGCTAGTATCCGTCCTCCTCAGAGAACACATGTAGAGACGATGTATAATTTGAAATTGGAAACCTTTGAGGGAAATGAAGGATATGAGGGGGCAGAAAAGTGGTTGGATCGGATTGAGCAGACCTTTCAAGTGATGCAAAGTCAGGGAAACCTGCCAGCTAATAGATGGGTGGAGACCACCACCTGGTTTTTGGGCCGTGAGCCAGCGGCGTGGTGGATAAATCAGTCGAGGCACATGGCACCTGAAAGGGCAGCCGAATGGGAGGTATTTAAGGAAAATTTTATGAAGAGATTTGTTCCTCCGGAATATATAGATCACAAGAAACAGGAATTCACCAGGCTGAAGCAGAGAAATATGTCTGCACATGAGTACTACAGGAAGTTTACTGATTTATCCCATTATGATTCTGATTTAGCGGGTAATCAAGCAGAAATGCTTCGTCGTTTCAAGTTAGGATCTAAGAAGAAGTACAGAACGTTTGCCAATGCACTTCCCTGTGCCGATTATCATGAGTATTTTGAGATTCTGGTCCGGATGGAAGACTCTGATAATCTTCCGGACAGTGAGGATGACGAGGATAAGGGTAATGGTCAGAAGAAAAATGATAAAGGTAAGGGTATTTCCAGTCCAGGACCTCGTCAGACGCAGAATTTCAAGAAAAATGGAATGAGTTCGAGTTCTTCCAGTGGTGGATTTAGTGCCACAGGTCCGAGGAGAGGAGGTGGTAGGTTTGGTAATGGACCTAGATTTTCTGGTCAGAGAGGCTTTGGTGGTGCTGGTAGTTCGGGTCATCCGTTATGTCGCCGTTGTAATTTCCGACATCATGGGGAATGTAGGAGACTCAGTGGTGCATGCTTTACATGTGGTCAGACAGGACATAGAGCTATGTATTGTCCCCAGAATCAGCAGAGGCCCCAGCAGCCTGTTATGCCAACACCAGCACCGACTCAACAGAACTTTAATTCAGGAAGTTATGGCCAGGTTGGTCGTGGTGGTGCTTATCACTATCAGGGTGATGCTGCTCCTTATGCTCCGGGACAGTATCACTATTCCCAGGATCCTTATTTTCAGAGTGGATATTCTCAGGATCAGGGAAGTTATACTTCATATCCGTCTATGCCAGCTAGCGGATCTCAGTGGTATCAGGGGGGTCAGCCCCAACAGAGCGGAGTTGCTGCTAGTAGTGCAAGGCCGTCTAGGCCGCCTGCCCAGGAAGGTCAAGGACGTACTCATCAGGGACGAGGTAACCAGAGTGGCAGAGGTCGTGGAGGACGACAGCCAGCTCAGGGACGTGTTAACCACATATCACTGCAAGATGCTCAGAACCATCCAGACTTGATTATGGGTACGTTGAATGTTCTTGGTCATTTTGCTAGAGTTTTGATTGATTGTGGTGCTACACACTCTGTGATTTCTCATACATTTGCTCAAATGACACAACCTCATCCTTCACCTCTAGGGTTTGATTTAGAGTTTGCTATGCCTAGAGGGGATAAATGTTATGTTGATAGTTTTTACTCTGGGTGTCCTGTGATGGTAGATAATTTCATTATGCCTGCTAATCTTATCCCGTTAGACATCGTGGATTTTGATGTGATTTTAGGGGCGGATTGGTTGCATTATAATCGCGCCCATATAGATTGTTACGGGAAATCAGTTACTTTTCTTCGTCCTGGACTACCCGAGGTTACATTTGTGGGTGAAAGAAGTGGGGTGATGCATGGTGTTATTTCCGCCATAAGGGCAAAGAAGTTGTTATCCAAGGGTTGTCAGGGATACTTAGCACATGTGGTTTTGAATGATGTTGCTCCCAGTAGTGTGGAGGAAGTCGGAGTAGTCAGACACTATCCTGATGTATTTCCAGATGATTTACCTGGATTGCCTCCAGATAGAGACGTGGAATTTTCGATTGATTTGCTTCCAGGTACGAACCCTATCTCTTTGACTCCTTATAGAATGGCACCAGCGGAATTAAGAGAGTTGAAAATTCAATTGCAAGAGTTAATTGATAAAGGTTTCATTCAGCCTAGTTCTTCACCTTGGGGAGCTCCGGTGTTGTTTGTGAGAAAGAAGGATGGAACTTTGAGATTGTGTATTGATTACAGGCAATTGAATCGGGTAACGATTAAAAACCGTTATCCCTTGCCTCGTATAGATGATTTGTTTGATCAGCTCAAAGGTGCCTGTGTGTTTTCTAAGATCGATTTGAGGTCTGGGTATTATCAATTAAAGATTAAAGATGAGGATGTTCATAAAACGGCTTTCAGGACTCGTTATGGGCATTATGAGTTTTTGGTGATGCCATTTGGATTGACTAATGCCCCTGCAGCTTTCATGAGATTGATGAATGAAGTATTCCAGGAATATCTTGACAGGTTTGTTATTGTTTTTATTGATGATATCCTGGTATACTCTAAGTCGAAATCAGACCATATTCGACATCTTAACTTGGTGTTAAGGAAATTGAGGGAACACCGATTATATGCCAAGTTTAGTAAATGTCAATTTTGGCTGGATCAAGTGGCATTTTTGGGACATGTAGTATCAGCTCAGGGAATTCAAGTGGATCCTCAAAAGATAGCAGCAGTGGAAAGTTGGGAACAACCTCGAACGGTCACTGAGGTGCGGAGTTTTCTTGGCTTGGCAGGTTATTATAGACGGTTTGTTCAAGACTTTTCTATGATTGCCTTGCCATTAACGAAGTTAACCAGGAAGGATGTTAAGTTTGAATGGGATGAAAGTTGTAAGCAAAGTTTCCAGCAATTGAAACATTGTCTTACTCATGCACCGGTGTTAGTACTTCCTGATGATAATGGTAACTTCGAGATCTACAGTGATGCTTCTTTGAATGGTTTGGGTTGTGTTTTGATGCAGCATAGTAGAGTGATTGCCTATGCTTCTAGGCAGTTGAAGACTCATGAAAGAAACTATCCGACTCACGATCTTGAGTTGGCAGCTATTGTGTTTGCTTTGAAGATTTGGAGACATTATCTCTATGGCGAGAAATGTAAGATCTTTACCGATCATAAAAGTCTTCAGTACCTTTTCACGCAGCATGATCTTAATCTTCGTCAGAGAAGATGGTTGGAATTGTTAAGTGATTATGATTGCACGATTGAGTACCATCCGGGTCGTGCAAATGTGGTAGCTGATGCTCTGAGTAGGAAACCTCAAGGGTGACTTAACGCTTTGTATGCCAGTCGTGTTCCTCTTCTGGCAGAGTTGAGATCTACTGGAGTAGAGTTAGAATTGGAAGAGCAAAGTGAAGCTTTTCTTGCCAATTTTCAAGTCAAGCCAATTTTAATTGATCGGGTGCTTGCAGCTCAATCGTTGGATGAAGAAATTCAAGAATTGATTAGTTTAAGAAAGGAAGGGAAGAAGAAAGATCTCAAGATCCGAGGATCAGATGGTATGCTTATGCAAGAGAACAGGATGTATGTGCCTAATAATGAGGAACTGAAGAAAGAAATCTTGGATGAAGCACATTGTTCGGCTTATGCTATGCACCCAGGGGGAACTAAAATGTATCATACCATTCGACCATTTTACTATTGGCCGGGTATGAAGAGGGAAATTGCAGAGTATGTAAGTAGGTGTATTGTTTGCCAGCAGGTTAAAGCTGAAAGAAAGAAGCCGTTTGGAAGATTGCAACCACTTCCCGTTCCCCAGTGGAAATGGGAGAATATAACGATGGATTTTGTGTATAAGCTGCCTCGTACACAAAATGGTTTTGATGGAATTTGGGTGGTTGTAGATCGACTCACCAAATCAGCACATTTTGTTCCAGTAAGGGAGAAGTATCCTTTAAATAAGCTGGCTAAGTTATTCATTTCGAAGGTTGTAAAGTATCATGGTGTTCCAGTGAATATTATTTCTGATCGAGATCCAAGATTCACTTCTAAGTTTTGGACAGCTTTTCAAGAAGCTTTGGGCACTAGATTGCTTTACAGTACAGCTTATCACCCACAGACAGATGGTCAGTCAGAGAGAACTATTCAGACACTCGAGGATATGTTGAGATCCTCTGTGATGCAATTTGGTGACTCTTGGCATGATCGCTTGGATTTGATGGAGTTTGCCTATAATAATAGTTTTCATTCGAGTATTGGAATGTCTCCATTTGAAGCGCTTTATGGAAAAGCTTGCCGTACGCCATTATGTTGGTCAGAGGTCGGTGAAAGAATACTTGAGGGCCCATAAATTGTGGATGAGACTACTCAGAATATTCAGGTGATTAAGACTAACCTGAAAACGGCCCAGGATAGACAAAAGAGCCTAGCGGATCGACATACCACGGATAGAATGTATAATGTGGGCGACTATGTATTTTTGAAATTATCACCTTGGAGAGGTGTGGTTCGATTTGGGAAGAAAGGAAAGCTCAGTCCCAGGTACATTGGACCTTATGAGATCACTGAGAGGATTGGTGAAGTTGCTTACAGGTTGGAGCTACCTCCAGAGTTGTCTAAGGTGCATAATGTGTTCCATGTCTCGATGCTTCGACATTATGTTTCAGACTCTTCACATGTGATTCCTCCTCAACCATTGGAAATTAATCCGGATTTGACGTATGATGAGGAACCAGTGACTATACTGGATTGGAAAGACAAGACTCCAAGGAATAAGACAGTAAGCTTGGTAAAAGTATTGTGGAGAAACCATACAGCGGAAGAAGCTACATGGGAGACAGAAGAACGGATGGGGGATGTGTATCCGAGGCTATTTTATGAGTATTGATGGTGTGGTTGGTGGCTGGAATTTCGGGGACGAAATTCTATAAGGAGGGGAGATTGTCACAGCCCGTCCCGGAATTATTAATTCCGAGGACGTGAAATTTCAAAAACGACCTTAAACGAGATTAAGGTGTGTAAATATATGACATTTGTTTTATCTAAAGTTCCTAAACTATTGTTAATTAAATTTTAATTAGTGTTAGGAACTTAAACTAGGATTTAGGTTTACATTTCTACGTTTGATTTTGTGTTTGGGGTTCAGGTAGGGCCTCACACCCTAATTCCCTCCCCATTTCCCGTATACTGTCCTTCACACTCTCTCTCTCTTCCTCAGACCTCACACTCTCTCTCTCACCCTCTTGAACACACGGACAACCACCAAAACCACCTAAAACTAATACCAACGCCGGATTTAAAACCACCATTGCACTCCTGAGGACTCCACGATCACGTAGGTACCAGTTTAAGGTAAGTTTCACTTCGAAAACCCTAGTTTCTAAAGTTGTCGTGAATGTGTACTGTTCATGAGCTTTGAATTGGTTACGTTTTAGGTTAAAACAAGATCACAGCGAGTCTTAGGAAGTTCCAAGGATGCTCGGAGTGTAACGTTTGGAAGTTTTGGACGTCGGGATCGTTGAGTTCGACGTTTGGCCGATTTTTTGGAATTTTTGGAAGGTATGATCCCGTGATTTTTAGTGTTTAAAACCCTTCCAACGTGATTGTACATGTTAAATGCTTCAATTTGGTATAAAATTCGAGAAAAATGGACGAAAAACGAGTGAGAATAGTTAAATAGAAATTTTTCCCAGTTTTCCGGTGACCGGAGTCCGGCGAGGGTGAATCGAAGAAGACGACGGCATATTCCGTTATTTTTAACGGAATATGCTAACGCCGTTAGTTAACTTTAACGGACACCATTAGTTTTTAACGGAATATTCCTAACTGCCGTTACTGTGCCGTCAGCATGCATGTCACGTGGCCGCGCGTGGGGGGCGCGTAGGTCCGTGCCATTTCAGGCGCGTGGGGGCGCGTGAAGGGTCCAAAAATTATTTTAAAAATATGGGGTTGATCCTGAGATTGTGTAGGTCACCGTGGTATATTCATATACCCAATTTGAGCATCGTATGAAGAATTAATTACCTAGTTTGATTTAGGTGCGTTAATTGTGCGTTAAATGACGTTTTTAGTTATTTCACTTCTAGGTGGGACTTATAACGAGGACGAGCACATCCAGGGGCGTCAAGGGGGTTACGACCCGGCGACATACCAGTGAGTGGGCATTTGTTTTTATATATATACCTATATACTCGATTTCCCCAGAAATCAAAATTAAATGAAAAGTATATTGAAATGAAATGAAATATGATTTGATTGCCATGCATAGAATGTTATGAATATTATGAACTGTCGTATGATGCATATATGTAAGATGGTGCTGTGGACGCACAGGTGAGTATCATGTGAGTATTTAATTACTGTTATGATGATGATGATATATATTGAGCTCATATCCTGCACCATGGTTTAGTGCTTATAGTATTCACCGCATCGCACGCTCGCCTTGGATCCAAGTAGATGCTGGTCGCACAGTCCACGCGGAATGGGTGCGACGGGCCAGTCGTAGAGTGTTAGTGAGATTTCGACTGGTGGGTGACCTTAGATTATGTGTACAGATGATTGATGAGAAAAGCACTAGAGCGTAATATTAACCATTAAGTCGTACAGACTACATTAGGTGGTTCCGACTTATGTGCAGAAGGCCGGACAGGTCACAGAGGTGACTCCGGCAGAGTGAGAGTGATAGATTTTGAGCTCTAGGTTCAATCGTTCAGGGCTATTAGAGGGCCTCCGATTGATTACTTTCTTTTACCTGATTTATATTATGTCAATGCATTCATACTAAACTGTTGAATTTGGCATGGTACATTCTTTATTGAATCTGTTATAAGATTGATGATCAAGATGGTTGAAATATATATATGCTATATACTATTTTTCTGGGAAAGTATACAGGTTTTCAAAAAGGGGTTATAAATGTGGATTTATGAAATGATTTGGAAAAGCTTTATTTTCGCCCACTCACGTTTTCTGTTTTTCGCCCCTCCAGGTTCTAGTTGATAGTTGAGGCGTTGGTGGCCTACGAGGACTACTTCGGCGTTCTGACAGACTAAATAAATGTAGGATTCACCCGAGGGTGTTGTAAATTAGTTATGGTCCTACTTGATTGCACCTAGACGCTTATGCTCTGTTCATGTGTGTTTAGTACACTCTTATGCACATAGAATGCTAGGTTGTAAATAACTGCAATTAGTGGTTTTCGTTGACTCGTATTTTATTATTTAATCGTTTCCGCTTGCGTTTATGGTTACGTCACGCTCACGTGACGGCCAGCACGTCCTAGTCTTCGGGTTAGGGTGTGTCAATAGTGAATAATACCAGGGAAATGTATAAATGTGGTTTTTCGTTAAAAGTGAATAGTACCGGGAGTGTTTTGTTAAAACTCCCTTATTTTTATTATTTTTCTTATAAAGATATGGCTCACATGTATTGATAGATCTTAGTTTTATTTAAAAAATGATAACAAATAATGGTAAGGGCGACGCTACTCCTTTAACAGTTTTAGAGATGAGAAAATTGTAGAAGAGTGGAGAAAAGTCCCTCAACTATAAAAAAAATGTCTCTCAATTTTAACTCTAATTTTAAAATCTATGACCATTGAATCTTTAACTCATCAAAACGTACAACTATGATCATTTTCATCAATTTTAGTCAAAATTCCGTCAAAATAATATATGTTTGAAAGACTATTTGCTACAATTAAATAAAATTACAGGGTCATTGTTCCAATTGAGTGAAAATTGAAAGACTCTTTCCGATTGAATTAAAGATGAAAAGACCACTTGATTTTTCAAATTTGACCTGTTTATACCATATTTAGGGCCTCGTATATTTGGGCCTTGGGCCTTGTATTTGGGCCTCACACTAAAGCCCATACTTTGTAAAAGAGGAGGAGCCCCTTATTCTATAAAAGGGGACTCCTACCCTCATTCTAAAGGGGGGCAAAAGAGCCAAGCCTAAGAAGGCTAAGAGAAGCTATCATTACATTCAGGAGAGACCTCACACCACCGAGGCTCTCCTCTCCCTTCTCTTCTTTCTCCTCCGGGGGACTTCCCCCAAACACTTGTATCCATACAATTACAGAGAAACAGAATCAACTACAGTGTGGACGTAGCCCAAACATTGGGGTGAACCACGATAACTCTTGTGTCATTTACATTTCATGCAGATTCACGGTCGGATTTATGTTGTACCAAGACCGCCCCGGTTTTGTGCATCAACATTTGGCGCCGTCTGTGGGAAACGACACAAAAAATCATGTCGGTTCTCCTTCATTTTTTCATCTCACCACCGTGTCTGCAAAATCACAAAAACCCAGACACAGAAAAGATCCAGATCTCTCTCTCTTTTTCTTTCTCTCTCTAGCTTCTCTCTCATTTCTCTCTTTAGAGAGCTCTTTCTGTCTTTGAGCCTAGAGAACCCCAAACTCACCGACTGCAAAAAAAGTAACAAAAATGGCAAACTCATATTTTTAATTTCCACACCACGGCATGTACTCGGAGAAGCCTCAACCAATCAATTTCTAGAAGGAAGAAGGCAGTCGGGACAGGATGAAAGAGGTGATTGTTTCAAACGAGGAACTCTCCCAATCCTAATCTCACGCTATCTCACTCATTCCCTCCCTCCCTCTCACCATGGCCACCATCATCAATGACCTGTCGGAGCCCATACTCTCCACCGTCATCACCTTAGTTTCTGACATCCGGACCAGGAACTCGCTCTGCCTTGTGTGCAAAAAAGTTCTGGAGCATGAAGAGGACCACGCACACATCCCTCACGCCCCGGGGCAATGCCTGCGACCTCCACAGGATCCCAATTTGCTTCACGGCGGTCGCCCAGCTCGACCTCTCACACTTATATCCCCATGGGGCCACGCTCTGCTCTCCCTCTCCGCCGCCAACACTGCCCATCTTCTCCTCGCCTAACATCTCTGCGACGCCTTCCCATTCGTCACCTCACTCACAGTCTACTCCCGATCGCCCTCTATCGTCCAGATCGTCTCCCATCCTGAGGAAGAAGAAGCACTACATTGAATTTGAAGGGTCTCTGCTTTTAGATCTTTCCCAAAGATTGAATCTTTTCTTGGTGGGTTTTTGTCTGTGGCCATGAAAAGCTTCTGTTGGCGGCGAAGAAGAGATGTACGTGGTACCTCCACCGCAGCGATGACGTCACTGATGAGATGCTCAAACGGTCAGTCACCTTTGGGTCCTCACAGCATGGAGCGTTTAACTTCCCAAGGTTACGAAGTGACATTGAAGACAGGGAACATAACTTTATGGACATCCCCACTTGACCGTATTGCAACGACATAGCGGGTCAATCTGTTGCCAGTAACAGTCCGTACATGATGTACTCGTATGATTATGATAGTGATACAACACCAGAAAGGCAAAGGCAAAGCCAAAGGCAGGCATCTTCTCTATCTGAACCTATCAGCTTATGCCATAGTCCTTCTTCTTTCTGCACACTCATCTTCCCCTTTCAAAACCACCTCCACCTATGGAGATGATTCGAGGAAGGGCCTCAACAAAAAATTAGGGAAGAAAAGTAGCAGTTTCGCATACAGGATACGCGACCACGGTGAGAGTCAGTCGGTCTTCTTCAGCGATGGCTGCAGATCCCAGCGGCAGATGACAGCACAAAAAGCAAAAGAGAAAGGCAATGGGAACAGAAAAGAAAAAGAAAAAGAAAAAGAAAAAGAAAAAGAGGAGTGAGAATGGATGGGCACAGGCTGTCCAAGAAAAGCAAGTAGATTTAGCCCTCCAGTTTCGCCAAGAGACAGAGACAGGCGCAGAGGAAAGCAAAAGCAAAAAGAGAAAAAGAAAGAGACACCATCATCAAAAAACAGGCAAAGTCAATCATCCACTAGCAGTGGCACGGGCACCACCAACGTGTCTTCCACGAACTCCAACCATGCACTCACCTGTTATATATATTATCTCAACTGCAATTATTACAGCAGGAATATCAGTGTCCAAAGCAGTTGTCACTTTAAAGAGAAAGCAAAGCAGAAAACAAAGGCAACAGCAACGCACCAACGACTGCTTTATTTATTTTTGAATGATGTAATTTATTTTTTGTATCTTTCGGAAACATCTGTATAAACCCCATCAGAGGGTAATATGTATAAACCCCATCAGAGGGTTAAAAAAAAAAAAAAAAAAAAAAAAAAAAAAAAAAAAAAACAAAACGACAAAGCTCACAATAAATGGGCTGTCATGTTGTGGAGGGCGAAGGCCCATAAGCCCACAAAAAAAAAAAAAAAAAAAAAAAAAAAAAAAAAAAAACGACAAAGCTCACAATAAATGGGCTGTCATGTTGTGGAGGGCGAAGGCCCATAAGCCCAAAAAAAAAAAAAAAAAACTTCAATCAGGCCATCAAAAGTACGCCCAGTACTTCAAGTCATACATGAGCATTACTCATGTCAATCATACATAAACATTCATGAGCATCACTCATGTCAACATTCATGAGCATCACTCATGTCAACATCCATGAGCATCACTCATGTCAATCAACATAACCATCCATAAGCATCACTCATGTCAACATCCATGAGCATCACTCATGTCAATCAACATAAACATGCATGAGCATCACTCATGTCAAATCAGCTTCAAAGACTTCATTTACAGAGCTCTAGCTTCAAAAGCTTCATTCACAAGAGCTCTAGCTTCAAAAGCTTCATTTATAGAGCTCTAGCTTCAAAAGCTTCATTTACAAGAGCTCTAGCTTCAAAGACTTCATTTAAAGAGCTCTAGCTTCAAAAGCTTCATTTACAAGAGCTCTAGCTTCAAAGACTTCATTTACAGAGCTCTAGCTTCAAAAGCTTCATTTACAAAAGCTCTAGCTTTCAAAGACTTCATTTACAGAGCTCTAGCTTCAAAAGCTTCATTTACAAAAGCTCTAGCTTTCAAAGGCTTCATTTACAAGAGCTCTAGCTTCAAAGACTTCATTTACAGAGCTCTAGCTTCAAAGCTTCACCTACAAAGCTTCAGTGCAGGGTATACAAATACCGCCTCCGAACAACCACCACTTCGGCCCATACATGGATTCAATTTGAAGTCTCCAGCCAACAGACTCTATTGACCGAAGACTTGGGGGACTACATTATGTACCATATATTGGGCCTCAACTGGGCCTCATAAAAAATACTTGGGGGACTCTAGCCCATCACTTATGTATTGAGGAGTGAGCCCTTATTCTATAAAAGGGAATTCCTCACTTTCATTAGAGAGCACCCATTATTCATGTACTGAGGAGTGAACCCTTATTCTATAAAAGGGACTCCCTCACCTTCAAACGCCACAAGCCAAGCCAACCAAGGCAACATAAGCTACAAGCAAAGCGGCCTCACAACATGTGCTACTTCTAGTTGAGCATCATTTCAGATTGAGCACTGCCTCATATCGAGCATCAGTTCAAGACAACATTTAGTTACTTCGGCCCACACATGGACTGAATTTCAAGTCTCCAGCCAAAAGACTCTCTTGACTGAAGACTTGGGGGACTACTGTTTATACCATATTTAGGGCCTCGTATATTTGGGCCTTGGGCCTTGTATTTAGGCCTCACACTAAAGCTCATACTTTGTAAAGGAGGAGGAGCCCCTTATTCTATAAAAGGGGACTCTTACCCTCATTCTAAGAGGGGCAAAAGAGCCAAGCCTAAGAAGGCTAAGAGAAGCTATCATTACATTCAGGAGAGACCTCACACCACCGAGGCTCTCCTCTCCCTTCTCTTCTTTCTCCTCCGGGGGACTTCCCCCAAACACTTGTATCCATACAATTACAGAGAAACAGAATCAACTACAGTGTGGACGTAGCCCAAACATTGGGGTGAACCACGATAACTCTTGTGTCATTTACATTTCATGCAGATTCACGGTCGGATTTATGTTGTACCAAGACCGCCCCGGTTTTGTGCATCAACATGACCATTGATTTAATCTCACATGAGACATGACTCGTTTTAACAAAATTTTTAACGAAAATGACAAAAATGACTCATTTTGATGAGTTAAGAGACTAATGATTATAAAATTTTAATTAAAAGACCATAACTTCAATTTAATTGAATTTTTAATTAAGATACCATAACTTAACTGAAGTTAAAGTTGACTATTGCTACAATTTCTTATACATAAACCATGAAGAAAGATCTCTCTACAAAAAAAAAAAAAACAAATAAACGAGTATAAACTATGCCACAATCACTTGAGCAACACACATGCAGCTATTATATAATCTCTAGGAGGAAGGTCGATGATCAGGAGATTTCCTGGGACGAGTGATGTCAGGGTCAACCCTAGCTGTGGGTGGAGGGTCTGCAACCCTTCGAGGATATGCCTCTGGCTTTCTCTTAACATAAAGGGTATAGTAGCCAACGCCACCGGCGATAACAGCGGCGGTGATGGCCATGGTGGTAGTGGTCAAGCCGAAGAAAAGGCCACTCCTCGCAGCCCCGGGAGGGGGATGCCCCTTTGGTGCATCTATTTTTTTTCTCCTATCTTCAATTCTTCTTGCTCCACAGTCTACCTCTCTCTGATCTGTATATCTTATATTTTTGTTTTGGGGCTGTGACGGTGAAAGGAGAGGCTTTGTCGACACGTACGTTTTAAGTTGCATAGCACCAAGTGCAGCAGTCACTCGACACGTACGTACCCGGTTCGTGCAAGGTTTAGGTATATACAATTACAAAACATTAGGATGCAATGTGATGTGGAAAAACTAAAACCTTACTGTGTTGAAACTAGTTAGTTCATTTGAAAAAGATCACCTTGGCTCCAAACTTTGGCATGAACCTAAACCTTATCTCATGAAATGCATATTGCCAACCTAAAACCCTAATTTACGTGCCCATAACACATTAATCCATTTTCGCTGATTTTGTCTACAAATTTGTCAAACCACCCGATGTGGCTTGAATGGGCACATTCTATATTAACCAAGTTGGAACATGATATGTTATCTTATTTATAGCAAAAATATCATCGTAACAGTATTTTCAGCTGATCATTATCTTCATAGTGTGTGATTCTCTATAAAAGAAAAATTAGGGAACTTTCATAAAAAATGCTTGGGCTAAGTTTATTTTAATAAAATACCATACTATAACTTTATTTAATTAAAAAGACTTAAATTTTAATGAAAAACCCTTAAATTTTAATAAAAATTACAAAAGAACTTAAATTTTAATAAAAAAGACATAATTTTAATATTAAAAAAAATATCTGACGCGTGGACCCACGCATCCTCACACAAACTATTTATGAAACTTTCTACACTATTTATAAAAACTTACGACATTATTTATGAAACTTACTACACTGTTTATGAAACTTAATGGTACTACATTGTTTATAAAACTTAACAATACTACATTCTTCTCTCTCGAATATTATTGGCACATTCTCACATTCCAAACGCATTTTCTTCTTCTAATTTTCTTCGATATTTATCAAATTTTCTCTGTATCTCTTTAATTTCTTAACTTTCTACACTAATTACTTAATTTTCTCTGTATCTCTTCGTAAGTTTCCCTTGTTAAAATTTCTATCCTAAGATTCATTTGCAAGATAAGGATAGTAACTTTTACTGGATATTTGAAGAAGGTTTCTCGAATTTCACATGATCATATTAGGCCATCTCCAACCGATGGCTGGACAGAGGGCTCGTTTTAGCCCTCTGGCCCTCCAAGATTCTCCAAGATATTAATATTTTAATGAACAGTACATGGCCATATTTGCCTCCTTCTCCAACCGAGGGCCAGAGGGCTCGTTTTAGCCCTGTCACAAAAAACCGTCTCCAACCGAGGGCCATATGGCCAAACATAATTTATTATTTAAATTTAAAAACTACAACAACTTAAATTTAAAAACAACAACTTAAATTTAAAAACTACAACTTATATTTAAAAACTACAACTACAATTTAAAAACGACAAATTAAATTTAAAAACTACAAATTAAATTTGAAAACAACATTAACTTAAATTTAAAAACTACAATAACTTAAATTTAATATCTATAATCAACATCATCTTCATCATCCACCATCGTAGGAGTATAGTCAGAGGTAAACAACTGCCGTCGGCTCATAATTTCATTTTTTTTCCTATCAAAATAGGCCTTACTCATTGGAGTGTAATTCGAAGTGTTCCTTTCCATATTCTTACCATCCATCTCTTCTTGTATTTGTTTGGCCCGTTCTTCATGCCTACATTTCCTTTCTTCCGCCTCAAGGGCATTTTGCTCCGCCAATAATCGCAATGAGTCGCCACTTCATGTTGAGCGGCGTAATCATCATTTGCCTTGCCCTTTTCCTTCAACCTTCGCGCCTTGTTTCCTCCCATAGCCCTAGGTATGGAACCTTCACCCGAAGACAGATTTTCTACCCTTGTTTGTTGAATGGTTGGAGATCCATCTTCATTCATATCTGCAGTTGAGGATGTAGTTCCGAACACTGGCGTAGGAGCTCTCTGTGGTGGATCTTCAAATAATACCCACCGTTTACAAATTTCCCAACAACTGTGAAACTGAAAGGGTTTCAAGCTGCTCTCCATATACAATTCCTCCGCTTGGCGTACCTAGAAAAAAATTAAAGGAAATTAATTTATGAAATTAAATGTAATATAATTAAATATTTAAAATAAATTGTGAAAACACTTACTTCGTCGTAGTAATTAGCGCCGTTTTCATGTCTACTTGCGGTTGCTAACAATGCTTGATGCCATTTGTTCAAACTTGGCTGAAGATGTTTCTTCCATCTTGAAAAACAACTCTCGTGGTTTCGAATATTCACTAGAGTGGTGCCTTCATAGAACTCTAAGTATTTTTTGGACACACGAGTCCAAACACCATCATTTGTTTGACAATTCCCCCTCACACTATCTTCTTACACCCATCTATAAGCCTTGCAAAGAGCTTCATCTTCTTTTCGGATCCAAGCCCTACCTTTCATTGCAGACGAGGCCATTTGAAAATTATTGAAAAAATTGAAGGATAGATTTTTGAAAGATGAAGGAAAATATGAGAATTGAAATGGTGTAGGAATGGTGAAAATTTTGTGAGGAATGGTGAATGAATGGTTTAGGTATTTATAGGGAAAAAAATAGAATTTTTGAGAATTAAAAAATAAAAAATAAAAAAAAGGCCCCAAAAAATAAAAAAAATAAAATAAAATTGAAACCAACGGTAACTGGCGCCAGCTAGCCGTTGGATTCAAAATTTTGAATAAGAAATCCTGTCGGTTATAACCGACAGGATTATGCGGTTTCTGACCAGCTCTCCAACCCTCTTCGATTATGTGGGGCCCTCCCATATTCCATTGCCCTCTGGCCTAACCCTCGGTTGGAGACGGTTTTCGGGTTATTTTCGGCCCTCTGGACCCTTCGGTTGGAGATGGCCTTATATGGATTTTGTAGGCCAGTGGAAGGAAACGTAGAGGGAGTGGAAGCGGTGGTCGAGGTGTGCGTGGGGTGGATTTTTTGTTTGGGAATTGGATATAATACGAAGTCTAATAATTCTTCACTGCAAACGGTTGCTAGTCGATATGCTACAGTAACTCCTACGTATCATGCACGCGCTTTTTGTTAATTTTTTATTTCTCTTGTCATTATTATTAAATAAAGTTATTAGATGGTTTTTGTTTAAATTCTAAAATTTTGAAGTTATTTTCATTAGTTTTTCTAAAAATTTATGATTAACTAACAGGCGTCCGACGTGCGAAAACTTTTACTTTTCCTAACAAAAAAAAATCAAGCAAATATAATTCACTGAAGCATAATATTTGCAACCTCAATGTGGGGATGCACATATATATCCCATTTGCAAATACGTATCTTGACCGAATAAAATCAACAATCAAAACTGTTCAATTTATAACCTTCATTTGAAAATCACTCCTTCAGAAAAATCATTCGAACTGGAGGCCGTTTTACCATCCAAACATATCAAATAAATGGACAGTTCCTCATGAATAGGTTTCTTGGTACCTACATCGTCGATTTGTATTATACATTTGAATGACTAAATGATTTCTGATTGAAATTATTCTTTGTAGAAGTGATTTCAAAAATAAAGAATAAATTGAAAGGTTCAGATCGTTAATTTTATACAATCAAGATACGTTACGGAGGGTATGTAGTGCAATATTATCCTCACTAAATTACAACTACAAGTCTGCAAGTAATTGAACTACAACTACAAAACCACTAAGCTAGGGACCAAATAATTTATTTTTTCTTTTCTTTTGTTCTCCTATTTTATTTTTTCAGTACAAATATATATTTTATATTAAGGGAGGGGAGAGTTTGGCTAAACCACATAATAATAACTTAATTTGGTATCGAATTCGTCATCCATACCGTAGTACTGGTCCAGTTTAACCCCACCTTCTAAAACGACAACGGTTTGAAGCGTTTCGAAACCAGCTAGTGTGCACTCTCACTCACAGGGCCCAAGCCCTGCAACCAGGTGTTCTCGTCTTTCCATGCTTTTGTGACCGTTGCAAGAAACGTTTTCTGCTCCGCCATTAACGTTTTTTCTCCCGTTGCTTTAACCTTTTCCCTAATCCCCACAACGGCTAAGTTTTCTCCCCACACTATATATACATCACAGCTGAGACCCCATAGCCACCACAACTCAAATCCTCTCTCTCTCTCTCTCTCTCTCTCTCAAATTATTCAAAATCCCCCAACACTCTCTACTCGCTCTCTAAAATTTTCAAATGGCTGGCTTTTCATCCTCAAAAGCTCTGTCATACTCCTCTCTTCTCGTCGTCTTCCTCCTCTTCAGCTTCTCAGAAGCCAGAGAGATCACCGTCGGTGGCAAGAATGGCTCATGGGCAGTCCCCTCCTCTGAATCCCAATCCCTCAACAAATGGGCCGAAAGCACCCGCTTTCGCATCGGCGACACTCTTGGTAAAATCCCCATTTCAACTCCCATCTAGGATTTTCCATTTTTTAAGTTCTCTTTCGCACATTGCTAATTTTGTGTGTTTCTGTCATTTTTTTTTTGCAGTGTGGAAGTACGACAGCGCCAAAGACTCAGTCTTGCGAGTGACGAAAGAAGACTACGGAAACTGCAATGCGTCAAACCCAATTGAGCAGCTCAAGGACGGCGAAACAAAGCTCCACCTTGACCAGCCAGGGCCTTACTACTTCATCAGCGGAACCAAGGGACACTGCGAGAAGGGGCAGAAACTGGTGTTGGTGGTTATGACTCCAAGGAAGCACCTCGGTATTTCTCCCGCTCCTTCTCCGGCAGGGGAGGTCGACGGTCCTGCTATTGCTCCGACAAGCGGCGCTACAAGCTTGAAGGGTGGTGTTCTGACTGTGGTGGCATTGGGAGTGTTTTCTCTGTGGTTTTAGAGAGGGGGAGATTTTTTGAACTGTGGTTGTTATCTTTCTGGGTTTTTGTTTTGAGAGTGGGGGATAATTATTTGTTTATTTCTTTATTTTTTATATATATGAGACGAGATATTATGTAATTCTATTTCGAATGTCATAATATCAATATATTCATTTTCTAAATATAAAGCCTTATTCTTCTTTTATTTTTTCAGACAAAACGATAGTTGTTTTATTATAATACTAAAAACTGATACAAACATTAATTAGAACATTATGAATAAAATCCAAGAGGTCTTGAATTCGATAAACTTCACTAATACAAACGCCAACTTGGCCTAATTCTCACAGTATCGGTCGATTTTAAGGCGACGCGTGTCTAATAAGCAAAGGAAAGTATCCAGTTCTTGAAAAAACCAAAATTAGAAGAATAAGATGATACCCCAAAGCCAAGTGAACTCCCGGTTTGGAACAGAAATCGTGAGCACAAAAAGTATCCAACTCTGATAATGAATTTTGTGCTCAACACCGTTAGCAAAATCACCATAAACGACTAAGTAGACCCAGGAGAACCCGATAAGAGATACTCACAGGTAACCTTCAATAAGGAGGCACTAATAGACGGAAATATTAAAACGAAAAATAAAACTATGGCAATCCATAAGACCAACTCCAATAGTGGGCTAAATGCCAAATTTTCCCCCAAATTTCCCCCCTAAACACTCTTAACCCAAGCTAAAACATTGGGCTAAAGCTGGGCCAAATACCCCACCAAATTCCCCCTGTGCAAGTGGACTCGTTGGCAATTGGGCCAGTCTCAACCCGTCCACGCGTGCACCTACAAGGGTTTCCCGACAGAGTGGGCCCCTTTGTCAGGTCGTGTGTCGGCCACTCACTTGGGCTCCCCACGGCTATAATTACATCCAAGGGCTGTGATTTAAGGACCGTTGGTTGATCCAACGGTCCAGATTCAAATTTTATTTTTTTTATAATATGTTATTTTAAAATACATTGAATCTAACGGCTGAGATCGAATATAATCAAATCTAACGGTACAAAAGAAAGATCTAACGGCCCAAATTTAAATCCAACGGCTAAAATAATTAAAAAAAATTATTTAACTCAAAATTCACCAAAAAACTCTATAAATACCTATGAACGGTTGGTGAAAGTTGACAGTTTGGTATTGAACGGTTGGTGAATTGAAAGTTAGCCCAGGGTTGAAAGATTGGTGAAAGTTGAAGGCTTGCTTTGTGGAAAATTTAGTGATTTTTTAATATTTATTGGAATTTAAATTTTTTTAGATTAAAATGTTCATAAAATTAATTTACGATAGTCTACATATTTATTTATTTTTTAAATTTTATTTTTAGAAAAAAATAGCCTAAGTTTATTCTTTAATAATTCCGGGCTAAAATTTTAGGCCAGAACGGTTGGAGCAAAACAACTGTTTCTGGGCTAAAAGCTATATTTTTCGGGCTAAAATATTTGGTTTTTAGCCCAACCATTGAAGATGATCTAAGAAGAGGAAAGAGAAAGGTTAGGAGAACGGGGAAAGAGCTGCCACCGACCCCGAGTCAAAAAAAGTGGTCAGCAGGTATGGTGTTTTTAATTATATCATTTTTAATTTTTATCTTTTATGCTAGGATAAAAAGAAAAGTACATGGTGGAAAAGAGGATGAGAAAGGGTGGTAAGAGGATAGTGGGAAATGAAGGAGAATAAACGAAACCTTGAAGTGATTAAGTTGAAAAGAGAAACGAAAAATTGAAAAGTCGGAAATCAAAATCCTCGAGAAAATTTTAAGTTGAAAAACGGAGAAACAATAACTTGAAAGTGAAAACAATCTTAGCTGAAATCTTGAAACTCGACCTCATTGAAAATTTTGAATCTTCCGTTACAAAGCAATGAACGATTTTTCCTTGAATTCGAACTTAAAGGTATGAAGAAAAAAGGATTCGACATAGAGATTACAAAGTAGGACAGTTGAGTGTCATAGAGATGCGCCGGTAACTCATCATTTCAATTCTCCCAGGCCTGGTGGCATTCCTAAACTCTGGGCAAGGTTGCTCATTCTCTCCTTCATGGCCTGAAGATGGGAAGTACACACGAATACTATCAGTTAAAGAAGCCGACTATTATCAATCAGTCCGTGAAACATAAAAACACGAGACAGCGTTCTCACCATGACACTCTTCTGATGCGCATCCTTGTATGCTTCCGTGACCAATTCAGAGACTTTCTGCATCGTGAAAGAAAAAGGAAAAGAAATCACATCTATCCTAAGGAGAAACTCATTCCGGCGAATGGGAAACGCAAAAATAGTTTTCTTGACTTACTTCTGCTCCTAGTTCCATAGCAGCCTCAGTTATCTCAGTGCGTACGGGTTGCTGGTTACCAGAAAGGGTTACCTAGGGGAAAATCAGAGATGTTTGACAAAAAAAATTGAGGGGAAAATTAGAGATCAGTGGATTGTCAAATCGGAGAGCAACAGACACAAGAGTATATATATGCAAAAGGGAAGAGAAGATGGAGGTTCCATGTAACTAACAGCCAAGCTGATAAAACTAAAATGTACTGATTGGAAAAACTCAGAGTTTTTCTAGCGAAAGTGTCTTCGCACTTGATACTATGAAAGTGAGTTAAAATACCAGTCCGACACAAGCAAACCAGCATAGATCCCCAAACCGAACAAATATCAAACGTTGAGTGAATCATTCTTACCTTTATTATCTCACCTTCACAGTAACCATCAAACTCTGCCCTGAAAAAACGGAAAGAAAGAATGAAGAGATAAATAATCATACCACTGAAAGGATTATGGGTATCAGATTAAATTGGATAGAGCTTTAAGAACATACGCAGCAAGCTCTTTCTGCACACGCACTGCTTCAACTTGTACTACATTTTGAGCTTTCTTAACTGTTTCATACAGATTTTGCATATTACCGAATATTCCAGCCTGCATCACAAGTGAGCAGACATAACAGTACATCAACTTAATATTTAAATCAAGGTTTCTATTCTTAAAACTGCTGGACTAGCTCCACGTTGACCAAGAAAGATTCAGGATACTGTAACAGAAAACAACATAGGATCATAGTGACAATTATGCTAGCAACGACATGAAGTCACTATCAGCATATATTCTAGTAAACCAAAGTGGCCACCGTGATATATGACCTCAAGCTTGCAATGTCACCATTACACAAGACAAAGCAAATGATGATAACACTATCCGCATAGCAACCTTATAGTTCGACTATAATTATAGCTAGCAACCCCAATTTACGCCCATCCCATTGCCCCTTATCCTGAACAAATCCTGCCACCAATTGTGTGAGCAAGATATAATGATCCATAATAAACATAGCTGGACCATGTTCGACTAAATTACAGTTGGCAGTCTAATGTCAGAATCTGATGGGCCTAGCGCTGCATAAAGCTACTTAGCCTACAAATGGAAGGGCTACGAAACCCTGCAATCTAAGAGTGCATGAAGCATATAAATTTGATTTCTTGTCCACACATGAAGCATGTAAAAGTTAAAACTAGTTATCCCCTTTCATTTTAACAGAGTTTGTATTGACTTGACATACTTAACAGAGGAATACAAAGGCGCAAAAAAAAGATTATGAGAAAGATCAGTGTTTGAAATTTCTTCGATACCATTGAAATTTCTATGGAAATATTGGAAAATTAGAGAAAGATATGGGAAGAGGGTGATGAAGTCTAAACTTCACCCTATATCGGAGAAACTCTTAAATTTTGACTAAAATCAATATAATTCATCGATATTTCCGACATATCGGTTAAATATTGGAGTAACTCTTCTGTCTATACCAGTGTATGACATTCCCCAAAATTTCATTTTAAATTTCCACGTTTTGAGCAAATTTTTCATCATTTCCATCGAAAGCAAGCGATGTCAATATATGTTATTTCCACCAATGCCAATATTTTAACCAGTGAGAAGGATTAACGGGTATATAAATTCAGTAGACAGCAATTCTAATGATCATACAAAGTTTGTCTGCCCAAGACAAGATCCAAAAAGATGGAAAAACAAACTACAAGAGGGAAAATGCTAAACCTTTGAAGCTGCATCATCACCCTTTTCAGCGTTATCCTTTTTTCCTCCTCCAAATAAGCCATACACACGGGAGGAACGGGGCGCCCTCCTGGTCTTAACACCAGGCCAAGAAACAATTGAAGGACATGCTGGATGTGAGTTTACTACTTCACCTATAATCAGAAAAAGCAGTAAGCTCGATTTGTAATCAGAAATTACACAATAACCCCGTCTCACGGCATATTAGGCAAAACATTTTTGCATAACAAATCAATGATTAACAGATTGAGCATCCATTTCGGAGATTCGCAAACATTAAAGAACATAAATTTTCAAAGCCCACCATCTAGTTTGACATCCTAAACAATCTAGCTCAGCTAGGTGGCATCAAATTTCAATGCCGAGAATATGGTCCAACTTGCCAACCATAATTTCTCACTGTGCCAAAGCTACGATTCTTCCTAAAGTGTTTGCTAGTAAGGGCATAAAATTGGTATAAGAAGGAACTCAATCTCCGTTCTATCTTGTTTCCAAAAACCCATAATTTTTCTATGCAATTCGAGACATATTTGCATACAAAATTGAAAGGATTGCTACTGGTACTAAGCCAAAACGTATCGAGAGGGAGAGAGAGGTAGCTTACGGAAAGAGAGGTGCTCCTGGGAGTCGGTGAGGCGGTGGAAGTTGGAAAGCCGGGAGGTTAAAGCACTGGTCGACGCCATTGACGGAGTGCGAGAGAGAGAGAGGAAGAAGATAGAAGAAGCGAAAAAGTACAAGTTGTCGTTTACGGAAGGAAGGAAGAGGGTGTAATTCACTGCCACTCTCTCGCGCTGTCTCTCTGTTTTTGGATAGGGTGGATCTTTTTGAACAAAACTTTGGTAATTTTATTTTTATTTTTAATTTCTTTTTATTTTTATTTTCTTTAATGAAAGGGTCTGTTCAACTATATAAATGGAAGAGGATCATCTCCTGAGCTCAGGATGGGGATCCTTCTAACCACGAAATTTGGGTCTTGAAAATTTAATTCAACAGTTGCAATTATTATAATTTTTAGAGGGTTCTCTTGTTTGGAGCCGTTGGATTAAATTTGAACTTCGTGGTCAGGAGGATCCCCATCCTGAGCTCACGAGAAAATCCTCTTCCGTTATAAATAGGCAAAAGTTAAAGCGATAATATTTGCTAGGGACATGAGCAAAGTAGATGTAAAATGTCACACTGTTTAGTTTCGTAACTACAACACAAAAGAATTACAGGTAAAAAGAGGAAGGGATTGATACTGATATTATTGCTTTCAGTTCTTTTCTTTTCCTTTGTTGTGTGTATTGTGATCACATACGGAGTGCTCTTTATATAGAGCAACATCCGTGACAAACCAAACAAACAAAATGATTGCTCTTTTTGAAAGCATCACACAACAACTATTACCCTACTATTCTCAAGTTTCACTGTAGGCATTCATTCATCGTCATAATTTTACAACAAAGATAGATTTCAAATGACTTAAAAACTTTTTCTTAGTGCGCACACAAAATATCGTGCGAAATCTTAACAATTTCTTCTTGCACAAAAACTACTAACTATTTACTCTCGATTTTGCCTAGTTCAACAAAATTCATCATAAAACCTCATTTTGGTAATATTTTCATGCGGTATATTCCGAAGATGTTCAAAGTCGACGAATCTCCATTCCGACTACGGTTTGGGTCATGAAGAGAAGAAATTACATTTAGCTTTCGGAAAATTTTCAAACGTTAATATTATGAATGACTGGTTACAGAAGAACCGCTTCATTTTTGTAGGTTGATCTCGCCTATTACTTTGAAATTTATAATTGATTTTTCTATTTTCAGCTTCAAATTTTAATAAAAAAGATACTCATCATTTCTCAATAAATGATAAGACCATTCTTAATGGCTTATAACATTTTTGTAAATGATTGAAAATGCTTTTAATTTTTAAAACCAATAATTAGTAAAAATACAAGTAAATTCTGAAAAAAGTACTTCAAGTGCTCTTGAAACCCAAAAAATTTTGCTCTAAAAACTCTTTCAGTCATTTTAAAAACACTTCCAGACAAGCTCTTAATCGACGGTTAAAAAATTGTACAAACATCGTCATAAAACCTCAGCATTGCCAGTCATATTATATATTATTCTAATTGTCTTCAAAATTTAATCCAGAGTTGTAGTCTTTATCAAGACATATATATGGATAATACATTCCTCCAAGCAACACCTTCCCGTTCAAGACATAATAAGATGCTTATACATTCGTCTGGTAAATTACAACTACATTTCTACTTATCAAAAGGTAACACAAAAACTTGCACTGTGAAAAAGAAAGAAAACGCAAAAGCACTACAGAGAGGACGGATGACGGATCATTCCAAAACGAGGGCAAATCTGGTCTCCGCAACGCAACCCTATGAAAGTAAGATAAGAAGATGGTCAAAAGAAGTTGAAACTTAAACCTCTTCAAACTTGGTATAAAGGAACAAAAAGACTAAGATTTACTTTTACAAGCAGTTCACAACGATTCATGCGATGGCCTAACTGGAAATGTGAGGCCAACATCAGCAATTCTGATTAGTGAGTTTTAAGTAGGATTAAAATATGTGCCTTGATTCCTTTACTTCCCCAGAATTAAGGGAAAACCTGATTTCAAGTGTGTGTTTATGTGCATCGACATATCTATTTTCACAACCCAAATCAAGGTGATTTTTTCTCAATCTTTTTGACCTTTGTTCCATAGGAGCAAGACCTTGGTTCCGTAGGAGCAAGTCAGAAAGATTGAGAAATAGAACCATCTGATCGTAATAGATAGTAGGACATGTCTCAAACATCATCTTATACATCAATCACTTCAAAGCATGCGCGTGTCCTACAGTCCTAGTTATAAATCCTCATAACTACGGCAAATCTAGTTGTAGACTGGATTCACTTTCATACGAATATTTGGATATGGCTCAGATATCATATTGTAAATGCTAACAATTTTATATGATTACAAAGCAACAGCTCATTCAAACCTAAATCTACATATTTAGATTGTGGTACTGCCTGTGATCAATAGTTTTATATCCCATATGGGGAGTCCCCGCGGGAATAAGTTTCCCTTAAAGTTCATAGACTTTCAATAAGTATAGCACCATGCATTTCCAGATCGGCTATGAGTTATTAAATTCCCATTGGTGATAAATAGTGATTTGTAATCCCCCCAAATTGCACCGATCATCAAAATCAGAAGATTAGGTGTGGAAGGATAGCAATACTATTTAAGTGGTTAATAACAAAGCATGACTTGCATTGGTAGCAATAACAAATTTACTTGTAATTATAGTTATTCCAAACATGACAACTATAATTATTAGCAACTCAATCATCAATAACGAAATCTTATCAGTTATACGTAACAATTTATGGATATATCAAATCCTTGGTCTTCCCATTTTGACCGAGCAACGTCTATACAGATTTTAGACAAGTAGCACAAGTATTGCTATACCAATGTCCAATAACACTGACACGGGCACATGACTCTGTAATATTGAAAGCTAGATGACCATAATGATCTTGAAACAGCCGAAATAACCGAGGAAATAAAACCATAACGTGAATAAGAGTTAAGAAAAGAGTTCTACCGGGAAAATCAGGAATCAGCTCATGGATACGTCCTCTTCATCTGAACTGATCTGTATAGGTCCCTTCAGACCACCTTCATTATCACCAAGAATCTCCCGTGCTGCTTTCTCAAGGAATTCCTTGGCAGCAGATTGAACTGATTGTTTATTAGGGGATTGATATTTCCTTTTCTTTGGGGCATTCCTTTCTAGATACTTCATGGTTGGCCCGTCTCCTTTGCTAATGGCTCTCATACTTTGCCTCTGATCTGAACAAAATCAGCTATTATTGAGTGGAATGATATAAGGTGTTTAAAAAGTGACGATACTGACATAAAAGGTCAATGACCAACTTACCAGGGGTGAGGTCTGGCAAAGAATGCTCGATGAAACGGGTAGCTGCCTGATGATTTAACGTAGTGGATGGTCGCAAAGGTGCTTGAACAAAATCAAATTGTCAAAAGAAAATAAACAACCCACCAGTCAAACAATCATAAGTAAAAATGGAAATTTGCAAACAATTCAATATGTAAAACACATGAAACACGATATCTAGGATATATGTCATGTGTAGCAATAATCTGTAATGTCCTTCTTGGTTGCGGCATTGTTTGAGACAACAAGGAGAACACTAAGCACAGCCGCCCACATGACACGTGCGCGAATGGCAGCACCTCAATCTATAGCCCGCAGTCACAGACGGAAAACAAGGAAAATGCTAATCACAGTCTCCCACACAACACTGAGTTCGAATGACAGCACCCCAAATCAATTACTAACGGTAACTCGCTTGGCGCAGGCAACTGCGCTTAGCATATCTCGATACTACAATATACAAATCGATCCATCAATAATGGCACTTCCAAAAGAAGAGCATGTACCTTTACTCAAATCCACCAACTTCTCAAGCTTCTCCTCGTACAATTTTAATCTATCCTACATAAATGAGACAACAAAAACAGAAAAGTATTCAACTTCAACCAATTCAAACAGTTACGCAAATCCGATAATCTCAAAAACCATGAACTCACACACACAGACATGCATAAACCCAGAAACAATATCCACATAAATTCGATAAATTTCAAGAATTTGATTAAAAAAATATACAAATATTAGCAAACTTACGAACTCCGTTTTGACTGGATGGTTAAACGGGTTTACTCCAGTGCACCTCAGCCTCACTGTAAAACCAAAAAGTACAAAAAATCAACTAAAATTCGAACTGGGTTACCCAAAAACCTCAATCAAATCGGAATTAACTGAAAATTGAGTGAAGGAAAGCGAAGACTTACAGGCAAAAAGGAGGGTGGTGGCCTTGGAGAGCATAAGCAGCGAGTGGGCGCGCTCGAGCGGCGGCATTTCTGCGAGGACGTCGGCGTCGGCGAGGGAGAGGAACTGGAGGAGGTGGGGTCGAAGTTCTTCCACGTCCCCCAAGGTTTTCTTCACTGATTCCATCACTGAATCTGGTATTATCGAGCTTCCTTCCATTGATCTCCGTCTCTCGCTCTCTCTATCTTTCTCTCTCTAAATCTATGTGCGGCTGTGGCAGAGAAATAGAAGAGAAAATAAACTCAGAGGGTGTGAGGGTGGCAGATTTAGACAGCGAAATTTCCAAGTTCGGAGGCAGTAAATGTCGAGTTTTTGAGGGGGCTAGGGCTTTTGTTTTAGTGCCAAAAAAGAAGAGGGGATTTGAGATATGAAATCAGGGTTTATGGTGGCAATTTAGGGACAAGAGTGCACAACAACTCTATATTATAAATTACGATGTAAAAATTATTTCGGTACAAAACTAATCGAATAAGAGATCATTTAATTATCTAAATGTATAAAAATAAATTAACGGATTCGATTCACGAATTACGAATCGTTTATCTATTTACTATCACTGATTGCCTAAATAATCTCAATCTTAATTAATCTTTTTGTAAAGATAATCGTTATAGAGTGATTTTTAATTCAAACGTCGTAACAGAAAAAAGAGTGCAAATAGAGAAATTTTTTTTTAAAAATCTTTCCTAATAAAAAGACGACTGGCAGTGAAATATTCGAACGATGCAAGCGAAAACTATTGTCTGCTTACACAACATGCACATGTGGTATTACGAGTTCATTAAGTTATAATATAACTGACACACCCCGATCCAGAGGATCCAAGTGTGCTGGCCGTCACGTGAGCGTGACGTAACCATAAGTGCGACACGGAAGCGAAACAATAACATGCATAAGAAGGAATTCAAACCAAACTCTAGCAGAGCAACCTACTAGAATAACAGGACGAGTTATAAAGTAAACACGTGAATTCAGAGTATATGTTAAAGTGCAGTCAAGTAGGACTAAAATGAAAGTACATCACCCTCAGGTGAGTCCTACATGTCAAGAGTCTGTCAGAAAGCCGGAATAAGACCTCGAGAACCACCAACCGCTAACTAGAACCTGGAGGGGCGCAAAACAAAATGAGTGGGTCAGTAAAACCAAATAGTTTTCCAAAACAGTTCATTAAAAACAATTTTAACCCCTCACCGTAAAAACCTGTATACTTTCCCAGAAAATAGTATATAAACATATATATATATATATATATATATATATATATATATATATATATATATATATATATACGCAACATCAACACTCAGCACATATTCATCATCATAACATCTCAGAAATGATATGTCATGCCCAAAATATAATCAGAATGCATCAATATCAATCAGGTGAAATAATAAATCAACCGGAGACCCTACAACGGTCCTGTACGGCTGATTCTAAAGCTCAACATCCAATCCAACCGGAGTCACCTCGGTGACCTGTACGGTTCAACTCTACACGTCACTCGGAACTACATATAGTAGTCTATACGATGACAGGTGTATAAATACGCTCTAGTGCTTCTCTCATCAATCATCAGCGCGCATAACTAAGGTCACCCACTAGTCGGAATCACATCTAGTGATCTGTACGACTAGCATGTCGGAACCCTCACATGGTCTGTACGACATCCACCTACTTGGATCCAAGACGAGCATGCGGTGTGGTGAATAACAATATAAGCATTATCACCTAGGTGCAGGTCATGAGCTTTCAATGCAATCCATGATAAATAACTCAGCTGAAAATAAATAAACTCACCTGAGCGTCCACCGCGTCATTTCACATATATATATATCAATTATCAAACTAAATATCTCAACAGTTTCATGCATGGCAAATAGATTCATAATTTTCACATAAACGTATTTTCTGGGAAAAACAATTGTATATAGGTAATACGAAATTAAAACTGCCCACTCACTGATAAGTCGAGGGGTCGTAACCCCCGTGGCGTCTCTGGATGCGCTCGTCCTCGGGATAGGTGTCACCTATATGCGAAACAACTATAAAAACGTTAATTTTAAACACATCACCAACATTTCGTAATAACTTCTCATACGATGCTCAATTTGGGTATATGAATATACCACATCGACCTACTCGACGTCGCATAATTTTTAGAAAAAATTTTGGACCTTCCACATGCCCTTACGTGCCGGCTAGGGCACGGCCCTACGCGCGGCCCACGCGCAGGTACCTTAACGGAATCACAGACGGCGTCAAGAATATTCCTCGGAATATTCCGTCAAAAACTAACGGTTACAGTCAGAGTTAACTAACGGCGTTAGCATATTCCGTTAACTTTAACGAAATATGCCGTTGTCTTCTCCGACGACTCGCCGGTCGCCGGTGACGTCGCCGGTTTCTGGGTAAGGTTTCCAACTATGGTTTCTCACTCATTTCTCAACCATTTTTCACAAAATTGGTACCAAAATGAAGCTATAAGCATGAGGAATCACATTACACCAATTTCAAAGTCTAAAATCCACTAAATTTTACCTGAGGTAGTTCGATAATTCGGCCAAACTTTGAAAGCTTCGTTCTTAGTCCTCCGACGTCCAAATCCTACCAACGAAGTACCCCGAAGCTTGTGAGAACCTCCTTAAGCTCACTGTGAGCTTGAAATTCCCTGAAACACAACATTTTACGTTCGCATGAACAGTGACCAAAAATGGAGGTTCGGGTTTCACGCGATTCCGAGGGTTTCACTTCCTAAAACTAGTACCAAACGACTCACAACGTCTCAAGGATGAAAATACATACCTTAGTTGCCTCGATCCGTCGAGTTTTGGAGATTTTTGGGTGTGGGCGTACGTTTGGGTGTGTAGAGAGAGGGAGAGAGAGTCGGGATGAGAAGAGAGAGAGAGACACGGGGAAGGGATGAATAACAGGGAGGTGTATGAGTGGTCCAAGATCAAATCCACGCCATCCATTTACATCCCTAACCAAACAAACAATCCAACCTTTCAAAATTTTATCCAACTTAATTAATATTTCCAATAGTTTAGGAAAAATATGAATATCTAAAACATATCACACACACACCTTAGTGCCCGTTAAGGGCAATTCAGTCATTTCACATTCCCGTCAAAGGTACCTCCGGGACGGGCTGTGACAATAACTGAATACAAAGCTTAGTGCTAATTATTAGTCATCGACTCATCTACTATAATTTGAATGAATTAATGAATCCGTAATATGTTTTTACGACGTAACGGTTCCATCAATTAAAAGAATTGTCATACTAAAAATTTCAAATGCATTAATGTATTTCACTAATGGTTCACCAAATTAACATCTAGTATGCTTTGCCTAACATATGAATTTAGAGAATAGCCATAAATAAAATAATATATAAAAAATTGGCATAAACTACAAATCATAATTGAGTTTTTCATGTTTTTTCTCTTTATAAATTTTGTATTTTTATCGAGAAGGGGGAAAATGAATTTGGAGCCAAACAAAACAACAAAAATATCCAAAACCCACCACACCCCCACATACATGATTACATTTCAGCCTACATCGATGGAGGGAGGGCTACCCAATTCACCCCAACACCTTCTCCAATTTCAAACTCCCACTTCAACGAACCCATAGTCGATTCCATCTTCCTCCATAGCAGCAACCCTTCTGCTCTCTCTCTCTCTCTCAGCAGCGGAACGCGCACACATTTATTTGCTTTCACAGTAGAAATTCAACTAACAAAATGAAGAATCCGTCTTCAATTTCTGTGAGTTACTCATTCTTTAGCTCATAAAGTGTATTATCTATGGAATTGTTGATTGTCTGCTCTTCAAGCATGTGCTGTAGCAGTGTAAATTACAGTGTTGCTTTCACTGACGATAGGATATTTGCTGGTTCATTGAAAGCTCGAAACTTTGGGAAGTTGAAGGTTTGGGGATGTGGGTCTTTGTCGAACTTGAAGAAAAACCGGAAAAAAGGGATGGGTTTTTGTGGGTTTGTGATGAAAAGGTCAGAGGAGGAGGTGGTGGTGGGGAAGAAAAGCCCGAAAATTTCAGTTTCTTCTGAGGAAGTTGTGAGGGTTTTGAAGTCAGCTTCGGACCCGAAATCTGCTTTAGCATTGTTTAAGTCATTTGCTGAGTTGCCTAGTGTTGTTCACACCACTGAGACTTGCAATTACATGCTTGAAGTCTTGAGGGTTGATAGGAGAGTGGAGGATATGGCTTATGTGTTTGATTTGATGCAGAAGCAGATCATAAATAGGAGTTTGGAGACTTACCTTACTATCTTTAAGGGTCTTGATGTCAGAGGTGAGATTCGACAGGCACCATTCGCTCTTGAAGAGATGCGAAAAGCGGGGTTTGTATTGAATGCGTATTCGTACAATGGGTTGATCTATAATCTTATTCAGTCTGGATATTGTAGGGAGGCTTTGGAGGTTTATGAAAGAGTGGTGTCAGAAGGGATTAAGCCGAGTCTTAAGACTTACTCGGCACTTATGGTGGCACTGGGGAAAAGAAGGGATGTTAAAACTGTTATGAGCTTGCTAAATGAGATGGAAAGTTTGGGATTGAGGCCTAATGTTTATACTTTTACTATATGCATTAGAGTACTTGGGAGGGCGGGAAAAATTGACGAAGCGTATGAGGTTTTTAAGAGAATGGATGATGAGGGATGTGGCCCCGATGTTGTGACTTACACCGTTCTCATTGATGCTCTTTGTAACGCGGGTAAACTTGATAAGGCCAAGGAGTTGTTTGTAAAAATGAAAGCCAGTGGTCATAAGCCTGACCAAGTAACCTACATTACTTTGCTGGATAAGTTTAGTGACGGTAAAGACTTGGACACAGTGAAAGAATTTTGGAGTGAAATGGAAGCTGACGGTTATGCTCCTGATGTGGTTACTTTCACCATACTTGTCAATGCTTTATGCAAAGCTGGAAATGTTGATGAAGCATTTAATATGTTGGATACCATGAGAAAACAAGGGGTCTCACCGAATCTTCATACTTACAACACATTAATTGGTGGACTTCTGCGGTTATGTAGGTTGGACGAGGCATTGAAGCTTTTCGATAGTATTGACTGTCTGGGTGTTCCACCTACTGCTTACACATACATCCTTTTCATTGATTACTATGGAAAGTGTGGCGACTCTGGCAAAGCTATGGAGGCCTTCGAGAAGATGAAAAATAAAGGCATCGTTCCTAATATTGTTGCTTGTAATGCATCTTTGTACAGTCTTGCTGAAGAGGGTAGACTTCAAGAGGCACAGGATGTCTATAATGAGCTCAAATATTATGGGCTTTCTCCAGATTCAGTTACTTACAACATCATGATGAAGTGCTTTAGTAAGGTTGGGCAAATAGATGAAGCCATTGAGTTACTCTCAGAGATGGAAAGAAATGGGTGCGAAGCAGATGTAATTATTGTTAATTCTTTGATTGACATGCTTTACAAGGCTGACCGAGTAGATGAAGCATGGCAAATGTTTTACAGAATGAAGGAAATGAAGCTCACTCCAACAGTTGTGACCTACAACACATTACTCGCTGCATTAGGCAAAGATGGAGAAGTCCAAAAGGCCATTGAAATGTTTGAGAATATGGCCGAACAAGGGTGTCCTCCAAACACAATAACTTTCAACACACTCCTGAACTGCCTTTGCAAGAATGACGAGGTCACTCTGGCCTTGAAAATGTTCTGCAAAATGACCACAATGAGTTGCAGTCCTGATGTTCTGACCTATAACACTATAATTTATGGCTTAATCAGAGAAAACAGAATTGGTTATGCGTTCTGGTTCTTCCATCAGATGAAGAAATCACTACTTCCTGATCATATAACATTGTGTACCCTCCTACCCAGGGTAGTAAAGGATGGGCGTATTGAGGATGGTTTCAAAATTGCTGAGAACTTTGTGTATCAGGTTGGGGTACGAGCAGATAGGCCTTTTTGGGAAGATTTAATGGGAGGGATTTTGATTGAAGCTGAAATAGACAGAGCCATTTTATTTGCTGAAAGGTTGATCTCTGATAGGATTTGCCGGGATGACTCTGTACTGATTCCTCTACTTAGAGTTTTGTGTACGCAAAGGAAAGCTTTTGATGCGCATAAGGTATTTGAGAAATTTACGAAAACTCTTGGAATTAAGCCAACACTAGAAGCATGTAACTACTTGATTGAATGGCTTCTGAAAGATCATGCCGCTGAAAGAGCTTGGGATCTGTTTAAGGAGATGAAGAATGGTGGTTGTACCCCTGATGTATTCACCTACAACTTGTTACTTGATGCTTATGGGAAGTCTGGGAACATCACCGAACTCTTTGAATTGTACGAGGAGATGATATTTAGGGGATGCAAGCCTAACACCGTAACCCACAATATAGTCATCTCCAGTCTTGTGAAATCTGATAGCGTGGATAGTGCTATAGATTTATATTATGATCTCGTAAGTGGTGATTTCTCTCCCTCTCCTTGTACATATGGTCCTCTCATAGATGGACTTTTCAAGTCAGGAAGACTAGACGAAGCAATGCATTTCTTTGACGAGATGGCCGACTATGGATGCAAACCTAATTCTGCTATTTTTAATATTCTTATAAATGGGTTTGCGAAAACAGGTGATGCAGAAGCTGCTTGCGACTTGTTTAGAAGGATGATTAAAGAAGGGATAAGACCTGACCTGAAGTCTTACACCATTCTTGTGGATTGCCTCTGCCAGGCAGGGAGAGTGGATGATGCTGTGGACTATTTTGAGGAGTTAAAACAAAGTGGCCTCGATCCTGACTCCGTTTCTTACAACCTTATGATCAATGGACTTGGACGATCACGGAGGGTAGAGGAAGCACTCTCTCTTTATGATGAAATGCGGACTAGAGGAATCGCTCCTGATCTTTACACATACAATTCGTTAATACTCAATCTGGGACTTGTTGGAATGGTGGAGCAAGCGAGGAGGATTTATGAAGAACTACAACTTGTAGGCCTTGAACCTGATGTGTTTACCTACAATGCTCTCATCCGACTGTATAGCACATCCGGGGATCCAGATCATGCATATGCAGTTTACAGGAACATGATGGTTGGTGGCTGCAGCCCCAATGTAGGAACATTTGCACAGCTTCCCAACCAAACTTGACTTACAAGATATACAAGTCTGACTTATCTCCGTATCTGCGGTACGTGTCCAAACACAAATTACAAATTCTGGTGTGTTTAGGTTTCTCTCAAACTTTTGTCTGAACCTAGCTGTTTTCCAGGGTGATGATTTTGCAACAATTCAACTCAACGCATACAGATTCAGTTTTCCAGCATTGATGTTTGTAAGTGTAGATGTGTATCTGCGAGGAAGTAACATGTATTCGGTATTACCTTTGACCCCCGATATACTTTGTACGGTTTCTGTTGTTAACATATAAGTGTAAATGCTGTATCTAGTTTATCTCTTTCACGCCTGCTATGTCAAATACAGTTGAATCATATTCTGTAATGGCATAAACAGATTATTATACGAAGCTATTACGTACATAATGTTCATATTTCGTCTTGCTGAGATTGTTTTGTGAAGATTTCTTCGGAGGGTTTTGCGCGAACTGCCCCCGAAGAATGACCAAAATGTTAAATGATGTCATCCCAGGTTGCATTGAGAGTGAGTATCTGATATAATATGACACGTTTACTAATCCGTAATCTGGCAAGGAGGACACTATCCTAGGAACGTTCGGACATTCACCGCATCGAGGACAAGACCACACGCGTAATAAAACCGAAAAAAGACCAATTGTATTTATCTTTCGCAATGACAATGAGATTGTTTAAGGCCTTTGGCTTTCACTATGAGTAATTTAAACATTCAGAGAAACCTGATCTTGCACTGCAGTTTTTTTCTTTCCAACCTTTCTGCCATTAACTACACGATTTTTACGCTTCTTCTCTTCTCTTACGGGCTCCGAAACAATGTGTTCTCCTCCTCCTCCTCCTCCTTCCGGCGAGACACGAGAGGGTTTATTTACAACAGCTTCATTAGCATGTTTTTTCTTCCTTGCCAACTTCTTAGGTTGTACATCAGAATTCTGATGACGGACTTCTGGTTCGGTTTCTGCTGATTTTATCTTCAGCAGATGGCTATACCTTCGTCTCAAAAATCTGAAACTCCGAAGAGAGAAGCAAATTACTATCCTACCTGCGGACAGAAAACATTGCAAACACACAGAAACCAGAAGAACAAAATCATACCGAATTTCCGCCAAAAGAACGTCTCTTTTCTGCTTCGCAGCTTGCATCATCTTCTTCTTTGATACAAATTCCTATCAGAACATAAAAAGAAACAATGTCCATCTTTTATTCATACAATCAAAACCGCACAAATTAGAACCCGATTAATTTCGTTTCTTCCATCATAGTCAATCCATTGTTTCCAAACTTTAGTAAACAAGTATTTCAGATACTCGAAAACAACTGTTAGTAAGCGCTTTAGTAAGTTGGTCAAGGCAGTGTGCCCGCACCTCGGACCAAGTTCAAATCCCCGTAACAACTGTGCGTTAGTAAGTTGGTCATGGCAGTGTGCCCGCCAACTCGAGCCAAGTTCGAATCCCCTTTCCAGTAGATTAAAGTAGATCACATATCATCTCGATTCAGAATTGTTCTCAAACCTTGTTTTCTCAATGACAACAAACTAACTAGAGGGTAACACAAACACCATAATTAAAGAAAACTAATCCAAATCAACACTTAATCATACAAGGATTTCAATAAGACTTAGGAAAAACATAATTAGCAAGAGAATTTCAATAAGAAAAGCAAGGCCAAAACAAAAGTCGGAACAAAAACTAAACCTTTTGTCGTAAAAGGTAATCCTGCAGAAGACTTTCATGTCTGAACTTTGTCCTAGTTTCCTCATCAGCAGGCTGAGATTGCTTACAGTTGCCAGCAGCCCTTTTCATCTTCCTCTTCAAATCCCAAATTTAATCACAAAAACCCAACAAAATTCAAGAGAGAAAAGCGACCAAATTCGAAACCCAGTTGAACCCTCTTCATCTCCTGCTCAAAGGTCCAATCTTTGACCATTTAACAGTGAAAAAACCAAAAATCCACATCCAATCAGGAAATAAAAATCTTATTTTTAGAGACCAAAAAATACCCTCTCTCAAATTCTAGTAAAAAAAAATAGATAAAAACCTTATAGATTAAGGAAAGGAAATGAAAAGCCAAATCGAAAAAGGAGATAAGGTTTTCGATTCCAGAGAGACAATGGAGAGAGACAATGGAGAGAGAGAGAGAGAGAAAGAGAGAGATACAGGAGGAACAACAACAATAAATAAATAAATGAAATTATGGAGAGAGATGGTTTTTGTGTGTATACAGAAAACAGATGGACATCTGTCTGTTTCGTTTTTTGGGTCTTTGAGAAGAAACTCTCTGGGTTGTGAGAACCCGAAAAGGCCCATGGAGGAGGGAGACAAAGAATACAGAGTAAATGAGTGATGAAGAGCCTGAAGATGGAATGTTACAGAAGGGCAATTGTGGAAGGTGAAAAAAGTTTTGGGTTTGAGGAGAGAGGGGTTGGTGGCTGTTGGATTGGAGGACATTTGAAGACATGTATCCATCCTTCCTCTCCAGCTGGGGGGACATTTTGGGGAGAGAGAGAGTATTGAGGTGGGTAGAGAGAGAGAGAGAGAGAGAGAGCAGCTTAATACATCAAAACTAGCCAGCTGTTTGCTTTTTTGCAGTTTGTAGGCTTCTAGCTGAGAAGGGCTTTACCATTGGGGCTTTGAGATGGTGAGGTCTTAAAATTACCAAAATACCCTCCTTGAAATTTCAGTTTTCAGATTTAGGACACGTTATTTTTTTATTTTTTTTATTTTTTTATAATAGTGTTTTGTTATAAAAGAGGTAAAGGAATCTACGAACGCTTCAAAAAATATAGAATACTTTGAACTAACAGAATATTTTTTTATTTTTGTTGTTCTATTATTTTGTTATTTTTTTGTCTTTCCCTTCCTAGAGCTTTTGAAAGCTAAGAGATGTGGTTTCCTAAAATCTGGAGTTTTTATCACAAACGGTATTTTTAAGTTTTGAAAGGTCACTTTGGTTCTTTATGTTTCAAACTCATAAATTTCATTCAATTCTATTGAGTTACTCATCAATATCATGTTTCCTCATAGATGGAATTTGAATTCGTAACACTTGCAACATGATGGATATTGCGTCTTGCTAGACTAAGGGCTGATTTGGTATTGCTGTGCTTTAAAAAAAAACTGTTTCTGCTGTGCTGTGAGAATAAGCTCATTTTTACTGCTTCACATTTTCAGCTTTTTTCACCTAAAAATATGAAAATAAGAAGTGTTTACCAAACACCTTTTTTTTATACCCACTTTTTATAAAAGCACATCAATACCAAACCATACCAAACCGGTACTAAATGGCCCTATGCCGCACCAGACCGTCGAAGCTGCAAACCGGTTTGGCAAATTGGTCCCAACCCGGTTTGTTTATGATTGCTTCTGAAATCGCAGCACTGCAAAAATGCAAACACACTTTTATCCAGATGGTATGGTGACAGTGAAACAGATAAAACACTTCACATCATTTTACTTGAACAGCTCAAAGATATATTAAGATTACATTCAAACACTCTGGTGGTACTTTGTTATAATCTGTACATACTATTTCAACGTGTGTTTCAACCGAAAAAACAAACATCGAAGATCACAAAAACGAGTTTTAACTAAATCGCTAATGATCCATTCGTTTTCCTTTTTTTTTTTCCAGGCTAAACAATCTACAATTACCAATCTGAGATTCACATTTCTTCTGAGAGAGTAAAAACGTGATGCAAATCTCTCTACTAATTTCACGGTACACAGCGGGCCACTACTTCGATTCACTTTCATCTGCCTTTGAATCACTTCCGTTTGAATCGCTGCCAGCTGCTTCTTCAGTCGACGAGGATTGCCCACCCTCAGACTCAGTCGACTGTTTGGGCTTCTTGAACTGCACCACGATCATGGTCATGTTATCGCATCCCTCACCACCAGCAGTCGATGGCGCCAGACACCTATCAAGGGCTCTCTCGCACACCACAGATAGCTTGCTTTCCTGCATGATTTACAATGGTGTCATACCAAGCAACATTATATGGAACCACTTCCAACTGCATTGCAAAAGTGCTGTCCTTGTTTTCAAACCAGGAAAACCAAAGAAAAGAAAGAGAAACATGCACTCACAGAAAGTAGTTGTTCACGTACAAAATCTACCACTTGCTGGCTAGACATACAGTCCCTGTAAGAAAGTAACAAAAATATCAACTCGATTTCCGACAATCATACCATAACTTAAAAAACATTAAACTGAGTTATCAAAAGCAGAATCATATCAGCAAGGATATATTGAACAAAAATATGAAGATAAAGAAAGAAAAGTTAAAGACGCATACCAGATGCCATCGCATGCTAGCACAATAAATTCATCGTCATCACAAAGCTCAACCTAATTAAAAATTAAGTAAATAAATTAAAATGGATGACAAAAGTAATAGCCAATAACTGTTAGTTATTTTTGCTTTTATAATAAAACACGTACCAAACGATTTTGGGAAACTTCAAAATGTAGACAGCCCCCCAAAACCACCATTATCCAAACTTCTATATTTTTCTAAATATCTTGTGAAAACTTTCAATGTCGCAAGTATATACATACAGTGTTTATGTCCGGACATGCAGTTATGATTTGTTTTTCATCTGGCAAAAATTTATTCTGCTTGAATTCCATGTCACCTGCGGTATATGCAAAATTAATGAGTACAGGGAACATAAAAAGCTATGCACTTAGCTCCCCCTCTACAAATATGCGCATGCACCCACACACTCAATGTAGTTTACAACACAACACTGAACGTATTCCAAGGAAGTTCCATACATCTATAAATATAAATTTCAAAACATAATTTAATTCCTTTGGATACAAATCTAATTGAGATTTCGGAACAGTGTTATACTAAGAATGCACATTCATGCACTATAATTACCTATAGCTCTTGCAAGGTTCAAACTTCCATTGACTCGTCCTGCATGGATGAAACCACCAGCTTTTAAAATCCTCTCCTTCTCAAGCTCAAGATCAGGTTTGTGGTCCCTTGACAGATTATATGCCTGAAAAATAGAAGTGACATCAGAAAACTATATGCAATTTACAGCAGGAAACAAGTATATACAAATATTCTCAATTGTAAACATAGGATCACATATAAATAGCCTTGGAATTTAGACCTCTCATCACTTTTAACCATTTGATATAGAAATGAAAAGACTTGATTATCTATTTTAAGCAATCAACATAACAAGAAAGAAAAACAACAGAAATATAATAAATTACCTGACCCTTCCTTGATATCACACAACGAGAATCACCAGCATTCGCCACAAAAAGTTGCTTGTTTCGAAGAATTGCAACACAGGCAGTGCTCCCAGAAGTTGGACCAGTAAAATCAGAGTGAGGCCCCTGAAAACATAATTGTGTTTAAATTGTGGAATTCCTTGACATTTGAAACCAAATGAAACAAATTACTTGCACTATAGATAATTTCTTGGTGTGTGCAGGGATGTCCCCATGTACTATAGATAATCTCTCGGTGCCTCAGGTTTCAATCCTAAACTGTGTTCGGTTTAAGATGGATCATCGGAATGGAAAATGGAACAGATGGAAAGGGAGTAGATTTCTCCCTCCTATTTGGTTTGAGAGGAGGGAAATTATTGGGCTTGTTTGGATATAAAGCATGGAGATAAATTTTCAACATTAGAGTCTAGAACTATAAATTTGCAACAATGGGATGGAGCCATGGTTTCCTTCCTCCAATCTGCCTTCCCCTACAGGAAGTATACTGCTATTTTCTTCTAACCATACGAATCGCAATACTAAATGATTAAGTTCTAAATTACCAAAGAATCCATGTGGTCAATTTAATATGCAATAAAGCCAGATAAAGCAGATCAGAATCTGCTCCAAAAAGAGACAATAAAGTCAATGAACTATATGGTTCTAGCACCTACCTCCTCAAAAGCCCAATCATCAGCTTGATCATTACCATTACTGCCCCTTGGAGACCAAATTAACCCTTCTATCATGCCAGTAAACTTGTTTATCTTATCTCCCAAAACAGCCAACTCTCTCCAACCCCTTTGTCCACGCATCATTTCATCCATTCTACATAAACCAACTAACAACATCTTCAACCTCAAAATTAAAAAGAGAGTCATAAGACCACAACAATAAAGACAGGTAATAAAAGCATTACCATCTCAAGTATCTATGATCTCACAAGGACCCAGGACAATATAGGCTTAAAACCATATGGCCAATATTTTGGCTTGATAAGCTGAAGGTATCATAAAGAACAGCCCAATACGATATAGCTTGACTAATTGTATTCGTACCCTCCTCTCAGAAAACAGTAAAAGGCAACTGAATTTAAGTAGATCAAAGGTAGTAACCTGAAAAAAGCTTTCTGAACAGAAGTTCCTATGTCTCCAGCCGCATATGCTTCATTCTTGAGTACTTGTTGGTGAAGATATTTTGCACAGAACTTAGCAACTACCTTGCCTAGAAAATTATTGGATTTTAAGTCAGATATAATACAATAAATGTAAATATTGCTAAATACTTCGAAAAGTGCAATGTAGATCTGATAAACAGAAAGCATTCATTTGAGAGAGAGAGAGAGAGAGAGGTCTCAACAATGATACCAAAAGTTTCAAATTCTTACCTCCATGGCCATCATAAACACCAAAGAATGAGGTGGATGCATCCAGATCAGGATATGCTGCATGCTAACAAAATAAATCATGGTAACAAACAGCACTTAATAATGTGACACCATTTTCTGAAAACAAAGTAAGTAATCACTGCACTTCCTCTTATACAGGATGCAAAAATATTTATGAATGCAGGAGAGTTTAGTTTTCCAACAATTTATCAGGAAAAGTAAACACGGAAAGGATTTCGTACAAAGAGAGAGAACTAGATTTTGAAAAGCTAAGTGGGATGGTTTCTACCAATTGGGGAAGCAAGTAGCAGTTTTTGTAAAGTACTACTTAGTCCCTACAGTCCAGATCATTTCTACAACAAGCAGAAGGCACCAATAGGGCTAGTCAAATAAACAGACCACGGGAAACTACCAGGCTACAAGCAAGGAGTAGCCAAGCCTAACCCTCTATCTGCACCATCATATGCCACAAGATAATTGACTTCTATCTTAATTAAAAGGACAGTAATAATCCGCCAAGTGGAATTAGATTTATGCAGTCAATTGAACATGTCAAGTAACATCATATTCAGTTGAATCCTAACTATAGCATGCTAAATAAAGACGGAAAAGGATACAAAAGTATAAACTTCTGAGAGGAAGAGGAAAGTTAAATGTACTCACAGCATCCTCCATTGTGGTACGCCATCCTTGCATGGACGACAAACCATATCTGACACGGCCATTCTCGCCATCTTCGGAGAACTTTTCAGTTTTAGGAGTGCTCAGATATGTACCCATTCCAGTCTGAAATTAAATAAAAACTCAATCAAAAACTTTAATCCACAATTCAATGCTGAAAAACTAAATTAGCCCGAAACCAAGTTACGAAGATATCGCTATTTGGTTATGAAGATAGATATAAATCACCAGGAAACCAAAGAAATGGCAAGGATTTGCCAAAATTTGTAAAGCAACCACAGATGTATCAACTCCTCTTCCTCTGTTAGTCTGTTATCATCTCACATGCCACACTATTCGAGACTGGATCAATTCGATCACAGCCAATCCGCCAGTATTAAACTTAACTAACTAACGATCAAATGATCTAAACATTCAAAAGCAGCAAACAAAGTCAGATTAAGGTATTAAATTCACAAACTTTAAGCAAAAATTGGACTGGAAATTATGAAAGGTAATCGGGAAACCACCAAGAACATATAAAGCACAAATTATAAGAAAAACCCAAATATCAAATGAAGCAAAATTTACATTCAAACGGGAAAAAATCATTAAAAAAATTCAAGATTAACCATAAGTAAGAAAAACCCAGATGCCAATTTACACGAAAATTAATGAGATGAAACCAAGAAAGAAACTTTTACATGGAGAATAGTATGACTTGAGATGCTTGAGGGTCCTTCACACCAGGGGGTACAGAGCAAAATATCAGAATCGGAGGTGGAAGAAAGAGCAGAAAGAATGGTTGCTGGGGCTTGTGGAGAAGT
Source organism: Malus sylvestris (assembly GCF_916048215.2). Lineage (NCBI taxonomy): Eukaryota > Viridiplantae > Streptophyta > Magnoliopsida > Rosales > Rosaceae > Malus > Malus sylvestris. The sequence goes on along the minus strand of NC_062267.1, from coordinate 4,170,000 downwards.
GGGTTTTGCAGAGGTTTGACAAAAGAGCCGGCGAGTGAAGTTTTGACGGAATCTAAGAGAAAACGAACAGGCAAGAGGTGGGATGAAAGAGTAGAGAGAGAGACAGACAGACAGAGACAGAGAGAGAGTGTGTGACAATAATTCTTCAGGAACGGCAGAGGATGGAGAGAGAAAGAGGAGAGAGAGAGAAAGAGCAAATCATCGGAGGAGAGAGAGAAGATGATGACTTCTGGAGGAAAGAATGATCTCGTTTGAAATTTGGGTAATTTCTTCTGCTCACACTGTCCACGAACTGCTTCATGGACTTTTCGTGGTTCTCGTAAAGAGGAAATAAATTGGGTACTTCCTTTTATTCAAGCCGTTAGCCGTCTTTCTATCTCGGGTAATTTGTATTTTCTTTTGTAAGAAATTTTATGTATTTTTCCTTGTGTTTTTAAGTACGGAGTCAAACGGCTATTTAGTACTACGTCAAGTAGTATTCTTCTTCACTTATAAGGTAAGAAGTTTTAGGTTTTATTTTCGTCAAAGATACATTTGAATCACGTTATTGCTCGCTTATTGTAAGGCTAAATCCACACCCCTTAACGTAGATAATATCGTTAGTTCAAAAAAATAAAATACAGGGTCAAACAGTGTTTATGGAGTCGTCTTCTTTCCCGAGCGCATGTAGCTTCTTTACTATATTGTATGAATAGCACTGTCCATTTTTAATTGTGTTGGTACATTAATTCAATCTCATGTAAAAATTTGCAAGAAATCCTATAGCTCGTGAAATTACTCTAATTTTTACCCCTTTCTTTTTTCTTTGTTTGATTTTATCTCACTATTTTATCATATTCCCTCAGAAGATACAAACAAAAACATGAGCAAAAACAAATGCAGATAAAAATCACTTTCTATTTCATTTTAAAGGGAATCGATTAGTGGTTTCATCACGGTAGTCTGCATTTTCGAAAGCCGGGATCTCACAGAGGCATTTCATTCTCCCTTAATTATTATCGTATGATACCAACATCAGAAATCGAACTCAGAACTTACTGTTTAGAATATATGGGCCCAGAATTCCTCTATAAAAATCACTCTCTATTTCCCAAGAATTGGACGTTTGGAGTTTCTAATGTATTTCAAGTTTTTGGCTTTGTCGGCAGAAAGACTAGCAAAAATTTGTTAAACTATTAATCACCGACTTATAAATACGACGCATAACCAAAAACAACGAGAAAATGACTCATCATAAAATTGGTCCATTTTGTAGGCATGTAGCTGGCAGCACATACATAATAGATTCACCGAATTATCAATTAATTTCCTATTAAACAACCCACTAATGCATGCAACAAAACCATTTTGTAGGCCTGTATTTCATACGGTAAGTAATGAGTTCGGTTCATGACGTTGATGAATCACGTAATGATGGTTAGAAGAGGTTGAAATGCCTCTGTAAGTTTTCATAACCCCAGACATGATGGACCAACTGATTATAAAAGAAAAAAAGTTAAAAAATATTCATAATTTGTGTAACAAAAAAGGAAAGTTGTTTTCTGCATTTTGGAAAGCATTCATAAGTCACGTGGCACCATGAAGAAATTTTTGTATATACAACTAATAATATGACTAAAAATTTCGATCTCATGGAAGTAGAAAGTTTCACATGTATGAAATAATTTCGTCAATTAAATTCCCTCACTTAAACATAAAAACAAACAAACAATCAAACAAGCAAAAAAAAACTATCTCCATTTGTAGGCAATTCATCATCACATGGCATCATGAAGAAATTTTTATACAATAAGGAGTTAAGATTCTCTCTGAATCTCTTTGTTCAGAGTCCAAATATCTAGGGATACAGATCGTTGAAGAGAAAAAAAAATATATGGATTCTTAGTTTATGTGAGATGGACCAGTAAAATAGGCCCATAAAGACCATAAAATTTAAAATAAGTGGTTCGAATTTCCAAATCAGTTAACATTGGACACAGACATTCAAAAAAAAAAATCTCAACTCATAAATTAGTAATAGGACATATTTCCGGCACCTTGCCTCCACAGTTATGAAATAATTTATTTATCTATCAATTCATAAACTTAGACACGAATCAACCAACAAAAAGACTCAGTTTCTTTCGTAAGCAGTCAGTTCTAAATCGTCCGTCTTAAAGGAGAAAGTTTTATGCGTATACAACCGATAATACGACAAATTTCGTAGCATCGTGTCAACATAAAGCTTTACTGTTACGAAATAATTTTGTTATATATCAAATCATCCACTTAAACATGACAAACAAACAAATAAACAAACTAGAGAACTGTTAAGGAGATTCTTTTAAAATGAGATTTTTCATGAAATCTTTGTCACCTCATGTTTTTAACACAATGTAATATTGGCACAAAAATTATACAAAAAATATAATCCTTAGCACTTCTCAGCAAACAAAACAAAGGCCTCGAACTTTCCTTCCATTTGTAGGCATTTCTAAGCCACATGCAGCTGGCGGCTTTCACTAGACAATGAAATAACTTCACTTTTTTGTGTAGAGATGTAATATTCACACATCATATTTTACTTCTCACACACCTTTTTAATTTTCGGTCATCGGATCGGATGAATTGAAGAAGATCAACGGACAAAAATTATCAAGAGGTGTGTGAGAAGTAAAATATGGTGTGTGAATAGCACACCCTTTTGTGTATTCGAGCATTATACATTTTGGTCAATTGCCAAATAATTTATTCGCTTGGAACGATTGTCGGAGTAGGATTATCTCCTTTTTTTTTCCCCTTCCCTTTCCTCCTCTTTTATTTGAAAGGTCACGGTTAAACCACGTCAATATCTTATATTAATTTTTTATAGCAAGAAAAAAACAAAATAAGAGAATGTGAGAGAACAGAATGGAAGGGGATGAAAAAAGAAAGAGAAAGAATCATAGTCCTTATGTTTATATAATGTTACCAAAAGTAGGAACAACGTTGAGGAGCAAGGTCACCTCCCTTGGATGGCATTCCATTTTTAAAGATTCGAATTCAATATTCAATTGGGATTTCTGTGTTAACGATTGAAGTTTTTTAGATAGAAGCAGAGTGAAGTGCGCAAAAACATTTAGTTTATTTACTAAGACATTTTATTGAACACTTGGTGGGCTTGTGTTAGTAGCCGAACCAAACTGCACACATGTCAACAAGTATTGACACATGCGAAACAATCTGATGAGTGCTATTGAAATAATTTGTTAGGTTTCTCAAAGCAACTTGTGATAGTCATTTCATCAACAACTCGGTGGGCAGAAAAGAGACCTGTACCAAATATTTAGAGTGTTCTCGGAAGATCACTTCTCAATATACATATGGCACTAGATGCAAGGAGTGTAACACATTGTTCTAGCCAACTTAACTGATCTGACATGTTGCATGGATTAGCACATCATCCAAACATTTCTTGTGCAAATGAACCATCATTTTCTCTTCATTAAAAGGATAGATAAAAGTCAAGTCACAGGTAGAGTTCGGTATGACATCGACGTCAGTTTGTCACTGGATTGTTGAATTCTTATGGTCCCAACCCCTTAAATATGCCAATAACCTAACATGTTTTTAGTAATTGGCTGTCGTTTTTCCTTGAAAACAAGCAGATGGCAAGTTGTAAACGTAAGTGCGGAAATAATCCCATCCATATGTTTCGATTAGTGTCGAGGCGAACGAGAGTGCGTACATTGTCTGTATCTTACTCGTTGCGTGTCACACTCAAAATCGAAATGTGAAGAAGACTCATGCCAAAGTGACTATTCCTGTCACTTCATGTTTTTAACATAATATTTTATAACGTTAGCATGAAAATTAACGTTAAATTGTGAAGTGACAGAGAGAGTTCATGAAGAGTTCCACTTTGAGAGATTCTCTTTAGCATTTCTCATGGTCAAAATTTAGAGATACCAAATCTTTTGCATCCAAAATAGGTGTGGCCTCTTTATGACCTATCATTGACCGACACATGATTATAAACTTAAATTTTTTTAGCTTTGTTGTCATAAACTTAAATGTGTCAAATAATGATTAAGGCAACAAAGAGGCAACACTCATTTTAGATGCAGAAGATTTGATCTCAAATTTAGAAATGGGAGTGCTACCAACTTTCTCACTGCTACTCATCTATAAAAGTAAAAGTTAAGGAGAAGCATACAATCACATCCATGTTTTAGTTTTCCTCCGACAGACCAAATACTCGCTATGTTGTGCAGTATCAAATTGTTAATCAAAATCGTGCATTTAGACGTAGTTTAATTTTGTTTATGATATTTGAACTCGTTACATGTTTTATATTTAATATTTAGGGAAGAGAAATGTTATAGGGATTTTCTCAAAAGTGACTCTTTATAGACTCTTTACCACCTCACAATTTGACGTCAATTCGAGAGCCAACATTATAAAACATTGTGTCAAAAGTGACAGAAAGTTTATAGAGAGTCCCACTTTTGAGAGAGTCATTATCATATGCTTTTGGAGAAACAAGAGCATCTATCATTAAGTATAGCACTAATAATAATCAACCATTATAATAATTGTATAGACCAATTTTTGAGAGATTTTTCAATGTGACCAAAACACGGGCTGATATACCACGTGTCCCTATACAAGTGGTGAGATTCTTGTATTAAAAAGTAATAACGTAAAAAATAATATTTTTCACCACTTATTTAACAACACGTGATGTACCACTTGTGTTACAGGCACAAGGAAAAAAATTCCCTTTTTTTTAAGAGGCAAGGAAAGGGATAGCATGAAATTGGTAAAATTCTAGTCCTCGGAACATGCAAAATAAAGTTTATCAAAGTGTAATTCAAACGCTACTCATTATATCGTTGTATAAATGCATATGTTGGCCTTTTAATGTGGGATTCAGATAAGTCATGATGTCTTTATTAACCCATTTCACTACACAATCTCTCTCTCCAACATTCTTATTTCTCTTTCTCTTGAACGGTCCAAATTGCTCGGTTCGTGAGCTCCAAATGTGATCCGGAGAGAATTTCAATTTCAAGTGGTTCTAAAGTTTCAAATTTTTTTAACTCGTTATATAAGCTTTAAGGTTTATAGACGATAAGATCAACTTTGGACAAAAGATATGATAGGATACCAAATGTCCTAGCAACCCAATGTGTATACTGCAATAAAGACTTGCATACACTCTTATTTTGAAAACGTCACTGTATTGTTTTGGATCGATAATATAGTATTATGGATATTTTAAGCTGTAGGTAAGTCTCTCTCGTACATTTTATCTCTTTTCCTCTGCATTTCTTTTCTTCGCCTTCTTTGCGTCCGTGAGAGGGCAATTATTTAATGATTAGAAGAAAATTAAAAAAAAAATCCCTAATACAGAGAACCAGAATCTAATTAAACAATTTTTAAAAGGGGATGTTGTGTAGGATAATTAGATATTCAAAATCCTCAAGTTCTTCTGGGGCAGGTTGTAAGGATCTCTTTGTTCCACCTGGTGGGTGCAGATAAAATTATTCCACATTGATTACTGCTGGCACAAATCTATATGGGAACTTGTGGTCCTCAAATTTTAGGGCTAAATACATTGCTGGTAGTTTGAGTCACCCCAAATTGTTAATGGCTAAAAGGGTCATCCATGGCAGCTGAGTTACTCAAACTATCCCACCAGAGCCCAGAATTTGTCTTGTAATCATTTGTATTGTTTATTATGTTTATCTTTTTAATGATGTGACTTGAAATCTCTCCTCATGTTATGTGATGAAAGTGAGCTTTTGTCTTATAATTGACTGAATCATCATCTTTTATCTATTTCTCTCATCACGTGATTTGAAATTTCTCATTAACTGATCTGAAGTATTGACGGTTATAATTGTGACTCACGGGTCAAACTTGGGTCTTTTTGGTATGGCTTAGGGGAAGATGTATTAGCATTGATGTAAGTCAAAGGCCTGAGTCAGGATTTGATTTACTAGACGATATTCTAAACTACATCAACGTACATAAATGGTATTGAATTCAGACGCAATGAAGAGCACAAACTATCCCGGCCTAACCTACGTCTACTAATATTGAGATTCTTATTGCAGCTAGGGTTTGTGTAAACCTCGTTCAACAACAACCTTCCCCAGCCAAAAACTTGTGAAACCTTCCATTGATTTCGACTTCACTGCAGCCAGCAGTCTTGACAATTCCTGAACCGTTCATCATATTTCTCCTTCTTCCTGCTTCTTCACATTGACCACAAGATGCATACAAGTTAGAAAACATCATGTGTTCCCCATCTCTCAAGGTCCTAGTGAATCACACAAGCACTAAGCAGAGCACCCAAGACCGACTTGCCGGGCTCAAAACGGCATCCTCTCGACGAGTTGCAGTGTCGAGTCAAAGAGCCCGGCTCCGCTTAAAAGATTTCACATCCCTCCTTCACCAAACCTGCATGGTTGCAAGCACTAGGTGATGTCATCTGGTTTTATGCAGTTCTCTCTCATTTGGTTGAAGAGCTTCAGAACAGCGTACCCAAAACCATGAAGCGCGAGCCCGGAAATCAGGGCAGTCCAGCAGTAGATGTCCTTGTTTTTCGACTTGTAGGACACCTCTAAGGAGTTGTGCATGCTTCCACACTTAGCATACATGTCTATCAGCGCGGTTATTACATGGGGACTCGATGCCTGCTCAAGAATTTCAGTGTATGTGTATCTTTACGCCTGTTTCGAGTGATATCCCAAGTGAACGCAGGCAGATAAGGCACCGGTCACAGTCAGATACATGGGTTTGATGTCTCCAGCCTTCATTTTGTAGAACAAATTCCAAGTTACGACATTTCTCTCTGGCATTCACGCTTCAGCCGTGTCTCCACCGTTCATGCACGCCAATATCATCGTTCCATGAGACAACATCTTTCTCAGGAATTCAATCGAAAATACTTCTGGCAGAGGTCACGCTTCGTGCGCCTGCAAACCCGGAGATCATTATATTGAAGGATGCAAGGTCTTGTGACGGCATTGTATCGAAAATTTCCATTGCGTTATCCATCTGACCGCTAGAAGCATACACATCTAGCATGGAGTTCCAGGCTACCACATCTCTCTCGGGCATTTTATCGAACCTTTTATCGAACCTTACGAGCATTAACGAGGAGTCTTTCAGCAAAGCAGTTTGGACGAAAAGATGGTCGCAGAAACCGGTTTTAACTGTCCGGCCATGGAGCGATAACCCGATACGCAAAAGAAGTATTACCTGCTGCTTTGAGCAGAAGGGGAAATGCGTAGTTATCAGCAGAGAAACCAAGTTTCTGCATCCCAATGTATGATTGAATTGCATGCTCCACGTTCCCCTTCACCACCTGATTCCTTACAATTTGGTTCCACCTTCGCTGGTCCGAACCACCGGATGATGGCGAGAGGGAAGTGGAGTTGCAGGTCACAGAAGCCATCTCAATATCCAGAACTCACGGTGGCTTTTCGAGGCGAAACGGGGGCTATCAAAGATGTCAAACAATAAGGTGGAAGCTTATTGAAGCTAGAAGATAAAGTGACTACAATATCCATAGAGAAAATTTAAGGCCACACATACCGGCCAGGTACAAAATCAAGAGTTATTGGTACACAGAATGCAAAACTAATTTAACAAAACGATTGTCAAGATCCTATTCCGTCTCGATTGTTCCCGGGAAAAAAATTAACCCGAGCTCGAGAGGAATTCAAGACATCATGTTTCTCAGCTTAAAGAACAAAACTTGAACTAAAACCCCCCAAAAGAGATATACAACTGAATAAAATTAACGGTTGATAAAAGTTTCAAAAATATGTAGGGGAAGAAGTAAGCTACTGCTCCACCCCCTCGGAAGCCCAACGCCACAGAGCTTTCCCACGTCGACTGAAACTTAGCATAAATCAGGTAAGCAAACTCTCACATGCCTGGACCTCGGTTTCCTGGGCAAGCAAAAATTCCTGCCCGGAAGGGCTGGACGCAATGCTCTTCTTAGCAGTCCCAAAGATGGCTGTCCGGAACATGTCATCTTCCACCTTCTTGAGAATTTGCATCACAACCTTGAAGTCCAACACCTTCGCCACAGCCAATTTCCCAAGAATCTCACCAAAATTAGTTGGCGCTTTTGGCAAATCAATGCCAATGTCATCCAACAATGACCCGTAAAGAAGGCACCCGGTTCCTATATCAACAGATGTCAGCATATTTTTATTGACCAAGAACTCTAGGAGCTTTATAACAGGTTCAACACATGGTGGGATCTTTTCCAGAGCAAGGTTAATAGCTTCCTTGACAACCTCTGGATGGTGAGCTGGGGCTTTCAGCTCCTCCACACATTGAAGTGCTTCATTGAGAATCCGAACACTGAAATACTCCTCCAGCAGAGATACAGTTTTCCTTTGTAGAACAGCAAGATTTGATATAGCTGCAGGAGTCAAAGGCTTAGAAGAATTTGATACGGTTGCAGGAGCCAGAGGTTTCTCAGCTGGAATTGATGATGCAGCCGGAACTACAGGTTTGGGATTTTGAGTAAAAGGTTCTGCTCGGGAAGGAGGACCACCAGCTCCCAATAAGGCACTTGTTTTCCCAGCTATCATGCCACCACTGCCTTGAGGTAAATATTTTGAACTAAGAGAAGGTGTTTTGCTAATCAACGGTGGCTGGACACGGCTGACAGACTGGGACCCCAAACCATCACGCTTGGTCATTGAACGGGATCGATAGACCTCCCAATCGTCATTTTCAAGACCAGGCATTCCTGGCATTTTCCTAGTCCCGGGCATTCCAGGCATAGGCCTGGTGACAGGAAAACCTCCTGGGCTCAAATCCCCCTGGGAAGCAGCATTGCGAGCATTTCTCATCATTGCTGTCGATCCTGCACGCAACCCCATATTCTTTTCTGCATCTGAATGGATTTCACTAATGGTCTTTGCTTTCACCTTCCAAAAAAGAGAAAAAAACAAAAGTCAGATACACAAATCCCACTACAATGTACCACAATGCATTCTATGGTTACCTCTTTACAGAAAAAAGATGAAATGACAACGGTATGTAAAATCACCTCTTCACGCCTAGGGACCCAGTTGTTAGACCGCAAATCAAGAACATCACGGACCAGGAACCTCAACCGTGGTGCTAGTTGGGTGTTCGTGGTCAGCTCCTTCAACCTATTAAAATAGCCATCATTGATTCGCTGAGCCTTTTGGCTCTCATCCAGCTGCTTACCTATGGTGTTGAAAAATTGGCATATTGCCTCCACATTCTCCTCAGCAGGGCATGTTTTGCCATCACCCAGAAGCTCCTGTGTTAGACAAAAGTGCAGAGTTAGTCCAACAGTCAAATTCCTATACAACAACCCCCAAAAAAAAAAACAAAGTGAATGAACACTAGCAAGAACCTGAACAATATGGTGAACAATCTTCTCAGGCACCATTTTTTGCTTTAATAGTTCTCCAATAAGGCGTATGTTTCCTAAAGTTCGCAACTTAACCATCCGTTCTTTATCTCTACGTTCCATTTCTTGCTCAGGAGCAGTCATCTGCCTAATTTCTGCCCTCAAGTTGTCAGCACCTTCAAAAGCCTCTTGGCAATTATTCAGCAGAACACGTTTAAATGTGATTTCTTTCCCACCATCCTCCTCAGACGGGAAAGGAGGAAGCTTTGCATTAAGATCTGAGCACAAAAGCGCATACATAGGACAAAATGTTGGCTCCAGCACAGCCTTATCAAATATAAGAAAGATAACATCCTGCAATTCAAAGTGAATCCTCAAGTCCATTAGCAGGAAAGTAATAGCTAAGTATGGAGTAATAAGTATTTGAAGACTTTTAGTTAATACAAACCTTTAAAATATCAGGAGTGGTAATTCCAGAATCAATCAGTTGGCCCTTGAGAATGTCAAACTTCTCCGGGGTCAATTTGTTCAGTATACTGCACAAAAATTAGAACACTTTTAATAAGAGAATCAGATAGAACAAGCAGTTGCACCAAAAAAAAAAAACAAAACAAAACAAAACCATTCTAGCTTCTATTAAATTGCATCCTTTTAAAATGTTGAACAGATAATGCAAGCAAATCCTCCAGCTGATAGAAATCAGAGAATTAATTACCCTTTCACTGTCTTCAAGACACGATCCTTCTCAGAGAGTGTTCCTCTTCGAGCTGACCATGGAACTTCTGCCTTAATGAGGGTAGGAGCAGGCCCCGCCTGGTTTTTTTCAAAAAGCTAGAATAAGGAAACATAACTAATGAAACTGAAAAATAATTCAAAGATATGTAAGCAATACAAATACACGTCAACATTTTGGTGCCTAGTGCCCGCTATTACTAGCTTCCGGTAGTAACCTTTGATAGTTAATTATATATACCAGCCAATGATCCCTCACTGAGTACGAAGAGAAATCAAGATTAACAACCATCAAACAACTGAAACACACAATATTCTGCAATGACATCAAAATTTTGATATAAATTCATCCAAGACTTCAAGCTACAAATAACATGCCTCATGTACTACTTTGCTGTTAATTATTTTATTGGTCAAGGAACCAGGAAGAGTAAACAAAGTTGATCTGCAGTACAGCATGGGAAATATAGAATCTTAAGAGTAAACAAAGTTGATCAGCAGTACACCATTTATATCCTTTACACAATCGGATAATAACTTATTACCCCTTGGTTACCAGAAATTTGCGCCCTTCCAAACTGGGAATTTAGCTGGTCCTGCTGGTTATTGAATTGCTTTTTATCCTCTTCAGAAGCAGGTGCAGATCGACCACGCCAATCACGGTTATCTGGCTCAGAATATCGAACTTGGGGTTGAGGTTGCAGCTAAAGAAAATTGAAGTAAAAGTTAGAAATAGAATTCCCAAAAACATATAGAGAAAAGATAAGTATAGCAGACTACAAAATTATAGGATGAAAAATTTATTTGAAAGCACCCAATCGCATGAAACCGTGAAAATTGATATTGATGAGTTTTCGGTCCAGGTAAATAACACAGCTACATGGTAGAAGTGAATATTAAGCATACTCACATTGGTGGTATCTGCACGACCCCAAGTAGGATCCTCTATAGCAAACTCAGCATCTATTTCTCGTTTAACCTTCAAAATTTCTTCAGGGATAGTAGTGGGCGCCTATACCAAAGTAAGATCGTCATATAAGAAAAACACTATCATCCCCACCTTCCAGGATAGATACTAAGAAATATTCTATCCATCTTTTTAGTGCTCCATAACATAGTTAAAGAACAATAGTAGCTATAAAGAAAAGTGATCACAACAGTACCTCCCTAAGCTGCAATAGCTGATCCCTAGTATATCGAACTCGCTCACGACCTTCAAACCGTAAGTCACCAGTCTGTAACAAGAACACAGTTATAAGTGTTGAAACATATGAATGGTAATCCTCGTTAAATGAACCATACACCTCAAAACAGAAATAAAAACGCGCACACACATAGGAAATATGATATCAATGAAGAGTGAGGATGGCATGTGTGACCAAGCATAACGAACATCTGTATTCTAAAGTGAAAACACATTCAATTATCCCACATGTATGCATTGCACATCACAATCAACAATCATGAGAGATTTTTCAGTGTGCCGTGTACACCAAGTGTAATAATGCAAATGGTTGGAAACTTGAAAAAAAAAAATTCCAACCAAATATGTTATTACACTTGGTGTAACGGGCTGTGTTCCCGGCACACTAAAAATTTTCCCAACAAACATAAGCCAACATTATACTTACGACACTTAACATGTAATGCCGGTCCTTTATGGGCATTGCAGACTCATTGCAAGCCCACCTAAAAACCCGACATAGAACTCTTCGTCCATATTTACAGCTGGTACACATTCTTGAGAGCCCTGCCAAGAATTAGGACGTTTAAATCTAAAAATATCAATTTCACCCTCTTTCGACAACGAACTCCTTTTCTAAGCATCTGAAATTAAAATTTTGGTCTAGGATTACAAAAAAGCCTACTGTTTGAGGATCTAACGGAACAATGACTGAAGATCCAATTTTTACAATCAGTTCACTTCAATTTTCTCCAACCAATAATGGAATTCAAAACAAAAACGCAAACAATTCAAAACTCGAGATCGAAAATCCACCACAAACAAGTGAAAAAGAAAGCCTTCGAATTTATTAAACCTCCAGAACACCAGATCTACAGACCGAGCAAACACATTCGAAAATACAATTTCGTACACTAATATGCTTATACATTCATATATACGTATACATACAAATACATATATACAATAATATTATTTTTATGTGAGTGGGGAGCTAGGGTAAGGAGGGACCTTGAAGGCGGAAGCGAGGCCGGCATGGGAGGGGAGAGCCTGAGCATCAGAAGAGTTAGAATCGAAGCGAGCCGCGAGGAATCTGGGGGCACGAAGGCCGCCGGCGCCGCCAGGTCTTAAGCTTATCACCGTTGGATCCGCCATCATAACTCGCCGCCGTCGATTTTTCTTTTCCGACTAGACAAGCGGAAGAGATTGCAGCCGCGCGACTGGGTAGAAGTGAGAGAGAGGGAGGGAAGGGAGGGGAGGGAAGGGGGGTGTTTGGAACGGTGGATAGGGTTTCTCTCTCTATATATCTGTATGTGCAGAGAGAGTCGGCGCGCAATCTCTTCTCTCGCAGCAGCGAGCTCCGAATTAGGGAAGAGAGACAGAAACGCAAACCCTATTTATTTTACAAAATATTTTAACGCTTAAATTTTCCCGCAACGTATTTACACATTTTTAACGAATTTACCAAAAGTTGTATTTGCAGAGTCATTTTTTTACACATTTATTTTTACTTTATATATATATATTTTTTAATTTATTTAATCCGACGATAAAAAATTAAGAAAAATGTGTAAAAAATGAATAAGGGATTGTGGACTAAGGTCAAATATTCCAACAAAAAAATAACTTAGGTAAATGTAATTCAATTTTAATACCACCAATTTTTTTTTTCTTCAGTGTATTGACTTCAATTGGGACTTTGCGACACGTAGCAAAGTCTTAAATTATTGATTGTTGAATTGTTGTGTTTATATGATATCAATGTGGCTTCTAAGCCACGTGTTCTTGATTTTATCAATTAACAGAATGTCTGATGTTATGTGACAGGTGTTACACGTTATAAGTTTAGTGATTCGTCATAAAAGATTATATTTGGTAGGTCATTGCACTAAAGAGTCTAATGGCGTATGTGCAAATTATACTTTGTTTATTGTGGCACTAAAATTTATTTTTAAGTTTTTTCAATTAATATAATTTTTTTTTAATTTTTTGCTGAAACTATTCATTTTCCTGGTTTAGACCTTCTATAGTAAAAATAAAAGCTTTCCAAAATAACAATTTTCTTTTGAATTTTGTCTCCTTCAAGATACTTGCTTAAATTAATTAAATATTTTCCAAACTAATTCAGATTTTTTATTTTGATAAAAAAAATTATTTTACTTTTGTAGCATTGACTTTCCATATTTTCCTTTCCTCTTGGATTAGTAGAGGAAGAAAAAGAAAGGAAACAAAAGGATTTGGATCCTCTCTGAGGTAATTGGTCGGGATCCTTCTTATCAGTATATGTGAGCCGTTGGATTTTTATCCAACGGCTACAAACAGGAGGCCCTATAAAAGTTATAATAATTGTAACTGTTAGATAAAAATTCAACAGCCCACAGATACCAGTCAGGAGGATCCCGACCAATTGCCTCGAAGAGGATCCAAATCCCATGCCAACAGTGTAGTATGGAATTGGCCAATCAAAACGTTTCTTAAATTGACTTGAATTTTAGGTAATCCAATCAAAACGTTTCTTAAATTGACTTGAGTTTGAGGTGATAATGTTCGCATGTGAAAATTTCATAAGCAAGCCGCCATGTATGTACAACTTAACAACTTGAAAAAAAAATTACCACGAGGTGATTTAGTGGTTGTGAGTGAATTATAGACTAGCGGCAAATTCTGATTTGATTTCTGGCAATGGTGAATAACACGATGATGCTATGGGAGGTTAAAAAATGCATATGTGAGTCTTCTTGGCCCTAGAAAGGGTAGCGTGATAAAATAATCAACTAATCATTTTTCATATATATATATATAAACTTGAAAAACAATAAGAACTATGGTATGTTCAAGGTGAGGGATTTAAGATTCTTAAGTAGGGTTAATATGAAATGTTTAATATAACGGTGGTCATAGACAGGGTGAAATTCAAATTGGATAACTGTGACTTGTCATTAGTTGTCTCTCTTTTAAGAAAAAAAATACAAAACGTTTAATTTTTTTAGAATTTCTTTTAAATATGAATCTGTATTGTTAATATCAAACTCGTCAGCAATAAAATTCGAAACTTAAAACATTTATTGACCATTAAAAAACTTTCTTTACCGTAATATGAATCACGAAGTGCCGCTAGGCCTAATTAAACACCGAAAAGAGAGATGAAAAATAACTAGAAAAAAACCAAACACAAATCATCCGAAAAGAAACACAACCACTTAATTAAAAATGAATATATAAATAAAAACCACGTGTGGAAACACCTTCCGCGGAAGGAAGACTTGGAGGGATTCCAGAAATTCTCACATTCACACGACGAGCTATATATTGGGAAGAGCAAGCACTACGGCTTACCAGTCCCATATTTCCACCGAGTTCCAAAGTCCTCACCAGCAAAACAATGGCTTCCATGTCCTTCTCTGCAACATTTTCAACACCTTTACAGAGTTTTTCTCAAGCAAAAGCAAAAATAAGCTCGAATTCTTCAGCTTCATGCCCTTCCATGGCGTGCTGGATCAAATCCTCACTTGGGTCTTCTAAATCAGCACTTTTCCGAAATGGGTTGTCTTTGCAATCGGAGAATTTTAATGGGGTTTTGATCAAATCTCGGTCTTTGCGTGTTTATGCTAGAGCAGCTACAGAAAGGTCTCTCTATGATTTCACTGTCAAGGTATGTGTTCACGCGTATATGTAAAATAATAATATTTTCCTTGAAAGATTGCATCCTTTTTCGTTTACCCTAATTATTTGATGAAATTATGTTGTTTTTTAGTTTTCTTTCTGGGATTTTTGTTGATTTTTATACATGTAATGTTGTAAGTTCAAGAGAATCAAATCTGAAGTTAGAAAATTTGAACTAGGTGGTTGGTTTTTTCTTTTTCACTAATGTCTGGGGGCGACCCCAAGCCAAAAACGCTCTTCTTTGCGAGGGTCGGAACGTGTGTTGTACGCAGCTTTACCCTGTGTTGCAAAGAGGCTGTTTTCACGACTCAAACCCGATACCTTTCGGTACAAAGGAGCAACCTTTACTAATGTCTGAAATTTTGTTGATGCAGGATATTGATGGTAAGGATGTTCCTCTTAGCAAGTTCAAGGGGAAGGTTCTTTTGGTTGTCAATGTTGCTTCAAGATGGTATTATTTTCTTTATTGAGTTTGAACTATTTATTTATATGTAAATCGAATTTTCCGGAAGTTCTGTGTGGAAGACTGAAAGTTTGAGATGCTTGTGAATTGACCAAAACTTGTTTATTTGAATTTCAGTGGCTTGACTTCTTCAAATTACTCAGAACTGTCACACTTGTATGAGAAGTACAAACCTCAAGGTATTCTGCAACTGTGCGAAATCCCTGTTTTTCAGTTTCCTTAACAGTTTGTTCTCCGCAAAAATTTGCATTAGATTCGATATTATGCATTTTTTGAGATCCTTTGGATTAGTTCTGGAATTAGATCCTTAAGGGTGAGTGCTTTTTCTTGTCACACAAGTCACCTTCTTTTTGGTGATCAAGGTGGGTGTGTGCGGGGAGGATTAGCTTTCAAATGCGCTGTGTTTGTTCATTCATCTTTGACCACGAAACATTGTAGCAAAAGTCTTTTAATTGAGAATTTATTTTCTTAGTTGCTAAGGTGGTAATAGTTGCTGGTTTGCAGGATTTGAGATTCTAGCTTTCCCTTGCAATCAGTTTGGGGGCCAAGAACCCGGATCAAATGGGGAAATCAAGCAGTTTGCTTGTACAAGGTTTAAAGCCGAATTCCCGATTTTTGACAAGGTGCGGAATTTAACTGCATGTCTTCCATCCATTACTTTCTTATTGGAATTTTTTTTTCACGGATATGGATGTTTGAAGTACTAAGAATGCATTACAGGTTGATGTCAACGGTCCCAGCACAGCTCCAGTTTACCAGTTTCTGAAATCAAGTGCAGGAGGTTTTCTAGGTGACATTATAAAGTGGAATTTTGAGAAGTTTTTGGTGGACAAGAATGGAAAAGTTGTTGAGAGATACCCACCAACAACATCCCCTTTTCAAATTGAGGTATGAATTTCCTTGTTTATTTTGGTTTGTAAATTCATTGATTCCTAAGAAAATGTTAGGGAACTTGATGATTTGGTGGAACCTAGGTTTCTAGAATTATGTTTCTAGACGTTGACCGCATGTTGGAACTACATTTATCCTTGTTCAACCTTTCAATTAGAATCAGGGAACTTGATGATTTGGTGGTCAAGCAAGACTCGAATTTACGCTATTATGTTGATAAAGTGAAATAGTTTTCAGGTCTCCTGTCCTCGTAACAGCCC
Organism: Malus sylvestris; assembly: GCF_916048215.2. Lineage (NCBI taxonomy): Eukaryota > Viridiplantae > Streptophyta > Magnoliopsida > Rosales > Rosaceae > Malus > Malus sylvestris. The sequence continues at coordinate 4,153,432 of NC_062267.1, read as the reverse complement.
ACTTTTTGTTTTGATCAAGTATGAAACTTACCGAATGATCAAGGCCAATATTTTTGTTTAACCACTGATGCTAATTGGAATGGTCCTGTAAATCTCCTGAGACTATATCTTGTAGTTGCTTTGTTGAGTCTGTTTGCTGAACTAAATTTCACTGGTACCGGAGAAAGAAAATGCGATAGTTCAGTAGCATCAACATCAATTCAACAACCGAAGCTTGAAAATATGAAACTTAATATTGGTTGCCGAAATGACATGTGCATTTTCTGCTTAGTGTGCACCTGAAGTAAACAGCATGGTAACTTGAGCATCGAATATGAACAAAGAAAATATATATAAGCCTTTTCTCTTTACAATTAACTGCTCTCAGCTTCTCTGTTTTGCCGGTCTGATTCTTTGTCGAAATTTTTTCAGAAGGATATCCAGAAACTGGTCGCAGCTTGAGCGAAAGAGCTGCACAACATGCACGGCGGCAACCAGTAAGGAGAAGATGGAGTGTATATGGAAATCCCTGTATACTGCTTTGTAGGTAATATCGTCTCTTCAGTAGCTTTCTCTTTGAACACTGCTTGGCGCCTTATTGGAATGAGTCATGCCTCCTTCATGCAGCATATGTATGGAAATAACTCATTAGTATGGAAATAACTCATTAGAAACACAGAGTAAAATTTCTGCATAGGTACGTGTCAAACTCTGATTAGCATATCAATAGGAATGGCGACTTCCAAGGGAACGAGCCAAGTAATTTTTTTTTTCCTTTTGTACTCGACGAACTCCTAGAAGAGAATGTTGTTTGGAATAGTTGTGTGTCTCTATTCATCTCTCAAGGAGGAATTTATGAGATATTACAAATCCTATCAATAAGGAAAAAGCTAATTTATATAAAATTGTACTAAACTAAGAATCTCAAGATTACACATAGTTCAAGTGAGAGCTTCTCCCCAGTAGGATAACGGGAGACGCGCCTCGAGCAAAGAAGCACGAACAACCTCCAGAAGCTGTTGGTTCTTTTGTTCCGCAACCTTATTTTGTTGTGGAGTATATGGACATGTAATTTAATGAACAATACCATCATGATCAAGAAAGGTATGAAGTTTAAAGTTCACATATTCACCACCATTATCATTCTTGAGAATCTGTTTTTGTGACTTACTTTATTTGTACCATTTTGTGGAATTGCTGTAAAGTAACTTCACTTTTGGACTTTATTAAACAAACTCAGGTCATATATGTTCAATCATCAATAAAAGTAACGAAACAATGAACAAAACCAAATGTAGCAGTTTTATATGGTCCCTATACATCATAATGAATTATCATAAATAAAACTGAACTTTTAATTTGACGAAAACAAAATACACTTTTAGCCAGTTCACAAACACCATATTTAAAGCTAGAATTATCATGCTTAACAAATAGGTTGGGAAACAACCTCCATAAATAGCCGAAAGGAGCATTTCCAAGTCGACAATGCCATAACCAAACCTTTGAAGCTTTATTCTTCTCCCTTTGAGATCCTTCCACGACAAGAGTTTGACTCAACATTCGGCTACTGTTCGATGTCAGCTCCAAGTAGTAGAACTTTCCCTTCCTAATACCACACTCAATTATCTTGCGATTCCAAATGTCCTTAAAAATATATAAGGAAGGCCAAAAGATTGCAAGGCAATATAAACATCGATTATTTGAATAACAGATAATAAATTATAATTAAAAAAAAGAACAACAAGTACGGAATCAAAATTAAGGGTATTATAAAAAAAGATAAGCTTCATTCTCCAATAATGTAGCTGCAATACCATCGACAGCACTGATGACAGTTTGATCGAAAAATATATTTATCGTGTCACACATTAAGCTTGAAGTCATTTATAAATTTGAAGTACTTTGCCTGTACACGTTGTCTTTAAAACTTTTACGTTTTTATTCATATAACACCTGATGATTCAAACATAAAGCTGCAAAATCAGACTTTGTTTTCTAAGTTACCAACTCCCTAATTATATTATTCCATCCAACCCTACTTTTGCGTCTTTGTTACTTCATGTAGGGTCATCAAGTAACTTTCTCGACAGATGTGAATCAGGTCTGTATGTTTGGTTTTTTTCACTGAAGTTCGAATCTTCCTGGCGCAGACAAAACCATTTTAACATAGACAAAAGACGCACTCGTAATTTGTAGACTCCCAGTCATCCTATTAGACTTTCTTCTTTGAGCCCCTCAGAGTCTTACCTCCTCTCTCCTTCCCCAGTACCAAGCTCCCCCTGTTACTTAAAAATGGATGATTACTCCTCTCAAGAAACCCAGAAAACAACCACCTCAAACCGAAACGTCGATGATCAAGACGACCACCACCATCCAAATCCCACCAACCCATTTGTCCAAATCCTCCAACAACCAATCCAATGGCTCCAAATGCTCTCCTCAGAGCTAAACCCTACCTTTGTCCTGGGTGTGGTTCTTGTTTACGGACTCAGCCAGGGCTTCTCAGGCTCTTATTTCAAAGTGGTCACGGACTACTACTGGAAAGACGTCCAGAAACTCCAGCCCTCTGTTGTCCAGCTTTACATTGGACTGTACTATATTCCGTGGCTCATGAAGCCGGTTTGGGGCTTGTTGACCGACGTTTTTCCAGTCCGGGGATACAGAAGGCGGCCTTATTTTGTTCTGGCCGGAGTTATAGGGACAGTTTCAGCTCTCACGGTTGCATTCAGTGGGAACTTGGCTGCTGTGGTGGCATTGACTTGGTTGATCGGTGTCACGGCAGGTGTGGCGATTGCGGATGTCACGATCGACGCGTGTATAGCCCGGAATAGTATTGAGATACGGTCGTTGGCTTCGGATTTGCAGAGCCTTTGTGGTTTCTGCTCTTCTGCTGGTGCTCTGGTTGGGTACTCTACTAGTGGGTTTTTTGTTCATCATCTTGGTCCTCAGGTACCGATATTGCTTTTTAATTAAATTTTTTTTTTCATAATTTATATGCAAATCATGAACCGACACATATATTAAAGTAGCTTACTGAAATTAAGAGAAGAAGAGTTTATATTTATTACATGTCAATCTATGATTAAGAACACGAGAAATCCTAAGGAGACTTTCACAAAACAAAAGTGAGATTCTTTATGTACGCTCTATCACCTCATATTTTTGACATAATATTTTATACTATTAGTATGAAAATTAACGCTAAACTGTTAGATGATAGTGAATTCATGAAGAATCTCACATTTAGAGAATCTCCATAGCATTTCTCGCTCGAGTCTTTTCTTTATAACAATCATAACATAAAAAGTTAGTAATCATATTTACGTGTGAGATTGGGATTTGCGGATAAAAGAAAATTTTGTTTACGTATTTTCCTTGTGCCGTTTTTACATCATTGATACTATGCAAATTTGACTGCTTATCATATATCGGTGTGCGTGCATGTCATATTTTTGTGCACCACAGATCTTCAAGTTTCAAGAACGACTCATGCAATATTTATCCAAAAGTTGTGGATGACTAGGAATAGAATAATGAACAACTAATTTTTGGGGTTCTAATTCCTATTGTATATGCATCCCGACGGCTGTGTAACGTGTTTAAGAGAGACTAGAATAAATATTTTTTAATTTTTAAAAATACCTGTTATGTTTACATGCTGTGAGATACATACGGACATGCAGTTATTAAATTGTTCATAATTTTTGGCGATGGAGTTAGAATGATATTTTTTTTCGGATTTTTGGTTGTCAAAGAGTGTTGTGTTAATAAGCGGTTTAGATTATGAATTCTGAAAATTTAAAAATCGACATGTTGTCTTGTGTTGTAGGGTGCATTGGGTCTTTTGGCAATCCCACCAATCTTTCTAACTGTTCTGGGCTTTGTTATATATGAACAAAGATCAACCAACCTTCACTCTCAGAGGAAGAGGGTTAGAAATCTAAATCTTCCACTTTTAATCGATTTTGCGTCTTGTCGATCGGTGCAAAAATGGGTTAACCTCCGTGTTAGAAAAGCTCGAATTTGATCATGTTAAAGTACAAATGTGTTCATGTTTGCAGGCAGTGGAAGAAGTGGGAGTGGCAATGAGCGGAATATACAAAACAATCAAACTACCTCAGGTGTGGAAACCTTCCCTTTACATGTACCTCTCCTTGGCCCTCAGTATTAACACTCAGGAAGGTAATTTTTATTGGTACACTGACCCTTCAGCTGGCCCTGCATTCTCTCAGGTCAATCCCTACAACAAAATTGATATTTCTCGCTGAACGAGAGTTGTTATTAGCACTCTGAGATGGTCATTCTCCACGGAAGAGTTCAGGACGACTGTTTTGGAGTCCTAATAACGATTTCCATCACCAGTTACAGTTTACTTCTTTTTTTAGGATCATTTGTTAACTGATTAGCTATTTTTATCCATGAGCAGGAGTTTGTTGGGATGATTTATGCAGTTGGTGCAGTGGCTTCGATAGTAGGAGTTCTGATCTACCACAAGACTCTGAAAAACTACCCTTTTCGGAACCTGGTCTTCTTTGCTCAACTTCTCTACGCCATGTCCGGACTTCTCGACCTAACTTTCATCCTAAGGTGGAACCTAGCTCTAGGCATTCCCGACTACTTCTTTGTGATCATGGAAGAATGCGTGTTTCGAATCGTTACCAAGATCCGATGGATGCCCATGATCGTACTGAGCACGAGGCTCTGCCCTCTAGGCATCGAGGGCACGTTCTTCGCGCTGTTGATGTGTATCGACAGCCTTGGCTCGCTGTCGTCGAAATGGGGTGGAGGAGCAGTGCTTCATGCCTTGAATGTCACAAGGACTAATTTTACAAACATGTGGCTGGCCCTTCTGATTAGAAATGTGTTGAGATTTTTGACTCTTGGTTTGATTTTCTTGGTTCCCAAGGCTGATCAGCTTGATCTGTTGATTCCTTCTGATCTTTTGACTAAGAATTCTTTTGAATTTAGTGATGTGGATGATCAGAGCTTGGAATTGGTCCCATCGAAGGGGAAGATTGAAGTTTAGGTGGCCAATTTTTTACGGTGAGAGGAAGTAGTGCCAGCGTAACTTGGTTTTATATAAGATTTGTGACGATTATTGCAATCGCTGCCTCATATATTATACAAAAATTTACATGACAAGTTTGGTTTGGGGGTACTTATCTTGCAAATGTTGAGAAATGTCTGAAGTTCGAATTCCTTCTCCATCCCCGGTGTATCTTATACCATGGACTATTCATGGTGCAAATTACTATTAGACAAAGGTATGGGTCGTTTGACTGTGGACGAACGTATATAAATGGTTCGTTCGACTATGGACGAATGTCCTATACAAAGGATTTTGGACAGATCATATAGTTTTAAAATATTTTACGTCTAACAATTTTATTTATTCATTGACATTAACGAGATACATTAGTAAAGCGGAAGCCTGGTGCACTGGGTACGACCTTTTTATTGACATTAACGAGATACATTAGTAGAAGTGCTCGACAATATAAGTTATAGGACACTTTTCACAATAGTATTAGAGCATATACTGCACACGAATTCACCTGATCGTATTCAAACAGCTTTATATCCGCAATCACCTCCCTTCCCCCATTGACTTGCGTTGACCTGCCCCATCCCAAAGGAATTGGATCCTCGAGCACAAGCTCAAGATCCTTTTGACCAACCCACGTGAGCCGTTAGTTTTTTATCCAATAACTACCATTATTATAACTTTTAAAGGAATAATCTATTTATAGCAGTTGGATTAAAATCCAACGACTCACGTGGATTGGTTAGCAGAATCATAAAACTTGTGCTCAGGAGAGGATCCAATTCCCATCCCAAAGGCCCCAAAGTCTTCCTTCGTTTTTTGACCCCCAAAAAGAAGGTCTTTTTTTTGTTTTATTAATTGCTGCCCAAGATCTTTCTATTTTTCCATTTTTCCCCGGAATTAGATCCTTTTCGGATCTCCACACTGGGGATTCCGATGATCAATAAATAGTAACCGTTCATCAAAGATCTTACGGTCATAATTTTTTTTACATTTTCTATGCATAACGAAATGATATACTTTTGAAAATATAAAAAATATTTAATTGTAATTGCACGATCTTTAATGAACGATTATTATTCATTGATCATCCGGATTCTCAGTGAGGAGATCCGGAGAGGATCTAATTCCTTTTTCCCCCATCCTTTTGACTGTTACAACAAAAGAAAAAGTAAACAAATCCAACGGTATGAATTCTCCATAAAAAAGACCACCGCAACCGAGATCGTAATTGTCTATTTTACCCTCAACCCCGACGCGTCCCTCTCTTCCTCCCTAACCTAGTGGCCCTAGTCAAAGTCTTCGTCTTCAACTCTCTCCCACTCCCTCTGTTCCTCCTGCTGTCGCGTCTTCTCTGCGGAACCCTAATTTTGCTGCAAACTTTTGGGTCGTCACTGTCAACTCTCACATGGTAATCTAGCTTCTTTTTCTCCCACCATTTTTATGCTTTTCTCTGTAAATTTTCCTCTGCAATTTCTACATTTATAAATTTATGCAAAATTAGGGTTTTGTTCTGTAAATTGGATTTTGTACGGAATCTGAGAATCTAGGTTTTTTACTGATTAAGCTTTGAAGGGAATTTTCTGATGGGTTTGACAAAATTAGAGTACCAGAGCATATTAGGCTTAGAATTTGCAATCTTTTTTTCTGTTTCCTTAATATGTCAGGTTTTCTTTATTTTCTCTGTTTTCTGAGGAACCAAACAGACTGCTAGGGTTCTGATTTGTGGGTTTTTCGAAAGGTTACGTTTTTAGAATTTGAAACCGTGTTAAGTGAATGTGAATTTGCTGTTGAACTTTGTTGTCAAGCATTACAGTATGATACAGGTGTTATATCAATAATGCTTTGTTTTATGATGATTTCGATGTTTTTCGATTGGAGAGTACATTTCATGCTTTCATAATATGCGTCCATCGTGTTCAATTGCTGACTAAATTGTACTTTCTTCTTCATATGTAGGCGAACAAGCACACGATCATTCTAATGCAAACTTCTCACAACAAAGCAAGTAGAACCTTTATGGACTATGATTCTATAAGTCAAGCAATGGATGGTATGTTTTATTTATGGTTGTTGTTGTGATTACGTTTTATTTATAAAATTGTGTTGGTACATTACCATTGTTATCGTTCTTCAATTCTTTCGACCCCAAAGTGTATTTTGTCTCTGACACTGTGAACTACTTCATCATGTCATAAAAGGAATCATTGTGTATAAGAAAAAAAAAATGCTTATGAACTGCTGATTCTTGAAAGAAACTGAAGAAAGGGTATAGGTGATTCCAGAGGCAGAAAATTGTTTACTTTCACCTATTAGGTAAGTTTTTCTTGAAAACTGAAGGATGTGATTAGTAATCGGTAGTGCCTCAGCACTTTATCCAGAATCCTAGTGAAGACCTTGGAGCTTATAAAACTCACCCGGGGGGGGGGGGGGTTGTAACATGAATGAAATATTAGTTTGCTTGAGTGCGTTCTGTCATGATTGAGTGTGCAGTTGTCCGAGATACTTATTTTAGTTAGGCTGGGAGTTTATAATTTGTGAGAGCCTGCTATATGACATGTGTTTTGATTAGTTTATTTGTGTTGTTCGGTGAAACATGATAGTTCGTGTACATGTTAAACTTCCACTTCATATGAGAGAAAACATGTTTCTTCCCTGTCCCTCTTCTTCTTTTCTCTGTACATATGTGTTTGACTATATGTTCCTGAGAGTTTTTTAACCCTCCTGGTTCACTGCTGGATACTTCATGGTGAAAAAGGGTGGGAGGGCTCCCAAGATATAATGTGATTATAACCGCTATTTTTTCGTTTGCATTGACTAGAAGTTAAGCTGTGGTGTGTATAGGTATATGTGGACTATATGAGAGGAAGCTGAGGGAGTTAAATCCAGCAATTAGAGATATCTCTTACGACATCGGAGATCTCTACAATTTCATTGATGGTCTTGCTGACATGAGTGCTTTAGTGTATGCCTCTCTCTCTCCCTCTCTCTCTCACAACAAAACTCACACAAAATAGGCACCAAATTATGTATTTTGTAGAATATGTCAATGATCTTCAGATTTGAGTTAGAAAGGTTCCGATCAACTTCAGTTCTTACCAAATTATGTGTGAAACTGATACCTTCTGTCTGGTTTTGGTTTGCAGTTATGACCACTCAATTCAGGGATATCTCCCATACGACAGACAGTGGATTAAACAACGGACGCTTCGACATCTTCAGAAACTTGCACATTGACTAAAGTGATGCTGCAGATTAGGTCTGTAGCAAATCCGCAAAAAATAAGAAGGAAAAAAAGAGGAGTATTTTTAGACTTGAATCAGATTTTAAAGGGATTTAGATATGAAGTGTATAACTACCCGGCTTTCGACTATCCTGGTTTTCATCCGGTCTGTGTGTTATTCTGGTGTTGTAAGCTTTCTATCTGTGCACATAACTTCAAAATTAGACGGTGGCTTTGCCCAAGTTTCAAATGAAAATCAACGTTTGTTGTCGTTTCGGAGCAATTGTTCTTTGTTTCGTAAGCCTCTGGCTGTGATGATATCAGAATCTTGTACTGTTTAACCTTCAAACGGAGATACCCAGAAGTAAGTCTAATTAGTGTGGCTAGAGATTCAATCAAAACAACTAAATTACCTATTGCTTTCAAAAATAGTGGTTTTCCTTCTCAAAAAACAAAATGTAAAGGATTTTAGCAATTATCGGCTAGTCTGGAAGCGCTTTTCAAATGATTAAAAGCGTTTTTGGAGAAATTGATTTGGGGGTATTAAAGTGTATTTTGCATGAAGTATTTAAAGTGTTTTTATCAGTATCTACTCGGACTTTTATTAAGGATTGATTTTAAAATCATTTTTACCGTTTTAAAAACGCTTTGAACGAGCTTTATATATATATTTTTAATCAACAGATGAAACTTACCTCTTCTAACAAAAGGTGAGAATTCTTATTTTTTTTAACCATTAAAAAGGGACTACTATCGCATGTGGTTCAATATTCTAGTGAATAAGATATTGATTAATCTAATATTCTAGTGAATAAGATGTTGAGTTTATATGTATACGTTCTGAATTCAAAATTACTCATCTCCTAAATTATATGATTTTGAACTCTCCTCGTCTCCTTAATAATGGTAAAAAAAATTAAAAAATTAAAATATAAAACGTCTCAAGACCTTGATTATTTTAGTGGCGTTTCATTTTATTATGGTGAAAGATGTCCAACTATGATTTGCAAGTTATATTTTAATTTTGGATTAATATAATTTGTAATTTCGTCATCAAATATGAGTTGTAAATTATATTTTCATTTTTGGTTGGAATATATATTCCAAAAATCTTATAATATTAAGACCCAAATTATATTTATCTCCAAAAGGCAAAATAATTTCAGCATTTACGACTAGGGCTTTTGCGGAGCCTCTTTCTGAATTTCTGATCCACACCACCTACGTTTCACAGTCGTCGTCCTTCGCGGTTTTCAGTTTTGCAGAAGAGAGGGGGCGGATTCGCAATCGGACCAGTGGGGTTAGGGCTTTGCAGGAATTAAAGCTTCAACCTTCCCATACTCTCTCGGTAAGCAGATTTGATTTCTGACGATTGAGCTAAATAAATTAGGGATTATGAATTTGGTAATCTCTGCATGGTTTGGAGTTTTATTTTGTATGCAAATTTGGGTTCATGTTTTTGATAATTTGTGAATTGACGTTAAAGTGTTGAATTTTTGATGCATTTTGTCGGACTGATTTGCAGAAGCTGATGCAAAAATGAGTTCGTTCTCGATTACGCGGAAGAAGACTCCGTTCCAGAAGCACAGGGAGGAGGAAGAGGCAAAGAAAAAGGTGCCGCTGCCGCCATTGATTATTAACTTCATTGGGCTTGTTGGCTTGGCTCCTCTGGAAGTGAGGTTAACTGACAAAGTACTGTTTTATTCTTTTCGATTTTCGTTTCAGAGAGCGGAGGATGAAACAGCTCGCTTGTATGCGGAGTTTGTGGAGTCATTTCAAGGGGATAACGCACCGGGGTCGAAAGCCTTTGTTCGTGGAGGAACAATCAATCCCAATGAGAAGGTGAAGCCGGATTCCGAAGGTTAGTATAGCGGAAGAACTATTGACTGCTTTTTGTTCAAGTTCTGATAGTTACAGTTCTCAGTGCTTTGTTTTAATATTATGCCATTTCACAATATGGATGAGTAAAATAGCTTTCTATTATTATCGGAACACATTAATAAAAGTATGGACCTTTTTATTCATTCGCGGATCGCAGGTGAAAAGTCCAAAGATGGGGTATCTGTTCCAAAGAAGGGGAGTAGGTAAAGAAATGCTTTTGATTAGCCATGCTGCAATACTCTTTGATAAGGCATCATAACTAGGACAATTTTTTATGGTGATGGTTTAACATCCTCTGATGGATTTTGTATTTTTTGAAGTTGTAAGTGTTCAAAATAGAAAAGTGGAAAATTATGATTTTCAATAATCAATTTCAGATAAATCAACCCTACTGTTTTACTCTTCTTTTGGTAAAATGTATTGTGATCTTGCAATTATTCATCGAATGTGTTGCCAATCTCTGGGTTTCTTGAATGTTTTAAGTAAGTGTATACTTCTAGTTTGTATAATATCTACATATACATTTTCTTATGCATATTATATTAAATTAGGGGGTGGTGTCATATGGTTGAAGTTCTGTACTTTGATTGAAACTCATATAAATGCTAGGTTGATATAAGACATTGTCAGTTCTGTTGCTCTGCACTCTGTATTGGTGTCAGAGTCAGATGGCTGTTCTGTCCAGCGGGAATTTTTACCGTGTAAATCTACAGTGTTCTTTCTGTTCTCAATGTTATTTGAACCTGTTTGGCGACATATTCAGTAGTCACATAGCTTCTTTCATGAGCTGCAGTGTAATGTTGTCCAAATCAATAGCAAAACCAGAAGTTAGGCTTCAAAACCGTTTATACTTCGTTTTAAGTGAGAAAAGCTAGTGCTCACCTGTAGTTACTGCATTATCTCTTAGAAACATCAGAAGTTTTGGCCCGGTTTGTATGAGCTTTTATATACTTTTCTTTTCTATAGAAGCTGTGAGAAACAGTAGCCCGTTGTTGTTTTCAATGGTGTATTTTTATAATTTCTGAACTAAAGCTGATGTAGATCGTTGATTTTTTTTGTTTTTGGTGTAAGCTTACTTTCTAAAGAAACGTCTCAAAACTCATTTGGCAACATGTTTCCGCACTGTAGTTTACTTTTGTCATTTTAACGTAAAAGTATTTGAGAATGGAGGAATCAAACAGGCCCTCTAAGGTAGCTGTCAAAGGGGCTTGGTTAGGAATAAGCTATGGTTGAGTAGTTGGAATACTTCTTTCTATGTATTTTAATAATCATTTTCCTGGAAAAGAGCTTCGATAACAAGCACATTTGCTATTAATTTATCTTCTGCAGGTATGTTCCATCTTTCTTACCACCACCTTTGGCATCCAAAGGGAAAGAATCCGAGAAGAAGGTCAGTACCCTGATAGAGGTAATAGCTTTTGTTTATTGTATCAAATTGAATTGTGTATCGACTCTAAATATTCTTCCTACACATTGCAGAGGGAGGAGGAGAGACCGAGGGAGAAAGAAAAAGGAAAGTCTCGAAACATAGATCATTTTATGGAAGAGTTGAAGCGTGAGCAGGAGATGAGGGAGAGGCGAAATCAAGACCGTGAAAATTGGCATGATGGGCGGCAGATTGAGAATTCTACAGTACGTATTTCCCTAATTGATTCTGGTTTTCAATTTTCTAGGAATGGTGAGTTGGATGGTATATCTTCACTTTAGCATGGGTTTGTTATGAGTTTGTTAAATGACTTTTCCAGTTCTCAATGCATGTTTTTCTTGTTGTTGTAGCATTTGAGCCTGGTTATATTAATAGGTTTTTGATTTAATGAATACATGCAAATAAACTTTGGCATTGTTGAATTACGTTTTATTTTTGTTTACTGTTATTATTTAGTTGGTTCCTATGAAAATTTCTGTTTTGTGTTTCATTACGTACTGGTTTGCTACTGAGGTGCTTTTATAAAAAGTGGGTATAAAAAAAGGCTAAGCTCAAAAAGGTGTTTGGTAAACACTTAAAAACAGCTTATTTTCATAGTTTTGGGTGAAAAAAAGCTGAAAACGTTAAACAGCAAACATGCGCTTATTCTCGCAACACAACAGAAGCAGTTTTTTTTCAAAGCATAGCAATACCAAACCAGATCTTTATGTTATCTCTATGTCATACAGATCTTTTATGTTGGCATCATGTGTTTTCTTGTTTCTTTATAAAAACATATATTCATTAGCCATACCTTGTCAGCCATCCAGTCGCTTTGATGAACTTCCTGATGAATTTGATCCAAGTGGAAAGCTTCTTGGATCATTTGATGATGGTGATCCACAAACTACTAATCTATACGTTGGAAATCTTTCGCCAAAGGTTTGGTCTTCTTCTTCTTCCTTTTTTTTTTCCAGACTGTTTGTTTTGACTTAGTACTCTTTTGCGCATGATGCAAAGAACTTGCCACTCTAAGTTATTATATGTTTCTCATATGGCTAGGTTGATGAAAATTTTCTTTTGCGAACTTTTGGAAGATTTGGGCCTATTGCTAGTGTGAAAATAATGTGGCCTAGGACAGAAGAGGAGCGAAGGCGCCAAAGAAATTGTGGCTTTGTAGCTTTCATGAACAGAGCTGATGGACAGGCGGCGAAAGATGAAATGCAAGGTTGGTTATTTTCAGTTACCATACAATTGAGGGCCTGAGGCTTAATCATGGTAGATGTTTTGAATACGTATCTGAGTTCTCTCTGTGAAGATAAAGTTATCTCCCTATTTGGATCTCATGGTGCTTAGTTTATAAAGTTTCTACTAATCTCATAAAATTGACTTTGTTCAACAAATTGCTAGTCGATATTATTTCCTCGTCCTATAAACTTTTATGTACTGAGGAATGAAGGATAGGAAAGTAATTAACAAAAAAGTTTGTTGTGTAGGAGTGGTGGTTTATGAGTATGAGTTGAAGATTGGGTGGGGCAAGTCTGTTGCTCTACCATCACAAGCTCTACCTGCTCCCCCTCCAGGACATATGGCCATCAGGAGTGAGGTTTGTTTCATTTTCATCGTAATTTTTTTCCTGTTGTTTATTTCTCCTAAAATTTGAAGTTTTCTGGCTAATTATTTGTGCAATAAGGATTTGACATATTCAGCATTACTTAAAACTTCAGATGGATTATTGAAGCTAACATTCTTTTTTGTTGACAGGGTTCCACTGTAATCTTGTCTGGTCCATCAGGCCCGCCTGTCACTTCTGTTCCTAGTCAGAATTCTGAACTGGTAAGCTACCTAGTTCTTTGCTAGTCACCATTTTTATTTGTCCAATATTGCAATCTTGCCAATCTTTGGATGTGTTTTTGGTGAATAGGTTCTTACTCCAAATGTTCCTGATATAACCGTTGTTCCACCAGAGGATGATCACCTCCGCCATGTGATTGATACAATGGCTTTGTATGTTCTGGATGGTGGATGTGCCTTTGAACAAGCTATTATGGAGAGAGGTAGAGGGAATCCTCTTTTCAACTTCTTGTTTGAACTTGGCTCAAAAGAGCACACCTACTATGTTTGGAGACTCTATTCATTTGCTCAGGTATATCCTTTGTTTTATGTGTATGCACACGCATTAGATTCCTAGGCAGTTCTGTAAAAAGACTTAAGCTTGTCTGTCATTGGGTTGCTGAGTGATCTTAGCTTTTGCTTCTTGAAGCTTCTTCGTATAAAATATCTGTAACCTATGGGACTGAATATTTACATTAATGTCGTGAATGCAGGGTGATACTCTACAAAGGTGGCGAACAGAACCTTTCATTATGATTACTGGTAGTGGAAGGTGAATCAAACCTACTTTACCTCTTTCTGCGACTCAGTTATTTTGAAACCATAGGTGTTAGCAGTAAGTTGGTGCATTGGACCATAATACTGATCCGTCTGTATATCTATTTTTTTCTCTAGATGGATTCCACCACCTCTGCCAACAGTAAAAAGCCCAGAACATGAGAAAGAGGCCGGTACAACATATGCTGCAGGAAGAAGCAGGGTAAGTGTCTTGTCACGTGCACTTGCCGGATGAATTTACTTTGTATGTTTTCTCATTGTGCAACTTTCTTTCTATTAATATTGCAGCGTGTAGAGCCAGAAAGAACACTTTCTGATTCACAGAGGGATGAATTTGAAGATATGTTACGTGCATTAACATTAGAGAGGAGTCAGATAAAGGATGCTATGGGGTTTGCATTGGACAATGCTGATGCAGCTGGGGAGGTAAATGCCGAGAATAGTCACTTATTGGTTTCTTATTCAACTGTATGATATTACCAGAGATATATTAACCAGTGGGGAGTATCAAAAGAAAAGAAAAGGAAGAAAGAAAGACTAGTTCTGCGTGTACACATTTCTTAGACTGTTTTGTGTTGCAGATAGTTGAAGTTCTTACAGAATCTTTGACTCTTAAGGAGACCCCTATCCCAACCAAAGTAGCAAGACTCATGCTTGTCTCTGATGTGCTTCACAATAGCAGTGCTCCGGTAAAGAATGCATCTGCATACCGCACCAAATTTGAAGCTTCATTACCAGACATAATGGAGAGCTTTAATGATTTGTATCGTAGCATAACAGGAAGGATCACTGCTGAGGCCCTTAAGGTATGATAATGGTAGTTTCATCCTGCTGTAGTAAATATATATGTATATATATATTTTTTCTTTTTTTCTTTTTCTATCATTTGTTGAACTTTACTTGAAAATCTGCAGGAAAGAGTTCTGAAAGTATTGCAAGTATGGTCGGACTGGTTTCTTTTTTCAGACGCTTACGTGAATGGATTACGGGCTACTTTTCTTCGGTCTGGGAACTCTCATGTGGTCCCCTTTCACTCCATATGTGGTGAAGCACCTGAAATAGACAAAAAGACCACTTCCGAAGATACAAGTGATGCTAGTAAAACCAATCAAGATGCTGCTTTGGCAATGGGCAAAGGAGCAGCTATGAGGGAGTTAATGAGTCTTCCCCTAGCTGAGTTGGAAAGACGCTGCAGACATAATGGATTGTCTCTTGTTGGTGGTCGAGAAACAATGGTTGCACGTTTGCTTAGTCTTGAAGAAGCAGAAAAACAAAGGGGCTACGAATTAGATGATGACTTGAAATTTGCTCAGAAGCATTCAAGTTCAGCTAGAAATTCAAGTAGCCGCAGAGAAAGGAATATTGAACCAGACCCAGTGGAAATGTCTGGATGGAATCGTAATGTAGAGGATGAGTTACAGTCTCAAGGGAAGGGTTCCCTACCCTTGGCCCAGACCTTTCCCATCCCGCATCCTGAACTAAATGCGTTTACAAAGAAAGAGAAGAGTGACCCTATTCTACCAGCTTCTAAATGGGCGCGAGAGGATGATGATAGTGATGACGAACAAAAGCAGGCTCGGGGTCTCGGGTTAAGCTACTCATCTTCCGGAAGTGAAAATGCTGGTGATGGTCCCAGTAAAGCTGATGAGATGGAGGTCGCAACTGATGCAAGCATTCAAGCACAACCTGACAGTGGAATTAGTGAGGAGCAGAGGTGTGTTTATTTTCATTTGTTTAACAAGAAAGCTTTTAGGAACCTTACGAAATTGTACTTATATTTTGCTTGACTGTTTTACTGCAGGCAAAAGTTGAGACGTTTGGAAGTCGCTTTGATAGAATATCGTGAATCTCTTGAGGAGCGGGGAATAAAAAATCTTGAAGAAATTGAGAGGAAGGTTTTAATGTATCGGAAACGGCTTGAATCAGAATATGGGTTATCAGATTCCAGTGAATATGCTTCCGGGAGTAGTAAGTTCTTTAGTTAATAACTCAATTCGTATGCCTTGAGATGCGTTCAGACTGTTTCAGGTGTTATTAGTTTGGGTACAACGTTGGGCTGAGATGGTGACATTTATTGGAAGTACTGTTTCTCTTTTTTTCTTTTCTAAATTCTAATAACGCTTGATTTGTATCATAATTCCCCCCCTTTGTATTCTTTAGAGAGAACATCCTCAGAGAGGGACAGACGGGATGCCGATACTCGTGATGCTTCAAGAAAGCGGCACCGCAGTGGAAGCCAAGGTGATAGTCCACTACAAAGATCATCAAACAGAGATCGGGAAAGGGAAAATGATTTAGACAGAGACCGGGAAAGGCAGCGGGATAGAAACAGAGACAGACCCCGTGATTTTGAAGTTGATAGGGGGAGGGGCCGGGACCTGGATCGTGAGAAGAGTGGAAGTAGAGACAGGGATGACCATGAGAGAGATAGAAGCAGAGAAGGAGACCGGGATAGGAGGAGAAGAATGAAATGAGTCTATCCTGAAGAACTCTTGAAAAGAGTTGGGAATCTAATCGATAATTTCCAAAATTTGAGTCCTTTTGGGAATCGTGGTGCAATGTTTCTAGATGAAGCAATGTCGCGGCCAAGATGGCGTTAAGCAGGCGTCTGATATGGAAGAAGAATTCTTTGGGTTCCAAGTGTTGCAGAACATGTTCTGTGTTTTCTAGTGATTAGTTACATCCTGTTACAGGAATTTACTTCTTGTTAACCAATATTTGTTGGTAATTATGTAACGATTTCGCATCTTCATTGCTTTTTGTAGTGCCACATTTTGGTACTGGTTTGGTAATCCACCAGCAGGGGGTGGTTAATATCTCAAATGAAGCCATCAAAATCTTACGTTTGTTTTTGTGAAGTTCAAATTTACCGCGTCCGATTGCAGCTCAACAGTTGAAATGTATGTGATTGTTTAGTTTCGAGTTCAAAGCTTCGTTTTGGTTTCCTATTGATGCACTATTTCTCGGTGCTTATGGTCATTCCGCTATCGGACTCGGATTTGTTTATGGCTTGGGGACTTGAATTTTCGGTGCTTTCCGAGTGCAGAGGTTTTACGTGTGCAAATTAGCTTTTCAAATCAAAAAGCGCAAATTGAATATCATATATTAGATGACGTGTATGTGCGAAAACAATTATGTTTTTTGCTTAACACGACTAGACGGAAGGTAGCAAGGATTATGCTGAGACGATGTTAAGACAAAGAAGGACGGCAATCACCAAGTTAAGAGGGTCAGTTGCAACTTACTTTACTATCGATTTTGTTTTATTGGAGTAGGTTCAAGTTCAAATCCATAGTTTTTGTTTGCGAGATTTGGACTTTGGTTGTATCAAATTGTTGATCCTAGAAACTGCCAAGCCTACGTGGCGCGCAGGCCGAGTAATCTATAAGCTAACTACGTCCTTAGGTGAATGCGGGCGCAGGCCGAGTAAATTTGTTGATGTTGCGTTGGGTGCGCGGCTGACTCCTGCGTCTTGCGATTGCGACCGAGGAAGGAACGCCTCTCGGCCTCTTGGGTTCTCGAACCTGAAGACAATGTTACTATTCTTACGAAGTTCACGAGTCGTCGTCGTCGGATTCAGTCACAGTGATGTTATTCATCAGAGTAAACTCACGCCGAATCGACACCAAAGTGTAAGGGCACAAATACTCAAAGCGAATATAAGTTTTAATGGTGAACGTGGTTCGGCCGTCCGAATGCTGAACTCTAAACCCCACTTGGGAATATCCAATCATAAAATAACTCGGCGTGCAATGTGTCGAGCTCGATATACTGTAACACCTCACTTCGCCGAGGAGGCTAATGAGATGACCTCAATCAATAAGGATCCGGAAATCCTTCTTTATCGAGACTTGGATAGGTAACCAACCGTCCTCGCCGCAGTGTTGTTGATGCCAACGGAAGATATTGCGAGACCGACTGATTCTACGATGACAGAGCTATCTATGCCGACTTAAGATATTACCGGTTGCTTCCACAATGCTGTTGATGCCAACGGAAGATGTGTTAGCGAGAAAAGAAAAGAACAAAATCTCAAAGTTGTTGAGAAAGCTTGCGCAGGGCAGTTTTGTGTTGAATTGTAGGGGGCCTTGAATGATGCACAGCCTCCCCTATTTATAGCACTGGATCTCTTTGAATCCGAGTTAAAACCCTACTCGAACTAGGTCTTCTCCTCCTGATCAACACCAACTCGACCAGTCCTATTTTCACTAGGATTGTGAACCTAATCCTTAACCGAGCCGGATTCGCTTCCGGGTTATTAGTCCTGCCGAGACTCCTCATTGCACTAGGACTCGACTTCTTGCGTTATGACCTAGCCGACCTAGGTTTGGAGGCCCACGTACTGAACGATCCATGGCATTCTTGTCGCAAGGCCTTCCGGGCTGAGAATGATTCTATATTCGGCCCAAACTATTATTTTGGGCCCAAACACAAATATAATAATATAATTAGTTAGAAACTTGAAAAAAAAAAATTCAACAAAATTGTATTATGACATCTAGTGTACCGAGCCGTATTTTTGACAAAATTTCTCTCAAAATTGGGATGGAAAAGCAATACATGTGAGGTGAGTCTCTTTCAATTACATATGCTAATTTGTTTTAAGCTTTTCTATTATGTTGTTGGACCCTGATTGCACTTTTTTTTATAGGAAACTTTGACGGTACGAGGGAAATATTGTTGGACACTGACTGTATGATTGTACATATTTTAGATAAATACAGAGTATATTTTCTCATGTACGTGTCCTTTTTTCTAATTTAGATTCCTTGTTAAATTTAGATACTTTTAGTTAGAAACTGTGTTAGGTTGGGTGTTTGGAATTGAGTTTTATAAGATATTTGAGACACCAAAAAAATATGGTATCAGCTAGGTGTGTTATCAAAATATGATATTTGAGACGCCAAAAAAATATGATATCAGCAAGGTGTTATCAAAAACTTGCTACAGTTGTGGTCGATATTTGATTTTGATCAGTATAGCATTTGAAATTTTGGATTTTCGTTCATGTTAGCCCATTCCTATTGCTCTCCTTCAAATTTTAGTATACGATTGCTATCTTTCAAATTTTGGTCTACTGATGATTCATGTTTGTCATCGTCATCGTCCATAACCACTACCCTATAGAATTAGTACTGCCAATTCACAAGCTGTTAAATCCACTGGTCGGCTAACCCTTTCTGATGTCTGTTATATTGGTTCCTGGTAGCGTTTGGTATGCAGACAAGATGAGACGGGACGGGACGGGACGGGACGGGACAGGACGGAACGGAACAAAGATTCATGTCATGTTTGGTATTGACAAGATGGAACAGAATGAAACTGGATTAAATGACTAACTTACCCTTTTTATTTGACTATCTCTCTCTCCCGTTTCTCTGCTTTCTCTTCTTCCATTTGACTCTCTCTCCCGCATGCTCAGATCTCCCAGTAAAAATCAAACCCAGTAAATCAAACCCATACTTTCTCTTCATTTCATTATCTTTCTCTTCAATTCCGGTAAATCAAATTATTTTTCCCCAATTTAAAACCAACGATATGAAAAGGCTAAGGGAGGCAAGTGTGGACTGAGCTGCATCAAACTATGATTTCCTTGCACTTCGCAAACGCCGCGTTGTTCCGGCCAGCGCAAACGCCGCGTTGTTCCGGCCAGCGCAAACGCCGAGTTTTTCCCTAGAAGGAAGTGCGTTTCGGTCTGTTTCGCCGGTATTTCGGCGGATTCGTCTCCGACTCAGCCTGGAAAGCCCGAAATCGAGCTCGAATTCTTCTGGGTTGCTGGGTAACGAAGCTACGTTTGGGTAATGAAGCATTTGGGTTGCTGGGTTTGTGGTGGAGGGGGAGGCTACAGGAGAGAGGGAGGGTAACGAAGCTACGGGAGAGGGAGGCTGCGGGAGAGAGAGGGAGGGTAGACAGTGGAATTTTTGTGTTCCACATACGTGGAACAACCCGTTCCAGGGGGAGGCGGGACGCAAAAACACCAAATTTCTGTCCCGTGGAACAACACGTTCCACCCATTTTTGGTGCACCAAACGCGGGACGAAACGCCTCGTCCCGTTTTGTCCCGTCCCGTCCCACGTACCAAACGCATCATTTCCTCTGTACTATTCAGCATGTCGTTTTTATGCAAATAAATATTAAAGAAAAAAGGAGACGGATTCTTCATTAGTCGTCCTCATATAGTTCTCAACTCATGAGCATTTATAGCAAGAAGCTTTGACTTCAGAGTTCAGAATAATTTCTGTGTAAGCTTGACTTTCTTCGATTTTTCGCATTTTGCAGAATTTTACGTACATTTCTGCATAAAAGGGTCACTATGTCTCTTATAAGTTGCAGGCAGGTAACATTGTGTAATAATTTCTATATCTGTCTCTTCATTTTCATCAATTTTCTGCCTGTTATCTGTGCCCGTCGAGCTAATTCCAAACCTTCACTTTCGTTCGCTATACCTCAGTTCAACCTTGACACAAACATACTCTATGAAGGTGATGCCAGACCTTCATTAGGTTTAGGAATGGTAGAACTTAATACAGTCTCTCAATTGTTCCGAGTGGGACGGTTTACTTATTCACAACCTTTGCACTTATGGGAGTCTGCTAGCGGGTTGCTAACAGACTTCACCACTCATTTCACTTTCATGATTGACACTCAAAATAATAGCAGATGGAGTGACGGATTTGCCTTTTTTCTTGCTCCAGTTGGCTTTCCTATTCCACCTAACTCTGCTGGTGGTAATCTAGGATTGTTCAACAGCAGCACAAATTTTGTGCCATCGAAAAACCAAATTGTAATGGTTGAGTTTGATTCCTTCTCGAATGAGTGGGATCCAACCGTGCCTCATGTTGGGATCAATGTGAATAAGATCTCCTCAATTGTTAGCACCAGTTGGGATTTCAGCAGCAACAAATTGAAGGTGGCTAATGCATGGATAACTTACAATGCTACCACAAAGTACCTCAGTGTGTTTTGGACTACAAGGAAAACCCAAATCCTGCTGTTATTGACAGTACTTTTTCTCTTTCGCACCGTATTGACTTACGAGAGGTTCTCCCCGAATGGGTTATAATTGGTTTTTCAGGTGCCACAGGAGTTTGCCCTGAGCGACATGTTAGTTCATGGGAATTCAATTCGCATTTGGATTCCAATGAGATCAGTAAGAAAACCAAGGATACGGAAAGGAAGAAGAAATTGTTTATAGCAGCAACTGCTGGTATTACTTTGTTAGTTTTGATGCTTGGTGTGGGTTTGTGTAGGTTGGTTGTAACAAAGCGAATGCGCAAGATCGATGGACTTGAGAGTTACTCCAAGGATGTCATCACCTCCATAAATAAGGATCTCGAGAAACGAGCTTTCCCTAAGCGATTTGCTTACAAGGAATTGGATGCAGCCACAAATGGCTTTGCCAGCAATGGAAGGCTAGGCCAAGGAGGATCAGGACATGTTTACAAAGGAATGTTACAAGAACTAGGCTGCACTATTGCTGTCAAGAGAATCTTTGCAAAATCCGATTACTATGAGAAGATTTTCATCAACGAAGTCAAGATTATAAGCCGGTTAATACACAGGAACCTGGTGCAGTTCATTGGATGGTGTCACGAAGAAGGCGAATGCTTACTTGTTTATGCATACATGCCTAACAGCAGCCTCGACACACATCTGTTTGGGTCTAAAACAACCCTGCGTTGGGATTTCCGGTATAAGATAGCCTTAGGCTTGGCCTCAGCGCTTCATTATCTACATGAAGATGCAGAGCAATGCGTTCTTCATAGGGATATCAAATCAGCTAATGTATTGTTGGACAAAGACTTCGGTACTAAGCTCGGGGATTTTGGGATTGCTAAGCTCCTCGATCCATGTTCCTGGACTCAGACAAGAGGAGCCGTAGGGACTTTTGGCTACATTGCTCCAGAATATGCAAGTGGAGGGCAGGCCAGTAGAGAATGTGACATATTTAGTTTCGGAGTTGTGGCATTGGAAATCGCTTGTGGACGGAGGACTTACCAGGACGGGGAACTTCATGGGCCACTTGTCAGTTGGGCTTGGCAACTCTACCTTGCAAGAAATATTCTATTTGCAGCTGATGAGAGATTGGAAAGAAAGTTCGATCAAATTGAAATGGAATGCTTGTTGATTATCGGATTATGGTGCACTCATCCCAACAGCAAGGGAAGGCTAAAAGCCGGACAAGTGATGAAGGTTCTTCAGCTCGAAGCACCACTTCCGGAACTTCCACATGACATGCACGAATCTGATCATCACCTTCCTCATCATCATATATGATTATGGCACAACCCATAATAGTTTTCCTTGTTCTTTCTTTTCTTTTCAATATACAATCACTAAGTAGTTGTATTTTCAAGCTATGGTTGTATGATTCATACAACCGATCGAGCTAGTAGATTCATAATTTTTTTTCTTCTTTCTGTTTGTTTTTGAAAGTTCTAGGATGGGTACTAGTTTAACCGAGGGGGTGAATAGATTCTAATTTAAAAATCCAATTCAATTTTTAATTCTCAAATTAATTTCATATTCACATCACATATAAAATTATCATACATATATGCAGTTAAAAAGATAAATAAAAATTGCACACGGTATGTAGGATTTAATGAGACAAAATCCATTACTAAGAAAATCATCGGGCTCCCAAACCAGAACAAACACTAAGAGAAATGAATATAAAAAGGACTTACAAAACTCATCTTGCTAGACACTCAACTAGAAGGCAGTTTTGTCTCCGCGCCTTTGCTACTCGATCTCTCTTTAGCCTTTTCGAGTGGAAGTGGCACGACACTAACGCAGGCGTCAACCACCATGTCCTCAAACTTTGTAGGATACTAACGTGATCATGCATAATGTATGCATGACGAAATGATTTTTGAAAATCAATTAATTAATTACGAAAATCACAAAACACATTTTCATAATCAATCTCGGATTAAAGCACAATGAAAATCAATAAAGAAAAACTGAATTTTGTCTTTTAAAACCACATGACTGAAAAATTCATTTTCTTTCTCGCACACTACACACTACTGCCGCAACGCTTAAATACTGCTCTCTGTGCAAAACTCAGTTGTAGATTAAAATGATAACAATCAAAACATGCACTAACTTCAACACATGCACAGATCAATGGCTTTGTCAAAGGATTATTGAACGAGTAAATTGTAGCAAAGGTCCCTCAATTTTAATCAAATTAGAGTAATAGTCCATCAACTAAAAATCCATTACCATTGGTCCCTCAACTCATCAAAATGTGTAGTTATGGTCATTTTCGTCAACTTCGTTAGAATTTTGTTAAATAAGTTATGTTGGAAGGATCATTACTACAATTGGGATCCCTCAACTCATCAAAACGTGTAGCTATAGTAATTTTCGTCAACTTCGTCAGAATTTTGTCAAAATGAGTTATGTTGGAAGAACCATTACTACAATTGGGTTAAAGTTTGAGGGACCATTGTTCCAATTGAGTTAAAGTTGAGGGACCATTTCTCTAGTTAGATTAAAGTTAAGGGACCAATGGAAATGAGTTTTTAGTTGATAGACCATTACTCCAATTGAGTTAAAATTAAAGGACCATTGCTACAATTTACTCTTATTGAAATGATGATGCACTCATCTGATATACGACATCACAGCCCAAGATTCTAAAACCTTTTCAAAAAGGGATGTGCTATCCACACACATTTTTTTACTTCTCACACACCTCTTGTTGTTTTTTGTCCCTTGATCTTCTTCAATTAATCCGATCCAACGGTCAAAAATTAAAGGGATGTTTGATACGTAAAAAAGGGTGTGTGAATATCACACCCCTTTCAAAAATGATAGCAGGACAACAACTTTTTACCTTTTATAAAATGCAATGGTAGCAGCGAAGTAATTATTACTATCTAATGTAGTTGCTCTTGAATGCTATACTAATAGGAAAATAAGTATCTTGTAATCGTATCCGTTCATCGTATATCGTACAATCAAAATTGTCACAGCCCGTCTCGGAATTTTTAATTCCGAGGACATGAAATTACGAAAATGCCCCCAATACGTGACTAAGGTATAATTTTTACGTTCGTTATATCTAAGCTCCTAAAATTTGGTAAGTAGAGTGGAGACTTAGACTTAAATTTTATGTTAGAATTTGTAGTTGGGGATTGGGTAGGATCCCACACCCCTCAATTCTCTCCCTCTTTCCCGTACCCTGTCTCTCTCTCTCCTCTCTCACAATCTCTCATTCTCTGTCTCTCTCCTTCGAACTCACACGGACAAACTCCAAAACCACCCTAAACTTCTACCAACGACGGAGTTAAGACCACCATCGAACTCCTGGAACCTCCACGATCACGTAGACACCAATTTCAGGTAAGTTTTACTTCGGAAAACCTAGATTCTAAACTCCCCGTGAAAGTGCACTGTTCATGCACACGTAAATCTTGATGTTTCAGGGAATTTCAAGCTCACAGTGAGCTTAGTGAGGTCCCAAGGAAGCTCGGAGTGCTTCGTTTGAAGGAATTGGACATCGGGATCACGAGCTGCAAGTTTGGCCGGTTTTGCTTCGACTTTTCCGGTGAGATTTAGTTGTTTTTGAAGCTTAAAAGTAGTATATTGCGATTCTACATGTTTGGGGCTTCATTTTGATATATTATACGAAGAAAATGGGTGAGAAACGAAGGAGAACAAGGCATTTGAAAAATGCCCAGAATCCGGCCACCGGAGAAAAACCAGTCCGGCGAACTCGCAAGGAAGAAGGTGCGCGTGGGGGCGCGTTCTACAGTAAAAAATTATTTTAAAAATTTTTCGACGTTCGTGACGTCGAGTAGATCACTTTGGTATATTCATATACCCAAATTGAGCACCGTATGAGAAAGTTATTACGATTATTGGTTAGGTGCTTTAAATAACGTTTTATAGTTTTCGCATTAGGTGAAAATGTGAATTGATGATCCGACCGTTGGATCGTTACCAAACTTTGATACGTTGTAATACGTAATATTTGAGGATTATTGGAACTTACGGATTGGGAATCCAAGTTACGGATCTTCCGAAATTGAAGTTGTAAGTTCATAAAATAAAATGTTAACCGTCACTTAGTTTTGGAAATTGACGGAGATCCGACCGTTGGATGGTAATTAAATTTTAGGATGTTATCCTAGAGATATATTGTGGACCTCTGGAAGTTATGGATTTAAAATCTGAGTGGTGGATCTTCCGGATCGAACTACGTAGTGACGTATTTTATATAAGTTATATATTCTATCACTATGAATTCTGAGGTTGGAATTGATTATTGTTTTAGGCGCCGATCGTCATGAGGCCTTGGCGTATTGTGCTAGGGAGTTGTAGGGCGAACTCCAGGTGAGTGGGCAGTTTTGTTTTCCGTATATATATATATATATATATATATATATATATATATATATATATATATATATATACTTGACGTTTTCCCAGAAATTGAAATTTAATGAAAGTATGATTTGAAATGCCATGCATGAAAGTATATGAAAAGTACATTGAAATGTGAATCGAATTGCCATGCATGAAATTATATGAAAAGTATGAATTGATATATGATGCATATGTATGAATTGGTGCGGTGGACGCACAGGTGAGTATTTAATTACTGTTATGATGATGATGATATATATTGAGCTCATATCCTGCACCATGGTTTAGTGCTTATAGTATTCACCGCATCGCACGCTCGCCTTGGATCCAAGTAGATGCTAGTCGTACATACCACGCGGAGTGGGTGCGACAGGCCAGTCGTATAGAGATTTAGAGAGGTTCCGACTGGTGGGTGACCTTAGATTATGTGCACAGATGATTGATGAGAAAAGCACTAGAGCGTAATATTAACCATTGAGTCGTACAGACTACATTAGGTGGTTCCGACTTATGTGCAGAAGGCCGGACAGGTCACAGAGGTGACTCCGGCAGAGTGAGAGTGATAGATTTTGAGCTCTAGGTTTAACCGTACAGGGCCATTAGAGGGCCTCCGGTTGATTTCTTTCTTGCACCTGATATGATTATTGTTGATGCATTCATACTTAACTGTTGAATTTAGACATGGCATGGCATAACTGATATGAAAAAATGTTGAAAAAGTGAATTGAAGTTTTGAGATTATATATGTATATTTATATTTTACATTTCTGGGAAAGTATACAAGTTTTACGGAGAGGGGTTACAATGTTTTGAGAAAAGTTGGATTTGAAAAGATTTGTTTTACTGACCCACTCAATTTTGGTTTTGTGCCCCTCCAGGTTAAAGAATTGCAGAGGTGACTACGAGGAATTCAGCGGGGTTCTGACAGAATGGACCAAATTAGGACGCACCTTCGGGTGTATTAACTTTGAAGTTGTATAATTAAAGCTTCCGTACTGTGCAAATGGTTACGTCACTCTCACGTGACGGCCAGCATGCCCTCCTTCGGGATGGGGTGTGTCAAAAATTATTTTAAATTAAATATAAATAATATTTAACGAAAACTGACCATACAATGTACGATTAACGGACACGATTACAAGATCCTTTGGATCCCAAAAAAAAAGAATTCGGCGAGGAACATTTTCCATACTAATGTATATGACTAGAAACCAAGAGTGCGGCGAGAACAGCAAAACTCAATATAGATATTCTGATACAATCCCGCAACCTCAAACCCTAATCTAATGCATCTATAAATAAGCTGCAGTAGAAGACTTTAACTTGATTCCAAATTCCTTAAGATTGGGAATGACATGTTACGAGATAAAAATAAAAAAACTAATCGGAATTATCAAATGGTAAACATGCATTAAAACAAAGGGAAAACTAATGAAAAAGACTTGAAAACTTTGAGTTTTAACGATAAAGACAAAATAAAGGGTAAAGTGAATAATACCAGGTTTGACTTTTTAGTGTAAAAATGTGGTTTTTCGTTAAAGTGAAGAGTACCGCAGACTTTTCGTTAAAACTCTCATTTAAACAAAACTATGGGCATCCACTAAAGTATTTAAACTAAAGAGCCCACTCAACTCAAACCTAGACTAGATGAATGTGTATGCATGCCGAACTTATCTCAGTGGATGTCTATACAACGTTTTTTATTTTTGTGATCGAGAGCATGAGAGATAAACTTAGACTAAAATAATTACAATAGAAAACATGTACTAGTCTAAGACATTACAGACTAAGATGTTTTGTTTAAGAATTGCCAATTTTACTCAAACAGTTTCCGTTAGTGAAGACTTGACGCAAAATCAAGAACAATGACATTGTAAGATTCTTACAGCCTACCTTATTTAGTAGGATAAAATTTTGTTGTTGTGTGTTGGTCGTATGATTTCGAATCCAATAAAGTCAAAATTACCACCGTTGATTTCGGGTGGTAAATATTTGTTTTTTGGTGTTGTATGCATTTTACCAAACATTGGCTCCATGGAAAAACACATCGATACGTCCGTAACCCTGCAGCACAATGCAGCAGATCACTGGTCTTGGTCGGCTGATTTCTTGGATATATAATATATTCTTCGTCGGACGCTAAGACATAATTAAAACAAAACTCACAAATTATCAATCATTATATATTTCTCACCTAGCAGGCCTTAGCCGTCAAAAATCAGAAAACATAATAATTGAACACATGTAAAAGGAATTTTTGTTTTGTTAATAAAATTGGGCCTATAGGGTTTCCTTTGAGTAAAACTAATTGTGGGTGAAATGGCTTTATATTTGACTCATACATATGCTAAAGATGTAAAATATTTACGTTTGATATCTAATTATGGCTAACTTGTTATGTGACTTTGTCTAATTTCACTTCCCCTTAAATTAGAAGATCCCTACCATCGTTGTATAACAAAATAAAAATGATCAAAAATTAGCTTACTCCCATTCTTGTGGAAATAATTGAATAAGGTGAAAGTTGGAACCTCCTTTTATCAAAAAGCGTTTCCCAGGTCTTGGTTTTTGACCGTCTTGTGCGAGTTTAGAGAGTAAGACTATTATGGTAGAACAATGACTAATCCTTTTTATTCATTTTCTTTAAAAAAAAAAAAGACATATTGCATGAACAAAGAAAATTGCTAACTCCAACATTGTCTTTTATTTATTATTATTATTATTATTATTATTAAGGGAAGGAAAATGATTTGAAACTATGACAATAATTTAGAATATGTGAGAGTATTGAATGCGTAACATGTGGGTGGAACCAACACCCTATCCACTAGCTGTACCCTTTTTTTCGATATCAATAAAATTCCTTTTGTACCGTCGAAGTTTCCCAAAAAAAAAAATTCTATCTATTAGGATATTATACAAAGACTCACATAAAGATTAAAAAAAAAAGGAAAATTAATGAAAAATGCTTGAAAACTTTGAGTTTTAACGATAAGGACAAAATAAAGGGTAAAGTGAATAGTACCACGATTGACTTTTTAGTATAAGAATGTGTAAGATCCCACATTGCCTAGGTGAGTGATCCTTATATGTATATTCTCATCCCTACCTAGCACGAGGCATTTTGGGAGCTCATTGGTTTCGGGTTCCATTGGAACTCCGAAGTTAAGCTAGTAGCGTGCGAGAGCAATCCCAGGATCGGTGACCCACTGGGAAGTTCTCGTGTGAGTTCCCAGAAACAAAACCGTGAGGGCGTGTTCGGGGCCCAAAGCAGACAATATTATGCTACGGTGGTGGAGCGGGCTCGGGAAGTGGTCCACCCCGGGTCGGAATGTGACAATTTGGTATCAAAGCCTAACCCTGGCCGTAGTGTGCCGACGAGGACGTCGGGCCCCTAAGAGGGATGAATTGTAATATCCCACATCGCCCAGGGGAGTGATCCTTATATGTATATTCCCATTCCTACCTAGCACAAGGATTTTTGGGAGCTCATTGGCTTCGGGTTCCATTGGAACTTTGAAGTTAAGTGAGTAGCACGCAAGAGCAATCCCAGGATGGGTGACCTACTGGAAAGTTCTTGTGTGAGTTCTCAGAAACAAAACAGTGAGGGCGTGGTCGGGGCTCAAAGCGGATAATATTGTGCTACGGTGATGGAGCAGGCCCGGGAAGTGGTCCGTCCCGGATCGAAATGTGACAAAATATGGTTTTTCGTTAAAGTGAATAGTACTGGGAGTTTTTTTGTTAAAGTTAAAAAAAACAATGATTGTACAAAGTAGTTTGGTCGATCGATGTACAAATTTATTGATTCACAGCTTCAAAACTAGAAATTAAAGATCCTTAAGAGGAACCAGTTGGTGTTGAGGCAGCAATGGATGATCATGCATGTCAAGTGAAAGTTTCGAAAATGGTGCTTCGAGCTGAAGAACCTTCATCACTTGTCCGGCTTTTGGTCTTCCTTCGCTGTTGGGGTGAGTGCACCATAATCCAACAACTAACAAGCATTCCATTTTGTTTCGATCAAAATTCACTTCTACTCTTTCGTCAGCTACACATGGAAGATTTCCTGCAAGGTAGAGTTGCCAAATCCAACTCACAAGTGTCATGTAAGGTCATCTCCAACCGAAGGGTCAAGAGGGTTAGAAGACCGAAAATAGTCTGAAAACTGTCTCTAACTGAGAAACAGGCCAAATGGCTCATGGGCCCCACTGGACAAAAAGGGCCAAAGGGCTAACTGGCTGGCCCAAAAGAACCAGCCAGCCAGCCCCGAGCCAGGCCAGCTAGCAACGACTAGCTGACACCAGTTACCGTTGAATTTAATTTAATATATATATTTTTTTGGGCCAAAATTTTCTAAAAAATATTTAATTATGGGTGTAGATTTTTTGGGCTGAGAAATGTGATTTGGTCAAAGTTGGGGTGTTCATTTTATAAGCATGTTTCCTTGCTCATTCATCTCCCATGGCATATGTAGGACAATTATAATGGGTGTCGTTGTAGTTGTAGTTCCTTTCACAATTTATTTTAAATATTTAATTATATTACATTTAATTTGTTGTAGTTGTAGTTTTTAAATTTAAGTGGTTAGTGAATTAGATTCAAATAGAGAATGATGATGATGATAATTATGAAGGAATACTCAAGAAAGCTTGAAGAAAGAAGATGAGGAATTCTGATAAAAAATCATAGAGAATGTGACTCAGCAATATCTTCCTTGAAACTCAGCACACTGAGCATATGAGCTCATACAAAACAAAAATATAACCGTTGGGAGAGAGAGAGAGATACTACTCAAGTTTCAATCTCACCCATCCATTCCATACCACACTGAGATTACAACACTTCTCACGTATCTGCTTATCACAGTGTAATTAGTTTGCTATAAATCACAAAAAGATGGAAGAAACTAAAATGAGTGGTAAGGTCAAACGGATATGCCGCTTCTTGGTATTATTTGGAAGAGAATCCTCTTATTGCTCTCTCTTTCGTCAGTTGACTTTTCTCTAAATTTTGCATTGAAAACACGTCTGTCCAAGGTTGCATATTGAAAGTGTGGCCAATCCAGTCCAGCTGCCGCTTCTCGAACATTGGATCATTCGTCCAGGGAAAAGAACTTTGCACATTTCTGGTGGAGATTATTTATGATTTATTTTTATGCATTGTTACGAATTTTTTGTCATGTTTAGATCTCAAATTTGTCGATAAACATAACGAAAAATGTCTCTTGTCTCTCTTAAACCTTCATTAAAAACAATGAGCTAGACTGTTTCTTCTGTCATTAGTTTAATGATTCAACTTCGTCATCATCGTGCATACCTTGTAGCCATGAAACAGACTGATACCCTCGTAACACACAGCTGATGGCTAACAGTATATATGTTCATAGAAACCCAACATTTGATATCAAAGTCTTCGGATGCATTTGTCGAGTGGATCAATGATTTCTCTTGTGTAATTCGAAAGGCCAGTAATGTGTTCAGAATTGAAACACAAATTTTCTGTCGAATTTACACGAAAAGTTATTGAAATGTATCAAAGAAGGCTGTCAAATTTTAGTCTCTTGAACATTTTCATCATCATCAATTGTTTCCTTCCCTTGACTTTTGCCCATCCACTTTCCTTCAACATCACTCACTTCTATCCCGGAACAAAAAACGACACTATTTCCTATGGAGGTGACGCTGTGCCTTCTTCGTCAGGAGTGATTGAACTCAACATTGTCACAGAATTATTCCGCACTGGCCGGGCCACGTATGCAAGGCCTGTGCACCTATGGGACAAGGCTAAGGGGACACTCTCAGACTTCACTACTAATTTCTACTTCACAATTGACACTCTTAACAACACCAACTTCGGTGATGGACTTGTCTTTTTCCTTGCCCCAGTTCACTTCCCAATCCCGCCAGACTCCAATGGTTCTGATCTCGGACTATTTAACGCCACCTCTCGTTTTGCCAAGTCCACTAACCAGCTCGTAATGGTGGAGTTTGACACTTTCACAAACCCATGGGATCCTCCAGGGTCACACGTAGGGATCAATATAAACGAAATTTCCTCAGTTGTTACTGCAAGCTGGAACGCAAGCTTCAACAGCGGGAAGGTTGCGCATGTTAGGATAGATTACAATGCTACCACCAAGAACCTAAGCGTGTTTTGGAGATATGAGGAAGACCCTGATCACAATGTGGGAAGATCTTCCCTTTCTTATGTTGTTGATCTAAGAAAGGTTCTACCAGAGCGCGTTACTACTGGATTCTCAGCTGCTACCGGCGCTTTCAATGAGCGCCACGTCATATATTCATGGGATTTCACTTCAAGTTTGGATTCAGATAGCAAAAAGAAGGGAATTTGGAGGCCAATTTTGATTGCTGTAGCAGTTACTTCTCTCGTGTTGGTCCTCGGCGTAGCCATATGGTGGTTCATGACGGATCGGACGAGTAGTACCAGTACCAAAACTGGTGGAGCTGGAAATACCACCAATCATGTGCCCCGTACACATAATCTTCAGAGCCTTTCCTTGCCAAAAGAATTTTCTTACCAAGAATTAGTTGAAGCCACCAACGGCTTTGCTGATGAAAACAGGCTAGGCCAAGGAGCGTCGGCGCATGTTTATAAAGGAACATTAAAAGATCTAGCCTTCCCGGTTGCTGTCAAGAAATTCCTTGCTGAGTCTGAACAGTACGAGAGCCTTTTCATCAACGAAGTCACAGTAATAAGGCGTGTAATGCATCGAAACTTGGTGCAATTCGTTGGATGGTGTTATGAGCAGGCCGAATGCTTCCTTGTTTATGCATACATGCCTAACAGTAGCCTCGACATGCATTTATTTGGCCCTAGAACAACGTTGCAATGGGACCGGAGGTATGACATAGCGATAGGATTGGCCTTGGCGCTTCATTACCTACATGAAGGCGCAGAGCAGTGTGTCCTTCACAGGGATATCAAAGCAGCTAATATATTGTTGGACAATGATTTCAAAACTAAGCTTGGTGATTTTGGGGTTGCGAAGCTTGTAGATCCCCAGTCCCGGTCCAAGACCCATCACACTACTAGAGTGGCAGGTACTCACGGCTACATTGCCCCCGAATACGCAAACGAAGGGAGGGCCAGCAAAGAATCGGACATGTTTAGTTTTGGCGTTGTGGCCTTGGAAATTGCTTGTGGAAGGAAGCCTTACCTGCATGGTGAAAGCTTCCAAGGGCCGCTTTATGAGTGGGTTTGGCAACTATATGTTGCGGGAAATCTACTCGGTGCAGCGGATGAGGCGTTGCGAATGGATTTTGATCAGTATGAAATGGAACGCTTGTTAATGGTGGGGTTATGGTGCACTCACTACAACAAGGAGAGAAGGCCAAAAGCAGGGGAAGTGGTGAAGGTCCTTCAGCTTGAAGCACCACTGCCTGAGCTTCCAGAAGAACGACCTCACCATCCTCTGCCGTTTCATCCTCTTCAACAAGTAGCTGAGTCGGAATCTCATGTATCTATAACTTCGAGCTTTAACACCTCGGGTCGTTAAAGTAGTACGATCACCAAGTTCCATCCATGCGTAATATCTTCAAGACCCCTACTTGTTTTGTTTTTTTTTTCCCGTCTTCTTCCCCTCAAAGGACTGCCTTACATCATGCTGCAAGGTTGTATGATATCGGGTGTATAATGTCTGAATTAGTATCTTGTTTGTGGTGTCAGTAATAATTTTCTATTGGTTCGTCATGATAAACCCCCTTCGTTCTCACTCCTGCATCGTCCATCTCGGCCTGGATTAGGCAGGTTGGAGTTCTTGCCCCTGGTCATGTACGAGGCATTTTGGATAGGCAACTTTTAGTCTCTCTCGGAATCTCGGCTAAGTCTTGTAAAGCTCCTTCCATAGTCCCTGTTTTGTCACATCCCGACCCGGGTTCCATCACATCCCGAGCTAAACTCCTCCGTAGCACGATATTGTCCACTTTGGGCCCCGACCACACCCTCATGGTTTTGTTTCTGGGAACTCACGAGCAACTTCCCAGAGAGGTCACCTATCCTGAGATTGCTCTAGCCCAAACTCGCTTAACTTCGGATTTCTGATGGAACTCGAAGCTAGTGAGCTCCTAAAAGGCCTCGTGCTATATGGAGGTGGGCATGTACATATAAGGCATAGAGGATCCTCTCCATTGGGCAGTGTGGGATCTAACATGTTCTTTGGCATCCCCCTTCTTTTTCTTGGGTCAAAGTGAATACTGATGACCTTGCTAAAGGTAACCCGGGTCCTGCGGTTTGTGGCGGGGTTTTTCGAGATTATGCTGGTTATTTTCTTGGTGGCTTCTCCCTAAGCTTAGGGCATCGTACTTCTTTCTACGCGGAGCTCCATGCTGTCATCCTTGTTGTGGAATTGACTCACGCACGGGGTTGGCAAAATCTATAGCTTGAAAGTGACTCTTCTAGCATGATATCTTGTTTCTCTTTTGGATCTCTTTCCTCATTGGTCACTCCAAACATGTTGGAACAATTGTACTCTCCGATTGCAAAACATGGTATTTCGAGAAGGAAATGTTGTTGCTGACAAATTAGCCAATTTAGGGTTTTTCTCATCTTCATTTGTTTGGCATTCTGCTCCTCCTACAGAGAGATTCTTCCTCTTCTTCACTCAAATTTCTTGGGCATGCTAGCCTACAGGTTTGCCTCCCCTTCTTGATGTGTGATTTCATTTCTTTTTGGATTTCCTTTTTCGTTTTGCAACTTGTCTTGTAGGTTCTTACCTTTTAAGGTTTATAGAGGGGTTTGGACATATGTCCACCCAATATTTTTCTTGTATTTTCTTTTTCAAGAGGGGTATGGTCTATGTCTCCCCCCCCCCTCTTTTTTCTCGTATTTTGTTTTTCAAAAAGGGTAAGGTGTTTATCCCCCTCTTTGTATTTCGTTTTTCTTGTTCTATGAGGGGTAAGGTTTACGTTCCCCCCTGACTAGGTGTAACTTCTTTTTTCATATCAATAAATTTACCCCGTTCTGCTGAGGTTTTCCAAAAGAAAAAAATGATTTTGCCCGTACAAGACTAATTAAATTTTTTCTTTTTATGAAATAACAAATTGCATCAGCTGTGTAAGAATAAAACTGTAGACATCAAAATTTAAGCGAAATAAATATTCACCAATACGTTAAATTGTGATTCGCCATAACTTATGTAGCTCGCACCATGAAGCATACGTGTCGATTCATCCACCATAAAAGCCAAAGTTCACTTACCACTTGACACTACTCGTGGTCCAGATTTGTTCAAGATCAATTCGACAACTCTTGAAGAAATCACAAGCCTGATTCAAGTTCAAGCGTTCACTACCCTTGAATCAAATTCTACTTTGGAGATGGAATAAAAGGATCAAGCCTTGTAGCTTTGCACTTTCCTGAGTTGCGATCCTCGGGAAAATTTGATCTAAAACATCACCTTGAATGATTCCAGGCGCTTTAGCATCCTTGACTACATTTTCTCGCATCAGCTTCTTCTCCACCTCTGTGAGCTCCTCCCCCTTCTTCATCGGAGTATCGTAACCCTTTTCGACCAGATTCCACAGTTTGTGTGAACAAAAAATGGTCTTCATTTTGATTTGCCAGAAATTAAAATTCTCGCCATTGAAGACTAACGCTCTGAGTTCTCCTCCTCCAGATCCAGTCATGTTAGACTAGATCATAGAAACAAACTCATATCACTGCAATAAGCTTTTGCTGTGAATCTGAGCTCGATCCTCCACATATATGATGCCAAAAAATTTAGACCCAACCTGGCTCTGAGGCCATGTTAGTGAATTAGATTCAAACATAGAATGATGATGATAATTATGAAGGAATACTCAGAAAGCTTGAAGAAAGAAGAAGAGGAATTCTGATAAAAAATCATAGAGAATGTGACTTAGCAATATCTCATTGAGCATATGAGCTCATACAAAACAAAAATATAACCATTGGGAGAGAGAGAGAGATACTACTCAAGTTTCAATCTCAGCCTCCCATTCTATACTACACTGAGATTAGAACACTTGTCACATATCAAGCACTATGAGACTTAACTAACAAATTACATTTTAATCACATAAGCTCAGCCTATGAGCTGAATCATTAAACTAATTAAAACTTGTAATCTTCTTCACATTAGTTCACCAATTTATACATTAACAAAACAATCAAGGAAACTTGGGGAAATACATAAGAAAGGGCTTAGAATTTGTGTTTTATATTAAAAGTTATATCCAAGCCTTGGAAAAATCTACTAAAAATGTTGCCGCCCTTCAAGTGCATTTGAGAGATTCTATTTCTTGAACGAGACGTATACTATAAGTCGGCAGCGTTGTGTTGTGGGGATTCGTGTATATCGATGTATTGACAATGCCGTTGACATTGCTAGAAGTAACACTTCTTCGCTACTTACATGTTAGGAGCCATCGTTTCTCCCTTCATATCTGCTTATCACAGTGTAATTAATTTGCTATAAATCACAAAAAGACGGAAGAAACTAAAATGAGTGGTAAGGTCAAACGGATATGCCGCTTCTTGGTATTATTTGGAAGAGAATCCTCTTACTGCTCTCTCTTTCGTCAGTTGACTTTTCTCTAAATTTTGCATTGAAAACACGTCTCTCCAAGGTTGCATATCGAAAGTGTGGCCAATCCAGTCCAGCTGCCGCTTCTCGAACATTCGATCATTCGTCCATGGAAAAGAACTTTGCACATTTCTGGTGGAGATTATTTATGATTTATTTTTATGCATTGTTACGAATTTTTTGTCATGTTTAGATCTCAAATTTGTCGATAAACATAACGAAAAATGTCTCCTGTCTCTCTTAAACCTTCATTAAAAACAATGAGCTGGACTGTTTCTTCTGTCATTAGTTTAATGATTCAACTTCGTCATCATCGTGCATACCTTGTAGCCATGAAACAGATTGATACCCTCGTAACACACAGCTGATGGCTAACAGTATATATGTTCATAGAAACCCAACATTTATATCAAAGTCTTCGGATGCATTTGTCGGGTGGATCAATGATTTCTCTTGTGTAATTCAAAAGGCCAGTCATGTGTTCAGAATTGAAACACAAAATTTTCAGTCGAATTTACACGAAAAGTTATTGAAATGTATCAAAGAAGGCTGTCAAATTTTAGTCTCTTGAACATTTTCATCATCATCAATTGTTTCCTTTCCTTGACCTTTGCCCATCCACTTTCCTTCAACATCACTCACTTCTATCCCGGAACAAACAACGACACTATTTCCTATGGAGGTGACGCTGTGCCTTCTTCGTCGGGAGTGATTGAATTCAACACAGTCACAGAACTATTCCGCACTGGCCGGGCCACGTATGCAAAGCCTTTGCACCTATGGGACAAGGCTAAGGGGACACTCTCAGACTTCACTACTAATTTCTACTTCACAATCGACACTCTCAACAACACCAACTTCGCTGATGGACTTGTCTTTTTCCTTGCCCCAGTTCACTTCCCAATCCCGCCAGACTCTGCTGGTTGTGATCTCGGACTATTTAACACCACCTCTCGTTTTGCCAAGTCCACTAACCAGCTCGTAACGGTGGAGTTTGACACTTACACGAACCCATGGGATCCTCCAGGGTCACACGTAGGGATCAATATAAACGAAATTTCCTCAGTTGTTACTGCAAGCTGGAACGCAAGCTTCAACAGCGGGAAGGTTGCGCATGTTAGGATAGATTACAATGCTACCACCAAGAACCTCAGCGTGTTTTGGAGATATGAGGAAGACCCTGATCACAATGTGGGAAGATCTTCTCTTTCTTATGTTGTTGACCTAAGAAAGGTTCTCCCCGAGCAGGTTACTACTGGATTCTCAGCTGCTACCGGCCTTCTCAATCAGCGCCACATCATATATTCATGGGATTTCACTTCAAGTTTGGATTCAGATAGCAAAAAGAAGGGAATTTGGAGGCCAATTCTGATTGCTGTTGCAGTTACTTCTGTCATGTTGGTCCTCGGCGTAGCCATATGGTGGTTTGTGACGAATCGGAGGAGTAGTGCCAGTACGAGAACTGGTGGAGCTGGAAATACCTCCAATCATGTGCCCTCTACACAAAATCTTCAGAGCTTTTCCTTGCCAAAAGAATTTTCTTACCAAGAATTAGTTGAAGCCACCAACGGCTTTGCTGACGAAAACAGGCTAGGCCAAGGAGCGTCGGCGCATGTTTATAAAGGAACATTAAAAGATCTAGCCTTCCCAGTTGCTGTCAAGAAATTCTTCGCTGAGTCTGAACAGTATGAGAGCCTTTTCATCAACGAAGTCACAGTAATAAGGCGCGTAATGCATCGAAACTTGGTGCAATTCGTTGGATGGTGTTATGAGCGGGCCGAATGCTTCCTTGTTTACGCATACATGCCTAACGGTAGCCTCGACATGCATTTATTTGGCCCTACAACAACGTTGCAATGGGACCGGAGGTATGACATAGCGATAGGATTGGCCTTGGCGCTTCATTACCTACACGAAGGCGCAGAGCAGTGTGTCCTTCACAGGGATATCAAAGCAGCTAATATATTGCTGGACGACGATTTCAAAACTAAGCTTGGTGATTTTGGGATTGCAAAGCTCGTGGATCCCCAGTCCCGGTCCAAGACCCATCACACTACTAGAGTGGCAGGAACTTACGGCTACATTGCCCCCGAATATGCAAATGAAGGGAGGGCCAGCAAAGAATCGGACATGTTTAGTTTTGGCGTTGTGGCCTTGGAAATTGCTTGTGGAAGGAAGCCTTACCTGCAGGGTGGAGGCTTCCGTGGGCCGCTTTATGAGTGGGTTTGGCAACTATACGTTGCGGGAAATCTACTCGGTGCAGCGGATGAGGCGTTGCGAATGTATTTTGATCAGTATGAAATGAAACGCTTGTTAATGGTGGGATTATGGTGCACTCACTACAACAAGGAGAGACGGCCAAAAGCAGGGGAAGTGGTGAAGGTCCTTCAGCTTGAAGCACCACTGCCTGAGCTTCCAGAAGACCGACCTCACCATCCTCCGCCGTTTCATCCTCTTCAACAAGTAGCTGAATCGGAATCTCATGTATCTATAACTTCGAGCTTCAACACCTCGGGTCGTTAAAGTAGTACGATCACCAAGCTACATCCATGCGTAATATCTTCAAGACCCCTACTTTTTCTTTTTCCTTCTTCTTCCCCTCAAAAGACTGCCTTACATCATGCTGCAAGGTTGTATGATATCGGGTGTATAATGTCTGAGTTAGTATCTTGTTTTTGATGTCAGTAATAATTTTCTGTTAGTTCGTCATGATTCTGCACGTAAAGGACTAATTAAGTTTTTCCTTTTTATGAAATAACAAATTGCATCAGATGTGTAAGAATAACACTGTAGACGTCAAAATTTAAGCAAAATAAATGTTCACCAACACATTAAATTGTGACTCGCCAGAACTTATGTGGTTTGTTCACCATGTATCTTACAAATTACACATAGTATGTGACTCATCAAAGTCGAACGAGTCATCAGAATGACATGTGTCGACAACTGATGAAAAGAAATAGAATTACCAAATTAAGTTGATGGTGGAAACAATTGAGGAATTATCTTTTGATTGACTTAGATCAAGGTTCTAAAAAACGCTAGGCGCTAGTCGGGCGGTGGGCTGGCGCCTAGCGCCTAGGCGGCTAGACGGGATCTAGGCGAGCGCCTAGGCGGATTTAGGTAAATTTCTTATATATTATATGAATTAATTAAATTTACTATATCAGATGTAAATAATTATTGAATAATATGTTATTTCTTATAAAAAAAACATACATATGTGAATGTTTTATGTACATGTCTAATATGTTTGCCTATGAAAAAAAAAATCTAATAATTTATAATTTATATAACATTTATATACATATAATAATATAATATACCTCCCAAACTTTTAAAATATAAAAAGCCCACGCCCATGCAAGTGAGTGGTTTTCATAATAAACCATCTGATGAAAGTAGCTGTCCACCTTACCTCTTTCACATCACCACCCATCACCAGCTTTTGATCTTTCAGAAACCCAAGAAGAAAATTTCGTTTCTTCTTTTTTCTTTGCCCTTTTAGAAACTCAAAATTGAATCTTTTAGTCTCTCTCTCTCTTGGCACTCTCTCTTCCCTCTTCCCTCATCTTCGTTCTTCTTCTTCGCCCTTGCACTTTCAGAACCTCAAAATTGGATCTCAAATCCAACTTGCGCCACCACTGATTGAAATGTATAATACTCTCTCTCTCTCTCTCTCTCTCTCTCTCTCTCTCTTCGCACTCTTTCTTCCCTCATCTTCACAGAGACGAGCTGCAGAAATTCGTCGGAGCTCTGCTACTACGCACGAGATCGAAAGTTGTAGATCCGGTTGCGAAAATTGCAGCGAGTTTGGGATTTGCAGCTAGATTCAAACAGCCTAGACTGCCGCCTAGCGCCACCTAGCGCCGCCTAGCAAGCGCCTAGGCGGCTGCCTAAGTCCTCCCTGCCTAACTGAACGTTTTGATCTAAATCGGGTCGGAGCTCCGCCGCCCAGCACCTAGGCGGCCACCTAGGCCGATTTTTAGAACACTGACTTAGATTTAAATCAAACATACATCATGTCAATGAATTTATTTAATTAAATTACCAAGTTAATTGATTCGGTTCAAATTAATTCCAAATCAAGGTCAAATTACAATATCTTGGTTACATCAAAACCAAGTACGATGAAATTGGCCAGCACCTTTTGGGCAACTCAATTGCACTTTCAACAAATTAATTCATTTAGATGGATCATCAGCGTTGAGGCCAGACGAGGACGGAGGCAACTTATCTTTTAATTGACTTTGACTTAAATCAAACATAAATCATGTCAATTAATTAATTTAGTTAAATTACCAAGCTAATTGATTTGACTTTTTCCATTTGTAAGTTTAATTTGGTTAAATTAACGAGTTAATGATTTGGTTCAAATTAAGTTCAAATCAAGCTTTAGTCAAAACAATTTATGGAGGCAATTTCCTTAAATCAAG
Source organism: Malus sylvestris (assembly GCF_916048215.2). Taxonomy (NCBI): domain Eukaryota; kingdom Viridiplantae; phylum Streptophyta; class Magnoliopsida; order Rosales; family Rosaceae; genus Malus; species Malus sylvestris. Next base: position 4,113,127 of record NC_062267.1, on the reverse strand, counting down.
GCCCGGAAAATGAATTGGTTCAATACAAAGAATCACGGATAGGCCTATAAATACCTTCAAGACAAATAAGGGACTCACAGACACACTATACAAACTCAGAAGACTCAGAAAACTCTCTGCAATCTTCATTACACTCTAGCATCAACAAGTACAACAAGCATATGTGTCGATTCATCCACCATCAAAGTCAAAGATCACTTACCACTTGACACTACTCGTGGTCCCGATTTGTTCAAGATCAATTCGACAACCCTTAAAGAAATCACAACCCTGATTCATGATCAAGTGTTCACTACCCTTGAATCAAATTCTACTTTGGAGATGGAATAAAAGGATCAAACCTTGTACTAAGAGATTGTAACCCTAATTTTTCTCACTAATACAAATCCTTTCTTTTATACACGTGTTCTTGTTACATTCATTGCATGAAAATTTTGTATTTACAAAAACTGTAGAATATATCCTTCATTCACCAAAATGTATAGGGGCATGAATTTCGTAATGATAGGTGTTTACGATCTTTGATTAATTCAATGACTCGTCATCGTCATCGTCAATTCGTCATCGTCCATACCTTGAAGATATGAAACACATTGATATACCCGAACTCCCAAACGCGCCTCCGACTTATAGTTCATGTCGCATGCAAGTAATAGAAATAGTGCAGCAACTTTCTCTTAGATTTTTCCTAGGCTGGGATGCAACTGTTACGAAAGAAACACATACCTTAATCCTATATATATCATGTATTTCTCAACTTATGTACCTATGTCGATCGGTCGGCCACTTTTCACCAAACGCTAAAAAGCTTGCCTTCACAAATTATAACAACCGGAAAAATAATCTGCAGACTTTCTTCGATTGGTTGCACAAAGTTAGAATGTCTCTAAGCAGGAAGGTAACATTTTGTGTTCCTCAGTACTACTTTAATAATTCCTACCTTCATCTCTTCGTTTTCATCGTTTTTCTCTCTCCGATTGCACTTCCAAACTTCACGCATGCACTTTCATTCACCATATCGGGATACACCTCCAACAAAAACTTGGTCTATGAAGGTGATGCGAGGGATACATTAGAAGCACTTGTCGAATTCAAACCAAGTTAATGAATTATTTCGAGTAGGACGGTGTACATATAGAAAACCTTTTCACCTTTGGAACTCTAGAACAAGGACACCGACAGATTTCACAACGCATTTCATTTTCAAGATCGAAAATCATAATCACAGCACCAAGTTTAGTGATGGATTTGCCTTTTTCCTAGCTCCAGTTGGCTTTCCAATTCCACCTAACTCTGCCGGGGGTGGTTTAGGATTATTCAACACCACCACAAATTTCGCAGAATCGAAAAACAACATTGTAACAGTTGAGTTTGATACTTTCTCAAACGAAGAATGGGATCCACCAGGATCACATGTTGGGATCAATGTGAATCAAGTCTCCTCAGTTGTCAATGCCAGTTGGGATATTAGCAGCAGTAATGGAAGAATGGAAGAATGGCTGAAGTATGGATATTTTATATATCTAAAACCAAAACTCTCTGGTTTGGTCCTACGAGAGATACCCGAGTCCTTTTTACTTTGTGTTTAGACCTTCCCTTTCTTACCATATTGACTTACGAAATGTTCTCCCCGAATGGGTTACAATTAGTTTTTCAGCTGCTACTGGATTATACCCTGAGAGGCATCTTTTATATTCATGGGATTTCAGTACAAGTCTGTTTTCTTATGATCAAAGTAGCAAAACGAAGGAAAGAAGGACAATCACTTTCTGGATTGCGTTCGTTGTAATTTCCTTTTTCCTTTTCATGCTTGGTATGTTCGTACATTGGTTGCTGGTTGTGAGGAAACAGAGAAACAAGACTAAAGGGCACGAAAAGTACTCCAAATTGGTGTGTTGATGCACAAAATCAGCGAGGACTTTGGTACAACAGAAAGTGTCAGGTTTGTGACCTTCGCTTGGTTGCTTCAATCACTAGTGAAGATAAGTACGTAAATGAATAGGGACAGGGAAGCAAACACAAGATGTACGTGGTTCACCCAGATCGGCTACGTCCACGGAGTAGAGGAGTTCTCATTAATTGTGAAGGGTTTACACAAATACATAGGTTCAAGCTCTCATTTTGTGAGTTCTAGTGAATAGTTTAGTACAAAATGACATTAGAGATTATTGTGGGAGAATGATCCCTATTTATAGAAGAAAGTTTCTAGTTTTGTTCTAACATTGACACGTGTCGTGTTGTGATTGGCTTCTGATGTTGACACGTGTTGCGCTGTGATTGGCTTCTGATGTCGACACGTGTCGTATTGTGATTGGCCTCCTAGTTGAAGGGAAGCTCTTCTGGGTTCTTGACGGTATAACGTTGACCGGTGCTCAGTAGTTTCGGGATTGGTCAAGTATGGTACAAACAGTGCTCTCCTAAGTTCCCGAGTGAGGGAAGCTCCTCGGTTGGGGACTTGCAAGATCCAAGCCATTGAGTAATCACGAAACTTCTAAGTACTGAAATGTGGTATCATTTTCACGTGCCTTATCTGTCTCATATGTAGATGTGGCATCTTCTCTGGAAGTACTTTTCCTCCATCCATGGGTGGTATCTTTAACCGATAAAGATGCACAAGGTAATGTATCAATTTCACTTGAAGCTTACTTGTAGTTTCGGGCTTGGTCAAGTGCGATACAAACCCTATAGTAGGAGTCCCCCAAGTCGCCGAGCTAGGAGATCTGCCGAAAGAGGTGACAGACAAGGCAAACAGTCAAACTTCCAAGCAAGCAACCCAGGATCGGAGGTTCGACTTCGGCTTCCGGTTGATTGTTCTCCTTCTCATTGTCTCTCATTCAGCTGCCAGGATAAGGAGAAGCAAATGGAGAAGAGATGATATGAGATACTTTTGCTTTTGAAAAGTAACTTTCCACAGGCTTATTCTTGAACTGTGCTGGAGGGTTTTCTGGTTCCCTTCAGAGTATAAGGCCGACTTAAGAATTTGAGGGTCAAAACAAGTCCATCAAATCTAGAGTACGTTCGACCTTGATGATATGGGATACTTTTGCTGTTGACGGAATAGTGAATGTGGTATGGAAAGGTGTTGTGTTGTAGTGATCTGTTTCAGCTCACCGTTGAACCTTCTGCTTCAATCTTTTGCATGGCAGAAGTGGTGTGCAACCTTTGCATTTAAATGGTCCTTCAGAACATTCCTTCATAGTGACTCATCCACGCTTGGCAGCTTCAGTGTAAAGAGCCAATATCTGATCAACTGTCATGAGGTATGTGCCGGTGGAATTCATGACCTTGACAGCAGTTGAGGATGAGTTCTCGAGAGCAATGCTAAGTAAGCAACCAGGCAAAGGTCTCAAGCAGTCAGTTCCAGATTGGAGGTTTGATTTCAGGTTCCGACTGACTGCTCTCTTTCTCTTTGTCCTACAGGTGTGGACAAGGATGAAGACAAGGACAGGGAGAAAGCCTGATATGGGATACTCTTGCTTTCGACCCTGATGATATGAGATACTCTTGTTCTTGGTGTGGCTTATTTGCTGAGGTATTATCGGGGGGAAATAAAACTGAGTATTTTGAGAGGTTATGTTGAGGGTGCCTTCTCGAATGCGAGAAAGGGTTGAGCATTTTTGCAGGTTTGCCTGTCCGTTGAGGAGGGAGGTCCATGTATATAGGGATTTCCCAATAACAAGTAGTAATGCTATTCCTTTACCCTTCTTGGTCACAGCAATGTAGTGGGAGCTGCCAGCTTCACGTGTTTTAACTTTGTCAGAGCACTTTGAAAAAGTGGTATGTGGTATCTGGAAAGCTGATGTTACGTGTGAAGATTACAGACAAGCTTTATCTAAGGAAATCTGGCTCTCGAAGTTCTGAGAGCTGTGCCTCTTCGGTTTTTGAACAAGCAATCCCGTCGATGATCTGGCTCTCGAGATTCGGAAAGCGGTGCTGCTTCGGTTTTTGAGAAAGTAATTATGTTGGGAGTCTTTTCTCGAATGTGAGTAAAGGTTGGACGTTCTTGCCAGCCTGTCTTGCCGCAGAACATGGAGGTCGACACACATAGGGACTTTCCAGTTGTCAAGCAGTGGTGCTGTTCCTTTACCCTTGTGGGTAATAGTAGGGTAGCTGGAACTTCGAAATTCTCGTGCCTAAACTTTGTCAGAGATCTTTGGCAAAGTTATATGTGGTACCTGAGGAGTTGATGGTGCGTGTGGAGAGTGGTGATTGAACAGTAAGATTCACGTGCTTTCTGCTTCACCAGAAATCTTCGACAGATTGCCCGTAATTTCCGTAAAGCTGAGTGTGCATGTGACAGGTGCTGATGAGGCTGAAAAAGCAGGTGCTTCTTCGATTTCTGAGATCGGCCCTCGTGGTCTCTGAGCAGCTCAGCTTTTGAGAAAGGAAACGCTTCTTCGATTTTTGAGATCAGCCCTCGTGGTCTCTGAGCAGCCTAGCTTTTGAGAAAGCAAACGCCTCTTCGATTTCTGAAGTTCCGTCGAGTGCAGATTTTTATAGAGGCTGGCATTAAGTTCCACAACACACCTGAATCTCCACCAATAGAAGCTCCCTTCTTGCACTTCTAAGATCTTGATTTGTCTGACCTCTTCTCTCTTCAACACCTTTGAAAATGTCTGGCCCATCCGACCGTCGTTTTGACTTGAACCTTAGAGAAGAGGCAGCCACGCCTTCTCCAGACAACATATGGCGCCCATTCTTCATATCCTCTACTGGTCCTCTTACCGTTGGGGATTCTGTGATGAAGAATGATATGACTGCTGCGGTGGTGGCCAGGAACCTTCTCACTCCCAGAGATAACAAACTACTTTCCAAACGGTCTGATGAGTTGGCTGTTAAGGATTCTCTGGCTCTTAGTGTTCAGTGTGCAGCTTCTGTGTCTAATATGGCCCAACGCCTATTTGCTAGAACCCGCCAAGTTGAATCATTGGCTGCTGAAGTGATAAGTCTCAAACAGGAGATTAGAGGGCTCAAAGATGAGAATAAACAGTTGCACAGGCTCGCGCATGACTATGCTACAAACATGAAGAGGAAACTTGACCAGATGCAGGAATCTGATGGTCAGGCTTTACTTGATCATAAAAGGTTTGTGGGTTTGTTCCAAAGACATTTATTGCCTTCGTCTTCTGGGGCTGTACCGCATAATGAAGCTCCAAATGATCAACCTCCAATGCCTCCTCATTCTGGGGTTCTGTCCAGTACTGAGGCTCCGGATAACCACCCTCCGGTGCTTTCTCTTTCTGGGGCTCTACCGACTGCTGAGACTTCCCCTAAGCAACCTTTGTGAAGGCTCCCTTTTGTTTGTTTATTTTGACTCATGTATATGTACATATTTGTGGCTTATCGAAAATATTAATAAATAAGCTTTGCTTCATTTCAACATATTGTGTTAAATACACCAAAGCCTTCTTCAGAAAGTTCTTTGAATTTTTTCTTTTGTTGAAACTTGTATTGTTGAAGCTTTGTGAGTGAATCATGTAGTTTGAGGTAGTGTTCCCTTAATTTCCCGAGTGAGGAAAACTTCTCGGTTGGAGACTTGAAAAATCCAAGTCACTGAGTGGTTGTGAGACTGCCGAGTATCAAGGTGCAGTAGCATATGGTGGGAGTCCCCCACGTCTGCAGGCGAAGAGAGTTGCCGAATGAGGTGTCTCGCTTGTTACTAATTTGTCAAAGTAACGAATCCTTGTTTCGATGTCACACATTCGTATATGCCTTATCTAAAAATATTTCCAACTTTTGTGTGTTTGATGCTGCATGCTATTGACTAGACAAGATCAAGTGCAATTAGTAGCTTTTCTCTCTTTTTCATCTTTTCTTTGGTGGAATTGCTTTTCGTTTCCACTAATCAGCCTGAGTGGATGCAATATAACACCATTCTCTATAGCTTAGATCGCAAAGTCTTCTTCATGAAAGTTGTTCCTTATCTTGTGAACTACAACATATCCAAATTTGAGATCCATCGGAGTAGTACAACTCCAGAAATTCAGGTATGATGTGTAACTGTTCATCAATTTTCTGTTAACCCGTCAGACTTGTTGTGAGCTTCTAAACTCCATTTTTTCTTGTTCAGCTCAACATACTTTCTTCATAGAAGTTGTTCCTCACCTTGTCAGCTACAACATATCCAAATTTGAGATTCATCGGAGCAGTACAAATCCAGAAATTCAGGTATGATGAGTGACTGTTCATCATTTTTCTGTCAACCTGTCAGACTTGTTGTGAGCTTCGAAACTCCATTTTCTCTTGTTCAGATCAACATACTTTCTTCATCGAAGTTGTTCCGTATCATCTCTTTCATGACATATCAAAAATTCAGAATGAACTAACGGTTAAATATTTCCAGATCTTCGAAACATCACAGCAGTCTTTAAATTTGCGGGAATCCGACTGTCGTGTTTGGAGCCTCAACACTTTAATTTCCGTCGCTCAAACAGAAACGATTCCTTCTTGAAAGTTGTTCATCTGCTCAAGAACTATAGGGTGTCCAAAATTCAGCTCCACTGGAGAAGAGAAAAGGTTGCAGAAATTTGATAGATGAAAGGAGGCGGAAGAGGAAGAGAGGGAAAGAGGTTGCTTGGGTTGGATTTCTAGTTAAACTTGGGATTTTGGCTTGTTGTTTGATTTATTATAATATGTTTGGAAACATATACATAATTGCTTGTTTGGTTATGACAGGGATGTTGTGGGTGTAGAACAAAACAAATGTTTGTGTTGACCCGTGTTTTTGTACAGGTTCAAGGGAATCTTGGTTTTGTGAACAAAATTTGTTTATTTGTCACAAGGTTTTGTGTTTGGGAAATAGTTTAATAGGTAAGGTTTATTGACTATAGATTTTTGCTTGGGTATATAGCGTGACTAGTTGAAGCTATTTTTAGGATACAAAACTTGAATTAGCTTTGCACTATCTTGATGAAGAGTGTGCGAAGCTTTTATATGTTTTGGTGTTGAAATTTTGTATTGTAGATGAAGCATTGGGGTTGAAGCTTGATAGGTGAAGCTTTGGTGTTGAAGCTTTATAGGTGAAGCTTTGTGTTTGAAGCTTTATAGGTGAAGCTTTGGGGTTGAAGCTTGATAGGTGAAGCTTTATAGGTGAAGCTTTGGTGTTGAAGCTTTATAGGTGAAGCTTTGTGTTTGAAGCTTTATAGGTGAAGCTTTGGGGTTGAAGCTTTATAGGTGAAGCTTTGGTGTTGAAGCTTTATAGGTGAAGCTTTTGTTGGCACCATAAATTGATTTTGCTTCACACTATCTTGATGAAGATAGTGCGAAGCTTTTGAGATTGATATTTGTCCTCCATTGATGAAGCTTTTGTTGGCACCATAAATTGATTTTGCTTCACACTATCTTGATGAAGATAGTGCGAAGCTTTTGAGATTGATAGTTGTCCTCCATTGATGAAGCTTTTGTTGGCACCATAAATTGATTTTGCTTCACACTATCTTGATGAAGATAGTGCGAAGCTTTTGAGATTGATATTTGTCCTCCATTGATGAAGCTTTTGTTGGCACCATAAATTGATTTTGCTTCACACTATCTTGATGAAGATAGTGCGAAGCTTTTGAGATTGATATGTGTCCTCCATTGATGAAGCTTTTGTTGGCACCATAAATTGATTTTTCTTCACACTATCTTGATGAAGATAGTGTGAAGCTTTTGAGATTGATATTTGTCATCCATTGATGAAGCTACTGTGTTCCCCCTTCGGATTTTTTTTTTTTGAAGGGGGGAACTGAAACATTTGAAATTTGAAACTCCCTAGTGTTAGAAGTTTGAAGATTTTCCATGTGGGGCTTTCTCACAGTTTGAATTTGAATTTTGAATATCAATAGCCATGTTTAACTATATATAAGAAGGATAAGTTTCCATTCTTTACCTTACCTTCATTTTCTCATCTTGTAGTGATTTTTGAAGACATAGTGCTCTTTACTTGAGAGGGATTCTGACATTGCTTTGCTGCACCATCTTCAGGTTGGTAGTCTTCTCCACTAGATCGGATGTTTTCATTCTTGTTGAATTGTTTGAGTGTTCATGTATTCTGTTAAGAACATAAGGAACTGGTTGTGCTTTTCTGCATGCCCTATGAGCTTCCTTATGTTTTGATCCTTCATGTAGTGATAGAGTTTGTTTCTGTTTGTTGTAGATGTCGGAGTCTGGAAGTCTTAGTGATGAGGGCTCCCCTAGCTCTAGCTCTAGGTTTGAGCCTGCCATGTCAGGGTCTTCATGGCCTTTGTTAGAGTCTGGTATGAAAGAAACGTTGGATGATCCTCATAATTGTCAAACCTTAGCCAATATTGGTTCTTCCTCCATGCTAGTGGGTGAGGGGGTTGTTTGTGACGCCATACCCATATTTCGTTCTGATCCTCACAATTGTCAAACCTTAGCCAATATTGGTTCTTCCTCCATGCTAGTGGGTGAGGGGGTTGTTTGTGACGCCATACCCATATTTCGCTCTGAGTTCACAGCGGACCATTTAGAAAATAACTTGTTAGATAGCGAAAAGCAGCTTGAGGCCCTAAGGCGATCATGTAGTATCCCCCGTAGTGTAGGAATACGTTTGGTGCGTTGTGAAGAATTGCCTTCTGAGCCGCCCACGGGTCATGTTATGTTCTATACCCAAACATTAGTGACCTTGGGGGTAAATTTACCTTTGCATCCGTGGTTGCAACGGATGCTGTCTTTTATTGGTTATGCACCGGGGCAACTCAACCCTGGTTTCTGGGATACCTTGATCGGGTTTTATATTATATGGATGGAGTGTGGATTAGGTGAACCTTCCTTCCATCAGTGGCGCTACTGTTATAAGATGCGCCCGGTGAAAACATGTACTGGTTATGCTGAATGTGCATGTCGGAGTGAGAGAGAGCGTGTTGTCCTTGATAAGAGAAAGGCGTACTGCACATGGAAGAAACGTTGGTGCTTTCTTTATAATGATTGGGAGCATGCTAAGGGTGTCACGCCTGATCGACGTGTTCCTACTCACTTCCAGACTGTAGGTTGTAATGTATCCATTTTCTCATTATTTGCTATTGTTGTGATTTTCTCTTGCTTCTAAGATTTTTCTTCATGCAGTGACACGAGGCACCATCAAACTCTCCGGACAGGAGCTAGCTGATATAGAGAAAGTGCTGAGGGTGCCTAAAGAAGATAGACACTTGGGTAAGCTACGACCCTTGTTTCGAAAGTACGGTTTCCAGCCTTTAGTTTCCGAGTGCCAGAGACGAGCGAGTAAGTTGTATCCTCACTTGATCCTTGTTCTTCCCTTTTTTTTTATATAGATATATAATGTGGTATTCCTTACTTTGATTTTCCTTGTTCAGTGGAGAAGGTGGGCAAGAAAGTGGAGACTAGAACCAAGAAAAGGAGAGTGCCCATGTTAGTTCATTCAGAAGACATCCTGTTTCACAAGGAAGCTCGCAAGCACCGAGTGAGACCAATCATTAAAACTAAGTCTCGAGAAGAAGTCCTCAAGGTTGCTGCCTCGAAGAGAGCTGAAGCTGAGGCCATTGGATGTGCTGCTGCCATAGTTGACGGGGAAGATAGGCGATTGTTGCCTCCTCTTCCTACTATCAATCCTATCTTTCCTCCAGTTAGGGAGCACATTGGGCAGAAAGGTGATCCTAGTTCTAGCAGCAAGGGTAAAGATAAAGAAGAGGTTGGCAGTGTCCCTTGGAAGGATTTGAAGGTTGCCATGCGGCCAAAGGACTTTGGGTATATCAACAATTGCCTGGCAGGGCGTCGATTCACTTTCGATGAGCTCGGAGAGCCTTTAGCTAAAGATGAATCGGATTGTGACCGGATGTTGAAGCTGTCTTCATATGTGAGTATTACTTTGTCATTTCCTTGTTTTCTCCTCTTTATTAGCATTATTTTGGTAGCGATGATCGTCTTGTCATGCAGGTCATGACTGAGTATCACGACAGACTGCGAGAGGCTGAGCGGTGCAAGGTGAAACTGAAAGAGAATAAGCAGTTTGTGAATGATGCCAGGAAGACGAGCAAAGCTTTGGCTGAGGCCATTGAAGTCAGGGATCAACATTTTGAGAGTTTGAAGAGGTGGAATGGTGATAACTTGAGACTTAAAGTACAGTTGGAGGCGACTAAGAAACAGTTGGAGACAACTATGCTCGAGGTTTCCAAGGTTAAAGGGGAGTTGGATAGTGCCTTGGTTGAGGTTTCTGAGCTGAAGAGTAGTATCCCGACTGAGAAGGAAGTTGCTGTGAAAGAGTTCTTGGGTTCCCCGGCCTTTCTCCATGTCCTTAGACCTCGCTGTACTCGGGAAGTTCACTTTGAAAAAAGGAAATGGATGGCTGTCCTTGATCGTTATGATGATGGAAGCGTTCTTCGAAAATACCGTGAAGAAATACATGAGCATCATCGAAAAGGTGAAACCTTCAACCTTGCCGTTTATTCTAGCAGTGCAGATGAGTCTGGTGATGAGGCTAGTGCTGATGAGCAGAGTCATCAGGGTGATGATGAGTTTGGAAATGCAGAAAATGGCGGTAGGACTCATAGTGATATGATCAGGGGTTCAACCTCAGATGAGGATGACTAGAAGTGCTTTCACTTTCTGCATGTACTATACCTGCACTAGTTTGTTGTTTGTATGGCATGTGCCATGTTATAAGCCTGAGAGTTTTTTTTGTTTTGTATGTTTATGAGTGTTTGCATTATCAAGCAAGTGTTTGTATTGTCAAGCTTCAAGTGTTTGCATTATCAAGCTTCAAGTGTTTGCCCTATCATTGATGAATGTTTGACTATGTTTGCATAGATCCTTTGTATAGTCTTGTTGACACATACTTAGATTTGATTTTGTATTGGAAACATTTGCGTTGAAGCTTCAACACTTGAGTGTTTCATTGCTCAGAATGTAAAAGAGTTTAGGGCCGAGTTGGCTAAATCACCTCTTTATTGAATTCATACCAAATGGTCTTTGTTACATAGGATTCCGAACGGCTGTAGCTTAACACTTGTACAATGTGAGTCTATTTGTAATAGTACTTCAAGTGGTCAGCATTCCATGGATGGCCAAGGGTCTTGCCGTCGGAGTTTATGAGCTTGTAGGAGCCAGGGCGGCTGATGCCGACGACCTCGAACGGTCCGTCCCAGTTAGGACTGAGTGTTCCTTCACTCGGGACCCTATCACATAGTAATCTTTTCTTCAGTACCCAGTCTCCCACTTTGAAAGAGCGAGGTTTGACCCTTGAGTCGTAGTAGTTGGAAATGCGCTGCTTGTAGGCGACATTCCTCAGGTGAGCCTGATTTCTGTGTTCCTCGACTAGATCCAGGTTGAGGGTGAGTTGTTTGTCGTTCTCACTCTGCATGTAATTCTGGATTCGGTATGTTGCTTGCTCAAACTCAACCGGGACAACTGCTTCTGTACCAAAAGCAAGTGAGAATGGAGTTTCTCCTGTGGAAGTCCGATATGAAGTGCGGTATGACCAAAGAACTTGGGGTACGAATTCTGGCCAACAACCTTTAGCTTTGTCCAAGCTAGTTTTTAGAATGCGCTTGATTATTTTGTTAACGGCCTCGACTTGTCTATTAGACTGGGGATGGGCTGGAGAGGCAAAACATAAGTTGATGTTGAACTTAGAGCAAAACATCTTGAACTTCTTGTTGTCGAACTGCCGCCTATTGTCCGTGACTATCGCATTGGGAATGCCGAATCTGCAGAGGATGTTCTTCCATACGAAGTCTTCTATTTTTCCCTCAGTAATGGTTGCCAAGGGTTCTACTTCAGCCCACTTTATGAAGTAGTCAACTGCAACGATTGCATAGCGGACTTTGCCCTTCCCTGCAGGCATTGGGCCGATCAAATCAAGTCCTCATTGGGCGAAGGGCCAAGGGCTGATCATAGGAGTGAGCGGCTCGGGAGGGGAGTGAGGGATAGTTGCGTAGCGTTGACACTTATCACATGAGCGAGATATTCTGATGGCATCTTGGTGGAGTGTTGGCCAATAGTATCCTTAGCGAAAAGTCTTGTGTGCTAGGGATCGAGACCCAGCATGATCTCCGCATACTCCTTCATGTATTTCCCGAAGGACAATTTCCGTCTCCGCAGGTGTAAGGCATCTTAGGTATGGCAGGGTAAAACCGCGCTTGTAAAGTTGGTCATTAATGATCAGGTAGCGGGCAGACTTGTATCGAATCTGCTTAGCTTGGACTTTGTCATTTGGGAGGGTGCCATGGGCAAGGAATTTATAAATTGGGGTGATCCAACTATCTCCTTGTTGTAAATTGCACACCTCCGCGACCATGGTGCTTGGTGATGCTAACAATTCGACATGAATTTTTCTCCCAATCTTGTCTTCCACTGCCGAGGCGAGGCGAGCCAAAGCGTCTGCATGACTGTTTGCCGCTCGAGGAACTTGGGTGATCTGGTAGTGGAAGTGCTTGAGCAAAAGTCGTGTTTGCGCAAGATATGCTGCCATGGAGCTATCCTTAGCATCAAAGTTGTTCGTGACTTGGTTGACCACTAATTGGGAGTCACTGAAGATATCAATTTGTTTAACCCCAAGGTGATTGGCCAGACGTAAGCCTGCTAGAAGGGATTCGTATTCGGCCTCGTTGTTCGATGCCTTGAATTTGAAACGAAGAGCGTATTCTATCGCCACTTTGTTCGGGGTAGTGAGGACTAATCCTGCTCCGCAGCCCTGTTGGTTGGATGAGCCATCAACATACAGACTCCATGCTGGGGTTGTTGATTCTATCTTCTGAGCTTCCGATGGTAATGAAGCTACTGCTATTGCTTGCCCCTTTTCGGCTGGTTTTGGTTGGTAGGAGATGTCAAACTCACCCAATGCTATCGCCCATTTAATCATTCGCCTAGACGTGTCAGGACTCTGGAGTATCTGTCGAAGAGGGTGATTGGTAAGCACGATGATGGCGTGTGCTTGGAAATAAGGGCGAAGTTTTCGAGCAGACATGACCAATGCTAGAGCTAATTTCTCAATGTTGGAGTATCGTGTCTCCGCATCTTGTAGGGCCTTGCTAGCATAATAGACGGGCCGTTCGACACCACTGTCCTTTTGAATAAGAACAGAACTGACTGCTGAAGTCGAAACTGATAGATAGATAATGAGAGTGTCACCAACTTCTGGTTTGGAGAGCAGAGGGGCTTTACTCATGTACTCTTTGAGGTTCCTGAATGCCTTGGCACATTCCTCCGTCCATGTAATGTATTTCTTATTTCCCTTGAGTGCTTTGAAGAAAGGAGCACATCTGTCTGTGGCCTTAGAGATGAATCTGGTTAAGGCTGCCACCTTGCCAGTAAGGCTTTGGATGTCTTTTGAAGTTACTGGCTCTTTCATGTCGAGGATTGCTTTGATCTTTTCGGGGTTAGCTTCAATGCCTCGTTGGCTAATCATGAAGCCTAAGAATTTGCCAGAGCCCACGCCGAAGGCACATTTGTTGGGGTTCAACCTCATTCAATACCTCTTTAGAATGGTGAAAGTTTCAGATAGGTTGGTGATGTGTTGTTCAGCATGTTTGCTCTTGACTAACATATCATCAACGTAAACTTCCATGCTCTTCCCAATCTGTTCGGCGAACATTGAATTGACCAGTCTCTGATAAGTTGCTCCTGCATTCTTTAGGCCGAAAGGCATGGCTTTGTAGCAATATAGTCCCTTGTCAGTAGTGAAGGCTGTGTGTTCTTGGTCTGAGGGGTTCATGAGGATTTGGTTGTATCCTGAATAAGCGTCCATGAAGCTCAAGAGCTCACACCCTGCCGTAGAGTCTATAAGTCTATCAATGAGAGGAAGGGGAAACTATCATTCGGGCATCCTTTGTTTAGGTCGGTGTAGTCGACACACATTCTCCACAAGACCTTTTGAAGCAGGAGACTTTCCTTGGTCGGATTTTTCTTAACAAGGACAACATTTGCTACCCATGTTGGGTAATTGACTTCACGGACGAAGCCTATGTCCTTGAGTTTTTCAACTTCTGTTTTCACCGCCTCGTATCGTTCAACATCATAAGATCTTCGCTTCTGTTTTACTGGTTTGGTCTTGGGATCAATACTCAAGTGGTGACAGATGATATCGGGAGAGATGCCCGGCATATCTTTATATGACCAAGCGAAGACCTCGGCGTTCTCTTGCAAAAAAGAGATCAGCGACAACTGAAGGGGTGGTGACAAAGTGGTGCCAATCTTCACCATGCGATTTGGATGGTTTTTGGAGATAGAGACATTCTTTAACTCTTCAGCGGGTTGTGCTTGCTGGGTGAATGAGTCATCTCGAGGGTCGTCGGGTTGACTGTTGCCATCATGAAGATCCGAGTTGGCTTCATCTGGACTGGTCTTTACTACCTGGTTATGTATAGAGAGGGTCTCCTTGGGGGCAGGCAGGTGTTGTTGCTTAACTGAAGTGTTGTAACATGATCGAGCACTAAGTTGATCTCCCCTGATGTATCCATTACCGAAAGGGGTTGGAAACTTCATCAACAACATATGTGTGGATACCATGGCCTTGAGATCATTGATGCCTGTGCGCCCAAAGATGACATTGTATGCCGTCGGGCAATTGACCACTAGGAAGTTAGTGGTAATAGTAACTGTGTAGGGGCCTGTACCAATGGTGAAGGGTAAATGTATACTCCCTAAAGGTTGCACGATATCGCCAGAGAAGTTTATCAGAGGAGAAATCGAGCGATCGAGCAAGTGTTCAGCTACATTAAGTGCCTTGAAAGCTTCAGCAAACATGATATTGACTGAAGCACCTGTGTCTATCAGGATTCGTTTCACATCAAAATTTGCTATGTGAGCCTCCACGATCAGCGGGTCGTTGTGAGGGTAGATGATACCTCTTTCTTCCTCAAGGTAGAAACATATTGGATCCCAGTTAGGCTTTTGATACTTGCCTCCCCTGATGTCTTCCACGTGAAACACTTGATGGCCAGGTCTCAAAGTTCGTTCACTGTTTTTCATGGCCCTATTGGAAGATTCAGACATAGGTGTGCTGCCGCTTATAGAATATATCACATTCACCTAGCGTTGGTTACGGTTATCCCTTGGAGGGTGAAGGAGGAACTGATCAATTTTTCCTTCACGTGCCAAAGCTTCAATATGATCACGGAGGATGACGCACTTCTCGCCATCATGGCCATTATACTCGTGGTAGCAGCAAAACATGCCCGTGTTTTTCGTGGACTTGTAATTTGGCTGTCTTGGCTTTGGCTTTGGTATCAAATGAGCTATATTGGGGTAGATGGCCGCGCATGTAGCGTTCACAGGTGTGTATGTCTCATACCTCGGGGTAAGGCCTGTCTTGACACGTGATTGGCCCACTGCATTGACTGCTTGGGGACAGGCGTTATTGTGACGATATCCTGAGTTATCACGATAATGCCCCTTATTCTTTTTATTAAAATGAGATTGGTGAGGATGGAAATCTTTCCTTTTGCCCTGGGATTGATATGTCTGCTGACTTGGCGAAGCATTAAATGAGGCAGGGGGTGTGCTGCTACCGTTTGGAAGGTTGAGGTCTTCTTATTTGGTTGGATCTGGCCTCCACTCCCTACTTGCTGATAAGGGGTGACTGTAGGGGGTTTCCCTTGATATGTCATTGCCTCGGCGGAGGCATGGTTGTAAGCTTGTGCCATCACCTCAGAGTAAGTCTTCCAAGTGTTGGCATTGATCATGTACTTGAAGAAACAGTCACGTAAGCCTGCCGTGAAGGCCTTGAGGGCGGTCTTGTCATCTGCCTTAGCGCAACGAGAATACTCATGGCTGAAACGGCCGGCATACTTTCGTAATGACTCGTCTGGCTTCTGGCGAATAGTGTACAAGTCATCTGCGGAATGCAAGCGATCGGTCTGGAAGATGTGTTGAGAGACAAACAGCTTCCTCAACTCTTCAAATGAGTCTACTGTCTCAGGCGGAAGACGGCAATACCAGTTTAAAGCTCCGCCATAGAGGGTGGAGGGGAAGAGAAGGCACCGTTCTTCGTCGGTGTGTCTCCGATATACCATGGTGGACTCAAAGAGGTTAAGGTGTTCAATCGGGTCTTCCTTTCCAGTATAGAGTTGTAAGCCAAGCTTCTGCTTTGTCTTTGCTTGGATGGGGGTGTTGAGGATCCTTCTTGTGAGGGGGCCAGGCCTGGGTTGGTTCCAGTCAGGTATCTCGGCTTGACGTTCAGCCTTCAACTTGTTTACTTCCTCCAGGAGCTGTAGGACAAGGGGGTCCTGAGTGGAGTCGTGCACCACTGAAGGTTTCTTCCGTAAGTCCCCATCGCCTCTTGTAAGTAGGAAAGTTTGATCAAGATAGCGTGATTTTTCTTTGGACTCATCACACTGACTCCTAGAGTGAGTATGTCGGAACATTTCCGAGTCCCCTGTACCTTCATGTTCTTCTGGGACTTGTTGCCCATTCCCTAGATTAACTGCTGGCCTGGGTCGTGGGAGAGGACCGAGTCTTTTAGAAACTCTTGGGTCATTGATCTTCGAGCTTATGTGGATGGGATTCTCTCGACGTTGCTTTAGGAAGT
Organism: Malus sylvestris; assembly: GCF_916048215.2. Classification (NCBI taxonomy): domain Eukaryota; kingdom Viridiplantae; phylum Streptophyta; class Magnoliopsida; order Rosales; family Rosaceae; genus Malus; species Malus sylvestris. The sequence goes on along the minus strand of NC_062267.1, from coordinate 4,096,644 downwards.
CTCGACAATCGCGATAGACGGCTTTTGATCCTTCCACTCCTTCTGTGAGGAGGTGTTTTCCTCTACTCCTTTTGCTTCGGGTTGAAGCAGCTGGGTTGAGAGAAGTCTCATGTTGATTATCACATTGATGTGTAGCTCGATCCTTATCAGGGATGTCCGTGTTGGATATCGGTGACCCTCCGTGTTGGGGGGCATTCAGATGATTGTTGACCTCAGCAGGGGCGACGAGCTTGTGTGCTTGAGCATGCCTAGCCTCGTGAAGCATCTCAAAAAGTTTTTCATACTGCTCCTGGAGAACCTCGTTCCTCATCACTATCTTGTTGTTCTGAGCTTCTAACTCATCGACTTTAGCTTGAAGAGTAACTCTATTTCCTTCCTTCTTTCGTTGCTTCATACTAGGTCCAATGAGGGTGTCATTCTGTGTGCTATGGCTTCTTTCGCTCCCCATGTCGGAGAGAGATGCTTGGCCAAAAGAGAGTGTACGAGCAGTGGAAACCAGCTTGACAAAGCTGAAGAGAGTGGGAATAAGTGTCGTTTCCCACAGACGGCGCCAAATGTTGATGCACAAAATCAGCGAGGACTTTGGTGCAACAGAAAGTGTCAGGTTTGTGACCTTCGCTTGGTTGCTTCGATCACTAGTGAAGATAAGTACGTAAATGAATAGGGACAGGGAAGCAAACACAAGATGTACGTGGTTCACCCAGATTGGCTACGTTCACGGAGTAGAGGAGTTCTCATTAATTGTGAAGGGTTTACACAAATACATAGGTTCAAGCTCTCATTTTGTGAGTTCTAGTGAATAGTTTAGTACAAAATGACATTAGAGATTATTGTGGGAGAATGATCCCTATTTATAGAAGAAAGTTTCTAGTTTTGTTCTAACATTGACACGTGTCGTGTTGTGATTGGCTTCTGATGTTGACACGTGTCGCGCTGTGATTGGCATTTGATGTCGACACGTGTCGCATTGTGATTGGCCTCATAGTTGAAGGGAAGCTCTTCTGGGTTCTTGACGGTATAACGTTGACCGGTGCTCAGTAGTTTCGGGATTGGTCAAGTATGGTACAAACATGGTGTCTTCTATAAATTCGGATATTCAGAGACTAGCGTTGCCAAAACGATTTTCTTACCAAGAACTAGTTGCAGCCACCAATGGATTTGCAAATGACGGAAGGCTAGGTCACGGAGGTTCAGCCTTTTAGGGCAGGTTTATAAAGGAACTATAAGAGACCTAGGCTGCAAGGTTGCTGTGAAGAAAATCTTCACGGAATCTGAGCACTATGAGGGAATTTTTGTCAATGAAGTGAAGATAAAAAGTCGGTTGATACATAGAAACCTGGTGCAATTCATCGGATGTCATGAGCAAGGCGAATGCTTACTTGTTTATTCATACATGCCAAACAGCAGCCTGGATACGCATCTATTTGGCTCGAAAACAACATTGCAATGGGATTTCAAGTACAAGATAGCTTTAGGCTTGGCTTCCGCTCTTCATTATCTACATGAAGGTGCAGAGCAGTGCGTTCTTCATAGGGATATCAAATCAGCTAATGTCTTGTTAGACAAAGATTTCAGTGCTAAGCTTGGGGATTTTGGGATTGCCAAGCTCGTGGATCCCCAGTTCAAGACTCAGATAACAGGGGTGGTAGGGACTTTTGGATACATTGCCCCTGAATATGCAAACGGAGGGAGAGTCAGTAAAGAATCTGACATGTTTAGTTTTGGAGTTGTCGCCTTGGAACTTGCATGTGGAAGGAGGACTTACTGTGATGGGGGGTTTTACTTGCCAATTGTGAGTTGGGTTTGGCAACTCTACCTTGCTGGAAATCTTCTATGTGTAGCTGATGAAAGATTGAAAGTGGATTTTGACCGAAATGAAATGGAATGCTTGTTAGTTGTTGGATTATGGTGCAGTCAGCCCAACAGCGAGGGAAGGCCAAAAGCCGGACAAGTGATGAAGGTTCTTCAGCTCGAAGCACCATTTCCGGAACTTCCACCTGATATGCATGACATTCCACTCCTGCCTCAGCACCAGTTGGTTCCTCTCAATGATCTTTAGCGTCTAGTTTCTAACCAGTGGGTCATCAAATTTAAAACCGCTAAGCTACATCGATGTACAATATCATCTGAATCTCTTTTGTTTACTTATCGTTTTAGAATTAAGCAAGTGCATTTGATAGCTCGAGATAAAATTGTTGGATGCGAATTATCTGCGATGACCAAGTTACATGGCTAATAGTTTGATGCTTTTCGATGTATAATGTCTGAATTTTTCATCTTAGTTTTAGGGTTCTAGTACTTCTTTCGTGTTTTCGACGCGCTTTTGTGTATATGTATTGGGCTATTAAATTTGTTAGTTGAATAACATAGCTTAGTCCTCTAAATATGTTTCTGAAATCTAAAACAATTTTGAAGTGAATGATATATATTGGCGACGTTCTCTTCTTTTTAAGTTTCTGTAATACAAAGAGCGGAACAGTTCAGATGAACTTTGGGAATAAAAAATATCAAAAAATGAGTCATGAAATTGTGTCGGAGCAAAGACTGTTTGCACTCTATGAATATAACTTGTAGTTTAGTATGAAAAAATAAATTAGTCAAAATATTGTAGTCTTCAGTATGTAACCATTTCGGCGTTCTTGTTTCTTTGTTCGCACTTTAATAAAATAATATTCGTAGTTTGTAATTCGTTCATCCGTCTGTTTATTATGAGTCTCTTATTTTCAATGCAGCGGATGAAAGACTGGAAATGTGTTTTGATCAAAATAAAATGGAATGCTTGTTACCAGTGGGATTGTAGTGCACTAATCCAAACAGCAATGAAAGGCCAAACACGGGACAAGTGATGAAGGTTCTTCAGCTCGAAACACCACTGCCGAAATACTTTCTGTTACACCCACCTCCAATTTAAATTATATTTTTACTAAGTTTGAGTTTACCTTGCTTTTAAAATTGTTTTTGGATCTTAAATGGTGTGCCCAAGGGGCCCACCCCCTGTTTTGTCCCCCGGTTCTCTTTCCCTTTCCTTTTATTTTTCTGAAAAGTCTTTCTCTCTCTTCTCTCTTCTCCCTCACACTCCTTTATCTCTCCTTCTCTACTCTCTGTGCTCTCTCCTCCCCGGTGACCAACACCCACACTCACGCACACACACCCATCACCAACCCCGTGCGTGCAACACCTCCATCATCATCATCACTCTGTCGTCTCTCTCTCTCTCTTTCGTCGCTGCGAGACACGGAGGAACCCAGGAACCTCCGGCGAGCTTCTTCATTTTCTCCGGTTAGGTAAGCTTTGGGTTTACCTCTATTTGTTGTAGATTGAAGCTTGGGTGTGATTTATGAAGTGTTATACTCGTGATTTCTAAGGTTTTGGAACGAGATCGGCTCGGTGGAAAGCACACCCAGCACCTGCGCGTCCGACGACTTTCGAGCCAATTTCCGGCCAAACAACGGCGATTTGGCCGGTGTGAAAGGTATCAATCACTTCGTCTCGCCGAGTACTACAACTTTCCTTTTTGTTTCGCCCAATTTCATGGAATATTGAAGAAGTTATATCCATTTGAATCTTACCCAGTTTCCGGCGACCTCAGTGGCTTTCGAAGCGTTTTCCAGCCAAACCACGGCGAGCTAGACGTCGTGCGAGGTACCATTCTCTTCGTCTCTTCGAGATCTATGATTTCCGTTTTTGAATCACTCGATTTCGTTGAGTTTTGACAAAGTTATGGCCGTTTAAAGTTTGTGTAGTTTTCCGGCCGAATTCCGGCTTTCTCTCCCATTGGGTCTGGCCACCCACCAAACCCAAGGCTTTTGGGCCTTTCCTGCCGAGCCCAACCCAAACCCATTTCTGTTTTATTTATTTTATAATTGTTTTAATGTAAAAGGCCTTCGGGCCGTTCCTAATAGGGCCTTCAGCCCCGTTCCTTTTTCAAACCCAAAACCCTTGGCTTAAAGCCTTTGGGCCAATTAGAACTTGGGCATTCAACCCATTAGTCTAACCCAAAACCCAAGCCCAGCTAGGTTCGGCCCAAACCCATGTGACCCAAGACCCGTTGACTTTGACACGGTCTGACCGTTGACCGAGTCGACGGTCAGTGTTGACTTTGACATTGACCGATCAATGTTGACTTTGACCAGTCAACGTTGACTTTGATCGCTGACTTTTTAAATTTTCGTCCGAGACCTCTCCTAGTCTAATTTTGACGTTCTGGACCCGTTTCTGAAGTCCGTTTTCCCAAATTAAGTCGTTTGAGTAGAGTTTGACTTGATGCACCCTTTTATGTGATTAGGTGCTTTGATTAAGACATTTCTATCTTCGCTAGCAGCGCGGCTTTGACAGCTAAGTACTATGAGTGGACCCTTTCAAAAATGCATGTTTTGATAATAGAAATGCACACATGAAAAACATGATTTAATGATTACGTTTTATGAAATGCTTTGAGATAACATGCCTACTGAGGCTAGATTGAATTATTACTATTTTCCTATAACTCGTGTTCTTAGAAAATATCTGATGGATGACAGCGTTGACCGAGTCAGCGTTGCTTTGACTTTGATCGGTCAACGTTGATTTTGACCGTTGACTTTTCAAGTTTTCATCCGAGACCTCTCCTAGTCTAATTTCGACGTTCTGGACTTGTTTCTGAAGTCCGTTTTCCCAAATTAAGTCGTTTGAGTAGAGTTTGACTTAATGCACCCTTTTATGTGATTAGGTGCTTTGATTAAGACATTTCTGTCTTCGCTAGCAGCGCGGCTTCGACGGCTAAGTACTGTGAGTGGACCCCTTAAAAAATGCATGTTTTGATAGTAGAAATGCACACATGAAAAGCATGATTTAATGATTACGTTTTATGAAATGCTTTGAGATAACATGCCTACTGAGGCTAGATTGAATTATTACTATTTTCCTATAACCTGTGTTCTTATAGAATATCTGATGGATGACGATATGATATTTAGAATATGTTTAGAACACCTCTTTATAGTATAGATGATGGATGACTTTATACTATGAAGTTGCTTTTCAATATATATATGTTTTATGGTTTTTTACTTACCTAGTGGTCCTTTCCGCTACGGGACGTAAGGATAGATTCCGGTCCGTCCCGGGCGAAGGTTTGGTGTTGGCATAGGGCCTGGAGTGTGTTTCCTCTGGCATTTAAGACCAGGGATGAGGAGCCGGCAAGGGGCCTGGGGGTAATTTTCCTCTGACTGTCCGCTCAAAGATGGGGAGCCGGCATGGGGCCTGGTGGTTATATTGGACATTCACTAGTGATTATTATATATACAAGTTATGATTTGAGACAGTACACGGCATGCTAGGTTTCAGAAAACCTATGTTTATCATGATATATGTGTTTTCATAAAACTTGGGGGTTAGTACTGTTCGTGGCAGGAATTTCCGCTGGGGATGTTTCCTGGCCGACGAGCACACAGCTCCCCTGGAGGTTGGCGCCGGTTGAGGGCTGCTGTCGGGCTTCTGCTTCGTTTCTGGGCGTTGTCGGGCAAGTCTCGTCGGGCAAGACTTTTCGGGCAAGGCTCTTCGGGCAAGGCTGAAAGAGAAGGACAGAGTTAACTTTGAGAGGTGCCTTTGTGGGGCCTTAGGTATAGGCCTTGAGGCTCACAATCAAGGTTAACATTTAGGTGCTCAGGCGTGCCACTGCCATCTTTAGCATGGCAGATGTAAAATGGTTGTCGTTCTTTCATTGTATATATATATATGTATCCAAGAAACCGTGTTTAGTTATAACAGGTGCCTTTGTGGGGCCTTAAATGTAGGCCTTGAGGTTTCCCATACATAACTAAACCAGTACTCGAACGCATCATATGTATTCTTGTGATTGTAGAAGTCTTCTAACCATTATATTTGTGATTACCCGAATCCAAGGAATAGAACAAACCCAAATGGGTGCCTTTGTGGGGCCTTAGGTGTAGGCCTTGAGGCTTCCCATCAGAGTTCATTCTTATGCTTAGACTCTTAAGATCGCTGAATAGGATGAATCCAAATGGATGCCTTTGTGGGGCCTTAGGTGTAGGCCTTGAGGCTTTCCATTAGAGTCCATCCCATGCCTAAGCGTTCTATGATAATCATGATATAATAGAAAGAAAACTAGAAGGTAGGTCGATTACTTGCGCCCCAAGTAACTTCGGACTTCTCGTTTATCAAGGATTGTCGTGGATGGGTTAAGTCCACATAAAGTTCTTTTTTATGCCTTGAGGCCAAGGACTTTTAAACTAATCAGATTTACATGCCTGCGGGCTTAGGACTTGGATCTAATTTAAGCATTGAAGATATATTTAAATCAGATCCAAGTGTTGAGAAAGCTTGGTCATCGTGATTTTGCTAGAAACAACTTGCATATAACTAAAAACATACAACATATCGCTAGACTTTAAAGAAAGAAAAGACAAAGACAGAACAAAGCAGGTCGGGCAAGATTAAACCTTATCAATTAAGGCTGATCGTCTTGCAGGTCCCTATCTTTGTGGTTCTGTCAAAGGTCTGAAAGCTTAGGTGGAGAGGGGAAAGGAGAATACAAAAGGGTGAATCGATACTACAACAAGTTTGAACAAGGTAGCAGAGCTATTACAAAGTTTAGGAGAAAAGATTATCCCGAGGGGGATGAAAGCTTGGGCTGACTACAGCTTCGTTTTGAAAGGCAAATCTGGCTTTTTGAGCAGAGTTTGTGCTTTTGTTTGTTTGTTTGAGTGTCCTTATTCCTGTCTTCTCTTCCTCATTTTATAGACTACTCGGTTTGGCTTCTGTAGCAACAGCTTTGCCCGAATGCGGTCTGAGGGTGATGACTCATCAGCTTTATTACATGTAATGCCACCATAAAGTACTTTATGGGCTGTGCAGTCTGATCAGTCTACACCACTTGGTCCTTGGGTAGGTAGGCAAGTGGCCTTTGTGAATTGTATCAAGTCAGAAAAGGCCCTTTCCTGCCTTCCCAGGTCTCGGCTAGGCTTTGATCTTCTATTCCTCCAGGCCTCCTTTTGGGCCGACTCCATCTTTGGGCCAAAAATCAAGTTTTAATCCAAACAGTGCCCCCTTCAATTAATGTGAAGGTTGGAATCTCAAGCGTCAACATTGATTGAATACCCGTATGCATGCATATCCGTCCTTGGAAATTGGTGCTTCCGGTGCCCCTTGCTTTTTTCATGACCCTTGAACTGTCCTTTGAGCTCTATAAAATCGAGCTCGGGACTTCTCATACAAAACCACCAACTTTCCTTTGGCTCTGGCCTTCAACTTCCATCCATCTTGAGCGTTCTTGTTTTCTCTTAGCAACTGAGAAATGGGTTCCTTAGGTTTTGAGTGGAGTTTCCTAAAACTCCCTTTTCGCGAGAAAATGATGTTTTAACTGATGACTGTTATCTCCAACACCCTTGGTCGACCGCCCCTCTATCTCCAACACCCCTGGTCAGGCGGCTTCCTTCTGATGGTTTGTCCTCCCGCAAGTTGCGGTGATAAATCAGACTTCACCATCACATATGGTGACAGCCCCGTTGGAGGATCCTCTACCAGGCCCATGTTGGCCGCACAACCCGATCACCTGATTGGGTTCCATCCATGAAGACGTCGGGAAACCAGTCGAAGACACCACCATATTCAGAGAGAATTAAATGTAATACATAGGATTGGAACTCTGTAAATTTCATCAATTTGCCAACATGAAATAAATACTATTTTAGCAATTTCTGTCTTTCTGCCCTATTTGAATGTTTGATGAACAAAAACACTGCATATGGGATTCCCGAAGCTTGCTTCACTCTGCCCCCTCTTCAATGTAACAATCCCTAACATCCCATAATGTAGGACAATATTTCTTTAAGAATCTAACATTAATGGGATGTTTCTGCCTATTTCCTTCGAGGTCCGCTAGGTAGTATCCTCCTTTATTCAAGACTTGACTAATAATGAAAGGACCTTCCCATGTCGGGCTCCACTTTCCAAAACCCCGAAGCTGAGCTCCCAGAGGGAGGACTGTTTTCCATACTAAATCTCCCTCTTTGAAAGACTTTACCTTCACCTTCTTGTTATAAGCTCGGGCAACAGCTATCTTTCCTTCCTGAATCTGGTTCAAGGCTTCAATTCGGGCTACATCCAGATCTTCAATACCTTGACACATAGCTTCGATATATTCTGTACTATGTAACCCAAATTGGTTTTGAATTCTTACGGAACTAACGTTGATCTCCATGGGGAGCACTGCATCTTGCCCGAACGTCAAAGCATAAGGAGTTGTGCCGGTCCCCGCTCTTTTGGAAGTCCTGTATGCCCACAACGTGTTCCCCAACATCTCATGCCACTTTTCTGGACTATCTGTCACCATTCTTTTAATAATGTTGACCAAGATCTTGTTGCTAGCTTCGGCCTGCCCATTTGACTGAGGGTAGTACGGACTGGATTGGATCATCTTTATTTTATACTTGCTTGCAAACTCCTCGACTTTTTTTGAAATGAAAGATGGCCCACGGTCCGTCACTATAGTATCGGGCACCCCATATCTGTGCAGGATCTTGGTCTCGATAAAATTCTTGACTATGGTGGAAGTTACGGATTTTACTGCTGATGCTTCCACCCACTTGGTGAAGTAATCCGTCGCCACAATTATAAAAGTATGCCCTTTACTGGAAGCTGGATAAATTTGCCCGATGAAGTCCATCGCCCATCCTCGGAACGGCCAAGGCTTGACCACTGGATTCAAAGGTACTGAAGGCACGTGTTGGAGAGGTCCATGCCTCTGACATTCTTCACAACCGCGGGCATAAGACTTGCAGTCTTTTTCCATGTCGGGCCAGAAATAACCGTACCTTCTGAGTAGCCATCTCATCTTTGTCCCCGTTTGATGTGCTCCACATATTCCCTCATGTACTTCGGCCATCACTCTCATGGATTCTTCCTGGCCTAAGCATTTTAACAGTAATCCATCCGGGATTTTTCTCAGAAGGTTCTTCGTCCATAAGACATATTTGGTTGCTTGCTGTCTATTCTTCTTACTTGTAGGTGAAGAAGGATCCTTCAGGTGATAAATGATGGGTGCCCTCCAATCTTCCATCTTGGCTTCTAGAACCATTACATCCAAACTAAACCCCCGATCCAAGATGGAAGGAAGGTTTCTTGTTTGAATCTCGACATTTACTCCATACTTTCTTTCCTGTATTGGCACTCCTGAGGCGAGTTGCGCCATTTCATTGGCTGCTAAGTTAGATCCCCTAGGAATATGATTGACCGATAGCTCGGATTCCCAGAAACTCAACAATTGTGTTGCTGCCATATAGTACCCCGCCATAGTGATATGTCTGCACTTGAACTCGCCATTTAGCTGGTTTACTACCAACTCTGAATCACCAAAGACTTCTACCTCTGCTGCCCCCAAATCCAACTGGATTTCCAGACCAATAATCAATGCCTCATACTCTGCCCGATTATTAGTATTTTCTTGGTAATCGAGCAGGAATGAGTAATAATGATAAACCCCCTGAGGATTTATAATCACAATCCCAGCTCCTGCAACCTTCTAAGTGTGGGATCCATCGAAATATAGCTTCCAAGGAGTAATCCATAGGCCCGTTACTCTTCTTATCTCTTGCTGGATCCAATCTTCTTTGCCCGAAACATCACTTCTTGGTGGGATCCAAACGCTAGTAACCTCCAAACTTCCTGGGATATTGATTACCTCACTTTGAGGTTCCTGATGCTCGGTCAAGAAATCAGCTATTGCCTGGCCTTTGACTGCCATTTGAGGTACATACTGAAAGCTGAATTCTGACAGTGCTAGAATCCACTTCCCAATCGTTCCTGCTAGCATAGGCTTTGACAACATGTACTTTATCGCATCTGTTTTGGCAATGATGTGTACGTGACAAGGTAACATATAATGTCTTAGCTTGCTGGCCGTAAAATATAGAGCCAAACACAATTTCTCCACCGGAGAATATCTTGTTTCTACTTCGGTCAAAATTCTGCTGAGGTAGTATACGGCCTGCTCCTTTCCACCTTCATTATTTTGAGCTAGCAAACTCCCAATTGACTTTTTCGAAGCAGAAATATATAGCTTCAAGGGCTTTCCCCTTTGAGGTGGTACCAGCACTGGTGAAGAAGTTAGGTAGGCCTTGATGCTGTCAAATGCCTGTTGGTGGGTCGGCCCCCACTCGAAATTCTCTTTATCTTTCAACCTTAGTAAAGGAGTCAGCGGTTGGATTTTGCCTGCTAAATTGGCAATGAATCTCCTCAAGAAGTTGATCTTGCCTAGTAGTCTCTGAAGCTGCACTTTGTTGGTGGGTGGAGGTGACTCCAATATTGCTCGAGACTTGTTTTTGTCCACTTCCACACCTCTCTGATGCACCAAGAATCCCAAGAAGTTGCCCGCTCTTACTCCAAATGCACACTTCTTTGGATTCATCTTCAATTTGTGGATCCGCATTCTTATCAATGCTTGCCTGAGATCTACTAGATGCTGTTCTTCTGTTTTAGATTTCACCACGATGTCGTCGATATAGACCTCCATGCTCTGGCCGATTAGATCATGAAAAATGGCATTCATTGCTCTTTGATATGTTGCGCCAGCATTCTTGAGCCCGAATGGCATGACCAGATATTCATATGCCCCCACATGACCAGGACACCTAAAAGCTGTTTTATGAATATCATCTGGAGCCATCTTTATTTGGTTATATCCGGCATTTCCATCCATAAAAGATAAAATTTTATGCTTTGCTACTGCATCTATGGACAAATCAGCCATAGGCTTGGGGTACTCATCTTTTGGTGTAGCGCCATTAATATTTCTGTAATCAACACAACATCGTATTGCTTTTGTTACAGCTTTTAAAATGGGTACGATGTTGGCTAACCACTCCACATATTTGGCTGGTCTGATAAAGCCAGCTTTCACTAGCCTCTCAATCTCTTCTTTGACCTTTTCTTCTATCTCCTTTGACATCCTCCGTGGTGCTTGCTTGACCGGTTTATATCCTTCCTTGATGGGCATTCTATGTTCCACCAAGGTTGGATCTAACCCTGGCATCTCGGTGTAATGCCAAGCAAAACAGTCTTTGAATTCTTGCAGGAGACAAATAATCCTGGCCCGATCCTTGGCCCCTAATAAACCACTAATCTGTATTGGTCTTGGATCATTCTCTGTGCCTAGATCAATAACTTCCAAAGGATCCTGAACTTCGGGTATGTTTGTTTTGCGCCCCCTTCAGGACTTAGAATCGAGGCATACAATCCCGGCGTCAAGGCACTTCCACATCGGCATCTTCGAGTCCTCTCGGTGTAGGACTCATTCTTTTATTCATTCAATCTTATATTAGTTCTTTTAGTGGTCTAGTTAGTTGTATGCTCTGAACACGTTTCTTAAATGCATATTCTTTATTCCTTTATATTTATAAGTCTTATTTATTTCTTAATCTCAGCATTTGCATTCAATAAATGGCTTTCGTAACCCTCGGGTGTCGGTCAGCACGTGCTTACCTTGGTGTTCGGGGAATATCGGAGTCGGGGCGTGTCACTTTCACTTGACAGGCATGATCATCTCCCGCCTCAGGGCCCTAAAACTCAACGACCTGGTGCTTCTTCGCCGGCATGCTTAGCTTGTAGCTTCGGCACTGTGGGTCGTTAAAGTAGTGCAGCCACCAACCTACATCAATGTAAAATATATCAGAGCCTTTATTCTTTCTTCCTAAATCTGTTACGTTATATCCGGTTGCACTGCTCTAGATTAGCACTAATTAAACATTTTGATCCAAACCAAATCCCGGAAATTCACTAAAAAAACATATATAGAATTTCATAGCTGTCTAGTTAGAACAACAAAAAAGCCTTACCCACCAAGTGAAATCGGCTGTATGAATCATAAAACGCCACTACGCTTGTTTTTTGCGCCAAGTCTTATGAAAGCTACCCAGTTAAAGACCAAATAATTAAGGGGCATTTTAATATAGATGCCTCAAATTTGAATTTTTTTAATCAAACATCTATAACTTTTAAACTTTTGATCAAACATTCTTCTACTAATTTTTAATTAAAAATTATGATTTTTATTGTATTTAATTAACCAACTAGTTCAGAAAATAATATCACAAATATTCTAAAATCATCACAAACTTCCTATCTTATCTTATCATAATTCGTTCAAAATGAATTTTTCTTATTCAAATAATTTGTTGTTTTAAATTCTAAAAACACATAAACATCCTATTAATACAATTATGAAATATAACATGCACATATATTAAATATAACGTACCAAACATATATATTAAATATAACGTACCAATCATTTGGTACGTTATTGGTACGTTATATAAATTTAATCTGGGTACGTATTAGTATTTTGGTACGTTATAAAATATTGCTTTTGGTACGTTATACAATTCTTTATTTAGTACGTACCAAGTTATTAGTACGTTGTATTATCCTTACTTTGGTACGTACAAAACTTATGGTACGTTATGTGTAAGTTGTGTAACCCAAAAAAATGATAACTTTTCACATTAAAACATTGCACTACAAAATATTTTGTCAACTCTTAATAATTAATTATTGGACTAAGGACTCATTTTAAATATAAAAAAATGTGAAAACTCTTAGTTCACGTTTCTACTATAAGTAGTTGTTAAAAAATTCAAATTTATTTTCAGTTGCATGAAATTAGGCAGTCTAGTCTACATCTCAATTTTAATTATAAACAAACTCTTGTTTTTTTTTATAATCTATATAAAATGTTGAGTTGGAAATTGGAAAAACTATATTTCATCCAATTAATCTTGAACCCCAGTAGATATAATTGAATCCTTAAATTGAGGAAGGGATGAGATTCCATAAAAATAGCAATAAATTAATGAATATTATTGAGTGCATTTTTTTACATAGAAATGGATTTAAAATAATTTATAAAATACTTAAACTAAGAATATACCTGGAATATAAAGTTTAATTAAAAGTAAAAGCACTTTAATCAAAAGTTGAAAAGTAACAGATGTTTAATTTAGAAAAATCTAAAATGAGGCATCTAATTCTAATTAACTGAATAATTAATCTAGACTAATGTTGCCTTGAAAGCTCAAGTATAAAGTTTCTGTACTAGTTTAAACAAAATTGTATAAAATTCCTCCGATCTAATTTTGCAAAGCAAACTGACCTTGTCAAAGTCTTCCAGCTACCGATGAGGTACTGCCAAAACAGATGCCGTACGTTAAATCCTCGCCGGCCAGACTTTTTCGATATTTTTCAGTTTGTTTAACATCTTAACAGATGGGAATCTTTCTTCTTCCCCTCTGTAAAACAAGAGTGTATTATCCTAATACATCGTCTTTGTATATAATAACTAATTACTTAATGATTTTTAAGTAAAATACTAAAATGTCATTGTATATCTTTGAGATGCTGCACGCTGGTTTCGTACTCATCTGAATTGTATTACATATCACATTCTTCAGATTGACCTCGACCTCGAGCAAGTCTTTCATTCAGAAATCCAAAGATGCAATCGATGGACTTTTTTTTAATTCTTTGATTGCAGATTATTTTTTCTTCCTTCTAATATCTTTGCAAGAGTTTCGTTCTAGTTACTAGCTAAACGGAAGTTACAATGTTTCAAAGCATTCTAGCAAGTTTCATCCTCATTGTCATTAGTTTTTTGACCCGGCAACGTTGACTTTGACCGTTGACTTTTCAAGTTTTTGTCCGAGACCTCTCTTAGTCTAATTTCGACGTTTTGGACCCGTTTCTGAAGTCCGTTTTCCCAAATTAAGTCGTTTGAGTAGAATTTGACTTAATGCACCCTTTTATGTGATTAGGTGCTTTGATTAAGACATTTCTGTCTTCGCTAGCAGCGCGGCTTCGACTGCTAAGTACTGTGAGTGGACCCTTTCAAAAATGCATGTTTTGATAGTAGAAATGCACACATGAAAAACATGATTTAATGATTACGTTTTATGAAATGCTTTGAGATAACATGCCTACTGAGGCTAGATTGAATTATTACTATTTTCCTATAACTCGTGTTCTTATAGAATATCTTTGCAAGAGTTTCGTTCTAGTTACTAGCTAAACAGAAGTTACAATGTTTCAAAGCATTCTAGCAAGTTTCATCCTCATTGTCATTAGTTTTTTGACCCGTCAACGTTGACTTTGACCGTTGACTTTTCAAGTTTTCGTCCGAGACCTCTCCTAGTCTAATTTCGACGTTCTGGACCCGTTTCTGAAGTCCGTTTTCCCAAATTAAGTCGAGCAAGTCTTTCATTCAGAAATCCAAAGATGCAATCGATGGACTTTTTTTAATTCTTTGATTGCAGATTATTTTTTCTTCCTTCTAATATCTTTGCAAGAGTTTCGTTCTAGTTACTAGCTAAACGGAAGTTACAATGTTTCAAAGCATTCTAGCAAGTTTCATCCTCATTGTCATTAGTTTTTTGGCTCCCCTTGCACATCCGCTGTCCTTCAAAATAACGCAATTCGACCAAACTACAAAGAACATATCTTATGAAGGTGATGCCTCGCGGGTATCCAGAGCAATTCAACTCAACGAAAAAAGTTCATGGATGGTTGGGCGGGCTACGTACACAGAGCCTCTCCACCTGTGGGACTCTAGTACAGGATCACTGGCAGATTTCACTACTCATTTCACTTTCATTGTCGACACTGGTAACAAGAGCGACTTTAGTGACGGATTTGCCTTTTTCCTTGGTCCTGTTGGCCATCCAATCCCAGTAAACTCCGCCGGCTCTCTACTCGGATTATTCAACAGCACCGATGAAAGCAATAAACAAATTGTAGCTGTTGAGTTTGACACTTTCGCAAACGAAGCCTTTGATCCGCAAAAGTGGCATGTCGGGATAAACATAAACAGTATCAACTCCGTAGATACTGCCAGTTGGAAAAATGTTAGCAGCAACAGCGGGAAGCTGGGACATGCATGGATAACTTACAATGCCACTTCCAAAAACCTTAGTGTGTTTTGGACGTATGACGAAAACCCTGTTTTTGTGAACAACTCTTCTCTTTCTCACCAGATTGACTTACGAGAGGTTCTCCTCGAAAAGGTTACAATAGGATTTTCAGCTTCTACCGGAGTGTTCCCAGAACGACATCTCATATATTCTTGGGAATTCAGTTCAAGCTTGAATTTTACTAGCAAACAGAACGAAAGAAAAAGGGACAAGAGATTCTTGATAGTGGCGGTTGCAGTTTCTTTTTTCGTTTTGATGTTTTGTGTGGCCATATGCTGGTTGGTGATCAAGAAGAAGCGCGTATATAGGACCGACGCACCCTCGGTGAATACGAATCTTGAGGGACTGGCATTTCCGAAACGATTTGCTTACAAAGAATTAGCTGCAGCCACCAACGGCTTTGCTAACGATGTGAGGCTAGGCCAAGGAGGTTCGGGACAAGTTTACAAAGGAATGTTAAAAGACCTTGGATGCGCAGTTGCGGTGAAGAGGATCTTCGCAGAATCAGAGTATGACGAGAAAATATTCGTCAATGAAGTCAAAATACTAAGCCGATTGATTCACAGGAACCTGGTGCAGTTCATTGGATGGTGTCATGAGCAAGGCGAATGCTTACTTGTTTACGCATACATGCCTAATGGCAGCCTTGACACGCATCTATTCGGCCATAGAGCAGTACTGCAATGGGATTTTCGGTTTAAGATTGCTTTAGGCTTGGCCTCGGCTCTTCATTATCTACACGAAGATGTGGAGCAGTGTGTCCTTCACAGGGATATCAAATCAGCTAATGTGTTGTTGGATGACGAATTCAGCACAAAGCTTGGTGATTTTGGGATTGCGAAGCTCATGGATCCGCGGTTCAGGACTCAAACAACAGGGGTGGTAGGGACTTTCGGGTACATGGCCCCCGAATATGAGAAGGGAGGGAGGGCAAGTAAAGAATCCGACATGTTTAGCTTTGGAGTTGTGGCCTTGGAACTTGCATGCGGTAGGAGGACTTTCCATGACGGAGAACTTGACGTGCCGCTTGTGAGTTGGGTTTGGCAACTCTACCTTGCCGGAAATCTGCTCTACGCAGCTGATGAAAGGTTAGATTCGAACTTCGACATAAATGAAATGGAATGCTTGTTAATTGTGGGATTATGGTGCACTAATCCCGACAATAAGGAAAGGCCGAAAGCTGGACAAGTGATGAATGTTCTTCAGCTTGAAGCGCCATTGCCGGATCTTCCGCACGACATGCATGATCTTCCGCTGCCTCAGCTTCAGTAAAATGCCGATTCCTCTCACGTGATCCTTTCATATATGATCTGATTTCACCATGTCATCGCTTCCGAGCTACTATATTATATTTTTAATCTCTCTATTTGTATGCATGTATGAGTATTGTGTTTTAAGATTTCTTTCACGAAATTAGATTTTTTTTGTATAACTTTCCAACTGATATTCATGTTCCATCGATCCATTCATCACTTCCCAGCTCCCCCGACACGAATAGTTTAGGTCATTGAATCAAATTATCCGCTAATCTTTAGGGAAGAAAAATATCATTAGATAAAGAGCCAATTTAATATTTTTTGTCGTACTATTCATTGATTTTGCATACGAGAGTCACTAATTACAATTATTAACGAACTGCTTTATCGCAGTGGCAAAAAACAATAATGCATATGCACACTGGTGCCACTAATCCCCCTCCCTTCTTCATTTAACAATTTAATCGATTTGTTAAAAAAAAGAATTATTCCTTATCGAGATAGTAATGGATAGTTGTTAGATTACATCCAATCTCGACAATAAAAGAAAACAAGCTAATACATCATTCAACTCCGGCACACCGAAAGAAACTTTATTCATCTTCGAGAAAATGATGGTGTTTTATTGTAGTGGCGAAAAGCGATAACACATATGCACCCTAGTACGGTTCGATCCCCAATGATCCTCCTACCCTTTGAAATTTAACAATTTAACCGATGAATGTTATCGTTTGTTTATTCATCATCAGGACAGTAACGGATAGTAGTTAGAGTACATTCAACCTTGATAATAATAGAAAACAACCCTCTGACATTTACCAATTTAACTGAGAAAATTATCGTTTGTCGAAAAAACAAAAATTATTCATCATCATCGAGACACTAACGGATAGTTGTTAAATTACTTCATAGAAAACAAGTGAATACATAATTCAACTCCATCGCACCAAAGAAGCCGGCCTAATATTATAATGGGGGAGTATGTCTTGTTCCTTTTTTTTTCACTCGTTAAGTGACTTTGAATTGGTCGGTCTCTTTTAGTTGAATTGGTCGGTCTTTGGAGTTGAATATCCTCCTAAACTATTTAATTAAGATTCTAGAGGCTCGCACGCATCGACTTTTAGGATAAGCTGCATCGTCACTATTGTTCTTTTCCTTTTTTGTATAGTAAATAAAATAAATTAACTGTCGCTATTTTTGTTTGCAGATTACTCTTTTTTTTTCTTTTTTTTTTTTACAAACGATATTAGAACGCCAAATTCACTTAAAGTAAGAGGAGAATATGATATTCGAGTATGAAGATAAGAGTAAACAAGGTCGGCCAAGGTCATGGACAGAGCCAATGAAGGCTCACTAGGGGTAGATGTCCCCACTCAAGTAATTCGTTTATTAAGTTGCTGACTAGAGTTATATAATATACACGTACTATTCATTGATTTTGCATACGAGAGTCACTAATTACAATTATTAACAAACTGCTTTATCGCAGTGGCCAAAAACAATAATGCATATGCACACTGGTGCCACTGATCCCCCTCCCTTCTTCATTTAACAATTTAATCGATTTGTTAAAAAAAAAAATTATTCCTTATCGAGATAGTAATAGATAGTTATTAGATTACATCCAATCTCGACAATAAAAGAAAACAAGCGAATACATCAATCAACTCCGGCACACCAAAAGAAACTTTATTCATCTTCGAGAAAATGATGGTGTTTTATTGTAGTGGCGAAAAGCGATAACACATATGCACCCTAGTGCGGTTCGATCCCCAACGATCCTCCTACCCTTTGAAATTTAACAATTTAACCAATGAATGTTATCGTTTGTTTATTCATCATCGGGACAGTAACGGATAGTAGTTAGAGTACATTCAACCTTGATAATAATAGAAAACAACCCTCTGACATTTACCAATTTAACTGAGAAAATTATCGTTTGTCGAAAAAACAAAAATTATTCATCATCATCGAGACACTAACGGATAGTTGTTAAATTACATCATAGAAAACAAGTGAATACATAATTCAACTCCATCGCACCAAAGAAGCCGGCCTAATATTATAATGGGGGAGTATGTCTTGTTCCTTTTTTTTTCACTCGTTAAGTGACTTTGAATTGGTCGGTCTCTTTTAGTTGAATTGGTCGGTCTTTGGAGTTGAATATCCTCCTAAACTATTTAATTAAGATTCTAGAGGCTCGCACGCATCGACTTTTGGGGTAAGCTGCATCGTCACTATTGTTCTTTTCCTTTTTTGTATAGTAAATAAAATAAATTAACTGTCGCTATTTTTGTTTGCAGATTACTCTTTTTTTTTCTTTTTTCTTTTTACAAACGATATTAGAACGACAAATTCACTTAAAGTAAGAGGAGAATATGATATTCGAGTATGAAGATAAGAGTAAACAAGGTCGGCCAAGGTCATGGACAGAGCCAATGAAGGCTCATTGGGGGTAGATGTCCCCACTCAAGTAATTTGTTTATTAAGTTGCTGACTAGAGTTATATAATATACACGTGTTATCTTTGAAGAAAATATATGTATCTAATATCCAACATAGCTTCATATCACTTATACTCCATGTCAAATATTATATGAGCAAAAGTGCTCTTACTCATGTCATTCAACCTGAAAAACTCACTCCCGCCTATCATGTATTAATATTTTTCACACCATTTTTCCACTTTCCACTACTATATTGAAATTTTTGTAACATGGAATTGTGATACATCATCATTTGAAAGCATCTCTATTATCATATTGAGTATAAGTCATACTATAATAAGGTTTTCTTAGTTGATTTTCGGATACCCACACTAAAAGAAATTTGTAGCTCCGTCCCTGCCAAGGTTCAACCAATAAGAGATAAGACGGCTTTAATTAGTGCATAAGACTATTTAATCAGTCAATAAGTGTATACCACTTATCATATTCCTCGTATTTTTCTTTGCTGTTTCAAAGTTGTTTAGGCCTTTTTCTGCAGTTCTCTTTTTTACTGAAACTTTGCACCTATTTCATCCTAAACTATCAGACAATGATCTTTCACTACTCAAACAAGCGCTACATTTTTAGTGTCTTCTTCCTTTCCATCCATCTTTTCGCTCCCTTTGCCAATCCACTTTCCTTCAGCTTCCCACAATTCGACTCTGGCTCAAATAAAATACACTACGCGGGCGATGCCCGTCTCTCCTACACAAAGATCGAACTCAACCAGCAGCTGGGGTCACCCTGTGTCGGGCGAGCTACGTATTCAGAGCCTCTGCAGTTATGGGACTCTACTACGAGCTTGCTCGCAGACTTCGCCACTCATTTCACGTTTACTGTCAATTTTGGCGACAGTCCGTACATTGGCGACGGTTTTGCCTTTTTTCTTGCACCCGTTGGCTATCCTATTCCGCCCAACTCCCACAGCGGTAATCTAGGATTGTTCAACAAAACAACTAATCTTGTAGTGTCACAAAACCATATTGTAGCTGTTGAGTTTGATAACTTCAAAAACGAGCAGTGGGATCCACCTGCGCCCCACGTGGGGATCAACGTGAATCAGATTTCCTCCACGGTTAGTGGCAGTTGGGATCTTAGAAGCAAAAGTGAGAACGTTGGTCATGCATGGATAACTTACAATGCTTCCTCCAACAACCTCAGTGTGTTTTGGACATACGACGTAAGCCCTGTTTTTGTGGACAACTCTTCTCTTTTTTCTGTCATTGACTTGCGAAAGGTTCTCCCCGAGCAGGTTACAATTGGGTTTTCTGCTTCTGCTGTTCAGAAGCAGCGGCATGTTATAAGATCATGGGAATTCAATTCCAGTTTGGATTCTGTTGAGGTAGCCATCAAACAGAAGGAAAAGAAAACGAAGAAGGCAATCTTGATCACGGCAGTTGTAGCTTCTTCTTTCGTTTTGATGCTTGGTGTAGCCATTTGCTGTTTCTGTTTGTTGGTGGTTAAGAAGCGAAGAAATCGGAATGATGGACATGCAAAGCACTCGAATGATTTGAATCTTGAGAAACTGGCATTTCCGAAACGGTTTTCTTACAAAGAATTAGTTGCAGCAACCAATGGCTTTGAGGACGATAGAAAGCTAGGCCAAGGAGGGTCAGGACAAGTTTATGAAGGAATATTACAAGATCTTGGATGTGCGGTTGCTGTGAAGAGAATCTTTGCCAAGATTAAGAACCATGAGAAAATCTTCACCACTGAAGTAAAAATAATATGTCGTTTGATGCACAAGAATCTGGTGCAATTCATTGGATGGTGTCACGAGGAAGGCAAATGCTTACTTGTTTATTCGTACATGCCTAATGGCAGCCTTGACATGCATCTATTTGGCCCTAGAACAACCCTGCAATGGAGTTTCAGATATAAAATAGCTTTAGGCTTGGCCTCGGCGCTTCATTATCTACACGAAGATGCAGAGCGGTGTGTTCTTCATAGGGATATCAAATCAGCTAATGTCCTGTTGGACAACGATTTCAGTGCTAAGCTTGGGGATTTTGGGATTGCGAAGCTTGTGGATCCACTGGTCAGGACTCAAACAACAGGGGTGGTAGGGACTTACGGCTACATGGCACCGGAATATGCGAAAGGAGGGAAGGCCACTAAGGAATCTGATATGTTTAGTTTTGGAGTTGTGGCCTTGGAACTTGCATGTGGAAGGAGAACTTACGAGGATGCCGGATATCATGAGCCGCTCTTCAGTTGGGCTTGGAAGCTGTACCTTGCAGGAAATCTTCTCGACGTGGCGGACGAGAGATTGTGTATGAATTTCAATAGAAATGAAATGGAATGCTTGTTAGTTGTGGGATTATGGTGCACTCGCCCTGACCACGAGGAGAGACCAAAAGCAGGACAAGTAGTGAAGGTTCTTCAGCTCGAAGCACCCTTGCCCGAACTTCCCCAAAATATGCATGAATATCTACTGCCTCAACGTCCACAACAAGCTTTCTCCTCTCACGGATCCATTACTGATACCTTTGAAGATGCAGGTCGGTAGAAACCGAGCTACATCCTTGCACAATATCATCAGATTCGCTCTGTGTTTCCTTCTTTTTAAATTACTACCTTTTATCTTAATGCATGGCTGTATGATTTCACATATGAAACATTTGAATTGGTATATGCGTTTAATGTTTGTTTGTTCGTCATGCTTTAGCACATGAGGCCATTTAATTTTCTTGCGAAATAACAAACCGCACCAGCTATGTATGCAAAAACAAACTTCAATGAACAGTCTGAATTTCGAACATAAAAATTTGGCAACAGCCGAAAACAACATATTCACTTTAGCATCTAACTCTTCACTTAGAACCATAGAATACATATGGGGTGCCTGAAGAAAAGTGCAATCCTTTGAATGTGATTTATCAGTTCCCCATAAAAAAGAAGCTAATGTGTTCTGTCCGCTATCACATCTGGGCTTTCGGTTCCAGCACAAACAATTTGTATCGTTAAAGCCGAATTGTTTGCCATCATCAAGTTGCATTTCTTGTATATGAATTCAGATTTATAAAGTCTGAATCACTACATTTTGTTTTTGGGTGTCACTACTTACTATACTAGTAATTCCTGGTAGTTGTTTAATTTGTTAAGCCTCTATCTGTTTCAATTGCTAATAGAGAAGCAATCCCAATCTAAACAAGAGTTTAATGAGTTTCGGCAAAATCCTGTCTACATCGAACCCGAAGATATTTGTTCTTCATTGTGAAAACATAAACCGGTACAAGGTACTGATCGTGCTAAATCACATAACCCAAAACCCAAATCCCTTGTGCCGCAACACATAGAGATTTACTCATCGCGCTAAATCACATAACCCAAAACCCAAATACCGCAACACAGAGATTTTCACTATGAGCTTCCTTTTGTAACAGAGTCTGCATGCTTATCCTTACCAAATGCACATACCCTGATTAAGCTATACATAGCCAAAGACATATATGATGGAAAGATTTCCACAATCTGTAATGGTTTCTACGGTCTACAAATCAAGACCGGAATCGCCTTCAGGTGCTCCGCTCTTATCTACCGCAATCACTTTGCTTTTTAACTTTGTGCCCATAGAAATCGGTATAATTAACAGAATAAGAATAGTTGAAAACAAACTAACAACCACAAATAAACTGCTGAGGATCTAAAATCAATCCAATTGTTTGCTATTTACCTTGTCAATATTTTCATGCTGACTGGATATATAGAAAAAAAGGGCGGACTTCAAGCCAACTCTATAAATATATAGCTTGTACTTTAGTATGAAAAAACAAGTTAGTCGCAATATTGTAGTCTTCAGTTTGTAGCGCATTCTTGTTTCTTTGTTTTCACGTTAATAAAATAATATTCGTAGTTTGTAATTCGTTTGTTCGCCTGTTTATTATGCGTTTCTGTTTTTCGATGCACCTCACGAGAGATTAGAAATGAATTTTGATCAAAATGAAAGGGAATGCTTGTTAATAGTGGGATTGTGCACTCATCCTAGCAGCAACGAAAGGCCAAACGCGAGACAGGTGATGAAGGTTCTTCAGTTCAAAACACCATTGCCGAAACTTTCACTTCACATGCATGATCACCCACCGCCCCAAAGGCCCTAAAACTCAACGACCTGGTGCTTCTTTCCCGGCATGCTTAACTTTTAGCTTCGTCACTGTGGGTCGTTAAAGTAATACAGCCACCAAGCTACATGGCCATGTACAATATATCAGAGCCTTTACTCTTTTTTCCCTAAATCTGTTACGTTATATCCGGTTACACTGCCCTAGATTAGCACTAATTAAAGATTTTGATTCAAACAGAAGCCCGGAAATTCACTAAAAAAACAGATATAGAAAGGTTTCAAAGCTGTCAACTTACAACAACAACAAAGTCTTATCCCACCAAGTGACGTTGACTGTAGGAATGCTAAAACGCCACTATGCTCGGTAATTGAATATTTTTTGGCGTACTATACTTTGATTTTGCATATGAGAGTCACTAATTACAATTATTAATAAACTGCTTTACTGCAGTGGCTGAAAGCAATAATGCATATACACCCTGATGCGAGTTCGGTCTCCACTAATCCTCCTCTCTGACATTTAACAATTTAACCGACGAATGCTATTGTTTGTCATCATCGAGACATTAACGAATAGTCGTTACATTACATCCAATCTTGATAATAATAGAAAACAAGCAAATACACCAATCAACTCCGGCACACCAAAGAAGCCGGCCTAATATTGTAATGGGGTGGGGGTAATGTCTTAATCTTTTGTTTTTTCAATTGTTAAGCGACTTCGAATTGGTCGGTCTTTTTGAGTTGAATATCCTCCTAAGATTAGAAAGATAAAACTATTTAATTACGATTAGAGGCCCCCGTGAGTCGCGCGCGTCGACTTTTGGGGTAAGCTGCATTGTTGTCACTATTGTTCTTTTCCTCTTTTGTATAATAAATAAAATAAATTGACTGTTCCTACTATTGTTTGCAGACTACTGTTTTTTTAATTTTTTTATACAAACAATATTAGACGTTAAATTCAAAGCTGTCACCGTTGACCGAATCAACGGTCAGCGTTGACCGAGTCAACGGTCACCGTTTGCCCGAGTTAAAGCGTTCAACGTTGGCCGAGTCAACGGTCAGCGTTGACTTTGACCGGTCACTATTGACTTGACCGTTGACTTTTCAAGTTTTCGTCCGAGACCTCTCGTAGTCTAATTTCGACGTTCTGGACCCGTTTCTGAAATCCATTTTCCCAAATTAAGTCGTTTGAGTAGAGTTTGATTTTTTTGATTCTTTGATTGCAGATTATTTTTTCTTCCTTCTAATATCTTTGCAAGAGTTTCGTTCTAGTTACTAGCTAAGCGGAAGTTACAATGTTTCAAAGCATTCTAGCAAGTTTCATCCTCATTGTCATTAGTTTTTTGGCTCCCCTTGCACATCCGCTGTCCTTCAAAATAACGCAATTCGACCAAACTACAAAGAACATATCTTATGAAGGTGATGCCTCGCGGGTACCCAGAGCAATTCAACTCAACTCACAAAGTTCATGGATGGTTGGGCGGGCTACGTACACAGAGCCTCTCCACCTGTGGGACTCTAGTACAGGATCACTGGCAGATTTTACTACTCATTTCACTTTCGTTGTCGACACTGGTAACAACAACGTCTTTAGCGACGGATTTGCCTTTTTCCTTGGTCCTGTTGGCTATCCAATCCCACCAAACTCCGCCGCCTCTTCACTTGGATTATTCAACAGCACCACCAAACTCCGCAGCAATAACCAAATTGCAGCTGTTGAGTTTGACACTTTCGCAAACGAAGCCTTTGATCCGCAAAAGTGGCATGTCGGGATAGACATAAACAGTATCTCCTCCGTAGATACTGCCAGTTGGACAAATGTTAGCAGCAACAGCGGGAAGCTGGGACATGCATGGATAACTTACAATGCCACTTCCAAAAACCTTAGTGTGTTTTGGACGTATGACGAAAACCCTGTTTTTGTGAACAACTCTTCTCTTTCTCACCAGATTGACTTACGAGAGGTTCTCCTCGAAAAGGTTACAATAGGATTTTCAGCTTCTACCGGAGTGTTCCCAGAACGACATCTCATATATTCATGGGAATTCAGTTCAAGCTTGGATTTTACTAGCAAACAAAAAAAGGTCGTACCCAGTGCACAAGGCTCCCGCTTTACGCAGAGTCAGAACGAAAAAAAAAGGGACAAGAGATTCTTGATAGTGGCGGTTGCAGTTTCTTTTTTCGTTTTGATGTTTTGTGTAGCCATATGCAGGTTGGTGATCAAGAAGAAGCGCGTATATAGGACCGACGCGCCCTCGGTGAATACGAATCTTGAGGGACTGGCATTTCCGAAACGATTTGCTTACAAAGAATTAGCTGCAGCCACCAACGGCTTTGCTAACGATGTGAGGCTAGGCCAAGGAGGTTCGGGACAAGTTTACAAAGGAATGTTAAAAGACCTTGGATGCGCAGTTGCGGTTAAGAGGATCTTCGCAGAATCAGAGCATCACGAGAAAATATTCGTCAATGAAGTCAAAATACTAAGCCGATTGATTCACAGGAACCTGGTGCAGTTCATTGGATGGTGTCATGAGCAAGGCGAGTGCTTACTTGTTTACGCATACATGCCTAATGGCAGCCTTGACATGCATCTATTCGGCCATGGAGCAGCACTGCAATGGGATTTTCGGTATAAGATTGCTTTAGGCTTGGCCTCGGCTCTTCATTATCTACACGAAGATGTGGAGCAGTGTGTCCTTCACAGGGATATCAAATCAGCTAATGTGTTGTTGGATGACGAATTCAGCACAAAGCTTGGTGATTTTGGGATTGCGAAGCTCATGGATCCGCGGTTCAGGACTCAAACAACAGGGGTGGTGGGGACTTTCGGGTACATGGCCCCCGAATATGAGAAGGGAGGGAGGGCAAGTAAAGAATCCGACATGTTTAGCTTTGGAGTTGTGGCCTTGGAACTTGCATGCGGTAGGAGGACTTTCCATGACGGAGAACTTGACGTGCCGCTTGTGAGTTGGGTTTGGCAACTCTACCTTGCCGGAAATCTGCTCTACGCAGCTGATGAAAGGTTAGATTCGAACTTCGACATAAATGAAATGGAATGCTTGTTAATTGTGGGATTATGGTGCACTAATCCCGACAATAAGGAAAGGCCGAAAGCTGGACAAGTGATGAATGTTCTTCAGCTTGAAGCGCCATTGCCGGATCTTCCGCACGACATGCATGATCTTCCGCTGCCTCAGCTTCAGTAAAATGCCGATTCCTCTCACGTGATCCTTTCATATATGATCTGATTTCACCATGTCATCGCTTCCGAGCTACTATATTATATTTTTAATCTCTCTATTTGTATGCATGTATGAGTATTGTGTTTTAAGATTTCTTTCACGAAATTAGATTTTTTTTGTATAACTTTCCAACTGATATTCATGTTCCATCGATCCATTCATCACTTCCCAGCTCCCCCGACACGAATAGTTTAGGTCATTGAATCAAATTATCCGCTATCACCAAGCACGTGATTGTATGATTTCGGATCTTTAGGGAAGAAAAATATCATTAGATAAAGAGCCAATTTAATATTTTTTGTCGTACTATTCATTGATTTTGCATACGAGAGTCACTAATTACAATTATTAACGAACTACTTTATCGCAGTGGCAAAAAACAATAATGCATATGCACACTGGTGCCACTGATCCCCCTCCCTTCTTCATTTAACAATTTAATTGATTTGTTAAAAAAAAGAATTATTCCCTATCGAGATAGTAATGGATAGTTGTTAGATTACATCCAATCTCGACAATAAAAGAAAACAAGCGAATACATCAATCAACTCCGGCACACCAAAAGAAACTTTATTCATCTTCGAGAAAATGATGGTGTTTTATTGTAGTGGCGAAAAGCGATAACACATATGCACCCTAGTACGGTTCGATCCCCAACGATCCTCCTACCCTTTGAAATTTAACAATTTAACCGATGAATGTTATCGTTTGTTTATTCATCATCGGGACAGTAACGGATAGTAGTTAGAGTACATTCAACCTTGATAATAATAGAAAACAACCCTCTGACATTTACCAATTTAACTGAGAAAATTATCGTTTGTCGAAAAAACAAAAATTATTCATCATCATCGAGACACTAACGGATAGTTGTTAAATTACATCATAGAAAACAAGTGAATACATAATTCAACTCCATCGCACCAAAGAAGCCGACCTAATATTATAATGGGGGAGTATGTCTTGTTCCTTTTTTTTTCACTCGTTAAGTGACTTTGAATTGGTCGGTCTCTTTTAGTTGAATTGGTCGGTCTTTGGAGTTGAATATCCTCCTAAACTATTTAATTAAGATTCTAGAGGCTCGCACGCATCGACTTTTAGGGTAAGCTGCATCGTCACTATTGTTCCTTTCCTTTTTTGTATAGTAAATAAAATAAATTAACTGTCGCTATTTTTGTTTGCAGATTATTCTTTTTTTTTTCTTTTTTTTTTTACAAACGATATTAGAACGCCAAATTCACTTAAAGTAAGAGGAGAATATGATATTCGAGTATGAAGATAAGAGTAAACAAGGTCGGCCAAGGTCATGGACAAAGCCAATGAAGACTCACTGGGGGTAGATGTCCCCACTCAAGTAATTCGTTTATTATGTTGCTGACTAGAGTTATATAATATACACGGACTATTCATTGATTTTGCATACGAGAGTCACTAATTACAATTATTAACGAACTGCTTTATCGCAGTGGCCAAAAACAATAATGCATATGCACACTGGTGCCACTGATCCCCCTCCCTTCTTCATTTAACAATTTAATCGATTTGTTAAAAAAAAGAATTATTCCTTATCGAGATAGTAATGGATAGTTATTAGATTACATCCAATCTCGACAATAAAAGAAAACAAGCGAATACATCAATCAACTCCGGCATACCAAAAGAAACTTTATTCATCTTCGAGAAAATGATGGTGTTTTATTGTAGTGGCGAAAAGCGATAACACATATGCACCCTAGTGCGGTTCGATCCCCAACGATCCTCCTACCCTTTGAAATTTAACAATTTAACCGATGAATGTTATCGTTTGTTTATTCATCATCGGGACAGTAACGGATAGTAGTTAGAGTACATTCAACCTTGATAATAATAGAAAACAACCCTCTGACATTTACCAATTTAACTGAGAAAATTATCGTTTGTCGAAAAAACAAAAATTATTCATCATCATCGAGACACTAACGGATAGTTGTTAAATTACATCATAGAAAACAAGTGAATACATAATTCAACTCCATCGCACC
This sequence comes from Malus sylvestris, assembly GCF_916048215.2. Lineage (NCBI taxonomy): Eukaryota > Viridiplantae > Streptophyta > Magnoliopsida > Rosales > Rosaceae > Malus > Malus sylvestris. Next base: position 4,068,616 of record NC_062267.1, on the reverse strand, counting down.
AAAGAAGCCGGCCTAATATTATAATGGAGGAGTATGTCTTGTTCCTTTTTTTTTCACTCGTTAAGTGACTTTGAATTGGTCGGTCTCTTTTAGTTGAATTGGTCGGTCTTTGGAGTTGAATATCCTCCTAAACTATTTAATTAAGATTCTAGAGGCTCGCACGCATCGACTTTTAGGGTAAGCTGCATCGTCACTATTGTTCTTTTCCTTTTTTGTATACTAAATAAAATAAATTAACTGTCGCTATTTTTGTTTGCAGTCTTGTTCCTTTTTTTTCACTCGTTAAGTGACTTTGAATTGGTCGGTCTCTTTTAGTTGAATTGGTCGGTCTTTGGAGTTGAATATCCTCCTAAACTATTTAATTAAGATTCTAGAGGCTCGCACGCATCGACTTTTGGGTTAAGCTGCATCGTCACTATTGTTCGTTTCCTTTTTCGTTAAGTGACTTTGAATTGGTCGGTCTCTTTTAGTTGAATTGGTCGGTCTTTGGAGTTGAATATCCTCCTAAACTATTTAATTAAGATTCGAGAGGCTCGCACGCATCGACTTTTGGGGTAAACTGCATCGTCACTATTGTTCTTTTCCTTTTTTGTATAGTAAATAAAATAAATTAACTGTCGCTATTTTTGTTTGCAGTCTTGTTCCTTTTTTTTTCACTCGTTAAGTGACTTTGAATTGGTCGGTCTCTTTTAGTTGAATTGGTCGGTCTTTGGAGTTGAATATCCTCCTAAACTATTTAATTAAGATTCTAGAGGCTCGCACGCATCGACTTTTGGGGTAAGCTGCATCGTCACTATTGTTCTTTTCCTTTTTTGTATAGTAAATAAAATAAATTAACTGTCGCTATTTTTGTTTGCAGATTACTCTTTTTTTTTTCTTTTTTTTTTAACAAACGATATTAGAACGCCAAATTCATGTAAAGTAAGAGGAGAATATGATATTCGAGTATGAAGATAAGAGTAAACAAGGTCGGCCAAGGTCATGGACAGAGCCAATGAAGGCTCATTGGGGGTAGATGTCCCCACTCAAGTAATTCGTTTTTTAAGTTGCTGACTAGAGTTATATAATATACACGTGTTATCTTTGAAGAAAATATATGTATCTAATATCCAACATACATTCATATCACTTATACTCCATATCAAATATTATATGAACAAAAATGCTCTTACTCATGTCATTCTAACTGAAAAACTCATCTCCCGCCTGTCATGTATTAATATTTTTCACACCACTTTTCCACTTTCCACTACTATATTGAAATTTTTGTAACATGGAATTGTGATACATCATCATTTGAAAGCATCTCTATTATCATATTGAGTATAAGTCATACTATAATAAGGTTTTCTTAGTTGATTTTCGGGATACCCCCACTAAAAGAAATTTGTAGCTCCGTCCCTGCCAAGGTTCAACCAATAAGAGATAAGACGGCTTTAAATAAGTGTATACCACTTATCATATTCCTCGTATTTTTCTTTGCTGTTTCAAAGTTGTTTAGGCCTTTTTCTGCAGTTCTCTTTTTAACTGAAACTTTGCACCTATTTCATCCTAAACTATCAGACAATGATCTTTCACTACTCAAACAAGCGCTACATTTTTAGTGTCTTCTTCCTTTCCATCCATCTTTTCGCTCCCTTTGCCAATCCACTTTCCTTCAGCTTCCCACAATTCGACTCTGGCTCAAATAAAATAGGCTACGCGGGCGATGCCTTTCTCTCCTCCACAAAGATCGAACTCAACCAGCAGCTGGGGTCACCCTGTGTCGGGCGAGCTACGTATTCAGAGCCTCTGCAGTTATGGGACTCTACTACGAGCTCGCTGGCAGACTTCGCCACTCATTTAACTTTTACTGTCGATTCTGGCGACAGTCAGACCCTTGGCGACGGTTTTGCCTTTTTTCTTGCACCCGTTGGCTATCCTATTCCGCCCAACTCCCACAGCGGAAATCTAGGATTGTTCAACAAAACAACTAATCTTGTAGTGTCACAAAACCATATTGTAGCTGTTGAGTTTGATAACTTCAAAAACGAGCAGTGGGATCCACCTGCGCCCCACGTGGGGATCAACGTGAATCAGATTTCCTCCACGGTTAGTGGCAGTTGGGATCTTAGAAGCAAAAGTGAGAACGTTGGTCATGCATGGATTGTTGGAGTATGTGGCCAACTTTTGATTAAACAAATCAAAAAGGAAAAAAAGACAAAATAATTATGTCTCTTCCTTGTTTTGGGGAAAAGAAAAGGGAATTTGTCTAAAGTTTCTTGGTCTATGTGGGAAGTCACGGATGAGTTTTTGAAGTAGAAGTAATTGCTACTTTTGATGAAGAGTAGTAATGAAGCCATAAGAGAGGAAAAAACGTAGCAGAAAAAATAGAGCAAAAACAGAGGTGCTGCAGCCCCATTTTGAAGAGAAGAAAGAAAGGTGATTTTCTTTCTTTGTTGGTACTCACTCAATCAAAGTTGTATTTGTGTATTAGCTTTGAGCTTTGTATAGAGAGGAAATTATTCACTATATTTCCCTCTCTATTTGTTTCTTTGGTGAGTGAGAGTTATTGGATGTATTGGAGTTTTGGGTTGTGAGATTGCCAACACTTTGTAAACTCCCATTTGGTTGATAGTGGATTATTGGGTGAGCTCCTACTGCTCCGAGGACGTACTCCAGTTACACTGACTGTTGAGGAACCTCGTTAAAATTTTGGTGTCTTTAATATTTTGTTCTTGCATTTTCATTTGATAAATTTCTTGTGGGTTAGCTTGAGTTGGTTCCAACGGGTTTGGTGCTATCCTAGCACAACAATTGGTATCAGAGCACTGGTTGCTCTTGGGTATTGTCTAGTTGCCAAAGATGTCAGACGGGCAAGATGAAAATCCTTTTGGAAACAGCTCCGGGTTTGCAAGAACTACGGTGCAAAATGCAAAGTTCGAAGTGGAAAAGTTTGATGGCACAAACAACTTCGGGATGTGGCAATGTGAGGTCAAAGATGTGTTGGCTCAACAAGATCTACTTGCCGCTTTGGGAGAGAAGCCGGAAGCTATGTCGAAGCCGGAATGGGAGAAATTAAATTTGTGGGCTTGCTCTTCAATTCGGTTGTGCCTTGCAAAAACTCAGAAGTATTTTGTGATGCGGGAGACATTGGCAAGTGTGTTGTGGCAAAAATTGGAAGACAAGTATATGACGAAGAGTGCAGAGAACCGGCTACACTTGAAGAAAAAGCTCTACCACTTCCAATACAAAGAAGGTACAAAAATGATTAGACACCTTGATGCTTTTAATAAGTTGATTGCCGACTTGTTAAATTTAGATGAGGATATTAAGGATGAAGATAAGGCCTTAATATTGTTGAATTCCTTGCCGGACTCTTATGAGCATTTTGTTACCACTATTATGCATGGTAAAGAAACTGTGAAATTTGAAGATGTGTCAAATGCCTTGATGAATTATGAAATGAGGCATAGAGATAAAAATCATGATAGTACCTCTGAAGCTTTATTTGTTAGAGGTAGATCATCGGAGAGAAGATCATTTTCTAGCAGGAAAAAATCACAGTCTCGACCTAGAGGAAACTCTAAAGGTAGAAAACCTTTGGAAAGGGATGAATGTGCCTTTTGTCGTAATAAGGGCCATTGGAAGAAAGATTGTCCAAAATTGAAGACCAAAGGCAAAGAAAGTTCTGAAGCTAATGTTGCTGAGGTTGAAACAGATTTTTCTGATTTTGCTTTAACCACTTCCTCATCATTTGATTGTGCTACTAAGTGGGTGTTGGATACGGGTTGTACTCATCATATGACTCCTCACAAGGATTGGTTTTCAAGCTTGAAAGAGTTTGATGGTGGCGTTGTGTTCATGGGAGATGACAATCCTTGCACAACAAAAGGGATTGGTACAGTTCGTTTGAAGTTGCATGATGGCATGGTTAAAGAGTTGACAGGTGTTCGGTATGTACCGAATTTGAAGAAAAATCTTATTTCTTTGGGTACTTTGGAATCCAAGGGTTTCAGGTTTCATTCAGATGGACAGACATTGAAAGTTACTTATGGTGCACTTGTTGTGATGAAAGCTCCTAGATGTGGCCATTTGTATTTATTGTAGGGAAGCACTGTGACAGGTGAAGCATCTGTAGTCTCTGAAAATATGGGCACATCTGATTCAGATACTACTAGATTGTGGCATATAAGATTAGGCCATGCCGGTGAGAAAGCTCTACAAGGGCTTGTGAAACAAGGTCTTCTAAAAGGTGCCACGACTTGTAAGCTTCTGTGAGCATTGTGTCTTGGGGAAGCAAACTAGAGTGAAGTTTGGTACTGCTGTACATCAGACGAAGGGCATTCTTGATTATGTGCATTCGGATGTTTGGGGTCCTACAAAGACTCCCTCTTTGAGTGGTAGACATTGGTTTGTGACCTTTGTTGATGATTATTCAAGAAGGTCTTGGGTCTACACTATGAAGCACAAGAGTGAGGTGTTAAGCATTTTCTTGGGTTGGAAGAAAATGGTTGAGAACCAGACTGGGAGAAAGATTAAGATTTTGAGATCGGATAATGGTGGTGAATACACATCCGATCCTTTCTTTAAAGTTTGCAAAGAAGAAGGAATTGTGAGACATTTCAGTGTTCGGGGAACTCCACAACAAAATGGAGTTGCAGAAAGATTGAATCGAACCTTGCTTGAGAAGGTTAGATGTATGTTGTCTCAGTCGGGTTTGAGCAAGTCATTTTGGGCAGAAGCAGTTAATTATGCATGTCACATCATCAACCGGTTACCCTCAGCTGCTATTCAGGGTAAGACACCAATGGAGGTATGGACTGGAAAATCTTCTTCTGATTATGACTATATCCGTATTTTTGGTTCACCTGCTTATTTTCATGTGACTGAAAATAAACTTGATCCTAGAGCCAAAAAGGCTATCTTTCTTGGTTTTAGTAGTGGTGTCAAAGGTTACAGGTTGTGGTGCCCAGAGATGAAAAAACTTGTAATCAGCAGAGATGTGACATTTGATGAAGAAAGTATGTTCAAATACTCTGAGAAAAATGTGAAAGATGTCCAACAGGTGGAGCTTGAGAAAGTTGCCTCTGGTACTTCAAATCCTATTTCCGCTGATGTCGAAGCCACTACAAGTGAAGAAGTTGGAGACCATGAGGATGTTGAAGAAGTTGAACTTGAAGATTCTATTCAAGTTGAAGAGCAAGTTTCACCTCAAGAGTCTATTGCCAAGAACAGAGGAAAGAGACAAATTACCAAGCCAGCTCGGTATAGTGATTATGTTGCTTTTGCTCTTTCTATTATCACTGAAGAGATTCCATCCAATTTTGAGGAAGCTATTGAGAGTGAGGAGAAGAATAGGTGGTGCAATGCCATGGGTGATGAGATGAATTCTCTCTTGAAGAACAAGACTTGGGAGTTAGCTAAATTGCCTAAGGGCAAGAAAGCTATTGGTTGTAAATGGGTGTATGCCAAGAAGGAAGATGCTGATGAGAAAAGCAATGTGAGATTTAAAGCAAGATTAGTTGCTAAAGGGTATGCACAAAAGGAGGGCATTGACTACAATGAAATATTTTCTCCAGTTGTGAAACACTCATCAATTCGTATTATGTTAGCTCTTGTTGCACAATATGATCTTGAGCTTGTGCAACTCGATGTGAAGACGGCTTTCCTACATGGTGATTTGAATGAAGAGATCTATATGTGTCAACCGGATGGGTATATGGTGAAAGGGAAGGAAAATTTGTTTTGCAAATTGAAGAAATCGCTTTATGGCTTGAAGCAATCTCCAAGGCAATGGTATTTGAGGTTTGATAAATTTATGAGAGGCCAAAATTATTCTAGAAGTCAATATGATCATTGTGTGTACTTCAAGAAGTTGCAAGATGGGTCTTTCATTTATTTATTGATATATGTTGATGATATGTTGATTGCCTCAAAGAATGTTGAGGAGATTGAGAAATTGAAGAAACAAATGAAGAATGAGTTTGAGATGAAGGATCTTGGTGAAGCAAAGAAGATCCTTGGCATGGAGATCACTAGAGATAGAGAGAAGGGTTTGGTCAGTTTGAATCAAAGACAATACCTTGAGAAGTTGATTCGGAAGTTTGGAGTTCATGATTCAACCAAACCGGTTAGTACCCCTTTGGCTTCTCATTTTAAATTGAGTTCTCTACAATGTCCTAAAAATGATAAAGAGAAGCTGCAAATGAAAAATATACCATATGCAAATTTGGTTGGTAGTTTGATGTATGCAATGGTATGCTCTAGACCGGATATTGCTCATGCAGTTGGCATGGTGAGTCGATATATGCATAATCCAGGTAAAGAGCATTGGCAAGCAGCTAAGTGGATATTGAGATATCTCCATGGTACTCGAGATGTTGGTTTATGCTTTGAGAGGGATGACTCTGGTATTGGTCATTTTGCAGTTGGTTATGTTGATTCAGATTATGCAGGTGATCTGGATAGAAGGAAGTCTACTACAGGCTATGTGTTTACTATGGCTAAAGGGCCAGTTTGTTGGAGGTCCATTTTGCAGTCGTCTGTTGCCTTGTCTACTACAGAGGCTGAATATATGGCAGTTGCTGAAGCTATAAAGGAGGCCATTTGGATACATGGGCTGATTAGAGATTTGGGGGTTGATCAGAAGCAGGTGGAGGTACATTGTGATAGTCAGAGTGCCATTTATTTGGCTAAGTATCAGGTTCATCATGCGAGGACCAAGCACATAGATGTACGTTATCACTTTGTTCGTGAAATTGTTGGTGAAGGGGAAATCATTCTCCAAAAGATTCCAACTAAAGACAACCCCGCTGATATGTTGACTAAGGTTGTTGGTGTAGCCAAGTTTGATCATTGCTTGAACTTGGCTCACATTTTGCCTATATAAAGAAGGCGTTGAGCAGTAGGAGTTTTGGAGCATTTGGCTCGGCATGAGTTGTTCTCTTGCTAGTGTTTGGGAGTGATGTTGTGTGTTAATTGTGTTGGTTGGCTTATCATGGCGTTTTTCGGAACTTGGCCAAGGTGGAGATTGTTGAAGTATGTGGCCAAGTGACCAACTTTTGATTAAACAAATCAAAAAGGAAAAAAAGACAAAATAATTATGTCTCTTCCTTGTTTTGGGGAAAAGAAAAGGGAATTTGTCTAAAGTTTCTTGGTCTATGTGGGAAGTCACGGATGAGTTTTTGAAGTAGAAGTAATTGCTACTTTTGATGAAGAGTAGTAATGAAGCCATAAGAGAGGAAAAAACGTAGCAGAAAAAATAGAGCAAAAACAGAGGTGCTGCAGCCCCATTTTGAAGAGAAGAAAGAAAGGTGATTTTCTTTCTTTGTTGGTACTCACTCAATCAAAGTTGTATTTGTGTATTAGCTTTGAGCTTTGTATAGAGAGGAAATTATTCACTATATTTCCCTCTCTATTTGTTTCTTTGGTGAGTGAGAGTTATTGGATGTATTGGGGTTTTGGGTTGTGAGATTGCCAACACTTTGTAAACTCCCATTTGGTTGATAGTGGATTATTGGGTGAGCTCCTACTGCTCCGAGGACGTACTCCAGTTACACTGACTGTTGAGGAACCTCGTTAAAATCTTGGTGTCTTTAATATTTTGTTCTTGCATTTTCATTTGATAAATTTCTTGTGGGTTAGCTTGAGTTGGTTCCAACGGGTTTGGTGCTATCCTAGCACAACATGGATAACTTACAATGCTTCCTCCAACAACCTCAGTGTGTTTTGGACATACGACGTAAGCCCTATTTTTGTGGACAACTCTTCTCTTTTTTCTGTCATTGACTTGCGAAAGGTTCTCCCTGAGCAGGTTACAATTGGGTTTTCTGCTTCTGCTGTTCAGAAGCAGCGGCATGTTATAAGATCATGGGAATTCAATTCCAGTTTGGATTCTGTTGAGGTAGCCATCAAACAGAAGGAAAAGAAAACGAAGAAGGCAATCTTGATCACGGCAGTTGTAGCTTCTTCTTTCGTTTTGATGCTTGGTGTAGCCATTTGCTGTTTCTGTTTGTTGGTGGTTAAGAAGCGAAGAAATCGGAATGATGGACATGCAAAGCACTCGAATGATTTGAATCTTGAGAAACTGGCATTTCCGAAACGGTTTTCTTACAAAGAATTAGTTGCAGCAACCAATGGCTTTGAGGACGATAGAAAGCTAGGCCAAGGAGGGTCAGGACAAGTTTATGATGGAATATTACAAGATCTTGGATGTGCGGTTGCTGTGAAGAGAATCTTTGCCAAGATTAAGAACCATGAGAAAATCTTCACCACTGAAGTAAAAATAATAAGTCGTTTGATGCACAAGAATCTGGTGCAATTCATTGGATGGTGTCACGAGGAAGGCAAATGCTTACTTGTTTATTCGTACATGCCTAATGGCAGCCTTGACATGCATCTATTTGGCCCTAGAACAACCCTGCAATGGAGTTTCAGATATAAAATAGCTTTAGGCTTGGCCTCGGCGCTTCATTATCTATGTTAAGCATTAGCCATTTAACCAAGAAAACGAAGGAATCTAGAGAGAGACAGAACTTAGAGAGAGAGAGAGAGTTCGGTAACTGTATTTCTATTTCTTCTTACTTAAGCTATTACATCACACTAGTATTTATAGAGAAGCCATACATCACAACTGCCTCTCCAACAATCCTAACTAATTACTCCTATCTTGAGCTGACAAGTGGCACTATATCTACCCTTGATTATACTCTAACATCCCCCCGCAATCACATGTGTGGATGAACCAAGCATGAGATTGTTACAATGAGTGTGAAATAGGGGTGCACTAAGACCCTTAGTGAAAATATCTGCAAACAGTTCTCGAGATGACACAAACTGAACAGCAAGCTGCTTCTTGGCAATCCTCTCCCGGACAAAATGGACATCCACCTCAATATGTTTCGACCTTTGATGTTGAACAAGGTTAAATGACAACGCTATTGCCGACAGGTTGTCACAAAAAAGGACAGGAGGAGAAGATATTTGAACCTGCAGAAATGCAAGAACTTGTAAGATCCAATCAAGCTCAGCAGAGGTAGTAGACATAGCCCGATACTCAGCCTCTGTGGAGGACCGAGAAACAGTTTGCTGTTTCTTGGAAGACCAGGAAACAGGATTTGAACCCAGAAACACTACCAATCCAGTGGTAGACCTGCGATCATTCGGATCACCCGCCCAATCCGCATCACTAAAAGCTCGTATTGTCAAGTCACTCTTGGAGTAAGTAAGACCAAGCTGCATTGTGCCTTTCAAATATCGGAGGATTCTCTTTACAGCAGTAAAGTGAGACACCATAGGATTTTGCATAAACTGACAGACTTGGTGTACAGAGAATGAGATATCTGGACGGGTAAATGTAAGATATTGTAAGGCACCAACAATACTTCTATAGGCAGTGGGATTGTTATACGGAAGGCCATCATCTTTCAAAAGCCTGTTATAGGGTAAGCAAGGAGTATCACAAGGCTTGGCCTCGAGCATTTCTGTCTTCTGCAGCAGGTCCTGAATATATTTAGACTGGGAAAGAAACAAACCAGAATCTGTTCTAGTGATTTGGATGCCAAGAAAATAATGTAACTCCCCAAGATCCTTAAGATCAAACTCAGAAGTAAGGGACCGAATAACCTGTTGGATAACAGTGATGGAGCTTCCAGTAATGATAATGTCATCAACGTATAGTAATAGAACCACAACAGCACTACCAATGGTGTTTATGAACAGAGAAGAATCTGAATATGTTGTTTTGAACCCAATTGTTGGAAGGAACGTAGTGAACCGCTCATTCCATGCTCGAGGAGCTTGTTTCAAGCCATAGAGAGACTTGTGAAGCTTACAAACAAGATGTGGATGGCTAGAATCTTCAAACCCCGGAGGTTGGGACATATAGACCTCCTCTTGCAAAAAACCATGCAGGAACGCGTTCTTCACATCCAATTGTCGAAGAGGCCAGCCAAAGTGAGCAGCAAGGGATAAAACTAACCGGACTGTAGTTGGTTTGACCACAGGACTGAAAGTCTCCCCAAAATCTAAACCAGGTTCTTGGCTAAATCCTTTTGCAACCAAACGAGCCTTATGTCGACCAATGGACCCATCAGCATTCCGTTTGAGTTTGAACACCCACTTACAGCCTACAAGATTCTTCTGAGATGGTAAGGAAACCAATGACCAAGTGCCTTGAGAGTGAAGTGCATGGATTTCCTCCTGCATAGCCTTGTACCAAACTGGAACCTTAAGAGCATTCTTATAGGATGTGGGTTCAATAACAGATAGATCCACTTCACTGGAGTCCTCCAAGGTAGCAAGGAATGCCTTTCTTTTGACAATACCATTTTTGCTCCTAGTTTGCATAGGATGCAAGTTAATGGGAGCAATAGGCAGGACCACGAGCAAGTGCTCAGGACTAAATGTGGAGCCTATAGAATCAACAGAACTTTGTACATAATCCACAGGGAGCAGGGAGGAAACATTGTGACCAGCAGTAATGGACTGTGATGGTAATTGAGGCTGAGACCCTGCAGGAGAAATGGATGCTAGTGGCACTGACTCGTGGGTTGCAGAAACAGTGTGATTATGATTTGAAAGAGGACAATGAGATGAGGAGGAAACCAAAATGTTATCGAGTGTGGGAATGAATGATGAATGTGAAAGAGTGCTAGAAGATTGAGGGAGAGAATACTGATGCTTCTGAGACAGCAAGGCTTTGTATGGAAACTCTAACTCATTGAACACTACATGCCTGGATATGTAATATTTGTGCCGTGAGACATCAAAACAAATATACCCCTTGTACTGGGAAGCATAACCAAGGAAGACACACTTGATGGTTTTGGGTTGTAATTTAGATGCATTATAAGGGCTGAGAAATGGAAAACATGAACAGCCAAAGATCTTAAGATGGGAAATGATGGGGAGTTTACCATACAAAGCTTCAAAAGGGGATTTATTTTGTAAAATAGTGGTAGGCATTCGGTTAATAAGATAGACAGCTGTTTGACAACCAAAAGACCAGAATTCAGAGGGTAGATAAGCATGTTGAAGTAATGTGATTGTGGTTTCAATGACATGCCTATGTTTACGCTCAGCTAAACCATTTTGTTGAGGTGTATAGGGACAAGATTTGTGATGTAGAATGCCTTGATGTTGTAAGAAGGAATGCAACCTATGATTGACATACTCACCACCACCATCAGTTTGTAATATTTTGACAGTAGTAGAGAATTGAGTGTGTACAAAAGAACAGAAACTTACAAAGGTGGTAAAGAAATCTGATTTATTTATAAGAGGGAATATCCAACAAAAACGAGTACACTCATCAATTAGTGTGACATAATACTTGAAACCATCAATAGAACTACAAGGAGCAGGACCCTAAAGGTCACTGTGTACAATTTCAAATGGAATGGAAGATTGATGAGTTCTAGGTGAAAAAGGTAACCTGGTGAATTTACCCTCTAAACAACTTTGACACACAGTGGACACAACATCTTTATCACATGGGATATGAGCATTTTTCAGCATCAATGAGGTAGTAATATTAGAAGGATGACCGAAACGGTTGTGCCAAACACTGGATTTGACAAGCTGTCCAAGACATGCAATAGTCTGGTGAATAGAAGATCGGGACTGAGGAAGAGTTGGTATGGGATAAAGTCCATTACTGCACAGGCCTTTGTGGAGGATCTTCCCTGTGGATTTGTCCTGGATCCAAAAACAAGAGGCATCAAATATGAGCCAACAATGGTTATCAAGACAGATTTTATGAACTGATAACAGGTTATGAGTCAACTTTGGTACATATAAAACGGAATTCAATTTAATGGGATAGGTAGAATGTTTGATAACACTACTGCCAATATGAGACACAGTTAAACCTTCACCATTGGCAGTTTGCACAAGCTCAGTAGTGGGATATGGCGAGGCTAAAGACAGATTCTGAATATCAGCAGTCATATGGTTTGAGGCTCCCGAATCCGCAAGCCAAAACTGAGGAGAGGTTTGAGAAGAAGAGCATTGGGAGGGTGATTAACCACAGTATGCATACCATGCATATGAGGCAGATTTGGAGACTGAGAAGTCGACATGGAGACTTGTGAGGGATGAAACTGCGAATCACCAATGTAATTTGGCCCTTTGTCATTATAAAAACAAAACCAAGTGGAGTGGTTTGTCTTGCCACAGATATGACAGCCTTGTTGTGATTGAGATCTCGATCCGCAAAAAGATGCAGAGTGACCATATGTGTTGCATAGCTGACAAATGACGGAAGGAGATCCACCAGTATACCCATTTGGAGAAGAACCAAGAACTCCTGAAGTTGGATTAGGATACACATTATAAGACTGTCTGTGGAATTTGACTCCGTGATTAAACTTGCCCCTGCCCTTTTGTTTGTTATGATTAAACTGCCTGTTCCCTCCTGAGAAGAAATTAGATGGACCAGAATTATTATGAAACTGAGATGGAGATCGTTTGGTAGCCGAAGAATGATCTGCAACCATAGCAAACAAAAGTGGACCCTGAACATGAGTTTCAACAATGAGCTCCTCAGCAAGAAGTTGAGATCTAAACTCCTTAAGAGATATAACATTCTCACGGCCCCGAATCACACACCTAAAGGTATTATATTCAGGAGGTAATCCATTAAGTGCAAGAATCACAATGTCCTCATCTGCAAAGTGTACCCCGGCAGCAGAAAGATAATCTCGAGCTTCTTTGATCTTTTGCAAGTACTGAGACACACTATCAGACCATTTCTTGATTGTTTGGAGATTGGACTTCATTTGAAAGATACTAGTTCGAGAAACAGTGGAGAATTGTTCCTTCAATCTAGTCCACAAATCTTGAGAACTAACACTGCCAATAGCACAGAAGACAGCAACTGGAGATAAAGTTGCAGTGATTAATTGCAATAAAGCCCGATCATGCATTTTCCAGACAATGTAATCCTCATTTTCCACAGTAGATAAACCAGGCTCATTGTTCCGATCAACAGCAGAATTTCCAGAACGTTGAACAAAACGAGCAGGACAAGGAGTAGATCCATCAACAAATCCCATAATCCCATGTCCGTCCAATAACAATTGCATTTGAAATTGCCAATTTAGGTAGTTAGAATCATCCAATTTCACATGAACAGATGCAGAAACAGCGGAAACAAGAGATGTTATGGGAGATTGAACAATCTGAAGTTGAGAAGCAGTCACCATAATTTCGTATATCAACGAAGAAACTTAACAGAGGCAATATCACAAACACCTGGCGGGCAGAAAAAATTTTTAATCTTGAAGAGAATCGAAGGACAATATCAGAAACCCTAGAAATCGAAGGAGAAGAATACCAATCCAATCTTTGAAGAACCACAACACCAAGTGCAGAAATGGCTGTGGGAAGAAGACGAAGAACTCGACGAGCAGCGAGTAGCGGAAGCAACTAGAGGATCGAAGATGCGCAAGCAATTCCGGCGATTGATACCATGTTAAGCATTAGCCATTTAACCAAGAAAACGAAGGAATCTAGAGAGAGACAGAACTTAGAGAGAGAGAGAGAGTTCGGTAACTGTATTTCAATTTCTTCTTACTTAAGCTATTACATCACACTAGTATTTATAGAGAAGCCATACATCACAACTGCCTCTCCAACAATCCTAACTAATTACTCCTATCTTGAGCTGACAAGTGGCACTATATCTACCCTTGATTATACTCTAACAATCTACACGAAGATGCAGAGCGGTGTGTTCTTCATAGGGATATCAAATCAGCTAATGTCCTGTTGGACAACGATTTCAGTGCTAAGCTTGGGGATTTTGGGATTGCGAAGCTTGTGGATCCACTGGTCAGGACTCAAACAACAGGGGTGGTAGGGACTTACGGCTACATGGCACCGGAATATGCGAAAGGAGGGAAGGCCACTAAGGAATCTGATATGTTTAGTTTTGGAGTTGTGGCCTTGGAACTTGCATGTGGAAGGAGAACTTACGAGGATGCCGGATATCATGAGCCGCTCTTCAGTTGGGCTTGGAAGCTGTACCTTGCAGGAAATCTTCTCGACGTGGCGGACGAGAGATTGTGTATGAATTTCAATAGAAATGAAATGGAATGCTTGTTAGTTGTGGGATTATGGTGCACTCGCCCTGACCACGAGGAGAGACCAAAAGCAGGACAAGTAGTGAAGGTTCTTCAGCTCGAAGCACCCTTGCCCGAACTTCCCCAAAATATGCATGAATATCTACTGCCTCAACGTCCACAACAAGCTTTCTCCTCTCACGGATCCATTACTGATACCTTTGAAGATGCAGGTCGGTAGAAACCGAGCTACATCCTTGCACAATATCATCAGATTCGCTCTGTGTTTCCTTCTTTTTAAATTACTACCTTTTATCTTAATGCATGGCTGTATGATTTCACATATGAAACATTTGAATTGGTATATGCGTTTAATGTTTGTTTGTTCGTCATGCTTTAGCACATGAGGCCATTTAATTTTCTTGCGAAATAACAAACCGCACCAGCTATGTATGCAAAAACAAACTTCAATGAACAGTCTGAATTTCGAACATAAAAATTTGGCAACAGCCGAAAACAACATATTCACTTTAGCATCTAACTCTTCACTTAGAACCATAGAATACATATGGGGTGCCTGAAGAAAAGTGCAATCCTTTGAATGTGATTTATCAGTTCCCCATAAAAAAGAAGCTAATGTGTTCTGTCCGCTATCACATCTGGGCTTTCGGTTCCAGCACAAACAATTTGTATCGTTAAAGCCGAATTGTTTGCCATCATCAAGTTGCATTTCTTGTATATGAATTCAGATTTATAAAGTCTGAATCACTACATTTTGTTTTTGGGTGTCACTACTTACTATACTAGTAATTCCTGGTAGTTGTTTAATTTGTTAAGCCTCTATCTGTTTCAATTGCTAATAGAGAAGCAATCCCAATCTAAACAAGAGTTTAATGAGTTTCGGCAAAATCCTGTCTACATCGAACCCGAAGATATTTGTTCTTCATTGTGAAAACATAAACCGGTACAAGGTACTGATCGTGCTAAATCACATAACCCAAAACCCAAATCCCTTGTGCCGCAACACATAGAGATTTACTCATCGCGCTAAATCACATAACCCAAAACCCAAATACCGCAACACAGAGATTTTCACTATGAGCTTCCTTTTGTAACAGAGTCTGCATGCTTATCCTTACCAAATGCACATACCCTGATTAAGCTATACATAGCCAAAGACATATATGATGGAAAGATTTCCACAATCTGTAATGGTTTCTACGGTCTACAAATCAAGACCGGAATCGCCTTCAGGTGCTCCGCTCTTATCTACCGCAATCACTTTGCTTTTTAACTTTGTGCCCATAGAAATCGGTATAATTAACAGAATAAGAATAGTTGAAAACAAACTAACAACCACAAATAAACTGCTGAGGATCTAAAATCAATCCAATTGTTTGCTATTTACCTTGTCAATATTTTCATGCTGACTGGATATATAGAAAAAAAGGGCGGACTTCAAGCCAACTCTATAAATATATAGCTTGTACTTTAGTATGAAAAAACAAGTTAGTCGCAATATTGTAGTCTTCAGTTTGTAGCGCATTCTTGTTTCTTTGTTTTCACGTTAATAAAATAATATTCGTAGTTTGTAATTCGTTTGTTCGCCTGTTTATTATGCGTTTCTGTTTTTCGATGCACCTCACGAGAGATTAGAAATGAATTTTGATCAAAATGAAAGGGAATGCTTGTTAATAGTGGGATTGTGCACTCATCCTAGCAGCAACGAAAGGCCAAACGCGAGACAGGTGATGAAGGTTCTTCAGTTCAAAACACCATTGCCGAAACTTTCACTTCACATGCATGATCACCCACCGCCCCAAAGGCCCTAAAACTCAACGACCTGGTGCTTCTTTCCCGGCATGCTTAACTTTTAGCTTCGTCACTGTGGGTCGTTAAAGTAATACAGCCACCAAGCTACATGGCCATGTACAATATATCAGAGCCTTTACTCTTTTTTCCCTAAATCTGTTACGTTATATCCGGTTACACTGCCCTAGATTAGCACTAATTAAAGATTTTGATTCAAACAGAAGCCCGGAAATTCACTAAAAAAACAGATATAGAAAGGTTTCAAAGCTGTCAACTTACAACAACAACAAAGTCTTATCCCACCAAGTGACGTTGACTGTAGGAATGCTAAAACGCCACTATGCTCGGTAATTGAATATTTTTTGGCGTACTATACTTTGATTTTGCATATGAGAGTCACTAATTACAATTATTAATAAACTGCTTTACTGCAGTGGCTGAAAGCAATAATGCATATACACCCTGATGCGAGTTCGGTCTCCACTAATCCTCCTCTCTGACATTTAACAATTTAACCGACGAATGCTATTGTTTGTCATCATCGAGACATTAACGAATAGTCGTTACATTACATCCAATCTTGATAATAATAGAAAACAAGCAAATACACCAATCAACTCCGGCACACCAAAGAAGCCGGCCTAATATTGTAATGGGGTGGGGGTAATGTCTTAATCTTTTGTTTTTTCAATTGTTAAGCGACTTCGAATTGGTCGGTCTTTTTGAGTTGAATATCCTCCTAAGATTAGAAAGATAAAACTATTTAATTACGATTAGAGGCCCCCGTGAGTCGCGCGCGTCGACTTTTGGGGTAAGCTGCATTGTTGTCACTATTGTTCTTTTCCTCTTTTGTATAATAAATAAAATAAATTGACTGTTCCTACTATTGTTTGCAGACTACTGTTTTTTTAATTTTTTTATACAAACAATATTAGACGTTAAATTCAAAGCTGTCACCGTTGACCGAATCAACGGTCAGCGTTGACCGAGTCAACGGTCACCGTTTGCCCGAGTTAAAGCGTTCAACGTTGGCCGAGTCAACGGTCAGCGTTGACTTTGACCGGTCACTATTGACTTGACCGTTGACTTTTCAAGTTTTCGTCCGAGACCTCTCGTAGTCTAATTTCGACGTTCTGGACCCGTTTCTGAAATCCATTTTCCCAAATTAAGTCGTTTGAGTAGAGTTTGATTTTTTTGATTCTTTGATTGCAGATTATTTTTTCTTCCTTCTAATATCTTTGCAAGAGTTTCGTTCTAGTTACTAGCTAAGCGGAAGTTACAATGTTTCAAAGCATTCTAGCAAGTTTCATCCTCATTGTCATTAGTTTTTTGGCTCCCCTTGCACATCCGCTGTCCTTCAAAATAACGCAATTCGACCAAACTACAAAGAACATATCTTATGAAGGTGATGCCTCGCGGGTACCCAGAGCAATTCAACTCAACTCACAAAGTTCATGGATGGTTGGGCGGGCTACGTACACAGAGCCTCTCCACCTGTGGGACTCTAGTACAGGATCACTGGCAGATTTTACTACTCATTTCACTTTCGTTGTCGACACTGGTAACAACAACGTCTTTAGCGACGGATTTGCCTTTTTCCTTGGTCCTGTTGGCTATCCAATCCCACCAAACTCCGCCGCCTCTTCACTTGGATTATTCAACAGCACCACCAAACTCCGCAGCAATAACCAAATTGCAGCTGTTGAGTTTGACACTTTCGCAAACGAAGCCTTTGATCCGCAAAAGTGGCATGTCGGGATAGACATAAACAGTATCTCCTCCGTAGATACTGCCAGTTGGACAAATGTTAGCAGCAACAGCGGGAAGCTGGGACATGCATGGATAACTTACAATGCCACTTCCAAAAACCTTAGTGTGTTTTGGACGTATGACGAAAACCCTGTTTTTGTGAACAACTCTTCTCTTTCTCACCAGATTGACTTACGAGAGGTTCTCCTCGAAAAGGTTACAATAGGATTTTCAGCTTCTACCGGAGTGTTCCCAGAACGACATCTCATATATTCATGGGAATTCAGTTCAAGCTTGGATTTTACTAGCAAACAAAAAAAGGTCGTACCCAGTGCACAAGGCTCCCGCTTTACGCAGAGTCAGAACGAAAAAAAAAGGGACAAGAGATTCTTGATAGTGGCGGTTGCAGTTTCTTTTTTCGTTTTGATGTTTTGTGTAGCCATATGCAGGTTGGTGATCAAGAAGAAGTGCGTATATAGGACCGACGCGCCCTCGGTGAATACGAATCTTGAGGGACTGGCATTTCCGAAACGATTTGCTTACAAAGAATTAGCTGCAGCCACCAACGGCTTTACTAACGATGTGAGGCTAGGCCAAGGAGGTTCGGGACAAGTTTACAAAGGAATGTTAAAAGACCTTGGATGCGCAGTTGCGGTTAAGAGGATCTTCGCAGAATCAGAGCATCACGAGAAAATATTCGTCAATGAAGTCAAAATACTAAGCCGATTGATTCACAGGAACCTGGTGCAGTTCATTGGATGGTGTCATGAGCAAGGCGAGTGCTTACTTGTTTACGCATACATGCCTAATGGCAGCCTTGACATGCATCTATTCGGCCATGGAGCAGCACTGCAATGGGATTTTCGGTATAAGATTGCTTTAGGCTTGGCCTCGGCTCTTCATTATCTACACGAAGATGTGGAGCAGTGTGTCCTTCACAGGGATATCAAATCAGCTAATGTGTTGTTGGATGACGAATTCAGCACAAAGCTTGGTGATTTTGGGATTGCGAAGCTCATGGATCCGCGGTTCAGGACTCAAACAACAGGGGTGGTGGGGACTTTCGGGTACATGGCCCCCGAATATGAGAAGGGAGGGAGGGCAAGTAAAGAATCCGACATGTTTAGCTTTGGAGTTGTGGCCTTGGAACTTGCATGCGGTAGGAGGACTTTCCATGACGGAGAACTTGACGTGCCGCTTGTGAGTTGGGTTTGGCAACTCTACCTTGCCGGAAATCTGCTCTACGCAGCTGATGAAAGGTTAGATTCGAACTTCGACATAAATGAAATGGAATGCTTGTTAATTGTGGGATTATGGTGCACTAATCCCGACAATAAGGAAAGGCCGAAAGCTGGACAAGTGATGAATGTTCTTCAGCTTGAAGCGCCATTGCCGGATCTTCCGCACGACATGCATGATCTTCCGCTGCCTCAGCTTCAGTAAAATGCCGATTCCTCTCACGTGATCCTTTCATATATGATCTGATTTCACCATGTCATCGCTTCCGAGCTACTATATTATATTTTTAATCTCTCTATTTGTATGCATGTATGAGTATTGTGTTTTAAGATTTCTTTCACGAAATTAGATTTTTTTTGTATAACTTTCCAACTGATATTCATGTTCCATCGATCCATTCATCACTTCCCAGCTCCCCCGACACGAATAGTTTAGGTCATTGAATCAAATTATCCGCTATCACCAAGCACGTGATTGTATGATTTCGGATCTTTAGGGAAGAAAAATATCATTAGATAAAGAGCCAATTTAATATTTTTTGTCGTACTATTCATTGATTTTGCATACGAGAGTCACTAATTACAATTATTAACGAACTACTTTATCGCAATGGCAAAAAACAATAATGCATATGCACACTGGTGCCACTGATCCCCCTCCCTTCTTCATTTAACAATTTAATTGATTTGTTAAAAAAAAGAATTATTCCCTATCGAGATAGTAATGGATAGTTGTTAGATTACATCCAATCTCGACAATAAAAGAAAACAAGCGAATACATCAATCAACTCCGGCACACCAAAAGAAACTTTATTCATCTTCGAGAAAATGATGGTGTTTTATTGTAGTGGCGAAAAGCGATAACACATATGCACCCTAGTACGGTTCGATCCCCAACGATCCTCCTACCCTTTGAAATTTAACAATTTAACCGATGAATGTTATCGTTTGTTTATTCATCATCGGGACAGTAACGGATAGTAGTTAGAGTACATTCAACCTTGATAATAATAGAAAACAACCCTCTGACATTTACCAATTTAACTGAGAAAATTATCGTTTGTCGAAAAAACAAAAATTATTCATCATCATCGAGACACTAACGGATAGTTGTTAAATTACATCATAGAAAACAAGTGAATACATAATTCAACTCCATCGCACCAAAGAAGCCGGCCTAATATTATAATGGGGGAGTATGTCTTGTTCCTTTTTTTTTCACTCGTTAAGTGACTTTGAATTGGTCGGTCTCTTTTAGTTGAATTGGTCGGTCTTTGGAGTTGAATATCCTCCTAAACTATTTAATTAAGATTCTAGAGGCTCGCACGCATCGACTTTTAGGGTAAGCTGCATCGTCACTATTGTTCCTTTCCTTTTTTGTATAGTAAATAAAATAAATTAACTGTCGCTATTTTTGTTTGCAGATTATTCTTTTTTTTTTCTTTTTTTTTTTACAAACGATATTAGAACGCCAAATTCACTTAAAGTAAGAGGAGAATATGATATTCGAGTATGAAGATAAGAGTAAACAAGGTCGGCCAAGGTCATGGACAAAGCCAATGAAGACTCACTGGGGGTAGATGTCCCCACTCAAGTAATTCGTTTATTATGTTGCTGACTAGAGTTATATAATATACACGTACTATTCATTGATTTTGCATACGAGAGTCACTAATTACAATTATTAACGAACTGCTTTATCGCAGTGGCCAAAAACAATAATGCATATGCACACTGGTGCCACTGATCCCCCTCCCTTCTTCATTTAACAATTTAATCGATTTGTTAAAAAAAAGAATTATTCCTTATCGAGATAGTAATGGATAGTTATTAGATTACATCCAATCTCGACAATAAAAGAAAACAAGCGAATACATCAATCAACTCCGGCATACCAAAAGAAACTTTATTCATCTTCGAGAAAATGATGGTGTTTTATTGTAGTGGCGAAAAGCGATAACACATATGCACCCTAGTGCGGTTCGATCCCCAACGATCCTCCTACCCTTTGAAATTTAACAATTTAACCGATGAATGTTATCGTTTGTTTATTCATCATCGGGACAGTAACGGATAGTAGTTAGAGTACATTCAACCTTGATAATAATAGAAAACAACCCTCTGACATTTACCAATTTAACTGAGAAAATTATCGTTTGTCGAAAAAACAAAAATTATTCATCATCATCGAGACACTAACGGATAGTTGTTAAATTACATCATAGAAAACAAGTGAATACATAATTCAACTCCATCGCACCAAAGAAGCCGGCCTAATATTATAATGGAGGAGTATGTCTTGTTCCTTTTTTTTTCACTCGTTAAGTGACTTTGAATTGGTCGGTCTCTTTTAGTTGAATTGGTCGGTCTTTGGAGTTGAATATCCTCCTAAACTATTTAATTAAGATTCTAGAGGCTCGCACGCATCGACTTTTAGGGTAAGCTGCATCGTCACTATT
Organism: Malus sylvestris; assembly: GCF_916048215.2. Lineage (NCBI taxonomy): Eukaryota > Viridiplantae > Streptophyta > Magnoliopsida > Rosales > Rosaceae > Malus > Malus sylvestris. The sequence goes on along the minus strand of NC_062267.1, from coordinate 4,047,312 downwards.
GTTCTTTTCCTTTTTTGTATACTAAATAAAATAAATTAACTGTCGCTATTTTTGTTTGCAGTCTTGTTCCTTTTTTTTCACTCGTTAAGTGACTTTGAATTGGTCGGTCTCTTTTAGTTGAATTGGTCGGTCTTTGGAGTTGAATATCCTCCTAAACTATTTAATTAAGATTCTAGAGGCTCGCACGCATCGACTTTTGGGTTAAGCTGCATCGTCACTATTGTTCGTTTCCTTTTTCGTTAAGTGACTTTGAATTGGTCGGTCTCTTTTAGTTGAATTGGTCGGTCTTTGGAGTTGAATATCCTCCTAAACTATTTAATTAAGATTCGAGAGGCTCGCACGCATCGACTTTTGGGGTAAACTGCATCGTCACTATTGTTCTTTTCCTTTTTTGTATAGTAAATAAAATAAATTAACTGTCGCTATTTTTGTTTGCAGTCTTGTTCCTTTTTTTTTCACTCGTTAAGTGACTTTGAATTGGTCGGTCTCTTTTAGTTGAATTGGTCGGTCTTTGGAGTTGAATATCCTCCTAAACTATTTAATTAAGATTCTAGAGGCTCGCACGCATCGACTTTTGGGGTAAGCTGCATCGTCACTATTGTTCTTTTCCTTTTTTGTATAGTAAATAAAATAAATTAACTGTCGCTATTTTTGTTTGCAGATTACTCTTTTTTTTTTCTTTTTTTTTTAACAAACGATATTAGAACGCCAAATTCATGTAAAGTAAGAGGAGAATATGATATTCGAGTATGAAGATAAGAGTAAACAAGGTCGGCCAAGGTCATGGACAGAGCCAATGAAGGCTCATTGGGGGTAGATGTCCCCACTCAAGTAATTCGTTTTTTAAGTTGCTGACTAGAGTTATATAATATACACGTGTTATCTTTGAAGAAAATATATGTATCTAATATCCAACATACATTCATATCACTTATACTCCATATCAAATATTATATGAACAAAAATGCTCTTACTCATGTCATTCTAACTGAAAAACTCATCTCCCGCCTGTCATGTATTAATATTTTTCACACCACTTTTCCACTTTCCACTACTATATTGAAATTTTTGTAACATGGAATTGTGATACATCATCATTTGAAAGCATCTCTATTATCATATTGAGTATAAGTCATACTATAATAAGGTTTTCTTAGTTGATTTTCGGGATACCCCCACTAAAAGAAATTTGTAGCTCCGTCCCTGCCAAGGTTCAACCAATAAGAGATAAGACGGCTTTAAATAAGTGTATACCACTTATCATATTCCTCGTATTTTTCTTTGCTGTTTCAAAGTTGTTTAGGCCTTTTTCTGCAGTTCTCTTTTTAACTGAAACTTTGCACCAATTTCATCCTAAACTATCAGACAATGATCTTTCACTACTCAAACAAGCGCTACATTTTTAGTGTCTTCTTCCTTTCCATCCATCTTTTCGCTCCCTTTGCCAATCCACTTTCCTTCAGCTTCCCACAATTCGACTCTGGCTCAAATAAAATAGGCTACGCGGGCGATGCCTTTCTCTCCTCCACAAAGATCGAACTCAACCAGCAGCTGGGGTCACCCTGTGTCGGGCGAGCTACGTATTCAGAGCCTCTGCAGTTATGGGACTCTACTACGAGCTCGCTGGCAGACTTCGCCACTCATTTAACTTTTACTGTCGATTCTGGCGACAGTCAGACCCTTGGCGACGGTTTTGCCTTTTTTCTTGCACCCGTTGGCTATCCTATTCCGCCCAACTCCCACAGCGGAAATCTAGGATTGTTCAACAAAACAACTAATCTTGTAGTGTCACAAAACCATATTGTAGCTGTTGAGTTTGATAACTTCAAAAACGAGCAGTGGGATCCACCTGCGCCCCACGTGGGGATCAACGTGAATCAGATTTCCTCCACGGTTAGTGGCAGTTGGGATCTTAGAAGCAAAAGTGAGAACGTTGGTCATGCATGGATTGTTGGAGTATGTGGCCAACTTTTGATTAAACAAATCAAAAAGGAAAAAAAGACAAAATAATTATGTCTCTTCCTTGTTTTGGGGAAAAGAAAAGGGAATTTGTCTAAAGTTTCTTGGTCTATGTGGGAAGTCACGGATGAGTTTTTGAAGTAGAAGTAATTGCTACTTTTGATGAAGAGTAGTAATGAAGCCATAAGAGAGGAAAAAACGTAGCAGAAAAAATAGAGCAAAAACAGAGGTGCTGCAGCCCCATTTTGAAGAGAAGAAAGAAAGGTGATTTTCTTTCTTTGTTGGTACTCACTCAATCAAAGTTGTATTTGTGTATTAGCTTTGAGCTTTGTATAGAGAGGAAATTATTCACTATATTTCCCTCTCTATTTGTTTCTTTGGTGAGTGAGAGTTATTGGATGTATTGGAGTTTTGGGTTGTGAGATTGCCAACACTTTGTAAACTCCCATTTGGTTGATAGTGGATTATTGGGTGAGCTCCTACTGCTCCGAGGACGTACTCCAGTTACACTGACTGTTGAGGAACCTCGTTAAAATTTTGGTGTCTTTAATATTTTGTTCTTGCATTTTCATTTGATAAATTTCTTGTGGGTTAGCTTGAGTTGGTTCCAACGGGTTTGGTGCTATCCTAGCACAACAATTGGTATCAGAGCACTGGTTGCTCTTGGGTATTGTCTAGTTGCCAAAGATGTCAGACGGGCAAGATGAAAATCCTTTTGGAAACAGCTCCGGGTTTGCAAGAACTACGGTGCAAAATGCAAAGTTCGAAGTGGAAAAGTTTGATGGCACAAACAACTTCGGGATGTGGCAATGTGAGGTCAAAGATGTGTTGGCTCAACAAGATCTACTTGCCGCTTTGGGAGAGAAGCCGGAAGCTATGTCGAAGCCGGAATGGGAGAAATTAAATTTGTGGGCTTGCTCTTCAATTCGGTTGTGCCTTGCAAAAACTCAGAAGTATTTTGTGATGCGGGAGACATTGGCAAGTGTGTTGTGGCAAAAATTGGAAGACAAGTATATGACGAAGAGTGCAGAGAACCGGCTACACTTGAAGAAAAAGCTCTACCACTTCCAATACAAAGAAGGTACAAAAATGATTAGACACCTTGATGCTTTTAATAAGTTGATTGCCGACTTGTTAAATTTAGATGAGGATATTAAGGATGAAGATAAGGCCTTAATATTGTTGAATTCCTTGCCGGACTCTTATGAGCATTTTGTTACCACTATTATGCATGGTAAAGAAACTGTGAAATTTGAAGATGTGTCAAATGCCTTGATGAATTATGAAATGAGGCATAGAGATAAAAATCATGATAGTACCTCTGAAGCTTTATTTGTTAGAGGTAGATCATCGGAGAGAAGATCATTTTCTAGCAGGAAAAAATCACAGTCTCGACCTAGAGGAAACTCTAAAGGTAGAAAACCTTTGGAAAGGGATGAATGTGCCTTTTGTCGTAATAAGGGCCATTGGAAGAAAGATTGTCCAAAATTGAAGACCAAAGGCAAAGAAAGTTCTGAAGCTAATGTTGCTGAGGTTGAAACAGATTTTTCTGATTTTGCTTTAACCACTTCCTCATCATTTGATTGTGCTACTAAGTGGGTGTTGGATACGGGTTGTACTCATCATATGACTCCTCACAAGGATTGGTTTTCAAGCTTGAAAGAGTTTGATGGTGGCGTTGTGTTCATGGGAGATGACAATCCTTGCACAACAAAAGGGATTGGTACAGTTCGTTTGAAGTTGCATGATGGCATGGTTAAAGAGTTGACAGGTGTTCGGTATGTACCGAATTTGAAGAAAAATCTTATTTCTTTGGGTACTTTGGAATCCAAGGGTTTCAGGTTTCATTCAGATGGACAGACATTGAAAGTTACTTATGGTGCACTTGTTGTGATGAAAGCTCCTAGATGTGGCCATTTGTATTTATTGTAGGGAAGCACTGTGACAGGTGAAGCATCTGTAGTCTCTGAAAATATGGGCACATCTGATTCAGATACTACTAGATTGTGGCATATAAGATTAGGCCATGCCGGTGAGAAAGCTCTACAAGGGCTTGTGAAACAAGGTCTTCTAAAAGGTGCCACGACTTGTAAGCTTCTGTGAGCATTGTGTCTTGGGGAAGCAAACTAGAGTGAAGTTTGGTACTGCTGTACATCAGACGAAGGGCATTCTTGATTATGTGCATTCGGATGTTTGGGGTCCTACAAAGACTCCCTCTTTGAGTGGTAGACATTGGTTTGTGACCTTTGTTGATGATTATTCAAGAAGGTCTTGGGTCTACACTATGAAGCACAAGAGTGAGGTGTTAAGCATTTTCTTGGGTTGGAAGAAAATGGTTGAGAACCAGACTGGGAGAAAGATTAAGATTTTGAGATCGGATAATGGTGGTGAATACACATCCGATCCTTTCTTTAAAGTTTGCAAAGAAGAAGGAATTGTGAGACATTTCAGTGTTCGGGGAACTCCACAACAAAATGGAGTTGCAGAAAGATTGAATCGAACCTTGCTTGAGAAGGTTAGATGTATGTTGTCTCAGTCGGGTTTGAGCAAGTCATTTTGGGCAGAAGCAGTTAATTATGCATGTCACATCATCAACCGGTTACCCTCAGCTGCTATTCAGGGTAAGACACCAATGGAGGTATGGACTGGAAAATCTTCTTCTGATTATGACTATATCCGTATTTTTGGTTCACCTGCTTATTTTCATGTGACTGAAAATAAACTTGATCCTAGAGCCAAAAAGGCTATCTTTCTTGGTTTTAGTAGTGGTGTCAAAGGTTACAGGTTGTGGTGCCCAGAGATGAAAAAACTTGTAATCAGCAGAGATGTGACATTTGATGAAGAAAGTATGTTCAAATACTCTGAGAAAAATGTGAAAGATGTCCAACAGGTGGAGCTTGAGAAAGTTGCCTCTGGTACTTCAAATCCTATTTCCGCTGATGTCGAAGCCACTACAAGTGAAGAAGTTGGAGACCATGAGGATGTTGAAGAAGTTGAACTTGAAGATTCTATTCAAGTTGAAGAGCAAGTTTCACCTCAAGAGTCTATTGCCAAGAACAGAGGAAAGAGACAAATTACCAAGCCAGCTCGGTATAGTGATTATGTTGCTTTTGCTCTTTCTATTATCACTGAAGAGATTCCATCCAATTTTGAGGAAGCTATTGAGAGTGAGGAGAAGAATAGGTGGTGCAATGCCATGGGTGATGAGATGAATTCTCTCTTGAAGAACAAGACTTGGGAGTTAGCTAAATTGCCTAAGGGCAAGAAAGCTATTGGTTGTAAATGGGTGTATGCCAAGAAGGAAGATGCTGATGAGAAAAGCAATGTGAGATTTAAAGCAAGATTAGTTGCTAAAGGGTATGCACAAAAGGAGGGCATTGACTACAATGAAATATTTTCTCCAGTTGTGAAACACTCATCAATTCGTATTATGTTAGCTCTTGTTGCACAATATGATCTTGAGCTTGTGCAACTCGATGTGAAGACGGCTTTCCTACATGGTGATTTGAATGAAGAGATCTATATGTGTCAACCGGATGGGTATATGGTGAAAGGGAAGGAAAATTTGTTTTGCAAATTGAAGAAATCGCTTTATGGCTTGAAGCAATCTCCAAGGCAATGGTATTTGAGGTTTGATAAATTTATGAGAGGCCAAAATTATTCTAGAAGTCAATATGATCATTGTGTGTACTTCAAGAAGTTGCAAGATGGGTATTTCATTTATTTATTGATATATGTTGATGATATGTTGATTGCCTCAAAGAATGTTGAGGAGATTGAGAAATTGAAGAAACAAATGAAGAATGAGTTTGAGATGAAGGATCTTGGTGAAGCAAAGAAGATCCTTGGCATGGAGATCACTAGAGATAGAGAGAAGGGTTTGGTCAGTTTGAATCAAAGACAATACCTTGAGAAGTTGATTCGGAAGTTTGGAGTTCATGATTCAACCAAACCGGTTAGTACCCCTTTGGCTTCTCATTTTAAATTGAGTTCTCTACAATGTCCTAAAAATGATAAAGAGAAGCTGCAAATGAAAAATATACCATATGCAAATTTGGTTGGTAGTTTGATGTATGCAATGGTATGCTCTAGACCGGATATTGCTCATGCAGTTGGCATGGTGAGTCGATATATGCATAATCCAGGTAAAGAGCATTGGCAAGCAGCTAAGTGGATATTGAGATATCTCCATGGTACTCGAGATGTTGGTTTATGCTTTGAGAGGGATGACTCTGGTATTGGTCATTTTGCAGTTGGTTATGTTGATTCAGATTATGCAGGTGATCTGGATAGAAGGAAGTCTACTACAGGCTATGTGTTTACTATGGCTAAAGGGCCAGTTTGTTGGAGGTCCATTTTGCAGTCGTCTGTTGCCTTGTCTACTACAGAGGCTGAATATATGGCAGTTGCTGAAGCTATAAAGGAGGCCATTTGGATACATGGGCTGATTAGAGATTTGGGGGTTGATCAGAAGCAGGTGGAGGTACATTGTGATAGTCAGAGTGCCATTTATTTGGCTAAGTATCAGGTTCATCATGCGAGGACCAAGCACATAGATGTACGTTATCACTTTGTTCGTGAAATTGTTGGTGAAGGGGAAATCATTCTCCAAAAGATTCCAACTAAAGACAACCCCGCTGATATGTTGACTAAGGTTGTTGGTGTAGCCAAGTTTGATCATTGCTTGAACTTGGCTCACATTTTGCCTATATAAAGAAGGCGTTGAGCAGTAGGAGTTTTGGAGCATTTGGCTCGGCATGAGTTGTTCTCTTGCTAGTGTTTGGGAGTGATGTTGTGTGTTAATTGTGTTGGTTGGCTTATCATGGCGTTTTTCGGAACTTGGCCAAGGTGGAGATTGTTGAAGTATGTGGCCAAGTGACCAACTTTTGATTAAACAAATCAAAAAGGAAAAAAAGACAAAATAATTATGTCTCTTCCTTGTTTTGGGGAAAAGAAAAGGGAATTTGTCTAAAGTTTCTTGGTCTATGTGGGAAGTCACGGATGAGTTTTTGAAGTAGAAGTAATTGCTACTTTTGATGAAGAGTAGTAATGAAGCCATAAGAGAGGAAAAAACGTAGCAGAAAAAATAGAGCAAAAACAGAGGTGCTGCAGCCCCATTTTGAAGAGAAGAAAGAAAGGTGATTTTCTTTCTTTGTTGGTACTCACTCAATCAAAGTTGTATTTGTGTATTAGCTTTGAGCTTTGTATAGAGAGGAAATTATTCACTATATTTCCCTCTCTATTTGTTTCTTTGGTGAGTGAGAGTTATTGGATGTATTGGGGTTTTGGGTTGTGAGATTGCCAACACTTTGTAAACTCCCATTTGGTTGATAGTGGATTATTGGGTGAGCTCCTACTGCTCCGAGGACGTACTCCAGTTACACTGACTGTTGAGGAACCTCGTTAAAATCTTGGTGTCTTTAATATTTTGTTCTTGCATTTTCATTTGATAAATTTCTTGTGGGTTAGCTTGAGTTGGTTCCAACGGGTTTGGTGCTATCCTAGCACAACATGGATAACTTACAATGCTTCCTCCAACAACCTCAGTGTGTTTTGGACATACGACGTAAGCCCTATTTTTGTGGACAACTCTTCTCTTTTTTCTGTCATTGACTTGCGAAAGGTTCTCCCCGAGCAGGTTACAATTGGGTTTTCTGCTTCTGCTGTTCAGAAGCAGCGGCATGTTATAAGATCATGGGAATTCAATTCCAGTTTGGATTCTGTTGAGGTAGCCATCAAACAGAAGGAAAAGAAAACGAAGAAGGCAATCTTGATCACGGCAGTTGTAGCTTCTTCTTTCGTTTTGATGCTTGGTGTAGCCATTTGCTGTTTCTGTTTGTTGGTGGTTAAGAAGCGAAGAAATCGGAATGATGGACATGCAAAGCACTCGAATGATTTGAATCTTGAGAAACTGGCATTTCCGAAACGGTTTTCTTACAAAGAATTAGTTGCAGCAACCAATGGCTTTGAGGACGATAGAAAGCTAGGCCAAGGAGGGTCAGGACAAGTTTATGATGGAATATTACAAGATCTTGGATGTGCGGTTGCTGTGAAGAGAATCTTTGCCAAGATTAAGAACCATGAGAAAATCTTCACCACTGAAGTAAAAATAATAAGTCGTTTGATGCACAAGAATCTGGTGCAATTCATTGGATGGTGTCACGAGGAAGGCAAATGCTTACTTGTTTATTCGTACATGCCTAATGGCAGCCTTGACATGCATCTATTTGGCCCTAGAACAACCCTGCAATGGAGTTTCAGATATAAAATAGCTTTAGGCTTGGCCTCGGCGCTTCATTATCTATGTTAAGCATTAGCCATTTAACCAAGAAAACGAAGGAATCTAGAGAGAGACAGAACTTAGAGAGAGAGAGAGAGTTCGGTAACTGTATTTCTATTTCTTCTTACTTAAGCTATTACATCACACTAGTATTTATAGAGAAGCCATACATCACAACTGCCTCTCCAACAATCCTAACTAATTACTCCTATCTTGAGCTGACAAGTGGCACTATATCTACCCTTGATTATACTCTAACATCCCCCCGCAATCACATGTGTGGATGAACCAAGCATGAGATTGTTACAATGAGTGTGAAATAGGGGTGCACTAGACCCTTAGTGAAAATATCTGCAAACAGTTCTCGAGATGACACAAACTGAACAGCAAGCTGCTTCTTGGCAATCCTCTCCCGGACAAAATGGACATCCACCTCAATATGTTTCGACCTTTGATGTTGAACAAGGTTAAATGACAACGCTATTGCCGACAGGTTGTCACAAAAAAGGACAGGAGGAGAAGATATTTGAACCTGCAGAAATGCAAGAACTTGTAAGATCCAATCAAGCTCAGCAGAGGTAGTAGACATAGCCCGATACTCAGCCTCTGTGGAGGACCGAGAAACAGTTTGCTGTTTCTTGGAAGACCAGGAAACAGGATTTGAACCCAGAAACACTACCAATCCAGTGGTAGACCTGCGATCATTCGGATCACCCGCCCAATCCGCATCACTAAAAGCTCGTATTGTCAAGTCACTCTTGGAGTAAGTAAGACCAAGCTGCATTGTGCCTTTCAAATATCGGAGGATTCTCTTTACAGCAGTAAAGTGAGACACCATAGGATTTTGCATAAACTGACAGACTTGGTGTACAGAGAATGAGATATCTGGACGGGTAAATGTAAGATATTGTAAGGCACCAACAATACTTCTATAGGCAGTGGGATTGTTATACGGAAGGCCATCATCTTTCAAAAGCCTGTTATAGGGTAAGCAAGGAGTATCACAAGGCTTGGCCTCGAGCATTTCTGTCTTCTGCAGCAGGTCCTGAATATATTTAGACTGGGAAAGAAACAAACCAGAATCTGTTCTAGTGATTTGGATGCCAAGAAAATAATGTAACTCCCCAAGATCCTTAAGATCAAACTCAGAAGTAAGGGACCGAATAACCTGTTGGATAACAGTGATGGAGCTTCCAGTAATGATAATGTCATCAACGTATAGTAATAGAACCACAACAGCACTACCAATGGTGTTTATGAACAGAGAAGAATCTGAATATGTTGTTTTGAACCCAATTGTTGGAAGGAACGTAGTGAACCGCTCATTCCATGCTCGAGGAGCTTGTTTCAAGCCATAGAGAGACTTGTGAAGCTTACAAACAAGATGTGGATGGCTAGAATCTTCAAACCCCGGAGGTTGGGACATATAGACCTCCTCTTGCAAAAAACCATGCAGGAACGCGTTCTTCACATCCAATTGTCGAAGAGGCCAGCCAAAGTGAGCAGCAAGGGATAAAACTAACCGGACTGTAGTTGGTTTGACCACAGGACTGAAAGTCTCCCCAAAATCTAAACCAGGTTCTTGGCTAAATCCTTTTGCAACCAAACGAGCCTTATGTCGACCAATGGACCCATCAGCATTCCGTTTGAGTTTGAACACCCACTTACAGCCTACAAGATTCTTCTGAGATGGTAAGGAAACCAATGACCAAGTGCCTTGAGAGTGAAGTGCATGGATTTCCTCCTGCATAGCCTTGTACCAAACTGGAACCTTAAGAGCATTCTTATAGGATGTGGGTTCAATAACAGATAGATCCACTTCACTGGAGTCCTCCAAGGTAGCAAGGAATGCCTTTCTTTTGACAATACCATTTTTGCTCCTAGTTTGCATAGGATGCAAGTTAATGGGAGCAATAGGCAGGACCACGAGCAAGTGCTCAGGACTAAATGTGGAGCCTATAGAATCAACAGAACTTTGTACATAATCCACAGGGAGCAGGGAGGAAACATTGTGACCAGCAGTAATGGACTGTGATGGTAATTGAGGCTGAGACCCTGCAGGAGAAATGGATGCTAGTGGCACTGACTCGTGGGTTGCAGAAACAGTGTGATTATGATTTGAAAGAGGACAATGAGATGAGGAGGAAACCAAAATGTTATCGAGTGTGGGAATGAATGATGAATGTGAAAGAGTGCTAGAAGATTGAGGGAGAGAATACTGATGCTTCTGAGACAGCAAGGCTTTGTATGGAAACTCTAACTCATTGAACACTACATGCCTGGATATGTAATATTTGTGCCGTGAGACATCAAAACAAATATACCCCTTGTACTGGGAAGCATAACCAAGGAAGACACACTTGATGGTTTTGGGTTGTAATTTAGATGCATTATAAGGGCTGAGAAATGGAAAACATGAACAGCCAAAGATCTTAAGATGGGAAATGATGGGGAGTTTACCATACAAAGCTTCAAAAGGGGATTTATTTTGTAAAATAGTGGTAGGCATTCGGTTAATAAGATAGACAGCTGTTTGACAACCAAAAGACCAGAATTCAGAGGGTAGATAAGCATGTTGAAGTAATGTGATTGTGGTTTCAATGACATGCCTATGTTTACGCTCAGCTAAACCATTTTGTTGAGGTGTATAGGGACAAGATTTGTGATGTAGAATGCCTTGATGTTGTAAGAAGGAATGCAACCTATGATTGACATACTCACCACCACCATCAGTTTGTAATATTTTGACAGTAGTAGAGAATTGAGTGTGTACAAAAGAACAGAAACTTACAAAGGTGGTAAAGAAATCTGATTTATTTATAAGAGGGAATATCCAACAAAAACGAGTACACTCATCAATTAGTGTGACATAATACTTGAAACCATCAATAGAACTACAAGGAGCAGGACCCTAAAGGTCACTGTGTACAATTTCAAATGGAATGGAAGATTGATGAGTTCTAGGTGAAAAAGGTAACCTGGTGAATTTACCCTCTAAACAACTTTGACACACAGTGGACACAACATCTTTATCACATGGGATATGAGCATTTTTCAGCATCAATGAGGTAGTAATATTAGAAGGATGACCGAAACGGTTGTGCCAAACACTGGATTTGACAAGCTGTCCAAGACATGCAATAGTCTGGTGAATAGAAGATCGGGACTGAGGAAGAGTTGGTATGGGATAAAGTCCATTACTGCACAGGCCTTTGTGGAGGATCTTCCCTGTGGATTTGTCCTGGATCCAAAAACAAGAGGCATCAAATATGAGCCAACAATGGTTATCAAGACAGATTTTATGAACTGATAACAGGTTATGAGTCAACTTTGGTACATATAAAACGGAATTCAATTTAATGGGATAGGTAGAATGTTTGATAACACTACTGCCAATATGAGACACAGTCAAACCTTCACCATTGGCAGTTTGCACAAGCTCAGTAGTGGGATATGGCGAGGCTAAAGACAGATTCTGAATATCAGCAGTCATATGGTTTGAGGCTCCCGAATCCGCAAGCCAAAACTGAGGAGAGGTTTGAGAAGAAGAGCATTGGGAGGGTGATTAACCACAGTATGCATACCATGCATATGAGGCAGATTTGGAGACTGAGAAGTCGACATGGAGACTTGTGAGGGATGAAACTGCGAATCACCAATGTAATTTGGCCCTTTGTCATTATAAAAACAAAACCAAGTGGAGTGGTTTGTCTTGCCACAGATATGACAGCCTTGTTGTGATTGAGATCTCGATCCGCAAAAAGATGCAGAGTGACCATATGTGTTGCATAGCTGACAAATGACGGAAGGAGATCCACCAGTATACCCATTTGGAGAAGAACCAAGAACTCCTGAAGTTGGATTAGGATACACATTATAAGACTGTCTGTGGAATTTGACTCCGTGATTAAACTTGCCCCTGCCCTTTTGTTTGTTATGATTAAACTGCCTGTTCCCTCCTGAGAAGAAATTAGATGGACCAGAATTATTATGAAACTGAGATGGAGATCGTTTGGTAGCCGAAGAATGATCTGCAACCATAGCAAACAAAAGTGGACCCTGAACATGAGTTTCAACAATGAGCTCCTCAGCAAGAAGTTGAGATCTAAACTCCTTAAGAGATATAACATTCTCACGGCCCCGAATCACACACCTAAAGGTATTATATTCAGGAGGTAATCCATTAAGTGCAAGAATCACAATGTCCTCATCTGCAAAGTGTACCCCGGCAGCAGAAAGATAATCTCGAGCTTCTTTGATCTTTTGCAAGTACTGAGACACACTATCAGACCATTTCTTGATTGTTTGGAGATTGGACTTCATTTGAAAGATACTAGTTCGAGAAACAGTGGAGAATTGTTCCTTCAATCTAGTCCACAAATCTTGAGAACTAACACTGCCAATAGCACAGAAGACAGCAACTGGAGATAAAGTTGCAGTGATTAATTGCAATAAAGCCCGATCATGCATTTTCCAGACAATGTAATCCTCATTTTCCACAGTAGATAAACCAGGCTCATTGTTCCGATCAACAGCAGAATTTCCAGAACGTTGAACAAAACGAGCAGGACAAGGAGTAGATCCATCAACAAATCCCATAATCCCATGTCCGTCCAATAACAATTGCATTTGAAATTGCCAATTTAGGTAGTTAGAATCATCCAATTTCACATGAACAGATGCAGAAACAGCGGAAACAAGAGATGTTATGGGAGATTGAACAATCTGAAGTTGAGAAGCAGTCACCATAATTTCGTATATCAACGAAGAAACTTAACAGAGGCAATATCACAAACACCTGGCGGGCAGAAAAAATTTTTAATCTTGAAGAGAATCGAAGGACAATATCAGAAACCCTAGAAATCGAAGGAGAAGAATACCAATCCAATCTTTGAAGAACCACAACACCAAGTGCAGAAATGGCTGTGGGAAGAAGACGAAGAACTCGACGAGCAGCGAGTAGCGGAAGCAACTAGAGGATCGAAGATGCGCAAGCAATTCCGGCGATTGATACCATGTTAAGCATTAGCCATTTAACCAAGAAAACGAAGGAATCTAGAGAGAGACAGAACTTAGAGAGAGAGAGAGAGTTCGGTAACTGTATTTCAATTTCTTCTTACTTAAGCTATTACATCACACTAGTATTTATAGAGAAGCCATACATCACAACTGCCTCTCCAACAATCCTAACTAATTACTCCTATCTTGAGCTGACAAGTGGCACTATATCTACCCTTGATTATACTCTAACAATCTACACGAAGATGCAGAGCGGTGTGTTCTTCATAGGGATATCAAATCAGCTAATGTCCTGTTGGACAACGATTTCAGTGCTAAGCTTGGGGATTTTGGGATTGCGAAGCTTGTGGATCCACTGGTCAGGACTCAAACAACAGGGGTGGTAGGGACTTACGGCTACATGGCACCGGAATATGCGAAAGGAGGGAAGGCCACTAAGGAATCTGATATGTTTAGTTTTGGAGTTGTGGCCTTGGAACTTGCATGTGGAAGGAGAACTTACGAGGATGCCGGATATCATGAGCCGCTCTTCAGTTGGGCTTGGAAGCTGTACCTTGCAGGAAATCTTCTCGACGTGGCGGACGAGAGATTGTGTATGAATTTCAATAGAAATGAAATGGAATGCTTGTTAGTTGTGGGATTATGGTGCACTCGCCCTGACCACGAGGAGAGACCAAAAGCAGGACAAGTAGTGAAGGTTCTTCAGCTCGAAGCACCCTTGCCCGAACTTCCCCAAAATATGCATGAATATCTACTGCCTCAACGTCCACAACAAGCTTTCTCCTCTCACGGATCCATTACTGATACCTTTGAAGATGCAGGTCGGTAGAAACCGAGCTACATCCTTGCACAATATCATCAGATTCGCTCTGTGTTTCCTTCTTTTTAAATTACTACCTTTTATCTTAATGCATGGCTGTATGATTTCACATATGAAACATTTGAATTGGTATATGCGTTTAATGTTTGTTTGTTCGTCATGCTTTAGCACATGAGGCCATTTAATTTTCTTGCGAAATAACAAACCGCACCAGCTATGTATGCAAAAACAAACTTCAATGAACAGTCTGAATTTCGAACATAAAAATTTGGCAACAGCCGAAAACAACATATTCACTTTAGCATCTAACTCTTCACTTAGAACCATAGAATACATATGGGGTGCCTGAAGAAAAGTGCAATCCTTTGAATGTGATTTATCAGTTCCCCATAAAAAAGAAGCTAATGTGTTCTGTCCGCTATCACATCTGGGCTTTCGGTTCCAGCACAAACAATTTGTATCGTTAAAGCCGAATTGTTTGCCATCATCAAGTTGCATTTCTTGTATATGAATTCAGATTTATAAAGTCTGAATCACTACATTTTGTTTTTGGGTGTCACTACTTACTATACTAGTAATTCCTGGTAGTTGTTTAATTTGTTAAGCCTCTATCTGTTTCAATTGCTAATAGAGAAGCAATCCCAATCTAAACAAGAGTTTAATGAGTTTCGGCAAAATCCTGTCTACATCGAACCCGAAGATATTTGTTCTTCATTGTGAAAACATAAACCGGTACAAGGTACTGATCGTGCTAAATCACATAACCCAAAACCCAAATCCCTTGTGCCGCAACACATAGAGATTTACTCATCGCGCTAAATCACATAACCCAAAACCCAAATACCGCAACACAGAGATTTTCACTATGAGCTTCCTTTTGTAACAGAGTCTGCATGCTTATCCTTACCAAATGCACATACCCTGATTAAGCTATACATAGCCAAAGACATATATGATGGAAAGATTTCCACAATCTGTAATGGTTTCTACGGTCTACAAATCAAGACCGGAATCGCCTTCAGGTGCTCCGCTCTTATCTACCGCAATCACTTTGCTTTTTAACTTTGTGCCCATAGAAATCGGTATAATTAACAGAATAAGAATAGTTGAAAACAAACTAACAACCACAAATAAACTGCTGAGGATCTAAAATCAATCCAATTGTTTGCTATTTACCTTGTCAATATTTTCATGCTGACTGGATATATAGAAAAAAAGGGCGGACTTCAAGCCAACTCTATAAATATATAGCTTGTACTTTAGTATGAAAAAACAAGTTAGTCGCAATATTGTAGTCTTCAGTTTGTAGCGCATTCTTGTTTCTTTGTTTTCACGTTAATAAAATAATATTCGTAGTTTGTAATTCGTTTGTTCGCCTGTTTATTATGCGTTTCTGTTTTTCGATGCACCTCACGAGAGATTAGAAATGAATTTTGATCAAAATGAAAGGGAATGCTTGTTAATAGTGGGATTGTGCACTCATCCTAGCAGCAACGAAAGGCCAAACGCGAGACAGGTGATGAAGGTTCTTCAGTTCAAAACACCATTGCCGAAACTTTCACTTCACATGCATGATCACCCACCGCCCCAAAGGCCCTAAAACTCAACGACCTGGTGCTTCTTTCCCGGCATGCTTAACTTTTAGCTTCGTCACTGTGGGTCGTTAAAGTAATACAGCCACCAAGCTACATGGCCATGTACAATATATCAGAGCCTTTACTCTTTTTTCCCTAAATCTGTTACGTTATATCCGGTTACACTGCCCTAGATTAGCACTAATTAAAGATTTTGATTCAAACAGAAGCCCGGAAATTCACTAAAAAAACAGATATAGAAAGGTTTCAAAGCTGTCAACTTACAACAACAACAAAGTCTTATCCCACCAAGTGACGTCGACTGTAGGAATGCTAAAACGCCACTATGCTCGGTAATTGAATATTTTTTGGCGTACTATACTTTGATTTTGCATATGAGAGTCACTAATTACAATTATTAATAAACTGCTTTACTGCAGTGGCTGAAAGCAATAATGCATATACACCCTGATGCGAGTTCGGTCTCCACTAATCCTCCTCTCTGACATTTAACAATTTAACCGACGAACGCTATTGTTTGTCATCATCGAGACATTAACGAATAGTCGTTACATTACATCCAATCTTGATAATAATAGAAAACAAGCAAATACACCAATCAACTCCGGCACACCAAAGAAGCCGGCCTAATATTGTAATGGGGTGGGGGGTAATGTCTTAATCTTTTGTTTTTTCAATTGTTAAGCGACTTCGAATTGGTCGGTCTTTTTGAGTTGAATATCCTCCTAAGATTAGAAAGATAAAACTATTTAATTACGATTAGAGGCCCCCGTGAGTCGCGCGCGTCGACTTTTGGGGTAAGCTGCATTGTTGTCACTATTGTTCTTTTCCTCTTTTGTATAATAAATAAAATAAATTGACTGTTCCTACTATTGTTTGCAGACTACTGTTTTTTTAATTTTTTTATACAAACGATATTAGACGTTAAATTCAAAGCTGTCACCGTTGACCGAGTCAACGGTCAGCGTTGACCGAGTCAACGGTCAGCGTTTGCTCGAGTTAAAGAGTTCAACGTTGACCGTGTCAACGGTCAGCGTTGACTTTGACCGGTCACTGTTGACTTGACCGTTGACTTTTCAAGTTTTCGTCCGAGATCTCTCCTAGTCTAATTTCGACGTTCTGGACTCGTTTCTGAAATCCGTTTTCCCAAATTAAGTCGTTTGAGTAGAGTTTGATTTTTTTAATTCTTTGATTGCAGATTATTTTTTCTTCCTTCTAATATCTTTGCAAGAGTTTCGTTCTAGTTACTAGCTAAGCGGAAGTTACAATGTTTCAAAGCATTCTAGCAAGTTTCATCCTCATTGTCATTAGTTTTTTGGCTCCCCTTTGTAAAGATAAAGAATTGTTAGATTGTGACAAGTGTCAAAAGAGGAAGGGATAAGGTGGTTATGATAGTTAAAACAGTTAGTGTAGAATACTTAGTGAGTAAGGAAAGTCAAAGATATATATACTTGTATTATGTACTGTAAGATTCATTCAATCATATATGAAAAGGATAATTCAGATACAATTCTCTCTCTTAAATTCTTCTCTTTCTCTCTCTAGATTACACAGGAATTTCTATTGATGTTCTTCACAGGATGAAGTCTTACATGGTATCTTCGCCGGTCCTTGGATTCTGAGGAAAAGTACTGCTTCCGCTCTTGATCTTTGACGTTTGTAGTGATCTGAATTGAAGTTTTTGCTGTTATCTTTCGGGCCGGGCTTCGTATTTGTCGTCGATCTTATTTGCACAGTGTATGCAATCATGCCCGCCAAGTGTTTGTTGAAAAGTATGACTCAACCTTTACATGTTGTATTGGTGATTTCTTTCTGAATCTTGATCTCGATTTGTGTTCTTTTCTTTTGCACTCTTGTGACTGCTTCTTCATCCCTTGATCTTTCAATCTCTTCAAGTAAATTTCTTGATTCTCTGTTACCTTCTGCGACACAATGGTGACCGCTGCACAATTGACCATAGTTCAGTCTCCGATCACGAATCTGATTCCAACTGTGTCCACTTCTGTCACTGTTAAACTTGATGATACAAATTATCTTGTTTGGCACTATCAACTTCGATTGCTTCTTGAAAGTCATGGCATTTTAGGCTTTGTGGATGGTACTAGGCGATGTCCTACTCGATTTGTTGAAGATGCTACACTTGAAGGTGTTGAGACTGATGCGTTTCAAATCTGGAAAATGCATGATCGTGCAGTCATGCAACTTATCATTGCCACATTGTCTCCCACAGCTATGTCATGTGTTATTGGGTGCTTGAGCTCTAATGACATGTGGATTAGCCTCAAAGATAGGTTCTCCACTGTAACTAAAGCCAGTATATTTCAGTTAAAAACGGAGCTGCAAAACATTAAGAAGGGTAATGACTCAGTGTCTACATATCTGCAACGTATTAAAGATGTGAGGGATCATCTTTCTGCAGCTGGTGTCACCTTTGAGGATGATGATATTGTGATATTGGCACTGAAAGGTTTGCCTTCGGAGTATAATACTTTTAGGACAGTTATAAGGGGCAGGGAGAATGTCATCAGTCTTAAGGAATTTCGGTCTCAGTTATTGGCTGAGGAAGCAACCGTTGAAAATAACTCGATCTCAGAGTCTTTTGTTACTGCCATGGTTGCTCAAAATACATCTGGCAAAGGCAAAGCTCTCATGCTACAAGAAGGCTCTTCTAGTGGTTCCTCTCAGTCACAAGTGTATACTGGTGGTTCAACACCTCCTGGTTATAGTGGTCACTCTTCTCACTACAATGGTGGCTATAGTTTTAATGGCTTTCGAGGACGAGGTAGAGGCAGGAACAACTTTCACTCTAATCCCAAGTACAACACAGGTCCTTCAACTTCGAGTGCTGGAATCCTTGGTCCTGCCAAACCTCATATCTCCACTTGTCCTGAGCATGGTTATGAAGTACCTACGTGTCAAATATGCAACAAAAGAGGTCACATTGCTGCCGATTGCTTTCAACGACACTCTTCTCCATCTGCACCATCTTCTAAAGTGCAGTGCCAAATCTGCTGGAAATATGGACACACGGCAGTTCAATGTTATCATCGAGGCAACTTCACTTATCAAGGAAGATCACCACCCTCAACTCTTTCTGCAATGAACACTACATTTTCTCCTTCTGCACCACAAGAGCAGTTCTGGGTTGCTGATACTGGGGCTACTTCTCATATGACTTCAGATCTTTCTAATCTCAATCTTGCAGCATCTTTTTCTGGCAATGATACAGTCACAACAGCAAGTGGCTCAGGTTTGCCAATCTCTCATATAGGTTCTACTACTCTTCATACACCTCAGTATGCTTTTGAGTTAAAGAACATCTTACATGTGCCTCAGTTATCACAACATTTACTATCCATATATCAGCTATGTAAAGATAACAAATGTCGATTTATCTGTGATGAATTTTGTTTCTGGATCCAGGACAAGATCACAGGGAGAATCATTCTTCAGGGGCTGTGTAGGGAAGGCCTCTATCCAATACCATTTCACATTCCACAACATCTCATCATTCAAGCACAAAAGCACAATGCATCATTTCAGCAACAAACCTGCTATCTTGGCAGTCAAGTCAAAATAAATTTGTGGCACCAAAGATTAGGACATCCTTCCAACATTGTCACTTCAGCAATGCTAAAACAATCCCATATTCCTATGTCTTTAGATCATGTGTCTTCTATCTGTCAATCTTGTTTGGAAGGCAAATTTGCCAAGCTTCCATTTCTATTTCCTGCAAATAAAACTGTCCATCCTCTAGAGGTCATCCATAGTGATGTTTGGGGTCCTTCATCCACTGTTTCCATTGAGGGTTACAAATTTTATGTAAGTTTTGTGGATGAATGTACCAGGTTCACCTGGATTTTCCCATTAATGAATAAAAGTGAAGTTTTTGGTGTTTTTGTTCATTTTCACAGTTTTCTGATCACTCAATTTTCTGCCACTGTGAAAGTGTTTCAAAGTGATGGTGGGGGTGAATACTCCAGTCATAAATTCAAACAATATTTACTCCAAAAAGGGTATACTTCATCAAAAGTCATGTCCCTATACTCCTCAACAGAATGGTCTTGCTGAACGGAAGCACAGACACATACTTGAAACAGCAATCACTCTCCTTCAAACAGCATCCTTACCACATAAACTTTGGTTTCATGCTTGTGCCATTTCTGTCTATCTTATAAATAGGATGGCATGTCAAACACTTCAAATGTCATCACCATTTCAGTGCTTGTTTGGAACCTCACCATCCATCTCCCATCTTAAAATTTTTGGCTGTGCTTGTTTTCCACTTTTAAAACAGTTGAATTCCAGTAAACTGCAACCTAAAACTTCACAGTGCATATTCATAGGCTATGCAGGTCAGTATAAAGGCTATCTTTGTCTCAATCCTCTTACCAACAAAATCTATGTGTCTAGACATGTTTTATTTGATGAGACTACATTTCCTTATTCTTCCATCATTACATCCAACAGTGCATCATCTCACATTTCATCCCCTTCACTACAAGTACAACCTCAAGTTCTTCCTTCATTGGTCAATTCTCATAATACTGTAGTTTCACCTATTCCACTTCAAGCTTCAGAGTGTTCAACTTCTACCCCTCCTACTGCCTCAGAGTGTTCCCTGTCCACACCACTTCTTAATTCGGGATTTGTGGAATATCCTACTTCTCTTACATCACCCACTGCCTTACCTGCAGATTCTACACAGTCCTTGCTCCCTGATGATCCAGTTTTTCAACCTGAAGATCTGTCAGTTGTCTTTCCAGTTCCCTTAGTTAGTTTGCATCCTATGCAAACTCGCTCTAAAAGTGGAATATCTAAGAAGAAGGTCTTTTCAGCAACAATTCAGTCATCTGTTCAAGTTTCAGAACCTGCTACTTTCAAGTCTGCTATTAAAATTCCAGAATGGGTTGCTGCTATGGAAGATGAGATCACTGCCTTAAAGTCTCAGCATACTTGGTCCATAGTTCCTTTGCCATCTACTAAAAACCTAGTCAGCTGTAAGTGGGTCTATCGCATCAAAACCAATCCTGATGGCTCAGTGGCACGATATAAGGCACGGTTAGTTGCAAAAGGTTATAGCCAAGAAGAGGGTGTGGATTACAGTGAGACCTTCAGTCCTGTAGTGAAACCTACCACTGTTCAATTAATTTTGGCATTAGCAGCTCAGTTTCAATGGTCCTTGAGGCAACTGGATGTGAAGAATGCGTTTCTTCATGGTGATCTACATGAAGAAGTCTACATGTCTCAACCACAAGGCTTTGAAAGTTCAGTTCATCCCTCCAATTATGTGTGCAGACTTCATAAGTCACTCTATGGCTTAAAACAAGCTCCTCGAGCTTGGAATGAAAAGTTTACAAGTTTCTTGCCAGGTTTGGGTTTTAAAGCTTCTTTGGCTGATCCATCATTGTTTGTGCAGCACACTCCTCTTGGTACTGTGGTTCTTCTTTTGTATGTGGATGATATCATCCTTACTGGCAGCTCATCTCAGTTGATTGATGATGTTATCCAAGCTTTAGCCAAAGAGTTTGACCTGAAAGATTTAGGCCAGCTTCATTATTTCTTGGGGTTACAGATTACATATCAGCCTCAGGGTCTCTTTGTGTCACAAACTAAATACATCAAGGATCTGCTAGAAAAGGTTGACCTCCAAGATTCCAAACCTTGTAACACCCCATGCTTACCCTATCACAGGTTGTCTAAGACAGAAGGGACTCCTTATCACAGTCCACACCAATATCGAAGTATTGTGGGAGCCTTGCAATACTTGACATTTACAAGGCCTGATATTGCATTCTCTGTAAATCAATGTTGCCAGTTTATGCATAATCCTATGGACTCCCATGTTGTAGCTGTCAAGCGCATCTTGAGGTATCTCAGTGGCACGATGCATTATGGTCTTCAGTTTCAACCAGGCAAGCTTCAACTACAGGCTTATAGTGATGCCGATTGGGCGGGTGACCCAAATGATCGAAGATCCACGTCTGGTCATATTGTCTATCTTGGTTCGAGTCCTATATCTTGGGCATCGAAGAAGCAACACACGGTTTCCAGATCATCAACAGAGGCAGAATATAGAGCGTTGGCAATAGCAGCAGCTGAGTTAGCATGGATCAGGCAGGTTTTATGTGATCTGTGTGTTCCTCTTTTCACTGCACCGGTTCTTTATTGTGACAACATCTCTGCCATTGCATTATCTTCTAATCCTGTCTTCCATTCTCGAGTGAAACACATTGAAATAGATTATCATTTTGTGCGGGAACGTGTTATTCGAGGCGATCTCCATGTGCTTCATGTGTCATCCAAAGAACAGTTTGCCGATATATTAACCAAGGGACTGTCTGCACCCTTGTTTCAGCATCATTGTTCCAATCTTATGCTTGGTTCCTCCAAGCATATGATTGAGGGGGGATGTAAAGATAAAGAATTGTTAGATTGTGACAAGTGTCAAAAGAGGAAGGGATAAGGTGGTTATGATAGTTAAAACAATTAGTGTAGAATACTTAGTGAGTAAGGAAAGTCAAAGATATATATACTTGTATTATGTACTGTAAGATTCATTCAATCATATATGAAAAGGATAATTCAGATACAATTCTCTCTCTTAAATTCTTCTCTTTCTCTCTCTAGATTACACAGGAATTTCTATTGATGTTCTTCACAGGATGAAGTCTTACACCCTTGCACATCCGCTGTCCTTCAAAATAACGCAATTCGACCAAACTACAAAGAACATATCTTATGAAGGTGATGCCTCGCGGGTACCCAGAGCAATTCAACTCAACTCACAAAGTTCATGGATGGTTGGGCGGGCTACGTACACAGAGCCTCTCCACTTGTGGGACTCTAGTACAGGATCACTGGCAGATTTTACTACTCATTTCACTTTCGTTGTCGACACTGGTCACACTGGTAACAACAACTACTTTAGCGACGGATTTGCCTTTTTCCTTGGTCCTGTTGGCTATCCAATCCCACCAAACTCCGCCGCCTCTTCACTTGGATTATTCAACAGCACCACCAAACTCCGCAGCAATAACCAAATTGTAGCTGTTGAGTTTGACACTTTCCCAAACTCCTTTGATCCGCAAGAGTGGCATGTCGGGATAGACATAAACAGTATCTCCTCCGTAGCTAATGCCAGTTGGACAAATGTTAGCAGCAACAGCGGGAAGCTGGGACATGCATGGATAACTTACAATGCTATTTCCAAAAACCTTAGTGTGTTTTGGACGTACGACGAAAACCCTGTTTTTGTGAACAACTCTTCTCTTTCTCTCCAGATTGACTTACGAGATGTTCTCCCCGAAAAGGTTACAACAGGATTTTCAGCTTCTACCGGAGTGTACCCAGAACGACATCTCATATATTCATGGGAATTCAGTTCAAGCTTGGATTTTACAAGCAAACAGAACGAAAAAAAAGGGACAAGAGATTCTTGATAGTGGCGGTTGCAGTTTCTTTTTTGGTTTTGATGTTTTGTGTAGCCATATGCAGGTTGGTGATCAAGAAGAAGCGCGTATATAGGACCGACGCGCCCTCGGTGAATACGAATCTTGAGGGACTGGCATTTCCGAAACGATTTGCTTACAAAGAATTAGCTGCAGCCACCAACGGCTTTGCTAACGATGTAAGGCTAGGCCAAGGAGGTTCGGGACAAGTTTACAAAGGAATGTTAAAAGACCTTGGATGCGCAGTTGCGGTGAAGAGGATCTTCGCAGAATCAGAGCATCACGAAAAAATATTCGTCAATGAAGTCAAAGTACTAAGCCGATTGATTCACAGGAACCTGGTGCAGTTCATTGGATGGTGTCATGAGCAAGGCGAATGCTTACTTGTTTACGCATACATGCCTAATGGCAGCCTTGACACGCATCTATTCGGCCATAGAGCAGTACTGCAATGGGATTTTCGGTTTAAGATTGCTTTAGGCTTGGCCTCGGCTCTTCATTATCTACACGAAGATGTGGAGCAGTGTGTGTTTGGGATAAAATCTGAACTTTGGGCCAGAGAGAAAGCCGGCCCAAACCCAAGGCCCAGAGGAAAACTTAGGAGGCAGGAAAGAGGCTTTCGGCTGGGCACAAGTTACAAAGGCCACCTGCTTACCTGCTCAAAGACCACAGGGGGTGGGTCATTCAGTCACTGCACAGCCCAATAAAGTACTTTATTGGTGGCATTCATGTAAAAAAGCTAGTGAGTCATCACCAAACCGCATTCGGGCAACCGCTATTGCTACAGGAACCCAAGCTGAAGTCGTCTATAAAAGGAGGAAGAGAAGACAGAATTAAGGACACTCAAACAAACAAACAAAAGCCAAAACTCTGCTCAAGCCAGATTTGCCTTCAACGAAGCTGTAGTCAGCACAAGCCTTCATCCCATTCGGGATAAACCTTCCCAAACCCCTGTAATAGCTCTGCTACCTTGTTCATGGTGGTATCGATTCATTTTGTATCCTCTTCTCCCCCGTCAACCCCTCTAAAAGCTTTCAGACCTCTGACAGAGCCACAAAGATAGATTTTGTAAGAAGTTCAGCCTTGGCCGATAAGGTTCAAACTTACCCGACTATCTTTGCTCTGTCTTTGTCTTTTCTTTCTTTTAAAAGCACAATAACATGTTATATATTCCCAGTTATATACAAGTTATTTCTAGCAAAGTCATAATGAAAATGAGTCTTCAGCACTTGGATCTGATCTGAATCGTGTCAGAGTTCAAATCAGATCTAAGTCTTAAGCCCGGCGGGCGTGTAATTTAAAGATCAGTTTAAAAGTCCTTGACCTCAAGGCATAAAAAAGAACTTTATGTGGACTCAACCCATCCACGACAATCCTTGATAAGCGAGAAGTCCGAAGTTACTTGGGGCGCAAGTAATTAATCTATTTCTCCGTTTTGTTGCTATTATATCTTGATTCGTAGAAAAGGCTTAGGCAGGGAGTGAATTCTGATAGAAAGCCTCAAGGCCTACACCTAAGGCCCCACGAAGGCATCTATTTAGCTTCATTTCATGTTGTGGTCTAGTTGGTCCGAGTATAAGGATTAACTCTGATGGGAAGCCTCAAGGCCTATACCTAAGGCCCTACAAAGGCACTCATTTGGGTTCGTCCTACCTCTTGGATTCAGATAATCAAAAGTATAATAGTGATAAGACTCTGGCAACCATAAAAGACCAAATATGATACATCCAAGCGCTGGTTTAGTTTGACAGGAAGCCTCAAGGCCTATACCTAAGGCCTCACAAAGGCACCTGTTATATCTAACCTGGTTTCTCGGGCGTATACATATTCAATCAAAGCTTAACACCCATTCAACATCTGCCATACTGAAGATGGCAGTGGCACGCCTGAGCACGACAAAGTTAATCTTGATTGTGAGCCTTAAGGCCTACATCTAAGGCCCCACAAGGCACCCTTTCAAATTAACTTTGTCCTTCTCTTTCAGAACTGTCCGACGAGCCTTGCCCGAAGTGTGTCTTGCCCGACCAAGATCTGCCCGACAAAGGCTTGCCCGAGCGAGCCCGAGAAGAAAGCAGAAGTACGACAGATACCCTCAACCGACGCCATTCTCCCAGGGGAGCTGTGTGCTCGTCCGCCAGGAGATTCCTGCGACGAACAGTGTGTCCTTCACAGGGATATCAAATCAGCTAATGTGTTGTTGGATGACGAATTCAGCACAAAGCTTGGTGATTTTGGGATTGCGAAGCTCATGGATCCACGGTTCAGGACTCAAACAACAGGGGTGGTAGGGACTTTCGGGTACATGGCCCCCGAATATGAGAAGGGAGGGAGGGCAAGTAAAGAATCCGACATGTTTAGCTTTGGAGTTGTGGCCTTGGAACTTGCATGCGGTAGGAGGACTTTCCATGACGGAGAACTTGACGTGCCGCTTGTGAGTTGGGTTTGGCAACTCTACCTTGCCGGAAATCTGCTCTACGCAGCTGATGAAAGGTTAGATTCGAACTTCGACATAAATGAAATGGAATGCTTGTTAATTGTGGGATTATGGTGCACTAATCCCGACAATAAGGAAAGGCCGAAAGCTGGACAAGTGATGAATGTTCTTCAGCTTGAAGCGCCATTGCCGGATCTTCAGCACGACATGCATGATCTTCCGCTGCCTCAGCTTCAGTAAAATGCCGATTCCTCTCACGTGATCCTTTCATATATGATCTGATTTCACCATGTCATTGCTTCCGAGCTACTATATTATATTTTTAATCTCTCTATTTGTATGCATGTATGAGTATTGTGTTTTAAGATTTCTTTCACGAAATTAGATTTTTTTTGTATAACTTTCCAACTGATATTCATGTTCCATCGATCCATTCATCACTTCCCAGCTCCCCCGACACGAATAGTTTAGGTCATTGAATCAAATTATCCGCTATCACCAAGCACGTGATTGTATGATTTCGGATCTTTAGGGAAGAAAAATATCATTAGATAAAGAGCCAATTTAATATTTTTTGTCGTACTATTCATTGATTTTGCATACGAGAGTCACTAATTACAATTATTAACGAACTACTTTATCGCAGTGGCCAAAAACAATAATGCATATGCACACTGGTGCCACTGATCCCCCTCCCTTCTTCATTTAACAATTTAATCGATTTGTTAAAAAAAAGAATTATTCCTTATCGAGATAGTAATGGATAGTTGTTAGATTCATCCAATCTCGACAATAAAAGAAAACAAGCGAATACATCAATCAACTCCGGCACACCAAAAGAAACTTTATTCATCTTCGAGAAAATGATGGTGTTTTATTGTAGTGGCGAAAAGCGATAACACATATGCACCCTAGTACGGTTCGATCCCCAACGATCCTCCTACCCTTTGAAATTTAACAATTTAACCGATGAATGTTATCGTTTGTTTATTCATCATCGGGACAGTAACGGATAGTAGTTAGAGTACATTCAACCTTGATAATAATAGAAAACAACCCTCTGACATTTACCAATTTAACTGAGAAAATTATCGTTTGTCGAAAAAACAAAAATTATTCATCATCATCGAGACACTAACGGATAGTTGTTAAATTACATCATAGAAAACAAGTGAATACATAATTCAACTCCATCGCACCAAAGAAGCCAGCCTAATATTATAATGGGGGAGTATGTCTTGTTCCTTTTTTTTTCACTCGTTAAGTGACTTTGAATTGGTCGGTCTCTTTTAGTTGAATTGGTCGGTCTTTGGAGTTGAATATCCTCCTAAACTATTTAATTAAGATTCTAGAGGCTCGCACGCATCGACTTTTGGGGTAAGCTGCATCGTCACTATTGTTCTTTTCCTTTTTTGTATAGTAAATAAAATAAATTAACTGTCGCTATTTTTGTTTGCAGATTACTCTTTTTTTTTTCTTTTTTTTTTTTTACAAACGATATTAGAACGCCAAATTCACTTAAAGTAAGAGGAGAATATGATATTCGAGTATGAAGATAAGAGTAAACAAGGTCGGCCAAGGTCATGGACAGAGCCAATGAAGGCTCACTAGGGGTAGATGTCCCCACTCAAGTAATTCGTTTATTAAGTTGCTGACTAGAGTTATATAATATACACGTACTATTCATTGATTTTGCATACGAGAGTCACTAATTACAATTATTAACAAACTGCTTTATCGCAGTGGCCAAAAACAATAATGCATATGCACACTGGTGCCACTGATCCCCCTCCCTTCTTCATTTAACAATTTAATCGATTTGTTAAAAAAAAGAATTATTCCTTATCGAGATAGTAATAGATAGTTATTAGATTACATCCAATCTCGACAATAAAAGAAAACAAGTGAATACATCAATCAACTCCGGCACACCAAAAGAAACTTTATTCATCTTCGAGAAAATGATGGTGTTTTATTGTAGTGGCGAAAAGCGATAACACATATGCACCCTAGTGCGGTTCGATCCCCAACGATCCTCCTACCCTTTGAAATTTAACAATTTAACCAATGAATGTTATCGTTTGTTTATTCATCATCGGGACAGTAACGGATAGTAGTTAGAGTACATTCAACCTTGATAATAATAGAAAACAACCCTCTGACATTTACCAATTTAACTGAGAAAATTATTGTTTGTCGAAAAAACAAAAATTATTCATCATCATCGAGACACTAACGGATAGTTGTTAAATTACATCATAGAAAACAAGTGAATACATAATTCAACTCCATCGCACCAAAGAAGCCGGCCTAATATTATAATGGGGGAGTATTGTTGAATTAATGGCCACAAGTGTCCAAAAAAACTTTCGGCTAATAAACAAACCAAAATAAAAAAAGGTGAAAGACATCATGATGAGGAGGCATCATGATTATGTTTGTTGAAAAGAAAAGTTGATGGTCATGATGATGTTTTTGAATTTTTTATTGGGTGATGATGATGGATGAATGTTAGTATACGGAAGTGAGAAAGAGAGAGGAAAGATAGATCACCATTTTCTGTTTTGTAGTCCATCTTTGAGAGAGCAAAGAGAGCTGCAGAGAGCAGAAAACTGAGAGCAGAAAGAGAAGAAAGAAAGGTGATTTCTTTCTTTGTTGGTACTCACTCAATCAAAGTTGTATTTGTGTATTAGCTTTGAGCTTTGTATAGAGAGGAAATTATTCACTATATTTCCCTCTCTATTTGTTTCTTTGGTGAGTGAGAGTTATTGGGTGTATTGGGTTATTTGGGTTGTGAGATTGCCAACACTTTGTAAACTCCCATTTGGTTGATAGTGGATTATTGGGTGAGCTCCTACTGCTCCGAGGACGTACTCCAGTTACACTGACTGTTGAGGAACCTCGTTAAAATCTTGGTGTCTTTTCTATATTGTTCTTGCATTTTCATTTGATAAATTTCCTGTGGGTTAGATTGAGTTGGTTCCATAAGGTTTGGTGCTATCCTAGCACAACAATTGGTATCAGAGCACTGGTTGCTCTTGGGTACTGTCTAGTTGCCAAAGATGTCAGACGGGCAAGATGAAAATCCTTTTGGAAGCAGCTCCGGGTTTGCAAGAACTACGGTGCAAAATGCAAAGTTCGAAGTGGAAAAGTTTGATGGCACAAACAACTTTGGGATGTGGCAATGTGAGGTCAAAGATGTGTTGGCTCAACAAGATCTACTTACCGCTTTGGGAGAGAAGCCGGAAGCTATGTCGAAGTCGGAATGGGAGAAATTAAATTTGTGGGCTTGCTCTTCAATTCGGTTGTGCCTTGCAAAAACTCAGAAGTATTTTGTGATGCGGGAGACGGTAGCAAGTGTGTTGTGGCAAAAATTGGAAGACAAGTATATGACGAAGAGTGCAGAGAACCGGCTACACTTGAAGAAAAAACTCTACCGCTTCCAATACAAAGAAGGTACAAAAATGATTAGACACCTTGATGCTTTTAATAAGTTGATTGCCGACTTGTTAAATTTAGATGAGGATATTAAGGATGAAGATAAGGCCTTAATATTGTTGAATTCCTTGCCGGACTCTTATGAGCATTTTGTTACCACTATTATGCATGGTAAAGAAACTGTGAAATTTGAAGATGTGTCAAATGCCTTGATGAATTATGAAATGAGGCATAGAGATAAAAATCATGATAGTACCTCTGAAGCTTTATTTGTTAGAGGTAGATCATCGGAGAGGAGGTCATCTTCTAGCAGAAAAAAATCACAGTCTCGACCTAGAGGAAACTCTAAAGGTAGAAAAACTTTGGAAAGAGATGAATGTGCCTTTTGTCATAATAAGGGCCATTGGAAGAAAGATTGTCCTAAATTGAAGACCAAAGGCAAAGAAAGTTCTGAAGCTAATGTTGCTGAGGTTGAAACAGATTTTTCTGATTTTGCTTTAACCACTTCCTCATCATTTGATTGTGCTACTAAGTGGGTGTTGGATACGGGTTGTACTCATCATATGACTCCTCACAAGGATTGGTTTTCAAGCTTGAAAGAGTTTGATGGCGGTGTTGTGTTCATGGGAGATGACAATCCTTGCACAACAAAAGGGATTGGTACAGTTCGTTTGAAGTTGCATGATGGCATGGTTAAAGAGTTGACAGGTGTTCGGTATGTACCGAATTTGAAGAAAAATCTTATTTCTTTAGGAACTTTGGAAGCCAAGGGCTTCAGGTTTCATTCAGATGGGCAGACATTGAAGGTGACTTATGGTGCACTTGTTGTGATGAAAGCTCCTCGATGTGGCCATTTGTACTTATTGCAAGGAAGCACTATGACAGGTGAAGCATCTGTAGTCTCAGAAAATATGGGCACATCCGATTCTGATACTACTAAATTGTGGCATATGAGATTAGGCCATGCCGGTGAGAAAGCTCTACAAGGGCTTGTGAAACAAGGTCTTCTAAAAGGTGCCACGACTTGTAAGCTTGATTTCTGTGAGCATTGTGTCTTGGGGAAGCAAACTAGAGTGAAGTTTGGTACTGCTGTACATCAGACGAAGGGCATTCTTGATTATGTGCATTCGGATGTTTGGGGTCCTACAAAGATTCCCTCTTTGAGTGGTAGACATTGGTTCGTGACCTTTGTTGATGATTATTCAAGAAGGTCTTGGGTTTACACTATGAAGCACAAGAGTGAGGTATTGAGCATTTTCTTGAGTTGGAAGAAAATGGTTGAGAACCAGACTGGGAGAAAGATTAAGATTTTGAGATCGGATAATGGTGGTGAATACACATCCGATCCTTTCTTTAAAGTTTGCAAAGAGGAAGGAATTGTGAGACATTTCAGTGTTCGGGGAACTCCACAACAAAATGGAGTTGCAGAAAGATTGAATCGAACCTTGCTTGAGAAGGTTAGATGTATGTTGTCTCAGTCGGGTTTAAGCAAGTCATTTTGGGCAGAAGCAGTTAATTATGCATGTCACATCATCAATCGGTTACCCTCAGCTGCTATTCAGGGTAAGACACCAATGGAGGTATGGACTGGAAAACCTTCTTCTGATTATGACTATATCCGTATTTTTGGTTCACCTGCTTATTTTCATGTGACTGAAAATAAACTTGATCCTAGAGCCAAAAAGGCTATCTTTCTTGGTTTTAGTAGTGGTGTCAAAGGTTACAGGTTGTGGTGTCCAGAGATGAAGAAACTGGTAATTAGTAGAGATGTGACATTTGATGAAGAAAGTATGTTCAAAAACTCTAAGAAAAATGTGAAAGATGTCCAACAGGTGGGGCTTGAGAAAGTTGCCTCTGGTACTTCAAATCCTATTTCCGCTGATGTCGAAGCCACTACAAGTGAAGAAGTGGGAGACCATGAGGATGTTGAAGAAGTTGAACTTGAAGATTCTATTCAAGTTGAAGAGCAAGTTTCACCTCAAGAGTCTATTGCCAAGAACAGAGGAAAGAGACAAATTACCAAGCCAGCTCGGTATAGTGATTATGTTGCTTTTGCTCTTCCTATTATCACTGATGAGATTCCATCCAATTTCGAGGAAGCCATTGAGAGTGAGGAGAAGAAGAGGTGGTGCAATGCCATGGGTGATGAGATGAATTCTCTCTTGAAGAACAAGACTTGGGAGTTAGCTAAATTGCCTAAGGGCAAGAAAGCTATTGGTTGCAAATGGGTGTATGCCAAGAAGGAAGATGCTGATGAGAAAAGCAATGTGAGATTTAAAGCAAGATTAGTTGCTAAAGGGTATGCACAAAAGGAGGGCATTGACTACAATGAAATATTTTCTCCGGTTGTGAAGCACTCCTCAATTCGTATTATGTTAGCTCTTGTTGCACAATATGATCTTGAGCTTGTGCAACTCGATGTGAAGACGGCTTTCCTACATGGTGATTTGAATGAAGAGATCTATATGTGTCAACCGGATGGGTATATAGTGAAAGGGAAGGAAAATTTGTTTTGCAAATTGAAGAAATCACTTTATGGCTTGAAGCAATCTCCAAGGCAATGGTATTTGAGGTTTGATAAATTTATGAGAGGCCAAAATTATTCTAGAAGTCAATATGATCATTGTGTGTACTTCAAGAAGTTGCAAGATGGGTCTTTCATTTATTTGTTGATATATGTTGATGATATGTTGATTGCCTCAAAGAATGTTGAAGAGATTGAGAAATTGAAGAAACAAATGAAGAATGAGTTTGAGATGAAGGATCTTGGTGAAGCGAAGAAGATCCTTGGCATGGAGATCACTAGAGATAGAGCAAAGGGTTTTGTCAGTTTGAATCAAAGACAATACCTTGAGAAGTTGATTCGGAAGTTTGGAGTTCATGATTCAACCAAACCGGTTAGTACCCCTTTGGCTCCTCATTTTAAATTGAGTTCTCTACAGTGTCCTAAAAATGATAAAGAGAAGCTGCAAATGAAAAATATACCATATGCAAATTTGGTTGGTAGTTTGATGTATGCAATGGTATGCTCTAGACCGGATATTGCTCATGCAGTTGGCATGGTGAGTCGATATATGCATAATCCAGGTAAAGAGCATTGGCAAGCAGCTAAGTGGATATTGAGATATCTCCATGGTACTCGAGATGTTGGTTTATGTTTTGAGAGAGATGACTCTGGTATTGGTCATTTTGCAGTTGGTTATGTTGATTCAGATTATGCAGGTGATCTGGATGGAAGGAAGTCTACTACAGGCTATGTGTTTACTATGGCTAAAGGGCCAGTTTGTTGGAGGTCCATTTTGCAATCGTCTGTTGCTTTGTCTACTACAGAGGCTGAATATATGGCAGTTGCTGAAGCTATAAAGGAGGCCATTTGGATACATGGGCTGATTAGAGATTTAGGGGTTGATCAGAAGCAGGTGGAGGTACATTGTGATAGTCAGAGTGCCATTTATTTGGCTAAGTATCAGGTTCATCATGCGAGGACCAAGCACATAGATGTGCGTTATCACTTTGTTCGTGAAATTGTTGGTGAAGGGGAAATCATTCTCCAGAAGATTCCAACTAAAGACAACCCCGCTGATATGTTGACTAAGGTTGTTGGTGTAGCCAAGTTTGTTCACTGTTTGAACTTGGCTCACATTATGCCTATATAAAGAAGGCGTTGAGCAGTAGGAGTTTTGGAGCATTTGGCTCGGCATGAGTTGTTCTCTTGCTAGTGTTCGGGAGTGATGTTGTGTGCTAATTGTGTTGGTTGGCTTATCATGGCGTTTTTCGGAACTTGGCCAAGGTGGAGATTGTTGAATTAATGGCCACAAGTGTCCAAAAAAACTTTCGGCTAATAAACAAACCAAAATAAAAAAAGGTGAAAGACATCATGATGAGGAGGCATCATGATTATGTTTGTTGAAAAGAAAAGTTGATGGTCATGATGATGTTTTTGAATTTTTTATTGGGTGATGATGATGGATGAATGTTAGTATACGGAAGTGAGAAAGAGAGAGGAAAGATAGATCACCATTTTCTGTTTTGTAGTCCATCTTTGAGAGAGCAAAGAGAGCTGCAGAGAGCAGAAAACTGAGAGCAGAAAGAGAAGAAAGAAAGGTGATTTCTTTCTTTGTTGGTACTCACTCAATCAAAGTTGTATTTGTGTATTAGCTTTGAGCTTTGTATAGAGAGGAAATTATTCACTATATTTCCCTCTCTATTTGTTTCTTTGGTGAGTGAGAGTTATTGGGTGTATTGGGTTATTTGGGTTGTGAGATTGCCAACACTTTGTAAACTCCCATTTGGTTGATAGTGGATTATTGGGTGAGCTCCTACTGCTCCGAGGACGTACTCCAGTTACACTGACTGTTGAGGAACCTCGTTAAAATCTTGGTGTTCTTTTATATTTTGTTCTTGCATTTTCATTTGATAAATTTCCTGTGGGTTAGCTTGAGTTGGTTCCAACGGGTTTGGTGCTATCCAAGCACAACAAGTATGTCTTGTTCCTTTTTTTTTCACTCGTTAAGTGACTTTGAATTGGTCGGTCTCTTTTAGTTGAATTGGTCGGTCTTTGGAGTTGAATATCCTCCTAAACTATTTAATTAAGATTCTAGAGGCTCGCACGCATCAACTTTTGGGGTAAGCTGCATCGTCACTATTGTTCTTTTCCTTTTTTGTATAGTAAATAAAATAAATTAACTGTCGCTATTTTTGTTTGCAGATTACTCTTTTTTTTTTTTTTTTTTTTTTTACAAACGATATTAGAACGCCAAATTCATGTAAAGTAAGAGGAGAATATGATATTCGAGTATGAAGATAAGAGTAAACAAGGTCGGCCAAGGTCATGGACAAAGCCAATGAAGGCTCACTGGGGGTAGATGTCCCCACTCAAGTAATTCGTTTATTAAGTTGATGACTAGAGTTATATAATATACACGTGTTATCTTTGAAGAAAATATATGTATCTAATATCCAACATACCTTCATATCACTTATACTCCATGTCAAATATTATATGAGTAAAAGTGCTCTTACTCATGTCATTCAAACTGAAAAACTCACTCCCGCCTATCATGTATTAATATTTTTCACACCACTTTTCCACTTTCCACTACTATATTGAAATTTTTGTAACATGGAATTGTGATACATCATCATTTGAAAGCATCTCTATTATCATATTGAGTATAAGTCATACTATAATAAGGTTTTCTTAGTTGATTTTCGGGATACCCCACTAAAAGAAATTGTAGCTCCGTCCCTGCCAAGGTTCAACCAATAAGAGATAAGACGGCTTTAATTAGTGCATAAGACTATTTAATCAGTCAATAAGTGTATACCACTTATCATATTCCTCGTATTTTTCTTTGCTGTTTCAAAGTTGTTTAGGCCTTTTTCTGCAGTTCTCTTTTTTACTGAAACTTTGCACCAATTTCATCCTAAACTATCAGACAATGATCTTTCACTACTCAAACAAGCGCTACATTTTTAGTGTCTTCTTCCTTTCCATCCATCTTTTCGCTCCCTTTGCCAATCCACTTTCCTTCAGCTTCCCACAATTCGACTCTGGCTCAAATAAAATACACAACGCGGGCGATGCCCGTCTCTCCTACACAAGGATCGAACTCAACCAGCAGCTGGGGTCACCCTGTGTCGGGCGAGCTACGTATTCAGAGCCTCTGCAGTTATGGGACTCTACTACGAGCTTGCTCGCAGACTTCGAAACTCATTTCACGTTTACTGTCAATTTTGGCGACAGTCCGAACACTATTGGCGACGGTTTTGCCTTTTTTCTTGCACCCGTTGGCTATCCTATTCCGCCCAACTCCCACAGCGGTAATCTAGGATTGTTCAACAAAACAACTAATCTTGTAGTGTCACAAAACCATATTGTAGCTGTTGAGTTTGATACCTTAAGAAACGAGTGGGATCCACCTGCGCCGCACGTGGGGATCAACGTGAATCAGATTTCCTCCACGGTTAGTGGCAGTTGGGATTTTAGAAACAAAAGTGAGAGCGTTGGTCATGCATGGATAACTTACAATGCTTCCTCCAACAACCTCAGTGTGTTTTGGAGATACGACGTAAACCCTGTTTTTGTGGACAACTCTTCTCTTTTTTCTGTCATTGACTTGCGAAAGGTTCTCCCCGAACAGGTTACAATTGGATTTTCTGCTTCTGCTGTTCACAAGCAGCGGCATGTTATAAGTTCATGGGAATTCAATTCCAATTTGGATTCTGTTGAGGTAACCATCAAACAGAAGGAAAAGAAAACGAAGAAGGCAATCTTGATCACGGCAGTTGTAGCTTCTTCCTTCGTTTTGATGCTTGGTGTAGCCATGCTTTTCTGTTTGTTGGTGGTTAAGAAGCGAAGAAATCGGAATGATGGACATGCAAAGCACTCGAATGATTTGAATCTTGAGAAACTGGCATTTCCGAAACGGTTTTCTTACAAAGAATTAGTTGCAGCAACCAATGGCTTTGAGGACGATAGAAAGCTAGGCCAAGGAGGGTCAGGACAAGTTTATGAAGGAATATTACAAGATCTTGGATGTGCGGTTGCTGTGAAGAGAATCTTTGCCACGATTAAGAACCATGAGAAAATCTTCACCACTGAAGTAAAAATAATAAGTCGTTTGATACACAAGAATCTGGTGCAGTTCATTGGATGGTGTCACGAGGAAGGCGAATGCTTACTTGTTTACTCGTACATGCCTAATGGCAGCCTTGACATGCATCTATTTGGCCCTAGAACAACCCTGCAATGGAGTTTCAGATATAAAATAGCTTTAGGCTTGGCCTCGGCGCTTCATTATCTACATGAAGATGCAGAGCGGTGTGTTCTTCATAGGGATATCAAATCAGCTAATGTCCTGTTGGACAACGATTTCAGCGCTAAGCTTGGTGATTTTGGGTTTGCGAAGCTTGTGGATCCCCCGGTCAGGACTCAAACAACAGGGGTGGTAGGGACTTACGGCTACATGGCACCGGAATATGCGAAAGGAGGGATGGCCACTAAGGAATCTGATATGTTTAGTTTCGGAGTTGTGGCCTTGGAACTTGCATGTGGAAGGAGAACTTACCAGGATGCCGGATATCATGAGCCGCTCTTCAGTTGGGTTTGGAAGCTGTACCTTGCAGGAAATCTTCTCGACGTGGCTGACGAGAGATTGTGTATGAATTTCGATAAAAATGAAATTGAATGCTTGTTAGTTGTAGGATTATGGTGCACTCGCCCCGACCACGAGGAGAGACCAAAAGCAGGACAAGTGATGAAGGTTCTTCAGCTCGAAGCACCCTTGCCGGAACTTCCCCAAAATATGCATGAACATCTACTGCCTCAACTTCCACAACAAGCTTGCTACTCTCACGGATCCATTACTGATACCTTTGAAGATGAAGGTCGGTAGAAACTGAGCTACATCCTTGCACAATATCATCAGATTCACTCTGTGTTTCCTACTTTTTAAATTACTACCTTATATCTCGCTACATGGCTGTATGATTTCACATATGAAACATTTGAATTGTTATATGTGTTTAATGTTTGTTTGTTCGTCACGCTTTAGCACATGAGGCCATTTAATTTTCTCGCGAAATAACAAACCGCGCCCGCTATGTATGCAAGAAAAAACTTCAATGAACAGTCTGAATTTTGAATATAAAATTTAGCAGCAGCCGAAAACAACATTTTCGCTTTAACATCCAACTCTTCACTAGAAAACCATAGAATACATATGGGGTGCCTGAAGAAAAATGCAATCCCTTGAAGGTGATTATCAATTCCCCCTCAAGAAGAAGCTAATGTGTTCCATCCGCTTATCACATCTAGGCCTTCGGTTCCAGCACAAACAATTTGTATCATTAAAGCCGAATTGTTTGCCATCATCAAGTTGCATTTCTTGTATATGAATTCAGATTTAAGAAGTCTGAATCACTACATCTTTGTTTTTTGGGTGTTTCTACTTACTAGCATATGCTAGTAATTCCTGGTAGTTGTTTAATTTGTTAAGCTTCTATCTGTTTCAATTGCTAATAGAGAAGCAATCCCAATCTAAACAAGAGTTTAATGAGTTTCAGCAAAATCCTGTCTACATCGAACCTGAAGATATTTATTCTTTGTTGAATAAGAAGAGTATCCAAGATAACTCTAATGATCCCAAGAAGAAGAAAAATAGAGCACACTCTTAAAGAAAGCTCACAAAACAAACTAATTAGCAAAGCTTTTCTTATTTAGCTCTAGGCTTTGTTTTTCCTTGGATGATATACAAGGCTTGGGGACTTGGGTATTTATAGCAAACCAAATGAAAGCTACTTAATTAAACTAAG